>NC_139568.1:24736169-27457414 GCF_965112155.1 Podarcis liolepis
ACACCTGGCACTCTGCTTCAGACCTGTCAGGGAACTGCCATCGGAGCCAAGAGTGGAGGTAAGGCTCCCCGACCATGCAGGAGAAGGGACCAGTAGAGGGAGAGAGAACACTCCCTTTGGGGAAGGTTATCGGCGTGACACCGGGGAGGAAGGGGATCAGGGAAGGACTTAGGAGACAGGGCTCCAAGAATCTTCCACAGAGACCAGCGGGGAGAGTCCAGGACCTCCGCTGGCTACGCCTACTCTGTGCAGAAAGCTTCCGCGCAGGGAGGCTAGGCGGAGACTGGGCGTCAAGGAATTTTTATGTTGGAAGAAATTCAGGAAACGCCCACTGACGGATTCTGCCAGCGACTGATACAGCCATGGAGAAAGGGCTGTCCAGCCAGGGAAAGGTTTAGCCAGGCAACGTTGCCTAGAACTTCAGCATCCTTTACGCATGAGCAACCCCAATTCCCATTACAAGACCATATAAGGATTTCCGCAGTTTACAGACCATTCCCTTCTGTGTCTGCATCCCATCAGGTGGAAGCATAAACAGCTCCTCCCCTAAAATCCCGTACAAAAAAGCTGTATTAATGTCATGATGGGAAACATGCAGTTTCTCCTCTGCAGCTATCTTGAGCATCAGCCGAATGCTCTCATATTTGACTGTGGGTGAATAGGTCTCGTGGTAATCCTGTCCTGGTACCTGTGAAAAACCTCTGGCAACCAATCTGGCTTTGTGTCTGACAACCTTGCCATTCTGGTCTGTCTTGGCCTTGAAGACCCATTTGCTGCCAACCAGTCTCATTCCTGGGACTACCGGTACCAGTTCCCAAGTTTGGTTCCTATTCAAGGAATCAACTTCAGCCTTCATGGCATTAAGCCAAGGCTCAGCATCTTTAGAGGTTAACTCCTGAACCTCTTTGAAGCTTGAAGGTTCCCATACCTTCTCTGAGCTACTAAGAACAGCAGTTGCTGTCTTAGCAAACTCATCAGCAAATGTCTTTGGAGGTCTGCCCTTTGTGGTTCTTTCAGATCTGCGTACTAGACGCAAGTCTTCTGGACTCATCTCCTCTTTCTTAGGAGAAAAGTGACCAATGGCGAACAGTGGTTCTTCCAGTTCATTGTCAGACGCATCAGATGGTCTGACTGAGGCCTTTGCGCTCTTATGTCTGCTGTGTCATCACTGTCACTGACATCAGCAGCAGCGCCGCCCACTGAGCTGGAATCCGAACTCTGATCATCCTCAGCTTCCTCAGCTTCCTCAACATTATCTGCTTTCTTCACATCACCTTCATCCTCCTCTGGGTAACTCTGGAAAATTCCCACATTTCCCCCCTGTTATTGGTTTCAGAACTCACAGGGTTAAAGAGTTCTGGTGACGTCTCTTTCCTGAGGCGTGGTTAGAAACACATACGGGGAGTGGTTTGACGCCGAGTGTTTCTGTCTGGTTTCGCTTTTGCGGAGAGAGGACGCAAGATGTGTCAGTTCTCGCCAGGTTGATTTAAGAGCTGTTTTACTTCATGATTAAAGGCTAAGAAGATAAGAACGCCTGTGTGTCTGGATTTATTACCCACATGCTGCAATTGCTTCACCGCTGTGTTTATCTCTGCTACTGGCAAGAGGCAGAGGCAGGAAGGATTTTTGGATCAGCACGGACAGGCTGCAGAGCTGCGCAGGGAAGCGTGCTGGACTCCATGTTTGTTTTTCTTGGCACTCATGGCAACTTTAGCCTCTGCGTTGCCATAGGTTATGGGTCCTGTTTGCCAACGCTTTGAAGCATTGCAGGAACGTCCCACGTGTGGGGGAAAGCCAGCAGGAAAGTTGCTGGGGCCAGCCGGAGCTTTGCTGTCTTTGAAGCTGGAAGGAGCTCGCTGGGAAGAAGCGGTCTGCCTGAGCCGATCTGCCGGAGGCCGGAGGAAGCTGATGCTGTCGTGAGTACGCTTACCCCGGGGGAGAAGGAGATGGCTCAGTCCCAGGAACATGGCTTTGAGCTTAAGCTGCCATGTGCGAAGTTAACAATCCAAACGTGGCTGGAGTGGAGTTATTTAGCAGAGTTGTCCCTGGTTGGAGCCAAGCTCTGGGAATTGGTCAAGCCGATGTCTTCGTCAGCTGGGGCAGTTGCAAGCCAACGTGAAGCTGAGGAGCGTGTTCTGGCGTTTCTGGCTGAGAATGTAAGTGCTGATTTAAGGCCTGTAGTTCTGGATGCAAGGAAGCCTGAGACCGCGTGGCTAGCTCTCCAGGAAGTGTGCAAAGCTGGGGGCGGAAGCAAGGGCCGGGAGATGGCTGCATCAGAACAGGAGAGGCAAGAGAGCACTGATCACTTTCGTGGAAGCCGGTGCACAGCTGGGAAAGGCTGTGGGACCCCTGAGGGGGGCGAAGGTGCTGTTGCTGCCAGTTTTGCAGAGTCTAAAAGCTGCGCAGGTGATGCAACGTGTCTGCGTGAGGAGCTTGGAGAGAGGCAAGCTGCTGGGGGCCCTTTACCCATCACTGGGGGTGCAGGAAAGCGTCCTGGGAGCCCTGGGAGCAGTGGGGGGGCGGTGAGCAGTAAAAGCACAGAAAAGCCTCTTGTTCCAAAGGCTGCCAAGAGTTGTTTGCGTCGTAAGTCGAAGCCTGGGAAACAGGACACAGCTAAAGGCTTCAAGGTCAGCCATCTGCTGCAGAGGGAGATACGTGCTGCAGAGCTGTCTGGGAACTCTGAGATAAGTCCAGTCTTCGGAGCAACGGGAGAAGTTGCGGTTTCGGACGCTGCCAAGGACAGGTGCAGCAAGACGTTTGTTGGCATGGCAATGCTACAGAGCAATGCCGGCAGGGACACAGCTGTGAAGTGGGTGTTGGATTCGGGTGCCAGTCATCACCTGATAACGCCATCTGCTGGGGAGCTGCGGAATTGCAGGGCTGTTTCAAGTGGAATGACTGTTACATTAGCTGATGGCACAAAAAAGAATGTTTCTAATGTTGGAAATGTTTATGTTTCTGTTTTGCAGGCGGAGCTGGAGTGCTTCATTGTACCAGGGATGAAGTGTTGCCTGTTATCGATACCTGCTCTTATGAAGCAGGGGTACAAAATTTGTTTTGAAAATAACACCTGTTCTATTTCCAGAGGGGGGAAGCTGCTTGTCAACGTGGAGGGCAAGGACAATCTCTTTGTTCTGGAGACACCTCTGGAGGGTGGTGGGAATGCAGGAAAAGCACGGGCGCAGTGTGCTAGTGTTCCCAGCCATGATTCATGTGTTCATATATGGCACAAGAGAATGTCTCATGCTTGTTTGGAAGATGTTAAGAAGCAACCCAGCTGCACTGAAGGATGCAAACTCCGAGAATGTGGGAGGTCCCTAGTGTGCAGGGCATGCAGCAAGGTTCAAAGGTGCAGGTTTCCCGGAGTAAAGAGGGTAGCCACAAAACCTTTTGAGTTGGTTCACACAGACCTTACAGGGCCAATGAAGTGTGAGAGTCTGGGTGGGGCCAGGTTTCTGCTAACGATGGCAGATGATTTTTCTCAGAATTTATGGTGTTTCTCTCTCAGGACGCAGAGAGAGGCGGCGCAACTGATCAAGGATTGGGTTGCGGAGGTGGAACTAAGGTTCTCCACCAAGGTGCAAGAGTTCAGGAGCGACCGTGGGTCACAGTTCACTGGGTCTGCTCTGAAGGAGTTCTTCAAGCAAAAGGGAATTCGTCACCAGGTGACGGGTGCAAAGTCTCCTCAAGAGAGAGGCGTGGCAGAGCACAGGAGTGAAGCACTGGCTGAAGCTGTCAGGGTTTTGCTGTGTGACTCTGGGCTGCCTCAGAGCTTTTGGAGTGAGGCTTGGAAATTTGCCAGCTTTGTTTTTAACAGGTCCTACAATCACGATGTAGGTGACACACCGTTTTTTCTGTTGCACAAGAGGAAGCCACAGGTGCATTTCTTCCGTTCGTTTGGTTCCAGGGCTTCAGTGCCGATACCAACAGCGCAACGGAAGGAGGGTGGTCCTAGGTACCAGGACATGATCTTCTGTGGGTATGATCCTGCAACAAATGGGTGGAAGTTTGCATACCCAGAGGGTGATCAGACCAAGCTGCTGGTCAGCAAGCATGCTGAGTTCTTTGAGCAGGGTGGTTGGTCACAGCCTAGGTATGGTTCTGATTTTCTCTCAGAATGCTTGTCCGATTCTGAGGGGGAGGAAAGGGAGGAAGGAGAGTCAGAGGCGGAGCCTGTTGCTGAAGACCAGGTTGCTGATGATGGTCAAGCACAGGGGTGGGTTTCTCCACAAGTTAAAGAGAGAACCCAAAAGCGAGCCTTCATCTCCTGTTAGCCAAGTGCAGGAGGCCCGAAGACGCAGCAAGTCAGAGGGGGAGTCCTCTGTGCTGGGAGACACATTTGCTGACCCCAGTGGGTCAGGAGGAGCGCCCGAGGTTGTGCTCCGGCGGTCAACTCGGACCACAAAGGGGATTCCACCGGAGAGGTTTCAGGTCACCAGTGTGTGGGTTGGTTTCGCACAGTGTGATTCTGGGAGTGTGGAAGGGATTCAACAATTGCCTGGGATAGATGCCAGTGGGAGGCAAAAGGCAATGGGAGGTGAGTTGAACTCAAAGAGGTCTGTAAACAGGGGTTCACAGTTTCCCTCAGGGTTCGAGACGAGAGGGGGTGTTATTGGTTTCAGAACTCACAGGGTTAAAGAGTTCTGGTGACGTCTCTTTCCTGAGGCGTGGTTAGAAACACATACGGGGAGTGGTTTGACGCCGAGTGTTTCTGTCTGGTTTCGCTTTTGCGGAGAGAGGACGCAAGATGTGTCAGTTCTCGCCAGGTTGATTTAAGAGCTGTTTTACTTCATGATTAAAGGCTAAGAAGATAAGAACGCCTGTGTGTCTGGATTTATTACCCACATGCTGCAATTGCTTCACCGCTGTGTTTATCTCTGCTACCGGCAAGAGGCAGAGGCAGGAAGGATTTTTGGATCAGCACGGACAGGCTGCAGAGCTGCGCAGGGAAGCGTGCTGGACTCCATGTTTGTTTTTCTTGGCACTCATGGCAACTTTAGCCTCTGCGTTGCCATACCCCCCACTTGGGATTGTACTCAACACTCTTTGTGAACTTAATGGACTTAGACTCAGTCATCCATACCCTGTATGCACCTTTTTCGTACCCCATGAACAAACCATGTGCCCCACGCTTCCCAAGCTTGTTGCTCTGTGGGGTGTGTACCCACATGTCAGAACCAGATATTCTCATGTGCTTGATGTTGGGTTTCTTACCAAACATCTTCTCATAGGGGGTACAACCAATAGGTGATGACAATCTGCGATTAAAAGTGTAAACAAAATTCGACAGAGCCTCCCCCCAAAACTTATCAGGGAGATTGGCATCATGCAACTGTTACGATATAGAAGCAATGCGGCAGCGAGCTGCTGGCTTGAAAGGAAAACATAAATGGGAATGTTGGGGCTGTTCCGTGCGAAACAAAGGAACAGTCTATTCACAGTGCGAAGCACCGGAATTAGCTCAGAGTGTAATATGAGCTGTACAGGAAGTACAGGAGGAGTTTGTCTCTCTGCTGTTGGAGTTTGAAGAGAGCAGACGTGTTTTCTGTAACGCTGCAAAAGACAGAAATAAAGACATGTAAATACGTTTCTGTCTATCTCTTTCCCCTGCCTGGGGGGGGGGGCAGGAAAGAGTGGTGTGTCCTTCTCACGTTGGGGAGGATCACCGATCGCGACCTTGCCTGGATCCTGCCGGGAAATGCAGACAGGGAGGTCAACCGGAGATTCAAGCCGGGTGCCTGGAGAGTGGCCAGTTTCTTCTGATAACAGCTTGAATCCCAACATCTGGTAGCAGAGGATGGTTTTGAGCCATATAAACTGGAATAGAGGTTGATGGATCGTGCTTCATCCTCTGCACCAGGAGAAGGGAAAAACAGTAACGTGCAGCTGGGAGCTACACGGACGGCTGGACACCGACGAAGGTGTTTACTGAGCAACAGAACCCCTAAGGTATGCTGATTTTATGGCTGAGAGAGTGAACATGAATTGAAGCATTCTTCGGTTCACTGAGTGTCTGCGTTTGGATGAAACCAGCACTGTAAGAAAGCCACATACTTCGCTTATCTTGGTATGCCTAGAATGTGCAGCTGCTAAGCAATGATACATCAGTGCAGTGGAAAGTTACTGGCAAACAACGGCAAAAGGGGCTGGCACAGTGTGAAGGCTGGGAAACAGCGAATGTTTTGTCTACAAAGCTGCTTTTGGAAAGACTTTCAAACAGCTTGCGTTGAACTGCCAGGTGTGCGGCAGTAAACGACCAATTGACTCTTGGATTTTACAGGCTCGAGAATGAGAGCTGAGGCTTGGATTCAAAATGGATGCCAAGAAGGGGGGAGGCTTACCTTACCCACCTCCACTGACTAATGACAATTATTCGTCATGGTCTGTAAAGATGAAAGCCCTGCTTCAGAATCAGAGGATTTTGGGGGTGATTGAGAACCCCATCCCTGTAGCACCAACGCCAGGTTGGAATTCACAGAATGTGAAAGCCAGGACGGCCATAATTCTGTGTGTCTCGGATGACCAGCTCGTGCATATCCAGGATTTAAATAACGCGCGAGAGATTTGGCAGATGCTGTGTAGAATACATCAAAGAGATGATGGTTCTTCAGCGTTGCTGCATTTTGAAAAGCTGACCAGTCTGAGGCTTGCGCCCGATGGAGATGTACAAGCGCATTTGACAGAGATGAAATTCTTACGCCAGCAGATGGCAGAACACAATTTCCCTCTACAGGAAGAGATATTCTGCTTCATGATTATAAACAGCCTAAATCGGACTTATAAAACGGTTGCAAGTCAGCTTGGATCTCTACCTGCCGCGGATCTCATGGCGGAGAGAGTCTGCGCCGTGGTTCTCCATGAGAGAGATCGACTTGCTGCAATAGATGTCAAAGACAGGGGGAGAGAAGCTCGGAGTACTGACACCCCCACAGCTATTGCTAGTGAAGAACAGGCTGTTGCTTTGAACGTTCTGTGTTGTTTCAATTGTGGACAGACTGGGCATCTTCAGGGGAACTGTAAGAAGCCACGTCAACAGAAAGGAGCTAAGGGCAGCTCTGCAAAGCCTGAAGCATCAGGCAAAAGTCATACCAAGTTCCAGGTGAAACCTGCAAAGGCTTTGATGTCGAAAGGAGCCACACCAGAAGTGGAGAACACGTTTGTCAGGGGTTCAGGAGCAGAGGCAAGGGCAAGGGAGGAAACAGAGAGCGAGGGGGAGGAGGCAGAAGAAAAGATGAGTGATGACGACGACCCGAGATCTCCGAGTCTTTCCAGTGAATCAGAAGATTCACAGGAAGGAGCACCAGTGGCCAGGGCAAGGGGGGAGCCTAGGGGGACACCCCAGGAAGAAAGGGCCAGAGGGGACTCAGAGGGGAGCAGTTGGAAATCGGGACCAGCGTCACCGCCAGAGAGCAGGGGAGAGGAAGGGCGCCAGGTATCAAGCGCTGGCAGCTCACAACAGGAGGGAGGGCACGAGTCAGGAGTGGCCACACCTCCATCGGGGAGCGAAGAAACGGTTAAGCGGAAAGTGGAAGGTTGGGCGCGCGCGCCAAGTTCAAATGCACAGGAAGGTGGCGCAGTAAGTAGCCCGGAAAGGGAGCCAGGTCCTAAAGCCCGGCGCAAGGAGACAGGAGGGTCCGGGGGGTCAGCGTCAGAAGAATCCCGGAAGGAAGAGACCCCGGGGGGCAGAGGGACCCAGAGAAGAACAGTCAGGTGGAAAAGGTGGAGTAAGGCTAGGTTAGTAAGCTGGTGCACAGGGGGCGGAGACTCAGACGGAGCTTCGCCGGTCTAACCCTTAAGACGTAGAGTTGCGCGCAGCAGCTTGAGAATGGAAACTGTAACTCAATAAAAGACTTTTACAAGTGACCGCTGGCTAGCGTGATCCTCTGTGAGCTAGGATCTGGAAGCAGCTCTGACAGTAAGCTCCGTCTCTCATTGTGGGCATCTACAGCCTCGCGGACAGAGGAGAAGGAGGGTGCCTACGACTCAGCTCACGAACGGCAGACAATATGACGGCCGAACAGCAGATAGGAGAACTCAGAGAAGCAGTGACACGTCTGAATGCCGAAATACTTGCATCCAGGAAGAGAGAGGAGGACGCAGCTGCCGCCTACAGGGATCTCCAGGTCAGGTTGGAAGTGCTTACGAAGCAAGGGCAACTGACACCCAAACTGGAGGGGATTGGGTTGGGGAGAAGAACAGGCGGTCTAGTCTCTCACTTCGATGGGAATTTACAATTGTACCCCAACTTTAGAGCAGATGTACAGTGTGCACTGCAACTGCTGGACAAAGACTTTAGAGATGAGCAAGAGAAGGTGGGATTTATCATGTCCCATTTGCATGGAGATGCTAAAGCATGGCTGCGCAATTTGTGGAGAGATAAGGATCCAGCGCTCCAAACCGCGGATGCCTTTATTAAAGCGATGGATGGCTGCTTTTTATCTAGCATAGACGTGGATCTTGCCCGGAAGGAGGTGCATGGGCTGAAGCAAGGGAGGGCCAGCGTAAGACAGTACCATGCCCACTTTTTTGCATTAGTCAGTGCCTTGGAATGGGACAGAGATTCAGCTCCAGTCAGAGATCTATTTTGGGAAGGCTTGAACAGTGCGGTTAAAGACGAAATTGCAAGGGGGGAGAGACCCCGGACCACGCAGGAGGTCGTTCAGAGGGCGCTGGCGGTGGGAGTGCGGCTGGAGGAACGTCCATGGAGCAGGGACGAAGGGCGTGGAGGGCGCGAACCAGTGAGAGGGTTTTCCTTCGTTCCCAGGGAAGCTGCGCGAGCGCAATCCACGCCTCCGCCAGGAGGGGGAGCGGAACCGATGGAGGTTGGCGGTGCCAGGGCTCAGTCAACAAACAGAGCCCCAGCACCGGGAGCAGTGAAAGCGAAGCCTCCTAGAGGGAACCGGAAGTGTTACATCTGCGAAGATCCCCAGCACCTGGCAAAAGAGTGTCCCCAGAGGATCCACAAGCACACTGCAGCCTCAGCAATGGTAACTGCAGCAACTCAGCAAGGGGAACCACAGCAGGGAAACGACGGGGTCTGGCTGGAGAGAGAGGCACTGGGGCCCAGCCAGACGTGTCAGTGAAGCAGTCCCCAGAGATTTTGCAGCCCACAGACCCCCTCCCACCCAAACCAGTGATGAGGCTCACCGCATCGCTCCAGCTACCCAATGGACTCACCATGGACGTGCCAATCACCATTGACTCAGGAAGCAATGCGGACTTTATAGGGCAGGACTTTGTCGATAAACACGCTATACAGCTGCTGCCTGCCACGCTGCCCCTGCAGGTCGTCACGGTGGATGGCAGGGAGCTGCTAGGGGGGCAGGTGGTGAAGCAAACGCCACCAATGGTGATGCGACTTGGAAATCACAGGGAAATCATCAGTTTTAATGTCACCAGACTGTCGGACACGCCTATTGTCTTGGGCATGAGTTGGCTGGACAGACACAGTCCGACGTTGGCTTGGTACCAGCGGCAGCTAGCCTTTGGCTCATCATACTGCGCTGAACACTGCATTCTACCCCGGCAGGAGGGAGAGGAGGAGGAAGAGCAGCTGCAGCTGGGGACGCTGCAAGCAATCCCCCACAAGTACGCGGGATTTTTGGAGGTCTTCTGCGAGAAGGAAGCGGATAGGCTACCCCCCCACAGATCATATGACTGCAAGATTGACCTACTGCCAGAGGCGGTGCTGCCCAAAGGGAAGCTGTATTCCATGTCTGAGGACGAACTACAGGAACTCAAGGAGTTCATAGATCATAATTTGGAGCGCGGCTTCATCCGAGACTCCAAGGCGGTGGGAGGCAGTCCTGTATTCTTTGTTAAGAAGAAGGACACGCCCCAAAAAAGACTTGTAGTGGACTACCGGATCTTGAACAGTGTGACCAAGCCATCAGACTTCCCCATGCCCAGGATCGACGACCTCCTCGCGACGGTACGCAAGGGCCGCGTGTTCACCAAGTTGGACCTGCGTGGGGCGTACAACCTCATTCGCATGCGGGAGGGTGATGAGTGGAAGACAGCCATGTTCACGCCCCTGGGCACCTACGAATACAGAGTTATGCCTTTTGGATTGCAAAATGGCTCTCACTGTTTTCAAGCTTTCATGCATCACGTGCTGGTGGGGCTCCTCTACAAGACGTGCGTCTGCTTCTTGGATGACATCCTGATATTTTCTGAATCGCAGCAGGATCACGACAGACATGTCAAGGAGGTGCTGAGCAGACTACAGCAGCATAGGCTTTACGCCAAGCTGGAAAAGTGTCAGTTCGACGTGACGGAGGTGGATTTCCTGGGCTACAGGTTGTCAGACAAGGGGCTCGCCATGGACAGCGCCAAGGTTCGTGCCGTGTTGGACTGGAAGAGCCCGCGCAACCGGAAGGAGGTCCAGCGGTTTGTTGGTTTTGCGAACTTCTATCGCAAGTTTATCAAGGGGTTTGCGATGCAGACAGCGGCCATCACAGACACGCTCAGCTCCAAGAAAAAGAAGTTCATCTGGACGGAGCAGGCGGAGCAGTCTTTTCAGGCACTCAAGCGTCTCTTCGCGTCGGAAGAGCAGCTGTTGCATGTCGACCCCAGCAGGCCTATGAGGGTGGAGACGGACGCGTCGGACAGAGCCGTGGGAGCAGTCCTGTTGCAGCAAGACCCGGAGGGGGCCTGGAGGCCGGGAGCGTTTTACTCCAGGAAGCTCAGCAAGTCTGAACAGAACTACACCATCTGGGACAGGGAGTTGCTTGCCATTCATGCTGCTTTCAAGGCGTGGAGGCACTTCCTGATCGGCGCCAAGCACACGGTGCAGGTCTGCACGGACCACAAGAATCTGGAGCACTGGTGCATGGCGCAGTTCCTGAACCAGAGGCAGATACGTTGGGCCGAATTCTTTGCGAACTTCGACTTCCGAATAGAGTATGTCCCGGGGGACACCAACATCATGGCGGATGCCCTATCCCATAAACCACAGTACCTGGAGGAGGCGACGCCAGCGGCTGCCATGCACATCTTCGCACCGACGGTGTGGGCGTGCGCTTCGGCGACAGTTGACCTGGAGGCGGTGAGGAGAGCGCTGCAGGATGACACCTTCGCGCGAGCCAAGATGGCAGAGGCGCAAAGGGGCACGGCGGCGACCGGCGAGTTCCAAGTTCGTGATGGATTACTCCTCCGGAAAGGGGCCATCTACGTGCTGGGGGACGATCTTCGCGCCAAGGTACTGCAGCAGCTGCATGACGCACCCACTGCCGGGCACTTTGGCAAGGAGAAGACGATGGAATTAGTCGCCAGGGACTTCTGGTGGCCCAGAATGAGAGGGGAGGTCGCGGACTACGTGGCGAGGTGCGACACCTGCCAGAGGGCCAAGCCAGTACACCGACCGCCGGCGGGACTGCTGGAACCGCTGCAAACCCCGTGCGAACCGTGGGAGAGAGTGGCCCTGGACTTTGTCACGGATCTGCCCAGCTCGAGGGGCAAGACGGCAGTGCTGGTGGTGGTGGACTTGTTCTCCAAGATGGCACATTTCATCCCGTGTGCGAAGGTGGCCACGGCGGAACAAACCGCCAAACTGTTCATAGATCACGTGTTCAGGGTTCACGGTCTGCCGCGGTCTATACTGTCCGACCGGGGGCGGCAGTTCATCTCGAACTTCTGGCAGAAGCTGATGAGCTTCCTGAACGTCAAGATCAACCTGGCTTCGGCTAGACACCCGCAGACCAACGGGCAAGCGGAGCGGGTCAATGCCATCATGCAGCAGTACCTGAGATGTTATGCGAATCAACAGCCTGCGATGTGGGTGGATTACCTGCCTCTCGCCGAGTTCGCCTACAACAACACGAAGCACGTGTCCACGGGGGTCACGCCGTTCTTCGCCAACAACGGGAGGCACCCCAGAACCTTCCCGGGACTGGAAAGAATGGGGGAGGGGGAGCCGCAGACAGCAGATGCGTTCGCGTCGGAGTTGCAGGAAGTCCACGATCAGCTTCGGCGGCACCTGGAGCTGGCTAAACACGCATACAAGGTACAAGCGGACAAACACAGGAGGGTTGGCGAAGAGATCCAAGCGGGAGACTGGGTCTGGTTAGCAGCCCACGCAGTGCCGGCCAGGTCGTTAGCGAAGAAGAAACTAGGGCATAAACAACTGGGGCCCTACCAAGTCGAAGAGCAGGTCAACCCGGTGGCTTTCAGGCTGGCGCTTCCGGAGGGCTCCAGGATGCATCCGGTGTTCCACAGATCGGTGCTCACTCCCTACAAAGCTCCTCACAGGTTTCAGGAACCAGGAACGGCACCGAGTCCGCTCCGAGAGAGAACCGAGCAAGGGGGAGTGGCACAGGAGGAGCACATCAACGAAGTCACAGAAATTTTGGACTCCAGATGGGGGGAAGAGGGGGTAGAATACCTTCTCGCCAAGGAGGGCACCCCGGCCAGTGCCAACAGCTGGGTGCCGGGCTACGCTTTAGAGGAACCTCTGCTCAAAGAAGAGTTTCATGCCCTCTTCCCACATAGGCCCATGCCAGCAGACTTTTTCGACGACTGGCTCTTCACGCCCACGCTTTCAGCCAGCACGTTCCAGGGGTTCGACTCGGACGAGGAACCGACACGAGACGCCCGTTCCCCGGAGGGGTCACCCTCGGGATCTGCCTCAGAACCCTCGTATTGGTGGGACGATAGACCAGAGGAGCAGTGGCGCAGAAAGTGGATGGAGGGTCCAGGACGAGCAACGTCCCCAGAAGGAAACGAGGGAGAGACGGACATGGACGTTTTCGGGGACGACCCGGGTTTCGAGCATGGCGGCACAGAGATGGAAGCGGAGGTGACCGTCGTCGACGAGAGCAGGGAGGAAGAACCGGAAGTCTTCAGTTGGAGGCCAGCCACGGGAAGCGAACTGTATCCGACATTCGTCCCCCCGACACGGCAGCACCCAGCTCCCGCACCGGAAGGAGGGGAGGGGGGAAGGGGGGGATTCGAGGGGGGATGGATGTCAGGGGTTCAGGAGCAGAGGCAAGGGCAAGGGAGGAAACAGAGAGCGAGGGGGAGGAGGCAGAAGAAAAGATGAGTGATGACGACGACCCGAGATCTCCGAGTCTTTCCAGTGAATCAGAAGATTCACAGGAAGGAGCACCAGTGGCCAGGGCAAGGGGGGAGCCTAGGGGGACACCCCAGGAAGAAAGGGCCAGAGGGGACTCAGAGGGGAGCAGTTGGAAATCGGGACCAGCGTCACCGCCAGAGAGCAGGGGAGAGGAAGGGCGCCAGGTATCAAGCGCTGGCAGCTCACAACAGGAGGGAGGGCACGAGTCAGGAGTGGCCACACCTCCATCGGGGAGCGAAGAAACGGTTAAGCGGAAAGTGGAAGGTTGGGCGCGCGCGCCAAGTTCAAATGCACAGGAAGGTGGCGCAGTAAGTAGCCCGGAAAGGGAGCCAGGTCCTAAAGCCCGGCGCAAGGAGACAGGAGGGTCCGGGGGGTCAGCGTCAGAAGAATCCCGGAAGGAAGAGACCCCGGGGGGCAGAGGGACCCAGAGAAGAATGGTCAGGCGGAAAAAGTGGAGTAAGGCTAGGTTAGTAAGCTGGTGCACAGGGGGCGGAGACTCAGACGGAGCTTCGCCGGTCTAACCCTTAAGACGTAGAGTTGCGCGCAGCAGCTTGAGAATGGAAACTGTAACTCAATAAAAGACTTTTACAAGTGACCGCTGGCTAGCGTGATCCTCTGTGAGCTAGGATCTGGAAGCAGCTCTGACAACGTTTATTTTGGACACGGGTTGCACTCAACACATGACGTCGAACAGAAAACTGTTTTCAACGTTTAAGAAGCAAAGCTTCACTGTGAAACAGGCCAACGGTCAGGAGCTGGAAGCGACCTGGTTTGGAACTGTGTATCTTGAGAGTCTGAACTTGACTATCAACAAAGTGTATTTGGTTCCTGATTTAAAGTTCAATCTGCTGAGTGTTTCGCAGATCACAAAGAAAGGACTGACTTTGTCCTATGATAGAGAAAGCTGCAAAATCTTCAAAGATGGAGAGCTGTATCTTTCTGCCAGAGAGAAAGATGGACTGTATTTGTTGACTTTTGATTGAAGTGATTGCATGAAGTGTAATTCATCTGATTCTAACATAATTTCTCTCGCAGGTGTGGCGAAGAACGTCAAGAAGACGACCAGGGTCGACAGAGCATTGCAGCGGGTGTATGCTGATGTGATTGGTCCTCTAGCACCATCTAGAGGCAATGCAAGATATTATCATGTGTGTGTGGATTATTTCTCTCATTATGTCTGGGTATATGTGTTGGAGAAACCACAAGAAGCCTTAGAAAGGTTTAAAGAGTTTTGTGAGAAAGTTAAGAATGTTCATGATGCTAACATTGATAGTCTTTTCACAGATGAAAAGCCAGTTTTTCTTTTACAGGATTTTCAGGATTTCCTGCATAAGAAAGGGATCAGGCACAAGACTGCTGTTTCTGCAGAAGCGTGGAACAGAGGTGTCTGTGTGCAGGTGAACAAAGATTTGCAAAAAGGCATGAAGGCGCAATTGCTGAGTTCACATTTGTCACATGAGTTTTGGGCAGAGTCGTTAATGTGTTTTTGTCACACGTGGTTAAGAAAAGTTTCAAAAGATTTGGGAAGTTCTCCTTTTGAGAAGCTATTCCATAGAAAACCTTCTGTTGCCCATTTTAAGGTTTTTGGGTCTCATGTGAGGACTGAAGCTCCAGGTGGAGTAAAGAATGCCAGAGGCATTTTTGTGGGTTATGAAAAGGGTCTCTACAGAGTAATTTTGTCTGAATCTGGTCAGGCGATTCTCACGAAATTTCTGGAGAGTGCTCATGAACAGGAGAGAGTAATTGTTCACACATTTCCCACTGAGGACAATTCAGATGATCATGATGATTTTACTGATTACAGTGGTACTCAGAGTGACAGTGATAGCTCACAGAGCTCAGTTGACACAGTCATTGAGAGGAAATCTCACACAATGGATAGACCTTCACAGATGAAGGATGAACCACTGTTTACTATTGGAACTGGTTCTCAAAAGAGTCCTGAGACTGAACCAGTGAGCAGAGAGGATCAGCACCTCATACGTAGGTCTGAGAGAGTTACAAAGGGTGTACCACCCAAGAGGTATTCAAAAGAGTTTGCTAACTCAGCTGTTGCATGTGTTACTATTGTTAACAACTCAAGACAGGTTGAAGCTGTGTCTAAGTCAGAGACAAAGACACAACAGGGAGTTCCTGCCGGGAAATGCAGACAGGATCCTGTCGGGAAATGCAGACAGGGAGGTCAACCGGAGATTCAAGCCGGGTGCCTGGAGAGTGGCCAGTTTCTTCTGATAACAGCCTGAATCCCAACAGCAACAAAGTTTTCAGTCCTTGCAGCAACGTTTGATTTGCTCTCTCCACAAGTCCATTCATCCATGGCGATCTAGGCGTTGACAAGTCATGCTGGATTCCCTTCTCAGTCAGGAAAGCTTCAAACTGCTGAGAAGTGAACTCCCCGCCCCGATCAGTAAAGAGACAGCCAATACGTTTACCGTGAACATTCTCCAACCCAGCACAGAATGCCTTGAACTTAGGAAACGCTTGCGATTTCTGCTCAAGCATAAACACATGAATGTACCTGGAAAAAGAATCAATTCGAACCATGAAGTACCTTGCTCCACCCAAAGAGGGCGCAAGTGGACCAACCAGGTCTGCGTGCACTAGCTGGTAGGGTTTGGAAGCCTGCCTGCTAGACTCCTTGCCTTTTGGAGCAACCTTCACCTTGTTCTCTGCACAAGATACACATTTCATGTGAAACTTACAGGGTTTGATGTTCAAACCCTCAACCATCTCTGGCATCTTGGCCAGTGCCTTCCAAGAGAGGTGACAAAACCTTCTGTGTGCATCGTGAATGCATCCTGCATGAAGAACTTTGTTAGTTTGTGCAACACAACAAGAATCAGCATTAGACACAGCAACAGCACCATTGTCATCATAAGTTATACAGAACAAACCATCTATAAACTTTGCATGCAAAATGTCCTCTTTGCCTTTTCTGATGACACAGACGCTCCTCTTGAAGGAAATCTCAAAACCATGCCCAGTAAGCTGTGGGACACTGAGCAAATTGTCTGCAGCACCTGGAACATATAGTACATCTTTGATGGTAGTGTGCAGACTTGCCAGTCTCACAGCCACCTTCTTGAGGTTTGAAGGAGATAAAGAGATGGCGGTCTTTTGAGACATGGCGGGTACACCCCGAATCAATAACAAACCTGCCCTGGGCCTTTGGAGCAGTCTTTCTGGCAAGCAAAACCTTGTTTTCCACCGGCGTGGGCTTTTGCAGCTTGCCCCCCTGCTCCTGGCCATCAGACATGCCTTTAGCCTTTGGTGAAGCTGTGCCAGCAAACAAAGCCTTGTTTTCCACTGGCGTGGGCTCTTCACCCTCCCTCTGCTTCTGGCCATCTGCTGGCCATCTGCAGGCATCTGCAGGCATCTGCCTCTGTTTACTTCTGGCCTTCTGTGAGGATGACCTTGGCTCCCATGAGAAACAGAGTTCTCAGCTGCCGACTCCTTGGCTCCCCCTGGAGGCTGGAATGCTGCCTGGGATGACATCACAGTCAGCTCCCCCTGCAGCTTGCAACCGGTGCCCTCAGCATCCCTGCATTCACTCGCATTCTGGGAAACAGCCAGGACCTCCGATGCAGTCAAACTCTGGGCTGGGATGACTGGCAGGTGGGCTATCTTCAAAGCATTCCACATCTTACGTGCAGTCACGTTGCCAGCTAACGTTTTAATTTCCTCCAGAGAGACGGACAAGACTATTACGTCAATGACCCTCGAATTCTGGGCTCTCCATCTATCTGTCAGAGGAACTGGAGGGGCTTCAGACACAGTATGCCACACTCCAAACTGACGCAGCAAACTCTCACACCATTTTGCCCAGGTTTTATAATTATGCCGATTTAACTTTGGGCACTCAGCAGCCTCAGAAGCTTGGAAAAACTCCATTCCAGCTTTTTACTTGAGCCATGAATCTTATTCACTTCAGAGGCTTCTTATCTCAGCAGCCCATTAATCACGAAGCCTGCTTGGCTCGGCTCCTAGGCCAATTAGGCCTGCCGGACATCAAAAGCTCTTGCCGCGGCAAACGAAAAGCCTCACTTTCGCTTTTCCTCCACATACCTTTCAGCAGTCTGTCACAGTCTTACTCTCCTGTAAATGCCGTGAATCTGGACCCATAACCTGTTGTTGGGATACTGCCAGGGAGACAAAGTCCATCATGGCCCCAAGCCGTCTGCCGGACGATCCATCGATCTCCCGTAGGCACGCAGTATCAGCAATTAGCGACATGAGTTTCTAGAAAATATCTTGCCACATTCTAGAGCTCATGCACACTCTATCAGCAGATAATGCACAGCAAAAGTCGCACTCAGGAGAGAATTATTTACAAGTTTTATTCAGCGTTGATCAGAACAAAGAAAGACATGACTGCCTGCGTCAGTGTCTCCAGACACAGAGAGTGAGAAAACGAAAGCAAAAGACACAACAGAAACATCCTGCGAAAACAGGAAATACGCAGGCTGTGACACAAATATCCTGCTCCCTTTTAAGGTGGAAGGGAAATATCCTAACAATCTTCATATAAGTTAATATTCTTTGGTGTTATCCATAATTCTAAATACTTGATTTTGGGGTAGATTTTAATGTGTATTATTTGTTCTAATTCCACTTTTTCATCTGGCGACATATTTTTAACTAATAGTTTTGTCTTGTTTAAATTCATTTTGGACCCCACAACTTTACCGTAGCCATATATTATTTTCAACGCCTTTCTTAAACTCTGTTTTGGTTGCTCCGTAGTTATAATTTAATCGTCAGCAAATGCCCTCATTTTGTAACTTCTATTTCCCAGCATAATCCCTTTTATTTCTTTTTCATCCCTAATTTGTTTACATAAAACTTCCAATGTTAATATGAAAATTAAGGGGGATAGGGGGCAACCTTGTCTGACCCCTTTAGTGATTTCACACTCCTGTGATAAATTTCCATTATGATTTTAGCTTTTTGTTTTGATTATATTGCTTCAATCCCTTTTATATACTGTATACCAAAATCCATATGGTGTAATAGACCTTTCATAAATTTCCAGGATACCCTGTCGAAAGCTTTTTCTGCATCTATAGCCATTAAGACTGCCTTCTTTTCTATTCTTAAGTCTAAATACGCTAATAAGTTTATAATGTTTCTAGTGTTGCTATAAATGTGCCTCCCGGGCAAAAAGCCAGCTTGGTCATTGTGTATCATCATCTGGAAGCCTTTTTTTGATCTTTCGGCTAAAATATTTGCATATAATTTATAATCGTTATTTAGAAGTGCGATAGGCCTATAGTTGTTAATAAGTAGATTGTCCGTTCCCTGTTTTGGAATTAATGCAATAAGGCTGTCTTTCCAAGAATCCGGCATGGTTCCATCTTTTAAGATGTTGTTCATGATACTTCTTAATGGGTCAGACAGTAAGTCCTCCATTTTTTTATAATATATTGCTGGTAGGCCGTCTGGCCCTGGTGGCTTTCCTATCTTTGCTTCCTTAATTGCTCTTTGCATTTCTTACGATGTAATAGGGGCATTCTTTTTGTTCTTTAGTAAGTTTCGGAAGACAGTTCTGTTCTAAATGTTCTTTAACTTCTTCTGTTGTTTCATTTCCTTCCTTATAGATTTCTCTAAAGAATTTGAGAAATCGTTTCTCTATTTCTTTAGGGTTGTTTATTATTTTGCCTTTGCACTTAACTCTATTTATAAGCCTTTCTGCCTCTCTCTTCTTTAATTGCCATGCTAATAACCAGGCTCAGGTTCTGTTTCAGGCTGTGTCTCTGTTTCAGGCTCTGGCGCTGTGTCGAACACTGTTGCAGACTCAGGCTGTGGCACTATGGCTGTAGCTGTGGCTCTGGTTCTGTTTCAGGCTCTGGCACTGTATCAAGCACTGTTTCAGGCTCAGGCTTCTGCTCTTTATTATGCTTTGTCTCAGTCTTTGGCTCTAGCACTTATTCTAGCTCTATTTCAGGCTCGGCCTGTGTCTCAGCCTTTGTCTCTGTTTCACGCTGTTTCTCTGTTTCAGGCTCCGACGCTGTTTCAAGCCCTGTATCTGCCTCTGCCTCTGTTTCAGGCTCTGGCACTCTATCAAGCACTGTTTCTGGCTCTGGCTCTCTTTCAGGCTCTGGTTCTGAATTAGGGTTTTGTTCTGGCTCTGGCTGTGTCTGTGGATCTGGCTGTGTCTCTGCTTCAGGCTCCTATGCTGTATCAAGCACTGTATCAGACTCTGCCTCTCCCTATGCCCCTGGCTACGTTTAAGCGTCAGGCTGAGTTTCAGACAGTGTCTCTGTTTCAGGATCCAGCACTCTATCAAGCACTATTTCAGACTCAGGCTGTGGATCTCGGCTGTGGCTGTGGATCTCGGCTGTGGCTCTAGGCTCCGTCTGTGGCTCCGTCTGTGGCTCTGGCTCTCTTTCAGGGTCTGGTTCTGAATGAAGATCTGGTTCTGACTCTGATTCAGGGTCTCATGATGGCTCTTCCTCTGCCTCTGACCCAGGTATGTTTCAGGGTCTGGCTCTCTTTCAGGCTCTGGTTCTGAATTAGGGTTTTGTTCTGGCTCTGGCTGTGTCTCTGGCTCTGGCTCCAGCTCCAGCTCCGGCACTGTATCAAGTACTGTTGCAGACTCAGGCTGTGGCTCGTGGCTGTGGCTGTGGCTGCAGCTATGTTTTGCGCTCCGACCCTGTATCAAGCCCTATTTCTGGCTCTGGCTCTGGCTCTTGCTTTCTTTCAGCTCTGGCTCTGAATGAGGCTCTGGCTCTGGCTCTGATTCATGGTCTCACTCTGACTCTGATTCAGGGTCTCGCTCTGGCTCTGGCACTCGATCAAGGACTGTTTCAGACTCAGGCTGTGGCTGTGGCTCTGCCTCTGTTTGAGGCTCAGGCTCTGTTTGAGGCTGTGTCTCTGTTTCAGGCTCCGGCACTGTATCAAGTACTGTTGCAGACTCAGGCTGTGGCTCTAGGCTGTGGCTCTTGCTCTGGTTCGGGCTGTGGCTCTTTTTCAGGCTCTGGTTCTGAATGAGGGCTTGGTTATGGCACTGATTCAGGGTCTCGCTCTGTCTCCGGCTGTGTCTTTGTTGCACCTCAAACGGTGGTTTGTTGTTGTTGTTGTTATTTTCTTTCTGGGGTGGGACAAATATTTAGTTGGGGCGGGGATTATTTTAAGTTTAGCATAATTGTTTCTTGCTATGTTTTTCTTTTACTATTTTTTTAGGTTATTGTATAGTTTGTATTTTGTTTTTTAAGGGGAAAGGGTCAGGGCTGCCTGGGAGGGGGCCTCAGCCAACAGAATGGCTGGGGCAGGTTCCCTACGGGGGGATGTATTGGAACACCCAATCTCTGTTATCGCGGGTGGGAGGAGCAGTTGCGCTACGACCATACTGAAGATCTGGATCTGACTCTGATTCTGATTCTCTGATTCTGGCATGTTGGGTGTAGTGAAGGGTTAACCTTCTGTGCCTCAAGCCTTAGAGGAGGCACTTACAAGGGAAGTACGCCAGGACGTGACGAAAGCAGCTTGGAATGCTGTGAGCTGAGTGGGTACTGAAAGCAGTTCAGCCGCTGCACTGAGAGAGAAGGACACAGAGAAAATGCAGCTTGAATCTGATGGTCTTTATGAATTGTAAACACACTATATTTGAGCAAATAAAGGGATAGTAGGACAGAAGAAACGTGTGGGACTTGTTTACTGCTCTCTCGACACACGCCGCTGTGTACTTCTGCTAATTGCTTTACGATCTACAGAGGCTCCCAGGGGAAGCGTGGCTGGGCGCCAAACAATAAAGCAATAAATCTACCGAACATGGTTATGGGTCAACGTGAAGCGTGTGAGAAAGGGCTTGGAAGACTTTAAAAGGACTGAACGTCAGCTTGATCGACTGCCAAGGCTTCAAAGAGAGCAAAGGGCAGATCGGAGGAGGCTGACGGAGTGGGAGCTGGGAGCCACGTCGTCCGGAGTGCCCGGTTTGGCTGCAGAGTGAGTACTTTTGCAAGAGGCCAACAGAAGGGAAGGGAAGCAATGGCTCAGCCCCGTGCACATGGCTTTGAGTTTAAACTGCCATGTCAGAAACTGACTGGCCAAAATTGGCTGCAGTGGAGCTTTCAAGTGGAGCTTTTGCTGGTGGGGGAGCAGCTTTGGGACGTAGTACAGCCTCCACAGAATGCAGCTGAGAAAGCAGAGGCTAAGAGGGCTGCAGAGCAAAGTGAAGTTGAGAAGCGTGTGCTTGCTTTTTTGACAGAAAATGTGGATGCTCAGCTGGTGCCAGTTGTCCTGGGTGCAAAAAGGCCAGAGGCCGCTTGGCTAGCACTCCGAGAAGCTTGTGGAGCTGGGGTGGGAAACAAGGGCCGAGAAGTGGCTGCATCCGAAAGGGAGAGGCAAGATGGCGCCGGCCACATTCTTGAGAGCCGATACACAGCGGGGAGGAGCTGGGAGCCACCCCAGGGGGGCGAAGGGACTGTTGCTGTTGCTGGCAATGCTGCTGGTGCTTTTGCTGAGCCTGGGAGCTGTTTGGATGCTGCAACGTGTCTGTGTGAGGAGCCAGGAGAGTGGCCAAGTGTTGGGAGCCCTTTACCCACCAGAGGGGGTGCAGAAAAACGTCCTGGAGGCCGCGTGTGCAGTGGGGGGGGGCAGTGAGCAGTGAAAGCTCAGAGACGCCTCTTTCTCCAAAAGCTGTTAAGAGTTGTTTACGTCGTGAGTCGGAGCCTGGGAAGCTGAAAAGAGCTAAAGGCTTCAAGGCCGGCCACCTGCAGCAAGTAGAGATAAGAGCTGTGGAGTTGTGTGGGAACGCCGAGACAAGTCCGGTCACCATGGCAACTGAGAGAGTTGCATCTACGGAAGCTGTGAAAGTCGTGGGCAAGTCTTCCTGCCGGGGGGAGTCTGTTGCCGTGACAACCAGAGAGGACATCTGCAGAAGCCCCAAGGAGGGGGGTAGTGAGAAAATTGTTGCCCTGACGACCCAGGAATGTCAACAACAAGACTTTCTTACTGTAATAATCGACAGTGGAGCCGCCAACTCGCTGGTGCCATCTAGCAGTCTTTTGAGAAATTGCAGGACAGTAAAAACTCAGAAATTTGTGACGATCGCGGATGGAAGCAGAAAAAGACTAACAGAGACAGGCTTTTTCTTCTGTCCCTTCCTTAAGCATGAAGTCAAAGCTTTTGCGGTAACTGTTTGTTAAGTGTGCATGACCTACTAGTTGATGGTTTTCATGTCTCTTTTGCAGGTGACAAATGTGAATTTTCCAAGGATGGGAAACACGTGTACACAGTGCAGTCTAAAGATAAATTGTTTGCTGTAAATGTGCCTTTTTCCACAGGAGAAGATGACACCGAAGATGCGAAGGGCCAATGTGTGAATGTGGCATCTCACCATGGTTGTTCACATATTTGGCACCGACGCTTCGCCCATTTGAATTGGAGATATCTTCAGAAAGCACCAGAGCTGACACAAGGGTGCAAATTTAATGTTTGTGACAAATCTTTAGATTGCAATGCATGTAAACAGGCAAAAAATGTGACATGCTCATATCCAAAGTCAGAGAGGCAGACCACACAACCCTTTGAATTAATTCATTCAGATTTGTGTGGACCCATGTCAGTTGAGTCACTGGGAGGATCAAAGTATTCTCTGCTTTTGATTGATGATTTTTCGAGGTCTGCTTGGACCTTCTCTCTGAAAACGAAAGGGGAGGCGGCTAAAATGATCAGGGATTGGATCACCGCAATTGAGGTAACCTTTTCCACCAAAGTTCGTGGTTTTCAAAGTGACAGAGGTTCTGAATTCACTGGTTCTGCTTTACAGGATTTCTTTAGGGAGAAGGGGTTTAGCCACCGTTTGATCGCTCCTTACTCTCCGCAACAGAATGGGGTCGCAGAGAGAAGGAACAGAACGGTGGAGGAAGCTGTGTCTGCGATCCTTTGGGACGCAGGGCTACCCCAGAAATATTGGTCTGAGGCCTGGCGCTACGTTGTTCATACGCAGAATAGAGTGTACAACTCTAGTGTAGGAAATACGCCGTATTTCTTACTGCATGGAAAGAAGCCCAAGGTACACTACCTCCATGTGTTTGGTTGTGAGGCTTGGGTTCTTATTCCAAAGGCTCTACGCAAGAAAGGTGAGCCAAGATCTAAAAGAATGATCTTTGTAGGGTATGAGCCTGGCTCAAAGGCCTGGCGGTTTGCGTACCCAAGTGGAAACCAGTCTAGGTTGGTTATCAGCAATAGCGCTGAATTCTGTGAGCAAGCTGGTTGGAAACGTCTGCACGCTAATCCAGACGTGATTTCGCAGCAGTTCTATGACTCAGATGTTGAGGAGGAAGAGGAACTTGTTGCTGGGGACCACGGTCCAGAGCAACAGGGTCCACCACAGGGACAGAGTCCAAGGCAGGGACAGCTCAGGATCCCTCAGAGGGCGGAACCTAGAACACCTCCTCAGGCAAGTGTCAAATTTGAGCCAAAGAGTGAGCCTTCCTCACCTGCTGGACCAGCTGTAAGGCCCAAGAGGCGCAGCAGGTCAGAGGGGGAAGACACTGAAGATGATTTAGCTAGACCCAGTGAAGCAGCAGGGTCACCAGGATTCACACTGAGGAGATCAGCGAGGACAAGGAGGCCTCCTGATAGGTACGACGCTTCAGGCGTCTGGGTAGGTTCAGCCAGATGTGAACCTGAATCCTTCGAGGATATTCAGAGTTTACCTGAGGAAGAAGCAGGCAAGTGGCACAGGGCAATGGACAAAGAGATGAAGTCCATGAAAGATCTAGGTGTGTTCTCACTCACAGAGTTGCCACCGGGCAAGCAGGCTGTGAGTTGCAGGTGGGTTTACCGCTTGAAACCCACTGACGCTGGAGAACCACAGTATAAAGCCAGGTTAGTTGCTCGAGGATTTACTCAGAGGAAGGGAATACACTTCACGAAGGTGTATTCGCCAACGTCACGAGCGGAGACTCTGAGAACGCTTTTAGCTTGTACAGCACAGAGAGGCTGGAAGGTAAACCACTTTGATGTGGATGTTGCCTACCTTAACTCAGATCTCCAGGAGGAGCTGTACATGATTCCTCCTCCGGGGTTTGAGAACTTAAGGCAGGATGTTGTGTGGAGATTGCACAAATCCATCTATGGATTACGTCAATTTGCCAGAAACTGAAACATGTGCCTGAATGAAGCCTTAGAAGAGCTAGGTTTCAGGAGAAGTGTTGCTGATAGTTGCTTTTATTTGAGAGGATCAGGGGCAACACAAGTGTATTTGCAGATCTGGGTTGATGACTTGTTGTTTTTCTCAGAGACAGATGAACAGGCAGAGAAGTTTGCCAAACAGCTAGGGAAACGGTTCAAGCTTAAACAGCTTGGTGCCGTCAAAACCTACCTAGGTGTCAGTGTTGAGCGTGCTCAGGATGGAAGCTTCTTGCTCAGCCAGAGAGGCAAAATTGAGCAATTGCTTCAGAACATGAGGATGAGTGATTGTGCAGGAGTGAGAAGTCCTATGGAGACTAGTTTTGTAAAGGACAGCCAGCAAGTAGAACGCGCTGCGTTCGAAAATACTGAAGTGTTTCAGTCAGCCCTAGGGAGTTTGTTGTACTTGTCCCAGTGGAGCAGGGAAGCTTCAACCCTAGTGTGCAAGCCTGGAATGGCATCAAGAGAGTTCTGAGGTATTTGCAGGAAACCAAAGACTTTTGTCTTAGGCTGCCGGCACAAGGAGAAGTCAAACTGACTTGTCTTGTGGACTCGGATTGGGCTAATCTTGAGGATCGCAAGTCTGTGTCTGGCCTAGTGGTGAATTTTGGGAACTCAGTAGTTGGATGGAGGTCTAAGAAGCAAAGTCTTATAGCGCTCTCATCCACTGAGGCTGAGTTTAGTGCTCTTTCAGAGGTGTGCAGAGAAGTTCTATGCTTGCTTAGTGCAGGAACACTGCGAAGTGGATTGTCTGCCGATACGTGTTTTCGAGGACAATCAACCATGCCTGCATTTGGCAGAGTCAGGTCAGTTCAAGGCTAGAACTAAACACCTAGACATTCGCTTTCGGAATGTGTGCCAGAGCGTTCAGGAGGGATTGGTTGCGCTGAAGTATTGTCCCTCTGCCAAGAACCTAGCTGATGGGTTCACGAAGCCACTCACCTTCCAAAGACATGGGGAGTTTCCATCCCTTGGCCACAAGTATACGAGCTGCTGCGGTTGCATACAAGAATACCTCTCTTAGATTTTTTGGGATCTCTTTATCTAAAATACTTAATAGAAATGCCTCCATTTTTTTCGTAAAATTTATCCCCATCATCTTTTTTAATTCATCGTATATCCCCCCCCAAAAAAATCTTAATCTTTTCACACGTCCACCACATGTGGCTCATGTCACCGTTATTTCCTCCACATCTCCAACTAGCATTCGCCAAATTTTTATACATTCTTGATCATCTGGAAGGAGTGAGGTACCACCTATGAGCCATTTTCATCATGTTCTCTCTTATATTATAGCTGGCTGTAAATTTCAAATTTACATTCCATCAGTTTTCCCCATCTTTTAGCATAATTGGACGGCCCACATCTTGGGCCCACTTTATCATTGAAGCCTTAACCTCCTCATCCATTACTTCGCAGTCTAAAAGAAGTCTATACATTTTTGCGATTATTTTGGTTTTACTATTCAGTAGTTCTCTTTCAAATCTTGAAGGCTCCTTTTCAAAACCTATCTGCTTATCCTGTCTGAACACTTCATTTACCTGGAAGTAATCTAGCCAACTAGAAAGGTGATCTTTTATTTTCTCATAACTTATCAATATTAGTTCACCCTCCTCCCTGTTACGATATTGAAGCAATGCAGCCGCGAGCTGCTGGTAGCTTGAAAACAAAACATAATGGGAATGTTGGGAATGTTCCGTGGGAAACAGAGGGACAGTGAATTCATAGTGCAGAGGGCACCGGAATTAGCTCAGAGTGTAATATGAGCTGGACAGGAAGTGTTTGTTCTCTCTCGACTGCAGGAGTATGAAGAGAGCAGTCATGTTTTCTGTAATGCTGCAAAGACAGAAATAAAGGCATGTAAATACGTTTCTGTCTATCTCTTTCCCCTGCCCGGGGGGGGCGGCAGGAAAGAGGGGGGGGGTGTTCTTCTCACGCTGAGAAGGATCGCCTATCGCGACCTCTGCCTGGATCTTGCCGGGAAAGCAGACAGCGAGGTCAACAGGAGACCAAGCCGGGTGCCTGGGAGAGTTGCCAGTTTCTCCTGATAAAGGCTTGATTTCCGACATCTGGTAGCATGTAGCCGATGGTTTTGATCCATGAAAGCAACAAGAGAGGTTGATGGATCGTACTTCATCCTCTGCAAGGAGATAAGGAAGATATGGTAGCGTGCGGATGGAAGCTACAAGGACGGCTGAGCACCAGAGGAGGTGTTTTTGCTGAGCAACGGATTCCCTCAAGGTATGGTGATTTTATGGCTGTGAGAGTGAACGCGAGTTGAAGCATTCTTCGGTTCACTGAGTGTCTGCTTTTGGATGAAAACAGCACTGAGAGAAAGCCACATTCTTCGCATTCCTGAGTCTTGATAAGCCAGTTGCTAAGCAACGAAACGTCAGTAAAGTGGAAAGTTACTAGCCAACGGAAAAGGGGCTGGGGCTGTGAAAGGCTGGAAAAACACTGGCAAAAATTCCAGCGTTTGTTTTGTCTGCTATCTCACTGCTCTTGGAGGGACTTTCAAAACAGCCTGCGTTTAGCTGCAAAGTGCAACGCAGTGAACAGCCAATAGACTCTTGGAATTTTACAGGTTTGAGAGTGAGAGCTGAGGCTTGGATTCAAAATGGATACCAAGAAGGGGGGAGGCTTACCTTACCCACCTCCACTGACTAATGACAATTATTCCTCATGGTCTGTAAAGATGAAAGCCCTGCTTCAGAATCAGAGGATTTTTGGGGTGATTGATAACCCCATCCCTGCTGCACCAACGCCAGGTTGCAATTCACAGAATGTGAGAGCCAGGACGGCCATAATTCTGTGTATCTCAGATGATCAACTCGTGCATATTCAGGATTTGGAATACGCGCGTGAGATTTGGCAAACGCGGCGTAGAATACATCAGAGAGATGCTGGTTCTTCAGCGTTGCTGCATTTTGAAAAACTGACCAATTTGAGGCTAGCGCCTGATGGAGATGTACGAGCGCATCTGACAGAGATGAAATTCTTACGCCAGCAGATGGCGGAATGCAATTTCCCTCTACAGGAAGAGATATTCTGCTTCATGATTATTAACAGCCTTAATCGGACTTATATTTTTTATATATATATAAAATATTTATTAAAGGTTTTAAAGAATATATCACCAAACACATACAACACCATCAGCAACATAAAACAAACAGAAGAGAAAAAAGCAAAAAAAATTAACAAAAAATAGATAAAATACAACATAATTAGCTTCCAAAAAACCATATTTCCATAGCCTTCCTTTGGGACTTCCTCGCATCTCCCTTTTCTGCGTTCCCAGTTATAAAGTTAAGTTAGCAATGCTTCACCTTCTTTCAAGTCTTACTTTGTAGTTTTCAAATATTATGTCTTCAATATTTAATTTTTATTTTCACATACTTAAATGTTTAAATTTGACATAATATTAAGTAAAGTTTCATCCTTGTTCTTATAATCACTTATTTTCATACTTTTTTCAACTAATTTACTGGTGTCAAATTATTTTCTTATCCTGCATCATCTTAGCATTCATACAATTTACAATGCTTTTGCAAATAGTCCTTAAACTTTTTCCAGTCCTCTTCCACCATCTCTTCTCCCAGGTCTCGGATTCTGCCAGTCATTTCTGCCAATTCCATATAGTCTATCAGTTGCATCTGCCATTCTTCCAAAGTGGGCAAATCTTGGGTCTTCCAATACTTTGCAATGAGTATTCTTGCTGCTGTTGTCGCATACATAAAGAAAGTTCGGTCCTTCTTTAACACCCTTTGGCCGACAATGCCCAAAAGGAAGGCCTCTGGTTTCTTAGGAAAGGTATATTTAAATACCTTTTTTAACTCATTATAAATCTTTTCCCAGAAAGCCTTAACCCTTGGGCAGGTCCACCAAAGGTGAAAGAATGTTCCTTCAGTTTCCTTACATTTCCAACATTTATTGTCTGGCAAATGGTATACTTTTGCAAGCTTGACTGGGGTCATGTACCACCTATATATCATTTTCATAATATTTTCTTTCAAGGCATTACATGCCGTGAACCTCACACCAGTGGTCCATAACCTTTCCCAGTCAGCAAACATAATGTTGTAACCAATGTCCTGTGCCCATTTTATCATAGCTGATTTAACCGTTTCATCCTGAGTGTTCCATTTTAACAGCAAGTTATACATTTTTGAAAGTACCTTAGTTTTTGGTTTTAACAGTTCTGTTTCTAGTTTCGATTTTTCCACTTGGAAACCTGTTTTTTTGTCCATATTAAAAGTCTCCCTGATCTGAGCATAATGTAACCAATCTCGCACTTTATCCTTTAATTTCTCAAAACTCTGCAATCTCCAGATATCACCATCTTTTTCTAATATTTCCCAATATTTCGGCCATTTGGCCTCCATATTGAGTCTTTTCTGAGCCTTAGCTTCCATTGGTGACAGCCACCTTGGGGTCTTATTTTCTAGTAAGTCTTTGTATTTTGTCCAGACATTGAACACTGCTTTCCTGACAATATGGTTCTTGAAAGCTCTATGAACTTTAACCTTGTCATACCACAAATATGCGTGCCATCCAAAAGCATTATTAAACCCTTCCAAACCCAAAATGTCAGTGTTCTCCAGAAGCAGCCAATCTTTCAACCAGCAGAAAGCTGCTGATTCATAATACAACCTTAAGTCTGGCAGGGCAAACCCCCCTCTTTCCTTAGCATCAGTTAATATTTTAATTTTTTTTTTGGGGGGGGGGCTTTTTGCCCTGCCAGACAAATTTAGAAATATCACTCTGCCACCTCCTGAAACACTCCACCTTATCCACAATCTGTAGGGTCTGAAACAGAAACAGCATTTTTGGCAGTACATTCATTTTTATAGCAGCAATTCGGCCCAACAAGGAAAGTTTCAATCTTGACCAACTTTCTAGGTCTTTTTTAATTTCTAACCAGCACTTTTCATAATTATCCTTAAATAGGTTCAAGTTTTTGGCTGTCATATTTACCCCTAGGTAAAGGGAAGTCTCTTTCTGCACAAAACTGCTCCATTTTGGGGAAGCCTTGCTCCTCTTTTTCTCTTGCTTTCTGAGAAGTCTTGCTTGTAGGTTTTTCCCTGCTTTTGCACACACTGTACGAACCTGCTCTTCACGCCTAGCTGATCATAAAACCTGATTACATTGTTACATGATATGATCAATCATTAGTAACAGACATCCTAAGCTCATGGAAAACAAACTGTACTTGCTCTCCATGCCTAGCTGACCATAATTATAGAACCCGATTGTTATATTGTTTGTGCCAATTAATCCCTAGTTACAATTCAATTAGGAGGCTTCATGCCTGTCTAGTTCTAGCTCCGATTCTCAGCCTTCTCTCCATCAATGATAAATGATCACATGTAATCCCCACCTTTCACATGTAATTCCCGCCTTAGTACTTATGTTAACCAATCACAAGTTTCTGTGTGTATGTATCAACCAATCAGCCACAGGCACACTTTTGGCAATGCTTGTAATATTCAATAAAAGAGGCTCTCAGGGTCCGCCCAGACAGACGCCTAGCTACACCTGCCTCTCTCGTCTCCCATGATTTTTCATTTCTACATCTGGTGACTCCGACGTGCCAGATCCCTTGCGCAGCCGAGCAGTCAGCCAGCCTCATACTTCACTCGACTGGAGAAGTCTTAGCCGGCTACACCGTGAGTATGGGGGGGGGGAGCTTACAAAGTCCCAGAAAGTGCATGCTACTGAACTGCTTCATTTAGTCAGACAGAGAGGTGCAGGTGCTCATGTTTCTTTAAAGGAAATTGAACAATTGCTAGGTGAGATCGCATTCCAATGTCCCTGGTACCCCGAGGCAGGCTCCTTGGGGGTAGAGGCTTGGCAAAAGATTGGAAAAACTTTTTTTGCAGAACCCAGGGCTCCTATTCATTGTCTGCTAACTTGGCAGAAATGCGCAGTTGCCGTGGCAAACTTAGGGCCCCTGGCCTCTCAGGCGTCTCCCACGGCTCCTGCACTTCTAACTATTGCAGACAATCCCCCTCCTTACCCCAAGCTTTTGCCTCCTGCACAATCCTGCCAATCCCTCCCTCCTTTGCCTGCTTCCACCTCATCCATTCCCCCTTCCCCCCCTCCTGCATCTGCTCATACAGGAGCTATGCCTCAGCCCACACCCATTCCCCCTTCCCCCCCTCCTGCATCTGCTCATACAGGAGCTATGCCTCAGCCCACCCCCATCCCCCCTTCCCTCCCTCCTGTGTTTCCTTTGCCTGCATCCGCTTCTTCAGAAGCTGTGTCTCAGCCAACATCCACTTCCCCCCCTCTTTCTCCCCCCCCCCACTTTCTTCCCTCCCTCCTTCCACCCCTCCCTTGCCTGCCTCAGCTCCTGCCTGTTTCACGGGAGCTGTCCGTGTTGCACTTTCTCAAGCTAGGCAGAAAGGTCTCCTATCCTTAGAGGAAGAGTCTGAGTGGGCTGGGGTGTTGCCATCTGCTTTCCCTATTTCTTATGCAAACCCAGGCACAGCACAACAACAGGTGCTATATGAAACCCTTTCTTATTCTGTAATGCGAGAATTAAGAAGGGCCATTGTTGATTCTGGTCTCAAATCCTCCTATGTAACAGGAATGCTGGAGGGAATAGCAACTGCTTCAACTGCAATCGCCCAGGTCATTTTGCTAAACAATGCAGAGCCCCTGGCAGGGGTGCAAACAGGAATGGTGATGCCAATAAGGCTAAGCCTTCCAAGAAATGCCCAAAGTGCGGTAAAAGCTATCATTGGGCAAATCAGTGCAGGAGTTCGGGAAACTCCTTAGGGGCCCCACTCCCGGGCCAGGACAAATAGGGAGCCCCCCCCTCCGCCGTTAGTCTCCACTATTAAAACCATCTCAAAGGATACACGCTCTGATTTTACCAACAACTTAATTAATCAAAAAACCAAAGACACTGTTTTACCTGGTGAAATTGTGCTTATGACCACCCAATTACCTCCTAAAGTCGCAGGCTTAATTTTACCCAAATTTTCTGCGGCCAAAGAAGGAATCCAGGTTATTCCAGGAGTTCTGGATCCTGACTATGTAGGCACAATAATGGTTCAATTTTGGAGCCATATGCCCATGCAGTTAAAAAAGGGTGAGTCTTGGGCGCATTTGGTGGTGCTCCCTTCTCATCCTACTGCTTCCATTATGGATATTAATTTGCACGAGCTTTCTTTTTTTTAATTGCAGTCTGGGGCGTGGGTGGCCCCCAAAATTCTTCTAAAAGCGTACAGTGGCTGCCTGTTTCTCTGCCTGATAGTTCTGAAACCATTGCATACATCCAGCCCTGTGTGCTGAAAATCCACCTCAACCTGTGGGGAAGAGATTTACTGCAACAATTACAAGCTACCATTCAATTTAATGAGTAAGCTTGCACTTCCCCTCAACTGGAACTCTTCTGGTTGTGTCCTGGCTATACGTTTAATTACATTCCAGCAAACATCAGCCATGGCACACCTTGCTGTTTAAGCCGTTTGTCCATCATTTTACCCAAGAAGCATCATTTATCCTGCTCTTGAGATCGCCGCTCTGTGAAATTGACTAACGATTGTGATGCTTTTGTCTCCTTTTTCAGTAGGTCTGAATATATCTCTTTAGTTGTTTCTCTCTTAGGAGTTCCTGGATTGGCTGTACGGAATCGTGTGAACATTAATTCTTTAGCTTATTCTGCAGAAAAAGCCCTGAATTTTACTTCAGAAGCTCTTCACCTTTTGAATAAAGAACAGAGTGGACTACATAATGGACTTTTACAAAATTGTGCTATTGATTATCTATTGATGATTCATCATTATGGATGTGAACAAGTTGACAACATGTGTCGTTTTAATATTACTGATAATTCCAAAGCCATCCAAAAGCAGATCTCTCATTTGCAAAATCTTACAACCACATTAATATGCCCTTGTCATTATATGCATTTTAATTTTGTTATGTTGCTTCCTTCAATGCGTTCCTGGCCTCATAAGTCTTTTCTCCCGGCTTCTCTCTCCCCCTCAACCACCTAATAAACTCCTTGCTGCCTACATTGCGAAATGGCAACACCAACAGTAAACCTAAGGTGAGATGTGGACGGGCTTATTTTGGGCATGCGTTGGCAAACCACGTATCCCGAAGTATTCTTGTCCCATCGATCCTGGACGGACTTATTTTGGGCATGCGTTGGCAAACCACGTATCCCGAAATATTTTTGTCCCATCGACCCTGGCGAACTTATTTTGGGCATTTGTTGGCACACCACTAATCCTGAAATATTTTTGCCTTATCTACCCAGAATGCCTCGCAAACAAGAAAAGAAAGGGGGAGATAAAGGGAAGTCTCTTTCTGCACAAAACTGCTCCATTTTGGGGAAGCCTTGCTCCTCTTTTTCTCTTGCTTTCTGAGAAGTCTTGCTTGTAGGTTTTTCCCTGCTTTTGCACACACTGTACGAACCTGCTCTTCACGCCTAGCTGATCATAAAACCTGATTACATTGTTACATGATATGATCAATCATTAGTAACAGACATCCTAAGCTCATGGAAAACAAACTGTACTTGCTCTCCATGCCTAGCTGACCATAATTATAGAACCCGATTGTTATATTGTTTGTGCCAATTAATCCCTAGTTACAATTCAATTAGGAGGCTTCATGCCTGTCTAGTTCTAGCTCCGATTCTCAGCCTTCTCTCCATCAATGATAAATGATCACATGTAATCCCCACCTTTCACATGTAATTCCCGCCTTAGTACTTATGTTAACCAATCACAAGTTTCTGTGTGTATGTATCAACCAATCAGCCACAGGCACACTTTTGGCAATGCTTGTAATATTCAATAAAAGAGGCTCTCGGGGTCCGCCCAGACAGACGCCTAGCTACACCTGCCTCTCTCGTCTCCCATGATTTTTCATTTCTACACCTAGGTATTTTACCTTTTTCACCACACTTAAATCTGTCTCTTTCTGAAACCTTTCTGACTCTAAAGTTGTCAAGTTTTTTTCCCCAAAACCTTAGTTTTTTGCTTGTTTAATTTAAATCCCGCCACCCGACCAAACTCTTGAATCAGTTCTAATGCCCTTTTCGTACTAGATTCTGGCTCCTGTAATGTCAAAACCAAGTCATCTGCGAAAGCTTTAAGTTTATACTGTTTGGCTCCGACCTGTATTCCTTCAACCAACCGGTCCCTTCTAATCATGTTCAGGAGCACCTCCAGGACCGAAATAAATAACAATGGGGAAATAGGGCAACCTTGTCGTGTTCCTTTCTCAATCTTAAACTCTTCTGTCACCACATTGTTAACTATCAATTTAGCTTTTTGTTCTGAATAAATTGCATCTATACCATTTTCAAACCCCCGTCCCACTCCCATCCCTTCAAGGTTTTTCTTCATAAACTTCCATGAGATGTTGTCAAAGGCCTTCTCCGCATCTATGAAAATCAGAACTGCTTTTGTATTAATGTTCATTTGCAAAAGCTCCAAAATGTCAATAATGTTCCTTTTATTGTCAGATAAATGTCTACCTGGGAGAAAACCTGCCTGATCTTTATGAATCACATCGTTTAACACTCTTTTTAGTCTATTTGCTAAAATGTCTGCAAAAAAATTGTAATCCACATTTAAAAGAGAGATGGGACGGTAGTTCTTAAGTTGTGTCTTTTCACTTTCCAATTTAGGTATCAATGTGATGAAAGCTTCTTTCCACGATTCCGGTGCTTTCTTCCCCTCCATAATCTCATTGCAAACCTCCATTAGTGGTTGAATCAAACAATCTTTCAATGTCTTATAATACTTGGAGGTAAGCCCATCTGGCCCTGGAGATTTGCCCAGTTGCATGTTCTGAATGGCACCTTCAATTTCTTGTTGTGTTATTTTATAGTTCAATATTGTCCTATTTTCTTGGGATAGTTTTGGTAGTCCATTTCTTCTTAAAAATTGGTCTATCTCAATCTCTTTTTGCGGCCCTTGAGTGTAGAGTTGTTTAAAATATCTCTGGAAACATTTTCTAATCTCCACAGGGTTCTGAATATTTCTCCCTTCAATCTCAAGATGAGTAACCGTGTTCAATTTTTGTCTCTTTTTCAGCTGCCATGCTAGCAGTTTTCCACATTTATTTGCCGATTCAAATGTCCTTTGTTTCATTAACTTAATTTTCCACTCAATTTCCTGATTTATCATTTTAAAATATTGTGCTTGATGAAGTTTGATTTCTCTCAAAATCTCCTGTGACTTTGGTTTCGATCTTAACTTTTTCTCGCATTCCTTTATTTTCTCCAGAATCTTATCTTTTTTCTCATTCTGCACTCTTTTCTTTATTGTATTCTGTTGTATCAGAAACCCCCTCATAACGGCTTTGCTTGCGTCCCAGATTACTCTTTTTTCCACTGTAGTGTTCAAATTTATTTCAAAGTAGTCCTTCAAAGTCTTTTGGGCCTTGTTAATAATCTCCTGATTTCTTAATAGGGTGTCATTCATTTTCCATCTAAAGGAGCCGGTTGGGATTAATCTCATTTCCATCTTTACTGCGTTATGGTCGGAGCAGGTTTTTGGGCAGATTTCCACCTTTCTAGTCTTAGGTGCCAGTCCTCTAGTTATTCATATTTGGTCGATTCTTGTCCAAGTCAGTTGGGCTTCAGAAAAGAATGTCCCTTCTCTTCCCAGGGGGTTCTTTGTCCTCCAGATGTCAATCAAGTCCATATTGTCAGTTAATTCAAAAAAAGCTTTTGGTAGTCTGCCCTCTTTTGTTATACTTTGATTTTGGGCTTTGTCCATGTTTGTGGACACCACCCCATTCATATCTCCCATCATAATAATGTTACTATAGTCCAGGTAGTCCAGCATTGTCTCATGCAGCTTCTTATAAAATTCCGATTTCCCCTCATTCGGAGCATAAATTCCCAATATCAAAACCTTTTCCCCTTGTGTTTGTATTTCAATTGCCAAAATTCTTCCCTGCTCATCTTTAAAGAGAAATTTTGGTGACAGGCTCTCCTTTGCGTATATCACCACTCCTCTCTTCTTCACTCGGTCTTGGCCTAGTCTCTTATTAATTAGCACTTTTCTATGGAGCCTAGTCACATGTGTTTCCTGCAGGCAGATAATGTCCAATTGCTCTTTCTTTAATAGATGAAATATCCTTCTCCTTTTTTCCGGGGAGTTGCAGCCATTAATGTTCCAACTTAAGAGCTGCAGAGACATCCTGGATCAATCTGTTATCCCTTGGGTGGTGGTGTCTCTTTCTCCTGTTCTTCAGGCCCCAAAGGTATAGGTACAGGCAATGGCCCAGACCCTGGGGTTCCTCCAATCCCTTTCTGAAGGTCTTCTCCGTAGTCACTCAGAAACTTTTCTTTGTCCTCGGCTGTTTTGATTTTCACCTTCTTCCCTCTAAATGTAAAAGATAATCCTTGAGGGAATTCCCACCTGAAGACGATCAAATTACTCCTCAGCAGTTTCACCAACTCTGTGAAGCTAGATCTGAGTTCCAGTAGTTGTTTAGGGATATCCTTGTAAATTTCCACTCTCAGATCTTGAATTTCAAGTGACTTTTTGAAATGTGCACTCAATATCTTGTCTCTTTCCTCCTTTGTTCTCAAAACAATCAGTCTCTGGGCCTGTCTTTCCTTGTTACTTTTCCAAGTCTGAAAGCACTCACAATTTTAAAGTCCTTATCTTCTTCCAGAGGCCAAAATTTTGTAAATTCTTTTGTCAGGTATTCGATTAAGTCCCCTTGTTCAAGTTCTAAGATTGACCTCAATCTCAGGTTGTTTTCTCTGCTTCGTAATTCTATCATAGACAGATAGGCCTGCTGTTCACCAATCTGCTTGTGCAATGGTTTTACCTCCTCCTTTAATGCTTCAGCTTTTTGGTTAGCTTCCTCAGCCAATTTACGATTTTCTGTGGTGGCTTCAAATAGTTTCCCAATTGATTGTGCATTCAGAGCAACTTGTTCGGTCAATTTATTAACACTGGCTGTATTTTGGTCAATCTTAGCCGATTGCTCATCCACTTTTTTGTTCAAACTTTCCAATTTTTCAAGAATTTTATCCAATACTGAAGAAGATCCTCCTGTAGCCATACCTTCCGGCAAAGTTTGCTCAATTTCTTCCTCTTGTGTCACCAAAATAGCAGGAAAAGATGAACTACGCAGCTGTGAAGTTAAAGTTGTTTGCTTAGCTTTAGCTTTGGCCGATCTTGTTTTCCCAGAGCCGCTCATTCCACTTCTGTCTACGTGCCAAGGTCAAACTGTATACAATTCCCATGGGAATCCACAAGCCCAGAGAATAAACAAAAGGAAAGGAGAAAAGAAAAAACAAGTCCCAGAGAGTTGTAAATCCAAAATCCTCTAGGGGGAGTTCAAACGTATCTTGAGGGAAACAGCAAATTTGTTGTTCATAAAAAGTTTTTTCTCAAGTTGTTCCAAGGCTTCAAAACTTTTAAAACAGTGTCAAAACAGCTTCAAAATTCCAAAAGACCTTCAGATCTCTTTAGCAGAGTTAATCTTTAAAGTAGAACAGTGTCAGAAATTGAAACATAAAGTAGAAAATTGGTTCCAATATCGTCAAATAATGGAATTTTTTAAACAGGACAGGAAAATCGGTTTCCAGGTGGAAAAATCAAAATTAGAAACTGAACTGTTAGAACCCAATACTAAGAATTTATCTAGAATGTACAACTTGCTGTTGAAATGGAACACACAGGATGAAACAGTTAAATCGGCTATGATTAAGTGGGCTCAGGATGTTGGACATAACATTATGTCAGCTGACTGGGAATGGTTATGGAACACCGGTATTAAATTTACGGCATGTAATGCCTTAAAGGAAAACATCATGAAAATGGTATACAGGTGGTACATGACCCCAGTCAAGCTGGCAAAAATCTATCATTTGCCCGATAATAAATGTTGGAAGTGTAAAGAGACTGAAGGTACCTTTTATCACCTTTGGTGGACATGCCCGAAGATTAAGGCCTTCTGGGAAATGATCTACAATGAAATGAAAAAGGTACTTAAATGTACCTTTCCTAAAAAACCAGAGGCCTTTCTCTTGGGCATTGTCGGCCAATTGGTGACAAAGAAAGATAGAATTTTTTTTATGTATGCCACAACAGCAGCAAGAATACTCATCGCAAAGTATTGGAAGACACAAGATTTACCCACTGTGGAAGAATGGCAGATGAAAGTGATGGACTATATGACACTGGCCGAGATGACAGGCAGAATCCGTGACCAACGAAAAGAGACGGTGGAAGAAGAGTGGAAAAAATTTAAAAGTTATCTTAAGGACTACTATAAACTTAATGAATGCTAAAATGTTGTGGTTTCCAGAAGCAAAAGGGTACAGGGATACAAGGCTAGACTATAAAAGAGGACTAAGATGATAGAGATTGGAAAGTAACAATTGGGAGTTGCTAGTTGAATTATGGACATTGGGATGCAGAGAGGGGGGGTATGGGGAAGTCCAAGAAATGAGGTTTATGAAAATGTGTTTGAAATTATACGTGTATGTTTGTCATTTTTAGTGTTTGTTTGTTTTTCTTAAAAATGTTGTAAAATCAATAAAAATTTTATAAAAAAAAAAATAAAGTAGAACAGTGTCTCTAAAAAGTGCCAGAGACAGTGTTTCAATGTAACAGTTCAGGTAGCACTCAAATGTAACAGTTCAGAGTAACAAAGTCCACAATCTGACAGTTCTAACAGTCTGGCAGTCCGACTGCCTAGGTTCCTTCATAAATTTGTAAATCCAAAGGAAGAGGTAAAGACAAAGTCCACAACCAGAAAAATTAAATCCACTAATATCAGCAAAGTCAGTTCAGGTAATGCACAGATTAGCTCCTTTGGGCGCCGCTTCAAAGGCACCAGACAGATCAAAGTCTTTGCTTTAAATCTTTAAGCAGAGCCGGGAGACGGACTTCCTGGTTATGTCTCCCGCTTTAGCCGAATTTTAAGTTAATTTAGTCCCAAATTCATTCAGTCCCTCTTACTCACGGGTTGTTACTTTTGTAGTCAAATATTCCCAGGAAAAAAGGTCAGCACTCACTGACAGCAGCGGCTTCACTCCACAGAAAGAGCGATCGACTCACAGCACCGCGCCAGCCCTTCCACGGTCCGGAACCCCTTACGAGGTCCCTTCTTCGTTTCGGGGGGCGCTTCTGATGCCCGCCGAGTCCCACGACCACAGGCTTTCGCTGCCTGTGGGTTTCCGACTTGGGTCTCCGCTTTGCCATAGCGGACGACCCGTTTCTGCGGAGCTTCCCCTTCACAGCGCGAAGGAGACCGCCATTGCCGTTCGCGCCGCCTCCGGAAGTCCTTAATCGGACTTATAAAACAGTTGCAAGTCAGCTGGGTTCTCTACCTGCTCGAGCTCTTACGACGGAGAGAATTTGTGCCGTGCTTCTCAATGAGAAAGACAGACTTGCTGCAATAGATGTCAAAGACAGGGGGAGAGAAGCTCGGAGTTCAAGCACCCCCGCTGCTATTGCAAGTGAAGAACAGGCTGTTGCTTTGAACGTTGTCCGTTGTTTCAATTGTGGACAGACTGGGCATCTTCAGCGGAATTGTAAGAAGCCACGTCAACAGAAAGAAGCTAAGGGGAGCTCTGCAAAGCCTGAGGCGTCAGGCAAAAGTCGTACCAAGTCCCAGGTGAAACCTGCAAAAGCATTGCTGTCAACAAAAGCCGCATTTTCAACGGAGAACGCTTTTGTTCTTGACACGGGATGCACGCAACACATGACGTCGCACAGAGATCTGTTTTCAACGTTTAAGAATCAAAGCTTCACTGTGAAACAGGCCAATGGCCAGGAGCTGAAAGCGACCGGGTTTGGAACTGTGTATCTTGAGAGTCTGAACTTGACTATTAACAATGTGTATTTGGTTCCTGATTTAAAGTTCAATCTGCTGAGTGTTTCGCAGATCACAAAGAAAGGACTGACTTTGTCCTATGATAGAGAAAGCTGCAAAATCTTCAAAGATGGAGAGCTGTATCTTTCTGCCAGAGAGAAAGATGGACTGTATTTGTTGACTTTTGATCAAAGTGATTACATAAATTGTAATGCATCTGAATCTAACATGATTTTTCTTGCAGGTATGACGAAGGACGTCAAGAAGGCGACCGAGGTTGACAGGGCATTTCAGCGAGTGTATGCTCATGTGATTGGTAGTCTAGCACCATCTAGAGGCAATGCAAGATATTATCTTGTGTGTGTGGATTATTTCTCTCATTATGTGTGGGTATATATATTGCAGAAACCACAAGAAGCCTTAGAAAGGTTTAAAGAGTTTTGTGACAAGGTTAAGAATGTTCATGATGCTAACATTGATTGTCTTTTCACAGATGAAAAGCCAGTTTTTCTTTTACAGGATTTTCAGGATTTCCTGGATAAGAAAGGGATAAGGCACAAGACAGCTGTTTCAGCAGATGCATGGAACAAAAGTGTCTGTGTGCAAGTGAACAAAGAATTGCAATATGGCATGAAGGCGCAATTGCTGAGTTCACATTTGCCACATGAGTATTGTGCAGAGTCGTTAATGTGTTTTTGTTACAGTTGGATGAGAAAGGTTTCAAAAGATTTAGGAAGTTCTCCTTTTGAAAAGCTATTCCACAGAAAACCTTCTGTTGCCCATTTTAAAGTTTTTGGGTCTCATGTAAAGACTGAAGCTCCAGGTGGAGTAAAGAATGCTAGAGGCATTTTTGTGGGTTATGAAAAGGGTCTCTACAGAGTAATTTTGTCTGAATCTGGTCAGGTGATTCTCACAAAATTTCTAGAGAGTGCTCCTGAACAGGAGAGAGTAATTGTTCCCACATTTCCCACAGAGGACAATTCAGATGATGATGGTGATTTTACTGATTACAGTGGTACTGAGAGTAACAGTGATAGCTCAGAGAGCTCAGTTGACACAGTCATTGAGAGGAAATCTCACACAATGGCTAGACCTTCACAGGTGAATGATGAACCACTGTTTACTATTGGAACTGGTTCTCCAAAGAGTCCTGAGACTGAACCAGTGAGCAGAGAGGATCAGCACCTCATACGTAGGTCTGAGAGAGTTACAAAGGGTGTACCGCCCAAGAGGTATTCAAAAGAGTTTGCTAACTCAGCTGTTGCATGTGTTGCTATTGTTGACAACTCAAGACAGGTTGAAGCTGTGTCTAGGGGACTTCCGGGTTAGCGCGATCGACCAATGGCGGATTCCCTCCGAGCTCCGGAGGGAATCGGCTCCGTGGAAGACAGGTCCTGCTGCGGCGGCGACGCGGGGACCCTCAGAAACCACAGACACTGAAGCCTGTGGACTTGGTGATTCGGCGGGCACCATTTGCGCCCCCTGACCCGCGAAGTAGCCTTTTTAAAGGCTTTGGAGTGGGGGCCGGAGAGTGGCGTGGTGCTGTGAGTAGACCGCTTCTTCTACAGAGTGAAGCCGCAAGCCATGGCCAGAGAGCGCTGACTTCTTCCTTTGAACATTTGGATTACAAAAGTAACAACCCATGAGTAGTACGGAAATTGGACTTAAAAATTTATTTTTCCTTTGAATTCGGTACGATCGGGGGAGGTGTCAAAAGGAAGTCCGCCCCGCCCCCCCGTCCTGCAGACAATTTAAAGCAAGAATTGGATAACTATGGTCGAGAGACTACTTCTCTCTTCGTGAGGCAAAAGTTATTAATTTCACGATTTGGCATTAGAAGTATTTTGCTGAAGGATAAGAACTGATTTTTAGGAGCTGACGTGCAACCCCCCCGGGATCCGGGAGCGATCGGTAAGAGAGCCTGTTGAGAAGACATAAAGAGTTTGACAGCTGTCAAATGAGCTGTCAAAGATAGAAAAAATTGCCTTTCGTTATTTCTGCTGGTTAATTTTGATACATTTGACTTTAAGTTGTGGAAAATAAAGAAGAAATAAAAACAAAGTAACTAGACTGTTGGAGAAAGAATACTAAGTAACTAAAATCCCTCTAGAGGGGGTTTTGAGACATTACAATGGCTGCAGATGGAAAAGTACAGGCTGAGCTGAATAGAATGTTCTTTCTCTTGGGAAAATTACAAGATCAGAGTGAAGCTCTGGCTACAGAAGTAACGACCTTGAACTCTAAAGTAAATAAACTTGTTGATTGTGCCGAGGACTTGACTCAAGAAGATTCTGCAGCTGAACAAGAGGAGATATGTGCTGATTCAGAGGAGTGGGAAGGAGGAGCTGAAATGCCGCAAGTGGAAAAGATCAACCAGAGGCCTGTAAAAATGGATTACAAGGGAAACAAGACCTGGATGATGAGAATTTGGTATGAATTTGAGAATGAAGATTGGAGAGATCTCTCCAGGGGGAGATCGGAAGATCTATGGATTACAAATTTTATTAAGACGAAAGTTGGAGCTTTTGGGACATTTGGGACATTTGGACTTAAAAGGAACAAGAAACACAATTTGGGCTCCACTCTTGAATATGGAGGTCTGGCTGGAAGAAACATAGACCCTATTGGGACAGAGCTTCTCCGAGACTCGATGTCCAACATAAAGGAATACCAACAAAACCGGCAGAGAGGGACTGAGAGAGATTTGAGGGCCTTGGACGTGAGGGATCCAGGCTGAGAACTGATAGACTGATGGCTATTCTTTGGGGATCGAAACCGGGAAAGGGGGGGGTGAGAGTTTTGGAATCCAAAGGGTGTACAATTATATGTTGTTTTTTGTTATTTTGTTTAAAAATTAATATAAAAAATGGGAAATTTGTGGAAGGGAACTTGGGTCGACCTTAGAAAAGGAGGTAAAAGATGGGTATTGTTGTTTAATGGAGGTTTATAAGTTAAATTTGGTTAACTAAGAAGAATTAAGTAAAATATTAATAAGATAAAAGTAGGAGATAAGAACTTGCTGAGTTAATTATGGAATTGGGATGCAAGAAGCGGAGGTGTGGGGAAGTCAGGGAAAGTGGTTAAGAAATTAAGGATTGGAAATTATATGTGTTTGTTTTTGTGTTTGTATGTCTGTATCGTGTATTATGTGTGTTTATATAAATTGTGAAAACCCAATAAAATTTTTATTAAAAAAATAAATGAAGCTGTGTCTAAGTCAGAGACAAAGACACAGCAGAGAGTTGCTAAGCGTAACACTACATTCCCTAGCCAGTTAAATGCAGATGCACTCATTCCTTGGAAGTCAGACAACCAGAGAGGTACACTGGGGAAACCAGTGGCGGGTAGTTCCAAGGGTGGAACTGAAACAACAGGGGAGTGTTATATGTATAACAACTGTTTGTTTTCTTCTCTGAATCACGCTTTGCTCGCAGCACACATTGATTCATATGGGGGAGTATGTTATGATATTGAAGCAATGCAGCCGTGAGCTGCTGGTAGCTTGAAAACAAAACATAATGGGAATGTTGGGACTGTTCCGTGGGAAACAGAGGGACAGTCAATTCACAGTGCAGAGGGCACCGGAATTAGCTCAGAGTGTAATATGAGCTGGACAGGAAGTGTTTGTTTTCTCTCGACTGCAGGAGTATGAAGAGAGCAGTCATGTTTTCTGTAATGCTGCAAAGACAGAAATAAAGGCATGTAAATACGTTTCTGTCTATCTCTTTCCCCTGCCCGGGGGGGCAGGAAAGAGGGGGGGTGTTCTTCTCACGCTGAGAAGGATCGCCTATCGCGACCTCTGCCTGGATCTTGCCGGGAAAGCAGACAGGGAGGTCAACAGGAGACCAAGCCGGGTGCCTGGGAGAGTTGCCAGTTTCTCCTGATAAAGGCTTGATTCCTCACACTCCCCCCCTTAATATTGTGTTATACGTTATCCAGTTCTCTTTGATGTTGTTGCTTTTTTTAACAGCGATTGCTTCTAGTGGAGAGTTCCATCTTGGGGTTTTCTTTCTTTTTTTTAATAAAATATTTATTGAGATTTTACACAAAAGAAAAACAGTGTGACAAACAATACAAAAAAATTCAAAAAAGTAGAAAAAGAAGAGAGAGAAAAAGAAAAAATATCTTAAAAAAAGAAAGAATCCATTTTTCAATATCTTTAGGTCCATTTGCTTATTTCCTTGACCTTATTTCCTTGAGGCAAGGAAGAAGGGCTACCCCTATGCTATCCATATAATCAGTTATCAGTAATCAATATATTCAATATATATTCATATATGCTTACACGAATCAAGGATTACAGTACTTATAATCTATTTTGAATCAAAAGGGAAGCTGTGCCTTAGCTAACTGCAAACTGCTTGAAACAGCAAAGTTAGGAACCGACCTTTCCCCTAAAAACATCTGTGCACCCCGGACAAAGGGGAAAGACATGAATCAGAGATTCTGGTACAAATTCCCCTCAGATACAGGCTAAATTAATCCACAGAACAGGAAGAGCAAAACCACAAATGTCCAAGCTCCCTGTCCTGTCATAACTAGGGGAAAGGTTAGACTGAGCGTCACTGGGAGCATCGGAAAGCAGAACTGGAACCCTGCGCTTGACCAGTGCTAGACCAGGAGCTAGAAGCGTGACAACTGCTTGCTGATTGGCTGATTTTTGCTGACCAAGTTATGAGTCCCTCATGATTGTCTTATGATCTATGATTTGCTGTGATTTGCTCAGGTATAAAGACCCCTGCATTTCTGTCAATCGGGGTCCCAGTTCTTTGGAAGATATTCCAACTGGGTCCTTATTGCCTGGCAATAAACTTCACCTTCTTATTCTCCATTGCTGCGTCTGTTTGATCCTTATTTTTGCACTTTGCTAAAACCACTAACTTTCTCGTGCAACACTCACACCTCCCCTTTTTGTATTCCCGTTTACAAAGTCCTTTCAGCAAATCCTTACCCTCTTTCATTTTTCTTTACTCTATATTCTTAACCTATTATAACTATAATTTCTCATCCAAATAACTATCTATATTTACATATTCTTATAAGCCTTAATACCAAAACCATTTATTTTCAGTCCAATATCGCTTTAACATTCATTAATTTTACAGTATTTCTGCAGATAGTCTTTAAATTTCTTCCAGTCTTCTTCCACCATTTCTTCTCCCTGGTCTCGGATTCTGCCAGTCATTTCTGCCAATTCCATATAATCCATCATCTTCATTTGCCATTCTTCCAGAGTGGGTAAACCTTGTGTCTTCCAATACTTTGCAATAAGTAATCTTGCTGCTGTTGTAACTTACATAAAAAAAGTTCTATCCTTCTTTGGCACCAATTGGCCGACAATGCCTAGAAGAAAGGCCTCTGGTTTCTTCAGGAAAGTATATTTAAATACCTTTTTCATTTCATTATAGATCATTTCCCAGAAAGCCTTAATCCTTGGGCACGTCCACCAAAGGTGAAAGAATGTACCTTCAGTTTCTTTACATTTCCAACATTTATTATCGGGCAAATGATAGATTTTTGCAAGCTTGACTGGGGTCATGTACCACCTGTAAATCATTTTCATAATATTCTCTCTCAAGGCATTACATGCCGTAAACTTCATACCTGTGGTCCACAACTGTTCCCAGTCAGCAAACATAATGTTATGTCCAACATCTTGTGCCCATTTAATCATAGCAGATTTAACCGTCTCGTCCTGAGTGTTCCATTTTAACAGCAAGTTACCATATTTTTTGCTCTATAAGACTCACTTTTCCCCTCCTAAAAAGTAAGGGGAAATATGTGTTCGTCTTATGGAGTGAATGCAGGCTTTCGCTGCGCAGCGATCCCTCTTGTTGTTCTGGCTTCTGAGATTCAGAATATTTTTTTTCTTGTTTTCCTCTTCCAAAAACTAGGTGCGTCTTATGGTCTGGTGTGTCTTATAGAGCAAAAAATACGGTATACATTCTTGAAAGTATCTTTGTTTTAGGATCTAACAATTCTATTTCCAACTTTGATTTTTCCACCTGGAAGCCAATGTTTTTGTCTAAATTATAGGCCTCTCTTATTTGGTAATAGTGAAGCCAGTCTCACACTTTATCTTTTAGTTTCTCAAAACTCTGCAATTTCAGATTATCTCCTTCCTGCTCCAAAATTTCCCAATATTTCGGCCACTTGGCCTCCATGTTGAGCTTTTTCTGAGCCTTTGCCTCCATCGGTGACAACCACCTTGGGGTTTTGTTTTCAAGTAAGTCTTTATATCTTGTCCAGACATTAAATAATGCTTTCCTGACAATATGGTTTTTAAATGCTTTATGTGCTTTAACCTTGTCGTACCACAAGTATGCATGCCACCCAAAAACATTGTTAAAACCTTCTAAATCCAAAATGTCTGTGTTCTCAAGAAGCAGCCAATCTTTCAACCAGCAGAATGCTGCTGATTCATAGTAAAGTTTAAAGTCTGGCAGGGCAAATCCACCTCTGTCCTTTGCATCCGTTAATATTTTAAATTTTATCCTAGGCTTCTTGCCCTGCCAGACAAATCTAGAAATGTCTCTCTGCCACTTCTTGAAACAGTCCATTTTGTCTAAGATTTGTAATGATTGAAATAAAAACAGCATTCTTGGCAATACATTCATCTTTATAGCAGCAATTCGACCCAACAATGAAAGCTTCAGATTTGACCATATTTCTAAATCCTTTTTAACATCCGACCAACATTTTTCATAATTGTCTTTAAATAAATTCCCATTTTTGGCTGTCATATTAATCCCCAAATATTTCACCTTCTTAACCACTGTTAAACCTGTCTCGTTCTGAAACCTCTCTTTCTCATTCGTTGTTAAGTTTTTCTCAAGGACTTTAGTTTTTAACTTATTCAGCTTAAATCCTGCCACATGACCAAATTCTTGGATCAGTTCTAATACTCTTTTAGTACTAGGTTCTGGCTCCTGTAAACCTTTATACCCTTAATGAGATGGTCCCTTCTGATCATATTTAACAAAACCTCCAGGACCGAAATAAAGAGTAATGGGGAAATCGGGCAGCCTTGTCGTGTCCCTTTCTCTATCTTAAATTCCTCTGTCACCACATTATTAACTATTAATTTAGCCTTTTATTCTGAATAAATTGCACTTATACCATTTTCAAACCCTTGACCGATCCCCATCCCCTGAAGGTTTTTCTTCATAAAACTCCAAGAAATATTATCAAAGGCTTTCTCGGCGTCCACAAAGATTAAAACTGCTTTAGTGTTAATGTCCTCTTGCAACTTCTCCAAAATGTTAATTATATTCCTCGTGTTGTCAGACAAGTGTCTGCCTGGGAGAAAGCCAGCTTGGTCCTTATGTATCTCTTCCCCTAGTACTTTTTTCAGCCTTTTAGCCAAAATGTCAGCAAATATTTTGTAATCCACATTTAACAGGGATATGGGTCGATAGTTCTTAAGTTGTGTCTTTTCGGACTCAGTTTTCGGTATAAGTGTAATATATGCTTCTTTCCACGACTCTGGCACTTTTTCCCCCTCCAAAATTTCATTGCAAACCTCCTTTAGTGGTTGAATTATCCAGTCCTTCAAGGTTCTATAGTATTTTGAGGTTAAGCCATCCGGCCCTGGAGATTTTCCCAACTGCATATTCTGAATGGCACCTTCTACCTCCTGTTCTGTAATTTTGTAGCTCAACATTATTTTATTTTCTTGAGAGATCTTTTGCAATCCATTTGTTTTCAAAAACTGGTCTATCTCAGTCTCTTTCTGAGGCCCTTGTGTATATAGTTGTTTAAAATACCTCTGGAAGCATTTTCTAATTTCCACTGGATTCTGAATGTTCTTTCCATCCACCTCTAAATTAGCAATAGTATTTAACTTTTGTCTTTTTTTCATCTGCCAAACTAGCAGTTTCCCACATTTATTAGCCAATTCAAAAGTCCTTTGTCTCATTTGTTTAATTTTCCATTCAATTTCCTGATTCATTATTATCATGGGAATTGGGGTTGCTTGTGTGTAAACCTCCAGCTGTTCCAACTGCTTAGGGGTGGTTGCATCTTTCCCTGGCTGAGCAGCCCTTTTGCGCGGCTGCCTCAGTCGCTGGTAGAATCCGTCAGTGGGTGTCTCCTAAATTTCCTCCAGCATAAGAATTCCTTAACGGACAACCTCCTCCTCGCCTCTCTGCGCGGAAGCCTTCTGCGCAGAGTGGGCGTGCCAAGCGGTGGTCCTCCACTCTCCTCACTGACTTCACTGGAAGAGTCTCGGAGCCTCCCCTCCGAAGTGCTCTCTGCCTCTCCCTTCTTCCTGGTGTCACCTGGACTTCCTTCCCCAGAGGACGTTCTCTCTCTTCCCTTACTGGTTCCCTCTCCGGCAGAATCTGGGAGTCTAGCCTCTCCACTCTGCTCCGATGTCAGTTCCCTGACATCCACCTCCCTCCCAGGACCCTCCCCCGTCCGTTCCTTGGACGTTGATGCAGGAAACCCCCGGAAGGAACTCCCCCCTCCATCTGATGATTCAAGTACCTCTCTCCATACACTGCTGTCTCTTCTCGCTCCCCAATCTCCCCAGTCGGATTCTTCTCCTTCTGATAATTCCTCTTCCTCCTCTTCGGAGGCGGGAAACCCCACAAACTCTTCCTCCTCATCGGTGGTGCCAAATTGCTCCCCCCAGAACCTCTCGGGTGGTTTGGGCTTTCTCGGATACCTGGTATGAAACTCCTCCTGCAGATACTCATCCCTAATCTCTTCTGCTGGGACCCATGCGTTTTCCTCTTCTGACTCCCCCTCCCACGCCACCAAGTATTCCACTCGCCCCCCTCTCCACCTGGAATCGAGAATTTCAGCTGCATGGCCACTGAGTTCCCTTTCCTCCATCTGTGGATGCAAGGGTGTTTCACTTTGCTGACCCAGAAATTCCCTCCCTTCCCTGAACAGTGAGAGTAAGGACCTGTGGAACACTGGGTGCAGTTTCATGTGAGATGGCAATTTGAGCCTAAAGGCCACCGAATTTACTTGCTGGGCTACTTCGAACGGTCCTAATCTCTTGGGCCGTAGTTTCTTACACCCTCCTTTGAACGGTAACCCTTTGGTAGACAACCACACCTGGTCTCCCACTCTTATGTTTTCCCCCTCTCTGCGGTGCTTGTCTGTCTGCCTCTTGTACTCTTCCTTTGCCCTTTCCAGATTGATTTTAAGCTGTTGGTGTAAAGCCTCCATCTCTTCCACAAATTGTTCAGCCGCGGGAACACTCCACCTTCCCTCCCCTCCCCCGGGGAAAGCCCTGGGGTGACACCCATAATTCGCCATAAACGGACTCATCCCCGTGGACACATGTTCCGCGTTATTGTATGCAAACTCAGCCAGCGCTAATTTGTCCACCCAATCATTCTCCCTCTCGTTGACGTAGCAGTGTAGGTATTGTTGAAGTATGCTGTTAGCTCTCTCTGCTTGTCCGTTGGTTTCTGGGTGTCGTGCCGTCGAGAAACTCACCTCGACGTCCAGTAGACTCATCAGCTTCCTCCAGAATCTGGACGTAAATTGCCGGCCTCTGTCGGATAAAATCCTCAAGGGGGCGCCATGCAACCTGAAAACATGCTCTACAAACAGTTTGGCTGTTTCTTCTGCAGACACCGCATGCGAGCACGCAATAAAATGGCACATTTTGGTCATTAAGTCAGCTACCACCATTACTGCCGTTTTCCCCCTGGCCTTGGGTAAATCAGTCATAAAATCAATTGATACCACCTCCCATGGTCTCTCTGGTGTGGGTAAGGGCTCCAGTAACCCCGCGGGTGCTGCCCTCTCCCCCTTAGCTCTCTGGTAGCGCTGGCACCCGCGTACGTATTCCTTCACATCTTCCCTCACCCGTGGCCACCAAAACTGCCTGGTGACCAGTAGCATTGTTTTGTGTTGCCCAAAATGTCCCGCCGTGGGGTTGTCATGTAGCTGTTTGAGTATTCTGCTCCTCAAATCCCCCTCAGGTATGTACAATGCACCCTTATAGTACAATGCCCCGCCCTTTACTTCAAATCCCCCCTGATCTTCCTCGTTACTTCGGATTTCCCTAAGCTTGGTTTGTGCATACTGGTCATCCCTCGTCAAACCGGCCAGCTCTTGCCTCCCTACTAACACTCCCCCACACACCCATCGGTCCTCGGGTATGACATAACGTACTTCTGGCCCTCCCTCCCCTTCCGAGTATTCGGGCTTGCGGGAGAGGGCATCTGCTCTGACGTTTTCCTTCCCAGGCACGTACCTAATCTCAAAATTAAACTTGGAAAACTCCTGTGCCCACCGCACCTGTCGTTGGTTCAGTACTCTCGCCGTTCTCCAATATTCCAGGTTCTTGTGGTCAGTACACACCTGGATTTTGTGCTGTGCCCCTATTAGAAAATGTCTCCAGCGTCTAAAGGCCTTGTGAATTGCCAACAGTTCTCGATCATACACCGTGTAATTTTGCTCTGACTTGTTCAGCTTCCTGGAAAAAAAGGCACACGGCTTGCACTGTCCCCCATCTCCCGGCTGGAGCAATATGCTTCCTACCGCTCTGTCTGACGCATCCGTCTCTAGCCTCATCGGCTTCCGCAGATCTACATGTAGAAGCTGCTCTTCCGACGCGAAAGCCCTCTTAAGCTTTTCAAAAGACCGCTGGGCCTCTTCCGTCCATTCGAACTTCTTCTTACTACTGAGACAATCCGTTATGGGTGCCGTTAGATTGGCGAAGTTCTTGATGAACTTCCTGTAGAAATTTCCAAACCCCAAGAACCTCTGTACGTCCTTCCTGTTCTTGGGAGGCTTCCATTCTAGCACTGCCTGCAAATTGCCCGGGTCCATGGCCAAGCCCTTGTCCAACAACCGATAGCCAAGGAACTCCACCTTTCGAGCGTGGAATTGGCACTTCTCCAGTTTGACCCACAGCTGGTGCTCCTGCAGTCTCCTCAGCACTTCCCTGACGTCTTTTACATGCTGCTCCTCGTTCTCTGAGTAGATTAGGACGTCGTCCAGGAAAGCTACACAATTCTTGTAGAGCAGGGACCCCAACACATGGTGCATGAAACTTTGAAATGTGGAAGAGCCTGATTGGAGTCTGAAGGGCATAACTAAGTACTCAAAGGCTCCCAGAGGGGTGAACATGGTGGTTTTCCATTCATCCCCCTCCCTCATCCTTATCAAGTTGTACGCCCCCCGAAGGTCCAGCTTGGTAAAAATCTTCCCCTTCCTTACCCTGGCTAAGATGTCATCAATTCTGGGCATTGGGAAGGTCACTGGTTCCGACACCCTGTTCAATCCACGGTAATCCACTACGAGCCTGGGCTCCTTGGAGTCTCACTTGTCCACAAAGAACACTGGACTACCCCCCACCGCCCTTGATTCCCTTATGAACCCTCGCTTCAGGTTCTTGTCAATAAACTTCCGCAATTCCTGCATCTCCCTATCTGACATGGCGTACAGCTTACCCACTGGCAGCTGAGCGTCTGGGAGTAAGTTGATCTGGCAGTCAAAGGGCCTGTGGGGGGGGGTAGCCGATCCGCCTCCTTCTCGCTGAAGACTTCTTCCAAGTCCGCATACTGAGGTGGTACCTTCCCCTTTTCCCCTACTGCCATTCCTGCCACCCTGGCTACTGCCATCCTCAGGTTTTCCCCTCCATGGCAGTGCTCTACACAGTGGGCCGACCCAAAGGTGACTGTCCGCTGATGCCACCCTACTACTGGGTCGTGCAGTGCCAGCCAACTCATTCCAAGTATGATGGGTGGTCCTGCTAAGGTGGCTACGTGAAAGGCAATTGTCTCTGTGTGTCTAGAAACTGTCATTTTCATGGGCAGGGTCTGGTGGGTCACCTCCCCTCCCAAGAGTTCTCTCCCATCAATAGTGGTTACTTGCAGGGGATGTTCTAGAGGCACCACCTGTAGCTGGTGTTCTAGCGCAAAATCCTTGCTAAAGAAGTTGCAAGAGCTGCCTGAATCCAGCAGCGCCTTCACTTTGATGGGGTGTCCGTTTGGGAGTTCTAGCACCACCTCTATGGCGATGGCTGCTCGGGGAGGGTCTGGTTTGGGCACTTCTACTGGTTGCTTTTCTGGCTGCTGTGCCCCCCTTCCTGCAGCCAAGCACTGCCGTTTCCCGGCGCCTCTTTCCTTTCCTCCTCACTCCCCACTGCCCCCACCATTCCTTGCCACGCCTTCTTCTGAGGGCATACTCTGGCAAAATGTCCCGGCTGCTGGCATAGGAAACACTTATTACTTGCTTTCCCCTCCTTCTTACGCACCACGCTGGAGTTTAAAAAACCCCGCGCGCGCACTCCTCCAATCTCCATTGGCTCCTCGGGTGTCTGGAATGCGGTCATCATGCCAACGCTCTGCTCTCCCTTCCCGCCTTTCCAGAGCGCGCGTCTCTTGCCTGACTCCTACAGCGAGCGCCAACTTGGTCAGCTGGTCCATCGACTCCGGGCGGGGTGAGCGGGAAAGTTCGTCTCTCACCCAAGAGGATAAGCCCTCCTCAAATAACATTTGTACTGGTTCGGAACTCAGATCCCACCCAAGTTTATGGATCAACATCGCAAATCTCGACCAGTACTCTCTCACTCACTGGTTCCCTTGTTTGCACCCCATCAGTTCTTTACGAGTCAGACTCTGCTCAACATCACTCGAGAACATGTGGTCCATGGCGCTAAAAAACTTTCTCAAGTCCTTCAGAGCCGCGTTCTCCGCCACCATTAAGGGTCAGACCCAATCTCTGGCCCTCCCTTCCAGGTGCCCCACCACAAAAGCGACTCTTCCCCCATCGTCGGCAAAGTCATCATACTGCAGATCCAGCGCATACTGCACTTCGGTCTTAAAAGTGTTATAATCTCTGGGGTTGCCCCCAAACTTCTGTACTAGTCCCGGTACCTTTCTTGCGATGGGGGTAATCTTCCCCTGGGCATCATGGGTCCTCCTCTCATCCAGCCACGCCGCTAGTAGAGCCAGTTGCTGTTCCAAGTCTCGGTTTCTCTCCTCCAGACTCTGTCCTCCTTTGGCCCCCTCTCCTGCGCCGGCTCCTCCGGTTTGACTCATGACTGTGCCCCTGTCCTCTTGCACACAAGCAACGTAAAGGACTGACGGATTGCTATCATGGGAATTGGGGTTGCTTGTGTGTAAACCTCCAGTTGTTCCAACTGCTTAGGGGTGGTTGCGTCTTTCCCTGGCTGAGCAGCCCTTTTGCGCCGCTGCCTCAGTCGCTGGTAGAATCCGTCAGTGGGTGTCTCCTAAATTTCCTCCAGCATAAGAATTCCTTAACGGACAACCTCCTCCTCGCCTCTCTGCGCAGAAGCCTTCTGCGCAGAGTGGGCGTGCCACGCGGTGGTCCTCCACTCTCCTCACTGACTTCACTGGAAGAGTCTCGGAGCCTCCCCTCCGAAGTGCTCTCTGCCTCTCCCTTCTTCCTGGTGTCACCTGGACTTCCATCCCCAGAGGACGTTCTCTCTCTTCCCTTACTGGTTCCCTCTCCGGCAGAATCTGGGAGCCTAGCCTCTCCACTCTGCTCCGATGTCAGTTCCCTGACAATTATCTTCATATATTGCACTTGATGTAGCTTTATTTCTCTCAGAATCTCTTGTGAATTGGGTTTCACTCTGTTTCTTCTCGCCCTCTTTAATTTTTTCCATTATTTTTTCTTTTTTCTCATTTTGGGCTCTCTTCTTTAAAGCCATTTCCGCCTTAGAGGAGATGGGGTTGCGGGCGGACTCCTCCCACACGCGTGCGGGGGCTGGCCTTTGCCCCCGCGCGAGCAGGGAATCCCCGGGCGTGTCACTGAGCCGGCCCCCAATCAGCGTGCCGGGGAGGTGGGGCCTGGCCTATTTAAGGCCAGGCACGCCCGGAGACCGCCCTCTTTCCACCTGGGCAGCACAGAGGGTTTTTTTTCTTCGCTTCTGTGTTTAGCCGCTACGAACCTCACCTTCAGCCGCACGCGCCTCTCCCCGCCTGAGCTGAAATCACTGTAGAGACCACGGTCTCCTCCCGAGCTGAAATCACTGGTGCCGCGGGGGTGTGCCGGCAAAAGAAGGCCGAGAGACGCGAGCAGCTGCGCAGCAATTTTGTGCTTTTGCTTCGTTCCAACCTGGTCGGCTGCAGAGAGGCAGGGGGATCGGAGCAGCGGACAAGTCATCCCTAGCCAATAACGGAGGCATGGTCACCACCGGGAGCGTCGCGCTTGCGCCAGGAGAGGAAGAGGGGTAAAGTACCGGAGCAGCCACCTTTCGCTCCTTCATTCCCCTGCGTGCCGCTGTTTGCCTCCCGGGCCGCCTTTCCCCCGCCTCCATCTCTGCTTCCCTTTTCTTCAGCTACCTCCCCTGCTTTTCCTCATTTTCCTCCTTGCTAGCGCCGGATTAGAGCTGCAGATAGGTAGCCCTGATCTGCCCTCCTCCATCCTTAACCCCCCCCCGGCTCCCGGGCATTGCCGATCGCGCTTCCCTTTTCATTGTTGTTGTTTTGCCGGAATTCTTCTGCCGGGTTGCTGCGGACATAGCACTCAGAAGCCGTGGCCGCCATTTATGTTAAGGGGTCGGGTAAGGGCAGAGAATAAGCGCCATCGTTGAGGGCACTCGTGTGGTGCCGCGAGCGGCCATTTTAGTGTAGGCAGGGGGAAAAGGCTGATGGCGGCCGCCATCTTGGTAGGTCTACGTGTTGAAGCCCCGGCAGCCATTTTAGGTGTGGCGCGCGAGAGCGTTTTACTTTAGCCTTTTAATTAAGCAGGTCTATTGTGTCTTTATCTCGGCTGCTAAACAGAAGGTGGAGGGATTTTATTACTCTTGTTTTTCCTGGTTTCTTTCAACTGTCGGCTAAGCGCGGTGTGCTTTATTTCTTAATCTTTTCAAATTGCCTTCCTGCTGCTGGGTGACCAGTCGGTAGAGGGAGCGTACAACTAAGCGGTATTTATTGGAATTTTCAAGATAATTGACATAAAATAGATAAGGATCTATAAACAATTACAATAATAATCTATTTAATAACAATATTAATATCTATATAATTAATACTTTAAAAATATAAAAATAAATAAATAAATAAATAAATATAAAAATACAAAAAATACTAATAAAAAATAAAATAAATATAAAAATAATATATTAAAGAAGAAGAAGAAGAAGAAGAAGAAGAAGAAGAAGAAGAAGAGGAGGAGGAGGAGGTTGTGGGGTTATTAGTCTATTTGGTTTAGGTTACAGTTGAACTGGTCTGATTATTTGAACTATTTTGATTGTTCCTCTAGAGCTTGAATATCTTATATTACCAATTAGATCACAGCGAGCCTTGTTAAAATTAAGCTAGCCCTAAGTCAGTGTGGTTAATACGGACAGCGAGCCTTGTTAAAATTAAGCTAGCCCTAAGTCATTGTGGTTAATACTGACCGTGGCAGTGTGGATAATACTGAAGATTAGAAGATTAGTCAACCCCTTCTAGGGTAGGTAATAGCAAGGCCAGTGTTGATCTGCATTTCTAGAGTCAAGCGCAAGCTAAGACAGCGTTGGCAACCCCTTCTAGGGTAGGTAATAGCTAGGCCAGTGTTGATCAGCATTTCTAGAGTCAAGCGCAAGCTGAGACAGGGTTGACAATCCCGAGCTGGGTTCGACTTGAGGCCGTGTTGCTGTTAGCGGTGGGTCTTAAGTCAGCCTAGGTGATCTGAACTGGTAAAGGGGTACACGGACCTCCTAGGCGGGCAATTCTAAATTTCTAGACCAACAACTTGGTGGTTAGTTCCCAATTCTTTACGAAATGGCTTCCGATGGAGACCAGCAGGCATCCACTTCCGCCAATCAGCAGGCACCTCCCGCAGGCAATGGCAGCGCACAAGTGCCGGCCATGCCTTGCGACCCACAAGCCTTCGCCCAATTTTTCATGGCATTTGAAACATTTTACAAACAGTGTAGGTCTAGGGGGGCTTTGGCACTGCCAGCCCCAGAACCTTCGCAGGAGGTGATACCCGACACTCCTCCTAGCTGCCAAGTTCAGCAGGTCATCCCCGCCATTGCAGGGGACAGCAACCAGTCAGAAACAATGAATATAGGTCGCCCAAACACCCGTGCCCAGGCAGCCACTGCTAAGAAAACTAACCAAAGCATAGGCAAAGGAAAGGCACCGGCTAAGGGTCCCGGCAAGGGGAAGGCCACTGCCAAGGGCGCCAGCCGTAACACCGCCTCACAGATTGTAGACATCCCTAGTGTGTTTCAGGAACAGCAGCCCCAGCACAGCTCTACCGAGGACAGTGCGGGTTCTGCCCTGGAGGATGAGCACATTGAACCTCCCATTCCTCAGCCAGCGGAAAGTGCGACCACAGCCAACGTCGAGGTACAAGGTGGAAAGAGGAAGTCCAAGAAGAAGCACACGTCCTCTAAGAAGAAGAGAAGTAAACAGTCAGAGACTGAGGATGAGTCAGGTACGTCATCCTCGGATTCGGATAGCGAGGGCCCCATGGATAGCTATTGGGGTCTAGGGGAGGATAATCATGGGCTCCCACTTTGGGCTCATGAAAGGAGGGCCAATTCCCATCGCAAGACCTTCAATGGTGTACTGGCATGGAAGGATGGGGCATTGGTGGAGGATGTAAAAGTTGCCACCAACCAATCCACTGATTTTATTTTGGGATACCATTTGTCCCAGAAGAAGAGGAATAAGATCCTCAATGGGGACTACGTGGACATGTTTACCCTTCTCCCTCCGACCAAGTTGACAGGGAAAGGGGAGAAGAGGCGCTCCTATGGTAAGCGGAGGTATAGGACGCCTAGGGCGGAGCGCACCTTTGAGAATTGGTTGGACGGGTACCAGGTTTTCATGGGAGTTGTGTGCGCAGCTTATCCTCGGCACTCCATGGATTTGGTTGCTTATTTGGCTCACGTCAGGAGGGCGCATGCCCTTTCGGGAGAAAATGCCACTCTAACGTATGATGAGAATTTCCGTAGAAACGCATCTTTCCTACCTTCCACCCGCTGGGATCTAACGGATCCTAATTTCTGGGGAGAGGACGTCAATCCCTACATCGAAAAGAAAAATCCAAGGCGGGTAAGACAGAGGCGAAGCGGTGCCGCCAGTGCTGGGAGTACAACAGGGGTGTATGCTCGCAACCCTCCTGTAAGTATCTGCATGAATGTGAGCGGTGCTGGGGTAACCACCCCGCCTCTGCCTGCTTCAAGAACAAACAGCAGCCCTTTTGGGGGGCGGGGGTTCTTCCACAACAATAACAGGGGTGCCCCCGGATCCACCCACCAGGGATCAGGTAACCGCCAGTAATTTGCACCTGGGTCTAGCCTCCTCCCCCATCAAACTTCAGCCCCTCAAAACTTTGCTGGAACAATATCCCGACCGAAAAGCGGCACAATACCTTTGGGAGGGGTTCTCCAAGGGGTTTAGAATCCCCGTGGCTGCCCCCCCTAACACCGGGGACCCACAAAATAAAAAATCAGTTAGGGAAAGGCCAGAGACTGTCAAAAAAAAGATAGAGAAGGAAATCCGCGCAGGTAGGGTAGCAGGTCCTTTTGCAGAGCCCCCACTAGAAGGTCTTCAATTATACCCATTGGGCATCATACCAAAAAAGTCCCCAGGGGAATTTCGCAACCTCTCCTACCCAAGGGGGGGGGGCTCGGTCAACGATTCGATTCCCCAGGAGCTTTGCACGGTGAAATACGCCTCCTTCGACCAAGCAGTAAAAATGATTCACAGATTTGGGCAGGGGGCACTCCTGGCAAAATGCGACATTGAGTCAGCGTTTCGTTTGCTTCCTGTCCATCCAGTGGACTTCCGTTGGTTAGGCTTCCGGTTTGGGGGGGCGTATTTCATTGAGAAGGCGATGACCATGGGCTGCTCCGTGGCTTGCTCAGCCTTCGAGTGCTTCAGTACCTTTCTTGACTGGGCCCTACGCTTTAGGACAGGATCGTTGGGCGTTTCCCATTACCTCGATGATTTGGCAGGCGAGCTGGGGGTGCCATTGGCCTCCGAGAAAACGGAGGGTCCCGCTACTTCATTAGTTTATTTAGGCATCGAATTAGACACTGTGGCCCAAACCTCCAAACTACCCCGGGAAAAGCTGTTAAGCCTTAAGGAATTGATACAACAGCTACTGCCCCTCAAGAAGGTCACCTTAAGGCAAATTCAATCACTATTAGGCCACCTAAATTTGGCTTGTAGGGTAGTAGCACCAGGTAGACCTTTTTGTGGCCGGCTAGCCAGACTGTCAGCAGGTCTTAGGGCACCCCAGCATAGAGTGCGCCTCTCTAAGGAGGTCAAAGCAGACTTGGAAGTCTGGTTACAATTCCTCGAAAAATACAACGGTATTTCCTTGTGGCAAGATTCCATGGCACTCAATGCTGACTTCCAAGTCCAGTCAGATGCGGCAGGGTCCTTGGGTTTCGGAGTCTATTTCAGGGGTCAATGGTGTGCAAGAAGTTGGCCTTGAAGATTGGCGGGGCCAGCCCATTTCTCGGGACCTTACGTTCTTGGAATTCTTCCCTATCGTAGTGGCAGTTCATCTTTGGACAGAGCAGTTCCGCAATCATAGAGTTTGTTTCAACACAGATAACCAGGCTGTGGTAGCAGTCCTCTCCAGACAGTCCGCGTGCTCCCCCAGGGTTGGAAGCTTGTTACGGTCCTTCGTCCTCCTATGTCTCGAGCAGAACATATATTTCTCAGCCAAATTTGTACCCGGCATTAATAATGACATCACGGATGCTCTGTCTCGCCTTCAGATGGAGCGCTTCCGCTCGTTAGCGCCGGAGGCAGAGCAGTCATCGATGCCTTTCCTGGAGCATCTCTGGAGTCTTGGGAGCAAGAAGTGATGAAGGGAGTATTCGGCGCAGTCGCCCCTTCCACAATGAGATCTTACAAAAAAGCGTGGGCTGACTTTTTAAAGTTCCGCATTAAATTACCCAGCGCGAGTCGGAACTCTGTCCCCTCTACGAGGGAGGTCCTTCACTATTTGGCACACTTGAAGGAACTGGGCAGGGCACCTAAAACTCTCAATATTCAGTGCGCAGGGATTTCATATTTTTGCAAAACCTTTTTCGCCACCGACCCGTGTGCTAAGTTTATAGTGCGCAAGACTTTAGAGGGGTGGCGCCGGCTCCAGCCCCCCAGCTCCGACAGGAGGAGGCCCATAACTTTTGATGTTCTGACCCAGATATATAAAAAATTACGTGCAATTTGTTGGTCAAAATACGAGGCTCGCCTATTTTCGGCAGCCTATTCCATAGCCTTCTTTGGTGCCCTCCGCATAGGGGAAGTGGTCTGCGAGGTAGGGGTTGCCCACGGCCGGAGGGGCATCCTCCTAAGTGATCTGACCCTATCAACAAGCGAGCTCATAGTTCAAGTGCGGAGCTCTAAGACGGATCAGCAGGGCAGGGGGGCACTCTTGCGGTTACCAGCCGCACAAGGCAGTGGCCCCTGCCCGGTTAGGGATACAAGGCGTTTCCTCTACTTAAGACCCAGTGGCCCAGGCCCCTTCCTAATCCATGCTGATGGATCACCTTTGGCTAGACACCAGTTTACTCGAGTGATGCGCAAAGCTTTGGCTGCTTGTGGGCTGCCCGAGGCCGAATTCGCGGCCCACTCCTTCCGTATTGGTGCGGCAACTACCGTGGTGCACCTCGGTCTCTCCATGGAAAGGATAAAGGATCTGGGCCGGTGGAAGTCTAACGCATACAGGGCCTACTTAAGAAGGTAATTGTGAATAGTGGCATACACCTGACCTTGGTCTTTCTATTTATTTTCTTTTCAGAATTACAAAAGGTACACATTTGGTTGGTGGGCCACAGCATTGTGCACTGGGCCAAGAATCGGGCCATGACTACCGGGCTGGGGCCAAACTTAAATTTACCTGCGAATGTCGAGCTGTCATGGATGGCGCGAAGAGGGATGCGCTGGAGCGAATTCAAGCCAGCTGTGATGGCGAGAGCTGCCTTTGAGGGCCCCCGGATGCTTTGGTTATTCAGTTGGGGGAAAACGACCTTGCATACCGCAAAGCTATTGACTTGAGATGGAATATATTTGACGATCTGGCTGATTTGATGGCGGTTTACCCAAACATTACGATATTGTGGTCCTCACTGCTTGAAAGGAGGACATGGAGGGATTGTGTGAGCCCGGTTGGGATAAATAAAGCAAGAAAGGTTTTGGAGCGGGCTGTGGAGCGTAGAGTGGCGGCTCTGGGCGGGGGCGTCATTGGCCACCCAAGCATCCAGTACAACAACGAGGCCCTCTACAGAGGTGATGGCGTGCATCTCTCAGATGCGGCAAACGACATTTGGTTGGGGGACATCATGGCAGGGATTAGGAATTGGTTGCAGGGTTAAAGGTATTGGCGACGAGCTTCACTCGGGTGGCGGTTAGGCATTGGCACGGGGAATTGTTATGTAAATGAAAGGGGGGAAGGAAGCGCCATCACCTTCCCCCAATGAAAGGGGTAGTCCGGTAGAGGACTCCGGGGGGCGTTGCCTTGTCCAAAACCTAGGGAGGTAACGGCCTCCGGCACGCCCCCGAGCGGTGACACCCGTGGGATCCTAGTTGGCGTACTTCAACAGGACCCCCACGGTTTGTGGACAACCCTTCCCGGTCTCCATGCCGGGTAGTCGATAGGAGCCAATGCCTAAAGCCAATACCTTTCAATTCTGTAATCAATAAAGTTGTGGCCTTTTTATGCCCATTAACCTAAAACATTGTGTCCAGTGTCTTCATTTCACATGGGGGGGGGGGGAGCCTTGCCACGCAATGAGTTCTGTTGAATCAGAAACCCCCTCATAACTGCTTTACTTGCGTCCCAGATTACTCTTTTTTCCACGTTAGTGTTCAAATTTATCTGAAAATAGTCTCTCAAGGTTTTTTGGGCCTTCTTAACAACCTCTTGATCTCTAAACAAGGTGTCATTCATCCTCCATCTGAAGGAACCAGTTGGTGTTAGTTTCATCTCCATTTTCACGGCATTATGGTCAGAGCACGTCTTAGGGCAGATCTCTACCTTTCGAGTCTTAGGTGCCAGTCCTCTAGTTATCCAGATTTGGTCAATTCTCGTCCAAGTCTTTTGGGCTTCAGAAAAGAAGGTTCCCTCTCTACCCAAGGGATTCCTAATTCTCCAAATATCAATCAAATCCATATTGTCAGTCAATTCAAAAAAAGGTTTTGGTAGTCTACCATCCTTAGTGACTACCTGTCTCTGCGACTTATCCATGTTTGTCGATACCACTCCATTCATATCTCCCATCAAAATAATGTTGTAGTCCATATAGTCCAACAAAGTCTCATGCAACTTCTTATAGAATTCAGATTTCCCCTCATTCGGTGCATATACTCCTACTATCAGAAATTTTTCTCCTTGTGTTTGAATTTCAACTGCTATAAATCTTCCTTGATCATCTTTAAAAACAAATTTCGGTGATAGGCTCTCTTTTGCATAGATAACTACTCCTCGCTTTTTAACCTTGTCCGATGAAATAAATTCTTGGCCCAGTCTCTTATTGATCAATATTTTCCTATGTAGCCTTATCACATGTGTTTCCTGTAGGCAAATTAAGTCCAATTGTTCCTTTTTCAATAAATAAAAAACTTTCTTCCTTTTCTCCGGGGAATTAAGTCCATGAATGTTCCAGCTTAATAGTTGCAGAGACATGGTGTATTTGAATTATTTTCCTCCAACTGCTCCCAGTAACTCCTCTTGTTCTGACGGTGGTATCACTTTCTGTAACTTGTCCAATCCTAAGGGTGGTGGTACTTTGTCTAATGTTCCTGGTCGTAAGGCCCTTGGATCTTCTTCCACTCCTTTTTGCAGGTCTTCTTCGTGATCTCTCAGAAATTTTTCTTTCTCCTCCACTGATCTTATTTTAAACTTTTTACCTTTAAAGGTAAAAGATAGGCCTTGGGGGAATTCCCACCTAAAGATGGTTCTATTACCTTTCAACAGTGTCACCAAATCTCCGTAGTTAGACCTAAGGTCCAGCAACTATTTCGGAATATCCTTAAATATCTCCACTCTTGATTCGTGTATTGTCAGAGTATTCTGGTAATGCAGGCTCAATATTTTATCTCTCTCCTCTTTTGATCGAAGGGTGATCAAACAGTCTCTCACCCTGTTCTTTCTCCCTCCTCTTCCAAGTCTAAAAGCTTTTACTATCTTAAAGTCTTGCTTGTCATCCAGTTTCAAAAAGCCTGCAAATTCCTGTGTCAAAAAGTCACTTAGGTTATCTTTCTCAAGTTCAGGTACCGCCCTGACTCTCAAATTGGTCTGTTTCTCCTTCAATTCAATCATAGACAAAAGTGCCTGGTGGGTCCCAAGCTGTGACTGGTGGTCTCCAAGCTGTTTACATATCGGTGTTATCTTTTCCTCTACAGCGGCTGCTTTTTCTTTTGCTTCCTCAGCTGTCTTTTGATTTGATGCAGATTCTTGCAGCAATTTTTCAATAGATTCTGTATTTGAATTTACCTTCTGCCCCAAATTGTTAATGCTTATGGTGTTCTGGCCAATTTTATTTGTCGCCTCAGTAACTTGTTTACTTAATTTATCTAAGGTTTCACATATTTTGCTTAAAACTGAAGTGAATCCTTCTTCCGATGTCATACCTTTTACCCCCGCCTGTGCCGGGTCTTCCCCTTGTGGAACAGAAGGGCCAGATGCAGATGCTCTGCGCTGTTGCAGTGCTGCGCTGGTCTGTTGGATTCTAACTTTGCCCGATCTTGTTGTCCTTTCCTCCATAACACTTTATCAACGAGTCAAGGTCGCTCCCACAGTCGAACTTGTTTTGTAGTTAGAAGTGGAAAATTCCCCAGCCAATTGTAACAATTTCAGTGAGCCTCTAGGGGGACACCATAACAGTCAGAACTAGTGCAATAAAGTAACTTCACAGCTCTTCAAGAGGCCCCCTACAAGAAAGTTAATACCAATTTCTAGTCCAAAGTGTCTCACATGCAGAGTTAGCTGTCCAAAAAGTTACATTGTCCATAAATAGTGCGGTTCTCAGAACGACTGTTCTATTTGTCTTGGCAATCCGATCCCAGGGATTGAGTGGTGGCCTTATATCCCTCCTTCTTTTCCTTCCTCTCTTATTTTTTACAAGCAGAAAATACTTTCCCTTCTTCCCTCCCCTCTGAATTCAGGGAGGGAGTTCTTTATTATTTGACGTTTGGGCTTGAGATTTTAACGCACCTCTCCCGGTCTTAGCTTAGTCAGTCTTTGCTTTAATCTATATACAAAACGGAAGGTGGACTTCCTGTTTACACCTTGCCGCTTCGGTGCCAAATTAGTCCATCTTTTTCTTTTAACTTCAGATCTTAAAGCTTGACCTACTCACGGGTTGTTGTTTAATAGCCAAATTGTCCCAGGTCAGCGCTCTCCGGCAACAGCTGCGCGGCTTCACTCCACGGACGTAGCGATCGACTCTCAGCACCGCGTCAAACCCCCGTTTTGCTCCGGAGCCCCTTGCAGGGTTCCCTTTTGCCTCCCGGGCAAAAAGCCAGCTTGGTCATTGTGTATCATCATCTGGAAGCCTTTTTTTGATCTTTCGGCTAAAATAGTTGCATATAATTTATAATCGTTATTTAGAAGTGCGATAGGCCTATAGTTGTTAATAAGTAGATTGTCCGTTCCCTGTTTTGGAATTAATGCAATAAGGCTGTCTTTCCAAGAATCCGGCATGGTTCCATCTTTTAAGATGTTGTTCATGATACTTCTTAATGGGTCAGACAGGTAGTCCTCCATTTTTTTATCATATATTGCCGGTAGGCCGTCTGGCCCTGGTGGCTTTCCTATCTTTGCTTCCTTATTTGCTCTTTGCATTTCGTACGATGTAATAGGGGCATTCAACAGTTCTTTTTGTTCTTTAGTAAGTTTCGGAAGACAGTTCTGTTCTAAATGTTCTCTAAGTTCTTCTGTTGTTTCATTTCCTTCCTTATAGATTTCTCTAAAGAATTCGAGAAATCGTTTCTCTATTTCTTTAGGGTTGTTTATTATTTTGCCTTTGCACTTAACTCTATTTATAAGCCTTTCTGCCTCTCTCTTCTTTAATTGCCATGCTAATAACCAGGCTCAGGTTCTGTTTCAGGCTGTGTCTCTGTTTCAGGCTCTGGCGCTGTATCAAACACTGTTACAGGCTCAGGCTCCTGCTCTTTATTAGGCTTTGTGTCAGTCTTTGGCTCTAGCACTTATTCTAGCTCTATTTCAGGCTCGGCCTGTGTCTCAGCCTTTGTCTCTGTTTCACGCTGTTTCTCTGTTTCAGGCTCCGACGCTGTTTCAAGCCCTGTATCTGCCTCTGCCTCTGTTTCAGGCTCTGGCACTCTATCAAGCACTGTTTCTGGCTCTGGCTCTCTTTCAGGCTCTGGCTCTGAATTAGGGTTTTGTTCTGGCTCTGGCTGTGTCTCTGGATCTGGCTGTGTCTCTGCTTCAGGCTCCTATGCTGTATCAAGCACTGTATCAGGCTCTGCCTCTCCCTCTGCCCCTGGCTACGTTTAAGCGTCGGGCTCAGTTTCAGACAGTGTCTCTGTTTCAGGATCCAGCACTCTATCAAGCACTATTTCAGACTCAAGCTGTGGATCTCGGCTGTGGCTCTAGGCTCCGTCTGTGGCTCTGTCTGTGGCTCTGTCTCTCTTTCAGGGTCTGCTTCTGAATGAAGATCTGGTTCTGACTCTAATTCAGGGTCTCATGATGGCTCTTCCTCTGCCTCTGACCCAGCTATGTTTCAGGGTCTGGCTCTCTTTCAGGCTCTGGTTCTGAATTAGGGTTTTGTTCTGGCTGTGTCTCTGGCTGTGTCTCTGGCTCTGGCTCCAGCTCCGGCACTGTATCAAGTACTGTTGCAGACTCAGGCTGTGGCTCTAGGCTGTGGCTGCAGCTATGTTTTGTGCTCCGGCCCTGTATCAAGCCCTATTTCTGGCTCTGGCTCTGGCTCTGGCTCTGGCTCTGGCTCTGGCTCTGGCTCTGGCTTTCTTTCAGCTCTGGCTCTGAATGAGGCTCTGGCTCTGGCTCTGATTCAGGGTCTCACTCTGGCTCTGGCTCTATCAAGGACTGTTTCAGACTGTGGCTGTGGCTCTGCCTCTGTTTCAGGCTCAGGCTATGTTTGAGGCTGTGTCTCTGTTTCAGGCTCCGGCACGGTATCAAGTACTGTTGCAGACTCAGGCTGTGGCTCTAGGCTGTGGATGTGGCTGTTGCTCTGGTTTGGGCTGTGGCTCTTTTTCAGGCTCTGGTTCTGAATGAGGGCTTGGTTATGGCACTGATTCAGAGTCTCGCTCTGTCTCTGGCTGTGTCTCTGTTGCACCTCAAACGGTGGTTTGTTGTTGTTGTTATTTTCTCTCTGGGGTGGGACAAATGTTTAGTTGGGGCGGGGATTATTTTAAGTTTAGCATAATTGTTTCTTGCTTTGTTTTTCTTTTACTATTTTTTTTAGGTTTTTAGGAATGGCATCAAGAGAGTTCTGAGGTATTTGCAGGAAACCAAAGACTTTTGTCTTAGGTTGCCGGCACAAGGAGAAGTCAAACTGACTTGTCTTGTGGACTCGGATTGGGCTAATCTTGAGGATCGCAAGTCTGTGTCTGGCCTAGTGGTGAAGTTTGGGAACTCAGTAGTTGGATGGAGGTCTAAGAAGCAAAGTCTTATAGCGCTCTCATCCACTGAGGCTGAGTTTAGTGCTCTTTCAGAGGTGTGCAGAGAAGTAGAGTTCTATGCTTGCTTAGTGCAGGAACTCTGCGAAGTGGATTGTCTGCCGATACGTGTTTTCGAGGACAATCAACCATGCCTGCGTTTGGCAGAGTCAGGTCAGTTCAAGGCTAGAACTAAACACCTAGACATTCGCTTTCGGAATGTGTGCCAGAGCGTTCAGGAGGGATTAGTTGCGCTGAAGTATTGTCCCTCTGCCAAGAACCTAGCTGATGGGTTCCCGAAGCCACTCACCTTCCAAAGACATGGGGAGTTTTGCGAAGGTCTGGGTTTGGGACGACCAAGGGTCGATTCTCCCCTCAGGCGCGAGGCAAGAGGGGGTGTTGGGTGTAGTGAAGGGTTAACCTTCTGTGCCTCAAGCCCGAGAGGTGGCGCTTACAAGGGAAGTAAGCCAGGACATGACGAAAGCAGCTTGGAATGCTGTGATCTGAGTGGGAACCGAAAGCAGTTCAGCCGCTGCACTGAGAGAGAAGGACGCAGAGAAAATGCAGCTTGAACCTGATGGTCTTTATGAATTGTAAACACACTATATTTGAGCAAATAAAGGGATAGTAGGACAGAAGAAACGTGTGGGACTTGTTTACTGCTCTCTCGACACATGCCGCTGTGAACTTCTGCTAATTGCTTTACGATCTACAGAGGCTCCCAGGGGAAGCGTGGCTGGGCGCCGAACAATAAAGTAATAAATCTACCGAACATGGCTCTCTATCGAATTCTGGGGTGGCGCCACCGGTAATGGCGGACCCCTCTGAAACGGAGGGAAAAACTCCGCTCGAAACGGGTCTGTCCCGCTACGACGAAGCGGGGACCCTTTAGAAATCACAGGCGGACGAAGCCTGTGACCTTGGGACTCGGCGGGCACCCTTAGCGCCCCCCCAACCCGCAAAGGAGCCCAATAACGGGCTCCAAAGCAAAGAAGGGGGAAGAGGCGCGGTGCTGAGAGTCTACCGCTATTTCCGTGGAGCGAAGCCGCACAGCCGCTGCCGGAGAGCGCTGCCTTCTTCTTGGACAATTTGGATTCTAAAAACAACCACCGTGAGTACCTAAACTAGGGGAAATCGAACCACAATTTAAGGAACTGGGAAAAGAAAGGAATTGGACTAAAAAATGCATTACAATTCGGTACTGAAACGGGAAGGTCTAACAGGAAGTCAACCTTCCTTTTTTTGTAATATGAACAAAGCAAAGACAAAGTAAACTAGAGTTTTGAAAATCATTTTAAAGGAGTGGATTTCATCATCTAAAATAGGTGAACCCCCCCTTCGGCAGCAGAAGGAGAAGGGGGTGCTTTCTTTGGACTGTTGTATCCTGCAGAAGTAAGTTTAAAACAAAGTAATTTTCCACCGTCCTGACCCAGGGAGCGGGGTGTCAGGACTGACGTTTGAAGCTCATTGACCAGGACAGAAGCTGTTTGACAGATAGTTAAAAGAAGAAAAAAAAGCTGCGATTCCACTGTTTCTTTTTGCAACTTAAAAATAACAACGATTGACAAAGTATCTAAAAGTAAAAGAAACTTTGGGGCTGGATTTGTAACAGAAGTTTTCCCTCTAGGGGGAGATAGTGAAACTGTAACTAGGGATTTTCCAGCCGTTACAGTATAACCTGTGGGAATTGAATGGTGACCTTGAAGGACAATGTACTCAGAAATGTTGTTGTGCGCTTTTCTCAAAACAAATGCTCTACTGGAGGAATTCCATGAGGGAATGAATTTGATGACTGACTTGGTTGGGAATCTTAAGCAGACTGTGGGAAATCTTGGACAGGCAGTAGAAAAAAGTATGGAGTTTACACAGGATGTATACCAAGATTGTGCCTTGTTAGAACAGATGAAAGAAGAGGATTCTGCTGAACCTTGGGAGTCAGAAATGGAGCCACAGACGGAGGTTGCGGCCCTGCAGGAACATGAATCTTTGGAATTGGCAACTGGCTTTCAAAAAAATCAGACTCGGAAAGAAGAAGTTTGGATTGGACTGGAAATGGGGGGTTGGATTGACCCCCCTGAGCAGGGACATATGGACTTTCCGAGTCTGGTAGTGGACTGTGAGAGGCTTGGAGATATGGGGATTCCAAAGTCTGGAGGGGCTTTGAAACATGCTTTTAAGTACTACATGGAGCTCAGTTTGGACTTTGGAAAAGGGACCTTTTGGTTGGAAGGAGGCAAAAGCATTATTAAATTGGAGATCACACGAGTGAAAAGAAAATATGAAGAAAAACAGTGGAAGGGACGTGGAAGAGATTTAAGAGCCTCGGATATAAGATCACCAGGTTAATGTGCCAGTTTAATGGGATAAATGGACTGACAAACCCGGGACCTGGGGGATGGGACGTTGGATGATGATTTTCTTTTTCTTTTTTTTTCTTTTTTACTATTAGGATTATCCTACATAATTGTTGAATACTAGATGGATGTATGAAATGAAACTGCTTGGCTCTGGTATAAAAGTTTAAGGGATTAGGAAAGAATATATATATATATATATATATATATATATATATATATATATATATATATATATATATATATATAGAGGTTTTGGTGTCTTCGGGTGTCTTCCCGTGTAAGAGTTGGGGTGTCTAGGCGACGTTTCGACGAGGTCTCACTCGTCATCTTCAGGCTGGTGCTTTCGGCTTCTTGTTACTGGAACAGATAACAAGAAGTTCCAGTAACAAGAAGCCGAAAGCACCAGCCTGAAGATGACGAGTGAGACCTCGTCGAAACGTCGCCTAGACACCCCAACTCTTACACGGGAAGACACCCGAAGACACCAAAACCTGCATTCCTGTACCCGTGAAAATCTACGAAAGCATATATATATATATATATATATATATATATATATATATATATATATATATATATATATATAAAATATTAATTAAAGGTTTTAAACAATATAACACCATACACATACACAACCCAAAAGCAATAAAAAACACCATCACCAAAGTGAGAAAAAAGATACAAAAAAAAGAAAAAACAACCGACAAAAAATCATATGAAAGACATAAAACATAGTTAAACTTCATAAACCAAGTTTCCATAACCCTCTTTTCTGACTCCCTCACATCTCCCTTTTCTGTGTTCCCATTTATAAAATCATGTTCAGCAGTACTTCACCTTCTCTCAAAACTTATTTTAAATTATACGTTTCAACTATTATGTCTCCAGTTTGCCCTTTGTTATCAAATATTTGAATATTTAAGCTTGACATAATATTATTCAAAATTCACCTTTGTTCTTATAGTTCAGTTATTTTCATGCTCCTTTCCGCTAAATCACTAATGCTATGTTATCTTAATATCCTGCATCATTCTAGCATTCATACAATTTACAATACTTTTGCAAATAGTCCTTAATTTTTTTCCAGTCCTCTTCCACTGTCTCTTCTCCGAGGTCTCGGATTCTGCCAGTCATTTCTGCCAGTTCCATGTACTCTATCAGTTGCATCTGCCATTCTTCCAGGGTGGGCAAATCTTGTGTCTTCCAATGTTTTGCGATGAGTATCCTTGCTGCTGTTACTGCATACATAAAAAAGGTTCTGTCCTTCTTTAACACCATTTGGCCAACAGTGCCCAAAAGAAAGGCCTCTGGTTTCTTAGGGAAGGTATATTTAAATACCTTTTTCAGTTCATTATATATCATTTCCCAGAAAGCCTTAATTCTGGGACACGTCCACCAAAGGTGAAAGAATGTTCCCTCAGTTTCTCTACATTTCCAACACTTATTGTCTGGCAAATGATATATCTTTGCAATCTTGACTGGGGTCATGTACCACCTGTAAATCATTTTCATAATATTTTCTTTCAGGGCATTACATGCCGTGAATTTCACACCGGTGGTCTATAACTGTTCCCAGTCAGCGAACATAATGTTATAGCCAATGTCTTGCGCCCATTTTATCATAGCTGATTTAACCGTTTCATCCTGGGTATTCCATTTTAACAGCAAGTTATACATTCTTGAAAGTACCTTAGTTTTTGGTTCTAACAGTTCTGTTTCTAGTTTCGATTTTTCCACCTGGAAGCCTATTTTTTTGTCCTTATTAAAAACCTCCCTGATCTGACCATAGTGTAGCCAATCCCGCACTTTATCCTTCAGTTTCTCAAAACTCTGCAATCTCCATGTATCTCCATCTTTTTCTACTATCTCCCAATATTTTGGCCAGTTGGCCTCCATATTGAGTCTTTTCTGAGCCTTGGCTTCCATTGGTGACAACCACCTTGGGGTCTTACTTTCTAATAAATCTTTATATCTTGTCCAGACATTAAACACTGCCTTCCTGACAATATGGTTCTTGAAAGCTTTGTGAGCTTTAACCTTGTCGTACCACAGATATGCATGCCACCCAAATACATTGTTGAACCCTTCCAAATCCAAAATATCAGTGTTCTCTAGAAGTAGCCAATCTTTCAACCAGCAGAAAGCTGCTGATTCATAATACAGTTTCATGTCTGGCAGGGCAAACCCCCCTCTTTCTTTAGCATCAGTTAGTATTTTAAATTTTATTCTGGGCTTTTTGCCCTGCCAGACAAACCTAGAGATATCTCTCTGCCACCTCTTGAAACATTCCATCTTGTCCACAATCTGCAAGGTCTGAAACAAAAACAACATTTTTGGCAATACATTCATCTTTATAGCAGCAATTCGACCCAACAAGGAAAGCTTCAGTTTTGACCAAATTTCTAAGTCCTTTTTGATTTCTGACCAACATTTTTCATAGTTATCTTTAAATAAATTCAAATTTTTAGCCGTCATATTAACCCCTAGGTATTTCACCTTTTTAACCACATTTAAATCTGTCTCCTTCTGAAACCTTTCTTTTTCTAAAGTTGTCAAGTTTTTTTCCCAAAACCTTAGTTTTCTGCTTATTTAATTTAAATCCTGCCACCCGACCAAATTCTTGAATCAATTCTAACACCCTTTTCGTACTAGATTCTGGCTCCTGTAATGTCAAAACCAAGTCATCTGCAAAAGCTTTAAGTTTGTACTGTTTAGCTCCGACCTGAATTCCTTCAACCAACCGGTCCCCTCTGATCATGTTCAGGAGCACCTCCAGGACCGAAATAAATAACAGTGGGGAGATAGGGCAACCCTGTCGTGTTCCTTTCTCAATCTTAAACTCTCCTGTCACCACATTATTAACTATCAATTTTGCCTTTTGTTCTGAGTAAATTGCTTCTATACCGCTTTCAAACCCCCGTCCCACTCCCATCCCTTTAAGATTTTTCTTCATAAAATTCCATGAGATATTGTCAAAGGCCTTCTCCGCATCAATAAAGATCAATACTGCTTTTGTATTGGTGTTCATTTGCAAAAGTTCCAAAATGTCAATAATGTTCCTTGTGTTGTCAGACAAATGTCTACCTGGGAGAAAGCCTGCCTGGTCTTTGTGAATCACTTCATTTAACACTCTTTTTAATCTATTTGCTAAAATATCTGCAAAATTTTTGTCATCCACATTTAAAAGGGAGATGGGATGGTAGTTCTTGAGTTGTGTCTTTTCAGTTTCAGATTTAGGTATCAGTGTGATGAAAGCTTCCTTCCACGACTCCGGTGCCTTCTTCCCCTCCATAATCTCATTGCAAACCTCTTTCAATGGTTGAATCAGATAGTCTTTCAAAGTCTTATAATACTTGGAGGTAAGCCCATCCGGCCCTGGAGATTTGCCCAGTTGCATATTCTGAATGGCACCTTCAATCTCTTGTTCTGTTATTTTATAGTTCAATATTGTCTTATTTTCTTGAGATAGTTTTGGTAATCCGTTGTTTCTTAGAAATTGGTCTATCTCAGTCTCTTTTTGCGGCCCTTGGATATAAAGTTGTTTAAAGTATCTCTGGAAACATTTTCTGATCTCCACAGGGTTCTGAATATTTCTCCCTTCAACCTCTAGGTTGGTAACCGTATTCAATTTTTGCCTCTTTTTCAACTGCCATGCTAGCAGTTTTCCACATTTATTTGCCGATTCAAAAGTCCTTTGTTTCATTAACTTGATTTTCCATTCAACTTCCTGATTTATCAATTTTGAATATTGTGCTTGATAGAGTTTAATTTCTCTCAGAATCTCCTGTGACTTTGGTTTCAGTCTCAACTTTTTCTCTCCTTCTTTTAGTTTCTCCAAGATCTTATCTTTTTTCTCATTCTGAGCTCTTTTCTTTATCGTATTCTGTCGTATCAGAAACCCCCTCATAACCGCCTTACTTGCGTCCCAGATTACTCTTTTTTCCACTGTAGTTTTCAAATTTATTTCAAAATAGTCACTCAGAGTCTTTTGGGCCTTCTTAACAATCTCCTGGTCTCTTAATAAGGTGTCATTCATCTTCCATCTAAAGGAGCCGGTTGTAGTTAGTCTCATTTCCATCTTTACTGCGTTATGGTCGGAGCAGGTTTTTGGGCAGATTTCCACCTTTCTAGTCTTAGGTGCCAGTCCTCTAGTTATCCAGATTTGGTCGATTCTTGTCCATGTCATTTTGGCTTCAGAGAAGAATGTCCCCTCTCTTCCCAAGGGGTTCTTTGTCCTCCAAATGTCCACCAAGTCCATATTGTCAGTTAGTTCAAAAAAGGTTTTTGGCAGTCTGCCCTCTTTTGTTATACTTTGATTTTGGGCTTTGTCCATGTTCGTAGACACCACCCCATTCATATCTCCCATCATAATGATGTTGTTATAGTCCATAAAGTCCAACATTGCCTCATGCAGCTTCTTGTAAAATTCCGATTTCCCCTCATTCGGTGCGTAAATTCCCAAAATTAAAAATTTCCCCCCTTGTGTTTGCACTTCAATTGCCAAAATTCTTCCTTGCTCATCTTTAAAAAGGAATTTTGGTGACAGGCTCTCCTTTGCATATATCACAACTCCTCTCTTCTTCACTCGGTCCGATGAAATAAATTCTTGACCTAGTCTCTTATTAATTAACACTTTTCTGTGGAGCCTGATCACATGTGTTTCCTGCAGACAGATAATATCTAATTGTTCCTTTATTAATAAATGAAAGATCCTCCTCCTTTTTTCCGGGGAATTACAGCCGTTAATATTCCAACTTAAAAGCTGCAGAGACATCCTGGACAGTTCTATTCTCCCTTTTGTGGTGGTGTCTCTTTCTCCTGGTCTTCAGGCCCCGAAGGTGTAGGTAACAATTTTGGTAGCACAGAACCTGAGGCTCCCAGTTCTTCTACAGTCCCTTTCTGAAGGTCTTCTCCGTGATCACTCAAAAACTTTTCCTTATCTTCAGCTGTTTTGATTTTCACTTTCTTCCCTCTAAAGGTAAAAGATAGTCCCTGGGGGAATTCCCACCTAAAAGCGATTGTGTTGCTTCTCAGCAATTTAACAAGGTCTGCGTAGCAAGATCTAAGTTCCAGTAGATGTTTCGGAATATCTTTGTAGATTTCCACTCTCAAATCCTGAATTTCAAGTGATTTTTGGAAATGTGCACTCAGTATTTTATCTCTTTCCTCCTTCGTTCTCAAAGAAATCAGGCAGTCTCTGGGCCTGCCCTTCTTCACTACTTTTCCAAGTCTGAATGCACTTACAATTTTAAAATCTTTATCTTCTTCCAAAGGCCAAAATTTTGTAAATTCTTTTGTCAAGTAATCAATTAAGTCCCCTTTTTCAAGTTCTGGGGCTGACCTCAATCTCAAATTATTCTCCTTGCTTCGTAATTCTATCATAGACAGATAGGCCTGATGTTCACCAATCTGCTTGCACATGGGTTTAACTTCCTCTTGTACGGCCTCTGCTTTCTGTTTAGCCTCCTCAGCTATTTTACGATTTTCTGTGGTAGCTTCAAATAACTTCCCAATTGATTGTGCGTTTAAAGCCACTTGTTGGGTTAGATTGTTAACACTAGCTGTGTTTTGATCAATTTTGGAAGATTGTTCAGATACTTGCCTGCTCAGGCCTTCCAATTTTTCAAAAATTTTATCAAGTACTGAGGGGGAATCCCCTCCTGCAGCCATTCCTTCTGGCCTGGCTTGCTCTAATTCTTCCTCTTTCCTTTCTTAGGAAAGAATATAATGGTTAAGAGAAGTTATTAAAAATAAGATTTAGGTTAAGGTTTTTATAGGACAATGAGGAGAATAGAGTAAGGTAATATAATGAAAGATTGGAATAGGGTAAAAACTTGATGGTAAGGATTTGCTGAACTAACAAATTGAACTGGAATACAAAAAAGGGAGGTATGAGGAGGTCTGGGAAAATAAGTGTATGGAAGATATGTTATGAAAATTAATGTGTTTTTAACTGTTTTTATTTTGTATGTTTTTCTTTTTTGTATTTTCTTTTTATTTTTCATTTTTCTTGTTATAATTTGGAAAACTCTAATAAATATCTTTTTTTAAAAAAAGAACATGGCTCTCTATCAAGGGCTGTTTCAGACTCAGGCTGTGGCTATGGCTGTTGCTCTGGTTCTGGCTCTGGCTCTTTCTCAGGCTCTGGTTCTGAATGAGGGCTTGGTTCTGGCACTGATTCAGGGTCTTGCTCTGGCTCTGGCACTCTATCAAGGACTGTTTCAGACTTAGGCTGTGGCTCTGGCTCTGTTTCCATTCTTACAATGGAATGTACACAAAACAATAATCCTTTCTATATAAATTTTCCAATACATTCTGAAAACATAATAAATCCTTAATTGTTGTCCACCTCCTTTTAGTTCCTTTATCACTCGAATGCTAGCACGGAGTCAAAACTATTATTGTATTTTTGAACATATCTTGTATAACCATCCCATTTTTCTGCAAATTTTTGCTTTGAGATTCCTCTGAGTTTGCTAGTCAATTGAGCCGTCTCCACCAATTCCTGTAATTTGATTTGCCAATCTGTTATTTTTGGAGCCTCATGATCTTTCCATCCCTTGGCCACAAGTATACGAGCTGCTGCGGTTGCATACAAGAATACCTCTCTTAGATTCTTTGGAATCTCTTTATCTAAAATACTTCATAGAAATGCCTCCGTTTTTTTCAAAATAAAAAATTCCTTCCAGTAGCACCTTAAAGACCAACTAAGTTAGTTCTTGGTATGAGCTTTCGTGTGCATGCACACTTCTTCAGATACTAACTTAGTTGGTCTTTAAGGTGCTACTGGAAGGAATTTTTTTATTTTGACTATGGCAGACCAACACGGCTACCTATCTTTATCCGGTTTTTTCGTAAAAGTTATCCCCATCATCTTTTTTAATTCATCGTATATCCCCCCCCCAAAAAAAAATCTTTATCTTTTCACACGTCCACCACATGTGGCTCATGTCACCGTTATTTCCTCCACATCTCCAACAGAAAAGCCTTCCAAAAAGCAAATCTCTCATTTGCAAAATCTTACACACCACATTAAACAGGACGTTGGACTTTCTGGCCTGTGGGACTCATTCACCCAGTGGCTCACTGGCTGGTTGCCAAACCTGAATTGGCTTCGTAATCTCTTTCAATATGCCATTATTATAACATGTATATTGATTTTGCTATGTTGCTTCCTCCAATGCATTCCTGGACTCATAAGTCTTTTGTCTCGGCTTCTCTCTCCCCCTCAGCCACCCAATAAAATCATTGCTGCCTACTTTGCGAAACTGCAGCACCAGCAGTAAACATTAGGGGAGATGTATCCCGTATGACACCTACCTACTCGTCTGTCATTCATTTCAACCCAACAGGGTGTCATGACCTTCTAGATCTAAAATATCCCAATTTTTTAATAAATACCAATCTTTCAACCAGAGAAGACATGAGGCTTCGTAATATAGCTTCAAATCTGGTAACCCGTAGCCACCTCTTTCTACAGTATCTATTAATATCTTATGCTTTACTCTTGGTCTTTTACCCTTCCACAAAAATTTAGAAATTTCTTTTTGCCACTTGTGAATACTGCTGGTCTTTCCTGTAATTGGAATCGTTTGGAATAGAAAGAGTAGCTTCGGTAAAACTATCATTTTAATTACCGAAATACGGCCCAGGAGTGATAAATTTAACCTTGTCCATGTCTCCAACTGTCTTTTGATATCTTTCAAACAATTGGTATAATTATCTTCATATAAGTTAATATTCTTTGGTGTTATCCATAATCCTAAACAATTGATTTTGGGGTAGATTTTAATGTGTATTATTTGTTCTAATTCTGCTTTTTCATCTGGCGACATATTTTTAACTAATAGTTAAAATCGTTTCTCTATTTCTTTAGGGTTGTTTATTATTTTGCCTTTGCACTTAACTCTATTTATAAGCCTTTCTGCCTCTCTCTTCTGTAATTGCCATGCTAATAACCAGGCTCAGGTTCTGTTTCAGGCTGTGTCTCTGTTTCAGGCTCTGGCGCTGTATCAAACACTGTTGCAGACTCAGGCTGTGGCACTATGGCTGTAGCTGTGGCTCTGGTTCTGTTTCAGGCTCTGGCACTGTATCAAGCACTGTTTCAGGCTCAGGCTTCTGCTCTTTATTAGGCTTTGTCTCAGTCTTTGGCTCTAGCACTTATTCTAGCTCTATTTCAGGCTCGGCCTGTGTCTCAGCCTTTGTCTCTGTTTCACGCTGTTTCTCTGTTTCAGGCTCCGACGCTGTTTCAAGCCCTGTATCTGCCTCTCCCTCTGCCCCTGGCTACCTTTAAGCATCAGGCTCAGTTTCAGACAGTGCCTCTTTTTGAGGATCCAGCACTCTATCAAGCACTATTTCAGACTCAGGCTGTGGATCTCGACTGTGGCTGTGGATCTCGGCTGTGGCTCTCGGCTCCGTCTGTGGCTCTGTCTGTGGCTCTGGCTCTCTTTCAGGGTCTGGTTCTGAATGAAGATCTGGTTCTGACTCTGATTCAGGGTCTCATGATGGCTCTTCCTCTGCCTCTGCCCCAGCTATGTTTCAGGGTCTGGCTCTCTTTCAGGCTCTGGTTCTGAATTAGGGTTTTGTTCTGGCTCTGGCTGTGTCTCTGGCTCTGGCTCCAGCTCCAGCTCCGGCACTGTATCAAGTACTGTTGCAGACTCAGGCTGTGGCTCATGGCTGTGGCTGCAGCTATGTTTTGCGCTCCGGCCCTGTATCAAGCCCTATTTCTGGCTCTGGCTCTGGCTCTGGCTCTGGCTCTGGCTCTGGCTCTGGCTCTGGCTCTGGCTCTGGCTCTGGCTCTGGCTCTGGCTCTGGCTCTGGCTTTCTTTCAGCTCTGGCTCTGGCTCTGATTCATGGTCTCACTCTGACTCTGATTCAGGGTCTCGCTCTGGCTCTGGCACTCGATCAAGGACTGTTTCAGACTCAGGCTGTGGCTGTGGCTCTGCCTCTGTTTCAGGCTAAGGCTCTGTTTGAGGCTGTGTCTCTGTTTCAGGCTCCGGCACTGTATCAATTACTATTGCAGACTCAGGCTGTGGCTCGTGGCTGTGGCTGTTGCTCTGGTTTGGCCTGTGGCTCTTTTTCAGGCTCTGGTTCTGAATGAGGGATTGGTTATGGCACTGATTCAGGGTCTCGCTCTGTCTCTGGCTGTGTCTCTGTTGCAACTCAAACTGTGGTTTGTTGCTGTTGTTGTTATTTTCTTTCCGGGGTGGGACAAATGTTTAGTTGGGGCGGGGATTATTTTAAGTTTAGCATAATTGTTTCTTGCTTTGTTTTTCTTTTACTATTTTTTTAGGTTATTGTATAGTTTGTATTTTGCTTTTTAAGGGGAAAGGGTCAGGGCTGCCTGGGAGGGGGCCTCAACCAACAGAATGGCTGGGGCAGGTTCCCTACGGGGGGATGTATTGGAACACCCAATCTCTGTTATCGCGGGTGGGAGGAGCAGTTGCGCTAAGACCAGACCACGTCTTTACCGAAGATCTGGTTCTGACTCTGATTCTGATTCTCTCATACTGGCTCTCTATCAAGGGCTGTTTCAGACTCAGGCTGTGGCTGTGGCTGTTGCTCTGGTTCTGGTTCTGGTTCTGGCTCTTTCTCAGGCTCTGGTTCTGAATGAGGGCTTGGTTCTGGGACTGATTCAGGGTCTCACTCTGGCTCTGGCACTCTATCAAGGACTGTTTCAGACTTAGGCTCTGGCTCTGGCTCTGTTTCCATTCTTACAATGGAATGTACACAAAACAATAATCCTTTCTATATAAATTTTCCAATACATTCTGAAAACATAATAAATCCTTAATTGTTGTCCACCTCCTTTTAGTTCCTTTATCACTCGAACGCTACAACGGAGTCAAAACTATTATTGTATTTTTGAACATATCTTGTATAACCATCCGATTTTTCTGCAAATTTTTGCTTTGAGATTCCTCTGAGTTTGCTAGTCAATTGAGCCGTCTCCACCAATTCCTGTAATTTTATTTGTCAATCTGTTATTTTTGGAGCCTCGTGATCTTTCCATCCCTTGGCCACAAGTATACGAGCTGCTGCGGTTGCATACAAGAATACCTCTCTTAGATTCTTTGGGATCTCTTTATCTAAAATACTTCATAGAAATGCCTCCGTTTTTTCCGTAAAAGTTATCCCCATCATCTTTTTTAATTCATCGTATATCCCCCCCCCAAAAAAAATCTTAATCTTTTCACACGTCCACCACATGTGGCTCATGTCACCGTTATTTCCTCCACATCTCCAACAAGCATTCGCCAAATTTTTATACATTCTTGATCATCTGGAAGGAGTGAGGTACCACCTATGAGCCATTTTCATCATGTTCTCTCTTATATTATAGCTGGCTGTAAATTTCAAATTTACATTCCATCAGTTTCCCCCATCTTTTAGCATAATTGGACGGCCCACATCTTGGGCCCACTTTATCATTGAAGCCTTAACCTCCTCATCCATTACTTTGTAGTCTAAAAGAAGTCTATACATTTTTGCTATTATTTTGGTTTTACTATTCAGTAGTTCTCTTTCAAATCTTGAAGGCTCCTTTTCAAAACCTATCTGCTTATCCTGTCTGAACACTTCATTCACCTGGAAGTAATCTAGCCAACTAGAAAAGTGATCTTTTATTTTCTCATAACTTATCAATATTAGTTCACCTTCCTCCCTGTTACAATATTGAAGCAATGCAGCCACGAGCTGCTGGTAGCTTGAAAACAAAACATAATGGGAATGTTGGGACTGTTCCGTGGGAAACAGAGGGACAGTCAATTCATAGTGCAGAGGGCACCGGAATTAGCTCAGAGTGTAATATGAGCTGGACAGGAAGTGTTTGTTCTCTCTCGACTGCAGGAGTATGAAGAGAGCAGTCATGTTTTCTGTAATGCTGCAAAGACAGAAATAAAGGCATGTAAATACGTTTCTGTCTATCTCTTTCCGCTGCCGGGGGGGGCAGTTAAGAGGGGGGTGTTCTTCTCACGCTGAGAAGGATCGCCTATTGCGACCTCTGCCTGGATCTTGCCGGGAAAGCAGACAGGGAGGTCAACAGGAGAAAGCAGACAGGGAGGTCAAGCCGGGTGCCTGGGAGAGTTGCCAGTTTCTCCTGATAAAGGCTTGATTTCCGACATCTGGTAGCATGTAGCCGATGGTTTTGATCCATGAAAGCAACAAGAGAGGTTGATGGATCGTACTTCATCCTCTGCAAGGAGATAAGGAAGATATGGTAGCGTGCGGATGGAAGCTACAAGGACGGCTGAGCACCGGAGGAGGTGTTTTTGCCGAGCAACGGATTCCCTCAAGGTATGGTGATTTTATGGCTGTGAGAGTGAACGCGAATTGAAGCATTCTTCAGTTCACTGAGTGTCTGCTTTTGGATGAAAACAGCACTGAGAGAGAGCCACATTCCTCGCATTCCTGAGTCTTGATAAGCCAGTTGCTAAGCAACGAAACGTCAGTAAAGTGGAAAGTTACTAGCCAACGGAAAAGGGGCTGGGACTGTGAAAGGCTGGAAAAACACTGGCAAAAATTCCAGTGTTTGTTTTGTCTGCTATCTCACTGCTCTTGGAGGGACTTTCAAAACAGCCTGCGTTTAGCTGCAAAGTGCAACGCAGTGAACAGCCAATAGACTCTTGGAATTTTACAGGTTTGAGAGTGAGAGCTGAGGCTTGGATTCAAAATGGATACCAAGAAGGGGGGAGGCTTACCTTACCCACCTCCACTGACTAATGACAATTATTCCTCATGGTCTGTAAAGATGAAAGCCCTGCTTCAGAATCAGAGGATTTTTGGGGTGATTGATAACCCCATCCCTGCTGCACCAACGCCAGGTTGGAATTCACAGAATATGAGAGCCAGGACGGCCATAATTCTGTGTATCTCAGATGATCAACTCATGCATATTCAGGATTTGGAATACGCGCGTGAGATTTGGCAAACGCTGCGTAGAATACATCAGAGAGATGCTGGTTCTTCAGCATTGCTGCATTTTGAAAAACTGACCAATCTGAGGCTAGCGCCTGATGGAGATGTACGAGCGCATCTGACAGAGATGAAATTCTTACGCCAGCAGATGCAATTTCCCTCTACAGGAAGAGATATTCTGCTTCATGATTATTAACAGCCTTAATCGGACTTATAAAACAGTTGCAAGTCAGCTGGGTTCTCTACCTGCTCGAGATCTTATGACGGAGAGAATTTGTGCCGTGCTTCTCAATGAGAAAGACAGACTTGCTGCAATAGATGTCAAAGACAGGGGGAGAGAAGCTCGGAGTTCAAGCACCCCCGCTGCTATTGCAAGTGAAGAACAGGCTGTTTCTTTGAACGTCGTCCGTTGTTTCAATTGTGGACAGGCTGGGCATCTTCAGCGGAATTGTAAGAAGCCACGTCAACAGGAAGGAGCTAAGGGGAGCTCTGCAAAGCCTGAGGCGTCAGGCAAAAGTCGTACCAAGTCCCAGGTGAAACCTGCAAAAGCATTGCTGTCAACAAAAGCCACATTTTCAACGGAGAACGCTTTTGTTCTTGACACGGGATGCACGCAACACATGACGTCGCACAGAGATCTGTTTTCAACGTTTAAGAAGCAAAGCTTCACTGTGAAACAGGCCAATGGCCAGGAGCTGAAAGCGACCGGGTTTGGAACTGTGTATCTTGAGAGTCTGAACTTGACTATTAACAATGTGTATTTGGTTCCTGATTTAAAGTTCAATCTGCTGAGTGTTTCGCAGATCACAAAGAAAGGACTGACTTTGTCCTATGATAGAGAAAGCTGCAAAATCTTCAAAGATGGAGAGCTGTATCTTTCTGCCAGAGAGAAAGATGGACTGTATTTGTTGACTTTTGATAAAAGTGATTGCATAAATTGTAATGCATCTGAATCTAACATGATTTCTCTTCCAGGTATGACGAAGGACGTCAAGAAGGCGACCGAGGTTGACAGGGCATTTCAGAGAGTGTATGCTGATGTGATTGGTCCTCTAGCACCATCTAGAGGCAATGCAAGATATTATCTTGTGTGTGTGGATTATTTCTCTCATTATGTGTGGGTATATATATATTGCAGAAACCACAATAAGCCTTAGAAAGGTTTAAAGAGTTTTGTGACAAGGTTAAAAATGTTCATGATGCTAACATTGATTGTCTTTTCACAGATGAAAAGCCAGTTTTTCTTTTACAGGATTTTCAGGATTTCCTGGATAAGAAAGGGATAAGGCACAAGACAGCTGTTTCAGCAGATGCATGGAACGAAAGTGTCTGTGTGCAAGTGAACAAAGAATTGCAAAATGGCATGAAGGCGCAATTGCTGAGTTCACATTTGCTACATGAGTATTGGGCGGAGTCGTTAATGTGTTTTTGTTACAGTTGGATGAGAAAGGTTTCAAAAGATTTAGGAAGTTCTCCTTTTGAAAAGCTATTCCACAGAAAACCTTCTGTTGCCCATTTTAAAGTTTTTGGGTCTCATGTAAAGACTGAAGCTCCAGGTGGAGTAAAGAATGCTAGAGGCATTTTTGTGGGTTATGAAAAGGGTCTCTACAGAGTAATTTTGTCTGAATCTGGTCAGGTGATTCTCACAAAATTTCTAGAGAGTGCTCCTGAACAGGAGAGAGTAATTGTTCCCACATTTCCCACAGAGGACAATTCAGATGATGATGGTGATTTTACTGATTACAGTGGTACTGAGAGTAACAGTGATAGATCGGAGAGCTCAGTTGACACAGTCATTGAGAGGAAGTCTCACACAATGGCTAGACCTTCACAGGTGAAGGATGAACCACGGTTTACTATTGGAACTGGTTCTCCAAAGAGTCCTGAGACTGAACCAGTGAGCAGAGGGGATCAGCACCTCATACGTAGGTCTGAGAGAGTTACAAAGGGTGTACCACCCAAGAGGTATTCAAAAGAGTTTGCTAACTCAGCTGTTGCATGTGTTACTATTGTTGACAACTCAAGACAGGTTGAAGCTGTGTCTAAGTCAGAGACAAAGACACAACAGAGAGTTGCTAAGCGTAACACTACATTCCCTAGCCAAGGTAATGCAGATGCACTCATTCCTTGGACGTCAGACAACCAGAGAGGTACACTGGGGAAACCAGTGGCGGGTAGTTCCAAGGGTGGAACTGAAACAACAGGGGAGTGTTATATGTATAGCAACTGTTTGTTTTCTTCTCTGGATCACGCTTTGTTCGCAGCGCACTTTGATTCATATGGGGGAGTATGTTACGATATTGAAGAAATGCAGCTGCGAGCTGCTGGTAGCTTGAAAACAAACATAATGGGAATGTTGGGACTGTTCCTTGGGAAACAGAGGGACAGTCAATTCACAGTGCAGAGGGCACCGGAATTAGCTCACAGTGTAATATGAGCTGGACAGGAAGTGTTTGTTCTCTGTCGACTGCAGGAGTATGAAGAGAGTAGTCATGTTTTCTGTAATGCTGCAAAGACAGAAATAAAGGCATGTAAATACGTTTCTGTCTATCTCTTTCCCCTGCCCGGGGGGGGGGGTCAGGAAAGAGGGGGGTGTTCTTATCACGCTGAGAAGGATCACCTATCGCGACCTCTGCCTGGATCTTGCTGGGAAAGCAGACAGGGAGGTCAAAAGATGTTCCAAATATCTTTTGTATTTTCCATTTTCCCCATACCTTATATATAGCATTTCTTATATATAGCTATATATAAGGTATGGGGAAATGGAAAATACAAAAGATATTTGGAACATCTTTTGACCTCCCTGTCTGCTTTCCCGGCAAGATCCAGGCAGAGGTCGGAAATCAAGCCTTTATCAGGAGAAACTGGCAACTCTCCCAGGCACCTGGCTTGGTCTCCTGTTGACCAATGCCTTTCACGTAGCCACCTTAGCAGGACCACCCATCATACTTGGAATGTGTTGGCTGGCACTGCACGACCCAGTAGTAGGGTGGCATCAGCGGACAGTCACCTTTGGGTCGGCCCACTGTGTAGAGCACTGCCATGGAGGGGAAAACCTGAGGATGGCAGTAGCCAGGGTGGCAGGGATGGCAGTAGGGGGAAAGGGGAAGGTACCACCTCAGTATGCGGACTTGGAAGAAGTCTTCAGCGAGAAGGAGGCGGATCGGCTAACCCCCCCCCCCCCACAGGCCCTTTGACTGCCAGATCAACTTACTCCCAGACACTCAGCTGCCAGTAGGTAAGCTGTACGCCATGTCAGATAGGGAGATGCAGGAATTGCGGAAGTTTATTGACAAGAATCTGAAGCGAGGGTTCATAAGGGAATCAAGGGCGGTGGGGGGTAGTCCAGTGTTCTTTGTGGACAAGCGAGACTCCAAGGAGCCCAGGCTCGTAGTGGATTACCGTGGATTGAACAGGGTGTCGGAACCAGTGACCTTCCCAATGCCCAGAATTGATGACATCTTAGCCAGGGTAAGGAAGGGGAAGATTTTTACCAAGCTGGACCTTCGGGGGGCGTACAACTTGATAAGGATGAGGGAGGGGGATGAATGGAAAACCACCATGTTCACCCCTCTGGGAGCCTTTGAGTACTTAGTTATGCCCTTCGGACTCCAATCAGGCTCTTCCACATTTCAAAGTTTCATGCACCATGTGTTGGGGTCCCTGCTCTACAAGAATTGTGTAGCTTTCCTGGACGACGTCCTAATCTACTCAGAGAACGAGGAGCAGCATGTAAAAGACGTCAGGGAAGTGCTGAGGAGACTGCAGGAGCATGAGCTGTGGGTCAAACTGGAGAAGTGCCAATTCCACGCTCGAGAGGTGGAGTTCCTTGGCTATCGGTTGTCGGACAAGGGCTTGGCCATGGACCCGGGCAATTTGCAGGCAGTGCTAGAATGGAAGCCTCCCAAGAACAGGAAGGACGTACAGAGGTTCTTGGGGTTTGGAAATTTCTACAGGAAGTTCATCAAGAACTTCGCCCATCTAATTTTGAGATTAGGTACGTGCCTGGGAAGGAAAACGTCCTCTCCCGCAAGCCCCAATACTCGGAAGGGGAGGGAGGGCCAGAAGTACGTTATGTCATACCCGAGGACCGATGGGTGTGTGTGGGAGTGTTAGTAGGGAGGCAAGAGCTGGCAGGTTTGACGAGGGATGACCAGTATGCACAAACCAAGCTTAGGGAAATCCGAAGTAACGAGGAAGATCAGGGGGGATTTGAAGTAAAGGATGGGGCATTGTACTATAAGGGTGCATTGTACATACCTGAGGGGGATTTGAGGAGCAGAATACTCAAACAACTACATGACAACCCCACGGCGGGACATTTTGGGCAACACAAAACAATGCTACTGGTCACCAGGCAGTTTTGGTGGCCACGGGTGTGGGAAGATGTGAAGGAATACGTACGCGGGTGCCAGCGCTGCCAGAGAGCTAAGGGGGAGAGGGCAGCACCCGCGGGGTTACTGGAGCCCTTACCCACACCAGAGAGACCATGGGAGGTGGTATCAATTGATGTTATGACTGATTTACCCAAGGCCAGGGGGAAAACGGCAGTAATGGTGGTAGCTAACTTAATGACCAAAATGTGCCATTTTATTGCGTGCTCGCATGCGGTGTCTGCAGAAGAAACAGCCAAACTGTTTGTAGAGCATGTTTTCAGGTTGCATGGCGCCCCCTTGAGGATTTTATCCGACAGAGGCCGGCAATTTACGTCCAGATTCTGGAGGAAGCTGATGAGTCTACTGGACGTCGAGGTGAGTTTCTCGACGGCACGACACCCAGAAACCAACGGACAAGCAGAGAGAGCTAACAGCATACTTCAACAATACCTACACTGCTACGTCAACGAGAGGGAGAATGATTGGGTGGACAAATTAGCGCTGGCTGAGTTTGCATACAATAACGCGGAACATGTGTCCACGGGGATGAGTCCGTTTATGGCGAATTACGGGTGTCACCCCAGGGCTTTCCCCGGGGGAGGGGAGGGAAGGTGGAGTGTTCCCGCGGCTGAACAATTTGTGGAAGAGATGGAGGCTTTACACCAACAGCTTAAAATCAACCTGGAAAGGGCAAAGGAAGAGTACAAGAGGCAGGCAGACAAGCACCGCAGAGAGGGGGAAAACATAAGAGTGGGAGACCAGGTGTGGTTGTCTACCAAAGGGTTACCGTTCAAAGGAGGGTGTAAGAAACTACGGCCCAAGAGATTAGGACCGTTCGAAGTAGCCCAGCAAGTAAATTCGGTGGCCTTTAGGCTCAAATTGCCATCTCACATGAAACTGCACCCAGTGTTCCACAGGTCCTTACTCTCACCGTTCAGGGAGGGGAGGGAATTTCTTGGTCAGCAAAGTGAAACACCCTTGCATCCACAGATGGAGGAAAGGGAACTCAGTGGCCATGCAGCTGAAATTCTCAATTCCAGGTGGAGAGGGGGGCGAGTGGAATACTTGGTGGCGTGGGAGGGGGAGTCAGAAGAGGAAAACGCATGGGTCCCAGCAGAAGAGATTAGGGATGAGTATCTGCAGGAGGAGTTTCATAGCAGGTATCCGAGAAAGCCCAAACCACCCGAGAGGTTCTGGGGGGAGCAATTTGGCACCACCGATGAGGAGGAAGAGTTTGTGGGGTTTCCCGCCTCCGAAGAGGAGGAAGAGGAATTATCAGAAGGAGAAGAATCCGACTGGGGAGATTGAGGAGCGAGAAGAGACAGCAGTGTATGGAGAGAGGTACTTGAATCATCAGATGGAGGGGGGAGTTCCTTCCGGGGGTTTCCTGCATCACCGTCCAAGGAACGGATGGGGGAGGGGGAGGGTCCTGGGAGGGAGGTGGATGTCAGGGAACTGACATCGGAGCAGAGTGGAGAGGCTAGGCTCCCAGATTCTGCCGGAGAGGGAACCAGTAAGGGAAGAGAGAGAACGTCCTCTGGGGAAGGAAGTCCAGGTGACACCAGGAAGAAGGGAGAGGCAGAGAGCACTTCGGAGGGGAGGCTCCAAGACGCTTCCAGTGAAGTCAGTGAGGAGAGTGGAGGACCACCGCTTGGCACGCCCACTCTGCGCAGAAGGCTTCCGCGCAGAGAGGCGAGGAGGAGGTAGTCCGTTAAGGAATTCTTATGCTGGAGGAAATTTAGGAGACACCCACTGACGGATTCTACCAGAGACTGAGGCAGCCGCGCAAAAGGGCTGCTCAGCCAGGGAAAGACGCAACCACCCCTAAGCAGTTGGAACAGCTGGAGGTTTACACACAAGCAACCCCAATTCCCATGATTACTCTCTTGCACGATGTAGCTTAATCTGCAAGTACTTGGTTCTTTGCTTGCAACTCTCTGAGTTCAGCAAAGCCAAACACGATCTATTGTCTTGATACACTTGTACAGGACATTTCACAGAAACTCTGATGTCCTTAAACAGTTGCATCAACCATTCACAATCCATGAGTGAAAATGACAGAGCATTGAGTTCTGCTTCACAGGAACTTAGGCTTACTGTCGTCTGCTTCCTGCACAACCAGTCAAACAGGCAGTGGTTGTACATGTAGCATACTCCAGAAGTGCTAGTACCATCCGTGGTGTCACTTCCAAAACTTGCATCTGCAAAGATTTCAAGACCTCCAGTCTTCTGACTGGTGAACCTCAGCCTGTAGTGCAAAGTCCCTTTCAAATAGCGGGCTATGCGCTTCAGAGCTTTCCAATCCTGAACAGTAGGATTGTTAGCATGTCTGCTAAGCAGGTTAGTGCTTACAGCTATGTCGGGTCTTGAACATCTAGCAATGAAATTCAACTTGCCTAGAATGCATCTGTACAGCGTAGTGTCAGAAAACACTTCAGCAGTACTGTCTACCTGGTAACCTGCCACCATCGGTGTGTCTGCTGGGTTTGCATCAACCAAATTCAACCTGGTTAATACATCAGCAATTTTCTGTGTTTGGTGTACCAGAAAATTACCTGCTTGGTCCCTCTCCACCTGCAGAGAAAGATAGTTGGATACCTCACCAAGATCCTTCATGTCAAAGTGCTCCTTCAGCTGAGCTAGTGTGCTTTGATAAAAAGCCTGAGTCTTCCAAAACATCAGAAGATCATCAACAAAACATAAACAATAGTTTGTTTTGCCCCTCCTCCTTGACAAACACACATGGATCAGCTTTGCCCTGGTGAAAACCTAGAGAAAGCAATGTCTCAGTGAGCTTTGTGTTCCAACACCTGGCACTCTGCTTGAGACCATATAAGGATTTTCGCAGTTTACAGACCATTCCCTTCTGTATCTGCATCATACCAGGTGGAAGCATGTACAGCTCCTCCCCCAAAATCCCGTACAAAAAAGCTGTATTAATGTCATGATGGGAAACATGCAGTTTCTCCTCCGCAGCGATCTTGAGCATCAGCCGAATGCTCTCATATTTGACTGTGGGTGAATAGGTCTCGTGGTAATCCTGTCCTGGTACCTGTGAAAAACCTCTGGCAACCAATCTGGCTTTGTGTCTGACAACCTTGCCATTCTGGTCTGTCTTGGCCTTGAAGACCCATTTGCTGCCAACCAGTCTCATTCCTGGGACTACCGGTACCAGTTCCCAAGTTTGGTTCCTATTCAAGGAATCAACTTCAGCCTTCATGGCATTAAGCCAAGGCTCAGCATCTTTAGAGGTTAACTCCTGAACTCCGTGCCCCGATCAGTAAAGAGACAGCCAATACGTTTACCGTGAACATTCTCCAACCAGGCACAGAATGCCTTGAACTTAGGAAACGCTTGCGATTTCTGCTCGAGCATAAACACATGAATGTACCTGGAAAAAGAATCAATTAGAACCATGAAGTACCTTGCTCCACCCAAAGAGGGCGCAAGTGGACCAACCAGGTCTGCGTGCACTAGCTGGTAGGGTTTGGAAGCCTGCCTGCTAGACTCCTTGCCTTTTGGAGCAACCTTCACCTTGTTCTCTGCACAAGATACACATTTCATGTGAAACTTACAGGGTTTGATGTTCAAACCCTCAACCATCTCTGGCATCTTGGCCAGTGCCTTCCAAGAGAGGTGACAAAACCTTCTGTGTGCATCGTGAATGCATCCTGCATGAAGAACTTGTTAGTTTGTGCAACACAACAAGAATCAGCATTAGACACAGCAACAGCACCATTGTCATCATAAGTTATACAGAACAAACCATCTATAAACTTTGCATGCAAAATGTCCTCTTTGCCTTTTCTGATGACACAGACGCTCCTCTTGAAGGAAATCTCAAAACCATGCCCAGTAAGCTGTGGGACACTGAGCAAATTGTCTGCAGCACCTGGAACATATAGTACATCTTTGATGGTAGTGTGCAGACTTGCCAGTCTCACAGCCACCTTCTTGAGGTTTGAAGGAGATAAAGAGATGGCGGTCTTTTGAGACATGGCGGGTACACCCCGAATCAATAACAAACCTGCCCTGGGCCTTTGGAGCAGTCTTTCTGGCAAGCAAAACCTTGTTTTCCACCGGCGTGGGCTTTTGCAGCTTGCCCCCCTGCTCCTGGCCATCAGACATGCCTTTAGCCTTTGGTGAAGCTGTGCCAGCAAACAAAGCCTTGTTTTCCACTGGCGTGGGCTCTTCACCCTCCCTCTGCTTCTGGCCATCTGCAGGCATCTGCCTCTGTTTACTTCTGGCCTTCCGGTATCTGTGAGGATGACCTTGGCTCCCATGAGAAACAGAGTTCTCAGCTGCCGACTCCTTGGCTCCCCCTGGAGGCTGGAATGCTGCCTGGGATGACATCACAGTCAGCTCCCCCTGCAGCTTGCAACCGGTGCCCTCAGCATCCCTGCATTCACTCGCATTCTGGGAAACAGCCAGGACCTCCGATGCAGTCAAACTCTGGGCTGGGATGACTGGCAGGCGGGCTATCTTCAAAGCATTCCACATCTTACGTGCAGTCACGTTGCCAGCTAACGTTTTAATTTCCTCCAGAGAGACGGACAAGACTATTACGTCAATGACCCTCGAATTCTGGGCTCTCCATCTATCTGTCAGAGGAACTGGAGGGGCTTCAGACACAGTATGCCACACTCCAAACTGACGCAGCAAACTCTCACACCATTTTGCCCAGGTTTTATACTTGTGCCGATTTAACTTTGGGCACTCAGCAGCCTCAGAAGCTTGGAAAAACTCCATTCCAGTTCTGTTCTAAATGTTCTTTAACTTCTTCTGTTGTTTCATTTCCTTCCTTATAGATTTCTCTAAAGAATTTGAGAAATCGTTTCTCTATTTCTTTAGGGTTGTTTATTATTTTGCCTTTGCACTTAACTCTATTTATAAGCATTTCTGCCTCTCTCTTCTTTAATTGCCATGCTAATAACCAGGCTCAGGTTCTGTTTCAGGCTGTGTCTCTGTTTCAGGCTCTGGCGCTGTATCGAACACTGTTGCAGACTCAGGCTGCGGCACTATGGCTGTAGCTGTGGCTCTGGTTCTGTTTCAGGCTCTTGCACTGTATCAAGCACAGTTTCAGGCTCAGGCTCAGGCTTCTGCTCTTTATTAGGCTTTGTCTCAGTCTTTGGCTCTAGCACTTATTCTAGCTCAATTTCAGGCTCGGCCTGTGTCTCAGCCTTTGTCTCTGTTTCACGCTGTTTCTCTGTTTCAGGCTTCGACGCTGTTTCAAGCCCTGTATCTGCCTCAGCCTCTGTTTCAGGCTCTGGCACTCTATCAAGCACTGTTTCTGGCTCTGGCTCTCTTTCAGGCTCTGGTTCTGAATTAGGGTTTTGTTCTGGCTCTGGCTGTGTCTCTGGCTCTGGCTCCAGCTCCAGCTCCGGCACTGTATCAAGTACTGTTGCAGACTTAGGCTGTGGCTCGTGGCTGTGGCTGCAGCTATGTTTTGCGCTCCGGCCCTGTATCAAGCCCTATTTCTGGCTCTGGCTCTGGCTCTGGCTCTGGCTCTGGCTTTCTTTCAGCTCTGGCTCTGGCTCTGTCTCTGATTCCTGGTCTCACTCTGACTCTGATTCAGGGTCTCGCTCTGGCTCTGGCACTCGATCAAGGACTGTTTCAGACTCAGGCTGTGGCTGTGGCTCTGCCTCTGTTTCAGGCTAAGGCTCTGTTTGAGGCTGTGTCTCTGTTTCAGGCTCCGGCACTGTATCAAGTACTGTTGCAGACTCAGGCTGTGGCTTGTGGCTGTGGCTGTTGCTCTGGTTCGGGCTGTGGCTCTTTTTCAGGCTCTGGTTCTGAATGAGGGCTTGGTTATGGCACTGATTCAGGGTCTCGCTCTGGCTCTGGCTGTGTCTCTGTTGCACCTCAAACGGTGGTTTGTTGTTGCTGTTGTTGTTTTCTTTCTGGGGTGGGACAAATGTTTAGTTGGGGCGGGGATTATTTTAAGTTTAGCATAATTGTTTCTTGCTTTTTTTTTCTTTTACTATTTTTTTAGCTTATTGTATAGTTTGTATTTTGCTTTTTAAGGGGAAAGGGTCAGGGCTGCCTCGGAGGGGGCCTCAGCCAACAGAATGGCTGGGGCAGGTTCCCTACGGGGGGATGTATTGGAACACCCAATCTCTGTTATCGCGGGTGGGAGGAGCAGTTGCGCTAAGACCAGACCACATCTTTACCGAAGATCTGGCTCTGACTCTGATTCTGATTCTCTGATTCTGGCTCTCTATCAAGGGCTGTTTCAGACTCAGGCTGTGGCTGTGGCTGTTGCTCTGGTTCTGGCTCTGGCTCTTTCTCAGGCTCTGGTTCTGAATGAGGGCTTGGTTCTAGCACTGATTCAGGGTCTCGCTCTGGCTCTGGCTCTGGCACTCTATCAAGGACTGTTTCAGACTTAGGCTGTGGCTGTGGCTCTGGCTCTGTTTCCATTCTTACAATGGAATGTACACAAAACAATAATCCTTTCTATATAAATTTTCCAATACATTCTGAAAACATAATAAATCCTTAATTGTTGTCCACCTCCTTTTAGTTCCTTTATCACTCGAATGCTACCATGGAGTCAAAACTATTATTGTATTTTTGAACATATCTTATATAACCATCCCAATTTTCTGCAAATTTTTGCTTTGAGATTCCTCTGAGTTTGCTAGTCAATTGAGCCGTCTCCACCAATTCCTGTAATTTGATTTGTCAATCTGTTATTTTTGGAGCCTCGTGATCTTTCCATCCCTTGGCCACAAGTATACGAGCTGCTGAAGTTGCATACAAGAAAACCTCTCTTAGATTTTTTGGGATCTCTTTATCTAAAATAATTCATAGAAATGCCTCTGGTTTTTTTTCGTAAAAGTTATCCCCATCATCTTTTTTAATTCATCGTATATCCCCCCCCCAAAAATCTTAATCTTTTCACACGTCCACCACATGCGGCTCATGTCACCGTTATTTCCTCCACATCTCCAACAAGCATTCGCCACATTTTTATACATTCTTGATCATCTGGAAGGAGTGAGGTACCACCTATGAGCCATTTTCATCATGTTCTCTCTTATAATATAGCTGGCTGTAAATTTCAAATTTACATTCCATCAGTTTTCCCCATCTTTTAGCATAATTGGATGGCCCACATCTTGGGCCCCCTTTATCACTGAAGCCTTAACCTCCTCATCCATTACTTTGTAGTCTAAAAGAAGTCTATACATTTTTGCGATTATTTTGGTTTTACTATTCAGTAGTTCTCTGTCAAATCTTGAAGGCTCCTTTTCAAAACCTATCTGCTTATCCTGTCTGAACACTTCATTCACCTGGAAGTAATCTAGCCAACTAGAAAAGTGATCTTTTATTTTCTCATAACTTATCAATATTAGTTGACCCTCCTCCTCCCCCCTTAATAATGTGTTATACGTTATCCAGTTCTCTTTGATGTTGTTGCTTTTTTTAACAGCGATTGCTTCTAGTGGAGAGTTCCATCTTGGGGTTTTCTGTTCCAAATATCTTTTCTATTTTCCCCATACCTTATTTATAGCATTTCTTATTATATGATTTGAAAAACTCCTATCCGTCTTTATTTTCCCATAATTAAGATAGCCATGCCACCCAAAACGGGTGTTGAAGGAAAGCATTGCTTTTGCACATGACCATGGCATGATTGGAAGCATTGCTTCTGCACATAACTGTGGCATGATGGGAAGTCTTGCTTCTAAGCTTTGTTCTGCTCATGCTGCACAAACCGTGCTGATGCTAAGACATTCCCTCATCACCCTGGTGCGTTCTGTTCACCTTGAGTTCACACCATATCAATCTGTACTTACCCCTCCTTGTACATTCCTTTTCGTACCACTCTGGTACGGGCAGTCCGAAACCATGCCTGTGTAAACTCCGCGTTCCTTTTCCCAACCTTTAACCTGTCTATGATTAATGTCTTATATGCAATAATTAATGTCTTATATGCAACCCTTGCTTTGTACTTATGTTAACCAATCAGCAACAAGCACACACGTGGCAAACGCTGTATAATATCCAATAAAAGGGAGTCTCCGAGGCTTGCTCGAGAGACGCCTCCCGTATGACACCTACCTACTCGTCTGTCGTTCATTTCAACCCAACAGGGTGTCATGACCTTCTAGATCTAAAATATCCCAATTTTTTAATAAATACCAATCTTTCAACCAGAGAAGACATGAGGCTTCGTAATATAGCTTCAAATCCGGTAACCCGTAGCCACCTCTTTCTACAGTATCTATTAATATCTTATGCTTTACTCTTGGTCTTTTACCCTTCCACAAAAATTTAGAAATTTCTTTTTGCCACTTGTTGATACTGCTGGTCTTTCCTGTAATTGGAATCGTTTGGAATAGAAAGAGTAGCTTCGGTAAAACTATCATTTTAATTACCGAAATACGGCCCAGGTATGATAAATTTAACCTTGTCCATGTCTCCAACTGTCTTTTGATATCTTTCCAACAATTGGTATACTTATCTTCATATAAGTTAAAAATTGGTATACTGTATTTTTCGCTCTATAACACGCACCCGACCATAACACACACGTAGTTTTTAGAGGAGGAAAATCCGTAGGCATGCCACCCATAGGCATTCCCTCCATAACACGCACAGACATTTCCCCTTACTTTTTAGGAGGAAAAAAGTGAGTGTTATGGTGCAAAAAATACGGTAATTATCTTCATATAAGTTAATATTCCTTGGTGTTATCCATAATCCTAAATACTTGATTTTGTTGTTGTTTTTTATAGAATTCTTATTGGTTTTTCACAGTTTTTATAAACACAAACATTACACAATAGAAACAAACAAACACATAAACAAACATGTATAATTTCAAATCCTTTTTTCTTAAACCTTACTTCACCGACTTCCCCATACCTCCCCTTTCTGAATCCCAATTTCCAAATTTGTTTCAGCAAATCCTGCCCCTTGATTTTATCAAATTTTCCCTTATTCTTTTTCTTTACTTAATCTTTTACAGCTGTAATCCCCTTTTTTCAAAAACCTCAACATTTTAACATTCATTAATTTTACAATGTTTCTTGAGATAAATTTTAAATTTCTCCCAGTCTTCATCCGCCGTCTCTTTCCCCTGGTCACGGATTCTGCCGGTCATTTCAGCCAGTCCCATGTAGTCTATCACCTTCATCTGCCATTCTTCCAGAGTGGGTAGATCTTGTGTCTTCCAATACTTTGCGATGAGTATTCTTGCTGCTGTTGTGGCATACATAAAAAAAGTTCTATCTTTCTTTGGCACCACTTGGCCGACAATGCCCAAGAGAAAGGCTTCTGGTTTCTTAGGGAAAGTACATTTAAGTACCTTTTTCATTTCATTATATATCATTTCCCAGAAAGCCTTAATCTTCGGGCACGTCCACCAAAGGTGGAAGAAAGTACCTTCAGATTCTTTACATTTCCAACATTTATTATTGGGCAAATGATAGATCTTTACAAGCTTGACTGGGGTCATGTACCACCTGTAAATCATTTTCATAATATTTTCTCTTAAGGCATTACATGCCGTAAACTTTATACCGGTGGTCCACAACTTTTCCCAGTCAGCAAACATGATGTTATGACCAATGTCTTGTGCCCACTTAATCATAGCTGATTTCACTGTTTCATCTTGCGTATTCCATTTCAGCAACAAGTTATACATTCTTGACAGATTCTTAGTATTGGGTTCTAACAGTTCTGTTTCTAATTTTGTTTTCTCCACCTGAAAGCCAATTTTCCTGTCCTGTTTGTAAACCTCCATTATTTGGTAATAATGGAGCCAGTCTCGTACTTTAAACTTCAACTTCTCATAACTCTGTAATTTCAGTTTATCCCCCTCTTGTTCCAAAATTTCCCAATATTTTGGCCATTTGGCCTCCATATTGATCTTTTTCACTGCCTTCGCCTCCATCGGCGACAGCCACCTTGGGGTTTTGTTTTCCAACAGGTCTTTATATCTAATCCAGACATTATATAATGCTTTCTGAACAATATGATTTTTAAAAGCTTTATGCGCTTTGACCTTGTCATACCATAAATATGCATGCCATCCAAATACATTGTTAAAACCTTCCAAATCCAAAATATCTGTATTCTCGAGGAGCAACCAATCTTTCATCCAGCAAAGAGCTGCTGATTCATAGTAAAGTTTAAAGTCCGGCAGGGCAAATCCCCCTCTTTCCTTTGCATCCGTTAAAATTTTAAATTTTATTCTGGTTTTTTTGCCCTGCCAGACAAATGTCGAAATGTCTTTCTGCCACCTCTTGAAACAGTCCATCTTGTCAACAATTTGCAATGCTTGAAATAAAAATAACATTCTAGGCAATACATTCATCTTAATAACAGCAATTCGGCCTAACAAGGAAAGCTTTAAGTTTGACCATATTTCTAGATCTTTTTTAACTTCTGTCCAGCATTTCTCATAATTATCTTTAAATAAATTCACATTCTTGGATATCATATTAATCCCCAAGTATTTCACCTTCTTAACCACGGTCAACCCTGTTTCATTTTGGAACCTCTCCCTTTCGATAGCTGTTAAGATTTTCTCCAATACCTTAGTTTTTTGTTTATTCAACTTGAATCCTGCAACTTGACCAAATTCTTGAATTAATTCTAAAACCCTTTTCGCACTAGTGTCTGGCTCTTGTAACGTAAGTACCAAATCATCTGCAAAAGCCCTCAGTTTGTACTGTTTAGCTCTGACCTGTACCCCTTTAACCAGCTGGTCCCTTCTAATCATATTTAGCAAAACCTCCAGGACTGATATGAAAAGTAATGGGGAAATTGGGCACCCCTGTCGTGTCCCTTTTTCTATTTTAAATTCTTCCGTTATCACATTATTTACAATTAATTTAGCCTTTTGTTCTGAATATATTGCACCCATACCATTCTCAAATCCTTGTCTTACCCCCATCCCATGTAGATTCTTCTTCATAAAACTCCAAGAAATATTGTCAAAGGCTTTCTCCGCATCCACGAATATCAGTACTGCTTTAGTATTTATGTTCACTTCTAGTAGTTCCAAAATGTCTATTATATTCCTCACATTATCTGACAAATGCCTTCCTGGGAGAAAGCCTGCTTGGTCCTTATGAATCTCTTCCATCAGTACTTTTTTCAATCTTTTTGCCAAAATGTCTGCAAAAATTTCATAATCCACATTAAGTAATGATATAGGGCGGTAGTTCTTAAGCTGAGTCTTTTCAGTCTCTGTTTTCGGTATGAGTGTAATATAAGCTTCTTTCCACGATTCTGGTGCCTTTTTCCCCTCCAAAATTTCATTACAGACTTCCTTCAGAGGTTGTAACAGCCACTCCTTCAAAGCTTTGTAATATCTGGAAGTCAACCCATCTGGTCCTGGAGATTTGCCCAGTTGCATGTTTTGAATGGCATCTTCTATCTCTTGTTCAGTTATTTTCTGATTTAGATCTATTTTCCTTTGATGAGAGATTTTTTGTAATCCATATTTCTTGAGAAACTCATCTATATCCCCTTCATTCTGTGGCCCTTGTGAGTATAATTTTTTGAAATAACTCTGGAAGCAGTTTCTAATCTCATTTGGCTTATAAATGTTCTTTCCTTCAACCTCTAGGCTTGTAACCGTGTTTAATTTTTGTCTTTTCTTCAATTGCCAAGCCAGAAGTTTACCACATTTGTCTGCAGATTCAAATGTCCTTTGTCTCATTTGTTTAATCTTCCATTCTATTTCTTGATTCATCAATTCCATATATTGTGTCTGGTATAACTTAATTTCTCTCAAAATCTCTTGGGACTTTGGTTTAGATCTTAATTTCTTTTCTCCTTCTTTTATCTTTTCCAAAATCTTGTCCTTTTTCTCATTTTGACTTCTCTTCTTTACTGTATTTTGTTGTATCAAAAATCCTCGCATAACAGCCTTACTTGCGTCCCAGATTACTCTTTTTTCAACCTCTGTTTTTAAATTTATTTCAAAATAGTCTCTCAAGGTTTTTTGGGCCTTTTTGTAAACTTCTTCATCTCTAAATAAGGTGTCATTCATCCTCCATCTGAAGGAGCCAGCTGTTGTTAACTTCATCTCCATCTTTACAGCATTATGGTCGGAGCAGGTTTTTGGGCAGATTTCCACTTTCTTTATCTTTGGGGCCATCCCACTAGTAACCCATATTTGGTCGATTCTGGTCCATGTCTTCATAGCTTCAGAAAAGAAAGTTCCCTCTCTCTCGAGAGGGTTCTTTGTTCTCCAAATGTCAATCAAGTCCATATTTTCAGTCATTTCAAAGAAAGTCTTTGGTAGTCTCCCATTTTTAGAGATTACCTGTCTTTGTGCTTTATCCATATTTGTAGATACTACTCCATTCATGTCCCCCATCAGAATTAAATTGTAATCCAAATGTTCCAGTAGGATCTCATGCAGCTTCTTAAAAAATTCAGATTTCCCCTCATTTGGTGCATAAATTCCCACGATCAGAAATTTTTCTCCTTGAGCTTGAATTTTGATTGCCAGAAATCTTCCTTGTTCATCCTTAAACATCAATTTTGGTAGCAATTTTTCCTTTGCATAAATCACAACTCCTCTTTTCTTAACTTTGTCAGAGAAAATAAATTCTTGTCCCAACCTTTTGTTAATAAGTAATTTTCTATGTAACATTGTCACATGCATTTCTTGTAAACAAATCAAGTCCAAATGTTCTTTTTTCAATATATGAAACACATTTCTCCTCTTTCGGGGAAGGTTGAGACCATTGCAGTTCCAGCTTAGAAGTTGCAAAGCCATCTTACAGTTATTTACTTGTCCCTCCTGCCGCTCCGAGTAGTTGTTCGTCAGTAATCGGTAGTTTCAGTCCGAATGATAGAGGACTTCCGGTCAGCGCCAGCGATTAATGGCGGATTCCCCTCCGAGCTCCGGAGGGAGTCTGCTCCGCGAGTTCAGGTCTGACCGCTACGGCGAAGCGGAGACCCTTAAAAGTCACAGGCGCGGAAGCCTGTGAACAAGGAGACTCGGCGGGCACCTTTGCCCCCCCTCGAAATCGCGAAGGAGCCTTTTTAAAGGCTCCGAAACAGCAGCGGGGTGAGGAGCGGTGCTGAGAGTCGTCATTCAAGCCCGTGGAGCGAAGCCGCATCGCCATTGTCGGAGAGCGCTGATTCCTTCCTGCAATTCGGACTGAAAACAACTACCCATGAGTAGGATACAAATAACAAATTGAAATTGGAACAAATAAATTGGACAATTTGGCCGGAAACGGGAAAGGCAAAAAATAAGGAAGTCTGCCTTTCCGGACTGCAGAGAGATCAAAGCAAAGAGAGTGCAAAGCGTAACCTAAGAGGATTACTTTGAAAATTAGCAAACCTGACATTGAATTTGAAATCCCCCTCATGCATGCAGGAGCAGAGGGGGAGGAAGATTTATTTGATATACCTGCATGAAAAAGGAACTTTTTTGGAAATACAATTTGCTGTCTTAAAACCCTGGGAACGGACTGCCTTGACAGGGAAGCCAATCAGAGGACTGTCACTTTGTTTAAACTGAAACTTAACTCAACTTAACTTAACTTTGTGAAAGTTACAGAGTTACTGGATTATAAGACTTGGGGGAATTGTTACAACAGGAAAGTTGGAATTACTTTAAAGAGACATTTTGTTGCAAGAACTCTGGAGAGTTCCCCCTCTAGAGGATTTGGTTGAAAGACGAAAATGTCTTGCGAGTTCCTGCGGGGTTTTTTTCCTCCCCCCCCCTTTTTCCCAAGCCGCTAAGCCGCTTATCAGCTGATCCTAAGCCGCTAAGCCGCTTAACAGCTGATCCGCTAAGCCGCTTATCAGCTGATCCGCTAAGCCCGCTAAGCCGCTAATAGCGCTAATCTGCTAAGCCGCTAATGGGCTTGTTTCGCAAGATGAAAAAACCGCAAGACGAAGAGACTCGCGGAACGGATTCCTTTCGTCTTGCGAGGCACCACTGTATCTGCCTCTGCCTCTGTTTCAGGCTCTGGCACTCTATCAAACACTGTTTCTGGCTCCGGTTCTGAATTAGGGTTTTGTTCTGGCTATGGCTGTGCCTCTGGATCTGGCTGTGTCTCTGCTTCAGGCTCCTATCAAGCACTGTATCAGGCTCTGCCTCTCCCTCTGCCCCTGGCTACCTTTAAGCGTCAGGCTCAGTTTCAGACAGTGTCTCTGTTTCAGGATCCAGCACTCTATCAAGCACTATTTCAGACTCAGGCTGTGGATCTCGGCTGTGGCTGTGGATCTCGGCTGTGGCTGTGGATCTCGGCTGTGGCTCTAGGCTCCGTCTGTGGCTCTGGCTCTCTTTGAGGGTCTGGTTCTGAATGAAGATCTGGTTCTGACTTTGATTCAGGGTCTCATGATGGCTCTTCCTCTGCCTCTGACCCAGCTATGTTTCAGGGTCTGGCTCTCTTTCAGGCTCTGGTTCTGAATTAGGGTTTTGTTCTGGCTCTGGCTGTGTCTCTGGCTCTGGCTCCAGCTCCAGCTCCGGCACTGTATCAAGTACTGCTGCAGACTCAGGCTGTGGCTCTAGGCTGTGGCTGCAGCTATGTTTTGCGCTCCGGCCCTGTATCAAGCCCCATTTCTGGCTCTGGCTCTGGCTCTGGCTTTCTTTCAGCTCTGGCTCTTAATGAGGCTCTGGCTCTGAGTCATGGTCTCACTCTGACTCTGATTCAGGGTCTGGCTCTGGCTCTGGCACTCGATCAAGGACTGTTTCAGACTCAGGCTGTGGCTCTGCCTCTGTTTCAGGCTCAGGCTCTGTTTGAGGCTGTGTCTCTGTTTCAGGCTCCGGCACTGTAGCAAGTACTGTTGCAGACTCAGGCTGTGGCTCGTGGCTGTGGCTGTTGCTCTGGTACGGGCTGTGGCTCTTTTTCAGGCTCTGGTTCTGAATGAGGGCTTGGTTATGGCACTGATTCAGGGTCTCGCTCTGGCTCTGGCTGTGTCTCTGTTGCACCTCAAACGGTGGTTTGTTGTTATTGTTGTTGTTATTTTCTTTCTGGGGTGGGACAAATGTTGAGTTGGGGCGGGGATTATTTTAAGTTTAGCACAATTGTTTCTTGCTTTGTTTTTCTTTTACTATTTTTTTAGGTTATTGTATAGTTTGTATTTTGCTTTTTAAGGGGAAAGGGTCAAGGCTGCCTGGGAGGGGGCCTCAGCCAACAGAATGGCTGGGGCAGGTTCCCTACGGGGGGATGTATTGGAACACCCAGTCTCTGTTATCGCGGGTGGGAGGAGCAGTTGCGCTAAGACCAGACCACGTCTTTACCGAAGATCTGGTCTGACTTTGATTCTGATTCTCTGATTCTGGCTTGTTGGGTGTAGTGAAGGGTTAACCTCCTGTGCCTCAAGCCTGAGAGGAGGCGCTTACAAGGAAAGTAAGCCAGGACGTGACGAAAGCAGCTTGGAGTGCTGTGAGCTGAGTGGGAACCGAAAGCAGTTCAGCCGCTGCACTGAGAGAGAAGGATGCAGAGAAAATGCAGCTTGAATCTGATGGTCTTTGTGAATTTTAAACACACTATATTTGAGCAAATAAAGGGATAGTAGGACAGAAGAAACGTGTGGGACTTGTTTACTGCTCTCTCGACACACGCCGCTGTGTACTTCTGCTAATTGCTTTACGATCTACAGAGGCTCCCAGGGGAAGCGTGGCTGGGTACCGAACAATAAAGCAATAAATCTACCGAACATGGCTCTCTATCAAGGGCTCCAGCTCCAGCTCCGGCACTGTATCAAGTACTGTTGCAGACTCAGGCTGTGGCTCTAGGCTGTGGCTGTGGCTGTTGCTCTGGTTCGTGCTGTGGCTCTTTTTCAGGCTCTGGTTCTGAATGAGGACTTGGTTATGGCACTGATTCAGGGTCTCGCTCTCTCTCTGGCTGTGTCTCTGTTGCACCTCAAACGATGGTTTGTTGTTGTTGTTTTCTTTCTGGGGTGGGAGAAATGTTTAGTTGGGGCGGGGATTATTTTAAGTTTAGCATAATTGTTTCTTGCTTTGTTTTTCTTTTACTATTTTTTTAGGTTATTGTATAGTTTGTATTTTGCTTTTTAAGGGGAAAGGGTCAGGGCTGCCTGGGAGGGGGCCTCAGCCAACAGAATGGCTGGGGCAGGTTCCCTACGGGGGGATGTATTGGAACACCCAATCTCTGTTATCGCGGGTGGGAGGAGCAGTTGCGCTAAGACCAGACCACCTCTTTTTGGGAAAATTAATCCTGCGTCCAGTCAGGCTTCCCCTGCGCAACTCTGTTCAGGAGCTGACCTGGCAGGAAGAGCAGAGTAGCAGCGGTCCTGCGTCCGTGTGAGATAAGGGATAAATCACGTCAGGAGACAGTTCGGTTCTTATCTCTAGAAGCGTTTATTTACAAGCAGTAAATCCATCAGAAACTTCCGACATTCTCTGTGCTCCAAAAGCACACACGCAGCCTCTGAGCTGAGCTGTGTCTTAGGCAGAAGCGAAAGCAAGTCTGAACAGTGACACAGACTGTGACGCACTTCTCTGCGACAAGCTCCTCCCAGATACAGGACACCACGGAGTTTTAACCCTGTCAGTTCCAAACTCCACACCCCCTCTTGTCCTGCATCTGGGGACAATAGCCAACAATGCTTTCCCCATACACAGACCCTCATAGAACTCCTCGTGCTTCTGGAAGGTTAATGGTTTTGTGAAACCATCAGCGAGGTTCTTGGTTGAGGGACAGTATTTCAGAGCAACTAGCCCCTCATGAACGCTCTGACATACATTCCGGAAACGTATGTCCAAATGTTTGGTCCTCGCCTTGAATTGCCCCGTCTCGGCCAATTTGAGGCACGGTTGATTGTCTTCATGCACCACAATGGGTAGACAATTCCCTCCACAGATTTCCTCGACCAAACACACATAGAACTCCAGCTCTCTGCAAACCTCTGATAGCGCACTGAACTCAGCTTCAGTAGACGAAAGCGCTATGAGACTTTGCTTCTGGGACCTCCACCCAATCACTGAGTCCCCAAACTTCACCACTAGGCCTGACACTGATTTGCGATCCTGAAGGTTAGCCCAGTCCGAATCTACCCACGCGGTCAGCTTGACACCACCCTTAGCTGACATCTTGAGGCAAAAATCTTTGGTATTTTGCAGGTAACGAAGCACCCGTTTAATACCATTCCAGGCCTGCACACTAGGACTTGAAGCCTCTCTACTGAGCAGATTGACAGCAAACGCTATGTCTGGTCTGCTCCACTGTGACAGATACAACAGACTACCCAGAGCTGATTGAAAGAGTTCAGTATTTTCGAACACAACGCGTTCTACTTGCTGACACTCCTTCACGTATCCAGCCTCCATGGGTGACTTGGCACCTGCACAATCAGACATCCTGAACTTCTCAAGCAACTGTTCGATCTTACCTTTCTGGCGAAGCAAAAAGCTTCCATCACTTACTCTTGTGATCTCTAAGCCTAAATACGACTTGACGTCTCCAAGCTGCTTGAGCTTGAACCGCTTTCCAAGCTCCTTAGCAAACTTCTCCACTTGTTTACTTGTCTGTGCCATGATCAAGATATCATCAACAAACCCCTGAACCACTTGCTGTTTCAAGCCTGAATCTCTAATGTAAAGACAACTGTCTGCAAGAGATCTCTTAAAACCTAGCTCTTCTAAGGCTTCATGTAGACACATATTCCAATTCCTGGCAGATTGGCGTAATCCATAGATGGATTTGTGCAACCGCCACACGACGCCTGGCTCACTGACTTCAAACCCTGGAGGAGGAAGCATGTACAACTCCTCCTGGAGATCTGAGTTCAGGTAGGCGACATCTACATCAAAATGGTTCACCTTCCAACCTCTCTGTGCTGCTATTGCCAAAAGCGTTCTCAGAGTCTCGGCCCTTGAGGTCGGCGAATAGACCTCTGTGAAGTGAACACCCTTCCTCTGTGTGAATCCTCGGGCCACTAACTTCGCTTCATACTGTGGTTCTCCAGCTTCTGTGGGTTTAAGTCGGTAAACCCACCTGCAACTCACGGCTTGCTTGTTAGCCGGCAGCTGAGTGAGTGAGAACACACCAAGAGACTCCATTGAGTTCATCTCCTTCTGCATCGCCTCACGCCATTTTCTGGCTTCGTCCTGAGGCAATTTCTGAATATCCTCAAAGGATTCAGGTTCACATCTAGCCACACCAACCCAGACACTAGTGGCTTCATACCTTTCCGGTGGCTTACCCTTGGTTGACCTTGCTGACCTCCTCAGCGTGAACTCTGGAACTGCGCCTGATTCACTTGGGCCAGCTACACCATCCTCTGTGTCAGAAACCTCCCCCTCTGACCTGCTGTGCCTTTTTGGCCGCACAGCTGGGTCTGCTGGCGAGGATGGCTCACTCCTGGGCTCAGACTTGACAGAGACCTGAGGAGGGATCATGGGACTCCCTTTTGGAGAGGTTCGGAACCTCTGCCTTGGAGATCCCGGCTCTGGACTCTGTGGCTGTGGACTGTCCACCTCAGCAACAGGTTCAGCTTCATCCTCCTCCTCTTCCTCATCTGAGTCTAACAGAACATCCGGGTTCCCGTGAAGACTTTTCCACCCACTCTGCTCGCAAAACTCAGCACTGCCGCTAATAAGCAGCTTAGACTGGTTGCCAGTAGGGTATGCGAAACGCCACGCCTTTGAACCCGGCTCATAGCCTACAAAGATCATCTTCCTAGATCTTGGCTCACCCTTTCTGCGCATGGCCTTTGGAATGAGGACCCAAGCCTCACAGCCAAACACTCGCAGGAAATCCACTTTCGGTTTCTTCTGATGCAACAAGAAATATGGTGTGTTGCCTACACTGGAATTGTACACCCTATTCTGCAGAAAACATGCTGCCTTATAACTCTCAGCCCAAAAACGCTGTGGCAAACCCGAGTCTGCCAACATAGCATTCGCTGCTTCCTGTAGCGTGCGACGCTTTCTCTCTGCAACTCCGTTCTGTTGCGGAGAGTAGGGGGCAGTCAATCGATGACTGATACCTTTCTGCCTGAAGAACGATTGCAGCGCAGAACCCGTGAACTCCCCCCCCCCCGCGATCAGATTGAAAGGAAATCACCCTGGTAGAGAACCGCAGCTCTACCGCTGTGATTCAATCTCTGATCAGTGCAGCTGCTTCTGACTTTTGTTGAAGCGAGAAAACCCAAGAATGCCTTGAAAAATCACCAATCAGAACCAGAACCCATTTAGACCCAGCTAAAGAAGGTGTTGGCATGCGTCCTGATAAATCTGCATGCACAAGTTCAAAGGGTTTGCTGGTCCTCCTCTCTGACCTGGGGTATGTGCATGTTTTGACCTTTGATTGCCTACAGGCTTGACAATCTAAGTATCTATCACATGCTTTGAACCCACATCCAATTGTGTTCTCTGTGGCCCTTTTTACATACGACCACCCTGCATGTCCGAAGCGTCTGTGCCAGAGGTGTAAACAATCATGGTGTGGTGGGACATTTGCACACTGCACTTGAGCGTCTTCACTGGACTTTCCACTAGCCCCATTTTCCACCAGCCCCATTTCCCCACCAGTCCCATTTTCAATAGGCATCTGCACCAGAAAGAGCCTGTCTTTTCTCTCAACACTGTAGATCTTCTTCCCATTCCTGTAGAAGGAACACAGATTGTTAGAGAACAGAACATCAAAACCATCAGCCATAAGAGCTGATACACTTAAAAGAGAATGTGCAAGCTCAGGAACCACAAAAGCTTGCACCTCCTGATCTATAAAGGGACAGTATAAAAAACCAGTTTCAGTTAGCTGTCTCTGAGATCCATCTGCTAATGTGACGTAGCGTCCAGTTTTAACTGTCTTGCAGTTCCTCAGGAGCCCTCTGGAGGTCACGAGGCAATGTGAGGCTCCCGTATCGACAACAAGAAATAAAGTGTCTCTCTGGCTGTTTTCCACAGTTGCCAAGGCCTTGCTCGCACTCCCACCGGTTGCCATGGCCACAGCCTCCCCCCGACCAAGGCTTTTGCCTTTTCTCAGAGACACCATCGCAGCTGTGAGGTGATAAGACGCCTTGTCTTTGTTTTTCTCCTGGCCTGCTGCTTTCCCACGTTTCTGCTGGGAACCGGCCCTGGAACCGCCGCTTATCTGCTTTGTTGACATTCCATGCCGGCCGGTATCCTTGCCTTCCTGGGCCTCTACAGAACAATGCCCTTCGCTGTTGGACTTCGCCTCAGAGCACAAACAACTCTTGGAGGCTTTGGGTTTCCCAGAGCTCTTGGATCGGCCTGCACCCCCACTCCTGGGTGCCCAGCTGCCTGAGGAACGGTCTGCAACTGCCTTCCTCTTCCCAGCTCTCAGCCTCTCTCCAGGACCATCACACAGACGTGTTGAAGCATAGAAACAGCTTCCCGGAACAGTCCCAGCCCCCTCTGGGCTTAGTGCTCTCTCTGGGCATCTCTTAGCCCCCTCCTCTGGTCTGGCTCCCACTGCGGCCTGACATGCCGTCTTCAGTGCCTGCCACGCGACCCAGGGCTTCTTCCCTTGGAGCTTTGGCAACAGCCAAGCATCAACGCTGGCCCTTAAAATGGCTAGCACCCTTTGCTCTCTCTCCAGAGCATCAGCCACGTCTGCCTCACAAGCGCCCACTGCTCCTGCAGACCTCTCACTGGGCTGGGCAAAAACTGGACCGGCTTGTGTACACTCCCACAGCTTCTCTTCTGCCAGCCAGTAGTACATGCGCTTACTCCAGGCTTCCCAATTGGCCCCATTCAGTCTTTCGAAGGGGATATTAAAGCTCTCATGGCCCTGCTGTGCCTGGGCAGCAGCCATCTTCCACCCACCGGGGCTTCAAGCGTACTCACGCGTTTGCCAGCAATCTGGACCTCCGAAGCAGCCGTCTTCCTTGGCTTTTGGCTCTGCTCTCCAGCATTCCCCACTGCCCTTCCTGGCAGGAGCTCTCAGCAACGCAACACTGGCAGTCTTCCTCCCTTCTCACACTTGTCAGGAGACGCGTAACTTCCATAACCTTTGGGAAAATTAATCCTGCGTCCAGTCAGGCTTCCCCTGCGCAACTCTGTTTGGGAGCTGACCTGGCAGGAAGAGCAGAGTAGCAGCGGTCCTGCATCCGTGTGAGATAAGGGATAAATCACGTCAGGAGACAGTTCGGTTCTTATCTCTAGAAACGTTTATTTACAAGCAGTAAATCCATCAGAAACTTCCGACATTCTCTGTGCTCCAAAAGCACACACACAGCCTCTGAGCTGAGCTGCGTCTTACGCAGAAGCGAAAGCAAGTCTGAACAGTGACACAGACTGTGACGCACTTCTCTGCGACAAGCTCCTCCCAGATACAGGACACCACGGAGTTTTAACCCTTTCAGTTCCAAACTCCACATTCTTTACCGAAGATCTGGTTCTGACTCTGATTCTGATTCTCTGATTCTGGCTCTCTATCAAGGGCTGTTTCAGACTCAGGCTGTGGTTGTGGCTGTTGCTCTGGTTCTGGCTCTTTCTCAGGCTCTGGTTCTGAATGAGGGCTTGGTTCTGGCACTGATTCAAGGTCTCGCTCTGGCTCTGGCTCTGGCACTCTATCAAGGACTGTTTCAGACTTAGGCTGAGGCTGTGGCTCTGGCTCTGTTTCCATTCTTACAATGGAATTTACACAAAACAATAATCCTTTCTATATAAATTTTCCAATACATTCTGAAAACATAATAAATCCTTAATTGTTGTCCACCTCCTTTTAGTTCCTTTATCACTCGAATGCTAGCATGGAGTCAAAACTATTATTGTATTTTTGAACGTATCTTGTATAACCATCCCATTTTTCTGCAAATTTTTGCTTTGACATTCCTCTGAGTTTCCTAGTCAATTGAGCCGTCTCCACCAATTCCTGTAATTTGATTTGCCAATCTGTTATTTTTGGAGCCTCGTGATCTTTCCATCCCTTGGCCACAAGTATACGAGCTGCTGCGGTTGCTTACAAGAATACCTCTCTTAGATTTTTTGGGGATCTCTTTATCTAAAATACTTCACAGAAAATGCCTCCGGTTTTTTCGTAAAAGTTATCCCCATCATCTTTTTTCATTCATGGTATATTCCCCCCCCCCAAAAAAAAATCTTAATCTTTTCACACGTCCACCACATGTGGCTCATGTCACCGTTATTTCCTCCACATCTCCAACAAGCATTTGCCAAATTTTTATACATTCTTGATCATCTGGAAGTAGTGAGGTACCACCTATGAGCCATTTTCATCATGTTCTCTCTTATAATATAGCTGGCTGTAAATTTCAAATTTACATTCCATCAGTTTCCCCCATCTTTTAGCATAATTGGATGGCCCACATCTTGGGCCCACTTTATCATTGAAGCCTTAACCTCCACATCCATTACTTTGTAGTCTAAAAGAAGTCTATACATTTTTGCGATTATTTTGGTTTTACTATTCAGTAGTTCTCTTTCAAAGCTTGAAGGCTCCTTTTCAAAACATATCTGCTTATCCTGTCTGAACACTTCATTCACCTGGAAGTCATCTAGCCAACTAGAAAACTGATCTTTTATTTTCTCATAACTTATCAATATTAGCTGACCCTCCTCCTCCCCCCTTAATATTGTGTTATACGTTATCCAGTTCTCTTTGATGTTGTTGCTTTTTTTAACAGCGATTGCTTCTAGTGGAGAGTTCCATCTTGGGGTTTTCTGTTCCAAATATCTTTTGTATTTTGCCCATACCTTATATATAGCATTTCTTATTATATGATTTGAAAAACTCCTATGCGTCTTTATTTTCCCATAATTAAGATGGCCATGGCACCCAAAACGGGTGTTGAAGGAAAGAATTGCTTTTGCACATGACCAAGGCATGAAGGGAAGCATTGCTTCTGCAGATAACTGTGGCATGATGGGAAGTCTTGCTTCTAAGCTTTGTTCTGCTCATGCTGCACAAACCGTGCTGATGCTAAGACATTCCCTCATCACCCTGGTATGTTCTGTTCACCTTGAGTTCACACCATATCAATCTGTACTTACCCCTCCTTGTACATTCCTTTTCGTACCACTCTGGTACGGGCAGTCCGAAACCATGCCTGTGTAAACTCCCCGTTCCTTTTCCCAACCTTTAACCTGTCTATGATTAATGTCTTATATGCAATAATTAATGTCTTATATGCAACCCTTGCTTTGTGCTTATGTTAACCAATCAGCAACAAGCACAAACGTGGCAAACGCTGTATAATATCCAATAAAAGGGAGTCTCCGAGGCTTGCTCGAGAGACGCCTCCCGTATGACACCTACCTACTCGTCTGTCGTTCATTTCAACCCAACATCTGGTGACCCTCGACGTGCCAGATCCCTTTAGGCAGCCTCATTCTTCACTTGACTGGAAAAGTCTCAGCGCGCAACACCGTGAGTATGGGGGGGGGGGGGAGCTTACAAAGTCCCAAAAAGAGCATGCTAAAGAACTGTTTCATTTAGTCAGACAGAGAGTAACAGGTGCGCATAGTTCCTTGAAAGAAATTGAACGATTGTTATGTCATATTGCTTGTGAGTGCCCCTGGTACCCAGAAATAGGGTCCTTGGGGATGGAGACTTGGCAAAAAATCAGAAAAACCCTCTTCGCAGAACCGAGGGGTCCGATTTATTGTCTGCTCACTTGGCAGAAGTGTGCGGATGCCGTCGCTAGATTAGGTCCCCAGGCGTCTCCGTCGGCACCCGCACCAGACAATTCCCCACCAACTGCCCTGCCACCTGCCCTTTTAGCCGCAACAGACAATCTACCTCCTTACCCAAAGCTTTTGCCTCCATCGCAACTTTCTCTAACCCCCCTTCACCTCAGCCCACATCCCCCCCATCCCCCCATCCCCCCTTTCCTCCCTCCTTCGCCTGCTCCTACAGGAGCTGTGCGTGCTGCACTTTTTCAAGCTAGACAGGAAGGAATTCTTTCCTTGGAGGAGAAGGCGGGGTGGGCTGGAGAACTGCCGTCTGCTTTCCCTATTTCTTATACTAACCCTGGCACTGCGCAACAACAAATTATGTATGAGACGGTTCCTTATTCTATTCTGAGAGAATTAAGGAAAGCCATTACTGATTCCGGCCTAAAATCCACTTATGTGACAGGAATGCTGGAGGGAATAGCAACTGGTTATACAATGCTACCTCAAGATTGGAAAGATCTGATGCGCATGCTGTTATCCCCGGCTCAGTATGTAGTTTTTGAAAGTGAATTTAAGCATTGCGCAGTAGCCCTGGCTGATCCACAGCATTCAGCCAACCAACTCTTTGGTGCTGGTCCGTATGATAATATACCAGCCCAAGCGCAATTAACACCTTTACATTTTAGTCACACCGCGACCTGTGTGCAACGCGCCTTTCGCAAAGTCCCTGTCTCAGGACAACCACTTAGCTCCTTTGTTAATATTAAGCAACAACATTCAGAGCCCTACCATCAATTTATAGATAGATTGAAAGAATCAGTCACTAGGCAGATTGATGACACTACAGCTCAAAATGAATTGATGAAAAAATTGGCTTTCGAAAATGCAAGTACTGACTGCAAAAAGGCTTTGCAGTCGATCATACATCACCCTAAATATGACCTGGCCGATATGATTCAAGCCTGTGCAGATGTTGGAAGCCAGAGTCATGCGATGTCCTTGCTTGCCGGTGCCATCCAGGCTGGCAACAAGTCCACTGGGAACTGCTTCAACTGCAAGTGCCCAGGTCATTTTGCTAAACAATGCAGAGCCCCTGGCAGGGGTGCAAACAGGAATGGTGATGCCAATAAGGCTAAACCTTCCAAGAAATGCCCGAAGTGCGGTAAAGGCTATCATTGGGCAAATCAGTGCAGGAGTTCGGGAAACTCCTTAGGGGCCCCACTCCCGGGCCAGGACAAATAGGGAGCCCTCCGCCGTTAGTCTCCACTATTAAAACCATCTCAAAGGATACACGCTCTGATTTTACCATCGACTTAATTAATCAAGAAACCAAAGACACTGTTTTACCTGGTGAAATTGTGCTTATGCCCACCCAATTGGCGGGCCCACTACCTCCTAAAGTCGCAGGTTTAATTTTACCCCAATTTTCTGCTGCAAAAGAAGGAAATCAAGGTTATTCCAGGAGTTCTGGATCCTGACTATGTGGGCACAATAATGGTTCAACTTTGGAGCCACATGCCCATGCAGTTAAAGAAGGGTGAGTCCTGGGCGCATTTGGTGGTGCTCCCTTCTCACCCTACTGTTTCTATTATTGATAGTAATTTGTACGAGCTCTCTCCTTTTTCTCCGCGGCTGTTAGCTGTAATCCAGCGGATTGGTCATCAGAAACTTCTTCGTAAGTACAAGATAAATGGCAAGGTTCTGGAAGGCTTGATTTACACAGGCGCGGACATTTCTGTAATTTCCAGTAGTTGCTGGGACCCCACGTGGCCCCTTGAGTCTGCCTCTGCAGTTTGGGGTGTAGGTGGACCTCAAACCTCTTCCAAAAGTGTACAGTGGCTTCCTGTTTCTCTGCCTGATAGCTCTGAAACCATTGCATATATCCAGCCTTGTGTGTTAAAAATCCATCTCAATCTGTGGGGCAGAGACTTACTACAACAATTACAAGCTACCATTCAATTAAATGAGTAAGCTTGCACTCCCCCTCCACTGGAAATCAACCACCCCGGTATGGGTAGAACAATGGCCCATAACGGGGGAAAAGCTACTTGCTTTAGTGCTCATTTTCAGCGTTTTGTTTTTGCCTCTTTCTGCTTCCGCTCTTAATAGCGGTAACTCCACACCAACAAATGTGTGGGAATCTTTTGCAAAGACCCTCAATCTTTCTTCCTTTTGCCTAACCCAACAGGTATCAATAGGTGAAATCCTTGGTTCCTGCCTTATCCCTGTTTGCCATGACCCTTATGACATACAAAATGATACCTGGTTTTTCTCATCCCTACCCCAAAATGATTCTCTTCACACCCTTGGTTATTCTGGGTGCCACAACTGGGGTAACCAAGTGCGCCGACGCCCACCTTTGGCCATTGATTTGTTGACCCCATACGTGGCTTCTTTTAATGTCACCTGTGCCCGTATGGTCAATTGCACAAAATCCAACTGTGTGAAAATGGGCAAGGATAATTTCCACTGCTCTAATTATGTAAATATTTCTTATGTATATAAATACAAAGAAGTACCTGCTGGCTGGTTCTGGACGTGTCCTGGCTATACATTTAATTACATTCCAGCAAACATCAGCCATGGCACTGTTGGGAAACTGCCAGGGAGATATAGTCCATCATGGCCCCAAGCCAGGTGCCGGACGTCCATCGATGTCCCCCGTAGACAGGCAGATCCAGCAGTTAGCGACACGAAGCCTTAGAAATAGACTGCCACATTCCAGGCTTGTGTACACTGTTTATCAGCAGAAACACAGCCAAAAGCTTGCACCGCAGAAGAGCATAATTACAGTTTATTTAGCGCTGAACAGAACAAAGGAAAAACATGACCGTTCTGATCTGAGTCTCCGGCCAACTGAGAAAACGAAAGGAAACATCAGAACATAAACATCCTGTGAATAGGACATGCGCAGACTCTGTAACTTACAAAGCCTGCTCCCTTTTAAGGTGGAACGGAAATATCCTAACATCCTCCCCCTTTCCGTGTAACCTGTTGTACCTGTGGTTCACTCAATTGCAACCTTTATACATAAACCTTATGTTGTTCTCTGTTAACAACCTTAGACAACAGATCAGCAGGAATTTCATTTCCTGGCATGTAGGACACCTGAATCAGTCCTTTCTGAATATACTCTCTTGCACGATGTAGCTTAATCTGCAAGTACTTGGTTCTCTGCTTGCAACTCTCCGAGTTCAGCAAAGCCAAACACGATCTATTGTCTTGATACACTTGTACAGGACATTTCACAGAAACCCCGATGTCCTTAAACAGTTGCATCAACCATTCACAATCCATGAGTGAAAATGACAGAGCATTGAGTTCTGCTTCACAGGAACTTAGACTCACTGTTGTTTGCTTCTTGCACAACCAGTCAAACAGGCAGTGGTTGTACATGTAGCATACTCCAGAAGTGCTTGTACCATCCGTGGTGTCACTTCCAAAACTTGCATCTGCAAAGATTTCAAGACCTCCAGTCTTCTGACTGGTGAACCTCAGCCTGTAGTGCATAGTCCCTTTCAAATAGCGGGCTATGCGCTTCAGAGCTTTCCAATCCTGAACCGTAGGATTGTTGGCATGTCTGCTAAGCAGATTACAGCTTACAGCTATGTCAGGTCTTGAACATCTGGCAATGAAATTCAGCTTGCCTAGAATGCATCTGTATAGCGTTGAGTCAGAAAACGCTTCAGCAGTACTGTCTACCTGGTAACCTGTCACCATCGGTGTGTCTGCTGGGTTTGCATCAACCAAATTCAACCTGGTTAATACATCAGCAATTTTCTGTGTTTGGTGTACCAGAAAATTACCTGCTTGGTCTCTCTCCACCTGCAGAGAAAGATAGTTGGATACCTCACCAAGATCCTTCATGTCAAAGTGCTCCTTCAGCTGAGCTAGGGTGCTTTGGTAAAAAGCCTGATTCTTCCAAAACATCAGAAGATCATCAACAAAACATAAACAATACAGTTTGTTTTGCCCCTCCTCCTTGACAAACACACATGGATCAGCTTTGCCCTGGTGAAAACCTAGAGAAAGCAATGTCTCAGTGAGTTTTGTGTTCCAACACCTGGCACTCTGCTTGAGACCATATAAGGATTTCCGCAGTTTACAGACCATACCCTTCTGTATCTCCATCCCATCAGGTGGAAGCATGAACAGCTCCTCCCCCAAAATCCCGTACAAAAAAGCTGTATTAATGTCATGGTGGGAAACATGCAGTTTCTCCTCCGCAGCGATCTTGAGCATCAGCCGAATGCTCTCATATTTGACTGTGGGTGAGTAGGTCTCGTGGTAATCCTGTCCTGGTACCTGTGAAAAACCTCTGGCAACCAATCTGGCTTTGTGTCTGACTACCTTGCCATTCTGGTCTGTCTTGGCCTTGAAGACCCATTTGCTGCCAACCAGTCTCATTCCTGGGACTACCGGTACCAGTTCCCAAGTTTGGTTCCTGTTCAAGGAATCAACTTCAGCCTTCATGGCATTAAGCCAAGGCTCAGCATCTTTAGAGGTTAACTCCTGAACCTCTTTGAAGCTTGAAGGTTCCCATACCTTCTCTGAGCTACTAAGAACAGCAGTTGCTGTCTTAGCAAACTCATCAGCATACCTCTTTGGAGGTCTGCCCTTGGTCGCCCTTTCAGACCTACGTACTAGACGCAAGTCTTCTGGACTCATCTCCTCTTTCTTTGGAGAAAATTGACCAATGGTGAACAGTGGTTCTTCCAGTTCATTGTCAGACGCATCAGATGGTCTGACTGAGGCCTTTGCGCTCTGGTAGTCTGCTGTGTCATCACTGTCACTGACACCAGCAGCAGCACCGCCCACTGAACTGGAATCCGAACTCTGATCATCATCATCATCATCCTCATCCTCCTCCTCATCATCATCAGCAGCAGCTTTCTCATCTTTAGCTGCTTGCTTGACATCACCTTCATCCTCCTCTGGGTAACTCTGGAAAATTCCCACATTTTCCCCCCACTTAGGATTGTACTCAACACTCCTTGTGAACTTTATGGACTTAGAGTTAGTCATCCATACCCTGTATGCACCTTTTTCGTACCCCATGAACAAACCATGTGCCCCACGCTTCCCAAGCTTGTTGGTTTGTTGTGTGCGTACCCACATGTCAGAACCAAAGATTTTCATATGTTTGGTGTTGGGTTTCTTGCCAAACATCTTCTCATAGGGGGTACAACCAATGGGTGATGACAATCTGCGATTAAAGGAGTAAACCAAATTCCCCAAAGCCTCCCCCCAAAACTTATCAGGGAGATTGGCATCATGTAACAAGGTTTTGATTCCTTGCAGCAATGTCTGATTTGCTCTCTCCGCAAGCCCATTCATCCATGGTGATCTGGGCGTTGACATGTCATGCTGGATTCCCTTCTCAGTCAGGAAAGCTTCAAACTGCTGAGAAGTAAACTCCCCGCCCCGATCAGTAAACAAACAAGAAATACGTTTACTGTGCACATTCTCCAACCAAGCACAGAATGCCTTAAACTTTGGAAACGCTTGCGATTTCTGTTCGAGCAAATACACATGAATGTACCTGGAAAAAGAATCAATCAGAATCATGAAGTACCTTGCTCCTCCTAAAGAGGGCGCTAGTGGACCAACCAGGTCCGCATGCACTAGCTGGTAGGGTTTGGAAGCCTGCCTGCTAGACTCCTTGCCTTTTGGAGCAACCTTCACCTTGTTCTCTGCACAAGATACACATTTCATGTGAAATTTACAAGGTTTGATGTTCAAACCTTCAACCACCTCTGGCATCTTGGCCAGTGCCTTCCAAGAGAGGTGACCAAACCTTCGATGCGCATCATGAATGCAACCTGCATGAAGAACTTTGTTAGTTTGTGCAACACAACAAGAATCAACATTAGATACAACAGCAGTGTCGTCATAAGTTATATGGAACAAACCATCCATAAACTTTGCATGCAAATAGTCCTCTTTGCCTTTACTGATGACACAGACGCTCCTCTTGAAGGAAATCTGAAAACCACGCCCAGTAAGCTGTGGGACACTCAACAAGTTGCTCGCCGCTCCTGGAACAAAAAGTACATTACTGATGGTAGTGTGCAGACTTGCAAGCTTCACAGTCCCTTCTCCTGCAATTTGCAACGTCCTTCCATCAGCCAGGTGGATCTCACCTTCCTGAGGCTTGAAGGAGATAAAGAGGTGCCGATCCTTCGAAATGTGGCGCGTACAGCCTGAATCAACAACAAAGCTGCCTTTGGCTGTTGGAGCAGTCTTTACAGCAAGCAAACCCTTGTTTTGCAGCGGCGTGGGCTTTTGCAGCTTGCCCCCCTGCTGCTCCTGGCCACCAGACGTGCCTTTAGCCTTTGGTGAAGCTGTGCCAGCAAGCAAAACCTTGCTTTCCACTGGCGTGGGCTTTTGCAGCTTGCCCCCCTGCTTCTGGTCAGCAGACGTGCCTTTAGCCTTTGGTGAAGCAGTGCCAGCAAACATCGCTTTGTTTTTCCCTGGTGCGGGCTCTTCACCCTCCCTCTGCTCCTGGCCATCTGCAGGCGGCTGCGTGTGTTTACCTTTGCCTTTCTGGCCTCTGCAAAGGCGATGGCCTTGGTTCTCACGAGAACCAGAGCTCTCAGCTGCCGACTCCTTGGCTCCCCCTGGAGGCTGGAATGCTGCCTGGGATGACATGACGGTCAGCTCCCCCTGCAGCTTGCAACCGGTGCCCTCAGCATCCCTGCATTCACTTGCATTCTGGGAAACATCTAGGACCTCCGATGCAGTCAAACTCTGGGCTGGGATTATTGGCTTGTGAGCTTTCAACAAAGCATTCCACATTCCACGTGCAGTGGTGTTGCCAGCCAGCGTCTTAATTTCCTCAAGAGAGACGGATAAGACTATTACGTCAATGGCCTTCGAATTCTGGCCTTTCCATCTCTCTGTCAGAGGAACTGGGGGGGCCTCATTCACGGTATGCCATACTCCAAACTGACGCAGCAAACTTTCACACCATTTTGCCCAGGTTTCATAATTCTGCCCATCCAACTTAGGGCACTGAGCATCTCCAGAAGCTTGGAAAAACTCCATTCCAGCTTTTTATTTGAGCCGTGAGCCCTTATTTACTTCAGAGACTCGTTATCTTGGCAGCCATTAATCACGAAGCCACTTTGGCGCAGCTCCCAGGCCAATTAAGCCTTGCCAGAGATCAAAGGCTCCTTGCCGAGGTAAAACAGAAAAGCGTCCCTTCCTTTCGCTTTTCCCCCAACATACCTCAAACGCAGTCTGTTGCAGCTTTTACTCTCCTGTCCATGTCTCCAACTGTCTTTTGATATCTTTCCAACAATTGGGATACTGCCAGGGAGACAAAGTCTATCATGGCCCCAAGCCGTCTGCCGGACGATCCATCGATCTCCCGTAAGCACGCAGTATCAGCAATTAGCGACATGAGTTTCTAGAAAATATCTTGCCACATTCTAGAGCTCATGCACACTCTATCAGCAGATAATGCACAGCAAAAGTCGCACTCAGGAGAGCATTATTTACAAGTTTTATTCAGCGTTGATCAGAACAAAGAAAGACATGACTGCCTGCGTCAGTGTCTCCAGACACAGAGAGTGAGAAAACGAAAGCAAAAGACACAACAGAAACATCCTGTGAAAACAGGAAATACGCAGGCTGTGACACAAACATCCTGCTCCCTTTTAAGGTGGAACGGAAATATCCTAACAATCTTCATATAAGTTAATATTCTTTGGTGTTATCCATAATCCTAAATACTTGATTTTGGGGTACATTTTAATGTGTATTATTTGTTCTAATTACGCTTTTTCATCTGGCGACATATTTTTAACTAATAGTTGTTTCTGGCTCTGGCTCTCTTTCAGGCTCTGGTTCTGAATTAGGGTTTTGTTCTGGCTCTGGCTGTGTCTCTGGATCTGGCTGTGTCTCTGCTTCAGGCTCCTATGCTGTATCAAGCACTGTATCAGGCTCTGCCTCTCCGTCTGCCCCTGGCTACCTTTAAGCATCAGGCTCAGTTTCAGACAGTGTCTCTGTTTCAGGATCCAGCACTCTATCAAGCACTATTTCAGACTCAGGCTGTGGATCTCGGCAGGCTGTGGATCTCGGCTGTGGCTCTAGGCTCCGTCTGTGGCTCCGTCTGTGGCTCTGGCTCTCTTTCAGGGTCTGGTTCTGAATGAAGATCTGGTTCTGACTCTGATTCAGGGTCTCATGATGGCTCTTCCTGTGCCTCTGACCCAGCTATGTTTCAGGGTCTGGCTCTCTTTCAGGCTCTGGTTCTGAATTAGGGTTTTGTTCTGGCTCTGGCTCTGGCTCCGGCTTCGGCTCCGGCTCCGGCTCCGGCTCCAGCTCCGGCACTGTATCAAGTACTGTTGCAGACTCAGGCTGTGGCTCTAGGCTGTGGCTGCAGCTATGTTTTGCGCTCCGGCCCTGTATCAAGCCCTATTTCTGGCTCTGGCTCTGGCTTTCTTTCAGCTCTGGCTCTGGCTCTGATTCATGGTCTCACTCTGACTCTGATTCAGGGTCTCGCTCTGGCACTCGATCAAGGACTGTTTCAGACTCAGGCTGTGGCTGTGGCTCTGCCTCTGTTTCAGGCTCAGGCTCTGTTTGAGGCTGTGTCTCTGTTTCAGGCTCCGGCACTGTAGCAAGTACTGTTGCAGACTCAGGCTGTGGCTCGTGGCTGTGGCTGTTGCTCTGGTTTGGCCTGTGGCTCTTTTTCAGGCTCTGGTTCTGAATGAGGGCTTGGTTATGGCACTGATTCAGGGTCTCGCTCTGGCTCTGGCTGTGTCTCTGTTGCACCTCAAACGGTGGTTTGTTGTTGTTGTTGTTATTTTCTTTCCGGGGTGGGACAAATCTTTAGTTGGGGCAGGGATTATTTTAAGTTTAGCATAATTGTTTCTTGCTTTGTTTTTCTTTTACTTTTTTTAGGTTATTGTATAGTTTGTATTTTGCTTTTTAAGGGGAAAGGGTCAGGGCTGCCTGGGAGGGGGCCTCAGCCAACAGAATGGCTGGGGCAGGTTCCCTACGGGGGGATGTATTGGAACACCCAATCTCTGTTATCGCGGGTGGGAGGAGCAGTTGCGCTAAGACCAGACCGAAGATCTGGATCTGACTCTGATTCTGATTCTCTGATTCTGGCTTGTTGGGTGTAGTGAAGGGTTAACCTTCTGTGCCTCAAGCCTTAGAGGAGGCACTTACAAGGTAGTACGCCAGGACGTGACGAAAGCAGCTTGGAATGCTGTGAGCTGAGTGGGAACCGAAAGCAGTTCAGCTGCTGCACTGAGAGAGAAGGACGCAGAGAAAATGCAGCTTGAATCTGGTGGTCTTTATGAATTGTAAACACACTATATTTGAGCAAATAAAGGGATAGTAGGACAGAAGAAACGTGTGGGACTTGTTTACTGCTCTCTCGACACACCCCGCTGTGTACTTCTGCTAATTGCTTTACGATCTACAGAGGCTCCCAGGGGAAGCGTGGCTGGGCGCCAAACAATAAAGCAATAAATCTACCGAACATGGTTATGGGTGAACGTGAAGCGTGTGAGAAAGGGCTTGGAAGACTTTAAAAGGACTGAACGTCAGCTTGATCAACTGCCAAGGCTTCAAAGAGAGCAGAGGGCAGATCGGAGGAGGCTGACGGAGTGGGAGCTGGGAGCCACGTCGTTCGGAGTGCCCAGTTTGGCTGTAGAGTGAGTACTTTTGCAAGAGGCCAACAGAAGGGAAGGGAAGCAATGGCTCAGCCCCGTGCACATGGCTTTGAGTTTAAACTGCCATGTCAGAAACTGACTAGCCAAAATTGGCTGCAGTGGAGCTTTCAAGTGGAGCTTTTGCTGGTGGGGGAGCAGCTTTGGGACGTAGTACATGTTCAGTTTCTGTTAATTGATTCTCATGGGAACTTGCAGATTCTGGCTTCACACAATTAACTCAAGGCAGTGTCAATTTACTCTTGGCAGAAAGCCAAGGTCTGCTTGACCTAGAAACTACTTACTCTGATTGGTTAACGACCAGCACTCAACTCTGTTATCTAGAAATGCTAGCACAGTTTGGTGTTAGGTGTGTTAGGAGTAGGAATAGAAGTGCTGTGTATGGTTATGAGAGAGAGAGAGAGAAAGAAAGGATTTATTTTGCTTTGTTTTGTATGCAGAAACTCTGCTGGTTTTATTTTTTCCTTTTAATAAATCCTGTAAATAGTTATTCAGAGTCTAGCTGACTAGTCATTTCCACCTCAACTAGCTTCTTCGCTGTGCAGGAAAACTCTGCTATGTTTGGGCTAAAGCCATTAGAGCTATGCCTGACACTTCAAAGTTCCATGAGTACAGCCTCCACAGAATGCAGCTGGGAAAGCAGAGGCTAAGAGGGCTGCAGAGCAAAGTGAAGTTGAGAAGCGTGTGCTTGCTTTTTTGGCAGAAAATGTGGATGCTCAGCTGGTGCCAGTTGTCCTGGGTGCAAAAAGGCCAGAGGCCGCTTGGCTAGCACTCCGAGAAGCTTGTGGAGCTGGGGTGGGAAGCAAAGGCCGAGAAGTGGCTGCATCCGAAAGGGAGAGGCAAGATGGTGCCGGCCACATTCTTGAGAGCCGATACACAGCTGGGAGGAGCTGGGAGCCCCCACAGGGGGGGCGAAGGGACTGTTGCTGTTGCTGGCAATGCTGCTGGTGCTTTTGCTGAGCCTGGGAGCTGTTTGGATGCTGCAACGTGTCTGTGTGAGGAGCCAGGAGAGAGGCCAAGTGTTGGGAGCCCTTTACCCACCAGAGGGGGTGCAGAAAAACGTCCTGGAGGCCGCGTGAGCAGTGGGGGGGGGCAGTGAGCAGTGAAAGCTCAGAGACGCCTCTTTCTCCAAAAGCTGCTAAGAGTTGTTTACGTCGTGAGTCGGAGCCTGGGAAGCTGAAAAGAGCTAAAGGCTTCAAGGCCGGCCACCTGCAGCAAGTAGAGATAAGAGCTGTGGAGTTGTGTGGGAACTCCGAGACAAGTCCGGTCACCATGGCAACTGAGAGAGTTGCATCTACGGAAGCTGTGAAGGTCGTGGGCAAGTCTTCCTGCCGGGGGGAGTCTGTTGCCGTGACAACCAGAAGGACATCTGCAGAAGCCCCAAGGAGGGGGGTAGTGAGAAAATTGTTGCCCTGACGACCCAGGATTGTCAACAACAAGACTTTCTTACTGTAATAATCGACAGTGGAGCCGCCAACTCGCTGGTGCCATCTAGCAGTCTTTTGAGAAATTGCAGGACAGTAAAAACTCAGAAATTTGTGACGATCGCGGATGGAAGCAGAAAAAGACTAACAGAGACAGGCTTTTTCTTCTGTCCCTTCCAAGAGCATGAAGTCAAAGCTTTTGCGGTAACTGTTTGTTAAGTGTGCATGACCTACTAGTTGATGGTTTTCATGTCTCTTTTGCAGGTGACAAATGTGAATTTTCCAAGGATGGGAAACACGTGTACACAGTGCAGTCTAAAGATAATTTGTTTGCTGTAAATGTGCCTTTTTCCACAGGAGAGGATGACACCAAAGAGGCGAAGGGCCAATGTGTGAATGTGGCGCCTCACCATGGTTGTTCACATATTTGGCACCGACGCTTCGCCCATTTGAATTGGAGATATCTTCAGAAAGCACCAGAGCTGACACAAGGGTGCAAATTTAATGTTTGTGACAAATTTTTAGATTGCAATGCATGTAAACAGGCAAAAATTGTGACATTCTCATATCCAAAGTCAGAGAGGCAGACCACACAAACCTTTGAATTAATTCGTTCAGATTTGTGTGGACCCATGTCAGTTGAGTCACTGGGAGGATCAAAGTATTCTCTGCTTTTGATTGATGATTTTTCGAGGTCTGCTTGGACCTTCTCTCTGAAAACGAAAGGGGAGGCGGCTAAAATGATCAGGGATTGGATCACCGCAGTTGAGGTAACCTTTTCCACCAAAGTTTGTGGTTTTCAAAGTGACAGAGGTTCTGAATTCACTGGTTCTGCTTTACAGGATTTCTTTAGGGAGAAGGGGATTAGCCACCGTTTGACCGCTCCTTACTCTCCGCAACAGAATGGGGTCGCAGAGAGAAGGAACAGGACGGTGGAGGAAGCTGTGTCTGCAATCCTATTGGACGCAGGGCTACCCCAGAAATATTGGTCTGAGGCCTGGCGCTACGTTGTTCATACGCAGAATAGAGTGTACAACTCTAGTGTAGGAAATACGCTGTATTTCTTACTGCATGGAAAGAAGCCCAAGGTACAATACCTCCGTGTGTTTGGTTGTGAGGCTTGGGTTCTTATTCCAAAGGCTCTACGCAAGAAAGGTGAGCCAAGATCTAAAAGAATGATCTTTGTAGGGTATGAGCCTGGCTCAAAGGCCTGGAGGTTTGAGTACCCAAGTGGAAACCAGTCTAGGTTGGTTATCAGCAATAGAGCTGAATTCTGTGAGCAAGCTGGTTGGAAACGTCTGCACGCTAATCCAGACGTGATTTCGCAGCAGTTCTATGACTCAGATGTTGAGGAGGAAGAGGAACTTGTTGCTGGGGACCACGGTCCAGAGCAACAGGGTCCACCACAGGGACAGAGTCCAAGGCAGGGACAGCTCAGGATCCCTCAGAGGGGGGAACCTAGAACACCTCCTCAGGCAAGTGTCAAATTTGAGCCAAAGAGTGAGCCTTCCTCACCTGCTGGACCAGCTGTAAGGCCCAAGAGGCGCAGCAGGTCAGAGGGGGAAGACACTGAAGATGATTTAGCTAGACCCAGTGAAGCAGCAGGGTCACCAGGATTCACACTGAGGAGATCAGCGAGGACAAGGAGGCCTCCTGATAGGTACGACGCTTCAGGCGTCTGGGTAGGTTCAGCCAGATGTGAACCTGAATCCTTCGAGGATATTCAGAGTTTACCTGAGGAAGAAGCAGGCAAGTGGCACAGGGCAATGGACAAAGAGATGAAGTCCATGAAAGATCTAGGTGTGTTCTCACTCACAGAGTTGCCACCAGGCAAGCAGGCTGTGAGTTGCAGGTGGGTTTACCGCTTGAAACCCACTGACGCTGGAGAACCACAGTATAAAGCCAGGTTAGTTGCTCAAGGATTTACTCAGAGGAAGGGAATACACTTCACGAAGGTGTACTCGCCAACGTCACGAGCGGAGACTCTGAGAATGCTTTTAGCTTGTGCAGCACAGAGAGGCTGGAAGGTACACCATCATCATCAAAATGTTTATTCGGCTTTACGCCCATCATAAAGCACAACACACAAAACAAATCAAATAAAACAGCGGTCTCGTACAAGCCACAAATAATATAATACAATTCACAGCTCACAAGGACAAATATTGGCAATTCAAAAGAAAAAATTAAGATTAAAAATTTAAGCACTACACTAAAATCAATATCTGATGTCATTATCGAAAATTCTTATAACTATCAATAATCAGCTAACATCCGTCTCTTGTACGAGAGGACGGCTGTTAGGAATTTAGCAACCTGTAGGGTAATATAAGGATCCACATCTTGAAGAACCCAGGCAAGCTGTAGGTCTACTGGTTTGTCAGCCATAGGCTGGGTTATGGAGTTAAGTATACTAGCACGAGCTGAACTGTACATAGGGCAGATAAACATAACATGATGTAGGGATTCAGATGTTTTCATTTCACAAGCACACATTGAAGGGACTTGGCCCTTAGTGAATCTGTCAGAGCTGCTTGAAGATCCTAGCTCACAGAGGATCACGCTAGCCAGCGATCATTAAGTAAAAGTCTTTATTGAGTTACAGTTTCCATTCTCACGCTGCTGCGCGCAACTCTACGTCTAGTAGCTAGATCGGCGAAGCTCCGTCTGAGTCTCCGCCCTGTGTGCACCAACTTAATATCCTAGCCCGGCTCCACCTTTTCCGCCTGACTGTCCTCCTCTGGGTCCCTCTACCCCCCGGGGTCTCTTCCTTCTGGGATTCTTCTGACGCTGACCCCCCGGACCCTCCTGTCTCCTTGCGCCGGGCTTTAGGACCTGGCTCCCTTTCCGGGCTGCTTACTGCGCCACCTTCCTCTGCATTTGAACTTGGCGCGCGCGCCCAACCTTTCACTTTCCGCTTAACCGTTTCTTCGCTCCCCGATGGAGGTGTGGCCACTCCTGACTCGTGCCCTCCCTCCTGTGGTGAGCTGCCAGCGCTTGCCCCCTGGCTCCTTTCCTCTTCCCTGCTCTCTGGCGGTGACGCTGGTCCCGATTTCCAACTGCTCTCCTCTGAGTCCCCTCTGGCTCTATCTTCCTGGGGTGCCCCCCTAGACTCCCCCCTTGCCCTGGCCACTGGTGCTCCTTTCTGTGAATCCTCTGATTCACTGGAAAGACTCGGAGATCTCGGGTCGTCGTCATCACTCATCTTTTCTTCTGCCTCCTCCCCTTCGCTCTCTGTTTCCTCCCTTGCCCTTGCCTCTGCTCCTAAACCCCTGACATCCATCCCCCCCTCGAAGCCCCCCATTCCCCCCTCCCCTCCTTCCGGTGCTGGAGCTGGGTGCTGCTGTTGCAAAGGGACGAACGTCGGATATCGTTCGCTTCCCGTGGCGGGTCTCCATCTGAAGTCTCCCGGGTCTTCCTCCCTGCTCTCGTCGACGACGGTCACCTCCGCTTCCATCTCTGTGCCGCCGTGCTCGAAACCAGGGTCGTCCCCGAAAATGTCCATGTCCGTCTCTCCCTCACTTCCTCCTGGCGGCGTTGCTCGTCCTGAGCATTCCAGCCACTTTCTGCGGAACTGCTCCTCTGGCCTATCGTCCCACCAATACGAGGGTTCTGATGCAGATCCCGAGGGTGACCCCTCCGGGGAACGGACGTCTCGTGTCGGGTCCTCGTCCGAGTCGAACCCCCGGAACGTGGTGGCCGAAAGCGTGGGCGTGAAAAGCCAGTCGTCGAAAAAGTCTGCTGGCATAGGTCTATGTGGGAAGAGGGCATGAAACTCGTCTTTGAGCAGTGGTTCGTCCAAGGCGTAGCCCGGCACCCAGCTGTTCGCACTGGCCGGGGTGCCCTCCTTGGCGAGAAAGTATTCTACCCCCTCTTCCCCCCATCTGGAGTCCAAAATCTCCGTGACTTCGTTGATGCGCTCCTTCTGTGCCACTCCCGCGTGCCCTGTTCTGTCTCTGACCGGACTCGGCGCCGTTCCGGGTTCCTGGAACCTGTGCGGTGCCTTGTAGGGAGTGAGCACCGATCTGTGGAATACCGGATGCATTCTGGAACCCTCCGGAAGTGCCAGTCTGAAAGCTACCGGGTTGACCTGCTCTTCGACTTGGTAGGGCCCCAGTTGTTTATGCCCTAGTTTCTTCTTGGCCAACGACCTGGCCGGCACTGCGTGGGCTGCTAACCAGACCCAGTCTCCCACGTGGAGCTCTTCGCCAACCCTTCTGTGTTTGTCCGCTTGTACCTTGTATGCGTGCTTGGCCAGCTCCAGGTGGCGCCTCAGCTGATCGTGGACTTCCTGCAGCTCCGACGCGAACGCATCTGCTGTCTGCGGCTCCCCCTCCCCCATTCTTTCCAGTCCCGGGAAGGTTCTGGGGTGCCTCCCGTTGTTGGCGAAGAACGGCGTGACCCCCGTGGAGACGTGTTTCGTGTTGTTGTAGGCGAACTCGGCAAGCGGCAGGTAATCCACCCACGTCGCAGGCTGTTGATTTGCATAACATCTCAGGTACTGCTGCATGATGGCATTGACCCGCTCCGCTTGCCCGTTGGTCTGCGGGTGTCTCGCCGACGCCAGGTTGATCTTGACGTTCAGGAAGCCCATCAGCTTCTGCCAGAAATTCGAGATGAACTGCCGCCCCCGGTCGGACAGAATAGACCGTGGCAGACCGTGAACCTTGAACACGTGGTCTATGAACAGTTTGGCGGTTTGCTCCGCCGTGGCCACCTTAGCACACGGAATGAAATGTGCCATCTTGGAAAACAGGTCCACCACCACCAGCACTGCCGTCTTGCCCCTCGAGCTGGGCAGATCCGTGACAAAGTCCAGGGCCACCCTTTCCCAAGGTTCGACCGGAGTTTGCAGCGGTTCCAACAGTCCGGCCGGTGGTCTGTGCACTGGCTTGGCCCTCTGGCAGGTGTCACACCTCGCCACGTAGTCTGCGACCTCCCCTCTCATTCCAGGCCACCAGAAATCCCTGGCTACTAATTCCACCGTCTTCTCCTTGCCGAAGTGCCCGGCAGTGGGCGCGTCGTGCAGCTGCTGCAGCACCTTGGCGCGAAGGTCGTCTCCCGGCACGTAGATGGCCCCTTTACGGATGAGCAAACCATCTCGTAGCTGGAAACCGTCGGCCGCTGCCTTGCCCCTTTGCACCTCTGCCATCTTTGCTTGCGCGAAGGAGTCATCCTGCAACGCTCGTCGCACCGCCTCCAGGTCCACGGTTGCCGCGGCGCACGCCCACACTGTTGGTGCGAAGATGTGCATGGCGGCTGCTGGCGTTGCGTCCTCCAGATACTGCGGCTTACGGGAGAGAGCGTCCGCCATGATGTTGGTGTCCCCCGGGACATACTCTATGCGGAAGTCGAAATTCGCAAAGAACTCAGCCCAACGTATCTGCCTCTGGTTTAGGAACTGTGCCGTGCGCCAGTGCTCCAGATTCTTGTGGTCCGTGCAAACCTGCACCGTGTGCTTGGCGCCGATCAGGAAGTGCCTCCACGCTTTGAACGCTGCATGAATGGCCAGCAACTCCCTGTCCCAGATGGTGTAGTTCTGCTCGGACTTGCTGAGCTTCCTGGAGTAAAACGCTCCCAGTCGCCACACCCCCTGCGGGTCCTTTTGCAACAGGACCGCCCCCACGGCTCTGTCCGAGGCGTCTGTCTCCACCCTCATCGGCCTGCTGGGGTTGACGTGAAGCAGCTGCTCTTCCGACGCGAAGAGACGCTTGAGTGCCTGAAAGGACTGCTCCGCCTGCTCTGTCCAAACGAACTTCTTTTTCTTGGAGCTAAGCGTGTCTGTGATGGCCGCTGTCTGCATAGCGAAGCCCTTGATAAACTTGCGATAGAAGTTCGCAAAGCCGACAAACCGTTGGACCTCTTTCCGGTTGCGTGGACTCTTCCAATCCAATACCGCTCGAACCTTGGCGCTGTCCATGGCGAGCCCCTTGTCAGACAACCTGTAGCCCAGAAAATCCACCTCCGTCACGTCAAATTGGCACTTCTCCAGCTTGGCGTAGAGCCTATGTTGCTTTAGCCTGCTCAGCACTTCCTTGACGTGTCCGTCATGCTCCTGCTGCGATTCCGAAAAGATCAGGATGTCATCTAAGAAACAGACGCACGTCTTGTAGAGAAGTCCCGCCAACACGTGATGCATGAAAGCTTGAAAAACGTGGGAGCCATTTTGCAATCCAAAAGGCATAACCCTATATTCGTAGGTACCCAGTGGCGTGAACATGGCCGTCTTCCACTCATCTCCCTCCCGCATGCGAATGAGGTTGTACGCCCCTCGCAGGTCTAACTTGGTGAACACTTTTCCCTTCCGCACCTTCGCCAGGAGGTCGTCGATTCGGGGCATGGGGAAGTCCGATGGCTTGGTCCCATTGTTTAAAATGCGATAGTCCACTACCAGTCTTTTTTGGGGCGTGTCTCGCTTTTTAACAAAGAATACAGGACTGCCCCCCGCTGCCTTGGACTCTCGGATGAAACCGCGCTCCAAATTATGATCTATGAACTCTTTGAGTTCCTGCAGTTCGTCCTCTGACATGGAATACAGTTTCCCTTTAGGCAGCGCCGCCCCCGGCAGCAGGTCAATTTTGCAGTCATATGGTCTGTGAGGGGGTAGCCTGTCTGCCTCCTTCTCGCAGAAAACTTCCAAAAATTCTGCGTACTTGTGGGGAATCGCTTGCAGCGTGCCTAGCAGCAGCTGTGACTCCTCTTCCTCTCCTTCCTGCCGGGGCACGATGCAGTGTTCAGCACAAAAGGAAGAGCCGAAGATCAGCTGCCTCTGGTACCAAGCCAGCGTTGGGCTGTGCTTGTCCAGCCAACTCATTCCCAATACAATGGGCGTATCCGATAGTTGAGTGACATTGAAGCTGATGATTTCTTTGTGATTCCCAAGTCGCATCGCCATCGGTGGCGTCTGCTTCACCACTTGCCCCCCTAGCAACTCCCTGCCATCCACCGTGACAACCTGCAGGGGCAGTGTGGCCGGCAGCAACTGTATAGCGTGTTTGTCGACAAAGTCCTGCCCTATAAAGTCCGCATTGCTGCCCGAGTCAACTGTGATTGGCACGTCCATGGTGATTCCATTGGGCAGCTGGAGAGATGCGGTGAGCCTCACTACTGGTTTGGGTGGGAGGGGGTTCACGGGCTGTAAAATCTCTGGGGACTGCGTCACTAACACGTCTGGCTGGGCCCCAGGGCCTCTTCCTCCAGCCAGACTGCGTCGTTTCCCTGCTGTGGTCCTCCTCGCTGCGTTGCTGCAGTCACCATTGCTGAGGCTGCAGTGAGCTTGTGGAGCCTCTGGGGACACTCTTTCGCCATATGCCCTGGCTCCTCACAGACGTAACACTTCCTGTTCCCTCTAGGAGGCTTCGCTTTCACTGCTGCCGGTGCTAGGGCTCTGGTTGCTGACTGAGCCCTTGCACCTCCAACCTCCATAGGTTCCGCTCCTCCTCCTGGCGGAGGCGTGGATTGCGCACGCGCTGCTTCTCTGGGAAGGAAGGAGGAGCCCCTGGCTGGTTCGCGCCCTCCACGCCCTTCGTCCCTGCTCCACGGACGTTCTTCCAGCCGCACCCCCACTGCCAGTGCCCTCTGAACGACCTCCTGGGTGGTCCGGGGTCTCTCCCCCCTCGCGATCTCATCTTTAATCGAGCTGTGCAGCCCCTCCCAAAAGAGGTCTCTTACAGGGGCCGAATCTCTGTCCCATTCCAGGGCACTGACCAAAGCGAAAAAGCGGGCATGGTACTGCCTCACGCTGGCCCTCCCTTGCCTTAGTCCATGCACCTCCTTCCGGGCAAGATCCACGTCAATGCTTGATATAAAACACCCATCCATCGCTTTAATAAAGGCATCCGCATTTTGGAGCGCCGGATCCTTATCTCTCCATAAATTGCGCAGCCATGCTTTAGCATCCCCATGCAAATGGGACATGATGAATCCCACTTTCTCTTGCTCATCTCTAAAGTCTTTATTCAGCAGTTGCAGTGCGCACAGTACGTCTGCTCTAAAGTTGGGATACTGTTGCAGGTTCCCATCGAAGTGAGAGACCAGACCGCCTGTTCATCTCGCCAACCCAATTCCCTCCTGCCTGGGTGTCTGCTTTGTCAGCACGTCTAACCTGACCTGGAGATCCCTGCAGGCGGCAGCTGCCTCCTCCTCTCTCTTCCTGGATGCGAGAGCCTCGGCATTCAGTTGTGACACTGCTTTTCTGAGTTCCTCTATCTGCTGCTCAGCCGTCATGTCGTCTGCCATTCGTGAGCTCGCTAGTAGGCACCTGCTTCTCTCCCCTCCTCGAGGCTGCAGATGCCCACAATTTTGAGACGGAGCTTACTGTCAGAGCTGCTTGAAGATCCTAGCTCACAGAGGATCACGCTAGCCAGCGATCATTAAGTAAAAGTCTTTATTGAGTTACAGTTTCCATTCTCACGCTGCTGCGCGCAACTCTACGTCTAGTAGCTAGATCGGCGAAGCTCCGTCTGAGTCTCCGCCCCGTGTGCACCAACTTAATATCCTAGCCCGGCTCCACCTTTTCCGCCTGACTGTCCTCCTCTGGGTCCCTCTACCCCCCGGGGTCTCTTCCTTCCGGGATTCTTCTGACGCTGACCCCCCGGACCCTCCTGTCTCCTTGCGCCGGGCTTTAGGACCTGGCTCCCTTTCCGGGCTGCTTACTGCGCCACCTTCCTCTGCATTTGAACTTGGCGCGCGCGCCCAACCTTCCACTTTCCGCTTAACCGTTTCTTCGCTCCCCGATGGAGGTGTGGCCACTCCTGACTCGTGCCCTCCCTCCTGTGGTGAGCTGCCAGCGCTTGCCCCCTGGCTCCTTTCCTCTTCCCTGCTCTCTGGCGGTGACGCTGGTCCCGATTTCCAACTGCTCTCCTCTGAGTCCCCTCTGGCTCTATCTTCCTGGGGTGCCCCCCTAGACTCCCCCCTTGCCCTGGCCACTGGTGCTCCTTTCTGTGAATCCTCTGATTCACTGGAAAGACTCGGAGATCTCGGGTCGTCGTCGTCACTCATCTTTTCTTCTGCCTCCTCCCCTTCGCTCTCTGTTTCCTCCCTTGCCCTTGCCTCTGCTCCTAAACCCCTGACAGAATCTATGTCTCAGCATGTTTGTTGGAAAAACATTGAACCTAGCTCTAATGAAGGCATATCGGTGAGATGCAGCCGTAAGCGATGTTAAGTAGGACGGAGCACGGTAGATAGGGGTTATGCCGAGATTTAACGGCAAACAGGCTCCACCACCAGCTAAGAAATTTTGGTATAGCTCCGCATCATCCAGCCTTTGATTTATACACCTTTTTGCCGCATTTAGATCCAGTTTGAGCAATTCAGTGTGCGAGATCTCATAGGACAGCAATTTGGCATGGATTTTTCCTGACCACAAATTTGTGAAGTCATCCCGCCACATGCATTGAATGAGATAGTGGTTCGGGAGTTTATGCCATAGGGATATCCAATAAATCAAAACTCTCCTCCATAATACTAACTCCACTGAGGGGATCTTCATTTCTAAGCGAATAGCCGCATTACTTACGCATGTTGGTAGTTTTAAAAGTCGGTGTAAGAATTGGCTTTGAAGCGACTCTAAAGGTGAGAGGTTTGCAAAGGCAGCCCATAAAGGTGCAGCGTAGGCCATTGTGGCCATCACTTTGATGCTATACACTTTCAAGGCTGCAGGGATGAATAAGGCCCCCTCAGAGTAGAAAAAAACGGAGGAGGGAGTGTGATAGGGCTTTTGTCTTGTTTTGAAGATATTCAACGTGCGCTTTCCACCCTAAATTATATTGAAAATAAATTCCTAAATATTTAAATTTATGTACTTGTTCGATTTTCGTGCCCTCCAATTTCCATGAATATAATTTTCGACTCCTTGAAAATATCAGTACTTTGGACTTGGTGTGGTTGATAGACAGATGATTAGAATGGCAATATGACGCAAAAATCTTTAGTGCCCTCCTTAAACCCACTCTGGAGTAAGAGAGTAGTACCGCATCATCTGCGTAGAGAAGTAAAGGACAGCGATAATCTGCTATACGGGGGGTGTGGATAAATTTTTGTGAGTCGATTAATGGGTTCCTCAGATCACTGATAAATAAGTTAAAAAGAAGTGGTGCTAAAATACAACCCTGGCGTACACCCTTATTTACTGGCACTGGGTTAGTTAGGTCTCCAGCAGGGGATATTCTTACCCTGGCCACGGACCCGGCATGAAGTTGGGAGATAAGCCACAGGAGCCTTCTATCTATTCCCCAGCAGGCAAGTTTATCCCATAGTAATTGCCTCGGAATACTATCAAACGCAGCTTTCAAATCTCTGAAAGCTGCTCAAAGTTGGCCCCATCGAGGTGTCGAGTATTTCCGGGCTAAGTGATAAAGAATAATTGCCTGGTCTGTTGTGGATCGGTTTAATCTAAATCCAGCTTGCTCATGCCCAATCAGGTCAGCCTCAACTGACCACTTCATCAGCCTTACCAGCAAAAAACGGGCATATATTTTCCCAATGGACGATAGCAGGCTGATATTCCGGTAATTCCCTGGGTCACCGGGAGGGCCTTTTTTATAGATAGGAATTATAATGGCCTCCTTCCACGTTCCTGGTATTAAGCCCGTGGAGTTTATTGCGTCGAACGTTTTAGCTAAAATCCCTGCCCACCATGCAGAATGTAGCTTTATAGCCTCAACAGGGATCAAATCTGGCCCGGGGGCCTTACCAGTTTTCAGCTCAGCTATCAATTCTAGGATTTCCGCAGGGTCGGTATTGGGCCAGACGGGAAGGGGATTAGAAGGTCTCCAGTGAGTGGCCGGAGCTTCTGCCACTGAGAAATATTTTCTCAGGAACTGCTCCCATGTAGGGGCCGGGATCACCGTTAAGGGGAATTTCGTGTTTCTTCCCTTTATTAAGGACCAAAATTTCCGGGAGTTATGAGATTTTGAGGCAGAAATTATAGTCTGCCAGCGATTTAAATGCCATTCCCGTTTGGCCGATTTCTGGGCCTGTTTGTATGCTTTTTTAGCCAGGGAATAAGATGGAGGTAAGGCCAGAGCGCCGGAAAGTTTATAGTCATTATATATTGTAGGTAGATGGAGTCTGGCTAGTTTACAAGCAGAGTTGAACCAAGGGGCGCCAAATTTAAAATAATCGTTTTTAACTCCATAGGTTGGAGAAGTAAAAAAGCGAATTAGAACTTCTATGAGGCAAGAAAAAAAATTCATACAGGTAATAGGATCACGCGGGACAATTCCTACGTCCGGCTGATCACCAGGAAACTTTTCTCAGATAAAATCCGTATATCTAAGGGCGAGGGCAGGGGACCTAATCCCCTTTGTTTTAGTGGACGGCTCTACAATCACCGGGATTGGGTGGGAGCGCTCGAGCAGCTGCCAGTCAACACATAACTTGGTTGTCAGGGGAAGATGGTCACTAAATTGGGCATTATCAATTTTAAAAGAGGTGACATTCAAAAATAGATCCCGGGAAACCAATACATAGTCAAGAACACTGTTTGATTTTAACCCCAGGTGGGTGAACTCTCCTGGTATATCTGGATGACACCTACCGTTTAATATAATTAAATTAAGGCGTAAAGTCATCTGATAAAGCATCACTCCCGCCTTATTGACTTTTACATCCTTTGATATTCTAGTGGGGATATATCCTAGATCGTAGGTTTGAGCGCCGGGGTCGACCCACCATTTAGACTTTATAAGAGCCTCCCGATTTGAGGCTATCCGAGCGTTAAAATTGCCTCCGGTAATGGAGGGGACATTAGGATATTTAAGATAACAAGAAAGTAAAAAATCCTCTAGGGATTCCCATCTAGAAGTAAGATCAGCTGCTAACCCTCCCGGGGGGAAATAGACATTTGTAACCAATAAAGAGAAGTTTCCACCAGAGATCAGTCCAGTAATAGCATAAGGCAGAAATGCGTGCACTAGTGATAGTTTAGCCCGAAGTTTAAGGGAGATACCAATTGTAAGGCCACCTTTAGGGCGGCCACCATTCGTTGACGGGCTAGCAGGCAGACATATAAACTCAAAGCCATTTAACACAATTTCCTCCTCCACCCAAGTTTCTTGTAATAGTATGATAAGAAAGGAATTAATATATTTTTAGAATTCTGGATCTGATTTTTTACTTTTCCATCCGGCAATGTTCCAACTTAATATTGAAGGCTGGGGTTTCCTCGTTCCTCCAATTGACTGTCATTCGGAAGGTTGGCTCAACTTTAATACGGGCAGAGGGGAGCCAATAAAGAAATCACTTATCTTCCTCTGATGAAAAACCTCTCGTAAAAGCTGAGTGGGAGGATTTACAAGGTTGTCTGACTGTTGAACTTGGCCACTCGATCTACTAGGAGTAGGACCTTGAGCAGGGGCGGCCCCCTTTTCCAAAAGAGTTTGGTGAGCCACCCGGTGTGGTCCATCTATCTCGTCAAAAGTTTGGTCTCTCTGTAGCCTGCTACTGGTCTTTTGGGCTACTTGATTTATGTGGCCTGTTGGATCTTCAGTCAGTTCCGTCACTGGTCTTGCTGTTGAATCCATAATACTCCGCAAAAAGGGATAAGGCTGGGCGAGTGGGCTATTTGGGACGGTTGACAAAGGCACCTCTTCTCTTGATTGGTCAGTGCTATAAGAAGGTTCCAGGTCTGGCATCGATAAATGTGTAGAAGGGGAAGGTACACCACTTTGATGTGGATGTTGCCTACCTTAACTCAGATCTCCAGGAGGAGCTGTACATGATTCCTCCTCCGGGGTTTGAGAACTTAAGGCAGGATGTTGTGTGGAGATTGCACAAATCCATCTATGGATTACGTCAATCTGCCAGAAACTGAAACATGTGCCTGAATGAAGCCTTAGAAGAGCTAGGTTTCAGGAGAAGTGTTGCTGATAGTTGCTTTTATTTGAGAGGATCAGGGGCAACACAAGAGTATTTGCAGATCTGGGTTGATGACTTGTTGTTTTTCTCAGAGACAGATGAACAGGCAGAGAAGTTTGCCAAAGAGCTAGGGAAACGGTTCAAGCTTAAACAGCTTGGTGCTCTCAAAACCTACCTAGGTGTCAGTGTTGAGCGTGCACAGGATGGAAGCTTCTTGCTCAGCCAGAGAGGCAAAATTGAGCAATTGCTTCAGAAAACGAGGGTGAGTGATTGTGCAGGAGTGAGAAGTCCTATGGAGACTAGTTTTGTAAAGGACAGCCAGCAAGTAGAACGCGCTGCGTTCAAAAATACTGAAGTGTTTCAGTCAGCCCTAGGGAGTTTGTTGTACTTGTCCCAGTGGAGCAGACCTGATATAGCGTTTGCTGTCAATCTGCTCAGCAGGGAAGCTTCAAACCCTAGTGTGCAAGCCTGGAATGGCATCAAGAGAGTTCTGAGGTATTTGCAGGAAAACAAAGACTTTTGTCTTAGGTTGCCGGCACAAGGAGAAGTCAAACTGACTTGTCTTGTGGACTCGGATTGGCTAATCTTGAGGATCGCAAGTCTGTGTCTGGCCTAGTGGTGAAGTTTGGGAACTCAGTAGTTGGATGGAGGTCTAAGAAGCAAAGTCTTATAGCGCTCTCATCCACTGAGGCTGAGTTTAGTGCTCTTTCAGAGGTGTGGAGAGAAGTTCTATGCTAACTTAGTGCAGGAACTCTGCGAAGTGGATTGTCTGCTGATACGTGTTTTCGCGGACAATCAACCATGCCTGCATTTGGCAGAGTCAGGTCAGTTCAAGGCTAGAACTAAACACCTAGACATTCGCTTTCGGAATGTGTGCCAGAGCGTTCAGGAGTGATTAGTTGCGCTGAAGTATTGTCCCTCTGCCAAGAACCTAGCTGATGGGTTCACGAAGCCACTCACCTTCCAAATACATGGGGAGTTTTGCGAAGGTCTGGGTTTGGGACGACCAAGGGTCGATTCTCCCCTCAGGCGCGAGGCAAGAGGGGGTGTTGGGTGTAGTGAAGGGTTAGCCTTCTGTGCCTCAAGCCTGAGAGGAGGCGCTTACAAGGGAAGTAAGCCAGGATGTGACGAGAGCAGCTTGGAATGCTGTGAGCTGAGTGGGAACCGAAAGCAGTTCAGCCGCTGCACTGAAAGAGAAGGACGCAGAGAAAATGCAGCTTGAATCTGATGGTCTTTATGAATTGTAAAAACACTATATTTGAGCAAATAAAGGGATAGTAGGACAGAAGAAACGTGTGGGACTTGTTTACTGCTCTCTCGACACACGCCGCTGTGTACTTCTGCTAATTGCTTTACGATCTACAGAGGCTCCCAGGGGAAGCGTGGCTGGGCGCCGAACAATAAAGCAATAAATCTACCGATCATGGCTCTCTATCAAGGGCTGTTTCAGACTCAGGCTGTGGCTGTGGCTGTTGCTCTGGTTCTGTCTCTGACTCTTTCTCAGGCTCTGGTTCTGAATGAGGGCTTGGTTCTGGCACTGATTCAGGGTCTCGCTCTGGCTCTGGCACTCTATCAAGGACTGTTTCAGACTTAGGCTGTGGCTCTGGCTCTGGCTCTGTTTCCATTCTTACAATGGAATGTACACAAAACAATAATCCTTTCTATATAAATTTTCCAATACATTCTGAAAACATAATAAATCCTTAATTGTTGTCCACCTCCTTTTAGTTCCTTTATCACTCGAATGCTAGCACGGAGTCAAAACTATTATTGTATTTTTGAACATATCTTGTATAACCATCCCATTTTTCTGCAAATTTTTGCTTTGAGATTCCTCTGAGTTTCCTAGTCAATTGAGCCGTCTCCACCAATTCCTGTAATTTGATTTGCCAATCTGTTATTTTTGGAGCCTCGTGATCTTTCCATCCCTTGGCCACAAGTATACAAGCTGCTGTGGTTGCATACAAGAATACCTCTCTTAGATTTTTTGGGATCTCTTTATCTAAAATACTTCATAGAAATGCCTCCGGTTTTTTCGTAAAAGTTATCCCCATCATCTTTTTTAATTCATCGTATATTCCCCCCCAAAAAAAAATCATAATCTTTTCAGACGTCCACCACATGTGGCTCATGTCACCGTTATTTCCTCCACATCTCCAACAAGCATTTGCAAAATTTTTATACATTCTTGATCATCTGGAAGGAGTGAGGTACCACCTATGAGCCATTTTCATCATGTTCTCTCTTATATTATAGCTGGCTGTAAATTTCAAATTTACATTCCATCAGTTTTCCCCATCTTTTAGCATAATTGGACGGCCCACATCTTGGGCCCACTTTATCATTGAAGCCTTAACCTCCTCATCCATTACTTCGCAGTCTAAAAGAAGTCTATACATGTCAGGGGTTCAGGGACAGAAGCACAGGGGAGGCAGGAGATGGAGAGCGATGGGGATGAATCGCAGGACAGCGAGGAAGAGGATGACAATGACTCAAGGCATTCCATGAGTCTTTCCAGCGAATCAGAGGATTCCCAGAAGGGGGCGCCGGTGGTCAAGGCAAGGGGAGCCCCAGGGGGGACGTGTCAGGAGCAGGGGGCCAGTGGGGGATCCCAAAGTGGCAGCTGGGCGTCTGGACCAGCCTCCCCGCCAGAGTGCAGCGAAGGGGGAGGAGGTTCCAGTGTATCAGGAGAAGCAGCTCCGGCAGCAGAGAGGGAAGGGGGGTCGGAGCAAGCCACCCTCCCGGAAGGGGAGGGGAGTAGTGAAGGGAGTGGTGTAACTGTCAAAAGGAAGGTTAGAGGTTGGGCGCGCGCACCAAGTTCAAATGTGGAGGCGCGCGGAAGAACAGGGAGCCCGGAGGAGGAGCCAGGTCCCAAAGCCCGCAGGAGGGAGGGAGAGCAGTCTGGGGATTCCACGGCAGGGGAATCCAGGAGGGGCGAAACCCCAGCGGGCAGGAAAACCCTGCGGAAAAGGAAAGAAAGGAAGAGGTGGAGCAGCGTAAGCCTATTAAACTGGTGCAGGGGAGGGACTGATTCAGAGGGGACTTCAACGGTCTAAGGCAAAGAGACGTGGGGCTGCACGCCTCGGTTGTGGAACCAATAATGAACTGCAATAAACATCCTTGTATATAAGAAGAACTTGGCGTTGGTCTTTTGTGAGCTGAGACCTGAGGCAGCCCTGACAGTAAGTCCCCTCTCAATAAGAACGCAAAATATTTTTTTTTGCAAAGATCACGAAGTTTGGCGGCCATGAGTATGGAGGAGCAAATAACAGCCCTGCGCAACGCGGTCACTGAGCTTTCCACTGCGGTAGTGGTCTCCCAGCAGAAGGGTGAAGAAGCAGAAAAGCGTTGCCAGGATCTGCAAGCCAGGTGGGATCATGCATGCAAAGTGGGGTTCCCGGGGTCCAGATCAGAGGGAATCGGACTCGGACGGCGGGGGGGCAGTTTAGTAGCCCACTTCGATGGGAACCTGAAGCATTATCCCAGTTTCAGAGCAGACGTCGTATATGCGCTGCATTTGCTTCGGAAAGACTTTAAAGATGAGGAGGAGAAAGTGGGTTTCATTGTGTCCCATTTGCATGGGGAAGCTAGAGCCTGGCTACGCAATTTGTGGCGCGAAGATGGTCCTGCCCGCAGGAACTCTGATGAGTTTATCAAAGCCATGGACACTTGCTTCCAATCTACCGTGGACGTGGATGTGGCGCGCCATGAAATGCATGGATTGCGGCAGGGCAAGGCTGCAGTGCGTCAGTACCATTCTCGCTTTTTTGCATTGCTGAATGTGCTGGGCTGGGAAAAAGACTCCCTGGCAGTGAGAGATTTGTTCTGGGAGGGGCTTTCTAGCTCCGTAAAGGATGAATTGGCAAGGGGGGACAGACCCCAAACCCTAGCAGACATCGTACAGAGGGCACTCACAATAGGACTGCGCCACGAAGAACGCCCTTGGCACAGTGAGGAGGGGCGCCAAGTCCGTGCACCAGCTAGAGCACCTCCTTTTATTCCCAGGGACCCTGGACGTACGCATCCCTCGCCTCTGCTGAGGGAGGGGGAGGAACCAATGGAACTTGGTGGTGCAAAGGCTCAGACAGCTGCCGGAGCCCCAGCGTCTGGAGCAGTCAAGGCGAAGCCTCCTAGAGGGACCAGGAAGTGTTACATCTGCGACAGTCCGCAGCACATGGCCAAAGAGTGTCCCCAGAGGCTCCAGAAGCACACTGCAGCCTTAGCAACAGTAACAGCAGCAGCGCTCCAAGGAGAGCAGTTTCAGGGAAATGACAATGCCTGGCTGGAAGCAGAGATGCTGGGGCTCAGCCAGGCGAGTCAGTAAAGAAGTCCCCAGCGCTTGTGCAGCCTACAGACCCCTTACCTCCCAAGCCAGTGGTGCAGCTCACTGCAACTCTCCAGCTACCCAATGGACTCACCCTGGAAGTCCCCATTACAATTGACTCTGGGAGCAACGCAGACTTCGTGGGGGTGCAGTTCGTCAAGCAGCATCGCATAGCGCTTCTACCAGCCACGCTGCCCCTGAACGTCGTCACGGTAGATGGCAGGAAGTTGCTGGGAGGGCAAGTGGTGCAACAGACGCCACCCATGGTGATGCAGATTGGGAACCATCGCGAGGTCATCAGTTTCAACATCACCCGCTTGTCAGACACGCCTATAGTGTTAGTGTGATGGCCTGGGATTCCGATTCGGAGGATGAAACAGAGGAATCCCAGCCTGCACAAGAGTCCCCGCCTCCAGGGCCGGCTGAACTGGGGCAAGGCCTAGATGCTGAAGAACCTGCACCTGTGGCAGTGCATCAGGAGCTGGCCCCAGGTGAAACCCTTCTGGCCCCAGAGAGGCTTGACGACTCAGTGGCCACAGGTGAGCCTCCTCCAGGGCCCAGTAACCCTTCGGCCTCTCCTGATCTGCAGAGGCTTAGGGCAGAGAGGCGAAGGGAACTGGTTGCCCCCAGGAGGAGTGCTCGCCTTAAGGCCAGAGGAGGCGGGGCTCCTGGGGGCCGGGACCGCCCCTGGCCTTAGAAGAGGATAAAAGCCCAGTCAGCCCGGCCCCAGGTTGCGGGAGCAACGTCGTTGTTGGCTTCGGACCTTCCTGTGTTCCTGATCCCTGCTCGGCCTCCTGTTCCTGACTATCCGGTACTCCTGTTCCCTGCTCGGCTTCCTGTTCCTGACTATCCGGTACTCCTGTTCCCTGCTCGGCCTCCTGTTCCCGACCATCCGGTGTTCCTGTTCCCTGCACAGCCTCCTGTTCCAGCGTACCTGTTCCCCGCCCGGCTCTCTGCCTCGGACCTTGCCCCTCTTCGTGTGGACTCTGCTACACCCAAGGTACCTTACCCCCGGGACCAGCACAGTTAGGCATGAGTTGGCTGGATAGACACAGCCCATCCTTAGCGTGGTACCAGCGGCAGCTCACCTTTGGCTCGTCCTACTGCGCACAACATTGCATCCAGACCGGCCAGGAGGAGGAGGGCCAAGAAGAAGGGCAGCAGTTGCATCTAGGCATGGTACAGGCAGTGCCCCACAAGTACAAGGAGTTCTTGGAGGTCTTCTGCGAAAAGGAAGCTGACCAGTTGCCACCCCACCGGCCCTACGACTGTGCAATTGACCTCTTACCAGGGGCGACGCTGCCGACTGCGAAGCTGTATTCCATGTCTGAGGATGAGATGCAGGAACTCAGGGAGTTCATAGATCACAATTTGAAGCGGGGATTCATCCGAGAATCCAAAGCAGTGGGGGGCAGTCCTGTGTTCTTCGTGAAGAAGAAAGACACGCCCCAAAAAAGGCTCATTGTGGACTATAGGTTCATAAACTCGATGACAAAGCCCAAGGCCTTCCCCATGCCCAAGATTGACGACCTGCTCGCGACGGTGAGGAAGGGGAGGATCTTCACCAAGCTGGATCTACGCGGAGCATACAATCTCATACGCATGCGGGAGGGTGACGAGTGGAAGACGGCCATGTTCACGCCCCTGGGCACCTATGAATACAGAGTTATGCCGTTTGGTCTCCAAAACGGCTCTCACTGTTTCCAAGCATTCATGCACCACGTGCTAGCGGGACTCCTCTACAAGAAGTGTGTTTGCTTCCTCGACGACATCCTGATCTTCTCGGAATCGCAGGAGGCTCACGAGAGAGACGTAAAGGAGGTCCTGCAGAGACTACGGGAGCACAGACTCTACGCCAAGCTGGAGAAGTGCCAGTTCGACGTGACGGAGGTGGATTTCCTGGGCTACAGGCTGTCTGACAAGGGACTAGCCATGGACAGCGCCAAGGTCCGCGCGGTGTTGGACTGGAAGAGCCCACGCAATCGGAAGGAGGTCCAGAGCTTCGGCGGCTTCGCCAACTTTTACCGCAAGTTCATCAGGGGTTTCGCGAAAGAGACGGCAGCTATCACGGACACCCTCAGTTCCAAGAAGAAGAAGTTCACCTGGACGGACCAGGCGGAGCAGTCCTTCAGGAGACTTAAGAGCCTCTTCGCGTCCGAAGAACAGCTGCTACACGTGAATCCCGGCAGGCCCATGTGGGTTGAGACTGACGCATCTGACAGAGCAGCGGGGGCCGTCCTCTTGCAGGAAGATCCGCAAGGGAACTGGAGGCCCTGCGCGTTCTACTCCCGGAAGCTCAGCAAGTCGGAACAGAACTACACCATCTGGGACAGGGAGTTGTTGGCCATCCACGCAGCTTTCAAGGCGTGGAGGCACTTCCTCATCGGAACCAAGCACACCGTACAGGTCCGCACGGACCACAAGAACCTAGAGTATTGGCGCACGGCGAAGCTCCAGAGCCAGAGGCACATACGCTGGGCAGAGTTCTTTGCGGATTTCGACTTCAGGATAGAGTACATCCCGGGAGACAACAACGTCATAGCAGATGCGCTCTCCAGGAAACCGCAGTATCTCGAGGAAGCGGCACCAGCGGCAGCCAGGCACATTTTCGCACCGCAGGCGTGGGCGTGCGCTTCAGCCGCAGTGGACCTGGACGCGGTACGTCGCGCGCTGCAGACGAACCCGTTCGCACAATCCAAGATGGAGGAGGTGCGGAGTGGCACAGCGAAGGACGACGAGTTCCAGATACGCGACGGCCTGCTAACCCGCAAATGTGCTCTCTACATGCCGGGGGACGATCTCCACGCAAAGGTTCTGCAGCAGTTGCACGACGCACCCAGCGCGGGTCACTTCGGCAAGGAAAAGACGGCGGAATTAGTAGCCAGAGATTTTTGGTGGCCCCAGATGCGAGGAGAGGTCGCGGATTACGTCGCCAGGTGTGACACTTGTCAGAGGTCCAAGTCAGTGCACAAGAAGCCAGCGGGACTGCTGGAACCGTTGGAGACGCCAATACAGCCGTGGGAGAGGGTGGCGCTGGACTTTGTTACTGATCTGCCCAGTTCGCGAGGCAAGACGGCGGTGCTTGTGGTTGTAGACCTGTTCACCAAGATGGCGCACTTCATTCCTTGCGCGAAGGTGGCAACAACGGAACAGACCGCCAAGCTGTTCATAGACCACGTGTTCAGGGTGCACGGCTTGCCACGGTCCATCCTGTCCGACCGCGGTCGCCAATTCATTTCCAGTTTCTGGCAGAAGCTCCTCGGCATCCTGAACGTCAAGATCAACTTAGCGTCGGCGAGACACCCGCAGACCAACGCCCAAGCGGAGAGGGTCAACGCCATCATTGTTATGTCATATTGCTTGTGAGTGCCCCTCGTACCCAGAAATAGGGTCCTTGGGGATGGAGACTTGGCAAAAAATCAGAAAAACCCTCTTCGCAGAACCGAGGGCTCCGATTCATTGTCTGCTCACTTGGCAGAAGTGTGCGGATGCCGTCGCTAGATTAGGTCCCCAGGCGTCTCCGTCGGCACCCGCACCAGACAATTCCCCACCAACTGCCCTGCCACCTGCCCTTTTAGCCATAACAGACAATCTACCTCCTTACCCAAAGCTTTTGCCTCCATCGCAACTTTCTCTAACCCCCCCTTCGCCTCAGCCCACATCCACCCCCCATCCCCCCTTCCCTCCCTCCTTCGCCTGCTCCTACAGGAGCTGTGCGTGCTGCACTTTTTCAAGCTAGACAGGAAGGAATTCTTTCCTTGGAGGAGGAGGCGGGGTGGGCCGGAGAACTGCCGTCTGCTTTCCCTATTTCTTATACTAACCCTGGCACTGCGCAACAACAAATTATGTATGAGACGGTTCCTTATTCTATTCTGAGAGAATTAAGGAAAGCCATTACTGATTCCGGCCTAAAATCCACTTATGTGACAGGAATGCTGGAGGGAATAGCAACTGGTTATACAATGCTACCTCAAGATTGGAAAGATCTGATGCGCATGCTGTTATCCCCGGCTCAGTATGTAGTTTTTGAAAGTGAATTTAAGCATTGCGCAGTAGCCCTGGCTGATCCACAGCATTCAGCCAACCAACTCTTTGGTGCTGGTCCGTATGAATATTAGCCCAAGCGCAATTAACACCTTTACATTTTAGTCGCACCGCGACCTGTGTGCAACGCCCCTTTCGCAAAGTCCCTGTCTCAGGACAACCACTTAGCTCCTTTGTTAATATCAAGCAACAACATTTGGAGCCCTACCATCAATTTATAGATAGATTGAAAGAATCAGTCACTAGGCAGATTGATGACACTACAGCTCAAAATGAATTGATGAAAAAATTGGCTTTTGAAAATGCAAGTACTGACTGCAAAAAGGCTTTGCAGTCGATCATACATCGCCCTAAATATGACCTGGCCGATATGATTCAAGCCTGTGCAGATGTTGGAAGCCAGAGTCATGCGATGTCCTTGCTTGCCGGTGCCATCCAGGCTGGCAACAAGCCCACTTGGAACTGCTTCAACTGCAAGTGGCCAGGTCATTTTGCTAAACAATGGAGAGCCCCTGGCAGGGGTACAAACAGGAATGGTGATGCCAATAAGGCTAAGCCTTCCAAGAAATGCCCGAAGTGCGGTAAAGGCTATCATTGGGCAAATCAGTGCAGGAGTTCGGGAAACTCCTTAGGGGCCCCACTCCCGGGCCAGGACAAATAGGGAGCCCTCCGCCGTTAGTCTCCACTATTAAAACCATCTCAAAGGATACACGCTCTGATTTTACCATCGACTTAATTAATCAAGAAACCAAAGGCACTGTTTTACCTGGTGAAATTGTGCTTATGCCCACCCAATTGGCGGGCCCACTACCTCCTAAAGTCGCAGGTTTAATTTTACCCAAATTTTCTGCGGCAAAAGAAGGAATCCAGGTTATTCCAGGAGTTCTGGATCCTGACTATGTGGGCACAATATGTTAAGGGTTTCAGAACTCACAGGGTTAAAGAGTTCTGAGTGACGTCTCACATTCCTGAGGCGTGGTCACAGACTTTTATGGGAGTGGTTTACTCTGAGTGTTTCAGTCTGTCTGTGTCTCGTACGCTATGCGAGAGGAAGAATGTGCGAGCTTTCGCCGGGCTGATTTATGCTCTTATACTGCATGATTAAAGGCTAAGAAGATAAGGAACGCCTTGTGTTTGTTCTGAGTTATTACCCACACACTGCAATTGCTTCTAACCGCTGTGATCGCTCTGCTAACCGGCCAAGGCGGAGGAAGGACATTTGGATCGGCACGGACAGTTAGCAAAGCTGCGCAACGGAAGAGTGCTGGACTTCATGTTTGGCCCTCTTGGCGCTCTTGGCCGAGCATGGGTTATGGGGCAGTTTGCCAACGCTTTGAAGCCTTTGCAGAAGGAACGTCCCACGTGTGGGGGAGAGCCAGCTGAGAAGACGCTGGGGCCAGCTAGAGCTTTCTGAGGCTGAAAGAAGCTCGCTGGGAAGGAGGAGCCGATCTGCCGGGAGCCGGAGGAAGCTACTGCTGTCGTTCGTGAGTACGCTTAACCCCGGGGGAGGAGATGGCTCAGTCCCAGGAACATGGCTTTGAGCTTAAGCTGCCATGTGCGAAGCTGACCAGCCAAACGTGGCTGGAGTGGAGTTATCTAGCAGAGTTGTCCTTAGTCAGAGCCAGGCTCTGGGAAATGGTCCAGCCGATGTCTAAGGCAGCTGGGGCGGTTGCAGACCAACGTGAAGCTGAGAAGCATGTGCTTGCGTTTTTGGCTGAGAACGTGGCTGCTGATCTGAAGCCTATTGTTCTGGGTGCCAGGAAGCCAGAGGCCGCTTGGCTAGCGCTCCAGGAAGCTTGTGAAGCTGGAGGCGGAAGCAAGGGCCGGGAGATGGCTGCATCAGAACAGGAAAGGCAAGATGGCGCTGACCACCTTCGTGGAAGCCGGTGCACAGCTGGGAAAAGCTGTGGGGCCCCTGAGGGGGGCGAAGGGTCTAAAAGCTGCGTGGGTGCTGCAACATGTCTGCGTGAGGAGCCTGGAGAGAGGCAAGCTGCTGGGAGCCCTTTACCCATCAGAGGGGGTGCAGGAAAGCGTCCTGGGAGCCCTGTGAGAAGTGGGGGGGCGATGAGCAGTAAAAGCTCAGAAAAGCCTCTTTTTCCAAAGGCTGCCAAGAGTTGTTTGCGTCGTAAGTCGAAGCCTGGGAAGCTGGACAGAGCTGAAGGCTTCAAGGTCAGCCACCTGCTGCAGAGGGAGATAACGGCTGCAGAGCTGTCTGGGAACGCTGAGATAAGTCCAGTCTTCAGGGCAACTAAAAGAGTTGCGGTTATGGAAGCTGCCAAGGACAGGGGCAGCGGGACGTTTGTTGCCATGGCAACGCTACAGGACAACTCCAGCAAGGACAGAATGTTGCAGTGGGTGGTGGATTCCGGTGCCAGTCATCACCTGATTGGAACACCACCTGCTGGGGGGCTGCGGAACTGCAGGGCTGTTTCAGCTGGGACAACTGTTACGTTTGCTAATGGGACACAAAAGCCAGTTTCTAACGTTGCAAATGTTTATGTTTCCTTTTTGCAGGCGGAGCTGGAGTGCTACATTGTTCCGGAGGTACATTGTTGCCTGTTATCTGTACCAGCTCTTGTAAAGCAAGGGTACAAAATTTGCTTTGAAAATGATGCCTGTTCCATTTTCAGAGGGGGGAAACAGCTTGTCAACGTGAAATGCAAGAACAATCTCTTTGTTCTGGAAACACCTCTGGAGGGTGGGGGGAATGCTGGAAAAGCACAGGCGCAGTGTGCTAGTGTTCCCAGCCATGATTCATGTGTTCATGTATGGCACAAGAGAATGTCTCATGCTTGTTTGGAAGATGTTCAGAGGTTGCCCGGCTGCACTAAGGGTTGCAAAATCACACCATGTGAGGGATCCCTAGAGTGCAGGGCATGCAGAAAGGTACAAAGGTGCAGTTTTCCCGGGGTAGAGGGTAACCACAAAACCTTTTGAACTTGTTCACACAGACCTTGCAGGACCCATGAAGTGTGAGAGTCTGGGTGGGGCCAGGTTTGTGCTGACAGTGACAGATGATTTTTCTCAGAACGGATGGTCTTTCTCAGAACGCAGGGGGAGGCGGCGCAACTGATCCAGGATTGGGTTGCGGAGGTGGAACTAAGGTTCTCCACCAAAGTGCAAGGGTTCAGGAGCGACCGTGGGTCACAGTTCACTGGGTCTGCTCTGAAGGAGTTTTTCAAGCAAAAGGGAATTCGTCACCAGGTGACGGGTGCTAAGTCTCCTCAAGAGAGAGGCGTGGCAGAGCACAGGAGTGAAACACTGGCTGAAGCTGTCAGGGTTTTGCTGTGTGATGCTGGGCTGCCTCAGAGCTTTTGGAGTGAAGCTTGGAAATTTGCCAGCTTTGTTTTTAACAGGTCCTACAATCACGCTGTAGGTGACACACCGTTTTTTCTGTTGCACAAGCAAAAGCCACAGGTGCATTTCTTCCGTGCGTTTGGTTCCAGGGCTTCAGTGCCAATACCAACAGCTCAACGGAAGGAGGGTGGTCCAAGGTACCAGGAAATGATCTTCTGTGGGTATGATCCTGCAACAAATGGGTGGAAGTTTGCATACCCAGAGGGTGATCGGACCAAGCTGCTGGTCAGCAAGCTTGCTGAGTTCTGTGAGCAGGGTGGTTGGTCACGGCCTAGGGATGGTCCTGATGTTTTCTCAGAATGTCTGTCTGATTCTGAGGGGGAGGAAAGGGAGGAAGGAGAAACAGAGGCGGAGCCTGTTGCTGAAGACCAGGTTGCTGATGAGGGTCAAGCACAGGGGTGGGTTTCTCCACAGGCTGTTAAGAGAGAACCCAAGAGTGAGCCTTCATCTCCTGTTAGCCAAGTGCAGAAGGCCCGAAGACGCAGCAAATCAGAGGGGGAGTCTTCTGTGCTAGGAGACACACTTGCTGATCCCAGTGGGTCAGGAGGAGCACCTGAGTTCGTGCTCCGGCGGTCAACTCGCACCACAAAGGGGATTCCACCTGAGAGGTTTCAGGTCACCAGTGCGTGGGTTGGTTTCGCACAGTGTGATTCTGGGAGTGTGGAAGGGATTCAACAATTGCCTGGGATATATGCCAGTGGGAGGCAAAAGGCAATGGGAGGTGAGTTGAACTCAAAGAGGTCTGTAAATATGTGTCCTCAGTTTCCCTCAGGATGCAAGACGAGAGGGGGTGTTAAGGGTTTCAGAACTCACAGGGTTAAAGAGTTCTGAGTGATGTCTCACATTCCTGAGGCGTGGTCACAGACTTTTACGGGAGTGGTTTACTCTGAGTGTTTCAGTCTGTCTGTGTCTCGTACGCTATGCGAGAGGAAGAATGTGCGAGCTTTCGCCGGGCTGATTTATGCTGTTATACTACATGATTAAAGGCTAAGAAGATAAGGAACGCTTTGTGTTTGTTCTGAATTATTACCCACACACTGCAATTGCTTCTAACCGCTGTGATCGCTCTGCTAACCAGCCAAGGCGGAGGAAGGACGTTTGGATCGGCACGGACAGTTAGCAAAGCTGCGCAACGGAAGAGTGCTGGACTCCATGTTTGGCCCTCTTGGCGCTCTTGGCCGAGCATACAATAATGGTTCAACTTTGGAGCCACATGCCCATGCAGTTAAAGAAGGGTGAGTCCTGGGCGCATTTGGTGGTGCTCCCTTCTCACCCTACTGTTTCTGTTATTGATAGTAATTTGCACGAGCTCTCTCCTTTTTATCCACAGCTGTTAGCTGTAATCCAGCGGATTGGTCATCAGAAACTTCTTCGTAAGTACAAGACAAATGGCAAGGTTCTGGAAGGCTTGATTTACACAGGCGCGGACATTTCTGTAATTTCCAGTAGTTGCTGGGACCCCACGTGGCCCCTTGAGTCTGCCTCTGCAGTTTGGGGTGTAGGTGGACCTCAAACCTCTTCCAAAAGCGTACAGTGGCTGCCTGTTTCTCTGCCTGATAGCTCTGAAACCATTGCATATATCCAGCCCTGTGTGTTAAAAATCCATCTCAATCTGTGGGGCAGAGACTTACTACAACAATTACAAGCTACCATTCAATTAAATGAGTAAGCTTGCACTCCCCCTCCACTGCAAATCAACCACCCCGGTATGGGTAGAACAATGGCCCATAACGGGGGGAAAGCTACTTGCTTTAGTGCTCATTTTCAGCATTTTGTTTTTGCCTCTTTCTGCTTCCGCTCTTAATAGCGGTAACTCCATACCAACAAATGTGTGGGAATCTTTTGCAAAGACCCTCAATATTTCTTCCTTTTGCCTAACCCAACAGGTATCAATAGGTGAAATCCTTGGCTCCTGCCTTATCCCTGTTTGCCATGACCCTTTTGACATACAAAATGATACCTGGTTTTTCTCATCCCTACCCCAAAATGATTCTCTCCGCACCCTTGGTTATTCCGGTTACCACAACTGGGGTAACCAAGTGCGCAGACACCCACCTTTGGCCATTGATTTGTTGACCCCATACGTGGCTTCTTTTAATGTCACCTGTGCCCGTATGGTCAATTGCACAAAATCCAACTGTGTGAAAATGGGCAAGGATAATTTCCACTGCTCTAATTATGTAAATATTTCTTATGTATATAAATACAAAGAACTACCTGCTGGCTGGTTCTGGACGTGTCCTGGCTATGCATTTAATTACATTCCAGCAAACATCAGCCATGGCACACCCTGCTGCTTAAGCCGTTTGTCCATCGTATTACCCAAAAAGCATCATTTGACCCGCTCTCAATATCGCCGCTCTATTGCATTGACTAACGATTGTGACGATTCAATTTCTCTTCCCAGTAGGTCTGAATATATCTCTTTTTTATAATATTTTATTAGGTTTTATCAATAGAAAAGTTTAGAAAAATACAAAAAACGAAAAAGATACAAAATACAAAAATACATACATTAAACACAAAGATAGAAAAAGAAAAAAGCACATATAAAAGAAAAACAAAAATTCCCTCTTTCTTAGTTTCTCATCTTTAGTTAACTTATTTTCCTGACTTCCTCGCGTCTCCCATTTTTGTATCCCTTTTAGAAATTGGTTCAGCAAGTTCATGTCCTATTAGTTTATCTATTATTAATCCCATCTTACATTTTACCTTGTTGCTAGAACCCCTTCAATTCATTTCAATGTCATCAGCATTCAAAAATTTTACAATATTTCTGCAAATAAGTTTTAAACTTCCTCCAATCTTCTTCCACCAACTCTTCTCCCTGGTCTCGGATTCTGCCAGTCATTTCCGCCATCTCCATATATTCTATTAGTTGCATCTGCCATTCTTCCAAGGTGGGTAGGTCTTGTGTCTTCCAATGCTTTGCGATGAGAATTCTTGCTGCTGCTGTAGCATACATAAAAAAAGTTCTATCCTTCTTTAACACCGATTGGCCAACTATTCCCAGGAGAAAGGCCTCTGGTATATTTAAATACCTTTTTCAGTTCATTATATATCATTTCCCAGAAAGCCTTGATCCTTGGGCACGTCCACCAAAGGTGAAAGAATGTACCTTCAATTTCTTTACATTTCCAACATTTGTTATCGGGCAAGTGATATATTTTTGCTAGCTTGACTGGCGTCATGTACCACCTGTATATCATTTTCATAATATTCTCTCTTAGGGCATTACATGCCGTAAATTTAATCCCGGTGGTCCACAACTTCTCCCAGTCAGCAAACATAATATTATGTCCTATATTTTGTGCCCATTTTATCATTGCAGATTTTACTGTTTCTTCCCCAGTGTTCCATTTCAACAGCAGATTGTACATTCTTGAAAGTATCTTAGCATTGGGTTCTAACAATTCTGTTTCTAACTTTGATTTTTCCACCTGGAAACCAATTTTTTTATCCAAGTTATAAACCTCTCTTATTTGAAAGTAATGTAACCAGTCTCGCACCTTCTCTTTAAGTTTGTCGTAACTCTGCAATTTCAATTTATCACCTTCCTGTTCTAAAATTTCCCAATATTTTGGCCATTTAGCCTCCATATTGAGTTTTTTTCAAAGCTTTCGCTTCCATAGGTGATAGCCACCTTGGGGTTTTATTCTCCAGAAAATCTTTGTACCTTGTCCAGACATTAAACAGTGCTTTCCTGACAATATGGTTTTTAAATGCCTTATGTGCCTTTACCTTGCCATACCATAGATATGCATGCCATCCAAATATGTTATCATACCCTTCAAGATCCAAAACATCTGTATTCTCAAGAAGTAGCCATTCCTTCAGCCAGCAAAAAGCTGCTGACTCATAATAAAGTTTTAAGTCTGGCAAGGCAAACCCCCCTCTGTCTTTAGCATCAGTAAGAATCTTAAATTTTATTCTGGGCTTTTTGCCCTGCCAGACAAATCTAGATATATCTCTTTGCCACTTCTTGAAACAGTCCATCTTATCAATAATTTGCAATGATTGAAATAAGAATAACATTCTCGGCAAAACATTCATCTTAATAACAGCAATTCGACCCAGCAAGGAAAGCTTCAGATTCGTCCAAATTTCTAGATCTTTTTTCACCTCTGACCAACATTTCTCATAGTTGTCTTTAAATAGGTTCACATTCTTGGATGTCATATTCACCCCCAGGTATTTTACCTTCTTTACTAATGTTAAGTCTGTCTCTTTCTGAAACCTCTCTTTCTCTATCTGCGCCAAATTTTTCTCCAAAACCTTAGTTTTCAATTTGTTCAATTTAAAGCCTGCCACTTGACCAAAATCCTGGATTACTTCTAGGGCCCTCTTAGTGCTGGATATCGGCTCCTGTAATGTCATAACGAGATCATATAACACCGGTCTTGAAAGACCTACATTGGCTCCCAGTACGTTTCCGAGCACAATTCAAAGTGTTGGTGCTGACCTTTAAAGCCCTAAACGGCCTCGGTCCAGTATACCTGAAGGAGCGTCTCCACCTCCATCGTTCTACCCGGACACTGAGGTCCAGCACCGAGGGCCTTCTGGCGGTTCCCTCACTGCGAGAAGCCAAGTTACAGGGAACCAGGCAGAGGGCCTTCTCGGTAGTGGCGCCCTCCCTGTGGAACGCCCTCCCACCAGATGTCAAAGAGAACAACAACTACCAGACTTTTAGAAGACATCTGAAGGCAGCCCTGTTTAGGGAAGCTTTTAATGTTTGATGTATCATAGTATTTTAATATTCTTTTGGAAGCCGCCCAGAGTGGCTGGGGAAACCCAGCCAGATGGGCGGGGTATAAATAATAAATTATTATTATTATTATTATTATTATTATTATTATTATTATTATTATTATTATCATCATCATCATCATCATCATCTGCAAAAGCTTTAAGTTTGTATTGTTTAACTCTGACCTGAATACCTTGAATCAAATGGTCCCTTCTAATCATATTTAGCAAAACCTCCAGGACCGAAATGAAAAGCAATGGGGAAATTGGGCAACCTTGTCGTGTCCCTTTCTCTATTTTAAACTCTTCTGTAACCATATTGTTTACTATCAATTTGGCTTTTTGTTCAGAATATATCGCACCTATACCATTTTCAAAGTTTTGTCCAACCCCCATCCCCTGAAGATTTTTCTTCATAAGACTTCCGGAGGCGGCGCGAAACAAGCAATGGCGGTCCTCTTCGCGCTGTGAAGAGGGGCTCCGCAGAAAAGGGTCGTGCGCTGCGGCACAGCGACGACCCATCAAGAAAAACCACGGGCAGAGTGAGCCCGTGACCGTGGGACTCGGCGGGCACCTGGAGCGACCCCCAAAACGAAGAAGGGACCCCATAAGGGGCTCCGGAAGCGCGGAGGGGAAGCGGTGCTGTGAGTTCATCGCTCTTTCTGCGGGAGCGAAGCTGCGCGGCTGTTGCTGATGAGCACTGACCTTTCTTCCTTAAATATTGGATTCTAAACCACCTACTCGTGAGTAAGAATTACTCTATATTGGATTATAAATTTTTAAATTTGGCTGAAAGCGGGAGACGAAAAAAGGAAGTCCGTCTTCCGGCAAGGCTTAAAGATCAAAGGCAAAGAACTGACAAACTGGAAGCAGCTGAAAGGGATTATAAAACTGGAAGCATCGTGCGCTGGTGGAATTGGTAAAAGGAAAGGCAAGTCTTATTTTTTCTTTTTTACTATTGGGGTGATTTAAATTGGAAACCCTCCTTCTTCTGTGGACTTTTAAATTTAAGAAACCAAACCTCGGGCTGACAGAAGGGAAAAGAGCTGTCTTTGCGGATACAATATTTATCTGAAATTGTTACATTGGAGCGCTATTGGAAGATACAACTGAGCAACTGTAGCCTGCACCTTTTAGAAGAAACTTAATGGCAACTTGGGAAAGGCTCTGCAAGTGGAAAAAGCTTTAAGGACTATTGTTAAATTATTTAGCTGCAGGGACTTTAATGGCGGCTAAACTTTTCTCTTTCTTTCCTGAACTGTAACAATACTCCCTCTAGTGGAGTTGGGATTTACAAACTCTTGGGAACTAACTTTGTTTTGACTCTCTGCTGTTTTGTTATCTACACTGAGGAACTGTCTTTCCCATGGGACAATAGACTATTTGACCTTGACTCATAGACAGGTGTGGAATGAGTGGCCCTCCGAAAACAAGATCTGCAAAAGCGAAAGCAGGGAAAGGCCAACTTGTGCAAACAACTTTGACTACCCAAGCACGTAGATCATCAGTTCCAGCTGTATTAAAGGGAGCTGAATTGCAAACAACAGCTGTATTAAAGGAAGCGGAACAGCCAACAACAGAGGATATGGCTGCAGGGGGATCTGATACTCTTCTAAATGAGATGTTACAACAATTTGCAATTTTAAATAAGAAGGTAGATGATCAAACAGCAAAAATTGACTTAGCCACATCCTCTATTACAAAACTATCTGAACAAGTGGCACAACATTCACAAGCAATTGGGAACTTAAAAGACTCCACTTCTGAGAATCGGAAATTGGCTGAGGCTGCAAATTTAAAAGCAGACCAAGCAAATCAGAAAGTGGACGAATTAAAAGGAGAGGTAAGGCCACTACATAAACATATAAGTGACCAGCTGGCCTACCTGTCTATGGTGGAACTGAGAAATCGGGAAAATAATTTAAGATTACGATCTATCCCAGAGCTTGAGAAAGAAGATTTGACTGGCTATTTGACAGCAGAATTTTCTAAGTTCTGGGGTATACAAGAAGATAAAGACTTTAAAATAACAACTGCGTTTAGATTGGGAAGAGTTGCAAGGAAGGACAGACCTAGAGACTGTCTGATCATTTTGAGGACTAAACAGGAGAGAGACAAAATACTAGACCTTCATTTTAAGAAATCACTTGATATCCAAGGTAAAAGAGCGGAAATCTACAGAGATATCCCAAAACAACTTTTGGACCTCAGGACGGCATATACAGACTTAGCAAAACTTTTGAGAGGCAACGCAATTCCTTATAGGTGGGAGTTTCCCCAAGGTTTGTCTTTCAATTACAAAGGAAAGAAAGTTAAAATCAAAACAACAGAAGACAACCAGAAGTTTCTGCACGACCACAGAGAAGATCTTCAGAAGGGAGCAGCAGTTTCTTGGCCACCGCCACCGTCTGGAATAGTACCAATACCTACACCTTCGGACCCGGAAGAAAAGAAGGACACTCCATAATAAAAACAACAGATTGATTCAGGATGTCTCTGCAGCTGTATAGTTGGAACATTAATGGAGCAAATTCCCCGGAGAAAAGGAAAAGGATCTTTCATATTTTGAAAAAAGAACATCTGGACATAATTTGCCTGCAGGAAACACATGTGACTAGACTCCACAGGAAAGTGTTAATTAATAAAAGACTAGGCCAAGAATTTATTTCATCAGACAGAGTCAAGAAGAGAGGTGTGGTGATCTACGCAAAGGAGAACTTGTCACCGAAATTCTTGTTTAAAGATGAACAAGGAAGAATCCTGGCAATTGAAATACAAACACAAGGAGAAAAAGTTTTGATAGTAGGAATTTATGCACCAAATGAGGGGAAATCGGAATTTTATAAGAAGCTGCATGAGACACTGCTGGACTATCTGGACTATTCCAACATCATTATGATGGGAGACATGAATGGGGTGGTGTCTACTCTTATGGATAAGTCACAAAATCAAAACCTAACTAAGGATGGCAGACTACCTAAAACCTTCTTTGAACTGACAGACAACATGGACTTGATTGATATTTGGAGGACAAGGAACCCTCTGGGTAAAGAGGGAACTTTCTTTTCTGAGGCCCACCTGTCATGGACAAGAATCGACCAAATTTGGACAACTAGAGGGCTGGCACCTAAGACTGTAAAAGTGGAAATCTGCCCAAAGACCTGCTCCGACCATAATGCTCTGAAAATGGAAGTGAGATTCACTCCACCCGGTTCCTTCAGATGGAAAATGAATGACACCTTGCTAAGAGATCAAGAGATTGTAAAGAAGGCCCAAAAAGCTTTAAAGGACTATTTTGAAATCAATTTGAACACCTCGGTGGAAAAAAGAATAATCTGGGACGCAAGTAAAGCAGTAATGAGAGGGTTTCTGATACAACAGAATACGATTAAGAAAAAACTCTGGAATGGAAAAAAGGATAAGATACTGGAGAAGATAAGAGATGGAGAGAAAAAATTAAGATCAAAACCAAAATCTAAAGAGATTCTGAGAGAAATTAAATTCCACCAGTCACAATATTCGAAATTGATAAACCAAGAAGTGGAATGGAAAATTAAACAAATGAAACAAAGATCTTTTGAATCAGCGAACAAATGTGGGAAACTGCTAGCATGGCAGTTGAAAAAAAGACAAAAATTAAATTATGTCACCAATCTAGAGGTTGAAGGGAAGAACATCCAGAACCCAGGGGAAATTAGAAAGTGTTTCCAGAAATATTTTAAAAAATTGTACACGCAAGGGCCCGAGGAAGTGTCTGAGATGGATCAATTCTTAAAAGCCAACGGATTACCAGAACTATCTCAGGAGAAGAGATCAATCTTGAATTATAAAATAACACAACAGGAAATTGAGGTTGCCATTCAGAACATGCAGCTGGGTAAATCTCCAGGCCCAGATGGACTTACCTCCAAGTATTACAGGACGTTAAAGGACTATTTGATACAACCATTAATGGAGGTTTGCAATCAGATTATGGGGGGAGGAAGGGCACCGGAAACGTGGAAAGAAGCTTTCATCACATTGATACCCAAAGTGGAAACTGAAAAGACCCAACTTAAGAACTACCGTCCCATCTCACTCCTAAATGTGGATTACAAAATATTTGCAGACATTTTGGCAAGTAGATTTAAAAAGGTACTAAATGAAGTAATTCATAAGGACCAAGCAGGCTTTCTCCCAGGCAGGCATTTGTTTGACAACACCAGGAACATTATTGATATTCTGGAACTTTTGCAAACAAATGTTAACACTAAAGCAGTGTTAATTTTTATTGATGCAGAGAAGGCCTTTGATAACATTTCTTGGAAGTTTATGAAGAAAAATTTGGAAGGGATGGGAGTGGGCCGGGGGTTTGTAAATGGTATAGAAGCAATTTACTCAGAACAGAAAGCTAAGCTGATAGTGAACAATGTGGTGACAGAAGAGCTCCAAATTGAAAAAGGAACACGTCAGGGGTGCCCCCTTTCCCCCCTATTATTTATTTCCGTCCTGGAGGTACTCCTGAATATGATTAGGAAGGACCGGCAGGTACAAGGAATACGGGTCGGAGCGAAACAATACAAACTGAAAGCTTTTGCAGATGACTTGGTTTTAACACTTCAGGAGCCAGAATCTAGTACAAAAAGAGTTTTAGAATTGATTCAGGAGTTTGGTCGGGTGGCGGGATTTAAGTTGAATAAACAAAAAACTAAAGTTTTGGGAAAGAATTTGACACCTTCAGAAACTGATGGGTTCCAGAAGGAAACAGAATTAAATGTGGTTAAAAAAGTGAAATACCTGGGGGTTAACCTGTCTTCCAAAAATTTGAATTTATTCAAAGATAATTATGAAAAATGTTGGTCAGAGGTTAAAAAAGACCTAGAATCTTGGTCAAGATTGAAACTTTCCTTGTTGGGCCGAATTGCAGCTATAAAGATGAATGTATTGCCAAAGATGCTGTTTTTGTTTCAAACCTTGCAGATCGTGGACAGAGTGGAATGTTTTGGAAAGTGGCAGAAGGATATCTCAAAGTTTGTCTGGCAGGGCAAAAAGCCCCGAATAAAGTTTAAAATATTAACTGATGCAAAAGAAAGAGGGGGGTTTGCCCTGCCGGACTTAAGGTTATACTACGAGGCTGCAGCCTTCTGCTGGATGAAAGATTGGTTTCTGCTAGAGAACACCGATGTCCTAGATCTGGAAGGTTTCAACAACTCGTTAGGATGGCATGCATATTTGTGGTACGACAAGGTAAAAACGCATAAAATGTTCAAAAACCATATTGTCAGAAAAGCAGTATTTATGGTCTGGACAAAATACAAAGACTTACTAGAAAGTAAGACTCCGAGGTAGTTATCACCAGTGGAGGCCAAGGCTCGGAAAAAAACCAATATGGAGGTCGGTTGGCCGAAATATTGGGAAATGGTAGAAAAAGTTGGAGATAATTGGAGACTGCAGAGTTATGAAAAATTAAAGAACAAGGTGCAGGATTGGTTTCATTATGCCCAAATTCATGAGGTTTTTAAGTTGGATAAAAAAACAGGATTCCAGGTGGAAAAATCGAAACTTGAGACAGAACTGTTAGAACCAAAGACTAAGTTATTATCAAGAATGTATAACTTGCTGCTTAAATGGAACACTCAGGATGAGACAGTCAAATCAGCCATGATAAAATGGGCTCAAGACATTGGGTACAACATTATGTTTGAAGACTGGGAAAGGTTATGGACCACCGGTATGAAATTTACGGCATGCAATGCCCTGAAAGAAAACATTATGAAAATGATATACAGGTGGTACATGACCCCAGTCAAGCTTGCTAAGATATACCATTTGTCTAATAACAAATGCTGGAAGTGTAAGGAGGCTGAAGGGACATTCTTTCACCTCTGGTGGACATGTCCAAGAGTGAAGGCCTTCTGGGAAATGATCTACAATGAGTTAAAAAAGGTGCTTAAGTACACCTTTTCTAAGAAACCAGAGGCCTTCCTCTTGGGCATTGTCGGCCAAAAGGTGTTAAAGAAGGATAGAACGTTTTTTATGTATGCAACCACAGCAGCAAGAATTCTTATTGCTAAACATTGGAAGACTCAAGATTTGCCCACACTGGAAGAGTGGCAAACGCAATTGATGGACTACATGGAATTGGCCGAGATGACTGCCAGAATCCGAGATTTGGGAGAAGAAACAATCGAGGAGGATTGGAAAAAATTTAAGGACTATTTGCAAAAATTTTATAAATTATATGAACTATAAAAATTCGCACGATTTGGAATGGCTAGCCCCAGCAACGAGAGTGGATGATATATGAAATTAGGTTGGTTAATAAGTAATTTAAATTTAAAACGTAATGATTTGAAAGTACAAAAGAAACACATGAAACAAGGTTATAATTTGCTGATAAATTTATTGTTGAGAATGCATTGTGTGGGAGATGTGGGGAAGTCCGATAGAAGACTGAAATAAGCTTGGAAACAATTCTTTTTTCTCTTTTTTCTTTTTTTTTCTTTTTCTTTCTTGCTGTTCTTGTTTCTTTGTATATCTGACTGGTTATCTTTATCTGGAAAAATGCAATAAAAATTTATTTAAAAAAAAAAGAAAAGATTTTTCTTCATAAAACTCCAGGAAATGTTGTCAAAGGCTTTCTCCGCATCTACGAAAATCAAGACTGCTTTTGTGTTAATGTTCACCTGCAGCTTTTCTAAGATGTTAATTATATTCCTCGTATTGTCCGATTGTCTTCCAGGGAGAAAGCCGGCCTGATCTTTATGTATCACCTCTGCCAAGACTTTTTTCAGTCTTCTAGCCAAGATATCTGCAAAGATTTTGTAATCCACATTAAGTAGGGATATGGGGCGATAGTTCTTAAGTTGTGTCTTTTCAGACTCAGTTTTCGGTATAAGTGTGATATAAGCTTCTTTCCACGTCTCTGGCGCCTTTTCCCCCTCCATAATTTCATTGCAAACCTCCTTTAATGGTTGAATTAAATAGTCCTTCAAAGTTCTGTAATACTTGGAGGTTAATCCGTCAGGCCCTGGAGATTTGCCCAGTTGCATATTCTGAATCGCGCCTTCCACCTCTTGTTCAGTTATTTTGTAATTCAATAATACTTTGTTTTCTTGAGAAATTTTTTGTAATCCATTAGTTTTCAGAAATTGATCAATTTTCGACTCAATCTGCGGCCCTTGTGTATAAAATTGCTTAAAGTATCTCTGGAAGCAGCTTCTAATTTCCTGTGGATTCTGAATGTTCTTTCCCTCCACTTCAAGATTAGTAACCGTGTTTAATTTTTGTCTCTTCTTCAACTGCCATGCTAACAGCTTTCCACATTTATTAGCTGATTCGAAGGTCTTTTGTCTCATCTGTTTAACTTTCCATTCAGTGTCCTGATTTATCATTTTCATATATTGTACTTGATATGACTTAATTTCTCTCAAAATCTCTTGTGATTTTGGTTTAGCTCTAAGTTTTTTCTCTCCTTCTCTTATTTTCTCCAAAATCTTCTCTTTTTTCTCATTTTGGGTTCTCCTTTTTATTGCATTTTGCTGAATCAAAAACCCTCTCATTACGGCTTTGCTTGCGTCCCAGATTGTTCTTTTTTCCACTGTGGTCTTCAAATTTATCTCAAAATAGTCTTTTATTATTTTTTGGGCCTTCTTGGTAATTTCTGGATCTCTAAATCCTCCATCTGAAGGAACCAGTCGATATTGGTTTCATTTCCATTTTCACAGGATTATGGTCGGAGCAAGTTTTTGGGCATATTTCCACTTTTCGGATCTTAGGAGCCATTCCTCTGGTTATCCAGATTTGGTCAATCCTTGTCCAAGTCTCTTGGGCTTCAGAAAAGAATGTCCCCTTTCTACTTAGGGGGTTCTTAGTTCTCCAGATATCAATTAAGTCCATATTGTCTGTCATTTCAAAAAAAGTTTTCGGTAGTCTTCTGTCTTTTGTCACCACTTGTCTTTCTGACTTGTCCATATTTGTCGATACCACTCCATTCATATCTCCAAACATAATGATGTTAAAGTCCATAAAGTCCAGCAATGTCTCATGCAGTTTCTTATAAAATTCTGATTTCCCCTCATTTGGTGCATATATCCCTACTATCAAGAATTTCTCACCTTGAAATTGTATCTCAATAGCCACAAATCTTCCTTGATCATCTTTAAAGACAAATTTAGGTGATAAGCCAGTGTGGTGTAGTGGTTGAGAGCGGTAGTCTTGTAATCTGGGGAACCGGGTTCTAGTCTCCGCTCCTCCACATGCAGCTGCTGGGTGACCTTGGGCCAGTCACACTTCTTTGAAGTCTCTCAGCCCCACTCACCTCACAGAGTGTTTGTTGTGGGGGAGGAAGGGAAAGGAGAATGTTAGCCGCTTTGAGACTCCTTAAAGGGAGTGAAAGGCGGGATATCAAATCCAAACTCTTCTTTTGCGTAAATCACCACTCCTCTTTTTTTAACTTTGTCTGATGAAATAAATTCTTGTCCTAATCTTTTGTTAATTAATACTTTCCTGTGTGTTCTAGTCACATGAGTTTCTTGCAAGCATATCAAGTCCAATTTTTCCTTTTTCAATAGATGAAAGATTCTTTTCCTCTTATCAGGGGAATTCAAACCTCGAATATTCCAGCTTAATACCTGAAGAGACATTGTGTGGTTATTCTGCTTCCCCTCTGACTGCTCCCAGTACTTGTTCTTGGTCTGTGGGTGGTATCACTTCTGGTTTGTCCAGTTCCAATGGTAGCTTTGCTAGGTCCAAAACTCCTGGTTTTAATTTTGGTTCTCTTCTCTCTGCCTCTTTTTGTAGATCTTCCTCGTGATCCTTCAGGAATCTCACTTTGTCCTCCTCTGATCTTATCTTCACCCTTTTCCCTCTGTAAGTGAAAGACAGCCCCTGGGGAAATTCCCACCTGAAGATGACACTGTTTCTTCTTAACAAGTTCACCAGGTCTCCGTAGTTGGCTCTGAGGTCCAATAGATATTTTGGGATGTCTTAAAAAATTTCTATCCTTGAATCCTCTATTTCCAATGATTTCTGATAATGTAGGCCCAGTATTTTGTCTCTCTCTTCTCTAGATCTGAGTGTAATCAAACAGTCTCTTACCTTGTTCTTCCTTCCCCCTTTGTTCCCTTTGCCAAGTCTAAAGGCTGTCACTATCTTGAAGTCTTTCTCTGGGTCAAGGCCCCAGAATTCTTCAAATTCCTATGTAAGAAAGTCACTCAGTTTGCCTTCTTCCAATTCCGGTACCGCCCTGATCCTTAAATTAGCCTGTTTATCTTTCAATTCAATTAAGGACAGTTGTGCCTTATGGTCTTCTAATTGTTTATTAATTGGCTGTAATTTTCCTTCTACCGCCAGCACCTTTTCTTTAGCTTCGTCGGCAATTTTCCTTGTCAATTTAGATTCCTGCAACAATCGGTCAATAGCCTGAGTATTGGAGCTGATAGTTGTAGTGTTTAAATCAATTTTAGCTGACAATTTTTCTAAAGCTCCAAATATTTTGTCTAAAGATGCATTTAATGTCTCTTCAGAGCCTGTACTTTTTGCTCCAGGCTGCCCAGTGTCTTCTTTTTCTAGGACAGGAGGTGCTACTATTGATTGTCTTCGTTGCTGCAATCGTTTTTATCCTTGTAGGCTGGGGTTTTTCCTGATCCATTACTTTATCTTTAAAGTTCAAGGTCACTCACGCAGTTCAAATTTCCTTTCTGGTGAGAAAGTTTCCAGGCCAGCTGTAATGGAAAATCCCCAGCTATATCCCAGACCTCCTCTAGGGGAGCACCTTGGCAACAATGTTACTTTCAGAGCAACTTTTCCAAAAGCAGTCCTGCCCTTTTTAACTTCCACTTTTCCAATAAAAGGCAACAGTTCAATAATAGGCAACAGTTGCAAAGAGTCCTTTCCAGTTCACATGCAGAGTATTCACACACAGTTATAAATATTTATAAACGGTGCAACACTTTCTTACTGTCTCTGGCAGACCAATATCAGGGATTAGGCAGTGGTCTTTTTCCTCACTTTCTTATCCTCAAGTCCAAGATTTCCTTCTCCCCCTCACTCTAAGAGGGAGTTCTTGTATCTGGCATTAACATTTAAACTCCTCTTAATTCTGCTTCTCCAGCTCTAGCTTCAAAAGTCTTTGCTTTAATCCTGTTTACAAAACCAGAAGACGGACTTCCTTTTTACGCCTTCCCACTTCAGTGCCAAATTCAAGTTCGCTGCGTCGATCAAAGGCAAACCAAACATTTGATCTCCCGATTCTTAAAAAGTCTTACCCACGGGTTGTAATTTGAAAGCCGAAATTTCAAAGGAAACAGGTCAGCGCTCTCCAGCTTCACTCCACAGAAGTAGCGATCGACTCTCAGCACCGCGCCACCCCCGTTCCGCTCCAGAGCCCCTCGCGGGGTTCCTTTGCCACTTGGGGGGCGCTTCTGGCTTCCCTCACCTGCGGTTTTTGAACGGGTCCCCGCTGCGCCGTAGCGGTAAGACACAGTTTCCGCGGAGCTTCTCCCTCCGTCTTAGAAGGAGACCGCCATAGCCGTTGGCGCCGCCTCCGGAAGTCTGCTGAATATATCTCTTTAGCTGTTTCTCTCCTAGGAGTCCCTGGATTGGCTGTACGCAATAGTATGAACGCTAACTCTTTAGCTTGTTCTGCAGCAAAAGCCCTGAATTTTACTTCTCAAGCGCTTCATCTTCTAAATAAAGAGCAGAGTGAACTCCAGCATGGTCTTCTGCAGAACCGCGCTGCTATCGATTATCTATTGATGCTTCATCATTACGGCTGTGAACAAGTGGACGACATGTGTTGTTTTAATATTACTGATCATTCCAAAGCCATCCAAAAGCAAATCTCTCATTTGCAAAATCTTACACACCACATTAAACAGGACGTTGGACTTTCTGGCCTGTGGGACTCATTCACCCAGTGGCTCACTGGCTGGTTGCCAAACCTGAATTGGCTTCATAATCTCTTTCAATATTCCATTATTATAATATGTATATTGATTTTGCTATGTTGCTTCCTCCAATGCATTCCTGGACTCATAAGTCTTTTGTCTCGGCTTTTCTCTCCCCCTCAGCCACCCAATAAAATCATTGCTGCCTACTTTGCGAAATTGCAGCACCAGCAGTAAACCTAAGGGGAGATGTGGCGAACTTATTTCGGTCATGCGCTGGCATACCATGTATCCCGAAATATTTTTGTCCCGTCAACCCTGGTGAACCTATTTCGGGCATGCGCTGGCATACCACGTATCCCGAAGTATTTTTGTCTTATTCACCCAGAACACCTCGCAAATAAGAAAAGAAAGGGGGAGATGAAGGAAAGCATTGCTTTTGCACATGACCATGGCATGATGGGAAGCACTGCTTCTGCACATAACTGTGGCATGATGGGAAGTCTTGCTTCTAAGCTTTGTTCTGCTCATGCTGCTCAAACCGTGCTGATGCTAAGACATTCCCTCATCACCCTGGTACGTTCTGTTCACCTTGAGTTCACACCATATCAATCTATACTTACCCCTCCTTGTACATTCCATTTCGTACCACTCTGGTACGGGCAGTCCGAAACCATGCCTGTGTAAACTCTGCATTCCTTTTCCCAACCTTTAACCTGTCTATGATTAATGTCTTATATGCAATAATTAATGTCTTATATGCAACCCTTGCTTTGTACTTATGTTAACCAATCAGCAACAAGCACACACGTGGCAAACGCTGTATAATATCCAATAAAAGGGAGTCTCCGAGGCTTGCTCGAGAGACGCCTCCCGTATGACACCTACCTACTCGTCTGTCGTTCATTTCAACCCAACAGGGTGTCATGACCTTCTAGATCTAAAATATCCCAATTTTTTAATAAATACCAATCTTTCAACCAGAGAAGACATGAGGCTTCGTAATATAGCTTCAAATCCTGTAACCCGTAGCCACCTCTTTCTACAGTATCTATTAATATCTTATGCTTTACATTTGGTCTTTTACCCTTCCACAAAAATTTAGAAATTTCTTTTTGCCACTTGTTGATACTGCTGGTCTTTCCTGTAATTGGAATCGTTTGGAATAGAAAGAGTAGCTTCCGTAAAACTATCATTTTAATTACCGAAATACGGCCCAGGAATGATAAATTTAACCTTGTCCATGTCTCCAACTGTCTTTTGATATCTTTCCAACAATTGGTATAATTATCTTCATATAAGTTAATATTCCTTGGTGTTATCCATAATCCTAAATACTTGATTTTGTTTTTTTTGTTTTTTGTTTTTTTTTATAATATTTTTTATTGCTTTTTTCCAGGGTCAAATACATACTCAGTAACTCATCAAAAGCGACTTTACAGAAAAGAAGAAGAAAAAAATTAAGAAAAAAAATATTCATATTATCCAAACAATTTTTCATAATCTACTGGACTTCCCCACATCCTCCACACCCTGCGTTCTTTACAATAAAAATAACAGCAACTTATTACCTTGTTTCATGCGTTTTTTGTACTTTCATCTAATTATATTTTAGATTTAGGGTACTTGTTGTTAAGTCTTTTTTTCCCTATCATCAATCCTAAAAAACAAACATTACTCTAAATTTTGATCTTTTCATGGTTATAACTTAGTTTCCACCAATTTCAAGTTTAATTGCTGAAGCTAATTTTCCCAGAACTTAGCAAATTCTCAACATTCATATAGCTTATAATGTTTTTGTAAATAGTCCTTAAATTTTTTCCAGTCCTCCTCTATTGTTTCTTCTCCCAGATCTCGGATTCTGCCAGTCATTTCGGCCAACTCCATGTAGTCCATCAGTTGCGTGTGCCACTCTTCCAGCGTGGGTAGCTCCTGTGTCTTCCAATGTTTAGCTATAAGGATTCTTGCTGCTGTAGTTGCATATAAAAAGAAAGTTCTATCCTTCTTTAACACTCTCTGGCCCACAATACCCAGGAGGAAGGCCTCTGGTTTCTTGTGAAAGGTATACTTAAATACCTTTTTCATCTCATTGTAAATCATTTCCCAGAAGGCCTTCACCCTCGGGCATGTCCACCAGAGGTGAAAAAATGTTCCTTCAGCCTCCTTACATTTCCAACATTTATTATCAGACAGATGATATATCTTTGCAAGTTTGACTGGGGTCATGTACCACCTATATATCATTTTCATAATGTTTTCTTTCAAGGCATTACATGCCGTGAATTTCATACCAGTGGTCCATAACCTTTCCCAGTCTTCAAACATAATGTTGTACCCAATGTCTTGAGCCCATTTTATCATGGCTGATTTAACTATCTCATCTTGAGTGTTCCATTTAAGCAGCAAGTTATACATTCTTGAAAGCACTTTCGTCTTTGGTTCAAGTAATTCTGTCTCTAGTTTCGATTTTTCCACCTGGAAACCAAATTTTTTATCCTTTTTAAAAGTCTCTTGAATTTGGGCATAATGTAACCAGTCTCGCACCTTGTTTTTTAATTTTTCTAGGCTCTGCAACCTCCATTTGTCTCCAATTTTTTCTATTATCTCGCAGTATCTTGCCCAACCAACCTCCATATTAAGTCTTTTTGAGGCCTTTGCCTCCATTGGTGAAAGCCACCTCGGGGTCTTATTTTCAAGTAAGTCCTTATATTTGGTCCAGACAGTAAATAAAGCTTTCCTGACAATATGGTTTTTAAACAATTTATGAACCTTTACCTTGTCGTACCACAAGTATGCATGCCATCCAAAAGCATTGTTAAACCCTTCCAGATCTAGGACATCAGTGTTTTCTAATAAAAAGCAATCCTTCATCCAGCAGAAGGATGCAGCCTCATAGTATAACCTTAAGTCCGGCAGGGCAAATCCCCCTCTTTCTTTTGCGTCTGTTAGTATTTTAAATTTTATTCTGGGCTTTTTGCCCTGCCAGACAAACTTCGAGATATCCTTCTGCCACTTTCCAAAACATTCCACTCTGTCCACGATCTGCAGGGTTTGAAACAAAAACAACATCTTTGGCAATACATTCATCTTTACGGCTGCGATTCTTCCCAACAAGGAAAGTTTTAGTCTTGACCAAATTTCTAAATCCTTTTTGATTTCTGACCAACATTTTTCATAGTTATCTTTGAACAAATTCAAATTTTTACCAGACAAATTGACCCCCAGGTATTTCACTTTTTTAACCACATTTAACTCCGTTTCCTTCTGGAACCCATCTATTTCTGAAGGTGTCAATTTTTTTGCCAAAACCTTAGTTTTTTGTTTATTCAGCTTAAATCCCGCCACCTGACCAAACTCATAAATTAATTCTAAAACTCTTTTTGTACTAGGTTCTGGCTCCTGTAATGTTAAGACCAAGTCATCTGCAAAAGCTTTCAGTTTATATTGTTTCTCTCCGACCTGTATACCTTCCACCAGCTGGTCCTTCCTAATCAAATTCAACAACACCTCCAGGACAGAAATAAATAACAGAGGTGATAAGGGGCACCCCTGTCGTGTCCCTTTTTCAATTTTGAACTCTTCTGTCACCACATTGTTCACTATCAATTTAGCCTTTTGCTCTGAATAGATTGCCTCTATACCATTTTGGAACGCCCTTCCCACTCCCATCCCTTCCAAGTTTTTCTTCATAAATTTCCAAGAAATGTTGTCAAAGGCCTTCTCTGCATCTATGAAAATTAACACTGCCTTCGTGTTCATATTTGTCTGCAGTAACTCCAAAACATCGATAATATTCCTAGTGTTGTCAGACAAATGTCTACCAGGGAGAAAGCCTGCTTGATCTTTATGAATTACTTCATTTAAAACTTTTTAAAATCTACTTGCCAAAATGTCAGCAAAAATTTTGTAATCCACGTTCAGGAGTGAGATGGGACGGTAGTTCTTAAGTTGAGTCTTTTCAGATTCCAATTTTGGTATCAAAGTGATGAAAGCTTCTTTCCACGATTCTGGTGCCCCCTTCCCCTCCATAATTTGATTACATACCTCCATTAGTGGCTGGATCAAATAGTCCTTTAATGTCTTATAATACTTGGAGGTAAGTCCATCTGGGCCTGGGGATTTACCTAATTGCATATTCTGAATGGCACTTTCAATTTCCTGCTGTGTTATTTTATAATTCAGGGTTGTTTGTTTATCTTGAGATAGTTTTGGCAGTCCATTACTTTTTATAAATTGGCTTATCTCTATCTCTGCCAGAGGTCCTTGAGTAAATAATTTTTTAAAATATCTCTGGAAACACTTTCTAATTTCTTCTGGTTTCTGGATACTTTCTCCTTCAACCTCCAGATTGGTAACAAAGTTCAATTTTTGTCTCTTTTTCAACTGCCATGCTAATAGTTTTCCACATTTATTTGCTGATTCAAACGATCTTTGTCTCATTTGTTTAATTTTCCATTCAACTTCTTGATTTATCAATTTCGCATATTGTATTTGGTGAAATTTAATTTCTCTTAACACTTCTTTTGACTTTGGATTAAGTCTAAGCCTCTTTTCACCGTCTCTTATCTTCTCTAGTATCTTATCTTTTTTCTCATTCCAGAGTTTTTTCTTAATAGTATTCTGTTGGATCAGAAACCCTCTCATAACTGCTTTACTCGCGTCCCAGATTGTTCTCTTTTCCACCGAAGTGTTCAAATTTATCTCAAAGTAATCCTTCAACGTTTTTTGGGCCTTCTTCACAATCTCCTGATCTCTAAACAAGGTGTCATTCATTCTCCATCTGAAGGATCCAGCTGACGTAAGTCTCAATTCCATTTTCAAGGCATTATGGTCGGAGCAAGTTTTGGGGCAGATCTCTATTTTTTTAGTCTTAGGTGCCAGTCCTCTAGTTATCCAGATTTGGTCGATTCTTGTCCATGATAGGTGGGCCTCAGAAAAGAATGTCCCTTCTTTACCTAATGGGTTCTTTGTCCTCCATATGTCGGTCAAGTCCATATTGTCTGTTAGTTCAAAAAAAGTTTTAGGTAGTCTGCCATCTTTAGTCAAGTTTTGGTTTTGTGACTTATCCATATAGGTGGAGACCACCCCATTCATATCTCCCATCAGAATGATGTTAGTATAGTCAATATGATCCAGCATTATCTCATGCAGCCTCTTGTAAAATTCCGATTTCCCCTCGTTTGGTGCGTATATTCCTACTATCAGAAATTTTTCTCCTTGTGTTTGTATTTCAATCGCCAAAATTCTTCCTTGTTCATCTTTAAACAAAAACTTTGGTGATAGGTTCTCCTTTGCATAAATCACTACCCCTCTTTTCTTAACCTTATCTGATGAAATAAATTCTTGGCCTAGTCTTTTATTAATTAGAACTCTCCTATGGAGCCTAGTCACATGTGTTTCTTGCAGGCAAATAATGTCCAATTGTTCTTTCCTCAATATATGAAAGATCCTTTTTCTTTTCTCGGGGGAATTTGCACCATGAATGTTCCAACTAAGAAGCTGCAGAGACATCCTGAATCAGTCTGTCAACCAATAGGGATGTCTCCCTTGTCGTCTACGTCTGGAGGTGGGGCAGGTGTTGAGCCAGGCGGAGGTGGTGGCCAAGCTCCTGCTACTCCTTTCCGAAGGTCCTCCCCGTGGTCGTTCAGGAACTTTTCTTGGTCCTCTGCTGTTCTAATTCTTACTTTTTTCCCTTTGAAGTTAAAAGATAGTCCTTGAGGGAATTCCCACCTATAGGGAATTGTGTTGTTTCTCAATAGTCCTGCAAGATCTTTATATGTAGTTCTTAAGTCCAGAAGCTGTTTCGGTATGTCTCTGAAGATTTCTGCTGTCCTTCCCTGAATCACCAGTGAGTTTTTGAAGTGTAGGCCGAGTATATTGTCTTTTTCTTGCTTAGATCTCAAAATGATCAAGCAATCTCTTGGTTTGTCCTTCTTCGCCACTCTTCCCAATCTGAAGGCGGTGACAATTTTGAAATCCTTCTCTTCTGCTAGACCCCAGAACTTTGATATTTCTGCTGTCAGGAAACCAATCAAATCTTCTTTCTCAAGTTCTGGTATATTTCTCAGCCTGAGATTGCTTTCCCGATTTTTCAATTCCGCCATGGACAGATAAGCTTGCTGTTCATTGATCTGTCTACTCAGTGGTCTAACTTCCCCTCTTACTTCCTCTATCTTCTTTTTATTTTGTTCTGCTTTTAAATTTGCTTCGTCAGCTAATTTACGATTTTCTGCCGTTGTTATTTGAATATTTCCTATTGCCTGTGTATTTTGAGCAACTTGGTCAGTCAATTTATTAATCGTAGCTGTCACTTGGTCAAATTTAGTCGCCTGTTCGTCAGCTTTCTTATTTAATGCTGCCAGCTGGTCCAATATTTCTCTAGAGACTGGATCCAGCCCTCCTGAAGCAATATCCCCAAAAGCTGGCTGTTTAGGTTCTCCTTCTTGCAGGCCTGTGACAATTGGGACAGATGATCTACGTGGCTGCACAGGCAAGGTTGATTGCAACAGTTCAGTTTGTTTTGCTTTTTTGGCAGCCCTTGTTTTTGCAGCGCCACTCATTCCACAGCTGTCCATGTATCAAGGTCAAATTGTAAATCCCATGGGAAAAGTTATCCAGGATATAAACATCCAGGCAGAAGATTTGCAAAACAACCAGCAGTTCTCAGAGACTAGATATTCCACAGTCCAGTAGGGGGAGCTCCCCAAAAGTTAGAAAAGAAAATGAAAAGTTTCCACCATTAAGTTCCCAAGTAAAAATGGAAAAAGAAAAAGGGAAGGAGGGACTTCCGGTCGGCGCCAGCGTCAATGGCGGTCCTCTTTCCGAGCTCCGGAGGAGGACTGCTCTGCGAGTTCGGGTCTGACCTGCTACGGCAAGCGGGGGACCCCTAAAATCACAGGCGCTGAGGCCTGTGAACAAGGAGACTCGGTGGGCACCAGAAGCGCCCCCCCTTACTGCAGAAAGAGCCTTTTTAAAGGCTCTGGAACGGCATCGGGAGAGCGCGGTGCTGAGAGTCGCTACCCAGCCCGCAGAGTGAAGCCGCGTCGCCATTGACGGAGAGCGCCGATTCCTTCCTGTAAATCTGGGACTGAAAAAAACCTGTGAGTAAGATTGAACGCTAATTTGGAACTCTTTAAAAAGAAAATTTGGCTGAAAACGGGGAAGGCAAAAATTAAGGAAGTCTGCCTCCCCCTGACTGCATGACAGCTAAAGCAACGGGACTTTAAAGCTGCATCCGTATGAGACTTTTCTTTTGATTATCTAAACCTGACATTGAACTTAGATCTCCCCTCTAGCAAGCAGGGCAGAGGGGGGGGAAAAGGACATTAAGAGCTGCATGATTTACTTAAAAAAAGGAAAAACCCTTCTGCTGCCTCACTGCCCTGAAGTGGACTGCCGAATAAGACATTAAAGCACTGAACTGTCTTTAACTCCTGGGAAAGTTACATAGTTGAAGTTTCTGCTGATACAAAGTTTTTGGACTCTGTTGTTACAGTTTACTGGAGTATGTTGAAATTGTATCTACTGGAAAAAGTATTCTAAAAGACTTTTACAAGCCTCCTGATATACTTGTTTTTTAACTCCTTTGTCTCTATACTTGGAATTTTTTTTTTTTTGGCTTGCTCCCCCTAGAGGGCTAAAGTAACGGCTGTAACAGTTTAGGACAGTGGAATTTTCCATCAGGGGACTGTCTTCCTGGGAACGACCTTGGGACATGAGTGGCCCAGTAGAAGAGATAACCACAAGAGCTAAGGCTAAGCAACAACAATACCAGCAACAGCAACAAAAGAAAAGAGGCTCAATCACTGGCGCAACTCCTATAGGAACAACAGGACAAGAAAAAGTGACAGCTGCTTCCATGGAGTCAGTGACACAAGCGCTTCTCAAGATAAATCAGTCTTTGGAGAATTTGACAAAGCAGAGTACAGAAAATACACAGAAATTAACAGAACTAACAGCAAGATTGGACTTGAATACAGAATCTATAAACAAGCTGGTCCAAGAAAATTCCGCAACACGTAAGATTGCAGAGGAAGCCAGAACTATTGCTGGAGAGACTCAACAGAACTTGCAACCGATTGCTAAAAAAGTTTATGAACATGATACAACTCTGGCTTTGTGGGAATTACAGAGAAAGGAAAGAAATTTGAAATTAAGACTGATTCCCGAGAGCGAAGGAGACAATCTAGTGGAGTTTTTAACACGAGAGTTTGCTGATTTCTGGGAAGACTTGGAGGACGAAGAAATTAAAATAACAACAGCATTTAGACTGGGCAGAAGACAGAACAGAAAGACCCCGAGGGACTGCTTGATTACCCTTAGATCGAAGGAAGAAAGAGACAAAATACTAAAATTACATTACGGAAGGGCCTTGCAAATTGAAAATTCATCTATACAGATTTTTAAAGATATTCCTAAACACATCTTGGAGCTGAGAACCTTCTATAAGGACTTGGTCTATCTGTTGAAGAAGAATACCATCCCCTTCAGGTGGGAGTACCCACAAGGACTGTCTTTTGACTATAAGGGAAAGAAGGTGAAAATAAAGACAGTACAAGACAAAGAAAGATTCCTGGAAAGAAATCAAGAAGATCTACAGAAGGGAACTGTGGACCCAATTGCAGAACAAAGGAGAGCACTAGACATTCTTAATCTATCGTATGGACTTGACCCAGCACCATCAGAGGAAGAGCAACAACTTGGAGCGGTCGGAGGAGTAACAGAAAAATAACAGGATGGCCCTGCAATTCCTTAGCTGGAATTGCAATGGGCTGAACATGCCTTTGAGGAGACGCCAAGTATTCCACATATTGAAAAGAGAACAATTGGACTTGATTTGTTTACAAGAAACCCATATAACCAGAGCACACAGGAAACTACTTATAAATAAAAGATTAGGACAAGAATTCATCTCATCGGATAAAGTTAAGAAAAGAGGAGTTGTGATTTATGTAAAAGAAAAATGGGCCCCAAAAATGATGTTTAAAGACGAACAAGGAAGATATCTGGCAGTTGAAATACAAGTACAAGGAGAAAAATACTTAATAGTTGGAATTTACGCACCAAATGAAGGCAAAGCGGAATTTTTCAAGAAACTCCATGAAACTTTGACGGACTATCTGGACTACAATATGATAATTATGGGAGACATGAATGGTGTAGTCTCTACAAATATGGACAAGGCACAAAGACTGACAATCTCCAAGGAAGGGAGACTCCCGAAGACTTTTTTTGAGATGACGGAAAATATGGACTTAATAGACATATGGAGAACAAGGAACCCTTTGGAGAGAGAGGGAACCTTTTTCTCCCAAGCAATGATGACCTGGACCAGAATTGACCAAATTTGGATTACTAGTGGGATGGCTCCAAAGATCAAGAAAATAGAAATCTGCCCAAAAACCTGTTCCGACCATAACGCCCTGAAGATGGAAATGAAACTTACAACAACTGGTCAATTCAGATGGAGGATGAATGACACCCTGTTTCGAGATAAAGAAATCCACATGAAGGCCCAAAAAACCTTAAAGGACTACTTTGAAATAAATCTAAAGGCCGATGTGGAAAAAAGAGTGATCTGGGACGCAAGTAAAGCTGTGATGCGAGGATTTTTGATTCAACAAAATTCAATTAAAAAGAGAAAGCTGGATGAGAAGAAGGAAAAGATTTTGGGAAAGATAAAAGAAGGAGAGAAAAAACTAAGATCAAAACCGAAGTCCCAGGAGATTTTGAGAGAGATTAAGTTATACCAAACACAATATATGGAATTGATGAACCAAGAGATTGAATGGAAGATAAAGCAAATGAAACAAAAGACATTCGAATCGGCAGATAAATGTGGCAAACTTCTGGCATGGCAATTGAAGAAAAGACAGAAATTAAATACAGTTACAAGCCTAGAAGTGGATGGAAAGAACATATCTAAACCCAACGAGATTAGAAACTGCTTTCTGAGTTATTTTAAAAAACTTTATTCTCAAGGACCACAAAATGAAGAGGATATAGATAAATTCCTTAACAAATATGGATTACAAAAAATCTCTCACCAAAGCAAGGTGGACTTAAACCAGAGAATAACAGAACAAGAGATAGAGGGTGCCATCCAAGACATGCAATTGGGCAAATCTCCAGGGCCAGATGGACTGACTTCCAGATACTACAAATCTTTGAAGGAATGGTTGGTTCATCCGTTAAAGGAAGTCTGCAACGAGATCTTAGAGGGGAAAAAGGCACCAGAATTGTGGAAAGAAGCGTATATTTCACTCATACCAAAGACAGAGACTGAAAAGACTCAACTTAAGAACTACCGCCCAATATCATTACTTAATGTGGATTACAAAATTTTTGCAGACATTTTGGCAAAAAGATTTAAAAGAGTGTTGATGGAGAAGATTCATAAGGACCAAGCAGGCTTCCTCCCGAAAAGACACTTATCAGACAATGTAAGGAATATAATAGACATTTTGGAATTGCTTGAGGTGAAAATTAACACTAAAGCAGTGCTGATCTTTGTGGACGCGGAGAAAGCCTTTGACAATATCTCTTGGAGTTTTATGAAAAAGAATCTCCATGGGATGGGGGTAGGCCAAGGATTTGAGAACGGTATGGGTGTGATATACTCTGAACAAAAAGCCAAGTTAATTGTAAATAATGTGATAACGGAGGATCTTAAGATAGAAAAAGGAACTCGACAGGGATGTCCAATTTCCCCATTGCTTTTTATTTCTGTTCTGAAGGTGTTGCTGAATATGATTAGAAATGACCAGCAGGTTAAAGGTGTACAGGTCGGAGACAAACATTATAAGTTAAGGGCATTTGCAGATGACTTAGTATTGACCCTACAAGAGCCAAACACTAGTACGAAAAGGGTGTTGGAGATAATTCAACAATTTGGCCAGGTAGCTGGATTCAAACTGAATAAACAAAAAACTAAAGTCTTAGAAAAAAACTTAACAGTCATGGAGAAGGAGAAATTTCAAGAAGAGACAGGTTTGACAGTGGTTAAGAAGGTGAAATACCTAGGGGTTTATTTGACATCTAAAAATTTGAACTTGTATAAGGACAATTATGAAAAATGTTGGTCAGAAATTAGAAAAGATATAGAAATATGGTCAAATTTGAAACTGTCAATGTTAGGCCGAATTGCAGTTATCAAGATTAATGTATTGCCTAGAATGTTATTTTTGTTTCAAACCTTGCAGATTCTTGACAAGATGGACTGTTTCAAGAGGTGGCAGAGAGACATCTCGAAATTTGTCTGGCAGGGCAAAAAGCCCAGAATTAAATTAAAAATACTGACAGATGCTAAAGAAAGAGGGGGATTTGCCCTGCCGGACTTAAAATTGTACTATGAAGCAGCAGCGTTTTGCTGGCTGAAAGAGTGGATGCTCCTCGAGAACACAGACATTTTGGACTTGGAAGGTTTTAATAATGCATTTGGTTGGCATGCATATCTATGGTATGATAAAATCAAGGTGCATAGGGCCTTTAAAAATCATATTGTCAGAAAAGCATTGTTTAATGTTTGGATAAGATATAAAGATTTGTTGGAAAATAAAACCCCTAGATGGTTGTCACCCTTGGAGGCTAAGGCAGTGAAGAAACTCAATATGGAGGTCGGATGGCCGAAGTATTGGGAAATCTTGGAACAGGAAGGAGATAAATGGAAACTACAAAGTCATGAGAAATTGAAACCTAAAGTACAAGACTGGCTTCAGTATTACCAAATAATGGAGATTTTTGAACAGGACAGGAAAATTGGCTTTCAGGTGGAAAAATCTAAATTAGAGATTGAACTGTTAGAACCCAATACTAAGAACTTGTCAAGAATGTATAATTTGCTGCTGAAATGGAATACACAAGATGAAACAGTTAAATCGGCTATGATTAAGTGGGCACAGGACATTGGCCATAACATTATGTTTGCTGACTGGGAATGGTTCTGGAACACCGGTATTAAATTTACGGCATGTAATGCCTTAAAGGAAAATATCATGAAAATGATCTACAGGTGGTACATGACCCCAGTCAAGCTAGCAAAAATTTATCATTTGCCTGATAATAAATGTTGGAAGTGTAAAGAGACTGAAGGTACTTTTTATCACCTTTGGTGGACGTGCCCGAAGATTAAGGCTTTCTGGGAAATGATATATAATGAAATGAAAAAGGTACTTAAATGCACTTTTTCTAAGAAACCAGAGGCCTTTCTCTTGGGCATTGTCGGCCAATTGGTGTCAAAGAAGGACAGAACTTTCTTTATGTATGCTACAACAGCAGCAAGAATACTTATCGCAAAGTACTGGAAGACACAAGATCTACCCACCTTGGAAGAATGGCAGATGAAAGTGATGGACTATATGACATTAGCTGAGATGACTGGCAGAATTCGCGACCAGGGAAAGGAGACGGCGGAAGAAGAATGGAAGAAATTTAAAGTCTACCTTAAGGACTATTATAAACTTGTTGAATGTTAGAATGTCGAGGTTTTGAGCAAGAAAGGGTTACAGCGACATAAGATTAAGCTGAAGGAAAGATTAAGAGGACAGAGGACTGATGGATATATTTAGAGTTGCTAAAAACTTTTGGACATTGGGATGCAGAAAGGGGAGGTATGGGGAAGTCGGAGAAACATGGTTTATGAAAAAAAGGTTATGAATTTATACGTGTTTGTATGTCTTTTCTTTATGTTTGTATTGTCTCAAAATTTTTTGTAAAACTAATAAAAACATTTTATAAAAAAAAAGAAAAGAAAAAGGGAAGGAGGAGAAAACCTTCAAAGTTCACTTTAAACTTGCAGAAATTTACCCAAGTCAAAATGAAAGTTCTTAACAATGGTGCATGCAACAGTTCCTTATTTGTATCTTACAAAATAGCCCCAATGTAGCATTTTAACTTTATATACAGTTACCGCAGTCTGATGGTTCTTTTGTATCCAGGCAGCCCGAGGGCTGGGTTCTCAAAACTTTGTAATCCACCAAAAAGAGGAGAAGAGGTCCCGATCTATGTCCATTTACACAAATACAATTTTTTACTTCTAAGCAGTCAAATCCGAATTTGCAGGGTATATTCCAACTTCTTTTAAAAACCCCTCTCAGCGCTTCAGCTTTTATAAGCCTTTGCTTGATACTTTGAGCAGAGCCGGAAGACGGACTTCCTTTTTAGCGTCTCCCGCTTTCAGCCAAATTTCACAAATTTAGATTCAGAAGTCTTGAGATTCTTACTCACGGGTATGTTGTTTCAAATCGAATATTCAAAGAAGAAAGGTCAGCGCTCATCAGCAGCAGCCGCGCGGCTTCACTTCTGCGGAAAGAGCGATGAACTCACAGCACCGCTACCCCTTCCACGTTCCGGAGCCCCTTACGGGGTCCCTTCTTCGTTTCCGAGGTCGCTCTTGGTGCCCGCCGAGTCCCACGACCACAGGCTCACTCTACCTGTGGTTTTTCTTAGCGGGTCTCTGCTCTGCCGTAGCGGACGACCCTTTTCCACGGAGCCCCTCTTCACAGTGTAAAGAGGGCCGCCATTGCCGTTTCGCGCCGCCTCCGGAAGTCCAAAATGAATTTAAACAAGACAAAACTATTAGTTAAAAAGATGTGGAGGAAATAACGGTGACATGAGCCACATGTGGTGGACGTGTGAAAAGATTAATATTTTTTTTTTGGGGGGGGGGGGGATATACGATGAATTAAAAAAGAGGATGGGGGTAACTATTACGAAAAAACCGGAGGCATTTCTATGAAGTATTTTAGATAAAGAGATCCCAAAAAATCTAAGAGAGGTATTCTTGTATGCAACCGCAGCAGCTCGTATACTTGTGGCCAAGGGATGGAAAGATCACGAGGCTCCAAAAATAACAGATTGGCAAATCAAATTACAGGAATTGGTGGAGACGGCTCAATTGACTAGCAAACTCAGTGGAATCTCAAAGCAAAAGTTTGCAGAAAAATGGGATGGTTATACAAGATATGTTAAAAATATAATAATAGTTTTGAATCCGTGCTAGCATTCGAGTGATAAAGGAACTAAAAGGAGGTGAACAACAATTAAGGATTTATTATGCTTTCAGAGTGTATAGAAAAATTTATATAGAAAGGATTATTGTTTTGTGTACATTCCATTGTAAGAATGGAAACAGAGCCAGAGCCACAGCCTAAGTCTGAAACAGTCCTTGATAGAGTGCCAGAGCCAGAGTGAGACCCTGAATCAGTGCCAGAACCAAGCCCTCATTCAGAACCAGAGCCTGAGAAAGAGCCAGAACCAGAACCAGATGAAAAAGCAGAATTAGAACAAATAATACACATTAAAATCTACCCCAAAATCAAGTATTTAGGATTATGGATAACACCAAAGAATATTAACTTATATGAAGATTGTTAGGATATTTCCGTTCCACCTTAAAAGGGAGCAGGATGTTTGTGTCACAGCCTGCGTATTTCCTGTTTTCACAGGATGTTTCTGTTGTGTCTTTTGCTTTCGTTTTCTCACTCTCTGTGTCTGGAGACACTGACGCAGGCAGTCATGTCTTTCTTTGTTCTGATCAACGCTGAATAAAACTTGTAAATAATGCTCTCCTGAGTGCGACTTTTGCTGTGCATTATCTGCTGATAGAGTGTGCATGAGCTCTAGAATGTGGCAAGATATTTTCTAGGAACTCATGTCGCTAATTGCTGATACTGCGTGCCTACGGGAGATCGATGGATCGTCCGGCAGACGGCTTGGGGCCATGATGGACTTTGTCTCCCTGGCAGTATCCCAACAACAGGTTATGGGCCCAGATTCACGGCACTTACAGGAGAGTAAGACTGCGACAGACTGCTGAAAGGTATGTGGAGGAAAAGCGAAAGTGAGGCTTTTCGTTTGCCGCGGCAAGAGCTTTTGATTTTGGGGTAGATTTTAATGTGTATTATTTGTTCTAATTCTGCTTTTTCATCTGGCGACATATTTTTAACTCATAGTTTTGTCTTGTTTAAATTCATTTTGAACCCCGCAACTTTACCGTGGCCATATATTATTTCCAACGCCTTTCTTAAACTCTGTTTTGGTTGCTCCGTAGTTATAATTAAATCGTCAGCAAATGCCCTCATTTTATAACTTCTGTTTCCCAGCATAATCCCTTTTATTTCTTTTTCTTCCCTAATTTGTTTACATAAAACTTCCAATGTTAATATGAAAATTAAGGGGGATAGTGGGCAACCTTGTCTGACCCCTTTACTGATTTCACACTCCTGTGATAAATTTCAGTTGATTATGATTTTAGCTTTTTGTTTTGATTATATTGCTTCAATCCCTTTTATATACTGTATAATGTTTCTAGTGTTGCTATAAATGTGCCTCCCGGGCAAAAAGCCGGCTTGGTCATTGTGTATCATCATCTGGAAGCCTTTTTTTTATCTTTCAGCTAAAATATTTGCATATAATTTATAATCGTTATTTAGAAGTGCGATAGGCCTATAGTTGTTAATAAGTAGATTGTCCGTTCCCTGTTTTGGAATTAATGCAATAAGGCTGTGTCAGGGGTTCAGGGACAGAGGCACAGGGGAGGCAGGAGATGGAGAGCGATGGGGAAGAATCCCAGGACAGCGAGGAAGAGGATGGCAGTGGGTCGGAGGATTACATGAGCCTCTCCAGCGAATCTGAGGAGAGAGAGGAGGTCGGAGCAAGCCGTCCTCCCGGAAGGGGAGGGGAGTAGTGAAGGGAGTAGCGTATCTGTCAAAAGGAAGGTCAGGAGTTGGGCGCGCGCACCAAGTTCAAATGTGGAGGCGCGCGGAAGAACAGGCAGCCCGGAGGAGGAGCCAGGTCCCAAAGCCCACAGGAGGGAGGGAGAGCAGTCTGGGGATTCCACGGCAGGGGAATCCAGGAGGGGCGAAACCCCAGCGGGCAGGAAGACCCTGCGGAAAAGGAGAGAAAGGAAGAGGTGGAGCAGCGCAAGCCTCTTAAACTGGTGCAGGGGAGGGACTGACTCAGAGGGGACTTCAGCGGTCTAAGCGTAACAGACGTGGGGCTGCGCACCTCGGCTGTGGAGCGAAAAATGAACTGCAATAAACACCTTTGTATATAAGAAGAACTTGGCGTTGGTCTTTTGTGAGCTAAGACCTGAGGCAGCCCTGACAGTAAGTCCCCTCTCTAAAACCGCAAAAAAAATTTTTTGCGAAGCTCACGAAGTTTGGCAGACATGAATACTGAGGAGCAGATAACAGCCCTGCGCAACGCGGTCACTGAGCTTTCCACTGCGGTAGTGGTTTCCCAGCGGAAAGGTGAAGAAGCAGAAGCGCGCTGCCAGGATCTGCAAGCCAGGTGGGATCGTGCGTGCAAAGAGGGGTTCCCGGGGTCCAGATCAGAGGGAATCGGACTCGGACGGCGGGGGGGCAGTTTAGTAGCCCACTTCGATGGGAACCTGAAGCAGTATCCCAGTTTCAGAGCAGACGTCGTATATGCGCTGCATTTGCTTCGGAAAGACTTTAAAGATGAGGAGGAGAAAGTAGGCTTCATTGTGTCCCACTTGCATGGGGAAGCTAGAGCCTGGTTACACAATTTGTGGCGCGAAGATGGTCCTGCCCGCAGGGATTCTAACGAATTTATCAAAGCCATGGACGCTTGCTTCCAATCTACCGTGGACGTTGATGTGGCGCGACGGGAGATGCATGGATTGCGGCAGGGCAAGGCTACAGTACGTCAGTACCATTCCCGCTTTTTTGCATTGCTGAATGTGCTGGGTTGGGAAAAATACTCCCTGGCAGTGAGAGATTTGTTCTGGGAGGGACTCAATGGCTCCGTGAAGGATGAGTTAGCCAGGGGGGACAGACCTCGAACCCTCGCAGACGTCGTGCAGAGGGCACTCATGATAGGAGTGCGCCACGAAGAACGCCCTTGGCACAGTGAGAAGGGTCGCCAGGTGCGCGCACCAGCTAGAGCGCCTCCTTTTATTCCCAGGGACCTGGGACGTGCGCATCCCTCGCCTCTGCTTAGGGAGGGGGAGGAACCGATGGAGCTTGGTGGTGCAAAGGCTCAGACAGCTGCCGGAGCCCCAGCGTCCGGAGCAGTCAAGACGAAGCCTCCTAGAGGGAGCAGGAAGTGTTACATCTGTGACAGTGCAGCACACATGGCCAAAGAGTGTCCCCAGAGGCTCCAGAAGCACACTGCAGCCTTAGCAACAGTAACAGCAGCAGCGCTCCAAGGAGAGCAGTTTCAGGGAAACGACAATGCCTGGCTGGAAGCAGAGATGCTGGGGCTCAGCCAGGCGAGTCAGTAAAGCTGTCCCCAGCGCTTTTGCAGCCTACAGATCCTTTACCACCCAAGCCAGTGGTGCAGCTCACTGCCAATCTCCAGCTACCTAATGGACTCACCCTGGAAGTCCCCATTACAATTGACTCTGGGAGCAACGCAGACTTCGTGGGGGTGCAGTTCATTAAGCAACATCGCATAGCGCTTCTACCAGCCACGCTGCCCTTAAACGTCGTTACCGTCGATGTCAGGAAGCTGCTGGGCGGGCAGGTGGTACAACAGACGCCACCCATGGTGCTGCAGATTGGGAATCATCGCGAGGTCATCAGTTTCAACGTCACCCGCCTGTCAGACACGCCTATAGTGTTAGGCATGAGTTGGCTGGACAGACACAGCCCTTCATTAGCGTGGTTCCAGCGACAGCTCACCTTTGGCTCATCCTACTGCGCGCAACATTGCATCCAGACCGGCCAGGAGGAGGAGGGCCAGGAGGAAGGGCAGCAGTTGCACCTCGGCATGGTGCAGGCAGTGCCCCACAAGTACAAGGGGTTTTTGGAGGTCTTCTGCGAAAAGGAAGCTGATCAGTTGCCACCCCACCGGCCCTACGACTGTGCAATTGACCTCTTACCAGGGGCGATGCTGCCGACTGCGAAGCTGTATTCCATGTCTGAGGATGAGATGCAAGAACTCAGGGAGTTCATAGATCACAATTTGGAGCGGGGATTCATCCAAGAATCCAAGGAAGAGGGGGGCAGTCCGGTGTTTTTCGTGAAGAAGAAGGACACGCCCCAAAAAAGACTCATCGTGGACTATAGGGCCATAAACTTGATGACGAAGCCCAAGGCCTTTCCCATGCCCAAGATTGACGACCTGCTCGCGACGGTGAGGAAGGGGAGGATCTTCACCAAGTTGGATCTACGCGGAGCATACAATCTCATACGCATGCGGGAGGGTGATGAGTGGAAGACGGCCATGTTCACGCCGTTGGGCACCTATGAGTACAGAGTTATGCCGTTTGGTCTCCAAAATGGCTCCCACTGTTTCCAGGCTTTCATGCACCACGTGCTAGCGGGACTCCTCTACAAGAAGTGCGTGTGCTTCCTCGACGACATCCTGATCTTCTCGGAATCGCAGGAGGCTCACGTAAGGGACGTAAAGGAGGTCCTGCAGCGGCTACGGGAGCACAGACTCTACGCCAAACTGGAGAAGTGTCAGTTCGACGTAACGGAGGTGGATTTCCTGGGCTACAGGCTGTCCGACAAAGGACTAGCCATGGACAGCGCCAAGGTCCGCGCGGTGTTGGACTGGAAGAGCCCGCGCAATCGGAAGGAGGTCCAGAGGTTCGTCGGCTTAGGGGACTTCCGGAGGCGGCGCGAAACAGCAATGGCTGTCCTCCTCAGCTGCTGAAGAGGGGCTCCGCGGAAAAGGGTCTTGCGCTGCGGCACAGCGACGACCCATCCAGAAAAACCACGGGTAGAGTGAGCCCGTGGCCGTGGGACTGGGCGGGCACCAGGAGCGACCCCAGAAACGTTGAAGGGACCCCGTAAGGAGCCCCGGAACGTGGAAGGGGGAGCGGTGCTGTGAGTTCATCGCTCTTTCCGCGGAAGTGAAGCCGCGCGGCTGCTGCTGATGAGCGCTGTCCTTTCTTTCTGAAAACATCAGGCTCCAAACTTCATACTCGTGAGTAAGGACTTTAAGAATTTGGTTGGGACTAAAACATCAAATTTCGGCTGAAAGCGGGAGACGAGAAACAGGAAGTCCGTCTCCCGACACTGCTTTTAGATCAAAGCAAAGTCTTTGCCAAGCGTGAAGCGCTTTGAAAGGGATTTTAAAAAAGAGACTTTCTTCTCCGTGCAAATTGCCAAAGCTCCAATTGGCAAGCTAGAAGGGCAGAGGAATTGACTGGATCTGAATTAAACCCCCCCCCCCTCTCTTGAGTGGATTACAAAAGTTTAAATACCGGATCTCTGGGCTGCCGGGTTACTAAAGTACTGTCAAACTGCGGAAACTGTATCAGATGGTGTAGTTACTTTGAGCGCTGGAGGATACAAGTAAGAAACTGTTACCTGCATCTTTTTTGAAACTTTGTTCTATTTGGGGGAAACTTTGCAGCTTTAAAGGGACAAAGAAGGTTCCCCTGTGGTTTGTTTTTTTTTCTTTCCCTCCTTTGGATTGCTGGATTAATGGCGGAAAAAGCTTTTTTCCTTTTTTGAGTTACAGGGAAGCTCCCCCTAGTGTGTTTGGGATTAATAAATCTCTGGGAACTGCCTTTTTCTTTGGATTATCCTTTTGGTGGATGTTTACACTTTGGATTGTTTTTCCCATGGGATCTACAATTTGACCTTGATATATAGACAGCTGTGGAATGAGTGGCACAGGGAGATCAAGAGCTGCCAAATCGAAAGCAAAACAAACTGTACAACAATTGCTGCAGACAACACTAACTGTCCAGCCACGTAGATCATCTGTTCCCACTGTTCCTACTGTTTTGACACTGCAAGAAAGAGAAACTGCTCAGACAGCCCAAGAGCCAACCTCAGAAGATATGGCTTCAGGAGGGTCTGACCCAATCTCTAAACAAATTTTGGAACAGTTGGCAGCTTTAAATACAAAATTTGATCAAGTTACGACTACTATTAATAAACTGACTGAGCAGGTTTCCCAAAATACACAAGTAATTGGGAATCTTCAAACAACAACTTTAGAAAATCGCAAATTGGCTGAGCAAGTGAATCAAAAAGCAGAACAAGCTAACAAGAAGGCTGAGGAAGTACAAAAGGAAGTAAGGCCACTTTGCAGGCAGATCAATGACCAGCAGGCCTATCTGTCTATGGTGGAATTGAAAAATAGGGAAAATAATCTTAGACTTAGAGCAATTCCAGAACTTGAAGGAGAAGATTTGATTGGCTATCTGACATCAGAACTATCAAAGTTCTGGGGTATAGAAGAAGACAAGGACTTTAAAATCGTTACCGCTTTCAGATTGGGAAGATTGGTGAGAAAAGACAGATTTAGAGATTGCCTGATCATTTTGAGATCTAGGCAAGAAAGAGATAAAATCTTAGGCCTGCACTTTAAGAAACCACTGGTGATCCAGGACAAGAAGGCAGAAATCTACAGAGATATTCCAAAACAACTTTTGGATTTAAGAGTTACATACACAGATCTAGCAAGATCATTGAGAAACAACTCAATTCCCTATAGGTGGGAGTTTCCCCAAGGACTATCTTTCAATCTTAAAGGAAAGAAGGTTAAAATTAGAACACCAGAGGACCAGCAAAAATTTCTACACGATCACGGAGAGGACCTTCAGAAGGGAATAGCAGGGGCTTGGCCGCCCCCCCAACCTGAGCCAACACCTGTGCCAGCCCCGGACGAAAAGGAAGACACATCCCTATAGGACTTATAGACTAAACCAGGATGTCTCTGCAGCTCCTTAGTTGGAATATAAATGGCGGGAATTCCCCGGAAAAAAGAGGAAGGATCTTTCATATATTGAAAAAAGAACAATTGGACATTATTTGTTTACAAGAAACACATGTGACTAGGCTCCACAGGAAAGTTTTAATCAATAAAAGATTAGGCCAAGAATTTATTTCATCAGATAAAGTCAAGAAGAGAGGCGTAGTGATTTATGCAAAGGAGAACCTGTCACCGAAATTTTTATTTAAAGATGAACAAGGAAGAATTTTGGCTATTGAAGTACAAATACAAGGAGAAAAAATTTTGATATTAGGAATTTATGCACCGAATGAGGGAAAATCAGAATTTTACAAGAAGCTGCATGAGATAATGCTGGATTATCTGGACTTTACCAACATCATTATGATGGGAGATATGAATGGGGTGGTCTCTACTCACATGGATAAGTCACAGAACCAAAATTTAACTAAGGACGGCAGACTACCTAAGACGTTCTTTGAACTAACTGACAGTATGGACTTGATTGACATTTGGAGGACAAAGAACCCCTTGGGTAAAGAAGGAACATTCTTTTCCGAGGCCCATTTGTCATGGACACGAATCGACCAAATATGGACATCTAGAGGGCTGGCTCCTAAGACCAGAAAAGTGGAAATCTGCCCTAAAACCTGCTCCGACCATAATGCTCTGAAAGTGGAATTGAGACTTACTTCAACCGGTTCCTTCAGGTGGAAAATGAATGACACTTTACTAAGAGATCAGGAGATTGTAAAGAAGGCCCAAAAAACCTTAAAAGATTATTTTGAAATTAATTTGAACACTTCGGTGGAAAAGAGAACAATCTGGGACGCAAGCAAGGCAGTAATGAGAGGGTTTCTGATACAACAGAATACAATTAAGAAAAAACTCTGGAATGGAAAAAGGACAAGATATTAGAGAAGATAAGAGATGGTGAGAAAAAATTGAGATCCAAACCAAAATCTAAAGAGATTCTAAGAGAAATTAAGTTTCATCAGGCACAATTTGCGAAATTCATAAATCAAGAAGTGGAATGGAAGATTAAACAAATGAAACAAAGATCATTTGAATCAGCGAATAAGTGTGGGAAACTGCTAGCTTGGCAGTTGAAAAAAAGACAAAAATTGAACTTTGTTACCAATCTAGAGGTGGAAGGTAGAAACATACAGAAACCTGAGGAAATTAGAAAGTGTTTCCGGAGATATTTCAAAAAACTTTATACGCAAGGGCCTCAGAAAGAGACTGAGATAGACCAATTTTTAAAAATTAATGGACTCTCAAAATTATCTCAGGAAAAGACAGCAATCCTGAATCACAGAATAACACAACAGGAAATCGAGGATGCCATTCAGAATATGCATTTGGGCAAATCTCCAGGTCCAGATGGACTTATCTCCAAGTACTATAAGACATTAAAAGATTATCTGATACAACCACTAATGGAGGTTTGTAATCAAATCATGGAGGGGAAGAAGGCACCGGAAACGTGGAAAGAAGCTTTCATCACATTGATACCTAAAGTGGAAACTGAAAAGACTCAACTGAAGAACTACCGTCCCATCTCACTCTTAAATGTGGATTATAAAATTTTTGCAGACATTTTGGCAAGTAGATTTAAGAAAGTGTTAAATGAAATAATTCATAAGGACCAGGCAGGCTTTCTCCCAGGTAGACATTTGTTTGATAATACCAGGAACATTATTGACATTTTGGAACTTTTACAAACTAACATTAACACTAAGGCAGTGTTAATTTTCATTGACACGGAGAAGGCCTTTGACAATATCTCTTGGAAGTTTATGAAGAAAAACTTGGAAGGGATGGGAGTGGGACGGGGGTTTGAAAATGGCATAGAAGCAATTTATTCAGAACAAAAAGCTAAATTGATAGTGAACAATGTGGTGACAGAAGAGTTGAAAATTGAAAAAGGAACACGACAGGGGTGCCCCTTATCTCCTCTTTTATTTATCTCAGTCCTGGAGGTGCTCTTGAACATGATCAGGGAGGACCGGTTGGTACAAGGAATACAGGTCGGAGTGAAACAATATAAATTGAAAGCTTTTGCAGATGATTTGGTTTTAACATTACAGGAGCCAGAATCTAGTACAAAAAGAGCTTTAGAACTGATTCATGAGTTTGATCGGGTGGCGGGATTTAAGTTGAACAAGCAAAAAACTAAGGTTTTGGGAAAAAATTTGACACCTTCAGAAACAGATGGGTTTCAGAAAGAGACAGAATTAAGTGTGGTAAAAAAAGTGAAATACCTAGGGGTTCATTTGTCTGCCAAAAATTTGAACTTATTTAAAGACAATTATGAAAAATGTTGGTCGGAAATCAAAAAAGATTTGGAAACTTGGTCAAGACTGAAACTTTCCTTGTTGGGTAGAATTGCAGCTATAAAGATGAATGTATTGCCGAAAATGTTATTTTTGTTTCAAACCCTACAGATTGTGGACAGAGTGGAATGTTTTGGAAGGTGGCAGAAGGATATATCAAAGTTTGTTTGGCAGGGCAAAAAGCCCCGGATAAAGTTTAAAATATTAACTGATTCAAAAGAGGGGGGTTTGCCCTGCCGGACCTGAGATTGTATTATGAAGCTGCGGCCTTCAGTTGGATGAAAGATTGGTTACTTCTTGAGAACACTGATGTCCTAGATCTGGAAGGGTTTGACAATGCTTTTGGTTGGCATGCATATTTGTGGTACGACAAGGCAAAGGTTCATAAAATGTTCAAAAATCACATTGTCAGAAAATCAATATTTATGGTCTGGACAAAATACAAGGACTTATTAGAAGGTAAGACTCCGAGGTGGCTATCACCAGCAGAGGCCAAGGCCTGGAAAAAACCCAATATGGAGGTTGGCTGGCCAAAATATGGGGAAATCATAGAAAAAGTTGGAGAAACTTGGAGGCTGCAGAGTTTTGAAAAACTAAAGAACAAGGTGCAAAACTGGTTTCATTATGCTCAAATTCAAGAGGTTTTTAAGTTGGACAAAAAAATAGGTTTCCAGGTGGAAAAATCGAAACTAGAGACAGAATTGTTAGAACCTAAGACTAAGGTACTTTCGAGAATGTACAACTTGCTGCTTAAATGGAACACTCAGGATGAGACAGTCAAATCAGCAATGATAAAATGGGCTCAGGACATTGGGTACAACATTATGTTTGAAGACTGGGAAAGGTTATGGACCACTGGTATGAAATTCACGGCATGTAATGCCCTGAAAGAGAATATTATGAAAATGAAATACAGGTGGTACATGACCCCAGTCAAGCTTGCTAAGATATATCATTTGTCTGATAATAAATGTTGGAAATGTAAGGAGGCTGAAGGGACATTCTTTCACCTCTGGTGGACTTGCCCCAAAGTGAAGGCCTTCTGGGAAATGATTTATAACGAGTTAAAAAAGGTGTTTAAGTACACCTTTCCCAAGAAACCAGAGGCCTTCCTCCTGGGCATTATTGGCCAGAAGGTGTTAAAGAAGGATAGAACTTTTTTTATGTACGCAACAACAGCAGCAAGAATTCTTATTGCAAAATACTGGAAGACACAAGATTTGCCCACACTGGAAGAGTGGCAGACGCAGTTGTTGGACTACATGGAACTGGCTGAAATGACTGGCAGAATCCGAGATCTAGGAGAAGAAACAATGGAGGAGGACTGGAGAAAGTTCAAGGATTATTTACAAAAATATTATAAGTTATACGAATGTTAAAAATTTGCATGTTTCGGAAAATTTAGCTTCAGCAACAAGATTCGGTGTTATGGGAAACTAGGTTATAAGTATGAAGGGATTAAGGTTTAAAATGACATTACATTTATATCAAGATAAAAGTAAATTGCCAATAAGTATTTTAAACCTAAAACATAACTATTTGAAAGTACAAAGCAGTACATGAAACAAGATAATAATTTGCTGATATCTTTATTATAAAGAATGCAGGGTGAGGGGGACGTGGGGAAGTCCGGTTGGTGATGGAAAAATGTTTTGAAAAGATGGATTCTTTTTCTTTTCTTTCTTTTCTTTTTCGTTCTTCTTATTAATGTTATATATCTGACTTGATTTCTGTACCTGAGAAAAGCAATAAAAAATATTTATTAAAAAAAACAAAACAAAAACAGAGGTTCGTCGGCTTCGCCAACTTTTACCGCAAGTTCATCAGGGGTTTCGCGAAAGAGACGGCAGCTATCACGGACACCCTCAGTTCCAAGAAGAAGTTGTTCACCTGGACGGACCAGGCGGAGCAGTCCTTTCGGAAACTTAAGAGCCTCTTCGCGTCCGAAGAACAGCTGCTACACCTGAACCCCGGCAGGCCCATGCGGGTTGAGACTGACGCATCAGACAGAGCGGTGGGGGCCGTCCTCTTGCAGGAAGATCCGCAAGGGAACTGGAGGCCCTGCGCTTTCTATTCCCGGAAGCTCAGCAAGTCGGAACAGAACTACACCATCTGGGACAGGGAGCTGTTGGCCATTCACGCGGCTTTCAAGGCGTGGAGGCACTTCCTCATCGGAGCCAAACACACCGTGCAGGTCCGCACGGACCACAAGAACCTAGAGTATTGGCGCACGGCGAAGCTCCAGAGCCAGAGGCACATACGCTGGGCGGAGTTCTTTGCGGATTTCGACTTCAGGATCGAGTACATCCCGGGAGACAACAATGTCATAGCAGATGCGCTCTCCAGGAAACCGCAGTATCTCGAGGAAGCGGCACCTGTGGCGGCCAAGCACATGTTCGCACCGCAGGCATGGGCATGCGCTTCAGCAGCTGTGGACCTGGACGCGGTGCGTCGCGCGCTGCAGACGGATCCGTTTGCGCAATCCAAGATGGAGGAACTGCGGAGAGGCACAGCGAAGGACAAGGATTTCCAGATACGAGACGGTCTGCTAACCCGCAAAGGTGCTCTCTATGTGCCGGGGGACGATCTCCGCGCGAAGGTCCTGCAGCAGTTGCACGACGCGCCCAGCGCGGGTCACTTCGGCAAGGAAAAGACGGCGGACTTAGTAGCCAGGGACTTTTGGTGGCCCCAGATGCAAGGAGAGGTCGCGGATTACGTCGCCAGGTGTGACACTTGCCAAAGATCCAAACCAGTGCACAATAAGCCAGCGGGACTGCTGGAACCGCTGGAGACGCCACTACAACCGTGGGAGAGGGTGGCGCTGGACTTTTTTACTGATCTACCCAGTTCGAGAGGCAAGACGGCGGTACTTGTGGTTGTAGACCTGTTCACCAAGATGGCACACTTCATTCCTTGCGCGAAGGTGGCCACAGCGGAACAGACCGCCAAGCTGTTCATAGACCACGTGTTCAGAGTGCACGGCTTGCCACGGTCCATCCTGTCCGACCGGGGCCGCCAATTCATTTCCAGTTTCTGGCAGAAGCTGCTGGGTATTCTGAACGTCAAGATCAACTTAGCGTCGGCGAGGCATCCGCAGACCAACGGCCAAGCGGAGAGGGTCAACGCCATCATGCAGCAGTACCTGCGATGTTACGCCAATCAACAGCCTGCGACTTGGGTGGACTACCTGCCGCTGGCCGAGTTTGCCTACAACAACACGAAGCACGCGTCAACGGGGGTGACACCGTTCTTCGCCAACAATGGGCGGCATCCCAGAACCTTCCCGGGGTTGGAGACGACGACGCAGGGGGAGCCGCAGGGAGCTGAGCACTTAGCAGCAGAATTGCAGGAGGTCCACGAGGAACTCCGTCGGCACCTGGAGCTAGCTAAACACGCATACAAAGTGCAGGCAGATAAGCACAGGAGGGCAGGGGAAGACACCCAGGTGGGGGACTGGGTATGGTTAGCGGCCCAGGCGGTGCCGGCCAAGTCGCTAACTAAGAAGAAGCTAGGACACAAACAGCTAGGGCCATACCAAGTTGAGGCCAGGATCAATCCCGTAGCTTTTAGGTTGACCCTCCCAGAAGGTTCCAGAATGCACCCGGTCTTTCATAGGTCGGTGCTCACACCCTACAAGGCCCCACACAGATTTCAGGAGCCAGGGACGGCACCAGACCCACGTAGAAAGTCACCGGAGGGGGGGAAGTCACCGAGGGCCACGACACTCAACGAGGTCACGGAAATTCTGGACTCGAGATGGGGGGAGGAGGGAGTAGAATACCTCCTCGCCAGAGAAGGTACCCCGGCCAGCGCCAACAGTTGGGTGCCGGACTATGCTCTGGAGGAACCTCTTCTTAAAGACGAATTCCATGCACTCTTCCCACACAGGCCCATGCCAGCGGATTATTTCGACGACTGGCTCTTTACGCCCACACTTTCAGACAGCACGTTCTGGGGGTTCTCCTCCGCAGAGGAGACGACGCCGGAATCCAGTCCTCCAAGGGGATCGTGTTCGGGGGTGGACACGGACCGCTCTTACTGGTGGGACGATCAACCAGAAGTGGAGTGGCGCAGGAGGTGGCTAAGGGGGCCTTGGCAAACAGCATTGCCCGAAGTAACAGGGGGAGAGGCGGACATGGACGTGTTGGGGGAGGAGCCCGGGTTCGAGCACACATACACTGAACTGGAAGCAGAGGAGCTTGACGTCGACGAACTGTTTCCAGCAACTACCCCCGCAACGACGGAGCACCCGGAACCTGCGCCCGAGCAGCGGGAGGGGGGAAGGGGGGCTTCGAGGGGGGGATAGATGTCAGGGGTTCAGGGACAGAGGCACAGGGGAGGCAGGAGATGGAGAGTGATGGGGAAGAATCCCAGGACAGCGAGGAAGAGGATGGCAGTGGGTCGGAGGATTACATGAGCCTCTCCAGCGAATCTGAGGATTCCCAGGAGGGGGCGCCTGTGGTCAAGGCTAGGGGAGCCCCAGGGGGGACGCGTCAGGAGCAGGGGGCCAGCAAGGGATCCCCAAGTGGCAGCTGGGAGTCAGGACCAGCTTCCCCACCAGAGCGCAGAGAAGGGGGAGGCGGTTCCAGTGTGACAGGGGAAGCAGCTCCGGCAGCAGAGAGAGAGAGGAGGTCGGAGGAAGCCGTCCTCCCGGAAGGGGAGGGGAGTAGTGAAGGGAGTAGCGTAACTGTCAAAAGGAAGGTCAGGAGTTGGGCGCGCACGCCAAGTACAAATGTGGAGGCGCGCGGAAGAACAGGCAGCCCGGAGGAGGAGCCAGGTCCCAAAGCCCGCAGGAGGGAGGGAGAGCAGTCTGGGGATTCAGCGTCAGGGGAATCCAGGAGGGGCGAAACCCCAGCGGGCAGGAAGACCCTGCGGAAAAGGAGAGAAAGGAAGAGGTGGAGCAGCGCAAGCCTCTTAAACTGGTGCAGGGGAGGGACTGACTCAGAGGGGACTTCAGCGGTCTAAGCGAAACAGACGTGGGGCTGCGCGCCTCGGCTGTGGAGCGAAAAATGAACTGCAATAAACATCTTTATATATAAGAAGAACTTGGCGTTGGTCTTTTGTGAGCTAAGACCTGAGGCAGCCCTGACAGGCTGTCTTTCCAAGAATCCGACATAGTTCTGTCTTTTAAGATGTCGTTCATGATACTTCTTAATGGGTCAGACAGTAAGTCCTCCATTTTTTTATAATATATTGCCGGTAGGCGGTCTGGCCCTGGTGGCTTTCCTATCTTTGCTTCCTTAATTGCTCTTTGCATTTCGTACGATGTAATAGGGGCATTCAACAGTTCTTTTTGTTCTTTAGTAAGTTTCGGAAGACATTTCTGTTCTAAATGTTCTTTAACTTCTTCTGTTGTTTCATTTCCTTCCTTATAGATTTCTCTAAAGAATTTGAGAAATCGTTTCTCTATTTCTTTTTTTTTAATATATTTTTATTGCTTTTTTCCAGATATCATATCAAACAACAACAGAAAAACAGAAAAAAGAACAGAAAAAAGAAACAAATAGAATCCACCTTTCAATTACATCTTCCCATAACTTGCCGGACTTCCCCACGTCTCCCTCACTCTGCTTTCTTAACAATAAAATGTCAGCAAATTAGTATCTTGTTTCGTGTGTTATTAATACTTTCAAGTAATTGTCTTTTAAGTTCAAAATACTTATTATCAATTTACTTTTACTTTAATCTAAACACAATATTTATTTTAAACTTTAGTCCTCTCTTAGTCATATCTTAATGTCCAATATAGAAAATCTTATTGCTGAAGCTTGGTTTTTCAGTTTATGCAAATTATTGACAATCATATAGCTTATAATGTTTTTGTAAATAGTCCTTAAATTTTTTCCAGTTCTCCTCCATTGTCTCTTCTCCCAAATCTCGGATTCTGCCAGTCATTTCATCCAATTCCATATAGTCCATCAATTGCATATGCCATTCTTCCAGTGTGGGCAAATCTTGTGTCTTCCAGTACTTTGCAATAAGTATTCTTGCTGCTGTTGTTGCATACATAAAAAACGTTCTGTCGTTCTTTAGCACATTCTGGCCGACAATGCCCAAAAGAAATGCCTCTGGTTTCTTGGGAAAGGTATACTTAAATACCTTTTTTAACTCATTGTAAGTCATTTCCCAGAAAGCCTTTACCCTTGGGCATGTCCACCAGAGATGAAAGAATGTCCCTTCCACCTCCTTACATTTCCAACATCTGTTATCAGACAAATGATATATTTTAGCAAGCTTGACTGGGGTCATGTACCACCTGTATGTCATTTTCAAAATATTTTCTTTCAATGCACTACATGCCGTAAATTTCATACCGGTGGTCCATAACCTTTCCCAGTCATCAAACATGATGTTGTGCCCAATGTCTTGAGCCCATTTTATCATGACGGATTTAACTGTCTCGTCCTGAGTGTTCCATTTAAGCAGCAAGTTGTACATTCTCGAAAGTACCTTTGTCTTTGGTTCTAGCAGTTCTGTCTCTAATTTTGATTTTTCCACCTGGAATCCTGTTTTTTTATCCAATTTAAAAATCTCTTGAATTTGAGCGTAATGAAACCAGTCTTGCACCTTATGCTTTACTTTTTCATAGCTCTGTAACCTCCAATTATCGCCTATTTTTTCTAGCATTTCCCAATATTTCAACCAGCCGGTCTCCATATTGGGTTTTTTTCGGCCCTTGGCCTCCACTGGTGATAGCCACCTCGGGGTCTTACTTTCCAGTAAGTCTTTGTATTTTATCCAGACCATAAATATTGCTTTTCTGACAATATGGTTTTTGAATGTTTTATGAATCTTAACCTTGTCGTACCACAAATATGCATGCCACCCAAAAGCGTTGTCAAACCCTTCTAGATCCAGGACATCAGTATTTTCTAAAAGCAACCAATCTTTCAACCAGCAGAAGGCTGCAGCTTCGTAGTATAACCTTAAGTCTGGCAGGGCAAACCCCCCTCTTTCTTTTGCATCGGTTAGTATTTTAAATTTTATTCGGGGCTTTTTGCCCTGCCAAACAAACTTCGAAATGTCCTTCTGCCATTTGCCAAAACATTCAGGTCTGTCCACAATCTGAAGGGCTTGAAACAAAAACAGCATCTTTGGCAATACATTCATTTTTACTGCTGCAATTCTGCCCAACAAGGAAAGTTTCAATCTTGACCAAATTTCTAGGTCTTTTTTAACTTCTAACCAACTTTTTTCATAATTGTCCTTAAACAAATTCAAGTTTCTGGAAGACAAATTAATTCCCAGGTATTTCACTTTTTTAACCACAGATAATTCTGTTTCCTTCCGAAATTCATCTGTTTCTAAGGGTGTCAAGTTTTTTACCAGAACCTTGGTTTTTTGTTTATTCAGCTTAAATCCCGCCACCCGACCAAACTCTTGGGTCAGTTCTAAAACTCTTTTTGTGCTAGATTCTGGCTCCTGTAGTGTTAAAACCAAGTCATCTGCAAAAGCTTTCAGTTTATATTGTTTATCTCCGACCTGTATTCCTTTTATCATCCGGTCCTCCCTTATCATATTCAAAAACACCTCCAGGACTGAAATAAATAAAAGAGGGGATAGGGGACACCCCTGTCGTGTTCCTTTTTCAATTCTAAACTCATCTGTCACCACATTGTTCACTATCAATTTAGCTTTTTGTTCTGAGTAAATTGCTTCTATACCATTTTCGAACCCCTGTCCCACTCCCATCCCTTCCAAATTTTTCTTCATAAACTTCCAGGAAATATTGTCAAAGGCTTTCTCCGCATCAATAAAAATTAACACCGCTTTTGTATTGATATTTGTTTGCAGAAGTTCCAAAATATCAATAATGTTCCTAGTGTTATCAAACAAATGTCTGCCTGGGAGAAAGCCTGCCTGGTCCTTGTGAAATATTTCTTTAGGGTTGTTTATTATTTTGCCTTTGCACTTAACTCTATTTATAAGCCTTTCTGCCTCTTTCTTCTTTAATTGCCATGCTAATAACCAGGCTCAGGTTCTGTTTCAGGCTGTGTCTCTGTTTCAGGCTCTGGCGCTGTATCAAACACTGTTGCAGACTCAGGCTGTGGCACTATAGCTGTAGCTGTGGCTCTGGTTCTGTTTCAGGCTCTGGCACTGTATCAAGCACTGTTTCAGGCTCAGGCTTCTGCTCTTTATTAGGCTTTGTCTCAGTCTTTGGCTCTAGCACTTATTCTAGCTCTATTTCAGGCTCGGCCTGTGTCTCAGCCTTTGTCTCTGTTTCACGCTGTTTCTCTGTTTCAGACTCCGACGCTGTTTCAAGCCCTGTATCTGTCTCTGCCTCTGTTTCAGGCTCTGGCGCTCTATCAAGTACTGTTTCTGGCTCTGGCTCTCTTTCAGGCTCTGGTTCTGAATTAGGGTTTGGTTCTGGCTCTGGCTGTGTCTCTGGATCTGGCTGTGTCTCTGCTTCAGGCTCCTATGCTGTATCAAGCACTGTATCAGGCTCTGCCTCTCCCTCTGCCCCTGGCTACGTTTAAGAGTCAGGCTCAGTTTCAGACAGTGTCTCTGCTTCAGGATCCAGCACTCTATCAAGCACTATTTCAGACTCAGGCTGTCGATCTCGGTTGTGGCTGTGGATCTCGGCTGTTGCTCTAGGCTCCGTTTGTGGCTCTGGCTCTCTTTCAGGGTCTGGTTCTGAATGAAGATCTGGTTCTGACTCTGATTCAGGGTCTCATGATGGCTCTTCCTCTGCCTCTGACCCAGCTATGTTTCAGGGTCTGGCTCTCTTTCAGGCTCTGGTTCTGAATTAGGGTTTTGTTCTGGCTCTGGCTGTGTCTCTGGCTCTGGCTCTGGCTCTGGCTCTGGCTCCAGCTCCAGTTCCAGTTCCAGCTCCGGCACTGTATCAAGTACTGCTGCAGACTCAGGCTGTGGCTCCAGGCTGTGGCTGCAGCTATGTTTTGCGCTCCGGCCCTGTATCAAGCCCTATTTCTGGCTCTGGCTCTGGCTCTGATTCATGTTCTCCCTCTGACTCTGATTCAGGGTCTCGCTCTGGCTCTGGCACTCGATCAAGGACGGTTTCAGACTCAGGCTGTGGCTGTGGCTCTGCCTCTGTTTCAGGCTCAGGCTCTGTTTGAGGCTGTGTCTCTGTTTCAGGCTCCGGCACTGTATCAATTACTGTTGCAGACTCAGGCTGTGGCTCGTGGCTGTGGCTGTGGCTGTTGCTCTGGTTCGGGATGTGGTTCTTTTTCAGGCTCTGGTTCTGAATGAGGGCTTGATTATGGCACTGATTCAGGGTCTCGCTCTGGCTCTGGCTGTGTCTCTGTTGCACCTCAAACGGTGGTTTGTTGTTGTTGTTGTTGTTGTTATTTTCTTTCTGGGGTGGGACAAATGTTTAGTTGGGGCGGGGATTATTTTAAGTTTAGCATAATTGTTTCTTGCTTTGTTTTTCTTTTACTATTTTTTTAGGTTATTGTATAGTTTGTATTTTGCTTTTTAAGGGGAAAGGGTCAGGGCTGCCTGGGAGGGGGCCTCAGCCAACAGAATGGCTGGGGCAGGTTCCCTACGGGGGGATGTATTGGAACACCCAATCTCTGTTATCGCTGGTGGGAGGAGCAGTTGCGCTAAGACCAGACCACGTCTTTACCGAAGATCTGGTTCTGACTCTGATTCTGATTCTGATACTGGCTCTCTATCAAGGGCTGTTTCAGACTCAGGCTGTGGCTGTGGCTGTTGCTCTGGTTCTGGCTCTGCCTCTTTCTCAGGCTCTGGTTCTGAATGAGGGCTTGGTTCTGGGACTGATTCAGGGTCTCGCTCTGGCTCTGGCACTCTATCAAGGACTGTTTCAGACTTATGCTGTGGCTGTGGCTCTGGCTCTGTTTCTATTCTTGCAATGGAATGTACACAAAACAATAATCCTTTCTATATAAATTTTCCAATACATTCTGAAAGCATAATAAATCCTTAATTGTTGTCCTTTTAGTTCCTTTATCACTCGAATGCTAGCATGGAGTCAAAACTATTATTGTATTTTTGAACATATCTTGTATAACCATCCCATTTTTCTGCAAATTTTTGCTTTGAGATTCCTCTGAGTTTGCTCGTCAATTGAGCCGTCTCCACCAATTCCTGTAATTTGATTTGCCAATCTGTTATTTTTGGAGCCTCGTGATCTTTCCATCCCTTGGCCACAAGTATACGAGCTGCTGCGGTTGCATACAAGAATACCTCTCTTAGATTTTTTGGGATCTCTTTATCTAAAATACTTCATAGAAATGCCTCCGTTTTTTTCGTAAAAGTTATCCCCATCATCTTTTTTAATTCATTGTATATTGCCCCCCCCCCCAAAAAAAAATCTTAATCTTTTCACACGTCCACCACATGTGGCTCATGTCACCGTTATTTCCTCCACATCTCCAACAAGCATTCGCCATTATTTTTATACATTCTTGATCATCTGGAAGGAGTGAGGTACCACCTATGAGCCATTTTCATCATGTTCTCTCTTATATTATAGCTGGCTGTAAATTTCAAATTTGCATTCCATCAGTTTCCCCCATCTTTTAGCATAATTGGACGGCCCACATCTTGGGCCCACTTTATCATTGAAGCCGTTGTTGGGAAAAAGCACCAATGCAAAAGCCAGCTGCAGGTTGCTGGAATGCAGAACAGGATGTTGTTGTTTCAAACTGTACTGTTGGGAAAAAGGGGGAGTCTATTCTCTGTACTGAGCACCGGATGTTAGCTCAGAGTGTCATCTGACCTGTACTGGAAGTACAGGGGTGGAGTTGTGACTCTTCTGATGGAGTCTGAAGGGAGCAGTCACGTTTCTATGTACTGCTGAATGACAGGAATAAAACATGTAAATAGACTCCTGTCTGTCTCATTTCCCCTCCCTGGGGGGGAATGCAAGGAGAGAGAAGCAGAGGGTGTGTTCTCCTCACATCTAATGAGGAGAATCGCCGGTTTACGACCACGTCTGCCGGGAGACGCAGACGGAATGTAAACAAGTATCTCACTCAGTTTGCCTCGGGGAGGCCAGTTACCTCTGACTGTGAGCTGAGATACTGACATATGGCAGCATTCGGTGGTTGCGATTCATCGAACATCTGCATGAGAGGCTGGTGGATTGTCCTCCTCTGCTCCAAGGGAGGAGATAAGCGTCTGAGAGCAGCCAGATGCTGAACAGACAGCTGGACCCAGAGGAAAGTGTTTTCCAAGCAACGGAGCTCAAGGTATGCTGCATTTCGGGCTAAAAGTGTGAACGCAGAATGATTTATTCTCTGATTCACTGGAGCTGCGTTTGAAAAAAACAACAGCTCCGGAAGGAGAGGCCTGCAGCTCAGAGGCTCAGCCTGCATTCCACAAATTCTTGTGGTTGAGATAAGCTTTCCTGTATGCACAGTTGCTAAGCAACGCCCGTCAGAGACGTGGAAATTTACTGGCTGCGCAGATGGCTCTGAAAGAGTGCCTGGGAAGCGAAAGATTGTTTTGACTATGTTTTCGATGCTGTGCAAGGTCTGAGAAACAGCTTGCAGTTTGCCTGGAAAGGCAGTAAACAATCCAGCAGAGGCTATTGGAGTTTTAGCAAGGCTGGAAAGAGAGAGAGGCTTGGCTTCAAGATGGATGCCAAGAAGGGGGGAGCCCTGCCTTATTCATCCCCCCTGACCAGTGGCAGTTATTCATCATGGTCTGGAAAGACGACTACCCCAGAAGGGGTGAGCAAGGATGATGCTGGCCAAGTTCCTAAGAGCTCATCGAAAGCTGAGGAGAGCTTTGACCCTAGATGGGGGAGCGAAGGAACTGTTCAATCTGCACTGGAAGTGAAGGACAGGGGGAGGGAAGAACAGAGTTCTAATTCCCCCGCTGCTGAAGCTACTGCAGAGCATGCTATAGCATTGAGCGCTGTCCGATGTTACAATTGTGGACAGACTGGGCATCTACAGCGAAACTGTAGGAAGCCACGCCAGTCAAAAGGTGCCAAAAGCAGCTCTACGAAGCCTGAGGCGTCAGGCAAAAGCCGTACCAAGTGCCAGGTGAAACCTGCAAAGGCTATGATGGTGAAAGGAACCACGCCAGATGTTGGGAACGCCTTCATAATCGACACGGGAGCGACGGTTCATATGTGCCTGCACAGGGAACTGTTTTCAACGTTTAAGAAGCAAAGCTTCGCTGTGAAACAGGCCAATGGTCAAGAGTTGAAAGCGACCGGAATTGGGACTGTGTATCTTGAGAGTCTGAACTTGACTATAAACAATGTTTACCTGGTTCCAGAACTGAGATTTAATCTGCTAAGTGTGTCGCAGATTGCAAAGAAAGGACTGAAACTGACCTATGATGCTAAAAGCTGCAAGATCTACAAAGATGGAGAACTGTATCTTACTGCCAGAGAGAAAGATGGACTGTATTTGTTGACTTTTGATCAAAGTGATTACATGAAATGTAATTCTTCTGATTCTAACGAAATCTCTCTTGCAGGTGTGACCAACATGAGCACCAGGAAGGTGACCAAGAAGGTCGACAGAGCATTTCAGCGGGTGTATGCTGATGTGATTGGTCCTCTAGAACCATCTAGAGGCGGTGCAAAATATTACCTTGTGTGTGTTGATTGTTTCACTAATTATTCTTGGGTTTTTGTGATAGAAAAACCACAAGAGACCTTAGAAAGGTTTCAGGAGTTTTGTGACAAGGTTAAAAATATGCATGATGCTAACATTGATTGTCTTTTCACAGATGAGAAACAAGTTTTTCTGTTACAGAAGTTTCAGAAGTTCCTGGATGGAAGAGGGATAGACCACAAAGTTGCTGTTTCAGCCGAAGCGTGGAACAGGGGGGTCTGTGTGAGGGTGAACAAAGAATTGCAAAAGTGGATGCATGCGCAATTGCTGAGTTCACATTTGCCACATGAATATTGGGCCGAGTCGCTAGCGTCCTATCTTCACGTGTGGGTGAGAAAAGTCTCAACAGAGTTAGGATGTTCTCCTTTTGAGAAGCTGTTCCATAGAAAACCTTCTGTTGCCTATTTCAAGGTTTTCGGGTCTCATGTGAGAACAGAAGCTCCAGGTGGAGTAAAGAATGCCAGAGGCATTTTTGTGGGTTATGAAAAGGGTCTCTACAGAGTAATTTTGTCTGAATCTGGTCAGGTGATTCTCACAAAGTTTCTAGAGAGTGCTCCAGAACAAGAGCGGGTAGTAGTACACACATTTCCCACAGGTGACAATTCAGATGATGATGATTTTTCTGATGTCACAGATTACAGTGGTACTGATGATGACAGTGATAGCTCAGAGAGTTCAGTTGTAACAGTCATTGAGAGGAAATCTCACACAATGGATAGACCTTCACAGGTGAAGGAAGAACCACTGATTGCTACTGGTTCTCAACAAAGTCCAGAGGTTGAACCAGTGAGCAGAGAGGATCAGAACCTCATACGCAGGTCTGAGAGAGTTACAAAGGGTGTACCACCAAAGAGGTACTCAAAAGAGTTTGCTAACTTAGCTGTTGCATGTGTTGCTATTGTTAACAACTCAAAACAAGTTGAAGCAGTGTCTAAGTCAGAGACAAAGACACAACAGAGAGTAGCAAGCCAAGGTAATGCAGAAGCACTCATTCCTTGGAAGCCAGACAACCAGAGAGGTACACTGGTGAAACCAGTGGTGGGAAGTTCCAAGGGTGGAACTGAAACAACAGGGGACTGTTATATGTATAACAACTGTTTGTTTTCTTCTCTGGATCGTGTTTTGCCTATTGATGCTTTTGGGGGAGGTTGTTGGGAAAAAGCACCAATGCAAAAGCCAGCTGCAGGTGGCTGGAATGCAAAACAGGTTGTTGTTGTTTCAAACTGTACTGTTGGGAAAAAGGGGGAGTCTATTCTCTGTACTGAGCACCGGATGTTAGCTCAGAGTGTCATCTGACCTGTACTGGAAGTACAGGGGTGGAGTTGTGACTCTTCTGATGGAGTCTGAAGGGAGCAGTCACGTTTCTATGTACTGCTGAATGACAGGAATAAAACATGTAAATAGACTCCTGTCTGTCTCATTTCCCCTCCCTGGGGGGGGGGAATGCAAGGAGAGAGAAGCAGAGGGTGTGTTCTCCTCACATCTAACGAGGAGAATCGCCGGTTTACGACCACGTCTGCCGGGAGACGCAGACGGAATGTAAACAAGTATCTCACTCAGTTTGCCTCGGGGAGGCCAGTTACCTCTGACTGTGAGCTGAGATACTGACAGCCTTAACCTCCTCATCCATTACTTTGTAGTCTAAAAGAAGTCTATACATTTTTGCTATTATTTTGGTTTTACTATTCAGTAGTTCTCTTTCAAATCTTGAAGGCTCCTTTTCAAAACCTATCTGCTTATCCTGTCTGAACACTTCATTCACCTGGAAGTAATCTAGCCAACTAGAAAAGTGATCTTTTATTTTCTCATAACTTATCAATATTAGTTCACCCTCCTCCCGGTTACGCTACTGAAGCAATGCAGCCGCGAGCTGCTGGTAGCTTGAAAACAAAACATAATGGGAATGTTGGGACTGTTCTGTGGGAAACAGAGGGACAGTCAATTCACAGTGCAGAGGGCACCGGAATTAGCTCAGAGTGTAATATGAGCTGGACAGGAAGTGTTTGTTCTCTCTCGACTGCAGGAGTATGAAGAGAGCAGTCATGTTTTCTGTAATGCTGCAAAGACAGAAATAAAGGCATGGTTGAAATAAAGAGGGGGGGGGTGTTCTTCTCATGCTGAGAAGAATCGCCTATCGCGACCTCTGCCTGGATCTTGCCGGGAAAGCAGACAGGGAGGTCAACAGGAGACCAAGCCGGGTGCCTGGGAGAGTTGCCAGTTTCTCCTGATAAAGGCTTGATTTCCGACATCTGGTAGCATGTAGCCGATGGTTTTGATCCATGAAAGCAACAAGAGAGGTTGATGGATCGTACTTCATCCTCTGCAAGGAGATAAGGAAGATATGGTAGTGTGCGGATGGAAGCTACAAGGACGGCTGAGCACCGGAGGAGGTGTTTGTGCTGAGCAACGGATTCCCTCAAGGTATGGTGATTTTATGGCTGTGAGAGTGAACGCGAATTGAAGCATTCTTCGGTTCACTGAGTGTCTGCTTTTGGATGAAAACAGCACTGAGAGAGAGCCACATTCTTCGCATTCCTGAGTCTTGATAAGCCAGTTGCTAAGCAACGAAACGTCAGTAAAGTGGAAAGTTACTAGCCAACGGAAAAGGGGCTGGGACTGTGAAAGGCTGGAAAAACACTGGCAAAAATTCCAGTGTTTGTTTTGTCTGCTATCTCACTGCTCTTGGAGGGACTTTCAAAACAGCCTGCGTTTAGCTGCAAAGTGCAACGCAGTGAACAGCCAATAGACTCTTGGAATTTTACAGGTTTGAGAGTGAGAGCTGAGGCTTGGATTCAAAATGGATACCAAGAAGGGGGGAGGCTTACCTTACCCACCTCCACTGACTAATGACAATTATTCCTCATGGTCTGTAAAGATGAAAGCCCTGCTTCAGAATCAGAGGATTTTTGGGGTGATTGATAACCCCATCCCTGCTGCACCAACGCCAGGTTGGAATTCACAGAATGTGAGAGCCAGGACGGCCATAATTCTGTGTATCTCAGATGATCAACTCGTGCATATTCAGGATTTGGAATACGCACGTGAGATTTGGCAAACGCTGCGTAGAATACATCAGAGAGATGCTGGTTCTTCAGCGTTGCTGCATTTTGAAAAACTGACCAATCTGAGGCTAGCGCCTGATGGAGATGTACGAGCGCATCTGACAGAGATGAAATTCTTACGCCAGTAGATGGCGGAACGCAATTTCCCTCTACAGCAAGAGATATTCTGCTTCATGATTATTAACAGCCTTAATCGGACTTATAAAACCGTTACAAGTCAGCTGGGTTCTCTACCTGCTCGAGCTCTTACGACGGAGAGAATTTGTGCCGTGCTTCTCAATGAGAAAGACAGACTTGCTGCAATAGATGTCAAAGACAGGGGGAGAGAAGCTTGGAGTTCAAGCACCCCCGCTGCTATTGCAAGTGAAGAACAGGCTGTTGCTTTGAACGTTGTCCGTTGTTTCAATTGTGGACAGACTGGGCATCTTCAGCGGAATTGTAAGAAGCCACATCAACAGGAAGGAGCTAAGGGGAGCTCTGCAAAGCCTGAGGCGTCAGGCAAAAGTCGTACCAAGTCCCAGGTGAAACCTGCAAAAGCATTGCTGTCAATAAAAGCCGCATTTTCAGTGGAGAACGCTTTTGTTCTTGACACGGGATGCACGCAACACATGACATCACACAGAGATCTGTCTTCAACGTTTAAGAAGCAAAGCTTCACTGTGAAACAGGCCAATGGCCAGGAGCTGAAAGCGACCGGGTTTGGAACTGTGTATCTTGAGAGTCTGAACTTGACTATTAACAATGTGTATTTGGTTCCTGATTTAAAGTTCAATCTGCTGAGTGTTTCGCAGATCACAAAGAAAGGACTGACTTTGTCCTATGATAGAGAAAGCTGCAAAATCTTCAAAGATGGAGAGCTGTATCTTTCTGCCAGAGAGAAAGATGGACTGTATTTGTTGACTTTTGATCAAAGTGATTGCAAAAATTGTAATGCATCTGAATCTAACATGATTTCTCTTGCAGGTATGACGAAGGACGTCAAGAAGGCGACCGAGGTTAACAGGGCATTTCAGCGAGTGTATGCTGATGTGATTGGTCCTCTAGCACCATCTAGAGGCAATGCAAGATATTATCTTGTGTGTGTGGATTATTTCTCTCATTATGTGTGATTATATATACATTGCAGAAACCACAAGAAGCCTTAGAAAGGGTTAAAGAGTTTTGTGACAAAGTTAAGAATGTTCATGATGCTAACATTGATTGTCTTTTCACAGATGAGAAGCCAGTTTTTCTTTTACAGGATTTTCAGGATTTCCTGCATAAGAAAGGGATCAGGCACAAGACTGCTGTTTCTGCAGAAGCATGGAACAGAGGTGTCTGTGTGCAAGTGAACAAAGAATTGCAAAATGGCATGAAGGCGCAATTGCTGAGTTCACATTTGCCACATGAGTATTGGGCAGAGTCGTTAATGTTTTTTTTATTACAGTTGGATGAGAAAGGTTTCAAAAGATTTAGGAAGTTCTCCTTTTGAAAAGCTATTCCACAGAAAACCTTCTGTTGTCCATTTTAAGGTTTTTGGGTCTCATGTAAAGACTGAAGCTCCAGGTGGAGTAAAGAATGCTAGAGGCATTTTTGTGGGTTATGAAAAGGGTCTCTACAGAGTAATTTTGTCTGAATCTGGTCAGGTGATTCTCACAAAATTTCTAGAGAGTGCTCCTGAACAGGAGAGAGTAATTGTTCCCACATTTCCCACAGAGGACAATTCAGATGATGATGGTGATTTTACTGATTACAGTGGTACTGAGAGTAACAGTGATAGCTCAGAGAGCTCAGTTGACACAGTCATTGAGAGGAAGTCTCACACAATGGCTAGACCTTCGCAGGTGAAGGATGAACCACTGTTTACTATTGGAACTGGTTCTCCAAAGAGTCCTGAGACTGAACCAGTGAGCAGAGAGGATCAGCACCTCATACGTAGGTCTGAGAGAGTTACAAAGGGTGTACCACCCAAGAGGTATTCAAAAGAGTTTGCTAACTCAGCTGTTGCATGTGTTACTATTGTTGACAACTCAAGACAGGTTGAAGCTGTGTCTAAGTCAGAGACAAAGACACAACAGAGAGTTGCTAAGCGTAACACTACATTCCCTAGCCAAGGTAATGCAGATGCACTCATTCCTTGGACGTCAGACAACCAGAGAGGTACACTGGGGAAACCAGTGGCGGGTAGTTCCAAGGGTGGAACTGAAACAACAGGGGAGTGTTATATGTATAACAACTGTTTGTTTTCTTCTCTGGATCACGCTTTGCTCGCAGTGCACATTGATTCATATGGGGAAGTATGTTACGATATTGAAGCAATGCAGCCGCAAGCTGCTGGTAGCTTGAAAACAAAACATAATGGGAATGTTGGGACTGTTCCGTGGGAAACAGAGGGACAGTCAATTCACAGTGCAGAGGGCACCGGAATTAGCTCAGAGTGTAATATGAGCTGGACAGGAAGTGTTTGTTCTCTGTCGACTGCAGGAGTATGAAGAGAGCAGTCATGTTTTCTGTAATGCTGCAAAGACAGAAATAAAGGCATGTAAATACGTTTCTGTCTATCTCTTTCCCCTGCCCATGCTATCAGGAGAAACTGGCAACTCTCCCAGGCACCCGGCTTGGTCTCCTGTTTCTCCTGATAAAGACTTGATTCCTCACACTCCCCCCCCCCTTAATATTGTGTTATACGTTATCCACTTCTCTTTGATGTTGTTACTTTTTTTAACAGATATTGCTTCTAGTGGAGAGTTCCATCTTGGGGCTTTCTGTTCCAAATATCTTTTGTATTTTCCCCATACCTTATATATAGCATTTCTTATTATATGATTTGAAAAAGTCCTATGTGACTTTATTTTCCCATAATTAAGATAGCCATGCCACCCAAAACGGGTGTCATGACCTTCTAGATCTAAAATATCCCAATTTTTTAATAAATACCAATCTTTCTTTTTTTTTTTTTGTATAGCCCGAACAGGTTTATTATGGTTTTTTTTTAATAAAATTTTTTATTGGTTTTACAAAAATTTTTATAGACAATACAAACTAATAGAAAAACAAACAAACATGCATAATTTCGTATCCTTTTTTCATAAACCTCACTTCTTCGACTCCCTCAAACCTCCCCTTTCTACATCCCCATTTCCAAAATTATTTCAGCAGATCCTAAGATTTATTTTTATCAAATTTATCCCTTATTTATTTTTTTCTTTTACTTAATCTTTTGTAGCTGTAATCCCCTTTTTTCTAAAACCTCGACATTTTAGCATTCATCAATTCTATAATATTTCTTAAGATAAATTTTAAATTTCTTCCAATCTTCATCCGCCGTCTCTTTCCCCTGATCGCGGATTCTGCCGGTCATTTCAGCCAGTCCCATATAGTCTATCACCTTCATCTGCCATTCTTCCAGAGTGGGTAGATCTTGAGTCTTCCAATGCTTTGCGATGAGAATTCTTGCTGCTGTAGTAGCATACATAAAAAAAGTTCTGTCTCTCTTTGACACCAATTGGCCGACAATGCCCAAGAGAAAGGCCTCTGGTTTCTCAGGGAAAGTACATTTAAGTACCTTTTTCATTTCATTATATATCATTTCCCAGAAAACCTTAATCTTCGGGCACGTCCACCAAAGGTGATAGAAAGTACCTTCAATTTCTTTACATTTCCAACACTTATTGTCAGGCAAATGGTAGATTTTTGCTAGCTTGACTGGCGCCATGTACCACCTATAGATCATTTTCATAATATTTTATTTTAAGGCATTACATGCTGTAAATTTTAAACCGGTGGTCCACAACTGTTCCCAGTCAGCAAACATGATGTTATGACCAATATCCTGTGCCCACTTAATCATAGCTGATTTAACTGTTTCATCTTGTGTATTCCATTTCAGCAACAAGTTATACATTCTTGACAAATTCTTAGCATTGGGTTCTAACAGTTCTGTTTCTAGTTTTGATTTCTCCACCTGGAAGCCAATTTTCCTGTCTTGTTTATAAACCTCCATTATTTGATAATAATGGAGCCAATCTCGTACTTTAGTTTTCAATTTCTCAAGACTCTGTAGTTTCAATTTGTCACCCTCTTGTTCCAAAATTTCCCAATACTTTGGCCATTTGGCCTCCATATTGAGTTTTTTCACAGCTTTAGCCTCCAAAGGCGACAACCATCTAGGAGTTTTGTTTTCCATCAAATCTTTATATCTAATCCAAACATTATATAATGCTTTTCTGACAATGTAATAATAATAATAATAATAATAATAATAATAATAATAATAATAATAAAATTTATTTATATCCCGCCCTCCCCAGCCGAAGCTGGGCTCAGGGCGGCTAACAACAATCAAAATAGCTCAACATTCTAAAACATTCATTATAAAATTAATTAAATCAAATTAAAATCAAATTAATGGCAACCATCAAGCAAAATTTTGTGCAGATTGCCAGAGGAGGGGGTCAGGCTGCGCCCTGACAAAAGGCCTGGTGGAACAGCTCTGTCTTGCAGGCCCTGCAGAAGGATGTCAGGTCCTGCAGGGCCCTAGTCTCTTGTGACAGAGCGTTCCACCAGATTGGAGCCGCGGCCGAGAAGGCCCTGGCTCTAGTTGAGGCCAGCCTAACCTCTCTGAGGCCTGGGATCTTTAGGGTGTTTTTATTTGCAGACCGTAAATTTCTCTGTGGGACATACCAGGAGAGGCGGTCCCGTAGGTACGAGGGTCCTAGGCCGTATAGGGCTTTAAAGGTTAAAACCAGCACCTTAAACCTGATCCTGTACTCCACCGGGAGCCAGTGCAGCTGGTACAGCACCGGATGGATATGATCTCGCAGAGAAGACCCCGTAAGGAGTCTTGCCGCGGCATTCTGCACCCGCTGGAGTTTCTGGGTCAGTCTCAAGGGCAGCCCCACGTAGAGCGAGTTACAATAATCCAGTCTGGAGGTGACCGTCGCATGGATCACAGTGGCTAGGTCAGGGCGAGAGAGATAAGGAGCCAACTGCTTAGCTTGGCGGAGATGAAAAAATGCCGCCTTTGTTATAGCTGTAATCTGCGCCTCCATAGAGAGGGAGGTATCAAAGATTACACCCAAACTCTTCACGGATGATGCTGGCACTAATTGCACCCCCGCAAGAGACGGGAGTTGCCCCCTCAATCCCATATCGCTCCGTCCCAGCCAGAGGACCTCTGTCTTCGAAGGATTTAACTTCAACCGGCTCCCACGTAACCATCCAGCCACAGCTTCCAGACATCTGGTCAGTGTATCTGGGGCCGAGTCAGGATGGCCATCCATCAACAGATAGAGTTGGGTGTCATCGGCATACTCATTTTTATGTGATTTTTAAAGGCCTTATGCACCTTAACTTTGTCATACCATAAATATGCATGCCATCCAAATGCGTTATTAAAACCTTCTAAATCTAGTATATCTGTATTCTCAAGGAGCATCCACTCTTTCATCCAGCAGAACGCTGCTGATTCATAATACAATTTTAAGTCCGGCAGGGCAAATCCCCCTCTTTCCTTTGCATCCGTTAATATCTTAAATTTTATTCTGGGCTTTTTGCCCTGCCAGACAAATTTCGAAATGTCCTTCTGCCACCTCTTGAAACAGTCCATCTTGTCAAGAATTTGCAATGTTTGAAACAAAAATAACATTCTAGGCAATACATTCATCTTTATAGCTGCAATTCGGGCCTAACATTGAAAGCTTCAAATTTGACCATATTTCTAGATCCTTTTTAACTTCTGACCAACATTTCTCATAGTTATCTTTAAACAAATTCAGATTCTTAGATGTCATATGAACCCCTAAATATTTCACCTTCTTAACCACCGTCAAGCCTGTTTCATTCTGGAACTTCTCCCTTTCCATGACTGTTAATTTTTTCTCCAAAACCTTAGTGTAGTGGTTGGGAGTTACTCGTGCGTAATCCTGCTCCGTTTGAGCGTCGGATTGCCTGGTTAAACCCTCCGGACTGCGCAGCCCATCTTAGCATGGCTGCCCTTAGTCACTCGTAGAATCTGTCTGTGGGCGTTTCTTAAAGCGTTGCCAACATAAGAGTTGTTTGACGCCCAATCGTTTCCGCCTCTCTGTGGGCGTGGGCAGCGGGGTGCTTGGGCTCTCCTCGCTAACTTCCAACGAAGAGTCTTGGAGCCCCTGCACCTCCCTGTCCCGTTGCTCTCCCTGATCCCTGGTGTTACACTCATTCTCTTCCCCTTCTTCCCGGCTGAGTCTCCCTCTAGCACTTGGACCTTCCCCTGCAGAATCTGAGACCCTTTCCTTCTCCCGTGCCTCTGATGGCAGTTCCCTGACACTTAGTCTTTTGTTTGTTCAATTTAAATCCGGCAACTTGACCAAATTCTTGAATTAACTCTAAAACCCTTTTTGTACTAGTGTCTGGCTCTTGTAAAGTAAGTACTAAATCATCTGCGAAGGCCCTTAACTTGTACTGTTTAGCTCCGACCTGTACCCCTTTAACCAGCTGGTCACCTCTAATCATGTTTAGCAACACCTCCAGAACTGATATAAAAAGTAGTGGGGAGATTGGGCACCCCTGTCGTGTCCCTTTTTCTATTTTAAATTCTTCGGTTATCACAATCAACTTAGCCTTTTGTTCAGAGTATATTGCACGAATACCATTCTCAAATCCTTGGCCTACCCCCATTCCATAAAGATTCTTTTTCATAAAACTCCAAGAAATATTGTCAAAGGCTTTCTCCGCGTCCACAAATATCAGAACTGCTTTAGTATTTAAATTCACCTCTAGTAATTCCTCACATTATCTGATAAATGTCTTTTTGGGAGAAAGCCTGTTTGGTCCTTATGAATCTCTTCCATCAGCACTCTTTTCAGTCTTTTTGCCAAAATGTCTGCAAAAATTTTGTAATCCACATTAAATAAATACCAATCTTTCAACCAGAGAAGACAGGAGGCTTCGTAATATAGCTTCAAATCCGGTAACCCGTAGCCACCTCTTTCAACAGTATCTATTAATATCTTATGCTTTACTCTTGGTCTTTTACCCTTCCACAAAAATTTAGAAATTTCTTTTTGCCACTTGTTGATACTGCTGGTCTTTCCTGTAATTGGAATCGTTTGGAATAGAAAGAGTAGCTTCCGTAAAACTATCATTTTAATTACCGAAATACGGCCCAGGAATGATAAATTTAACCTTGTCCATGTCTCCAACTGTCTTTTGATATCTTTCCAACAATTGGGATACTGCCAGAGAGACAAAGTCCATCATGGCCCCAAGCCGTCTGCCGGACGATCCATCGATCTCCTGTAAGCACGCAGTATCAGCATTTAGCGACATGAGTTTCTAGAAAATATCTTGCCACATTCTAGAGCTCATGCACACTCTATCAGCAGATAATGCACAGCAAAAGTCACACTCGGGAGAGCATTATTTACAAGTTTTATTCAGCGTTGATCAGAACAAAGAAAGACATGACTGCCTGCATCAATGTCTCCAGACACAGAGAGTGAGAAAACGAAAGCAAAAGACACAACAGAAACATCCTGTGAAAACAGGAAATACGCAGGCTGTGACACAAACATCCTGCTCCCTTTTAAGGTGGAACGGAAATATCCTAACATCCTCCCCCTTTCCGTGTAACCTGTAGTACCTGTGGTTCAACCCAATTGCAACCTTTGTACGTAAACCTTAAGTTGTTCTCTGTTAACAACCTTAGACAACAGATCAGCAGGAATTTCATTTCCTGGCATGTAGGACACCTGAATGAGTCCTTTCTGAATACACTCTCTTGCACGATGTAGCTTAATCTGCAAGTACTTGGTTCTTTGCTTGCAACTCTCTGAGTTCAGCAAAGCCAAACACGATCTATTGTCTTGATACACTTGTACAGGACATTTCACAGAAACTCTGATGTCCTTAAACAGTTGCATCAACCATTCACAATCAATGAGTGAAAATGACAGAGCATTGAGTTCTGCTTCACAGGAACTTAGGCTTACTGTCGTCTGCTTCCTGCACAACCAGTCAAACAGGCAGTGGTTGTACATGTAGCATACTCCAGAAGTGCTAGTACCATCCGTGGTGTCACTTCCAAAACTTGCATCTGCAAAGATTTCAAGACCTCCAGTCTTCTGACTGGTGAACCTCAGCCTGTAGTGCAAAGTCCCTTTCAAATAGCGGGCTATGTGCTTCAGAGCTTTCCAATCCCGAACAGTAGGATTGTTAGCATGTCTGCTAAGCAGGTTAGTGCTTACAGCTATGTCGGGTCTTGAACATCTAGCAATGAAATTCAACTTGCCTAGAATGCATCTGTACAGCGTAGTGTCAGAAAACACTTCAGCAGTACTGTCTACCTGGTAACCTGTCACCATCGGTGTGTCTGCTGGGTTTGCATCAACCAAATTCTTTTTTTTTTCATCTTTAAATTTTTATTCAATTTTCCTTTTGCTTATATTGGTTACAACCATAATTACAAATATACAGTTTTTGAACCTCCACCAGCACCTCCCACAATCATCCATTTTTCTTATTTTCCCACATTTTCTATATAATATTGCTGATTTGCCATTATCTTACACCTCTCTGATTCTGTCGTGCAATATACCTTACAGTATTACAAAGTCTCTTTAAACCCCACTAGCGTTGTTTGTTGATCACATATAGATTCCAGATATACCGCAAACTTTCCCCAGTCCTCGATGAATTTTTGATCTTTCTGATATCTTATTCTTCCAGTCATTTTGTCCAATTCTGCGTAATCTATGAGTTTCATCCTCCATTCATTCAAAGTCGGCATTTCCTCCTGTCTCCACCTCTGGGCCATCAGTGTTCTTGCCGCTGTGACAGCGTATTGGAACAGTTTGTAGTCCCGTCTTTTTATCTCTCTTCCTGTTATACCTAGCAGGAAGGATTCTGTCTTCTTAACAAACGAATATTTAAACATCTTTTTCAATTCACAGTAGATCAATTCCCAGAATCCCCTCACCTTCCTGCAATCCCACCACATATGAAAGAGAGATCCCTCTTTTTCTTTGCATTTCCAGCACCTATTGCATGTCTTATACATCTTTGCCAGTTTTGCCGGTGTAATATACCACCTGTACACCATCTTCATTATGTTTTCCTTTAGTGCTGTGCATGCAGTAAATTTCATGTTTTCGTTCCATACCTTTTCCCAATCCTCTAATTGTATACTGTAACCAAAGTCTCTGGCCCACTTAATCATGACCGACTTAATCTCCTCGTCCTTTGTTTGCCATTCCAAAAGTAATTTATACATTTTCGAAATTATCTTAACATCATTGTCAATTATATCTGATTGAAATTTAGACACTTTTTCTATGTAACCCTTTTCTTTAAGATCTTTGTTAAACATTGCATTTACCTGAAAGTAATGCAGCCAATCATAAACCTGGTCCTTGACTTGTTCATATGGCTTCAGTTTCCATTTCTCCCCCTCTTTCACTACCAGTTCGCCATATGTTATCCAATTTGGTCTCATATTAATATTTTTTACTGACATTATCTCTAGTGGTGACAACCAGTGCGGGACTTTAAATTCCAAAATATTTTTCTACCTGTCCCAAACCTCTATTAAAGAACCCCTAATAACATGGTTAGTGAAACCTTTATGGACTTTCTTCTTCTCCAACCACAAATAGGCGTGCCATCCAAACCTATTACCATGACCCTCTAGATCTAATAGTTTGTTGTTATTTAACTTTATCCACTCCTTTAGCCAGCAAAGACAAGACGCCTCGTAATATAATTTTAGGTCTGGCAGGGCAAAACCGCCTCTTTCCTTGGCATCTGTCAGTAACTTAAATTGTATTCTTGGCTTCTTGCCCTGCCAGATATATCTCGAAAGCGTTCTTTGCCACTCTTTAAACACACTTATTCCCCTGATTATAGGGATCATTTGAAACAGAAATATCATCTTTGGGAGCACACACATTTTGATTGTTGATATTCTGCCCCAAAAGGACAGTTTCATTCTACCCCAGGTTTCTAAATCTTTCTTAATTCCCTTCCACGCCTGAATATAGTTGTTCTGATATAAATCGATGTTTTTTGGGGTCAGCCATATTCCCAAATATTTTACCTTTTTGGTCACATCAATCCCTGATTCTCGTTGCAATTCATCCACTAGACTCTGGTCGATATTCTTAACCATTATTTTTGTTTTCTTTTTGTTTAACGTAAATCCGACCACTTTACCAAACTGGTCTATTTCCTCCAATACCTCATTTAAACTGTTTTTAGGTTCTTCAATCGTTATTACTATGTCGTCGGCAAAGGCTTTAATCTTGTATTCATTTTTGCCGACTGTCACCCCCTTTATTTTATCATTGTTCCTTACTGAGCCTAAAAGGACTTCCAGGACTGTTATAAATAGTAACGGCGAGAGAGGACACCCCTGTCTGGTACCTTTCGATATCTTAAATTCTTCAGTGTGTATGTTATTCACGATCAATTTAGCTCTTTGTTCCGAATAAATTGCCCTTATTCCGTTATAAAATTCGTTCCCAACTTCCATCATTTCTAAATTTTTTAACATAAATTCCCACGATATATTATCGAAAGCCTTCTCTGCGTCCACAAACATTAATAGAGCTTGCTTCTCATTCCTTACAGACAGATATTCCAGAATATTTATTATGTTCCTAACATTGTCTTTCATCTGTCTGCCCGGGAGGAAGCCTGCCTGGTCTACATGTATTACTTCCTGCAGTATCTTCTTTAATCTTTTTGCTAGTATTCCAGCAAAAATCTTATAGTCTGTGTTCAGCAGAGATATTGGCCTATAATTCTTTACTTGTGTCAAATCAGAGTCTTGCTTAGGAATAAGTGTAATAAAGGCCTCTTTCCACGTTCCGGGGATATCCTGTTGTTTCAGTATGTTGTTCATAACTTCCTTTATTGGTACTATTAAGGCGTGCCTCAGTTCTTTGTAATAACTGGATGTTAAACCATCTGGTCCTGGTGCCTTCCCTTTCTTCAGTTCTTTTATTGTTTCGATTATTTCCTCATTTACAATTGGGGCGTTCAGTCGGTCTTTCTTATCTGTCGGGATCTTTTGCACACTTTTTTTCCTTTAGAAATCTTTCTATTTTCTTCATGTTGTTCTTTTCTCTGTTGTTATATAAATGTTTGTAAAAATCCAGGAATCCTTTCCTGATAGCTTTAGGGTTTTCAACTTCTTCTCCATCTAAGATAATTTTGTTAATTGTACTTTGTTCCTTCCTTTTCCTAATTTGCCACGCAAGCCATCTGCCAGATTTATTAGCAAATTCAAAGTTTTTCTGTCGAAGCCTTTTGATATTCCATTCCACCTCTTTATTAATAATCATTGCGAATTGTGTCTGCAGGACTTTAATATTCTCTTTTATTTTTAAGCTGTTTGGATTCTTGATTAATTTTCTTTCGTTGTCCATTATTTGTTTTAAAATTTCCTTCCTCCCTTTCTCCCTGTTCTTATTCTTAATCACATTCTGTTGAATAAAGAATCCTCTTATTACTGCTTTGCTTGCATCCCAAACTATACTCATTTTTGTGCCCTTATTCATATTGTCCATAAAGTAATCTGTCAATTTTTTTCTTTGCCTCTTGAATAAGCTTATGATCATCCAGGAGATAATCATTAAGTCGCCATCTAAATGATCTTTCTTCATATCCTTTAACCTCCATTTTTATTGGACTGTGGTCTGATATTGTTTTTGGTTGTATCTCAATCTGTCGGATTATTGGAGTTAGCTCATTAGAGACCCAAATTTGATCGATTCTTGATAGAGATTGATTTGGTTCGGAGTAAAACGTAAACTGCTTCTCCAGCGGATGTCTCAGTCTCCATATGTCAATTAGATTGAAGTTTTTTATCATAGTGAAAAAAGTCTTAGGCAATTTTCCTTCTCTGCTTACATCTTTTTCTCTTAACCTGTCGATTTCCAGTGAAACCACCCCATTCATATCCCCCATAAGTATCATTTTTTGGTCCATGTATTCAAACAACTTTTCTTCCAGATTGCATCAACCAAATTCAACCTGGTTAATACATCAGCAATTTTCTGTGTTTGGTGTACCAGAAAATTACCTGCTTGGTCCCTCTCCACCTGTAGAGAAAGATAGTTGGATACCTCACCAAGATCCTTCATGTCAAAGTGCTCCTTCAGCTGAGCTAGTGTGCTTTGATAAAAAGCCTGATTCTTCCAAAACATCAGAAGATCATCAACAAAACATAAACAATACAGTTTGTTTTGCCCCTCCTCCTTGACAAACACACATGGATCAGCTTTGCCCTGGTGAAAACCTAGAGAAAGCAATGTCTCAGTGAGCTTTGTGTTCCAACACCTGGCACTCTGCTTGAGACCATATAAGGATTTCCGCAGTTTACAGACCATTCCCTTCTGTATCTGCATCCCATCAGGTGGAAGCATAAACAGCTCCTCCCCCAAAATCCTGTACAAAAAAGCTGTATTAATGTCATGATGGGAAACATGCAGTTTCTCCTCCGCAGCGATCTTGAGCATCAGCCGAATGCTCTCATATTTGACTGTGGGTGAATAGGTCTCGTGGTAATCCTGTCCTGGTACCTGTGAAAAACCTCTGGCAACCAATCTGGCTTTGTGTCTGACTACCTTGCCATTCTGGTCTGTCCTGGCCTTGAAGACCCATTTGCTGCCAACCAGTCTCATTCCTTGGACTACCGGTACCAGTTCCCAAGTTTGGTTCCTATTCAAGGAATCAACTTCAGCCTTCATGGCATTAAGCCAAGGCTCAGCATCTTTAGAGGTTAACCCCTGAAGCTCTTCGAAGCTTGAAGGTTCCCATACCTTCTCTGAGCTACTAAGAACAGCAGTTGCTGTCTTAGCAAACTCATCAGCAAATCTCTTTGGAGGTCTGCCCTTTGTGGCTCTTTCAGATCTGCGTACTAGACGCAAGTGTTCTGGACTCATCTCCTCTTTCTTAGGAGAAAAGTGACCAATGGTGAACAGTGGTTCTTCCAGTTCATTGTCAGACGCATCAGATGGTCTGATTGAGGCCTTTGCGCTCTTGTAGTCTGCTGTGTCATCACTGTCACTGACATCAGCAGCAGCGCCACCCACTGAGCTGGAATCCGAACTCTGCTCATCATCATCATCATCCTCAGCTTCCTCAGCTGCCTCAACATTATCTGCTTTCTTCACATCACCTTCATCCTCCTCTGGGTAACTCTGGAAAATTCCCACATTTCCCCCCACTTGGGATTGTACTCAACACTCTTTGTGAACTTAATGGACTTAGAGTCAGTCATCCATACCCTGTATGCACCTTTTTCGTACCCCATGAACAAACCATGTGCCCCACGCTTCCCAAGCTTGTTGCTCTGTGGGGTGTGTACCCACATGTCAGAACCAAATATTCTCATGTGCTTGATGTTGGGTTTCTTACCAAACATCTTCTCATAGGGGGTACAACCAATAGGTGATGACAATCTGCGATTAAAAGTGTAAACAATATTCGACAGAGCCTCCCCCAAAAAACTTATCAGGGAGATTGGCATCATGCAACAAGGTTTTCAGTCCTTGCAGCAACATTTGATTTGCTCGCTCCGCAAGTCCATTCATCCATGGCGATCTAGGCGTTGACAAGTCATGCTGGATTCCCTTCTCAGTCAGGAAAGCTTCAAACTGCTGAGAAGTGAACCCCCCGCCCCGATCAGTAAAGAGACAGCCAATACGTTTACCGTGAACATTCTCCAACCAAGCACAGAATGCCTTGAACTTAGGAAACGCTTGAGATTTCTGCTCGAGCATAAACACATGAATGTACCTGGAAAAAGAATCAATTAGAACCATGAAGTACCTTGCTCCACCCAAAGAGGGCGCAAGTGGACCAACCAGGTCTGCGTGCACTAGCTGGTAGGGTTTGGAAGCCTGCCTGCTAGACTCCTTGCCTTTTGGAGCAACCTTCACCTTGTTCTCTGCACAAGATACACATTTCATGTGAAACTTACAGCGTTTGATGTTCAAACCCTCAACCATCTCTGGCATCTTGGCCAGTGCCTTCCAAGAGAGGTGACAAAACCTTCTGTGTGCATCGTGAATGCAGCCTGCGTATTTCCTGTGATGACAATCTGCGATTAAAAGTGTAAACAAAATTTGACAGAGCCTCCCCCCAAAACTTATCAGGGAGATTGGCATCATGCAACAAGGTTTTAAGTCCTTGCAGCAACGTTGAATGAATGAATTTTATTAATACAGTCACAGACCAGCGTCAACACACACAATATCACAGATCATTAAAAAAATCTCATAAATACAAAGGACAATATGAATATAACAAAGATTTAAATATAAAAATTAAAATTAATTATTGGCGTTCTCCCTGTAGTTAACATTTAGGGGTTTGGTCATTATGGGATACCACTTGCTTCCTGCGATTAATTGCAGACACACAGAATTTGGCTACATTTAATGTAGTTTTGGGATTCTTGTCCTCTAGCAGTAGTTTTAAACTATGGTGTTCCGATTCTTTCCTGGACTTTTGCAAAACAGGTGTAATAAAAGTCAAACATATATCCTCATAAAGACGGCAACGTAATAGTACGTGAAGAGCAGTTTCAACTTCCAACGAGCCACAAGGGCAGACCCGTGCTGTATATGGTTTACCCTCAAATCTGCCCTGAAGTAAGGCAGAAGGGAGAACGTTGAATCTGGCGAGGGTAAAAGACCGTCTGTATTTGGGTACCTGAAGACCTGACAGATAGTTAGCTGGAGAAAAACCTCTCCCATGGTCCCTTACTGCTGGATGTTTGATCATTTCGCTCATGTGGCATTGTAATTCTACGTCCCAGATACGTTGGCGAATTGTAGTCCTAGCTTTCTCGAAGCCTGCCGCTATCAGGGTCTGCTGTGGGATCCCCAAGCCTTTAAGCTTTTCCAGCAGTGTAGCTTTCCATCTGGATTGATAGGTATCTAATAAGGTTAAAGGTGCCAGCCCAACCGGGAAGAAAATAAGCTTTAGCCAATAATGAATCTTCAATATCCATATCCGAGTACTGATAGGAATTTGCCCAACCTCCAAACGGACCGCTATGTTGGATACGCAAGAGGGGATCCCCAGCAGGCAGCGGAAAAACTTAGTTTGGAATGCCTCTGAGAGAGTAAGGTTTTTAAAGCTGCAGATCTGGGATCCATATAACAATTGTGATAGTATTTTGGCAGCAAAGACCTGGGAGGCTGCCGGTATGTATTGGCCCCCTTTCCCATAGAAGAATCTTATTAACGCTTTGGTAGATCTTTCTGCATTTGCAATAGTATTATTAATCTGAAAGCGCCAGGAGCCCCTTTCCTGGAAGGTTACACCCAGGTATTTAAAGGTTGCTACCTGTTCTATTGAGCGATTGTCTATTCTCCATTTGTGCCTCCTCCTTTTTTTAGAGAACGCCATAACTTTGGATTTATTGTAGTTAATTGTTAGTAGTTCGATGCTACAATATTTAGTAAAAGATCTCAAAAGTTTTCTTAAGCCAACACAAGAAAAAGAAATTAAAACTGTATCATCCGCATATAAAAGGACCGGGAGGGGCGTACCAGCCAATTTGGGGGGGGGGCATTTTCTTTCTCCATATTTCCTACTAACGAGTTGATATAGAAGTTAAATAGAGTAGGCGCAAGGACACACCCTTGCCTGACCCCCTGATGGATTTGGATTTCCTTGGATAGGTGGCCCTGTCGGTCACACCTTACCCGGATCCGTGTATTTTCATATAGACTGTGGATGAGATACAGTAGGCGTTTGTTTATATTTGCGGCGCTTAGCTTTCCCCAAAGCCTGTCCCTCGGTATTAAATCAAAAGCAGATTTGAAATCTATAAAGGCCACGTATAGGGAACCTCCTTTTCTTGATGTATATTTCTCCGCAAGATGTTGGAGAACAAGGCCCTGGTCTAAGGTTGACCGATTTGCCCTAAACCCAGCCTGTGCTTCTGAAAGAATGTGGTCTTATTCCAGCCAGTCCACTAATTTGTCGCATAGTTGGGCAGCGTACAGTTTGCTAATGATACTTAGGAGGCTGATTGGCCTGTAATTAGCCAGATCTGATCGGCTCCCTTTCTTGAATAAAGGGATGATGATTGCTAATCCCCAGTCCTCAGGGATAGTGGCCGATTGATCTATGCTGGTAAATAGGGCGGCTAACACAGGGGCCCACCATTCAACATTAGCCTTGAGGAGTTCCGGTGTAATGTTGTCTACGCCGGGTGCTTTTCCAGGTTTAAGGGATTGGATGAGCCTATAGATCTCTTCAGTTGCTACTGGGGGCCATTCGGCGCCAATATCACTCGGAGCTAGGGCCAGGGCCTGCAGATGATGATTTGATGTATATAAAGATAGAAAGTAAGCCTCCCAAATCCCAGCTGGTATAGTATAATCAATTTCAATCGGGGAGTCTTGCCAACTTTTCGCGACTATTTTCCAAAAAGTGGCTGAGTCTTTCCTTCGAGAGGCCTCTAATAAACGTTGCCCCTCCCCCCTTTGGGCCTGAAGCTGTTTCTTTTTAATCAGATCTTTATATTTACGTTTGGCTTCGAACCATTCCGCAGGAAGCAAGGGTAAGTTCGCTGATTTGTAATTCCTGTACTTATTCAGCAAAGAGCGCTTCGTAGCAATACATTCCTGATCAAACCAGGGTTTGGATTTGTTGGGGAATAGAGGTTGGCGCGATGTCTTTTTTTGGGTCAGGTGGGGTTGCAAAAGTGAGATCAAATCCTGGAACAAGATTATTCTAGATTCAAAACATGGTGAGTTTAAGAGATTATCTCTTCTCATAAGGAATATGTCTGAGTATAGCCTTTCAGATGTTTCGGCATTCAGCTTTTCGGACCATCTAATACGTGAGTATCTCAACTCCATGTTGGAGGACCTGGGGGCTTCAAGTTTATCGTTGCAAAATAAGTCTTTACTTGCATCCAGGAGGAGGCAGAGCGGTAAGTGATCACTATCAACCCTCTCCTCCACTTTGCACTCAAGGGCTCTATTTAGGAGATTAAATGATACCATAACATAGTCGATAGTGGAAGCTCCTGCGCTTGATATAAAAGTAAATTCCCCACAAGTCTCCCCATTCTTGCGCCCATTTAGTATGACCAGGTCCAGCTTGTTAGAAAGACGCAATAGGCACAGACCTGCATAATTACAACCCTTGTCTTTTGAGAGTCTGGTGGGTATAAGATGGTTTTCCTCCATGATGGGTGGCGAGTCGTGGAAGTGTGCATATAATGCTTCGTCAGACTGGCCAATTCTGGCATTAAGGTCACCAGCCACTAGCACTGAAGCTGCAGGGGTTTGAGTCATCAAACCATCAATGTATGTTTCCAGCCTATGCCAGGTGTTTTTAATCAGCTGCTTGCCTCTTTGGGGGGGGGGGGAGATATACATTAATCAGTAGCAGGGTGAAGAATCTACTTTTCACTAGTAAGGCCATAGCCAGGTGTTTCAGTGTCTCTAACTTTACTAAGGACGCCCTCAACCTTGTAGATATTAAAATGCCTAGGCCACCCTTGACTCTCCCCCCTTTAGTGCTTGGGGATCCTGTGAGTGACATTGAGGAAAAGCCGTTAACTTCTAGGTCCCCTGTGAGCCATGTCTCCTGTAAAAATACTATGTCGTAGCCTTGGATAAATTTAACAAAGGATGGATCAGCTGCCTTTTTTGCCATCCTGCGATATTCCATGATAAAAAAGTAAGGTTGGCTTTACCAGGATCCACTCCTTGTCAATTATCTTCCAAGGTACTGTTGGAATTTACCATTCTACGTGGCAGCCGACTATAATCCTTACATGGAGAGCTGCCCAGGTGTTCTATGGTGTCAGATGGTAAATATAGAGTGCTCACATTGGTAGACACTGGGCCTTTGCTATACAAGGCCTCCTCCTGGGGGTACTCTACCTGGTTGTAGCCTAATTCCGCTTCATCTAAGTATCTCATTTTGGACCAGAAGCCTGGTGAGGTTTCCTTAGGCATGTTTTTCCTTATAGGGAGCGATGCATTGTTCTCCTTTGTGAGTTGTACTTTCTTGATTGCAGGTAGATTAATCTCTGCCTTTATCTGAAGCTTACGTGGTCGACAAGCCACTGAATCGAGTTCTTGTGAGGTGATCATTTTGGAAGGGCTCTTGCTCTTTCTTTGGACATCCACCTTGGTTTCCTTATATAAGTCTTTTCCTGCCAGCTTATTTCTTAGCGTTTCTAATCTTTCTAAGATTTCAGCTTGTATTAAAGGTGGGAATGTCCAGAATTGACTAATTAAGGTATTTTCTTCAAAGGAGAAGTTGTGGGGGGGGGGTACCCAGTTCGTGAGGCGACTGGTGGTTATTCTGAAATTCAGCTTTATTGTTTTCCACCACCTTTGAATGGATGTCTTTCTTATTTAATTTGATGAGGTGTGAGGGGGGCCGGGCACTTCGAATAGGCGAGTCACTGTCAGGCCCACCCTTTGCAGCTTCTCCTTATTAATTAATATTTGTTTTGCGGACGAGTCATCTTTAAATGTCAGCATCACTCGATTATACTTATTGTCATTTGGGAGAAAATCTACATTGATAACGTTACCTTGTAATAGGAGGCCTCTGAGTACTAAGTCAATTTTTTTAGATATATACGTTCTTTCTTTGTTTTTTATAAAAATTTTATTGGTTTTTCACAATTTATATAAACACAGACAATACACAATACAAACATACAAACACAAAACCAAACATGTATATTTTCATATCCTTTTTTTCTTAAAACTTATTTCTCCGACTTCCCCATACCTCCCCTTTCTGCATTCCAATTCCCAAATTTGTTTCAGCAAATCCTCCCCTTAATCTTATCCAATTTTTCCTTTTCTTTTCTTTTACTTGATCTTTTACAGCTGTAATCCCTTACTTTCTATAACCACAACATTTTAACACTCATTAATTTTACAATTCTTCTTAAGGTAAATTTTAAATTTCTTCCAATCTTCTTCCGCCGTCTCTTTCCCCTGGTCTCGGATTCTGCCAGTCATTTCAGCCAGTCCCATATAGTCTATCACCTTCATCTGCCATTCTTCCAAGGTGGGTAGATCCTGTGTCTTCCAATACTTTGCGATAAGTATTCTTGCTGCTGTTGTGGCATACATAAAAAAAAATCTGTCTTTCTTTGACACCAATTGGCCGACAATGCCCAAGAGAAAGGCTTCTGGTTTCTTAGGAAAAGTACATTTAAGTACCTTTTTCATTTCATTATATATCATTTCCCAGAAGACCTTAATCTTCGGGCACGTCCACCAAAGGTGAAAAAAAGTACCTTCAACTTCTTTACATTTCCAACATTTATTATCAGGCAAATGATAAATTTTTGCAAGCTTGACTGGGGTCATGTACCACCTATAAATCATTTTCATAATATTCTCTCTTAAGGCATTACATGCTGTAAATTTTATACCGGTGGTCCACAACTGTTCCCAGTCAGCAAACATAATATTATGACCAATGTCTTGTGCCCACTTAAGCATGGCTGATTTCACTGTTTCATCTTGTGTATTCCATTTCAGCAACAAGTTGTACATTCTTGACAGATTCTTAGTATTGGGTTCTAACAGTTCTATTTCTAATTTTGATTTCTCCACCTGGAAGCCAATTTTCCTGTCCTGTTTGTAAACCTCCATTATTTGGTAATAATGGAGCCAGTCTCGTACTTTGAGCTTCAATTTCTCATAACTCTGTAATTTCAATTTATCTCCCTCTTGTTCCAAAATTTCCCAATATTTTGGCCTTTTGGCCTCCATATTGAGCTTTTTCACGGCTTTTGCCTCCATTGGGGACAACCACCTTGGGGTTTTATTTTCCAGCAGATCCTTGTATCTAATCCAAACATTATATAATGCTTTCCTGACAATATGATTTTTAAAAGCTTTATGAGCTTTAACCCTGTCATACCATATATATGTGTCAGGGAACTGCCATCGGAGGAACAGGTGGTGGAGGGGCTCAGGGAGGCTGGGAGAGACTCAACAGCTGAAGCAGGAACCAGCAGGGGGAGGAGTGGATCTCTGAGGGAATGCGAGCAGGCGGGAGGGCTCAGAGACACTTCCAGCGAGAACAGTGGGGAGGTATCTGAAGTTCCCATAGGGAGACCCACGCCTCGCCGGAAACTGTCACGCCGTGAGTCCAGAAGACGTGTTTCCGTTAAGGAACTTTTATGCTGGAAACGATTCCGAAAACAACCACTGTCGGAATCTGCAAGTGATTAGAGCAGACATGTCTGAGGAGCTCTGTCACACACAGAGGTTTGTGGAGTTGCACAAACTCTGAGGGACTACGATTTTATGCACAAGCAGCTCATCATCCCATCACAGCATTCCGACAGTCTTTGTAAGCTGCCTGTGCAGGAGAAGGCATCATGAGCGACCCAGCCGGAACCGAAGGAGCAGGGGTTGGAGCTGGTCCAAGCTTGGAAGAAAGGTACCGAGCGTTGGAAATCCAACTGGCGCTGCAGACGGCGAGGCTTGAGGAGAGAAGGGCTCAGGATGCAGACAAGAAGGGGAGAGCCACCCAGTTCACCAGAAAGGTACCAGGATTGGTGCAGAAGTTTGGGGGGGACCCCAAGGACTACCATGCCTTTAGAACAGAGATGCAATATGCCCTCAATGTGCAGTTTGATGAATTCCCTGACGAGGAATCGCGAGTGGCTTTCGTGATTGGGCACCTTGAAAAGGGGGCGAGGGACTGGGTGCGACCCCTGATGGCAACGCATAATGACGTCCTAAAGGACACAATGAAGTTCTTTCGTGCAATGGATCTTATGTTTTCCAGCGATATTGAGCAGGGAGTGGTGCGCAGACAGTTAATGGCTTGCAAGCAGGGGAGCCGATTGTCGCGTATTTCACGCGGCGTTTTCAGCAAAACACTAAGAGTTCCAGGTTTTTCAGTGCAGTCCTTTTTAATGTGAGCTATACACAGGCTATATACAAAAGAAACAGTCCATGCAGAGTACTTACAAACGAATACTCTTCACCACAGCACCACCACACTACAGCACAACCACCACCACACCACCTGTTAAACAGGCTTTCCTTTTTAAAACAGGTGATAGCCAATTACACTAATCACACTCCTGCTGAGTCACTCTGACCCAGCAGAGTATTGCATCATCCTGTTGAAGCCTGCAGACTTATCCAGTATCCTGCGAATCCCAACACTCCTCCTTAAGTCAAAGGCTTGAGACCCAATAATTCTCTTAAGTCTCGAAATTTAGGAGCATCCAAACATTTTGTATACAAATCTGCCACATTACATTTTGTGTTACAGTGCTGTACCTTTAACACATTTCTTTCCAAAGCATTTTTCACATTTCCGTATCTTATCGCTATATGTTTACTCTTGCTTTTAAAGTTCTGTTGGTTGGCAAGCTGTTGTGCAGCCATGTTGTCACTTAGCACAGTGATTGGCATTTCAGAAGGTATTCCAAGCTCTTTTGTTAGGCAAGCAAACCACTCTATTTGTGATACACATTCGCTTATGGCTGAGTACTCTGCTTCACAAGTACTTGTGGCAACAAATGTTTGTTTCTGGGATTTCCACTGAACCAGGGCATTTCCAATATATATGGCATAGCCAGTGGTAGACTTTCCATTTTCTCTGTCTCCCCAGCTGGCATCAGTGTATGCATACATTTGCTGATCATATCCTGTATCCAGAACCAGTTTGTAATCTTTTGTGCCTTTCAGATACCTTAGGATTCTTTTAAGTGCTACCCAATCTCTCTGAGCCGGGTCTGCACTCCTTTGGCTTAACATGTGCACTGCCAATGTTATGTCGGGTCTTGTCCAACAACTTAAATATAACAGAGAACCCAACAGAGAATGAAACGCTGTTGCATTCTCACATTTTTGCCCTTCTGGTTCATGTTTGTACTGGGTAGTTATGGGAGTGTCAACCTCATTTGCCCTCTCCATTCCATATGCCTTCAGTAACTTTTCAATTTTTTCCTTCTGACTCAGAGAGTAAACGCCCTCTTCATTTCTCTGAACCTCTACTCCTAAGTAATTTTGAATCTCTCCCAAATACTTCAGTTTGTATTTGTTACCTAGGCTGTTTATAAACCAAGACACTTGCTTTTGTGCAGTTGTTACTAGACAGATATCATCAACATACAAAAGTAAATAACAAACACTTCCTTGCACCATTGCTGAATATAAACAGGAATCAGCCAGGCTTTGTTTGAATCCCATCTTTTTCAAAGTTGTGTCTATGCATTCATGCCATAGACGTGCACTTTGGTGTAAACCGTATAGTGCCCTTTGCAGTTTTAATACCATACTGTCTTTTTCTAGCTCATAACCTGGTATTTGCTGTAAATATACCTCGGCGTCAATAGGAGCATTTAAATATGCTGAGGCAACATCAAAATGATTAACTTTTAACCCTCTCAGACTTGCCATTGCTAAAACTGATTTTACTGTTTCAGCCTTTGCTGTTGGGGCAAACACTTCATCATAATGTATCATTTTCCTCTGTGTAAAGCCCCGTGCAACCAACCTGGCTTTCCTCTGACAACTACCATCAGCCAGCTTTTTCACTTTAAAAACCCACTTACAGCTTATGGGCTTTTTACCTTCAGGCAATTCTGTAGGTACAAACACATTGTTGTTTAGCAGAGAGTTATACTCTGCCTGCATTGCCTTTAACCACGCCTCTTTCTCTAGAGTAGGTAACTCTTGCACTTCTTCAAAGTTTTCTGGCTCAGTTACACAAACCTGGTTTATGGTGGCTGGGAACCCATAACGGTTTGGAGGTTGACCTTTATTACTTCTTGCAGACCTCCTTGGTTCATTAATCTCACCCCCTGGGCTACCTTCAGGACTGCTTTTGGGGTGGATTGACTCTGGAGATCTACCTCCTCCTGTCCCTGTTGCACTTTCTTCTCTCCCCTGCTCCATGCTAGCAGCTGGAGAAAAATGCTCAACCTTTACTTCCTCCCTTTCAGTTTCTCTGGGAGAGCTGCCAATTCTTAGCTTTGTTTCAGCTGCCTTATCAGGTATGCTCGGCAGTAAAACTTTTTCTGGCAGCAGGTTTGCATGTATCTTGGGCCAATTTCTTTGCTCATTAAAGCTGGCCGAACGACTATAACTCAAAAGGTTTCTATCATCTTCAAACCTGTAGGCTTTTGTACCACTTTCATACCCAAGAAATAGCAACTGCTGTGCCCTTTTCCCACCTTTTCTTCGGTTTTTCACAGGTATGTCAACCCACGCCTTTGTCCCAAAGATTCTTAAATGTTGCAAACTGGGACATTTGTTATAGAGAATTTTATAGGGTATGTCATCTAGTACCCTTGACCACAAGCGATTCCCAATATAATTCGCAGTCTTAATACTTTCAGCCCAGTACTTAATTGGAAGATTTGCATCTGCTAACAATGCTTTCATTTGTGTCTGCAAGACACCTCCTCTACGCTCTGCTACTCCGTTCTCCTGAGGCGTGGCCACATTGGTAAGCCTATGTTTAATCCCTTGGGCACGCAACCAGTTTCTTAGGGAGCTTGCCATAAACTCCCCTCCCCTGTCTGACTGAATAGAGCACACCTTTTCACCAAGTTGCCTTTCTACCCTTCTTACCCAGAACTTCAAGGTTTGGGCAACGTCAGACTTTTGCTTTAACGGATAGACCCAGCCAAATCTAGAAAAATCATCCACTAGGATCAAACAATACTTGTTGTGGGAGACACTTGGTGGAAAAGGACCAGTTACATCAGCATGAATCAACTCCAGTGGTTTTTTGGTTTCTCTCTGGCTTGCTCTTGCTACTGGGCAAGCCCTGCTTTTAACCTCCTTGCAGATATTGCAGTCTAAGTAATTATCACAACTTTTTATGTTTTTCATCCCCCCACACAACTCCAATGTTTTGTTTAGCACCTTATAGCTAGCATGAGCCAGACGCCTGTGCAGGAGATGAATACACATATCATGGGTCGGGACATTTTGCACATTTGCAACCTTATATTCACACTGCAGTACATACATATTAGTTCTAAGGCTAGCATTTGCCAACACTGCCCCATTTTGCTTTATCTGACACTGGTCTCCCACAAAATTTGCTTCAAAGCCTGCTTTTGCCAAATCAGGAATGCTCAGGAGATTGTTTTGCAAACTAGGCACACACAACACATTCCTGAATGTGTGTCCCAGCTGTGGGAACACAACCTCCCCCTCACAAACCACATTAGCTTTCTGGCCCGTAGCAAGACTTACATGTTTTTTGTTTGAAGCCCTAGCATCAGTTAGGAGTCCTTTTCTTTTACAAAAGGTTTGAGAAGCTCCACTGTCCAGAACCCACAGCTCTTCATTTTCTTGACCATCTGCAGACACCCAAGCGGTAGACTCCCTCTGCTGCCACTTGTGCTTCCGCTGTTTTTGTTGTTTCCTCGGGCAGTCCCGCAGCAGATGTCCACTGGACTTGCAGCAAAAACACCTTTTTACTTTGTTGACCACCGGCTGGTCTGCAGCAGCTCCTCCTGGCTGTTTCTCCGGCTCCCGACACCTCTGCTCTTCCCGGCTGTTGTTCCCTCTGGGATGCTCCAACAGCTGGGCTGAGGTCATCTTTCGCTCGGCACGCCTGTCCTCCTCTGCATACAACCGTCCGGTCACGTATTCCAGAGTCAGCTTATCAGTCTCTACAGACTCGAGGGAGTTGACCAGCATATCATAGCTGTCATCAAGGGAACTCAGGACTATAAAGACTTTGTCCTCTTCCCCCACAGGCCTCCCTCTTAAGGCTAGCTCCTGGAAACAGCCTGTTAGGAATTTTAGGTGGTTTACCAGGGAGTCCCCCGGTTTCTTCCGACACCGGTACAGTCTCCTGGTCAGTGTTATCAGTGAGCCAGCTGTCTCTCGCACATGGACAGCCTTGAGCGCATTCCACGCCTCACTTGCCGTCACCTTATCAGTTACGTAGACTAGCTGGCTGTCGTCCACTCCAAGGATGATCGTAGCCAAAGCTTTCTCATCCTTTTCATCCTCCTCAGGGGGCTGCGGTGGCTCTTCCACCACTTTCCACAGGCCCTCACGCTTGAGGAAGTGTTGCATGCGGACCGACCAGATGCTGTAGTTCGTGGCCGTCAGCTTCTCCAGCAACACGCCAGTTCTGGACTGCTCCATCCCTGCAGCTCACCTCCAGCACCCACGGCTAGATAACTGCCACCTGTACTCTTGCGCAGCGGAAGCGTGCTGGGCCCATAACCCTGTCGCGTATTTCACGCGGCGTTTTCAGCAAAACACTAAGAGTTCCAGGTTTTTCAGTGCAGTCCTTTTTAATGTGAGCTATACACAGGCTATATACAAAAGAAACAGTCCATACAGAGTACTTACAAACGAATACTCTTCACCACAGCACCACCACACTACAGCACAACCACCACCACACCACTTGTTAAACAGGCTTTCCTTTTTAAAACAGGTGATAGCCAATTACACTAATCACACTCCTGCTGAGTCACTCTGACCCAGCAGAGTATTGCATCATCCTGTTGAAGCCTGCAGACTTATCCAGTATCCTGCGAATCCCAACACCGATCTGTCCGTGAGTACTGGACTGAGTTTACCATGCTGGTTCACAGATTGGGGTGGGATTTATCGGCGGAACCCATTCAAATGCTTTTTGAAGAAGGTCTTTCTTCGGCTGTGAAAGACGAACTTTCCCGGAGTCCCAGGGCGGTTTCTATGGATCAGCTGACCAAATCTGCGCTGACCATAGGAGCGCGCCAGGAGGCGAGAGCCTTGGAGAGGCGGGAAGGTAAGGGGGAACGTTGGAAGGAGTTCCGCATTCCAGACATTCCTGAGCCAGCTTTCCCGCCGGCAGAGCCGATGGAAATCGGAACAGCGCGCACGCGCGCAGTTTCAAAGCCCAGTGAAGGGGGTAGGAAGGAGGGAAAAGGCGCCCGGAAATGCTATCTCTGCCAACAGCCAGGTCACTTTGCCAGAGTCTGCCCCCAGAGGAAGGAATGGCAAGGGATGGTGGGAGCTGTTGAGGGAGGAGTGGAGGAGATATCGGAGCAAGTAAAAGCCAACGCCTGGCTGCCACCGTCGGGGCACAGCAGCCAGGCCAAAGAGCAGTGAAAGTGCCCACGCCAGAACCTCCCAAACCTGCCCTAGTGATAGAAGTGTCACTAGAGTTGCAAAACAGATACCCTCTGAAGATTAAGGCGCTGTTGGACTCAGGCAGCTCCTGCAATTTCATGAGCAAAGAGTTTGCAGCTGAACACCAGATACAGACGATCCCTTTAAGCAACCCCCTGCAGGTGACCACGATCGATGGCAGGGAGCTGTTGGGAGGGGAAGTCAGCTTGCAGACCGTCCCAATGATAATGAAGGTGGCAAGGCACACAGAACTGATAGCGTTTAATGTGGCCACCTTGGGAGGGGCTCCCATTATTTTGGGGGTGAGCTGGCTGGCGTTACATGATCCACTGGTGGGCTGGCATCAGAGAGTGGTTTCCTTTGGTTCCGCACATTGCTTAGAACACTGCAAGGAGGGAAAGGGTTCAGCAGGAGCCCAAGCTACCCTAGCAGGGACAGAAGTAACGGAGAAGGTGAAGGTACCACGACAATACGCAGATCTCAGCGACGTGTTCAGCGAAAGGGAAGCTGACCAACTACCCCCGCATAGACCCTTTGATTGTCAAATCAATTTACTGCCTGGGGCGCAGCTCCCCGCAGGCAAGTTGTATGCCATGTCAGACAGAGAAATGCAGGAGCTAAGAGAGTTCATTGACAAGAACCTGAAGAGGGGTTTCATCAGAGAGTCAAGAGCGGTGGGAGGTAGTCCAGTGTTTTTTGTGGATAAAAAAAACACGGACAAGCCGAGACTTGTGTGTGACTTTCGGGCCTTAAACGCAGTGTCAGAACCATTGGCCTTTCCCATGCCTAGAATAGATGACATTTTGAACAGGGTGCGGAAGGGAAAGATTTTTACCAAGCTGGACCTAAGGGGGGGCGTACAATCTGATACGTATAAGGAAAGGGGATGAATGGAAAACCACCATGTTCACCCCTTTGGGGGCATTTGAATATCTCGTTATGCCATTTGGATTACAAGCAGGCTCAGCGTGCTTTCAATCGCTGATGAACCACGTACTAGGGCCTTTGCTTTACAAGAATTGTGTGGCCTTCCTGGATGACGTGTTGGTGTATTCTGAGAATGAGGAGCAGCATGTGAGAGACGTCAGAGAAGTGTTGCGCAGGCTGCTAGCCAACCGGCTGTGGGTGAAACTGGAGAAGTGTCAGTTTCATACCAAGGAGGTGGAGTTCGGTACCGCCTGTCAGACAAGGGATTGGCCATGGATCCCGGCAAGGTCCAGGCAGTGCTGGAATGGAAAACACCCAAAACAAAGAAGGATGTGCAGAGGTTCCTAGGGTTTGGGAACTTTTACCGTAAGTTCATCCGAAACTTTGCCCACCTGACGGCGCCCATAACAGACTGTCTCAGCAGTAAGAAGAAATTTGTTTGGACTGAGGAGGCGGAGCGAGCTTTTGAGGAGCTAAAAAGGGCCTTCGCCTCTGAAGAACAACTTCTGCATGTGGATTTACAAAAAAAGATGAGAGTCGAAACAGACGCATCAGACAGAGCCATAGGGGCGGTGCTTCTTCTGCAGCCAGGGAAGGAGGAGTCAGAGTGGAGACCGTGTGCCTTTTTTTCGCGAAAGCTGAACAAATCCGAGAGGAACTACACGGTGTACGACCGAGAACTTCTTGCTATTCATGAGGCTTTTCGGAGATGGAGGCACCTGCTAATTGGTGCACAACATAAGGTGCAAGTGTGCACTGACCACAAGAACCTAGAGTATTGGAGAACGGCACGAGTGCTCAACCAACGGCAGTTGAGATGGGCCCAGGAGTTCTCCAGATTTAACTTTGAGATTTGTTACGTGCCAGGCCCAGAGAACGTTAGGGCGGACGCTCTCTCACGCAAACCTGAATATTTGGAGGGGGAGGGAGCACCCGAAGAGAGACATGTCATTCCAGAGGACCGCTGGGTGTGTGTGGGGGGGGCATTGGTGGGGCAAAGAGAACTGGTAGAGGGAACGGAGAATGATGAATACGCCCAGGACAAACTCAGGGGACTCAGGAGGGAGGGAGATAAACCTGGAGGTTTTGAGGAGAGAAACGGGGCGTTGTACTACAAGGGAGCGTTATATATACCTGAAGGAGAGTTGAGGGGGAAGGTACTCAAGCAGCTGCACGATAGCCCCACAGCGGGGCATTTTGGGCAACACAAAACCATGTGGCTGGTGACCAGGGAATTTTGGTGGCCCAAGGTCAGGGAAGACGTGCGGGAGTATGTGAGGAGTTGTGACCAATGCCAGCGAGCCAAAGGGGAAAGGCGGGCGCCGGCAGGGTTATTAGAACCGCTACCCACACCAGAAAGACCATGGGAAGCAGTGGCCATAGATTTCATGACTGATCTGCCAAGGTCCAGAGGGAAAACAGCCATCATGGTTGTGGTAGACCTGTTAACCAAAATGGCACACTTTATAGCCTGCTCACATGCTGTTACGGCAGAAGAAACAGCTAAATTGTTTGTAGAAAATGTGTTTAGGTTGCATGGCGCCCCCTTGAGGTGTATCTGAAGAAGTGTGCATGCACACGAAAGCTCATACCAAGAACTAACTTAGTTGGTCTTTAAGGTGCTACTGGAAGGAATTTTTTTATTTTGACTATGGCAGACCAACACGGCTACCTATCTACTACTAGAACCATGGAAGGCACCACATTGAGCCGCATGAAATGGAAGTCCATCAACCTGTGTATCTGAAGAAGTGTGCATGCACACGAAAGCTCATACCAAGAACTAACTTAGTTGGTCTTTAAGGTGCTACTGGAAGGAATTTTTTTATTTTGACTATGGCAGACCAACACGGCTACCTATCTACTACTAGAACCATGGAAGGCACCACATTGAGCCGCATGAAATGGAAGTCCATCAACTGTGTATCTGAAGAAGTGTGCATGCACACGAAAGCTCATACCAAGAACTAACTTAGTTGGTCTTTAAGGTGCTACTGGAAGGAATTTTTTTATTTTGCCCTTGAGGGTGGTTTCTGACCGAGGGAAACAATTTACTTCCAGGTTCTGGAGGAAGCTCATGAGCTTACTGCATGTAGAGGTTAATTTCTCGACTGCCCGGCATCCTGAAACCAATGGGCAGGCGGAAAGAGCCAATGGCATCCTCCAGCAATATTTGAGGTGTTATGTCAATGACAGAGAGAATGATTGGGTGGAGAAGTTGGCATTGGCGGAATTTGCCTACAACAATGCGGAGAACGTGTCCACGGGGATGAGCCCCTTTTTGGCTAATTACGGGTGCCATCCCAGGGCTTTCCCAGGGGGGGAAGGGGAGAGATGGAGCGTTCCGGCTGCCGAACAGTTCGTAGAAGAAATGGAAGCGATCCATCGCCAGCTCCAACTTAACTTAGACAGGGCCAAGGAGGAATATAAGAGGCAGGCAGACAAACACAGGAGAGAAGGTGAAACCATTAGGGTGGGGGACCAAGTGTGGCTGTCAACCCAAGGGTTACCCTTCAAAGGGGGTTGTAAGAAGTTAAGACCCAAAAGATTGGGCCCATTTGAAATCACACAACAGGTCAATCCAGTGGCTTTCAGACTCCGGTTACCTAACCACATGAAGCTGCACCCAGTTTTCCACAGGTCATTGCTGTCACTGTATAAAGGGGACAGAGAAGGGAGGGTCACTTGGGGACCAGCAATGGAGGAAAGGGAACAAAGCTACCATGTAGCGGAGATCCTCGATTCCAGGTGGAAGGGAGATCAAGTAGAGTATTTGGTAATGTGGGAAGGGGAACCGGAGTCGGAAAACACCTGGGTCAGGGCAGAGGATGTCAATGACGAGGTTTTAATAGAAACTTTTCATCAGAGGTTCCCACGCAAGCCTCAACCGGTAGCGAGGTTCCGGAGGGAATACTTTGCCACCACAGACGAAGAAGAGGAGTTGGAGGGGTTCACAGATTCCGAGGAGGAGGAGGATTCAGCGAGCCGGGACGGCGATCGATGGAGGGAATTGTTCGAGACATCTGAAGATGAAGAAGATTCTTTTCGGGGTTTTACCTCCTCACCTCCCAGAGGAGAGGGAACGGGAGGGGGTGAGGGGGGCCCTGGAGGGGAGGTGGATGTCAGGGAACTGCCATCGGAGGAACAGGTGGTGGAGGGGCTCAGGGAGGCTGGGAGAGACTCAACAGCTGAAGCAGGAACCAGCAGGGGGAGGAGTGGATCTCTGAGGGAATGCGAGCAGGCGGGAGGGCTCAGAGACACTTCCAGCGAGAACAGTGGGGAGGTATCTGAAGTTCCCATAGGGAGACCCACGCCTCGCCGGAAACTGTCACGCCGTGAGTCCAGAAGACGTGTTTCCGTTAAGGAACTTTTATGCTGGAAACGATTCCGAAAACAACCACTGTCGGAATCTGCAAGTGATTAGAGCAGACATGTCTGAGGAGCTCTGTCACACACAGAGGTTTGTGGAGTTGCACAAACTCTGAGGGACTACGATTTTATGCACAAGCAGCTCATCATCCCATCACAATATGCATGCCATCCAAATACATTATTAAAACCTTCCAAGTCCAAGATATCTGTATTCTCAAGAAGTAGCCAGTCTTTCATCCAGCAGAAAGCTGCTGATTCATAGTACAGTTTTAAGTCCGGCAGGGCAAACCCCCCTCTTTCCTTTGCATCAGTTAAAATTTTACATTTTATTCTGGGTTTTTTGCCCTGCCAGACAAACTTCGAAATATCTTTCTGCCACCTCTTGAAGCAATCCATCTTGTCCACAATTTGCAATGTTTGGAATAAAAACAAAAAAAATTCCTTCAGTAGCACCTTAAAGACCAACTAAGTTAGTTCTTGGTATGAGCTTTCGTGTGCATGCACACTTCTTCAGATACACTGAAACAGAAGTTGCCAGATCCTTCTATATAGTGAGAAGGTGGGGAGGGGTGTTACTCAGAAGGGTGGTGGGAATGGGAGATAGGCAGATAGCTGAGAGAGCCTCTTGACGACTCTTAACGACTGTAATAGGTCTTACAGGAAAAGGCAAGGGGTGGGAAGGTGAGAAATGGTTTAGTTATGTATAGTGAGATAAGAATCCAATGTCTTTGTTCAGCCCAGGTCTTTTCATGGTTTTAAGTTTGGTAATGAGTTGTAATTCAGCAGCTTCTCTTTCCAGTCTATTTCTGAAATTCCTTTGTAGTAAAACAGCTACTTTGAGATCTTGTATAGAATGTCCTGGGAGATTGAAGTGTTCTCCTACTGGTTTCTCTGTTCTGTGATTCTTGATGTCAGATTTATGTCCGTTTATTCTTTGGCGTAAGGTTTGGCCTGTTTGTCCAATATAGAGAGCTGAAGGACACTGTTGGCATTTGATGGCATACACAATGTTAGACGATGAGCAATTAAATAGTCCCGAGATGGTATGTGTGATGTTGTTGGGGCCAGTAATGGTGTTGTCCGGGTGTATGTGGCAGCAAAGTTGGCATCTGGGTTTATTGCAGGCTCTGGTGCCAGTGTCTGTGTTAAGTCTGGTTGTAGTATTATTGTGGGTTAGGAGTTGTTTAAGATTGGGTGGTTGTCTGTAGGCAATGAAAGGTCTTCCTCCCAGAGCTTGAGAAAGAGAACTGTCATTGTCCAGGAGAGGTTGTAGATCTCTGATGATGTGTTGTACTGTTTTAACTTGGGAGCTGTATGTGATGACTAGAGGTGTTCTGTTATTTTCTTTTTTGGGTCTGTCTTGCAGCAAGTTCTCTCTGGGTATCAGTCTGGCTCTGTTGATCTGTTGTCTAACTTCATCTGCTGGGTATTTTAGTTCTGAGAAGGTTTGCTGTAGATCCCTTAGGTGAGAGTCTCTGTCTGTAGAATTGGAACAGATGCGGCTGTAACGTAGTGCCTGGCAATATACAATGGACTGTTTGGTATGTTTGGGATGGTAGCTAGAGGCATGTAGATATGTTTGTCGGTCAGTTGGTTTGCGGTATAAGGTGGTGTCTATGCGCCCAATAATACTACAACCAGACTTAACACAGACACCCCAACAACATCACACATACCATCTCGGGACTATTTAATTGCTCATCGTCTAACATTGTGTATGCCATCAAATGCCAACAGTGTCCTTCAGCTCTCTATATTGGACAAACAGGCCAAACCTTACGCCAAAGAATAAACGGACATAAATCTGACATCAAGAATCACAGAACAGAGAAACCAGTAGGAGAACACTTCAATCTCCCAGGACATTCTATACAAGATCTCAAAGTAGCTGTTTTACTACAAAGGAATTTCAGAAATAGACTGGAAAGAGAAGCTGCTGAATTACAACTCATTACCAAACTTAAAACCATGAAAAGACCTGGGCTGAACAAAGACATTGGATTCTTATCTCACTATACATAACTAAACCATTTCTCACCTTCCCACCCCTTGCCTTTTCCTGTAAGACCTATTACAGTCGTTAAGAGTCGTCAAGAGGCTCTCTCAGCTATCTGCCTATCTCCCATTCCCACCACCCTTCTGAGTAACACCCCTCCCCACCTTCTCACTATATAGAAGGATCTGGCAACTTCTGTTTCAGTGTATCTGAAGAAGTGTGCATGCACACGAAAGCTCATACCAAGAACTAACTTAGTTGGTCTTTAAGGTGCTACTGAAGGAATTTTTTTTATTTTGACTATGGCAGACCAACACGGCTACCTATCTACTACTGGAATAAAAACAACATTCTCGGCAATACATTCATCTTAATAACAGCAATTCGGCCTAACAAGGAAAGCTTCAAATTTGACCATATTTCTAGATCTTTTTTTACCTCTGTCCAACATTTCTCATAATTGTCTTTAAATAAATTCACATTCTTAGATGTCATATTAATCCCCAAGTATTTCATCTTCTTAACCACAATTAATCCTGTTTCATTCTGGAACCTCTCCCTTTCAGTAACTGTCAATTTTTTCTCCAATACCTTGGTTTTTTGTTTATTCAACTTAAATCCTGCTACTTGACCAAATTCTTGAATTAATTCTAAAACCCTTTTCGTACTAGTTTCTGGCTCTTGTAAAGTAAGTACCAAGTCATCTGCGAAGGCCCTCAATTTGTACTGTTTAGCTCCGACCTGTACCCCTTTAACCAACTGGTCTCTTCTAACCATATTTAGCAAAACCTCCAGGACTGATATAAACAGTAATGGGGAAATTGGGCATCCCTGTCGTGTCCCTTTTTCTATTTTAAATTCTTCCGTTATCACATTATTTACAATTAATTTAGCCTTTTGTTCGGAATATATTGCACCCATACCATTCTCAAATCCTTGGCCTACCCCCATCCCATGTAGATTCTTCTTCATAAAACTCCAAGAGATATTGTCAAAGGCTTTCTCCGCATCCACAAATATCAGCACTGCTTTAGTGTTTATGTTCACCTCTAATAATTCCAAAATGTCTACTATATTCCTCACGTTATCTGACAAGCGTCTTCTTGGGAGAAAGCCTGCTTGGTCCTTATGAATCTCTTCCACCAATACTTTTTTCAATCTTTTTGCCAAAATGTCTGCAAAAATTTTGTAATCCACATTGAGTAATGATATAGGGCGGTAGTTCTTAAGCTGAGTCCTTTCAGTCTCTGTTTTCGGTATGAGTGTAATATAAGCTTCTTTCCACGATTCTGGTGCCTTTTCCCTCTCTAAAATTTCATTGCAGACTTCCTTCAGAGGTTGTAATAACCACTCCTTCAAAGCTTTGTAATATCTGGAAGTCAACCCATCTGGTCCTGGAGATTTGCCTGGTTGCATGTTTTGAATGGCACCTTCTATCTCTTGTTCAGTTATTTTCTGGTTCAGATCTATTTTACTTTGATGAGAAATTTTTTGTAGTCCATATTTCTTTAGAAACTCATCTATGTCCCCTTCTTTCTGCGGCCCTTGCGAATATAATTTTTTGAAATAGTTCTGGAAGCAGTTTCTAATCTCATTTGGCTTATAGATATTCTTTCCTTCAACCTCTAGGCTTGTAACCGTGTTTAATTTTTGTCTTTTCTTCAATTGCCAAGCCAGAAGTTTACCACATTTATCTGCAGATTCAAATGTCCTTTGTCTCATTTGTTTGATCTTCCATTCTATTTCTTGATTCATCAATTCCATATATTGCGTCTGATATAACTTAATTTCTCTCAAAATCTCTTGGGACTTTGGTTTAGATCTCAATCTCTTTTCTCCTTCTTTTATCTTTTCCAAAATCTTATCCTTTTTCTCATTTTGGCTTCTCTTCTTTATTGTATTTTGTTGTATTAAAAATCCTCGCATAACAGCTTTGCTTGCGTCCCAAATTACTCTTTTTTCAACATCTGTTTTTAAATTTATTTCGAAATAGTCTCTCAAAGCTTTTTGGGCCTTTTTGTAGACCTCTTCATCTCTGAATAAGGTGTCATTCATCCTCCATCTGAAGGAGCCAGCTGTTGTTAACTTCATCTCCATCTTTACAGCATTGTGGTCGGAGCAGGTTTTTGGGCAGATTTCCACTTTCTTTGTCTTTGGAGCCATCCCACTAGTAACCCATATTTGGTCAATTCTAGTCCATGTCATCATAGCTTCAGAAAAGAAAGTTCCCTCTCTCTCGAGAGGGTTCTTTGTTCTCCAGATATCAATCAAGTCCATGTTTTCAGTCATTTCAAAGAAAGTCTTTGGTAGTCTCCCATCTTTAGAGACCACCAGTCTTTGTGCTTTGTCCATATTTGTAGATACTACTCCGTTCATGTCCCCCATCAAAATTAAGTTGTAATCCAAATAATCCAGTAAGGTCTCGTGCAACTTCTTAAAGAATTCAGATTTCCCCTCGTTAGGTGCATAAATTCCCACAATCAGAAATTTTTCTCCTTGTACTTGAATTTCAATTGCCAAAAATCTTCCTTCTTCATCTTTAAACATCAATTTCGGTAATAATTTTTCTTTTGCATAAATCACAACTCCTCTTTTCTTGACTTTATCAGATGAAATAAATTCTTGTCCTAATCTTTTGTTAATAAGTAATTTTCTGTGTATCCTCGTGACATGTGTTTCTTGTAAACAAATCAAGTCCAATTGTTCTTTTTTCAATATATGAAACACTTTTTCCCTCTTTCGAGGAAGGTTCAAACCGTTACAATTCCAGCTTAGAAGTTGCAGAGCCATCTTGCCGTTATTTACTTTCCCCTCCTACTGTGCCGAGTAGTTGTTCGTTGTCCGTCGGTGGTTTCAGTCCGAATGATAAATTTAGAATGTCTGTTATTTCCTTTACTGCTGGGGTTGGTTCCACTTCAACCACTTCTTTCAGAAGATCTTCTCCGTTGTCTCGTAGAAATTGATCCTTGTCACTCCCTGATTTTATTCTTGTTTTCCTCCCCTTATATTTAAAAGATAGGCCTTGAGGAAATTCCCACCTGAAGGGTATTCCGTTCTTTCTCAGTAGGTCAACCAGGTCTTTGTAGTAAGTTCTTGCATCCAAAATATGCTTAGGTATGTCCTTGAAGATCTCCACAAAGGAATTTTCAATTTCCAAAGTTCTTTGAAAATGCAGATTCAATATTTTGTCTCTTTCTTCTTTTGATCTTAAAATTATCAGACAGTCCCTTGGCTTCTTTCTGCTTTGTCTTCTGCCCAATCTAAAAGCAGCCACTATCTTAAATTCTTCCTTCTCTAGCTCCTGTTGCCAAAAGTCCAAAAATTCTTTTGTAAGGAAGTCCACCAAGTTGTCCTTCTCACTTTCCGGCACCGCTCTTATTCTCAAATTCCTCTCTTTCCTTTGTATTCAAGCATAGACAAAGCCAACTCATGATCTTCTAACTTTTTGAAGACTGGTGATATCTTTTCCTGGGTAGCATCTGCAGTAACCTTAGCTTCTTCTGCAATCTTTCGAGTTGTGGCTGATTCTTCTAATAATTTTTCGATAGTCTGTGTGTTTGAATTCACCTTCTTCCCCAGTTCATTTATAGTTTTCGTATTCAAATCAAGTTTTGCTGAGACCTCTGCCAATTGTTTACTAGATTCCGCACCTTGTTTTGTCAGAAATTCCAAATACTCATTTATTTTGCAGAGAGCTTGTGCCACAGGATCAGATGACATAATTATTGTTTTTGTCTGCCCAGTTGCAGCTGTTACTGTGCCTGAGACCGAGGCCCTTCGCTGGTGTGAAGTTTTAATCTTATATTGTCTGCCGGATCTAGTAGTTCTCTCATCTGCCATAACACTCTTACTCCCAGCCAAGGTCGTTCCCACGTCTGGAGATTGTTTTCAAATGGAAGTTTCCAATGACTTAGCTATTGTAGTCCACTTTGCAACTGTTTCAACAAAGTCCTCTAGGGGGAGAGATCTCCAAAACTTTTACAACAAAATGTCTCTTTAAAGAAGTCCCCAATGTCTCCAAGAGGGTCTATTATAACAGTTCCCAGATATATTTCGAAAGCTTAACAGTCCAGTAATTAAGTATCTTTCACAAAGTCTTAACAAAGTGACAGTTCTCTATCCGGCTTCCCTATCCAGGCAGTCCGTTCCCAGGGCTTTGAAACAGCGGATAAAATTTTTCCAGTGGTTCCTTTTCATGCAGGTATCAAAGGTCCACCTTCCTCCCCCTCTGCTCCTGCATGCAAGAGGGGGATTTCAATTCTAATGTCAAATTTACTTGTTTTCCGAATAGTCCTTCTCAGATTACAGCTTTGCGCTTTCTTTGCTTTGAACTTTCAGCAGTCCGGAAAGGCAGACTTCCTTATTTTATGCCTTTCCCGTTTCCGGCCAAATCATCTTTAAATTGACTTTAAATTCCAATAGATCTTTAAATCCTACTCACGGGTAGTTCTTTTCAGTCCAAATTTCAGGAAGGAATCAGCGCTCTCCGACCATGGCGACGTGGCTTCGCTCCACGGGCTTGGGTGACGACTCTCAGCACCGCGCCACACACCCGCTGCCGCTCCGAAGCCTTTAAAAAGGCTCCTTCGCGGTTTTGGGGGGGCGCAAAGGTGCCCGCCGAGTCTCCTTGCTCACAGGCTTCCGCGCCTGTGATTTTTGTGGGTCCCCGCTTCGCCGTAGCGGTCAGACCCGAACTCGCGGAGCAGACTCCCTCCGGAGCTCGGAGGGGAATCCGCCATTGATCGCTGGCGCCGACCGGAAGTTATATACGTTCTTTGTTGGTCCAGTGAATGTAATTCTGTACGGTTGTACATAGGGCAAATAACCAATCTGCTTCTGTTGAGAATCAGCGCTTGATTGTTCTGAGTTATCTTATTGCGAATGGGGGTGTTAGTCTCCACAGTAGCAGAGGAGGTTTGCCAGTCTTTATCTAGTTGTTCGTTCCAATCTTTCGTTGATTGAGGGTTAGGAAATTGTGATGCGCTTGTCACTTTGGGTTGCTGGATAATGCTCTGTTTTGGGGTCACGGGTTTAGTATTCTTTGTATTTGATTCCTTTATTGTGGGATTCTCCAGGAGCTTGAATAACTTAGAAAAATTCAATTTCTTAGTTTGTGTATGGCTCTTAGTCCGCCTTCCCACTTTTATGTTTTTAGACTTCTTCTTGTGAAGTAGGTGTAATCTTTGGTGGCGATGCTTCTTTTTAGGTGAGGGGTGTGTGACTCGACTGTTGGTAGACATGGGAGTGGCTCTCTTTGGGACCTTCTCTGAGATACTGGGCTCTGTTGGAATTTCAGCCGCTGGAGTGGGGGAGTGTGAGATTGCTCCCTTCCTGATGAACTCTGTCAGGCTTACTAGCAGACCCGCACATTCCGTAAGAAAGTTCCTAATTGGTCCTAATTCTTTACTTATGTGCATTTGGCATTCTTTCATCATTTCATTAAAAAGCCCAATCAGGACACAGATATTGCTATCTGTGCCCCAGCAGGCTCCTTTTGGCTGACTTGGATTTTCCTCTGTTCTCATCGCACTTGAGAGTTCCATCCTAGCCTTTTTGCTGGGGCTGGCTGCATTAACTGATCCATCCAGTGTGACTTCCAGGCGTTTCAGATTTCGTTCTTGATCATGATCTATGAGAGTGTCGGTAGCACTGGATTGGGAGACTATCTGAGCCATCTCCATTGCCAGACTGATCCCCTCTCTCTCCTCACCAATATCAGGTTCCTTCCCATACCATGTTCGGTCAATAGACCAATTGTGGAAAGGTGGGGACTCGGAGCATATGGACGTTTTTGTTTTAGGCTTAAAATAATGCAAAATTTTCGTCTGCGAGGTTACTGGTGGTGATTCAACCCTCTGCGTTGGGGAGATCCCCAGAACTCTACATTTCTGTCTGGTGAGCACCATCTCCGTAGAGTATATGGAGCTATGTGGGATATGTGGATGTATAGATAGCACCGCTTAGTCCCAGTTAGACAAGCTGGAATTAGCACTCCTCTCGTTAAATAACGCGCTCCCCAGGAGCTCCACGTCTAGTTAATTGATTAGAAGTGGCTGTGGTCCACTGCGTGCCAGACTTTCCGACAGTTCACGATTTAGCGGTCAGAGATAGAGGAAGATAGATAAAATAGATTTTTACAGCGGCATTACTTACAACGGCATTACTTACAACGACTGTGGCAGGTGAAACGTTGAGGGGAGGAGGGCGATGAAATCCTATCTGGCTTGAACCCCCATCTTACTTGCCGAAGAGACTATGTAATGATACTTCCCGCCGGCGTTGAAAGCCCTCCGGTGATGTTAACGTTAATTTACTGCCCCCACTGTACCCCGCCAGCTGCGTGGAATTCCAAGGTGTAAGTAAAGCTCAGTACTCTCTCTTCCTCTCTTCCTCTCTCCTCTATTATAGTTGCACTTGAAGAGATGTTTCGTTGTGGTAGGCAAGCCTCCAGCAACCAAATGCCAGTAAGATAAGGAGGTAATAAATCACTCAGGCTGGAGTCGGAGTCGGTGTTAACTAAAGCTTAACAGGCAATAAAAATACTAGCTCTAAAACTACTATCTCTAAAAAGCTCTAAAAAGTACGGCAAGGGCGTTTGAAACGAGCAATATAAAGCTGTAGCTGTCTGCAACATCAGAGAGCAGCGTGGGGCTGCTGCTCCCTAGCCGCCATCTTCTTCCTAATATCCAATATGATTGATCTATCAACTTAAATGAGGTAATGAAGTACAATTGGTGGAAATTGCAGCAACGTTTGATTTGCTCGCTCCGCAAGTCCATTCATCCATGGCGATCTAGGCGTTGACAAGTCATGCTGGATTCCCTTCTCAGTCAGGAAAGCTTCAAACTGCTGAGAAGTGAACTCCCCGCCCCGATCAGTAAAGAGACAGCCAATACGTTTACCGTGAACATTCTCCAACCAAGCACAGAATGCCTTGAACTTAGGAAACGCTTGCGATTTCTGCTCAAGCATAAACACATGAATGTACCTGGAAAAAGAATCAATTAGAACCATGAAGTACCTTGCTCCACCCAAAGAGGGCGCAAGTGGACCAACCAGGTCTGCATGCACTAGCTGGTAGGGTTTGGAAGCCTGCCAGCTAGACTCCTTGCCTTTTGGAGCAACCTTCACCTTGTTCTCTGCACAAGATACACATTTCATGTGAAACTTACAGGGTTTGATGTTCAAACCCTCAACCATCTCTGGCATCTTGGCCAGTGCCTTCCAAGAGAGGAGACAAAACCTTCTGTGTGCATCGTGAATGCACCCTGCATGAAGAACTTTGTTAGTTTGTGCAACACAACAAGAATCAGCATTAGACACAGCAACAGCACCATTGTCATCATAAGTTATACAGAACAAACCATCTATAAACTTTGCATGCAAAATGTCCTCTTTGCCTTTTCTGATGACACAGACGCTCCTCTTGAAGGAAATCTCAAAACCACGCCCAGTAAGCTGTGGGACACTGAGCAAATTGTCTGCAGCACCTGGAACATATAGTACATCTTTGATGGTAGTGTGCAGACTTGCCAGTCTCACAGTCCCTTCTCCTGCGATTCGCAACGTCTTTCCATCAGCCAGGTGGATCTCACCTTCTTGAGGTTTGAAGGAGATAAAGAGATGGCGGTCATTTGAGACATGGCGGGTACACCCCGAAACAATAACAAACCTGGCCTTGGCCTTTGGAGCAGTCTTTCTGGCAAGCAAAACCTTGTTTTCCACCGGCGTGGGTTTTTGCAGCTTGCCCCCCTGCTCCTGGCCATCAGACATGCCTTTAGCCTTTGGTGAAGCTGTGCCAGCAAACAAAGCCTTGTTTTCCACTGGCGTGGGCTCTTCACCCTCCCTCTGCTTCTGGCCATCTGCAGGCATCTGCCTCTGTTTACTTCTGGCCTTCCGGTATCTGTGAGGATGACCTTGGCTCCCATGAGAAACAGAGTTCTCAGCTGCCAACTCCTTGGCTCCCCCTGGAGGCTGGAATGCTGCCTGGGATGACATCACAGTCAGCTCCCCCTGCAGCTTGCAACCGGTGCCCTCAGCATCCCTGCATTCTCTCGCATTCTGGGAAACAGCCAGGACCTCCGATGCAGTCAAACTCTGGGCTGGGATGACTGGCAGGTGGGCTATCTTCAAAGCATTCCACATCTTACGTGCAGTCACGTTGCCAGCTAATGTTTTAATTTCCTCCAGAGAGACGGACAAGACTATTACGTCAATGGCCCTCGAATTATGGGCTCTCCATCTATGTGTCAGAGGAACTGGAGGGGCTTCAGACACAGTATGCCACACTCCAAACTGACGCAGCAAACTCTCACATCATTTTGCCCACGTTTTATAATTGTGCCGATTTAACTTTGGGCAGCAGCAGCCTCAGAAGCTTGGAAAAACTCCATTCCAGCTTTTTACTTGAGCCGTGAATCTTATTCACTTCAGAGGCTTCTTATCTCAGCAGCCCATTAATCACGAAGCCTGCTTGGCTCGGCTCCCAGGCCAATTAGGCCTGCTGTGCTGGTCCCGGGGGGGGGGGGGAAGGTACTAATACCGTAGCCGAAGTTCAGTCCAGAGTCACTAGCAGGGTAGACGATCACTAGATGAGATGCGAGGTCCGAAACAGGGAGCCGGCGGGGGAGCAGAAACGCTGGTAGGGCAGCAGCAGGAAGCCAGGCGGGTAACAGGAACACTGGTAGAGCAGAAGCAGGGAGCCAGGCGGGGAACAGGAACACTGGTGGGTCAGCAGCGGGCAGCCGGGCGAGGAACAGGAACACCGGAGAGTCAGGAGCAGGAAGCCAGGCGAGGAACAGGCACACTGGGAGTGCAGATCTAGGTCTGGGTAAAGCAGGTACTCCACAACGACGTTGCTCCCGCAACCTGGGACCGGGCTGCCTGACCTTTATCTTCTTCTAAGGCCAGGGGCGGTCCCGGCCCCCAGGAGCCCCGCCTCTCCTGGCCTTAAGGCGAGCACTCCTCCTGGGAGAGACCAGTTCCCTTCGCCTCTCTGCCCTAAGCCTCTGCAGTTCAGGAGAGGCCGAAGGGTTACTGGAGGGGGCTCACCTGTAGCCACTGAGTCCTCCAGCACCTCTGGGGCCAGAATGGTCTCACCTGGTGCCTGCCCCTGAGGATCTGGCACAGGTGCAGGCTCCTCAGCATCTAGGCCTTGCCCCAGTTCAGCCGGCCCTGGAGGCGGGGACTCCTGTGCCGGCTGGGATTCCTCCGGTTCACTCTCAGACTTGGAATCCCAGGCCATCACACCTGCCGGACATCAAAAGCTCTTGCCGCGGCAAACGAAAAGCCTCACTTTCGCTTTTCCTCCACATACCTTTCAGCAGTCTGTCGCAGTCTTACTCTCCTGTAAGTGCCGTGAATCTGGGCCCATAACCTGTTGTTGGGATACTGCCAGGGAGACAAAGCCCATCATGGCCCCAAGCCGTCTGCCGGACGATCCATCGATCTCCCGTAGGCACGCAGTATCAGCAATTAGCGACATGAGTTCCTAGAAAATATCTTGCCACATTCTAGAGCTCATGCACACTCTATCAGCAGATAATGCAACAGCAAAAGTCGCACTCAGGAGAGCATTATTTACAAGTTTTATTCAGCGTTGATCAGAACAAAGAAAGACATGACTGCCTGCGTCAGTGTCTCCAGACACAGAGAGTGAGAAAACGAAAGCAAAAGACACAACAGAAACATCCTGTGAAAACAGGAAATACGCAGGCTGTGACACAAACATCCTGCTCCCTTTTAAGGTGGAACGGAAATATCCTAACAATCTTCATATAAGTTAATATTCTTTGGTGTTATCCATAATCCTAAATACTTGATTTTGGGGTAGATTTTAATGTGTATTATTTGTTCTAATTCTGCTTTTTCATCTGGTTCTGGTTCTGGCTCTTTCTCAGGCTCTGGTTCTGAATGAGGGCTTGGTTCTGGCACTGATTCAGGGTCTCACTCTGGCTCTGGCACTCTATCAAGGACTGTTTCAGACTTAGGCTGTGGCTCTGGCTCTGTTTCCATTCTTACAATGGAATGTACACAAAACAATAATCCTTTCTATATAAATTTTTCTATACACTCTGAAAGCATAATAAATCCTTAATTGTTGTTCACCTCCTTTTAGTTCCTTTATCACTCGAATGCTAGCACGGAGTCAAAACTATTATTGTATTTTTGAACATATCTTGTATAACCATCCCATTTTTCTGCAAACTTTTGCTTTGAGATTCCACTGAGTTTGCTAGTCAATTGAGCCGTCTCCACCAATTCCTGTAATTTGATTTGCCAATCTGTTATTTTTGGAGCCTCGTGATCTTTCCATCCCTTGGCCACAAGTATACGAGCTGCTGCGGTTGCATACAAGAATACCTCTCTTAGATTTTTTGGGATCTCTTTATCTAAAATACTTCATAGAAATGCCTCCGGTTTTTTCGTAATAGTTACCCCCATCCTCTTTTTTAATTCATCGTATATCCCCCCCCCAAAAAATATTAATCTTTTCACACGTCCACCACATGTGGCTCATGTCACCGTTATTTCCTCCACATCTTTTTAACTAATAGTTTTGTCTTGTTTAAATTCATTTTGGACCCCGCAACTTTACCGTAGCCATATATTATTTCCAACGCCTTTCTTAAACTCAGTTTTGGTTGCTCCATAGTTATAATTAAATTGTCAGCAAATGCCCTCATTTTGTAACTTCTATTTCCCAGCATAATCCCTTTTATTTCTTTTTCTTCCCTAATTTGTTTACATAAAACTTCCAATGTTAATATGAAAATTAAGGGGGGTGGGGGCGACCTTGTCTGACCCCTTTACTGATTTCACACTCCTGTGATAAATTTCCATTGATTATGATTTTAGCTTTTTGTTTTGATTGTATTGCTTCAATCCCTTTTATATACTGTATTCCAAATCCATATGGTGTAATAGACCTTTCATAAATTTCCAGGATACCCTGTCGAAAGCTTTTTCTGCATCTATAGCCATTAAGACTGCCTTCTTTTCTATTCTTAAGTCTAAATACGCTAATAAGTTTATAATGTTTCTAGTGTTGCTATAAATGTGCCTCCCGGGCAAAAAGCCAGCTTGGTCATTGTGTATCATCATCTGGAAGCCTTTTTTTGATCTTTCGGCTAAAATATTTGCACATAATTTATAATCGTTATTTGGAAGTGTGATAGGCTTATAGTTGTTAATAAGTACATTGTCCGTTCCTTGTTTTGGAATTAATGCAATAAGGCTGTCTTTCCAAGAATCCGGCATGGTTCCGTCTTTTAAGATGTTGTTCATGATACTTCTTAATGGGTCAGACAGTAAGTCCTCCATTTTTTTATAATATATTGCGGGTAGGCCGTCTGGCCCTGGTGGCTTTCCTATCTTTGCTTCCTTAAGTGCTCTTTGCATTTCGTACGATGTAATAGGGGCATTCATCAGTTCTTTTTGTTCTTTAGTAAGTTTCAGAAGACAGTTCTGTTCTAAATGTTCTCTAAGTTCTTCTGCTGTTTCATTTCCTTCCTTATAGATTTCTCTAAAGAATTCGAGAAATCGTTTCTCTATTTCTTTAGGGTTGTTTATTATTTTGCCTTTGCACTTAACTCTATTTATAAGCCTTTCTGCCTCTCTCTTCTTTAATTGCCATGCTAATAACCAGGCTCCGGTTCTGTTTCAGGCTGTGTCTCTGTTTCAGGCTCTGGCGCTGTATCAAACACTGTTGCAGACTCAGGCTGTGGCACTATGGCTGTAGCTGTGGCTCTGGTTCTGTTTCAGGCTCTGGCACTGTATCAAGAACTGTTTCAGGCTCAGGCTCAGGCTTCTGCTCTTTATTAGGCTTTGTCTCAGTCTTTGGCTCTAGCACTTATTCTAGCTCTATTTCAGGCTCGGCCTGTCTCAGCCTTTGTCTCTGTTTCACGCTGTTTCTCTGTTTCAGGCTCCGACGCTGTTTCAAGCCCTGTATCTGCCTCTGCCTCTGTTTCAGGCTCTGGCACTCTATCAAGCACTGTTTCTGGCTCTCTTTCAAGCTCTGGTTCTGAATTAGGGTTTTGTTCTGGCTCTGGCTGTGTCTCTGGATCTGGCTGTGTCTCTGCTTCAGGCTCCTATGCTGTATCCAGCACTGTATCAGGCTCTGCCTCTCCGTCTGCCCCTGGCTACCTTTAAGCGTCAGGCTCAGTTTCAGACAGTGTCTCTGCTTCAGGATCCAGCACTCTATCAAGCACTATTTCAGACTCAGGCTGTGGATCTCGCCTGTGGCTGTGGATCTCGGCTGTGGCTGTGGATCTCGGCTGGGGCACTCAGCTCCGTCTGTGGCTCTGTCTGTGGCTCTGGCTCTCTTTCAGGGTCTGGTTCTGAATGAAGATCTGGTTCTGACTCTGATTCAGGGTCTCATGATGGCTCTTCCTCTGCCTCTGACCGAGCTATGTTTCAGGGTCTGGCTCTCTTTCAGGCTCTGGTTCTGAATTAGGGTTTTGTTCTGGCTCTGGCTCTGGCTCTGGCTCCGGCTCTGGCTCCGGCTCCGGCTCCGGCTCCGGCTCCGGCTCCGGCTCCGGCTCCGGCTCCAGCTTCAGCTCCAGCTCCAGCTCCAGCTCCGGCACTGTATCAAGTACTGTTGCAGACTCAGGCTGTGGCTCGTGGCTGTGGCTGCAGCTATGTTTTGCGCTCCGGCCCTGTATCAAGCCCCATTTCAGGCTCTGGCTCTGGCTCTGGCTGTGTCTCTGGCTCTGGCTTTCTTTCAGCTCTGGCTCTGAATGATGCTCTGGCTCTGGCTCTGATTCATGGTCTCACTCTGACTCTGATTCAGGGTCTCGCTCTAGCTCTGGCACTCTATCAAGGACTGTTTCAGACTCAGGCTGTGGCTGTGGCTGTGGCTGTGGCTGTGGCTCTGCCTCTGTTTCAGGCTCAGCCTCTGTATGAGGCTGTGTCTCTGTTTCAGGCTCCGGCACTGTATCAAGTACTGTTGCAGACTTAGGCTGTGGCTCGTGGCTGTGGCTGTTGCTCTGGTTCGGGCTGTGGCTCTTTTTCAGGCTCTGGTTCTGAAGGAGGGCTTGGTTCTGGCACTGATTCAGGGTCTCGCTCTGTCTCTGGCTGTGTCTCTGTTGCACCTCAAACGGTGGTTTGTTGTTGCTGTTGTTGTTTTCTTTCTGGGGTGGGACAAATGTTTAGTTGGGGCGGGGATAATTTTAAGTTTAGCATAATTGTTTCTTGCTTTGTTTTTCTTTTACTATTTTTTTAGGTTATTGTATAGTTTGTATTTTGCTTTTTAAGGGGAAAGGGTCAGGGCTGCCTGGGAGGGGACCTCAGCCAACAGAATGGCTGGGGCAGGTTCCCTTCGGAGGGATGTATTGGAACACCCAATCTCTGCTATCACGGATGGTAGGAGCAGTTGCGCTAAGACCAGACCACGTATTTACCGAAGATCTGGTTCTGACTCTGATTCTGATTCTCTGATTCTGGCTCTCTATCAAGGGCTGTTTCAGACTCAGGCTGTGGCTGTGGCTGTTGCTCTCGTTCTGGTTCTGGTTCTTTCTCAGGCTCTGGTTCTGAATGAGGGCTTGGTTCTGGCACTGAAATCTTGGGGTTTTCTGTTCCAAATATCTTTTGTATTTTCCCCATACCTTATATATAGCATTTCTTATTATATGATTTGAAAAACTCCTATGCGTCTTTATTTTCCCATAATTAAGATAGCCATGCCACCCAAAACGGGTGTTGAAGGAAAGCATTGCTTTTGCACATGACCATGGCATGATGGAAAGCATTGCTTCTGCACATAACTGTGGCATGATGGGAAGTCTTGCTTCTAAGCTTTGTTCTGCTCATGCTGCTCAAACCGAGCTGATCCTAAGACATTCCCTCATCACCCTGGTGCGTTCTGTTCACCTTGAGTTCACACCATATCAATCTGTACTTACCCCTCCTTGTACATTCCTTTTCGTACCACTCTGGTATGGGCAGTCCGAAACCATGCCTGTGTAAACTCCGCGTTCCTTTTCCCAACCTTTAACCTGTCTATGATTAATGTCTTATATGCAATAATTAATGTCTTATATGCAACCCTTGCTTTGTACTTATGTTAACCAATCAGCAACAAGCACACACGTGGCAAACGCTGTATAATATCCAATAAAAGGGAGTCTCCGAGGCTTGCTCGAGAGACGCCTCCCGTATGACACCTACCTACTCGTCTGTCGTTCATTTCAACCCAACATCTGGTGACCCTCGACGTGCCAGATCCCTTTACGCAGCCTCATACTTCACTCGATTGGAAAAGTCTCAGCGCGCTACATCGTGAGTATGGGGGGGGGGAGCTTACAAAGTCCCAAAAAGAGCATGCTAAAGAACTGTTTCATTTAGTCAGACAGAGAGTAGCAGGTGCGCATATTTCCTTGAAAGAAATTGTACGATTGTTATGTCATATTGCTTGTGAGTGCCCCTGGTACCCAGAAATAGGGTCCTTGGGGATGGAGACTTGGCAAAAAATCGGAAAAACCCTCTTCGCAGAACCGAGGGCTCCGATTCATTGTCTGCTCACTTGGCAGAAGTGTGCGGATGCCGTCGCTAGATTAGGTCCCCAGGCGTCTCCGTCGGCACCCGCACCCGACAATTCCCCACCAACTGCCCTGCCACCTGCCCTTTTAGCCGCAACAGACAAGCTACCTCCTTACCCAAAGCTTTTGCCTCCATCGCAACTTTCTCTAACCCCCCTTCGCCTCAGCCCACATCCCCCCCCATCCCCCCTTCCCTCCATCCTTCGCCTGCTCCTACAGGAGTTGTGCGTGGTGCACTTTTTCAAGCTAGACAGGAAGGAATTCTTTCCTTGGAGGAGGAGGCGGGGTGGGCCGGGGAACTGCCGTCTGCTTTCCCTATTTCTTATACTAACCCTGGCACTGCACAACAACAAATTATGTATGAGACGCTTCCTTATTGTATTCTGAGAGAATTAAGGAAAGCCATTACTGATTCCGGCCTAAAATCCATTTATGTGACAGGAATGCTGGAGGGAATAGCAACTGGTTATACAATGCTACCTCAAGATTGGAAAGATCTGGTTCTGCAAAGAGTCCTGAGACTGAACCAGTGAGCAGAGAGGATCAGCACCTCATACGTAGGTCTGAGACAGGTACAAAGGGTGTACCAACCAAGAGGTATTCAAAAGAGTTTGCTAACTTAGCTGTTGCATGTGTTACTATTGTTAACAACCCAAGAGGTTGAAGCTGTGTCTAAGTCAGAGACAAAGACACAACAGGGAGTTGCTAAGTGTAACACTACATTCCCTAGCCAAGGTAATGCAGATGCACTCATTCCTTGGAAGTCAGACAACCAGAGAGGTACACTGGGGAATCCAGTGGCGGGGAGTTCCAAGGGTGGAACTGAAACAACAGGGGTGTGTTATATGTATAACAACTGTTTGTTTTCTTCTCTGGATCACGCTTTGCTCGCAACGCACATTGATTCTTTTGGGGGAGTATGTTACGGAAATGGAGCAATGCAGCAGCGAGCTGCAGCTGGCTGGAAAGCAAAACAGGATGTGAATGTTTGGGACTGTACCATGAGAACAAAGGGGCAGTCTATTCACTGTGCTGAGCACCGGATGTTAGCTCAGAGTGTCATTTGACCTGTACAGGAAGTACAGGAGGTGGGGTTTGTCTCTCTACTGTTGGTGTTTGGAGAGAGCAGACGCGTTTCTCTGTAATGCTGCAAAGACAGAAATAAAGGCATGTAAATACATTTCTGTCTATCTCTTTCCCCTCCCTGGGGGAGGCAGGGAGCAGGGAAGAGTGGTGTGTTCTCCTCACGCTTGAGGAGGATCGCCGATAGTGACCTAGCCTGTATCCTGCCGGGAATGCAGACAGGGAGGTCAACAAGGAGATCAAGCCGGGTGCCTGGAGAGTGGCCAGTTCCTCTGATAAGGCTTGAGATCCGACAATTAACACCTTTACATTTTAGTCGCACCGCGACCTGTGTGCAACGCGCCTTTCGCAAAGTCCCTGTCTCAGGACAACCACTTAGCTCCTTTGTTAATATTAAGCAACAACATTCGGAGCCCTACCATCAATTTATAGATAGATTGAAAGAATCAGTCACTGGGCAGATTGATGACACTACAGCTCAAAATGAATTGATGAATAAATTGGCTTTGCAGTCGATCATACATCGCCCTAAATATGACCTGGCCGATATGATTCAAGCCCGTGCAGATGTTGGAAGCCAGAGTCATGCGATGTCCTTGCTTGCCGGTGCCATCCAGGCTGGCAACAAGCCCACTGGGAACTGCTTCAACTGCAAGCGCCCAGGTCATTTTGCTAAACAATGCAGAGCCCCTGGCGGGGGTGCAAACAGGAATGGTGATGCCAATAAGGCTAAGCCTTCCAAGAAATGCCCGAAGTGCGATAAAGGCTATCATTTGGCAAATCAGTGCAGGAGTTCGGAAAACTCCTTAGCGGCCCCACTCCCGGGCCAGGACAAATAGGGAGCCCTCCGCCATTAGTCTCCACTATTAAAACCATCTCAAAGGATACACGCTCTGATTTTACCATCGACTTAATCAATCAAGAAACCAAATACACTGTTTTACCTGGTGAAATTGTGCTTATGCCCACCCAATTGGCGGTCCCACTACCTCCTAAAGTCGCAGGTTTAATTTTACCCCAATTTTCTACTGCAAAAGAAGGAATCCAGGTTATTCCAGGAGTTCTGGATCCTGACTATGTGGACACAATAATGGTTCAACTTTGGAGCCACATGCCCATGCAGTTAAAGAAGGGTGAGTCCTGGGCGCGTTTGGTGGTGCTCCCTTCTCACCCTACTGTTTCTATTATTGATAGTAATTTGCACGAGCTCTCTCCTTTTTCTCCACAGCTGTTAGCTGTAATCCAGCGGATTGGTCATCAGAAACTTCTCCGTAAGTACAAGATAAATGGCAAGGTTCTGGAAGGCTTGATTGACACAGGCGCGGACATTTCTGTAATTTCCAGTAGTTGCTGGGACCCAACGTGGCCCCTTGAGTCTGCCTCTGCAGTTTGGGGTGTAGGTGGACCTCAAACCTCTTCCAATTTCTCTTCCCAGTAGGTCTGAATATATCTCTTTAGCTGTTTCTCTCCTAGGAGTCCCTGGATTGGCTGTACGCAATAGTAGGAACATTAACTCTTTAGCTTGTTCTGCAGCAAAAGCCCTGAATTTTACTTTTCAAGCGCTTCATCTTCTAAATAAAGAGCAGAGTGAACTCCAGCATGGTCTTCTGCAGAACCGCACTGCTATCGATTATCGATTGATGCTTCATCATTACGGCCGTGAACAAGTGGACGACATGTGTTGTTTTAATATTACTGATAATTCCAAAGCCATCCAAAAGCAAATCTCTCATTTGCAAAATCTTACACACCACATTAAACAGGACGTTGGACTTTCTGGCCTGTGGGACTCATTCACCCAGTGGCTCACTGGCTGGTTGCCAAACCTGAATTGGCTTCGTAATCTCTTTCAATATGCCATTATTATAATATTGTCAGGGGTTCAGGAGCAGAGGCAAGGGCAAGGGAGGAAACAGAGAGCGAGGGGGAGGAGGCAGAAGAAAAGATGAGTGATGACGACGACCCGAGATCTCCGAGTCTTTCCAGTGAATCAGAAGATTCACAGAAAGGAGACCAGTGGCCAGGGCAAGGGGGGAGCCTAGGGGGACACCCCAGGAAGAAAGGGCCAGAGGGGGCTCAGAGGGGAGCAGTTGGAAATCGGGACCAGCGTCACCAACAGAGAGCAGGGGAGAGGAAGGGCGCCAGGGATCAAGCGCTGGAAGCTCACAACAGGAGGGAGGGCACGAGTCAGGAGTGGCCACACCTCCATCGGGGAGCGAAGAAACGGTCAGACGGAAAGTGGAAGGTTGGGCGCGCGCGCCAAGTTCAAATGCACAGGAAGGTGGCGCAGTAAGCAGCCCGGAAAGGGAGCCAGGTCCTAAAGCCCGGCGCAAGGAGACAGGAGGGTCCGGGGGGTCAGCGTCAGAAGAATCCCGGAAGGAAGAGACCCCGGGGGGCAGAGGGACCCAGAGAAGAACAGTCAGGCGGAAAAGGTGGAGTAAGGCTAGGGTATTAAGTTGGTGTACAGGGGGCGGAGACTCAGACGGAGCTTCGCCGGTCTAACCCTTAAGACGTAGAGTTGCGCGCAGCAGCTTGAGAATGGAAACTGTAACTCAATAAAAGACTTTTACAAGTGACCGCTGGCTAGCGTGATCCTCTGTGAGCTAGGATCTGGGAGCAGCTCTGACAGTAAGCTCCGTCTCACGTTGTGGGCATCTACAGCCTCGCGGACAGAGGAGAAGGAGGGTGCCTACGACTCCGCTCACGGACGGCAGACAAGATGACGGCCGAACAGCAGATAGGAGAACTCAGAGAAGCAGTGACACGTCTGAATGCCGAAATACTTGCATCCAGGAAGAGAGAGGAGGACGCAGCTGCCGCCTACAGGGATCTCCAGGTCAGGTTGGAAGTGCTTACGAAGCAAGGGCAACTGACACCCAAACCGGAGGGGATTGGGTTGGGGAGAAGAACAGGCGGTCTAGTCTCTCACTTCGATGGGAATTTACAACTGTACCCCAACTTTAGAGCAGATGTACAGTGTGCACTGCAACTGCTGGACAAAGACTTTAGAGATGAGCAAGAGAAGGTGGGATTTATCATGTCCCATTTGCATGGAGATGCTAAAGCATGGCTGCGCAATTTGTGGAGAGATAAGGATCCAGCGCTCCAAACCGCGGATGCCTTTATTAAAGCGATGGATGGCTGCTTTTTATCTAGCATAGACGTGGATCTTGCCCGGAGGGAGGTGCATGGGCTGAAGCAAGGGAGGGCCAGCGTAAGACAGTACCAAGCCCGCTTTTTTGCATTAGTCAGTGCCTTGGAATGGGACAGAGATTCAGCTCCAGTCAGAGATCTATTTTGGGAAGGCTTGAACAGTGCGGTTAAAGACGAAATTGCAAGGGGGGAGAGACCCCGGACCACGCAGGAGGTCGTTCAGAGGGCGCTGGCGGTGGGAGTGCGGCTGGAGGAACGCCCATGGAGCAGGGACGAAGGGCGTGGAGGGCGCGAACCAGCGAGAGGGTTTTCCTTCGTTCCCAGGGAAGCTGCGCGTGCGCAATCCACGCCTCTGCCAGGAGGGGGAGCGGAACCGATGGAGGTTGGCGGTGCCAGGGCTCAGTCAACAACCAGAGCCACAGCACCGGGAGCAGTCAAAGCGAAGCCTCCTAGAGGGAACAGGAAGTGTTACATCTGCGAAAATCCGCAGCACATGGCGAAAGAGTGTCCCCAGAGGCTCCACAAGCACACTGCAGCCTCAGCAATGGTAACTGCAGCAACTCAGCAAGGGGAACCACAGCAGGGAAACGACAGAGTCTGGCTGGAGAGAGAGGCACTGGGGCCCAGCCAGACGTGTCAGTGAAGCAGTCCCCAGAGATTTTGCAGCCCACAGACCCCCTCCCACCCAAACCAGTGGTGAGGCTCACCGCATCGCTCCAGCTACCCAATGGACTCACCATGGACGTGCCAATCACCATTGACTCAGGAAGCAATGCGGACTTTATAGGGCAGGACTTTGTCGACAAACACGCTATACAGCTGCTGCCTGCCACGCTGCCCCTGCAGGTCGTCACGGTGGATGGCAGGGAGCTGCTAGGGGGGCAGGTGGTGAAGCAAACGCCACCAATGGTGATGCGACTTGGAAATCACAGGGAAATCATCAGTTTTAATGTCACCAGACTGTCGGACACACCTATTGTCTTGGGCATGAGTTGGCTGGACAGACACAGTCCGACGTTGGCTTGGTACCAGCGGCAGCTAGTCTTTGGCTCATCATACTGCGCTGAACACTGCATTCTGCCCCGGCAGGAGGGAGAGGAGGAGGAAGCGCAGCTGCAGCTGGGGACGCTGCAAGCAACCCCCCACAAATACGCGGGATTTTTGGAGGTCTTCTGCGAGAAGGAAGCGGATAAGCTACCCCCCCCCCAGATCATATGACTGCAAGATTGACCTACTGCCAGGGGTGGCGCTGCCCAAAGGGAAGCTGTATTCCATGTCTGAAGACGAACTACAGGAACTCAAGGAGTTCATATATCATAATTTGGAGCGCGGCTTCATCCGAGAGTCCAAGGCGGTGGGAGGCAGTCCTGTATTCTTTGTTAAGAAGAAGGACACGCCCCAAAGACTTGTAGTGGACTACCGGATTTTGAACAGTGTGACCAAGCCATCGGACTTCCCCATGCCCAGGATCGACGACCTCCTCGCGACGGTACGCAAGGGCCGCGTGTTCACTAAGTTGGACCTGCGTGGGGCGTACAACCTCATTCGCATGCGGGAAGGTGATGAGTGGAAGACAGCCATGTTCACGCCCCTGGGCACCTATGAATACAGAGTTATGCCTTTTGGATTGCAAAATGGCTCCCACTGTTTTCAAGCTTTTATGCATCACGTGCTGGCGGGGCTCCTCTACAAGACGTGCGTCTGCTTCTTGGATGACATCCTGATATTTTCTGAATCGCAACAGGATCACGACAGACACGTCAAGGAAGTGCTGAGCAGACTACAGCAGCATAGGCTTTACGCCAAGCTGGAAAAGTGCCAGTTCGACGTGACGGAGGTGGATATCCTGGGCTACAGGTTGTCAGACAAGGGGCTCGCCATGGACAGCGCCAAGGTTCGTGCCGTGTTGGACTGGAAGAGCCCGTGCAACCGGAAGGAGGTCCAGCGGTTTGTTGGCTTTGCGAACTTCTATCGCAAGTTTATCAAGGGGTTCGCTATGCAAACAGCGGCCATCACAGACACGCTCAGTTCCAAGAAGAAGAAGTTCATCTGGACGGAGCAGGCGGAGCAGTCTTTTCAGGCACTCAAGCGTCTCTTCGCGTCGGAAGAGCAGCTGTTGCATGTCAACCCCAGCAGGCCTATGAGGGTGGAGACGGATGCATCAGACAGAGCCGTGGGAGCAGTCCTGTTGCAGCAAGACCCGCAGGGGGCCTGGAGGCCGGGAGCGTTTTACTTCAGGAAGCTCAGCAAGTCTGAACAGAACTACACCATCTGGGACAGGGAGTTGCTTGCCATTCATGCAGCTTTCAAGGCGTGGAGGCACTTCCTGATCGGCGCCAAGCACACGGTGCAGGTCTGCACGGACCACAAGAATCTGGAGCACTGGCGCACGGCGCAGTTCCTGAACCAGAGGCAGATACGTTGGGCCGAATTCTTTGCGAACTTCGACTTCCGAATAGAGTATGTCCCGGGGGACACCAACGTCATGGCGGATGCCCTATCCCGTAAACCACAGTACCTGGAGGAGGCGACGCCAACGGCTGCCATGCACATCTTCGCACCGACGGTGTGGGCGTGCGCTTCGGCGACAGTTGACCTGGATGCAGTGAGGAGAGCGCTGCAGGATGACACCTTCGCGCGAGCCAAGATGGCAGAGGCGCAAAGGGGCACGGCGGCGACCAGCGAGTTCCACGTTCGCGATGGATTACTCCTCCGTAAAGGGGCCATTTACGTGCCGGGGGACGATCTTCGCGCCAAGGTACTGCAGCAGCTGCACGACGCACCCACTGCCGGGCACTTTGGCACAGAGAAGACGATAGAATTAGTCGCCAGGGACTTCTGGTGGCCCAGAATGAGAGGGGAGGTCGCGGACTACGTGGCGAGGTGCGACACCTGCCAAAGGGCCAAACCAGTACACAGACCGCCGGCGGGACTGCTGGAACCGCTGCAAACCCCGTTCGAACCTTGGGAGAGAGTGGCCCTGGACTTTGTCACGGATCTGCCCAGCTCGAGGGGCAAGACGGCAGTGCTAGTGGTGGTGGACTTGTTCTCCAAGATGGCACATTTCATTCCGTGTGCGAAGGTGGCCACGGCGGAACAAGCCGCCAAACTGTTCATAGATCACGTGTTCAGGGTTCACGGTCTGCCGCGGTCTATACTGTCCGACCGGGGGCGGCAGTTCATCTCGAACTTCTGGCAGAAGCTGATGGGCTTCCTCAACGTCAAGATCAACCTGGCTTCGGCTAGACACCCGCAGACCAACGGGCAAGCGGAGCGGGTCAATGCCATCATGCAGCAGTACCTGAGATGTTATGAGAATCAACAGCCTGCGACGTGGGTGGATTACCTGCCTCTCGCCGAGTTCGCCTACAACAACACGAAGCACGTGTCCATGGGGGTCACGCCGTTCTTCGCCAACAACGGGAGGCACCCCAGAACCTTCCCGGGACTGGAAAGAATGGGGGAGGGGGAGCCGCAGACAGCAGATGCGTTCGCGTCGGAGTTGCAGGAAGTCCACGGTCAGCTTCGGCGGCACCTGGAGCTGGCTAAACACGCATACAAGGTACAAGCGGACAAACACAGGAGGGTTGGCGAAGAGATCCATGTGGGAGACTGGGTCTGGTTAGCAGCCCACGCAGTGCCGGCCAGGTCGTTGGCGAAGAAGAAACTAGGGCATAAACAACTGGGGCCCTAACAAGTCGAAGAGCAGGTCAACCCGGTGGCTTTCAGGCTGGCGCTTCCGGAGGGCTCCAGGATGCATCCGGTGTTCCACAGATCGGTGCTCACTCCCTACAAGGCACCTCACAGGTTTCAGGAACCAGGAACGGCACCGAGTCCGCTCCGAGAGAGAACCGAGCAAGGGGGAGTGGCACAGGAGGAGCACATCAACGAAGTCACAGAGATTTTGGACTCCAGATGGGGGGAAGAGGGGGTAGAATACCTTCTCGCCAAGGAGGGCACCCCGGCCAGTGCCAACAGCTGGGTGCCGGGCTACGCTTTAGACGAACCTCTGCTCAAAGAAGAGTTTCATGCCCTCTTCCCACATAGGCCCATGCCAGCAGACTTTTTCGACGACTGGCTTTTCACGCCCACGCTTTCAGCCAGCACGTTCCAGGGGTTCGACTCGGACGAGGAACCGACACGTGACGCCCGTTCCCCGGAGGGGTCACCCTCGGGATCTGCCTCAGAACCCTCGTATTGGTGGGACGATAGACCAGAGGAGCAGTGGCGCAGAAAGTGGCTGGAGGGTCCAGGACGAGCAACGTCCCCAGAAGGAAACGAGGGAGAGACGGACATGGACGTATTTGGGGACGACCCGGGTTTCGAGCACGGCGGCACAGAGATGGGAGCGGAGGTGACCGTCGTCGACGAGAGCAGGGAGGAAGAACCGGAAGCCTTCAGATGGAGGCCCGCCACGGGAAGCGAACTGTATCCGACATTCGTCCCCCTGACACGGCAACACCCAGCTCCCGCACCAGAAGGAGGGGAGGGGGGAACAGGGGGCTTCGAGGGGGGGATGGATGTCAGGGGTTCAGGAGCAGAGGCAAGGGCAAGGGAGGAAACAGAGAGCGAGGGGGAGGAGGCAGAAGAAAAGATGAGTGATGACGACGACCCGAGATCTCCGAGTCTTTCCAGTGAATCAGAAGATTCACAGAAAGGAGCACCAGTGGCCAGGGCAAGGGGGGAGCCTAGGGGGACACCCCAGGAAGAAAGGGCCAGAGGGGGCTCAGAGGGGAGCAGTTGGAAATCGGGACCAGCGTCACCAACAGAGAGCAGGGGAGAGGAAGGGCGCCAGGGATCAAGCGCTGGAAGCTCACAACAGGAGGGAGGGCACGAGTCAGGAGTGGCCACACCTCCATCGGGGAGCGAAGAAACGGTCAGACGGAAAGTGGAAGGTTGGGCGCGCGCGCCAAGTTCAAATGCACAGGAAGGTGGCGCAGTAAGCAGCCCGGAAAGGGAGCCAGGTCCTAAAGCCCGGCGCAAGGAGACAGGAGGGTCCGGGGGGTCAGCGTCAGAAGAATCCCGGAAGGAAGAGACCCCGGGGGGCAGAGGGACCCAGAGAAGAACAGTCAGGCGGAAAAGGTGGAGTAAGGCTAGGGTATTAAGTTGGTGTACAGGGGGCGGAGACTCAGACGGAGCTTCGCCGGTCTAACCCTTAAGACGTAGAGTTGCGCGCAGCAGCTTGAGAATGGAAACTGTAACTCAATAAAAGACTTTTACAAGTGACCGCTGGCTAGCGTGATCCTCTGTGAGCTAGGATCTGGGAACAGCTCTGACAAATATGTATATTGATTTTGCTATGTTGCTTCCTCCAATGCATTCCTGGACTCATAGGTCTTTTGTCTCGGCTTCTCTCTCCCCCTCAGCCACCCAATAAAATCATTCCTGCCTACTTTGCGAAATTGCAGCACCAGCAGTAAACATTAGGGGAGATGTGGCGAACTTATTTCGGGCATGCGCTGGCATACCACGTATCCTGAAGTATTTTTGTCTTATTCACCCAGAACACCTCGCAAATAAGAAAAGAAAGGGGGAGATGAAGGAAAGCATTGCTTTTGCACATGACCATGGCATGATGGGAAGCATTGCTTCTGCACATAACTGTGGTATGATGGGAAGTCTTGCTTCTAAGCTTTGTTCTGCTCATGCTGCTCAAACCGTGCTGATGCTAAGACATTCCCTCATCACCCTGGTACGTTCTGTTCACCTTGAGTTCACACCATATCAATCTGTACTTACCCCTCCTTGTACATTCCTTTTCGTACCACTCTAGTACGGGCAGTCCGAAACCATGCCTGTGTAAACTCCGCGTTCCTTTTCCCAACCTTTAACCTGTCTATGATTAATGTCTTATATGCAATAATTAATGTCTTATATGCAACCCTTGCTTTGTACTTATGTTAACCAATCAGCAACAAGCACACACGTGGCAAACGCTGTATAATATCCAATAAAAGGGAGTCTCCGAGGCTTCCTCGAGAGACGCCTCCTGTATGACACCTACCTACTCGTCTGTCGTTCATTTCAACCCAACAGGGTGTCATGACCTAGATCTAAAATATCCCAATTTTTTAATAAATACCAATCTTTCAACCAGAGAAGACATGAGGCTTCGTAATATAGCTTCAAATCCGGTAACCCGTAGCCACCTCTTTCTACAGTATCTATTAATATCTTATGCTTTACTCTTGGTCTTTTACCCTTCCACAAAAAAATAGAAATTTCTTTTTGCCACTTGTTGATACTGCTGGTCTTTCCTGTAATTGGAATTGTTTGGAATAGAAAGAGTAGCTTCGGTAAAACTATCATTTTAATTACCGAAATACGGCCCAGGAATGATAAATTTAACCTTGTCCATGTCTCCAACTGTCTTTTGATATCTTTCCAACAATTGGTATAATTATCTTCATATAAGTTAATATTCTTTGGTGTTATCCATAATCCTAAATACTTGATTTTGGGGTAGATTTTAATGTGTATCATTTGTTCTAATTCTGCTTTTTCATCTGGCGACATATTTTTAACTAATAGTTTTGTCTCTCCTGTGTGTTAGTTTGGACTCTCCTGTGTGAGTGTCTGAGGGCCCTGCTCTTGCCGCTTACCATCTGGCCCGGGGCGCGGCCTGAAGCCTCACAAGGACTGCTGCGCTCTGCTGCCCAGGAGGACTCTCCTGTGTGAGTGTCTGAGGGCCCTGCTCCTTCCTGCTGCTTACCATCTGGCCCGGGGCGGGGCCTGAAGCTTCACAAGGACTGCTGCGTTCTGCTGCCCAGGAGGACTCTCCTGTGTGAGTGTCTGAGGGCCCTGCTCCTTCCTGCCACTTACCATCTGGCCCGGGGCGGGGCCTGAAACCTCACAAGGACTGCTGCGCTCTGCTGCCCAGGAGGACTCTCCTGTGTGAGTGTCTGGGGGCCCTGCTCCTTCCTGCCACTTACCACCTGGCCCAGGGCAGGGCCTGACGAGCCTCACTAGGACAGTTGCTGTTACTGCTGGAGTGGTGCAGAGTGCTTTTAAAATGTTTTTTAAAAAATTCTTTTGAATTTTTTGTAAGTGGGGGGTGGGGTGGGATAGATGCTTATTGGGCCTGGGAATTTGTTTGATTTTATGTTTTTGTAATTTTTACTGTTTTTTGTTTGTATTGTTTTATTGGTGTGTTTTTTAAGGTGTTATTTTGTTCTTAAGGGGAGGGGTCAGGGCTGCCGGGGAGTGGGTCCCAGCCAATAAAATGGCTGGGGCATGTTCCACAGGGGGGGGGGGATGCACTGGGACAACCGATCTCAGTGATCACGGGTAGGAGGAGGAGTTACGCTAAGACCAGACCATGTCATTACAGAGGAGGCAGGTTTAGTCGTTGTCTGAGGACTATCCCTGCCTCTGGGTCTGGTCCTGACCGGATGGATACTAGAATCCGCAAGGGATACCCACATGACCTGAAGGTGCTGCTGTGCAATGCCACGTCAATGATTCATAAGACCACTGCCATCCATGACTTGATCATGGATGGAGGACTTGACCTGGCATGTGTGACAGAGACTTGGTTGGATGAAGCAGATGGGCCTGTCCTTGCCGCTGCTTGTCCACCAGGTTTCTCTTACTCACAGCAACCCAGATCATGTGGGCGGGGGGGGGGGGTTGCAGTGATTTTTAGGAAGTCATTAGTTTGCACCAGGCGTCCTATTGGGAAGACCCAGTTTTCCGAGTGCATGTTCTGGAAGTTGTTAAAGAAATTGGAGTTCTTTTTTTTCTTTTTCAAACATAATTTTTATTAATTTACACCAAAACAAAATAAAAATAAAATTCTACATCTTATTATCACAAATTACTTTCTTTAGGACTTCCTTCAGCTTCTCCACAAATCATCCGTAGTCATTTTTTAAATTACGTATTTCATACTTTATATTGACATTATTTGACTCCTTACTTCTATTTCTCTTCAGACAATATTCCTACATTTTTCACAGTGCTCTTTTAAATCCCACTAGCGTTATCTGTCCTTTACTTATGTTTTCCAGATGTTCCACAAATTTCCCCCAGTCCTCAATGAACCTTTGGTCTCTTAAGTACCTAATTTTCCCCGTCAATCTATCCAACTCCGCGTAATCTAGCAATTTCATTCTCCATTCCTCAACTGTCGGTATTTTCTGTTGTTTCCAGTTTTGGGCCAGGAGGACTCTTGCTGCAGTCGTTGCATATTGAAACAATTTACAATCGTTACTCTTTATCTCCCTTCCTAATATTCCTAACAGGAAAGCCTCGGTTTTTTTTCCAAATGTATACCTTAAAATTTTCTTCATTTCATTATATACACTTTCCCAAAAACCTTTTACCTTTTTGCATTCCCACCACATGTGGTAGAAGGACCCCTCTTTTTCCCTGCATTTCCAGCATTTATTACAAGTTTTATACATTTTTGCCAATTTTGCAGGGGTTATATACCATCGGTAAAACATCTTCATTATATTCCCCTTCAGCCTCATACAAGCTGTAAATTTTAGGTTTTTTTTCCAAAGTTTTCCCCACTCTTCCAAATATATATTATGTCCAATGTCCCTGGCCCAATGTACCATGACCGACTTTACTTCCTCCTCTATCAGGTTCCACTCTAGCAGCAAATTGTACATTTTGGATAAAATTTTATAGTCGTTATTTATTATTTCAATCTGGAATTTGGAGTCCTTATCAGCATATCCTCTGTCTTTGATATCTTTCCTGAACATTTCATTTATTTGAAAGTAATGTAGCCAATCAAACACATTTTCTTTAACCTGATCGTACGGTTTCATTTTCCATTCCCCCCCTTCTTTGAATAACAATTGATCATAAGTAATCCAGTTGCCTCTCATATTGATCTTCTTAACGCTCATAACTTCTAGTGGGGATAACCAGTGTGGAACTTTAGGTTCTAATAGATATCTATTCCTTCCCCACACTTCAATCAGGGGACCTCTAAAGATGTGGCTTTCGAAACCCTTATGAATTTTCTTCTTCTCATGCCATAAATACGCATGCCACCCAAACCTGTTGTCGAATCCCTCCAGGTCTAACAGTTCCTTCTTTTCCAATTTTATCCATGCTTTCAACCAGCAAAGGCACGAAGCCTCATAATATAGTTTCAAATCTGGCAGGGCAAAACCTCCTCTTTCTTTTGCATCTGTTAAGAGCTTGAACTGGATTCTCGGCCTTTTGCCCTGCCAGATATACTTTGAGATTTCTCTTTGCCATTCTTTGAATATCTTAATTCCTTTAATTACAGGGATAGTCTGAAACAAAAACAACATTTTTGGGAGTACATTCATCTTAATTGTAGATATCCTACCCCAAAATGACAGTTTCAACTTTCCCCACACCTCGAGGTCCTTTCTTATTCCTTTCCATACCGGCTCATAGTTATTCTTGAATAAATCTATATTTTTCGGGGTTATCCATATTCCTAGATATTTCACCTTTTTGACCACCTCTATCTCTATTTGTTGTTGCACTTCTTCAATTACACTTAAGTCTATATTCTTCACCATTATTTTAGTCTTTTTCTTGTTTAATTTGAAGCCTGCCACTTTACCAAATTGTTCGAATTCTTCCAATACCTCTTTTATTGAATTCGTCGGGTCTTCTATTGTTATTACCAAATCGTCTGCGAACGCTTTAACTTTGTATTCATTTTGGCCAATTGTTATCCCTTTTATCTTCTTATTTTGTCTTATTGAGTTCAGGAGGAGTTCCAACACCGTTATAAACAACAATGGAGAAAGTGGGCATCCCTGTCTTGTTCCTTTTGCTATCTTTATTTCTTCTGATACCACATTGTTTATAATCAATTTTGCCTTTTGTTCTGTGTAAATTGCCTTTACTCAGTTAAAGAATTCTGTACCAACCTCCATATATTCCAGATACTTTAACATAAAGTCCCAAATTATATTGTCGAATGCCTTCTCTGCATCCACGAACATCAATATAGCTTGCTTCTCACTCCTGGCAGACAAATATTCTACTATATTTATTATGTTTCTTATATTATCTTTCATTTGCCTGCCAGGTAAGAAGCCCGCTTGATCCCCGTGAATGCTTTCTAACAGTATGTTTTTCATTCTTTTCGCCAAAATTCCTGCAAAAATTTTGTAATCTATATTTAACAGTGAGATCGGTCTATAATTTTTAACTTGCAATAAATCTGAGTCCTGTTTTGGAATTAATGTAATAAATGCATCTTTCCATGTTTCTGGTATTTCTCTTTCTTTTAAAATGTTATTCATTACTTCTTTCAGTGGTGTCATCAATGCGAATTTCATTTCTTTGTAGTAGTTAGCGGTGAATCCATCTGGACCTGGGGCTTTCCCCCTTTTTAATTCTTTTATTACTTCTGTTATTTCTTCTATCTCTATTGGGGTATTCAGTTGCTCTTTTTTATCTGTCGGAATCGTCTGCACCTTTTTTTCTTTCAGAAATCTTTCTATTTTCCTCGAGTTGTTTTTCTCTCTGTTTTTATATAATCCTCTGTAATAATCCAAGAAACCTTTCCTTATTTCCTTGGGGTTAGTTATCTCTTCTCCATCCACTACAATTTTATTTATTGTGTTTTGTCCCTTTCTTTTTTTGATCTGCCATGTCAGCAATTTTCCTGATTTGTTTGCAAATTCGAAACTTCTTTGTCTTAGTTTTTTAATGTTCCATTCCACTTCTCTGTTTATTAGCATAGCAAACTGGGATTGCTAAACTTTAATGTTTTCTTTTATTCTCTTATTATTAGGTTTTTTAACTAATTTTTGCTCATTGTCCATTATCTGCTTCAAGATATCTTTTTTCCCTTTTCCTCTACCCTTATTTTTAATGGCATTCTGCTGGATGAAGAAGCCTCTCATCACTGCCTTACTTGCATCCCACACCACTTTTATTTTTGTACCTTTATTCAAATTATCCATAAAATATTCCGTCAACCTTTTTTGAGCTTTTTCAACAATTTCTTGGTCGTCTAAAAGGTAGTCTTTCATTCTCCACCTAAAAGTTCTATCTTCCAAACCTTTTAGTTCCATTTTTATTGGATTGTGATCAGAGATCATTTTGGCTTGGATTTCTACCCGAAGAGTTCTTGGTGTTAATTCATTCGAAATCCAAATCTGATCTATTCTGGACATTGACTGGTTAGGCTCAGAGTGGTAAGTGAACTGTTTTTCCAGTGGATGTCTAAGTCTCCAGATATCTATCAAATTACAATTCTTAACCAATGAAAAAAAAGTTCTAGGTAACTTCCCTTCCTTGCTTCTTCCATCTCTGAGTCTGTCCATTTCCAATGACACCACCCCGTTCATGTCTCCCAGTATTATAATTTTCTGATCTACATATTCAGATAATTTTTCTTCCAAAGTTTTGTAAAACTCAGACTTATTACCGTTTGGTGCATAGATCCCGACTATAATTAGATTTTCTCCCTGCCATTTCTCCCTCCACTATTATCCTTCCTTCTTCATCTTTAAAAATTTGTTGAGCTTCAATTTGTTTTTTAACATAGATGACCACTCCTCTTTTTTATCTTTATCTGAGGATATAAACTCGTTTCCTAATCTTTTATTAATCAATATTCTTTTGTGTCTTCTTGCTACGTGTGTCTCTTGTAGGCAAATAATGTCCAGGCTTTCTTTTTTTAAGATTTGTTGAATTTTATTCCTTTTTTCCCCCTCATTCATCCCATTAATGTTCCAGTTCCAAATTTTTAACGCCATAATGTTTTAAATTTAAATAAATTTGTTTCCCCTTTTATAATTTAGCTGTTTCTTCTTCCTCCTGATCCTCTTCTTCTCCTGATGTCTTTTCTGTTTCTTCCTCTGAGTCTGCGCCTCCTGCTGCCTCTTCTCCTTTATCTTCTTCTTTTTCTGCTCTCAGTTCTTTATATTTTCTCAGGAATTTTCCAGTTTCTTCTAGGCTTATCAGTCTATGCCTCTTGCTTCTGTAAGTAAATGAAATACCTTCCGGGAATTCCCATTTAAATTCTATGTTATTTTTCTTCAGCGTCTGCACCAGTGCTTTATACAGCTCTCTACGTTTCAGTAATCTGATTGGTATGTCTTTAAATATTATTATGTAGTTCCCATTAATGCTCAATCTTTTTTCTCTATTTTTTTGCAGAATCATATTTCTCATTTCCCTTTCTTTAAATGTGATCAAGCAGTCTCCTACAAATTTTTTAACTCTAGTTGTTCTTACACGTAATCTAAATGCAGATTGTACCGATCTTGCCATTTCTTCTACTGGTAATTCCATCCATTGAGCTAATTCTGTTATCAATTTCTCTTTAATGTTTTCACCTTGTGATTCTGGGACCGCTCTAAGTCTCAAATTAACTTCCCTCTGTCTTAGTTCATTCATAGCTATTACGTCCTTCATTTCTTCTTGCGCTTTACTCAATTCCATCATCTCCACTTTTATCCTATCTTCTTCACGTTTCACATCTTTCATTTCTAATCTTGTCTTTTTCAATCCCTCTTCCACGGATTGTGTTCTTCTAAATACTTCCTTTATTTGCCCTTTCAGTTCATTGACTGTTTCATCCATTTTTTTATCCATTTTTCCAATCTTATTATCTACTTGTTCTAATTTTACTTCTAAATTTTTTTCACTTTGTTTAATTTCCGCAAACATTCTTAATATATCTGCTTTAAAGTCTATTTCTTGCTTGGATCCTTTTCTTTCTGTTGGTGTCCCCCCCTCCATCCTCTTTGTTGGATTCGACATTGTATCTTATTTACCCAAAACCCTCTATTACGTATCAAAATATTTTTATATCTCAATTTCTAAATTCTAATTTGTGATCCCTCAGCCAAAATGCCAAGTAAGTTTACCAAATTTTACACAATCCCCAAATAATACCAATGTAACCCCAAAGAATATTCCAGCAACCAAGCAGAGTCTGGTCCTTTTCCTCTTCTTGCCTCCACTCAGGCTAATCCACTTAGTTACCCAATCTTCTTCTTCTTTTTGACTTTAATTATCAATTTTCAGTTTGAATTTCAATTTTGTAGTCCCTTCAAGTTCCTAACTTCAAATGTTAGCACTTTAATCCCAATCAAAAAGGAAGAAAGTAATCAGAAAGGTAAGGGAATATATATTACCCAGCTCAAAAAGGGGGAGAGGAGCTATATTATAACGACCAACGTCTGTCTGTCTTAAAGTCTAAGGGCACCCTTTGATTAAAATCCGCGAAATTGGAAGAAGTCCATGAAATTGGAAGAAGAAGGAAAAAAAAACAAATTGCAATGTTATACTCTGTTCACTAGGTGTCCTCCGTTGTTATGGCGTAATTCGGAAGTAAAGAAAAGGGACTTGAGAAAATGAGTCAGTATTTTAGTGTCTTTTTAAATATTGCTATATTCCAATTCCAATAATGACATAAGCAGGACTGGCAAACAAAAAATAAAAATAAGTTAATTCAACCCAAGCCACCAAAATGCGTTGTTAATTACTACGCTTCAGATTCTTTAATGGCGTCGGAACCTTCTCTTCCATTTCACTATCCTTTGCTCTTTCGAGGCAAAAGTGGAGAACAGTTCCTTCTTCTCTCCCCCCCCCCTCAGTTCATTGAGTACTTCCAGTTTTCAAAGCGATACTTTCTGTTCCCTATTTTAGTTCTAACCTGTTCTTGATATTGAGTATCCTCTTTTCGCAGGATACTTTCAAAATAAAAGTCCTTCAGGGAAACAAACAATAGCCGCTAGGGCAACTCACTTTCCCTTTCTCCGCTCTGCAAATCACTTTGCGTCCATGCTGATTCCGGATAATAGCTGAACTCCGCAATATTCTTGTTTTCCCTCCGGGTTTCTTTTATTCTTTAATTAATCGCCAATTTCAGTTTATTCCCGGGTTTCTTTTATTTTGAGAGCGAGGCGCTTTCTCTGCAAGACCGGGGCTTCGCTACTCGGGAGTAGATAATGGCTTCTCTCAACCTGCCGCTCCGCCCCGCCGTTCTCTTCGCTTCTTTCGGAAGCTACCTGACGGCTGGGCGAGCCGCTTCTGGTCCTGCCGGGATCCTGACCTTCTGGACACCCACCAGAGGTATTTTGGGGGGCCTCCACGCCTAGGGCACCCCCTTTTCCCCCGAAGTAGCTCGGGATTTCCCTCACGGAAAAATCCCCTCTTGCGACGAGATCGCGCTCCACCGGAAGTATATAATTTGTTATATTTATGATTTATGGCATTGAAACACCTTGATCTACCTTGACATATTATTTGATATTACCAGCTGAAGAAGGCGTTTACTCCGAAACAGGGCCCTGTCCTGGTCACCACTACTGAGTCGTACATCTGATTCACACTCCGGATACTCCGTTTTGGCCCTATTTGATCCTTTATTCTGTATTCTTTATCCTGATTTTTTATATATATGGACTCTTTTTGACTGCCATTGAGACTTGTATAAAACAATTGTTGTGCACTGGTATTTCATGTACCTTTGTACCATATCACTGTATATTTGAAACTACATTATTTCTGTACTTAAACATTGTATCCAAACTTACCACTACTTTAAAACCATCATACTTACATGTTATATTTAAATTTACTACTAGCTTCAAACTGTTATTCTTAGCAGAATATACACGTTTTTCATTTCAACTCTTGAGTAGGAATTATTCCTCTAATTGAAAGTTGTGGCCAGAGTTCTTGGTATATCTTGTTCTGGAAGTTGGGCAATAGGGGCAGTACAGGATTCCTTTTGGTGTACCGACCTCCCCGCTGCACCTAGGATTCCCTGCCCGAGCTGCTTCAGGTCGTGGCGGATGTTCTCCTGGAGACACCTAGTTTGGTTGTCCTAGGGGATTTTAACATCCATGCCGACACGACCTTACAAGGGGCTGCTCGGGACTTCGTGGAAAGCATGGCCTCCATGGGGCTGTCCCTGAATAAGTCTGGCCCAACCCATAGCCACGGGCATGCCTTAGACATGGTGTTCACCTCTATGGATGTTGGTGATCTGACACTAAGTAAAAGCGAAACGAAAGAAGTGCCATGGTCAGATCACTTCCTGGTGCAACTGGACTTCTCTGCGACCCATCCCCTCTGCAGGGAGGTGGGACCAATTCGGATGGTCCGCCCCCGCCACTTAATGGATCCAAATGGTTTCCAGAGAGTGGTAGGGGATGCTTTATCCCGTGTTGATGGCCTTTCAGCCGATTCCCTGGTGGCCCGCTGGAATGTGGAGTTAACCAGGGCTATTGACTGTTTGGCTCTGAAGCGCCCTCTCCGATTGCATGGAGCCCGGACAGCCTCGTGGTTTTCCACGGATCTGAGGGCAATGAAACAATCGTTGAGACGGCTAGAGCGCCGGTGGCGGATAACTCATTCCGAATCTGAACGGACACAGGTTAGAGCTCAACGTCGAGCCTACCAAGTGGCGATAGCGACGGCGATGAAGACTTTCTTTGCCGCCTCTATTGCATCTGCAGAAAACAGCAGCAGGAGACTTTTTCAGGTGGTTCACAATTTAGCGGAACCACCTGCGACATCTGGGCCCAGTACGGGCCACATGATCTCCTGCAATGATTTTGCAAAGTTTTTTGCAGATAAAATCGCTCAGATTCGGGAAGAAGTAGACTCCACCGTGGGAGCAGGGCCAGGGCGGGAGAGTGCTAGAGTCCTGTCTAGTCAAGTTGTGTGGGATCAATTCCAATCTGTTACCTCCGAGGATGTGGACAGTCTGCTTGGACGAGTGAAGCCAACCACCTGTCTCCTGGATCCTTGCCCATGCTGGCTTATAAAAGCTAGCTGGGAAGGGCTGGGCGATGGGCTTCATGGGGTGGTGAATGCTTCCCTCCGTGAGGGAGCCTTCCCAGACCCGCTGAAAGAGGCGGTTATTAAACCGCTTCTTAAAAAACCATCTTTAGATGCGGCCACAATGGCCAATTATCGCCCAGTCTCAAATCTTCCATTCTTGGGCAAGGTGTTTTAGCGAGTGGTTGCTGAACAACTCCAGGCACGCCTGGAAGAAGCGGACCATTTGGATCCCTTCCAGTCGGGATTCAGGCCTCATCATGGGACTGAAACTGCCTTGGTCGCACTGGTTGATGATCTCCGGCGGGCTAGGGACAAAGGTGAGAGCTGTTTCCTAGTTCTGCTGGATCTCTCAGCGGCGTTTCATACCATCAACCATAACATCCTTCTGGACCGTCTTGAGGGGCTGGGAGCTGGGGGCACTGTCATACAGTGGTTCCGCTCCTTCCTCCTGGGCCGTGTTCAGAAAGTGGTGGTGGGGGATGAGTGTTCAGACCCTTGGGCTCTCTCTTGTGGGGTGCCTCAGGGTTCTGTCCTCTCCCCCATGCTTTTCAACATTTACATGCAGCCACTGGGAGAGATCATCAGGAGGTTTGGGCTGGGTGTTCATCAATATGCGGATGATACCCAGCTCTACCTCTCTTTTAAATCAAAACCAGTGAAGGCGGTGAAGGTCCTGTGTGAGTGCCTGGAGGCGGTTGGAGGATGGATGGCGGCTAACAGATTGAGGTTGAACCCTGACAAGACAGAAGTACTGTTTTGGGGGGACAGGAGGCGGGCAGGTGTGGAGGATTCCCTGGTCCTGAATGGGGTAACTGTGCCCCTGAAGGACCAGGTGCGCAGCCTGGGAGTCATTTTGGACTCACAGCTGTCCATGGAGGCACAGGTCAAATCTGTCTCCAGGGCAGCTGTTTACCAGCTCCATCTGGTACGTAGGCTGAGACCCTATCTGCCTGCAGACTGTCTCGCCAGAGTGGTGCATGCTCTGGTTATCTCCCGCTTGGACTATTGCAATGCGCTCTACGTGGGGCTACCTTTGAAGGTGACCCGGAAACTACAACTAATCCAGAATGCGGCAGCTAGACTGGTGACTGGGAGCGGCCACCGAGACCATATAACACCGGTCTTGAAAGACCTACATTGGCTCCCAGTATGTTTCTGAGCACAATTCAAAGTGTTGGTGCTGACCTTTAAAGCCCTAAACGGCCTCGGTCCAGTATATCTGAAGGAGCGTCTCCACCCCCATCGTTCTGCCCGGACACTGAGGTCCAGCTCCGAGGGCCTTCTGGCGGTTCCCTCACTGCGAGAGGCCAAGTTACAGGGAACCAGGCATAGGGCCTTCTCGGTAGTGGCGCCCGCCCTGTGGAACGCCCTCCCATCAGATGTCAAAGCGATAAACAACTACCTGACATTCAGAAGACATCTGAAGGCAGCCCTGTTCAGGGAAGTTTTTAATATGTGACATTTTAGTGTATTTTTCATCTTTGTTGGAAGCCGCCCAGAGTGGCTGGGGAAACCCAGCCAGATGGGCGGGGTACAAATAATAAATTATTGGCCACAAGTATACGAGCTGCTGCGGTTGCATACAAGAATACCTCTCTTAGATTTTTTGGGATCTCTTTATCTAAAATACTTCATAGAAATGCCTCCGTTTTTTTCGTAAAAGTTATCCCCATCATCTTTTTTAATTCATCGTATATTCCCCCCCCAAAAACAAATCTTAATCTTTTCACACGTCCAGCACATGTGGCTCATGTCACCGTTATTTCCTCCACATCTCCAACAAGCATTTCCCAAATTTTTATACATTCTTGATCATCTGGAAGGAGTGAGGTACCACCTATGAGCCATTTTCATCATGTTCTCTCTTATATTATAGCTGGCTGTAAATTTCAAATTTACATTCCATCAGTTTCCCTCACCTTTTAGCATAATTGGACGGCCCACATCTTGGGCCCACTTTATCACTGAAGCCTTAACCTCCTCATCCATTACTTTGTAGTCTAAAAGAAATCTATACATTTTTGCGATTATTTTGGTTTTACTATTCAGTAGTTCTCTTTCAAATCTTGAAGGCTCCTTTTCAAAACCTATCTGCTTATCCTGTCTGAACACTTCATTCACCTGGAAGTAATCTAGCCAACTAGAAAAAGTGATCTTTTATTTTCTCATAACTTATCAATATTAGTTGACCCTCCTCCTCCCCCCTTAATATTGTGTTATACGTTATCCAGTTCTCTTTGATGTTGTTGCTTTTTTTAACAGCGATTGCTTCTAGTGGAGAGTTCCATCTTGGGGTTTTCTGTTCCAAATATCTTTTGTATTTTCCCCATACCTTATATATAGCATTTCTTATTATATGATTTGAAAAACTCCTATGCGTCTTTATTTTCCCATAATTAAGATAGCCATGCCACCCAAAACGGGTGTCATGACCTTCTAGATCTAAAATATCCCAATTTTTTAATAAATACCAATCTTTCAACCAGAGAAGACATGAGGCTTCGTAATATAGCTTCAAATCCAGTAGCCCGTAGCCACCTCTTTCTACAGTATCTATTAATATCTTATGCTTTACTCTTGGTCTTTTACCCTTCCACAAAAATTTAGAAATTTCTTTTTGCCACTTGTTGATACTGCTGGTCTTTCCTGTAATTGGAATCGTTTGGAATAGAAAGAGTAGCTTCGGTAAAACTATCATTTTAATTACCGAAATACGGCCCAGGAATGTTAAATTTAACCTTGTCCATGTCTCCAACTGTCTTTTGATATCTTTCCAACAATTGGGATACTGCCAGGGAGACAAAGTCCATCATGGCCCCAAGCCGTCTGCCGGACGATCCATCGATCTCCCGTAAGCACGCAGTATCAGCATTTAGCGACATGAGTTTCTAGAAAATATCTTGCCACATTCTAGAGCTCATGCACACTCTATCAGCAGATAATGCACAGCAAAAGTCGCACTCAGGAGAGCATTATTTACAAGTTTTATTCAGCGTTGATCAGAACAAAGAAAGACATGACTGCCTGCGTCAGTGTCTCCAGACACAGAGAGTGAGAAAACGAAAGCAAAAGACACAACAGAAACATCCTGTATAAACAGGAAATACGCAGGCTGTGACACAAACATCCTGCTCCCTTTTAAGGTGGAAGGGAAATATCCTAACATCCTCCCCCTTTCCGTGTAACCTGTAGTACCTGTGGTTCAACCCAATTGCAACCTTTGTACGTAAACCTTAAGTTGTTCTCTGTTAACAACCTTAGACAACAGATCATCAGGAATTTCATTTCCTGGCATGTAGGACACCTGAATGAGTCCTTTCTGAATACACTCTCTTGCACGATGTAGCTTAATCTGCAAGTACTTGGTTCTTTGCTTGCAAAGCCAAACACGATCTATTGTCTTGATACACTTGTACAGGACATTTCACAGAAACTCTGATGTCCTTAAACAGTTGCATCAACCATTCACAATCCATGAGTGAAAATGACAGAGCATTGAGTTCTGCTTCACAGGAACTTAGGCTTACTGTCCTCTGCTTCCTGCACAACCAGTCAAACAGGCAGTGGTTGTACATGTAGCATACTCCAGAAGTGCTTGTACCATCCGTGGTGTCACTTCCAAAACTTGCATCTGCAAAGATTTCAAGACCTCCAGTCTTCTGACTGGTGAACCTCAGCCTGTAGTGCAAAGTCCCTTTCAAATAGCGGGCTATGCGCTTCAGAGCTTTCCAATCCTGAACAGTAGGATTGTTAGCATGTCTGCTAAGCAGGTTAGTGCTTACAGCTATGTCGGTTCTTGAACATCTAGCAATGAAATTCAACTTGCCTAGAATGCATCTGTACAGCGTAGTGTCAGAAAACACTTCAGCAGTACTGTCTACCTGGTAACCTGTCACCATCGGTGTGTCTGCTGGGTTTGCATCAACCAAATTCAACCTGGTTAATACATCAGCAATTTTCTGTGTTTGGTGTACCAGAAAATTACCTGCTTGGTCCCTCTCCACCTGCAGAGAAAGATAGTTGGATACCTCACCAAGATCCTTCATGTCAAAGTGCTCCTTCAGCTGAGCTAGTGTGCTTTGATAAAAAGCCTGATTCTTCCAAAACATCAGAAGATCATCAACAAAACATAAGCAATACAGTTTGTTTTGCCCCTCCTCCTTGACAAACACACATGGATCAGCTTTGCCCTGGTGAAAACCTAGAGAAAGCAATGTCTCAGTGAGCTTTGTGTTCCAACACCTGGCACTCTGCTTGAGACCATATAAGGATTTCCGCAGTTTACAGACCATTCCCTTCTGTATCTGCATCCCATCAGGTGGAAGCATAAACAGCCCCTCCCCCAAAATCCTGTACAAAAAAAGCTGTATTAATGTCATGATGGGAAACATGCAGTTTCTCCTCCGCAGCGATCTTGAGCATCAGCCGAATGCTCTCATATTTGACTGTGGGTGAATAGGTCTCGTGGTAATCCTGTCCTGGTACCTGTGAAAAACCTCTGGCAACCAATCTGGCTTTGTGTCTGACAACCTTGCCATTCTGGTCTGTCTTGGCCTTGAAGACCCATTTGCTGCCAACCAGTCTCATTCCTTGGACTACCGGTACCAGTTCCCAAGTTTGGTTCCTATTCAAGGAATCAACTTCAGCCTTCATGGCATTAAGCCAAGGCTCAGCATCTTTAGAGGTTAACTCCTGAACCTCTTTGAAGCTTGAAGGTTCCCATACCTTCTCTGAGCTACTAAGAACAGCAGTTGCTGTCTTAGCAAACTCATCAGCAAATCTCTTTGGAGGTCTGCCCTTTGTGGCTCTTTCAGATCTGCGTACTAGACGCAAGTCTTCTGGACTCATCTCCTTTTTCTTAGGAGAAAAGTGACCAATGGTGAACAGTGGTTCTTCCAGTTCATTGTCAGATGCATCACATGGTCTGATTGAGGCCTTTGCGCTCTTATGTCTGCTGTGTCATCACTGTCACTGACATCAGCAGCAGCGCCGCCCACTGAGCTGGAATCCGAACTCTGATCATCATCATCATCATCATCCTCAGCTTCCTCAGCTTCCTCAGCTGCCTCAACATTATCTGCTTTCTTCACATCACCTTCATCCTCCTCTGGGTAACTCTGGAAAATTCCCACATTTCCCCCCCCACACACACACACACTTGGGATTGTACTCAACACACTTTGTGAACTTAATGGACTTAGAGTCAGTCATCCATACCCTGTATGCACCTTTTTCGTACCCCATGAACAAACCATGTGCCCCACGCTTGCCAAGCTTGTTGCTCTGTGGGGTGTGTACCCACATGTCAGAACCAAATATTCTCATGTGCTTGATGTTGGGTTTCTTACCAAACATCTTCTCATAGGGGGTACAACCAATAGGTGATGACAATCTGTGATTAAAAGTGTAAACAAAATTCGACAGAGCCTCCCCCCAAAACTTATCAGGGAGATTGCAATCATGCAACAAGGTTTTCAGTCCTTGCAGCAACATTTGATTTGCTCGCTCCGCAAGTCCATTCATCCATGGCGATCTAGGCGTTGACAAGTCATGCTGGATTCCCTTCTCAGTCAGGAAAGCTTCAAACTGCTGAGAAGTGAACTCCCCGCCCCGATCAGTAAAGAGACAGCCAATACGTTTACCGTGAACATTCTCCAACCAAGCACAGAATGCCTTGAACTTAGGAAGCGCTTGCGATTTCTGCTCGAGCATAAACACATGAATGTACCTGGAAAAAGAATCAATCAGAATCATGAAGTACCTTGCTCCTCCTATAGAGGGCGCAAGTGGACCAACCAGGTCCGCATGCACTAGCTGGTAGGGTTTGGAAGCCTGCCTGCTAGACTCCTTGCCTTCTGGAGCAACCTTCACCTTGTTCTCTGCACAAGATACACACTTCATGTGAAACTTACAGGGTTTGATGTTCAAACCCTCAACCATCTCTGGCATCTTGGCCAGTGACTTAAAAGAGAGGTGACAAAACCTTCTGTGTGCATCGTGAATGCATCCTGCATGAAGAACTTTGTTAGTTTGTGCAACACAACAAGAATCAGCATTAGACACAGCAACAGCACCATTGTCATCATAAGTTATACAGAACAAACCATCTATAAACTTTGCATGCAAAATGTCCTCTTTGCCTTTTCTGATGGCACAGACGCTCCTCTTGAAGGAAATCTCAAAACCATGCCCAGTAAGCTGTGGGACACTGAGCAAATTGTCTGCAGCACCTGGAACATATAGTACATCTTTGATGGTAGTGTGCAGACTTGCCAGTCTCACAGTCCCTTCTCCTGCGATTCGCAACGTCTTTCCATGAGCCAGGTGGATCTCACCTTCTTGAGGTTTGAAGGAGATAAAGAGATGGCGGTCTTTTGAGACATGGCGGGTACACCCCGAATCAATAACAAACCTGCCCTGGGCCTTTGGAGCAGTCTTTCTGGCAAGCAAAACCACCGGCGTGGGCTTTTGCAGCTTGCCCCCCTGCTCCTGGCCATCAGACATGCCTTTAGCCTTTGGTGAAGCTGTGCCAGCGAACAAAGCCTTGTTTTCCACTGGCGTGGGCTTTTCACCCTCCCTCTGCTTCTGGCCATCTGCAGGCATCTGCCTCTGTTTACTTCTGGCCTTCCGGTATCTGTGAGGATGACCTTGGCTCCCATGAGAAACAGAGTTCTCAGCTGCCGACTCCTTGGCTCCCCCTGGAGGCTGGAATGCTGCCTGGGATGACATCACAGTCAGCTCCCCCTGCAGCTTGCAACCGGTGCCCTCGGCATCCCTGCATTCACTTGCATTCTGGGAAACAGCCAGGACCTCCGATGCAGTCAAACTCTGGGCTGGGATGACTGGCAGGTGGGCTATCTTCAAAGCATTCCACATCTTACGTGCAGTCACGTTGCCAGCTAACGTTTTAATTTCCTCCAGAGAGACGGACAAGACTATTACGTTAATGGCCCTCGAATTCTGGGTTCTTCATCTATCTGCCAGAGGAACTGGAGGGGCTTCAGACACAGTAAGCCACACTCCAAACTGACGCAGGAAACTCTCACACCATTTTGCCCAGGTTTTATAATTGTGCCGATTTAACTTTGGGCACTCAGTAGCCTCAGAAGCTTGGAAAAACTCCATTCCAGCTTTTTACTTGAGCCGTGAATCTTATTCACTTCAGAGGCTTCTTATCTCGGCAGCCCATTAATCACGAAGCCTGCTTGGCTCGGCTCCCAGGCCAATTAGGCCTGCCGGACATCAAAAGCTCTTGCCGCGGCAAACGAAAAGCCTCACTTTCACTTTTCCTCCACATACCTTTCAGCAGTCTGTCACAGTCTTACTCTCCTGTAAGTGCCGTGAATCGGGACCCATAACCTGTTGTTGGGATACTGCCAGGGAGACAAAGTCCATCATGGCCCCAAGCCGTCTGCCGGACGATGCATCTATCTCCCATAGGCACGCAGTATCAGCAATTAGCGACATGAGTTTCTAGAAAATATCTTGCCACATTCTAGAGCTCATGCACACTCTATCAGCAGTTAATGCACAGCAAAAGTCGCACTCGGGAGAGCATTATTTACAAGTTTTATTCAGCGTTGATCAGAACAAAGAAAGACATGAATGCCTGCGTCAGTGTCTCCAGACACAGAGAGTGAGAAAACGAAAGCAAAAGACACAACAGAAACATCCTGTGAAAACAGGAAATACGCAGGCTGTGACACAAACATCCTGCTCCCTTTTAAGGTGGAACGGAAATATCCGAACAATCTTCATATAAGTTAATATTCTTTGGTGTTATCCATAATCCTAAATACTTGATTTTGGGGTAGATTTTAATGTGTATTATTTGTTCTAATTCCGCTTTTTCATCTGGCGACATATTTTTAACTAATAGTTTTGTCTTGTTTAAATTCATTTTGGACCCCGCAACTTTACCGTAGCCATATATTATTTCCAACGCCTTTCTTAAACTCTGTTTTGGTTGCTCCGTAGTTATAATTAAATCGTCAGCAAATGCCCTCATTTTGTAACTTCTATTTCCCAGCATAATCCCTTTTATTTCTTTTTCTTCCCTAATTTCTTTACATAAAACTTCCAATGTTAATATGAAAATTAAGGGGGATAGGGGGCAACCTTGTCTGACCCCTTTACTGATTTCAGACTCCTGTGATAAATTTCCATTGATTATGATTTTAGCTTTTTGTTTTGATTATATTGCTTCAATCCCTTTTATATACTGTATACCAAAATCCATATGGTGTAATAGACCTTTCATAAATTTCCAGGATACCCTGTTGAAAGCTTTTTCTGCATCTATAGCCATTAAGACTGCCTTCTTTTCTATTTTTAAGTCTAAATACGCTAATAAGTTTATAATGTTTCTAGTGTTGCTATAAATGTGCCTCCCGGGTAAAAAGACAGCTTGGTCATTGTGTATCATCATCTGGAAGCCTTTTTTTGATCTTTCGGCTAAAATATTTGCATAGAATTTATAATCGTTATTTAGAAGTGCGATAGGCCTATAGTTGTTAATAAGTAGATTGTCCGTTCTCTGTTTTGGAATTAATGCAATAAAGCTGTCTTTCCAAGAATCCGGCATGGTTCCGTCTTTTAAGATGTTGTTCATGATACTTCTTAATGGGTCAGACAGTAAGTCCTCCATTATTTTATAATATATTGCCGGTAGGCCGTCTGGCCCTGGTGGCTTTCCTATCTTTGCTTCCTTATTTGCTCTTTGCATTTCGTACGATGTAATAGGGGCATTCAACGGTTCTTTTTGTTCTTTAGTAAGTTTCGGTAGACAGTTCTGTTCTAAATGTTCTTTAACTTCTTCTGTTGTTTCATTTCCTTCCTTATAGATTTCTCTAAAGAATTCGAGAAATCGTTTCTCTATTTCTTTAGGGTTGTTTATTATTTTGCCTTTGCACTTAACTCTATTTATAAGCCTTTCTGCCTCTCTCTTCTTTAATTGCCATGCTAATAACCAGGCTCAGGTTCTGTTTAAGGCTGTGTCTCTGTTTCAGACTCTGGCACTGTATCAAACACTGTTGCAGACTCAGGCTGTGGCACTATGGCTGTAGCTGTGGCTATGGTTCTGTTTCAGGCTCTGGCACTGTATCAAGCACTGTTTCAGGCTCAGGCTTCTGCTCTTTATTATGCTTTGTCTCAGTCTTTGGCTCTAGCACTTATTCTAGCTCTATTTCAGGCTCGGCCTGTGTCTCAGCCTTTGTCTCTGTTTCACGCTGTTTCTCTGTTTCAGGCTCCGACGCTGTTTCAAGCCCTGTATCTGCCTCTGCCTCTGTTTCAGGCTCTGGCACTCTATCAAGCACTGTTTCTTGCTCTGGCTCTCTTTCAGGCTCTGGTTCTGAATTAGGGTTTTGTTCTGGCTCTGGCTGTGTCTCTGGATCTGGCTGTGTCTCTGCTTCAGGCTCCTATGCTGTATCAAGCACTGTATCAGGCTCTGCCTCTCCCTCTGCCCCTGGCTACGTTTAAGCGTCGGGCAGGTTTCAGACAGTGTCTCTGTTTCAGGATCCAGCACTCTATCAAGCACTATTTCAGACTCAGGCTGTGGATCTCGGCTATGGCTGTGGGTCTCGGCTGTGGCTCTAGGCTCCGTCTGTGGCTCTGTCTGTGGCTCTGGCTCTCTTTCAGGGTCTGCTTCTGAATGAAGATCTGGTTCTGACTCTAATTCAGGGTGTCATGATGGCTCTTCCTCTGCCTCTGACCCAGCTATGTTTCAGGGTCTGGCTCTCTTTCAGGCTCTGGTTCTGAATTAGGGTTTTGTTCTGGCTCTGGCTGTGCCTCTGGCTCTGGCTCTGGCTCCAGCTCCAGCTCCGGCACTGTATCAAGTACCGCTGCAGACTCAGGCTGTGGCTCTAGGCTGTGGCTGCAGCTATGTTTTGCGCTCCGGCCCTGTATCAAGCCCTATTTCTGGCTCTGGCTCTGGCTCTGGCTCTGGCTCTGGCTCTGGCTCTGGCTCTGGCTCTGGCTCTGGCTCTGGCTTTCTTTCAGCTCTGGCTCTGAATGAGGCTCTGGCTAGTAGGACAGAAGAAACGTGTGGGACTTGTTTACTGCTCTCTCGACACCCCCCGCTGTGTACTTCTGCTAATTGCTTTACGATCTACAGAGCCTCCCAGGGGAAGTGTGGCTGGGCGCCGAACAATAAAGCAATAAATCTACCGAACATGGTTATGGGTCAACGTGAAGCGTGTGAGAAAGGGCTTGGAAGACTTTAAAAGGACTGAACGTCAGCTTGATCGACTGCCAAGGCTTCAAAGAGAGCAGAGGGCAGATCGGAGGAGGCTGACGGAGTGGGAGCTGGGAGCCACGTCGTCCGGAGTGCCCGGTTTGGCTGCAGAGTGAGTACTTTTGCAAGAGGCCAACAGAAGGGAAGGGAAGCAATGGCTCAGCCCCGTGCACATGGCTTTGAGTTTAAACTGCCATGTCAGAAACTGACTAGCCAAAATTGGCTGCAGTGGAGCTTTCAAGTGGAGCTTTTGCTGGTGGGGGAGCAGCTTTGGGACGTAGTACAGCCTCCACAGAATGCAGCTGGGAAAGCAGAGGCTAAGAGGGCTGCAGAGCAAAGTGAAGTTGAGAAGCATGTTGTAGTGGTTTGGAGTTACTCGTGCGTAAACTGTCCCCGTTTGGGAGCTTAACGGCCTGGGTTAAACCGTCTTGACTGCACAGCTCATGTCCGCGTGGCTGCCTCAGTCGCTAGCAGTATCTGTCTGTGGGCGTTTCTTAAACCTCTTCCAGCATAAAATCTGTTTGACACCCAGTCGTCTCTGCGCAGGGAGGGCGTGGGTAGTGGAGGACCAGTGCTCTCTGTCAGTATCTCTATTAAGCTGAATCCTGGAGCCCTTTCCCCTCTTCCCCCATTTGCTCTCCTGGATCCTTGGTGTTACGCTGATTTCCTTCCCCCTCTATTAAGCTGCGTCTCCCCCTGGTGCTGGTACCTTCTCCTGCAGAATCGGAGAGCCTCTCCTTCTCCTGTTGCTCCGATGCCAGTTTCCTGACATCCACCTCCCCTCCAGGACCCCCTCCACCCCCTGCTCGACCTGTGGAATCAATTTCTCTCTCTTCCTTGGCCGACGAGATGGGGAAACCCCGGAAGGAACTGTCACCATCCTCAGTGGATTCGAAACCCGCTTCCCACCTGCTTTGATTCCCACCCACGGGGTGACCCTCCCAGTCTGATTCTTCCTCGGATTCTGAAAACCCCTCGAAACTCTCTTCGTCATCTGTGGTTCCAAATTGTTCCTCCCAGAACCTCTCTAAGGGTTTGGGCTTGTCCGGGAACCGGCGGTGGAATAATTCCACCATATACCTGTCATTGATGGCTTCCGCGGGAACCCACGTGTTTTCTGACCAGGGCTCCCCTTCCCAAGCCACCAAGTACTCCACCTGACGACCTCGCCACCTTGAATCAATTATTTCCGTGGCCGACCGCTGGTGTTCCCTTTCTTCTACCTGCGGTTGTGGGGTGGCTCCTACCTCTCGCCCCAGGAATTCCCGCCCCTCCCTTTGTGGTGAGAGCAAGGACCGGTGGAACACAGGGTGTATTTTCATGCTGCCTGGCAACTTGAGCTTGAATGCTACGGGGTTTACCTGTTGTGTTACCTCAAATGGCCCCAGCCGTCAGGGCTGCAACTTCTTGCACCCCCCTTTAAAAGGTAACCCTTGGGTGGACAACCACACCCGGTCTCCCACCCGTATGGTTTCCCCTTCCCTGCGGTGCTTGTCTGCCTGCTTCTTGTAAACAGCCTTGGCCCGCTCCAAGTTTATCTTAAGTTGCTGGTGTAGGGCTTCCATTTCTTCCACAAACTGCTCCGCCGCGGGTACACTGCAGCTTTGCTCCTCACTCCCCGGGAAGGCTCTGGGATGGCACCCATAATTGGCCATAAACGGACTCATCCCCGTGGACATGTGTTTAGCGTTATTATACGCAAATTCAGCCAGCGCTAGTTTCTCTACCCAATCGTTCTGTCTCTCACTGACGTAGCAGCGTAAGTATTGCTGGAGTATACTGTTTGCCCTTTCCGCTTGCCCATTGGTCTCTGGGTGCCTTGCCATTGAGAACCCCACCTCGACTTGCAGCAAGCTCATGAGCTTCCTCCAGAACCGGGAGGTAAATTGTTTTCCGCGGTCGGAGATAACCCTCAAGGGGGCACCATGCAACCTGAAAACGTGCTCTATGAACAATCGTGCCGTCTCTTCTGCCGTCACCGCATGTGAGCAGGCTATGAAATGGCACATTTTGGTCAGCAAGTCGACTACTACCATGACCGCTGTTTTCCCCCGTGATTTGGGCAAATCAGTCATAAAATCAATGGACACCACCTCCCAGGGTTTGCTCGGTGTGGGTAAGGGTTCCAGTAAGCCTGCTGGGGCCGTCCGCTCCCCTTTTGCCCTTTGGCAGCGGTCGCACCCTCGTACATATTCCCGTACATCCTCCCTCACCCGTGGCCACCAGAACTGTCTGGTGACCAGCATCATCGTTTTGTGCTGTCCAAAGTGCCCCGCTGTGGGGTTGCCGTGGAGTTGTTTGAGTACCCTTTCCCTTAGAGCTTCCCCCGGTACATACATGGCCCCTCTATAGTACAACACCCCTTCTTTCTCCTCAAACCCTTCTGCCGCCTCTCTCCCATCTCAGAGTTCCCTGATTTTAGTTTGTGAGAATTCATCATTCCTAGTAAGCCCTGCCAGTTCTCTTTTCCCCACTAGAGTTCCCCCACACACCCATCGGTCCTCAGGTATGATGTGTCGTGTCTCCGGCGGACCCTCTCCTTCGAAGTACTCTGGCTTCCGCGAGAGAGCGTCCGCTCTCACGTTTTCCTCTCCGGGCACATACTGGATTTCAAAATAAAATTTGGAGAACTCCTGCGCCCAGCGAATTTGTCTCTGGTTGAGTACTCGTGCAGTTCTCCAGTACTCTAGGTTCTTGTGATCGGTGCACACCTGGATTCTGTGTTGCGCTCCTATCAGTAGATGACGCCAACGACAAAAGGCAGCGTAGATCGCGAGCAGTTCTCGGTCATACACGGTATAGTTTTGCTCCGACTTGCTCAGCTTCCTCGAGAAAAAGGCACACGGTTTCCATTCCTGTTTGCTCCGCCCTGGCTGCAAAAGGACCGCCCCTATCGCTCTGTCTGACGCGTCGGTCTGTAGCCTCAGGGGTTTCTCCAGGTCTACGTGTAATAGTTGCTCTTCCGACGCGAACGCCTTCTTCAATCGTTCAAAGGATTGCTGAGCTTCCTCCGTCCACACGAACTTCTTTTTGCTGCTGAGACAGTCCGTGATGGGTGCTGTCAAGTGGGCGAACCTTTGTACATCCTTCCGTGTTTTGGGGGACTTCCATTCCAACACTGCTTGCACCTTGCTTGGGTCCATCGCTAAGCCCTTGTCAGACAACTTGTACCCCAGAAACTCCACTTCTCTGGCATGAAACTGACATTTCTCTAGCTTGACCCACAACTGGTGTTTCTGCAATTGTTGTAGCACTTCCCTAACGTCTCGTACATGTTGCTCCTCGCTATCCGAATAAATCAAGACGTCGTCCAGTAATGCCACACAGCTCTTGTAAAGCAGAGACCCCAACACGTGGTGCATGAAAGCTTGAAAACAGGCGGAGCCTGACTGTAATTCAAAAGGCATAACTAAATATTCAAAGGCCCCTAGGGGGTGAACATGGTGGTCTTCCATTCACCCCCCTCCCTCATCCTGATCAAGTTGTAAGCCCCCCTGAGGTCCAGTTTGGTAAAAATCTTTCCCTTCCTCACTCTCGTCACAATGTCGTCAATTCTGGGCATTGGGAAAGTCACGGGTTCCGACACCAAATTTACGCCACGAAAGTCCACTACAAGCCTGGGTTTATCCGTGTCTTTTTTGTCCCACTGCTTTCGATTCTCTTATGAATCCTCTCTTTAGGTTCTTGTCAATAAACTCCCGTAACTCCTTCATCTCCCTGTCTGACATGGCATACAGCTTACCCACCGGCAGCTGCGCTCCCGGGAGCAAGTTGATTTGGCAGTCAAAGGGCCTGTGGGGTGGTAGCCTATCTGCCTCCTTCTCACTGAAGACCTCCCTCAGATCAGCATATTGTGGCGGCACCTCCCCTTTCTGTTCCACTGCCATTCCTGCCATTCGGGCTACACTCATCCTTGGTGTTTCCCCTCCTAGGCAGTGCTCCAGGCAGTAGGCTGACCCAAAACTGACTGTCTTCTGATGCCACGCCACCACGGGATCATGTTGTGCTAGCCAGCTCATCCCTAATATTATTGGGGGCCCCGCTAGTGAGGCAACATGGAAGGCGATCGTCTCTGAGTGCTTAGACACCCTCATTCTCATTGGTGGGGTCTGGTGTGTCACTTCCCCTCCAAGAAGCTCCCTCCCATCAATGGTGGTTACTTGCAAGGGAAAATCCAAAGGTAGCAAGTGAAGCTGGTGCTCTAATGCAAAGTCCTTGCTGAAGAAATTGCAGGAGCTGCCCGAATCCAGCATTCCCTGAACCTTGACTGGGTGCCCATTCGGGAGTTCTAGCACCACCTCAATGGCTATAGCTGCCTTTGGGGAATCTGGTTTGGGCACTTTTACTGGTTGCTTGCCTGGCTGCTGTGCCCGCTGAGTGGCAGCCAAGCGTTCCCATTTCCCTGCTCCTGTGTCTGTTGCCCCTCCTCCTCACCCCCAGCGGCTCCCACCATTCCTTGCCAGGCCTTTCTTTGCGGGCAGACCCTGGCAAAATGTCCTGGCCGCTGGCAGAGGAAACATTTCTTGGTCGTTTTTCCGTCCTTTCCCTCTCTCTTGCGACTTTCGCTGGAGCTTGAAACCTCCTGGGCGCGCGCACCATCTATTTCCATTGGCTCCGCCGCCGGGGAAGGCTGCCTTGGCATCTTTTTTTTCCCCCCTCTTAAATTTTTATTCAGTTTTCCTTTTACTTATATTGGTTACAACCATAATTACAAATTAACAATTTTTTGAACCTCCACCAGCACCTCCCTCAATCATCCATTTTTCTTATTTTCCCGCATTTTCTATATAATATTGCCGATTTACTATTCACCTTCACCTCTCTAATTCTGTCTTGCAATATACCTTAAAATATTACAAAGTCTCTTTAAACCCCACTAGCGTTGTTTGTTGATCACATATAGTTTCCAGATATTCCGCAAACTTTCCCCAGTCCTCGATGAATTTTTAATCTTTCTGATATCTTATTCTTCCAGTCATTTTATCCAATTCTGCATAATCTATGAGTTTCATCCTCCATTCATTCAAGGTCGGCAATTCCTCCTGTCTCCACCTCTGGGCCATCAGTGTTCTTGCCGCTGTAACAGCGTACTGAAACAGTTTATAATCCCGTCTTTTTATCTCTCTTCCTGTTATTCCTAACAGAAAGGATTCTGGTTTCTTAACAAACGAGTATTTAAGCATCTTTTTCAATTCACTATAGATCATTTCCCAGAATCCCCTCGCCTTCCTGCAAGCCCACCACATGTGAAAGAGAGATCCTTCTTTTTCTTTGCATTTCCAGCACCTATTACATGTCTTGTACATTTTTGCCAGCTTTACCGGTGTAATATACCACCTGTACACCATCTTCATTATGTTTTCCTTTAGTGCTGTACATGCAGTAAATTTCATGTTCTCATTCCATACCTTTTCCCAGTCCTCTAATTGTATATTGTAACCGAAGTCTCTGGCCCATTTAATCATGACCGACTTTATCTCCTCGTCTTTTGTTTGCCATTCCAAAAGTATTTTATACATTTTTGAGATTATCCTAACATCATTATCAATTATTTCTGATTGAAATTTAGACACTTTTTCTATATAGCCCCTTTCTTTAAGGTCTTTATTAAACATTGCATTTGCTTGGAAGTAGTGCAGCCAATCATAAACCTGGTCCTTAACTTGTTCGTATGGCTTCAATTTCCATTTCTCCCCCTCTTTCATTACCAACTCACCATATGTTATCCAATTTGGCCTCATATTAATATTCTTTACCGACATTACCTCTAGTGGTGACAACCAATGCGGGACTTTAAATTCCAAAATATTTTTGTACCTGTCCCAAACCTCTATTATAGAACCCCTAATAACATGATTGGTGAAACCTTTGTGGACTTTCTTCTTCTCCAACCATAAATAGGCGTGCCATCCAAACCTATTATCGAAACCCTCTAGATCTAATAGTTTGTTGTTATTTAATTTTATCCACTCCTTTAACCAGCAAAGACAGGACGCCTCGTAATATAGTTTTAAGTCCGGCAGGGCAAAACCGCCTCTTTCCTTGGCACCTGTTAGTAACTTAAATTGTATTCTTGGCTTTTTGCCCTGCCAGATATATCTCGAAAGCGTTCTTTGCCATTCTTTAAACACGCTTATTCCCCTAATTATAGGGATCATTTGAAACAAAAATATCATCTTTGGAAGCACACACATTTTGATCGTTGATATTCTGCCCCAAAAGGACAGTTTCATTCTACCCCAGGTTTCTAAATCTTTCTTAATTCCGTTCCACACCTGAATATAGTTGTTCTGATATAAATCAATGTTTTTGGGGGTCAACCATATTCCCAAATATTTTACCTTTTTGGCCACATCAATCCCTGATTCTCGTTGCATTTCATCCATTAAACTCTGGTCGATATCCTTAACCATTATTTTTGTTTTCTTCTTATTTAACGTAAATCCAGCCACTCTACCGAACTGGTCAATTTCCTCCAATACCTCATTTAAGCTGTTTTTAGGTTCTTCAATCGTTATTACAATATCGTCGGCAAAGGCTTTGACCTTATATTCATTTCTACCGACTGTCACTCCTTTTATCTTGTCATTATTCCTTATTGAACACAAAAGGACTTCCAGGACTATTATAAATAGCAACGGTGAAAGAGGACACCCCTGTCTAGTACCTTTCAATATCTTAAATTCTTCGGTATGTATATTATTCACAATCAATTTAGCTCTTTGTTCCGAGTAAATTGCCCTTATTCCATTGTAGAATTCATTCCCGACTTCCATCATTTCTAAATTTTTTAACATAAATTCCCACGATATATTATCGAAAGCCTTCTCTGCGTCCACAAACATTAATAAGGCTTGCTTCTCATTCCTTGCAGACAGATATTCCAAAATATTTATTATGTTTCTAACATTATCTTTCATCTGTCTGCCCGGGAGAAAGCCTGCCTGATCTATATGTATTACTTCCTGCAATATCTTCTTTAGTCTTTTTGCTAATATTCCAGCAAAGATCTTATAGTCTGTGTTCAGCAGAGATAATCTTGCTTAGGGATGAACGTAATGAAGGCCTCTTTCCACGTTCCGGGGATATCCTGTTGTTTCAATATATTGTTCATAACTTCCTTTATTGGTACTATTAAGGCGTGCCTCAGTTCTTTGTAATAACTGGATGTTAAGCCATCTGGTCCTGGTGCTTTTCCTTTCTTCAGTTCTTTTATTATTTCGATTATTTCCTCATTTGCAATTGGGGCGTTCAGTCGGTCTTTCTTATCTGTCGGGATCTTTTGCACACTTTTTTCCTTTAAAAATCTTTCTATTTTCTTCATGTTATTCTTTTCTCTGTTGTTATAGAGATGTTTGTAAAAATCCAAGAATCCTTTCCTGATAACTTTAGGATTTTCTACTTCTTCTCCATCTACAATAATTTTGTTAATTGTACTTTGTTCCTTCCTTTTCCTGATTTGCCACGCAAGCCATCTGCCCGATTTATTAGCAAATTCAAAGTTTTTCTGTCGAAGCCTTTTGATGTTCCATTCCACCTCTTTATTTATAATCATTGCAAATTGTGTCTGCAGGACTTTAATGTTCTCTTTTATTTTTAAGCTGTTTGGATTCTTGATTAATTTTGTTTCATTGTCCATTATTTGTTTTAAAATTTCCTTCCTCCCTTTCTCCCTGTTCTTATTCTTAATCGCATTCTGTTGAATGAAGAATCCTCTTATTACTGCTTTGCTTGCGTCCCAGACTATACTCATTTTTGTACCCTTATTCATATTGTCCATAAAATATTCTGTCAGTTTTTTCTTTGCCTCTTGAATAAGCTTTTGGTCGTCCAGGAGATATTCATTAAGTCGCCATCTAAATGATCTTTCTTCGTATCCTTTAACCTCCATTTTTATTGGATTGTGGTCTGATATTGTTTTTGGTTGAATCTCGATCTGTCGGATTCTTGGAGTTAACTCGTTAGAGACCCAAATTTGATCAATTCTTGATAAAGACTGATTTGGTTCCGAGTAAAACGTAAACTGCTTCTCCAGCGGGTGTCTGAGTCTCCATATATCAATTACATTAAAAATTTTTATCATAGTAAAAAAAGTCTTAGGCAATTTTCCTTCTCTACTTACATCTTTTTCTCTTAATCTATCAGTTTCCAGTGAAACTACCCCGTTCATATCTCCCATAAGTATCATTTTTTGGTCCATGTATTCAAACAGCTTCTCTTCCAGATTTTTATAAAAATCAGTCTTGTTCCCATTAGGTGCATAGATCCCGACAATTATTATTTTTTCGCCTTGCCATTTAATCTGTATTACAATTATTCTTCCTTCTTCATCTTTGAAGATTTGATGAGCCTCAATATTCTTCTTTACATATAGTACAACCCCTCTCTTTTTCCCTTTATCAGAAGATACAAATTCGTTTCCCAGTCTATTGTTAATCAAAATTTTCCTGTGCTTTTTTGCCACATGTGTTTCTTGAAGACAGATGATATCGAGGTTTTTCTTTTTTAAGTATTGTTCAATTTTGTTTCGTTTTTTCCTATCATTCATTCCATTAATGTTCCAATTCCATAGTTTTAGCGCCATCTTTCCTTCCCAATTAAAGATTTATCTAGTTAATTATGATCTAGCTTCTTCCTGTTCTTCTCCCTCTTCTTCTTCTTCTTCCTCTTCTTCTTCCGACTCTCCGTTTTCCTTCTCCTTTTCTTCCAAATGCTTCCTCTCCAATAGACCAACTCCTCCTACTGCTCCTCTTTCTTCTTCCTCTTCTACCGTCAACTCCTTATAGCGTCACTGGAATTTGCTTGTTTCCTCCGGACTAGTAAGTCTGTGTTTCTTACTTTTGTAGGTAAATGAGATCCCTTGAGGGAATTCCCATTTAAATTCAGTCTTGTTCTTCTTGAGAATTTGGACCAATGGCTTGTATGGGTCTCTTCGTTTCAACAATCTTACTGGAATATCTTTAAAGATAATTATGTAGTTCCCATCAATATTTAATATTTTTTCTCTGTTTTTTTTGCAGGATTAAATTTCTCATATCTTTATCTTTGAAGGTAATCAGACAATCTCCAGGCATTTTCTTTGTTCTGGTTGTTCTCATTCTTATTCTGAATGCGTTTTGAACTGATCTTTCAACTTCTTCTTTGGGTATCGCCAACCATTGTGCTATTTCTGTTGTCAATTTCTCTCTGATGTTTTCACCTTGTGTTTCGGGGACTGCTCTCAGCCTAAGATTCACCTCCCGTTGCCTCAATTCATTCATCGCGATTGCGTCCCATACTTCTTCTTGTGTTTTGTTAACTTCCAATAATCCTGCTTTTAATTTCTCTTCTTCCCGTTTCACTTCCTTCATTTCTACTCTTGTTTTTTTCATTCCTTCTTCCAGAGATTGTGTTCTTTTGGAGACATCTTTAATTTGACCTCTTAGCTCTTTTACAGTTTCATCAATCTTTTGGTCCATTTTCACAATTCTCGTATCCACCTGTTCTATTCTTGTATTTACATGCTCCAATTTATCCTCCATATTCTTTTCACTCTGTCTAATTTCGGCGAACATTTTCAAAATTTCTGCCTTAAAGTCTGCATCTGGTTTGGACCCTCTCCTATCTCCTGGTGTTCCACCCTCCCCACCTTTCTTAGGTACGTGGGACATCCTCCCAATATGACCTTTAACTTAGAGTTGACACCACCCTAATATCACTTCAACCTTTTATGGGTTCCAACCTTGTTCACTTACAGCACTCAAAATCCAATTCAAATTCACTAATTCATATAAGTCTAACTTAGGAGTATCGATATTATACCTTTTACCAAAAGTTTACCAAAAGTTCCAAATTTCACCCCCCTCTAGAGTTAAGGAAGGGTAATTAATTAAGTCCAGGAGACTTCAAAGAGTATTCTTCTTGCCACCAATTAGGCTACTCCCTTTAGAAGTCAAAATTTTCCCCAATTATATTCCTATTGTATCGCAAAGAAGTACAAACAAATATAAAAAAGGGAGAGAAAAAAAAGAGAAAGTTCAAAGTTCCAGTCGCAGGAGACAAAAGAGAAAAGAAAGGGGGAAAAAAGGAAAAAAGAAAAGGAATCTTCTGCCCCCAATTGGGCTAATCCTTATAAGTTCTTATGGAGTAGTTGTAGAATCAGATTTAGTCCGACCTCCAAACAGAGGAATCAAATGGAGCACGAACAACCAATAAACAACCAATAAAAAACAGGTTAAGGAGAGGAGCTAGAAAACAGGTTGTAATTATCCTCCTGGCCACTGGGTGCCCAGGGTCTCTGAAGTGTAGCTGGGTAAAGTACAAAAGAAGGGGGGAAAAATAAAAAGTGGTGCAGTAAAAATAGGGGATATTTCAAAACTGCCGAGCCAGTTTTTTCAATTCTCCAATGCCAGTTGAAAGTCCGATATTGTAAGTTAAGTCCGAATAAACTATCTGGTGGGCACCAGAAAAAAAAAGTCTTTTACGAAAAAAGGGAAAGGCAGGAAAGGAGAAAGCCCGGAAGGCTGACCATACAATGGAGTCGAAGACACTTCCTCTGTTGCGCAGTCTTTTTTTTTTTTAAAAAAAGGATCACAGTTAGACTTTCAGCTTCCCCTTTCAAAATTCCAAAGAGGACCTTGAAGTAGCAAATCTTAACCCTCCGTTCCCCCTTTTAACTTGGGTTCTTCTTTTACAATAAAAAAGTTAGTTTGTATCAGTTAGTTTGTAACAGCCTGAAAGGGGAAAAGAAACAATAGCCGCGAGCGGCGACTCACTTTCACTTTTAACAACTTTGCTTCCCAAATGCGCACACGTTGATTGGAGATAGCGCCGGTCTCGTAATTACTTATTTTTCATCCGGTGCTTTCCTTTGAAGTCCTAGTTTATCTTTGAAAATATTTTAAGCCCGAATTCCTTGGTTTCGAGAGTTGTGGGCTCCCCCAGCAAGCTCGGGGCTTCGTTTTCCGGAGTTAGCTATGGCTTCCCCTTAGCCCGCATCTCCTCCCCGCCGCTCTCTTCGCTCCCGTTGGAGTTACCTGGCGGCCGGGTGGTCTGCATTGTGGCTCTCCGCGGGAACCTGAGTGTCTGAACACCCTCCAGACACTACTTCAGGGGGTCACTGCGCCCAAAGACCCCCCTAAATCCTCCGAAAAACCCGGGATTCTCCGCTAGGAAGAAATCCCCGCTTGCGATGGCGTCGCTCGCAACCGGAAGTCTGTCGGCTGCCTTGGCATCTTAGGAATGCGGTAGTCATGGCAACGCTGCTCTCTTCCTTCCCGCCTCTCCTGAGCCCGCGCTTCCTGCCTCACACCAATCGCAAGTGCAGCTTTGGTCAGCTGGTCCATGGACTGTGGGCGGGGTGCGCGCGAAAGCTCATCCTTGACCGTTGGTGACAACCCCTCCTCAAACAACATTTGTATGGGTTCAGAGTCCAGCTGCCACCCGAGACGGTGAACTATCATAGCAAAACGTGACCAGTAGTCTCTAACTGACTGGTCTCCCTGTTTACAGTTCATCAGTTCCCGTTTTGTCACACTTTGCTCTACATCGCTGGAAAACATCGCGTCCATCGCCTGATAGAATTTCCGTACGTCCTGCATGGCTGCATTCTGCATCGCCATCAGGGGCCTGATCCATTCCCTAGCCCCATCCTCCAGGTGACCCACGATATAAGCCACTCGCGCTTCATCGTCTGCAAAATTGTTATGCTGCAGTTTCAAGGCGTATTCTATTTCTGTTCTAAACGCTTCGTAATCTTGAGACCTCCCCCCAAACTTATGCACCAGTCCCGGTACCTTCCTTGCTATGGGGGTGGGATTGCCCTGGGCATCTTGAGACCGTCGTTCGTCCAGCCTCGCTGTCAAGAGGGCTATGTGCTGTTCCAAGTCGCGGTTTCTCTCTGCCAGCGATTGTCCTCCAGCAGCCCCTTCCGTGGCTCTGACTTCTCCTGTCTTACTCATGATGCCGCCTGCTTGTTGCGCACGAGCAACTTTCGGTGACAGACAGATTGCTGTAGTGGTTTGGAGTTACTCGTGCGTAAACTGTCCCCGTTTGGGAGCTTAACGGCCTGGGTTAAACCGTCTTGGCTGCACAGCTCATCTCCGCGTGGCTGCCTCACTCGCTAGCAGTATCTGTCTGTGGGCGTTTCTTAAACCTCTTCCAGCATAAAATCTGTTTGACACCCAGTCGTCTCCGCCTCTCATTGCGCGGGAGTCTTCTGCGCAGGGAGGGCGTGGGTAGTGGAGGACCAATGCTCTCTTCACTGACGTCCAGGGAAGAATCCCGGAGCCCTTTCCCCTCTTCCCCCATTTGCTCTCCTGGATCCTTGGTGTTACGCTGATTTCCTTCCCCCTCTATTAAGCTGCGTCTCCCCCTGGTGCTGGTACCTTCTCCTGCAGAATCGGAGAGCCTCTCCTTATCCTGTTGCTCCGATGTCAGTTTCCTGACATGTGTGCTTGCTTTTTTGGCAGAAAATGTGGATGCTCAGCTGGTGCCAGTTGTCCTGGGTGCAAAAAGGCCAAAGGCCGCTTGGCTAGCACTCCGAGAATCTTGTGGAGCTGGGGTGGGAAGCAAGGGCCGAGAAGTGGCTGCATCCGAAAGGGAGAGGCAAGATGGCGCCGGCCACATTCTTGAGAGCCGATAGACAGCTGGGAGGAGCTGGGAACCCCCACAGGGGGGCGAAGGGACTGTTGCTGTTGCTGGCAATGCTGCTGGTGCTTTTGCTGAACCTGGGAGCTGTTTGGATGCTGCAACGTGTCTGTGTGAGGAGCCAGGAGAGAGGCCAAGTGTTGGGAGCCCTTTACCCACCAGAGGGGGTGCAGGAAAACGTCCTGGAGGCCGCGTGTGCAGTGGGGGGGGGCAGTGAGCAGTGAAAGCTCAGAGACGCCTCTTTCTCCAAAAGCTGCTAAGAGTTGTTTACGTCATGAGTCGGAGCCTGGGAAGCTGAAAAGAGCTAAAGGCTTCAAGGCCGGCCACCTGCAGCAAGTAGAGATAAGAGCTGTGGAGTTGTGTGGGAACGCCGAGACAAGTCCGGTCACCATGGCAACTGAGAGAGTTGCATCTACAGGGACTTCCGGGATGCCGCAGCCACGGGAAGGAGCGCGAGCCTGCCCTTCGGGGGAGTCTCGAACAACACAGAGGTCTAGAGGGGTCACAAAGGCTCCGTGAACCTCGTAACCCCAGGAGGATTATCCTGAGGGTCAAGGTACCCAGCGACGCTGCCCAAGCTTCCCTGTATTGTCAGCGTTTTGCAGGGTTTGAGCTGTAGCATGAAGGGGATGTAACAGACTCTGTGTTGTGAAGCCTCAGGCTCCGTGTGAAAGCGGTGAACCTCCGACAACAGTCATAAAACTGGGGAAAAACAAACCAACTAAGCTGATAAAAAGACTAACTAAAGAACCCAGCGTAAAAGGATTACGAAAGGTAATAGGAGCAGGAATCCACTACCGGCGGTAAGAGAAAATGGAGTACAACGTAAGGCTGGGAGAGAGGGAAAACAAAAAAAGCTGCCGCTAAGTGGTTGTAGAAGAGAGACCTCAGATACAAAGTATAAGGACTCTGAGGCAAAGTAACAAATGAAAATATCTTAAGGGATTAGAAAGAAGTGAAAGGAATTTTTCTGTTCAACTTGGTGAGATAGCAGCGTTTATGACCGGGAAGAGATTGCAGGGGCGGTTTCATGGCAATTAACTCCTTTGCACGCCGTCTGTAAACATGGTCTGAGTCAAGCAGCATACGCTTAGAGACTTTTATTATTCACACCTCTTTGTTACTCACACCTCTCATATTGGTACAAAGGACAGAAACTGCTATTTTACTCAGGCCAGCTAAAAGAGTGAAAAACAGATTGGCAGCAGGAGGAGGGAAGACGCGGAGAGGCAGCGCCCTTCCAGTGACGTTTGGAAGGAAAAAGAGATTTGTGTGTTTGGAGAAAGCAGCGAGTTTCCATACCAACACCCTCATTTCGTGTTCTTCTCCCCGATATAAAGAGTCACAACCTAATACATTGGCTGGAGAAGAGGGGGTTTACTTTCTAGATTATTTCACCGCTACAGCGGAAAGAGACTGAGAACTTTTGGAAAGGGGGAAAGCGAAATCAAGACGGTGGGTCAGGACTTTTTGCAACATATAAAAGCTTTTCCACTCAGGAGACGCTCTAATTGGGTCCTGCCCCACACCCATATGCCCACTTTTGGATTAAGACACACCCCACACTCCGTTTAAGTTCCAGGGGATTATTGGCCACTGGGATTTAAGCCAATGGTCTCAGTAACTTTGGCGATTATTTCTGTGCTGCTTATATAGTCCTTTTATGAACTTTGCAAGCTCTTTTTCTTTTTTTCTCTCCTTTTCTCTTTTTTGCTCTGTGCCACTGGTTGATATTTGGGTCACCCTCTTCCTCCCCTCATTGTTTGATTACCTTCTTTATCTTGATCGCTTTCCCTTATCCTCCTAATAGGCTTTTTCTTTTCTTTTTCTTCTTTTTTTCCCCCTGTGGTACGGTACCTCCTTATTCTTAGGCCCCCCCCCAATGGCGGACAAAACAAAGTGAAACAGTTTAACGGACTAGAGAGAAGGGAAAGGAAGCTTTCTGTCTCACCGGGTCGGAGACTGCGATAGCAACGACCGGCGCGGATTTTTGTGGATGGTTTTTCCTTCCTTCACTCCTTGGAATACAGCGCTCCTCCACCTCTTTGAATACAACGTTCAAGAGGGGAGCGACACAAACAGTACAGCTTCAATTTTCCCTGTAACATATGAGAGACGTGGGTTTTGCCACTAGAATACTTTCTCTCTTTATACCAAAGGAGGAAGACTATTAAATATATAAAATGAAAAACGGATCGAAAAAGGGGGGTGGGAACACCAGTAGAAAGGAGGCCATCAAGACAAGAAGAGGGGAAAGAGGCGAAAGAAATCAAAGATTACGATAGTTTGATGGCTGAAATAAGAAAAGAATTTAAAAATAATGAACAATATATTGAGAGAAAGTTATTAGAAGTGCAAGATATTTTGGATAAGAAATTGGAGGGGGTGGTAGGCGAACTGACAGGAAAAGTTAAAGAATTATCGGTAAGAGCTAAGGTACTGGAGGATTCAATGAAAAGGGTGCAAAAAGATACGAAGGACAGTAAGAAGGAGGTGGACAGGATTAGAGTAGAAGTGAAAGAGATAGGAAAGATACAGGAAGAGCTGATGGACAACATGGCTATGACACAGATGAGACAAAATCAATCAAATCTGAAGTTTAGAGGAATACCGGAGAGTCTAAATGAGAATATAAGATCTAAAATGGTTAAAGAGTTAGCAACTTGGCTAGACAGGAAGGAAGAAGAGATAAATTACTCTCTTGTAAACATATTCAGGATAAAAACAAAATCGGTCAAAGCCAAAGGGAAAAAATTACCAGGAGATGTATTAGCCATGTTCAATTCGTTGGAGATAAGAAATGAAATACTGAAACAGAATTATAACAAAAGGTTATATATTGAAGGAAACCCAATTATTATATTAAAAGAGATTTCTTCGAGATTTCTTCCAAGGAGGGACCCTTATAAAAAACTAACCAACCAGCTGAAGAAAAACGGGATCCTGTATAGATGGGAATTCCCGGAAGGTATTTCATTCTACTTCAAGGAAAAAAGATTTAAACTGTCCACCCCTTCAGAACTTCAGAAATTTGCAAGGAGATACGAGAAGGACTTTGGAAGGATGACGGGGTGAGAGGAGGAGGTTGGGAAGCAACAGGGGGAGGAGGGGGGGAGAGGGGAGCGAAGAAGAAGAAGGAGAGGAGGGAGAAAGGGAAGAAGTAGAGATAGAAGACAAAGAACAGTAGTTTCTATTTAGATTTGATAAACTTATTAACACTATATAACAGATGACTTTAAAAATACTAAATTGGAATGTGAATGGGCTGAACAATAAAAACAAAAGGAACCAGATTGCACATATATTATTGAAAAAGAATTGCGACCTAATTTGTCTACAAGAGACTCATGTAATAAACAAGCATAAGAGAATTCTGAGTAACAAGAGACTAGGATTGGACTTTGTGACATCGGATAAGGTTAAGAAAAGAGACGTAGTAATATATATAAAGGAAAAATTTGAACCAAAATTATTGTATAAAGATGATCAAGGGAGACTGATTGTAGTACAGGTGGTCTTTCAAGGAGAAAAAATAATTGTTGTTGGAATATATGCGCCAAATGAGAAAAAGTCAGTTTTTTTCTCTGAATTAGGTAATAAGTTAATGGAGTGGATGGATCAAAAAATGATACTGATGGGTGACTTTAATGGGGTGGTAGCACCAGACTTGGATAGATCAACAAAAAAGCAAAAGACGAAGGAAGGTAAACTACCCTGCTCTTTTTTTGACATGGTTGATAATATGGGACTAATTGACGCCTGGAGATTTAAAAACCCCACTATTAAACAATACACCTTCTTTTCAAACCCAAACCAGAGTTGGGGAAGAACAGATAGTGTTTGGATATCGAAGGAAATGATACAAAATTTAATTAAGTCTGAAATTCTTCCACGAACAATATCTGATCATAATGCGGTTTCTATAGAATTAAGAGGTAAAGATGTTAGAGTAGGATGATGGAGAATGAATGAATTCTTATTCAATGATCAGAAAATTGTAACAAAGGCTAAAGAAACAATTGAAGAATACTTTAAATGGAATTTAAATGGAGAAACTGCTATAGAGATGGTGTGGGATGCAGGAAAGGCAGTTATGAGGGGTTTTTTGATTCAGAAAAATAGTCACTTAGGGAAAGAAAAAGAGAAAAAGAAAGAACAGATTTTAACACAGATAATAGAAAATGAAAGAAAATTAACTATTAACCCTGATGAGAAGACGGCAAAACAAAAAATATAAAGATACTACAAACCAAATTTTCTACAATAATCAACCAAGAGATTGAATGGAAAATTAAAACGATGAAACAGAAGAACTTTGAATCAGCAAATAGGGTAGGGAAATATTTGGCGTGGCAAATAAGAGAAAGAAGGAAACAAAATGTGATTTGTAAGATAAGGGAAGGAGAAAGGATGGTAGAGGAACCAAAAGAGAAGGGGATTAGCCACCGTTTGACCACTCCTTACTCTCCGCAACAGAATGGGGTCGCAGAGAGAAGGAACAGGACGGTGGAGGAAGCTGTGTCTGCGATCCTTTGGGACGCAGGGCTACCCCAGAAATATTGGTCTGAGGCCTGGTGCTACGTTGTTCATACGCAGAATAGAGTGTACAACTCTAGTGTAGGAAATACGCCGTATTTCTTACTGCATGGAAAGAAGCCCAAGGTACACTACCTCCGTGTGTTTGGTTGTGAGGCTTGGGTTCTTATTCCAAAGGCTCTACGCAAGAAAGGTGAGCCAAGATCTAAAAGAATGATCTTTGTAGGGTATGAGCCTGGCTCAAAGGCCTGGCGGTTTGCGTACCCAAGTGGAAACCAGTCTAGGTTGGTTATCAGCAATAGCGCTGAATTCTGTGAGCAAGCTGGTTGGAAACGTCTGCACGCTAATCCAGACGTGATTTCGCAGCAGTTCTATGACTCAGATGTTGAGGAGGAAGAGGAACTTGTTGCTGGGGACCACGGTCCACAGCAACAGGGTCCACCACAGGGACAGAGTCCAAGGCAGGGACAGCTCAGGATCCCTCAGAGGGGGGAACCTAGATCACCTCCTCAGGCAAGTGTCAAATTTGAGCCAAAGAGTGAGCCTTCCTCACCTGCTGGACCAGCTGTAAGGCCCAAGAGGCGCAGCAGGTCAGAGGGGGAAGACACTGAAGATGATTTAGCTGGACCCAGTGAAGCAGCAGGGTCACCAGGATTCACACTGAGGAGATCAGCGAGGACAAGGAGGCCTCCTGATAGGTACGATGCTTCAGGCGTCTGGGTAGGTTCAGCCAGATGTGAACCTGAATCCTTCGAGGATATTCAGAGTTTACCTGAGGAAGAAGCAGGCAAGTGGCACAGGGCAATGGACAAAGTGATGAAGTCCATGAAAGATCTAGGTGTGTTCTCACTCACAGAGTTGCCACCGGGCAAGCAGGCTGTGAGTTGCAGGTGGTTTTACCGCTTGAAACCCACTGACGCTGGAGAACCACAGTATAAAGCCAGGTTAGTTGCTCGAGGATTTATTCAGAGGAAGGGAATACACTTCACGAAGGTGTATTCGCCAACGTCACGAGCGGAGACTCTGAGAACGCTTTTAGTTTGTGCAGCACAGAGAGGCTGGAAGGTAAACCACTTTGATGTGGATGTTGCCTACCTTAACTCAGATCTCCAGGAGGAGCTGTACATGATTCCTCCTCCGGGGTTTGAGAACTTAAGGCAGGATGTTGTGTGGAGATTGCACAAATCCATCTATGGATTACGTCAATCTGCCAGAAACTGGAACATGTGCCTGAATGAAGCCTTAGAAGAGCTAGGTTTCAGGAGAAGTGTTGCTGATAGTTGCTTTTATTTGAGAGGATCAGGGGCAACACAAGAGTATTTGCAGATCTGGGTTGATGACTTGTTGTTTTTCTCAGAGACAGATGAACAGGCAGAGAAGTTTGCCAAAGAGCTAGGGAAACGGTTCAAGCTTAAACAGCTTGGTGCTGTCAAAACCTACCTAGGTGTCAGTGTTGAGCGTGCACAGGATGGAAGCTTCTTGCTCAGCCAGAGAGGCAAAATTGAGCAATTGCTTCAGAACCTGAGGATGAGTGATTGTGCAGGAGTGAGAAGTCCTATGGAGACTAGTTTTGTAAAGGACAGCCAGCAAGTAGAACGCGCTCCGTTCAAAAATACTGAAGTGTTTCAGTCAGCCCTAGGGAGTTTGTTGTACTTGTCCCACTGGAGCAGACCTGATATAGCGTTTGCTGTCAATCTGCTCAGCAGGGAAGCTTCAAACCCTAGTGTGCAAGCCTGGAATGGCATCAAGAGAGTTCTGAGGTATTTGCAGGAAACCAAAGACTTTTGTCTTAGGTTGCCGGCACAAGGAGAAGTCAAACTGACTTGTCTTGTGGACTCGGATTGGGCTAATCTTGAGGATTGCAAGTCTGTGTCTGGCCTAGTGGTGAAGTTTGGGAACTCAGTACTTGGATGGAGGTCTAAGAAGCAAAGTCTTATAGCGCTCTCATCCACTGAGGCTGAGTTTAGTGCTCTTTCAGAGGTGTGCAGAGAAGTTCTATGCTTGCTTAGTGCAGGAACACTGCGAAGTGGATTGTCTGCCGATACGTGTTTTCGAGGACAATCAACCATGCCTGCGTTTGGCAGAGTCAGGTCAGTTCAAGGCTAGAACTAAACACCTAGACATTCGCTTTCGGAATGTGTGCCAGAGCGTTCAGGAGGGATTAGTTGCTCTGAAGTATTGTCTGAACCTAGCTGATGGGTTCACGAAGCCACTCACCTTCCAAAGACATGGGGAGTTTTGCGAAGGTCTGGGTTTGGGACGACCAAGGGTCAAGGGTTGATTCTCCCCTCAGGCGCGAGGCAAGAGGGGGTGTTGGGTGTAGTGAAGGGTTAACCTTCTGTGCCTCAAGCCTGAGAGGAGGCTCTTACAAGGGAAGTAAGCCAGGACGTGACGAAAGCCGCTTGGAATGCTGTGAGCTGAGTGGGAACCGAAAGCAGTTCAGCTGCTGCACTGAGAGAGAAGGACGCAGAGAAAATGCAGCTTGAATCTGATGGTCTTTATGAATTGTAAACACACTATATTTGAGCAAATAAAGGGATAGTAGGACAGAAGAAACGTGTGGGACTTGTTTACTGCTCTCTCGACACACGCCGCTGTGTACTTCCGCTAATTGCTTTACGATCTACAGAGGCTCCCAGGGGAAGCGTGGCTGGGCGCCGAACAATAAAGCAATAAATCTACCGAACATGGCTCTCTATCAAGGGCTGTTTCAGACTCAGGCTGTGGCTGTGGCTGTTGCTCTGGTTCTGGCTCTGGCTCTTTCTCAGGCTCTGGTTCTGAATGAGGGCTTGGTTCCGGCACTGATTCAGGGTCTCGCTCTGGCTCTGGCACTCTATCAAGGACTGTTTCAGACTTAGGCTGTGGCTGTGGCTCTGTTTCCATTCTTACAATGGAATGTACACAAAACAATAATCCTTTCTGTATAAATTTTCCAATACATTCTGAAAACATAATAAACCCTTAATTGTTGTCCACCTCCTTTTAGTTCCTTTATCACTCGAATGCTAGCACGGAGTCAAAACTATTATTGTATTTTTGAACATATCTTGTATAACCATCCCATTTTTCTGCAAATTTTTGCTTTGAGATTCCTCTGAGTTTGCTAGTCAATTGAGCCGTCTCCACCAATTCCTGTAATTTGATTTGCCAATCTGTTATTTTTGGAGCCTCGTGATCTTTCCATCCCTTGGCCACAAGTATACGAGCTGCTGCGGTTGCATACAAGAATACCTCTCTTAGATTTTTTGGGACCTCTTTATCTAAAATACTAGAAATGCCTCCGGTTTTTTCGTAAAAGTTATCCCCATCATCTTTTTTAATTCATCGTATATTCCCCCCCCAAAAAAAAAAATCGAGGGCAGGGGACCATCTAATCCCCTTTGTTTTAGTGGACGGCTCCACAATCACCGGGATTGGGTGGGAGCACTCGAGCAGCTGCCAGTCAACACATAACTTGGTTGTCAGGGGATGGTCACTAAATTGGGCATTATCAATTTTAAAAGAGGTGACATTCAAAAATAGATCCCGGGAAACCAATACATAGTCAAGAACACTGTTTGATTTTAACCCCAGGTGGGTGAACTCTCCTGGTATATCTGGAGGACACCTGCCATTTAATATAATTAAATTAAGGCGTAAAGTCATCTGATAAAGCATCACTGCCGCCTTATTGACTTTTGCATCCTTTGATATTCTAGTGGGGATATATACTAGATCATAGGTTTGAGCGCCGGGGTCGACCCACCATTTAGACTTTATAAGAGCCTCCCGATTTGAGTCTATCCGAGCGTTAAAATCGCCTCCGGTAATGGAGGGGACATTAGGATATTTAAGATAACAAGAAAGTAAAAAATCCTCTAGGGATTCCCATCTAGAAGTAAGATCAGCTGCTAACCCTCCCGGGGGAAAATAGACATTTGTAACCAATAAAGAGAAGTTTCCACCAGAGATCAGTCCGGTAATAGCATAAGGCGGAAATGCGTGCACTAGTGAAAGTTTAGCCCGAAGTTTAAGGGAGATACCAATTGTAAGGCCACCTTTAGGGCGGCCACCATTCGTTGACGGGCTAGCAGACAGACATATAAACTCAAAGCCATTTAACTCAATTTCCTCCTCCACCCAAGTTTCTTGTAATAGAATGATAAGAAAGGAATTAATATATTTTTGGAATTCTGGATCTGATTTTTTACTTTTCCATCCAGCAATGTTCCAACTTAATATTGAAGGCTGGGGTTTCCTCGTTCCTCCAATTGACTGTCATTCGGAAGGTTGGCTCAACTTTAATACGGGAAGAAATCACTTATCTTCTTCTGATGAAAAACCTCTCGTAAAAGCTGAGTGGGAGGATTTACAAGGTTGTCTGACTGTTGAACTTGGCCACTCGATCTACTAGGAGTATGACCTTGAGCAGGGGCGGCCCCCTTTTCCAAAAGAGTTTGGTGGGCCACCCGGTGTGGTCCATCTATCTCGTCAGAAGTTTGGTCTCTCTGTAGCCTGCTACTGGTCTTTTGGGCTACTTGATTTATGTGGCCTGTGGGATCTTCAGTCAGTTCCGTCACTGGTCTTGCTGTTGAATCCATAATGCTCCGCAAAGAGGGATGAGGCTGAGCGAGTGGGCTATTTGGGAAGGTTGGCAAAGGCACCTCTTCTCTTGATTGGTCAGTGCTATAAGAAGGTTCCAGGTCCGGCATCGATGAATGTGTAGAAGGGGATTTTTCCTGTTGTGTGCTGCTTTCTTCAGGTATGTTTATCAAGGGACGGTAATGTAAATCTATTAAGAGCACGAAGGGTTGTTCTGGTTGGAGGAAAGGACTGGTAGTTGCTTCTTGGGGTTGTATCTTATCCTCCATTTCCGACATACATTTAGCATTAGATATTGCGAGATCCATATGAACTGGTTCTTCTAGGATGTCATGATCGCTGTACATGGGTATTCTGGTGCTGAGCTTCCTGATAAGTTGGGTTTTAAGCGATTCGAGCCTATTAATAATTTCTTTTTGTTCCACCGCTGGTAAGTCTGCAAAGGAGGCAATGAGTTCGATCTCTTCTGGTGGGGTCAGGCCACTTTCCGGATGGTCATTGTTCTTTGCTAGGGGAGTGGAGGCCACATAACTCATCTCCTGGGGTAGAACACCCACTCCGGTGTCCACTGGTGGATCGGGTTTAGCAGATTTTAAGCCCTCTTTGGTTATTGCCTCCAACAGTAGGGGTTTAGGCGTAGGGTCTATAAAGGCTCTCGTTGGTGCTATCCCACAGCGAAACAAAAATGCTTTCCTTCGTAATATGATAGTGGGAATTTTTGTGGATTGGAACGCAAGCAGGACTCTCTGGGATTTATGATGATAGACAAGGGGGAGGACTGCACAGAGGTCAATTTGTGTTGCCTCCATATTTAAAAGCCCCATTAGGAGTTCCATGGCACCGCCCAGAGTTCTCCATCTTGGGTCCCCATATTGTATAGTTAGGCACACTTTCCTTGGTGTTAAAATCAAGGATTGATGACCTAATTGAAGGTTAAGATTGTATTTAAATTTGTCAGTACGTTTGTTATTTAAGGACAAACTCCTCGTCCCCTTCCTCTCTTCAAGAGACTTAACACCGGCTGACGCTGGAGAAGTAGTAACTATCTTTTGTTGGAGGCTGTGCAGCTGGGACGAAAGATCATCTAGTCTTTTGAATATACAGTGCAAGGTTTTGATTATTAAATGGGACTGTTCAAATGTCATATGATTGGCCGTGCCAAGGACCAGTTCCTCCTTCTGAGGAGAGACTACACTCTTACTGTTGCCCACATCGCTTGTTATTTGAGGTATTATTCGCTCTTCGTCTTTAAGTGCTGACACGCAATCAATCAGAGGGTTAAAACGGTTCTGAGTTTCTACCGTGTAGGAACAATCCAGTAGATTACTCCCTTCCTTAAAGTGACATGGTTCCACCCTTGTTTGCTTTGATCTCGGAAAGGGAACGGGGACTGTCTCCTCAGAATCTCTAAGACGTTTCCCATATCCCATAATTCAGATATCGAGTAGAGGGGGGATAGTATTTTAACGTCAACTCAGGTGATAAATATTTCCTTCAAGCCTGCCAGCACTTGCAGTGGGGGTATATTTCACTGCCTGTTCATATGAAAGTCGGCGTCTTCACCTTCACCCTCACAGTCCGGCAATTTAGTTCTACAAGGAGACTACCGGTAAGCAACACAGACCATTCCTTTGAAGTCCTACTCCCACCAGGACTAAGACTAATATAAAAATTCTCCTTCGGAGCTTATCGCAGGGCCACCGCGGGTCGGTCTCAGATAAAAGGGAAACTCCCAAAGGCCTCACCAGTAGTGTTGGTTTGACTTTCTTCCTCTGTTCGGCCAGCGCTCTGTTCGGAGGTAGATAGTGGCTTCCTTCAACCCACTGCTCTGCTCCGCCGTACTCCAGTAAAACAATAAACCAATAAAACAATAAAACAATAAACTAAAAGCAAAGGGAAGCGAGGAGGTGATAAAACAGCTTATAAGACGTTAAAACTGAGAGTTTAAAACTAGGAAGTGGCTAAAAACTACTTTAAAAACTACTTAAAAGCTTAACTAAAAGCAGAGGAGTCTGACTAGGCTGCTGTGTCCGTCGCCATCTTGGCTCCTCCTCCAGTGGCTTTCCTATCTTTGCTTCCTTAATTGCTCTTTGAATTTCGTACGATGTAATAGGGGCATTCAACGGTTCTTTTTGTTCTTTAGTAAGTTTCGGAAGAAAGTTCTGTTCTAAATGTTCTTTAACTTCTTCTGTTGTTTCATTTCCTTCCTTATAGATTTCCCTAAAGAATTCGAGAAATCGTTTCTCTATTTCTTTAGGGTTTGTTGGATTGAAAATGAACGACAGACGAGTAGATAGGTGTCATATGGGAGGCGTCTCTCGAGCAAGCCTTGGAGACTCCCTTTTATTGAATATTACTGCGTTTGCCACGTGTGCTTGTTGCTGATTGGTTAACATAAGTTCAAAACAAGGGTTGCGTACAAGACATTAATTATTGCATATAAGACATTAGTCATAGACAGGTTAAAGGTTGGGAAAAGGAACGCGGAGTTTACACAGGCATGGGTTCGGACTGCCCGTACCAGAGTGGTACGAAAAAGGAATGTACAAGGAGGGGTAAGTACAGATTGATATGGTGTGAACTCAAGGTGAACAGAACGTACCAGGGTGATGATGGAATGTCTTAGCATCAGTACGGTTTGTGCAGCGTGAGCAAAACAAAGCTTAGAAGCAAGACTTCCCAGAATGCAAGAGAAAAGAAGCAATACTTTCCCATAATGCGACAGTTATGTGCAGAGAGAGAACTTCCCTTTAAGGGTTGTTTATTATTTTGCCTTTGCACTTAACTCTATTTATAAGCCTTTCTGCCTCTCTCTTTTTTAATTGCCATGCTAATAACCAGGCTCAGGTTCTGTTTCAGGCTGTGTCTCTGTTTCAGGCTCCGGCACTGTATCAAACACTGTTGCAGACTCAGGCTGTGGCACTATGGCTGTAGCTGTGGCTCTGGTTCTGTTTCAGGCTCTGGCACTGTATCAAGCACTGTTTCAGGCTCTGGCTCTCTTTCAGGCTCTGGTTCTGAATTAGGGTTTTGTTCTGGCTCTGGCTGTGTCTCTGGCTCTGGCTCCAGCTCCAGCTCCAGCACTGTATCAAGTACTGTTGCAGACTCAGGCTGTGGTTCTAGGCTGTGGCTGCAGCTATGTTTTGTGCTCCGGCCCTGTATCAAGCCCTATTTCTGGCTCTGGCTCTGGCTCTGGCTCATGGTCTCACTCTGACTCTGATTCAGGGTCTCGCTCTGGCTCTGGCACTCTATCAAGGACTGTTTCAGACTTAGGCTGTGGCTGTGGCTCTGGCTCTGTTTCCATTCTTACAATGGAATGTACACAAAACAATAATCCTTTCTATATAAATTTTCCAATACATTCCGAAAACATAATAAATCCTTAATTGTTGTCCACCTCCTTTTAGTTCCTTTATCACTCAAATGCTAGCACGGAGTCAAAACTATTATTGTATTTTTGAACATATCTTGTATAACCATCCCATTTTTCTGCAAATTTTTGCTTTGAGATTCCTCTAAGTTTGCTAGTCAATTGAGCCGTCTCCACCAATTCCTGTAATTTGATTTGCCAATCTGTTATTTTTGGAGCCTCGTGATCTTTCCATCCCTTGGCCACAAGTATACGAGCTGTTGCGGTTGCATACAAATCTTAGATTTGTTAGGATCTCTTTATCTAAAATACTTCATAGAAATGCCTCCGGTTTTTTCGTATAAGTTATCCCCATCATCTTTTTTAATTCATCGTATATCCCCCCCCCCAAAAAAAAATCTTGATATATGTTAGGATATTTCCGTTCCACCTTAAAAGGGAGCAGGCTTTTGTAAGTTACAGAGTCTGCGCATGTCCTATTCACAGGATGTTTGTGTTTGCTGATTCCTTTCGTTTTCAGTTGGCCAGAGATGCTGACACAGAACGGTCACGTTTTCTTTTGTTCTGTTAAACGCTAATAAAGTCTGTAAATTATGCTCTTCTGCGGTGCAAGCTTTTGGCTGTGTTTCTGCTGATAAACAGTGTACACAAGCCTGGAATGTGGCTAGGAACTTCCAGAGGCTTCGTGTCGCTAACTGTTGGATCTGCGTGACTACGGGAGGCCGATGGATGTCCAGAACTCCGGCTTGGGGGCCATGATGGACGTTATCTCCCTGGCAGTTTCCCAACACTTTTCACACGTCCACCACATGTGGCTTATGTCACCGTTATTTCCTCCACATCTCCAACAAGCATTCGCCAAATTTTTATACATTCTTGATCATCTGGAAGGAGTGAGGTACCACCTATGAGCCATTTTCATCATGTTCTCTCTTATATTATAGCTGGCTGTAAATTTCAAATTTACATTCCATCACTTTCCCCCATCTTTTAGCATAATTGGACGGCCCACATCTTGGACCCACTTTATCATTGAAGCCTTAACCTCCTCATCCATTACTTCGCAGTCTAAAAGAAGTCTATACATTTTTGCGATTATTTTGGTTTTACTATTCAGTAGTTCTCTTTCAAATCTTGAAGGCTCCTTTTCAAAACCTATCTGCTTATCCTGTCTGAACACTTCATTCACCTGGAAGTAATCTAGCCAACTAGAAAGGTGATCTTTTATTTTCTCATAACTTATCAATATTAGTTCACCCTCCTCCCTGTTACGATATTGAAGCAATGCAGCCGCGAGCTGCTGGTAGCTTGAAAACAAAACATAATGGGAATGTTGGGACTGTTCCGTGGGAAACAGAGGGACAGTCAATTCATAGTGCAGAGGGCACCGGAATTAGCTCAGAGTGTAATATGAGCTGGACAGGAAGTGTTTGTTCTCTCTCGACTGCAGGAGTATGAAGAGAGCAGTCATGTTTTCTGTAATGCTGCAAAGACAGAAATAAAGGCATGTAAATACGTTTCTGTGTATCTCTTTCCCCTGTCCGGGGGGGGGGCAGAAGAGGGGGGGTGTTCTTCTCACGCTGAGAAGGATCACCTATCGCGACCTCTGCCTGGATCTTGCCGGGAAAGCAGACAGGGAGGTCAACAGGAGACCAAGCCGGGTGCCTGGGAGAGTTGCCAGTTTCTCCTGATAAAGGCTTGATTCCTCACACTCCCCCCCCTTAATATTGTGTTATACGTTATCCAGTTCTCTTTGATGTTGTTGCTTTTTTTAACAGCGATTGCTTCTAGTGGAGAGTTGCATCTTGGGGTTTTCTGTTCCAAATATCTTTCGTATTTTCCCCATACCTTATATATAGCATTTCTTATTATATGATTTGAAAAACTCCTATGCGTCTTTATTTTCCCATAATTAAGATACCTTCTAGATCTAAAATATCCCAATTTTTTAATAAATACCAATCTTTCAACCAGAGAAGACATGAGGCTTCGTAATATAGCTTCAAATCCAGTAACCCGTAGCCACCTCTTTCTACAGTATCTATTAATATCTTATGCTTTACTCTTGGTCTTTTACCCTTCCACAAAAATTTAGAAATTTCTTTTTGCCACTTGTTGATACTGCTGGTCTTTCCTGTAATTGGAATTGTTTGGAATAGAAAGAGTAGCTTCGGTAAAACTATCATTTTAATTACCGAAATACGGCCCAGGAATGATAAATTTAACCTTTTCCATGTCTCCAGCTGTCTTTTGATATCTTTCCAACAATTGGGATACTGCCAGGGAGACAAAGTCCATCATGGCCCCAAGCCGTCTGCCGGACGATCCATCGATCTCCCGTAAGCACGCAGTATCAGCAATTAGCGACATGAGTTTCTAGAAAATATCTTGCCACATTCTAGAGCTCATGCACACTCTATCAGCAGATAATGCACAGCAAAAGTCGCACTCAGGAGAGCATTATTTACAAGTTTTATTCAGCGTTGATCAGAACAAAGAAAGACATGACTGCCTGCGTCAGTGTCTCCAGACACAGAGAGTGAGAAAACGAAAGCAAAAGACACAACAGAAACATCCTGTGAAAACAGGAAATACGCAGGCTGTGACACAAACATCCTGCTCCCTTTTAAGGTGGAACGGAAATATCCTAACATCCTCCCCCTTTCCTTGTAACCTGTAGTACCTGTGGTTCAACCCAATTGCAACCTTTGTACGTTAACCTTAAGTTGTTCTCTGTTAACAACCTTAGACAACAGATCAGCAGGAATTTCATTTCCTGGCATGTAGGACACCTGAATGAGTCCTTTCTGAATACACTCTCTTGCACGATGTAGCTTAATCTGCAAGTACTTGGTTCTTTGCTTGCAACTCTCTGAGTTCAGCAAAGCCAAACATGATCTATTGTCTTGATACACTTGTACAGGACATTTCACAGAAACTCTGATGTCCTTAAACAGTTGCATCAACCATTCACAATCCATGAGTGAAAATGACAGAGCATTGAGTTCTGCTTCACAGGAACTTAGGCTTACTGTCGTCTGCTTCCTGCACAACCAGTCAAACAGGCAGTGGTTGTACATGTAGCATACTCCAGAAGTGCTAGTACCATCCGTGGTGTCACTTCCAAAACTTGCATCTGCAAAGATTTCAAGACCTCCAGTCTTCTGACTGGTGAACCTCAGCCTGTAGTGCAAAGTCCCTTTCAAATAGCGGGCTATGCGCTTCAGAGCTTTCCAATCCTGAACAGTAGGATTGTTAGCATGTCTGCTAAGCAGGTTAGTGCTTACAGCTATGTCGGGTCTTGAACATCTAGCAATGAAATTCAACTTGCCTAGAATGCATCTGTACAGCGTAGTGTCAGAAAACACTTCAGCAGTACTGTCTACCTGGTAACCTGCCACCATCGGTGTGTCTGCTGGGTTTGCATCAACCAAATTCAACCTGGTTAATACATCAACAATTTTCTGTGTTTGGTGTACCAGAAAATTACCTGCTTGGTCCCTCTCCACCTGCAGAGAAAGATAGTTGGATACCTCACCAAGATCCTTCATGCCAAAGTGCTCCTTCAGCTGAGCTAGTGCGCTTTGATAAAAAGCCTGATTCTTCCAAAACATCAGAAGATCATCAACAAAACATAAACAATACAGTTTGTTTTGCCCCTCCTCCTTGACAAACACACATGGATCAGCTTTGCCCTGGTGAAAACCTACAGAAAGCAATGTCTCAGTGAGCTTTGTGTTCCAACACCTGGCACTCTGCTTCAGACCTGTCAGGGAACTGCCATCGGAGCCAAGAGTGGAGGTAAGGCTCCCCGACCATGCAGGAGAAGGGACCAGTAGAGGGAGAGAGAACACTCCCTTTGGGGAAGGTTATCGGCATGACACCGGGGAGGAAGGGGATCAGGGAAGGACTTAGGAGACAGGGCTCCAAGAATCTTCCACAGAGACCAGCGGGGAGAGTCCAGGACCTCCGCTGGCTACGCCTACTCTGTGCAGAAAGCTTCCGCGCAGGGAGGCTAGGCGGAGACTGGGCGTCAAGGAATTTTTATGTTGGAAGAAATTCAGGAAACGCCCACTGACGGATTCTGCCAGCGACTGATACAGCCATGGAGAAAGGGCTGTCCAGCCAGGGAAAGGTTTAGCCAGGCAACGTTGCCTAGAACTTCAGCATCCTTTACGCATGAGCAACCCCAATTCCCATTACAAGACCATATAAGGATTTCCGCAGTTTACAGACCATTCCCTTCTGTGTCTGCATCCCATCAGGTGGAAGCATAAACAGCTCCTCCCCTAAAATCCCGTACAAAAAAGCTGTATTAATGTCATGATGGGAAACATGCAGTTTCTCCTCCGCAGCGATCTTGAGCATCAGCCGAATGCTCTCATATTTGACTGTGGGTGAATAGGTCTCGTGGTAATCCTGTCCTGGTACCTGTGAAAAACCTCTGGCAACCAATCTGGCTTTGTGTCTGACAACCTTGCCATTCTGGTCTGTCTTGGCCTTGAAGACCCATTTGCTGCCAACCAGTCTCATTCCTGGGACTACCGGTACCAGTTCCCAAGTTTGGTTCCTATTCAAGGAATCAACTTCAGCCTTCATGGCATTAAGCCAAGGCTCAGCATCTTTAGAGGTTAACTCCTGAACCTCTTTGAAGCTTGAAGGTTCCCATACCTTCTCTGAGCTACTAAGAACAGCAGTTGCTGTCTTAGCAAACTCATCAGCAAATCTCTTTGGAGGTCTGCCCTTTGTGGTTCTTTCAGATCTGCGTACTAGACGCAAGTCTTCTGGACTCATCTCCTCTTTCTTAGGAGAAAAGTGACCAATGGCGAACAGTGGTTCTTCCAGTTCATTGTCAGACGCATCAGATGGTCTGACTGAGGCCTTTGCGCTCTTATGTCTGCTGTGTCATCACTGTCACTGACATCAGCAGCAGCGCCGCCCACTGAGCTGGAATCCGAACTCTGATCATCCTCAGCTTCCTCAGCTTCCTCAACATTATCTGCTTTCTTCACATCACCTTCATCCTCCTCTGGGTAACTCTGGAAAATTCCCACATTTCCCCCCTGTTATTGGTTTCAGAACTCACAGGGTTAAAGAGTTCTGGTGACGTCTCTTTCCTGAGGCGTGGTTAGAAACACATACGGGGAGTGGTTTGACGCCGAGTGTTTCTGTCTGGTTTCGCTTTTGCGGAGAGAGGACGCAAGATGTGTCAGTTCTCGCCAGGTTGATTTAAGAGCTGTTTTACTTCATGATTAAAGGCTAAGAAGATAAGAACGCCTGTGTGTCTGGATTTATTACCCACATGCTGCAATTGCTTCACCGCTGTGTTTATCTCTGCTACTGGCAAGAGGCAGAGGCAGGAAGGATTTTTGGATCAGCACGGACAGGCTGCAGAGCTGCGCAGGGAAGCGTGCTGGACTCCATGTTTGTTTTTCTTGGCACTCATGGCAACTTTAGCCTCTGTGTTGCCATAGGTTATGGGTCCTGTTTGCCAACGCTTTGAAGCATTGCAGGAACGTCCCACGTGTGGGGGAAAGCCAGCAGGAAAGTTGCTGGGGCCAGCCGGAGCTTTGCTGTCTTTGAAGCTGGAAGGAGCTCGCTGGGAAGAAGCGGTCTGCCTGAGCCGATCTGCCGGAGGCCGGAGGAAGCTGATGCTGTCGTGAGTACGCTTACCCCGGGGGAGAAGGAGATGGCTCAGTCCCAGGAACATGGCTTTGAGCTTAAGCTGCCATGTGCGAAGTTAACAATCCAAACGTGGCTGGAGTGGAGTTATTTAGCAGAGTTGTCCCTGGTTGGAGCCAAGCTCTGGGAATTGGTCAAGCCGATGTCTTCGTCAGCTGGGGCAGTTGCAAGCCAACGTGAAGCTGAGAAGCGTGTTCTGGCGTTTCTGGCTGAGAATGTAAGTGCTGATTTAAGGCCTGTAGTTCTGGATGCAAGGAAGCCTGAGGCCGCGTGGCTAGCTCTCGAGGAAGTGTGCAAAGCTGGGGGCGGAAGCAAGGGCCGGGAGATGGCTGCATCAGAACAGGAGAGGCAAGAGAGCACTGATCACTTTCGTGGAAGCCGGTGCACAGCTGGGAAAGGCTGTGGGACCCCTGAGGGGGGCGAAGGTGCTGTTGCTGCCAGTTTTGCAGAGTCTAAAAGCTGCGCAGGTGATGCAACGTGTCTGCGTGAGGAGCTTGGAGAGAGGCAAGCTGCTGGGGGCCCTTTACCCATCACTGGGGGTGCAGGAAAGCGTCCTGGGAGCCCTGGGAGCAGTGGGGGGGCGGTGAGCAGTAAAAGCACAGAAAAGCCTCTTGTTCCAAAGGCTGCCAAGAGTTGTTTGCGTCGTAAGTCGAAGCCTGGGAAACAGGACACAGCTAAAGGCTTCAAGGTCAGCCATCTGCTGCAGAGGGAGATACGTGCTGCAGAGCTGTCTGGGAACTCTGAGATAAGTCCAGTCTTCGGAGCAACGGGAGAAGTTGCGGTTTCGGACGCTGCCAAGGACAGGTGCAGCAAGACGTTTGTTGGCATGGCAACGCTACAGAGCAATGCCGGCAGGGACACAGCTGTGAAGTGGGTGTTGGATTCGGGTGCCAGTCATCACCTGATAACGCCATCTGCTGGGGAGCTGCGGAATTGCAGGGCTGTTTCAAGTGGAATGACTGTTACATTAGCTGATGGCACAAAAAAGAATGTTTCTAATGTTGGAAATGTTTATGTTTCTGTTTTGCAGGCGGAGCTGGAGTGCTTCATTGTACCAGGGATGAAGTGTTGCCTGTTATCGATACCTGCTCTTATGAAGCAGGGGTACAAAATTTGTTTTGAAAATAACACCTGTTCTATTTCCAGAGGGGGGAAGCTGCTTGTCAACGTGGAGGGCAAGGACAATCTCTTTGTTCTGGAGACACCTCTGGAGGGTGGTGGGAATGCAGGAAAAGCACGGGCGCAGTGTGCTAGTGTTCCCAGCCATGATTCATGTGTTCATATATGGCACAAGAGAATGTCTCATGCTTGTTTGGAAGATGTTAAGAAGCAACCCAGCTGCACTGAAGGATGCAAACTCCGAGAATGTGGGAGGTCCCTAGTGTGCAGGGCATGCAGCAAGGTTCAAAGGTGCAGGTTTCCCGGAGTAAAGAGGGTAGCCACAAAACCTTTTGAGTTGGTTCACACAGACCTTACAGGGCCAATGAAGTGTGAGAGTCTGGGTGGGGCCAGGTTTCTGCTAACGATGGCAGATGATTTTTCTCAGAATTTATGGTGTTTCTCTCTCAGGACGCAGAGAGAGGCGGCGCAACTGATCAAGGATTGGGTTGCGGAGGTGGAACTAAGGTTCTCCACCAAGGTGCAAGAGTTCAGGAGCGACCGTGGGTCACAGTTCACTGGGTCTGCTCTGAAGGAGTTCTTCAAGCAAAAGGGAATTCGTCACCAGGTGACGGGTGCTAAGTCTCCTCAAGAGAGAGGCGTGGCAGAGCACAGGAGTGAAGCACTGGCTGAAGCTGTCAGGGTTTTGCTGTGTGACTCTGGGCTGCCTCAGAGCTTTTGGAGTGAGGCTTGGAAATTTGCCAGCTTTGTTTTTAACAGGTCCTACAATCACGATGTAGGTGACACACCGTTTTTTCTGTTGCACAAGAGGAAGCCACAGGTGCATTTCTTCCGTTCGTTTGGTTCCAGGGCTTCAGTGCCGATACCAACAGCGCAACGGAAGGAGGGTGGTCCTAGGTACCAGGACATGATCTTCTGTGGGTATGATCCTGCAACAAATGGGTGGAAGTTTGCATACCCAGAGGGTGATCAGACCAAGCTGCTGGTCAGCAAGCATGCTGAGCTCTTTGAGCAGGGTGGTTGGTCACAGCCTAGGTATGGTTCTGATTTTCTCTCAGAATGCTTGTCCGATTCTGAGGGGGAGGAAAGGGAGGAAGGAGAGTCAGAGGCGGAGCCTGTTGCTGAAGACCAGGTTGCTGATGATGGTCAAGCACAGGGGTGGGTTTCTCCACAAGTTAAAGAGAGAACCCAAAAGCGAGCCTTCATCTCCTGTTAGCCAAGTGCAGGAGGCCCGAAGACGCAGCAAGTCAGAGGGGGAGTCCTCTGTGCTGGGAGACACATTTGCTGACCCCAGTGGGTCAGGAGGAGCGCCCGAGGTTGTGCTCCGGCGGTCAACTCGGACCACAAAGGGGATTCCACCGGAGAGGTTTCAGGTCACCAGTGCGTGGGTTGGTTTCGCACAGTGTGATTCTGGGAGTGTGGAAGGGATTCAACAATTGCCTGGGATAGATGCCAGTGGGAGGCAAAAGGCAATGGGAGGTGAGTTGAACTCAAAGAGGTCTGTAAACAGGGGTTCACAGTTTCCCTCAGGGTTCGAGACGAGAGGGGGTGTTATTGGTTTCAGAACTCACAGGGTTAAAGAGTTCTGGTGACGTCTCTTTCCTGAGGCGTGGTTAGAAACACATACGGGGAGTGGTTTGACGCCGAGTGTTTCTGTCTGGTTTCGCTTTTGCGGAGAGAGGACGCAAGATGTGTCAGTTCTCGCCAGGTTGATTTAAGAGCTGTTTTACTTCATGATTAAAGGCTAAGAAGATAAGAACGCCTGTGTGTCTGGATTTATTACCCACATGCTGCAATTGCTTCACCGCTGTGTTTATCTCTGCTACCGGCAAGAGGCAGAGGCAGGAAGGATTTTTGGATCAGCACGGACAGGCTGCAGAGCTGCGCAGGGAAGCGTGCTGGACTCCATGTTTGTTTTTCTTGGCGCTCATGGCAACTTTAGCCTCTGCGTTGCCATACCCCCCACTTGGGATTGTACTCAACACTCTTTGTGAACTTAATGGACTTAGACTCAGTCATCCATACCCTGTATGCACCTTTTTCGTACCCCATGAACAAACCATGTGCCCCACGCTTCTCAAGCTTGTTGCTCTGTGGGGTGTGTACCCACATGTCAGAACCAGATATTCTCATGTGCTTGATGTTGGGTTTCTTACCAAACATCTTCTCATAGGGGGTACAACCAATAGGTGATGACAATCTGCGATTAAAAGTGTAAACAAAATTCGACAGAGCCTCCCCCCAAAACTTATCAGGGAGATTGGCATCAGGCAACTGTTACGATATAGAAGCAATGCGGCAGCGAGCTGCTGGCTTGAAAGGAAAACATAAATGGGAATGTTGGGGCTGTTCCGTGCGAAACAAAGGAACAGTCTATTCACAGTGCGAAGCACCGGAATTAGCTCAGAGTGTAATATGAGCTGTACAGGAAGTACAGGAGGAGTTTGTCTCTCTGCTGTTGGAGTTTGAAGAGAGCAGACGTGTTTTCTGTAACGCTGCAAAAGACAGAAATAAAGACATGTAAATACGTTTCTGTCTATCTCTTTCCCCTGCCTGGGGGGGGGGGGCAGGAAAGAGTGGTGTGTCCTTCTCACGTTGGGGAGGATCACCGATCGCGACCTTGCCTGGATCCTGCCGGGAAATGCAGACAGGGAGGTCAACCGGAGATTCAAGCCGGGTGCCTGGAGAGTGGCCAGTTTCTTCTGATAACAGCTTGAATCCCAACATCTGATGGAGCAGAGGATGGTTTTGATCCATATAAACTGGAATAGAGGTTGATGGATCGTGCTTCATCCTCTGCACCAGGAGAAGGGAAAAACAGTAACGTGCAGCTGGGAGCTACACGGACGGCTGGACACCGACGAAGGTGTTTACTGAGCAACAGAACCCCTAAGGTATGCTGATTTTATGGCTGAGAGAGTGAACATGAATTGAAGCATTCTTCGGTTCACTGAGTGTCTGCTTTTGGATGAAACCAGCACTGTAAGAAAGCCACATACTTCGCTTATCTTGGTATGCCTAGAATGTGCAGCTGCTAAGCAATGATACATCAGTGCAGTGGAAAGTTACTGGCAAACAACGGCAAAAGGGGCTGGCACAGTGTGAAGGCTGGGAAACAACGAATGTTTTGTCTACAAAGCTGCTTTTGGAAAGACTTTCAAACAGCTTGCGTTGAACTGCCAGGTGTGCGGCAGTAAACGACCAATTGACTCTTGGATTTTACAGGCTCGAGAATGAGAGCTGAGGCTTGGATTCAAAATGGATGCCAAGAAGGGGGGAGGCTTACCTTACCCACCTCCACTGACTAATGACAATTATTCGTCATGGTCTGTAAAGATGAAAGCCCTGCTTCAGAATCAGAGGATTTTGGGGGTGATTGAGAACCCCATCCCTGTAGCACCAACGCCAGGTTGGAATTCACAGAATGTGAAAGCCAGGACGGCCATAATTCTGTGTGTCTCGGATGACCAGCTCGTGCATATCCAGGATTTAAATAACGCGCGAGAGATTTGGCAGATGCTGTGTAGAATACATCAAAGAGATGATGGTTCTTCAGCGTTGCTGCATTTTGAAAAGCTGACCAGTCTGAGGCTTGCGCCCGATGGAGATGTACAAGCGCATTTGACAGAGATGAAATTCTTACGCCAGCAGATGGCAGAACACAATTTCCCTCTACAGGAAGAGATATTCTGCTTCATGATTATAAACAGCCTAAATCGGACTTATAAAACGGTTGCAAGTCAGCTTGGATCTCTACCTGCCGCGGATCTCATGGCGGAGAGAGTCTGCGCCGTGGTTCTCCATGAGAGAGATCGACTTGCTGCAATAGATGTCAAAGACAGGGGGAGAGAAGCTCGGAGTACTGACACCCCCACAGCTATTGCTAGTGAAGAACAGGCTGTTGCTTTGAACGTTCTGTGTTGTTTCAATTGTGGACAGACTGGGCATCTTCAGGGGAACTGTAAGAAGCCACGTCAACAGAAAGGAGCTAAGGGCAGCTCTGCAAAGCCTGAAGCATCAGGCAAAAGTCATACCAAGTCCCAGGTGAAACCTGCAAAGGCTTTGATGTCGAAAGGAGCCACACCAGAAGTGGAGAACACGTTTGTCAGGGGTTCAGGAGCAGAGGCAAGGGCAAGGGAGGAAACAGAGAGCGAGGGGGAGGAGGCAGAAGAAAAGATGAGTGATGACGACGACCCGAGATCTCCGAGTCTTTCCAGTGAATCAGAAGATTCACAGGAAGGAGCACCAGTGGCCAGGGCAAGGGGGGAGCCTAGGGGGACACCCCAGGAAGAAAGGGCCAGAGGGGACTCAGAGGGGAGCAGTTGGAAATCGGGACCAGCGTCACCGCCAGAGAGCAGGGGAGAGGAAGGGCGCCAGGTATCAAGCGCTGGCAGCTCACAACAGGAGGGAGGGCACGAGTCAGGAGTGGCCACACCTCCATCGGGGAGCGAAGAAACGGTTAAGCGGAAAGTGGAAGGTTGGGCGCGCGCGCCAAGTTCAAATGCACAGGAAGGTGGCGCAGTAAGTAGCCCAGAAAGGGAGCCAGGTCCTAAAGCCCGGCGCAAGGAGACAGGAGGGTCCGGGGGGTCAGCGTCAGAAGAATCCCGGAAGGAAGAGACCCCGGGGGGCAGAGGGACCCAGAGAAGAATGGTCAGGTGGAAAAGGTGGAGTAAGGCTAGGTTAGTAAGCTGGTGCACAGGGGGCGGAGACTCAGACGGAGCTTCGCCGGTCTAACCCTTAAGACGTAGAGTTGCGCGCAGCAGCTTGAGAATGGAAACTGTAACTCAATAAAAGACTTTTACAAGTGACCGCTGGCTAGCGTGATCCTCTGTGAGCTAGGATCTGGAAGCAGCTCTGACAGTAAGCTCCGTCTCACGTTGTGGGCATCTACAGCCTCGCGGACAGAGGAGAAGGAGGGTGCCTACGACTCCGCTCACGGACGGCAGACAAGATGACGGCCGAACAGCAGATAGGAGAACTCAGAGAAGCAGTGACACGTCTGAATGCCGAAATACTTGCATCCAGGAAGAGAGAGGAGGACGCAGCTGCCGCCTACAGGGATCTCCAGGTCAGGTTGGAAGTGCTTACGAAGCAAGGGCAACTGACACCCAAACTGGAGGGGATTGGGTTGGGGAGAAGAACAGGCGGTCTAGTCTCTCACTTCGATGGGAATTTACAATTGTACCCCAACTTTAGAGCAGATGTACAGTGTGCACTGCAACTGCTGGACAAAGACTTTAGAGATGAGCAAGAGAAGGTGGGATTTATCATGTCCCATTTGCATGGAGATGCTAAAGCATGGCTGCGCAATTTGTGGAGAGATAAGGATCCAGCGCTCCAAACCGCGGATGCCTTTATTAAAGCGATGGATGGCTGCTTTTTATCTAGCATAGACGTGGATCTTGCCCGGAAGGAGGTGCATGGGCTGAAGCAAGGGAGGGCCAGCGTAAGACAGTACCATGCCCGCTTTTTTGCATTAGTCAGTGCCTTGGAATGGGACAGAGATTCAGCTCCAGTCAGAGATCTATTTTGGGAAGGCTTGAACAGTGCGGTTAAAGACGAAATTGCAAGGGGGGAGAGACCCCGGACCACGCAGGAGGTCGTTCAGAGGGCGCTGGCGGTGGGAGTGCGGCTGGAGGAACGTCCATGGAGCAGGGACGAAGGGCGTGGAGGGTGCGAACCAGCGAGAGGGTTTTCCTTCGTTCCCAGGGAAGCTGCGCGAGCGCAATCCACGCCTCCGCCAGGAGGGGGAGCGGAACCGATGGAGGTTGGAGGTGCAAGGGCTCAGTCAACAAACAGAGCCCCAGCACCGGGAGCAGTGAAAGCGAAGCCTCCTAGAGGGAACCGGAAGTGTTACATCTGCGAAGATCCCCAGCACCTGGCAAAAGAGTGTCCCCAGAGGATCCACAAGCACACTGCAGCCTCAGCAATGGTAACTGCAGCAACTCAGCAAGGGGAACCACAGCAGGGAAACGACGGGGTCTGGCTGGAGAGAGAGGCACTGGGGCCCAGCCAGACGTGTCAGTGAAGCAGTCCCCAGAGATTTTGCAGCCCACAGACCCCCTCCCACCCAAACCAGTGATGAGGCTCACCGCATCGCTCCAGCTACCCAATGGACTCACCATGGACGTGCCAATCACCATTGACTCAGGAAGCAATGCGGACTTTATAGGGCAGGACTTTGTCGATAAACACGCTATACAGCTGCTGCCTGCCACGCTGCCCCTGCAGGTCGTCACGGTGGATGGCAGGGAGCTGCTAGGGGGGCAGGTGGTGAAGCAAACGCCACCAATGGTGATGCGACTTGGAAATCACAGGGAAATCATCAGTTTTAATGTCACCAGACTGTCGGACACGCCTATTGTCTTGGGCATGAGTTGGCTGGACAGACACAGTCCGACGTTGGCTTGGTACCAGCAGGAAACTAGCCTTTGGCTCATCATACTGCGCTGAACACTGCATTCTACCCCGGCAGGAGGGAGAGGAGGAGGAAGAGCAGCTGCAGCTGGGGACGCTGCAAGCAATCCCCCACAAGTACGCGGGATTTTTGGAGGTCTTCTGCGAGAAGGAAGCGGATAGGCTACCCCCCCACAGATCATATGACTGCAAGATTGACCTACTGCCAGGGGCGGCGCTGCCCAAAGGGAAGCTGTATTCCATGTCTGAGGACGAACTACAGGAACTCAAGGAGTTCATAGATCATAATTTGGACCGCGACTTCATCCGAGACTCCAAGGCGGTGGGAGGCAGTCCTGTATTCTTTGTTAAGAAGAAGGACACGCCCCAAAAAAGACTTGTAGTGGACTACCGGATCTTGAACAGTGTGACCAAGCCATCAGACTTCCCCATGCCCAGGATCGACGACCTCCTCGCGACGGTACGCAAGGGCCGCGTGTTCACCAAGTTGGACCTGCGTGGGGCGTACAACCTCATTCGCATGCGGGAAGGTGATGAGTGGAAGACAGCCATGTTCACGCCCCTGGGCACCTACGAATACAGAGTTATGCCTTTTGGATTGCAAAATGGCTCTCACTGTTTTCAAGCTTTCATGCATCACGTGCTGGTGGGGCTCCTCTACAAGACGTGCGTCTGCTTCTTGGATGACATCCTGATATTTTCTGAATTGCAGCAGGATCACGACAGACATGTCAAGGAGGTGCTGAGCAGACTACAGCAGCATAGGCTTTACGCCAAGCTGGAAAAGTGTCAGTTCGACGTGACGGAGGTGGATTTCCTGGGCTACAGGTTGTCAGACAAGGGGCTCGCCATGGACAGCGCCAAGGTTCGTGCCGTGTTGGACTGGAAGAGCCCGCGCAACCGGAAGGAGGTCCAGCGGTTTGTTGGTTTTGCGAACTTCTATCGCAAGTTTATCAAGGGGTTTGCGATGCAGACAGCGGCCATCACAGACACGCTCAGCTCCAAGAAAAAGAAGTTCATCTGGACGGAGCAGGCGGAGCAGTCTTTTCAGGCACTCAAGCGTCTCTTCGCGTCGGAAGAGCAGCTGTTGCATGTCGACCCCAGCAGGCCTATGAGGGTGGAGACGGACGCGTCGGACAGAGCCGTGGGAGCAGTCCTGTTGCAGCAAGACCCGGAGGGGGCCTGGAGGCCGGGAGCGTTTTACTCCAGGAAGCTCAGCAAGTCTGAACAGAACTACACCATCTGGGACAGGGAGTTGCTTGCCATTCATGCTGCTTTCAAGGCGTGGAGGCACTTCCTGATCGGCGCCAAGCACACGGTGCAGGTCTGCACGGACCACAAGAATCTGGAGCACTGGTGCACGGCGCAGTTCCTGAACCAGAGGCAGATACGTTGGGCCGAATTCTTTGCGAACTTCGACTTCCGAATAGAGTATGTCCCGGGGGACACCAACATCATGGCGGATGCCCTATCCCATAAACCACAGTACCTGGAGGAGGCGACGCCAGCGGCTGCCATGCACATCTTCGCACCGACGGTGTGGGCGTGCGCTTCGGCGACAGTTGACCTGGAGGCGGTGAGGAGAGCGCTGCAGGATGACACCTTCGCGCGAGCCAAGATGGCAGAGGCGCAAAGGGGCACGGCGGCGACCGGCGAGTTCCAAGTTCGTGATGGATTACTCCTCCGGAAAGGGGCCATCTACGTGCCGTGGGACGAACTTCGCGCCAAGGTACTGCAGCAGCTGCATGACGCACCCACTGCCGGGCACTTTGGCAAGGAGAAGACGATGGAATTAGTCGCCAGGGACTTCTGGTGGCCCAGAATGAGAGGGGAGGTCGCGGACTACGTGGCGAGGTGCGACACCTGCCAGAGGGCCAAGCCAGTACACCGACCGCCGGCGGGACTGCTGGAACCGCTGCAAACCCCGTGCGAACCGTGGGAGAGAGTGGCCCTGGACTTTGTCACGGATCTGCCCAGCTCGAGGGGCAAGACGGCAGTGCTGGTGGTGGTGGACTTGTTCTCCAAGATGGCACATTTCATCCCGTGTGCGAAGGTGGCCACGGCGGAACAAACCGCCAAACTGTTCATAGATCACGTGTTCAGGGTTCACGGTCTGCCGCGGTCTATACTGTCCGACCGGGGGCGGCAGTTCATCTCGAACTTCTGGCAGAAGCTGATGAGCTTCCTGAACGTCAAGATCAACCTGGCTTCGGCTAGACACCCGCAGACCAACGGGCAAGCGGAGCGGGTCAATGCCATCATGCAGCAGTACCTGAGATGTTATGCGAATCAACAGCCTGCAATGTGGGTGGATTACCTGCCTCTCGCCGAGTTCGCCTACAACAACACGAAGCACGTGTCCACGGGGGTCACGCCGTTCTTCGCCAACAACGGGAGGCACCCCAGAACCTTCCCAGGACTGGAAAGAATGGGGGAGGGGGAGCCGCAGACAGCAGATGCGTTCGCGTCGGAGTTGCAGGAAGTCCACGATCAGCTTCGGCGGCACCTGGAGCTGGCTAAACACGCATACAAGGTACAAGCGGACAAACACAGGAGGGTTGGCGAAGAGATCCAAGCGGGAGACTGGGTCTGGTTAGCAGCCCACGCAGTGCCGGCCAGGTCGTTAGCGAAGAAGAAACTAGGGCATAAACAACTGGGGCCCTACCAAGTCGAAGAGCAGGTCAACCCGGTGGCTTTCAGGCTGGCGCTTCCGGAGGGCTCCAGGATGCATCCGGTGTTCCACAGATCGGTGCTCACTCCCTACAAAGCTCCTCACAGGTTTCAGGAACCAGGAACGGCACCGAGTCCGCTCCGAGAGAGAACCAAGCAAGGGGGAGTGGCACAGGAGGAGCACATCAACGAAGTCACAGAGATTTTGGACTCCAGATGGGGGGAAGAGGGGGTAGAATACCTTCTCGCCAAGGAGGGCACCCCGGCCAGTGCCAACAGCTGGGTGCCGGGCTACGCTTTAGAGGAACCTCTGCTCAAAGAAGAGTTTCATGCCCTCTTCCCACATAGGCCCATGCCAGCAGACTTTTTCGACGACTGGCTCTTCACGCCCACGCTTTCAGCCAGCACGTTCCAGGGGTTCGACTCGGACGAGGAACCGACACGAGACGCCCGTTCCCCGGAGGGGTCACCCTCGGGATCTGCCTCAGAACCCTCGTATTGGTGGGACGATAGACCAGAGGAGCAGTGGCGCAGAAAGTGGATGGAGGGTCCAGGACGAGCAACGTCCCCAGAAGGAAACGAGGGAGAGACGGACATGGACGTTTTCGGGGACGACCCGGGTTTCGAGCATGGCGGCACAGAGATGGAAGCGGAGGTGACCGTCGTCGACGAGAGCAGGGAGGAAGAACCGGAAGTCTTCAGTTGGAGGCCAGCCACGGGAAGCGAACTGTATCCGACATTCGTCCCCCCGACACGGCAGCACCCAGCTCCCGCACCGGAAGGAGGGGAGGGGGAAGGGGGGGATTCGAGGGGGGGATGGATGTCAGGGGTTCAGGAGCAGAGTCAAGGGCAAGGGAGGAAACAGAGAGCGAGGGGGAGGAGGCAGAAGAAAAGATGAGTGATGACGACGACCCGAGATCTCCGAGTCTTTCCAGTGAATCAGAAGATTCACAGGAAGGAGCACCAGTGGCCAGGGCAAGGGGGGAGCCTAGGGGGACACCCCAGGAAGAAAGGGCCAGAGGGGACTCAGAGGGGAGCAGTTGGAAATCGGGACCAGCGTCACCGCCAGAGAGCAGGGGAGAGGAAGGGCGCCAGGTATCAAGCGCTGGCAGCTCACAACAGGAGGGAGGGCACGAGTCAGGAGTGGCCACACCTCCATCGGGGAGCGAAGAAACGGTTAAGCGGAAAGTGGAAGGTTGGGCGCGCGCGCCAAGTTCAAATGCACAGGAAGGTGGCGCAGTAAGTAGCCCGGAAAGGGAGCCAGGTCCTAAAGCCCGGCGCAAGGAGACAGGAGGGTCCGGGGGGTCAGCGTCAGAAGAATCCCGGAAGGAAGAGACCCCGGGGGGCAGAGGGACCCAGAGAAGAATGGTCAGGCGGAAAAGGTGGAGTAAGGCTAGGTTAGTAAGCTGGTGCACAGGGGGCGGAGACTCAGACGGAGCTTCGCCGGTCTAACCCTTAAGACGTAGAGTTGCGCGCAGCAGCTTGAGAATGGAAACTGTAACTCAATAAAAGACTTTTACAAGTGACCGCTGGCTAGCGTGATCCTCTGTGAGCTAGGATCTGGAAGCAGCTCTGACAACGTTTATTTTGGACACGGGTTGCACTCAACACATGACGTCGAACAGAAAACTGTTTTCAACGTTTAAGAAGCAAAGCTTCACTGTGAAACAGGCCAACGGTCAGGAGCTGGAAGCGACCTGGTTTGGAACTGTGTATCTTGAGAGTCTGAACTTGACTATCAACAAAGTGTATTTGGTTCCTGATTTAAAGTTCAATCTGCTGAGTGTTTCGCAGATCACAAAGAAAGGACTGACTTTGTCCTATGATAGAGAAAGCTGCAAAATCTTCAAAGATGGAGAGCTGTATCTTTCTGCCAGAGAGAAAGATGGACTGTATTTGTTGACTTTTGATTGAAGTGATTGCATGAAGTGTAATTCATCTGATTCTAACATAATTTCTCTCGCAGGTGTGGCGAAGAACGTCAAGAAGACGACCAGGGTCGACAGAGCATTGCAGCGGGTGTATGCTGATGTGATTGGTCCTCTAGCACCATCTAGAGGCAATGCAAGATATTATCATGTGTGTGTGGATTATTTCTCTCATTATGTCTGGGTATATGTGTTGGAGAAACCACAAGAAGCCTTAGAAAGGTTTAAAGAGTTTTGTGAGAAAGTTAAGAATGTTCATGATGCTAACATTGATAGTCTTTTCACAGATGAAAAGCCAGTTTTTCTTTTACAGGATTTTCAGGATTTCCTGCATAAGAAAGGGATCAGGCACAAGACTGCTGTTTCTGCAGAAGCGTGGAACAGAGGTGTCTGTGTGCAGGTGAACAAAGATTTGCAAAAAGGCATGAAGGCGCAATTGCTGAGTTCACATTTGTCACATGAGTTTTGGGCAGAGTCGTTAATGTGTTATTGTCACACGTGGTTAAGAAAAGTTTCAAAAGATTTGGGAAGTTCTCCTTTTGAGAAGCTATTCCATAGAAAACCTTCTGTTGCCCATTTTAAGGTTTTTGGGTCTCATGTGAGGACTGAAGCTCCAGGTGGAGTAAAGAATGCCAGAGGCATTTTTGTGGGTTATGAAAAGGGTCTCTACAGAGTAATTTTGTCTGAATCTGGTCAGGCGATTCTCACGAAATTTCTGGAGAGTGCTCATGAACAGGAGAGAGTAATTGTTCACACATTTCCCACTGAGGACAATTCAGATGATCATGATGATTTTACTGATTACAGTGGTACTCAGAGTGACAGTGATAGCTCACAGAGCTCAGTTGACACAGTCATTGAGAGGAAATCTCACACAATGGATAGACCTTCACAGATGAAGGATGAACCACTGTTTACTATTGGAACTGGTTCTCAAAAGAGTCCTGAGACTGAACCAGTGAGCAGAGAGGATCAGCACCTCATACGTAGGTCTGAGAGAGTTACAAAGGGTGTACCACCCAAGAGGTATTCAAAAGAGTTTGCTAACTCAGCTGTTGCATGTGTTACTATTGTTAACAACTCAAGACAGGTTGAAGCTGTGTCTAAGTCAGAGACAAAGACACAACAGGGAGTTCCTGCCGGGAAATGCAGACAGGATCCTGTCGGGAAATGCAGACAGGGAGGTCAACCGGAGATTCAAGCCGGGTGCCTGGAGAGTGGCCAGTTTCTTCTGATAACAGCCTGAATCCCAACAGCAACAAAGTTTTCAGTCCTTGCAGCAACGTTTGATTTGCTCGCTCCACAAGTCCATTCATCCATGGCGATCTAGGCGTTGACAAGTCATGCTGGATTCCCTTCTCAGTCAGGAAAGCTTCAAACTGCTGAGAAGTGAACTCCCCGCCCCAATCAGTAAAGAGACAGCCAATACGTTTACCGTGAACATTCTCCAACCAAGCACAGAATGCCTTGAACTTAGGAAACGCTTGCGATTTCTGCTCAAGCATAAACACATGAATGTACCTGGAAAAAGAATCAATTCGAACCATGAAGTACCTTGCTCCACCCAAAGAGGGCGCAAGTGGACCAACCAGGTCTGCGTGCACTAGCTGGTAGGGTTTGGAAGCCTGCCTGCTAGACTCCTTGCCTTTTGGAGCAACCTTCACCTTGTTCTCTGCACAAGATACACATTTCATGTGAAACTTACAGGGTTTGATGTTCAAACCCTCAACCATCTCTGGCATCTTGGCCAGTGCCTTCCAAGAGAGGTGACAAAACCTTCTGTGTGCATCGTGAATGCATCCTGCATGAAGAACTTTGTTAGTTTGTGCAACACAACAAGAATCAGCATTAGACACAGCAACAGCACCATTGTCATCATAAGTTATACAGAACAAACCATCTATAAACTTTGCATGCAAAATGTCCTCTTTGCCTTTTCTGATGACACAGACGCTCCTCTTGAAGGAAATCTCAAAACCACGCCCAGTAAGCTGTGGGACACTGAGCAAATTGTCTGCAGCACCTGGAACATATAGTACATCTTTGATGGTAGTGTGCAGACTTGCCAGTCTCACAGTCACCTTCTTGAGGTTTGAAGGAGATAAAGAGATGGCGGTCTTTTGAGACATGGAGGGTACACCCCGAATCAATAACAAACCTGCCCTGGGCCTTTGGAGCAGTCTTTCTGGCAAGCAAAACCTTGTTTTCCACCGGCGTGGGCTTTTGCAGCTTGCCCCCCTGCTCCTGGCCATCAGACATGCCTTTAGCCTTTGGTGAAGCTGTGCCAGCAAACAAAGCCTTGTTTTCCACTGGCGTGGGCTCTTCACCCTCCCTCTGCTTCTGGCCATCTGCTGGCCATCTGCAGGCATCTGCAGGCATCTGCCTCTGTTTACTTCTGGCCTTCTGTGAGGATGACCTTGGCTCCCATGAGAAACAGAGTTCTCAGCTGCCGACTCCTTGGCTCCCCCTGGAGGCTGGAATGCTGCCTGGGATGACATCACAGTCAGCTCCCCCTGCAGCTTGCAACCGGTGCCCTCAGCATCCCTGCATTCACTTGCATTCTGGGAAACAGCCAGGACCTCCGATGCAGTCAAACTCTGGGCTGGGATGACTGGCAGGTGGGCTATCTTCAAAGCATTCCACATCTTACGTGCAGTCACGTTGCCAGCTAACGTTTTAATTTCCTCCAGAGAGACGGACAAGACTATTACGTCAATGACCCTCGAATTCTGGGCTCTCCATCTATCTGTCAGAGGAACTGGAGGGGCTTCAGACACAGTATGCCACACTCCAAACTGACGCAGCAAACTCTCACACCATTTTGCCCAGGTTTTATAATTATGCCGATTTAACTTTGGGCACTCAGCAGCCTCAGAAGCTTGGAAAAACTCCATTCCAGCTTTTTACTTGAGCCATGAATCTTATTCACTTCAGAGGCTTCTTATCTCAGCAGCCCATTAATCACGAAGCCTGCTTGGCTCGGCTCCCAGGCCAATTAGGCCTGCCGGACATCAAAAGCTCTTGCCGCGGCAAACGAAAAGCCTCACTTTCGCTTTTCCTCTACATACCTTTCAGCAGTCTGTCACAGTCTTACTCTCCTGTAAATGCCGTGAATCTGGACCCATAACCTGTTGTTGGGATACTGCCAGGGAGACAAAGTCCATCATGGCCCCAAGCCGTCTGCCGGACGATCCATCGATCTCCCGTAGGCACGCAGTATCAGCAATTAGCGACATGAGTTTCTAGAAAATATCTTGCCACATTCTAGAGCTCATGCACACTCTATCAGCAGATAATGCACAGCAAAAGTCGCACTCAGGAGAGAATTATTTACAAGTTTTATTCAGCGTTGATCAGAACAAAGAAAGACATGACTGCCTGCGTCAGTGTCTCCAGACACAGAGAGTGAGAAAACGAAAGCAAAAGACACAACAGAAACATCCTGCGAAAACAGGAAATACGCAGGCTGTGACACAAATATCCTGCTCCCTTTTAAGGTGGAAGGGAAATATCCTAACAATCTTCATATAAGTTAATATTCTTTGGTGTTATCCATAATTCTAAATACTTGATTTTGGGGTAGATTTTAATGTGTATTATTTGTTCTAATTCCACTTTTTCATCTGGCGACATATTTTTAACTAATAGTTTTGTCTTGTTTAAATTCATTTTGGACCCCGCAACTTTACCGTAGCCATATATTATTTCCAACGCCTTTCTTAAACTCTGTTTTGGTTGCTCCGTAGTTATAATTTAATTGTCAGCAAATGCCCTCATTTTGTAACTTCTATTTCCCAGCATAATCCCTTTTATTTCTTTTTCATCCCTAATTTGTTTACATAAAACTTCCAATGTTAATATGAAAATTAAGGGGGATAGTGGGCAACCTTGTCTGACCCCTTTAGTGATTTCACACTCCTGTGATAAATTTCCATTATGATTTTAGCTTTTTGTTTTGATTATATTGCTTCAATCCCTTTTATATACTGTATACCAAAATCCATATGGTGTAATAGACCTTTCATAAATTTCCAGGATACCCTGTCGAAAGCTTTTTCTGCATCTATAGCCATTAAGACTGCCTTCTTTTCTATTCTTAAGTCTAAATACGCTAATAAGTTTATAATGTTTCTAGTGTTGCTATAAATGTGCCTCCCGGGCAAAAAGCCAGCTTGGTCATTGTGTATCATCATCTGGAAGCCTTTTTTTGATCTTTCGGCTAAAATATTTGCATATAATTTATAATCGTTATTTAGAAGTGCGATAGGCCTATAGTTGTTAATAAGTAGATTGTCCGTTCCCTGTTTTGGAATTAATGCAATAAGGCTGTCTTTCCAAGAATCCGGCATGGTTCCATCTTTTAAGATGTTGTTCATGATACTTCTTAATGGGTCAGACAGTAAGTCCTCCATTTTTTTATAATATATTGCTGGTAGGCCGTCTGGCCCTGGTGGCTTTCCTATCTTTGCTTCCTTAATTGTTCTTTGCATTTCTTACGATGTAATAGGGGCATTCTTTTTGTTCTTTAGTAAGTTTCGGAAGACAGTTCTGTTCTAAATGTTCTTTAACTTCTTCTGTTGTTTCATTTCCTTCCTTATAGATTTCTCTAAAGAATTTGAGAAATCGTTTCTCTATTTCTTTAGGGTTGTTTATTATTTTGCCTTTGCACTTAACTCTATTTATAAGCCTTTCTGCCTCTCTCTTCTTTAATTGCCATGCTAATAACCAGGCTCAGGTTCTGTTTCAGGCTGTGTCTCTGTTTCAGGCTCTGGCGCTGTGTCGAACACTGTTGCAGACTCAGGCTGTGGCACTATGGCTGTAGCTGTGGCTCTGGTTCTGTTTCAGGCTCTGGCACTGTATCAAGCACTGTTTCAGGCTCAGGCTTCTGCTCTTTATTATGCTTTGTCTCAGTCTTTGGCTCTAGCACTTATTCTAGCTCTATTTCAGGCTCGGCCTGTGTCTCAGCCTTTGTCTCTGTTTCACGCTGTTTCTCTGTTTCAGGCTCCGACGCTGTTTCAAGCCCTGTATCTGCCTCTGCCTCTGTTTCAGGATCTGGCACTCTATCAAGCACTGTTTCTGGCTCTGGCTCTCTTTCAGGCTCTGGTTCTGAATTAGGGTTTTGTTCTGGCTCTGGCTGTGTCTGTGGATCTGGCTGTGTCTCTGCTTCAGGCTCCTATGCTGTATCAAGCACTGTATCAGACTCTGCCTCTCCCTATGCCCCTGGCTACCTTTAAGCGTCAGGCTGAGTTTCAGACAGTGTCTCTGTTTCAGGATCCAGCACTCTATCAAGCACTATTTCAGACTCAGGCTGTGGATCTCGGCTGTGGCTGTGGATCTCGGCTGTGGCTCTAGGCTCCGTCTGTGGCTCCGTCTGTGGCTCTGGCTCTCTTTCAGGGTCTGGTTCTGAATGAAGATCTGGTTCTGACTCTGATTCAGGGTCTCATGATGGCTCTTCCTCTGCCTCTGACCCAGGTATGTTTCAGGGTCTGGCTCTCTTTCAGGCTCTGGTTCTGAATTAGGGTTTTGTTCTGGCTCTGGCTGTGTCTCTGGCTCTGGCTCCAGCTCCAGCTCCGGCACTGTATCAAGTACTGTTGCAGACTCAGGCTGTGGCTCGTGGCTGTGGCTGTGGCTGCAGCTATGTTTTGCGCTCCGACCCTGTATCAAGCCCTATTTCTGGCTCTGGCTCTGGCTCTTGCTTTCTTTCAGCTCTGGCTCTGAATGAGGCTCTGGCTCTGGCTCTGATTCATGGTCTCACTCTGACTCTGATTCAGGGTCTCGCTCTGGCTCTGGCACTCGATCAAGGACTGTTTCAGACTCAGGCTGTGGCTGTGGCTCTGCCTCTGTTTGAGGCTCAGGCTCTGTTTGAGGCTGTGTCTCTGTTTCAGGCTCCGGCACTGTATCAAGTACTGTTGCAGACTCAGGCTGTGGCTCTAGGCTGTGGCTCTTGCTCTGGTTCGGGCTGTGGCTCTTTTTCAGGCTCTGGTTCTGAATGAGGGCTTGGTTATGGCACTGATTCAGGGTCTCGCTCTGTCTCTGGCTGTGTCTCTGTTGCACCTCAAACGGTGGTTTGTTGTTGTTGTTGTTATTTTCTTTCTGGGGTGGGACAAATATTTAGTTGGGGCGGGGATTATTTTAAGTTTAGCATAATTGTTTCTTGCTTTGTTTTTCTTTTACTATTTTTTTAGGTTATTGTATAGTTTGTATTTTGTTTTTTAAGGGGAAAGGGTCAGGGCTGCCTGGGAGGGGGCCTCAGCCAACAGAATGGCTGGGGCAGGTTCCCTACGGGGGGATGTATTGGAACACCCAATCTCTGTTATCGCGGGTGGGAGGAGCAGTTGCGCTACGACCATACTGAAGATCTGGATCTGACTCTGATTCTGATTCTCTGATTCTGGCTTGTTGGGTGTAGTGAAGGGTTAACCTTCTGTGCCTCAAGCCTTAGAGGAGGCACTTACAAGGGAAGTACGCCAGGACGTGACGAAAGCAGCTTGGAATGCTGTGAGCTGAGTGGGTACCGAAAGCAGTTCAGCCGCTGCACTGAGAGAGAAGGACACAGAGAAAATGCAGCTTGAATCTGATGGTCTTTATGAATTGTAAACACACTATATTTGAGCAAATAAAGGGATAGTAGGACAGAAGAAACGTGTGGGACTTGTTTACTGCTCTCTCGACACACGCCGCTGTGTACTTCTGCTAATTGCTTTACGATCTACAGAGGCTCCCAGGGGAAGCGTGGCTGGGCGCCGAACAATAAAGCAATAAATCTACCGAACATGGTTATGGGTCAACGTGAAGCGTGTGAGAAAGGGCTTGGAAGACTTTAAAAGGACTGAACGTCAGCTTGATCGACTGCCAAGGCTTCAAAGAGAGCAGAGGGCAGATCGGAGGAGGCTGACGGAGTGGGAACTGGGAGCCACGTCGTCCGGAGTGCCCGGTTTGGCTGCAGAGTGAGTACTTTTGCAAGCGGCCAACAGAAGGGAAGGGAAGCAATGGCTCAGCCCCGTGCACATGGCTTTGAGTTTAAACTGCCATGTCAGAAACTGACTAGCCAAAATTGGCTGCAGTGGAGCTTTCAAGTGGAGCTTTTGCTGGTGGGGGAGCAGCTTTGGGACGTAGTACAGCCTCCACAGAATGCAGCTGAGAAAGCAGAGGCTAAGAGGGCTGCAGAGCAAAGTGAAGTTGAGAAGTGTGTGCTTGCTTTTTTGACAGAAAATGTGGATGCTCAGCTGGTGCCAGTTGTCCTGGGTGCAAAAAGGCCAGAGGCCGCTTGGCTAGCACTCCGAGAAGCTTGTGGAGCTGGGGTGGGAAACAAGGGCCGAGAAGTGGCTGCATCCGAAAGGGAGAGGCAAGATGGCGCCGGCCACATTCTTGAGAGCCGATACACAGCGGGGAGGAGCTGGGAGCCACCCCAGGGGGGCGAAGGGACTGTTGCTGTTGCTGGCAATGCTGCTGGTGCTTTTGCTGAGCCTGGGAGCTGTTTGGATGCTGCAACGTGTCTGTGTGAGGAGCCAGGAGAGTGGCCAAGTGTTGGGAGCCCTTTACCCACCAGAGGGGGTGCAGAAAAACGTCCTGGAGGCCGCGTGTGCAGTGGGGGGGGCAGTGAGCAGTGAAAGCTCAGAGACGCCTCTTTCTCCAAAAGCTGTTAAGAGTTGTTTACGTCGTGAGTCGGAGCCTGGGAAGCTGAAAAGAGCTAACGGCTTCAAGGCCGGCCACCTGCAGCAAGTAGAGATAAGAGCTGTGGAGTTGTGTGGGAACGCCGAGACAAGTCCGGTCACCATGGCAACTGAGAGAGTTGCATCTACGGAAGCTGTGAAGGTCGTGGGCAAGTCTTCCTGCCAGGGGGAGTCTGTTGCCGTGACAACCAGAGAGGACATCTGCAGAAGCCCCAAGGAGGGGGGTAGTGAGAAAATTGTTGCCCTGACGACCCAGGAATGTCAACAACAAGACTTTCTTACTGTAATAATCGACAGTGGAGCCGCCAACTCGCTGGTGCCATCTAGCAGTCTTTTGAGAAATTGCAGGACAGTAAAAACTCAGAAATTTGTGACGATCGCGGATGGAAGCAGAAAAAGACTAACAGAGACAGGCTTTTTCTTCTGTCCCTTCCTTAAGCATGAAGTCAAAGCTTTTGCGGTAACTGTTTGTTAAGTGTGCATGACCTACTAGTTGATGGTTTTCATGTCTCTTTTGCAGGTGACAAATGTGAATTTTCCAAGGATGGGAAACACGTGTACACAGTGCAGTCTAAAGATAAATTGTTTGCTGTAAATGTGCCTTTTTCCACAGGAGAAGATGACACCGAAGATGCGAAGGGCCAATGTGTGAATGTGGCATCTCACCATGGTTGTTCACATATTTGGCACCGACGCTTCGCCCATTTGAATTGGAGATATCTTCAGAAAGCACCAGAGCTGACACAAGGGTGCAAATTTAATGTTTGTGACAAATCTTTAGATTGCAATGCATGTAAACAGGCAAAAATTGTGACATGCTCATATCCAAAGTCAGAGAGGCAGACCACACAACCCTTTGAATTAATTCATTCAGATTTGTGTGGACCCATGTCAGTTGAGTCACTGGGAGGATCAAAGTATTCTCTGCTTTTGATTGATGATTTTTCGAGGTCTGCTTGGACCTTCTCTCTGAAAACGAAAGGGGAGGCGGCTAAAATGATCAGGGATTGGATCACCGCAATTGAGGTAACCTTTTCCACCAAAGTTCGTGGTTTTCAAAGTGACAGAGGTTCTGAATTCACTGGTTCTGCTTTACAGGATTTCTTTAGGGAGAAGGGGTTTAGCCACCGTTTGATCGCTCCTTACTCTCCGCAACAGAATGGGGTCGCAGAGAGAAGGAACAGAACGGTGGAGGAAGCTGTGTCTGCGATCCTTTGGGACGCAGGGCTACCCCAGAAATATTGGTCTGAGGCCTGGCGCTACGTTGTTCATACGCAGAATAGAGTGTACAACTCTAGTGTAGGAAATACGCCGTATTTCTTACTGCATGGAAAGAAGCCCAAGGTACACTACCTCCATGTGTTTGGTTGTGAGGCTTGGGTTCTTATTCCAAAGGCTCTACGCAAGAAAGGTGAGCCAAGATCTAAAAGAATGATCTTTGTAGGGTATGAGCCTGGCTCAAAGGCCTGGCGGTTTGCGTACCCAAGTGGAAACCAGTCTAGGTTGGTTATCAGCAATAGCGCTGAATTCTGTGAGCAAGCTGGTTGGAAACGTCTGCACGCTAATCCAGACGTGATTTCGCAGCAGTTCTATGACTCAGATGTTGAGGAGGAAGAGGAACTTGTTGCTGGGGACCACGGTCCAGAGCAACAGGGTCCACCACAGGGACAGAGTCCAAGGCAGGGACAGCTCAGGATCCCTCAGAGGGCGGAACCTAGAATACCTCCTCAGGCAAGTGTCAAATTTGAGCCAAAGAGTGAGCCTTCCTCACCTGCTGGACCAGCTGTAAGGCCCAAGAGGCGCAGCAGGTCAGAGGGGGAAGACACTGAAGATGATTTAGCTGGACCCAGTGAAGCAGCAGGGTCACCAGGATTCACACTGAGGAGATCAGCGAGGACAAGGAGGCCTCCTGATAGGTACGACACTTCAGGCGTCTGGGTAGGTTCAGCCAGATGTGAACCTGAATCCTTCGAGGATATTCAGAGTTTACCTGAGGAAGAAGCAGGCAAGTGGCACAGGGCAATGGACAAAGAGATGAAGTCCATGAAAGATCTAGGTGTGTTCTCACTCACAGAGTTGCCACCGGGCAAGCAGGCTGTGAGTTGCAGGTGGTTTTACCGCTTGAAACCCACTGACGCTGGAGAACCACAGTATAAAGCCAGGTTAGTTGCTCGAGGATTTACTCAGAGGAAGGGAATACACTTCACGAAGGTGTATTCGCCAACGTCACGAGCGGAGACTCTGAGAACGCTTTTAGCTTGTGCAGCACAGAGAGGCTGGAAGGTAAACCACTTTGATGTGGATGTTGCCTACCTTAACTCAGATCTCCAGGAGGAGCTGTACATGATTCCTCCTCCGGGGTTTGAGAACTTAAGGCAGGATGTTGTGTGGAGATTGCACAAATCCATCTATGGATTACGTCAATCTGCCAGAAACTGAAACATGTGCCTGAATGAAGCCTTAGAAGAGCTAGGTTTCAGGAGAAGTGTTGCTGATAGTTGCTTTTATTTGAGAGGATCAGGGGCAACACAAGTGTATTTGCAGATCTGGGTTGATGACTTGTTGTTTTTCTCAGAGACAGATGAACAGGCAGAGAAGTTTGCCAAACAGCTAGGGAAACGGTTCAAGCTTAAACAGCTTGGTGCCGTCAAAACCTACCTAGGTGTCAGTGTTGAGCGTGCTCAGGATGGAAGCTTCTTGCTCAGCCAGAGAGGCAAAATTGAGCAATTGCTTCAGAACATGAGGATGAGTGATTGTGCAGGAGTGAGAAGTCCTATGGAGACTAGTGTTGTAAAGGACAGCCAGCAAGTAGAACGCGCTGCGTTCGAAAATACTGAAGTGTTTCAGTCAGCCCTAGGGAGTTTGTTGTACTTGTCCCACTGGAGCAGACCTGATATAGCGTTTGCTGTCAATCTGCTCAGCAGGGAAGCTTCAAACCCTAGTGTGCAAGCCTGGAATGGCATCAAGAGAGTTCTGAGGTATTTGCAGGAAACCAAAGACTTTTGTCTTAGGCTGCCGGCACAAGGAGAAGTCAAACTGACTTGTCTTGTGGACTCGGATTGGGCTAATCTTGAGGATCGCAAGTCTGTGTCTGGCCTAGTGGTGAAGTTTGGGAACTCAGTAGTTGGATGGAGGTCTAAGAAGCAAAGTCTTATAGCGCTCTCATCCACTGAGGCTGAGTTTAGTGCTCTTTCAGAGGTGTGCAGAGAAGTTCTATGCTTGCTTAGTGCAGGAACTCTGCGAAGTGGATTGTCTGCCGATACGTGTTTTCGAGGACAATCAACCATGCCTGCATTTGGCAGAGTCAGGTCAGTTCAAGGCTAGAACTAAACACCTAGACATTCGCTTTCGGAATGTGTGCCAGAGCGTTCAGGAGGGATTGGTTGCGCTGAAGTATTGTCCCTCTGCCAAGAACCTAGCTGATGGGTTCACGAAGCCACTCACCTTCCAAAGACATGGGGAGTTTCCATCCCTTGGCCACAAGTATACGAGCTGCTGCGGTTGCATACAAGAATACCTCTCTTAGATTTTTTGGGATCTCTTTATCTAAAATACTTAATAGAAATGCCTCCATTTTTTTCGTAAAAGTTATCCCCATCATCTTTTTTAATTCATCGTATATCCCCCCCCCAAAAAATCTTAATCTTTTCACACGTCCACCACATGTGGCTCATGTCACCGTTATTTCCTCCACATCTCCAACTAGCATTCGCCAAATTTTTATACATTCTTGATCATCTGGAAGGAGTGAGGTACCACCTATGAGCCATTTTCATCATGTTCTCTCTTATATTATAGCTGGCTGTAAATTTCAAATTTACATTCCATCAGTTTTCCCCATCTTTTAGCATAATTGGACGGCCCACATCTTGGGCCCACTTTATCATTGAAGCCTTAACCTCCTCATCCATTACTTCGCAGTCTAAAAGAAGTCTATACATTTTTGCGATTATTTTGGTTTTACTATTCAGTAGTTCTCTTTCAAATCTTGAAGGCTCCTTTTCAAAACCTATCTGCTTATCCTGTCTGAACACTTCATTTACCTGGAAGTAATCTAGCCAACTAGAAAGGTGATCTTTTATTTTCTCATAACTTATCAATATTAGTTCACCCTCCTCCCTGTTACGATATTGAAGCAATGCAGCCGCGAGCTGCTGGTAGCTTGAAAACAAAACATAATGGGAATGTTGGGACTGTTCCGTGGGAAACAGAGGGACAGTCAATTCATAGTGCAGAGGGCACCGGAATTAGCTCAGAGTGTAATATGAGCTGGACAGGAAGTGTTTGTTCTCTCTCGACTGCAGGAGTATGAAGAGAGCAGTCATGTTTTCTGTAATGCTGCAAAGACAGAAATAAAGGCATGTAAATACATTTCTGTCTATCTCTTTCCCCTGCCCGGGGGGGGGGGGCGGCAGGAAAGAGGGGGGGTGTTCTTCTCACGCTGAGAAGGATCGCCTATCGCGACCTCTGCCTGGATCTTGCCGGGAAAGCAGACAGCGAGGTCAACAGGAGACCAAGCCGGGTGCCTGGGAGAGTTGCCAGTTTCTCTTGATAAAGGCTTGATTTCCGACATCTGGTAGCATGTAGCCGATGGTTTTGATCCATGAAAGCAACAAGAGAGGTTGATGGATCGTACTTCATCCTCTGCAAGGAGATAAGGAAGATATGGTAGCGTGCGGATGGAAGCTACAAGGACGGCTGAGCACCAGAGGAGGTGTTTTTGCTGAGCAACGGATTCCCTCAAGGTATGGTGATTTTATGGCTGTGAGAGTGAACGCGAGTTGAAGCATTCTTCGGTTCACTGAGTGTCTGCTTTTGGATGAAAACAGCACTGAGAGAAAGCCACATTCTTCGCATTCCTGAGTCTTGATAAGCCAGTTGCTAAGCAACGAAACGTCAGTAAAGTGGAAAGTTACTAGCCAACGGAAAAGGGGCTGGGGCTGTGAAAGGCTGGAAAAACACTGGCAAAAATTCCAGCGTTTGTTTTGTCTGCTATCTCACTGCTCTTGGAGGGACTTTCAAAACAGCCTGCGTTTAGCTGCAAAGTGCAACGCAGTGAACAGCCAATAGACTCTTGGAATTTTACAGGTTTGAGAGTGAGAGCTGAGGCTTGGATTCAAAATGGATACCAAGAAGGGGGGAGGCTTACCTTACCCACCTCCACTGACTAATGACAATTATTCCTCATGGTCTGTAAAGATGAAAGCCCTGCTTCAGAATCAGAGGATTTTTGGGGTGATTGATAACCCCATCCCTGCTGCACCAACGCCAGGTTGCAATTCACAGAATGTGAGAGCCAGGACGGCCATAATTCTGTGTATCTCAGATGATCAACTCGTGCATATTCAGGATTTGGAATACGCGCGTGAGATTTGGCAAACGCGGCGTAGAATACATCAGAGAGATGCTGGTTCTTCAGCGTTGCTGCATTTTGAAAAACTGACCAATTTGAGGCTAGCGCCTGATGGAGATGTACGAGCGCATCTGACAGAGATGAAATTCTTACGCCAGCAGATGGCGGAATGCAATTTCCCTCTACAGGAAGAGATATTCTGCTTCATGATTATTAACAGCCTTAATCGGACTTATATTTTTTATATATATATAAAATATTTATTAAAGGTTTTAAAGAATATATCACCAAACACATACAACACCATCAGCAACATAAAACAAACAGAAGAGAAAAAAGCAAAAAAAATTAACAAAAAATAGATAAAATACAACATAATTAGCTTCCAAAAAACCATATTTCCATAGCCTTCCTTTGGGACTTCCTCGCATCTCCCTTTTCTGCGTTCCCAGTTATAAAGTTAAGTTAGCAATGCTTCACCTTCTTTCAAGTCTTACTTTGTAGTTTTCAAATATTATGTCTTCAATATTTAATTTTTATTTTCACATACTTAAATGTTTAAATTTGACATAATATTAAGTAAAGTTTCATCCTTGTTCTTATAATCACTTATTTTCATACTTTTTTCAACTAATTTACTGGTGTCAAATTATTTTCTTATCCTGCATCATCTTAGCATTCATACAATTTACAATGCTTTTGCAAATAGTCCTTAAACTTTTTCCAGTCCTCTTCCACCATCTCTTCTCCCAGGTCTCGGATTCTGCCAGTCATTTCTGCCAATTCCATATAGTCTATCAGTTGCATCTGCCATTCTTCCAAAGTGGGCAAATCTTGGGTCTTCCAATACTTTGCAATGAGTATTCTTGCTGCTGTTGTCGCATACATAAAGAAAGTTCGGTCCTTCTTTAACACCCTTTGGCCGACAATGCCCAAAAGGAAGGCCTCTGGTTTCTTAGGAAAGGTATATTTAAATACCTTTTTTAACTCATTATAAATCTTTTCCCAGAAAGCCTTAACCCTTGGGCAGGTCCACCAAAGGTGAAAGAATGTTCCTTCAGTTTCCTTACATTTCCAACATTTATTGTCTGGCAAATGGTATACTTTTGCAAGCTTGACTGGGGTCATGTACCACCTATATATCATTTTCATAATATTTTCTTTCAAGGCATTACATGCCGTGAACCTCACACCAGTGGTCCATAACCTTTCCCAGTCAGCAAACATAATGTTGTAACCAATGTCCTGTGCCCATTTTATCATAGCTGATTTAACCGTTTCATCCTGAGTGTTCCATTTTAACAGCAAGTTATACATTTTTGAAAGTACCTTAGTTTTTGGTTTTAACAGTTCTGTTTCTAGTTTCGATTTTTCCACTTGGAAACCTGTTTTTTTGTCCATATTAAAAGTCTCCCTGATCTGAGCATAATGTAACCAATCTCGCACTTTATCCTTTAATTTCTCAAAACTCTGCAATCTCCAGATATCACCATCTTTTTCTAATATTTCCCAATATTTCGGCCATTTGGCCTCCATATTGAGTCTTTTCTGAGCCTTAGCTTCCATTGGTGACAGCCACCTTGGGGTCTTATTTTCTAGTAAGTCTTTGTATTTTGTCCAGACATTGAACACTGCTTTCCTGACAATATGGTTCTTGAAAGCTCTATGAACTTTAACCTTGTCATACCACAAATATGCGTGCCATCCAAAAGCATTATTAAACCCTTCCAAACCCAAAATGTCAGTGTTCTCCAGAAGCAGCCAATCTTTCAACCAGCAGAAAGCTGCTGATTCATAATACAACCTTAAGTCTGGCAGGGCAAACCCCCCTCTTTCCTTAGCATCAGTTAATATTTTAATTTTTTTGGGGGGGGCTTTTTGCCCTGCCAGACAAATTTAGAAATATCACTCTGCCACCTCCTGAAACACTCCACCTTATCCACAATCTGTAGGGTCTGAAACAGAAACAGCATTTTTGGCAGTACATTCATTTTTATAGCTGCAATTCGGCCCAACAAGGAAAGTTTCAATCTTGACCAACTTTCTAGGTCTTTTTTAATTTCTAACCAGCACTTTTCATAATTATCCTTAAATAGGTTCAAGTTTTTGGCTGTCATATTTACCCCTAGGTAAAGGGAAGTCTCTTTCTGCACAAAACTGCTCCATTTTGGGGAAGCCTTGCTCCTCTTTTTCTCTTGCTTTCTGAGAAGTCTTGCTTGTAGGTTTTTCCCTGCTTTTGCACACACTGTACGAACCTGCTCTTCACGCCTAGCTGATCATAAAACCTGATTACATTGTTACATGATATGATCAATCATTAGTAACAGACATCCTAAGCTCATGGAAAACAAACTGTACTTGCTCTCCATGCCTAGCTGACCATAATTATAGAACCCGATTGTTATATTGTTTGTGCCAATTAATCCCTAGTTACAATTCAATTAGGAGGCTTCATGCCTGTCTAGTTCTAGCTCCGATTCTCAGCCTTCTCTCCATCAATGATAAATGATCACATGTAATCCCCACCTTTCACATGTAATTCCCGCCTTAGTACTTATGTTAACCAATCACAAGTTTCTGTGTGTATGTATCAACCAATCAGCCACAGGCACACTTTTGGCAATGCTTGTAATATTCAATAAAAGAGGCTCTCAGGGTCCGCCCAGACAGACGCCTAGCTACACCTGCCTCTCTCGTCTCCCATGATTTTTCATTTCTACATCTGGTGACTCCGACGTGCCAGATCCCTTGCGCAGCCGAGCAGTCAGCCAGCCTCATACTTCACTCGACTGGAGAAGTCTTAGCCGGCTACACCGTGAGTATGGGGGGGGGAGCTTACAAAGTCCCAGAAAGTGCATGCTACTGAACTGCTTCATTTAGTCAGACAGAGAGGTGCAGGTGCTCATGTTTCTTTAAAGGAAATTGAACAATTGCTAGGTGAGATCGCATTCCAATGTCCCTGGTACCCCGAGGCAGGCTCCTTGGGGGTAGAGGCTTGGCAAAAGATTGGAAAAACTTTTTTTGCAGAACCCAGGGCTCCCATGATTTTTCATTTCTACACCTAGGTATTTTACCTTTTTCACCACACTTAAATCTGTCTCTTTCTGAAACCTTTCTGACTCTAAAGTTGTCAAGTTTTTTCCCCAAAACCTTAGTTTTTTGCTTGTTTAATTTAAATCCCGCCACCCGACCAAACTCTTGAATCAGTTCTAATGCCCTTTTCGTACTAGATTCTGGCTCCTGTAATGTCAAAACCAAGTCATCTGCGAAAGCTTTAAGTTTATACTGTTTGGCTCCGACCTGTATTCCTTCAACCAACCGGTCCCTTCTAATCATGTTCAGGAGCACCTCCAGGACCGAAATAAATAACAATGGGGAAATAGGGCAACCTTGTCGTGTTCCTTTCTCAATCTTAAACTCTTCTGTCACCACATTGTTAACTATCAATTTAGCTTTTTGTTCTGAATAAATTGCATCTATACCATTTTCAAACCCCCGTCCCACTCCCATCCCTTCAAGGTTTTTCTTCATAAACTTCCATGAGATGTTGTCAAAGGCCTTCTCCGCATCTATGAAAATCAGAACTGCTTTTGTATTAATGTTCATTTGCAAAAGCTCCAAAATGTCAATAATGATCTTGAAATCTGGACCAATTTGAAGCTTTCCTTGTTAGGGAGAATTGCGGTTATTAAAATGAATGTATTGCCAAGAATGTTATTTTTGTTTCAGACGTTACAAATTATAGACAAGATGGATTGTTTCAAGAGGTGGCAAAAAGAAATTTCCAGATTTGTCTGGCAGGGCAAAAAGCCCAGAATAAAATTCAAAATTCTTACTGACACTAAGAGCAGAGGGGGGTTTGCCCTGCCAGACTTTAAGTTATACTATGAAGCAGCAGCTTTTTGCTGGATGAAGGAATGGCTACTTCTTGAGAACACCGACATATTGGATTTAGAGGGATTCGACAATGCTTTTGGGTGGCATGCATATCTGTGGTATGACAAGGTTAAAGTTCATAAAGGTTTCAGAAACCATATTGTTAGAAAAGCACTATTTAATGTCTGGATGAGATACAAAGACTTGCTGGAAAGTAAGACCCCCAGGTGGCTGTCGCCAATGGAGGCCAAAGCCTTGAAAAAGTTAAATATGGAATCTAAATGGCCAAGATACTCGGAGATCTTGGAACAAGAAGGTGACAGGTTGAAATTGCAGAGTTATGAGAAACTTAAAGACAAGGTGCAGGACTGGTTACATTATTTTCAAATAAGAGAGGCCTATAACTTGGACAAAAAAAATGGTTTCCAGGTGGAAAAATCAAAGTTAGAAACAGAATTGTTAGAACCCAATGCTAAGATACTGTCGAGAATGTACGATTTGTTGTTGAAATGGAATACGGAGGAGGAAACGGTTAAATCCGCTATGATAAAATGGGCACAAGACATTGGTCATAATATTATGTCTGCTGACTGGGAACGGTTGTGGACCACCGGTATGAAATTTACGGCGTGTAATGCCTTAAGAGAAAATATCATGAAAATGGTTTACAGGTGGTACATGACACCAGTCAAGCTTGCAAAAATCTATCATTTGCCTGATAATAAATGTTGGAAATGTAAAGAAACTGAAGGAACATTCTTTCACCTTTGGTGGACGTGCCCAAGGATTAAGGCGTTCTGGGAAATGATCTATAATGAACTGAAAAAGGTATTTAAGTATACTTTTTTGAAGAAACCAGAGGCCTTTCTCCTGGGCATAGTCGGCCAATTGGTGCCAAAGAAGGATAGAACTTTTTTCATGTATGCTACAGCAGCAGCAAGAATACTTATTGCAAAGCATTGGAAGACGCAAGATCTACCCACCTTGGAAGAGTGGCAGACACAAGTGATAGACTATATGGAACTGGCAGAGATGACCGGCAGAATCCGAGATCAAGGAGAGGAGCAGATGGAAGAGGACTGGAAGAAGTTTAAAGTCTATCTACAAAAATATTGTAAAATTTATGAATGTTGAAGGCTCTGAAAATGAAATGAAGGGGTTCTAGTGGCTAAGATAAATAAGATTGAAAAGGGAGGGATAAAGGTTTAAAACGAATAATGAACGCTCTTGCTGATCAAACTTTTTAAAGTAGAATACAAGAAGGGAAGGCGGGTGGAAGTAAAGAGAATAAGGTTTTGAAAGTTATTAATATAAAAAAGTGTTTTTTTTATGCTCTTTTATCTTTGTATTTTTTGTTTTGTTTGTTTTTTGTTTTTTGTTGTTGTTGTCGTTGTTGTTCTTCTTATTGCTTATTTGTTTGGATTTCTGTTTATTTTTGTTGATGTTAAATTTTTGAAAAATTCTAATAAAATATTATTATAAAAAAAAAAACAAAATGTCAATAATGTTCCTTTTATTGTCAGATAAATGTCTACCTGGGAGAAAACCTGCCTGATCTTTATGAATCACATCGTTTAACACTCTTTTTAGTCTATTTGCTAAAATGTCTGCAAAAAAATTGTAATCCACATTTAAAAGAGAGATGGGACGGTAGTTCTTAAGTTGTGTCTTTTCAGTTTCCAATTTAGGTATCAATGTGATGAAAGCTTCTTTCCACGATTCCGGTGCTTTCTTCCCCTCCATAATCTCATTGCAAACCTCCATTAGTGGTTGAATCAAACAATCTTTCAATGTCTTATAATACTTGGAGGTAAGCCCATCTGGCCCTGGAGATTTGCCCAGTTGCATGTTCTGAATGGCACCTTCAATTTCTTGTTGTGTTATTTTATAGTTCAATATTGTCCTATTTTCTTGGGATAGTTTTGGTAGTCCATTTCTTCTTAAAAATTGGTCTATCTCAATCTCTTTTTGCGGCCCTTGAGTGTAGAGTTGTTTAAAATATCTCTGGAAACATTTTCTAATCTCCACAGGGTTCTGAATATTTCTCCCTTCAATCTCAAGATGAGTAACCGTGTTCAATTTTTGTCTCTTTTTCAGCTGCCATGCTAGCAGTTTTCCACATTTATTTGCCGATTCAAATGTCCTTTGTTTCATTAACTTAATTTTCCACTCAATTTCCTGATTTATCATTTTAGAATATTGTGCTTGATGAAGTTTGATTTCTCTCAAAATCTCCTGTGACTTTGGTTTCGATCTTAACTTTTTCTCGCATTCCTTTATTTTCTCCAGAATCTTATCTTTTTTCTCATTCTGCACTCTTTTCTTTATTGTATTCTGTTGTATCAGAAACCCCCTCATAACGGCTTTGCTTGCGTCCCAGATTACTCTTTTTTCCACTGTAGTGTTCAAATTTATTTCAAAGTAGTCCTTCAAAGTCTTTTGGGCCTTGTTAATAATCTCCTGATTTCTTAATAGGGTGTCATTCATTTTCCATCTAAAGGAGCCGGTTGGGATTAATCTCATTTCCATCTTTACTGCGTTATGGTCGGAGCAGGTTTTTGGGCAGATTTCCACCTTTCTAGTCTTAGGTGCCAGTCCTCTAGTTATTCATATTTGGTCGATTTTTGTCCAAGTCAGTTGGGCTTCAGAAAAGAATGTCCCTTCTCTTCCCAGGGGGTTCTTTGCCCTCCAGATGTCAATCAAGTCCATATTGTCAGTTAATTCAAAAAAAGCTTTTGGTAGTCTGCCCTCTTTTGTTATACTTTGATTTTGGGCTTTGTCCATGTTTGTGGACACCACCCCATTCATATCTCCCATCATAATAATGTTACTATAGTCCAGGTAGTCCAGCATTGTCTCATGCAGCTTCTTATAAAATTCCGATTTCCCCTCATTCGGAGCATAAATTCCCAATATCAAAACCTTTTCCCCTTGTGTTTGTATTTCAATTGCCAAAATTCTTCCCTGCTCATCTTTAAAGAGAAATTTTGGTGACAGGCTCTCCTTTGCGTATATCACCACTCCTCTCTTCTTCACTCGGTCTGATGAGATAAAATCTTGGCCTAGTCTCTTATTAATTAGCACTTTTCTATGGAGCCTAGTCACATGTGTTTCCTGCAGGCAGATAATGTCCAATTGCTCTTTCTTTAATAGATGAAATATCCTTCTCCTTTTTTCCGGGGAGTTGCAGCCATTAATGTTCCAACTTAAGAGCTGCAGAGACATCCTGGATCAATCTGTTATCCCTTGGGTGGTGGTGTCTCTTTCTCCTGTTCTTCAGGCCCCAAAGGTATAGGTACAGGCAATGGCCCAGACCCTGGGGTTCCTCCAATCCCTTTCTGAAGGTCTTCTCCGTAGTCACTCAGAAACTTTTCTTTGCCCTCGGCTGTTTTGATTTTCACCTTCTTCCCTCTAAATGTAAAAGATAATCCTTGAGGGAATTCCCACCTGAAGACGATCAAATTACTCCTCAGCAGTTTCACCAACTCTGTGAAGCTAGATCTGAGTTCCAGTAGTTGTTTAGGGATATCCTTGTAAATTTCCACTCTCAGATCTTGAATTTCAAGTGACTTTTTGAAATGTGCACTCAATATCTTGTCTCTTTCCTCCTTTGTTCTCAAAACAATCAAACAGTCTCTGGGCCTGTCTTTCCTTGTTACTTTTCCAAGTCTGAAAGCACTCACAATTTTAAAGTCCTTATCTTCTTCCAGAGGCCAAAATTTTGTAAATTCTTTTGTCAGGTATTCGATTAAGTCCCCTTGTTCAAGTTCTAAGATTGACCTCAATCTCAGGTTGTTTTCTCTGCTTCGTAATTCTATCATAGACAGATAGGCCTGCTGTTCACCAATCTGCTTGTGCAATGGTTTTACCTCCTCCTTTAATGCTTCAGCTTTTTGGTTAGCTTCCTCAGCCAATTTACGATTTTCTGTGGTGGCTTCAAATAGTTTCCCAATTGATTGTGCATTCAGAGCAACTTGTTCGGTCAATTTATTAACACTGGCTGTATTTTGGTCAATCTTAGCCGATTGCTCATCCACTTTTTTGTTCAAACTTTCCAATTTTTCAAGAATTTTATCCAATACTGAAGAAGATCCTCCTGTAGCCATACCTTCCGGCAAAGTTTGCTCAATTTCTTCCTCTTGTGTCACCAAAATAGCAGGAAAAGATGATCTACGCAGCTGTGAAGTTAAAGTTGTTTGCTTAGCTTTAGCTTTGGCCGATCTTGTTTTCCCAGAGCCGCTCATTCCACTTCTGTCTACGTGCCAAGGTCAAACTGTATACAATTCCCATGGGAATCCACAAGCCCAGAGAATAAACAAAAGGAAAGGAGAAAAGAAAAAACAAGTCCCAGAGAGTTGTAAATCCAAAATCCTCTAGGGGGAGTTCAAACGTATCTTGAGGGAAACAGCAAATTTGTTGTTCATAAAAAGTTTTTTCTCAAGTTGTTCCAAGGCTTCAAAACTTTTAAAACAGTGTCAAAACAGCTTCAAAATTCCAAAAGACCTTCAGATCTCTTTAGCAGAGTTAATCTTTAAAGTAGAACAGTGTCTCTAAAAAGTGCCAGAGACAGTGTTTCAATGTAACAGTTCAGGTAGCACTCAAATGTAACAGTTCAGAGTAACAAAGTCCACAATCTGACAGTTCTAACAGTCTGGCAGTCCGACTGCCTAGGTTCCTTCATAAATTTGTAAATCCAAAGGAAGAGGTAAAGACAAAGTCCACAACCAGAAAAATTAAATCCACTAATATCAGCAAAGTCAGTTCAGGTAATGCACAGATTAGCTCCTTTGGGCGCCGCTTCAAAGGCACCAGACAGATCAAAGTCTTTGCTTTAAATCTTTAAGCAGAGCCGGGAGACGGACTTCCTGGTTATGTCTCCCGCTTTAGCCGAATTTTAAGTTAATTTAGTCCCAAATTCATTCAGTCCCTCTTACTCACGGGTTGTTACTTTTGTAGTCAAATATTCCCAGGAAAAAAGGTCAGCGCTCACCGACAGCAGCTATGCGGCTTCACTCCACAGAAAGAGCGATCGACTCACAGCACCGCGCCAGCCCTTCCACGGTCCGGAACCCCTTATGAGGTCCCTTCTTCGTTTCGGGGGGCGCTTCTGATGCCCGCCGAGTCCCACGACCACAGGCTTTCGCTGCCTGTGGGTTTCCGACTTGGGTCTCCGCTTTGCCATAGCGGACGACCCGTTTCTGCGGAGCTTCCCCTTCACAGCGCGAAGGAGACCGCCATTGCCGTTCGCGCCACCTCCGGAAGTCCTTAATCGGACTTATAAAACAGTTGCAAGTCAGCTGGGTTCTCTACCTGCTCGAGCTCTTACGACGGAGAGAATTTGTGCCGTGCTTCTCAATGAGAAAGACAGACTTGCTGCAATAGATGTCAAAGACAGGGGGAGAGAAGCTCGGAGTTCAAGCACCCCCGCTGCTATTGCAAGTGAAGAACAGGCTGTTGCTTTGAACGTTGTCCGTTGTTTCAATTGTGGACAGACTGGGCATCTTCAGCGGAATTGTAAGAAGCCACGTCAACAGAAAGAAGCTAAGGGGAGCTCTGCAAAGCCTGAGGCGTCAGGCAAAAGTCGTACCAAGTCCCAGGTGAAACCTGCAAAAGCATTGCTGTCAACAAAAGCCGCATTTTCAACGGAGAACGCTTTTGTTCTTGACACGGGATGCACGCAACACATGACGTCGCACAGAGATCTGTTTTCAACGTTTAAGAATCAAAGCTTCACTGTGAAACAGGCCAATGGCCAGGAGCTGAAAGCGACCGGGTTTGGAACTGTGTATCTTGAGAGTCTGAACTTGACTATTAACAATGTGTATTTGGTTCCTGATTTAAAGTTCAATCTGCTGAGTGTTTCGCAGATCACAAAGAAAGGACTGACTTTGTCCTATGATAGAGAAAGCTGCAAAATCTTCAAAGATGGAGAGCTGTATCTTTCTGCCAGAGAGAAAGATGGACTGTATTTGTTGACTTTTGATCAAATTGATTACATAAATTGTAATGCATCTGAATCTAACATGATTTTTCTTGCAGGTATGACGAAGGACGTCAAGAAGGCGACCGAGGTTGACAGGGCATTTCAGCGAGTGTATGCTCATGTGATTGGTAGTCTAGCACCATCTAGAGGCAATGCAAGATATTATCTTGTGTGTGTGGATTATTTCTCTCATTATGTGTGGGTATATATATTGCAGAAACCACAAGAAGCCTTAGAAAGGTTTAAAGAGTTTTGTGACAAGGTTAAAAATGTTCATGATGCTAACATTGATTGTCTTTTCACAGATGAAAAGCCAGTTTTTCTTTTACAGGATTTTCAGGATTTCCTGGATAAGAAAGGGATAAGGCACAAGACAGCTGTTTCAGCAGATGCATGGAACAAAAGTGTCTGTGTGCAAGTGAACAAAGAATTGCAATATGGCATGAAGGCGCAATTGCTGAGTTCACATTTGCCACATGAGTATTGTGCAGAGTCGTTAATGTGTTTTTGTTACAGTTGGATGAGAAAGGTTTCAAAAGATTTAGGAAGTTCTCCTTTTGAAAAGCTATTCCACAGAAAACCTTCTGTTGCCCATTTTAAAGTTTTTGGGTCTCATGTAAAGACTGAAGCTCCAGGTGGAGTAAAGAATGCTAGAGGCATTTTTGTGGGTTATGAAAAGGGTCTCTACAGAGTAATTTTGTCTGAATCTGGTCAGGTGATTCTCACAAAATTTCTAGAGAGTGCTCCTGAACAGGAGAGAGTAATTGTTCCCACATTTCCCACAGAGGACAATTCAGATGATGATGGTGATTTTACTGATTACAGTGGTACTGAGAGTAACAGTGATAGCTCGGAGAGCTCAGTTGACACAGTCATTGAGAGGAAATCTCACACAATGGCTAGACCTTCACAGGTGAATGATGAACCACTGTTTACTATTGGAACTGGTTCTCCAAAGAGTCCTGAGACTGAACCAGTGAGCAGAGAGGATCAGCACCTCATACGTAGGTCTGAGAGAGTTACAAAGGGTGTACCGCCCAAGAGGTATTCAAAAGAGTTTGCTAACTCAGCTGTTGCATGTGTTGCTATTGTTGACAACTCAAGACAGGTTGAAGCTGTGTCTAGGGGACTTCCGGGTTAGCGCGATCGACCAATGGTGGATTCCCTCCGAGCTCCGGAGGGAATCGGCTCCGTGGAAGACAGGTCCTGCCGCGGCGGCGACGCGGGGACCCTCAGAAACCACAGACACTGAAGCCTGTGGACTTGGTGATTCGGCGGGCACCATTTGCGCCCCCTGACCCGCGAAGTAGCCTTTTTAAAGGCTTTGGAGTGGGGGCCGGAGAGTGGCGTGGTGCTGTGAGTAGACCGCTTCTTCTACGGAGTGAAGCCGCAAGCCATGGCCGGAGAGCGCTGACTTCTTCCTTTGAACATTTGGATTACAAAAGTAACAACCCATGAGTAGTACGGAAATTGGACTTAAAAATTTATTTTTCCTTTGAATTCGGTACGATCGGGGGAGGTGTCAAAAGGAAGTCCGCCCCGCCCCCCCGTCCTGCAGACAATTTAAAGCAAGAATTGGATAACTATGGTCGAGAGACTACTTCTCTCTTCGTGAGGCAAAAGTTATTAATTTCACGATTTGGCATTAGAAGTATTTTGCTGAAGGATAAGAACTGATTTTTAGGAGCTGACGTGCAACCCCCCCGGGATCCGGGAGCGATCGGTAAGAGAGCCTGTTGAGAAGACATAAAGAGTTTGACAGCTGTCAAATGAGCTGTCAAAGATAGAAAAAATTGCCTTTCGTTATTTCTGCTGGTTAATTTTGATACATTTGACTTTAAGTTGTGGAAAATAAAGAAGAAATAAAAACAAAGTAACTAGACTGTTGGAGAAAGAATACTAAGTAACTAAAATCCCTCTAGAGGGGGTTTTGAGACATTACAATGGCTGCAGATGGAAAAGTACAGGCTGAGCTGAATAGAATGTTCTTTCTCTTGGGAAAATTACAAGATCAGAGTGAAGCTCTGGCTACAGAAGTAACGACCTTGAACTCTAAAGTAAATAAACTTGTTGATTGTGCCGAGGACTTGACTCAAGAAGATTCTGCAGCTGAACAAGAGGAGATATGTGCTGATTCAGAGGAGTGGGAAGGAGGAGCTGAAATGCCGCAAGTGGAAAAGATCAACCAGAGGCCTGTAAAAATGGATTACAAGGGAAACAAGACCTGGATGATGAGAATTTGGTATGAATTTGAGAATGAAGATTGGAGAGATCTCTCCAGGGGGAGATCGGAAGATCTATGGATTACAAATTTTATTAAGACGAAAGTTGGAGCTTTTGGGACATTTGGGACATTTGGACTTAAAAGGAACAAGAAACACAATTTGGGCTCCACTCTTGAATATGGAGGTCTGGCTGGAAGAAACATAGACCCTATTGGGACAGAGCTTCTCCGAGACTCGATGTCCAACATAAAGGAATACCAACAAAACCGGCAGAGAGGGACTGAGAGAGATTTGAGGGCCTTGGACGTGAGGGATCCAGGCTGAGAACTGATAGACTGATGGATATTCTTTGGGGATCGAAACCGGGAAAGGGGGGGTGAGAGTTTTGGAATCCAAAGGGTGTACAATTATATGTTGTTTTTTGTTATTTTGTTTAAAAATTAATATAAAAAATGGGAAATTTGTGGAAGGGAACTTGGGTCGACCTTAGAAAAGGAGGTAAAAGATGGGTATTGTTGTTTAATGGAGGTTTATAAGTTAAATTTGGTTAACTAAGAAGAATTAAGTAAAATATTAATAAGATAAAAGTAGGAGATAAGAACTTGCTGAGTTAATTATGGAATTGGGATGCAAGAAGCGGAGGTGTGGGGAAGTCAGGGAAAGTGGTTAAGAAATTAAGGATTGGAAATTATATGTGTTTGTTTTTGTGTTTGTATGTCTGTATCGTGTATTATGTGTGTTTATATAAATTGTGAAAACCCAATAAAATTTTTATTAAAAAAATAAATGAAGCTGTGTCTAAGTCAGAGACAAAGACACAACAGAGAGTTGCTAAGCGTAACACTACATTCCCTAGCCAGTTAAATGCAGATGCACTCATTCCTTGGAAGTCAGACAACCAGAGAGGTACACTGGGGAAACCAGTGGCGGGTAGTTCCAAGGGTGGAACTGAAACAACAGGGGAGTGTTATATGTATAACAACTGTTTGTTTTCTTCTCTGAATCACGCTTTGCTCGCAGCACACATTGATTCATATGGGGGAGTATGTTATGATATTGAAGCAATGCAGCCGCGAGCTGCTGGTAGCTTGAAAACAAAACATAATGGGAATGTTGGGACTGTTCCGTGGGAAACAGAGGGACAGTCAATTCACAGTGCAGAGGGCACCGGAATTAGCTCAGAGTGTAATATGAGCTGGACAGGAAGTGTTTGTTTTCTCTCGACTGCAGGAGTATGAAGAGAGCAGTCATGTTTTCTGTAATGCTGCAAAGACAGAAATAAAGGCATGTAAATACGTTTCTGTCTATCTCTTTCCCCTGCCCGGGGGGGCAGGAAAGAGGGGGGGTGTTCTTCTCACGCTGAGAAGGATCGCCTATCGCGACCTCTGCCTGGATCTTGCCGGGAAAGCAGACAGCGAGGTCAACAGGAGACCAAGCCGGGTGCCTGGGAGAGTTGCCAGTTTCTCCTGATAAAGGCTTGATTCCTCACACTCCCCCCCTTAATATTGTGTTATACGTTATCCAGTTCTCTTTGATGTTGTTGCTTTTTTTAACAGCGATTGCTTCTAGTGGAGAGTTCCATCTTGGGGTTTTCTTTCTTTTTTTTAATAAAATATTTATTGAGATTTTACACAAAAGAAAAACAGTGTGACAAACAATACAAAAAAATTCAAAAAAGTAGAAAAAGAAGAGAGAGGAAAAGAAAAAATATCTTAAAAAAAGAAAGAATCCATTTTTCAATATCTTTAGGTCCATTTGCTTATTTCCTTGACCTTATTTCCTTGAGGCAAGGAAGAAGGGCTACCCCTATGCTATCCATATAATCAGTTATCAGTAATCAATATATTCAATATATATTCATATATGCTTACACGAATCAAGGATTACAGTACTTATAATCTATTTTGAATCAAAAGGGAAGCTGTGCCTTAGCTAACTGCAAACTGCTTGAAACAGCAAAGTTAGGAACCGACCTTTCCCCTAAAAACATCTGTGCACCCCGGACAAAGGGGAAAGACATGAATCAGAGATTCTGGTACAAATTCCCCTCAGATACAGGCTAAATTAATCCACAGAACAGGAAGAGCAAAACCACAAATGTCCAAGCTCCCTGTCCTGTCATAACTAGGGGAAAGGTTAGACTGAGCGTCACTGGGAGCATCGGAAAGCAGAACTGGAACCCTGCGCTTGACCAGTGCTAGACCAGGAGCTAGAAGCGTGACAACTGCTTGCTGATTGGCTGATTTTTGCTGACCAAGTTATGAGTCCCTCATGATTGTCTTATGATCTATGATTTGCTGTGATTTGCTCAGGTATAAAGACCCCTGCATTTCTGTCAATCGGGGTCCCAGTTCTTTGGAAGATATTCCAACTGGGTCCTTATTGCCTGGCAATAAACTTCACCTTCTTATTCTCCATTGCTGCGTCTGTTTGATCCTTATTTTTGCACTTTGCTAAAACCACTAACTTTCTCGTGCAACACTCACACCTCCCCTTTTTGTATTCCCGTTTACAAAGTCCTTTCAGCAAATCCTTACCCTCTTTCATTTTTCTTTACTCTATATTCTTAACCTATTATAACTATAATTTCTCATCCAAATAACTATCTATATTTACATATTCTTATAAGCCTTAATACCAAAACCATTTATTTTCAGTCCAATATCGCTTTAACATTCATTAATTTTACAGTATTTCTGCAGATAGTCTTTAAATTTCTTCCAGTCTTCTTCCACCATTTCTTCTCCCTGGTCTCGGATTCTGCCAGTCATTTCTGCCAATTCCATATAATCCATCATCTTCATTTGCCATTCTTCCAGAGTGGGTAAACCTTGTGTCTTCCAATACTTTGCAATAAGTAATCTTGCTGCTGTTGTAGCTTACATAAAAAAAGTTCTATCCTTCTTTGGCACCAATTGGCCGACAATGCCTAGAAGAAAGGCCTCTGGTTTCTTCAGGAAAGTATATTTAAATACCTTTTTCATTTCATTATAGATCATTTCCCAGAAAGCCTTAATCCTTGGGCACGTCCACCAAAGGTGAAAGAATGTACCTTCAGTTTCTTTACATTTCCAACATTTATTATCGGGCAAATGATAGATTTTTGCAAGCTTGACTGGGGTCATGTACCACCTGTAAATCATTTTCATAATATTCTCTCTCAAGGCATTACATGCCGTAAACTTCATACCTGTGGTCCACAACTGTTCCCAGTCAGCAAACATAATGTTATGTCCAACATCTTGTGCCCATTTAATCATAGCAGATTTAACCATCTCGTCCTGAGTGTTCCATTTTAACAGCAAGTTACCGTATTTTTTGCTCTATAAGACTCACTTTTCCCCTCCTAAAAAGTAAGGGGAAATATGTGTTCGTCTTATGGAGTGAATGCAGGCTTTCGCTGCGCAGCGATCCCTCTTGTTGTTCTGGCTTCTGAGATTCAGAATATTTTTTTTCTTGTTTTCCTCTTCCAAAAACTAGGTGCGTCTTATGGTCTGGTGTGTCTTATAGAGCAAAAAATACGGTATACATTCTTGAAAGTATCTTTGTTTTAGGATCTAACAATTCTATTTCCAACTTTGATTTTTCCACCTGGAAGCCAATGTTTTTGTCTAAATTATAGGCCTCTCTTATTTGGTAATAGTGAAGCCAGTCTCACACTTTATCTTTTAGTTTCTCAAAACTCTGCAATTTCAGATTATCTCCTTCCTGCTCCAAAATTTCCCAATATTTCGGCCACTTGGCCTCCATGTTGAGCTTTTTCTGAGCCTTTGCCTCCATCGGTGACAACCACCTTGGGGTTTTGTTTTCAAGTAAGTCTTTATATCTTGTCCAGACATTAAATAATGCTTTCCTGACAATATGGTTTTTAAATGCTTTATGTGCTTTAACCTTGTCGTACCACAAGTATGCATGCCACCCAAAAACATTGTTAAAACCTTCTAAATCCAAAATGTCTGTGTTCTCAAGAAGCAGCCAATCTTTCAACCAGCAGAATGCTGCTGATTCATAGTAAAGTTTAAAGTCTGGCAGGGCAAATCCACCTCTGTCCTTTGCATCCGTTAATATTTTAAATTTTATCCTAGGCTTCTTGCCCTGCCAGACAAATCTAGAAATGTCTCTCTGCCACTTCTTGAAACAGTCCATTTTGTCTAAGATTTGTAATGATTGAAATAAAAACAGCATTCTTGGCAATACATTCATCTTTATAGCAGCAATTCGACCCAACAATGAAAGCTTCAGATTTGACCATATTTCTAAATCCTTTTTAACATCCGACCAACATTTTTCATAATTGTCTTTAAATAAATTCCCATTTTTGGCTGTCATATTAATCCCCAAATATTTCACCTTCTTAACCACTGTTAAACCTGTCTCGTTCTGAAACCTCTCTTTCTCATTCGTTGTTAAGTTTTTCTCAAGGACTTTAGTTTTTAACTTATTCAGCTTAAATCCTGCCACATGACCAAATTCTTGGATCAGTTCTAATACTCTTTTAGTACTAGGTTCTGGCTCCTGTAAACCTTTATACCCTTAATGAGATGGTCCCTTCTGATCATATTTAACAAAACCTCCAGGACCGAAATAAAGAGTAATGGGGAAATCGGGCAGCCTTGTCGTGTCCCTTTCTCTATCTTAAATTCCTCTGTCACCACATTATTAACTATTAATTTAGCCTTTTATTCTGAATAAATTGCACTTATACCATTTTCAAACCCTTGACCGATCCCCATCCCCTGAAGGTTTTTCTTCATAAAACTCCAAGAAATATTATCAAAGGCTTTCTCGGCGTCCACAAAGATTAAAACTGCTTTAGTGTTAATGTCCTCTTGCAACTTCTCCAAAATGTTAATTATATTCCTCGTGTTGTCAGACAAGTGTCTGCCTGGGAGAAAGCCAGCTTGGTCCTTATGTATCTCTTCCCCTAGTACTTTTTTCAGCCTTTTAGCCAAAATGTCAGCAAATATTTTGTAATCCACATTTAACAGGGATATGGGTCGATAGTTCTTAAGTTGTGTCTTTTCGGACTCAGTTTTCGGTATAAGTGTAATATATGCTTCTTTCCACGACTCTGGCGCTTTTCCCCCCTCCAAAATTTCATTGCAAACCTCCTTTAGTGGTTGAATTATCCAGTCCTTCAAGGTTCTATAGTATTTTGGGGTTAAGCCATCCGGCCCTGGAGATTTTCCCAACTGCATATTCTGAATGGCACCTTCTACCTCCTGTTCTGTAATTTTGTAGCTCAACATTATTTTATTTTCTTGAGAGATCTTTTGCAATCCATTTGTTTTCAAAAACTGGTCTATCTCAGTCTCTTTCTGAGGCCCTTGTGTATATAGTTGTTTAAAATACCTCTGGAAGCATTTTCTAATTTCCACTGGATTCTGAATGTTCTTTCCATCCACCTCTAAATTAGCAATAGTATTTAACTTTTGTCTTTTTTTCATCTGCCAAGCTAGCAGTTTCCCACATTTATTAGCCAATTCAAAAGTCCTTTGTCTCATTTGTTTAATTTTCCATTCAATTTCCTGATTCATTATTATCATGGGAATTGGGGTTGCTTGTGTGTAAACCTCCAGCTGTTCCAACTGCTTAGGGGTGGTTGCATCTTTCCCTGGCTGAGCAGCCCTTTTGCGCGGCTGCCTCAGTCGCTGGTAGAATCCGTCAGTGGGTGTCTCCTAAATTTCCTCCAGCATAAGAATTCCTTAACGGACAACCTCCTCCTCGCCTCTCTGCGCGGAAGCATTCTGCGCAGAGTGGGCGTGCCAAGCGGTGGTCCTCCACTCTCCTCACTGACTTCACTGGAAGAGTCTCGGAGCCTCCCCTCCGAAGTGCTCTCTGCCTCTCCCTTCTTCCTGGTGTCACCTGGACTTCCTTCCCCAGAGGACGTTCTCTCTCTTCCCTTACTGGTTCCCTCTCCGGCAGAATCTGGGAGCCTAGCCTCTCCACTCTGCTCCGATGTCAGTTCCCTGACATCCACCTCCCTCCCAGGACCCTCCCCCGTCCGTTCCTTGGACGTTGATGCAGGAAACCCCCGGAAGGAACTCCCCCCTCCATCTGATGATTCAAGTACCTCTCTCCATACACTGCTGTCTCTTCTCGCTCCCCAATCTCCCCAGTCGGATTCTTCTCCTTCTGATAATTCCTCTTCCTCCTCTTCGGAGGCGGGAAACCCCACAAACTCTTCCTCCTCATCGGTGGTGCCAAATTGCTCCCCCCAGAACCTCTCGGGTGGTTTGGGCTTTCTCGGATACCTGCTATGAAACTCCTCCTGCAGATACTCATCCCTAATCTCTTCTGCTGGGACCCATGCGTTTTCCTCTTCTGACTCCCCCTCCCACACCACCAAGTATTCCACTCGCCCCCCTCTCCACCTGGAATCGAGAATTTCAGCTGCATGGCCACTGAGTTCCCTTTCCTCCATCTGTGGATGCAAGGGTGTTTCACTTTGCTGACCCAGAAATTCCCTCCCCTCCCTGAACAGTGAGAGTAAGGACCTGTGGAACACTGGGTGCAGTTTCATGTGAGATGGCAATTTGAGCCTAAAGGCCACCGAATTTACTTGCTGGGCTACTTCGAACGGTCCTAATCTCTTGGGCCGTAGTTTCTTACACCCTCCTTTGAACGGTAACCCTTTGGTAGACAACCACACCTGGTCTCCCACTCTTATGTTTTCCCCCTCTCTGCGGTGCTTGTCTGCCTGCCTCTTGTACTCTTCCTTTGCCCTTTCCAGGTTGATTTTAAGCTGTTGGTGTAAAGCCTCCATCTCTTCCACAAATTGTTCAGCCGCGGGAACACTCCACCTTCCCTCCCCTCCCCCGGGGAAAGCCCTGGGGTGACACCCATAATTCGCCATAAACGGACTCATCCCCGTGGACACATGTTCCGTGTTATTGTATGCAAACTCAGCCAGCGCTAATTTGTCCACCCAATCATTCTCCCTCTCGTTGACGTAGCAGTGTAGGTATTGTTGAAGTATGCTGTTAGCTCTCTCTGCTTGTCCGTTGGTTTCTGGGTGTCGTGCCGTCGAGAAACTCACCTCGACGTCCAGTAGACTCATCAGCTTCCTCCAGAATCTGGACGTAAATTGCCGGCCTCTGTCGGATAAAATCCTCAAGGGGGCGCCATGCAACCTGAAAACATGCTCTACAAACAGTTTGGCTGTTTCTTCTGCAGACACCGCATGCGAGCACGCAATAAAATGGCACATTTTGGTCATTAAGTCAGCTACCACCATTACTGCCGTTTTCCCCCTGGCCTTGGGTAAATCAGTCATAAAATCAATTGATACCACCTCCCATGGTCTCTCTGGTGTGGGTAAGGGCTCCAGTAACCCCGCGGGTGCTGCCCTCTCCCCCTTAGCTCTCTGGTAGCGCTGGCACCCGCGTACGTATTCCTTCACATCTTCCCTCACCCGTGGCCACCAAAACTGCCTGGTGACCAGTAGCATTGTTTTGTGTTGCCCAAAATGTCCCGCCGTGGGGTTGTCATGTAGCTGTTTGAGTATTCTGCTCCTCAAATCCCCCTCAGGTATGTACAATGCACCCTTATAGTACAATGCCCCGCCCTTTACTTCAAATCCCCCCTGATCTTCCTCGTTACTTCGGATTTCCCTAAGCTTGGTTTGTGCATACTGGTCATCCCTCGTCAAACCGGCCAGCTCTTGCCTCCCTACTAACACTCCCCCACACACCCATCGGTCCTCGGGTATGACATAACGTACTTCTGGCCCTCCCTCCCCTTCCGAGTATTCGGGCTTGCGGGAGAGGGCATCTGCTCTGACGTTTTCCTTCCCAGGCACGTACCTAATCTCAAAATTAAACTTGGAAAACTCCTGTGCCCACCGCACCTGTCGTTGGTTCAGTACTCTCGCCGTTCTCCAATATTCCAGGTTCTTGTGGTCAGTACACACCTGGATTTTGTGCTGTGCCCCTATTAGAAAATGTCTCCAGCGTCTAAAGGCCTCGTGAATTGCCAACAGTTCTCGATCATACACCGTGTAATTTTGCTCTGACTTGTTCAGCTTCCTGGAAAAAAAGGCACACGGCTTCCACTGTCCCCCATCTCCTGGCTGGAGCAATATGCTTCCTACCGCTCTGTCTGACGCATCCGTCTCTAGCCTCATCGGCTTCCGCAGATCTACATGTAGAAGCTGCTCTTCCGACGCGAAAGCCCTCTTAAGCTTTTCAAAAGACCGCTGGGCCTCTTCCGTCCATTCGAACTTCTTCTTACTACTGAGACAATCCGTTATGGGTGCCGTTAGATTGGCGAAGTTCTTGATGAACTTCCTGTAGAAATTTCCAAACCCCAAGAACCTCTGTACGTCCTTCCTGTTCTTGGGAGGCTTCCATTCTAGCACTGCCTGCACCTTGCCCGGGTCCATGGCCAAGCCCTTGTCCAACAACCGATAGCCAAGGAACTCCACCTCTCGAGCGTGGAATTGGCACTTCTCCAGTTTGACCCACAGCTGGTGCTCCTGCAGTCTCCTCAGCACTTCCATGACGTCTTTTACATGCTGCTCCTCGTTCTCTGAGTAGATTAGGACGTCGTCCAGGAAAGCTACACAATTCTTGTAGAGCAGGGACCCCAACACATGGTGCATGAAACTTTGAAATGTGGAAGAGCCTGATTGGAGTCTGAAGGGCATAACTAAGTACTCAAAGGCTCCCAGAGGGGTGAACATGGTGGTTTTCCATTCATCCCCCTCCCTCATCCTTATCAAGTTGTACGCCCCCCGAAGGTCCAGCTTGGTAAAAATCTTCCCCTTCCTTACCCTGGCTAAGATGTCATCAATTCTGGGCATTGGGAAGGTCACTGGTTCCGACACCCTGTTCAATCCACGGTAATCCACTACGAGCCTGGGCTCCTTGGAGTCTCACTTGTCCACAAAGAACACTGGACTACCCCCCACCGCCCTTGATTCCCTTATGAACCCTCGCTTCAGGTTCTTGTCAATAAACTTCCGCAATTCCTGCATCTCCCTATCTGACATGGCGTACAGCTTACCCACTGGCAGCTGAGCGTCTGGGAGTAAGTTGATCTGGCAGTCAAAGGGCCTGTGGGGGGGGGTAGCCGATCCGCCTCCTTCTCGCTGAAGACTTCTTCCAAGTCCGCATACTGAGGTGGTACCTTCCCCTTTTCCCCTACTGCCATTCCTGCCACCCTGGCTACTGCCATCCTCAGGTTTTCCCCTCCATGGCAGTGCTCTACACAGTGGGCCGACCCAAAGGTGACTGTCCGCTGATGCCACCCTACTACTGGGTCGTGCAGTGCCAGCCAACTCATTCCAAGTATGGTGGGTGGTCCTGCTAAGGTGGCTACGTGAAAGGCAATTGTCTCTGTGTGTCTAGAAACTGTCATTTTCATGGGCAGGGTCTGGTGGGTCACCTCCCCTCCCAAGAGTTCTCTCCCATCAATAGTGGTTACTTGCAGGGGATGTTCTAGAGGCACCACCTGTAGCTGGTGTTCTAGCGCAAAATCCTTGCTAAAGAAGTTGCAAGAGCTGCCTGAATCCAGCAGCGCCTTCACTTTGATGGGGTGTCCGTTTGGGAGTTCTAGCACCACCTCTATGGCGATGGCTGCTCGGGGAGGGTCTGGTTTGGGCACTTCTACTGGTTGCTTGCCTGGCTGCTGTGCCCCCCTTCCTGCAGCCAAGCACTGCCGTTTCCCGGCGCCTCTTTCCTTTCCTCCTCACTCCCCACTGCCCCCACCATTCCTTGCCACGCCTTCTTCTGAGGGCATACTCTGGCAAAATGTCCCGGCTGCTGGCATAGGAAACACTTATTACTTGCTTTCCCCTCCTTCTTACGCACCACGCTGGAGTTTAAAAAACCCCGCGCGCGCACTCCTCCAATCTCCATTGGCTCCTCGGGTGTCTGGAATGCGGTCATCATGCCAACGCTCTGCTCTCCCTTCCCGCCTTTCCAGAGCGCGCGTCTCTTGCCTGACTCCTACAGCGAGCGCCAACTTGGTCAGCTGGTCCATCGACTCCGGGCGGGGTGAGCGGGAAAGTTCGTCTCTCACCCAAGAGGATAAGCCCTCCTCAAATAACATTTGTACTGGTTCGGAACTCAGATCCCACCCAAGTTTATGGATCAACATCGCAAATCTCGACCAGTACTCTCTCACTGACTGGTTCCCTTGTTTGCACCCCATCAGTTCTTTACGAGTCAGACTCTGCTCAACATCACTCGAGAACATGTGGTCCATGGCGCTAAAAAACTTTGTCAAGTCCTTCAGAGCCGCGTTCTCCGCCACCATTAAGGGTCAGACCCAATCTCTGGCCCTCCCTTCCAGGTGCCCCACCACAAAAGCGACTCTTCCCCCATCGTCGGCAAAGTCATCATACTGCAGATCCAGCGCATACTGCACTTCGGTCTTAAAAGCGTTATAATCTCTGGGGTTGCCCCCAAACTTCTGTACTAGTCCCGGTACCTTTCTTGCGATGGGGGTAATCTTCCCCTGGGCATCATGGGTCCTCCTCTCATCCAGCCACGCCGCTAGTAGAGCCAGTTGCTGTTCCAAGTCTCGGTTTCTCTCCTCCAGACTCTGTCCTCCTTTGGCCCCCTCTCCTGCGCCGGCTCCTCCGGTTTGACTCATGACTGTGCCCCTGTCCTCTTGCACACAAGCAACGTAAAGGACTGACGGATTGCTATCATGGGAATTGGGGTTGCTTGTGTGTAAACCTCCAGTTGTTCCAACTGCTTAGGGGTGGTTGCGTCTTTCCCTGGCTGAGCAGCCCTTTTGCGCCGCTGCCTCAGTCGCTGGTAGAATCCGTCAGTGGGTGTCTCCTAAATTTCCTCCAGCATAAGAATTCCTTAACGGACAACCTCCTCCTCGCCTCTCTGCGCAGAAGCCTTCTGCGCAGAGTGGGTGTGCCACGCGGTGGTCCTCCACTCTCCTCACTGACTTCACTGGAAGAGTCTCGGAGCCTCCCCTCCGAAGTGCTCTCTGCCTCTCCCTTCTTCCTGGTGTCACCTGGACTTCCATCCCCAGAGGACGTTCTCTCTCTTCCCTTACTGGTTCCCTCTCCGGCAGAATCTGGGAGCCTAGCCTCTCCACTCTGCTCCGATGTCAGTTCCCTGACAATTATCTTCATATATTGCACTTGATGTAGCTTTATTTCTCTCAGAATCTCTTGTGAATTGGGTTTCACTCTGTTTCTTCTCGCCCTCTTTAATTTTTTCCATTATTTTTTCTTTTTTCTCATTTTGGGCTCTCTTCTTTAAAGCCATTTCCGCCTTAGAGGAGATGGGGTTGCGGGCGGACTCCTCCCACACGCGTGCGGGGGCTGGCCTTTGCCCCCGCGCGAGCAGGGAATCCCCGGGCGTGTCACTGAGCCGGCCCCCAATCAGCGTGCCGGGGAGGTGGGGCCTGGCCTATTTAAGGCCAGGCACGCCCGGAGACCGCCCTCTTTCCACCTGGGCAGCACAGAGGTTTTTTTTTCTTCACTTCTGCGTTTAGCCGCTACGAACCTCACCTTCAGCCGCACGCGCCTCTCCCCGCCTGAGCTGAAATCACTGTAGAGACCACGGTCTCCTCCCGAGCTGAAATCACTGGTGCCGCGGGGGTGTGCCGGCAAAAGAAGGCCGAGAGACGCGAGCAGCTGCGCAGCAATTTTGTGCTTTTGCTTCGTTCCAACCTGGTCGGCTGCAGAGAGGCAGGGGGATCGGAGCAGCGGACAAGTCATCCCTAACCAATAACGGAGGCATGGTCACCACCGGGAGCGTCGCGCTTGCGCCAGGAGAGGAAGAGGGGTAAAGTACCGGAGCAGCCACCTTTCGCTCCTTCATTCCCCTGCGTGCCACTGTTTGCCTCCCGGGCCGCCTTTCCCCCGCCTCCATCTCTGCTTCCCTTTTCTTCAGCTACCTCCCCTGCTTTTCCTCATTTTCCTCCTTGCTAGCGCCGGATTAGAGCTGCAGATAGGTAGCCCTGATCTGCCCTCCTCCATCCTTAACCCCCCCCGGCTCCCGGGCATTGCCGATCGCGCTTCCCTTTTCATTGTTGTTGTTTTGCCGGAATTCTTCTGCCGGGTTGCTGCGGACATAGCACTCAGAAGCCGTGGCCGCCATTTATGTTAAGGGGTTGGGTAAGGGCAGAGAATAAGCGCCATCATTGAGGGCACTCGTGTGGTGCCGCGAGCGGCCATTTTAGTGTAGGCAGGGGGAAAAGGCTGATAGCGGCCGCCATCTTGGTAGGTCTACGTGTTGAAGCCTCGGCGGCCATTTTAGGTGTGGCGCGCGAGAGCGTTTTACTTTAGCCTTTTAATTAAGCAGGTCTATTGTGTCTTTATCTCGGCTGCTAAACAGAAGGTGGAGGGATTTTATTACTCTTGTTTTTCCTGGTTTCTTTCAACTGTCGGCTAAGCGCGGTGTGCTTTATTTCTTAATCTTTTCAAATTGCCTTCCTGCTGCTGGGTGACCAGTCGGTAGAGGGAGCGTACAACTAAGCGGTATTTATTGGAATTTTCAAGATAATTGACATAAAATAGATAAGGATCTATAAACAATTACAATAATAATCTATTTAATAACAATATTAATATCTATATAATTAATACTTTAAAAATATAAAAATAAATAAATAAATAAATAAATATAAAAATACAAAAAATACTAATAAAAAATAAAATAAATATAAAAATAATATATTAAAGAAGAAGAAGAAGAAGAAGAAGAAGAAGAAGAAGAAGAAGAAGAAGAAGAAGAAGAAGAAGGGGTTGTGGGGTTATTAGTCTATTTGGTTTAGGTTACAGTTGAACTGGTCTGATTATTTGAACTATTTTGATTGTTCCTCTAGAGCTTGAATATCTTATATTACCAATTAGATCACAGCGAGCCTTGTTAAAATTAAGCTAGCCCTAAGTCAGTGTGGTTAATACGGACAGCGAGCCTTGTTAAAATTAAGCTAGCCCTAAGTCATTGTGGTTAATACTGACCGTGGCAGTGTGGATAATACTGAAGATTAGAAGATTAGTCAACCCCTTCTAGGGTAGGTAATAGCAAGGCCAGTGTTGATCTGCATTTCTAGAGTCAAGCGCAAGCTAAGACAGCGTTGGCAACCCCTTCTAGGGTAGGTAATAGCTAGGCCAGTGTTGATCAGCATTTCTAGAGTCAAGTGCAAGCTGAGACAGGGTTGACAATCCCGAGCTGGGTTCGACTTGAGGCCGTGTTGCTGTTAGCGGTGGGTCTTAAGTCAGCCTAGGTGATCTGAACTGGTAAAGGGGTACACGGACCTCCTAGGCGGGCAATTCTAAATTTCTAGACCAACAACTTGGTGGTTAGTTCCCAATTCTTTACGAAATGGCTTCCGGTGGAGACCAGCAGGCATCCACTTCCGCCAATCAGCAGGCACCTCCCGCAGGCAATGGCAGCGCACAAGTGCCGGCCATGCCTTGCGACCCACAAGCCTTCGCCCAATTTTTCATGGCATTTGAAACATTTTACAAACAGTGTAGGTCTAGGGGGGCTTTGGCACTGCCAGCCCCAGAACCTTCGCAGGAGGTGATACCCGACACTCCTCCTAGCTGCCAAGTTCAGCAGGTCATCCCCGCCATTGCAGGGGACAGCAACCAGTCAGAAACGATGAATATAGGTCGCCCAAACACCCGTGCCCAGGCAGCCACTGCTAAGAAAACTAACCAAAGCATAGGCAAAGGAAAGGCACCGGCTAAGGGTCCCGGCAAGGGGAAGGCCACTGCCAAGGGCGCCAGCCGTAACACCGCCTCACAGATTGTAGACATCCCTAGTGTGTTTCAGGAACAGCAGCCCCAGCACAGCTCTACCGAGGACAGTGCGGGTTCTGCCCTGGAGGATGAGCACATTGAACCTCCCATTCCTCAGCCAGCGGAAAGTGCGACCACAGCCAACGTCGAGGTACAAGGTGGAAAGAGGAAGTCCAAGAAGAAGCACACGTCCTCTAAGAAGAAGAGAAGTAAACAGTCAGAGACTGAGGATGAGTCAGGTACGTCATCCTCGGATTCGGATAGCGAGGGCCCCATGGATAGCTATTGGGGTCTAGGGGAGGATAATCATGGGCTCCCACTTTGGGCTCATGAAAGGAGGGCCAATTCCCATCGCAAGACCTTCAATGGTGTACTGGCATGGAAGGATGGGGCATTGGTGGAGGATGTAAAAGTTGCCACCAACCAATCCACTGGTTTTATTTTGGGATACCATTTGTCCCAGAAGAAGAGGAATAAGATCCTCAATGGGGACTACGTGGACATGTTTACCCTTCTCCCTCCGACCAAGTTGACAGGGAAAGGGGAGAAGAGGCGCTCCTATGGTAAGCGGAGGTATAGGACGCCTAGGGCGGAGCGCACCTTTGAGAATTGGTTGGACGAGTACCAGGTTTTCATGGGAGTTGTGTGCGCAGCTTATCCTCGGCACTCCATGGATTTGGTTGCTTATTTGGCTCACATCAGGAGGGCGCATGCCCTTTCGGGAGAAAATGCCACTCTAACGTATGATGAGAATTTCCGTAGAAACGCATCTTTCCTACCTTCCACCCGCTGGGATCTAACGGATCCTAATTTCTGGGGAGAGGACGTCAATCCCTACATCGAAAAGAAAAATCCAAGGCGGGTAAGACAGAGGCGAAGCGGTGCCGCCAGTGCTGGGAGTACAACAGGGGTGTATGCTCGCGACCCTCCTGTAAGTATCTGCATGAATGTGAGCGGTGCTGGGGTAACCACCCCGCCTCTGCCTGCTTCAAGAACAAACAGCAGCCCTTTCGGGGGGCGGGGGTTCTTCCACAACAATAACAGGGGTGCCCCCGGATCCACCCACCAGGGATCAGGTAACCGCCAGTAATTTGCACCTGGGTCTAGCCTCCTCCCCCATCAAACTTCAGCCCCTCAAAACTTTGCTGGAACAATATCCCGACCGAAAAGCGGCACAATACCTTTGGGAGGGGTTCTCCAAGGGGTTTAGAATCCCCGTGGCTGCCCCCCCTAACACCGGGGACCCACAAAATAAAAAATCAGTTAGGGAAAGGCCAGAGACTGTCAAAAAAAAGATAGAGAAGGAAATCCGCGCAGGTAGGGTAGCAGGTCCTTTTGCAGAGCCCCCACTAGAAGGTCTTCAATTATACCCATTGGGCATCATACCAAAAAAGTCCCCAGGGGAATTTCGCAACCTCTCCTACCCAAGGGGGGGGGGGCTCGGTCAACGATTCGATTCCCCAGGAGCTTTGCACGGTGAAATACGCCTCCTTCGACCAAGCAGTAAAAATGATTCACAGATTTGGGCAGGGGGCACTCCTGGCAAAATGCGACATTGAGTCAGCGTTTCGTTTGCTTCCTGTCCATCCAGTGGACTTCCGTTGGTTAGGCTTCCGGTTTGGGGGGGCGTATTTCATTGAGAAGGCGATGACCATGGGCTGCTCCGTGGCTTGCTCAGCCTTCGAGTGCTTCAGTACCTTTCTTGACTGGGCCCTACGCTTTAGGACAGGATCGTTGGGCGTTTCCCATTACCTCGATGATTTGGCAGGCGAGCTGGGGGTGCCATTGGCCTCCGAGAAAACGGAGGGTCCCGCTACTTCATTAGTTTATTTAGGCATCAAATTAGACACTGTGGCCCAAACCTCCAAACTACCCCGGGAAAAGCTGTTAAGCCTTAAGGAATTGATACAACAGCTACTGCCCCTCAAGAAGGTCACCTTAAGGCAAATTCAATCACTATTAGGCCACCTAAATTTCGCTTGTAGGGTAGTGGCACCAGGTAGACCTTTTTGTGGCCGGCTAGCCAGACTGTCAGCAGGTCTTAGGGCACCCCAGCATAGAGTGCGCCTCTCTAAGGAGGTCAAAGCAGACTTGGAAGTCTGGTTACAATTCCTCGAAAAATACAACGGTATTTCCTTGTGGCAAGATTCCATGGCACTCAATGCTGACTTCCAAGTCCAGTCAGATGCGGCAGGGTCCTTGGGTTTCGGAGTCTATTTCAGGGGTCAATGGTGTGCAAGAAGTTGGCCTTGAAGATTGGCGGGGCCAGCCCATTTCTCGGGACCTTACGTTCTTGGAATTCTTCCCTATCGTAGTGGCAGTTCATCTTTGGACAGAGCAGTTCCGCAATCATAGAGTTTGTTTCAACACAGATAACCAGGCTGTGGTAGCAGTCCTCTCCAGACAGTCCGCGTGCTCCCCCAGGGTCGGAAGCTTGTTACGGTCCTTCGTCCTCCTATGTCTCGAGCAGAACATATATTTCTCAGCCAAATTTGTACCCGGCATTAATAATGACATCACGGATGCTCTGTCTCGCCTTCAGATGGAGCGCTTCCGCTCGTTAGCGCCGGAGGCAGAGCAGTCATCGATGCCTTTCCTGGAGCATCTCTGGAGTCTTGGGAGCAAGAAGTGATGAAGGGAGTATTCGGCGCAGTCGCCCCTTCCACAATGAGATCTTACAAAAAAGCGTGGGCTGACTTTTTAAAGTTCCGCATTAAATTACCCAGCGCGAGTCGGAATTCTGTCCCCTCTACGAGGGAGGTCCTTCACTATTTGGCACACTTGAAGGAACTGGGCAGGGCACCTAAAACTCTCAATATTCAGTGCGCAGGGATTTCATATTTTTGCAAAACCTTTTTCGCCACCGACCCGTGTGCTAAGTTTATAGTGCGCAAGACTTTAGAGGGGTGGCGCCGGCTCCAGCCCCCCAGCTCCGACAGGAGGAGGCCCATAACTTTTGATGTTCTGACCCAGATATATAAAAAATTACGTGCAATTTGTTGGTCAAAATACGAGGCTCGCCTATTTTCGGCAGCCTATTCCATAGCCTTCTTTGGTGCCCTCCGCATAGGGGAAGTGGTCTGCGAGGTAGGGGTTGCCCACGGCCAGAGGGGCATCCTCCTAAGTGATCTGACCCTATCAACAAGCGAGCTCATAGTTCAAGTGTGGAGCTCTAAGACGGATCAGCAGGGCAGGGGGGCACTCTTGCGGTTACCAGCCGCACAAGGCAGTGGCCCCTGCCCGGTTAGGGATACAAGGCGTTTCCTCTACTTAAGACCCAGTGGCCCAGGCCCCTTCCTAATCCATGCTGATGGATCACCTTTGGCTAGACACCAGTTTACTCGAGTGATGCGCAAAGCTTTGGCTGCTTGTGGGCTGCCCGAGGCCGAATTCGCGGCCCACTCCTTCCGTATTGGTGTGGCAACTACCGCGGTGCACCTCGGTCTCTCCATGGAAAGGATAAAGGATCTGGGCCGGTGGAAGTCTAACGCATACAGGGCCTACTTAAGAAGGTAATTGTGAATAGTGGCATACACCTGACCTTGGTCTTTCTATTTATTTTCTTTTCAGAATTACAAAAGGTACACATTTGGTTGGTGGGCCACAGCATTGTGCACTGGGCCAAGAATCGGGCCATGACTACCGGGCTGGGGCCAAACTTAAATTTACCTGCGAATGTCGAGCTGTCATGGATGGCGCGAAGAGGGATGCGCTGGAGCGAATTCAAGCCAGCTGTGATGGCGAGAGCTGCCTTTGAGGGCCCCCCGGATGCTTTGGTTATTCAGTTGGGGGAAAACGACCTTGCATACCGCAAAGCTATTGACTTGAGATGGAATATATTTGACGATCTGGCTGATTTGATGGCGGTTTACCCAAACATTACGATATTGTGGTCCTCACTGCTTGAAAGGAGGACATGGAGGGATTGTGTGAGCCCGGTTGGGATAAATAAAGCAAGAAAGGTTTTGGAGCGGGCTGTGGAGCGTAGAGTGGCGGCTCTGGGCGGGGGCGTCATTGGCCACCCAAGCATCCAGTACAACAACGAGGCCCTCTACAGAGGTGATGGCGTGCATCTCTCAGATGCGGCAAATGACATTTGGTTGGGGGACATCATGGCAGGGATTAGGAATTGGTTGCAGGGTTAAAGGTATTGGCGACGAGCTTCACTCGGGTGGCGGTTAGGCATTGGCACGGGGAATTGTTATGTAAATGAAAGGGGGGAAGGAAGCGCCATCACCTTCCCCCAATGAAAGGGGTAGTCCGGTAGAGGACTCCGGGGGGCGTTGCCTTGTCCAAAACCTAGGGAGGTAATGGCCTCCGGCACGCCCCCGAGCGGTGACACCCGTGGGATCCTAGTTGGCGTACTTCAACAGGACCCCCACGGTTTGTGGACAACCCTTCCCGGTCTCCATGCCGGGTAGTCGATAGGAGCCAATGCCTAAAGCCAATACCTTTCAATTCTGTAATCAATAAAGTTGTGGCCTTTTTATGCCCATTAACCTAAAACATTGTGTCCAGTGTCTTCATTTCACATGGGGGGGGGGAGCCTTGCCACGCAATGAGTTCTGTTGAATCAGAAACCCCCTCATAACTGCTTTACTTGCGTCCCAGATTACTCTTTTTTCCACGTTAGTGTTCAAATTTATCTGAAAATAGTCTCTCAAGGTTTTTTGGGCCTTCTTAACAACCTCTTGATCTCTAAACAAGGTGTCATTCATCCTCCATCTGAAGGAACCAGTTGGTGTTAGTTTCATCTCCATTTTCACGGCATTATGGTCAGAGCACGTCTTAGGGCAGATCTCTACCTTTCGAGTCTTAGGTGCCAGTCCTCTAGTTATCCAGATTTGGTCAATTCTCGTCCAAGTCTTTTGGGCTTCAGAAAAGAAGGTTCCCTCTCTACCCAAGGGATTCCTAATTCTCCAAATATCAATCAAATCCATATTGTCAGTCAATTCAAAAAAAGGTTTTGGTAGTCTACCATCCTTAGTGACTACCTGTCTCTGCGACTTATCCATGTTTGTCGATACCACTCCATTCATATCTCCCATCAAAATAATGTTGTAGTCCATATAGTCCAACAAAGTCTCATGCAACTTCTTATAGAATTCAGATTTCCCCTCATTCGGTGCATATACTCCTACTATCAGAAATTTTTCTCCTTGTGTTTGAATTTCAACTGCTATAAATCTTCCTTGATCATCTTTAAAAACAAATTTCGGTGATAGGCTCTCTTTTGCATAGATAACTACTCCTCGCTTTTTAACCTTGTCCGATGAAATAAATTCTTGGCCCAGTCTCTTATTGATCAATATTTTCCTATGTAGCCTTATCACATGTGTTTCCTGTAGGCAAATTAAGTCCAATTGTTCCTTTTTCAATAAATAAAAAACTTTCTTCCTTTTCTCCGGGGAATTAAGTCCATGAATGTTCCAGCTTAATAGTTGCAGAGACATGGTGTATTTGAATTATTTTCCTCCAACTGCTCCCAGTAACTCCTCTTGTTCTGACGGTGGTATCACTTTCTGTAACTTGTCCAATCCTAAGGGTGGTGGTACTTTGTCTAATGTTCCTGGTCGTAAGGCCCTTGGATCTTCTTCCACTCCTTTTTGCAGGTCTTCTTCGTGATCTCTCAGAAATTTTTCTTTCTCCTCCACTGATCTTATTTTAAACTTTTTACCTTTAAAGGTAAAAGATAGGCCTTGGGGGAATTCCCACCTAAAGATGGTTCTATTACCTTTCAACAGTGTCACCAAATCTCCGTAGTTAGACCTAAGGTCCAGCAACTATTTCGGAATATCCTTAAATATCTCCACTCTTGATTCGTGTATTGTCAGAGTATTCTGGTAATGCAGGCTCAATATTTTATCTCTCTCCTCTTTTGATCGAAGGGTGATCAAACAGTCTCTCACCCTGTTCTTTCTCCCTCCTCTTCCAAGTCTAAAAGCTTTTACTATCTTAAAGTCTTGCTTGTCATCCAGTTTCAAAAAGCCTGCAAATTCCTGTGTCAAAAAGTCACTTAGGTTATCTTTCTCAAGTTCAGGTACCGCCCTGACTCTCAAATTGGTCTGTTTCTCCTTCAATTCAATCATAGACAAAAGTGCCTGGTGGGTCCCAAGCTGTGACTGGTGGTCTCCAAGCTGTTTACATATCGGTGTTATCTTTTCCTCTACAGCGGCTGCTTTTTCTTTTGCTTCCTCAGCTGTCTTTTGATTTGATGCAGATTCTTGCAGCAATTTTTCAATAGATTCTGTATTTGAATTTACCTTCTGCCCCAAATTGTTAATGCTTATGGTGTTCTGGCCAATTTTATTTGTCGCCTCAGTAACTTGTTTACTTAATTTATCTAAGGTTTCACATATTTTGCTTAAAACTGAAGTGAATCCTTCTTCCGATGTCATACCTTTTACCCCCGCCTGTGCCGGGTCTTCCCCTTGTGGAACAGAAGGGCCAGATGCAGATGCTCTGCGCTGTTGCAGTGCTGCGCTGGTCTGTTGGATTCTAACTTTGCCCGATCTTGTTGTCCTTTCCTCCATAACACTTTATCAACGAGTCAAGGTCGCTCCCACAGTCGAACTTGTTTTGTAGTTAGAAGTGGAAAATTCCCCAGCCAATTGTAACAATTTCAGTGAGCCTCTAGGGGGACACAATAACAGTCAGAAATAGTGCAATAAAGTAACTTCACAGCTCTTCAAGAGGCCCCCTACAAGAAAGTTAATACCAATTTCTAGTCCAAAGTGTCTCACATGCAGAGTTAGCTGTCCAAAAAGTTACATTGTCCATAAATAGTGCGGTTCTCAGAACGACTGTTCTATTTGTCTTGGCAATCCGATCCCAGGGATTGAGTGGTGGCCTTATATCCCTCCTTCTTTTCCTTCCTCTCTTATTTTTTACAAGCAGAAAATACTTTCCCTTCTTCCCTCCCCTCTGAATTCAGGGAGGGAGTTCTTTATTATTTGACGTTTGGGCTTGAGATTTTAACGCACCTCTCCCGGTCTTAGCTTAGTCAGTCTTTGCTTTAATCTATATACAAAACGGAAGGTGGACTTCCTGTTTACACCTTGCCGCTTCGGTGCCAAATTAGTCCATCTTTTTCTTTTAACTTCAGATCTTAAAGCTTGACCTACTCACGGGTTGTTGTTTAATAGCCAAATTGTCCCAGGTCAGCGCTCTCCGGCAACAGCTGCGCGGCTTCACTCCACGGACGTAGCGATCGACTCTCAGCACCGCGTCAAACCCCCGTTTTGCTCCGGAGCCCCTTGCAGGGTTCCCTTTTGCCTCCCGGGCAAAAAGCCAGCTTGGTCATTGTGTATCATCATCTGGAAGCCTTTTTTTGATCTTTCGGCTAAAATAGTTGCATATAATTTATAATCGTTATTTAGAAGTGCGATAGGCCTATAGTTGTTAATAAGTAGATTGTCCGTTCCCTGTTTTGGAATTAATGCAATAAGGCTGTCTTTCCAAGAATCCGGCATGGTTCCGTCTTTTAAGATGTTGTTCATGATACTTCTTAATGGGTCAGACAGGTAGTCCTCCATTTTTTTATCATATATTGCCGGTAGGCCGTCTGGCCCTGGTGGCTTTCCTATCTTTGCTTCCTTAATTGCTCTTTGCATTTCGTACGATGTAATAGGGGCATTCAACAGTTCTTTTTGTTCTTTAGTAAGTTTCGGAAGACAGTTCTGTTCTAAATGTTCTCTAAGTTCTTCTGTTGTTTCATTTCCTTCCTTATAGATTTCTCTAAAGAATTCGAGAAATCGTTTCTCTATTTCTTTAGGGTTGTTTATTATTTTGCCTTTGCACTTAACTCTATTTATAAGCCTTTCTGCCTCTCTCTTCTTTAATTGCCATGCTAATAACCAGGCTCAGGTTCTGTTTCAGGCTGTGTCTCTGTTTCAGGCTCTGGCGCTGTATCAAACACTGTTACAGGCTCAGCCTCCTGCTCTTTATTAGGCTTTGTGTCAGTCTTTGGCTCTAGCACTTATTCTAGCTCTATTTCAGGCTCGGCCTGTGTCTCAGCCTTTGTCTCTGTTTCACGCTGTTTCTCTGTTTCAGGCTCCGGCGCTGTTTCAAGCCCTGTATCTGCCTCTGCCTCTGTTTCAGGCTCTGGCACTCTATCAAGCACTGTTTCTGGCTCTGGCTCTCTTTCAGGCTCTGGCTCTGAATTAGGGTTTTGTTCTGGCTCTGGCTGTGTCTCTGGATCTGGCTGTGTCTCTGCTTCAGGCTCCTATGCTGTATCAAGCACTGTATCAGGCTCTGCCTCTCCCTCTGCCCCTGGCTACGTTTAAGCGTCGGGCTCAGTTTCAGACAGTGTCTCTGTTTCAGGATCCAGCACTCTATCAAGCACTATTTCAGACTCAAGCTGTGGATCTCGGCTGTGGCTCTAGGCTCCGTCTGTGGCTCTGTCTGTGGCTCTGTCTCTCTTTCAGGGTCTGCTTCTGAATGAAGATCTGGTTCTGACTCTAATTCAGGGTCTCATGATGGCTCTTCCTCTGCCTCTGACCCAGCTATGTTTCAGGGTCTGGCTCTCTTTCAGGCTCTGGTTCTGAATTAGGGTTTTGTTCTGGCTGTGTCTCTGGCTGTGTCTCTGGCTCTGGCTCCAGCTCCGGCACTGTATCAAGTACTGTTGCAGACTCAGGCTGTGGCTCTAGGCTGTGGCTGCAGCTATGTTTTGCGCTCCGGCCCTGTATCAAGCCCTATTTCTGGCTCTGGCTCTGGCTCTGGCTCTGGCTCTGGCTCTGGCTCTGGCTTTCTTTCAGCTCTGGCTCTGAATGAGGCTCTGGCTCTGGCTCTGATTCAGGGTCTCGCTCTGGCTCTGGCTCTATCAAGGACTGTTTCAGACTGTGGCTGTGGCTCTGCCTCTGTTTCAGGCTCAGGCTATGTTTGAGGCTGTGTCTCTGTTTCAGGCTCCGGCACGGTATCAAGTACTGTTGCAGACTCAGGCTGTGGCTCTAGGCTGTGGATGTGGCTGTTGCTCTGGTTTGGGCTGTGGCTCTTTTTCAGGCTCTGGTTCTGAATGAGGGCTTGGTTATGGCACTGATTCAGAGTCTCGCTCTGTCTCTGGCTGTGTCTCTGTTGCACCTCAAACGGTGGTTTGTTGTTGTTGTTATTTTCTTTCTGGGGTGGGACAAATGTTTAGTTGGGGCGGGGATTATTTTAAGTTTAGCATAATTGTTTCTTGCTTTGTTTTTCTTTTACTATTTTTTTTAGGTTTTTAGGAATGGCATCAAGAGAGTTCTGAGGTATTTGCAGGAAACCAAAGACTTTTGTCTTAGGTTGCCGGCACAAGGAGAAGTCAAACTGACTTGTCTTGTGGACTCGGATTGGGCTAATCTTGAGGATCGCAAGTCTGTGTCTGGCCTAGTGGTGAAGTTTGGGAACTCAGTAGTTGGATGGAGGTCTAAGAAGCAAAGTCTTATAGCGCTCTCATCCACTGAGGCTGAGTTTAGTGCTCTTTCAGAGGTGTGCAGAGAAGTAGAGTTCTATGCTTGCTTAGTGCAGGAACTCTGCGAAGTGGATTGTCTGCCGATACGTGTTTTCGAGGACAATCAACCATGCCTGCGTTTGGCAGAGTCAGGTCAGTTCAAGGCTAGAACTAAACACCTAGACATTCGCTTTCGGAATGTGTGCCAGAGCGTTCAGGAGGGATTAGTTGCGCTGAAGTATTGTCCCTCTGCCAAGAACCTAGCTGATGGGTTCCCGAAGCCACTCACCTTCCAAAGACATGGGGAGTTTTGCGAAGGTCTGGGTTTGGGACGACCAAGGGTCGATTCTCCCCTCAGGCGCGAGGCAAGAGGGGGTGTTGGGTGTAGTGAAGGGTTAACCTTCTGTGCCTCAAGCCCGAGAGGAGGCGCTTACAAGGGAAGTAAGCCAGGACATGACGAAAGCAGCTTGGAATGCTGTGATCTGCGTGGGAACCGAAAGCAGTTCAGCCGCTGCACTGAGAGAGAAGGACACAGAGAAAATGCAGCTTGAACCTGATGGTCTTTATGAATTGTAAACACACTATATTTGAGCAAATAAAGGGATAGTAGGACAGAAGAAACGTGTGGGACTTGTTTACTGCTCTCTCGACACATGCCGCTGTGAACTTCTGCTAATTGCTTTACGATCTACAGAGGCTCCCAGGGGAAGTGTGGCTGGGCGCCGAACAATAAAGCAATAAATCTACCGAACATGGCTCTCTATCGACTTCTGGGGTGGCGCCACCGGTAATGGCGGACCCCTCTGAAACGGAGGGAAAAACTCCGCTCGAAACGGGTCTGTCCCGCTACGGCGAAGCGGGGACCCTTTAGAAATCACAGGCGGACGAAGCCTGTGACCTTGGGACTCGGCGGGCACCCTTAGCGCCCCCCCAACCCGCAAAGGAGCCCAATAACGGGCTCCAAAGCAAAGAAGGGGGAAGAGGCGCGGTGCTGAGAGTCTACCGCTATTTCCGTGGAGCGAAGCCGCACAGCCGCTGCCGGAGAGCGCTGCCTTCTTCTTGGACAATTTGGATTCTAAAAACAACCACCGTGAGTACCTAAACTAGGGGAAATCGAACCACAATTTAAGGAACTGGGAAAAGAAAGGAATTGGACTAAAAAATGCATTACAATTCGGTACTGAAACGGGAAGGTCTAACAGGAAGTCAACCTTCCTTTTTTTGTAATATGAACAAAGCAAAGACAAAGTAAACTAGAGTTTTGAAAATCATTTTAAAGGAGTGGATTTCATCATCTAAAATAGGTGAACCCCCCCTTCGGCAGCAGAAGGAGAAGGGGGTGCTTTCTTTGGACTGTTGTATCCTGCAGAAGTAAGTTTAAAACAAAGTAATTTTCCACCGTCCTGACCCAGGGAGCGGGGTGTCAGGACTGACGTTTGAAGCTCATTGACCAGGACAGAAGCTGTTTGACAGATAGTTAAAAGAAGAAAAAAAAGCTGCGATTCCACTGTTTCTTTTTGCAACTTAAAAATAACAACGATTGACAAAGTATCTAAAAGTAAAAGAAACTTTGGGGCTGGATTTGTAACAGAAGTTTTCCCTCTAGGGGGAGATAGTGAAACTGTAACTAGGGATTTTCCAGCCGTTACAGTATAACCTGTGGGAATTGAATGGTGACCTTGAAGGACAATGTACTCAGAAATGTTGTTGTGCGCTTTTCTCAAAACAAATGCTCTACTGGAGGAATTCCATGAGGGAATGAATTTGATGACTGACTTGGTTGGGAATCTTAAGCAGACTGTGGGAAATCTTGGACAGGCAGTAGAAAAAAGTATGGAGTTTACACAGGATGTATACCAAGATTGTGCCTTGTTAGAACAGATGAAAGAAGAGGATTCTGCTGAACCTTGGGAGTCAGAAATGGAGCCACAGACGGAGGTTGCGGCCCTGCAGGAACATGAATCTTTGGAATTGGCAACTGGCTTTCAAAAAAATCAGACTCGGAAAGAAGAAGTTTGGATTGGACTGGAAATGGGGGGTTGGATTGACCCCCCTGAGCAGGGACATATGGACTTTCCGAGTCTGGTAGTGGACTGTGAGAGGCTTGGAGATATGGGGATTCCAAAGTCTGGAGGGGCTTTGAAACATGCTTTTAAGTACTACATGGAGCTCAGTTTGGACTTTGGAAAAGGGACCTTTTGGTTGGAAGGAGGCAAAAGCATTATTAAATTGGAGATCACACGAGTGAAAAGAAAATATGAAGAAAAACAGTGGAAGGGACGTGGAAGAGATTTAAGAGCCTCGGATATAAGATCACCAGGTTAATGTGCCAGTTTAATGGGATAAATGGACTGACAAACCCGGGACCTGGGGGATGGGACGTTGGATGATGATTTTCTTTTTCTTTTTTTTTCTTTTTTACTATTAGGATTATCCTACATAATTGATGAATACTAGATGGATGTATGAAATGAAACTGCTTGGCTCTGGTATAAAAGTTTAAGGGATTAGGAAAGAATATATATATATATATATATATATATATATATATATATATATATATATATATATATATATATATATATATCTACGAAAACAAATATATATATATATATATATGCAGGTTTTGGTGTCTTCGGGTGTCTTCCCGTGTAAGAGTTGGGGTGTCTAGGCGACGTTTCGACGAGGTCTCACTCGTCATCTTCAGGCTGGTGCTTTCGGCTTCTTGTTACTGGAACAGAGCAGGATCTCAGTGTTTGAGTTCCTATAAATACTGTTGAGGGGGTGTGGTGTATAGCCTCCAACGTTCTGGGCAGAGAGGAAGTTCCCAGGTTAGTGTGCCTTTTCTTCTTTTGTTCTTTAATTACTTGAGGGATATCTTGAGTGATTTCTTGAGTGATATTCTGAGTACCACTTAGGTGGGTCATTAAGTGTGGATTAGTTGCTAAAGCTTTCGTGTCTTGACCTCTTGAGCTTGTGAAGAGTTTTTCTGAGAAGATGGCTGTACTGCACTTAGTTGTGCTCTGGCTTGGCTTCGTGTATAGGGGCGAGCTGTGGTTTTGTGCCCTGTGCCAGCCAGATCTGTGTAGGGATTGCAGGGGGGTGCAGCATCCGGAGGTGCCACTATGGTTTGGCTACTGGATGGAGTCTGTAATTTATCTGTGGAGAGGGTCTGGGTTTGGGTCTGGTGTGGTTGATTGGTGATGGCGTTCTGTGTGCCTCTGGTTCTGGTGTCGGTTTTTGTGGGGAGGGCTAATTTCCAGATGTCTGGCAGGCGGGACGTGTCGTCACGCTTGTTCATGTTGTGAGGGTGTTTCTCTATCTCGATGGCTTCCATGATTATTCTCTTGTGGTGATGTTCCATGTTAAAGAGCAATTTGGAGTCTGCAAAATTAATTTCGTGTCCTGTTTCTTTCATGTGTTGGAAAAGAGAGGAAGTTTTTTCTTCTTTTTTGACGGCATTCTTGTGTTCTGCGATACGTGCATTTATTCGTCTGTTTGTTTGTCCAATGTACGTGGCTGGGCAGACTTTGCAGGGTATTTCATAGACCCCTTGGTTTTCCAACTGGATTTTATCTTTGGGGTTTCTGAGGATGTTGGCTATTTTTTGGTTGGTGCAAAAGGCTTTTGCACCAACCAAAAAATAGCCAACATCCTCAGAAACCCCAAAGATAAAATCCAGTTGGAAAACCAAGGGGTCTATGAAATACCCTGCAAAGTCTGCCCAGCCACGTACATTGGACAAACAAACAGACGAATAAATGCACGTATCGCAGAACACAAGAATGCCGTCAAAAAAGAAGAAAAAACTTCCTCTCTTTTCCAACACATGAAAGAAACAGGACACGAAATTAATTTTGCAGACTCCAAATTGCTCTTTAACATGGAACATCACCACAAGAGAATAATCATGGAAGCCATCGAGATAGAGAAACACCCTCACAACATGAACAAGCGTGACGACACGTCCCGCCTGCCAGACATCTGGAAATTAGCCCTCCCCACAAAAACCGACACCAGAACCAGAGGCACACAGAACGCCATCACCAATCAACCACACCAGACCCAAACCCAGACCCTCTCCACAGATAAATTACAGACTCCATCCAGTAGCCAAACCATAGTGGCACCTCCGGATGCTGCACCCCCCTGCAATCCCTACACAGATCTGGCTGGCACAGGGCACAAAACCACAGCTCGCCCCTATACACGAAGCCAAGCCAGAGCACAACTAAGTGCAGTACAGCCATCTTCTCAGAAAAACTCTTCACAAGCTCAAGAGGTCAAGACACGAAAGCTTTAGCAACTAATCCACACTTAATGACCCACCTAAGTGGTACTCAGAATATCACTCAAGAAATCACTCAAGATATCCCTCAAGTAATTAAAGAACAAAAGAAGAAAAGGCACACTAACCTGGGAACTTCCTCTCTGCCCAGAACGTTGGAGGCTATACACCACACCCCCTCAACAGTATTTATAGGAACTCAAACACTGAGATCCTGCTCTGTTCCAGTAACAAGAAGCCGAAAGCACCAGCCTGAAGATGACGAGTGAGACCTCGTCGAAACGTCGCCTAGACACCCCAACTCTTACACGGGAAGACACCCGAAGACACCAAAACCTGCATATATATATATATATATATATAATATTAATTAAAGGTTTTAAACAATATAACACCATACACATACACAACCCAAAAGCAATAAAAAACACCATCACCAAAGTGAGAAAAAAGATACAAAAAAAAAGAAAAAACCACCGACAAAAAATCATATGAAAGACATAAAACATAGTTAAACTTCATAAACCAAGTTTCCATAACCCTCTTTTCTGACTCCCTCACATCTCCCTTTTCTGTGTTCCCATTTATAAAATCATGTTCAGCAGTACTTCACCTTCTCTCAAAACTTATTTTAAATTATACGTTTCAACTATTATGTCTCCAGTTTGCCCTTTGTTATCAAATATTTGAATATTTAAGCTTGACATAATATTATTCAAAATTCACCTTTGTTCTTATAGTTCAGTTATTTTCATGCTCCTTTCCGCTAAATCACTAATGCTATGTTATCTTAATATCCTGCATCATTCTAGCATTCATACAATTTACAATACTTTTGCAAATAGTCCTTAATTTTTTTCCAGTCCTCTTCCACTGTCTCTTCTCCGAGGTCTCGGATTCTGCCAGTCATTTCTGCCAGTTCCATGTAGTCTATCAGTTGCATCTGCCATTCTTCCAGGGTGGGCAAATCTTGTGTCTTCCAATGTTTTGCGATGAGTATCCTTGCTGCTGTTACTGCATACATAAAAAAGGTTCTGTCCTTCTTTAACACCATTTGGCCAACAGTGCCCAAAAGAAAGGCCTCTGGTTTCTTAGGGAAGGTATATTTAAATACCTTTTTTCAGTTCATTATATATCATTTCCCAGAAAGCCTTAATTCTGGGACACGTCCACCAAAGGTGAAAGAATGTTCCCTCAGTTTCTCTACATTTCCAACACTTATTGTCTGGCAAATGATATATCTTTGCAATCTTGACTGGGGTCATGTACCACCTGTAAATCATTTTCATAATATTTTCTTTCAGGGCATTACATGCCGTGAATTTCACACCGGTGGTCTATAACTGTTCCCAGTCAGCGAACATAATGTTATAGCCAATGTCTTGCGCCCATTTTATCATAGCTGATTTAACCGTTTCATCCTGGGTATTCCATTTTAACAGCAAGTTATACATTCTTGAAAGTACCTTAGTTTTTGGTTCTAACAGTTCTGTTTCTAGTTTCGATTTTTCCACCTGGAAGCCTATTTTTTTGTCCTTATTAAAAACCTCCCTGATCTGACCATAGTGTAGCCAATCCCGCACTTTATCCTTCAGTTTCTCAAAACTCTGCAATCTCCATGTATCTCTATCTTTTTCTACTATCTCCCAATATTTTGGCCAGTTGGCCTCCATATTGAGTCTTTTCTGAGCCTTGGCTTCCATTGGTGACAACCACCTTGGGGTCTTACTTTCTAATAAATCTTTATATCTTGTCCAGACATTAAACACTGCCTTCCTGACAATATGGTTCTTGAAAGCTTTGTGAGCTTTAACCTTGTCGTACCACAGATATGCATGCCACCCAAATACATTGTTGAACCCTTCCAAATCCAAAATATCAGTGTTCTCTAGAAGTAGCCAATCTTTCAACCAGCAGAAAGCTGCTGATTCATAATACAGTTTCATGTCTGGCAGGGCAAACCCCCCTCTTTCTTTAGCATCAGTTAGTATTTTAAATTTTATTCTGGGCTTTTTGCCCTGCCAGACAAACCTAGAGATATCTCTCTGCCACCTCTTGAAACATTCCATCTTGTCCACAATCTGCAAGGTCTGAAACAAAAACATTTTTGGCAATACATTCATCTTTATAGCAGCAATTCGACCCAACAAGGAAAGCTTCAGTTTTGACCAAATTTCTAAGTCCTTTTTGATTTCTGACCAACATTTTTCATAGTTATCTTTAAATAAATTCAAATTTTTAGCCGTCATATTAACCCCTAGGTATTTCACCTTTTTAACCACATTTAAATCTGTCTCCTTCTGAAACCTTTCTTTTTCTAAAGTTGTCAAGTTTTTTTCCCAAAACCTTAGTTTTCTGCTTATTTAATTTAAATCCTGCCACCCGACCAAATTCTTGAATCAATTCTAACACCCTTTTCGTACTAGATTCTGGCTCCTGTAATGTCAAAACCAAGTCATCTGCAACAGCTTTAAGTTTGTACTGTTTAGCTCCGACCTGAATTCCTTCAACCAACCGGTCCCCTCTGATCATGTTCAGGAGCACCTCCAGGACCGAAATAAATAACAGTGGGGAGATAGGGCAACCCTGTCGTGTTCCTTTCTCAATCTTAAACTCTTCTGTCACCACATTATTAACTATCAGTTTTGCCTTTTGTTCTGAGTAAATTGCTTCTATACCGCTTTCAAACCCCCGTCCCACTCCCATCCCTTTAAGATTTTTCTTCATAAAATTCCATGAGATATTGTCAAAGGCCTTCTCCGCATCAATAAAGATCAATACTGCTTTTGTATTGGTGTTCATTTGCAAAAGTTCCAAAATGTCAATAATGTTCCTTGTGTTGTCAGACAAATGTCTACCTGGGAGAAAGCCTGCCTGGTCTTTGTGAATCACTTCATTTAACACTCTTTTTAATCTATTTGCTAAAATATCTGCAAAAATTTTGTAATCCACATTTAAAAGGGAGATGGGACGGTAGTTCTTGAGTTGTGTCTTTTCAGTTTCAGATTTAGGTATCAGTGTGATGAAAGCTTCCTTCCACGACTCCGGTGCCTTCTTCCCCTCCATAATCTCATTGCAAACCTCTTTCAATGGTTGAATCAGATAGTCTTTCAAAGTCTTATAATACTTGGAGGTAAGCCCATCCGGCCCTGGAGATTTGCCCAGTTGCATATTCTGAATGGCACCTTCAATCTCTTGTTCTGTTATTTTATAGTTCAATATTGTCTTATTTTCTTGAGATAGTTTTGGTAATCCGTTGTTTCTTAGAAATTGGTCTATCTCAGTCTCTTTTTGCGGCCCTTGGATATAAAGTTGTTTAAAGTATCTCTGGAAACATTTTCTGATCTCCACAGGGTTCTGAATATTTCTCCCTTCAACCTCTAGGTTGGTAACCGTATTCAATCTTTGCCTCTTTTTCAACTGCCATGCTAGCAGTTTTCCACATTTATTTGCCGATTCAAAAGTCCTTTGTTTCATTAACTTGATTTTCCATTCAACTTCCTGATTTATCAATTTTGAATATTGTGCTTGATAGAGTTTAATTTCTCTCAGAATCTCCTGTGACTTTGGTTTCAGTCTCAACTTTTTCTCTCCTTCTTTTAGTTTCTCCAAGATCTTATCTTTTTTCTCATTCTGAGCTCTTTTCTTTATCGTATTCTGTCGTATCAGAAACCCCCTCATAACCGCCTTACTTGCGTCCCAGATTACTCTTTTTTCCACTGTAGTTTTCAAATTTATTTCAAAATAGTCACTCAGAGTCTTTTGGGCCTTCTTAACAATCTCCTGGTCTCTTAATAAGGTGTCATTCATCTTCCATCTAAAGGAGCCGGTTGTAGTTAGTCTCATTTCCATCTTTACTGCGTTATGGTCGGAGCAGGTTTTTGGGCAGATTTCCACCTTTCTAGTCTTAGGTGCCAGTCCTCTAGTTATCCAGATTTGGTCGATTCTTGTCCATGTCATTTTGGCTTCAGAGAAGAATGTCCCCTCTCTTCCCAAGGGGTTCTTTGTCCTCCAAATGTCCACCAAGTCCATATTGTCAGTTAGTTCAAAAAAGGTTTTTGGCAGTCTGCCCTCTTTTGTTATACTTTGATTTTGGGCTTTGTCCATGTTCGTAGACACCACCCCATTCATATCTCCCATCATAATGATGTTGTTATAGTCCATAAAGTCCAACATTGCCTCATGCAGCTTCTTGTAAAATTCCGATTTCCCCTCATTCGGTGCGTAAATTCCCAAAATTAAAAATTTCCCCCCTTGTGTTTGCACTTCAATTGCCAAAATTCTTCCTTGCTCATCTTTAAAAAGGAATTTTGGTGACAGGCTCTCCTTTGCATATATCACAACTCCTCTCTTCTTCACTCGGTCCGATGAAATAAATTCTTGACCTAGTCTCTTATTAATTAACACTTTTCTGTGGAGCCTGATCACATGTGTTTCCTGCAGACAGATAATATCTAATTGTTCCTTTATTAATAAATGAAAGATCCTCCTCCTTTTTTCCGGGGAATTACAGCCGTTAATATTCCAACTTAAAAGCTGCAGAGACATCCTGGACAGTTCTATTCTCCCTTTTGTGGTGGTGTCTCTTTCTCCTGGTCTTCAGGCCCCGAAGGTGTAGGTAACAATTTTGGTAGCACAGAACCTGAGGCTCCCAGTTCTTCTACAGTCCCTTTCTGAAGGTCTTCTCCGTGATCACTCAAAAACTTTTCCTTATCTTCAGCTGTTTTGATTTTCACTTTCTTCCCTCTAAAGGTAAAAGATAGTCCCTGGGGGAATTCCCACCTAAAAGCGATTGTGTTGCTTCTCAGCAATTTAACAAGGTCTGCGTAGCAAGATCTAAGTTCCAGTAGATGTTTCGGAATATCTTTGTAGATTTCCACTCTCAAATCCTGAATTTCAAGTGATTTTTGGAAATGTGCACTCAGTATTTTATCTCTTTCCTCCTTCGTTCTCAAAGAAATCAGGCAGTCTCTGGGCCTGCCCTTCTTCACTACTTTTCCAAGTCTGAATGCACTTACAATTTTAAAATCTTTATCTTCTTCCAAAGGCCAAAATTTTGTAAATTCTTTTGTCAAGTAATCAATTAAGTCCCCTTTTTCAAGTTCTGGGGCTGACCTCAATCTCAAATTATTCTCCTTGCTTCGTAATTCTATCATAGACAGATAGGCCTGATGTTCACCAATCTGCTTGCACATGGGTTTAACTTCCTCTTGTACGGCCTCTGCTTTCTGTTTAGCCTCCTCAGCTATTTTACGATTTTCTGTGGTAGCTTCAAATAACTTCCCAATTGATTGTGCGTTTAAAGCCACTTGTTGGGTTAGATTGTTAACACTAGCTGTGTTTTGATCAATTTTGGAAGATTGTTCAGATACTTGCCTGCTCAGGCCTTCCAATTTTTCAAAAATTTTATCAAGTACTGAGGGGGAATCCCCTCCTGCAGCCATTCCTTCTGGCCTGGCTTGCTCTAATTCTTCCTCTTTCCTTTCTTAGGAAAGAATATAATGGTTAAGAGAAGTTATTAAAAATAAGATTTAGGTTAAGGTTTTTATAGGACAATGAGGAGAATAGAGTAAGGTAATGTAATGAAAGATTGGAATAGGGTAAAAACTTGATGGTAAGGATTTGCTGAACTAACAAATTGAACTGGAATACAAAAAAGGGAGGTATGAGGAGGTCTGGGAAAATAAGTGTATGGAAGATATGTTATGAAAATTAATGTGTTTTTAACTGTTTTTATTTTGTATGTTTTTCTTTTTTGTATTTTCTTTTTATTTTTCATTTTTCTTGTTATAATTTGGAAAACTCTAATAAAATATCTTTTTTTAAAAAAGAACATGGCTCTCTATCAAGGGCTGTTTCAGACTCAGGCTGTGGCTATGGCTGTTGCTCTGGTTCTGGCTCTGGCTCTTTCTCAGGCTCTGGTTCTGAATGAGGGCTTGGTTCTGGCACTGATTCAGGGTCTTGCTCTGGCTCTGGCACTCTATCAAGGACTGTTTCAGACTTAGGCTGTGGCTCTGGCTCTGTTTCCATTCTTACAATGGAATGTACACAAAACAATAATCCTTTCTATATAAATTTTCCAATACATTCTGAAAACATAATAAATCCTTAATTGTTGTCCACCTCCTTTTAGTTCCTTTATCACTCGAATGCTAGCACGGAGTCAAAACTATTATTGTATTTTTGAACATATCTTGTATAAGCATCCCATTTTTCTGCAAATTTTTGCTTTGAGATTCCTCTGAGTTTGCTAGTCAATTGAGCCGTCTCCACCAATTCCTGTAATTTGATTTGCCAATCTGTTATTTTTGGAGCCTCATGATCTTTCCATCCCTTGGCCACAAGTATACGAGCTGCTGCGGTTGCATACAAGAATACCTCTCTTAGATTCTTTGGAATCTCTTTATCTAAAATACTTCATAGAAATGCCTCCGTTTTTTTCAAAATAAAAAATTCCTTCCAGTAGCACCTTAAAGACCAACTAAGTTAGTTCTTGGTATGAGCTTTCGTGTGCATGCACACTTCTTCAGATACTAACTTAGTTGGTCTTTAAGGTGCTACTGGAAGGAATTTTTTTATTTTGACTATGGCAGACCAACACGGCTACCTATCTTTATCCGGTTTTTTCGTAAAAGTTATCCCCATCATCTTTTTTAATTCATCGTATATCCCCCCCCCAAAAAAAAATCTTTATCTTTTCACACGTCCACCACATGTGGCTCATGTCACCGTTATTTCCTCCACATCTCCAACAGAAAAGCCTTCCAAAAAGCAAATCTCTCATTTGCAAAATCTTACACACCACATTAAACAGGACGTTGGACTTTCTGGCCTGTGGGACTCATTCACCCAGTGGCTCACTGGCTGGTTGCCAAACCTGAATTGGCTTCGTAATCTCTTTCAATATGCCATTATTATAACATGTATATTGATTTTGCTATGTTGCTTCCTCCAATGCATTCCTGGACTCATAAGTCTTTTGTCTCGGCTTCTCTCTCCCCCTCAGCCACCCAATAAAATCATTGCTGCCTACTTTGCGAAACTGCAGCACCAGCAGTAAACATTAGGGGAGATGTATCCCGTATGACACCTACCTACTCGTCTGTCATTCATTTCAACCCAACAGGGTGTCATGACCTTCTAGATCTAAAATATCCCAATTTTTTAATAAATACCAATCTTTCAACCAGAGAAGACATGAGGCTTCGTAATATAGCTTCAAATCTGGTAACCCGTAGCCACCTCTTTCTACAGTATCTATTAATATCTTATGCTTTACTCTTGGTCTTTTACCCTTTCACAAAAATTTAGAATATCTTTTTGCCACTTGTGAATACTGCTGGTCTTTCCTGTAATTGGAATCGTTTGGAATAGAAAGAGTAGCTTCGGTAAAACTATCATTTTAATTACCGAAATACGGCCCAGGAGTGATAAATTTAACCTTGTCCATGTCTCCAACTGTCTTTTGATATCTTTCAAACAATTGGTATAATTATCTTCATATAAGTTAATATTCTTTGGTGTTATCCATAATCCTAAACAATTGATTTTGGGGTAGATTTTAATGTGTAATATTTGTTCTAATTCTGCTTTTTCATCTGGTGACATATTTTTAACTAATAGTTAAAATCGTTTCTCTATTTCTTTAGGGTTGTTTATTATTTTGCCTTTGCACTTAACTCTATTTATAAGCCTTTCTGCCTCTCTCTTCTGTAATTGCCATGCTAATAACCAGGCTCAGGTTCTGTTTCAGGCTGTGTCTCTGTTTCAGGCTCTGGCGCTGTATCAAACACTGTTGCAGACTCAGGCTGTGGCACTATGGCTGTAGCTGTGGCTCTGGTTCTGTTTCAGGCTCTGGCACTGTATCAAGAACTGTTTCAGGCTCAGGCTTCTGCTCTTTATTAGGCTTTGTCTCAGTCTTTGGCTCTAGCACTTATTCTAGCTCTATTTCAGGCTCGGCCTGTGTCTCAGCCTTTGTCTCTGTTTCACGCTGTTTCTCTGTTTCAGGCTCCGACGCTGTTTCAAGCCCTGTATCTGCCTCTCCCTCTGCCCCTGGCTACCTTTAAGCATCAGGCTCAGTTTCAGACAGTGCCTCTTTTTCAGGATCCAGCACTCTATCAAGCACTATTTCAGACTCAGGCTGTGGATCTCGGCTGTGGCTGTGGATCTCGGCTGTGGCTCTCGGCTCCGTCTGTGGCTCTGTCTGTGGCTCTGGCTCTCTTTCAGGGTCTGGTTCTGAATGAAGATCTGGTTCTGACTCTGATTCAGGGTCTCATGATGGCTCTTCCTCTGCCTCTGCCCCAGCTATGTTTCAGGGTCTGGCTCTCTTTCAGGCTCTGGTTCTGAATTAGGGTTTTGTTCTGGCTCTGGCTGTGTCTCTGGCTCTGGCTCCAGCTCCAGCTCCGGCACTGTATCAAGTACTGTTGCAGACTCAGGCTGTGGCTCATGGCTGTGGCTGCAGCTATGTTTTGCGCTCCGGCCCTGTATCAAGCCCTATTTCTGGCTCTGGCTCTGGCTCTGGCTCTGGCTCTGGCTCTGGCTCTGGCTCTGGCTCTGGCTCTGGCTCTGGCTCTGGCTCTGGCTCTGGCTCTGGCTCTGGCTCTGGCTCTGGCTCTGGCTCTGGCTCTGGCTCTGGCTCTGGCTCTGGCTCTGGCTCTGGCTCTGGCTCTGGCTCTGGCTTTCTTTCAGCTCTGGCTCTGGCTCTGGCTCTGATTCATGGTCTCACTCTGACTCTGATTCAGGGTCTCGCTCTGGCTCTGGCACTCGATCAAGGACTGTTTCAGACTCAGGCTGTGGCTGTGGCTCTGCCTCTGTTTCAGGCTAAGGCTCTGTTTGAGGCTGTGTCTCTGTTTCAGGCTCCGGCACTGTATCAAGTACTATTGCAGACTCAGGCTGTGGCTCGTGGCTGTGGCTGTTGCTCTGGTTTGGCCTGTGGCTCTTTTTCAGGCTCTGGTTCTGAATGAGGGCTTGGTTATGGCACTGATTCAGGGTCTCGCTCTGTCTCTGGCTGTGTCTCTGTTGCAACTCAAACTGTGGTTTGTTGCTGTTGTTGTTGTTTTCTTTCTGGGGTGGGACAAATGTTTAGTTGGGGCGGGGATTATTTTAAGTTTAGCATAATTGTTTCTTGCTTTGTTTTTCTTTTACTATTTTTTTAGGTTATTGTATAGTTTGTATTTTGCTTTTTAAGGGGAAAGGGTCAGGGCTGCCTGGGAGGGGGCCTCAGCCAACAGAATGGCTGGGGCAGGTTCCCTACGGGGGGATGTATTGGAACACCCAATCTCTGTTATCGCGGGTGGGAGGAGCAGTTGCGCTAAGACCAGACCACGTCTTTACCGAAGATCTGGTTCTGACTCTGATTCTGATTCTCTCATACTGGCTCTCTATCAAGGGCTGTTTCAGACTCAGGCTGTGGCTGTGGCTGTTGCTCTGGTTCTGGTTCTGGTTCTGGCTCTTTCTCAGGCTTTGGTTCTGAATGAGGGCTTGGTTCTGGGACTGATTCAGGGTCTCACTCTGGCTCTGGCACTCTATCAAGGACTGTTTCAGACTTAGGCTCTGGCTCTGGCTCTGTTTCCATTCTTACAATGGAATGTACACAAAACAATAATCCTTTCTATATAAATTTTCCAATACATTCTGAAAACATAATAAATCCTTAATTGTTGTCCACCTCCTTTTAGTTCCTTTATCACTCGAACGCTACAACGGAGTCAAAACTATTATTGTATTTTTGAACATATCTTGTATAACCATCCGATTTTTCTGCAAATTTTTGCTTTGAGATTCCTCTGAGTTTGCTAGTCAATTGAGCCGTCTCCACCAATTCCTGTAATTTTATTTGTCAATCTGTTATTTTTGGAGCCTCGTGATCTTTCCATCCCTTGGCCACAAGTATACGAGCTGCTGCGGTTGCATACAAGAATACCTCTCTTAGATTCTTTGGGATCTCTTTATCTAAAATACTTCATAGAAATGCCTCCGTTTTTTCCGTAAAAGTTATCCCCATCATCTTTTTTAATTCATCGTATATCCCCCCCAAAAAAAATCTTAATCTTTTCACACGTCCACCACATGTGGCTCATGTCACCGTTATTTCCTCCACATCTCCAACAAGCATTCGCCAAATTTTTATACATTCTTGATCATCTGGAAGGAGTGAGGTACCACCTATGAGCCATTTTCATCATGTTCTCTCTTATATTATAGCTGGCTGTAAATTTCAAATTTACATTCCATCAGTTTCCCTCACCTTTTAGCATAATTGGACGGCCCACATCTTGGGCCCACTTTATCATTGAAGCCTTAACCTCCTCATCCATTACTTTGTAGTCTAAAAGAAGTCTATACATTTTTGCTATTATTTTGGTTTTACTATTCAGTAGTTCTCTTTCAAATCTTGAAGGCTCCTTTTCAAAACCTATCTGCTTATCCTGTCTGAACACTTCATTCACCTGGAAGTAATCTAGCCAACTAGAAAAGTGATCTTTTATTTTCTCATAACTTATCAATATTAGTTCACCTTCCTCCCTGTTACAATATTGAAGCAATGCAGCCACGAGCTGCTGGTAGCTTGAAAACAAAACATAATGGGAATGTTGGGACTGTTCCGTGGGAAACAGAGGGACAGTCAATTCATAGTGCAGAGGGCACCGGAATTAGCTCAGAGTGTAATATGAGCTGGACAGGAAGTGTTTGTTCTCTCTCGACTGCAGGAGTATGAAGAGAGCAGTCATGTTTTCTGTAATGCTGCAAAGACAGAAATAAAGGCATGTAAATACGTTTCTGTCTATCTCTTTCCCCTGCCGGGGGGGGGGGCAGTTAAGAGGGGGGTGTTCTTCTCACGCTGAGAAGGATCGCCTATTGCAACCTCTGCCTGGATCTTGCAGGGAAAGCAGACAGGGAGGTCAACAGGAGACCAAGCCGGGTGCCTGGGAGAGTTGCCAGTTTCTCCTGATAAAGGCTTGATTTCCGACATCTGGTAGCATGTAGCCGATGGTTTTGATCCATGAAAGCAACAAGAGAGGTTGATGGATCGTACTTCATCCTCTGCAAGGAGATAAGGAAGATATGGTAGCGTGCGGATGGAAGCTACAAGGACGGCTGAGCACCGGAGGAGGTGTTTTTGCCGAGCAACGGATTCCCTCAAGGTATGGTGATTTTATGGCTGTGAGAGTGAACGCGAATTGAAGCATTCTTCAGTTCACTGAGTGTCTGCTTTTGGATGAAAACAGCACTGAGAGAGAGCCACATTCCTCGCATTCCTGAGTCTTGATAAGCCAGTTGCTAAGCAACGAAACGTCAGTAAAGTGGAAAGTTACTAGCCAACGGAAAAGGGGCTGGGACTGTGAAAGGCTGGAAAAACACTGGCAAAAATTCCAGTGTTTGTTTTGTCTGCTATCTCACTGCTCTTGGAGGGACTTTCAAAACAGCCTGCGTTTAGCTGCAAAGTGCAACGCAGTGAACAGCCAATAGACTCTTGGAATTTTACAGGTTTGAGAGTGAGAGCTGAGGCTTGGATTCAAAATGGATACCAAGAAGGGGGGAGGCTTACCTTACCCACCTCCACTGACTAATGACAATTATTCCTCATGGTCTGTAAAGATGAAAGCCCTGCTTCAGAATCAGAGGATTTTGGGGGTGATTGATAACCCCATCCCTGCTGCACCAACGCCAGGTTGGAATTCACAGAATATGAGAGCCAGGACGGCCATAATTCTGTGTATCTCAGATGATCAACTCATGCATATTCAGGATTTGGAATACGCGCGTGAGATTTGGCAAACGCTGCGTAGAATACATCAGAGAGATGCTGGTTCTTCAGCATTGCTGCATTTTGAAAAACTGCAGCAAGCAAAGGCTCCAGCAGCTCAGTCAGCTGCTTGTGGCTGGAAAGCCAGACAGGATGTTTGTGACTGTTGCCATGGAAACAAAGGGGCAGTTCATTCTGTACTGAGCACCGGATGTTAGCTCAGTGTGTGTGTGTCATATGACCCGTACTGGAAGTACATGGGTGGAGTTTCTTCTTGCTGTTGTCGAGTGCAGACGTGTTTCTCTGTACTGATATGAGAGACAGAAATAAAAGATGTAAATAGTTTTCTGTCTGCTTCTTTCCCCTCTCTGGGGGACACCAAAGGGGAGAGATGAAGAACGGTGTGTTCCTCTCACACATCTGAGAAGAATCGCCGGGACCTCGCCTGCTTATCAGCAGAGTGGAGACGCGGGGAGGTCGACAGGAATATCTGCCGGTGCCTACGCTGTGGCACATTCCTCTGACCCAGGCAGAATTCCAACAGTGGCAGCCTTCGGATGGTTGCTGTTTTCTTCGATCCATCGGACATCTGGATGAGAGGCTGGTGAAAGGTCCTCCTCTGCTCCATGGAAGCCTGATTTGAGAGGCTGATTCTCTGCGGCCAGAAGCTGACCAGAAGAAGCTGATAGCAAAGCCGATGCTCAAGGTATGAGACTTGAAGGGCTTAAAAGAGTGAATGCAGAATGATTCATTCTCTGCTTCACGGAGAGCGTGTGTGGGAAAGCAGCTCCAACTTAGAAGAGGCCTGCATACCAGGCATTTTTGTGGTTTCCTGTCCGAGGAAAGGAATGCGCTGTTGCTAGGCAACGTCCTTCAGAAGGCTGTGCCTCAGAGAGGAGAAATGGAAAGTTACTCGAGAGGGCTGGACAGTCAGACTATGCTTCAGAGAGGCGAAAACAAAGTTTGTTATGACTAGGTCCTCACGAACTGCTGGAAGGGACTTTCCAACGCAGCCAGTGTCAGAGTTGCCAGGTGTCAAGAGAGTAAACAAGCCAGCTATTGGATTTTAGAGGCTTGTGTTTGAGAGTCAATGCAAGGACTCAAAATGGATGCCAAGAAGGGGGGAGGCTTGCCTTCTCCACCCCTCCTGACCAATGACAATTATTCATCTTGGTCTGTAAAGATGAAGGCCCTGCTGCAGAATCAGAGACTGTTTGGGGTGATTGAGAATCCCATCCCAGCAGCACCAACGCGTGCTTGGGAATCACAGAATGTGAAGGCTAGGACTGCTATAATTCTGTGTGTGTCAGACTCGCAGCTTGTGCATATACAGCATTTGGAATTTGCGCAAGAGGTTTGGAACGCGCTGCGTACAACGCATCAGAGAGATGCTGGTTCTTCAGCGTTGCTGTATTTTGAGAAGTTGACCAATCTGAGATTAGCGCCTGATGGAGATGTTCAAGCGCACCTGACAGAGATGAAGTTTCTGCGTCAACAGATGGTGGAACGCAATTTCCGTCTACAGGAGGAAGTGTTTTGCTTCATGATGATAAACAGCCTGAGCCGCACCTACAAGGTTGTTGCCAGTCAGCTTGGTTCGCTACCTGCTCAGGATCTAACCGTGGAAAGGGTCTGTGCCGTCGTCCTGAACGAACACAACAGACTTGCTGCACTGGAAGTGAAAGACAAAGGGAGGCAAGAACAGAGTTCGAATCTTCCCACTGCTGGAGGTGATGCCGTAGCATTGAGTGCCGTCCGATGCTACAATTGTGGACAGACTGGGCATCTACAGCGGAACTGTAAGAAGCCGCGACAGTCAAAAGGAGCCAAGAACAGCTCTACGAAGCCTGAGGCGTCAAGCAAAAGCCGTACCAAGTGCCAAATGAAACCTGCAAAGGCGATGATGGCGAAAGGAACCACGCCAGATGTTGGGAACGCATTCATAATCGATACCGGCGCCACGAAGCATCTATGCCCACACAGAGAACTGTTTTCGACGTTGAAGAAGCAAAGCTTCACAGTGAAACAAGCCAACGGTCAAGAACTGGAAGCGACCGGAATTGGAACTGTGTATCTTGAGAGTTTGAACTTGACTATAAGCGATGTTTACCTGGTTCCAGAACTGAAATTTAGTCTGCTGAGTGCTTCGCAGATTGCAAAGAAAGGACTAAAACTGTACTATGATGCTAAAAGATGCAAGATCTACAAAGATGGAGAACTGTTTCTTACTGCCAAAGAGAAAGATGGACTGTATTTGTTGACTTTTGATCAAAGTGATTACATGAAATGTAATACTTCTGATTCTAACGAATTTTCTCTTACAGGTCTGACCAAAGAGAGCACCAAGAAGGTGGCTAAGAAGGTCCACAGAGCTTTTCAGCGGGTGTATGCTGATGTGATTGGTCCTCTAGAACCATCTAGAGGCGGTGCAAAATATTACCTTGTGTGTGTTGATTGTTACACTAATTATTCTTGGGTTTATATGATGAAGAAACCGCAGGAAACTGTAGAAAAGTTTCAGGAGTTTTGTGACAAGGTTAAAAGTATGCATGATGCTAACATTGATTGTCTTTTCACAGATGACAAGCCAGTTTTTCTTTTACAGGATTTCCAGAGGTTCCTGGATGAGAAAGGGATAAGACACAAACTTGCTAGTTCCGAAGAAGCATGGAAGAAATGTGTCTGTGTTAGGGTGAACAAAGAATTGCAAAAAGGGATGCATGCGCAATTGCTGAGTTCACATTTACCACATGATTATTGGGCCGAATCTTTAGTGTCCTATCTTCATGTGTGGTTGAGGAAAGTCTCAACAGAGTTGGGATGTTCTCCTTTTGAGAAGCTGTTTAATAGAAAACCTTCCGTTGCATATTTTAAGGTTTTCGGGTCTCATGTGAGAACAGAAGCTCCAAGTGGGGTAAAGAATGCCAGAGGCATCTTCGTAGGTTATGAAAAAGGTCTCTACAGAGTAATTTTGTCTGAATCTGGTCAGGTGATTCTCACAAAATATCTAGAGAGTGCTCCTGAACAGGAGAGAGTGATTGTTCACACTTTTTCCACAGATGATTCTGATGATTCTGATGATGAGTTTGATCTTATTGAGTTCAGTGGTACTGATGATGATGACAGCGATAGCTCAGACAGCTCAGTTGTCACAGTCATTGAGAGGAAATCTCAAATAATGACTAGACCCTCAGAAGAGGAGGATGAACCACTGATTAAGCTTAGTACTGGTTCTCCAGAGAGTTCAGAGGCTGAACCAGAAAGCAGAGAAGAGCAGAAGCTCTTACGTAGGTCTGAGAGAGCAACAAAGGGAATACCACCCAAGAGGTATTCAAAGGAGTTTGCTAACCTTGCATATGTTGCTGTTGTAAACGACCAAGGACAGATTGAAGCTGTGTCTGAGTCAGAGACAAAGGCACAACAGAGAGTCGTTAACCAAGGTAATGCAAAGTCACACAACCAGAGAGATACATTGGTAAAACCAGTGGCGGGTAGTTCCAAGGGTGGAACTGAAACAACAGGGGAATGTTATAAGTATAACAACTGTTTGTTTTCTTCTCTGGATGACGCTTTGCTCGCAGCACGCATTGATACTTTAGGGGGAGTATGTTACCATAAAGCACCAATGCTGCAGCAAGCAAAGGCTCCAGCAGCTCAGTCAGCTGCTTGTGGCTGGAAAGCCAGACAGGATGTTTGTGACTGTTGCCATGGAAACAAAGGGGCAGTTCATTCTGTACTGAGCACCGGATGTTAGCTCAGTGTGTGTGTGTCATATGACCCGTACTGGAAGTACATGGGTGGAGTTTCTTCTTGCTGTTGTCGAGTGCAGACGTGTTTCTCTGTACTGATATGAGAGACAGAAATAAAAGATGTAAATAGTTTTCTGTCTGCTTCTTTCCCCTCTCTGGGGGACACCAAAGGGGAGAGATGAAGAACGGTGTGTTCCTCTCACACATCTGAGAAGAATCGCCGGGACCTCGCCTGCTTATCAGCAGAGTGGAGACACGGGGAGGTCGACAGGAATATCTGCCGGTGCCTACGCTGTGGCACATTCCTCTGACCCAGGCAGAATTCCAACAGTACGAGCGCATCTGACAGAGATGAAATTCTTACGCCAGCAGATGCAATTTCCCTCTACAGGAAGAGATATTCTGCTTCATGATTATTAACAGCCTTAATCGGACTTATAAAACAGTTGCAAGTCAGCTGGGTTCTCTACCTGCTCGAGATCTTATGACGGAGAGAATTTGTGCCGTGCTTCTCAATGAGAAAGACAGACTTGCTGCAATAGATGTCAAAGACAGGGGGAGAGAAGCTCGGAGTTCAAGCACCCCCGCTGCTATTGCAAGTGAAGAACAGGCTGTTTCTTTGAACGTCGTCCGTTGTTTCAATTGTGGACAGGCTGGGCATCTTCAGCGGAATTGTAAGAAGCCACGTCAACAGAAAGGAGCTAAGGGGAGCTCTGCAAAGCCTGAGGCGTCAGGCAAAAGTCGTACCAAGTCCCAGGTGAAACCTGCAAAAGCATTGCTGTCAACAAAAGCCACATTTTCAACGGAGAACGCTTTTGTTCTTGACACGGGATGCACGCAACACATGACGTCGCACAGAGATCTGTTTTCAACGTTTAAGAAGCAAAGCTTCACTGTGAAACAGGCCAATGGCCAGGAGCTGAAAGCGACCGGGTTTGGAACTGTGTATCTTGAGAGTCTGAACTTGACTATTAACAATGTGTATTTGGTTCCTGATTTAAAGTTCAATCTGCTGAGTGTTTCGCAGATCACAAAGAAAGGACTGACTTTGTCCTATGATAGAGAAAGCTGCAAAATCTTCAAAGATGGAGAGCTGTATCTTTCTGCCAGAGAGAAAGATGGACTGTATTTGTTGACTTTTGATAAAAGTGATTGCATAAATTGTAATGCATCTGAATCTAACATGATTTCTCTTCCAGGTATGACGAAGGACGTCAAGAAGGCGACCGAGGTCGACAGGGCATTTCAGAGAGTGTATGCTGATGTGATTGGTCCTCTAGCACCATCTAGAGGCAATGCAAGATATTATCTTGTGTGTGTGGATTATTTCTCTCATTAAGTGTGGGTATATATATATTGCAGAAACCACAATAAGCCTTAGAAAGGTTTAAAGAGTTTTGTGACAAGGTTAAAAATGTTCATGATGCTAACATTGATTGTCTTTTCACAGATGAAAAGCCAGTTTTTCTTTTACAGGATTTTCAGGATTTCCTGGATAAGAAAGGGATAAGGCACAAGACAGCTGTTTCAGCAGATGCATGGAACGAAAGTGTCTGTGTGCAAGTGAACAAAGAATTGCAAAATGGCATGAAGGCGCAATTGCTGAGTTCACATTTGCTACATGAGTATTGGGCGGAGTCGTTAATGTGTTTTTGTTACAGTTGGATGAGAAAGGTTTCAAAAGATTTAGGAAGTTCTCCTTTTGAAAAGCTATTCCACAGAAAACCTTCTGTTGTCCATTTTAAAGTTTTTGGGTCTCATGTAAAGACTGAAGCTCCAGGTGGAGTAAAGAATGCTAGAGGCATTTTTGTGGGTTATGAAAAGGGTCTCTACAGAGTAATTTTGTCTGAATCTGGTCAGGTGATTCTCACAAAATTTCTAGAGAGTGCTCCTGAACAGGAGAGAGTAATTGTTCCCACATTTCCCACAGAGGACAATTCAGATGATGATGGTGATTTTACTGATTACAGTGGTACTGAGAGTAACAGTGATAGATCGGAGAGCTCAGTTGACACAGTCATTGAGAGGAAGTCTCACACAATGGCTAGACCTTCACAGGTGAAGGATGAACCACGGTTTACTATTGGAACTGGTTCTCCAAAGAGTCCTGAGACTGAACCAGTGAGCAGAGGGGATCAGCACCTCATACGTAGGTCTGAGAGAGTTACAAAGGGTGTACCACCCAAGAGGTATTCAAAAGAGTTTGCTAACTCAGCTGTTGCATGTGTTACTATTGTTGACAACTCAAGACAGGTTGAAGCTGTGTCTAAGTCAGAGACAAAGACACAACAGAGAGTTGCTAAGCGTAACACTACATTCCCTAGCCAAGGTAATGCAGATGCACTCATTCCTTGGACGTCAGACAACCAGAGAGGTACACTTGGGAAACCAGTGGCGGGTAGTTCCAAGGGTGGAACTGAAACAACAGGGGAGTGTTATATGTATAGCAACTGTTTGTTTTCTTCTCTGGATCACGCTTTGTTCGCAGCGCACTTTGATTCATATGGGGGAGTATGTTACGATATTGAAGAAATGCAGCTGCGAGCTGCTGGTAGCTTGAAAACAAACATAATGGGAATGTTGGGACTGTTCCTTGGGAAACAGAGGGACAGTCAATTCACAGTGCAGAGGGCACCGGAATTAGCTCACAGTGTAATATGAGCTGGACAGGAAGTGTTTGTTCTCTGTCGACTGCAGGAGTATGAAGAGAGTAGTCATGTTTTCTGTAATGCTGCAAAGACAGAAATAAAGGCATGTAAATACGTTTCTGTCTATCTCTTTCCCCTGCCCGGGGGGGGGGGTCAGGAAAGAGGGGGGTGTTCTTATCACGCTGAGAAGGATCACCTATCACGACCTCTGCCTGGATCTTGCCGGGAAAGCAGACAGGGAGGTCAAAAGATGTTCCAAATATCTTTTGTATTTTCCATTTTCCCCATACCTTATATATAGCATTTCTTATATATAGCTATATATAAGGTATGGGGAAATGGAAAATACAAAAGATATTTGGAACATCTTTTGACCTCCCTGTCTGCTTTCCCGGCAAGATCCAGGCAGAGGTCGGAAATCAAGCCTTTATCAGGAGAAACTGGCAACTCTCCCAGGCACCTGGCTTGGTCTCCTGTTGACCAATGCCTTTCACGTAGCCACCTTAGCAGGACCACCCATCATACTTGGAATGAGTTGGCTGGCACTGCACGACCCAGTAGTAGGGTGGCATCAGCGGACAGTCACCTTTGGGTCGGCCCACTGTGTAGAGCACTGCCATGGAGGGGAAAACCTGAGGATGGCAGTAGCCAGGGTGGCAGGGATGGCAGTAGGGGGAAAGGGGAAGGTACCACCTCAGTATGCGGACTTGGAAGAAGTCTTCAGCGAGAAGGAGGCGGATCGGCTACCCCCCCCCCACAGGCCCTTTGACTGCCAGATCAACTTACTCCCAGACACTCAGCTGCCAGTAGGTAAGCTGTACGCCATGTCAGATAGGGAGATGCAGGAATTGCGGAAGTTTATTGACAAGAATCTGAAGCGAGGGTTCATAAGGGAATCAAGGGCGGTGGGGGGTAGTCCAGTGTTCTTTGTGGACAAGCGAGACTCCAAGGAGCCCAGGCTCGTAGTGGATTACCGTGGATTGAACAGGGTGTCGGAACCAGTGACCTTCCCAATGCCCAGAATTGATGACATCTTAGCCAGGGTAAGGAAGGGAAAGATTTTTACCAAGCTGGACCTTCGGGGGGCGTACAACTTGATAAGGATGAGGGAGGGGGATGAATGGAAAACCACCATGTTCACCCCTCTGGGAGCCTTTGAGTACTTAGTTATGCCCTTCGGACTCCAATCAGGCTCTTCCACATTTCAAAGTTTCATGCACCATGTGTTGGGGTCCCTGCTCTACAAGAATTGTGTAGCTTTCCTGGACGACGTCCTAATCTACTCAGAGAACGAGGAGCAGCATGTAAAAGACGTCAGGGAAGTGCTGAGGAGACTGCAGGAGCATCAGCTGTGGGTCAAACTGGAGAAGTGCCAATTCCACGCTCGAGAGGTGGAGTTCCTTGGCTATCGGTTGTCGGACAAGGGCTTGGCCATGGACCTGGGCAATTTGCAGGCAGTGCTAGAATGGAAGCCTCCCAAGAACAGGAAGGACGTACAGAGGTTCTTGGGGTTTGGAAATTTCTACAGGAAGTTCATCAAGAACTTCGCCCATCTAATTTTGAGATTAGGTACGTGCCTGGGAAGGAAAACGTCCTCTCCCGCAAGCCCCAATACTCGGAAGGGGAGGGAGGGCCAGAAGTACGTTATGTCATACCCGAGGACCGATGGGTGTGTGTGGGAGTGTTAGTAGGGAGGCAAGAGCTGGCAGGTTTGACGAGGGATGACCAGTATGCACAAACCAAGCTTAGGGAAATCCGAAGTAACGAGGAAGATCAGGGGGGATTTGAAGTAAAAGATGGGGCATTGTACTATAAAGGTGCATTGTACATACCTGAGGGGGATTTGAGGAGCAGAATACTCAAACAACTACATGACAACCCCACGGCGGGACATTTTGGGCAACACAAAACAATGCTACTGGTCACCAGGCAGTTTTGGTGGCCACGGGTGTGGGAAGATGTGAAGGAATACGTACGCGGGTGCCAGCGCTGCCAGAGAGCTAAGGGGGAGAGGGCAGCACCCGCGGGGTTACTGGAGCCCTTACCCACACCAGAGAGACCATGGGAGGTGGTATCAATTGATTTTATGACTGATTTACCCAAGGCCAGGGGGAAAACGGCAGTAATGGTGGTAGCTAACTTAATGACCAAAATGTGCCATTTTATTGCGTGCTCGCATGCGGTGTCTGCAGAAGAAACAGCCAAACTGTTTGTAGAGCATGTTTTCAGGTTGCATGGCGCCCCCTTGAGGATTTTATCCGACAGAGGCCGGCAATTTACGTCCAGATTCTGGAGGAAGCTGATGAGTCTACTGGACGTCGAGGTGAGTTTCTCGACGGCACGACACCCAGAAACCAACGGACAAGCAGAGAGAGCTAACAGCATACTTCAACAATACCTACACTGCTACGTCAACGAGAGGGAGAATGATTGGGTGGACAAATTAGCGCTGGCTGAGTTTGCATACAATAACGCGGAACATGTGTCCACGGGGATGAGTCCGTTTATGGCGAATTACGGGTGTCACCCCAGGGCTTTCCCCGGGGGAGGGGAGGGAAGGTGGAGTGTTCCCGCGGCTGAACAATTTGTGGAAGAGATGGAGGCTTTACACCAACAGCTTAAAATCAACCTGGAAAGGGCAAAGGAAGAGTACAAGAGGCAGGCAGACAAGCACCGCAGAGAGGGGGAAAACATAAGAGTGGGAGACCAGGTGTGGTTGTCTACCAAAGGGTTACCGTTCAAAGGAGGGTGTAAGAAACTACGGCCCAAGAGATTAGGACCGTTCGAAGTAGCCCAGCAAGTAAATTCGGTGGCCTTTAGGCTCAAATTGCCATCTCACATGAAACTGCACCCAGTGTTCCACAGGTCCTTACTCCCACCGTTCAGGGAGGGGAGGGAATTTCTGGGTCAGCAAAGTGAAACACCCTTGCATCCACAGATGGAGGAAAGGGAACTCAGTGGCCATGCAGCTGAAATTCTCGATTCCAGGTGGAGAGGGGGGCGAGTGGAATACTTGGTGGCGTGGGAGGGGGAGTCAGAAGAGGAAAACGCATGGGTCCCAGCAGAAGAGATTAGGGATGAGTATCTGCAGGAGGAGTTTCATAGCAGGTATCCGAGAAAGCCCAAACCACCCGAGAGGTTCTGGGGGGAGCAATTTGGCACCACCGATGAGGAGGAAGAGTTTGTGGGGTTTCCCGCCTCCGAAGAGGAGGAAGAGGAATTATCAGAAGGAGAAGAATCCGACTGGGGAGATTGGGGAGCGAGAAGAGACAGCAGTGTATGGAGAGAGGTACTTGAATCATCAGATGGAGGGGGGAGTTCCTTCCGGGGGTTTCCTGCATCACCGTCCAAGGAACGGATGGGGGAGGGGGAGGGTCCTGGGAGGGAGGTGGATGTCAGGGAACTGACATCGGAGCAGAGTGGAGAGGCTAGGCTCCCAGATTCTGCCGGAGAGGGAACCAGTAAGGGAAGAGAGAGAACGTCCTCTGGGGAAGGAAGTCCAGGTGACACCAGGAAGAAGGGAGAGGCAGAGAGCACTTCGGAGGGGAGGCTCCAAGACGCTTCCAGTGAAGTCAGTGAGGAGAGTGGAGGACCACCGCTTGGCACGCCCACTCTGCGCAGAAGGCTTCCGCGCAGAGAGGCGAGGAGGAGGTTGTCCGTTAAGGAATTCTTATGCTGGAGGAAATTTAGGAGACACCCACTGACGGATTCTACCAGCGACTGAGGCAGCCGCGCAAAAGGGCTGCTCAGCCAGGGAAAGACGCAACCACCCCTAAGCAGTTGGAACAGCTGGAGGTTTACACACAAGCAACCCCAATTCCCATGATTACTCTCTTGCACGATGTAGCTTAATCTGCAAGTACTTGGTTCTTTGCTTGCAACTCTCTGAGTTCAGCAAAGCCAAACACGATCTATTGTCTTGATACACTTGTACAGGACATTTCACAGAAACTCTGATGTCCTTAAACAGTTGCATCAACCATTCACAATCCATGAGTGAAAATGACAGAGCATTGAGTTCTGCTTCACAGGAACTTAGGCTTACTGTCGTCTGCTTCCTGCACAACCAGTCAAACAGGCAGTGGTTGTACATGTAGCATACTCCAGAAGTGCTAGTACCATCCGTGGTGTCACTTCCAAAACTTGCATCTGCAAAGATTTCAAGACCTCCAGTCTTCTGACTGGTGAACCTCAGCCTGTAGTGCAAAGTCCCTTTCAAATAGCGGGCTATGCGCTTCAGAGCTTTCCAATCCTGAACAGTAGGATTGTTAGCATGTCTGCTAAGCAGGTTAGTGCTTACAGCTATGTCGGGTCTTGAACATCTAGCAATGAAATTCAACTTGCCTAGAATGCATCTGTACAGCGTAGTGTCAGAAAACACTTCAGCAGTACTGTCTACCTGGTAACCTGCCACCATCGGTGTGTGTTTGGTGTACCAGAAAATTACCTGCTTGGTCCCTCTCCACCTGCAGAGAAAGATAGTTGGATACCTCACCAAGAGCCTTCATGTCAAAGTGCTCCTTCAGCTGAGCTAGTGTGCTTTGATAAAAAGCCTGAGTCTTCCAAAACATCAGAAGATCATCAACAAAACATAAACAATAGTTTGTTTTGCCCCTCCTCCTTGACAAACACACATGGATCAGCTTTGCCCTGGTGAAAACCTAGAGAAAGCAATGTCTCAGTGAGCTTTGTGTTCCAACACCTGGCACTCTGCTTGAGACCATATAAGGATTTTCGCAGTTTACAGACCATTCCCTTCTGTATCTGCATCCCATCAGGTGGAAGCATGTACAGCTCCTCCCCCAAAATCCTGTACAAAAAAGCTGTATTAATGTCATGATGGGAAACATGCAGTTTCTCCTCCGCAGCGATCTTGAGCATCAGCCGAGTGCTCTCATATTTGACTGTGGGTGAATAGGTCTCGTGGTAATCCTGTCCTGGTACCTGTGAAAAACCTCTGGCAACCAATCTGGCTTTGTGTCTGACAACCTTGCCATTCTGGTCTGTCTTGGCCTTGAAGACCCATTTGCTGCCAACCAGTCTCATTCCTGGGACTACCGGTACCAGTTCCCAAGTTTGGTTCCTATTCAAGGAATCAACTTCAGCCTTCATGGCATTAAGCCAAGGCTCAGCATCTTTAGAGGTTAACTCCTGAACTCCCTGCCCCGATCAGTAAAGAGACAGCCAATACGTTTACCGTGAACATTCTCCAACCAAGCACAGAATGCCTTGAACTTAGGAAACGCTTGCGATTTCTGCTCGAGCATAAACACATGAATGTACCTGGAAAAAGAATCAATTAGAACCATGAAGTACCTTGCTCCACCCAAAGAGGGCGCAAGTGGACCAACCAGGTCTGCGTGCACTAGCTGGTAGGGTTTGGAAGCCTGCCTGCTAGACTCCTTGCCTTTTGGAGCAACCTTCACCTTGTTCTCTGCACAAGATACACATTTCATGTGAAACTTACAGGGTTTGATGTTCAAACCCTCAACCATCTCTGGCATCTTGGCCAGTGCCTTCCAAGAGAGGTGACAAAACCTTCTGTGTGCATCGTGAATGCACCCTGCATGAAGAACTTTGTTAGTTTGTGTAACACAACAAGAATCAGCATTAGACACAGCAACAGCACCATTGTCATCATAAGTTATACAGAACAAACCATCTATAAACTTTGCATTCAAAATGTCCTCTTTGCCTTTTCTGATGACACAGACGCTCCTCTTGAAGGAAATCTCAAAACCACGCCCAGTAAGCTGTGGGACACTGAGCAAATTGTCTGCAGCACCTGGAACATATAGTACATCTTTGATGGTAGTGTGCAGACTTGCCAGTCTCACAGTCACCTTCTTGAGGTTTGAAGGAGATAAAGAGATGGCGGTCTTTTGATACATGGCGGGTACACCCCGAATCAATAACAAACCTGCCCTGGGCCTTTGGAGCAGTCTTTCTGGCAAGCAAAACCTTGTTTTCCACCGGCGTGGGCTTTTGCAGCTTGCCCCCCTGCTCCTGGCCATCAGACATGCCTTTAGCCTTTGGTGAAGCTGTGCCAGCAAACAAAGCCTTGTTTTCCACTGGCGTGGGCTCTTCACCCTCCCTCTGCTTCTGGCCATCTGCAGGCATCTGCCTCTGTTTACTTCTGGCCTTCCGGTATCTGTGAGGATGACCTTGGCTCCCATGAGAAACAGAGTTCTCAGCTGCCGACTCCTTGGCTCCCCCTGGAGGCTGGAATGCTGCCTGGGATGACATCACAGTCAGCTCCCCCTGCAGCTTGCAACCGGTGCCCTCAGCATCCCTGCATTCACTCGCATTCTGGGAAACAGCCAGGACCTCCGATGCAGTCAAACTCTGGGCTGGGATGACTGGCAGGCGGGCTATCTTCAAAGCATTCCACATCTTACGTGCAGTCACGTTGCCAGCTAACGTTTTAATTTCCTCCAGAGAGACGGACAAGACTATTACGTCAATGACCCTCGAATTCTGGGCTCTCCATCTATCTGTCAGAGGAACTGGAGGGGCTTCAGACACAGTATGCCACACTCCAAACTGACGCAGCAAACTCTCACACCATTTTGCCCAGGTTTTATACTTGTGCCGATTTAACTTTGGGCACTCAGCAGCCTCAGAAGCTTGGAAAAACTCCATTCCAGTTCTGTTCTAAATGTTCTTTAACTTCTTCTGTTGTTTCATTTCCTTCCTTATAGATTTCTCTAAAGAATTTGAGAAATCGTTTCTCTATTTCTTTAGGGTTGTTTATTATTTTGCCTTTGCACTTAACTCTATTTATAAGCATTTCTGCCTCTCTCTTCTTTAATTGCCATGCTAATAACCAGGCTCAGGTTCTGTTTCAGGCTGTGTCTCTGTTTCAGGCTCTGGCGCTGTATCGAACACTGTTGCAGACTCAGGCTGCGGCACTATGGCTGTAGCTGTGGCTCTGGTTCTGTTTCAGGCTCTTGCACTGTATCAAGCACAGTTTCAGGCTCAGGCTCAGGCTTCTGCTCTTTATTAGGCTTTGTGTCAGTCTTTGGCTCTAGCACTTATTCTAGCTCAATTTCAGGCTCGGCCTGTGTCTCAGCCTTTGTCTCTGTTTCACGCTGTTTCTCTGTTTCAGGCTTCGACGCTGTTTCAAAACCTGTATCTGCCTCTGCCTCTGTTTCAGGCTCTGGCACTCTATCAAGCACTGTTTCTGGCTCTGGCTCTGGCTCTCTTTCAGGCTCTGGTTCTGAATTAGGGTTTTGTTCTGGCTCTGGCTGTGTCTCTGGCTCTGGCTCCAGCTCCAGCTCCGGCACTGTATCAAGTACAAGTACTGTTGCAGACTTAGGCTGTGGCTCGTGGCTGTGGCTGCAGCTATGTTTTGCGCTCCGGCCCTGTATCAAGCCCTATTTCTGGCTCTGGCTCTGGCTCTGGCTCTGGCTCTGGCTCTGGCTCTGGCTCTGGCTCTGGCTCTGGCTCTGGCTCTGGCTTTCTTTCAGCTCTGGCTCTGGCTCTGTCTCTGATTCCTGGTCTCACTCTGACTCTGATTCAGGGTCTCGCTCTGGCTCTGGCACTCTATCAAGGACTGTTTCAGACTCAGGCTGTGGCTGTGGCTCTGCCTCTGTTTCAGGCTAAGGCTCTGTTTGAGGCTGTGTCTCTGTTTCAGGCTCCGGCACTGTATCAAGTACTGTTGCAGACTCAGGCTGTGGCTTGTGGCTGTGGCTGTTGCTCTGGTTCGGGCTGTGGCTCTTTTTCAGGCTCTGGTTCTGAATGAGGGCTTGGTTATGGCACTGATTCAGGGTCTCGCTCTGGCTCTGGCTGTGTCTCTGTTGCACCTCAAACGGTGGTTTGTTGTTGCTGTTGTTGTTTTCTTTCTGGGGTGGGACAAATGTTTAGTTGGGGCGGGGATTATTTTAAGTTTAGCATAATTGTTTCTTGCTTTTTTTTTCTTTTACTATTTTTTTAGCTTATTGTATAGTTTGTATTTTGCTTTTTAAGGGGAAAGGGTCAGGGCTGCTTCGGAGGGGGCCTCAGCCAACAGAATGGCTGGGGCAGGTTCCCTACGGGGGGATGTATTGGAACACCCAATCTCTGTTATCGCGGGTGGGAGGAGCAGTTGCGCTAAGACCAGACCACATCTTTACCGAAGATCTGGCTCTGACTCTGATTCTGATTCTCTGATTCTGGCTCTCTATCAAGGGCTGTTTCAGACTCAGGCTGTGGCTGTGGCTGTTGCTCTGGTTCTGGCTCTGGCTCTTTCTCAGGCTCTGGTTCTGAATGAGGGCTTGGTTCTAGCACTGATTCAGGGTCTCGCTCTGGCTCTGGCTCTGGCACTCTATCAAGGACTGTTTCAGACTTAGGCTGTGGCTGTGGCTCTGGCTCTGTTTCCATTCTTACAATGGAATGTACACAAAACAATAATCCTTTCTATATAAATTTTCCAATACATTCTGAAAACATAATAAATCCTTAATTGTTGTCCACCTCCTTTTAGTACCTTTCTCACTCGAATGCTAGCACGGAGTCAAAACTATTATTGTATTTTTGAACATATCTTATATAACCATCCCAATTTTCTGCAAATTTTTGCTTTGAGATTCCTCTGAGTTTGCTAGTCAATTGAGCCGTCTCCACCAATTCCTGTAATTTGATTTGTCAATCTGTTATTTTTGGAGCCTCGTGATCTTTCCATCCCTTGGCCACAAGTATACGAGCTGCTGAAGTTGCATACAAGAAAACCTCTCTTAGATTTTTTGGGATCTCTTTATCTAAAATAATTCATAGAAATGCCTCTGGTTTTTTTTCGTAAAAGTTATCCCCATCATCTTTTTTAATTCATCGTATATCCCCCCCCAAAAAATCTTAATCTTTTCACACGTCCACCACATGCGGCTCATGTCACCGTTATTTCCTCCACATCTCCAACAAGCATTCGCCACATTTTTATACATTCTTGATCATCTGGAAGGAGTGAGGTACCACCTATGAGCCATTTTCATCATGTTCTCTCTTATAATATAGCTGGCTGTAAATTTCAAATTTACATTCCATCAGTTTCCCCCATCTTTTAGCATAATTGGATGGCCCACATCTTGGGCCCCCTTTATCATTGAAGCCTTAACCTCCTCATCCATTACTTTGTAGTCTAAAAGAAGTCTATACATTTTTGCGATTATTTTGGTTTTACTATTCAGTAGTTCTCTGTCAAATCTTGAAGGCTCCTTTTCAAAACCTATCTGCTTATCCTGTCTGAACACTTCATTCACCTGGAAGTAATCTAGCCAACTAGAAAAGTGATCTTTTATTTTCTCATAACTTATCAATATTAGTTGACCCTCCTCCTCCCCCCTTAATAATGTGTTATACGTTATCCAGTTCTCTTTGATGTTGTTGCTTTTTTTAACAGCGATTGCTTCTAGTGGAGAGTTCCATCTTGGGGTTTTCTGTTCCAAATATCTTTTCTATTTTCCCCATACCTTATTTATAGCATTTCTTATTATATGATTTGAAAAACTCCTATCCGTCTTTATTTTCCCATAATTAAGATAGCCATGCCACCCAAAACGGGTGTTGAAGGAAAGCATTGCTTTTGCACATGACCATGGCATGATGGGAAGCATTGCTTCTGCACATAACTGTGGCATGATGGGAAGTCTTGCTTCTAAGCTTTGTTCTGCTCATGCTGCACAAACCGTGCTGATGCTAAGACATTCCCTCATCACCCTGGTGCGTTCTGTTCACCTTGAGTTCACACCATATCAATCTGTACTTACCCCTCCTTGTACATTCCTTTTCGTACCACTCTGGTACGGGCAGTCCGAAACCATCCCTGTGTAAACTCCGCGTTCCTTTTCCCAACCTTTAACCTGTCTATGATTAATGTCTTATATGCAATAATTAATGTCTTATATGCAACCCTTGCTTTGTACTTATGTTAACCAATCAGCAACAAGCACACACGTGGCAAACGCTGTATAATATCCAATAAAAGGGAGTCTCCGAGGCTTGCTCGAGAGACGCCTCCCGTATGACACCTACCTACTCGTCTGTCGTTCATTTCAACCCAACAGGGTGTCATGACCTTCTAGATCTAAAATATCCCAATTTTTTAATAAATACCAATCTTTCAACCAGAGAAGACATGAGGCTTCGTAATATAGCTTCAAATCTGGTAACCCGTAGCCACCTCTTTCTACAGTATCTATTAATATCTTATGCTTTACTCTTGGTCTTTTACCCTTCCACAAAAATTTAGAAATTTCTTTTTGCCACTTGTTGATACTGCTGGTCTTTCCTGTAATTGGAATCGTTTGGAATAGAAAGAGTAGCTTCGGTAAAACTATCATTTTAATTACCGAAATACGGCCCAGGTATGATAAATTTAACCTTGTCCATGTCTCCAACTGTCTTTTGATATCTTTCCAACAATTGGTATACTTATCTTCATATAAGTTAAAAATTGGTATACTGTATTTTTCGCTCTATAACACGCACCCGACCATAACACACACATAGTTTTTAGAGGAGGAAAATCCGTAGGCATGCCACCCATAGGCATTCCCTCCATAACACGCACAGACATTTCCCCTTACTTTTTAGGAGGAAAAAAGTGAGTGTTATGGTGCAAAAAATACGGTAATTATCTTCATATAAGTTAATATTCCTTGGTGTTATCCATAATCCTAAATACTTGATTTTGTTGTTGTTTTTTATAGAATTCTTATTGGTTTTTCACAGTTTTTATAAACACAAACATTACACAATAGAAACAAACAAACACATAAACAAACATGTATAATTTCAAATCCTTTTTTCTTAAACCTTACTTCACCGACTTCCCCATACCTCCCCTTTCTGAATCCCAATTTCCAAATTTGTTTCAGCAAATCCTGCCCCTTGATTTTATCAAATTTTCCCTTATTCTTTTCCTTTACTTAATCTTTTACAGCTGTAATCCCCTTTTTTCAAAAACCTCAACATTTTAACATTCATTAATTTTACAATGTTTCTTGAGATAAATTTTAAATTTCTCCCAGTCTTCATCCGCCGTCTCTTTCCCCTGGTCACGGATTCTGCCGGTCATTTCAGCCAGTCCCATGTAGTCTATCACCTTCATCTGCCATTCTTCCAGAGTGGGTAGATCTTGTGTCTTCCAATACTTTGCGATGAGTATTCTTGCTGCTGTTGTGGCATACATAAAAAAAGTTCTATCTTTCTTTGGCACCACTTGGCCGACAATGCCCAAGAGAAAGGCTTCTGGTTTCTTAGGGAAAGTACATTTAAGTACCTTTTTCATTTCATTATATATCATTTCCCAGAAAGCCTTAATCTTCGGGCACGTCCACCAAAGGTGGAAGAAAGTACCTTCAGATTCTTTACATTTCCAACATTTATTATTGGGCAAATGATAGATCTTTACAAGCTTGACTGGGGTCATGTACCACCTGTAAATCATTTTCATAATATTTTCTCTTAAGGCATTACATGCCGTAAACTTTATACCGGTGGTCCACAACTTTTCCCAGTCAGCAAACATGATGTTATGACCAATGTCTTGTGCCCACTTAATCATAGCTGATTTCACTGTTTCATCTTGCGTATTCCATTTCAGCAACAAGTTATACATTCTTGACAGATTCTTAGTATTGGGTTCTAACAGTTCTGTTTCTAATTTTGTTTTCTCCACCTGAAAGCCAATTTTCCTGTCCTGTTTGTAAACCTCCATTATTTGGTAATAATGGAGCCAGTCTCGTACTTTAAACTTCAACTTCTCATAACTCTGTAATTTCAGTTTATCCCCCTCTTGTTCCAAAATTTCCCAATATTTTGGCCATTTGGCCTCCATATTGATCTTTTTCACTGCCTTCGCCTCCATCGGCGACAGCCACCTTGGGGTTTTGTTTTCCAACAGGTCTTTATATCTAATCCAGACATTATATAATGCTTTCTGAACAATATGATTTTTAAAAGCTTTATGCGCTTTGACCTTGTCATACCATAAATATGCATGCCATCCAAATACATTGTTAAAACCTTCCAAATCCAAAATATCTGTATTCTCGAGGAGCAACCAATCTTTCATCCAGCAAAGAGCTGCTGATTCATAGTAAAGTTTAAAGTCCGGCAGGGCAAATCCCCCTCTTTCCTTTGCATCCGTTAAAATTTTAAATTTTATTCTGGTTTTTTTGCCCTGCCAGACAAATTTCGAAATGTCTTTCTGCCACCTCTTGAAACAGTCCATCTTGTCAACAATTTGCAATGCTTGAAATAAAAATAACATTCTAGGCAATACATTCATCTTAATAACAGCAATTCGGCCTAACAAGGAAAGCTTTAAGTTTGACCATATTTCTAGATCTTTTTTAACTTCTGTCCAGCATTTCTCATAATTATCTTTAAATAAATTCACATTCTTGGATGTCATATTAATCCCCAAGTATTTCACCTTCTTAACCACGGTCAACCCTGTTTCATTTTGGAACCTCTCCCTTTCGATAGCTGTTAAGATTTTCTCCAATACCTTAGTTTTTTGTTTATTCAACTTGAATCCTGCAACTTGACCAAATTCTTGAATTAATTCTAAAACCCTTTTCGCACTAGTGTCTGGCTCTTGTAACGTAAGTACCAAATCATCTGCAAAAGCCCTCAGTTTGTACTGTTTAGCTCTGACCTGTACCCCTTTAACCAGCTGGTCCCTTCTAATCATATTTAGCAAAACCTCCAGGACTGATATGAAAAGTAATGGGGAAATTGGGCACCCCTGTCGTGTCCCTTTTTCTATTTTAAATTCTTCCGTTATCACATTATTTACAATTAATTTAGCCTTTTGTTCTGAATATATTGCACCCATACCATTCTCAAATCCTTGTCTTACCCCCATCCCATGTAGATTCTTCTTCATAAAACTCCAAGAAATATTGTCAAAGGCTTTCTCCGCATCCACGAATATCAGTACTGCTTTAGTATTTATGTTCACTTCTAGTAGTTCCAAAATGTCTATTATATTCCTCACATTATCTGACAAATGCCTTCCTGGGAGAAAGCCTGCTTGGTCCTTATGAATCTCTTCCATCAGTACTTTTTTCAATCTTTTTGCCAAAATGTCTGCAAAAATTTCATAATCCACATTAAGTAATGATATAGGGCGGTAGTTCTTAAGCTGAGTCTTTTCAGTCTCTGTTTTCGGTATGAGTGTAATATAAGCTTCTTTCCACGATTCTGGTGCCTTTTTCCCCTCCAAAATTTCATTACAGACTTCCTTCAGAGGTTGTAACAGCCACTCCTTCAAAGCTTTGTAATATCTGGAAGTCAACCCATCTGGTCCTGGAGATTTGCCCAGTTGCATGTTTTGAATGGCATCTTCTATCTCTTGTTCAGTTATTTTCTGATTTAGATCTATTTTCCTTTGATGAGAGATTTTTTGTAATCCATATTTCTTGAGAAACTCATCTATATCCCCTTCATTCTGTGGCCCTTGTGAGTATAATTTTTTGAAATAACTCTGGAAGCAGTTTCTAATCTCATTTGGCTTATAAATGTTCTTTCCTTCAACCTCTAGGCTTGTAACCGTGTTTAATTTTTGTCTTTTCTTCAATTGCCAAGCCAGAAGTTTACCACATTTGTCTGCAGATTCAAATGTCCTTTGTCTCATTTGTTTAATCTTCCATTCTATTTCTTGATTCATCAATTCCATATATTGTGTCTGGTATAACTTAATTTCTCTCAAAATCTCTTGGGACTTTGGTTTAGATCTTAATTTCTTTTCTCCTTCTTTTATCTTTTCCAAAATCTTGTCCTTTTTCTCATTTTGACTTCTCTTCTTTACTGTATTTTGTTGTATCAAAAATCCTCGCATAACAGCCTTACTTGCGTCCCAGATTACTCTTTTTTCAACCTCTGTTTTTAAATTTATTTCAAAATAGTCTCTCAAGGTTTTTTGGGCCTTTTTGTAAACTTCTTCATCTCTAAATAAGGTGTCATTCATCCTCCATCTGAAGGAGCCAGCTGTTGTTAACTTCATCTCCATCTTTACAGCATTATGGTCGGAGCAGGTTTTTGGGCAGATTTCCACTTTCTTTATCTTTGGGGCCATCCCACTAGTAACCCATATTTGGTCGATTCTGGTCCATGTCTTCATAGCTTCAGAAAAGAAAGTTCCCTCTCTCTCGAGAGGGTTCTTTGTTCTCCAAATGTCAATCAAGTCCATATTTTCAGTCATTTCAAAGAAAGTCTTTGGTAGTCTCCCATTTTTAGAGATTACCTGTCTTTGTGCTTTATCCATATTTGTAGATACTACTCCATTCATGTCCCCCATCAGAATTAAATTGTAATCCAAATGTTCCAGTAGGATCTCATGCAGCTTCTTAAAAAATTCAGATTTCCCCTCATTTGGTGCATAAATTCCCACGATCAGAAATTTTTCTCCTTGAGCTTGAATTTTGATTGCCAGAAATCTTCCTTGTTCATCCTTAAACATCAATTTTGGTAGCAATTTTTCCTTTGCATAAATCACAACTCCTCTTTTCTTAACTTTGTCAGAGAAAATAAATTCTTGTCCCAACCTTTTGTTAATAAGTAATTTTCTATGTAACATTGTCACATGCATTTCTTGTAAACAAATCAAGTCCAAATGTTCTTTTTTCAATATATGAAACACATTTCTCCTCTTTCGGGGAAGGTTGAGACCATTGCAGTTCCAGCTTAGAAGTTGCAAAGCCATCTTACAGTTATTTACTTGTCCCTCCTGCCGCTCCGAGTAGTTGTTCGTCAGTAATCGGTAGTTTCAGTCCGAATGATAGAGGACTTCCGGTCAGCGCCAGCGATTAATGGCGGATTCCCCTCCGAGCTCCGGAGGGAGTCTGCTCCGCGAGTTCAGGTCTGACCGCTACGGCGAAGCGGAGACCCTTAAAAGTCACAGGCGCGGAAGCCTGTGAACAAGGAGACTCGACGGGCACCTTTGCCCCCCCTCGAAATCGCGAAGGAGCCTTTTTAAAGGCTCCGAAACAGCAGCGGGGTGAGGAGCGGTGCTGAGAGTCGTCATTCAAGCCCGTGGAGCGAAGCCGCATCACCATTGTCGGAGAGCGCTGATTCCTTCCTGCAATTCGGACTGAAAACAACTACCCGTGAGTAGGATACAAATAACAAATTGAAATTGGAACAAATAAATTGGACAATTTGGCCGGAAACGGGAAAGGCAAAAAATAAGGAAGTCTGCCTTTCCGGACTGCAGAGAGATCAAAGCAAAGAGAGTGCAAAGCGTAACCTAAGAGGATTACTTTGAAAATTAGCAAACCTGACATTGAATTTGAAATCCCCCTCATGCATGCAGGAGCAGAGGGGGAGGAAGATTTATTTGATATACCTGCATGAAAAAGGAACTTTTTTGGAAATACAATTTGCTGTCTTAAAACCCTGGGAACGGACTGCCTTGACAGGGAAGCCAATCAGAGGACTGTCACTTTGTTTAAACTGAAACTTAACTCAACTTAACTTAACTTTGTGAAAGTTACAGAGTTACTGGATTATAAGACTTGGGGGAATTGTTACAACAGGAAAGTTGGAATTACTTTAAAGAGACATTTTGTTGCAAGAACTCTGGAGAGTTCCCCCTCTAGAGGATTTGGTTGAAAGACGAAAATGTCTTGCGAGTTCCTGCGGGGTTTTTTTCCTCCCCCCCCTTTTTCCCAAGCCGCTAAGCCGCTTATCAGCTGATCCTAAGCCGCTAAGCCGCTTAACAGCTGATCCGCTAAGCCGCTTATCAGCTGATCCGCTAAGCCGCTTATCAGCTGATCCGCTAAGCCCGCTAAGCCGCTAATAGCGCTAATCTGCTAAGCCGCTAATGGGCTTGCTTCGCAAGATGAAAAAACCGCAAGACGAAGAGACTCGCGGAACGGATTCCTTTCGTCTTGCGAGGCACCACTGTATCTGCCTCTGCCTCTGTTTCAGGCTCTGGCACTCTATCAAACACTGTTTCTGGCTCCGGTTCTGAATTAGGGTTTTGTTCTGGCTATGGCTGTGCCTCTGGATCTGGCTGTGTCTCTGCTTCAGGCTCCTATCAAGCACTGTATCAGGCTCTGCCTCTCCCTCTGCCCCTGGCTACCTTTAAGCGTCAGGCTCAGTTTCAGACAGTGTCTCTGTTTCAGGATCCAGCACTCTATCAAGCACTATTTCAGACTCAGGCTGTGGATCTCGGCTGTGGCTGTGGATCTCGGCTGTGGCTGTGGATCTCGGCTGTGGCTCTAGGCTCCGTCTGTGGCTCTGGCTCTCTTTGAGGGTCTGGTTCTGAATGAAGATCTGGTTCTGACTCTGATTCAGGGTCTCATGATGGCTCTTCCTCTGCCTCTGACCCAGCTATGTTTCAGGGTCTGGCTCTCTTTCAGGCTCTGGTTCTGAATTAGGGTTTTGTTCTGGCTCTGGCTGTGTCTCTGGCTCTGGCTCCAGCTCCAGCTCCGGCACTGTATCAAGTACTGCTGCAGACTCAGGCTGTGGCTCTAGGCTGTGGCTGCAGCTATGTTTTGCGCTCCGGCCCTGTATCAAGCCCCATTTCTGGCTCTGGCTCTGGCTCTGGCTTTCTTTCAGCTCTGGCTCTTAATGAGGCTCTGGCTCTGAGTCATGGTCTCACTCTGACTCTGATTCAGGGTCTGGCTCTGGCTCTGGCACTCGATCAAGGACTGTTTCAGACTCAGGCTGTGGCTCTGCCTCTGTTTCAGGCTCAGGCTCTGTTTGAGGCTGTGTCTCTGTTTCAGGCTCCGGCACTGTAGCAAGTACTGTTGCAGACTCAGGCTGTGGCTCGTGGCTGTGGCTGTTGCTCTGGTACGGGCTGTGGCTCTTTTTCAGGCTCTGGTTCTGAATGAGGGCTTGGTTATGGCACTGATTCAGGGTCTCGCTCTGGCTCTGGCTGTGTCTCTGTTGCACCTCAAACGGTGGTTTGTTGTTATTGTTGTTGTTATTTTCTTTCTGGGGTGGGACAAATGTTTAGTTGGGGCGGAGATTATTTTAAGTTTAGCAGAATTGTTTCTTGCTTTGTTTTTCTTTTACTATTTTTTTAGCTTATTGTATAGTTTGTATTTTGCTTTTTAAGGGGAAAGGGTCAGGGCTGCCTGGGAGGGGGCCTCAGCCAACAGAATGGCGGGGGCAGGTTCCCTGGCTCTCATTCATGTTCTCCCTCTGGCTCTCATTCATGTTCTCCCTCTGACTCTGGCTCTGGCACTCTATCAAGGACTGTTTCAGATTCAGGCTGTGGCTGTGGCTGTTGCTCTGGTTCAGGCTGTGGCTCTTTTTCAGGCTCTGGTTCTGAATGAGGGCTTGGTTATGGCACTGATTCAGGGTCTCGCTCTGGCTCTGGCTGTGTCTCTGTTGCACCTCAAACGGTGGTTTGTTGTTATTGTTGTTGTTATTTTCTTTCTGGGGTGGGACAAATGTTGAGTTGGGGCGGGGATTATTTTAAGTTTAGCACAATTGTTTCTTGCTTTGTTTTTCTTTTACTATTTTTTTAGGTTATTGTATAGTTTGTATTTTGCTTTTTAAGGGGAAAGGGTCAAGGCTGCCTGGGAGGGGGCCTCAGCCAACAGAATGGCTGGGGCAGGTTCCCTACGGGGGGATGTATTGGAACACCCAGTCTCTGTTATCGCGGGTGGGAGGAGCAGTTGCGCTAAGACCAGACCACGTCTTTACCGAAGATCTGGTCTGACTTTGATTCTGATTCTCTGATTCTGGCTTGTTGGGTGTAGTGAAGGGTTAACCTCCTGTGCCTCAAGCCTGAGAGGAGGCGCTTACAAGGAAAGTAAGCCAGGACGTGACGAAAGCAGCTTGGAGTGCTGTGAGCTGAGTGGGAACCGAAAGCAGTTCAGCCGCTGCACTGAGAGAGAAGGATGCAGAGAAAATGCAGCTTGAATCTGATGGTCTTTGTGAATTTTAAACACACTATATTTGAGCAAATAAAGGGATAGTAGGACAGAAGAAACGTGTGGGACTTGTTTACTGCTCTCTCGACACACCCCGCTGTGTACTTCTGCTAATTGCTTTACGATCTACAGAGGCTCCCAGGGGAAGCGTGGCTGGGTACCGAACAATAAAGCAATAAATCTACCGAACATGGCTCTCTATCAAGGGCTCCAGCTCCAGCTCCGGCACTGTATCAAGTACTGTTGCAGACTCAGGCTGTGGCTCTAGGCTGTGGCTGTGGCTCTTGCTCTGGTTCGTGCTGTGGCTCTTTTTCAGGCTCTGGTTCTGAATGAGGACTTGGTTATGGCACTGATTCAGGGTCTCTCTCTCTCTCTGGCTGTGTCTCTGTTGCACCTCAAACGATGGTTTGTTGTTGTTGTTTTCTTTCTGGGGTGGGAGAAATGTTTAGTTGGGGCGGGGATTATTTTAAGTTTAGCATAATTGTTTCTTGCTTTGTTTTTCTTTTACTATTTTTTTAGGTTATTGTATAGTTTGTATTTTGCTTTTTAAGGGGAAAGGGTCAGGGCTGCCTGGGAGGGGGCCTCAGCCAACAGAATGGCTGGGGCAGGTTCCCTACGGGGGGATGTATTGGAACACCCAATCTCTGTTATCGCGGGTGGGAGGAGCAGTTGCGCTAAGACCAGACCACCTCTTTTTGGGAAAATTAATCCTGCGTCCAGTCAGGCTTCCCCTGCGCAACTCTGTTCAGGAGCTGACCTGGCAGGAAGAGCAGAGTAGCAGCGGTCCTGCGTCCGTGTGAGATAAGGGATAAATCACGTCAGGAGACAGTTCGGTTCTTATCTCTAGAAGCGTTTATTTACAAGCAGTAAATCCATCAGAAACTTCCGACATTCTCTGTGCTCCAAAAGCACACACGCAGCCTCTGAGCTGAGCTGTGTCTTAGGCAGAAACGAAAGCAAGTCTGAACAGTGACACAGACTGTGACGCACTTCTCTGCGACAAGCTCCTCCCAGATACAGGACACCACGGAGTTTTAACCCTGTCAGTTCCAAACTCCACACCCCCTCTTGTCCTGCATCTGGGGACAATAGCCAACAATGCTTTCCCCATACACAGACCCTCATAGAACTCCTCGTGCTTCTGGAAGGTTAATGGTTTTGTGAAACCATCAGCGAGGTTCTTGGTTGAGGGACAGTATTTCAGAGCAACTAGCCCCTCCTGAACGCTCTGACATACGTTCCGGAAACGTATGTCCAAATGTTTGGTCCTCGCCTTGAACTGCCCCGTCTCGGCCAATTTGAGGCACGGTTGATTGTCTTCATGCACCACAATGGGTAGACAATTCCCTCCACAGATTTCCTCGACCAAACACACATAGAACTCCAGCTCTCTGCAAACCTCTGATAGCGCACTGAACTCAGCTTCAGTAGACGAAAGCGCTATGAGACTTTGCTTCTGGGACCTCCACCCAATCACTGAGTCCCCAAACTTCACCACTAGGCCTGACACTGATTTGCGATCCTGAAGGTTAGCCCAGTCCGAATCTACCCACGCGGTCAGCTTGACACCACCCTTAGCTGACATCTTGAGGCAAAAATCTTTGGTATTTTGCAGGTAACGAAGCACCCGTTTAATACCATTCCAGGCCTGCACACTAGGACTTGAAGCCTCTCTACTGAGCAGATTGACAGCAAACGCTATGTCTGGTCTGCTCCACTGTGACAGATACAACAGACTACCCAGAGCTGATTGAAAGAGTTCAGTATTTTCGAACACAACGCGTTCTACTTGCTGACACTCCTTCACGTATCCAGCCTCCATGGGTGACTTGGCACCTGCACAATCAGACATCCTGAACTTCTCAAGCAACTGTTCGATCTTACCTTTCTGGCGAAGCAAAAAGCTTCCATCACTTACTCTTGTGATCTCTAAGCCTAAATACGACTTGACGTCTCCAAGCTGCTTGAGCTTGAACCGCTTTCCAAGCTCCTTAGCAAACTTCTCCACTTGTTTACTTGTCTGTGCCATGATCAAGATATCATCAACAAACCCCTGAACCACTTGCTGTTTCAAGCCTGAATCTCTAATGTAAAGACAACTGTCTGCAAGAGATCTCTTAAAACCTAGCTCTTCTAAGGCTTCATGTAGACACATATTCCAATTCCTGGCAGATTGGCGTAATCCATAGATGGATTTGTGCAACCGCCACACGACGCCTGGCTCACTGACTTCAAACCCTGGAGGAGGAAGCATGTACAACTCCTCCTGGAGATCTGAGTTCAGGTAGGCGACATCTACATCAAAATGGTTCACCTTCCAACCTCTCTGTGCTGCTATTGCCAAAAGCGTTCTCAGAGTCTCGGCCCTTGAGGTCGGCGAATAGACCTCTGTGAAGTGAACACCCTTCCTCTGTGTGAATCCTCGGGCCACTAACTTCGCTTCATACTGTGTTTCTCCAGCTTCTGTGGGTTTAAGTCGGTAAACCCACCTGCAACTCACGGCTTGCTTGTTAGCCGGCAGCTGAGTGAGTGAGAACACACCAAGAGACTCCATTGAGTTCATCTCCTTCTGCATCGCCTCACGCCATTTTCTGGCTTCGTCCTGAGGCAATTTCTGAATATCCTCAAAGGATTCAGGTTCACATCTAGCCACACCAACCCAGACACTAGTGGCTTCATACCTTTCCGGTGGCTTACCCTTGGTTGACCTTGCTGACCTCCTCAGCGTGAACTCTGGAACTGCGCCTGATTCACTTGGGCCAGCTACACCATCCTCTGTGTCAGAAACCTCCCCCTCTGACCTGCTGTGCCTTTTTGGCCGCACAGCTGGGTCTGCTGGCGAGGATGGCTCACTCCTGGGCTCAGACTTGACAGAGACCTGAGGAGGGATCATGGGACTCCCTTTTGGAGAGGTTCGGAACCTCTGCCTTGGAGATCCCGGCTCTGGACTCTGTGGCTGTGGACTGTCCACCTCAGCAACAGGTTCAGCTTCATCCTCCTCCTCTTCCTCATCTGAGTCTAACAGAACATCCGGGTTCCCGTGAAGACTTTTCCACCCACTCTGCTCGCAAAACTCAGCACTGCCGCTAATAAGCAGCTTAGACTGGTTGCCAGTAGGGTATGCGAAACGCCACGCCTTTGAACCCGGCTCATAGCCTACAAAGATCATCTTCCTAGATCTTGGCTCACCCTTTCTGCGCATGGCCTTTGGAATGAGGACCCAAGCCTCACAGCCAAACACTCGCAGGAAATCCACTTTCGGTTTCTTCTGATGCAACAAGAAATATGGTGTGTTGCCTACACTGGAATTGTACACCCTATTCTGCAGAAAACATGCTGCCTTATAACTCTCAGCCCAAAAACGCTGTGGCAAACCCGAGTCTGCCAACATAGCATTCGCTGCTTCCTGTAGCGTGCGACGCTTTCTCTCTGCAACTCCGTTCTGTTGCGGAGAGTAGGGGGCAGTCAATCGATGACTGATACCTTTCTGCCTGAAGAACGATTGCAGCGCAGAACCCGTGAACTCCCCCCCCCCCCCCGCGATCAGATTGAAAGGAAATCACCCTGGTAGAGAACCGCAGCTCTACCGCTGTGATCCAATCCCTGATCAGTGCAGCTGCTTCTGACTTTTGTTGAAGCGAGAAAACCCAAGAATGCCTTGAAAAATCACCAATCAGAACCAGAACCCATTTAGACCCAGCTAAAGAAGGTGTTGGCATGCGTCCTGATAAATCTGCATGCACAAGTTCAAAGGGTTTGCTGGTCCTCCTCTCTGACCTGGGGTATGTGCATGTTTTGACCTTTGATTGCCTACAGGCTTGACAATCTAAGTATCTATCACATGCTTTGAACCCACATCCAATTGTGTTCTCTGTGGCCCTTTTTACATACGACCACCCTGCATGTCCGAAGCGTCTGTGCCAGAGGTGTAAACAATCATGGTGTGGTGGGACATTTGCACACTGCACTTGAGCGTCTTCACTGGACTTTCCACTAGCCCCATTTTCCACCAGCCCCATTTCCCCACCAGTCCCATTTTCAATAGGCATCTGCACCAGAAAGAGCCTGTCTTTTCTCTCAACACTGTAGATCTTCTTCCCATTCCTGTAGAAGGAACACAGATTGTTAGAGAACAGAACATCAAAACCATCAGCCATAAGAGCTGATACACTTAAAAGAGAATGTGCAAGCTCAGGAACCACAAAAGCTTGCACCTCCTGATCTATAAAGGGACAGTATAAAAAACCAGTTTCAGTTAGCTGTCTCTGAGATCCATCTGCTAATGTGACGTAGCGTCCAGTTTTAACTGTCTTGCAGTTCCTCAGGAGCCCTCTGGAGGTCACGAGGCAATGTGAGGCTCCCGTATCGACAACAAGAGATAAAGTGTCTCTCTGGCTGTTTTCCACAGTTGCCAAGGCCTTGCTCGCACTCCCACCGGTTGCCATGGCCACAGCCTCCCCCCGACCAAGGCTTTTGCCTTTTCTCAGGAGCTGTGAGGTGATAAGACGCCTTGTCTTTGTTTTTCTCCTGGCCTGCTGCTTTCCCACGTTTCTGCTGGGAACCGGCCCTGGAACCGCCGCTTATCTGCTTTGTTGACATTCCATGCCGGCCGGTATCCTTGCCTTCCTGGGCCTCTACAGAACAATGCCCTTCGCTGTTGGACTTCGCCTCAGAGCACAAACAACTCTTGGAGGCTTTGGGTTTCCCAGAGCTCTTGGATCGGCCTGCACCCCCACTCCTGGGTGCCCAGCTGCCTGAGGAACGGTCTGCAACTGCCTTCCTCTTCCCAGCTCTCAGCCTCTCTCCAGGACCATCACACAGACGTGTTGAAGCATAGAAACAGCTTCCCGGAACAGTCCCAGCCCCCTCTGGGCTTAGTGCTCTCTCTGGGCATCTCTTAGCCCCCTCCTCTGGTCTGGCTCCCACTGCGGCCTGACATGCCGTCTTCAGTGCCTGCCACGCGACCCAGGGCTTCTTCCCTTGGAGCTTTGGCAACAGCCAAGCATCAACGCTGGCCCTTAAAATGGCTAGCACCCTTTGCTCTCTCTCCAGAGCATCAGCCACGTCTGCCTCACAAGCGCCCACTGCTCCTGCAGACCTCTCACTGGGCTGGGCAAAAACTGGACCGGCTTGTGTACACTCCCACAGCTTCTCTTCTGCCAGCCAGTAGTACATGCGCTTACTCCAGGCTTCCCAATTGGCCCCATTCAGTCTTTCGAAGGGGATATTAAAGCTCTCATGGCCCTGCTGTGCCTGGGCAGCAGCCATCTTCCACCCACCGGGGCTTCAAGCGTACTCACGCGTTTGCCAGCAATCTGGACCTCCGAAGCAGCCGTCTTCCTTGGCTTTTGGCTCCGCTCTCCAGCATTCCCCACTGCCCTTCCTGGCAGGAGCTCTCAGCAACGCAACGCTGGCAGTCTTCCTCCCTTCTCACACTTGTCAGGAGACGCGTAACTTCCATAACCTTTGGGAAAATTAATCCTGCGTCCAGTCAGGCTTCCCCTGCGCAACTCTGTTTGGGAGCTGACCTGGCAGGAAGAGCAGAGTAGCAGCGGTCCTGCGTCCGTGTGAGATAAGGGATAAATCACGTCAGGAGACAGTTCGGTTCTTATCTCTAGAAACGTTTATTTACAAGCAGTAAATCCATGTGGTTGTGGCTGTTGCTCTGGTTCTGGCTCTTTCTCAGGCTCTGGTTCTGAATGAGGGCTTGGTTCTGGCACTGATTCAGGGTCTCGCTCTGGCTCTGGCTCTGGCACTCTATCAAGGACTGTTTCAGACTTAGGCTGAGGCTGTGGCTCTGGCTCTGTTTCCATTCTTACAATGGAATGTACACAAAACAATAATCCTTTCTATATAAATTTTCCAATACATTCTGAAAACATAATAAATCCTTAATTGTTGTCCACCTCCTTTTAGTTCCTTTATCACTCGAATGCTAGCATGGAGTCAAAACTATTATTGTATTTTTGAACGTATCTTGTATAACCATCCCATTTTTCTGCAAATTTTTGCTTTGACATTCCTCTGAGTTTCCTAGTCAATTGAGCCGTCTCCACCAATTCCTGTAATTTGATTTGCCAATCTGTTATTTTTGGAGCCTCGTGATCTTTCCATCCCTTGGCCACAAGTATACGAGCTGCTGCGGTTGCTTACAAGAATACCTCTCTTAGATTTTTTGGGGATCTCTTTATCTAAAATACTTCACAGAAAATGCCTCCGGTTTTTTCGTAAAAGTTATCCCCATCATCTTTTTTCATTCATGGTATATTCCCCCCCCCAAAAAAAAAAATCTTAATCTTTTCACACATCCACCACATGTGGCTCATGTCACCGTTATTTCCTCCACATCTCCAACAAGCATTTGCCAAATTTTTATACATTCTTGATCATCTGGAAGTAGTGAGGTACCACCTATGAGCCATTTTCATCATGTTCTCTCTTATAATATAGCTGGCTGTAAATTTCAAATTTACATTCCATCAGTTTCCCCCATCTTTTAGCATAATTGGATGGCCCACATCTTGGGCCCACTTTATCATTGAAGCCTTAACCTCCACATCCATTACTTTGTAGTCTAAAAGAAGTCTATACATTTTTGCGATTATTTTGGTTTTACTATTCAGTAGTTCTCTTTCAAAGCTTGAAGGCTCCTTTTCAAAACATATCTGCTTATCCTGTCTGAACACTTCATTCACCTGGAAGTCATCTAGCCAACTAGAAAACTGATCTTTTATTTTCTCATAACTTATCAATATTAGCTGACCCTCCTCCCCCCCCCTTAATATTGTGTTATACGTTATCCAGTTCTCTTTGATGTTGTTGCTTTTTTTAACAGCGATTGCTTCTAGTGGAGAGTTCCATCTTGGGGTTTTCTGTTCCAAATATCTTTTGTATTTTGCCCATACCTTATATATAGCATTTCTTATTATATGATTTGAAAAACTCCTATGCGTCTTTATTTTCCCATAATTAAGATGGCCATGGCACCCAAAACGGGTGTTGAAGGAAAGAATTGCTTTTGCACATGACCAAGGCATGAAGGGAAGCATTGCTTCTGCAGATAACTGTGGCATGATGGGAAGTCTTGCTTCTAAGCTTTGTTCTGCTCATGCTGCACAAACCGTGCTGATGCTAAGACATTCCCTCATCACCCTGGTATGTTCTGTTCACCTTGAGTTCACACCATATCAATCTGTACTTACCCCTCCTTGTACATTCCTTTTCGTACCACTCTGGTACGGGCAGTCCGAAACCATGCCTGTGTAAACTCCCCGTTCCTTTTCCCAACCTTTAACCTGTCTATGATTAATGTCTTATATGCAATAATTAATGTCTTATATGCAACCCTTGCTTTGTGCTTATGTTAACCAATCAGCAACAAGCACACACGTGGCAAACGCTGTATAATATCCAATAAAAGGGAGTCTCCGAGGCTTGCTCGAGAGACGCCTCCCGTATGACACCTACCTACTCGTCTGTCGTTCATTTCAACCCAACATCTGGTGACCCTCGACGTGCCAGATCCCTTTAGGCAGCCTCATTCTTCACTTGACTGGAAAAGTCTCAGCGCGCTACACCGTGAGTATGGGGGGGGGGGGAGCTTACAAAGTCCCAAAAAGAGCATGCTAAAGAACTGTTTCATTTAGTCAGACAGAGAGTAACAGGTGCGCATAGTTCCTTGAAAGAAATTGAACGATTGTTATGTCATATTGCTTGTGAGTGCCCCTGGTACCCAGAAATAGGGTCCTTGGGGATGGAGACTTGGCAAAAAATCAGAAAAACCCTCTTCGCAGAACCGAGGGGTCCGATTTATTGTCTGCTCACTTGGCAGAAGTGTGCGGATGCTGTCGCTAGATTAGGTCCCCAGGCGTCTCCGTCGGCACCTGCACCAGACAATTCCCCACCAACTGCCCTGCCACCTGCCCTTTTAGCCGCAACAGACAATCTACCTCCTTACCCAAAGCTTTTGCCTCCATCGCAACTTTCTCTAACCCCCCTTCACCTCAGCCCACATCCCCCCCATCCCCCCTTTCCTCCCTCCTTCGCCTGCTCCTACAGGAGCTGTGCGTGCTGCACTTTTTCAAGCTAGACAGGAAGGAATTCTTTCCTTGGAGGAGGAGGCGGGGTGGGCCGGAGAACTGCCGTCTGCTTTCCCTATTTCTTATACTAACCCTGGCACTGCGCAACAACAAATTATGTATGAGACGGTTCCTTATTCTATTCTGAGAGAATTAAGGAAAGCCATTACTGATTCCGGCCTAAAATCCACTTATGTGACAGGAATGCTGGAGGGAATAGCAACTGGTTATACAATGCTACCTCAAGATTGGAAAGATCTGATGCGCATGCTGTTATCCCCGGCTCAGTATGTAGTTTTTGAAAGTGAATTTAAGCATTGCGCAGTAGCCCTGGCTGATCCACAGCATTCAGCCAACCAACTCTTTGGTGCTGGTCCGTATGATAATATACCAGCCCAAGCGCAATTAACACCTTTACATTTTAGTCACACCGCGACCTGTGTGCAACGCGCCTTTCGCAAAGTCCCTGTCTCAGGACAACCACTTAGCTCCTTTGTTAATATTAAGCAACAACATTCGGAGCCCTACCATCAATTTATAGATAGATTGAAAGAATCAGTCACTAGGCAGATTGATGACACTACAGCTCAAAATGAATTGATGAAAAAATTGGCTTTCGAAAATGCAAGTACTGACTGCAAAAAGGCTTTGCAGTCGATCATACATCACCCTAAATATGACCTGGCCGATATGATTCAAGCCTGTGCAGATGTTGGAAGCCAGAGTCATGCGATGTCCTTGCTTGCCGGTGCCATCCAGGCTGGCAACAAGTCCACTGGGAACTGCTTCAACTGCAAGTGCCCAGGTCATTTTGCTAAACAATGCAGAGCCCCTGGCAGGGGTGCAAACAGGAATGGTGATGCCAATAAGGCTAAACCTTCCAAGAAATGCCCGAAGTGCGGTAAAGGCTATCATTGGGCAAATCAGTGCAGGAGTTCGGGAAACTCCTTAGGGGCCCCACTCCCGGGCCAGGACAAATAGGGAGCCCTCCGCCGTTAGTCTCCACTATTAAAACCATCTCAAAGGATACACGCTCTGATTTTACCATCGACTTAATTAATCAAGAAACCAAAGACACTGTTTTACCTGGTGAAATTGTGCTTATGCCCACCCAATTGGCGGGCCCACTACCTCCTAAAGTCGCAGGTTTAATTTTACCCCAATTTTCTGCTGCAAAAGAAGGAAATCACGGTTATTCCAGGAGTTCTGGATCCTGACTATGTGGGCACAATAATGGTTCAACTTTGGAGCCACATGCCCATGCAGTTAAAGAAGGGTGAGTCCTGGGCGCATTTGGTGGTGCTCCCTTCTCACCCTACTGTTTCTATTATTGATAGTAATTTGTACGAGCTCTCTCCTTTTTCTCCGCGGCTGTTAGCTGTAATCCAGCGGATTGGTCATCAGAAACTTCTTCGTAAGTACAAGATAAATGGCAAGGTTCTGGAAGGCTTGATTGACACAGGCGCGGACATTTCTGTAATTTCCAGTAGTTGCTGGGACCCCACGTGGCCCCTTGAGTCTGCCTCTGCAGTTTGGGGTGTAGGTGGACCTCAAACCTCTTCCAAAAGTGTACAGTGGCTTCCTGTTTCTCTGCCTGATAGCTCTGAAACCATTGCATATATCCAGCCTTGTGTGTTAAAAATCCATCTCAATCTGTGGGGCAGAGACTTACTACAACAATTACAAGCTACCATTCAATTAAATGAGTAAGCTTGCACTCCCCCTCCACTGGAAATCAACCACCCCGGTATGGGTAGAACAATGGCCCATAACGGGGGAAAAGCTACTTGCTTTAGTGCTCATTTTCAGCGTTTTGTTTTTGCCTCTTTCTGCTTCCGCTCTTAATAGCGGTAACTCCACACCAACAAATGTGTGGGAATCTTTTGCAAAGACCCTCAATCTTTCTTCCTTTTGCCTAACCCAACAGGTATCAATAGGTGAAATCCTTGGTTCCTGCCTTATCCCTGTTTGCCATGACCCTTATGACATACAAAATGATACCTGGTTTTTCTCATCCATATCCCAAAATGATTCTCTTCACACCCTTGGTTATTCTGGGTGCCACAACTGGGGTAACCAAGTGCGCCGACGCCCACCTTTGGCCATTGATTTGTTGACTCCATACGTGGCTTCTTTTAATGTCACCTGTGCCCGTATGGTCAATTGCACAAAATCCAACTGTGTGAAAATGGGCAAGGATAATTTCCACTGCTCTAATTATGTAAATATTTCTTATGTATATAAATACAAAGAAGTACCTGCTGGCTGGTTCTGGACGTGTCCTGGCTATACATTTAATTACATTCCAGCAAACATCAGCCATGGCACTGTTGGGAAACTGCCAGGGAGATATAGTCCATCATGGCCCCAAGCCAGGTGCCGGACGTCCATCGATGTCCCCCGTAGACAGGCAGATCCAGCAGTTAGCGACACGAAGCCTTAGAAATAGATTGCCACATTCCAGGCTTGTGTACACTGTTTATCAGCAGAAACACAGCCAAAAGCTTGCACCGCAGAAGAGCATAATTACAGTTTATTTAGCGCTGAACAGAACAAAGGAAAAACATGACCGTTCTGATCTGAGTCTCCGGCCAACTGAGAAAACGAAAGGAAACATCAGAACATAAACATCCTGTGAATAGGACATGCGCAGACTCTGTAACTTACAAAGCCTGCTCCCTTTTAAGGTGGAACGGAAATATCCTAACATCCTCCCCCTTTCCGTGTAACCTGTTGTACCTGTGGTTCACTCAATTGCAACCTTTATACATAAACCTTATGTTGTTCTCTGTTAACAACCTTAGACAACAGATCAGCAGGAATTTCATTTCCTGGCATGTAGGACACCTGAATCAGTCCTTTCTGAATATACTCTCTTGCACGATGTAGCTTAATATGCAAGTACTTGGTTCTCTGCTTGCAACTCTCTGAGTTCAGCAAAGCCAAACACGATCTATTGTCTTGATACACTTGTACAGGACATTTCACAGAAACTCTGATGTCCTTAAACAGTTGCATCAACCATTCACAATCCATGAGTGAAAATGACAGAGCATTGAGTTCTGCTTCACAGGAACTTAGACTCACTGTTGTTTGCTTCTTGCACAACCAGTCAAACAGGCAGTGGTTGTACATGTAGCATACTCCAGAAGTGCTTGTACCATCCGTGGTGTCACTTCCAAAACTTGCATCTGCAAAGATTTCAAGACCTCCAGTCTTCTGACTGGTGAACCTCAGCCTGTAGTGCATAGTCCCTTTCAAATAGCGGGCTATGCGCTTCAGAGCTTTCCAATCCTGAACCGTAGGATTGTTGGCATGTCTGCTAAGCAGATTACAGCTTACAGCTATGTCAGGTCTTGAACATCTGGCAATGAAATTCAGCTTGCCTAGAATGCATCTGTATAGCGTTGAGTCAGAAAACGCTTCAGCAGTACTGTCTACCTGGTAACCTGTCACCATCGGTGTGTCTGCTGGGTTTGCATCAACCAAATTCAACCTGGTTAATACATCAGCAATTTTCTGTGTTTGGTGTACCAGAAAATTACCTGCTTGGTCTCTCTCCACCTGCAGAGAAAGATAGTTGGATACCTCACCAAGATCCTTCATGTCAAAGTGCTCCTTCAGCTGAGCTAGGGTGCTTTGGTAAAAAGCCTGATTCTTCCAAAACATCAGAAGATCATCAACAAAACATAAACAATACAGTTTGTTTTGCCCCTCCTCCTTGACAAACACACATGGATCAGCTTTGCCCTGGTGAAAACCTAGAGAAAGCAATGTCTCAGTGAGTTTTGTGTTCCAACACCTGGCACTCTGCTTGAGACCATATAAGGATTTCTGCAGTTTACAGACCATACCCTTCTGTATCTCCATCCCATCAGGTGGAAGCATGAACAGCTCCTCCCCCAAAATCCCGTACAAAAAAGCTGTATTAATGTCATGGTGGGAAACATGCAGTTTCTCCTCCGCAGCGATCTTGAGCATCAGCCGAATGCTCTCATATTTGACTGTGGGTGAGTAGGTCTCGTGGTAATCCTGTCCTGGTACCTGTGAAAAACCTCTGGCAACCAATCTGGCTTTGTGTCTGACTACCTTGCCATTCTGGTCTGTCTTGGCCTTGAAGACCCATTTGCTGCCAACCAGTCTCATTCCTGGGACTACCGGTACCAGTTCCCAAGTTTGGTTCCTGTTCAAGGAATCAACTTCAGCCTTCATGGCATTAAGCCAAGGCTCAGCATCTTTAGAGGTTAACTCCTGAACCTCTTTGAAGCTTGAAGGTTCCCATACCTTCTCTGAGCTACTAAGAACAGCAGTTGCTGTCTTAGCAAACTCATCAGCATACCTCTTTGGAGGTCTGCCCTTGGTCGCCCTTTCAGACCTACGTACTAGACGCAAGTCTTCTGGACTCATCTCCTCTTTCTTTGGAGAAAATTGACCAATGGTGAACAGTGGTTCTTCCAGTTCATTGTCAGACGCATCAGATGGTCTGACTGAGGCCTTTGCGCTCTGGTAGTCTGCTGTGTCATCACTGTCACTGACACCAGCAGCAGCACCGCCCACTGAACTGGAATCCGAACTCTGATCATCATCATCATCATCCTCATCCTCCTCCTCATCATCATCAGCAGCAGCTTTCTCATCTTTAGCTGCTTGCTTGACATCACCTTCATCCTCCTCTGGGTAACGCTGGAAAATTCCCACATTTTCCCCCCACTTAGGATTGTACTCAACACTCCTTGTGAACTTTATGGACTTAGAGTTAGTCATCCATACCCTGTATGCACCTTTTTCGTACCCCATGAACAAACCATGTGCCCCACGCTTCCCAAGCTTGTTGGTTTGTTGTGTGCGTACCCACATGTCAGAACCAAAGATTTTCATATGTTTGGTGTTGGGTTTCTTGCCAAACATCTTCTCATAGGGGGTACAACCAATGGGTGATGACAATCTGCGATTAAAGGAGTAAACCAAATTCCCCAAAGCCTCCCCCCAAAACTTATCAGGGAGATTGGCATCATGTAACAAGGTTTTGATTCCTTGCAGCAATGTCTGATTTGCTCTCTCCGCAAGCCCATTCATCCATGGTGATCTGGGCGTTGACATGTCATGCTGGATTCCCTTCTCAGTCAGGAAAGCTTCAAACTGCTGAGAAGTAAACTCCCCGCCCCGATCAGTAAACAAACAAGAAATACTTTTACTGTGCACATTCTCCAACCAAGCACAGAATGCCTTAAACTTTGGAAACGCTTGCGATTTCTGTTTGAGCAAATACACATGAATGTACCTGGAAAAAGAATCAATCAGAATCATGAAGTACCTTGCTCCTCCTAAAGAGGGCGCTAGTGGACCAACCAGGTCCGCATGCACTAGCTGGTAGGGTTTGGAAGCCTGCCTGCTAGACTCCTTGCCTTTTGGAGCAACCTTCACCTTGTTCTCTGCACAAGATACACATTTCATGTGAAATTTACAAGGTTTGATGTTCAAACCTTCAACCACCTCTGGCATCTTGGCCAGTGCCTTCCAAGAGAGGTGACCAAACCTTCGATGCGCATCATGAATGCAACCTGCATGAAGAACTTTGTTAGTTTGTGCAACACAACAAGAATCAACATTAGATACAACAGCAGTGTCGTCATAAGTTATATGGAACAAACCATCCATAAACTTTGCATGCAAATAGTCCTCTTTGCCTTTACTGATGACACAGACGCTCCTCTTGAAGGAAATCTGAAAACCACGCCCAGTAAGCTGTGGGACACTCAACAAGTTGCTCGCCGCTCCTGGAACAAAAAGTACATTACTGATGGTAGTGTGCAGACTTGCAAGCTTCACAGTCCCTTCTCCTGCAATTTGCAACGTCCTTCCATCAGCCAGGTGGATCTCACCTTCCTGAGGCTTGAAGGAGATAAAGAGGTGCCGATCCTTCGAAATGTGGCGCGTACAGCCTGAATCAACAACAAAGCTGCCTTTGGCTGTTGGAGCAGTCTTTACAGCAAGCAAACCCTTGTTTTGCAGCGGCGTGGGCTTTTGCAGCTTGCCCCCCTGCTGCTCCTGGCCACCAGACGTGCCTTTAGCCTTTGGTGAAGCTGTGCCAGCAAGCAAAACCTTGCTTTCCACTGGCGTGGGCTTTTGCAGCTTGCCCCCCTGCTTCTGGTCAGCAGACGTGCCTTTAGCCTTTGGTGAAGCAGTGCCAGCAAACATCGCTTTGTTTTTCCCTGGTGCGGGCTCTTCACCCTCCCTCTGCTCCTGGCCATCTGCAGGCGGCTGCGTGTGTTTACCTTTGCCTTTCCGGCCTCTGCAAAGGCGATGGCCTTGGTTCTCACGAGAACCAGAGCTCTCAGCTGCCGACTCCTTGGCTCCCCCTGGAGGCTGGAATGCTGCCTGGGATGACATGACGGTCAGCTCCCCCTGCAGCTTGCAACCGGTGCCCTCAGCATCCCTGCATTCACTTGCATTCTGGGAAACATCTAGGACCTCCGATGCAGTCAAACTCTGGGCTGGGATTATTGGCTTGTGAGCTTTCAACAAAGCATTCCACATTCCACGTGCAGTGGTGTTGCCAGCCAGCGTCTTAATTTCCTCAAGAGAGACGGATAAGACTATTACGTCAATGGCCTTCGAATTCTGGCCTTTCCATCTCTCTGTCAGAGGAACTGGGGGGGCCTCATTCACGGTATGCCATACTCCAAACTGACGCAGCAAACTTTCACACCATTTTGCCCAGGTTTCATAATTCTGCCCATCCAACTTAGGGCACTGAGCATCTCCAGAAGCTTGGAAAAACTCCATTCCAGCTTTTTATTTGAGCCGTGAGCCCTTATTTACTTCAGAGACTCGTTATCTTGGCAGCCATTAATCACGAAGCCACTTTGGCGCAGCTCCCAGGCCAATTAAGCCTTGCCGGAGATCAAAGGCTCCTTGCCGAGGTAAAACAGAAAAGCGTCCCTTCCTTTCGCTTTTCCCCCAACATACCTCAAACGCAGTCTGTTGCAGCTTTTACTCTCCTGTCCATGTCTCCAACTGTCTTTTGATATCTTTCCAACAATTGGGATACTGCCAGGGAGACAAAGTCTATCATGGCCCCAAGCCGTCTGCCGGACGATCCATCGATCTCCCGTAAGCACGCAGTATCAGCAATTAGCGACATGAGTTTCTAGAAAATATCTTGCCACATTCTAGAGCTCATGCACACTCTATCAGCAGATAATGCACAGCAAAAGTCGCACTCAGGAGAGCATTATTTACAAGTTTTATTCAGCGTTGATCAGAACAAAGAAAGACATGACTGCCTGCGTCAGTGTCTCCAGACACAGAGAGTGAGAAAACGAAAGCAAAAGACACAACAGAAACATCCTGTGAAAACAGGAAATACGCAGGCTGTGACACAAACATCCTGCTCCCTTTTAAGGTGGAACGGAAATATCCTAACAATCTTCATATAAGTTAATATTCTTTGGTGTTATCCATAATCCTAAATACTTGATTTTGGGGTACATTTTAATGTGTATTATTTGTTCTAATTACGCTTTTTCATCTGGCGACATATTTTTAACTAATAGTTGTTTCTGGCTCTGGCTCTCTTTCAGGCTCTGGTTCTGAATTAGGGTTTTGTTCTGGCTCTGGCTGTGTCTCTGGATCTGGCTGTGTCTCTGCTTCAGGCTCCTATGCTGTATCAAGCACTGTATCAGGCTCTGCCTCTCCGTCTGCCCCTGGCTACCTTTAAGCATCAGGCTCAGTTTCAGACAGTGTCTCTGTTTCAGGATCCAGCACTCTATCAAGCACTATTTCAGACTCAGGCTGTGGATCTCGGCAGGCTGTGGATCTCGGCTGTGGCTCTAGGCTCCGTCTGTGGCTCTGTCTGTGGCTCTGGCTCTCTTTCAGGGTCTGGTTCTGAATGAAGATCTGGTTCTGACTCTGATTCAGGGTCTCATGATGGCTCTTCCTGTGCCTCTGACCCAGCTATGTTTCAGGGTCTGGCTCTCTTTCAGGCTCTGGTTCTGAATTAGGGTTTTGTTCTGGCTCTGGCTCTGGCTCCGGCTCCGGCTCCGGCTCCGGCTCCGGCTCCGGCTCCAGCTCCGGCACTGTATCAAGTACTGTTGCAGACTCAGGCTGTGGCTCGTGGCTGTGGCTGCAGCTATGTTTTGCGCTCCGGCCCTGTATCAAGCCCTATTTCTGGCTCTGGCTCTGGCTTTCTTTCAGCTCTGGCTCTGGCTCTGATTCATGGTCTCACTCTGACTCTGATTCAGGGTCTCGCTCTGGCACTCTATCAAGGACTGTTTCAGACTCAGGCTGTGGCTGTGGCTCTGCCTCTGTTTCAGGCTCAGGCTCTGTTTGAGGCTGTGTCTCTGTTTCAGGCTCTGGCACTGTAGCAAGTACTGTTGCAGACTCAGGCTGTGGCTCGTGGCTGTGGCTGTTGCTCTGGTTTGGCCTGTGGCTCTTTTTCAGGCTCTGGTTCTGAATGAGGGCTTGGTTATGGCACTGATTCAGGGTCTCACTCTGGCTCTGGCTGTGTCTCTGTTGCACCTCAAACGGTGGTTTGTTGTTGTTGTTGTTATTTTCTTTCCGGGGTGGGACAAATCTTTAGTTGGGGCAGGGATTATTTTAAGTTTAGCATAATTGTTTCTTGCTTTGTTTTTCTTTTACTTTTTTTAGGTTATTGTATAGTTTGTATTTTGCTTTTTAAGGGGAAAGGGTCAGGGCTGCCTGGGAGGGGGCCTCAGCCAACAGAATGGCTGGGGCAGGTTCCCTACGGGGGGATGTATTGGAACACCCAATCTCTGTTATCGCGGGTGGGAGGAGCAGTTGCGCTAAGACCAGACCGAAGATCTGGATCTGACTCTGATTCTGATTCTCTGATTCTGGCTTGTTGGGTGTAGTGAAGGGTTAACCTTCTGTGCCTCAAGCCTTAGAGGAGGCACTTACAAGGTAGTACGCCAGGACGTGACGAAAGCAGCTTGGAATGCTGTGAGCTGAGTGGGAACCGAAAGCAGTTCAGCTGCTGCACTGAGAGAGAAGGACGCAGAGAAAATGCAGCTTGAATCTGATGGTCTTTATGAATTGTAAACACACTATATTTGAGCAAATAAAGGGATAGTAGGACAGAAGAAACGTGTGGGACTTGTTTACTGCTCTCTCGACACACCCCGCTGTGTACTTCTGCTAATTGCTTTACGATCTACAGAGGCTCCCAGGGGAAGCGTGGCTGGGCGCCAAACAATAAAGCAATAAATCTACCGAACATGGTTATGGGTGAACGTGAAGCGTGTGAGAAAGGGCTTGGAAGACTTTAAAAGGACTGAACGTCAGCTTGATCAACTGCCAAGGCTTCAAAGAGAGCAGAGGGCAGATCGGAGGAGGCTGACGGAGTGGGAGCTGGGAGCCACGTCGTTCGGAGTGCCCAGTTTGGCTGTAGAGTGAGTACTTTTGCAAGAGGCCAACAGAAGGGAAGGGAAGCAATGGCTCAGCCCCGTGCACATGGCTTTGAGTTTAAACTGCCATGTCAGAAACTGACTAGCCAAAATTGGCTGCAGTGGAGCTTTCAAGTGGAGCTTTTGCTGGTGGGGGAGCAGCTTTGGGACGTAGTACATGTTCAGTTTCTGTTAATTGATTCTCATGGGAACTTGCAGATTCTGGCTTCACACAATTAACTCAAGGCAGTGTCAATTTACTCTTGGCAGAAAGCCAAGGTCTGCTTGACCTAGAAACTACTTACTCTGATTGGTTAACGACCAGCACTCAACTCTGTTATCTAGAAATGCTAGCACAGTTTGGTGTTAGGTGTGTTAGGAGTAGGAATAGAAGTGCTGTGTATGGTTATGAGAGAGAGAGAAAGAGAGAAAGAAAGGATTTATTTTGCTTTGTTTTGTATGCAGAAACTCTGCTGGTTTTATTTTTTCCTTTTAATAAATCCTGTAAATAGTTATTCAGAGTCTAGCTGACTAGTCATTTCCACCTCAACTAGCTTCTTCGCTGTGCAGGAAAACTCTGCTACGTTTGGGCTAAAGCCATTAGAGCTATGCCTGACACTTCAAAGTTCCATGAGTACAGCCTCCACAGAATGCAGCTGGGAAAGCAGAGGCTAAGAGGGCTGCAGAGCAAAGTGAAGTTGAGAAGCGTGTGCTTGCTTTTTTGGCAGAAAATGTGGATGCTCAGCTGGTGCCAGTTGTCCTGGGTGCAAAAAGGCCAGAGGCCGCTTGGCTAGCACTCCGAGAAGCTTGTGGAGCTGGGGTGGGAAGCAAAGGCCGAGAAGTGGCTGCATCCGAAAGGGAGAGGCAAGATGGTGCCGGCCACATTCTTGAGAGCCGATACACAGCTGGGAGGAGCTGGGAGCCCCCACAGGGGGGGGCGAAGGGACTGTTGCTGTTGCTGGCAATGCTGCTGGTGCTTTTGCTGAGCCTGGGAGCTGTTTGGATGCTGCAACGTGTCTGTGTGAGGAGCCAGGAGAGAGGCCAAGTGTTGGGAGCCCTTTACCCACCAGAGGGGGTGCAGAAAAACGTCCTGGAGGCCGCGTGAGCAGTGGGGGGGGCAGTGAGCAGTGAAAGCTCAGAGACGCCTCTTTCTCCAAAAGCTGCTAAGAGTTGTTTACGTCGTGAGTCGGAGCCTGGGAAGCTGAAAAGAGCTAAAGGCTTCAAGGCCGGCCACCTGCAGCAAGTAGAGATAAGAGCTGTGGAGTTGTGTGGGAACTCCGAGACAAGTCCGGTCACCATGGCAACTGAGAGAGTTGCATCTACGGAAGCTGTGAAGGTCGTGGGCAAGTCTTCCTGCCGGGGGGAGTCTGTTGCCGTGACAACCAGAAGGACATCTGCAGAAGCCCCAAGGAGGGGGGTAGTGAGAAAATTGTTGCCCTGACGACCCAGGATTGTCAACAACAAGACTTTCTTACTGTAATAATCGACAGTGGAGCCGCCAACTCGCTGGTGCCATCTAGCAGTCTTTTGAGAAATTGCAGGACAGTAAAAACTCAGAAATTTGTGACGATCGCGGATGGAAGCAGAAAAAGACTAACAGAGACAGGCTTTTTCTTCTGTCCCTTCCTTAAGCATGAAGTCAAAGCTTTTGCGGTAACTGTTTGTTAAGTGTGCATGACCTACTAGTTGATGGTTTTCATGTCTCTTTTGCAGGTGACAAATGTGAATTTTCCAAGGATGGGAAACACGTGTACACAGTGCAGTCTAAAGATAATTTGTTTGCTGTAAATGTGCCTTTTTCCACAGGAGAGGATGACACCAAAGAGGCGAAGGGCCAATGTGTGAATGTGGCGCCTCACCATGGTTGTTCACATATTTGGCACCGACGCTTCGCCCATTTGAATTGGAGATATATTCAGAAAGCACCAGATCTGACACAAGGGTGCAAATTTAATGTTTGTGACAAATTTTTAGATTGCAATGCATGTAAACAGGCAAAAATTGTGACATTCTCATATCCAAAGTCAGAGAGGCAGACCACACAAACCTTTGAATTAATTCGTTCAGATTTGTGTGGACCCATGTCAGTTGAGTCACTGGGAGGATCAAAGTATTCTCTGCTTTTGATTGATGATTTTTCGAGGTCTGCTTGGACCTTCTCTCTGAAAACGAAAGGGGAGGCGACTAAAATGATCAGGGATTGGATCACTGCAGTTGAGGTAACCTTTTCCACCAAAGTTCGTGGTTTTCAAAGTGACAGAGGTTCTGAATTCACTGGTTCTGCTTTACAGGATTTCTTTAGGGAGAAGGGGATTAGCCACCGTTTGACCGCTCCTTACTCTCCGCAACAGAATGGGGTCGCAGAGAGAAGGAACAGGACGGTGGAGGAAGCTGTGTCTGCAATCCTATGGGACGCAGGGCTACCCCAGAAATATTGGTCTGAGGCCTGGCGCTACGTTGTTCATACGCAGAATAGAGTGTACAACTCTAGTGTAGGAAATACGCTGTATTTCTTACTGCATGGAAAGAAGCCCAAGGTACAATACCTCCGTGTGTTTGGTTGTGAGGCTTGGGTTCTTATTCCAAAGGCTCTACGCAAGAAAGGTGAGCCAAGATCTAAAAGAATGATCTTTGTAGGGTATGAGCCTGGCTCAAAGGCCTGGAGGTTTGAGTACCCAAGTGGAAACCAGTCTAGGTTGGTTATCAGCCATAGAGCTGAATTCTGTGAGCAAGCTGGTTGGAAACGTCTGCACGCTAATCCAGACGTGATTTCGCAGCAGTTCTATGACTCAGATGTTGAGGAGGAAGAGGAACTTGTTGCTGGGGACCACGGTCCAGAGCAACAGGGTCCACCACAGGGACAGAGTCCAAGGCAGGGACAGCTCAGGATCCCTCAGAGGGGGGAACCTAGAACACCTCCTCAGGCAAGTGTCAAATTTGAGCCAAAGAGTGAGCCTTCCTCACCTGCTGGACCAGCTGTAAGGCCCAAGAGGCGCAGCAGGTCAGAGGGGGAAGACACTGAAGATGATTTAGCTAGACCCAGTGAAGCAGCAGGGTCACCAGGATTCACACTGAGGAGATCAGCGAGGACAAGGAGGCCTCCTGATAGGTACGACGCTTCAGGCGTCTGGGTAGGTTCAGCCAGATGTGAACCTGAATCCTTCAAGGATATTCAGAGTTTAGCTGAGGAAGAAGCAGGCAAGTGGCACAGGGCAATGGACAAAGAGATGAAGTCCATGAAAGATCTAGGTGTGTTCTCACTCACAGAGTTGCCACCAGGCAAGCAGGCTGTGAGTTGCAGGTGGGTTTACCGCTTGAAACCCACTGACGCTGGAGAACCACAGTATAAAGCCAGGTTAGTTGCTCAAGGATTTACTCAGAGGAAGGGAATACACTTCACGAAGGTGTACTCGCCAACGTCACGAGCGGAGACTCTGAGAATGCTTTTAGCTTGTGCAGCACAGAGAGGCTGGAAGGTACACCATCATCATCAAAATGTTTATTCGGCTTTACGCCCATCATAAAGCACAACACACAAAACAAATCAAATAAAACAGCGGTCTCGTACAAGCCACAAATAATATAATACAATTCACAGCTCACAAGGACAAATATTGGCAATTCAAAAGAAAAATTTAAGATTAAAAATTTAAGCACTACACTAAAATCAATATCTGATGTCATTATCGAAAATTCTTATAACTATCAATAATCAGCTAACATCCGTCTCTTGTACGAGAGGACGGCTGTTAGGAATTTAGCAACCTGTAGGGTAATATAAGGATCCACATCTTGAAGAACCCAGGCAAGCTGTAGGTCTACTGGTTTGTCAGCCATAGGCTGGGTTATGGAGTTAAGTATACTAGCACGAGCTGAACTGTACATAGGGCAGATAAACATAACATGATGTAGGGATTCAGATGTTTTCATTTCACAAGCACACATTGAAGGGACTTGGCCCTTAGTGAATCTATGTCTCAGCATGTTTGTTGGAAAAACATTGAACCTAGCTCTAATGAAGGCATATCGGTGAGATGCAGCCGTAAGCGATGTTAAGTAGGACGGAGCACGGTAGATAGGGGTTATGCCGAGATTTAACGGCAAACAGGCTCCACCACCAGCTAAGAAATTTTGGTATAGCTCCGCATCATCCAGCCTTTGATTTATACACCTTTTTGCCGCATTTAGATCCAGTTTGAGCAATTCAGTGTGCGAGATCTCATAGGACAGCAATTTGGCATGGATTTTTCCTGACCACAAATTTGTGAAGTCATCCCGCCACATGCATTGAATGAGATAGTGGTTCGGGAGTTTATGCCATAGGGATATCCAATAAATCAAAACTCTCCTCCATAATACTAACTCCACTGAGGGGATCTTCATTTCTAAGCGAATAGCCGCATTACTTACGCATGTTGGTAGTTTTAAAAGTCGGCGTAAGAATTGGCTTTGAAGCGACTCTAAAGGTGAGAGGTTTGCAAAGGCAGCCCATAAAGGTGCAGCGTAGGCCATTGTGGCCATCACTTTGATGCTATACACTTTCAAGGCTGCAGGGATGAATAAGGCCCCCTCAGAGTAGAAAAAAACGGAGGAGGGAGTGTGATAGGGCTTTTGTCTTGTTTTGAAGATATTCAACGTGCGCTTTCCACCCTAAATTATATTGAAAATAAATTCCTAAATATTTAAATTTATGTACTTGTTCGATTTTCGTGCCCTCCAATTTCCATGAATATAATTTTCGACTCCTTGAAAATATCAGTACTTTGGACTTGGTGTGGTTGATAGACAGATGATTAGAATGGCAATATGACGCAAAAATCTTTAGTGCCCTCCTTAAACCCACTCTGGAGTAAGAGAGTAGTACCGCATCATCTGCGTAGAGAAGTAAAGGACAGCGATAATCTGCTATACGGGGGGTGTGGATAAATTTTTGTGAGTCGATTAATGGGTTCCTCAGATCACTGATAAATAAGTTAAAAAGAAGTGGTGCTAAAATACAACCCTGGCGTACACCCTTATTTACTGGCACTGGGTTAGTTAGGTCTCCAGCAGGGGATATTCTTACCCTGGCCACGGACCCGGCATGAAGTTGGGAGATAAGCCACAGGAGCCTTCTATCTATTCCCCAGCAGGCAAGTTTATCCCATAGTAATTGCCTCGGAATACTATCAAACGCAGCTTTCAAATCTCTGAAAGCTGCTCAAAGTTGGCCCCATCGAGGTGTCGAGTATTTCCGGGCTAAGTGATAAAGAATAATTGCCTGGTCTGTTGTGGATCGGTTTAATCTAAATCCAGCTTGCTCATGCCCAATCAGGTCAGCCTCAACTGACCACTTCATCAGCCTTACCAGCAAAAAACGGGCATATATTTTCCCAATGGACGATAGCAGGCTGATATTCCGGTAATTCCCTGGGTCACCGGGAGGGCCTTTTTTATAGATAGGAATTATAATGGCCTCCTTCCACGTTCCTGGTATTAAGCCCGTGGAGTTTATTGCGTCGAACGTTTTAGCTAAAATCCCTGCCCACCATGCAGAATGTAGCTTTATAGCCTCAACAGGGATCAAATCTGGCCCGGGGGCCTTACCAGTTTTCAGCTCAGCTATCAATTCTAGGATTTCCGCAGGGTCGGTATTGGGCCAGACGGGAAGGGGATTAGAAGGTCTCCAGTGAGTGGCCGGAGCTTCTGCCACTGAGAAATATTTTCTCAGGAACTGCTCCCATGTAGGGGCCGGGATCACCGTTAAGGGGAATTTCGTGTTTCTTCCCTTTATTAAGGACCAAAATTTCCGGGAGTTATGAGATTTTGAGGCAGAAATTATAGTCTGCCAGCGATTTAAATGCCATTCCCGTTTGGCCGATTTCTGGGCCTGTTTGTATGCTTTTTTAGCCAGGGAATAAGATGGAGGTAAGGCCAGAGCGCCGGAAAGTTTATAGTCATTATATATTGTAGGTAGATGGAGTCTGGCTAGTTTACAAGCAGAGTTGAACCAAGGGGCGCCAAATTTAAAATAATCGTTTTTAACTCCATAGGTTGGAGAAGTAAAAAAGCGAGTTAGAACTTCTATGAGGCAAGAAAAAAAATTCATACAGGTAATAGGATCACGCGGGACAATTCCTACGTCCGGCTGATCACCAGGAAACTTTTCTCAGATAAAATCCGTATATCTAAGGGCGAGGGCAGGGGACCTAATCCCCTTTGTTTTAGTGGACGGCTCTACAATCACTGGGATTGGGTGGGAGCGCTCGAGCAGCTGCCAGTCAACACATAACTTGGTTGTCAGGGGAAGATGGTCACTAAATTGGGCATTATCAATTTTAAAAGAGGTGACATTCAAAAATAGATCCCGGGAAACCAATACATAGTCAAGAACACTGTTTGATTTTAACCCCAGGTGGGTGAACTCTCCTGGTATATCTGGATGACACCTACCGTTTAATATAATTAAATTAAGGCGTAAAGTCATCTGATAAAGCATCACTCCCGCCTTATTGACTTTTACATCCTTTGATATTCTAGTGGGGATATATCCTAGATCGTAGGTTTGAGCGCCGGGGTCGACCCACCATTTAGACTTTATAAGAGCCTCCCGATTTGAGGCTATCCGAGCGTTAAAATCGCCTCCGGTAATGGAGGGGACATTAGGATATTTAAGATAACAAGAAAGTAAAAAATCCTCTAGGGATTCCCATCTAGAAGTAAGATCAGCTGCTAACCCTCCCGGGGGGAAATAGACATTTGTAACCAATAAAGAGAAGTTTCCACCAGAGATCAGTCCAGTAATAGCATAAGGCAGAAATGCGTGCACTAGTGATAGTTTAGCCCGAAGTTTAAGGGAGATACCAATTGTAAGGCCACCTTTAGGGCGGCCACCATTCGTTGACGGGCTAGCAGGCAGACATATAAACTCAAAGCCATTTAACACAATTTCCTCCTCCACCCAAGTTTCTTGTAATAGTATGATAAGAAAGGAATTAATATATTTTTAGAATTCTGGATCTGATTTTTTACTTTTCCATCCGGCAATGTTCCAACTTAATATTGAAGGCTGGGGTTTCCTCGTTCCTCCAATTGACTGTCATTCGGAAGGTTGGCTCAACTTTAATACGGGCAGAGGGGAGCCAATAAAGAAATCACTTATCTTCCTCTGATGAAAAACCTCTCGTAAAAGCTGAGTGGGAGGATTTACAAGGTTGTCTGACTGTTGAACTTGGCCACTCGATCTACTAGGAGTAGGACCTTGAGCAGGGGCGGCCCCCTTTTCCAAAAGAGTTTGGTGAGCCACCCGGTGTGGTCCATCTATCTCGTCAAAAGTTTGGTCTCTCTGTAGCCTGCTACTGGTCTTTTGGGCTACTTGATTTATGTGGCCTGTTGGATCTTCAGTCAGTTCCGTCACTGGTCTTGCTGTTGAATCCATAATACTCCGCAAAAAGGGATAAGGCTGGGCGAGTGGGCTATTTGGGACGGTTGACAAAGGCACCTCTTCTCTTGATTGGTCAGTGCTATAAGAAGGTTCCAGGTCTGGCATCGATAAATGTGTAGAAGGGGAAGGTACACCACTTTGATGTGGATGTTGCCTACCTTAACTCAGATCTCCAGGAGGAGCTGTACATGATTCCTCCTCCGGGGTTTGAGAACTTAAGGCAGGATGTTGTGTGCAGATTGCACAAATCCATCTATGGATTACGTCAATCTGCCAGAAACTGAAACATGTGCCTGAATGAAGCCTTAGAAGAGCTAGGTTTCAGGAGAAGTGTTGCTGATAGTTGCTTTTATTTGAGAGGATCAGGGGCAACACAAGAGTATTTGCAGATCTGGGTTGATGACTTGTTGTTTTTCTCAGAGACAGATGAACAGGCAGAGAAGTTTGCCAAAGAGCTAGGGAAACGGTTCAAGCTTAAACAGCTTGGTGCTCTCAAAACCTACCTAGGTGTCAGTGTTGAGCGTGCACAGGATGGAAGCTTCTTGCTCAGCCAGAGAGGCAAAATTGAGCAATTGCTTCAGAAAATGAGGATGAGTGATTGTGCAGGAGTGAGAAGTCCTATGGAGACTAGTTTTGTAAAGGACAGCCAGCAAGTAGAACGCGCTGCGTTCAAAAATACTGAAGTGTTTCAGTCAGCCCTAGGGAGTTTGTTGTACTTGTCCCAGTGGAGCAGACCTGATATAGCGTTTGCTGTCAATCTGCTCAGCAGGGAAGCTTCAAACCCTAGTGTGCAAGCCTGGAATGGCATCAAGAGAGTTCTGAGGTATTTGCAGGAAAACAAAGACTTTTGTCTTAGGTTGCCGGCACAAGGAGAAGTCAAACTGACTTGTCTTGTGGACTCGGATTGGGCTAATCTTGAGGATCGCAAGTCTGTGTCTGGCCTAGTGGTGAAGTTTGGGAACTCAGTAGTTGGATGGAGGTCTAAGAAGCAAAGTCTTATAGCGCTCTCATCCACTGAGGCTGAGTTTAGTGCTCTTTCAGAGGTGTGGAGAGAAGTTCTATGCTAACTTAGTGCAGGAACTCTGCGAAGTGGATTGTCTGCTGATACGTGTTTTCGCGGACAATCAACCATGCCTGCGTTTGGCAGAGTCAGGTCAGTTCAAGGCTAGAACTAAACACCTAGACATTCGCTTTCGGAATGTGTGCCAGAGCGTTCAGGAGTGATTAGTTGCGCTGAAGTATTGTCCCTCTGCCAAGAACCTAGCTGATGGGTTCACGAAGCCACTCACCTTCCAAATACATGGGGAGTTTTGCGAAGGTCTGGGTTTGGGACGACCAAGGGTCGATTCTCCCCTCAGGCGCGAGGCAAGAGGGGGTGTTCGGTGTAGTGAAGGGTTAGCCTTCTGTGCCTCAAGCCTGAGAGGAGGCGCTTACAAGGGAAGTAAGCCAGGACGTGACGAGAGCAGCTTGGAATGCTGTGAGCTGAGTGGGAACCGAAAGCAGTTCAGCCGCTGCACTGAAAGAGAAGGACGCAGAGAAAATGCAGCTTGAATCTGATGGTCTTTATGAATTGTAAAAACACTATATTTGAGCAAATAAAGGGATAGTAGGACAGAAGAAACGTGTGGGACATGTTTACTGCTCTCTTGACACACGCCGCTGTGTACTTCTGCTAATTGCTTTACGATCTACAGAGGCTCCCAGGGGAAGCGTGGCTGGGCGCCGAACAATAAAGCAATAAATCTACCGATCATGGCTCTCTATCAAGGGCTGTTTCAGACTCAGGCTGTGGCTGTGGCTGTTGCTCTGGTTCTGTCTCTGACTCTTTCTCAGGCTCTGGTTCTGAATGAGGGCTTGGTTCTGGCACTGATTCAGGGTCTCGCTCTGGCTCTGGCACTCTATCAAGGACTGTTTCAGACTTAGGCTGTGGCTCTGGCTCTGGCTCTGTTTCCATTCTTACAATGGAATGTACACAAAACAATAATCCTTTCTATATAAATTTTCCAATACATTCTGAAAACATAATAAATCCTTAATTGTTGTCCACCTCCTTTTAGTTCCTTTATCACTCGAATGCTAGCACGGAGTCAAAACTATTATTGTATTTTTGAACATATCTTGTATAACCATCCCATTTTTCTGCAAATTTTTGCTTTGAGATTCCTCTGAGTTTCCTAGTCAATTGAGCCGTCTCCACCAATTCCTGTAATTTGATTTGCCAGTCTGTTATTTTTGGAGCCTCGTGATCTTTCCATCCCTTGGCCACAAGTATACAAGCTGCTGTGGTTGCATACAAGAATACCTCTCTTAGATTTTTTGGGATCTCTTTATCTAAAATACTTCATAGAAATGCCTCCGGTTTTTTCGTAAAAGTTATCCCCATCATCTTTTTTAATTCATCGTATATTCCCCCCCCCCCAAAAAAAATCTTAATCTTTTCAGACGTCCACCACATGTGGCTCATGTCACCGTTATTTCCTCCACATCTTCAACAAGCATTTGCCATATTTTTATACATTCTTGATCATCTGGAAGGAGTGAGGTACCACCTATGAGCCATTTTCATCATGTTCTCTCTTATATTATAGCTGGCTGTAAATTTCAAATTTACATTCCATCAGTTTTCCCCATCTTTTAGCATAATTGGACGGCCCACATCTTGGGCCCACTTTATCATTGAAGCCTTAACCTCCTCATCCATTACTTCGCAGTCTAAAAGAAGTCTATACATGTCAGGGGTTCAGGGACAGAAGCACAGGGGAGGCAGGAGATGGAGAGCGATGGGGATGAATCGCAGGACAGCGAGGAAGAGGATGACAATGACTCAAGGCATTCCATGAGTCTTTCCAGCGAATCAGAGGATTCCCAGAAGGGGGCGCCGGTGGTCAAGGCAAGGGGAGCCCTAGGGGGGACGTGTCAGGAGCAGGGGGCCAGTGGGGGATCCCAAAGTGGCAGCTGGGCGTCTGGACCAGCCTCCCCGCCAGAGTGCAGCGAAGGGGGAGGAGGTTCCAGTGTATCAGGAGAAGCAGCTCCGGCAGCAGAGAGGGAAGGGGGGTCGGAGCAAGCCACCCTCCCGGAAGGGGAGGGGAGTAGTGAAGGGAGTGGTGTAACTGTCAAAAGGAAGGTTAGAGGTTGGGCGCGCGCACCAAGTTCAAATGTGGAGGCGCGCGGAAGAACAGGGAGCCCGGAGGAGGAGCCAGGTCCCAAAGCCCGCAGGAGGGAGGGAGAGCAGTCTGGGGATTCCACGGCAGGGGAATCCAGGAGGGGCGAAACCCCAGCGGGCAGGAAGACCCTGCGGAAAAGGAAAGAAAGGAAGAGGTGGAGCAGCGTAAGCCTATTAAACTGGTGCAGGGGAGGGACTGATTCAGAGGGGACTTCAACGGTCTAAGGCAAAGAGACGTGGGGCTGCACGCCTCGGTTGTGGAACCAATAATGAACTGCAATAAACATCCTTGTATATAAGAAGAACTTGGCGTTGGTCTTTTGTGAGCTGAGACCTGAGGCAGCCCTGACAGTAAGTCCCCTCTCAATAAGAACGCAAAATATTTTTTTTTGCAAAGCTCACGAAGTTTGGCGGCCATGAGTATGGAGGAGCAAATAACAGCCCTGCGCAACGCGGTCACTGAGCTTTCCACTGCGGTAGTGGTCTCCCAGCAGAAGGGTGAAGAAGCAGAAAAGCGTTGCCAGGATCTGCAAGCCAGGTGGGATCATGCATGCAAAGTGGGGTTCCCGGGGTCCAGATCAGAGGGAATCGGACTCGGACGGCGGGGGGGCAGTTTAGTAGCCCACTTCGATGGGAACCTGAAGCATTATCCCAGTTTCAGAGCAGACGTCGTATATGCGCTGCATTTGCTTCGGAAAGACTTTAAAGATGAGGAGGAGAAAGTGGGTTTCATTGTGTCCCATTTGCATGGGGAAGCTAGAGCCTGGCTACGCAATTTGTGGCGCGAAGATGGTCCTGCCCGCAGGAACTCTGATGAGTTTATCAAAGCCATGGACACTTGCTTCCAATCTACCGTGGACGTGGATGTGGCGCGCCATGAAATGCATGGATTGCGGCAGGGCAAGGCTGCAGTGCGTCAGTACCATTCTCGCTTTTTTGCATTGCTGAATGTGCTGGGCTGGGAAAAAGACTCCCTGGCAGTGAGAGATTTGTTATGGGAGGGGCTTTCTAGCTCCGTAAAGGATGAATTGGCAAGGGGGGACAGACCCCAAACCCTAGCAGACGTCGTACAGAGGGAACTCACAATAGGACTGCGCCACGAAGAACGCCCTTGGCACAGTGAGGAGGGGCGCCAAGTCCGTGCACCAGCTAGAGCGCCTCCTTTTATTCCCAGGGACCCTGGACGTACGCACCCCTCGCCTCTGCTGAGGGAGGGGGAGGAACCAATGGAACTTGGTGGTGCAAAGGCTCAGACAGCTGCCGGAGCCCCAGCGTCTGGAGCAGTCAAGGCGAAGCCTCCTAGAGGGACCAGGAAGTGTTACATCTGCGACAGTCCGCAGCACATGGCCAAAGAGTGTCCCCAGAGGCTCCAGAAGCACACTGCAGCCTTAGCAACAGTAACAGCAGCAGCGCTCCAAGGAGAGCAGTTTCAGGGAAACGACAATGCCTGGCTGGAAGCAGAGATGCTGGGGCTCAGCCAGGCGAGTCAGTAAAGAAGTCCCCAGCGCTTGTGCAGCCTACAGACCCCTTACCTCCCAAGCCAGTGGTGCAGCTCACTGCAACTCTCCAGCTACCCAATGGACTCACCCTGGAAGTCCCCATTACAATTGACTCTGGGAGCAACGCAGACTTCGTGGGGGTGCAGTTCGTCAAGCAGCATCGCATAGCGCTTCTACCAGCCACGCTGCCCCTGAACGTCGTCACGGTAGATGGCAGGAAGTTGCTGGGAGGGCAAGTGGTGCAACAGACGCCACCCATGGTGATGGAGATTGGGAACCATCGCGAGGTCATCAGTTTCAACATCACCCGCTTGTCAGACACGCCTATAGTGTTAGGCATGAGTTGGCTGGATAGACACAGCCCATCCTTAGCGTGGTACCAGCGGCAGCTCACCTTTGGCTCGTCCTACTGCGCACAACATTGCATCCAGACCGGCCAGGAGGAGGAGGGCCAGGAAGAAGGGCAGCAGTTGCATCTAGGCATGGTACAGGCAGTGCCCCACAAGTACAAGGAGTTCTTGGAGGTCTTCTGCGAAAAGGAAGCTGACCAGTTGCCACCCCACCGGCCCTACGACTGTGCAATTGACCTCTTACCAGGGGCGACGCTGCCGACTGCGAAGCTGTATTCCATGTCTGAGGATGAGATGCAGGAACTCAGGGAGTTCATAGATCACAATTTGAAGCGGGGATTCATCCGAGAATCCAAAGCAGTGGGGGGCAGTCCTGTGTTCTTCGTGAAGAAGAAAGACACGCCCCAAAAAAGGCTCATTGTGGACTATAGGTTCATAAACTCGATGACAAAGCCCAATGCCTTCCCCATGCCCAAGATTGACGACCTGCTCGCGACGGTGAGGAAGGGGAGGATCTTCACCAAGCTGGATCTACGCGGAGCATACAATCTCATACGCATGCGGGAGGGTGACGAGTGGAAGACGGCCATGTTCACGCCCCTGGGCACCTATGAATACAGAGTTATGCCGTTTGGTCTCCAAAACGGCTCTCACTGTTTCCAAGCATTCATGCACCACGTGCTAGCGGGACTCCTCTACAAGAAGTGTGTTTGCTTCCTCGACGACATCCTGATCTTCTCGGAATCGCAGGAGGCTCACGAGAGAGACGTAAAGGAGGTCCTGCAGAGACTACGGGAGCACAGACTCTACGCCAAGCTGGAGAAGTGCCAGTTCGACGTGACGGAGGTGGATTTCCTGGGCTACAGGCTGTCTGACAAGGGACTAGCCATGGACAGCGCCAAGGTCCGCGCGGTGTTGGACTGGAAGAGCCCACGCAATCGGAAGGAGGTCCAGAGCTTCGGCGGCTTCGCCAACTTTTACCGCAAGTTCATCAGGGGTTTCGCGAAAGAGACGGCAGCTATCACGGACACCCTCAGTTCCAAGAAGAAGAAGTTCACCTGGACGGACCAGGCGGAGCAGTCCTTCAGGAGACTTAAGAGCCTCTTCGCGTCCGAAGAACAGCTGCTACACGTGAATCCCGGCAGGCCCATGTGGGTTGAGACTGACGCATCTGACAGAGCAGTGGGGGCCGTCCTCTTGCAGGAAGATCCGCAAGGGAACTGGAGGCCCTGCGCTTTCTACTCCCGGAAGCTCAGCAAGTCGGAACAGAACTACACCATCTGGGACAGGGAGTTGTTGGCCATCCACGCAGCTTTCAAGGCGTGGAGGCACTTCCTCATCGGAACCAAGCACACTGTACAGGTCCGCACGGACCACAAGAACCTAGAGTATTGGCGCACGGCGAAGCTCCAGAGCCAGAGGCACATACGCTGGGCAGAGTTCTTTGCGGATTTCGACTTCAGGATAGAGTACATCCCGGGAGACAACAACGTCATAGCAGATGCGCTCTCCAGGAAACCGCAGTATCTCGAGGAAGCGGCACCAGCGGCAGCCAGGCACATTTTCGCACCGCAGGCGTGGGCGTGCGCTTCAGCCGCAGTGGACCTGGACGCGGTACGTCGCGCGCTGCAGACGAACCCGTTCGCACAATCCAAGATGGAGGAGGTGCGGAGTGGCACAGCGAAGGACGACGAGTTCCAGATACGCGACGGCCTGCTAACCCGCAAATGTGCTCTCTACATGCCGGGGGACGATCTCCACGCAAAGGTTCTGCAGCAGTTGCACGACGCACCCAGCGCGGGTCACTTCGGCAAGGAAAAGACGGCGGAATTAGTAGCCAGAGATTTTTGGTGGCCCCAGATGCGAGGAGAGGTCGCGGATTACGTCGCCAGGTGTGACACTTGTCAGAGGTCCAAGTCAGTGCACAAGAAGCCAGCGGGACTGCTGGAACCGTTGGAGACGCCAATACAGCCGTGGGAGAGGGTGGCGCTGGACTTTGTTACTGATCTGCCCAGTTCGCGAGGCAAGACGGCGGTGCTTGTGGTTGTAGACCTGTTCACCAAGATGGCGCACTTCATTCCTTGCGCGAAGGTGGCAACAACGGAACAGACCGCCAAGCTGTTCATAGACCACGTGTTCAGGGTGCACGGCTTGCCACGGTCCATCCTGTCCGACCGCGGTCGCCAATTCATTTCCAGTTTCTGGCAGAAGCTCCTCGGCATCCTGAACGTCAAGATCAACTTAGCGTCGGCGAGACACCCGCAGACCAACGCCCAAGCGGAGAGGGTCAACGCCATCATTGTTATGTCATATTGCTTGTGAGTGCCCCTCGTACCCAGAAATAGGGTCCTTGGGGATGGAGACTTGGCAAAAAATCAGAAAAACCCTCTTCGCAGAACCGAGGGCTCCGATTCATTGTCTGCTCACTTGGCAGAAGTGTGCGGATGCCGTCGCTAGATTAGGTCCCCAGGCGTCTCCGTCGGCACCCGCACCAGACAATTCCCCACCAACTGCCCTGCCACCTGCCCTTTTAGCCACAACAGACAATCTACCTCCTTACCCAAAGCTTTTGCCTCCATCGCAACTTTCTCTAACCCCCCCTTCGCCTCAGCCCACATCCACCCCCCATCCCCCCTTCCCTCCCTCCTTCGCCTGCTCCTACAGGAGCTGTGCGTGCTGCACTTTTTCAAGCTAGACAGGAAGGAATTCTTTCCTTGGAGGAGGAGGCGGGGTGGGCCGGGGAACTGCCGTCTGCTTTCCCTATTTCTTATACTAACCCTGGCACTGCGCAACAACAAATTATGTATGAGACGGTTCCTTATTCTATTCTGAGAGAATTAAGGAAAGCCATTACTGATTCCGGCCTAAAATCCACTTATGTGACAGGAATGCTGGAGGGAATAGCAACTGGTTATACAATGCTACCTCAAGATTGGAAAGATCTGATGCGCATGCTGTTATCCCCGGCTCAGTATGTAGTTTTTGAAAGTGAATTTAAGCATTGCGCAGTAGCCCTGGCTGATCCACAGCATTCAGCCAACCAACTCTTTGGTGCTGGTCCGTATGAATATTAGCCCAAGCGCAATTAACACCTTTACATTTTAGTCGCACCGCGACCTGTGTGCAACGCCCCTTTCGCAAAGTCCCTGTCTCAGGACAACCACTTAGCTCCTTTGTTAATATCAAGCAACAACATTTGGAGCCCTACCATCAATTTATAGATAGATTGAAAGAATCAGTCACTAGGCAGATTGATGACACTACAGCTCAAAATGAATTGATGAAAAAATTGGCTTTCGAAAATGCAAGTACTGACTGCAAAAAGGCTTTGCAGTCGATCATACATCGCCCTAAATATGACCTGGCCGATATGATTCAAGCCTGTGCAGATGTTGGAAGCCAGAGTCATGCGATGTCCTTGCTTGCCGGTGCCATCCAGGCTGGCAACAAGCCCACTGGGAACTGCTTCAACTGCAAGTGCCCAGGTCATTTTGCTAAACAATGGAGAGCCCCTGGCAGGGGTACAAACAGGAATGGTGATGCCAATAAGGCTAAGCCTTCCAAGAAATGCCCGAAGTGCGGTAAAGGCTATCATTGGGCAAATCAGTGCAGGAGTTCGGGAAACTCCTTAGGGGCCCCACTCCCGGGCCAGGAGAAATAGGGAGCCCTCCGCCGTTAGTCTCCACTATTAAAACCATCTCAAAGGATACACGCTCTGATTTTACCATCGACTTAATTAATCAAGAAACCAAAGGCACTGTTTTACCTGGTGAAATTGTGCTTATGCCCACCCAATTGGCGGGCCCACTACCTCCTAAAGTCGCAGGTTTAATTTTACCCAAATTTTCTGCGGCAAAAGAAGGAATCCAGGTTATTCCAGGAGTTCTGGATCCTGACTATGTGGGCACAATATGTTAAGGGTTTCAGAACTCACAGGGTTAAAGAGTTCTGAGTGACGTCTCACATTCCTGAGGCGTGGTCACAGACTTTTACGGGAGTGGTTTACTCTGAGTGTTTCAGTCTGTCTGTGTCTCGTACGCTATGCGAGAGGAAGAATGTGCGAGCTTTCGCCGGGCTGATTTATGCTCTTATACTGCATGATTAAAGGCTAAGAAGATAAGGAACGCCTTGTGTTTGTTCTGAGTTATTACCCACACACTGCAATTGCTTCTAACCGCTGTGATCGCTCTGCTAACCGGCCAAGGCGGAGGAAGGACATTTGGATCGGCACGGACAGTTAGCAAAGCTGCGCAACGGAAGAGTGCTGGACTTCATGTTTGGCCCTCTTGGCGCTCTTGGCCGAGCATAGGTTATGGGGCAGTTTGCCAACGCTTTGAAGCCTTTGCAGAAGGAACGTCCCACGTGTGGGGGAGAGCCAGCTGAGAAGACGTTGGGGCCAGCTAGAGCTTTCTGAGGCTGAAAGAAGCTCGCTGGGAAGGAGGAGCCGATCTGCCGGGAGCCGGAGGAAGCTACTGCTGTCGTTCGTGAGTACGCTTAACCCCGGGGGAGGAGATGGCTCAGTCCCAGGAACATGGCTTTGAGCTTAAGCTGCCATGTGCGAAGCTGACCAGCCAAACGTGGCTGGAGTGGAGTTATCTAGCAGAGTTGTCCTTAGTCAGAGCCAGGCTCTGGGAAATGGTCCAGCCGATGTCTAAGGCAGCTGGTGCGGTTGCAGACCAACGTGAAGCTGAGAAGCATGTGCTTGCGTTTTTGGCTGAGAACGTGGCTGCTGATCTGAAGCCTATTGTTCTGGGTGCCAGGAAGCCAGAGGCCGCTTGGCTAGCGCTCCAGGAAGCTTGTGAAGCTGGAGGCGGAAGCAAGGGCCGGGAGATGGCTGCATCAGAACAGGAAAGGCAAGATGGCGCTGACCACCTTCGTGGAAGCCGGTGCACAGCTGGGAAAAGCTGTGGGGCCCCTGAGGGGGGCGAAGGGTCTAAAAGCTGTGTGGGTGCTGCAACATGTCTGCGTGAGGAGCCTGGAGAGAGGCAAGCTGCTGGGAGCCCTTTACCCATCAGAGGGGGTGCAGGAAAGCGTCCTGGGAGCCCTGTGAGAAGTGGGGGGGGGCGATGAGCAGTAAAAGCTCAGAAAAGCCTCTTTTTCCAAAGGCTGCCAAGAGTTGTTTGCGTCGTAAGTCGAAGCCTGGGAAGCTGGACAGAGCTGAAGGCTTCAAGGTCAGCCACCTGCTGCAGAGGGAGATAACGGCTGCAGAGCTGTCTGGGAACGCTGAGATAAGTCCAGTCTTCAGGGCAACTAAAAGAGTTGCGGTTATGGAAGCTGCCAAGGACAGGGGCAGCGGGACGTTTGTTGCCATGGCAACGCTACAGGACAACTCCAGCAAGGACAGAATGTTGCAGTGGGTGGTGGATTCCGGTGCCAGTCATCACCTGATTGGAACACCACCTGCTGGGGGGCTGCGGAACTGCAGGGCTGTTTCAGCTGGGACAACTGTTACGTTTGCTAATGGGACACAAAAGCCAGTTTCTAACGTTGCAAATGTTTATGTTTCCTTTTTGCAGGCGGAGCTGGAGTGCTACATTGTTCCGGAGGTACATTGTTGCCTGTTATCTGTACCAGCTCTTGTAAAGCAAGGGTACAAAATTTGCTTTGAAAATGATGCCTGTTCCATTTTCAGAGGGGGGAAACAGCTTGTCAACGTGAAATGCAAGAACAATCTCTTTGTTCTGGAAACACCTCTGGAGGGTGGGGGGAATGCTGGAAAAGCACAGGCGCAGTGTGCTAGTGTTCCCAGCCATGATTCATGTGTTCATGTATGGCACAAGAGAATGTCTCATGCTTGTTTGGAAGATGTTCAGAGGTTGCCCGGCTGCACTAAGGGTTGCAAAATCACACCATGTGAGGGATCCCTAGAGTGCAGGGCATGCAGAAAGGTACAAAGGTGCAGTTTTCCCGGGGTAAAGAGGGTAACCACAAAACCTTTTGAACTTGTTCACACAGACCTTGCAGGACCCATGAAGTGTGAGAGTCTGGGTGGGGCCAGGTTTGTGCTGACAGTGACAGATGATTTTTCTCAGAACGGATGGTCTTTCTCAGAACGCAGGGGGAGGCGGCGCAACTGATCCAGGATTGGGTTGCGGAGGTGGAACTAAGGTTCTCCACCAAAGTGCAAGGGTTCAGGAGCGACCGTGGGTCACAGTTCACTGGGTCTGCTCTGAAGGAGTTTTTCAAGCAAAAGGGAATTCGTCACCAGGTGACGGGTGCTAAGTCTCCTCAAGAGAGGCGTGGCAGAGCACAGGAGTGAAACACTGGCTGAAGCTGTCAGGGTTTTGCTGTGTGATGCTGGGCTGCCTCAGAGCTTTTGGAGTGAAGCTTGGAAATTTGCCAGCTTTGTTTTTAACAGGTCCTACAATCACGCTGTAGGTGACACACCGTTTTTTCTGTTGCACAAGCAAAAGCCACAGGTGCATTTCTTCCGTGCGTTTGGTTCCAGGGCTTCAGTGCCAATACCAACAGCTCAACGGAAGGAGGGTGGTCCAAGGTACCAGGAAATGATCTTCTGTGGGTATGATCCTGCAACAAATGGGTGGAAGTTTGCATACCCAGAGGGTGATCAGACCAAGCTGCTGGTCAGCAAGCTTGCTGAGTTCTGTGAGCAGGGTGGTTGGTCACGGCCTAGGGATGGTCCTGATGTTCTCTCAGAATGTCTGTCTGATTCTGAGGGGGAGGAAAGGGAGGAAGGAGAAACAGAGGCGGAGCCTGTTGCTGAAGACCAGGTTGCTGATGAGGGTCAAGCACAGGGGTGGGTTTCTCCACAGGCTGTTAAGAGAGAACCCAAGAGTGAGCCTTCATCTCCTGTTAGCCAAGTGCAGAAGGCCCGAAGACGCAGCAAATCAGAGGGGGAGTCTTCTGTGCTAGGAGACACACTTGCTGATCCCAGTGGGTCAGGAGGAGCACCTGAGTTCGTGCTCCGGCGGTCAACTCGCACCACAAAGGGGATTCCACCTGAGAGGTTTCAGGTCACCAGTGCGTGGGTTGGTTTCGCACAGTGTGATTCTGGGAGTGTGGAAGGGATTCAACAATTGCCTGGGATAGATGCCAGTGGGAGGCAAAAGGCAATGGGAGGTGAGTTGAACTCAAAGAGGTCTGTAAATATGTGTCCTCAGTTTCCCTCAGGATGCAAGACGAGAGGGGGTGTTAAGGGTTTCAGAACTCACAGGGTTAAAGAGTTCTGAGTGACGTCTCACATTCCTGAGGCGTGGTCACAGACTTTTACGGGAGTGGTTTACTCTGAGTGTTTCAGTCTGTCTGTGTCTCGTACGCTATGCGAGAGGAAGAATGTGCGAGCTTTCGCCGGGCTGATTTATGCTGTTATACTACATGATTAAAGGCTAAGAAGATAAGGAACGCTTTGTGTTTGTTCTGAATTATTACCCACACACTGCAATTGCTTCTAACCGCTGTGATCGCTCTGCTAACCAGCCAAGGCGGAGGAAGGACGTTTGGATCGGCACGGACAGTTAGCAAAGCTGCGCAACGGAAGAGTGCTGGACTCCATGTTTGGCCCTCTTGGCGCTCTTGGCCGAGCATACAATAATGGTTCAACTTTGGAGCCACATGCCCATGCAGTTAAAGAAGGGTGAGTCCTGGGCGCATTTGGTGGTGCTCCCTTCTCACCCTACTGTTTCTGTTATTGATAGTAATTTGCACGAGCTCTCTCCTTTTTATCCACAGCTGTTAGCTGTAATCCAGCGGATTGGTCATCAGAAACTTCTTCGTAAGTACAAGACAAATGGCAAGGTTCTGGAAGGCTTGATTTACACAGGCGCGGACATTTCTGTAATTTCCAGTAGTTGCTGGGACCCCACGTGGCCCCTTGAGTCTGCCTCTGCAGTTTGGGGTGTAGGTGGACCTCAAACCTCTTCCAAAAGCGTACAGTGGCTGCCTGTTTCTCTGCCTGATAGCTCTGAAACCATTGCATATATCCAGCCCTGTGTGTTAAAAATCCATCTCAATCTGTGGGGCAGAGACTTACTACAACAATTACAAGCTACCATTCAATTAAATGAGTAAGCTTGCACTCCCCCTCCACTGCAAATCAACCACCCCGGTATGGGTAGAACAATGGCCCATAACGGGGGGAAAGCTACTTGCTTTAGTGCTCATTTTCAGCATTTTGTTTTTGCCTCTTTCTGCTTCCGCTCTTAATAGCGGTAACTCCATACCAACAAATGTGTGGGAATCTTTTGCAAAGACCCTCAATATTTCTTCCTTTTGCCTAACCCAACAGGTATCAATAGGTGAAATCCTTGGCTCCTGCCTTATCCCTGTTTGCCATGACCCTTTTGACATACAAAATGATACCTGGTTTTTCTCATCCCTACCCCAAAATGATTCTCTCCGCACCCTTGGTTATTCCGGTTACCACAACTGGGGTAACCAAGTGCGCAGACACCCACCTTTGGCCATTGATTTGTTGACCCCATACGTGGCTTCTTTTAATGTCACCTGTGCCCGTATGGTCAATTGCACAAAATCCAACTGTGTGAAAATGGGCAAGGATAATTTCCACTGCTCTAATTATGTAAATATTTCTTATGTATATAAATACAAAGAACTACCTGCTGGCTGGTTCTGGACGTGTCCTGGCTATGCATTTAATTACATTCCAGCAAACATCAGCCATGGCACACCCTGCTGCTTAAGCCGTTTGTCCATCGTATTACCCAAAAAGCATCATTTGACCCGCTCTCGATATCGCCGCTCTATTGCATTGACTAACGATTGTGACAATTCAATTTCTCTTCCCAGTAGGTCTGAATATATCTCTTTTTTATAATATTTTATTAGGTTTTATCAATAGAAAAGTTTAGAAAAATACAAAAAACGAAAAAGATACAAAATACAAAAATACATACATTAAACGCAAAGATAGAAAAAGAAAAAAGCACATATAAAAGAAAAACAAAAATTCCCTCTTTCTTAGTTTCTCATCTTTAGTTAACTTATTTTCCTGACTTCCTCGCGTCTCCCATTTTTGTATCCCTTTTAGAAATTGGTTCAGCAAGTTCATGTCCTATTAGTTTATCTATTATTAATCCCATCTTACATTTTACCTTGTTGCTAGAACCCCTTCAATTCATTTCAATGTCATCAGCATTCAAAAATTTTACAATATTTCTGCAAATAAGTTTTAAACTTCCTCCAATCTTCTTCCACCAACTCTTCTCCCTGGTCTCGGATTCTGCCAGTCATTTCCGCCATCTCCATATATTCTATTAGTTGCATCTGCCATTCTTCCAAGGTGGGTAGGTCTTGTGTCTTCCAATGCTTTGCGATGAGAATTCTTGCTGCTGCTGTAGCATACATAAAAAAAGTTCTATCCTTCTTTAACACCGATTGGCCAACTATTCCCAGGAGAAAGGCCTCTGGTATATTTAAATACCTTTTTCAGTTCATTATATATCATTTCCCAGAAAGCCTTGATCCTTGGGCACGTCCACCAAAGGTGAAAGAATGTACCTTCAATTTCTTTACATTTCCAACATTTGTTATCGGGCAAGTGATATATTTTTGCTAGCTTGACTGGCGTCATGTACCACCTGTATATCATTTTCATAATATTCTCTCTTAGGGCATTACATGCCGTAAATTTAATCCCGGTGGTCCACAACTTCTCCCAGTCAGCAAACATAATATTATGTCCTATATTTTGTGCCCATTTTATCATTGCAGATTTTACTGTTTCTTCCCCAGTGTTCCATTTCAACAGCAGATTGTACATTCTTGAAAGTATCTTAGCATTGGGTTCTAACAATTCTGTTTCTAACTTTGATTTTTCCACCTGGAAACCAATTTTTTTATCCAAGTTATAAACCTCTCTTATTTGAAAGTAATGTAACCAGTCTCGCACCTTCTCTTTAAGTTTGTCGTAACTCTGCAATTTCAATTTATCACCTTCCTGTTCTAAAATTTCCCAATATTTTGGCCATTTAGCCTCCATATTGAGTTTTTTTCAAAGCTTTCGCTTCCATAGGTGATAGCCACCTTGGGGTTTTATTCTCCAGAAAATCTTTGTACCTTGTCCAGACATTAAACAGTGCTTTCCTGACAATATGGTTTTTAAATGCCTTATGTGCCTTTACCTTGCCATACCATAGATATGCATGCCATCCAAATATGTTATCATACCCTTCAAGATCCAAAACATCTGTATTCTCAAGAAGTAGCCATTCCTTCAGCCAGCAAAAAGCTGCTGACTCATAATAAAGTTTTAAGTCTGGCAAGGCAAACCCCCCTCTGTCTTTAGCATCAGTAAGAATCTTAAATTTTATTCTGGGCTTTTTGCCCTGCCAGACAAATCTAGATATATCTCTTTGCCACTTCTTGAAACAGTCCATCTTATCAATAATTTGCAATGATTGAAATAAGAATAACATTCTCGGCAAAACATTCATCTTAATAACAGCAATTCGACCCAGCAAGGAAAGCTTCAGATTCGTCCAAATTTCTAGATCTTTTTTCACCTCTGACCAACATTTCTCATAGTTGTCTTTAAATAGGTTCACATTCTTGGATGTCATATTCACCCCCAGGTATTTTACCTTCTTTACTAATGTTAAGTCTGTCTCTTTCTGAAACCTCTCTTTCTCTATCTGCGCCAAATTTTTCTCCAAAACCTTAGTTTTCAATTTGTTCAATTTAAAGCCTGCCACTTGACCAAAATCCTGGATTACTTCTAGGGCCCTCTTAGTGCTGGATATCGGCTCCTGTAATGTCATAACGAGATCATATAACACCGGTCTTGAAAGACCTACATTGGCTCCCAGTACGTTTCCGAGCACAATTCAAAGTGTTGGTGCTGACCTTTAAAGCCCTAAACGGCCTCGGTCCAGTATACCTGAAGGAGCGTCTCCACCTCCATCGTTCTACCTGGACACTGAGGTCCAGCACCGAGGGCCTTCTGGCGGTTCCCTCACTGCGAGAAGCCAAGTTACAGGGAACCAGGCAGAGGGCCTTCTCGGTAGTGGCGCCCTCCCTGTGGAACGCCCTCCCACCAGATGTCAAAGAGAACAACAACTACCAGACTTTTAGAAGACATCTGAAGGCAGCCCTGTTTAGGGAAGCTTTTAATGTTTGATGTATCATAGTATTTTAATATTCTTTTGGAAGCCGCCCAGAGTGGCTGGGGAAACCCAGCCAGATGGGCGGGGTATAAATAATAAATTATTATTATTATTATTATTATTATTATTATTATTATTATTATTATCATCATCATCATCTGCAAAAGCATTAAGTTGGTATTGTTTAACTCTGACCTGAATACCTTGAATCAAATGGTCCCTTCTAATCATATTTAGCAAAACCTCCAGGACCGAAATGAAAAGCAATGGGGAAATTGGGCAACCTTGTCGTGTCCCTTTCTCTATTTTAAACTCTTCTGTAACCATATTGTTTACTATCAATTTGGCTTTTTGTTCAGAATATATCGCACCTATACCATTTTCAAAGTTTTGTCCAACCCCCATCCCCTGAAGATTTTTCTTCATAAGACTTCCGGAGGCGGCGCGAAACAAGCAATGGCGGTCCTCTTCGCGCTGTGAAGAGGGGCTCCGCAGAAAAGGGTCGTGCGCTGCGGCACAGCGACGACCCATCAAGAAAAACCACGGGCAGAGTGAGCCCGTGGCCGTGGGACTCGGCGGGCACCTGGAGCGACCCCCAAAACGAAGAAGGGACCCCGTAAGGGGCTCCGGAAGCGCGGAGGGGAAGCGGTGCTGTGAGTTCATCGCTCTTTCTGCGGGAGCGAAGCTGCGCGGCTGTTGCTGATGAGCGCTGACCTTTCTTCCTTAAATATTGGATTCTAAACCACCTACTCGTGAGTAAGAATTACTCTATATTGGATTATAAATTTTTAAATTTGGCTGAAAGCGGGAGACGAAAAAAGGAAGTCCGTCTTCCGGCAAGGCTTAAAGATCAAAGGCAAAGAACTGACAAACTGGAAGCAGCTGAAAGGGATTATAAAACTGGAAGCATCGTGCGCTGGTGGAATTGGTAAAAGGAAAGGCAAGTCTTATTTTTTCTTTTTTACTATTGGGGTGATTTAAATTGGAAACCCTCCTTCTTCTGTGGACTTTTAAATTTAAGAAACCAAACCTCGGGCTGACAGAAGGGAAAAGAGCTGTCTTTGCGGATACAATATTTATCTGAAATTGTTACATTGGAGCGCTATTGGAAGATACAACTGAGCAACTGTAGCCTGCACCTTTTAGAAGAAACTTAATGGCAACTTGGGAAAGGCTCTGCAAGTGGAAAAAGCTTTAAGGACTATTGTTAAATTATTTAGCTGCAGGGACTTTAATGGCGGCTAAACTTTTCTCTTTCTTTCCTGAACTGTAACAATACTCCCTCTAGTGGAGTTGGGATTTACAAACTCTTGGGAACTAACTTTGTTTTGACTCTCTGCTGTTTTGTTATCTACACTGAGGAACTGTCTTTCCCATGGGACAATAGACTATTTGACCTTGACTCATAGACAGGTGTGGAATGAGTGGCCCTCCGAAAACAAGATCTGCAAAAGCGAAAGCAGGGAAAGGCCAACTTGTGCAAACAACTTTGACTACCCAAGCACGTAGATCATCAGTTCCAGCTGTATTAAAGGGAGCTGAATTGCAAACAACAGCTGTATTAAAGGAAGCGGAACAGCCAACAACAGAGGATATGGCTGCAGGGGGATCTGATACTCTTCTAAATGAGATGTTACAACAATTTGCAATTTTAAATAAGAAGGTAGATGATCAAACAGCAAAAATTGACTTAGCCACATCCTCTATTACAAAACTATCTGAACAAGTGGCACAACATTCACAAGCAATTGGGAACTTAAAAGACTCCACTTCTGAGAATCGGAAATTGGCTGAGGCTGCAAATTTAAAAGCAGACCAAGCAAATCAGAAAGTGGACGAATTAAAAGGAGAGGTAAGGCCACTACATAAACATATAAGTGACCAGCTGGCCTACCTGTCTATGGTGGAACTGAGAAATCGGGAAAATAATTTAAGATTACGATCTATCCCAGAGCTTGAGAAAGAAGATTTGACTGGCTATTTGACAGCAGAATTTTCTAAGTTCTGGGGTATACAAGAAGATAAAGACTTTAAAATAACAACTGCGTTTAGATTGGGAAGAGTTGCAAGGAAGGACAGACCTAGAGACTGTCTGATCATTTTGAGGACTAAACAGGAGAGAGACAAAATACTAGACCTTCATTTTAAGAAATCACTTGATATCCAAGGTAAAAGAGCGGAAATCTACAGAGATATCCCAAAACAACTTTTGGACCTCAGGACGGCATATACAGACTTAGCAAAACTTTTGAGAGGCAACGCAATTCCTTATAGGTGGGAGTTTCCCCAAGGTTTGTCTTTCAGTTACAAAGGAAAGAAAGTTAAAATCAAAACAACAGAAGACAACCAGAAGTTTCTGCACGACCACAGAGAAGATCTTCAGAAGGGAGCAGCAGTTTCTTGGCCACCGCCACCGTCTGGAATAGTACCAATACCTACACCTTCGGACCCGGAAGAAAAGAAGGACACTCCATAATAAAAACAACAGATTGATTCAGGATGTCTCTGCAGCTGTATAGTTGGAACATTAATGGAGCAAATTCCCCGGAGAAAAGGAAAAGGATCTTTCATATTTTGAAAAAAGAACATCTGGACATAATTTGCCTGCAGGAAACACATGTGACTAGACTCCACAGGAAATTGTTAATTAATAAAAGACTAGGCCAAGAATTTATTTCATCAGACAGAGTCAAGAAGAGAGGTGTGGTGATCTATGCAAAGGAGAACTTGTCACCGAAATTCTTGTTTAAAGATGAACAAGGAAGAATCCTGGCAATTGAAATACAAACACAAGGAGAAAAAGTTTTGATAGTAGGAATTTATGCACCAAATGAGGGGGAATCGGAATTTTATAAGAAGCTGCATGAGACACTGCTGGACTATCTGGACTATTCCAACATCATTATGATGGGAGACATGAATGGGGTGGTGTCTACTCTTATGGATAAGTCACAAAATCAAAACCTAACTAAGGATGGCAGACTACCTAAAACCTTCTTTGAACTGACAGACAACATGGACTTGATTGATATTTGGAGGACAAGGAACCCTCTGGGTAAAGAGGGAACTTTCTTTTCTGAGGCCCACCTGTCATGGACAAGAATCGACCAAATTTGGACAACTAGAGGGCTGGCACCTAAGACTGTAAAAGTGGAAATCTGCCCAAAGACCTGCTCCGACCATAATGCTCTGAAAATGGAAGTGAGATTCACTCCACCCGGTTCCTTCAGATGGAAAATGAATGACACCTTGCTAAGAGATCAAGAGATTGTAAAGAAGGCCCAAAAAGCTTTAAAGGACTATTTTGAAATCAATTTGAACACCTCGGTGGAAAAAAGAATAATCTGGGACGCAAGTAAAGCAGTAATGAGAGGGTTTCTGATACAACAGAATACGATTAAGAAAAAACTCTGGAATGGAAAAAAGGATAAGATACTGGAGAAGATAAGAGATGGAGAGAAAAAATTAAGATCAAAACCAAAATCTAAAGAGATTCTGAGAGAAATTAAATTCCACCAGTCACAATATTCGAAATTGATAAACCAAGAAGTGGAATGGAAAATTAAACAAATGAAACAAAGATCTTTTGAATCAGCGAACAAATGTGGGAAACTGCTAGCATGGCAGTTGAAAAAAAGACAAAAATTAAATTATGTCACCAATCTAGAGGTTGAAGGGAAGAACATCCAGAAACCAGGGGAAATTAGAAAGTGTTTCCAGAAATATTTTAAAAAATTGTACACGCAAGGGCCCGAGGAAGTGTCTGAGATGGATCAATTCTTAAAAGCCAACGGATTACCAGAACTATCTCAGGAGAAGAGATCAATCTTGAATTATAAAATAACACAACAGGAAATTGAGGTTGCCATTCAGAACATGCAGCTGGGTAAATCTCCAGGCCCAGATGGACTTACCTCCAAGTATTACAGGACGTTAAAGGACTATTTGATACAACCATTAATGGAGGTTTGCAATCAGATTATGGGGGGAGGAAGGGCACCGGAAACGTGGAAAGAAGCTTTCCTCACATTGATACCCAAAGTGGAAACTGAAAAGACCCAACTTAAGAACTACCGTCCCATCTCACTCCTAAATGTGGATTACAAAATATTTGCAGACATTTTGGCAAGTAGATTTAAAAAGGTACTAAATGAAGTAATTCATAAGGACCAAGCAGGCTTTCTCCCAGGCAGGCATTTGTTTGACAACACCAGGAACATTATTGATATTCTGGAACTTTTGCAAACAAATGTTAACACTAAAGCAGTGTTAATTTTTATTGATGCAGAGAAGGCCTTTGATAACATTTCTTGGAAGTTTATGAAGAAAAATTTGGAAGGGATGGGAGTGGGCCGGGGGTTTGTAAATGGTATAGAAGCAATTTACTCAGAACAGAAAGCTAAGCTGATAGTGAACAATGTGGTGACAGAAGAGCTCCAAATTGAAAAAGGAACACGTCAGGGGTGCCCCCTTTCCCCCCTATTATTTATTTCCGTCCTGGAGGTACTCCTGAATATGATTAGGAAGGACCGGCAGGTACAAGGAATACGGGTCGGAGCGAAACAATACAAACTGAAAGCTTTTGCAGATGACTTGGTTTTAACACTTCAGGAGCCAGAATCTAGTACAAAAAGAGTTTTAGAATTGATTCAGGAGTTTGGTCGGGTGGCGGGATTTAAGTTGAATAAACAAAAAACTAAAGTTTTGGGAAAGAATTTGACACCTTCAGAAACTGATGGGTTCCAGAAGGAAACAGAATTAAATGTGGTTAAAAAAGTGAAATACCTGGGGGTTAACCTGTCTTCCAAAAATTTGAATTTATTCAAAGATAATTATGAAAAATGTTGGTCAGAGGTTAAAAAAGACCTAGAATCTTGGTCAAGATTGAAACTTTCCTTGTTGGGCCGAATTGCAGCTATAAAGATGAATGTATTGCCAAAGATGCTGTTTTTGTTTCAAACCTTGCAGATCGTGGACAGAGTGGAATGTTTTGGAAAGTGGCAGAAGGATATCTCAAAGTTTGTCTGGCAGGGCAAAAAGCCCCGAATAAAGTTTAAAATATTAACTGATGCAAAAGAAAGAGGGGGGTTTGCCCTGCCGGACTTAAGGTTATACTACGAGGCTGCAGCCTTCTGCTGGATGAAAGATTGGTTTCTGCTAGAGAACACCGATGTCCTAGATCTGGAAGGTTTCAACAACTCGTTAGGATGGCATGCATATTTGTGGTACGACAAGGTAAAAACACATAAAATGTTCAAAAACCATATTGTCAGAAAAGCAATATTTATGGTCTGGACAAAATACAAAGACTTACTAGAAAGTAAGACTCCGAGGTAGTTATCACCAGTGGAGGCCAAGGCTCGGAAAAAAACCAATATGGAGGTCGGTTGGCCGAAATATTGGGAAATGGTAGAAAAAGTTGGAGATAATTGGAGACTGCAGAGTTATGAAAAATTAAGGAACAAGGCGCAGGATTGGTTTCATTATGCCCAAATTCATGAGGTTTTTAAGTTGGATAAAAAAACAGGATTCCAGGTGGAAAAATCGAAACTTGAGACAGAACTGTTAGAACCAAAGACTAAGTTATTATCAAGAATGTATAACTTGCTGCTTAAATGGAACACTCAGGATGAGACAGTCAAATCAGCCATGATAAAATGGGCTCAAGACATTGGGTACAACATTATGTTTGAAGACTGGGAAAGGTTATGGACCACCGGTATGAAATTTACGGCATGCAATGCCCTGAAAGAAAACATTATGAAAATGATATACAGGTGGTACATGACCCCAGTCAAGCTTGCTAAGATATACCATTTGTCTAATAACAAATGCTGGAAGTGTAAGGAGGCTGAAGGGACATTCTTTCACCTCTGGTGGACATGTCCAAGAGTGAAGGCCTTCTGGGAAATGATCTACAATGAGTTAAAAAAGGTGCTTAAGTACACCTTTTCTAAGAAACCAGAGGCCTTCCTCTTGGGCATTGTCGGCCAAAAGGTGTTAAAGAAGGATAGAACGTTTTTTATGTATGCAACCACAGCAGCAAGAATTCTTATTGCTAAACATTGGAAGACTCAAGATTTGCCCACACTGGAAGAGTGGCAAACGCAATTGATGGACTACATGGAATTGGCCGAGATGACTGCCAGAATCCGAGATTTGGGAGAAGAAACAATCGAGGAGGATTGGAAAAAAATTAAGGACTATTTGCAAAAATTTTATAAATTACATGAACTATAAAAATTTGCACGATTTGGAATGGCTAGCCCCAGCAACGAGAGTGGATGATATATGAAATTAGGTTGGTTAATAAGTAATTTAAATTTAAAACGTAATGATTTGAAAGTACAAAAGAAACACATGAAACAAGGTTATAATTTGCTGATAAATTTATTGTTGAGAATGCATTGTGTGGGAGATGTGGGGAAGTCCGATAGAAGACTGAAATAAGCTTGGAAACAATTCTTTTTTCTCTTTTTTCTTTTTTTTCTTTTTCTTTCTTGCTGTTCTTGTTTCTTTGTATATCTGACTGGTTATCTTTATCTGGAAAAATGCAATAAAAATTTATTTTTTAAAAAAAGAAAAGATTTTTCTTCATAAAACTCCAGGAAATGTTGTCAAAGGCTTTCTCCGCATCTACGAAAATCAAGACTGCTTTTGTGTTAATGTTCACCTGCAGCTTTTCTAAGATGTTAATTATATTCCTCGTATTGTCCGATTGTCTTCCAGGGAGAAAGCCGGCCTGATCTTTATGTATCACCTCTGCCAAGACTTTTTTCAGTCTTCTAGCCAAGATATCTGCAAAGATTTTGTAATCCACATTAAGTAGGGATATGGGGCGATAGTTCTTAAGTTGTGTCTTTTCAGACTCAGTTTTCGGTATAAGTGTGATATAAGCTTCTTTCCACGTCTCTGGCGCCTTTTCCCCCTCCATAATTTCATTGCAAACCTCCTTTAATGGTTGAATTAAATAGTCCTTCAAAGTTCTGTAATACTTGGAGGTTAATCCGTCAGGCCCTGGAGATTTGCCCAGTTGCATATTCTGAATCGCGCCTTCCACCTCTTGTTCAGTTATTTTGTAATTCAATAATACTTTGTTTTCTTGAGAATTTTTTTGTAATCCATTAGTTTTCAGAAATTGATCAATTTTCGACTCAATCTGCGGCCCTTGTGTATAAAATTGCTTAAAGTATCTCTGGAAGCAGCTTCTAATTTCCTGTGGATTCTGAATGTTCTTTCCCTCCACTTCAAGATTAGTAACCGTGTTTAATTTTTGTCTCTTCTTCAACTGCCATGCTAACAGCTTTCCACATTTATTAGCTGATTCGAAGGTCTTTTGTCTCATCTGTTTAACTTTCCATTCAGTGTCCTGATTTATCATTTTCATATATTGTACTTGATATGACTTAATTTCTCTCAAAATCTCTTGTGATTTTGGTTTAGCTCTAAGTTTTTTCTCTCCTTCTCTTATTTTCTCCAAAATCTTCTGTTTTTTCTCATTTTGGGTTCTCCTTTTTATTGCATTTTGCTGAATCAAAAACCCTCTCATTACGGCTTTGCTTGCGTCCCAGATTGTTCTTTTTTCCACTGTGGTCTTCAAATTTATCTCAAAATAGTCTTTTATTATTTTTTGGGCCTTCTTGGTAATTTCTGGATCTCTAAATCCTCCATCTGAAGGAACCAGTCGATATTGGTTTCATTTCCATTTTCACAGGATTATGGTCGGAGCAAGTTTTTGGGCATATTTCCACTTTTCGGATCTTAGGAGCCATTCCTCTGGTTATCCAGATTTGGTCAATCCTTGTCCAAGTCTCTTGGGCTTCAGAAAAGAATGTCCCCTTTCTACTTAGGGGGTTCTTAGTTCTCCAGATATCAATTAAGTCCATATTGTCTGTCATTTCAAAAAAAGTTTTCGGTAGTTTTCTGTCTTTTGTCACCACTTGTCTTTCTGACTTGTCCATATTTGTCGATACCACTCCATTCATATCTCCAAACATAATGATGTTAAAGTCCATAAAGTCCAGCAATGTCTCATGCAGTTTCTTATAAAATTCTGATTTCCCCTCATTTGGTGCATATATCCCTACTATCAAGAATTTCTCACCTTGAAATTGTATCTCAATAGCCACAAATCTTCCTTGATCATCTTTAAAGACAAATTTAGGTGATAAGCCAGTGTGGTGTAGTGGTTGAGAGCGGTAGTCTTGTAATCTGGGGAACCGGGTTCTAGTCTCCGCTCCTCCACATGCAGCTGCTGGGTGACCTTGGGCCAGTCACACTTCTTTGAAGTCTCTCAGCCCCACTCACCTCACAGAGTGTTTGTTGTGGGGGAGGAAGGGAAAGGAGAATGTTAGCCGCTTTGAGACTCCTTAAAGGGAGTGAAAGGCGGGATATCAAATCCAAACTCTTCTTTTGCGTAAATCACCACTCCTCTTTTTTTAACTTTGTCTGATGAAATAAATTCTTGTCCTAATCTTTTGTTAATTAATACTTTCCTGTGTGTTCTAGTCACATGAGTTTCTTGCAAGCATATCAAGTCCAATTTTTCCTTTTTCAATAGATGAAAGATTCTTTTCCTCTTATCAGGGGAATTCAAACCTCGAATATTCCAGCTTAATACCTGAAGAGACATTGTGTGGTTATTCTGCTTCCCCTCTGACTGCTCCCAGTACTTGTTCTTGGTCTGTGGGTGGTATCACTTCTGGTTTGTCCAGTTCCAATGGTAGCTTTGCTAGGTCCAAAACTCCTGGTTTTAATTTTGGTTCTCTTCTCTCTGCCTCTTTTTGTAGATCTTCCTCGTGATCCTTCAGGAATCTCACTTTGTCCTCCTCTGATCTTATCTTCACCCTTTTCCCTCTGTAAGTGAAAGACAGCCCGTGGGGAAATTCCCACCTGAAGATGACACTGTTTCTTCTTAACAAGTTCACCAGGTCTCCGTAGTTGGCTCTGAGGTCCAATAGATATTTTGGGATGTCTTAAAAAATTTCTATCCTTGAATCCTCTATTTCCAATGATTTCTGATAATGTAGGCCCAGTATTTTGTCTCTCTCTTCTCTAGATCTGAGTGTAATCAAACAGTCTCTTACCTTGTTCTTCCTTCCCCCTTTGTTCCCTTTGCCAAGTCTAAAGGCTGTCACTATCTTGAAGTCTTTCTCTGGGTCAAGGCCCCAGAATTCTTCAAATTCCTATGTAAGAAAGTCACTCAGTTTGCCTTCTTCCAATTCCGGTACCGCCCTGATCCTTAAATTAGCCTGTTTATCTTTCAATTCAATTAAGGACAGTTGTGCCTTATGGTCTTCTAATTGTTTATTAATTGGCTGTAATTTTCCTTCTACCGCCAGCACCTTTTCTTTAGCTTCGTCGGCAATTTTCCTTGTCAATTTAGATTCCTGCAACAATCGGTCAATAGCCTGAGTATTGGAGCTGATAGTTGTAGTGTTTAAATCAATTTTAGCTGACAATTTTTCTAAAGCTCCAAATATTTTGTCTAAAGATGCATTTAATGTCTCTTCAGAGCCTGTACTTTTTGCTCCAGGCTGCCCAGTGTCTTCTTTTTCTAGGACAGGAGGTGCTACTATTGATTGTCTTCGTTGCTGCAATCGTTTTTATCCTTGTAGGCTGGGGTTTTTCCTGATCCATTACTTTATCTTTAAAGTTCAAGGTCACTCACGCAGTTCAAATTTCCTTTCTGGTGAGAAAGTTTCCAGGCCAGCTGTAATGGAAAATCCCCAGCTATATCCCAGACCTCCTCTAGGGGAGCACCTTGGCAACAATGTTACTTTCAGAGCAACTTTTCCAAAAGCAGTCCTGCCCTTTTTAACTTCCACTTTTTCAATAAAAGGCAACAGTTCAATAATAGGCAACAGTTGCAAAGAGTCCTTTCCAGTTCACATGCAGAGTATTCACACACAGTTATAAATATTTATAAACGGTGCAACACTTTCTTACTGTCTCTGGCAGACCAATATCAGGGATTAGGCAGTGGTCTTTTTCCTCACTTTCTTATCCTCAAGTCCAAGATTTCCTTCTCCCCCTCACTCTAAGAGGGAGTTCTTGTATCTGGCATTAACATTTAAACTCCTCTTAATTCTGCTTCTCCAGCTCTAGCTTCAAAAGTCTTTGCTTTAATCCTGTTTACAAAACCAGAAGACGGACTTCCTTTTTACGCCTTCCCACTTCAGTGCCAAATTCAAGTTCGCTGCGTCGATCAAAGGCAAACCAAACATTTGATCTCCCGATTCTTAAAAAGTCTTACCCACGGGTTGTAATTTGAAAACCGAAATTTCAAAGGAAACAGGTCAGCGCTCTCCAGCTTCACTCCACAGAAGTAGCGATCGACTCTCAGCACCGCGCCACCCCCGTTCCGCTCCAGAGCCCCTCGCGGGGTTCCTTTGCCACTTGGGGGGCGCTTCTGGCTTCCCTCACCTGCGGTTTTTGAACGGGTCCCCGCTGCGCCGTAGCGGTAAGACACAGTTTCCGCGGAGCTTCTCCCTCCGTCTTAGAAGGAGACCGCCATAGCCGTTGGCGCCGCCTCCGGAAGTCTGCTGAATATATCTCTTTAGCTGTTTCTCTCCTAGGAGTCCCTGGATTGGCTGTACGCAATAGTATGAACGCTAACTCTTTAGCTTGTTCTGCAGCAAAAGCCCTGAATTTTACTTCTCAAGCGCTTCATCTTCTAAATAAAGAGCAGAGTGAACTCCAGCATGGTCTTCTGCAGAACCGCGCTGCTATCGATTATCTATTGATGCTTCATCATTACGGCTGTGAACAAGTGGACGACATGTGTTGTTTTAATATTACTGATCATTCCAAAGCCATCCAAAAGCAAATCTCTCATTTGCAAAATCTTACACACCACATTAAACAGGACGTTGGACTTTCTGGCCTGTGGGACTCATTCACCCAGTGGCTCACTGGCTGGTTGCCAAACCTGAATTGGCTTCATAATCTCTTTCAATATTCCATTATTATAATATGTATATTGATTTTGCTATGTTGCTTCCTCCAATGCATTCCTGGACTCATAAGTCTTTTGTCTCGGCTTTTCTCTCCCCCTCAGCCACCCAATAAAATCATTGCTGCCTACTTTGCGAAATTGCAGCACCAGCAGTAAACCTAAGGGGAGATGTGGCGAACTTATTTCGGTCATGCGCTGGCATACCATGTATCCCGAAATATTTTTGTCCCGTCAACCCTGGTGAACCTATTTCGGGCATGCGCTGGCATACCACGTATCCCGAAGTATTTTTGTCTTATTCACCCAGAACACCTCGCAAATAAGAAAAGAAAGGGGGAGATGAAGGAAAGCATTGCTTTTGCACATGACCATGGCATGATGGGAAGCACTACTTCTGCACATAACTGTGGCATGATGGGAAGTCTTGCTTCTAAGCTTTGTTCTGCTCATGCTGCTCAAACCGTGCTGATGCTAAGACATTCCCTCATCACCCTGGTACGTTCTGTTCACCTTGAGTTCACACCATATCAATCTATACTTACCCCTCCTTGTACATTCCATTTCGTACCACTCTGGTACGGGCAGTCCGAAACCATGCCTGTGTAAACTCTGCATTCCTTTTCCCAACCTTTAACCTTTCTATGATTAATGTCTTATATGCAATAATTAATGTCTTATATGCAACCCTTGCTTTGTACTTATGTTAACCAATCAGCAACAAGCACACACGTGGCAAACGCTGTATAATATCCAATAAAAGGGAGTCTCCGAGGCTTGCTCGAGAGACGCCTCCCGTATGACACCTACCTACTCGTCTGTCGTTCATTTCAACCCAACAGGGTGTCATGACCTTCTAGATCTAAAATATCCCAATTTTTTAATAAATACCAATCTTTCAACCAGAGAAGACATGAGGCTTCGTAATATAGCTTCAAATCCTGTAACCCGTAGCCACCTCTTTCTACAGTATCTATTAATATCTTATGCTTTACATTTGGTCTTTTACCCTTCCACAAAAATTTAGAAATTTCTTTTTGCCACTTGTTGATACTGCTGGTCTTTCCTGTAATTGGAATCGTTTGGAATAGAAAGAGTAGCTTCCGTAAAACTATCATTTTAATTACCGAAATACGGCCCAGGAATGATAAATTTAACCTTGTCCATGTCTCCAACTGTCTTTTGATATCTTTCCAACAATTGGTATAATTATCTTCATATAAGTTAATATTCCTTGGTGTTATCCATAATCCTAAATACTTGATTTTGTTTTTTTGTTTTTTGTTTTTTTATAATATTTTTTATTGCTTTTTTCCAGGGTCAAATACATACTCAGTAACTCATCAAAAGCGACTTTACAGAAAAGAAGAAGAAAAAAATTAAGAAAAAAAATATTCATATTATCCAAACAATTTTTCATAATCTACTGGACTTCCCCACATCATCCACACCCTGCGTTCTTTACAATAAAAATAACAGCAACTTATTACCTTGTTTCATGCGTTTTTTGTACTTTCATCTAATTATATTTTAGATTTAGGGTACTTGTTGTTAAGTCTTTTTTTTCCTATCATCAATCCTAAAAAACAAACATTACTCTAAATTTTGATCTTTTCATGGTTATAACTTAGTTTCCACCATTTTCAAGTTTAATTGCTGAAGCTAATTTTCCCAGAACTTAGCAAATTCTCAACATTCATATAGCTTATAATGTTTTTGTAAATAGTCCTTAAATTTTTTCCAGTCCTCCTCTATTGTTTCTTCTCCCAGATCTCGGATTCTGCCAGTCATTTCGGCCAACTCCATGTAGTCCATCAGTTGCGTGTGCCACTCTTCCAGCGTGGGTAGCTCCTGTGTCTTCCAATGTTTAGCTATAAGGATTCTTGCTGCTGTAGTTGCATATAAAAAGAAAGTTCTATCCTTCTTTAACACTCTCTGGCCCACAATACCCAGGAGGAAGGCCTCTGGTTTCTTGTGAAAGGTATACTTAAATACCTTTTTCATCTCATTGTAAATCATTTCCCAGAAGGCCTTCACCCTCGGGCATGTCCACCAGAGGTGAAAAAATGTTCCTTCAGCCTCCTTACATTTCCAACATTTATTATCAGACAGATGATATATCTTTGCAAGTTTGACTGGGGTCATGTACCACCTATATATCATTTTCATAATGTTTTCTTTCAAGGCATTACATGCCGTGAATTTCATACCGGTGGTCCATAACCTTTCCCAGTCTTCAAACATAATGTTGTACCCAATGTCTTGAGCCCATTTTATCATGGCTGATTTAACTATCTCATCTTGAGTGTTCCATTTAAGCAGCAAGTTATACATTCTTGAAAGCACTTTCGTCTTTGGTTCAAGTAATTCTGTCTCTAGTTTCGATTTTTCCACCTGGAAACCAAATTTTTTATCCTTTTTAAAAGTCTCTTGAATTTGGGCATAATGTAACCAGTCTCGCACCTTGTTTTTTAATTTTTCTAGGCTCTGCAACCTCCATTTGTCTCCATTTTTTTCTATTATCTCGCAGTATCTTGCCCAACCAACCTCCATATTAAGTCTTTTTGAGGCCTTTGCCTCCATTGGTGAAAGCCACCTCGGGGTCTTATTTTCAAGTAAGTCCTTATATTTGGTCCAGACAGTAAATAAAGCTTTCCTGACAATATGGTTTTTAAACAATTTATGAACCTTTACCTTGTCGTACCACAAGTATGCATGCCATCCAAAAGCATTGTTAAACCCTTCCAGATCTAGGACATCAGTGTTTTCTAATAAAAAGCAATCCTTCATCCAGCAGAAGGATGCAGCCTCATAGTATAACCTTAAGTCCGGCAGGGCAAATCCCCCTCTTTCTTTTGCGTCTGTTAGTATTTTAAATTTTATTCTGGGCTTTTTGCCCTGCCAGACAAACTTCGAGATATCCTTCTGCCACTTTCCAAAGCATTCCACTCTGTCCACGATCTGCAGGGTTTGAAACAAAAACAACATCTTTGGCAATACATTCATCTTTACGGCTGCGATTCTTCCCAACAAGGAAAGTTTTAGTCTTGACCAAATTTCTAAATCCTTTTTGATTTCTGACCAACATTTTTCATAGTTATCTTTGAACAAATTCAAATTTTTACCAGACAAATTGACCCCCAGGTATTTCACTTTTTTAACCACATTTAACTCCGTTTCCTTCTGGAACCCATCTATTTCTGAAGGTGTCAATTTTTTTGCCAAAACCTTAGTTTTTTGTTTATTCAGCTTAAATCCCGCCACCTGACCAAACTCATAAATTAATTCTAAAACTCTTTTTGTACTAGGTTCTGGCTCCTGTAATGTTAAGACCAAGTCATCTGCAAAAGCTTTCAGTTTATATTGTTTCTCTCCGACCTGTATACCTTCCACCAGCTGGTCCTTCCTAATCAAATTCAACAGCACCTCCAGGACAGAAATAAATAACAGAGGTGATAAGGGGCACCCCTGTCGTGTCCCTTTTTCAATTTTGAACTCTTCTGTCACCACATTGTTCACTATCAATTTAGCCTTTTGCTCTGAATAGATTGCCTCTATACCATTTTGGAACGCCCTTCCCACTCCCATCCCTTCCAAGTTTTTCTTCATAAATTTCCAAGAAATGTTGTCAAAGGCCTTCTCTGCATCTATGAAAATTAACACTGCCTTCGTGTTCATATTTGTCTGCAGTAACTCCAAAACATCGATAATATTCCTAGTGTTGTCAGACAAATGTCTACCAGGGAGAAAGCCTGCTTGATCTTTATGAATTACTTCATTTAAAACTTTTTAAAATCTACTTGCCAAAATGTCAGCAAAAATTTTGTAATCCACGTTCAGGAGTGAGATGGGACGGTAGTTCTTAAGTTGAGTCTTTTCAGATTCCAATTTTGGTATCAAAGTGATGAAAGCTTCTTTCCACGATTCTGGTGCCCCCTTCCCCTCCATAATTTGATTACATACCTCCATTAGTGGCTGGATCAAATAGTCCTTTAATGTCTTATAATACTTGGAGGTAAGTCCATCTGGGCCTGGGGATTTACCTAATTGCATATTCTGAATGGCACTTTCAATTTCCTGCTGTGTTATTTTATAATTCAGGGTTGTTTGTTTATCTTGAGATAGTTTTGGCAGTCCATTACTTTTTATAAATTGGCTTATCTCTATCTCTGCCAGAGGTCCTTGAGTAAATAATTTTTTAAAATATCTCTGGAAACACTTTCTAATTTCTTCTGGTTTCTGGATACTTTCTCCTTCAACCTCCAGATTGGTAACAAAGTTCAATTTTTGTCTCTTTTTCAACTGCCATGCTAATAGTTTTCCACATTTATTTGCTGATTCAAACGATCTTTGTCTCATTTGTTTAATTTTCCATTCAACTTCTTGATTTATCAATTTCGCATATTGTATTTGGTGAAATTTAATTTCTCTTAACACTTCTTTTGACTTTGGATTAAGTCTAAGCCTCTTTTCACCGTCTCTTATCTTCTCTAGTATCTTATCTTTTTTCTCATTCCAGAGTTTTTTCTTAATAGTATTCTGTTGGATCAGAAACCCTCTCATAACTGCTTTACTCGCGTCCCAGATTGTTCTCTTTTCCACCGAAGTGTTCAAATTTATCTCAAAGTAATCCTTCAACGTTTTTTGGGCCTTCTTCACAATCTCCTGATCTCTAAACAAGGTGTCATTCATTCTCCATCTGAAGGATCCAGCTGACGTAAGTCTCAATTCCATTTTCAAGGCATTATGGTCGGAGCAAGTTTTGGGGCAGATCTCTATTTTTTTAGTCTTAGGTGCCAGTCCTCTAGTTATCCAGATTTGGTCGATTCTTGTCCATGATAGGTGGGCCTCAGAAAAGAATGTCCCTTCTTTACCTAATGGGTTCTTTGTCCTCCATATGTCGGTCAAGTCCATATTGTCTGTTAGTTCAAAAAAAGTTTTAGGTAGTCTGCCATCTTTAGTCAAGTTTTGGTTTTGTGACTTATCCATATAGGTGGAGACCACCCCATTCATATCTCCCATCAGAATGATGTTAGTATAGTCAATATGATCCAGCATTATCTCATGCAGCCTCTTGTAAAATTCCGATTTCCCCTCGTTTGGTGCGTATATTCCTACTATCAGAAATTTTTCTCCTTGTGTTTGTATTTCAATCGCCAAAATTCTTCCTTGTTCATCTTTAAACAAAAACTTTGGTGATAGGTTCTCCTTTGCATAAATCACTACCCCTCTTTTCTTAACCTTATCTGATGAAATAAATTCTTGGCCTAGTCTTTTATTAATTAGAACTCTCCTATGGAGCCTAGTCACATGTGTTTCTTGCAGGCAAATAATGTCCAATTGTTCTTTCCTCAATATATGAAAGATCCTTTTTCTTTTCTCGGGGGAATTTGCACCATGAATGTTCCAACTAAGAAGCTGCAGAGACATCCTGAATCAGTCTGTCAACCAATAGGGATGTCTCCCTTGTCGTCTACGTCTGGAGGTGGGGCAGGTGTTGAGCCAGGCGGAGGTGGTGGCCAAGCTCCTGCTACTCCTTTCCGAAGGTCCTCCCCGTGGTCGTTCAGGAACTTTTCTTGGTCCTCTGCTGTTCTAATTCTTACTTTTTTCCCTTTGAAGTTAAAAGATAGTCCTTGAGGGAATTCCCACCTATAGGGAATTGTGTTGTTTCTCAATAGTCCTGCAAGATCTTTATATGTAGTTCTTAAGTCCAGAAGCTGTTTCGGTATGTCTCTGAAGATTTCTGCTGTCCTTCCCTGAATCACCAGTGAGTTTTTGAAGTGTAGGCCGAGTATATTGTCTTTTTCTTGCTTAGATCTCAAAATGATCAAGCAATCTCTTGGTTTGTCCTTCTTCGCCACTCTTCCCAATCTGAAGGCGGTGACAATTTTGAAATCCTTCTCTTCTGCTAGACCCCAGAACTTTGATATTTCTGCTGTCAGGAAACCAATCAAATCTTCTTTCTCAAGTTCTGGTATATTTCTCAGCCTGAGATTGCTTTCCCGATTTTTCAATTCCGCCATGGACAGATAAGCTTGCTGTTCATTGATCTGTCTACTCAGTGGTCTAACTTCCCCTCTTACTTCCTCTATCTTCTTTTTATTTTGTTCTGCTTTTAAATTTGCTTCTTCAGCTAATTTACGATTTTCTGCCGTTGTTATTTGAATATTTCCTATTGCCTGTGTATTTTGAGCAACTTGGTCAGTCAATTTATTAATCGTAGCTGTCACTTGGTCAAATTTAGTCGCCTGTTCGTCAGCTTTCTTATTTAATGCTGCCAGCTGGTCCAATATTTCTCTAGAGACTGGATCCAGCCCTCCTGAAGCAATATCCCCAAAAGCTGGCTGTTTAGGTTCTCCTTCTTGCAGGCCTGTGACAATTGGGACAGATGATCTACGTGGCTGCACAGGCAAGGTTGATTGCAACAGTTCAGTTTGTTTTGCTTTTTTGGCAGCCCTTGTTTTTGCAGCGCCACTCATTCCACAGCTGTCCATGTATCAAGGTCAAATTGTAAATCCCATGGGAAAAGTTATCCAGGATATAAACATCCAGGCAGAAGATTTGCAAAACAACCAGCAGTTCTCAGAGACTAGATATTCCACAGTCCAGTAGGGGGAGCTCCCCAAAAGTTAGAAAAGAAAATGAAAAGTTTCCACCATTAAGTTCCCAAGTAAAAATGGAAAAAGAAAAAGGGAAGGAGGGACTTCCGGTCGGCGCCAGCGTCAATGGCGGTCCTCTTTCCGAGCTCCGGAGGAGGACTGCTCTGCGAGTTCGGGTCTGACCTGCTACGGCAAGCGGGGGACCCCTAAAATCACAGGCGCTGAGGCCTGTGAACAAGGAGACTCGGTGGGCACCAGAAGCGCCCCCCCTTACTGCAGAAAGAGCCTTTTTAAAGGCTCTGGAACGGCATCGGGAGAGCGCGGTGCTGAGAGTCGCTACCCAGCCCGCAGAGTGAAGCCGCGTCGCCATTGACGGAGAGCGCCGATTCCTTCCTGTAAATCTGGGACTGAAAAAAACCTGTGAGTAAGATTGAACGCTAATTTGGAACTCTTTAAAAAGAAAATTTGGCTGAAAATGGGGAAGGCAAAAATTAAGGAAGTCTGCCTCCCCCTGACTGCATGACAGCTAAAGCAACGGGACTTTAAAGCTGCATCCGTATGAGACTTTTCTTTTGATTATCTAAACCTGACATTGAACTTAGATCTCCCCTCTAGCAAGCAGGGCAGAGGGGGGGAAAAAGGACATTAAGAGCTGCATGATTTACTTAAAAAAAGGAAAAACCCTTCTGCTGCCTCACTGCCCTGAAGCGGACTGCCGAATAAGACATTAAAGCACTGAACTGTCTTTAACTCCTGGGAAAGTTACATAGTTGAAGTTTCTGCTGATACAAAGTTTTTGGACTCTGTTGTTACAGTTTACTGGAGTATGTTGAAATTGTATCTACTGGAAAAAGTATTCTAAAAGACTTTTACAAGCCTCCTGATATACTTGTTTTTTAACTCCTTTGTCTCTATACTTGGAATTTTTTTTTTTTTGGCTTGCTCCCCCTAGAGGGCTAAAGTAACGGCTGTAACAGTTTAGGACAGTGGAATTTTCCATCAGGGGACTGTCTTCCTGGGAACGACCTTGGGACATGAGTGGCCCAGTAGAAGAGATAACCACAAGAGCTAAGGCTAAGCAACAACAATACCAGCAACAGCAACAAAAGAAAAGAGGCTCAATCACTGGCACAACTCCTATAGGAACAACAGGACAAGAAAAAGTGACAGCTGCTTCCATGGAGTCAGTGACACAAGCGCTTCTCAAGATAAATCAGTCTTTGGAGAATTTGACAAAGCAGAGTACAGAAAATACACAGAAATTAACAGAACTAACAGCAAGATTGGACTTGAATACAGAATCTATAAACAAGCTGGTCCAAGAAAATCCCGCAACACGTAAGATTGCAGAGGAAGCCAGAACTATTGCTGGAGAGACTCAACAGAACTTGCAACCGATTGCTAAAAAAGTTTATGAACATGATACAACTCTGGCTTTGTGGGAATTACAGAGAAAGGAAAGAAATTTGAAATTAAGACTGATTCCCGAGAGCGAAGGAGACAATCTAGTGGAGTTTTTAACACGAGAGTTTGCTGATTTCTGGGAAGACTTGGAGGACGAAGAAATTAAAATAACAACAGCATTTAGACTGGGCAGAAGACAGAACAGAAAGACCCCGAGGGACTGCTTGATTACCCTTAGATCGAAGGAAGAAAGAGACAAAATACTAAAATTACATTACGGAAGGGCCTTGCAAATTGAAAATTCATCTATACAGATTTTTAAAGATATTCCTAAACACATCTTGGAGCTGAGAACCTTCTATAAGGACTTGGTCTATCTGTTGAAGAAGAATACCATCCCCTTCAGGTGGGAGTACCCACAAGGACTGTCTTTTGACTATAAGGGAAAGAAGGTGAAAATAAAGACAGTACAAGACAAAGAAAGATTCCTGGAAAGAAATCAAGAAGATCTACAGAAGGGAACTGTGGACCCAATTGCAGAACAAAGGAGAGCACTAGACATTCTTAATCTATCGTATGGACTTGACCCAGCACCATCAGAGGAAGAGCAACAACTTGGAGCGGTCGGAGGAGTAACAGAAAAATAACAGGATGGCCCTGCAATTCCTTAGCTGGAATTGCAATGGGCTGAACATGCCTTTGAGGAGACGCCAAGTATTCCACATATTGAAAAGAGAACAATTGGACTTGATTTGTTTACAAGAAACCCATATAACCAGAGCACACAGGAAACTACTTATAAATAAAAGATTAGGACAAGAATTCATCTCATCGGATAAAGTTAAGAAAAGAGGAGTTGTGATTTATGTAAAAGAAAAATGGGCCCCAAAAATGATGTTTAAAGACGAACAAGGAAGATATCTGGCAGTTGAAATACAAGTACAAGGAGAAAAATACTTAATAGTTGGAATTTACGCACCAAATGAAGGCAAAGCGGAATTTTTCAAGAAACTCCATGAAACTTTGACGGACTATCTGGACTACAATATGATAATTATGGGAGACATGAATGGTGTAGTCTCTACAAATATGGACAAGGCACAAAGACTGACAATCTCCAAGGAAGGGAGACTCCCGAAGACTTTTTTTGAGATGACGGAAAATATGGACTTAATAGACATATGGAGAACAAGGAACCCTTTGGAGAGAGAGGGAACCTTTTTCTCCCAAGCAATGATGACCTGGACCAGAATTGACCAAATTTGGATTACTAGTGGGATGGCTCCAAAGATCAAGAAAATAGAAATCTGCCCAAAAACCTGTTCCGACCATAACGCCCTGAAGATGGAAATGAAACTTACAACAACTGGTCAATTCAGATGGAGGATGAATGACACCCTGTTTCGAGATAAAGAAATCCACATGAAGGCCCAAAAAACCTTAAAGGACTACTTTGAAATAAATCTAAAGGCCGATGTGGAAAAAAGAGTGATCTGGGACGCAAGTAAAGCTGTGATGCGAGGATTTTTGATTCAACAAAATTCAATTAAAAAGAGAAAGCTGGATGAGAAGAAGGAAAAGATTTTGGGAAAGATAAAAGAAGGAGAGAAAAAACTAAGATCAAAACCGAAGTCCCAGGAGATTTTGAGAGAGATTAAGTTATACCAAACACAATATATGGAATTGATGAACCAAGAGATTGAATGGAAGATAAAGCAAATGAAACAAAAGACATTCGAATCGGCAGATAAATGTGGCAAACTTCTGGCATGGCAATTGAAGAAAAGACAGAAATTAAATACAGTTACAAGCCTAGAAGTGGATGGAAAGAACATATCTAAACCCAACGAGATTAGAAACTGCTTTCTGAGTTATTTTAAAAAACTTTATTCTCAAGGACCACAAAATGAAGAGGATATAGATAAATTCCTTAACAAATATGGATTACAAAAAATCTCTCACCAAAGCAAGGTGGACTTAAACCAGAGAATAACAGAACAAGAGATAGAGGGTGCCATCCAAGACATGCAATTGGGCAAATCTCCAGGGCCAGATGGACTGACTTCCAGATACTACAAATCTTTGAAGGAATGGTTGGTTCATCCGTTAAAGGAAGTCTGCAACGAGATCTTAGAGGGGAAAAAGGCACCAGAATCGTGGAAAGAAGCGTATATTTCACTCATACCAAAGACAGAGACTGAAAAGACTCAACTTAAGAACTACCGCCCAATATCATTACTTAATGTGGATTACAAAATTTTTGCAGACATTTTGGCAAAAAGATTTAAAAGAGTGTTGATGGAGAAGATTCATAAGGACCAAGCAGGCTTCCTCCCGAAAAGACACTTATCAGACAATGTAAGGAATATAATAGACATTTTGGAATTGCTTGAGGTGAAAATTAACACTAAAGCAGTGCTGATCTTTGTGGACGCGGAGAAAGCCTTTGACAATATCTCTTGGAGTTTTATGAAAAAGAATCTCCATGGGATGGGGGTAGGCCAAGGATTTGAGAACGGTATGGGTGCGATATACTCTGAACAAAAAGCCAAGTTAATTGTAAATAATGTGATAACGGAGGATCTTAAGATAGAAAAAGGAACTCGACAGGGATGTCCAATTTCCCCATTGCTTTTTATTTCTGTTCTGAAGGTGTTGCTGAATATGATTAGAAATGACCAGCAGGTTAAAGGTGTACAGGTCGGAGACAAACATTATAAGTTAAGGGCATTTGCAGATGACTTAGTATTGACCCTACAAGAGCCAAACACTAGTACGAAAAGGGTGTTGGAGATAATTCAACAATTTGGCCAGGTAGCTGGATTCAAACTGAATAAACAAAAAACTAAAGTCTTAGAAAAAAACTTAACAGTCATGGAGAAGGAGAAATTTCAAGAAGAGACAGGTTTGACAGTGGTTAAGAAGGTGAAATACCTAGGGGTTTATTTGACATCTAAAAATTTGAACTTGTATAAGGACAATTATGAAAAATGTTGGTCAGAAATTAGAAAAGATATAGAAATATGGTCAAATTTGAAACTGTCAATGTTAGGCCGAATTGCAGTTATCAAGATTAATGTATTGCCTAGAATGTTATTTTTGTTTCAAACCTTGCAGATTCTTGACAAGATGGACTGTTTCAAGAGGTGGCAGAGAGACATCTCGAAATTTGTCTGGCAGGGCAAAAAGCCCAGAATTAAATTAAAAATACTGACAGATGCTAAAGAAAGAGGGGGATTTGCCCTGCCGGACTTAAAATTGTACTATGAAGCAGCAGCGTTTTGCTGGCTGAAAGAGTGGATGCTCCTCGAGAACACAGACATTTTGGACTTGGAAGGTTTTAATAATGCATTTGGTTGGCATGCATATCTATGGTATGATAAAATCAAGGTGCATAGGGCCTTTAAAAATCATATTGTCAGAAAAGCATTGTTTAATGTTTGGATAAGATATAAAGATTTGTTGGAAAATAAAACCCCTAGATGGTTGTCACCCTTGGAGGCTAAGGCAGTGAAGAAACTCAATATGGAGGTCGGATGGCCGAAGTATTGGGAAATCTTGGAACAGGAAGGAGATAAATGGAAACTACAAAGTCATGAGAAATTGAAACCTAAAGTACAAGACTGGCTTCAGTATTACCAAATAATGGAGATTTTTAAACAGGACAGGAAAATTGGCTTTCAGGTGGAAAAATCTAAATTAGAGATTGAACTGTTAGAACCCAATACTAAGAACTTGTCAAGAATGTATAATTTGCTGCTGAAATGGAATACACAAGATGAAACAGTTAAATCGGCTATGATTAAGTGGGCACAGGACATTGGCCATAACATTATGTTTGCTGACTGGGAATGGTTCTGGAACACCGGTATTAAATTTACGGCATGTAATGCCTTAAAGGAAAATATCATGAAAATGATCTACAGGTGGTACATGACCCCAGTCAAGCTAGCAAAAATTTATCATTTGCCTGATAATAAATGTTGGAAGTGTAAAGAGACTGAAGGTACTTTTTATCACCTTTGGTGGACGTGCCCGAAGATTAAGGCTTTCTGGGAAATGATATATAATGAAATGAAAAAGGTACTTAAATGCACTTTTTCTAAGAAACCAGAGGCCTTTCTCTTGGGCATTGTCGGCCAATTGGTGTCAAAGAAGGACAGAACTTTCTTTATGTATGCTACAACAGCAGCAAGAATACTTATCGCAAAGTACTGGAAGACACAAGATCTACCCACCTTGGAAGAATGGCAGATGAAAGTGATGGACTATATGACATTAGCTGAGATGACTGGCAGAATTCGCGACCAGGGAAAGGAGACGGCGGAAGAAGAATGGAAGAAATTTAAAGTCTACCTTAAGGACTATTATAAACTTGTTGAATGTTAGAATGTCGAGGTTTTGAGCAAGAAAGGGTTACAGCGACATAAGATTAAGCTGAAGGAAAGATTAAGAGGACAGAGGACTGATGGATATATTTAGAGTTGCTAAAAACTTTTGGACATTGGGATGCAGAAAGGGGAGGTATGGGGAAGTCGGAGAAACATGGTTTATGAAAAAAAGGTTATGAATTTATACGTGTTTGTATGTCTTTTCTTTATGTTTGTATTGTCTCAAAATTTTTTGTAAAACTAATAAAAACATTTTATAAAAAAAAAGAAAAAGAAAAAGGGAAGGAGGAGAAAACCTTCAAAGTTCACTTTAAACTTGCAGAAATTTACCCAAGTCAAAATGAAAGTTCTTAACAATGGTGCATGCAACAGTTCCTTATTTGTATCTTACAAAATAACCCCAATGTAGCATTTTAACTTTATATACAGTTACCGCAGTCTGATGGTTCTTTTGTATCCAGGCAGCCCGAGGGCTGGGTTCTCAAAACTTTGTAATCCACCAAAAAGAGGAGAAGAGGTCCCGATCTATGTCCATTTACACAAATACAATTTTTTACTTCTAAGCAGTCAAATCCGAATTTGCAGGGTATATTCCAACTTCTTTTAAAAACCCCTCTCAGTGCTTCAGCTTTTATAAGCCTTTGCTTGATACTTTGAGCAGAGCCGGAAGACGGACTTCCTTTTTAGCGTCTCCCGCTTTCAGCCAAATTTCACAAATTTAGATTCAGAAGTCTTGAGATTCTTACTCACGGGTATGTTGTTTCAAATCGAATATTCAAAGAAGAAAGGTCAGCGCTCATCAGCAGCAGCCGCGCGGCTTCACTTCTGCGGAAAGAGCGATGAACTCACAGCACCGCTACCCCTTCCACGTTCCGGAGCCCCTTACGGGGTCCCTTCTTCGTTTCCGAGGTCGCTCTTGGTGCCCGCCGAGTCCCACGACCACAGGCTCACTCTACCTGTGGTTTTTCTTAGCGGGTCTCTGCTCTGCCGTAGCGGACAACCCTTTTCCACGGAGCCCCTCTTCACAGTGTAAAGAGGGCCGCCATTGCCGTTTCGCGCCGCCTCCGGAAGTCCAAAATGAATTTAAACAAGACAAAACTATTAGTTAAAAAGATGTGGAGGAAATAACGGTGACATGAGCCACATGTGGTGGACGTGTGAAAAGATTAATATTTTTTTGGGGGGGGATATACGATGAATTAAAAAAGAGGATGGGGGTAACTATTACGAAAAAACCGGAGGCATTTCTATGAAGTATTTTAGATAAAGAGATCCCAAAAAATCTAAGAGAGGTATTCTTGTATGCAACCGCAGCAGCTCGTATACTTGTGGCCAAGGGATGGAAAGATCACGAGGCTCCAAAAATAACAGATTGGCAAATCAAATTACAGGAATTGGTGGAGACGGCTCAATTGACTAGCAAACTCAGTGGAATCTCAAAGCAAAAGTTTGCAGAAAAATGGGATGGTTATACAAGATATGTTAAAAATATAATAATAGTTTTGAATCTGTGCTAGCATTCGAGTGATAAAGGAACTAAAAGGAGGTGAACAACAATTAAGGATTTATTATGCTTTCAGAGTGTATAGAAAAATTTATATAGAAAGGATTATTGTTTTGTGTACATTCCATTGTAAGAATGGAAACAGAGCCAGAGCCACAGCCTAAGTCTGAAACAGTCCTTGATAGAGTGCCAGAGCCAGAGTGAGACCCTGAATCAGTGCCAGAACCAAGCCCTCATTCAGAACCAGAGCCTGAGAAAGAGCCAGAACCAGAACCAGATGAAAAAGCAGAATTAGAACAAATAATACACATTAAAATCTACCCCAAAATCAAGTATTTAGGATTATGGATAACACCAAAGAATATTAACTTATATGAAGATTGTTAGGATATTTCCGTTCCACCTTAAAAGGGAGCAGGATGTTTGTGTCACAGCCTGCGTATTTCCTGTTTTCACAGGATGTTTCTGTTGTGTCTTTTGCTTTCGTTTTCTCACTCTCTGTGTCTGGAGACACTGACGCAGGCAGTCATGTCTTTCTTTGTTCTGATCAACGCTGAATAAAACTTGTAAATAATGCTCTCCTGAGTGCGACTTTTGCTGTGCATTATCTGCTGATAGAGTGTGCATGAGCTCTAGAATGTGGCAAGATATTTTCTAGGAACTCATGTCGCTAATTGCTGATACTGCGTGCCTACGGGAGATCGATGGATCGTCCGGCAGACGGCTTGGGGCCATGATGGACTTTGTCTCCCTGGCAGTATCCCAACAACAGGTTATGGGCCCAGATTCACGGCACTTACAGGAGAGTAAGACTGCGACAGACTGCTGAAAGGTATGTGGAGGAAAAGCGAAAGTGAGGCTTTTCGTTTGCCGCGGCAAGAGCTTTTGATTTTGGGGTAGATTTTAATGTGTATTATTTGTTCTAATTCTGCTTTTTCATCTGGCGACATATTTTTAACTCATAGTTTTGTCTTGTTTAAATTCATTTTGAACCCCGCAACTTTACCGTGGCCATATATTATTTCCAACGCCTTTCTTAAACTCTGTTTTGGTTGCTCCGTAGTTATAATTAAATCGCCAGCAAATGCCCTCATTTTATAACTTCTGTTTCCCAGCATAATCCCTTTTATTTCTTTTTCTTCCCTAATTTGTTTACATAAAACTTCCAATGTTAATATGAAAATTAAGGGGGATAGTGGGCAACCTTGTCTGACCCCTTTACTGATTTCACACTCCTGTGATAAATTTCAGTTGATTATGATTTTAGCTTTTTGTTTTGATTATATTGCTTCAATCCCTTTTATATACTGTATAATGTTTCTAGTGTTGCTATAAATGTGCCTCCCGGGCAAAAAGCCGGCTTGGTCATTGTGTATCATCATCTGGAAGCCTTTTTTTTATCTGTCAGCTAAAATATTTGCATATAATTTATAATCGTTATTTAGAAGTGCGATAGGCCTATAGTTGTTAATAAGTAGATTGTCCGTTCCCTGTTTTGGAATTAATGCAATAAGGCTGTGTCAGGGGTTCAGGGACAGAGGCACAGGGGAGGCAGGAGATGGAGAGCGATGGGGAAGAATCCCAGGACAGCGAGGAAGAGGATGGCAGTGGGTCGGAGGATTACATGAGCCTCTCCAGCGAATCTGAGGAGGGAGAGGAGGTCGGAGCAAGCCGTCCTCCCGGAAGGGGAGGGGAGTAGTGAAGGGAGTAGCGTATCTGTCAAAAGGAAGGTCAGGAGTTGGGCACGCGCACCAAGTTCAAATGTGGAGGCGCGCGGAAGAACAGGCAGCCCGGAGGGGGAGCCAGGTCCCAAAGCCCACAGGAGGGAGGGAGAGCAGTCTGGGGATTCCACGGCAGGGGAATCCAGGAGGGGCGAAACCCCAGCGGGCAGGAAGACCCTGCGGAAAAGGAGAGAAAGGAAGAGGTGGAGCAGCGCAAGCCTCTTAAACTGGTGCAGGGGAGGGACTGACTCAGAGGGGACTTCAGCGGTCTAAGCGTAACAGACGTGGGGCTGCGCACCTCGGCTGTGGAGCGAAAAATGAACTGCAATAAACACCTTTGTATATAAGAAGAACTTGGCGTTGGTCTTTTGTGAGCTAAGACCTGAGGCAGCCCTGACAGTAAGTCCCCTCTCTAAAACCGCAAAAAAAATTTTTTGCGAAGCTCACGAAGTTTGGCAGACATGAATACTGAGGAGCAGATAACAGCCCTGCGCAACGCGGTCACTGAGCTTTCCACTGCGGTAGTGGTTTCCCAGCGGAAAGGTGAAGAAGCAGAAGCGCGCTGCCAGGATCTGCAAGCCAGGTGGGATCGTGCGTGCAAAGAGGGGTTCCCGGGGTCCAGATCAGAGGGAATCGGACTCGGACGGCGGGGGGGCAGTTTAGTAGCCCACTTCGATGGGAACCTGAAGCAGTATCCCAGTTTCAGAGCAGACGTCGTATATGCGCTGCATTTGCTTCGGAAAGACTTTAAAGATGAGGAGGAGAAAGTAGGCTTCATTGTGTCCCACTTGCATGGGGAAGCTAGAGCCTGGTTACACAATTTGTGGCGCGAAGATGGTCCTGCCCGCAGGGATTCTATCGAATTTATCAAAGCCATGGACGCTTGCTTCCAATCTACCGTGGACGTTGATGTGGCGCGACGGGAGATGCATGGATTGCGGCAGGGCAAGGCTACAGTACGTCAGTACCATTCCCGCTTTTTTGCATTGCTGAATGTGCTGGGTTGGGAAAAAGACTCCCTGGCAGTGAGAGATTTGTTCTGGGAGGGACTCAATGGCTCCGTGAAGGATGAGTTAGCCAGGGGGGACAGACCTAGAACCCTCGCAGACGTCGTGCAGAGGGCACTCATGATAGGAGTGCGCCACGAAGAACGCCCTTGGCACAGTGAGGAGGGTCGCCAGGTGCGCGCACCAGCTAGAGCGCCTCCTTTTATTCCCAGGGACCTGGGACGTGCGCATCCCTCGCCTCTGCTTAGGGAGGGGGAGGAACCGATGGAGCTTGGTGGTGCAAAGGCTCAGACAGCTGCCGGAGCCCCAGCGTCCGGAGCAGTCAAGACGAAGCCTCCTAGAGGGAGCAGGAAGTGTTACATCTGTGACAGTGCAGCACACATGGCCAAAGAGTGTCCCCAGAGGCTCCAGAAGCACACTGCAGCCTTAGCAACAGTAACAGCAGCAGCGCTCCAAGGAGAGCAGTTTCAGGGAAACGACAATGCCTGGCTGGAAGCAGAGATGCTGGGGCTCAGCCAGGCGAGTCAGTAAAGCAGTCCCCAGCGCTTTTGCAGCCTACAGATCCTTTACCACCCAAGCCAGTGGTGCAGCTCACTGCCAATCTCCAGCTACCTAATGGACTCACCCTGGAAGTCCCCATTACAATTGACTCTGGGAGCAACGCAGACTTCGTGGGGGTGCAGTTCATCAAGCAACATCGCATAGCGCTTCTACCAGCCACGCTGCCCTTAAACGTCGTTACCGTCGATGTCAGGAAGCTGCTGGGCGGGCAGGTGGTACAACAGACGCCACCCATGGTGCTGCAGATTGGGAATCATCGCGAGGTCATCAGTTTCAACGTCACCCGCCTGTCAGACACGCCTATAGTGTTAGGCATGAGTTGGCTGGACAGACACAGCCCTTCATTAGCGTGGTTCCAGCGACAGCTCACCTTTGGCTCATCCTACTGCGCGCAACATTGCATCCAGACCGGCCAGGAGGAGGAGGGCCAGGAGGAAGGGCAGCAGTTGCACCTCGGCATGGTGCAGGCAGTGCCCCACAAGTACAAGGGGTTTTTGGAGGTCTTCTGCGAAAAGGAAGCTGATCAGTTGCCACCCCACCGGCCCTACGACTGTGCAATTGACCTCTTACCAGGGGCGATGCTGCCGACTGCGAAGCTGTATTCCATGTCTGAGGATGAGATGCAAGAACTCAGGGAGTTCATAGATCACAATTTGAAGCGGGGATTCATCCAAGAATCCAAGGAAGAGGGGGGCAGTCCGGTGTTTTTCGTGAAGAAGAAGGACACGCCCCAAAAAAGACTCATCGTGGACTATAGGGCCATAAACTTGATGACGAAGCCCAAGGCCTTTCCCATGCCCAAGATTTTTTTTTTTTTTTATAAAATTTTTATTTGGTTTTCTGCTTTTATAAAAACAAAACATACACAAAGAAAAAACAAAAGACAAAAACATATATAAAATCAGCATATCCCCGTTTCATGACCTTGTTCCCTGACTTCCCCCCACCTCCCCTCGTGCATCCCAGTTTCAAGATTATATCAGCAAATTGGTGTTTCTCCTCTTAACAATCTTATTCATCTTATTACCTTTTTTATAATAAAAATTGATTTTCGTAAGTTGGACTTAAACTCTCTTCCATCGATTTTCATTTTATCTTAATTAAGAGTCATCTTAACCAAACCTAAAAATCTTAAGAGTTTTTAAGAGTCTCTTCTTCCCTCCCTCCCATCCCCGGTTTTTGTCCCTTCCCAATAAAAATCCAAATTCGAGATTCTCAGCCTGGGTTCCTCACGTCCGAGGCTTTCAAATCCCTTTCAGTCCCTCTCCGCCTGTCCTGTTGGTAGTCCTTTATGTCAGTCGTCGGGTCTGGGAAAAGTTCTTTCACCATCAAAGTGTATCCTCTTCCCACAAGAAGATTCCAAAGTAACTGCTGAAGAATTTCCACAAAGTCTATCTCTTCAAAGTCTAAGTCCAAACGGAGGCCCCAATCATATTTCTTTATTTTACAATCCTGTATTCCGTTTTGTCTTGGGACCTCCTCCTTCTTCTTCTGTGTCTTTCGCAGACTTGTGGTAGATATGTTCCCAGCGTCTCCTTGCTTGTATTCCACAGATGTCAACTTTTGGTTGTTACTTCCCAGGATTACTTCTTCTTTTTCTTGTTGTTTAGTCTCTTCCAGCTCTGTAGTTATTGTTTCCCAATCCGCTGTGGATTCTTTCTCATTGAGGTCCTCAATACAAAGAGCAGAGTTGCCTGTTCCCAAGGTCATAGTCTCAAGTTGTTTATTCATGGCCAAGCTCTGCTCTTGTAAGATTCCCACCAATTGTAACATCCTTTCGATTTCCACTAGTAACTTTCCTTCCACAGCCATTGTATCCATTGTAGTTTCACAGAATTCCCCCTAGGGGGAATCTGGTTACTTATTTGCCTTTTCACCAACAATCCTTTAACTGATTATTGTTACTTTGTTTCCAACAGTTTTAGCTCAATTATAACTCGTCTTAGTCCAGAGGGATCTTAAATGACAATTTCTCACTTTAAACCGCCCGTTTGGCAGCTTTGACAGCTGTCAAACTCCGCAGCTCTTACACAGGCACAAAGGCAGGACGTTCCCGAGCTCGGGAGGGGGGGTTGTTTAAAACAAAAGAAGGGTTTCCAAAACTCCACTCTCCAGCCCAAAATTTCCTTTAGTTAAATCTTGGAAGTTAATGTCCTTTTTAACTCACCCCGCCAAGGGTAGGCTCTCCAGCTTAGCTCTTGTGTCGTTGCTTAGATCGTCTGCAAGAGGGGGGGTGCGGACTTCCTTTTAGCACACCCCCCGGTCGTCTCCAATTTAAGGTGGATTTTTTAAAGTCCCAATCCGTCTTACTCACGGGTGATTCTTTCAGTCCAAATTTTCAAGGAAGGAAGTCAGCGCTCTCTGGTCATGGCTCGCGGCTTCGCTCTACCAAGGTAGCGATCGACTCTCAGTGCCACGCCACCCCCGTATCCCCTCCGCAGCCTTTAAAAAGGCTCTTTGCGAATCAGGGGGGGCGCTTAAGGCACCCGCCGAGTCTTCAGTCCGCAGGCTTAAGCGCCTGCGGTTTTTAAGGGTCCCCGCGTCGCCGGCGCGGCAAAGACCCATCCTCGGTAGAGCCGATTCCCTCCGGAGCTCGGAGGGAATCCGCCATTTCCAGATCGCGTCAACCCGGAAGTCCAAGATTGACGACCTGCCCAAGATTGACGACCTGCTCGCGACGGTGAGGAAGGGGAGGATCTTCACCAAGTTGGATCTACGCGGAGCATACAATCTCATACGCATGCGGGAGGGTGATGAGTGGAAGACGGCCATGTTCACGCCGTTGGGCACCTATGAGTATAGAGTTATGCCGTTTGGTCTCCAAAATGGCTCCCACTGTTTCCAGGCTTTCATGCACCACGTGCTAGCGGGACTCCTCTACAAGAAGTGCGTGTGCTTCCTCAACGACATCCTGATCTTCTCGGAATCGCAGGAGGCTCACGTAAGGGACGTAAAGGAGGTCCTGCAGCGGCTACGGGAGCACAGACTCTACGCCAAACTGGAGAAGTGTCAGTTTGACGTAACAGAGGTGGATTTCCTGGGCTACAGGCTGTCCGACAAAGGACTAGCCATGGACAGCGCCAAGGTCCGCGCGGTGTTGGACTGGAAGAGCCCGCGCAATCGGAAGGAGGTCCAGAGGTTCGTCGGCTTAGGGGACTTCCGGAGGCGGCGCGAAACAGCAATGGCTGTCCTCCTCAGCTGCTGAAGAGGGGCTCCGCGGAAAAGGGTCGTGCGCTGCGGCACAGCGACGACCCATCCAGAAAAACCACGGGTAGAGTGAGCCCGTGGCCGTGGGACTGGGCGGGCACCAGGAGCGACCCCAGTAACGTTGAAGGGACCCCGTAAGGAGCCCCGGAACGTGGAAGGGGGAGCGGTGCTGTGAGTTCATCGCTCTTTCCGCGGAAGTGAAGCCGCGCGGCTGCTGCTGATGAGCGCTGTCCTTTCTTTCTGAAAACATCAGGCTCCAAACTTCATACTCGTGAGTAAGGACTTTAAGAATTTGGTTGGGACTAAAACATCAAATTTCGGCTGAAAGCGGGAGACGAGAAACAGGAAGTCCGTCTCCCGACACTGCTTTTAGATCAAAGCAAAGTCTTTGCCAAGCGTGAAGCGCTTTGAAAGGGATTTTAAAAAAGAGACTTTCTTCTCCGTGCAAATTGCCAAAGCTCCAATTGGCAAGCTAGAAGGGCAGAGGAATTGACTGGATCTGAATTAACCCCCCCCCCCCTCTCTTGAGTGGATTACAAAAGTTTAAATACCGGATCTCTGGGCTGCCGGGTTACTAAAGTACTGTCAAACTGCGGAAACTGTATCAGATGGTGTAGTTACTTTGAGCGCTGGAGGATACAAGTAAGAAACTGTTACCTGCATCTTTTTTGAAACTTTGTTCTATTTGGGGGAAACTTTGCAGCTTTAAAGGGACAAAGAAGGTTCCCCTGTGGTTTGTTTTTTTTTCTTTCCCTCCTTTGGATTGCTGGATTAATGGCGGAAAAAGCTTTTTTCCTTTTTTGAGTTACAGGGAAGCTCCCCCTAGTGGATTTGGGATTAATAAATCTCTGGGAACTGCCTTTTTCTTTGGATTATCCTTTTGGTGGATGTTTACACTTTGGATTGTTTTTCCCATGGGATCTACAATTTGACCTTGATATATAGACAGCTGTGGAATGAGTGGCACAGGGAGATCAAGAGCTGCCAAATCGAAAGCAAAACAAACTGTACAACAATTGCTGCAGACAACACTAACTGTCCAGCCACGTAGATCATCTGTTCCCACTGTTCCTACTGTTTTGACACTGCAAGAAAGAGAAACTGCTCAGACAGCCCAAGAGCCAACCTCAGAAGATATGGCTTCAGGAGGGTCTGACCCAATCTCTAAACAAATTTTGGAACAGTTGGCAGCTTTAAATACAAAATTTGATCAAGTTACGACTACTATTAATAAACTGACTGAGCAGGTTTCCCAAAATACACAAGTAATTGGGAATCTTCAAACAACAACTTTAGAAAATCGCAAATTGGCTGAGCAAGTGAATCAAAAAGCAGAACAAGCTAACAAGAAGGCTGAGGAAGTACAAAAGGAAGTAAGGCCACTTTACAGGCAGATCAATGACCAGCAGGCCTATCTGTCTATGGTGGAATTGAAAAATAGGGAAAATAATCTTAGACTTAGAGCAATTCCAGAACTTGAAGGAGAAGATTTGATTGGCTATCTGACATCAGAACTATCAAAGTTCTGGGGTATAGAAGAAGACAAGGACTTTAAAATCGTTACCGCTTTCAGATTGGGAAGATTGGTGAGAAAAGACAGATTTAGAGATTGCCTGATCATTTTGAGATCTAGGCAAGAAAGAGATAAAATCTTAGGCCTGCACTTTAAGAAACCACTGGTGATCCAGGACAAGAAGGCAGAAATCTACAGAGATATTCCGAAACAACTTTTGGATTTAAGAGTTACATACACAGCTCTAGCAAGATCATTGAGAAACAACTCAATTCCCTATAGGTGGGAGTTTCCCCAAGGACTATCTTTCAATCTTAAAGGAAAGAAGGTTAAAATTAGAACACCAGAGGACCAGCAAAAATTTCTACACGATCACGGAGAGGACCTTCAGAAGGGAATAGCAGGGGCTTGGCCGCCCCCCCAACCTGAGCCAACACCTGTGCCAGCCCCGGACGAAAAGGAAGACACATCCCTATAGGACTTATAGACTAAACCAGGATGTCTCTGCAGCTCCTTAGTTGGAATATAAATGGCGGGAATTCCCCGGAAAAAAGAGGAAGGATCTTTCATATATTGAAAAAAGAACAATTGAACATTATTTGTTTACAAGAAACACATGTGACTAGGCTCCACAGGAAAGTTTTAATCAATAAAAGATTAGGCCAAGAATTTATTTCATCAGATAAAGTCAAGAAGAGAGGCGTAGTGATTTATGCAAAGGAGAACCTGTCACCGAAATTTTTATTTAAAGATGAACAAGGAAGAATTTTGGCTATTGAAGTACAAATACAAGGAGAAAAAATTTTGATATTAGGAATTTATGCACCGAATGAGGGAAAATCAGAATTTTACAAGAAGCTGCATGAGATAATGCTGGATTATCTGGACTTTACCAACATCATTATGATGGGAGATATGAATGGGGTGGTCTCTACTCACATGGATAAGTCACAGAACCAAAATTTAACTAAGGACGGCAGACTACCTAAGACGTTCTTTGAACTAACTGACAGTATGGACTTGATTGACATTTGGAGGACAAAGAACCCCTTGGGTAAAGAAGGAACATTCTTTTCCGAGGCCCATTTGTCATGGACACGAATCGACCAAATATGGACATCTAGAGGGCTGGCTCCTAAGACCAGAAAAGTGGAAATCTGCCCTAAAACCTGCTCCGACCATAATGCTCTGAAAGTGGAATTGAGACTTACTTCAACCGGTTCCTTCAGGTGGAAAATGAATGACACTTTACTAAGAGATCAGGAGATTGTAAAGAAGGCCCAAAAAACCTTAAAAGATTATTTTGAAATTAATTTGAACACTTCGGTGGAAAAGAGAACAATCTGGGACGCAAGCAAGGCAGTAATGAGAGGGTTTCTGATACAACAGAATACAATTAAGAAAAAACTCTGGAATGGAAAAAGGACAAGATATTAGAGAAGATAAGAGATGGTGAGAAAAAATTGAGATCCAAACCAAAATCTAAAGAGATTCTAAGAGAAATTAAGTTTCATCAGGCACAATTTGCGAAATTCATAAATCAAGAAGTGGAATGGAAGATTAAACAAATGAAACAAAGATCATTTGAATCAGCGAATAAGTGTGGGAAACTGCTAGCTTGGCAGTTGAAAAAAAGACAAAAATTGAACTTTGTTACCAATCTAGAGGTGGAAGGTAGAAACATACAGAAACCTGAGGAAATTAGAAAGTGTTTCCAGAGATATTTCAAAAAACTTTATACGCAAGGGCCTCAGAAAGAGACTGAGATAGACCAATTTTTAAAAATTAATGGACTCTCAAAATTATCTCAGGAAAAGACAGCAATCCTGAATCACAGAATAACACAACAGGAAATCGAGGATGCCATTCAGAATATGCATTTGGGCAAATCTCCAGGTCCAGATGGACTTATCTCCAAGTACTATAAGACATTAAAAGATTATCTGATACAACCACTAATGGAGGTTTGTAATCAAATCATGGAGGGGAAGAAGGCACCGGAAACGTGGAAAGAAGCTTTCATCACATTGATACCTAAAGTGGAAACTGAAAAGACTCAACTGAAGAACTACCGTCCCATCTCACTCTTAAATGTGGATTATAAAATTTTTGCAGACATTTTGGCAAGTAGATTTAAGAAAGTGTTAAATGAAATAATTCATAAGGACCAGGCAGGCTTTCTACCAGGTAGACATTTGTTTGATAATACCAGGAACATTATTGACATTTTGGAACTTTTACAAACTAACATTAACACTAAGGCAGTGTTAATTTTCATTGACGCGGAGAAGGCCTTTGACAATATCTCTTGGAAGTTTATGAAGAAAAACTTGGAAGGGATGGGAGTGGGACGGGGGTTTGAAAATGGCATAGAAGCAATTTATTCAGAACAAAAAGCTAAATTGATAGTGAACAATGTGGTGACAGAAGAGTTGAAAATTGAAAAAGGAACACGACAGGGGTGCCCCTTATCTCCTCTTTTATTTATCTCAGTCCTGGAGGTGCTCTTGAACATGATCAGGGAGGACCGGTTGGTACAAGGAATACAGGTCGGAGTGAAACAATATAAATTGAAAGCTTTTGCAGATGATTTGGTTTTAACATTACAGGAGCCAGAATCTAGTACAAAAAGAGCTTTAGAACTGATTCATGAGTTTGGTCGGGTGGCGGGATTTAAGTTGAACAAGCAAAAAACTAAGGTTTTGGGAAAAAATTTGACACCTTCAGAAACAGATGGGTTTCAGAAAGAGACAGAATTAAGTGTGGTAAAAAAAGTGAAATACCTAGGGGTTCATTTGTCTGCCAAAAATTTGAACTTATTTAAAGACAATTATGAAAAATGTTGGTCGGAAATCAAAAAAGATTTGGAAACTTGGTCAAGACTGAAACTTTCCTTGTTGGGTAGAATTGCAGCTATAAAGATGAATGTATTGCCGAAAATGTTATTTTTGTTTCAAACCCTACAGATTGTGGACAGAGTGGAATGTTTTGGAAGGTGGCAGAAGGATATATCAAAGTTTGTTTGGCAGGGCAAAAAGCCCCGGATAAAGTTTAAAATATTAACTGATTCAAAAGAGGGGGGTTTGCCCTGCCGGACCTGAGATTGTATTATGAAGCTGCGGCCTTCAGTTGGATGAAAGATTGGTTACTTCTTGAGAACACTGATGTCCTAGATCTGGAAGGGTTTGACAATGCTTTTGGTTGGCATGCATATTTGTGGTACGACAAGGCAAAGGTTCATAAAATGTTCAAAAATCACATTGTCAAAAAATCAATATTTATGGTCTGGACAAAATACAAGGACTTATTAGAAGGTAAGACTCCGAGGTGGCTATCACCAGCAGAGGCCAAGGCCTGGAAAAAACCCAATATGGAGGTTGGCTGGCCAAAATATGGGGAAATCATAGAAAAAGTTGGAGAAACTTGGAGGCTGCAGAGTTTTGAAAAACTAAAGAACAAGGTGCAAAACTGGTTTCATTATGCTCAAATTCAAGAGGTTTTTAAGTTGGACAAAAAAATAGGTTTCCAGGTGGAAAAATCGAAACTAGAGACAGAATTGTTAGAACCTAAGACTAAGGTACTTTTGAGAATGTACAACTTGCTGCTTAAATGGAACACTCAGGATGAGACAGTCAAATCAGCAATGATAAAATGGGCTCAGGACATTGGGTACAACATTATGTTTGAAGACTGGGAAAGGTTATGGACCACTGGTATGAAATTCACGGCATGTAATGCCCTGAAAGAGAATATTATGAAAATGAAATACAGGTGGTACATGACCCCAGTCAAGCTTGCTAAGATATATCATTTGTCTGATAATAAATGTTGGAAATGTAAGGAGGCTGAAGGGACATTCTTTCACCTCTGGTGGACTTGCCCCAAAGTGAAGGCCTTCTGGGAAATGATTTATAACGAGTTAAAAAAGGTGTTTAAGTACACCTTTCCCAAGAAACCAGAGGCCTTCCTCCTGGGCATTATTGGCCAGAAGGTGTTAAAGAAGGATAGAACTTTTTTTATGTACGCAACAACAGCAGCAAGAATTCTTATTGCAAAATACTGGAAGACACAAGATTTGCCCACACTGGAAGAGTGGCAGACGCAGTTGTTGGACTACATGGAACTGGCTGAAATGACCGGCAGAATCCGAGATCTAGGAGAAGAAACAATGGAGGAGGACTGGAGAAAGTTCAAGGATTATTTACAAAAATATTATAAGTTATACGAATGTTAAAAATTTGCATGTTTCGGAAAATTTAGCTTCAGCAACAAGATTCGGTGTTATGGGAAACTAGGTTATAAGTATGAAGGGATTAAGGTTTAAAATGACATTACATTTATATCAAGATAAAAGTAAATTGCCAATAAGTATTTTAAACCTAAAACATAACTATTTGAAAGTACAAAGCAGTACATGAAACAAGATAATAATTTGCTGATATCTTTATTATAAAGAATGCAGGGTGAGGGGGACGTGGGGAAGTCCGGTTGGTGATGAAAAAATGTTTTGAAAAGATGGATTCTTTTTCTTTTCTTTCTTTTCTTTTTCGTTCTTCTTATTAATGTTATATATCTGACTTGATTTCTGTACCTGAGAAAAGCAATAAAAAATATTTATTTAAAAAAAACAAAAAACAAAAAGAGGTTTGTCGGCTTCGCCAACTTTTACCGCAAGTTCATCAGGGGTTTCGCGAAAGAGACGGCAGCTATCACGGACACCCTCAGTTCCAAGAAGAAGTTGTTCACCTGGACGGACCAGGCGGAGCAGTCCTTTCGGAAACTTAAGAGCCTCTTCGCGTCCGAAGAACAGCTGCTACACTTGAACCCCGGCAGGCCCATGTGGGTTGAGACTGACGCATCAGACAGAGCGGTGGGGGCCGTCCTCTTGCAGGAAGATCCGCAAGGGAACTGGAGGCCCTGCGCTTTCTATTCCCGGAAGCTCAGCAAGTCGGAACAGAACTACACCATCTGGGACAGGGAGTTGTTGGCCATTCACGCGGCTTTCAAGGCGTGGAGGCACTTCCTCATCGGAGCCAAACACACCGTGCAGGTCCGCACGGACCACAAGAACCTAGAGTATTGGCGCACGGCGAAGCTCCAGAGCCAGAGGCACATACGCTGGGCGGAGTTCTTTGCGGATTTCGAATTCAGGATCGAGTACATCCCGGGAGACAACAATGTCATAGCAGATGCGCTCTCCAGGAAACCGCAGTATCTCGAGGAAGCGGCACCTGTGGCGGCCAAGCACATTTTCGCACCGCAGGCATGGGCATGCGCTTCAGCAGCTGTGGACCTGGACGCGGTGCGTCGCGCGCTGCAGACGGATCCGTTCGCGCAATCCAAGATGGAGGAACTGCGGAGGGGCACAGCGAAGGACAAGGATTTCCAGATACGAGACGGTCTGCTAACCCGCAAAGGTGCTCTCTATGTGCCGGGGGACGATCTCCGCGTGAAGGTCCTGCAGCAGTTGCACGACGCGCCCAGCGCGGGTCACTTCGGCAAGGAAAAGACGGCGGACTTAGTAGCCAGGGACTTTTGGTGGCCCCAGATGCAAGGAGAGGTCGCGGATTACGTCGCCAGGTGTGACACTTGCCAAAGATCCAAACCAGTGCACAATAAGCCAGCGGGACTGCTGGAACCGCTGGAGACGCCACTACAACCGTGGGAGAGGGTGGCGCTGGACTTTGTTACTGATCTACCCAGTTCGAGAGGCAAGACGGCGGTACTTGTGGTTGTAGAACTGTTCACCAAGATGGCACACTTCATTCCTTGCGCGAAGGTGGCCACAGCGGAACAGACCGCCAAGCTGTTCATAGACCACGTGTTCAGAGTGCACGGCTTGCCACGGTCCATCCTGTCCGACCGGGGCCGCCAATTCATTTCCAGTTTCTGGCAGAAGCTGCTGGGTATTCTGAACGTCAAGATCAACTTAGCGGCGGCGAGGCATCCGCAGACCAACGGCCAAGCGGAGAGGGTCAACGCCATCATGCAGCAGTACCTGCGATGTTACGCCAATCAACAGCCTGCGACTTGGGTGGACTACCTGCCGCTGGCCGAGTTTGCCTACAACAACACGAAGCACGCGTCAACGGGGGTGACACCGGTCTTCGCCAACAATGGGCGGCATCCCAGAACCTTCCCGGGGTTGGAGACGACGACGCAGGGGGAGCCGCAGGGAGCTGAGCACTTACCAGCAGAATTGCAGGAGGTCCACGAGGAACTCCGACGGCACCTGGAGCTAGCTAAACACGCATACAAAGTGCAGGCAGATAAGCACAGGAGGGCAGGGGAAGACACCCAGGTGGGGGACTGGGTATGGTTAGCGGCCCAGGCGGTGCCGGCCAAGTCGCTAGCTAAGAAGAAGCTAGGACACAAACAGCTAGGGCCATACCAAGTTGAGGCCAGGATCAATCCCGTAGCTTTTAGGTTGACCCTCCCAGAAGGTTCCAGAATGCACCCGGTCTTTCATAGGTCGGTGCTCACACCCTACAAGGCCCCACACAGATTTCAGGAGCCAGGGACGGCACCAGACCCACGTAGAAAGTCACCGGAGGGGGGGAAGTCACCGAGGGCCACGACACTCAACGAGGTCACGGAAATTCTGGACTCGAGATGGGGGGAGGAGGGAGTAGAATACCTCCTCGCCAGAGAAGGTACCCCGGCCAGCGCCAACAGTTGGGTGCCGGACTATGCTCTGGAGGAACCTCTTCTTAAAGACGAATTCCATGCACTCTTCCCACACAGGCCCATGCCAGCGGATTATTTCGACGACTGGCTCTTTACGCCCACACTTTCAGACAGCACGTTCCGGGGGTTCTCCTCCGCAGAGGAGACGCCGCCGGAATCCAGTCCTCCAAGGGGATCGTGTTCGGGGGTGGACACGGACCGCTCTTACTGGTGGGACGATCAACCAGAAGTGGAGTGGCGCAGGAGGTGGCTAAGGGGGCCTGGGCAAACAGCATTGCCCGAAGTAACAGGGGGAGAGGCGGACATGGACGTGTTGGGGGAGGAGCCCGGGTTCGAGCACACATACACTGAACTGGAAGCAGAGGAGCTTGACGTCGACGAACTGTTTCCAGCAACTACCCCCGCAACGACGGAGCACCCGGAACCTGCGCCCGGGCAGCGGGAGGGGGGAAGGGGGGCTTCGAGGGGGGATGGATGTCAGGGGTTCAGGGACAGAGGCACAGGGGAGGCAGGAGATGGAGAGCGATGGGGAAGAATCCCAGGACAGCGAGGAAGAGGATGGCAGTGGGTCGGCAGCTCGGAGTCAGGACCAGCTTCCTCACCAGAGCGCAGCGAAGGGGGAGGAGGTTCCAGTGTGACAGGGGAAGCAGCTCCGGCAGCAGAGAGAGAGAGGAGGTCGGAGCAAGCCGTCCTCCTGGAAGGGGAGGGGAGTAGTGAAGGGAGTAGCGTATCTGTCAAAAGGAAGGTCAGGAGTTGGGCGCGCGCGCCAAGTTCAAATGTGGAGGCGCGCGGAAGAACAGGCAGCCCGGAGGAGGAGCCAGGTCCCAAAGCCCGCAGGAGGGAGGGAGAGCAGTCTGGGGATTCAGCGTCAGGGGAATCCAGGAGGGGCGAAACCCCAGCGGGCAGGAAGACCCTGCGGAAAAGGAGAGAAAGGAAGAGGTGGAGCAGCGCAAGCCTCTTAAACTGGTGCAGGGGAGGGACTGACTCAGAGGGGACTTCAGCGGTCTAAGCGAAACAGACGTGGGGCTGCGCGCCTCGGCTGTGGAGCGAAAAATGAACTGCAATAAACATCTTTGTATATAAGAAGAACTTGGCGTTGGTCTTTTGTGAGCTAAGACCTGAGGCAGCCCTGACAGGCTGTCTTTCCAAGAATCCGACATAGTTCTGTCTTTTAAGATGTTGTTCATGATACTTCTTAATGGGTCAGACAGTAAGTCCTCCATTTTTTTATAATATATTGCCGGTAGGCCGTCTGGCCCTGGTGGCTTTCCTATCTTTGCTTCCTTAATTGCTCTTTGCATTTCGTACGATGTAATAGGGGCATTCAACAGTTCTTTTTGTTCTTTAGTAAGTTTCGGAAGACATTTCTGTTCTAAATGTTCTTTAACTTCTTCTGTTGTTTCATTTCCTTCCTTATAGATTTCTCTAAAGAATTTGAGAAATTGTTTCTCTATTTCTTTAGTGTTGTTTATTATTTTGCCTTTGCACTTAACTCTATTTATAAGCCTTTCTGCCTCTTTCTTCTTTAATTGCCATGCTAATAACCAGGCTCAGGTTCTGTTTCAGGCTGTGTCTCTGTTTCAGGCTCTGGCGCTGTATCAAACACTGTTGCAGACTCAGGCTGTGGCACTATAGCTGTAGCTGTGGCTCTGGTTCTGTTTCAGGCTCTGGCACTGTATCAAGCACTGTTTCAGGCTCAGGCTTCTGCTCTTTATTAGGCTTTGTCTCAGTCTTTGGCTCTAGCACTTATTCTAGCTCTATTTCAGGCTCGGCCTGTGTCTCAGCCTTTGTCTCTGTTTCACGCTGTTTCTCTGTTTCAGACTCCGACGCTGTTTCAAGCCCTGTATCTGTCTCTGCCTCTGTTTCAGGCTCTGGCACTCTATCAAGTACTGTTTCTGGCTCCGGCTCTCTTTCAGGCTCTGGTTCTGAATTAGGGTTTTGTTCTGGCTCTGGCTGTGTCTCTGGATCTGGCTGTGTCTCTGCTTCAGGCTCCTATGCTGTATCAAGCACTGTATCAGGCTCTGCCTCTCCCTCTGCCCCTGGCTACGTTTAAGAGTCAGGCTCAGTTTCAGACAGTGTCTCTGTTTCAGGATCCAGCACTCTATCAAGCACTATTTCAGACTCAGGCTGTCGATCTCGGTTGTGGCTGTGGATCTCGGCTGTTGCTCTAGGCTCCGTCTGTGGCTCTGGCTCTCTTTCAGGGTCTGGTTCTGAATGAAGATCTGGTTCTGACTCTGATTCAGGGTCTCATGATGGCTCTTCCTCTGCATCTGACCCAGCTATGTTTCAGGGTCTGGCTCTCTTTCAGGCTCTGGTTCTGAATTAGGGTTTTGTTCTGGCTCTGGCTCTGGCTCTGGCTCTGGCTCTGGCTCTGGCTCTGGCTCCGGCTCCGGCTCCGGCTCCGGCTCCGGCTCCGGCTCCGGCTCCAGCTCCAGCTCCAGCTCCAGCTCCGGCACTGTATCAAGTACTGTTGCAGACTCAGGCTGTGGCTCGTGGCTGTGGCTGCAGCTGCAGCTATGTTTTGCGCTCCGGCCCTGTATCAAGCCCCATTTCAGGCTCTGGCTCTAGCTCTGGCTCTGATTCATGTTCTCCCTCTGACTCTGATTCAGGGTCTCGCTCTGGCTCTGGCACTCGATCAAGGACGGTTTCAGACTCAGGCTGTGGCTGTGGCTCTGCCTCTGTTTCAGGCTCAGGCTCTGTTTGAGGCTGTGTCTCTGTTTCAGGCTCCGGCACTGTATCAATTACTGTTGCAGACTCAGGCTGTGGCTCGTGGCTGTGGCTGTGGCTGTTGCTCTGGTTCGGGATGTGGTTCTTTTTCAGGCTCTGGTTCTGAATGAGGGCTTGGTTATGGCACTGATTCAGGGTCTCGCTCTGGCTCTGGCTGTGTCTCTGTTGCACCTGAAACGGTGGTTTGTTGTTGTTGTTGTTGTTGTTGTTATTTTCTTTCTGGGGTGGGACAAATGTTTAGTTGGGGCGGGGATTATTTTAAGTTTAGCATAATTGTTTCTTACTTTGTTTTTCTTTTACTATTTTTTTAGGTTATTGTATAGTTTGTATTTTGCTTTTTAAGGGGAAAGGGTCAGGGCTGCCTGGGAGGGGGCCTCAGCCAACAGAATGGCAGGGGCAGGTTCCCTACGGGGGGATGTATTGGAACACCCAATCTCTGTTATCGCGGGTGGGAGGAGCAGTTGCGCTAAGACCAGACCACGTCTTTACCGAAGATCTGGTTCTGACTCTGATTCTGATTCTGATACTGGCTCTCTATCAAGGGCTGTTTCAGACTCAGGCTGTGGCTGTGGCTGTTGCTCTGGTTCTGGTTCTGGCTCTGGCTCTTTCTCAGGCTCTGGTTCTGAATTAGGGCTTGGTTCTGGGACTGATTCAGGGTCTCGCTCTGGCTCCGGCACTCTATCAAGGACTGTTTCAGACTTAGGCTGTGGCTGTGGCTCTGGCTCTGTTTCTATTCTTGCAATGGAATGTACACAAAACAATAATCCTTTCTATATAAATTTTCCAATACATTCTGAAAGCATAATAAATCCTTAATTGTTGTCCTTTTAGTTCCTTTATCACTCGAATGCTAGCACGGAGTCAAAACTATTTGCTTTGAGATTCCACTGAGTTTGCTCGTCAATTGAGCCGTCTCCACCAATTCCTGTAATTTGATTTGCCAATCTGTTATTTTTGGAGCCTCGTGATCTTTCCATCCCTTGGCCACAAGTATACGAGCTGCTGCGGTTGCATACAAGAATACCTCTCTTAGATTTTTTGGGATCTCTTTATCTAAAATACTTCATAGAAATGCCTCCGTTTTTTTCGTAAAAGTTATCCCCATCATCTTTTTTAATTCATTGTATATCCCCCCCCCCAAAAAAAAATCTTAATCTTTTCACACGTCCACCACATGTGGCTCATGTCACCGTTATTTCCTCCACATCTCCAACAAGCATTCGCCATTTTTTTTATACATTCTTGATCATCTGGAAGGAGTGAGGTACCACCTATGAGCCATTTTCATCATGTTCTCTCTTATATTATAGCTGGCTGTAAATTTCAAATTTGCATTCCATCAGTTTCCCCCATCTTTTAGCATAATTGGATGGCCCACATCTTGGGCCCACTTTATCATTGAAGCCGTTGTTGGGAAAAAGCACCAATGCAAAAGCCAGCTGCAGGTTGCTGGAATGCAGAACAGGATGTTGTTGTTTCAAACTGTACTGTTGGGAAAAAGGGGGAGTCTATTCTCTGTACTGAGCACCGGATGTTAGCTCAGAGTGTCATCTGACCTGTACTGGAAGTACAGGGGTGGAGTTGTGACTCTTCTGATGGAGTCTGAAGGGAGCAGTCACGTTTCTATGTACTGCTGAATGACAGGAATAAAACATGTAAATAGACTCCTGTCTGTCTCATTTCCCCTCCCTGGGGGGGAATGCAAGGAGAGAGAAGCAGAGGGTGTGTTCTCCTCACATCTAACGAGGAGAATCGCCGGTTTACGACCACGTCTGCCGGGAGACGCAGACGGAATGTAAACAAGTATCTCACTCAGTTTGCCTCGGGGAGGCCAGTTACCTCTGACTGTGAGCTGAGATACTGACATATGGCAGCATTCGGTGGTTGCGATTCATCGAACATCTGCATGAGAGGCTGGTGGATTGTCCTCCTCTGCTCCAAGGGAGGAGATAAGCGTCTGAGAGCAGCCAGATGCTGAACAGACAGCTGGACCCAGAGGAAAGTGTTTTCCAAGCAACGGAGCTCAAGGTATGCTGCATTTCGGGCTAAAAGTGTGAACGCAGAATGATTTATTCTCTGATTCACTGGAGCTGCGTTTGAAAAAAACAACAGCTCCGGAAGGAGAGGCCTGCAGCTCAGAGGCTCAGCCTGCATTCCACGAATTCTTGTGGTTGAGATAAGCTTTCCTGTATGCACAGTTGCTAAGCAACGCCCGTCAGAGACGTGGAAATTTACTGGCTGCGCAGATGGCTCTGAAAGAGTGCCTGGGAAGCGAAAGATTGTTTTGACTATGTTTTCGATGCTGTGCAAGGTCTGAGAAACAGCTTGCAGTTTGCCTGGAAAGGCAGTAAACAATCCAGCAGAGGCTATTGGAGTTTTAGCAAGGCTGGAAAGTGAGAGAGAGGCTTGGCTTCAAGATGGATGCCAAGAAGGGGGGAGCCCTGCCTTATTCATCTCCCCTGACCAGTGGCAGTTATTCATCATGGTCTGGAAAGACGACTACCCCAGAAGGGGTGAGCAAGGATGATGCTGGCCAAGTTCCTAAGAGCTCATCGAAAGCTGAGGAGAGCTTTGACCCTAGATGGGGGAGCGAAGGAACTGTTCAATCTGCACTGGAAGTGAAGGACAGGGGGAGGGAAGAACAGAGTTCTAATTCCCCCGCTGCTGAAGCTACTGCAGAGCATGCTATAGCATTGAGCGCTGTCCGATGTTACAATTGTGGACAGACTGGGCATCTACAGCGAAACTGTAGGAAGCCACGCCAGTCAAAAGGTGCCAAAAGCAGCTCTACGAAGCCTGAGGCGTCAGGCAAAAGCCGTACCAAGTGCCAGGTGAAACCTGCAAAGGCTATGATGGCGAAAGGAACCACGCCAGATGTTGGGAACGCCTTCATAATCGACACGGGAGCGACGGTTCATATGTGCCCGCACAGGGAACTGTTTTCAACGTCTAAGAAGCAAAGCTTCGCTGTGAAACAGGCCAACGGTCAAGAGTTGAAAGCGACCGGAATTGGGACTGTGTATCTTGAGAGTCTGAACTTGACTATAAACAATGTTTACCTGGTTCCAGAACTGAGATTTAATCTGCTAAGTGTGTCGCAGATTGCAAAGAAAGGACTGAAACTGACCTATGATGCTAAAAGCTGCAAGATCTACAAAGATGGAGAACTGTATCTTACTGCCAGAGAGAAAGATGGACTGTATTTGTTGACTTTTGATCAAAGTGATTACATGAAATGTAATTCTTCTGATTCTAACGAAATCTCTCTTGCAGGTGTGACCAACATGAGCACCAGGAAGGTGACCAAGAAGGTCGACAGAGCATTTCAGCGGGTGTATGCTGATGTGATTGGTCCTCTAGAACCATCTAGAGGCGGTGCAAAATATTACCTTGTGTGTGTTGATTGTTTCACTAATTATTCTTGGGTTTTTGTGATAGAAAAACCACAAGAAACCTTAGAAAGGTTTCAGGAGTTTTGTGACAAGGTTAAAAATATGCATGATGCTAACATTGATTGTCTTTTCACAGATGAGAAACAAGTTTTTCTGTTACAGAAGTTTCAGAAGTTCCTGGATGGAAGAGGGATAGACCACAAAGTTGCTGTTTCAGCCGAAGCGTGGAACAGGGGGGTCTGTGTGAGGGTGAACAAAGAATTGCAAAAGTGGATGCATGCGCAATTGCTGAGTTCACATTTGCCACATGAATATTGGGCCGAGTCGCTAGCGTCCTATCTTCACGTGTGGGTGAGAAAAGTCTCAACAGAGTTAGGATGTTCTCCTTTTGAGAAGCTGTTCCATAGAAAACCTTCTGTTGCCTATTTCAAGGTTTTCGGGTCTCATGTGAGAACAGAAGCTCCAGGTGGAGTAAAGAATGCCAGAGGCATTTTTGTGGGTTATGAAAAGGGTCTCTACAGAGTAATTTTGTCTGAATCTGGACAGGTGATTCTCACAAAGTTTCTAGAGAGTGCTCCAGAACAAGAGCGGGTAGTAGTACACACATTTCCCACAGGTGACAATTCAGATGATGATGATTTTTCTGATGTCACAGATTACAGTGGTACTGATGATGACAGTGATAGCTCAGAGAGTTCAGTTGTAACAGTCATTGAGAGGAAATCTCACACAATGGATAGACCTTCACAGGTGAAGGAAGAACCACTGATTGCTACTGGTTCTCAACAAAGTCCAGAGGTTGAACCAGTGAGCAGAGAGGATCAGAACCTCATACGCAGGTCTGAGAGAGTTACAAAGGGTGTACCACCAAAGAGGTACTCAAAAGAGTTTGCTAACTTAGCTGTTGCATGTGTTGCTATTGTTAACAACTCAAAACAAGTTGAAGCAGTGTCTAAGTCAGAGACAAAGACACAACAGAGAGTAGCAAGCCAAGGTAATGCAGAAGCACTCATTCCTTGGAAGCCAGACAACCAGAGAGGTACACTGGTGAAACCAGTGGTGGGAAGTTCCTGTGAAGAGAACCTGAGCTTACAGGGTTAAACAGCTCAGAGTGTACGCCCTGCCTACGGTTGGGAGGAGGGAGACTCTGCGTCATTTCCGAGTCTCTCAAGTCTTTGTTCTCTCTACTTTCGCTTTTGAGGAGAGTGGACGTGTTTTCACGATGCTGTTCGACAATGGATAGTCTGCTGTAAATAAAACTGCTTTTAGCTGCTAAGATCCTGCGTGGACTTTATTTAGCACACTGAAGAAAGCACTTAAGCTTACAGCTTTCTCTAACCGCTGCTGCTTAACTCTGCGTTTTGCTCAGAGCATCGGAATGTGGCCTTTGAAGTCCGAGGCCTGGCCGAGGGGGTGCGCAGCGGAAGCGGGCTGGACTCCAAGCTTTATCTGAGCAATAAATCAATCACCTTTCTAACAGGTTATGGACGTTAGTTACTGCAATTAGAGAAAGCTTTGAAGTGCTGTGTGTTGAGAAGCTGCTGTTTTTTGCTGCCGGAGGAAAAAGTCCTGCGTTGAGGCTCTGCCTGGGAGAACGCAGGGAGGCTGACTGCAAGCTGTGTGCTGCAAAGGGACGCCGGAGGCCTATCCTCTGAAGCTGGCTGGTACGCGTGAGTACTTCAAAGCCCCAATGGGAGCACTGGGGGAGGAGATGGCTGAGCTCCAGGACTTTTATGATGTCCCGTTTGAAAAGCTCACAACCCAGTCCTGGGAAATCTGGGTTAGAAGAGTAAGGGGGTGGTTTTTGGCCACAGGGCTCTGGAGTATAGCCCAGAAGGAGCCGGCCCCACCCATGCCAGTTGCTGCTGAAGATGGCGGAGCAGACCTGGAGGCTGCTTTGCTGGAAGATAGAGAGCAGAGAATGCAAAGAGAGCTCTGCATGTTGAGAGCAAGCGTGGACGCTATGCTGTTGCCCCACCTGGAGGGCGTTGAGTCTGCTCAGGCCACCTGGCAGGTGCTGAGGAGTCTGTGTGAAAGCTCAGCAGGAGCCCAGGGCCGGGAGAAAGCCGAGAGCAGGGAGGAAGCTGAGAGCCCAGAGGGGGCTGCTGGCCATGTTCCTGAAGTTACAGCTGGGAGTAGCTGCTTTGTCTCCGAGGGGCCGTGTGATGTTGAGGCCTACAACCAGAGTGCTGGGGAGCGTGCAGGCCCAGGCTGTGCACCCAAAGGTGGGGGTGCAGGGAACGCAGAAATGGCTGAAGAGGGAGCTGTGAGAGCTTTTGCTACGCGTCGCTGTTATCGCTGTGGCTCCCCCTCCCATCTGGTGAGAGAATGTCCAGTGGAGGCACAGGAACAGCCGAAGGCCGTCTCCCGTAGCAACCAGATAAAGGGCTCTTCTTCAAAGCGTGGGAAAGGCAAGCCAAAGGCAGCTGGCAGAGACACTGAAGATAAACATTTGGCAGCATCTATGGCTGTAGTCAAGAGTTGTCAACAGGATGCTGTGCTGGCTTTTGTCATAGACAGTGGACCTTCCCATCACCTAGTGCCATCTGCAGGATTTCTGGAGAACTGCACCTCTGTAACTTCTGGGAAGACTGTCTGTTTAGCAGATGGAACTCGACACCCACTCACGCAGACTGGCTCACTGTTTTGTTCTTTCTTACAGGGTTCAATCCAAGCTTTTGTTGTTCCAGGACTGTCCTGCGCATTGCTGTCTGTCAGTGCACTTCTTGCTGAGAACTACAGAGTGTGTTTTGAAGACAATAAGTGCTCTATTTCTAAGAATGGACAGCACCTAGTCAGTGTTGAATGTAAAGACAGGTTGTTTGTATTGAATGCTTCTTTTGCAGGTCCAGGTGACATGGAGGAGGCTCAAGCACAGTGTGCCAACGTTCCAGTTCATGATGCGTGTGCTCACCTCTGGCACAGACGCATGGCACACGTGTCCTGGGGGTCAGTGAAAAAGATCCCAGAGTGTACGCAAGGGTGCAAAATGAAATCATGTGCTAAGTTTCTAGATTGCAGAGCGTGCAAGTCCGCAAAGGTGAAAACGTGCACATACCCTAGGTCTGAGAGGGTGACCACTAGGGCTTTTCAGTTAATTCATGCAGATTTGTCTGGTCCGATGTCTGTGAGCAGTATGGGAGGAGCCAAATATGCGCTGGTTCTGATTGATGACCATACGCGCAACTCCTGGACCTTCACGATCCGACACAAAAGTGAAGCTGCACCGCTAATCAAGGACTGGATTGCGGCTGTGGAACTGCAGTTTTCCACACGGGTGCAAAACTTTCAGAGCGATCGCGGTGGGGAGTTCACCGGGTCTGCACTGCAAAGTTTCTTCCGCAAAAAGGGGATTCAACACAGGTTGACTTCTCCGCACAGTCCCCAACAGAATGGGATTGCGGAAAGACGGAACAGGACTCTAGGGGAGATGTCCGCAGCTCTTTTGTTTGATGCCGGGCTCCCACAGCGTTTTTGGGGAGAGGCTTGGCGAACGGCCAACTTTGTTTTGAACAGGTCGTTCAATTCAGTGGTAGGTGACACCCCGTACTTTTTGCTGCATGGAAAGCAACCGAAAGTGCACTACTTTCGCGTTTTTGGTTGTGAAGCGTGGGTTTTGATACCAAAAGCCAAACGCAAGAAAGGTGAACCCAAGTCCCAGAAGATGATTTTTTGTGGGTATGAGCCAGGGACCAAGGGGTGGAGGTTTGCGTATCCGTCAGGGAATCAGTCCAGGATTCTGCTCAGCAACAGTGCTGAATTCTGTGAGCAGAGTGGCTGGGCAAGGATACATGGGAATCCTGACATCCTGTCAGAGAGTCTGCTTGACTCTGCTGATGAAGAAGAGGAAGAGGTTGAACCTGCTACTGTGGCTCAGAGTCCAGACCCAGTGCAGGCAGAGGGGAGAACTTCTCCCAAGACTGTGAAGATTGAGCAACGCAGTGCTCCATCTTCCCCCACAGGTTCGGCTGAGAAGTCCAGAAGGCGCAGTAAGTCAGAGGGGGAATTCTCTGATGCCAAGGACGTTCTGGCTGGCCCTAGTGGGTCAGAGGGGGTTCCTGAAGTAGTGCTGCGTCGATCAGCTCGGACGACCAAGGGGAAACCTCCTGATAGGTTTGCCGTCACTAGCGTGTGGGTCGGAATGGCACAGTGTGAACCCGAGAGTTTTGAGGATGTTCAGAAACTGCCTCAGGAAGAAGCCAGAAAATGGCATGAGGCGATGCAGAAGGAAATGAACTCAATGGAGTCGCTAGGTGTGTTCTCCCTCACGAAGTTGCCGGTGGGCAAAAAGGCCGTGGGTAGCCGCTGGGTTTACCGTCTTAAGCCCACAGAGACAGGAGAACCGCAGTATAAGGCCAGATTAGTGGCGAGAGGATTCACGCAGCGCAGGGGGTTGCATTATACGGAAGTTTATGCTCCCACCTGTAGGAGTGAATCTCTACGTTTGCTCTTGGCCATTGCTGCACAAAGAGGGTTGCTGGTGCATCACTTTGATGTGGACGTTGCTTACTTGAACTCAGACCTCCAAGAGGATCTGTACATGCTTCCTCCTCCAGGGTTTGAGGACATTGAGCAAGGTACTGTGTGGAAACTTCACAAGTCAATTTACGGCCTGAAGCAGTCGGCCAGGAATTGGAACTTGTGCCTGAATGAAGCTTTGGAGAAGCTAGGTTTCAGGAAGAGTCTTGCTGACAGTTGCCTGTTCCTAAGAGGATCAGGAGACTCACAGGAACTGGTTTTGTTTTATGTTGATGACATCATCCACATTGGAAAGGCAGACAAACAGGTGCAGAAGTTTGCCAAAGAGCTTGGGAAACGGTTTCAGCTCAAGAACCTGGGTGCAGTAAAGATCTACCTAGGTGTCCAGATAGCGAGAACTGAGGATGGTAGCTTCTTGCTCAGTCAGAAAGGCAAGATTGAGCAGTTGCTTGAGAAGTTCAGAATGTCCGATTGTGCAGGAGTTCGGACACCCATGGAGGCGAACTTCGTGAAAGAGAGCCAGCAAGCAGATAGTGCCGAGTTCGAGAATGCTGAGCTCTTTCAGTCAGCTCTAGGTAGTCTGTTGTATCTATCCCAATGGAGCAGACCAGACATTGCCTTTGCTACCAACCTGCTAAGTAGGGAAGCGTCAAAGCCCAGTGTGAGTGCTTGGCACGGTATCAAGCGGGTACTGCGCTACCTGCAGCATACCAAAGACTTCTGTCTTAAGCTGCCAGCTGAAGGTGAGTCGAAGCTCACATGCTATGCGGACAGTGACTGGGCGAATTCGCAGGACCGCAAGTCTGTGTCTGGATTGGTGGTAAAGTTTGGGAAGTCACTGTTGGAGTTGGAACTTAACGAGTTAAGTTCTTCCCATGATGCCACACCATTCTGACGTCAGCTTTCGAAGCTGGGAGGAGTTTGGGAGGAGTTAGCCAGTCCCACTCTGTGTTCCGTGGGAAAAAGACGCAGGTCTGGCATGGCTGCAAATAGTCCTGGAAATTCCTGAGAAATGTTGGAATAAATGCTGTAAATAGACGAACTGGACTCTGTGTGTTTGTCTGGAAGCTGAATCAAGCTGGTGACAGTTCTACACCGCTGTGTGAAACTCTGCTGAGCCGTGACTGAGTGGCGCAGCTGAGGGAAGCGCGCCGGACCGGGCAGCCATAAATCGCTAATCGAGGTTCGTAAATCAATTAGCGGGGGTCACGGCTAATAACCAAAAGTCACAGGTTATGGATCCTAAATCATCGCTTGTAAAACTGTCACGGAAGATACTGCTGGAATGCGTTTGAAGTCTGCGGTGTCGAGCAGGAGGCAAAGGAGCAGCTTCGGAGTTTGAAAGCAGCTAGCTGAAAAACGCAGAGGTTTGCTGTGGAGCCAGGAGCTGAGAACAGCAGGGTATCGTTTCTCCAGGGAGAGAAGCCAGAGGAGCTGACGTTATTGTAAGTACAGCTTGGGGCCCCCTTGGGAGAACGGAAGAAGATGGCGGACGGCCATGATTCATTCTCCGTACCTTTCGAAAAGTTAAACGGCCAAAATTGGGGAGAATGGAGCAGAAAGCTGAAGGCCTGGCTGGTAGCCAAGGGTCTGTGGGACGCGGTCTTAAGGCCTCCACTGCCTCAACCAGCCGCCGGAGCTGCAGCAGCAGTAATTGCAGATGCGCATGCTTCGCAGAGAAAAAACCAGAAGGCCCTGGGAGCTATAGTGCTCAGTTTGGAGGGTTCAGAGCTGCCCCATGTGGAGGGTTTGGAAACTGCGCATGAAGCTTATGCTGCTCTTGAAAGAGTGCACCACAGGACCACGGCTGGTGCTAAAATCCACACCACCAGGCGTTTGTTTGAAATGAAGCTGCGTCCAGGTGGGGACATAAGACAACATGTTACAGAGATGCTCTCTGTGTTTAATGAACTGCGGCTGTTGCAGGTGAACTTTACAGATGAATTGAAGGTTTATATTTTGCTAAGCTCTCTGGACAAAAGTTATGACAATTTATGTCTAACTCTGGAGTCTATGAGTCCGCAGGATCTGACTTTGGCGTACGTCACAGGACGCTTGGCCGACGAACAGGAAAGGCGCATCAGGGAGAGCAAGTCTGGTGCAGGTAGCTCCACCGGGAAAAAGGGGGGGGCTAAGCAAGATGAGAGCTTTGTTCAGGCTTTTGCCATTCGTCGGTGCTACGTGTGTGGATCTCACAGTCATTTGAAAAGAGACTGCCCACAGAAAGGGAGGGCAGCTGGACAGGAAGGCTTCAAGGACACCTATCATGGGAATCAGTCGGGTTTCCATGGGAACCAGTCTGGGAGAGCAGGCCAGCCTGGGAACGCAAGAGGAGGACGTGGAAAACAACGTGAGGAGACGTATCAGATAGCAGCGAGCATGGCTTTGTTCGAAGACGGCCGTGTGGAAAATTCCAAGTTTCGTTTTGTTATTGACTCTGCAGCTAATCGCAATTTGATTCCAGAGACACCTGCTGTCGAGAGGTGGAACTGCACGGCAATTCCTGCCGGGAAATCTGTACTGTTTGCAAATGGACAGAAAGGAAATTTGACTAACGTTGTAAATCTGCATTTTCGTATTTTACAGGAAACGCTGGAGTGTTGTACCGTTCCTGGGATGAACCACTGTCTTTTATCTGTGCCTTATCTACTGAAAATGGGATTTACGGTTTGTTTTCAGGGTGATGTGTGCACAATCTCCAAAGGAGGGAGGATGCTTGCCAAGGTTAAAAAGGGGCAGAATGATCTCTTCATTCTTAAAACGTCTCTGGAGGGTGATGGGAAGGTTAAGAAAGCACAAGCACTGCGTGCTACAATTCCCAATCATGATGAATGTGTCCATATTTGGCATGCTAGGACGGCACATAGTTCAGTAGAAGAACTACAGGTGCTGCCGGAGGTTTCTAAGGGGTGTAAGATTTTAGAATGTGGACATGCTGTAAGTTGTGAAACTTGCAAGCTGGCAAAGGTAAAAGGATGCAGTTATCCAAAAGTTGAGAGGACAACCACTAGGCCTTTTGAACAAATTCACGTAGATTTGTGGGGTCCTGTAAAAGAACCAAGTCTGGGAGGGTCAAGGTTTCTGCTCTCGATACAGGATAATTTTACACAGAATTCCTGGACACACGGTCTCAAATCCAAGGGTGATGCAGCACAGCTGATCAAACGTTGGATTGAGGAGGTGGAAGTAAAGTTTTCCACCAAAGTGCAAGCTGTCACAAGTGACAGGGGAGCTGAGTTTACAGGTTCTGCTTTGCAGAAGTACTTCCGCAAGAAAGGGATACGTCACACAGTGACTTCACCCAATCAAAGGGGGGAGGCAGAGCTTAAGTGTCAGGCTCTGGTTAAAACTGCACAGGTGTTGCTGAAAGATTCTGGGTTGCCTCCAAGATTTTGGCTGGAGGCAATCAAGTATGTGAGCTTCACCTGGAATCGCACCTACAATTCCATGGTAGGGGACACACCGTTTGGGCTGTTGCATGGCAGGAAACCCCAGATTCATTTTTTGCGTATGTTCGGGTCACATGCGTCTGTGTCAGTACCTGCTGCGTTGCAGGGGCCAGATGGATCCAAGTTCCGGAAAATGATCTTCTGTGGGTATGAGCCAACAGCGAGTGCATGGAGGTTTGCATTTCCATCAGGTGATCAGAGTAAGTTACTGATCAGCAAGCACGCTGAGTTCTATGAGCAGGATGAAAAGTCAAAACCTGCTTCCAAGCGTGATGTTCTTTCAGAATGTCTTTCTGATTCAGAACAGGAAGATTCTGAGGGGGAGGAAGAAGAAACTGAGTCTGATGATGACGATCAGGTAACTGACCAAGGTCAGGAACAGGAGGAGGTATCTGAAATTTCTCCACAGGTTAAGAGAACACCCAAAAGCGAGCCCAGTTCTCCGGTGAGTGTAATGGAGAGGGTTCGAAAACGTTTTAAGTCAGAGGGGGAATCCCGTGAGGCTGAGGACACAGGTCCTGGTGGCAGTGAGTCAGAGGTAACATCTGAGTTTGTGCCCAGAAGGTCTAGTCGCTCAACAAAGGGCATTCCGCCGGAAAGGTACCAAGCAACAAGTGCGTGGGCCTGGTTCGCACAGTGTGATTCTGGGAATGTTGAAGGGGTTCAACAGGTGCCTGGGAAAGATGCTGGGAAGGAGCACAAGGCAAAGGGGAAGGTGTTGAACTCAAAAGGGTCTTGTCAGAAGGTGCGGCAAGGGAGGGTGTTGGAGTTGGAACTTAACGAGTTAAGTTCTTCCCATGATGCCACACCATTCTGACGTCAGCTTTCGAAGCTGGGAGGAGTTTGGGAGGAGTTAGCCAGTCCCACTCTGTGTTCCGTGGGAAAAAGACGCAGGTCTGGCATGGCTGCAAATAGTCCTGGAAATTCCTGAGAAATGTTGGAATAAATGCTGTAAATAGATGAACTGGACTCTGTGTGTTTGTCTGGAAGCTGAATCAAGCTGGTGACAGTTCTACACCGCTGTGTGAAACTCTGCTGAGCCGTGACTGAGTGGCGCAGCTGAGGGAAGCGCGCCGGACCGGGCAGCCATAAATCGCTAATCGAGGTTCGTAAATCAATTAGCGGGGGTCACGGCTAATAACCAAAAGTCACAGTCACTAATTGGGTGGAAGTCCCGGAAGCAAAGTCTCATTGCGCTGTCTTCTACTGAGGCTGAATTCAGCGCACTGTCAGATTTGTGCCGGGAACTAGAGTTCTATAGATGCTTGGTGCAAGAGATCTTTGGGGATTGTAGCTTGCCCATCACGGTTTGGGAAGACAATCAACCTTGTTTGAAATTGGCTGAATCTGCGCAATTTAAGGCCAGAACCAAGCATCTGGACATACGTTTCCAAAATGTGTGTCAGAGTGTTCAGTCAGGTTTGATCCGGTTGAAGTATTGTGCCAGTCACAATAACTTGGCCGATGGATTTACCAAACCTTTAAGCTTCCAGCGTCATGGGGAGTTTTGTGGTGGTTTGGAGTTGGGGGTAAGTTCTGTACATACTTTCCCCACAGTAGCGCAGGACGAGAGGGGGTGTGAAGAGAACCTGAGCTTACAGGGTTAAACAGCTCAGAGTGTACGCCCTGCCTACGGTTGGGAGGAGGGAGACTCTGCGTCATTTCCGAGTCTCTCAAGTCTTTGTTCTCTCTACTTTCGCTTTTGAGGAGAGTGGACGTGTTTTCACGATGCTGTTCGACAATGGATAGTCTGCTGTAAATAAAACTGCTTTTAGCTGCTAAGATCCTGCGTGGACTTTATTTAGCACACTGAAGAAAGCACTTAAGCTTACAGCTTTCTCTAACCGCTGCTGATTAACTCTGCGTTTTGCTCAGAGCATCAGAATGTGGCCTTTGAAGTCCGAGGCCTGGCCGAGGGGGTGCGCAGCGGAAGCGGGCTGGACTCCAAGCTTTATCTGAGCAATAAATCAATCACCTTTCTAACAGTTCCAAGGGTGGAACTGAAACAACAGGGGACTGTTATATGTATAACAACTGTTTGTTTTCTTCTCTGGATCGTGTTTTGCCTATTGATGCTTTTGGGGGAGGTTGTTGGGAAAAAGCACCAATGCAAAAGCCAGCTGCAGGTGGCTGGAATGCAAAACAGGTTGTTGTTGTTTCAAACTGTACTGTTGGGAAAAAGGGGGAGTCTATTCTCTGTACTGAGCACCGGATGTTAGCTCAGAGTGTCATCTGACCTGTACTGGAAGTACAGGGGTGGAGTTGTGACTCTTCTGATGGAGTCTGAAGGGAGCAGTCACGTTTCTATGTACTGCTGAATGACAGGAATAAAACATGTAAATAGACTCCTGTCTGTCTCATTTCCCCTCCCTGGGGGGGGGGGGGAATGCAAGGAGAGAGAAGCAGAGGGTGTGTTCTCCTCACATCTAACGAGGAGAATCGCCGGTTTACGACCACGTCTGCCGGGAGACGCAGACGGAATGTAAACAAGTATCTCACTCAGTTTGCCTCGGGGAGGCCAGTTACCTCTGACTGTGAGCTGAGATACTGACAGCCTTAACCTCCTCATCCATTACTTTGTAGTCTAAAAGAAGTCTATACATTTTTGCTATTATTTTGGTTTTACTATTCAGTAGTTCTCTTTCAAATCTTGAAGGCTCCTTTTCAAAACCTATCTGCTTATCCTGTCTGAACACTTCATTCACCTGGAAGTAATCTAGCCAACTAGAAAAGTGATCTTTTATTTTCTCATAACTTATCAATATTAGTTCACCCTCCTCCCTGTTACGCTACTGAAGCAATGCAGCCGCGAGCTGCTGGTAGCTTGAAAACAAAACATAATGGGAATGTTGGGACTGTTCTGTGGGAAACAGAGGGACAGTCAATTCACAGTGCAGAGGGCACCGGAATTAGCTCAGAGTGTAATATGAGCTGGACAGGAAGTGTTTGTTCTCTCTCGACTGCAGGAGTATGAAGAGAGCAGTCATGTTTTCTGTAATGCTGCAAAGACAGAAATAAAGGCATGTAAATACGTTTCTGTCTATCTCTTTCCCCTGCCCGGGGGGGGGGGCAGGAAAGAGGGGGGGTGTTCTTCTCACGCTGAGAAGGATCGCCTATCGCGACCTCTGCCTGGATCTTGCCGGGAAAGCAGACAGGGAGGTCAACAGGAGACCAAGCCGGGTGCCTGGGAGAGTTGCCAGTTTCTCCTGATAAAGGCTTGATTTCCGACATCTGGTAGCATGTAGCCGATGGTTTTGATCCATGAAAGCAACAAGAGAGGTTGATGGATCGTACTTCATCCTCTGCAAGGAGATAAGGAAGATATGGTAGTGTGCGGATGGAAGCTACAAGGACGGCTGAGCACCGGAGGAGGTGTTTGTGCTGAGCAACGGATTCCCTCAAGGTATGGTGATTTTATGGCTGTGAGAGTGAACGCGAATTGAAGCATTCTTCGGTTCACTGAGTGTCTGCTTTTGGATGAAAACAGCACTGAGAGAAAGCCACATTCTTCGCATTCCTGAGTCTTGATAAGCCAGTTGCTAAGCAACGAAACGTCAGTAAAGTGGAAAGTTACTAGCCAACGGAAAAGGGGCTGGGGCTGTGAAAGGCTGGAAAAACACTGGCAAAAATTCCAGCGTTTGTTTTGTCTGCTATCTCACTGCTCTTGGAGGGACTTTCAAAACAGCCTGCGTTTAGCTGCAAAGTGCAACGCAGTGAACAGCCAATAGACTCTTGGAATTTTACAGGTTTGAGAGTGAGAGCTGAGGCTTGGATTCAAAATGGATACCAAGAAGGGGGGAGGCTTACCTTACCCACCTCCACTGACTAATGACAATTATTCCTCATGGTCTGTAAAGATGAAAGCCCTGCTTCAGAATCAGAGGATTTTGGGGGTGATTGATAACCCCATCCCTGCTGCACCAACGCCAGGTTGGAATTCACAGAATGTGAGAGCCAGGACGGCCATAATTCTGTGTATCTCAGATGATCAACTCGTGCATATTCAGGATTTGGAATACGCACGTGAGATTTGGCAAACGCTGCGTAGAATACATCAGAGAGATGCTGGTTCTTCAGCGTTGCTGCATTTTGAAAAACTGACCAATCTGAGGCTAGCGCCTGATGGAGATGTACGAGCGCATCTGACAGAGATGAAATTCTTACGCCAGCAGATGGCGGAACGCAATTTCCCTCTACAGGAAGAGATATTCTGCTTCATGATTATTAACAGCCTTAATCGGACTTATAAAACCGTTACAAGTCAGCTGGGTTCTCTACCTGCTCGAGCTCTTACGACGGAGAGAATTTGTGCCGTGCTTCTCAATGAGAAAGACAGACTTGCTGCAATAGATGTCAAAGACAGGGGGAGAGAAGCTTGGAGTTCAAGCACCCCCGCTGCTATTGCAAGTGAAGAACAGGCTGTTGCTTTGAACGTTGTCCGTTGTTTCAATTGTGGACAGACTGGGCATCTTCAGCGGAATTGTAAGAAGCCACATCAACAGGAAGGAGCTAAGGGGAGCTCTGCAAAGCCTGAGGCGTCAGGCAAAAGTCGTACCAAGTCCCAGGTGAAACCTGCAAAAGCATTGCTGTCAATAAAAGCCGCATTTTCAGTGGAGAACGCTTTTGTTCTTGACACGGGATGCACGCAACACATGACATCACACAGAGATCTGTCTTCAACGTTTAAGAAGCAAAGCTTCACTGTGAAACAGGCCAATGGCCAGGAGCTGAAAGCGACTGGGTTTGGAACTGTGTATCTTGAGAGTCTGAACTTGACTATTAACAATGTGTATTTGGTTCCTGATTTAAAGTTCAATCTGCTGAGTGTTTCGCAGATCACAAAGAAAGGACTGACTTTGTCCTATGATAGAGAAAGCTGCAAAATCTTCAAAGATGGAGAGCTGTATCTTTCTGCCAGAGAGAAAGATGGACTGTATTTGTTGACTTTTGATCAAAGTGATTGCATAAATTGTAATGCATCTGAATCTAACATGATTTCTCTTGCAGGTATGACGAAGGACGTCAAGAAGGCGACCGAGGTTAACAGGGCATCTCAGCGAGTGTATGCTGATGTGATTGGTCCTCTAGCACCATCTAGAGGCAATGCAAGATATTATCTTGTGTGTGTGGATTATTTCTCTCATTATGTGTGATTATATATACATTGCAGAAACCACAAGAAGCCTTAGAAAGGTTTAAAGAGTTTTGTGACAAAGTTAAGAATGTTCATGATGCTAACATTGATTGTCTTTTCACAGATGAGAAGCCAGTTTTTCTTTTACAGGATTTTCAGGATTTCCTGCATAAGAAAGGGATCAGGCACAAGACTGCTGTTTCTGCAGAAGCATGGAACAGAGGTGTCTGTGTGCAAGTGAACAAAGAATTGCAAAATGGCATGAAGGCGCAATTGCTGAGTTCACATTTGCCACATGAGTATTGGGCAGAGTCGTTAATGTTTTTTTTATTACAGTTGGATGAGAAAGGTTTCAAAAGATTTAGGAAGTTCTCCTTTTGAAAAGCTATTCCACAGAAAACCTTCTGTTGTCCATTTTAAAGTTTTTGGGTCTCATGTAAAGACTGAAGCTCCAGGTGGAGTAAAGAATGCTAGAGGCATTTTTGTGGGTTATGAAAAGGGTCTCTACAGAGTAATTTTGTCTGAATCTGGTCAGGTGATTCTCACAAAATTTCTAGAGAGTGCTCCTGAACAGGAGAGAGTAATTGTTCCCACATTTCCCACAGAGGACAATTCAGATGATGATGGTGATTTTACTGATTACAGTGGTACTGAGAGTAACAGTGATAGCTCAGAGAGCTCAGTTGACACAGTCATTGAGAGGAAGTCTCACACAATGGCTAGACCTTCACAGGTGAAGGATGAACCACTGTTTACTATTGGAACTGGTTCTCCAAAGAGTCCTGAGACTGAACCAGTGAGCAGAGAGGATCAGCACCTCATACGTAGGTCTGAGAGAGTTACAAAGGGTGTACCACCCAAGAGGTATTCAAAAGAGTTTGCTAACTCAGCTGTTGCATGTGTTACTATTGTTGACAACTCAAGACAGGTTGAAGCTGTGTCTAAGTCAGAGACAAAGACACAACAGAGAGTTGCTAAGCGTAACACTACATTCCCTAGCCAAGGTAATGCAGATGCACTCATTCCTTGGACGTCAGACAACCAGAGAGGTACACTGGGGAAACCAGTGGCGGGTAGTTCCAAGGGTGGAACTGAAACAACAGGGGAGTGTTATATGTATAACAACTGTTTGTTTTCTTCTCTGGATCACGCTTTGCTCGCAGTGCACATTGATTCATATGGGGAAGTATGTTACGATATTGAAGCAATGCAGCCGCAAGCTGCTGGTAGCTTGAAAACAAAACATAATGGGAATGTTGGGACTGTTCCGTGGGAAACAGAGGGACAGTCAATTCACAGTGCAGAGGGCACCGGAATTAGCTCAGAGTGTAATATGAGCTGGACAGGAAGTGTTTGTTCTCTGTCGACTGCAGGAGTATGAAGAGAGCAGTCATGTTTTCTGTAATGCTGCAAAGACAGAAATAAAGGCATGTAAATACGTTTCTGTCTACCTCTTTCCCCTGCCCATGCTACCAGATGTCGGAAATCAAGCCTTTATCAGGAGAAACTGGCAACTCTCCCAGGCACCCGGCTTGGTCTCCTGTTTCTCCTGATAAAGACTTGATTCCTCACACTCCCCCCCCTTAATATTGTGTTATACGTTATCCACTTCTCTTTGATGTTGTTACTTTTTTTAACAGATATTGCTTCTAGTGGAGAGTTCCATCTTGGGGCTTTCTGTTCCAAATATCTTTTGTATTTTCCCCATACCTTATATATAGCATTTCTTATTATATGATTTGAAAAAGTCCTATGTGACTTTATTTTCCCATAATTAAGATAGCCATGCCACCCAAAACGGGTGTCATGACCTTCTAGATCTAAAATATCCCAATTTTTTAATAAATACCAATCTTTCTTTTTTTTTTTTTGTAGAGCCCGAACAGGTTTATTATGTTTTTTTTTTAATAAAATTTTTTATTGGTTTTACAAAATTTTTTATAGACAATACAAACAAATAGAAAAACAAACAAACATGCATAATTTTGTATCCTTTTTTCATAAACCTCACTTCTTCGACTCCCCCAAACCTCCCCTTTCTACATCCCCATTTCCAAAATTATTTCAGCAGATCCTAAGATTTATTTTTATCAAATTTATCCCTTATTTATTTTTTCTTTTACTTAATCTTTTGTAGCTGTAATCCCCTTTTTTCTAAAACCTCGACATTTTAGCATTCATCAATTCTATAATATTTCTTAAGATAAATTTTAAATTTCTTCCAATCTTCATCCGCCGTCTCTTTCCCCTGATCGCGGATTCTGCCGGTCATTTCAGCCAGTCCCATATAGTCTATCACCTTCATCTGCCATTCTTCCAGAGTGGGTAGATCTTGAGTCTTCCAATGCTTTGCGATGAGAATTCTTGCTGCTGTAGTAGCATACATAAAAAAAGTTCTGTCTCTCTTTGACACCAATTGGCCGACAATGCCCAAGAGAAAGGCCTCTGGTTTCTTAGGGAAAGTACATTTAAGTACCTTTTTCATTTCATTATATATCATTTCCCAGAAAACCTTAATCTTCGGGCACGTCCACCAAAGGTGATAGAAAGTACCTTCAATTTCTTTACGTTTCCAACACTTATTGTCAGGCAAATGGTAGATTTTTGCTAGCTTGACTGGCGTCATGTACCACCTATAGATCATTTTCATAATATTTTCTTTTAAGGCATTACATGCCGTAAATTTTAAACCGGTGGTCCACAACTGTTCCCAGTCAGCAAACATGATGTTATGACCAATATCCTGTGCCCACTTAATCATAGCTGATTTAACTGTTTCATCTTGTGTATTCCATTTCAGCAACAAGTTATACATTCTTGACAAATTCTTAGCATTGGGTTCTAACAGTTCTGTTTCTAGTTTTGATTTCTCCACCTGGAAGCCAATTTTCCTGTCTTGTTTATAAACCTCCATTATTTGATAATAATGGAGCCAATCTCGTACTTTAGTTTTCAATTTCTCAAGACTCTGTAGTTTCAATTTGTCACCCTCTTGTTCCAAAATTTCCCAATACTTTGGCCATTTGGCCTCCATATTGAGTTTTTTCACAGCTTTAGCCTCCAAAGGCGACAACCATCTAGGAGTTTTGTTTTCCATCAAATCTTTATATCTAATCCAAACATTATATAATGCTTTTCTGACAATGTAATAATAATAATAATAATAATAATAATAATAATAATAATAATAATAATAAATTTTATTTATATCCCGCCCTCCCCAGCCGAAGCTGGGCTCAGGGCGGCTAACAACAATCAAAATAGCTCAACATTCTAAAACATTCATTATAAAATTAATTAAATCAAATTAAAATCAAATTAATGGCAACCATCAAGCAAAATTTTGTGCAGATTGCCAGAGGAGGGGGTCAGGCTGCGCCCTGACAAAAGGCCTGGTGGAACAGCTCTGTCTTGCAGGCCCTGCAGAAGGATGTCAGGTCCTGCAGGGCCCTAGTCTCTTGTGACAGAGCGTTCCACCAGATTGGAGCCACGGCCGAGAAGGCCCTGGCTCTAGTTGAGGCCAGCCTAACCTCTCTGAGGCCTGGGATCTTTAGAGTGTTTTTATTTGCAGACCGTAAATTTCTCTGTGGGACATACCAGGAGAGGCGGTCCCGTAGGTACGAGGGTCCTAGGCCGTATAGGGCTTTAAAGGTTAAAACCAGCACCTTAAACCTGATCCTGTACTCCACCGGGAGCCAGTGCAGCTGGTACAGCACCGGATGGATATGATCTCGCAGAGAAGACCCCGTAAGGAGTCTCGCCGCGGCATTCTGCACCCGCTGGAGTTTCTGGGTCAGTCTCAAGGGCAGCCCCACGTAGAGCGAGTTACAATAATCCAGTCTGGAGGTGACCGTCGCATGGATCACAGTGGCTAGGTCAGGGCGAGAGAGATAAGGAGCCAACTGCTTAGCTTGGCGGAGATGAAAAAATGCCGCCTTTGTTATAGCTGTAATCTGCGCCTCCATAGAGAGGGAGGTATCAAAGATTACACCCAAACTCTTCACGGATGATGCTGGCACTAATTGCACCCCCGCAAGAGACGGGAGTTGCCCCCTCAATCCCATATCGCTCCGTCCCAGCCAGAGGACCTCTGTCTTCGAAGGATTTAACTTCAACCGGCTCCCACGTAACCATCCAGCCACAGCTTCCAGACATCTGGTCAGTGTATCTGGGGCCGAGTCAGGATGGCCATCCATCAACAGATAGAGTTGGGTGTCATCGGCATACTGATTTTTATGTGATTTTTAAAGGCCTTGTGCACCTTAACTTTGTCATACCATAAATATGCATGCCATCCAAATGCGTTATTAAAACCTTCTAAATCTAGTATATCTGTATTCTCAAGGAGCATCCACTCTTTCATCCAGCAGAACGCTGCTGATTCATAATACAATTTTAAGTCCGGCAGGGCAAATCCCCCTCTTTCCTTTGCATCCGTTAATATCTTAAATTTTATTCTGGGCTTTTTGCCCTGCCATACAAATTTCGAAATGTCCTTCTGCCACCTCTTGAAACAGTCCATCTTGTCAAGAATTTGCAATGTTTGAAACAAAAATAACATTCTAGGCAATACATTCATCTTTATAGCTGCAATTCGGCCTAACATTGAAAGCTTCAAATTTGACCATATTTCTAGATCCTTTTTAACTTCTGACCAACATTTCTCATAGTTATCTTTAAACAAATTCAGATTCTTAGATGTCATATGAACCCCTAAATATTTCACCTTCTTAACCACCGTCAAGCCTGTTTCATTCTGGAACTTCTCCCTTTCCATGACTGTTAAATTTTTCTCCAAAACCTTAGTGTAGTGGTTGGGAGTTACTCGTGCGTAATCCTGCTCCGTTTGAGCATCGGATTGCCTGGTTAAACCCTCCGGACTGCGCAGCCCATCTTAGCATGGCTGCCCTTAGTCACTCGTAGAATCTGTCTGTGGGCGTTTCTTAAAGCGTTGCCAACATAAGAGTTGTTTGACGCCCAATCGTTTCCGCCTCTCACTGCGCGGGAGTCTCCTGCGCAGGGTGGGCGTGGGCAGCGGGGTGCTTGGGCTCTCCTCGCTAACTTCCAACGAAGAGTCTTGGAGCCCCTGCACCTCCCTGTCCCGTTGCTCTCCCTGATCCCTGGTGTTACACTCATTCTCTTCCCCTTCTTCCCGGCTGAGTCTCCCTCTAGCGCTTGGACCTTCCCCTGCAGAATCTGAGACCCTTTCCTTCTCCCGTGCCTCTGATGGCAGTTCCCTGACATCCACCTCCCTCCCAGAGCCCCCTTCACTCCCCCTCCGACCCGGGGGCTCTATTGCAGCCTCTTCTCGGGTCGGCGAGCCAAGGAAACCCCTGAAAGAGCTGTCCTCCTCATCTGTGGGTGTGAACACCTCTTCCCACCTGCCAAGGTTCCCACCCAAGGAATAACTCTCCCAATCCGATTCTTCTTCGGATTCTGAAAACCCTTCGAAACTCTCTTCCTCCTCTGTGGTGCCGAACTGTTCTTCCCAGAATCGCTCTAAGGGCTTGGGCTTATCTGGGAACCGTCGGTGGAACACTTCCACCATGTGCTCGTCGCCCACTGCCTCTGCTGGCACCCACGTGTTTTCCGACCAGGGCTCTCCTTCCCACGCCACCAAGTACTGCACCTGCCGCCCTCGCCACCTTGAGTCCACTATCTCTGCGGCCGAGCTCTGGTGTTCCCTCTCTTCTACCTGTGGTTGTGGCAAGACTTCTACCTCCCGCCCCTCGAATTCCCGCCCCTCTCTGTGTGGTGAGAGTAAGGACCTGTGGAACACGGGATGTATTTTCATGTTGTCGGGCAACCTGAGCTTGAACGCCACTGGGTTTATCTGTTGTATGACTTCAAACGGGCCCAGTCTTCTGGGCTGCAACTTCTTGCACCCTCCCTTAAAGGGTAACCCTTGAGTGGACAACCACACGCAATCCCCCACCCTAATGGTTTCCCCTTCCCTCCGGTGTTTATCTGCTTGCTTCTTGTAACTGGCTTTGGCCCTTTCTAGGTTCGTCTTGAGCTGTTGATGTAACGCTTCCATTTCTTCCACAAACTGTTCAGCTGCAGGCACACTCCAGCTCTGTTCCTCATTACCCGGGAATGCCCTGGGATGACACCCATAATTGGCCAGGAAGGGGCTCATACCGGTGGACACATGTTCAGCATTATTGTACGCAAATTCTGCTAGCGCTAGTTTCTCTACCCAATCATTCTGCCTTTCGCTAACGTAGCAGCGTAAGTATTGCTGAAGAACACTGTTTGCCCTTTCCGCCTGCCCATTGGTTTCTGGGTGTCTCGCTGTCGAGAAGCTGACCTCGACCTGCAGTAGGCTCATGAGCTTCCTCCAGAACCGGGAAGTAAATTGTTTTCCGCGGTCAGACAAAACCCTCAAGGGGGCGCCATGCAGCCTGAAAATGTGTTCTACAAACAACCTTGCCGTTTCTTCTGCTGTCACTGCATGGGAGCAGGCGATAAAATGGCACATTTTGGTTAGCAAGTCGACTACTACCATCACTGCTGTTTTTCCCCTCGATTTGGGCAAATCCGTCATGAAATCAATTGACACCACCTCCCAGGCTTTGTTGGGTGTGTGTAAGGGTTCCAGCAAACCCGCTGGCATCATGCGTTCCCCTTTGGCCCTCTGGCATCGGTCACACCCTCTTACATATTCCCTTACATCTTCCCTCACCCGTGGCCACCAAAATTGTCGGGTCACCAGCATCATGGTTTTGTGTTGCCCAAAGTGCCCCACTGTGGGGGTGTCATGTAGTCGTTTGAGTACCCTTCTTCTTAGAGCCTCCCCCGGTACGTACATCGCCCCCCTGTAGTACAACACCCCTTCCTTCTCTTCAAACCCCTCTGGTGCTCCCCTCCCCTCTTGGAGTTCCCTGATCTTTGTCCGGGCAAATTCATCGTCCCTAGTGAGTCCGGCCAGTTCTCTCGTGCCCACTAGAGTCCCCCCCACACACCCATCGGTCCTCAGGTATGATGTGGCGGGTCTCCGGCGGCCCCTCTCCTTCGAAGTACTCTGGTTTCTGTGAGAGAGCGTCTGCTCTCTGTTGGTTTCTGCTTTCCTTCACTGTGCAGCGAAAGGGCTTGTCACGAGACAGGTGTTTACATTCCACAGTCTGTACTGTTGGAGTTTCTCACGGGAAAGGGAGGCTGGATGTGACGTACACTGGTTTCCTGTTTTTCTCTGTGTGATTCTCTCCGAGCTGTTGAGGAGAGAGGATGCATTTTCTCTGCTCCGGCAGAGGCAAGATGTCTTTCTGTAATATACCTGCTTTGAACTATAAATAAAGCAATATAGAGTATGCAGCACGTACTCCTCATCCTTCCGCTGGGCACGAGACTCTGCTTTAAATCAACATGTGGTTATGGGCTCCAGAAGTCGAATCGGAGTGCCGGCAAAGGATCGGAAAGCAGAGGGACAGATCAGATCGGAATCTGCTCTGCGCGTAAAAGTGATTGATGAGGTATGTGCTACTGCTCCGGGCAGCCTGCCAGCTTCTAGTTAATTGCTTTATGGCTGGACTTTGAACTTTTAAAGCCGTTTTGCCGGGAACAGGCAAAAGGCTCCCAGGCACAAGTCACTATGCTGGGGAAATCGAAAGTAACTTTTAAGTGCGCTTTTGGAATAAAGCAGCTGCAGCAGTGACGCAGCAAGATTTAAAGCAGCATATATGACGCTGAAGGCTAATGCCAGAGTCATGATGGCCCTTCAGGATGCTTGTGGGATTCCTAAGCTCAACAAGAAAAACTATCACGACTGGGTTCTGTATGCAGAGGCAATTCTGCGGAAAGAGGGTTTGTTTGAGGTGATTACAGACACCCCCCCAGTTCCAGTTACAGATGCATGGGAAGCTAAAGATTCCAAAGCAAGGGGAACTCTTACATTGATAGTATCCCCAGAAGAGCTCTGTCTATTGCGTGATAAGACCTCAGCCAGAGAAATTTGGGACGCTTTGAGAGAGGCTCACTTAAGGACAGAAGCTGGATCTACCATGATTTACTTTAACAAGCTGCATAATATGGCTCTTGCTGAAGGTGAAGATGTGCGTTTACATCTGATGGAGATGCAAAATCTGAGACATGAGCTGCAACAGAGAGGACTCAACTTTCCAGAGGCTGTGTATTCTTTCATGATACTACAATCTTTGGGTTCAGGTTGGGAGTCTGTTGCAACCCAGATTGCTGTGCAGCCAACCGCTCAGCTGACAGTGGACTATGTAACTGCCGTGATATTGAATGAAGCAGATCGCCGGGGTGCTAGCTGCATGGGCAAGGGGGAGTCTTCACAGACGTCATCCCATAGTGCAGTGGAACCACCAGATGGCGCCAAAGCTTTGAAGGCAGTGAAATGCTACTCGTGTGGACGTCTAGGCCATATGAAGAGGGAATGCAGATATCCCAGGGCCAAGACAGAGCAGCGCAGCGAAAGCTCATCGCGTGGAAAAGGCCGAGGCAAAGGCAAAGGTCCGGTGTTTAGGACAACGCAGCACAAGGCTATGGTTTCACGCTTCACTCCAAAGGTTGCAGAGGTCCAGAAGACGTCTAGATCTTTCTTCGTTGTTGATTCAGCAGCAACCCACCATATGTGCAACGATAAGAGACTGTTTGTGTCTTTTACACCGCAGGAAGGTGCGATTCACCAGGCGGATGACCACACTATTCCCAGTAAAGGCTACGGAACTGTTGTTCTTCACAGTTTGGACTTATCGATACAGAATGTGCTTTACGTGCCAGACGCCAAACATAATCTGCTCAGCGTTGGACAGCTGAATGAGCGGAACATTGACGTGTCCTTCAAGAACAAGAAGTGCATCATCACAAAGAAAAATGATTATGTATTGCATGCTGAATATGTTGATCGTTTGTTTGTTTTGTATTATGATGATGTTGAAAAGGATGACACTTGTTGCATTGCAGGTTCTAACAAAAGTTTGCATGCAGAATGTATTCATGATTTTCACCGAAAATTTGGTCATTTGCATTTTGAGGCAGTATCTAAAATGCCTGCCTTGGTTGAAGGTATGACTATTAAACCCTGCAGGTACCACATGAAGTGCAAAGCATGCGCAGCAAACAAGGTGAAAATGGCTGCGAAAGGTAAGGTGTCTAGTAGGCAAGCTACGGAACCATACCAGGTTGTTCATGCTGATTTGGTTGGACCACTAGCGCCCTCTTTGGGTGGCAATAGGTACTTCATGGTTCTCATTGATGCATTTTCTAGATATATTTTTGTGTACAACCTCAAGCAGAAATCAGAGGCTTTTCCTAGGTTCAAGGAATTCTGTGCTTGGTTGGAAAATGTGCATGGTAAGAAGATAAAGACTCTTTTCAGTGATCGCGGGGGAGAATTCACTTCTCAGCAGTTTGAAGCTTTTCTGACTGAGAAAGGAATTCAACACGATTTGTCTAGTCCTCGCTCGCCATGGCAGAATGGACTTGCGGAACGGGCAAATCAGACATTGCTTCAAGGGTTAAAAACCTTGCTGCATGATGCCAATCTTCCAGAGAGTTATTGGGCCGAAGCTCTCTCATGTTTTGTTTACAGTTACAATCGCAGGTTATCTTCAGCGATTGGTTGTACCCCCTATGAGAAGATGTTTGGCAAGAAGCCATACATCAAACACATGAAGATTTTTGGTTCTGACATGTGGGTTCACTCACCACAAAACTCCAAGTTAGACAAGCGTGGATTGCATGGTATCTTTCTAGGTTATCAGAAAGGGTCTTACAGAATAATGATGACTGACTCTAAGACAATTAAGCTCACGAGAAGTGTTGAGTACAATGCAAAGTGGGGGGAGAATGTGGGAATTTTCCAATGTTATCCTGATGACGGTGATGAGACTGAGGATAGTCAAAAGCAACCACAACAACCCACTGATGAAGGTTCTGAGTCTGAATCTGAAACTGAATCGGGTGATTCAGAGGATTTCAAGAGTGCGAAAGCCTCTATGCGACCCTCTGAAAGCTCTGATCAGGAATTGGAGGAACCATTGTTCACAATAGGTCATTTTTCTCCCAAGAAGGAAGAGGAGAGTGTTGAAGACTTAAGGCTAATTCGTAGGTCACAGAGAGCCACAAAAGGCAAACCTCCAAAGAGATTTGCTGATGAATTTGCTACGATAGCAGTAACAGCTGTTAAAAGCTCCAAGAAGGTATTTGAACCTTCAAGTTTCCAAGAAATCCAGGGTTTGGATTCAAAGGAAGCTGAGCCATGGTTAAATGCCATGAAGGCTGAGCTTGATTCCTTAGAAAGGAACAAAACATGGGAACTAGTTCCAGTAGTTCCAGGAATGAAACTACTTGGAAGCAAATGGGTCTTCAAAGCGAAGACAGATCAAAATAGCAAGATAGTCAGACACAAAGCCAGATTGGTAGCCAGAGGTTTTGCACAGGTACCATGTGAAGACTATCACGAGACCTACTCACCCACAGTGAGATATGAGAGCATTAGGCTTATGCTCAAGCTAGCTGCAGAGGAAAATCTACACATAAGTCACCATGATATTAATACAGCTTTTCTGTACGGATCTCTGGATGAATCACTTTATATGCTTCCACCTGATGGCGTACAGGTAAAACAAGGATTTGTTTGTGCTCTGAAGAAATCCCTTTATGGTCTCAAACAAAGTGCACGGTGTTGGCACACAAAACTCACTGAAGTATTGTTTTCTCTAGGTTTTCAGCAAGGGAAAGCTGATCCATGTGTATTTGTCAAAGAGGAGGGGCAAAAGAAACTGTACTGTTTGTTTTATGTTGATGATTTATTATTCTTTTGGAAAGATGTCGCAATGTACAATAACGCCCTAGCTCAACTGAAAGAGCACTTTGACATGAAAGATCTTGGTGAGGTAAACAACTACCTATCTCTGGAAATAGAGAAAGATCAAGATGGTAACATTCTAGTACACCAGTCACGGAAAATTGCTGATGTGTTAAGTAAACTAAACCTGATGGATGCTAACCCTGTAGACACACCAATGACAACAGGTTATCAGGTAGATGACACTGAAGAAGCATTTTCTGACACTACACTGTACAGAAGTGTGCTAGGCAAGCTAAACTTCATTGCCAGATGTTCAAGACCAGACATTGCTGTTAGCTGTAATTTGCTAAGCAGACAAGTCAACAATCCTAGTGTCAAGGATTGGAAGGCTCTGAAACGCATAGCGCGGTATTTGAAAGGCACTATGCATTACAGACTGAGACTTAACAATCAGAAGTCTGGTGGTCTTGAGATATTTGCAGATGCAAGTTTTGGAAGTGACACTACAGACAGGAAAAGTACGTCTGGAGTTTGCTACATGTACAATCAGGGTCTGTTTGATTGGTCATGCAAGAAGCAAACAACAGTTAGCTTAAGTACTTGTGAAGCTGAACTGAACGCACTGTCTTATTCACTTAAGGATTGTGAATGGTTAGTACAATTGTGCAAAGATATGAAAATTCCTGTCAAATGTCCAATCCAGGTTTACCAGGACAACAAAGCATGTTTGGCTTTGCTGAAATCTGAAGGTTGTAAGCAAAGCACGAAACACTTGCAATTAAAGTTGCAGCATGCTAGGGAATGTATTCAGAAGGGACTCGTAACGGTGTCCTATATGCCAGGTAATGAAATTCCTGCTGATGTATTGTCCAAGATTATATCAAGGGATCAACACTGTACCTATGTGCAGAAGTTGGGTTTGTACTGATATTGTACGAACACGCTGCCCAGTGATGTTCACAGAAAGGGGGAGGATGTTGGTTTCTGCTTTCCTTCACTGTGCAGCGAAAGGGCTTGTCACGAGACAGGTGTTTACATTCCACAGTCTGTACTGTTGGAGTTTCTCACGGGAAAGGGAGGCTGGATGTGACGTACACTGGTTTCCTGTTTTTCTCTGTGTGATTCTCTCCGAGCTGTTGAGGAGAGAGGATGCATTTTCTCTGCTCCGGCAGAGGCAAGATGTCTTTCTGTAATATACCTGCTTTGAACTATAAATAAAGCAATATAGAGTATGCAGCACGTACTCCTCATCCTTCCGCTGGGCACGAGACTCTGCTTTAAATCAACACATTTTGCTCGCCGGGCACATACTGGATTTCGAAGGAAAACTTGGAAAACTCCTGCGCCCAGCGGATCTGTCTCTGGTTGAGCACCCGTGCTGTCCGCCAATATTCCAAGTTCTTGTGATCTGTGCAGACCTGGATCTTATGCTGCACCCCTATCAGCAAATGGCGCCACCGACGAAAGGCGGCGTAAATTGCTAGCAGTTCTCAGTCGTACACGGTGTAGTTTTGTTCCGACTTGCTCAGCTTCCTCGAGAAAAAGGCACACGGTTTCCATTCTTGCTTGTTCAGTCCTGGCTGCAACAGAACCGCCCCGATGGCTCTGTCTGATGCGTCCGTCTCCAACCTCAGTGGTTTCTCCAAATCCACATGTAGTAATTGTTCCTCCGACGCGAATGCCTTCTTCAAATTTTCAAAGGATTGCTGGGCTTCCTCCGTCCACACAAACTTTCTTTTGCTACTGAGACAGTCCGTGATTGGGGCAGTCAAGTGCGCAAAGTTCTTGATGAACTTCCTGTAGAAATTGCCAAAACCTAGGAACCTCTGCACATCCTTTCGGGTCTTTGGGGTCTTCCACTCTAATACTGCTTGCACCTTGCTTGGGTCCATCACTAAGCCTTTGTCAGATAACTTGTACCCCAGGAACTCCACCTCTCGGGCATGAAACTGACATTTCTCTAGCTTGACCCACAACTGGTGTTTCTGCAAACGTTGTAGCACTTCCCTGACATCTCTCACATGTTGTTCCTCATTTTCTGAATAAATCAAGACGTCGTCCAGGAAAGCTACACAGTTCTTGTAAAGCAGAGACCCCAACACGTGGTGCATGAAAGCTTGAAAACAGGCGGAGCCTGACTGTAATCCGAAGGGCATAACAAGATATTCAAAAGCCCCCAGGGGTGTGAACATGGTGGTCTTCCATTCATCCCCCTCTCTCATCCGGATTAAGTTGTAAGCCCCCCTCAGATCTAGCTTGGTGAAAATCTTTCCCTTCCTCACTCTCGTCAGAATGTCATCAATTCTGGGCATCGGGAACGTCACAGGTTCTGACACCAAATTTACCCCCCTAAAGTCCACGACCAGTCTCGGTTTATCAGTGTCCTTTTTGTCCACAAAAAATACTGGACTGCCCCCCACTGCCTTGGACTCTCTTATAAACCCTCTCTTTAGGTTCTTGTCGATAAAGTCCCGTAACTCCTTCATCTCTCTGTCTGACATGGCATACAGCTTACCCACCGGCAGCTGCGCCCCAGGGAGCAAATTGATCTGGCAATCGAACGGCCTGTGGGGTGGCAGTCTATCTGCCTCCTTTTCACTAAAAACCTCCTTCAGATCAGCATATTGCCGTGGCACCTTCCCTTTACCCTCCACTGCAGTGCTTGCCACTCTGGCTACGCTCATCCTTGGCGTTTCCCCTCCTAGGCAGTGCTGCAGGCAGTAGTCAGACCCAAAGCTGACGGTCCTCTGATGCCACGCCACCACCGGATCATGTTGCGCTAACCAGCTCATCCCTAATATTATTGGGGGACCCGCTAATGAGGCAACGTGGAAAGCGATTGTCTCTGAGTGCCTAGACACTCTCATTCTCATCGGTGGGGTCTGGTGGGTAACTTCCCCCCCAATCAGCTCCCTCCCATCAATGGTGGTGACTTGCAGAGGTGCATCCAAAGGTAGCAGGTGAAGCTGATGCTCTAAAGCAAAGTCCCTGCTAAAAAAATTGCATGAGCTTCCTGAGTCCAGCATACCTTGAACCTTCACTGGGTGCCCACTTGGGAGCTCAAGCACCACCTCAATGGCAATTGCTGCTCTTGGAGAATCTGGTTTGGGCACATTCATTGGTTGTTGGCTCGGCTGCTGTGCCCGCTGATTGGCAGCCAAGCGTTTCCGTTTCCCTGCTCCGGAGTCTGGGGTTCCTCCTCCTCGCCCCCCACGGCCCCCACCATTGCTTGCCAGGCCTTTCTTTGTGGGCAGACTCTGGCAAAATGTCCTGGCCTTTGGCAAAGGAAACATTTCTTGGTCGTTTTTACATCCTTTCCCTCCTTTTTGCGACTCCCGCTGGCGTTTGAAACTTCCTGGGCGCACGCACCGCCTATTTCCATTGGCTCCGCCGGCGGGGAAGGCTGCCTAGGTATTCTAGGAATGCGGTAGTCATGACAACGCTGCTCTCTCCCTTCCCGCCTCTCCTGAGCCCACGCTTCCTGTCTTACTCCAATCGCAAGGGCTGCCTTGGTCAGCTGGTCCATAGACTGTGGGCGGGGTGCGCACGAAAGCTCATCCTTGACCGTTGGTGACAGCCCCTCCTCAAATAGCATTTGTATGGGTTCCGCGCCCAGCTGCCACCCCAGACGATGAACAATCATGGCAAAACGTGACCAATAGTCTCTAACTGACCCTTCTCCCTGCTTACAGCTTAGCAGTTCCCGTTTGGTCACACTCTGCTGCACATCGCTACTGAACATAGCATCCATCGCCTGAAAGAATTTCGATAGATCCTCCATGGCGTCATTCTGCGTCGCCATAAGCAGTCGAATCCACTCTCTCGCCCCGTCCTCCAAGTGCCCCACAATATAAGCAACTTTGGCTGCGTCATTTTCAAAATCATTTTTCTGCAGCTTCAAGGCATATTCTATTTCTGTTCTAAACGCCCCATACTCTTGAGGCTTTCCCCCAAACTTGTGCACCAGTCCCGGTACCTTCCTCGCTATGGGGGTGGGTTTCCCCTGGGCATCCAGCGACCGTCGTTCGTCCAGCCTCGCCGTCAGGATGGCTATGTGCTCTTCCAAATCGCGGTTTCTCTCCTCCAGCGATTGGCCTCCAGCCGCCCCTCTCGTGGCTCCGGCTCCTCCGGTCTTACTCATGATGCCCCCTTCTGCTTGTTGCGCATGAGCAACTTTCAGGGACAGACAGATTGCTGTAGTGGTTGGGAGTTACTCGTGCGTAATCCTGCTCCGTTTGAGCGTCGGATTGCCTGGTTAAACCTTCCGGACTGCGCAGCCCATCTTAGCGTGGCTGCCCTTAGTCACTCGTAGAATCTGTCTGTGGGCGTTTCTTAAAGCGTTGCCAACATAAAAGTTGTTTGACGCCCAATCGTTTCCGCCTCTCACTGCGCGGGAGTCTCCTGCGCAGGGTGGGCGTGGGCAGCGGGGTGCTTGGGCTCTCCTCGCTAACTTCCAACGAAGAGTCTTGGAGCCCCTGCACCTCCCTGTCCCGTTGCTCTCCCTGATCCCTGGTGTTACACTCATTCTCTTCCCCTTCTTCCCGGCTGAGTCTCCCTCTAGCGCTTGGACCTTCCCCTGCAGAATCTGAGACCCTTTCCTTCTCCCGTGCCTCTGATGGCAGTTCCCTGACACTTAGTCTTTTGTTTGTTCAATTTAAATCCGGCAACTTGACCAAATTCTTGAATTAACTCTAAAACCCTTTTTGTACTAGTGTCTGGCTCTTGTAAAGTAAGTACTAAATCATCTGCGAAGGCCCTTAACTTGTACTGTTTAGCTCCGACCTGTACCCCTTTAACCAGCTGGTCACCTCTAATCATGTTTAGCAACACCTCCAGAACTGATATAAAAAGTAGTGGGGAGATTGGGCACCCCTGTCGTGTCCCTTTTTCTATTTTAAATTCTTCGGTTATCACAATCAACTTAGCCTTTTGTTCAGAGTATATTGCACGAATACCATTCTCAAATCCTCGGCCTACCCCCATCCCATAAAGATTCTTTTTCATAAAACTCCAAGAAATATTGTCAAAGGCTTTCTCCGCGTCCACAAATATCAGAACTGCTTTAGTATTTAAATTCACCTCTAGTAATTCCTCACATTATCTGATAAATGTCTTTTTGGGAGAAAGCCTGCTTGGTCCTTATGAATCTCTTCCATCAGCACTCTTTTCAGTCTTTTTGCCAAAATGTCTGCAAAAATTTTGTAATCCACATTAAATAAATACCAATCTTTCAACCAGAGAAGACATGAGGCTTCGTAATATAGCTTCAAATCCGGTAACCCGTAGCCACCTCTTTCAACAGTATCTATTAATATCTTATGCTTTACTCTTGGTCTTTTACCCTTCCACAAAAATTTAGAAATTTCTTTTTGCCACTTGTTGATACTGCTGGTCTTTCCTGTAATTGGAATCGTTTGGAATAGAAAGAGTAGCTTCGGTAAAACTATCATTTTAATTACCGAAATACGGCCCAGGAATGATAAATTTAACCTTGTCCATGTCTCCAACTGTCTTTTGATATCTTTCCAACAATTGGGATACTGCCAGAGAGACAAAGTCCATCATGGCCCCAAGCCATCTGCCGGACGATCCATCGATCTCCCATAAGCACGCGGTATCAGCATTTAGCGACATGAGTTTCTCGAAAATATCTTGCCACATTCTAGAGCTCATGCACACTCTATCAGCAGATAATGCACAGCAAAAGTCACACTCGGGAGAGCATTATTTACAAGTTTTATTCAGCGTTGATCAGAACAAAGAAAGACATGACTGCCTGCGTCAATGTCTCCAGACACAGAGAGTGAGAAAACGAAAGCAAAAGACACAACAGAAACATCCTGTGAAAACAGGAAATACGCAGGCTGTGACACAAACATCCTGCTCCCTTTTAAGGTGGAACGGAAATATCCTAACATCCTCCCCCTTTCCGTGCAACCTGTAGTACCTGTGGTTCAACCCAATTGCAACCTTTGTACGTAAACCTTAAGTTGTTCTCTGTTAACAACCTTAGACAACAGATCAGCAGGAATTTCATTTCCTGGCATGTAGGACACCTGAATGAGTCCTTTCTGAATACACTCTCTTGCACGATGTAGCTTAATCTGCAAGTACTTGGTTCTTTGCTTGCAACTCTCTGAGTTCAGCAAAGCCAAACACGATCTATTGTCTTGATACACTTGTACAGGACATTTCACAGAAACTCCGATGTCCTTAAACAGTTGCATCAACCATTCACAATCCATGAGTGAAAATGACAGAGCATTGAGTTCTGCTTCACAGGAACTTAGGCTTACTGTCGTCTGCTTCCTGCACAACCAGTCAAACAGGCAGTGGTTGTACATGTAGCATACTCCAGAAGTGCTAGTACCATCCGTGGTGTCACTTCCAAAACTTGCATCTGCAAAGATTTCAAGACCTCCAGTCTTCTGACTGGTGAACCTCAGCCTGTAGTGCAAAGTCCCTTTCAAATAGCGGGCTATGCGCTTCAGAGCTTTCCAATCCTGAACAGTAGGATTGTTAGCATGTCTGCTAAGCAGGTTAGTGCTTACAGCTATGTCGGGTCTTGAACATCTAGCAATGAAATTCAACTTGCCTAGAATGCATCTGTACAGCGTAGTGTCAGAAAACACTTCAGCAGTACTGTCTACCTGGTAACCTGTCACCATCGGTGTGTCTGCTGGGTTTGCATCAACCAAATTCTTTTTTTTTTTTCATCTTTAAATTTTTATTCAATTTTCCTTTTGCTTATATTGGTTACAACCATAATTACAAATATACAGTTTTTGAACCTCCACCAGCACCTCCCACAATCATCCATTTTTCTTATTTTCCCGCATTTTCTATATAATATTGCTGATTTGCCATTATCTTACACCTCTCTGATTCTGTCATGCAATATACCTTACAGTATTACAAAGTCTCTTTAAACCCCACTAGCGTTGTTTGTTGATCACATATAGATTCCAGATATACCGCAAACTTTCCCCAGTCCTCGATGAATTTTTGATCTTTCTGATATCTTATTCTTCCAGTCATTTTGTCCAATTCTGCGTAATCTATGAGTTTCATCCTCCATTCATTCAAAGTCGGCATTTCCTCCTGTCTCCACCTCTGGGCCATCAGTGTTCTTGCTGCTGTGACAGCGTATTGGAACAGTTTGTAGTCCCGTCTTTTTATCTCTCTTCCTGTTATACCTAGCAGGAAGGATTCTGGCTTCTTAACAAACGAATATTTAAACATCTTTTTCAATTCACAGTAGATCAATTCCCAGAATCCCCTCACCTTCCTGCAATCCCACCACATATGAAAGAGAGATCCCTCTTTTTCTTTGCATTTCCAGCACCTATTGCATGTCTTATACATCTTTGCCAGTTTTGCCGGTGTAATATACCACCTGTACACCATCTTCATTATGTTTTCCTTTAGTGCTGTGCATGCAGTAAATTTCATGTTTTCGTTCCATACCTTTTCCCAATCCTCTAATTGTATACTGTAACCAAAGTCTCTGGCCCACTTAATCATGACCGACTTAATCTCCTCGTCCTTTGTTTGCCATTCCAAAAGTAATTTATACATTTTCGAAATTATCTTAACATCATTGTCAATTATATCTGATTGAAATTTAGACACTTTTTCTATGTAACCCTTTTCTTTAAGATCTTTGTTAAACATTGCATTTACCTGAAAGTAATGCAGCCAATCATAAACCTGGTCCTTGACTTGTTCATATGGCTTCAGTTTCCATTTCTCCCCCTCTTTCACTACCAGTTCGCCATATGTTATCCAATTTGGTCTCATATTAATATTTTTTACTGACATTATCTCTAGTGGTGACAACCAGTGCGGGACTTTAAATTCCAAAATATTTTTGTACCTGTCCCAAACCTCTATTAAAGAACCCCTAATAACATGGTTAGTGAAACCTTTATGGACTTTCTTCTTCTCCAACCACAAATAGGCGTGCCATCCAAACCTATTACCATGACCCTCTAGATCTAATAGTTTGTTGTTATTTAACTTTATCCACTCCTTTAGCCAGCAAAGACAAGACGCCTCGTAATATAATTTTAGGTCTGGCAGGGCAAAACCGCCTCTTTCCTTGGCATCTGTCAGTAACTTAAATTGTATTCTTGGCTTCTTGCCCTGCCAGATATATCTCGAAAGCGTTCTTTGCCACTCTTTAAACACACTTATTCCCCTGATTATAGGGATCATTTGAAACAGAAATATCATCTTTGGGAGCACACACATTTTGATTGTTGATATTCTGCCCCAAAAGGACAGTTTCATTCTACCCCAGGTTTCTAAATCTTTCTTAATTCCCTTCCACGCCTGAATATAGTTGTTCTGATATAAATCGATGTTTTTTGGGGTCAGCCATATTCCCAAATATTTTACCTTTTTGGTCACATCAATCCCTGATTCTCGTTGCAATTCATCCACTAGACTCTGGTCGATATTCTTAACCATTATTTTTGTTTTCTTTTTGTTTAACGTAAATCCGGCCACTTTACCAAACTGGTCTATTTCCTCCAATACCTCATTTAAACTGTTTTTAGGTTCTTCAATCGTTATTACTATGTCGTCGGCAAAGGCTTTAATCTTGTATTCATTTTTGCCGACTGTCACCCCCTTTATTTTATCATTGTTCCTTACTGAGCCTAAAAGGACTTCCAGGACTGTTATAAATAGTAACGGCGAGAGAGGACACCCCTGTCTGGTACCTTTCGATATCTTAAATTCTTCAGTGTGTATGTTATTCACGATCAATTTAGCTCTTTGTTCCGAATAAATTGCCCTTATTCCGTTATAAAATTCGTTCCCAACTTCCATCATTTCTAAATTTTTTAACATAAATTCCCACGATATATTATCGAAAGCCTTCTCTGCGTCCACAAACATTAATAGAGCTTGCTTCTCATTCCTTACAGACAGATATTCCAGAATATTTATTATGTTCCTAACATTGTCTTTCATCTGTCTGCCCGGGAGGAAGCCTGCCTGGTCTACATGTATTACTTCCTGCAGTATCTTCTTTAATCTTTTTGCTAGTATTCCAGCAAAAATCTTATAGTCTGTGTTCAGCAGAGATATTGGCCTATAATTCTTTACTTGTGTCAAATCAGAGTCTTGCTTAGGAATAAGTGTAATAAAGGCCTCTTTCCACGTTCCGGGGATATCCTGTTGTTTCAGTATGTTGTTCATAACTTCCTTTATTGGTACTATTAAGGCGTGCCTCAGTTCTTTGTAATAACTGGATGTTAAACCATCTGGTCCTGGTGCCTTCCCTTTCTTCAGTTCTTTTATTGTTTCGATTATTTCCTCATTTACAATTGGGGCGTTCAGTCGGTCTTTCTTATCTGTCGGGATCTTTTGCACACTTTTTTTCCTTTAGAAATCTTTCTATTTTCTTCATGTTGTTCTTTTCTCTGTTGTTATATAAATGTTTGTAAAAATCCAGGAATCCTTTCCTGATAGCTTTAGGGTTTTCAACTTCTTCTCCATCTAAGATAATTTTGTTAATTGTACTTTGTTCCTTCCTTTTCCTAATTTGCCACGCAAGCCATCTGCCAGATTTATTAGCAAATTCAAAGTTTTTCTGTCGAAGCCTTTTGATATTCCATTCCACCTCTTTATTAATAATCATTGCGAATTGTGTCTGCAGGACTTTAATATTCTCTTTTATTTTTAAGCTGTTTGGATTCTTGATTAATTTTCTTTCGTTGTCCATTATTTGTTTTAAAATTTCCTTCCTCCCTTTCTCCCTGTTCTTATTCTTAATCACATTCTGTTGAATAAAGAATCCTCTTATTACTGCTTTGCTTGCATCCCAAACTATACTCATTTTTGTGCCCTTATTCATATTGTCCATAAAGTAATCTGTCAATTTTTTCTTTGCCTCTTGAATAAGCTTATGATCATCCAGGAGATAATCATTAAGTCGCCATCTAAATGATCTTTCTTCATATCCTTTAACCTCCATTTTTATTGGACTGTGGTCTGATATTGTTTTTGGTTGTATCTCAATCTGTCGGATTATTGGAGTTAGCTCATTAGAGACCCAAATTTGATCGATTCTTGATAGAGATTGATTTGGTTCGGAGTAAAACGTAAACTGCTTCTCCAGCGGATGTCTCAGTCTCCATATGTCAATTAGATTGAAGTTTTTTATCATAGTGAAAAAAGTCTTAGGCAATTTTCCTTCTCTGCTTACATCTTTTTCTCTTAACCTGTCGATTTCCAGTGAAACCACCCCATTCATATCCCCCATAAGTATCATTTTTTGGTCCATGTATTCAAACAACTTTTCTTCCAGATTGCATCAACCAAATTCAACCTGGTTAATACATCAGCAATTTTCTGTGTTTGGTGTACCAGAAAATTACCTGCTTGGTCCCTCTCCACCTGTAGAGAAAGATAGTTGGATACCTCACCAAGATCCTTCATGTCAAAGTGCTCCTTCAGCTGAGCTAGTGTGCTTTGATAAAAAGCCTGATTCTTCCAAAACATCAGAAGATCATCAACAAAACATAAACAATACAGTTTGTTTTGCCCCTCCTCCTTGACAAACACACATGGATCAGCTTTGCCCTGGTGAAAACCTAGAGAAAGCAATGTCTCAGTGAGCTTTGTGTTCCAACACCTGGCACTCTGCTTGAGACCATATAAGGATTTCCGCAGTTTACAGACCATTCCCTTCTGTATCTGCATCCCATCAGGTGGAAGCATAAACAGCTCCTCCCCCAAAATCCTGTACAAAAAAGCTGTATTAATGTCATGATGGGAAACATGCAGTTTCTCCTCCGCAGCGATCTTGAGCATCAGCCGAATGCTCTCATATTTGACTGTGGGTGAATAGGTCTCGTGGTAATCCTGTCCTGGTACCTGTGAAAAACCTCTGGCAACCAATCTGGCTTTGTGTCTGACTACCTTGCCATTCTGGTCTGTCCTGGCCTTGAAGACCCATTTGCTGCCAACCAGTCTCATTCCTTGGACTACCGGTACCAGTTCCCAAGTTTGGTTCCTATTCAAGGAATCAACTTCAGCCTTCATGGCATTAAGCCAAGGCTCAGCATCTTTAGAGGTTAACCCCTGAACCTCTTTGAAGCTTGAAGGTTCCCATACCTTCTCTGAGCTACTAAGAACAGCAGTTGCTGTCTTAGCAAACTCATCAGCAAATCTCTTTGGAGGTCTGCCCTTTGTGGCTCTTTCAGATCTGCGTACTAGACGCAAGTGTTCTGGACTCATCTCCTCTTTCTTAGGAGAAAAGTGACCAATGGTGAACAGTGGTTCTTCCAGTTCATTGTCAGACGCATCAGATCGTCTGATTGAGGCCTTTGCGCTCTTGTAGTCTGCTGTGTCATCACTGTCACTGACATCAGCAGCAGCGCAACCCACTGAGCTGGAATCCGAACTCTGCTCATCATCATCATCATCATCATCATCCTCAGCTTCCTCAGCTGCCTCAACATTATCTGCTTTCTTCACATCACCTTCATCCTCCTCTGGGTAACTCTGGAAAATTCCCACATTTCCCCCCACTTGGGATTGTACTCAACACTCTTTGTGAACTTAATGGACTTAGAGTCAGTCATCCATACCCTGTATGCACCTTTTTCGTACCCCATGAACAAACCATGTGCCCCACGCTTCCCAAGCTTGTTGCTCTGTGGGGTGTGTACCCACATGTCAGAACCAAATATTCTCATGTGCTTGATGTTGGGTTTCTTACCAAACATCTTCTCATAGGGGGTACAACCAATAGGTGATGACAATCTGCGATTAAAAGTGTAAACAATATTCGACAGAGCCTCCCCCAAAAAACTTATCAGGGAGATTGGCATCATGCAACAAGGTTTTCAGTCCTTGCAGCAACATTTGATTTGCTCGCTCCGCAAGTCCATTCATCCATGGCGATCTAGGCGTTGACAAGTCATGCTGGATTCCCTTCTCAGTCAGGAAAGCTTCAAACTGCTGAGAAGTGAACTCCCCGCCCCGATCAGTAAAGAGACAGCCAATACGTTTACCGTGAACATTCTCCAACCAAGCACAGAATGCCTTGAACTTAGGAAACGCTTGAGATTTCTGCTCGAGCATAAACACATGAATGTACCTGGAAAAAGAATCAATTAGAACCATGAAGTACCTTGCTCCACCCAAAGAGGGCGCAAGTGGACCAACCAGGTCTGCGTGCACTAGCTGGTAGGGTTTGGAAGCCTGCCTGCTAGACTCCTTGCCTTTTGGAGCAACCTTCACCTTGTTCTCTGCACAAGATACACATTTCATGTGAAACTTACAGCGTTTGATGTTCAAACCCTCAACCATCTCTGGCATCTTGGCCAGTGCCTTCCAAGAGAGGTGACAAAACCTTCTGTGTGCATCGTGAATGCAGCCTGCGTATTTCCTGTGATGACAATCTGCGATTAAAAGTGTAAACAAAATTTGACAGAGCCTCCCCCCAAAACTTATCAGGGAGATTGGCATCATGCAACAAGGTTTTAAGTCCTTGCAGCAACGTTGAATGAATGAATTTTATTAATACGGTCACAGACCAGCGTCAACACACACAATATCACAGATCATTAAAAAAATCTCATAAATACAAAGGACAATATGAATATAACAAAGATTTAAATATAAAAATTAAAATTAATTATTGGCGTTCTCCCTGTAGTTAACATTTAGGGGTTTGGTCATTATGGGATACCACTTGCTTCCTGCGATTAATTGCAGACACACAGAATTTGGCTACATTTAATGTAGTTTTGGGATTCTTGTCCTCTAGCAGTAGTTTTAAACTATGGTGTTCCGATTCTTTCCTGGACTTTTGCAAAACAGGTGTAATAAAAGTCAAACGTATATCCTCATAAAGACGGCAACGTAATAGTACGTGAAGAGCAGTTTCAACTTCCAACGAGCCACAAGGGCAGACCCGTGCTGTATATGGTTTACCCTCAAATCTGCCCTGAAGTAAGGCAGAAGGGAGAACGTTGAATCTGGCGAGGGTAAAAGACCGTCTGTATTTGGGTACCTGAAGACCTGACAGATAGTTAGCTGGAGAAAAACCTCTCCCATGGTCCCTTACTGCTGGATGTTTGATCATTTCGCTCATGTGGCATTGTAATTCTACGTCCCAGATACGTTGGCGAATTGTAGTCCTAGCTTTCTCGAAGCCTGCCGCTATCTTCATATAAGTTAATATTCTTTGGTGTTATCCATAATCCTAAATACTTGATTTTGGGGTAGATTTTAATGTGTATTATTTGTTCTAATTCTGCTTTTTCATCTGGTTCTGGTTCTGGCTCTTTCTCAGGCTCTGGTTCTGAATGAGGGCTTGGTTCTGGCACTGATTCAGGGTCTCACTCTGGCTCTGGCACTCTATCAAGGACTGTTTCAGACTTAGGCTGTGGCTCTGGCTCTGTTTCCATTCTTACAATGGAATGTACACAAAACAATAATCCTTTCTATATAAATTTTTCTATACACTCTGAAAGCATAATAAATCCTTAATTGTTGTTCACCTCCTTTTAGTTCCTTTATCACTCGAATGCTAGCACGGAGTCAAAACTATTATTGTATTTTTGAACATATCTTGTATAACCATCCCATTTTTCTGCAAATTTTTGCTTTGAGATTCCTCTGAGTGTGCTAGTCAATTGAGCCGTCTCCACCAATTCCTGTAATTTGATTTGCCAATCTGTTATTTTTGGAGCCTCGTGATCTTTCCATCCCTTGGCCACAAGTATACGAGCTGCTGCGGTTGCATACAAGAATACCTCTCTTAGATTTTTTGGGGATCTCTTTATCTAAAATACTTCACAGAAATGCCTCTGTTTTTTTGTAAAAGTTATCCCCATCATCTTTTTTAATTCATGGTATATTCCCCCCCCCCAAAAAAATATTAATCTTTTCACACGTCCACCACATGTGGCTCATGTCACCGTTATTTCCTCCACATCTTTTTAACTAATAGTTTTGTCTTGTTTAAATTCATTTTGGACCCCGCAACTTTACCGTAGCCATATATTATTTCCAACGCCTTTCTTAAACTCAGTTTTGGTTGCTCCGTAGTTATAATTAAATTGTCAGCAAATGCCCTCATTTTGTAACTTCTATTTCCCAGCATAATCCCTTTTATTTCTTTTTATTCCCTAATTTGTTTACATAAAACTTCCAATGTTAATATGAAAATTAAGGGGGATGGGGGCGACCTTGTCTGACCCCTTTACTGATTTCACACTCCTGTGATAAATTTCCATTGATTATGATTTTAGCTTTTTGTTTTGATTATATTGCTTCATTTTTTTTTCATGAAATATTTATTAAAAGTTTTAAACAGTATATCACCAAACACATAAAACACCATCACCAACAAAAAACAAACAAAAAAGAAGACAGCAAAAGGTTGACATACAATAAATAAAAATACAACATAATTAATTTCCAGAAAAAACCTTATTTCCATAACCTTCTTTTGGGACTTCCTCACATCTCCCTTATCTGCGTTCCCAATTATCAAGTAAATTCAGCAATGCTTCACCTTCTTTCAACTCTTACTTTGTAGTTTTCAAATATTATGTTTCCAATTTTAATTTCTATTTACACATACTTACATATTTAAGTTTGGCATAATATTAGATAAAATTTCATCCTTGTTCTTATAAATCACTCATTTTCATACCTCTTTCAACTAAAGTTACTGGTGCCAGGTTATTTTCTATCCTGCATCATCTTAGCATTCATACAATTTACAATATTTTTGCAAATAGTCCTTGAACTTTTTCCAGTCCTCTTCCACCATCTCTTCTCCCAGGTCCCGGATTCTGCCAGTCATTTCCGCCAATTCCATATAGTATGTCAGTTGCATCTGCCATTCTTCCAGAGTGGGTAAATCTTGGGTCTTCCAATGCTTTGCAATAAGTATTCTTGCTGCTGTTGTCGCATACATAAAGAAAGTTCGGTCCTTCTTTAACACCCTTTGGCCGACAATGCCCAAAAGGAAGGCCTCTGGTTTCTTAGGGAAGGTATATTTAAATACCTTTTTTAACTCATTGTAGATCATTTCCCAGAAGGCCTTAACCCTTGGACAAGTCCACCACAGGTGAAAGAATGTTCCTTCAGTTTCCTTACATTTCCAACATTTATTGTCTGGCAAATGGTAGACTTTTGCAAGCTTGACTGGGGTCATGTACCACCTATATATCATTTTCATAATATTTTCTTTCAAGGCATTACATGCCGTGAACCTCACACCGGTGGTCCATAACCTTTCCCAGTCAGCAAACATAATGTTGTAACCAATGTCCTGTGCCCATTTTATCATAGCTGATTTAACCGTTTCATCCTGAGTATTCCATTTAAGCAGCAAGTTATACATTTTTGAAAGTACCTTAGTTTTTGGTTCTAACAATTCTGTTTCTAGTTTTGATTTTTCCACCTGGAAACCTATTTTTTTTTATCCATATTAAAAGTCTCCCTGATCTGAGCATAATGTAACCAATCTCGCACTTTATCCTTTAATTTCTCAAAGCTCTGCAGTCTCCAAATGTCTCCATCTTTTTCTAATATTTCCCAATATTTCGGCCATTTGGCCTCCATATTGAGTCTTTTCTGAGCCTTAGCTTCCATTGGTGACAGCCACCTTGGGGTCTTATTTTCTAGTAGGTCTTTGTATTTTGTCCAGACATTAAACACTGCTTTCCTGACAATATGGTTCTTGAAAGCTCTATGAACTTTTACCTTGTCATACCACAAATATGCATGCCATCCAAAAGAATTATTAAACCCTTCCAAATCCAAAATATCGGTGTTCTCCAGAAGCAGCCAATCTTTCAACCAGCAGAAAGCTGCTGATTCATAATACAACCTTAAGTCTGGCAGGGCAAACCCCCCTCTTTCCTTAGCATCAGTTAATATTTTGAATTTTATTCTGGGCTTTTTGCCCTGCCAGACAAATTTGGAAATATCTCTCTGCCACCTCCTGAAACACTCCACCTTATCCACAATCTGTAGGGTCTGAAACAGAAACAACATCTTTGGCAATACATTCATTTTTATAGCAGCAATTCGGCCTAGCAAGGAAAGTTTCAATCTTGACCAACTTTCTAGATCTTTTTTAATTTCTGACCAGCACTTTTCATAATTGTCCTTAAATAAGTTCAAATTTTTGGCTGTCATATTTACCCCTAGGTATTTAACCTTTTTAACCACGTTTAAATCTGTCTCTTTCTGAAACCTTTCTGACTCTAGAGTTGTCAATTTTTTCCCCAAAACCTTGGTTTTTTGCTTATTTAACTTGAATCCCGCCACCCGACCAAACTCTTGAATCAATTCTAACACCCTTTTTGTACTAGATTCTGGCTCCTGTAATGTCAAAACCAAGTCATCTGCAAAAGCTTTAAGTTTATACTGTTTGGCTCCGACCTGTATTCCTTCAACCAAACGGTCCCTTCTAATCATGTTCAAGAGCACCTCCAGGACTGAGATAAATAACAATGGGGAAATAGGGCAACCTTGTCGTGTTCCTTTCTCAATCTTAAACTCTTCTGTCACCACATTGTTAACTATCAATTTAGCTTTCTGTTCTGAATAAATTGCATCTATACCATTTTCAAATCCCCGTCCCACTCCCATCCCTTCAAGGTTTTTCTTCATAAACTTCCATGAGATATTGTCAAAGGCCTTCTTCGCATCTATGAAAATCAATACTGCTTTTGTGTTAATGTTCGTTTGCAAAAGTTCCAAAATATCAATAATATTCCTCATGTTATCAGATAGATGCCTGCCAGGGAGAAAGCCTGCCTGATCTTTATGGATCACTTCATTTAACACTTTTTTAAGCCTATTTGCTAAAATGTCTGCAAAAATTTTGTAATCCACATTTAGGAGAGAGATGGGACGGTAGTTCTTAAGTTGTGTCTTTTCAGTTTCCGATTTAGGTATCAATGTGATGAAAGCTTCTTTCCACGATTCCGGTGCCTTCTTCCCCTCCATAATCTCATTGCAAACCTCCATTAATGGTTGCATCAAATGATCTTTCAATGTCTTATAATACTTGGAGGTAAGCCCATCTGGCCCTGGAGATTTGCCCAGTTGCATATTCTGAATGGCACCTTCAATTTCTTGCTGTGTTATTTTGTAGTTCAGTATTGTCCTATTTTCTTGAGATAATTTTGGCAAGCCATTACTTCTTAAAAATTGGTCTATCTCAGTCTCTTTTTGCGGCCCTTGAGTATAGAGTTGTTTGAAATATCTCTGAAAGCATTTTCTAATCTCCACAGGGTTCTGAATGTTTCTCCCTTGAATCTCTAGATTAGTGACCGTATTCAATTTTTGTCTCTTTTTCAACTGCCATGCTAGCAGTTTTCCACATTTGTTTGCCGATTCAAAAGTCTTTTGTTTCATTAACTTAATTTTCCACTCAACTTCCTGGTTAATCAATTTAGAATATTGTATTTGATAAAGTTTAATTTCTCTCAGAATCTCCTGTGACTTTGGTTTCGATCTTAGCTTTTTCTCACTTTCCTTTATTTTCTCCAAGATCTTATCTTTTTTCTCATTCTGCACTCTTTTCTTTATCGTATTCTGTTGTATCAGAAACCCCCTCATGACCGCTTTACTTGCATCCCAGATTACTCTTTTTTCCACTGTAGTGTTCAAGTTTATTTCAAAATAGTCTCTTAAAGTCTTTTGGGCCTTCTTAATGATCTCCTGATCTCTTAGCAAGGTGTCATTCATCTTCCATCTAAAGGAGCCGGTTGGGGTTAGTCTCATTTCCATCTTTACTGCGTTATGGTCGGAGCAGGTTTTTGGGCAGATTTCCACCTTTCTAGTCTTAGGTGCCAGTCCTCTAGTTATCCATATTTGGTCGGTTCTTGTCCATGTCAGTTGGGCTTCAGAAAAGAATGTTCCTTCTCTTCCCAGGGGGTTCTTTGTCCTCCAAATGTCAATCAAGTCCATATTGTCAGTTAATTCAAAAAAAGTTTTTGGTAGTCTGCCCTCCTTTGTCAGGCTTTGGCTTTGTGCTTTGTCCATGTTTGTGGACACCACCCCATTCATATCTCCCATCATAATGATGTTACTATAGTCCAGATAGTCCAGCATTGTCTCATGCAGCTTCTTATAAAATTCCGATTTCCCCTCATTCGGAGCGTAAATTCCCAATATCAAAAACTTTCCCCCTTGTGTTTGTATTTCGATTGCCAAGATTCTTCCCTGCTCATCTTTAAAGAGAAATTTTGGTGACAGGCTCTCCTTTGCGTATATCACCCCGCCTCTCTTCTTCACTCGGTCCGAGGAGATAAATTCTTGGCCTAGTCTCTTGTTAATTAGCACTTTTCTGTGGAGCCTAGTCACATGTGTTTCCTGCAGGCAAATAATGTCCAATTGCTCTTTCTTTAATAGATGAAATATCCTCCTCCTTTTTTCCGGGGAATTACAGCCATTAATATTCCAGCTTAAGAGCTGCAGAGACATCCTGGACCAATCTGTTATTCCTTAGGTGGTGGTGTCTCTTTCTCCTTTTCTTCAGACCCCAAAGGTTTGGTACAGGCAATGGCCCAGACCCTGGGGTTCCTCCGATCCCTTTCTGAAGGTCTTCTCCGTAGTCACTCAGAAACTTTTCTTTGTCCTCGGCTGTTTTGATTTTCACCTTTTTCCCTCTAAATGTAAAAAATAGTCCTTGAGGGAATTCCCACCTAAAGACGATTGAATTACTCTCCAGCAGTTTCACCAACTCTGTGTAGCTTGATCTGAGTTCCAATAGTTGTTTAGGAATATCCTTGTAAATTTCCGCTCTCAAATCTTGAATTTCAAGTGACTTTTTAAAATGTGCACTCAATATCTTGTCTCTTTCCTCCTTTGTTCTAAAAGCAATCAAACAGTCTCTGGGCCTGTCTCTTCTTGCTACTTTTCCAAGTCTAAAAGCACTCACAATTTTAAAGTCCTTATCTTCTTCCAAAGGCCAAAATTTTGTGAATTCTTTTGTCAGGTATCCGATTAAGTCCCCTTGTTCAAGTTCTAAGATTGACCTCAGTCTCAAATTGTTTTCCCTGCTTCGTAATTCTATCATAGACAGATAGGCCTGCTGTTCACCAATCTGCTTGTGTAATGGTTTTACCTCCTCCTTTAATGCTTCAACTTTTTGGTTAGCTTCCTCAGCCAATTTACGATTTTCTGTGGAGGCTTCAAATAATTTCCCAATTGATTGTGCGTTCAAAGTGACTTGTTCAGTCAATTTATTAACACTGGCTGTATTTTGGTCAATCTTAGCCGATTGCTCATCCGCTTTTTTATCCAGACTTTCCAATTTTTCGAGAATTTTGTCCAATACTGAAGCGGATCCTCCTGAGGCCATACCTTCCAGCAAAGTTTGCTCAGTTTCTTCCTCTTGTGTCACCAAAATAGCAGGAACAGATGATCTGCGCAGCTGTGAAGTTAAAGTTGTCTGTTTAGCTTTAGCCTTGGCCGATCTTGTTTTCCCAGTGCCGCTCATTCCACTTCTGTCTACGTGCCAAGGTCAAACTGTATACGCTCTCATGGGAATCCACAAGCCCAGAGAATAAACAAGGAAAGAGAAAGGCAGGAAAGAAAAACAAGTCCCACAGAGTTGTAAATCCAAAATCCTCTAGGGGGAGTTCAAACATATCTTGAGGGAAACTGCTATTTTATTGTTCATAGAAAGTTTTTTCTCAACTTGTTCCAAAACTTCAAAATTTTTAAAACAATGTCCAAACAGCCTCAAATTTCCAAAAGACCTTCAGATCTCTTATAGTTGGCAGAGTTAATCTTCAAAGTAAAACAATGTCTCTAAAAAGTGCCAGAAACGGCATTTCAGTGTAGCAGTTCAGGTAACGCTCAAATGTAACAGTTCAGAATAGCAAAGTAACAAAGTCCACAATCTGACAGTTCTATCAATCTGGCAGTCCGACTGCCTGGGTCTCTTGATAAATTTGTAAATCCAGAGGAAGAGGTATAAACAAAGTCCACAACCAAGAAAAAACCAAGAAAAAATTAAATCCACTGATATCAACAAAGTCAGTTCAATAATGCACAGATTATTGCCTTTAAGCGTCACTTCAGATCAAAGTCTTTGCTTTAAATCTTTAAGCAGAGCCGGGAGACGGACTTCCTGGTTGCGTCTCCCGCTTTGGCCGAATTTTAAATTAATTTGGTCCCCAATTCCTTCAGTCCCTCTTATTCACGGGTTGTTGCTTTTTTAATCGAATGTTCCCAGGAAAAAAGGTCAGCGCTCACCGACAGCAGCTATGCGGCTTCACTCCACAGAAAGAGCGATCGACTCACAGCACCGCGCCAGCCCTTCCACGTTCCGGACCCTTTACGGGGTCCCTTCTTCGTTTCGGGGGGCGCTTCTGGTGCCCGCCGAGTCCCACGACCACAGGCTTTTGCTGCCTGTGGGTTTCCGACTTGGGTCTCCGCTTCGCCGTAGCGGACGACCCGTTTCTGCGGAGCTTCCCCTTCACAGTATGAAGGAGACCGCCATTGCCGTTCGCGCCGCCTCCGGAAGTCCTTGATTATATTGCTTCAATCCCTTTTATATACTGCATACCAAAATCCATATGGTGTAATAGACCTTTCATAAATTTCCAGGATACCCTGTCAAAAGCCTTTTCTGGATCTATAGCCATTAAGACTGCCTTCTTTTCTATTCTTAAGTCTAAATACGCTAATAAGTTTATAATGTTTCTAGTGTTGCTATAAATGTGCCTCCCGGGCAAAAAGCCAGCTTGGTCATTGTGTATCATCATCTGGAAGCCTTTTTTTGATCTTTCGGCTAAAATATTTGCATAGAATTTATAATCGTTATTTAGAAGTGCGATAGGCCTATAGTTGTTAATGCCCCTTCCGATCGTCAGGAGGAGGGGGGGTTGTGGGATCACGACCCCGCCCACTCTCGCTCTCCCGAGGCTGGCGCCAGCCTCGCGGGAGGCAGGGATTCCCCCAATTAGCATCCCCTGTGGCGCCAGCCAATCGGCTGGCGGCAGGGGCGGGCCTTAGAAAGGCCACTTAAGGTCGGGGCAGCCCTCGGCTTGCCCCTTTTCACCCTGGAGACGACGCGGTTTGGTTTAGGTGATCCTTCCGCTCGCTGGAATCCTCGGAGCCTCGTGGAACCTGGAGCCTTCTTCCAAGCCTTAGTGGAACACCAGCAAGCTTAGCCTTTCGGAACGTTCTTTTGCCGCTTGCCTTTTTTTACTCGAGCTGAAATCACCACAGGAGAAATTTTCCTCCTGCGCTTAGCAAGGCTATTGGGCAGAAATCGCTCTGGTTCCTCGGGGGGCTTATTCTCTTAGGTTGCTTCAGCAGCGTGACTCACCACCGGCTCCTTCATCGCTGGAAAAAACCCCATGCAGCAGCGGGAGCTAGCAGCGAGGCTCCCGCCTGCCAGCTGATTGAGCCCTGCAGCCTCCCTGCAGCCTCCCTTTCAGTTCTACAACCCTCCCCACGTGGCTTTACTGTGTTTCCTTGAAGCGGAGTCTTCGTATCTTCCAGCAGGTCGTATCTTACTTTATGGCTTGTTAATTTAGCTGGTTTTCCTGTAGTCCCCCTGCTGGTGCAGCAATAAAACTGCTAGCACGTTTGCAAAGCTAAGCAGGGTCTGAGGTGGTTTCAAATTGGAGGGGAGACATGGTGTTAAAAAGTTCAATTTCAGATTATTAGAAAAAGGCAGAATATATTTTGTTTAAAAAAAAAAAAAGGAGAGATTGTCTGCTGCTGCGGGGGCTTTGCTGAGTGTTTTGCAATTTATTATAAACGGGTTACTTGTGTGTTTTCTGCTGCCGTGGGGGCTTTGTTGGGTATTTTGCAATTTAATTTAAACGGGTTACTTGTGTACTATCTGCTGCTGCGGGGGTTTTGCTGGGCATTTTTCCTCTGTGTTTACCCTCACCTGGCATTTTAATACAGGCAGTACACGTGGGGGCCTGTGTTGCCACGTTGCTAGGCGACCGGCGCCATTTTTAAAGCCACTTCCTTAGCGGCGGCCATTGTAGGTGTGGCGAGAAGTCCCGGCGGCCATTTTAGGTGTGGCGAGAGGCTCCGGCGGCCATTTTAGGTGTGGCGAGAAGTCCCGGCGGCCATTTTAGGTGTGGCGAGAGGATCCGGCGGCCATTTTAGGTGTGGCGAGAGGCTCCGGCGGCCATTTTAGGTGTGGCGAGAGGCTCCGGCGGCCATTTTAGGTGTGGCGAGAGGCCCCGGCGGCCATTTTAGGTGTGGCGAGAGGCCCCGGCGGCCATTTTAGGTGTGGCGAGCAGGTTTTTCTGGTTTATTTCACTGCAGTTTATAATTTACTGTGTTATCCTTTGGTTTACTGGGCTATAACCTAGCATAATAAGCAATCACATATACATATAGATATAAATAAATATATAAATAAACAAACAAATATAAGCCAATAAATAAATAAATAATACATAAATAAATAAATAAAATAAAAAGTTAAAAAAAATAAAATAAAATAAAATAAAATAAAATAAAATAAAATAAAATAAAAAAATAAAAAAATTAGACACTTGTCTTGCGCCCACCCCCCCGAGGCTCTGCTTTCAGCTTGGTCATGGAGAGCAACAGCAACCCCAAACAATCTCAGCGTGGCAATGCCCTAATGCCAACAGGCCCATGTAACCCGCAGGTCGTGGCCCAGCTCTTTTCCGCGCTGCAATCATTCTACGCGCAGTGCAGAGCACCTATCACTCCCTCACCGAACATCGTCGAGGTGTCACAAGATTGCATACCAGACACCCCCCCCCCAGCCAGCAGGATCCACTAGTGCAGCTAACGTGGTTGAACAGGCCCCCAGCAGGCCACGGACACGCTTACAAGCTGCTAAAACTCAAAAATCTAAGTCAGGTCCATTGAAAGGCAAGGCACCAGCTAAAAAACCTAGGTCGCGCGCACAAAAGGTCAGGCCGGCGGTGGCCTCTACATCAGCCCTGCGCCAGGAGGTGATTGATGTTCCCAGTGTTTTCCAGGATAACCCTAGACAACCAAGCACCTCGGAGGAGTCATCTTCTGAGGAGGAGCTGCCCCCTCAGCAGGTGGCCGCTGCCAGCGACCCGACCCCCCATGACGACGCACCACGGGGCGGAAAGCGGAAGGCGAAGAAGAAGCACCGGTCGAAGAAAAGCAAGAAGAGGGACACTTCAGACTCTGAGGAGGAAACAGGTACCTCTTCATCAGATGGGGATAGTGACGCTCCAATGGAGACATATTGGGGAGAGGGGGAGGACGTGGGAGCCCCCCAGTGGGTGCATGAACGGAGGGCCAACTCACACAGGAAGGCATTTAATGGCACGCTTGATTGGAAGGATGGGGCTCTGGTCCCAGACGTTAAAGTCTCAACCAACGCTGCCACTGACTTTATTCTGGGGAACCACCTCTCTAAGAGGAAGAGGAACAAGATATTGAATGGCAATTACGTAGATATGTTTTCCTTGCTGCCCCCAGCTCAGGTCAAGGGAAAAGGGGAAAAAATTAAATACTATGGGAAAAGGAGGTACAGGGTACCCCGGGTAGAGCGAACGTTTGAGAATTGGCTTAATGGCTATCAGGTGTTTATGGCTGTGGTGTCAAGTTGCTATCCTAAGAGGGGCGCACACCTCGTGTCCTACCTGGCACACGTCAGGAGGGCACGGGAGCAGGCAGGAGATGAAGCTGCTTTGGCGTATGATGAAGACTTTCGGAGGAATGCCTCGCTGCTGTCTTCAACGCGCTGGGACCAAAAGGACAACAGTTGCTGGTTTGAACATGTGGGGCCCAATATCGAGAAGAAAACCGCTCATCAGCCAAAAGCTGGTAAGGTGGAGACCCAACGCCGTAGACAGTGCTGGGACTTCAACAAGGGTATCTGTCAGCGCGTTACCTGTAAGTACCTGCACGAATGCGATAGGTGCTTAGGCAGCCACCCTGCAGTCAACTGCTTCAAAGGGAGGCAGCAGCCCTTTCGGGGGGGCAGGGGTCACCTCTCCCGGGGAAACAGGGGTGGCTCCGCCGGACCTGCAGCCCCCGCCCAAGGGCCAGCTGGGGCTCATTACTAACATCTCCCTAGGCCTCGCGTGCTCTCCGATAAAATTGGAGCCATTGAGAGCACTCTTGAAGTTCTATCCAAATAGACGTGCAGCTCACCTACTGGAGGAAGGGTTTTCTGAAGGTTTTAGAATTCCGGTTGCTTTTACACCCAATTCCAGTTGCCCCCCTAACCAGAAATCAGTCTTAGAAAGGCCCGACATCGCGCTCAAAAAGATACAGAAGGAGATTACAGCCGGCAGGGTAGCCGGTCCATTCGCAACTCCGCCTATCGAGGGGCTTCATATCTCCCCGCTTGGTATTGTCCCAAAGAAGGCCCCCGGTGAATTTAGAATGATACACAACCTGTCCTATCCCAAAGGAACCTCGGTTAACGACGCCATTCCCCAAGAGATGTGCACGGTGAAGTATTCTTCATTCGATCAAGCTGTGCGGTTGGTGCAGAGCTTTGGCAGGGGCGCCTTTTTGGCAAAATGCGACATCGAGTCAGCATTTCGCCTACTCCCGGTTCACCTGGAAGACTACCGCTGGTTGGGTTTCAAATTCCAGGGAGCTTACTTCATTGACAAAGCTATGCCCATGGGTTGTTCTATTGCCTGTGCTGCGTTCGAGACCTTCAGCACATTCCTGGAATGGGCCCTAAAGTTTAGAACCGGTGCTCTAGGGGTGGGTCATTATCTCGATGATTTTATTTTGGTGGCAAGTGACGCTGGGGAGTGTAGGTCCCTCCTCCTAGCCTTCGAGTCCTTAGCCAGGGAACTGGGGGTCCCCCTGGCAGGTGAGAAAACCGAGGGTCCGGTCACTACCATGACCTACCTGGGCATTGAACTTGACACCGTAGCCCAAACCTCGTGCTTACCGGCTGAAAAATTGGTTGCCTTAAGAGAGCTTATCGGCCAAATGCTGCCCCTAAAGAAGGTCACCTTGAGACAAATTCAATCCCTCTTGGGGCACCTCAACTTTGCCTGCCGTGTAATTTCCCCCGGTCGCCCTTTCTGCGGCCGCCTGGCAAAGCTGTCCACGGGCTTACGGTCACCCCATCATAGGGTACGCATTCCCAAGGCAGTGAAGGCGGACCTCCTGGTTTGGTTGCAATTCCTGGACGGTTTCAACGGCATATCGCTTTGGCAGGATAGTTTGGCGCTGCAGTCTGACTTCCAGGTACATTCGGATGCGGCCGGGTCCTTAGGTTTTGGGGTCTACTTCAGGGGCCAGTGGTGTGCCCAGCACTGGCCTCCCTCCTGGCAAGGTAAACCGATACTACGTGACTTGACATTCTTAGAATTCTTTCCCATCGTGGTTGCAATTCACTTATGGGAAGACCAGTTCAAGAACCATAGGGTCTGTTTCTGGACGGACAATCTAGCGGTCGTGTCAGTTTTGAATAAACAATCGTCACGCTCACCCAGAGTAGCATCCCTTTTACGGTACTTCGTCCTCTCCTGCCTGCGGTTGAACCTTCACGCTTCAGCCAAGTTCGTCCCTGGTATTGATAATAACATCGCGGATGCTCTATCTCGTTTCCAGATGGAACGCTTTCGCTCATTGGCGCCGGATGCGCAGCAGCAGCCGCAACCATTCCCGGAACACCTCTGGAATATTGGCAACGAGAAGCAATAAAGGGAGTATTGTCTGCGCTAGCGCCTTCTACCCTGAGATCGTATAATAAGGCGTGGCTAGACTTCACATCCTTCCGCATCAAAAAGGGGCGGTCCAAGCCAGGCAGGCCACCGTCCAAGTCTGAAGTCATAGAGTACTTGGTCCACCTTAGAGATCTTGGCCGGGCCCCCAAAACCCTCAATATTCATTCAGCAGCTATATCCTTCTTTTCTAAAACTTTATTTTCTGTGGATCCCTGTTCGCATTTCGTTGTGCGTAAGATGCTTGAGGGCTGGCGCAGGTCCAGGCCTCACGGCCGGGACAGGAGAAGGCCAATAACTTTAGATATACTCACCCAAATCCGTAGGAAGCTAAGGGCCCTGTGTTGGTCAAGATATGAAGCCAGGTTATTTTCAGCGGCGTTTTCTTTCGCATTTTTTGGCGCCCTACGCATAGGCGAAGTGGTTTGTGAGGACTGCGCAGCGTCCAGGGGGCTACTACTTGAGGACGTAACTGTAGACAGGGCGCATGTAATGTTAAGAATCCGTAGTTCGAAGACTGATCAGCTTGGCAAGGGAGCCTTGGTTCGCCTCCAGGCGACTCAAAAGGCGGGCCCTTGCCCTGTAAAGGATGCTAGAAAATACCTGTGTGTAAGACCAGAATCTAGTGGCCCCTTTTTCTTGCATTCCGACGGTTCCTCCCTCTCAAAGCAGCAGTTCACGAGGGTCATGCGCAAAGCAATTGCCGCCATCGGGCTTCCCCAAGAGGAGTACGCCGCGCACTCCTTTCGCATTGGGGCGGCGACCACCGCCGCCCATATGGGCTTACCGGCTGAAAGAATTATGGACATGGGACGCTGGAAATCCAACGCATTCCAGGGTTATATTCGGTAGACCTTCTAAATTCCCCTCAGCTTCCCCCCCGGGCACTCCTCCTGATCCGGTTCTCCGGTTCTCTCTTTTCAGGTACTGGTGTGGTTCGACTGTGGATCCTCGGCCACAGCATCGTATATTGGGCAAAGCGGCGCGCCGAACAAAGGGGCTGGGTTAAAGAGCTACGGCTACCCAGCTGGGTCAAACTATCGTGGATCACTAGGAGGGGTATGCGTTGGGAAGAGTTTTTCCCAGTTGTATCCAAAAAAATCGCTGCCGAGGGCCCACCCAGTGCCTTGGTCATCCAGCTGGGCGAGAACGATTTGGTGTATAGGAAAGGGGTGAACTTGATGTGGAACATTATCAACGAATGGTCATCTTTGCTGGAAAGGCGATGTTGGCGGGATGCAGAGAAACCCGTGGCTGTGAATAAAGCTAGAAGGATTGTGGAGCGCATGGTGGCACGTAGAGTGGCCGCATGGGGTGGTCGGGTCATTCAGCACCCATGCATACGGTTTGACAAGGAAATGCTTTATCGCTGGGATGGCGTGCATCTATCTGATGAGGGAAATGATATTTGGTTGGCTGATATTTTTCAAGGTGTTAGGGATTGGTTACAGGTCTGAGGGTATTGGCGGCGAGCCGGCTTGCGGCTCGGTGGCGGTAGGCATTGGCCGGGGTATTGTCATGCAGATGAGGTTGGGGGGAGGAACGCCATCACCTCCCCCAATGCTTGAAGGGTAGTTCGTTAAAGGACTCCGAGGGGCGACGCCTCGTCCGAAACCTACGGAGGCTAGGGCCTAAAGCGCGCCCCCGAGCGGTAACCCCTCGGGGAGCGCCTAGGGATACGCATCTCGGGTGGCTCCCCCTGTTGGTGTTTAACCCTTCCCGGTCAGACCGGATAGTCGGTTAGGGGCCAATGCCTAAAGCCAATACCCTTCATTTCCTGTAATCAATAAAGTTGTGGCCATTTTCGCCCATTAACCAAAAACGCTGTGTCCGTTGTCTTTATTTATTCCACCTGTGGGGGGGGGGAGGGAATAGCCACACAATAAGTAGAATGTCCGTTCCCTGTTTTGGAATTAATGCAATAAGGCTGTCTTTCCAAGAATCCGGCATGGTTCCGTCTTTTAAGATGTTGTTCATGATACTTCTTAATGGGTCAGACAGTAAGTCCTCCATTTTTTTATAATATATTGCAGGTAGGCCGTCTGGCCCTGGTGGCTTTCCTATCTTTGCTTCCTTAATTGCTCTTTGCATTTCGTACAATGTAATAGGGGCATTCAACAGTTCTTTTTATTCTTTAGTAAGTTTCGGGAGACAGTTCTGTTCTAAATGTTCTTTAACTTCTGTTGTTTCATTTCCTTCCTTATAGATTTCTCTAAAGAATTCGAGAAATCGTTTCTCTATTTCTTTAGGGTTGTTTATTATTTTGCCTTTGCACTTAACTCTATTTATAAGCCTTTCTGCCTCTCTCTTTTTTAATTGCCATGCTAATATCCAGGCTCAGGTTCTGTTTCAGGCTGTATCTCTGTTTCAGGCTCTGGCGCTGTATCAAACACTGTTGCAGACTCAGGCTGTGGCACTATGGCTGTAGCTGTGGCTCTGGTTCTGTTTCAGGCTCTGGCACTGTATCAAGCAATGTTTCAGGCTCAGGCTTCTGCTCTTTATTAGACTTTGTGTCAGTCTTTGGCTCTAGCACTTATTCTAGCTCTATTTCATGCTCGGCCTGTGTCTCAGCCTTTGTCTCTGTTTCACGCTGTTTCTCTGTTTCAGGCTCCGACCCTGTTTCAAGCCCTGTATCTGCCTCTGCCTCTGTTTCAGGCTCTGGCACTCTATGAAGCGCTGTTTCTGGCTCTGGCTCTCTTTCAGGCTCTGGTTCTGAATTAGGGTTTTGTTCTGGCTCTGGCTGTGTCTCTGGATCTGGCTGTGTCTCTGCTTCAGGCTCCTATGCTGTATCAAGCACTGTATCAGGCTCTACCTCTCCCTCTGCCCCTGGCTACGTTTAAGCGTCAGGCTCAGTTTCCGACAGTGTCTCTGTTTCAGGATCCAGCACTCTATCAAGCACTATTTCAGACTCAGGCTGTGGATCTCGGCTGTGGCTGTGGATCTCGGCTATGGCTCTAGGCTCCGTCTGTGGCTCTGTCTGTGGCTCTGGCTCTCTTTCAGGGTCTGGTTCTGAATGAAGATCTGGTTCTGACTCTGATTCAGGGCCTCATGATTTCTCTTCCTCTGCCTCTGACCCAGCTATATTTCAGGGTCTGGCTCTCTTTCAGGCTCTGGTTCTGAATTAGGGTTTTGTTCTGGCTTTGGCTGTGTCTCTGGCTCTGGCTCTGGCTCCAGCTCCAGCTCCAGCTCCGGCACTGTATCAAGTCCTGCTGCAGACTCAGGCTGTGGCTCTAGGCTGTGGCTGCAGCTATGCTTTGTGCTCCGGCCCTGTATCAAGCCCTATTTCTGGCTCTGGCTCTGGCTTTCTTTCAGCTCTGGCTCTGAATGAGGCTCTGGCTCTGGCTCTGATTCATGGTCTCACTCTGACTCTGATTCAGGGTCTCGCTCTGGCTCTGGCACTCTATCAAGGACTGTTTCAGACTCAGGCTGTGGCTGTGGCTCTGCCTCTGTTTCAGTCTCAGGCTCTGTTTGAGGCTGTGTCTCTGTTTCAGGCTCCGGCACTGTAGCAAGTACTGTTGCAGACTCAGGCTGTGGCTCATGGCTGTGGCTGTTGCTCTGGTTCGGGCTGTTGCTCTTTTTCAGGCTCTGGTTCTGAATGAGGGCTTGGTTATGGCACTGATTCAGGGTCTCGCTCTGTCTCTGGCTGTGTCTCTGTTGCACCTCAAACGGTGGTTTGTTGTTGTTTAGTTGGGGCGGGGATTATTTTAAGTTTAGCATAATTGTTTCTTGCTTTGTTTTTCTTTTACTGTTTTTTTAGGTTATTGTATAGTTTGTATTTTGCTTTTTAAGGGGAAAGGGTCAGGGCTGCCTGGGAGGGGGCCTCAGCGGGGGGATGTATTGGAACACCCAATCTCTGTTATCGCGGGTGGGAGGAGCAGTTGCGCTAAGACCAGACCACGTCTTTTTGGGAAAATTAATCCTGCGTCCAGTCAGGCTTCCCCTGCGCAACTCTGTTCGGGAGCTGACCTGGCAGGAAGAGCAGAGTAGCAGTGGTCCTGCGTCCATGTGAGATAAGGGATAAATCACGTCAGGAGACAGTTCGGTTCTTATCTCTAGAAGCGTTTATTTACAAGCAGTAAATCTATCAGAAACTTCTGACATTCTCTGTGCTCCAAAAGCACACACGCAGCCTCTGAGCTGAGCTGTGTCTTAGGCAGAAGCGAAAGCAAGTCTGAACAGTGACACAGACTGTGACACACTTCTCTGCGACAAGCTCCTCTCAGATACAGGACACCACGGAGTTTTAACCCTGTCAGTTCCAAACTCCACACCCCCTCTTGTCCTGCATCTGGGGACAATAGCCAACAATGCTTTCCCCATACACAGACCCTCACAGAACTCCTCGTGCTTCTGGAAGGTTAATGGTTTTGTGAAACCATCAGCGAGGTTCTTGGTTGAGGGACAGTATTTCAGAACAACTAGCCCCTCATGAACACTCTGACATACATTCCGGAAACGTATGTCCAAATGTTTGGTCCTCGCCTTGAATTGCCCCGTCTCGGCCAATTTGAGGCACGGTTGATTGTCTTCATGCACCACAACGGGTAGATAATTCCCTCCACAGATTTCCTCGACCAAACACACATAGAACTCCATCTCTCTGCAAACCTCTGATAGCGCACTGAACTCAGCTTCAGTAGACGAAAGCGCTATGAGACTTTGCTTCTGGGACCTCCACCCAATCACTGAGTCCCCAAACTTCACCACTAGGCCTGACACTGATTTGCGATCCTGAAGGTTAGCCCAGTCCGAATCTACCCACGCGGTCAGCTTGACACCACCCTTAGCTGACATCTTGAGGCAAAAATCTTTGGTATTTTGCAGGTAACGAAGCACCCGTTTAATACCATTCCAGGCCTGCACACTAGGACTTGAAGCCTCTCTACTGAGCAGATTGACAGCAAACGCTATGTCTGGTCTGCTCCACTGTGACAGATACAACAGACTTACCCTTGGTTGACCGGTGGCTTAACCTTGGTTGACCTTGCTGACCTCCTCAGCGTGAACTCTGGAACTGCGCCTGATTCATTTGGGCCAGCTACACCATCCTCTGTGTCAGAAACTTCCCCCTCTGACCTGCTGTGCCTTTTTGGCCGCACAGCTGGGTCTGCTGGCGAGGATGGCTCACTCCTTGGCTCAGACTTGACAGAGAACTGAGGAGGGATCATGGGACTCCCTTTTGGAGAGGTTCGGAACCTCTGCCTTGGAGATCCCGGCTCTGGACTCTGTGGCTGTGGACTGTCCACCTCAGCAACAGGTTCAGCTTCATCCTCCTCCTCTTCCCCATCTGAGTCTAACAGAACATCCGGGTTCCCGTGAAGACGTTTCCACCCACTCTGCTCGCAAAACTCAGCACTGCCGCTAATAAGCAGCTTAGACTGGTTGCCAGTAGGGTATGCGAAACGCCACGCCTTTGAACCCGGCTCATAGCCTACAAAGATCATCTTCCTAGATCTTGGCTCACCCTTTCTGCGCATGGCCTTTGGAATGAGGACCCAAGCCTCACAGCCAAACACTCGCAGGAAATCCACTTTCGGTTTCTTCTGATGCAACAAGAAATATGGTGTGTTGCCTACACTGGAATTGTACACCCTATTCTGCAGAAAACATGCTGCCTTATAACTCTCAGCCCAAAAACGCTGTGGCAAACCCGAGTCTGCCAACATAGCATTCGCTGCTTCCTGTAGCGTGCGAAGCTTTCTCTCTGCAACTCCGTTCTGTTGCAGAGAGTAGGGGGCAGTCAATCGATGACTGATACCTTTCTGCCTGAAGAACGATTGCAGCGCAGAACCCGTGAACTCCCCCCCCCCCCGCGATCAGATTGAAAGGAAATCACCCTGGTAGAGAACCGCAGCTCTACCGCTGTGATCCAATCCCTGATCAGTGCAGCTGCTTCTGACTTTTGTTGAAGCGAGAAAACCCAAGAATGCCTTGAAAAATCATCAATCAGAACCAGAACCCATTTAGACCCAGCTAAAGAAGGTGTTGGCATGGGTCCTGATAAATCTGCATGCACAAGTTCAAAGGGTTTGCTGGTCCTCCTCTCTGACCTGGGGTATGTGCATGTTGTGACCTTTGATTGCTTACAGGCTTGACAATCTAAGTATCTATCACATGCTTTGAACCCACATCCAATTGTGTTCTCTGCGGCCCTTTTTACATACGACCACCCTGCATGTCCGAAGCGTCTGTGCCAGAGGTGTAAACAATCATGGTGTGGTGGGACATTTGCACACTGCACTTGAGCGTCTTCACTGGACTTTCCACTAGCCCCATTTTCCACCAGCCCCATTTACCCACCAGTCCCATTTTCAATAGGCATCTGCACCAGAAAGAGCCTGTCTTTTCTCTCAACACTGTAGATCTTCCCATTCCTGTAGAAGGAACACAGATTGTTAGAGAACAGAACATCAAAACCATCAGCCATAAGAGCTGATACACTTAAAAGAGAATGTGCAAGCTCAGGAACCACAAAAGCTTGCACCTCATGATCTATAAAGGGACAGTATAAAAAACCAGTTTCAGTTAGCTGTCTCTGAGATCCATCTGCTAATGTGACGTAGCGTCCAGTTTTAACTGTCTTGCATTTCCTCAGGAGCCCTCTGGAGGTCACGAGGCAATGTGAGGCTCCCGTATCGACAACAAGAGATAAAGTGTCTCTCTGGCTGTTTTCCACAGTTGCCAAGGCCTTGCTCGCACTCCCACCAGTTGCCATGGCCACAGCCTCCCCCCGACCAAGGCTTTTGCCTTTTCTCAGAGACACCATCGCAGCTGTGAGGTGATAAGACGCCTTGTCTTTCTTTTTCTCCTGGCCTGCTGCTTTCCCACGTTTCTGCTGGGAACCGGCCCTGGAACCGCCGCTTATCTGCTTTGTTGACATTCCATGCCGGCCGGTGTCCTTGCCTTCCTGGGCCTCTACAGAACAATGCCCTTCGCTGTTGGACTTCGCCTCAGAGCACAAACAACTCTTGGAGACTTTGGCTTTCCCAGAGCTCTTGGATCGGCCTGCACCCCCACTCCTGGGTGCCCAGCTGCCTGAGGAACGGTCTGCAACTGCCTTCCTCTTCCCAGCTCTCAGCCTCTCTCCAGGACCATCACACAGACGTGTTGAAGCATAGAAACAGCTTCCCGGAACAGTCCCAGCCCCCTCTGGGCTTAGTGCTCTCTCTGGGCATCTCTTAGCCCCCTCTGGTCTGGCTCCCACTGCGGCCTGACATGCCGTCTTCAGTGCCTGCCACGCGACCCAGGGCTTCTTCCCTTGGAGCTTTGGCAACAGCCAAGCATCAACGCTGGCCCTTAAAATGGCTAGCACCCTTTGCTCTCTCTCCAGAGCATCAGCCACGTCTGCCTCACAAGCACGCACTGCTCCTGCAGACCTCTCACTGGGCTGGGCAAAAACTGGACCGGCTTGTGTACACTCCCACAGCTTCTTTTCTGCCAGCCAGTAGTACATGCGCTTACTCCAGGCTTCCCAATTGGCCCCATTCAGTCTTTCGAAGGGGATATTAAAGCTCTCATGGCCCTGCTGTGCCTGAGCAGCAGCCATCTTCCACCCACCGGGGCTTCAAGCGTACTCACGCGTTTGCCAGCAATCTGGACCTCCGAAGCAGCCGTCTTCCTTGGCTTTTGGCTCCGCTCTCCAGCATTCCCCACTGCCCTTCCTGGCAGGAGCTCTCAGCAACGCAACGCTGGCAGTCTTCCTCCCTTCTCACACTTGTCAGGAGACGCGTAACTTCCATAACCTTTGGGAAAATTAATCCTGCGTCCAGTCAGGCTTCCCCTGCGCAACTCTGTTTGAGAGCTGACATGGCAGGAAGAGCAGAGTAGCAGCGGTCCTGCGTCCGTGTGAGATAAGGGATAAATCACGTCAGGAGACAGTTCGGTTCTTATCTCTAGAAGCGTTTATTTACAAGCAGTAAATCCTGTTTCAGACTCAGGCTGTGGTTGTGGCTGTTGCTCTGGTTCTGGTTCTGGCTCTTTCTCAGGCTCTGGTTCTGAATGAGGGCTTGGTTCTGGCACTGATTCAGGGTCTCACTCTGGCTCTGGCTCTGGCACTCTATCAAGGACTGTTTCAGACTTAGGCTGTGGCTGTGGCTCTGGCTCTGTTTCCATTCTTACAATGGAATGTACACAAAACAATAATCCTTTCTATATAAATTTTCCAATACATTCTGAAAACATGATAAATCCTTAATTGTTCTCCACCTCCTTTTAGTTCCTTTATCACTCGAACGCTAGCACGGAGTCAAAACTATTATTGTATTTTTGAACATATCTTGTATAACCATCCCATTTTTCTGCAAATTTTTGCTTTGAGATTCCTCTGAGTGTGCTAGTCAATTGAGCCGTCTCCACCAATTCCTGTAATTTGATTTGCCAATCTGTTATTTTTGGAGCCTCGTGATCTTTCCATCCCTTGGCCACAAGTATACGAGCTGCTGCGGTTGCATACAAGAATACCTCTCTTAGATTTTTTGGGGATCTCTTTATCTAAAATACTTCACAGAAATGCCTCTGTTTTTTTGTAAAAGTTATCCCCATCATCTTTTTTAATTCATGGTATATTCCCCCCCCCCAAAAAAAAAATCTTAATCTTTTCACACGTCCACCACATGTGGCTCATGACACCGTTATTTCCTCCACATCTCCAACAAGCATTCGCCAAATTTTTATACATTCTTGATCATCTGGAAGGAGTGAGGTACCACCTATGAGCCATTTTCATCATGTTCTCTCTTATATTATAGCTGGCTGTAAATTTCAAATTTACATTCCATCACTTTTTCCCATCTTTTAGCATAATTGGACGGCCCACATCTTGGGCCCACTTTATCATTGAAGCCTTAACCTCCTCATTCATTACTTTTTAGTCTAAAAGAAGTCTATACATTTTTGTGATTATTTTGGTTTTACTATTCAGTAGTTCTCTTTCAAATCTTGAAGGCTCCTTTTCAAAACCTATCTGCTTATCCTGTCTGAACACTTCATTCACCTGGAAGTAATCTAGCCAACTAGAAAAGTGATCTTTTATTTTCTCATAACTTATCAATATTAGTTGACCCTCCTCCTCCCCCCTTAATATTGTGTTATACGTTATCCAGTTCTCTTTGATGTTGTGGCTTTTTTTAACAGCGATTGCTTCTAGTGGAGAGTTCCATCTTGGGGTTTTCTGTTCCAAATATCTTTTGTATTTTCCCCATACCTTATATATAGCATTTCTTATTATATGATTTGAAAAACTCCTATGTGTCTTTATTTTCCCATAATTAAGATAGCCATGCCACCCAAAACGGGTGTCATGACCTTCTAGATCTAAAATATCCCAATTTTTTAATAAATACCAATCTTTCAACCAGAGAAGACATGAGGCTTCGTAATATAGCTTCAAATCCGGTAGCCCGTAGCCACCTCTTTCTACAGTATCTATTAATATCTTATGCTTTACTCTTGGTCTTTTACCCTTCCACAAAAATTTAGAAATTTCTTTTTGCCACTTGTTGATACTGCTGGTCTTTCCTGTAATTGGAATCGTTTGGAATAGAAAGAGTAGCTTCGGTAAAACTATCATTTTAATTACCGAAATACGGCCCAGGAATGATAAATTTAACCTTGTCCATGTCTCCAACTGTCTTTTGATATCTTTCCAACAATTGGTATAATTATCTTCATATAAGTTAATATTCTTTGGTGTTATCCATAATCCTAAATACTTGATTTTGGGGTAGATTTTAATGTGTATTATTTGTTCTAATTCTGCTTTTTCATCTGGCGACATATTTTTAACTAATAGTTTTGTCTTGTTTAAATTCATTTTGAAGCCCGCAACTTTACCGTAGCCATATATTATTTCCAACGCCTTTCTTAAACTCTGTTTTGGTTGCTCCGTAGTTATAATTAAATCGTCAGCAAATGCCCTCATTTTGTAACTTCTATTTCCCAGCATAATCCCTTTTATTTCTTTTTCTTCCCTAATTTGTTTACATAAAACTTCCAATGTTAATATGAAAATTAAGGGGGATAGGGGGCGACCTTGTCTGACCCCTTTACTGATTTCACACTCCTGTGATAAATTTCCATTGATTATGATTTTATCTTTTGGTTTTGATTATATTGCTTCAATCCCTTTTATATACTGTATACCAAAATCCATATGGTGTAATAGACCTTTCATAAATTTCCAGGATACCCTGTCGAAAGCTTTTTCTGCATCTATAGCCATTAAGACTGCCTTCTTTTCTATTCTTAAGTCTAAATACGCTAATAATTTTATAATGTTTCTAGTGTTGCTATAAATGTGCCTCCCGGGCAAAAAGCCAGCTTGGTCATTGTGTATCATCATCTGGAAGCCTTTTTTTGATCTTTCGGCTAAAATATTTGCACATAATTTATAATCGTTATTTAGAAGTGTGATAGGCTTATAGTTGTTAATAAGTAGATTGTCCGTTCCCTGTTTTGGAATTAATGCAATAAGGCTGTCTTTCCAAGAATCCGGCATGGTTCCGTCTTTTAAGATGTTGTTCATGATACTTCTTAATGGGTCAGACAGTAAGTCCTCCATTTTTTTATAATATATTGCCGTTAGGCCGTCTGGCCCTGGTGGCTTTCCTATCTTTGCTTCCTTAATTGCTCTTTGCATTTCGTACAATGTAATAGGGGCATTCATCAGTTCTTTTTGTTCTTTAGTAAGTTTCAGAAGACAGTTCTGTTCTAAATGTTCTCTAAGTTCTTCTGTTGTTTCATTTCCTTCCTTATAGATTTCTCTAAAGAATTCGAGAAATCGTTTCTCTATTTCTTTAGGGTTGTTTATTATTTTGCCTTTGCACTTAACTCTATTTATAAGCCTTTCTGCCTCTCTCTTCTTTAATTGCCATGCTAATAACCAGGCTCCGGTTCTGTTTCAGGCTGTGTCTCTGTTTCAGGCTCTGGCGCTGTATCAAACACTGTTGCAGACTCAGGCTGTGGCACTATGGCTGTAGCTGTGGCTCTGGTTCTGTTTCAGGCTCTGGCACTGTATCAAGAACTGTTTCAGGCTCAGGCTTCTGCTCTTTATTAGGCTTTGTCTCAGTCTTTGGCTCTAGCACTTATTCTAGCTCTATTTCATGCTCGGCCTGTGTCTCAGCCTTTGTCTCTGTTTCACGCTGTTTCTCTGTTTCAGGCTCTGATTCTGATTCTCTGATTCTGGCTCTCTATCAAGGGCTGTTTCAGACTCAGGCTGTGGCTGTGGCTGTTGCTCTGGTTCTGGTTCTGGCTCTTTCTCAGGCTCTGGTTCTGAATGAGGGCTTGCTTCTGGCACTGATTCAGGGTCTCGCTCTGGCTCTGGCTCTGGCACTCTATCAAGGACTGTTTCAGACTTAGGCTGTGGCTGTGGATCTGACTCTGTTTCCATTCTTACAATGGAATGTACACAAAACAATAATCCTTTCTATATAAATTTTCCAATACATTCTGAAAACATGATAAATCCTTAATTGTTCTCCACCTCCTTTTAGTTCCTTTATCACTCGAACGCTAGCACAGAGTCAAAACTATTATTGTATTTTTGAACGTATCTTGTATAACCATCCCATTTTTCTGCAAATTTTTGCTTTGAGATTCCTCTGAGTGTGCTAGTCAATTGAGCCGTCTCCACCAATTCCTGTAATTTGATTTGCCAATCTGTTATTTTTGGAGCCTCGTGATCTTTCCATCCCTTGGCCACAAGTATACGAGCTGCTGCGGTTGCATACAAGAATACCTCTCTTAGATTTTTTGGGGATCTCTTTATCTAAAATACTTCACAGAAATGCCTCCGTTTTTTTGTAAAAGTTATCCCCATCATCTTTTTTAATTCATGGTATATTCCCCCCCCCCCAAAAAAAATCTTAATCTTTTCACACGTCCACCACATGTGGCTCATGACACCGTTATTTCCTCCACATCTCCAACAAGCATTCGCCAAATTTTTATACATTCTTGATCATCTGGAAGGAGTGAGGTACCACCTATGAGCCATTTTCATCATGTTCTCTCTTATATTATAGCTGGCTGTAAATTTCAAATTTACATTCCATCACTTTTTCCCATCTTTTAGCATAATTGGACGGCCCACATCTTGGGCCCACTTTATCATTGAAGCCTTAACCTCCTCATTCATTACTTTTTAGTCTAAAAGAAGTCTATACATTTTTGTGATTATTTTGGTTTTACTATTCAGTAGTTCTCTTTCAAATCTTGAAGGCTCCTTTTCAAAACCTATCTGCTTATCCTGTCTGAACACTTCATTCACCTGGAAGTAATCTAGCCAACTAGAAAAGTGATCTTTTATTTTCTCATAACTTATCAATATTAGTTGACCCTCCTCCTCCCCCCTTAATATTGTGTTATACGTTATCCAGTTCTCTTTGATGTTGTGGCTTTTTTTAACAGCGATTGCTTCTAGTGGAGAGTTCCATCTTGGGGTTTTCTGTTCCAAATATCTTTTGTATTTTCCCCATACCTTATATATAGCATTTCTTATTATATGATTTGAAAAACTCCTATGTGTCTTTATTTTCCCATAATTAAGATAGCCATGCCACCCAAAACGGGTGTCATGACCTTCTAGATCTAAAATATCCCAATTTTTTAATAAATACCAATCTTTCAACCAGAGAAGACATGAGGCTTCGTAATATAGCTTCAAATCCGGTAGCCCGTAGCCACCTCTTTCTACAGTATCTATTAATATCTTATGCTTTACTCTTGGTCTTTTACCCTTCCACAAAAATTTAGAAATTTCTTTTTGCCACTTGTTGATACTGCTGGTCTTTCCTGTAATTGGAATCGTTTGGAATAGAAAGAGTAGCTTCGGTAAAACTATCATTTTAATTACCGAAATACGGCCCAGGAATGATAAATTTAACCTTGTCCATGTCTCCAACTGTCTTTTGATATCTTTCCAACAATTGGTATAATTATCTTCATATAAGTTAATATTCTTTGGTGTTATCCATAATCCTAAATACTTGATTTTGGGGTAGATTTTAATGTGTATTATTTGTTCTAATTCTGCTTTTTCATCTGGCGACATATTTTTAACTAATAGTTTTGTCTTGTTTAAATTCATTTTGAAGCCCGCAACTTTACCGTAGCCATATATTATTTCCAACGCCTTTCTTAAACTCTGTTTTGGTTGCTCCGTAGTTATAATTAAATCGTCAGCAAATGCCCTCATTTTGTAACTTCTATTTCCCAGCATAATCCCTTTTATTTCTTTTTCTTCCCTAATTTGTTTACATAAAACTTCCAATGTTAATATGAAAATTAAGGGGGATAGGGGGCGACCTTGTCTGACCCCTTTACTGATTTCACACTCCTGTGATAAATTTCCATTGATTATGATTTTAGCTTTTTGTTTTGATTATATTGCTTCAATCCCTTTTATATACTGTACACCAAAATCCATATGGTGTAATAGACCTTTCATAAATTTCCAGGTGTCAGGGGTTCAGGAGCAGAGGCAAGGGCAAGGGAGGAAACAGAGAGCGAGGGGGTGGAGGCAGAAGAAAAGATGAGTGATGACGACGACCCGAGATCTCCGAGTCTTTCCAGTGAATCAGAAGATTCACAGAAAGGAGCACCAGTGGCCAGGGCAAGGGGGGAGCCTAGGGGGACACCCCAGGAAGAAAGGGCCAGAGGGGGCTCAGAGGGGAGCAGTTGGAAATCGGGACCAGCGTCACCAACAGAGAGCAGGGGAGAGGAAGGGCGCCAGGGATCAAGCGCTGGAAGCTCACAACAGGAGGGAGGGCACGAGTCAGGAGTGGCCACACCTCCATCGGGGAGCGAAGAAACGGTCAGACGGAAAGTGGAAGGTTGGGCGCGCGCGCCAAGTTCAAATGCACAGGAAGGTGGCGCAGTAAGCAGCCCGGAAAGGGAGCCAGGTCCTAAAGCCCGGTGCAAGGAGACAGGAGGGTCCGGGGGGTTCGCGTCAGAAGAATCCCGGAAGGAAGAGACCCCGGGGGCAGAGGGACCCAGAGAAGAACAGTCAGGCGGAAAAGGTGGAGTAAGGCTAGGGTATTAAGTTGGTGTACAGGGGGCGGAGACTCAGACGGAGCTTCGCCGGTCTAACCCTTAAGACGTAGAGTTGCGCGCAGCAGCTTGAGAATGGAAACTGTAACTCAATAAAAGACTTTTACAAGTGACCGCTGGCTAGCGTGATCCTCTGTGAGCTAGGATCTGGAAGCAGCTCTGACAGTAAGCTCCGTCTCACGTTGTGGGCATCTACAGCCTCGCGGACAGAGGAGAAGGAGGGTGCCTACGACTCAGCTCACGGACGGCAGACAAGATGACGGCCGAACAGCAGATAGGAGAACTCAGAGAAGCAGTGACACGTCTGAATGCCGAAATACTTGCATCCAGGAAGAGAGAGGAGGACGCAGCTGCCGCCTACAGGGATCTCCAGGTCAGGTTGGAAGTGCTTACGAAGCAAGGGCAACTGACACCCAAACCGGAGGGGATTGGGTTGGGGAGAAGAACAGGCGGTCTAGTCTCTCACTTCGATGGGAATTTACAACTGTACCCCAACTTTAGAGCAGATGTACAGTGTGCACTGCAACTGCTGGACAAAGACTTTAGAGATGAGCAAGAGAAGGTGGGATTTATCATGTCCCATTTGCATGGAGATGCTAAAGCATGGCTGTGCAATTTGTGGAGAGATAAGGATCCAGCGCTCCAAACCGCGGATGCCTTTATTAAAGCGATGGATGGCTGCTTTTTATCTAGCATAGACGTGGATCTTGCCCGGAGGGAGGTGCATGGGCTGAAGCAAGGGAGGGCCAGCGTAAGACAGTACCAAGCCCGCTTTTTTGCATTAGTCAGTGCCTTGGAATGGGACAGAGATTCAGCTCCAGTCAGAGATCTTTTTTGGGAAGGCTTGAACAATCCGGTTAAAGACGAAATTGCAAGGGGGGAGAGACCCCGGACCACGCAGGAGGTCGTTCAGAGGGCGCTGGCGGTGGGAGTGCGGCTGGAGGAACGCCCATGGAGCAGGGACGAAGGGCGTGGAGGGCGCGAACCAGCGAGAGGGTTTTCCTTCGTTCCCAGGGAAGCTGCGCGTGCGCAATCCACGCCTCCGCCAGGAGGGGGAGCGGAACCGATGGAGGTTGGTGGTGCCAGGGCTCAGTCAGCAACCAGAGCCACAGCACCGGGAGCAGTCAAAGCGAAGCCTCCTAGAGGGAACAGGAAGTGTTACATCTGCGAAGATCCCCAGCACCTGGCGAAAGAGTGTCCCCAGAGGCTCCACAAGCACACTGCAGCCTCAGCAATGGTAACTGCAGCAACTCAGCAAGGGGAACCACAGCAGGGAAACGACGGAGTCTGGCTGGAGAGAGAGGCACTGGGGCCCAGCCAGACGTGTCAGTGAAGCAGTCCCCAGAGATTTTGCAGCCCACAGACCCCCTCCCACCCAAACCAGTGGTGAGGCTCACCGCATCGCTCCAGCTACCCAATGGACTCACCATGGACGTGCCAATCACTATTGACTCAGGAAACAATGCGGACTTTATAGGGCAGGACTTTGTCGACAAACACGCTATACAGCTGCTGCCTGCCACGCTGCCCCTGCAGGTCGTCACGGTGGATGGCAGGGAGCTGCTAGGGGGGAAGGTGGTGAAGCAAACGCCACCAATGGTGATGCGACTTGGAAATCACAGGGAAATCATCAGTTTTAATGTCACCAGACTGTCGGACACACCTATTGTCTTGGGCATGAGTTGGCTGGACAGACACAGTCCGACGTTGGCTTGGTACCAGCGGCAGCTAGTCTTTGGCTCATCATACTGCGCTGAACACTGCATTCTGCCCCGGCAGGAGGGAGAGGAGGAGGAAGCGCAGCTGCAGCTGGGGACGCTGCAAGCAATCCCCCACAAATACGCGGGATTTTTGGAGGTCTTCTGCGAGAAGGAAGCGGATAAGCTACCCCCCCACAGATCATATGACTGCAAGATTGACCTACTGCCAGGGGCGGCGCTGCCCAAAGGGAAGCTGTATTCCATGTCTGAAGACGAACTACAGGAACTCAAGGAGTTCATAGATCATAATTTGGAGCGCGGCTTCATCCGAGAGTCCAAGGCGGTGGGAGGCAGTCCTGTATTCTTTGTTAAGAAGAAGGACACGCCCCAAAAAAGACTTGTAGTGGACTACCGGATTTTGAACAGTGTGACCAAGGCATCGGACTTCCCCATGCCCAGGATTGACGACCTCCTCGCGACGGTACGCAAGGGCCGCGTGTTCACTAAGTTGGACCTGCGTGGGGCGTACAACCTCATTCGCATGCGGGAAGGTGATGAGTGGAAGACAGCCATGTTCACGCCCCTGGGCACCTACGAATACAGAGTTATGCCTTTTGGATTGCAAAATGGCTCCCACTGTTTTCAAGCTTTTATGCATCACGTGCTGGCGGGGCTCCTCTACAAGACGTGCGTCTGCTTCTTGGATGACATCCTGATATTTTCTGAATCGCAACAGGATCACGACAGACACGTCAAGGAAGTGCTGAGCAGACTACAGCAGCATAGGCTTTACGCCAAGCTGGAAAAGTGCCAGTTCGACAGGACGGAGGTGGATTTCCTGGGCTACAGGTTGTCAGACAAGGGGCTCGCCATGGACAGCGCCAAGGTTCGTGCCGTGTTGGACTGGAAGAGCCCGCGCAACCGGAAGGAGGTCCAGCGGTTTGTTGGCTTTGCGAACTTCTATCGCAAGTTTATCAAGGGGTTCGCTATGCAAACAGCGGCCATCACAGACACGCTCAGTTCCAAGAAGAAGAAGTTCATCTGGACGGAGCAGGCGGAGCAGTCTTTTCAGGCACTCAAGCGTCTCTTCGCGTCGGAAGAGCAGCTGTTGCATGTCAACCCCAGCAGGCCTATGAGGGTGGAGACGGACGCATCAGACAGAGCCGTGGGAGCAGTCCTGTTGCAGCAAGACCCGCAGGGGGCCTGGAGGCCAGGAGCGTTTTACTCCAGGAAGCTCAGCAAGTCTGAACAGAACTACACCATCTGGGACAGGGAGTTGCTTGCCATTCATGCTGCTTTCAAGGCGTGGAGGCACTTCCTGATCGGCGCCAAGCACACGGTGCAGGTCTGCACGGACCACAAGAATCTGGAGCACTGGCGCACGGCGCAGTTCCTGAACCAGAGGCAGATACGTTGGGCCGAATTCTTTGCGAACTTCGACTTCCGAATAGAGTATGTCCCGGGGGACACCAACGTCATGGCGGATGCCCTATCCCGTAAACCACAGTACCTGGAGGAGGCGACGCCAGCGGCTGCCATGCACATCTTCGCACCGACGGTGTGGGCGTGCGCTTCGGCGACAGTTGACCTGGATGCGGTGAGGAGAGCGCTGCAGGCTGACACCTTCGCGCGAGCCAAGATGGCAGAGGCGCAAAGGGGCACGGCGGCGACCGGCGAGTTTCAAGTTCGCGATGGATTACTCCTCCGTAAAGGGGCCATCTACGTGCTGGGGGACGATCTTCGCGCCAAGGTACTGCAGCAGCTGCACGACGCACCCACTGCTGGGCACTTTGGCACAGAGAAGACGATAGAATTAGTCGCCAGGGACTTCTGGTGGCCCAGAATGAGAGGGGAGGTCGCGGACTACGTGGCGAGGTGCGACACCTGCCAGAGGTCCAAACCAGTACACAGACCGCCGGCGGGGCTGCTAGAACCGCTGCAAACCCCGTGCGAACCGTGGGGGAGAGTGGCCCTGGACTTTGTCACGGATCTGCCCAGCTCGAGGGGCAAGACGGCGGTGCTAGTGGTGGTGGACTTGTTCTCCAAGATGGCACATTTCATTCCGTGTGCGAAGGTGGCCACGGCGGAACAAACCGCCAAACTGTTCATAGATCACGTGTTCAGGGTTCACGGTCTGCCGCGGTCTATACTGTCCGACCGGGGGCGGCAGTTCATCTCGAACTTCTGGCAGAAGCTGATGCGCTTCCTGAACGTCAAGATCAACCTGGCTTCGGCTAGACACCCGCAGACCAACGGGCAAGCGGAGCGGGTCAATGCCATCATGCAGCAGTACCTGAGATGTTATGCGAATCAACAGCCTGCGACGTGGGTGGATTACCTGCCTCTCGCCGAGTTCGCCTACAACACGAAGCACGTGTCCATGGGGGTCACGCCGTTCTTCGCCAACAACGGGAGGCACCCCAGAACCTTCCCGGGACTGGAAAGAATGGGGGAGGGGGAGCCGCAGACAGCAGATGCGTTCGCGTCGGAGTTGCAGGAAGTCCACAATCAGCTTCGGCGGCACCTGGAGCTGGCTAAACACGCATACAAGGTACAAGCGGACAAACACAGGAGGGTGGGCGAAGAGATCCATGTGGGAGACTGGGTCTGGTTAGCAGCCCACGCAGTGCCGGCCAGGTCGTTGGCGAAGAAGAAACTAGGGCATAAACAACTGGGGCCCTACCAAGTCGAAGAGCAGGTCAACCCGGTGGCTTTCAGGCTGGCGCTTCCGGAGGGCTCCAGGATGCATCCGGTGTTCCACAGATCGGTGCTCACTCCCTACAAGGCACCTCACAGGTTTCAGGAACCAGGAACGGCACCGAGTCCGCTCCGAGAGAGACCCGAGCAAGGGGGAGTGGCACAGGAGGAGCACATCAACGAAGTCACAGAGATTTTGGACTCCAGATGGGGGGAAGAGGGGGTAGAATACCTTCTCGCCAAGGAGGGCACCCCGGCCAGGGCCAACAGCTGGGTGCCGGGCTACGCTTTAGATGAACCTCTGCTCAAAGAAGAGTTTCATGCCCTCTTCCCACATAGGCCCATGCCAGCAGACTTTTTCGACGACTGGCTTTTCACGCCCAAGCTTTCAGCCAGCACGTTCCAGGGGTTCGACTCGGACGAGGAACCGACACGTGACGCCCGTTCCCCGGAGGGGTCACCCTCGGGATCTGCCTCAGAACCCTCGTATTGGTGGGACGATAGACCAGAGGAGCAGTGGCGCAGAAAGTGGCTGGAGGGTCCAGGACGAGCAACGTCCCCAGAAGGAAACGAGGGAGAGACGGACATGGACGTATTCGGGGACGACCCGGGTTTCGAGCACGGCGGCACAGAGATGGAAGCGGAGGTGACCGTCGTCGATGAGAGCAGGGAGGAAGAACAGGAAGCCTTCAGATGGAGGCCCGCCACGGGAAGCGAACTGTATCCGACATTCGTCCCCCTGACACGGCAGCACCCAGCTCCCGCACCAGAAGGAGGGGAGGGGGGAACGGGGGGCTTCGAGGGGGGGATGGATGTCAGGGGTTCAGGAGCAGAGGCAAGGGCAAGGGAGGAAACAGAGAGCGAGGGGGAGGAGGCAGAAGAAAAGATGAGTGATGACGACGACCCGAGATCTCTGAGTCTTTCCAGTGAATCAGAAGATTCACAGAAAGGAGCACCAGTGGCCAGGGCAAGGGGGGAGCCTAGGGGGACACCCCAGGAAGAAAGGGCCAGAGGGGGCTCAGAGGGGAGCAGTTGGAAATCGGGACCAGCGTCACCAACAGAGAGCAGGGGAGAGGAAGGGCGCCAGGGATCAAGCGCTGGAAGCTCACAACAGGAGGGAGGGCACGAGTCAGGAGTGGCCACACCTCCATCGGGGAGCGAAGAAACGGTCAGACGGAAAGTGGAAGGTTGGGCGCGCGCGCCAAGTTCAAATGCACAGGAAGGTGGCGCAGTAAGCAGCCCGGAAAGGGAGCCAGGTCCTAAAGCCCGGCGCAAGGAGACAGGAGGGTCCGGGGGGTCAGCGTCAGAAGAATCCCGGAAGGAAGAGACCCCGGGGGGCAGAGGGACCCAGAGAAGAACAGTCAGGCGGAAAAGGTGGAGTAAGGCTAGGGTATTAAGTTGGTGTACAGGGGGCGGAGACTCAGACGGAGCTTCGCCGGTCTAACCCTTAAGACGTAGAGTTGCGCGCAGCAGCTTGAGAATGGAAACTGTAACTCAATAAAAGACTTTTACAAGTGACCGCTGGCTAGCGTGATCCTCTGTGAGCTAGGATCTGGAAGCAGCTCTGACACCAGGATACCCTGTCGACAGCTTTTTCTGCATATATAGCCATTAAGACTGCCTTCTTTTCTATTCTTAAGTCTAAATACGCTAATAGGTTTATAATGTTTCTAGTGCTGCTATAAATGTGCCTCCCGGGGGAAAAGCCAGCTTGGTCATTGTGTATCATCATCTGGAAGCCTTTTTTTGATCTTTCGGCTAAAATATTTGCATAGAATTTATAATCGTTATTTAGAAGTGCGATAGGCCTATAGTTGTTAATAAGTAGATTGTCCGTTCCCTGTTTTGGAATTAATGCAATAAGGCTGTCTTTCCAAGAATCCGGCATGGTTCCGTCTTTTAAGATGTTGTTCATGATACTTCTTAATGGGTCAGACAGTAAGTCCTCCATTTTTTTATAATATATTGTCGGTAGGCCGTCTGGCCCTGGTGGCTTTCCTATCTTTGCTTCCTTAATTGCTCTTTGAATTTCGTACGATGTAATAGGGGCATTCAACGGTTCTTTTTGTTCTTTAGTAAGTTTCGGAAGACAGTTCTGTTCTAAATGTTCTCTAAGTTCTTCTGTTGTTTCATTTCCTTCCTTATAGATTTCTCTAAAGAATTCGAGAAATCGTTTCTCTATTTCTTTAGGGTTGTTTATTATTTTGCCTTTGCACTTAACTCTATTTATAAGCCGTTCTGCCTCTCTCTTCTTTAATTGCCATGCTAATAACCAGGCTCCGGTTCTGTTTCAGGCTGTGTCTCTGTTTCAAGCTCCGGCGCTGTATCAAACACTGTTGCAGACTCAGGCTGTGGCACTATGGCTGTAGCTGTAGCTGTGGCTCTGGTTCTGTTTCAGGCTCTGGCACTGTATCAAGCACTGTTTCAGGCTCAGGCTCAGGCTTCTGCTCTTTATTAGGCTTTGTCTCAGTTTTTTCAGCTCTAGCACTTATTCTAGCTCTATTTCAGGCTCGGCCTGTCTCAGCCTTTGTCTCTGTTTCACGCTGTTTCTCTGTTTCAGGCTCCGACGCTGTTTCAAGCCCTGTATCTGCCTCTGCCTCTGTTTCAGGTTCTGGCACTCTACCAAGCACTGTTTCTGTTTTTTTTTTTTTATAAATTTTTTTATTAGTTTTACATTTTTTAAAAAACAATACAAACAAATAAAAAGACAAACATGTATAATTTCATATCCTTTTTTTCATAAACCTCACTTCTCGGACTCCCCCAAACCTCCCCTTTCTGCATCCCAAATTTCAAAATTATTTCAGCAAATCCTAAATTTAATCTTATCAAATATATTCCTTCATTATTCTTTTCTTTAACTTAACCTTTTATCGCTGTAATCTATCAAGCACTGTTTCTGGCTCTCTTCCAAGCTCTGGTTCTGAATTAGGGTTTTGTTCTGGCTCTGGCTGTGTCTCTGGATCTGGCTGTGTCTCTGCTTCAGGCTCCTATGCTGTATCAAGCACTGTATCAGGCTCTGCCTCTCCGTCTGCCCCTGGCTACCTTTAAGCGTCAGGCTCAGTTTCAGACAGTGTCTCTGCTTCAGGATCCAGCACTCTATCAAGCACTATTTCAGACTCAGGCTGTGGATCTCGCCTGTGGCTGTGGATCTCGGCTGTGGCTGTGGATCTCGGCTGTGGCTCTAGGCTCCGTCTGTGGCTCCGTCTGTGGCTCTGGCTCTCTTTCAGGGTCTGGTTCTGAATGAAGATCTGGTTGCGTGGCAAGTCCCCTCCCCCATGTGAAATGAAGACACTGGACACAGTATTTAAGGTTAATGGGCATAAAAGGCCACAACTTTATTGATTACAGAATTGGAAGGTATTGGCCTTAGGCATTGGCTCCTATCAACTACCCGGCATGCGGACCGGGAAGGGTTGTCCACAAGCCGTGGGAGTCCTGTTGAAGTACGCCAACTAGGATCCCAGCGGGTGTCACTGCTCTGGGGCGTGCCGGAGGCCCTTACCTCCCTAGGTTTCGGACAATGCAACGCCCCCCGGAGTCCTCTACCGGACTACCCTTTTCTTTTTGGGGAAGGTGATGGCGTTTCCTTCCCCCTTCATTTGCATAACAATAGACCCCTGCCAATGCCTAACCGCCACTCGAGCAGAGCTCGCCGCCAATACCTTCAAGCCTGCAACCAATTCCTAATCCCTGCTATGATGTCCCCCAACCAAATATCGTTTCCATCGTCCGACAGATGGACGCCATCACATCTGTAGAGGGCCTCATTGCTGTACTGGATGCCAGGGTGGCCGATGACACACCCACCCAGCGCCGCCACTCTACGCTCCACGGCCCGCTGCAAGACCTTTCTTGCTTTATTGATTCCAACCGGGCTCACACAATCCCTCCATGTCCTCCTCTCAAGCAACGAGGACCACAAGATAGTCATGTTTGGGTAAACCGCCAACAGATCAGCGAAATCGTCAAAAATGTTCCATCTCAAGTCAATTGCTTTGCGGTACGCCAGGTCATTTCCCCCCAACTGAATAACCAGGGCATCAGGTGGGCCCTCTGAGGCAGCTCTCGCCATCACAGCTGGCTTGAATTCACACCAACGCATGCCTCTTCTCGCCATCCAGGTCAGCTGGACACCCGCTGGTAAGTTCAAGTTTTTACCCAGCCCGGAACTCATTGCCCGCTGCCTGGCCCAATGCACAATACTGTGGCCAACCAGCCAGATGCGTACCCTTCGGCATTCTGAAAAGGAAATAGACAGGGAAAGCGAGGTCAGGCATGCACCCACAAGTCACAAATTCCCTCTTACGTAAGCTCTGAATGCATTTGATTTCCACTGGCCCAAATCTTTTATCCTCTCTGCGGAGAGCCCAAGATGCACAGCAGTAGTTGCCGCACCGATCCGAAAAGAGTGAGCCGCAAATTCGCCCGCGGGCAGCCCACATGCAGCCACAGCCCTGCGCAACACCCGTGTAAACTGGTGCCTGGCTAAAGGTGAGCCATCGGCATGAATTAAGAGGGGGCCTGGGCTACTGGGCCTTAGGTAGAGGAAACGCCTCGTATCCCTGACTGGACAGGGGCCAGTACCTTGCACTGCTGGTAACCTTAACAAGGCCCCCCTCCCCTGCTGGTCACCTTAACAAGGCCCCCCTCCCCTGCTGGTCGGTCTTGGAGCTCCGAACTTGGACTATAAGCTCGTTTGATGACAGGGTCAGATCACTTAAAAGGATACCCCTCTGGGCTTGGAAAGCCCCTCCGTCACAAACCACCTCCCCTATGCGAAGAGCCCCAAAGAAGGCTATGGAGTAAGCCGCCGAGAATAGGCGAGCTTCATATTTTGACCAGCATATAGCACGTAATTTTTTGTGTATTTGTGTCAGAATGTCAAAAGTTATGGGCCTCCTCCTGTCAGAACTAGGTGGTTGCTGCCGTCGCCACCCTTCTAAAGTCTTACGCACTATAAATTTGGCACACGGGTCGGTGTCGAAAAATGTTTTGCAAAAATATGAAATTCCTGCGGACTGAATATTGAGAGTCTTAGGAGCCCTGCCGAGTTCCCTCAGGTGAGCTAGATAGTGGAGGACCTCCCTCGCTGAGGGAACAGAGCTGCGTTTTGCATTGGGAAACTTATTTCGGAACTTTAGGAAGTCGCCCCACGCTTTCCTGTAAGATCTCATTGTGGAAGGGGCGACTGCACCAAATACTCCCTTCAACACTTCTTCCTCCCAAGACTCCAGATATGCTCCGGGAAAGGCATCGATGACTGTTCCGCATCCGGCGCCAACAAGCAGAAGCGCTCCATCTGAAAGCGAGACAGAGCATCCGCGATGTCATTATTAATGCCGGGTACAAATTTGGCTGAGAAGTATATATTGTTCTCGAGACACAGGAGGACAAGGGACTGCAACAAGTTTCCCACCCTAGCGGAGCGCGTAGACTGTCTGGATAGAACCGCTACCACTGCCTGGTTATCCGTGTTGAAACATACCCTATGATTGCGAAACTGCTCTGCCCAGAGATGCACTGCCACTAGGATAGGGAAGAATTCCAAAAACGTGAGGTCCCGAGAAATGGGCTGGCCCTGCCAGTCTTCTGGCCACTTCTTTGCACACCACTGGCCCCTGAAGTAGACTCCGAAACCCAGGGACCCTACTGCATCTGACTGGACTTGGAAGTCAGCATTGAGTGCCATGGAGTCCTGCCATCGGGATATGCCATTACACTTATCAAGGAATTGCAGCCATACTTCCAAATCTGCCTTGACCTCTTTAGACAGGCGAACCCTATGCTGCGGTGCCCTGAGACCTGCCGACAGTCTGGCCAGCCGGCCACAGAAAGGCCGGCCCGGTGCCACTACCCTACAAGCGAAATTTAAATGCCCTAGCAGGGATTGAATCTGCCTCAGGGTGACCTTCTTTAGCGGCAAAAGCTGTTGTATCACTTCCTTCAGGGCTAACAATTTTTCCCGTGGCAGTCTGGACGTTTGGGCTACGGTGTCTAACTCAATGCCTAGATAAACCAATGAAGTAGATGGACCTTCTGTTTTTTCTGCGGCTAGTGGCACCCCCAGCTCGCCTGGCAAGGCTGTGAAGGCCTCCAGGAGGGCAGAGCACCGCTGTCTGCTATCTGCCACCAAAATAAAATCATCGAGGTAATGCGATACACCCGACGACCTTGTCCTAAGGCGTAGGGCCCAATCCAGAAATGTACTAAACGACTCAAAAGCTGAGCAAGCCACGGAGCAACCCATAGGCATTGCCTTGTCAATGAAATACGCCCCCTCGAATCTAAAGCCCAGCCAACGGAAGTCCGCTGGATGGACGGGAAGAAGGCGAAATGCCGACTCAATGTCACATTTGGCAAGGAGTGCCCCTCGCCCGAATTTGCGGATCATTTTTACAGCATGGTCGAAGGAGGCGTATTTCACTGTACAAAGCTCCTGGGGAATCGCATCATTGACCGAGCCCCCCCTTGGGTAAGAGAGGTTGAGGATCATGCGGAATTCCCCTGGGGTCTTTTTTGGCACTATGCCCAAAGGGGATAGATGAAGTCCTTCCACCGGGGGCTCCGCAAAGGGACCTGCTACCCTACCTGCGCTGATTTCCTTCTCTATCTTTTTCCTAACTATCTCTGGCCTTTCCCTGACTGATTTTTGATTTTGCGGGTCCCCGGTGTTAGGGGGAAAAGACACCGGGATTCTGAAACCCGTGGAAAACCCCTCCCAGAGATACTGCGCGGCTTTCCGATCGGGATATTGATCCAGCAGGGTTCTGAGGGGCTGCAGACGGATGGGGGAGAAGGCTAAGCCAAGGTGCAAGTTACTGGCGGCTACCGGGCCCTTGGTGAGAGGATCCGGGGGCGCCCCTGTTATTGCTGTGGGAGAACCCCCGGCCCCCGCGAAAGGGCTGCTGTTTGTTCTTGAAGGACGCAGAGGCGGGGTGGTTGCCCCAACACCGCTCGCATTCGTGAAGATACTTACAGGAGGGTCGCGAGCATACACCCCTGTTGTACTCCCAGCAGTGGCGGCGCCGATTGGCCTCTGTCTTACCCGCCTTGACTGAGTCTTGGTTTCTCTTTCCGATGTAAGGGTTGACGTCCTCGCCCCAGAAATTAGGATCCGTCAGATCCCATCGTGTGGAAGGCAGGAGAGAAGCGTTTCTACGGAAATTCTCATCATAAGTTAAAGCAGCGTTTTCTCCCGCAAGCGCGTGGGCCCTCCTCACGTGAGCCAGATAAGCAACTAAGTCCATGGAGCGCCGCGGATAAGCCGCACAAACAACTCCCATAAAAACCTGGTACCCATCCAGCCAGTTCTCAAAGGTGTGCTCTGCCCTAGGCGTCCTATACCTCCGCTTACCGTAGTAGCGCCTCTTCTCACCTTTACCTGTTATCTTAGTTGGGGGGAGAAGGGTAAACATGTCCACATAGTCACCATTGAGGATCTTAGTCCTCTTCTTCTGTGACAAATGGTTCCCCAAAATATAATCAGTGGGTTGATTAGTGGCGACCTTTACATCCTCCACTAAGGCACCATCCTTCCATTCTAGCACGCCATTAAAGGTCTTACGATGGGAATTGGCCCTCCTTTCATGTGCCCAAAGTGGGATCCCATAATTCCCTTCTCCCAGGCCCCAGTAGCCATCCAAGGGGCCCTCACTATCCGAATCCGAGGATGACGTACCTGAGTCGTCCTCTGTCTCAGACTGCTTACTTCTTTTCTTCTTTGAAGAAGTGTGCTTCTTTTTGGACTTCCTTTTCCCTCCTTGCACCTTGACGTTGGCTGATATCGGACTGGCGGCAGTCTGAGTACCTTGATATTCTGCACGCTCTTCCTCCAAGGCGGAACCCGAGCTGTCTTCGGTAGCACTGTGCTGGGGCTGCTGCTCCTGAAACACACTAGGAATGTCTACAATCTGTGAGGCATTGTTGGCACTGGCACCCTTGGCCGCATCCTTCCCCTTACCTGGACCTCTTGTTGGAGCCTTTCCTTTGCCCCCGCTTTGGTTGGTTTTCTTTGCCATGGCTGCCTGTGCACGGGTATTAGGGCGACCAACGGTCGCCGTGTCCGACTGGGTGCTAGCCCCACCCCCAACTGAGCCGCCCTGCTGCCCTTGACAGCTGGGAGGAGTATCCGGTATCACGTCCTGTGAGGGTTCAGGGGCTGGGGGGGCCAAAGCCCCCTTGGACCTACATTGTTTGTAAAAAGTTTCAAAGGCCATGAAAAATTGGGCGAAGGCTTGCGGGTCGCATGGCATGGCAGGCAACTGTGCGCCCCCATTGCCTGAGAAAGGTGCCCTATGATTACCGGAGGTGGATGGCTGCTGGTCCCCACCGGAAGCCATTGCAATAGCCCTGAAATTATTCGCCTAAATATATGGTGTCGCCCACCTAGGTGGACTGTGAACTCCCCCCTAGTTCAATATATCCTAAGCAAACTTACAAACCACCACCGGCCAATGCCAGCTGTTGGAACACCACCTAAAGCTGCACCCAGCTCAGTATTGTCTACAATGACTTGGCACAACGTTGAATCTGGAAGGGCTGGTTGCCCTAGTTCAGAATTATCAACACTGACCCAGCTGTTCCTTTACCTGTGGTACTGGCTGCCAAGTTCAGTACTATCGGCACTGGCTAAGGTTCAACTTAAAATAGAAATGCAAGCTGCAACAAAGTTCGATAATCTCAACACTGGCTTAGCCGTTACCTAACTCTTTAGACGTTAGCAGAACCAATTCTAAGAAATACCTACGCCGGTGCAGCTGTAACTTAAGCCAGTAAAAGCTAGTTCAGAACCACTAGACATTGGCAGGACCTATTCTAATAATACCTACGCCGGTGCAGCTGTAACTTAATTCAATAAAAGCTAGTAAGAACCACTAGCTCTATTAAGTAAAAGAATTAAATTTTTACCTATAAATCAAATACTGCTATTATTAGCTTTTTAACTATATATTGAATTGTATATCCTATCCAGTAAGCTCAAATTAAATTTTCCTAACCAATTGGTTCAAGCAAAACCCGAATCCCAGTGAGTGAGGACGTTTATATTTATAGAGGCTATTAGTTCAACTTCCTGAATGAAGGAGAGGGCTTAACTAACCACTGCCAAATAATCTCCACTATACCAGGCACTGTGCCCCAACAGCATAAAAGCCACTTATTTATTTACAGCACTCAGCACTTTAGCACCAACAGCATAGAAGCCACTTACAAATATTCAAAGCACACAGCACTTTTTGCCCCCCAGATGAATGAAAACCAAGCAATCCAAGAATTAACTCCCCCTGCCTTCAGACTTACTGCCTAAATCAATGCACAACTATACCCTGAAAAGGAAAGTTCCTAAACAGTAAAACTATGAAACCGTGTACGTAAAGGGTCTGATTGAACTGTGTGAAAACCTTGCTTGCCCAATCGCCACTTTGCAAAGCTGCTACCTCCGTTTTTTTTCAAAGAATACTCTGCTTGCATTCAGAATATGTTCCTCACGCCACACCTAAAATGGCCACTCGTGCCTCCACAAGTGTCCCTTCCCAAGATGGCGACCGTGATCTCTTCCCCTTACCTCAACAAAGATGGCCGCTCGCACTACCACCACGTGTGCCCACAAAGATGGCGCCTGTTCTCTGCCCTTAACAAGCCCTTAACAGAGATGGAAGCCTCAGCTTCGAGAAAGGGAGAGCACCTGGTGGGAAAATGAGCACGAAGGTAGAGGGCAGCGGGGAAAGGACTATGGCGCTATTCTGTTGCTGGATAGGGAGAGGAGCAGAGACTGCAGGCCAGCCGGAACCTAAGGCTAAAAGATAGGAAGCCAAGGGAAGGAAGCCGAGGAGAAGGTAGGAACAGAGATCAGATGCTAACCGGGAGGGGGGGTGTCTCCCACTGCGGGTACTTTACCCCTCTTGCTGTTCGGTCGTCAATTCCCGCGGCGCCTGGATCTCCGCTGTTGCTTCCGACACGCTTAATCCACTGTTCCAAACCACCCGGATCCCCGAAGTGAGTCCCTAGGCAGCCCAAAACGCTCGGGAATTAGGCAAAAGAGTAAAAAACTACCAGCGCAGCCGCTCGCTTCCCCAACCTCCTTCCTGCCAGCAGACCTCCCTAGAAGTGAAATCAGCTCGCTTCTCAGCTGCAGTTGAGCCTGCGATCTCCCAAAGGAAGGGAGGCTACTAGCAAGGCAGAAAGTGGGTGCGTAGCGGTGCGTAGCGGCTCCGAAAACCAGCAAAATTTACGGCTCAGAGGAGAAGGAAGAAAACCCAACCAGAAGCAAACTGCTCAAAAAAAAACAGCTCAGCTGGCAAGGGGCAAAGAGGGTGGTCCCTGGGCGTGCCTAGTCTTAAATAAGCTAGGCCCCGCCTCCCCGGTCCGCCGATTGGCGGGCCGGGTCACCGACACGCCCGGGGATTCCCTAGTCTCGCAGGGGCAATGGCCAGCCCCCGCGTGGGATGTGGGAGGGATTTCTGCCCGCAACCCCCTCTCCTCCCAGGTCGGAAATGGCTTTCTGACTCTGATTCAGGATCTCATGATGGCTCTTCCTCTGCCTCTGACCGAGCTATGTTTCAGGGTCTGGCTCTCTTTCAGGCTCTGGTTCTGAATTAGGGTTTTCTTCTGGCTCTGGCTGTGTCTCTGGCTCTGGCTCTGGCTCCAGCTCCAGCTCCAGCTCCGGCACTGTATCAAGTACTGTTGCAGACTCAGGCTGTGGCTCTAGGCTGTGGCTGCAGCTATGTTTTGCGCTCCGGCCCTGTATCAAGCCCCATTTCAGGCTCTGGCTCTGGCTGTGTCTCTGGCTCTGGCTTTCTTTCAGCTCTGGCTCTGAATGAGGCTCTGGCTCTGGCTCTGATTCATGGTCTCACTCTGACTCTGATTCAGGGTCTCGCTCTGGCTCTGGCTCTGGCACTCTATCAAGGACTGTTTCAGACTCAGGCTGTGGCTGTGGCTCTGCCTCTGTTTCAGGCTCAGGCTCTGTTTGAGGCTGTGTCTCTGTTTCAGGCTCCGGCACTGTATCAAGTACTGTTGCAGACTTAGGCTGTGGCTCGTGGCTGTGGCTGTTGCTCTGGTTCGGGCTGTGGCTCTTTTTCAGGCTCTGGTTCTGAAGGAGGGCTTGGTTCTGGGACTACCAGACTTTTAGAAGACATCTGAAGGCAGCCCTGTTTAGGGAAGCTTTTAATGTTTGATGTATCATAGTATTTTAATATTCTTTTGGAAGCCGCCCAGAGTGGCTGGGGAAGCCCAGCCAGATGGGCGAGGTATAAATAAATAATAAATTATTATTATTACTATTATTATTACTGATTCAGGGTCTCACTCTGTCTCTGGCTGTGTCTCTGTTGCACCTCAAACGGTGGTTTGTTGTTGTTGTTGTTTTCTTTCTGGGGTGGGACAAATATTTAGTTGGGGCGGGGATTATTTTAAGTTTAGCATAATTGTTTCTTGCTTTGTTTTTCTTTTACTATTTTTTTAGCTTATTGTATAGTTTGTATTTTGCTTTTTAAGGGGAAAGGGTCAGGGCTGCCTGGGAGGGGCCTCAGCCAACAGAATGGCTGGGGCAGGTTCCCTTCGGAGGGATGTATTGGAACACCCAATCTCTGTTATCGCGGGTGGTAGGAGCAGTTGCGCTAAGACCAGACCACGTCTTTACCGAAGATCTGGTTCTGACTCTGATTCTGATTCTCTGATTCTGGCTCTCTATCAAGGGCTGTTTCAGACTCAGGCTGTGGCTGTGGCTGTTGCTCTGGTTCTGGTTCTGGCTCTTTCTCAGGCTCTGGTTCTGAATGAGGGCTTGGTTTTTTTCGTAAAAGTTATCCCCATCATCTTTTTTAATTCATCGTATATTCCCCCCAAAAAAACAAATCTTAATCTTTTCACACGTCCAGCACATGTGGCTCATGTCACCGTTATTTCCTCCACATCTCCAACAAGCATTCGCCAAATTTTTATACATTCTTGATCATCTGGAAGGAGTGAGGTACCACCTATGAGCCATTTTCATCATGTTCTCTCTTATATTATAGTTGGCTGTAAATTTCAAATTTACATTCCATCAGTTTCCCCCACCTTTTAGCATAATTGGACGGCCCACATCTTGGGCCCACTTTATCACTGAAGCCTTAACCTCCTCATCCATTACTTTGTAGTCTAAAAGAAATCTATACATTTTTGTGATTATTTTGGTTTTACTGTTTAGTAGTTCTCTTTCAAATCTTGAAGGCTCCTTTTCAAAACCTATCTGCTTATCCTGTCTGAACACTTCATTCACCTGGAAGTAATCTAGCCAACTAGAAAAGTGATCTTTTATTTTCTCATAACTTATCAATATTAGTTGACCCTCCTCCTCCCCCCTTAATATTGTGTTATACGTTATCCAGTTCTCTTTGATGTTGTTGCTTTTTTTAACAGCGATTGCTTCTAGTGGAGAGTTCCATCTTGGGGTTTTCTGTTCCAAATATCTTTTGTATTTTCCCCATACCTTATATATAGCATTTCTTATTATATGATTTGAAAAACTCCTATGCGTCTTTATTTTCCCATAATTAAGATAGCCATGCCACCCAAAACGGGTGTTGAAGGAAAGCATTGCTTTTGCACATGACCATGGCATGATGGGAAGCATTGCTTCTGCACATAACTGTGGCATGATGGGAAGTCTTGCTTCTAAGCTTTGTTCTGCTCATGCTGCTCAAACCGAGCTGATGCTAAGACATTCCCACATCACCCTGGTGCGTTCTGTTCACCTTGAGTTCACACCATATCAATCTGTACTTACCCCTCCTTGTACATTCCTTTTTCGTACCACTCTGGTACGGGCAGTCCGAAACCATGCCTGTGTAAACTCCGCGTTCCTTTTCCCAACCTTTAACCTGTCTATGATTAATGTCTTATATGCAATAATTAATGTCTTATATGCAACCCTTGCTTTGTACTTATGTTAACCAATCAGCAACAAGCACACACGTGGCAAACGCTGTATACTATCCAATAAAAGGGAGTCTCCGAGGCTTGCTCGAGAGACGCCTCCCGTATGACACCTACCTACTCGTCTGTCGTTCATTTCAACCCAACATCTGGTGACCCTCGACGTGCCAGATCCCTTTACGCAGCCTCATACTTCACTCGATTGGAAAAGTCTCAGCGCGCTACACCGTATGGGGGGGGGGGGAGCTTACAAAGTCCCAAAAAGAGCATGCTAAAGAACTGTTTCATTTAGTCAGACAGAGAGTAGCAGGTGCGCATATTTCCTTGAAAGAAATTGAAGGATTGTTATGTCATATTGCTTGTGAGTGCCCCTGGTACCCAGAAATAGGGTCCTTGGGGATGGAGACTTGGCAAAAAATCGGAAAAACCCTCTTCGCAGAACCGAGGGCTCCGATTCATTGTCTGCTCACTTGGCAGAAGTGTGCGGATGCCGTCGCTAGATTAGGTCCCCAGGCGTCTCCGTCGGCACCCGCACCTGACAATTCCCCACCAACTGCCCTGCCACCTGCCCTTTTAGCCGCAACAGACAAGCTACCTCCTTACCCAAAGCTTTTGCCTCCATCGCAACTTTCTCTAACCCCCCTTCGCCTCAGCCCACACCCCCCCATCCCCCCTTCCCTCCATCCTTCGCCTGCTCCTACAGGAGTTGTGTGTGCTGCACTTTTTCAAGCTAGACAGGAAGGAATTCTTTCCTTGGAGGAGGAGGCGGGGTGGGCCGGGGAACTGCCGTCTGCTTTCCCTATTTCTTATACTAACCCTGGCACTGCACAACAACAAATTATGTATGAGACGCTTCCTTATTGTATTCTGAGAGAATTAAGGAAAGCCATTACTGATTCCGGCCTAAAATCCATTTATGTGACAGGAATGCTGGAGGGAATAGCAACTGGTTATACAATGCTACCTCAAGATTGGAAAGATCTGGTTCTGCAAAGAGTCCTGAGACTGAACCAGTGAGCAGAGAGGATCAGCACCTCATACGTAGGTCTGAGACAGGTACAAAGGGTGTACCAACCAAGAGGTATTCAAAAGAGTTTGCTAACTTAGCTGTTGCATGTGTTACTATTGTTAACAACCCAAGAGGTTGAAGCTGTGTCTAAGTCAGAGACAAAGACACAACAGGGAGTTGCTAAGTGTAACACTACATTCCCTAGCCAAGGTAATGCAGATGCACTCATTCCTTGGAAGTCAGACAACCAGAGAGGTACACTGGGGAATCCAGTGGCGGGGAGTTCCAAGGGTGGAACTGAAACAACAGGGGAGTGTTATATGTATAACAACTGTTTGTTTTCTTCTCTGGATCACGCTTTGCTCGCAACGCACATTGATTCTTTTGGGGGAGTATGTTACGGAAATGGAGCAATGCAGCAGCGAGCTGCAGCTGGCTGGAAAGCAAAACAGGATGTGAATGTTTGGGACTGTACCATGAGAACAAAGGGGCAGTCTAGGTAAAGAACTACCGCCCGATATCATTACTAAATGTGGATTACAAAATATTTGCAGACATTTTAGCAAAAAGATTGAAGAAAGTACTGATAGGTGAGATTCATAAGGACCAAGCTGGCTTTCTCCCGGGAAGACATATGTCTGACAATGTGAGAAACATAATAGACATTGTGGAATTTCTGGAAATAAACATCAACAGAAAGGCGGTTTTGATTTTTGTGGACGCGGAGAAAGCCTTTGACAATATTTGCTGGAGTTTTATGAAAAAGAATCTCCAAGGGATGGGGGTAGGCCAAGGTTTTGAAAATGGTATAGGGGCAATATACTCTGAGCAGAAGGCAAAGCTAATTGTGAATAATGTGGTAACGGAAGAGATAGCTATAGAGAAAGGAACACGACAGGGATGCCCTATCTCCCCTCTACTTTTTATATTGGTCCTGGAGGTCTTGTTAAATATGATTAGAAAGGACCAGTTGGTTAAAGGAATCCAACTCGGAGTGAAAGAGTACAAACTGAGGGCATTTGCAGATGACCTAGTTTTGACCTTACAGCAGCCAAGCACCAGTACAAAAAGAGTTTTAGAACTGATTGAGATATTTGGTCAAGTTGCAGGATTTAAATTGAATAAACAAAAAACTAAAGTGCTGGAGAAAAATTTAACAAATGAGGAAAAAGAGACATTCCAGAAGGAAACAGGTTTGGAGATAGTAAAAAAAGTGAAGTACTTGGGGGTGAACTTGACAGCTAAAAATATGAACTTATTTAAAGACAATTACGATAAATGTTGGACAGAAGTTAAGAAAGATCTAGACATATGGTCAAGGCTGAAACTTTCCTTGTTAGGCAGAATTGCTGTTATCAAAATGAATGTATTGCCTAGAATGTTATTCCTGTTTCAGACATTGCAAATAATAGACAAGATGGACTGTTTCAAAAGGTGGCAGAAAGATATATCGAAATTTGTTTGGCAGGGCAAAAAGCCAAGAATAAAATTTAAGACATTAACAGATGCAAAAGATAGAGGAGGGTTTGCCCTGCCGGACTTAAGACTTTACTATGAATCAGCAGCATTTTGCTGGCTGAAAGACTGGCTGCTCCTCGAGAATACAGACATTTTGGATCTTGAAGGGTTTGATAATAGACATGGTTGGCATGCATATATATGGTATGACAAGGTAAAAGCGCATAAAGGCTTTAAGAACCATATGGTAAGGAAAGCTTTGTATAATGTCTGGATAAGGTATAAAGACTTGCTTGAAAGTAGAACCCCCAGGTGGCTGTCACCAATGGAGGCAAAAGAGGTGAAAAAATTGAATATGGATTCTAATTGGCCTAAATATTTTGAAATGATAGAACAAGATGGCGAAAAAGTAAAATTGCAGAGTTTCGAGAAATTGAAGTTTAAGGTGAGAGATTGGTTACATTATCGTCAGATAAATGAGCTATTCAAACAGGACAGAAAGAAAGGCTTCCAATTGGAGAAGTCGAAACTAGAAACAGAACTGTTAGAACCCAATACTAAAAATTTGTCAAGAATGTACAATTTGCTGTTGAAATGGAATACTCAAGATGAAATGATGAAATCTAGTATGATTAAATGGGCACAGGATATAGGGCATGACATTGAGTTTGCTGACTGGGAGCAGTTATGGACCACTGGTGTTAAATTTACGGCATGTAATGCTTTAAGAGAAAACATTATGAAAATGATCTACAGGTGGTACATGACTCCGGCCAAGCTAGCAAAGATTTATCATTTGCCCAATAACAAATGTTGGAAGTGTAATGAAACGGAGGGAACCTTCTACCACCTTTGGTGGACCTGCCCGAGGATTAAGGCTTTCTGGGAAATGATCTATAATGAAATTAAAAAAGTTCTGAAGAGAACCTTTAATAAAAAGCCAGAAGCCTTTCTCCTGGGTATGGTGGGCCAAATGGTGCCAAAGAAGGATAGGACATTCTTTATGTATGCCACAACAGCAGCAAGAATTCTTCTAGCAAAGTATTGGAAGACACAAGATCTACCCACGTTGGAAGAATGGCAGACGAAGGTGATTGACTATATGGGACTGGCAGAGATGACTGGCAGAATACGAGACCGAGGGAAAGAGGCGGTGGATGAAGACTGGAACAAGTTTAAAGTTTACCTTAAAAATTGTTGTAATTTGGAAAATTAGAGGATCAGGGTTATAAGAGATAAAGAACTACAGTTGTTTTAAATATATTTTGGAAGTTAAATTTACGAAATAGAAATAAGTGTACTACAAAAGGGTTGCTGGAAAATCTTGAAACAAGAATGCAGAAAAGGGGTGGTATGGGGAAGTCATTTTTGTGTTTATTTATGTTTTTGTTTTGTTTTATTCTTTATTTATGGAAAATGAATAAAAATTTATAAAAAAAACAAAAAAAAACAAAGGGGCAGTCTATTCACTGTGCTGAGCACCGGATGTTAGCTCAGAGTGTCATTTGACCTGTACAGGAAGTACAGGAGGTGGGGTTTGTCTCTCTACTGTTGGTGTTTGGAGAGAGCAGACGCGTTTCTCTGTAATGCTGCAAAGACAGAAATAAAGGCATGTAAATACATTTCTGTCTATCTCTTTCCCCTCCCTGGGGGAGGCAGGGAGCAGGGAAGAGTGGTGTGTTCTCCTCACGCTTGAGGAGGATCGCCGATAGTGACCTAGCCTGTATCCTGCCGGGAATGCAGACAGGGAGGTCAACAAGGAGATCAAGCCGGGTGCCTGGAGAGTGGCCAGTTCCTCTGATAAGGCTTGAGATCCGACAATTAACACCTTTACATTTTAGTCGCACCGCGACCTGTGTGCAACGCGCCTTTCGCAAAGTCCCTGTCTCAGGACAACCACTTAGCTCCTTTGTTAATATTAAGCAACAACATTCGGAGCCCTACCATCAATTTATAGATAGATTGAAAGAATCAGTCACTGGGCAGATTGATGACACTACAGCTCAAAATGAATTGATGAATAAATTGGCTTTGCAGTCGATCATACATCGCCCTAAATATGACCTGGCCGATATGATTCAAGCCCGTGCAGATGTTGGAAGCCAGAGTCATGCGATGTCCTTGCTTGCCGGTGCCATCCAGGCTGGCAACAAGCCCACTGGGAACTGCTTCAACTGCAAGTGCCCAGGTCATTTTGCTAAACAATGCAGAGCCCCTGGCGGGGGTGCAAACAGGAATGGTGATGCCAATAAGGCTAAGCCTTCCAAGAAATGCCTGAAGTGCGATAAAGGCTATCATTGGGCAAATCAGTGCAGGAGTTCGGAAAACTCCTTAGGGGCCCCACTCCCGGGCCAGGACAAATAGGGAGCCCTCCGCCATTAGTCTCCACTATTAAAACCATCTCAAAGGATACACGCTCTGATTTTACCATCGACTTAATCAATCAAGAAACCAAAGACACTGTTTTACCTGGTGAAATTGTGCTTATGCCCACCCAATTGGCGGTCCCACTACCTCCTAAAGTCGCAGGTTTAATTTTACCCCAATTTTCTACTGCAAAAGAAGGAATCCAGGTTATTCCAGGAGTTCTGGATCCTGACTATGTGGACACAATAATGGTTCAACTTTGGAGCCACATGCCCATGCAGTTAAAGAAGGGTGAGTCCTGGGCGCATTTGGTGGTGCTCCCTTCTCACCCTACTGTTTCTATTATTGATAGTAATTTGCACGAGCTCTCTCCTTTTTCTCCACAGCTGTTAGCTGTAATCCAGCGGATTGGTCATCAGAAACTTCTCCGTAAGTACAAGATAAATGGCAAGGTTCTGGAAGGCTTGATTGACACAGGCGCGGACATTTCTGTAATTTCCAGTAGTTGCTGGGACCCCACGTGGCCCCTTGAGTCTGCCTCTGCAGTTTGGGGTGTAGGTGGACCTCAAACCTCTTCCAATTTCTCTTCCCAGTAGGTCTGAATATATCTCTTTAGCTGTTTCTCTCCTAGGAGTCCCTGGATTGGCTGTACGCAATAGTAGGAACATTAACTCTTTAGCTTGTTCTGCAGCAAAAGCCCTGAATTTTACTTTTCAAGCGCTTCATCTTCTAAATAAAGAGCAGAGTGAACTCCAGCATGGTCTTCTGCAGAACCGCACTGCTATCGATTATCGATTGATGCTTCATCATTACGGCCGTGAACAAGTGGACGACATGTGTTGTTTTAATATTACTGATCATTCCAAAGCCATCCAAAAGTAAATCTCTCATTTGCAAAATCTTACACACCACATTAAACAGGACGTTGGACTTTCTGGCCTGTGGGACTCATTCACCCAGTGGCTCACTGGCTGGTTGCCAAACCTGAATTGGCTTCGTAATCTCTTTCAATATGCCATTATTATAATATGTATATTGATTTTGCTATGTTGCTTCCTCCAATGCATCTCTCTCCCCCTCATCTTCTCTCTCCCCCTCAGCCACCCAATAAAATCATTGCTGCCTACTTTGCGAAATTGCAGCACCAGCAGTAAACATTAGGGGAGATGTGGCGAACTTATTTCGGGCATGCGCTGGCATACCACGTATCCTGAAGTATTTTTGTCTTATTCACCCAGAACACCTCGCAAATAAGAAAAGAAAGGGGGAGATGAAGGAAAGCATTGCTTTTGCACATGACCATGGCATGATGGGAAGCATTGTTTCTGCACATAACTGTGGTATGATGGGAAGTCTTGCTTCTAAGCTTTGTTCTGCTCATGCTGCTCAAACCGTGCTGATGCTAAGACATTCCCTCATCACCCTGGTACATTCTGTTCACCTTGAGTTCACACCATATCAATCTGTACTTACCCCTCCTTGTACATTCCTTTTCGTACCACTCTGGTACGGGCAGTCCGAAACCATGCCTGTGTAAACTTTTCCCAACCTTTAACCTGTCTATGATTAATGTCTTATATGCAATAATTAATGTCTTATATGCAACCCTTGCTTTGTACTTATGTTAACCAATCAGCAACAAGCACACACGTGGCAAACACTGTATAATATCCAATAAAAGGGAGTCTCCGAGGCTTCCTCAAGAGACGCCTCCTGTATGACACCTACCTACTCGTCTGTCGTTCATTTCAACCCAACAGGGTGTCATGACCTAGATCTAAAATATCCCAATTTTTTAATAAATACCAATCTTTCAACCAGAGAAGACATGAGGCTTCGTAATATAGCTTCAAATCCGGTAACCCGTAGCCACCTCTTTCTACAGTATCTATTAATATCTTATGCTTTACTCTTGGTCTTTTACCCTTCCACAAAAAAATAGAAATTTCTTTTTGCCACTTGTTGATACTGCTGGTCTTTCCTGTAATTGGAATCGTTTGGAATAGAAAGAGTAGCTTCGGTAAAACTATCATTTTAATTACCGAAATACGGCCCAGGAATGATAAATTTAACCTTGTCCATTTCTCCAACTGTCTTTTGATATCTTTCCAACAATTGGTATAATTATCTTCATATAAGTTAATATTCTTTGGTGTTATCCATAATCCTAAATACTTGATTTTGGGGTAGATTTTAATGTGTATCATTTGTTCTAATTCTGCTTTTTCATCTGGCGACATATTTTTAACTAATAGTTTTGTCTCTCCTGTGTGTTAGTTTGGACTCTCCTGTGTGAGTGTCTGAGGGCCCTGCTCTTGCCGCTTACCATCTGGCCCGGGGCGGGGCCTGAAGCCTCACAAGGACTGCTGCGCTCTGCTGCCCAGGAGGACTCTCCTGTGTGAGTGTCTGAGGGCCCTGCTCCTTCCTGCCGCTTACCATCTGGCCCGGGGCGGGGCCTGAAGCTTCACAAGGACTGCTGCGTTCTGCTGCCCAGGAGGACTCTCCTGTGTGAGTGTCTGAGGGCCCTGCTCCTTCCTGCCACTTACCATCTGGCCCCGGGCCAGATGGTAAGCGGCAAGAGCAGGGCCCTCAGACACTCACACAGGAGAGTCCAAACTAACACACAGGAGAGACAAAACTATTAGTTAAAAATATGTCGCCAGATGAAAAAGCAGAATTAAGAACAAAATAACACCTTAAAAAACACACCAATAAAACAATACAATAAAACAATACAAACAAAAAACAGTAAAAATTACAAAAACATAAAATCAAACAAATTCCCAGGCCCAATAAGCATCTATCCCACCCCACCCCCACTTACAAAAAATTCAAAAGAATTTTTTAAAAAACATTTTAAAAGCACTCTGCACCCCTCCAGCAGTAACAGCAACTGTCCTAGTGAGGCTCGTCAGGCCCTGCCCTGGGCCAGGTGGTAAGTGGCAGGAAGGAGCAGGGCCCCCAGACACTCACACAGGAGAGTCCTCCTGGGCAGCAGAGCGCAGCAGTCCTTGTGAGGTTTCAGGCCCCGCCCCGGGCCAGATGGTAAGTGGCAGGATGGTCAGGGCTGCCGGGGAGTGGGTCCCAGCCAATAAAATGGCTGGGGCATGTTCCACAGGGGGGGGGGGATGCACTGGGACAACCGATCTCAGTGATCACGGGTAGGAGGAGGAGTTACGCTAAGACCAGACCATGTCATTACAGAGGAGGCAGGTTTAGTCGTTGTCTGAGGACTATCCCTGCCTCCGGGTCTGGTCCTGACCGGATGGATACTAGAATCCGCAAGGGATACCCACATGACCTGAAGGTGCTGCTGTGCAATGCCACGTCAATGATTCATAAGACCACTGCCATCCATGACTTGATCATGGATGGAGGACTTGACCTGGCATGTGTGACAGAGACTTGGTTGGATGAAGCAGATGGGCCTGTCCTTGCCGCTGCTTGTCCACCAGGTTTCTCTTACTCACAGCAACCCAGGTCATGTGGGCGGGGGGGGGGGGGTTGCAGTGATTTTTAGGAAGTCATTAGTTTGCACCAGGCGTCCTATTGGGAAGACCCAGTTTTCCGAGTGCTTGTTCTGGAAGTTGTTAAAGAAATTGGAGTTCTTTTTTTTCTTTTTCAAACATAATTTTTATTAATTTACACCAAAACAAAATAAAAATAAAATTCTACATCTTATTATCACAAATTACTTTCTTTAGGACTTCCTTCAGCTTCTCCACAAATCATCCGTAGTCATTTTTTAAATTACGTATTTCATACTTTATATTGACATTATTTGACTCCTTACTTCTATTTCTCTTCAGACAATATTCCTACATTTTTCACAGTCCTCTTTTAAATCCCACTAGCGTTATCTGTCCTTTACTTATGTTTTCCAGATGTTCCACAAATTTCCCCCAGTCCTCAATGAACCTTTGGTCTCTTAAGTACCTAATTTTCCCCGTCAATCTATCCAACTCCGCGTAATCTAGCAATTTCATTCTCCATTCCTCAACTGTCGGTATTTTCTGTTGTTTCCAGTTTTGGGCCAGGAGGACTCTTGCTGCAGTCGTTGCATATTGAAACAATTTACAATCGTTACTCTTTATCTCCCTTCCTAATATTCCTAACAGGAAAGCCTCGGTTTTTTTTTCAAATGTATACCTTAAAATTTTCTTCATTTCATTATATACACTTTCCCAAAAACCTTTTACCTTTTTGCATTCCCACCACATGTGGTAGAAGGACCCCTCTTTTTCCCTGCATTTCCAGCATTTATTACAAGTTTTATACATTTTTGCCAATTTTGCAGGGGTTATATACCATCGGTAAAACATCTTCATTATATTCCCCTTCAGCCTCATACAAGCTGTAAATTTTAGGTTTTTTTCCCAAAGTTTTTCCCACTCTTCCAAATATATATTATGTCCAATGTCCCTGGCCCAATGTACCATGACCGACTTTACTTCCTCCTCTATCAGGTTCCACTCTAGCAGCAAATTGTACATTTTGGATAAAATTTTATAGTCGTTATTTATTATTTCAATCTGGAATTTGGAGTCCTTATCAGCATATCCTCTGTCTTTGATATCTTTCCTGAACATTTCATTTATTTGAAAGTAATGTAGCCAATCAAACACATTTTCTTTAACCTGATCGTACGGTTTCATTTTCCATTCCCCCCCTTCTTTGAATAACAATTGATCATAAGTAATCCAGTTGCCTCTCATATTGATCTTCTTAACGCTCATAACTTCTAGTGGGGATAACCAGTGTGGAACTTTAGGTTCTAATAGATATCTATTCCTTTCCCACACTTCAATCAGGGGACCTCTAAAGATGTGGCTTTCGAAACCCTTATGAATTTTCTTCTTCTCATGCCATAAATACGCATGCCACCCAAACCTGTTGTCGAATCCCTCCAGGTCTAACAGTTCCTTCTTTTCCAATTTTATCCATGCTTTCAACCAGCAAAGGCACGAAGCCTCATAATATAGTTTCAAATCTGGCAGGGCAAAACCTCCTCTTTCTTTTGCATCTGTTAAGAGCTTGAACTGGATTCTCGGCCTTTTGCCCTGCCAGATATACTTTGAGATTTCTCTTTGCCATTCTTTGAATATCTTAATTCCTTTAATTACAGGGATAGTCTGAAACAAAAACAACATTTTTGGGAGTACATTCATCTTAATTGTAGATATCCTACCCCAAAATGACAGTTTCAACTTTCCCCACACCTCGAGGTCCTTTCTTATTCCTTTCCATACCGGCTCATAGTTATTCTTGAATAAATCTATATTTTTCGGGGTTATCCATATTCCAAGATATTTCACCTTTTTGACCACCTCTATCTCTATTTGTTGTTGCACTTCTTCAATTACACTTAAGTCTATATTCTTCACCATTATTTTAGTCTTTTTCTTGTTTAATTTGAAGCCTGCCACTTTACCAAATTGTTCGAATTCTTCCAATACCTCTTTTATTGAATTCGTCGGGTCTTCTATTGTTATTACCAAATCGTCTGCGAACGCTTTAACTTTGTATTCATTTTGGCCAATTGTTATCCCTTTTATCTTCTTATTTTGTCTTATTGAGTTCAGGAGGAGTTCCAACACCGTTATAAACAACAATGGAGAAAGTGGGCCTCCCTGTCTTGTTCCTTTTGCTATCTTTATTTCTTCTGATACCACACTGTTTATAATCAATTTTGCCTTTTGTTCTGTGTAAATTGCCTTTACTCAGTTAAAGAATTCTGTACCAACCTCCATATATTCCAGATACTTTAACATAAAGTCCCAAATTATATTGTCGAATGCCTTCTCTGCATCCACGAACATCAATATAGCTTGCTTCTCACTCCTGGCAGACAAATATTCTACTATATTTATTATGTTTCTTATATTATCTTTCATTTGCCTGCCAGGTAAGAAGCCCGCTTGATCCCCGTGAATGCTTTCTAACAGTATGTTTTTCATTCTTTTCGCCAAAATTCCTGCAAAAATTTTGTAATCTACATTTAACAGTGAGATCGGTCTATAATTTTTAACTTGCAATAAATCTGAGTCCTGTTTTGGAATTAATGTAATAAATGCATCTTTCCATGTTTCTGGTATTTCTCTTTCTTTTAAAATGTTATTCATTACTTCTTTCAGTGGTGTCATCAATGCGAATTTCATTTCTTTGTAGTAGTTAGCGGTGAATCCATCTGGACCTGGGGCTTTCCCCCTTTTTAATTCTTTTATTACTTCTGTTATTTCTTCTATCTCTATTGGGGTATTCAGTTGCTCTTTTTTATCTGTCGGAATCGTCTGCACCTTTTTTTCTTTCAGAAATCTTTCTATTTTCCTCGAGTTGTTTTTCTCTCTGTTTTTATATAATCCTCTGTAATAATCCAAGAAACCTTTCCTTATTTCCTTGGGGTTAGTTATCTCTTCTCCATCCACTACAATTTTATTTATTGCGTTTTGTCCCTTTCTTTTTTTGATCTGCCATGTCAGCAATTTTCCTGATTTGTTTGCAAATTCGAAACTTCTTTGTCTTAGTTTTTTAATGTTCCATTCCACTTCTCTGTTTATTAGCATAGCAAACTGGGATTGCTAAACTTTAATGTTTTCTTTTATTCTCTTATTATTAGGTTTTTTAACTAATTTTTGCTCATTGTCCATTATCTGCTTCAAGAGATCTTTTTTCCCTTTTCCTCTACCCTTATTTTTAATGGCATTCTGCTGGATGAAGAAGCCTCTCATCACTGCCTTACTTGCATCCCACACCACTTTTATTTTTGTACCTTTATTCAAATTATCCATAAAATATTCCGTCAACCTTTTTTGAGCTTTTTCAACAATTTCTTGGTCGTCTAAAAGGTAGTCTTTCATTCTCCACCTAAAAGTTCTATCTTCCAAACCTTTTAGTTCCATTTTTATTGGATTGTGATCAGAGATCATTTTGGCTTGGATTTCTACCCGAAGAGTTCTTGGTGTTAATTCATTCGAAATCCAAATCTGATCTATTCTGGACATTGACTGGTTAGGCTCAGAGTGGTAAGTGAACTGTTTTTCCAGTGGATGTCTAAGTCTCCAGATATCTATCAAATTACAATTCTTAACCAATGAAAAAAAAGTTCTAGGTAACTTCCCTTCCTTGCTTCTTCCATCTCTGAGTCTGTCCATTTCCAATGACACCACCCCGTTCATGTCTCCCAGTATTATAATTTTCTGATCTACATATTCAGATAATTTTTCTTCCAAAGTTTTGTAAAACTCAGACTTATTACCGTTTGGTGCATAGATCCCGACTATAATTAGATTTTCTCCCTGCCATTTGATTTGAACCGCTATTATCCTTCCTTCTTCATCTTTAAAAATTTGTTGAGCTTCAATTTGTTTTTTAACATAGATGACCACTCCTCTTTTTTATCTTTATCTGAGGATATAAACTCGTTTCCTAATCTTTTATTAATCAATATTCTTTTGTGTCTTCTTGCTACGTGTGTCTCTTGTAGGCAAATAATGTCCAGGCTTTCTTTTTTTAAGATTTGTTGAATTTTATTCCTTTTTTCCCCCTCATTCATCCCATTAATGTTCCAGTTCCAAATTTTTAACGCCATAATGTTTTAGATTTAAATAAATTTGTTTCCCCTTTTATAATTTAGCTGTTTCTTCTTCCTCCTGTTCCTCTTCTTCTCCTGATGTCTTTTCTGTTTCTTCCTCTGAGTCTGCGCCTCCTGCTGCCTCTTCTCCTTTATCTTCTTCTTTTTCTGATCTCAGTTCTTTATATTTTCTCAGGAATTTTCCAATTTCTTCTAGGCTTATCAGTCTATGCCTCTTGCTTCTGTAAGTAAATGAAATACCTTCCGGGAATTCCCATTTAAATTCTATGTTATTTTTCTTCAGCGTCTGCACCAGTGCTTTATACGGCTCTCTACGTTTCAGTAATCTGATTGGTATGTCTTTAAATATTATTATGTAGTTCCCATTAATGCTCAATCTTTTTTCTCTATTTTTTTGCAGAATCATATTTCTCATTTCCCTTTCTTTAAATGTGATCAAGCAGTCTCCTACAAATTTTTTAACTCTAGTTGTTCTTACACGTAATCTAAATGCAGATTGTACCGATCTTGCCATTTCTTCTACTGGTAATTCCATCCATTGAGCTAATTCTGTTATCAATTTCTCTTTAATGTTTTCACCTTGTGATTCTGGGACCGCTCTAAGTCTCAAATTAACTTCCCTCTGTCTTAGTTCATTCATAGCTATTACGTCCTTCATTTCTTCTTGCGCTTTACTCAATTCCATCATCTCCACTTTTATCCTATCTTCTTCACGTTTCACATCTTTCATTTCTAATCTTGTCTTTTTCAATCCCTCTTCCACGGATTGTGTTCTTCTAAATACTTCCTTTATTTGCCCTTTCAGTTCATTGACTGTTTCATCCATTTTTTAATCCATTTTTCCAATCTTATTATCTACTTGTTCTAATTTTACTTCTAAATTTTTTTCACTTTGTTTAATTTCCGCAAACATTCTTAATATATCTGCTTTAAAGTCTATTTCTTGCTTGGATCCTTTTCTTTCTGTTGGTGTCCCCCCCCTCCATCCTCTTTGTTGGATTCGACATTGTATCTTATTTACCCAAAACCCTCTATTACGTATCAAAATATTTTTATATCTCAATTTCTAAATTCTAATTTGTGATCCCTCAGCCAAAATGCCAAGTAAGTTTACCAAATTTTACACAATCCCCAAATAATACCAATGTAACCCCAAAGAATATTCCAGCAACCAAGCAGAGTCTGGTCCTGTTCCTCTTCTTGCCTCCACTCAGGCTAATCCACTTAGTTACCCAATCTTCTTCTTCTTTTTGGCTTTAATTATCAATTTTCAGTTTGAATTTCAATTTTGTAGTCCCTTCAAGTTCCTAACTTCAAATGTTAGCACTTTAATCCCAATCAAAAAGGAAGAAAGTAATCAGAAAGGAAAGGGAATATATATTACCCAGCTCAAAAAGGGGGAGAGGAGCTATATTATAACGACCAACGTCTGTCTGTCTTAAAGTCTAAGGGCACCCTTTGATTAAAATCCGTGAAATTGGAAGAAGTCCATGAAATTGGAAGAAGAAGGGAAAAGAAACAAATTGCAATGTTATACTCTGTTCACTAGGTGTCCTCCGTTGTTATGGCGTAATTCGGAAGTAAAGAAAAGGGACTTGAGAAAATGAGTCAGTATTTTAGTGTCTTTTTAAATATTGCTATATTCCAATTCCAATAATGACATAAGCAGGACTGGCAAACAAAAAATAAAAATAAGTTAATTCAACCCAAGCCACCAAAATGCGTTGTTAATTACTACGCTTCAGATTCTTTAATGGCGTCGGAACCTTCTCTTCCATTTCACTATCCTTTGCTCTTTCGAGGCAAAAGTGGAGAACAGTTCCTTCTTCTCTCCCCCCCCCCCCTCAGTTCATTGAGTACTTCCAGTTTTCAAAGCGATACTTTCTGTTCCCTATTTTAGTTCTAACCTGTTCTTGATATTGAGTATCCTCTTTTCGCAGGATACTTTCAAAATAAAAGTCCTTCAGGGAAACAAACAATAGCCGCTAGGGCAACTCACTTTCCCTTTCTCCGCTCTGCAAATCACTTTGCGTCCATGCTGATTCCGGATAATAGCTGAACTCCGCAATATTCTTGTTTTCCCTCCGGGTTTCTTTTATTCTTTAATTAATCGCCAATTTCAGTTTATTCCCGGGTTTCTTTTATTTTGAGAGCGAGGCGCTTTCTCTGCAAGACCGGGGCTTCGCTACTCGGGAGTAGATAATGGCTTCCCTCAACCTGCCGCTCCGCCCCGCCGTTCTCTTCGCTTCTTTCAGAAGCTACCTGACGGCCGGGCAAGCCGCTTCTGGTCCTGCCGGGATCCTGACCTTCTGGACACCCACCAGAGGTATTTTGGGGGGCCTCCACGCCTAGGGCACCCCCTTTTCCCCCGAAGTAGCTCGGGATTTCCCTCACGGAAAAATCCCCTCTGGCGACGAGATCGCGCTCCACCGGAAGTATATAATTTGTTATATTTATGATTTATGGCATTGAAGCACCTTGATCTACCTTGACATATTATTTGATATTACCAGCTGAAGAAGGCGTTTACTCCGAAACAGGGCCCTGTCCTGGTCACCACTACTGAGTCGTACATCTGATTCACACTCCGGATACTCCGTTTTGGCCCTATTTGATCCTTTATTCTGTATTCTTTATCCTGATTTTTTATATATATGGACTCTTTTTGACTGCCATTGAGACTTGTATAAAACAATTGTTGTGCACTGGTATTTCATGTACCTTTGTACCATATCACTGTATATTTGAAACTACATTATTTCTGTACTTAAACGTTGTATCCAAACTTACCACTACTTTAAAACCATCATACTTACATTTAAATTTACTACTAGCTTCAAACTGTTATTCTTAGCAGAATATACACGTTTTTCATTTCAACTCTTGAGTAGGAATTATTCCTCTAATTGAAAGTTGTGGCCAGAGTTCTTGGTATATCTTGTTCTGGAAGTTGGGCAATAGGGGCAGTACAGGATTCCTTTTGGTGTACCGACCTCCCCGCTGCACCTAGGATTCCCTGCCCGAGCTGCTTCAGGTCGTGGCGGATGTTCTCCTGGAGACACCTAGTTTGGTTGTCCTAGGGGATTTTAACATCCATGCCGACACGACCTTACAAGGGGCTGCTCGGGACTTCGTGGAAAGCATGGCCTCCATGGGGCTGTCCCTGAATAAGTCTGGCCCAACCCATAGCCACGGGCATGCCTTAGACATGGTGTTCACCTCTATGGATGTTGGTGATCTGACACTAAGTAAAAGCGAAACGAAAGAAGTGCCATGGTCAGATCACTTCCTGGTGCAACTGGACTTCTCTGCGACCCATCCCCTCTGCAGGGAGGTGGGACCAATTCGGATGGTCCGCCCCCGCCACTTAATGGATCCAAATGGTTTCCAGAGAGTGGTAGGGGATGCTTTATCCCGTGTTGATGGCCTTTCAGCCGATTCCCTGGTGGCCCGCTGGAATGTGGAGTTAGCCAGGTCTATTGACTGTTTGGCTCCGAAGCGCCCTCTCCGATTGCATGGAGCCCGGACAGCCCCGTGGTTTTCCACGGATCTGAGGGCAATGAAACAATCGTTGAGACGGCTAGAGCGCCGGTGGCGGATAACTCATTCCGAATCTGAACGGACACAGGTTAGAGCTCAACGTCGAGCCTACCAAGTGGCGATAGCGACGGCGATGAAGACTTTCTTTGCCGCCTCTATTGCATCTGCAGAAAACAGCAGCAGGAGACTTTTTCAGGTGGTTCACAATTTAGCGGAACCACCTGCAACATCTGGGCCCAGTACGGGCCACATGATCTCCTGCAATGATTTTGCAAAGTTTTTTGCAGATAAAATCGCTCAGATTCGGGAAGAAGTAGACTCCACCGTGGGAGCAGGGCCAGGGCGGGAGAGTGCTAGAGTCCTGTCTAGTCAAGTTGTGTGGGATCAATTCCAATCTGTTACCTCCGAGGATGTGGACAGTCTGCTTGGACGAGTGAAGCCAACCACCTGTCTCCTGGATCCTTGCCCATCCTGGCTTATAAAAGCTAGCCGGGAAGGGCTGGGCGATGGGCTTCATGGGGTGGTGAATGCTTCCCTCCGTGAGGGAGCCTTCCCAGACCCGCTGAAAGAGGCGGTTATTAAACCGCTTCTTAAAAAACCATCTTTAGATGCGGCCACGATGGCCAATTATCGCCCAGTCTCAAATCTTCCATTCTTGGGCAAGGTGTTTTAGCGAGTGGTTGCTGAACCACTCCAGGCACGCCTGGAAGAAGCGGATCATTTGGATCCCTTCCAGTCGGGATTCAGGCCTCATCATGGGACTGAAACTGCCTTGGTCGCACTGGTTGATGATCTCCGGCGGGCTAGGGACAAAGGTGAGAGCTGTTTCCTAGTTCTGCTGGATCTCTCAGCGGCGTTTGATACCATCAACCATAACATCCTTCTGGACCGTCTTGAGGGGCTGGGAGCTGGGGGCACTGTCATACAGTGGTTCCGCTCCTTCCTCCTGGGCCGTGTTCAGAAAGTGGTGGTGGGGGATGAGTGTTCAGACCCTTGGGCTCTCTCTTGTGGGGTGCCTCAGGGTTCTGTCCTCTCCCCCATGCTTTTCAACATTTACATGCAGCCACTGGGAGAGATCATCAGGAGTTTTGGGCTGGGTGTTCATCAATATGCGGATGATACCCAGCTCTACCTCTCTTTTAAATCAGAACCAGTGAAGGCGGTGAAGGTCCTGTGTGAGTGCCTGGAGGCGGTTGGAGGATGGATGGCGGCTAACAGATTGAGGTTGAACCCTGACAAGACAGAAGTACTGTTTTGGGGGGACAGGAGGCGGGCAGGTGTGGAGGATTCCCTGATCCTGAATGGGGTAACTGTGCCCCTGAAGGACCAGGTGCGCAGCCTGGGAGTCATTTTGGACTCACAGCTGTCCATGGAGGCACAGGTCAAATCTGTCTCCAGGGCAGCTGTTTACCAGCTCCATCTGGTACGTAGGCTGAGACCCTATCTGCCTGCAGACTGTCTCGCCAGAGTGGTGCATGCTCTGGTTATCTCCCGCTTGGACTATTGCAATGCGCTCTACGTGGGGCTACCTTTGAAGGTGACCCGGAAACTACAACTAATCCAGAATGCGGCAGCTAGACTGGTGACTGGGAGCGGCCACCGAGACCATATAACACCAGTCTTGAAAGACCTACATTGGCTCCCAGTATGTTTCTGAGCACAATTCAAAGTGTTGGTGCTGACCTTTAAAGCCCTAAACGGCCTCGGTCCAGTATATCTGAAGGAGCGTCTCCACCCCCATCGTTCTGCCCGGACACTGAGGTCCAGCTCCGAGGGCCTTCTGGCGGTTCCCTCACTGCGAGAGGCCAAGTTACAGGGAACCAGGCATAGGGCCTTCTCGGTAGTGGCGCCCGCCCTGTGGAACGCCCTCCCATCAGATGTCAAAGCGATAAACAACTACCTGACATTCAGAAGACATCTGAAGGCAGCCCTGTTCAGGGAAGTTTTTAATATGTGACATTTTAGTGTATTTTTCATCTTTGTTGGAAGCTGCCCAGAGTGGCTGGGGAAACCCAGCCAGATGGGCGGGGTACAAATAATAAATTATTGGTCACAAGTATACGAGCTGCTGCGGTTGCATACAAGAATACCTCTCTTAGTTTTTTTGGGATCTCTTTATCTGAAATACTTCATAGAAATGCCTCCGTTTTTTTCGTAAGTTATCCCCATCATCTTTTTTAATTCATCGTATATTCCCCCAAAAAAACAAATCTTAATCTTTTCACACGTCCAGCACATGTGGCTCATGTCACCGTTATTTCCTCCACATCTCCAACAAGCATTTGCCAAATTTTTATACATTCTTGATCATCTGGAAGGAGTGAGGTACCACCTATGAGCCATTTTCATCATGTTCTCTCTTATATTATAGCTGGCTGTAAATTTCAAATTTACATTCCATCAGTTTCCCTCACCTTTTAGCATAATTGGACGGCCCACATCTTGGGCCCACTTTATCACTGAAGCCTTAACCTCCTCATCCATTACTTTGTAGTCTAAAAGAAATCTATACATTTTTGCGATTATTTTGGTTTTAGTATTCAGTAGTTCTCTTTCAAATCTTGAAGGCTCCTTTTCAAAACCTATCTGCTTATCCTGTCTGAACACTTCATTCACATGGAAGTAATCTAGCCAACTAGAAAAGTGATCTTTTATTTTCTCATAACTTATCAATATTAGTTGACCCTCCTCCTCCCCCTTTAATATTGTGTTATACGTTATCCAGTTCTCTTTGATGTTGTTGCTTTTTTTAACAGCGATTGCTTCTAGTGGAGAGTTCCATCTTGGGGTTTTCTGTTCCAAATTTCTTTTGTATTTTCCCCATACCTTATATATAGCATTTCTTATTATATGATTTGAAAAACTCCTATGCGTCTTTATTTTCCCACAATTAAGATATCCATGCCACCCAAAACGGGTGTCATGACCTTCTAGATCTAAAATATCCCAATTTTTCAATAAATACCAATCTTTCAACCAGAGAAGACATGAGGCTTCGTAATATAGCTTCAAATCCAGTAGCCCGTAGCCACCTCTTTCTACAGTATCTATTAATATCTTATGCTTTACTCTTGGTCTTTTACCCTTCCACAAAAATTTAGAAATTTCTTTTTGCCACTTGTTGATACTGCTGGTCTTTCCTGTAATTGGAATCGTTTGGAATAGAAAGAGTAGCTTCGGTAAAACTATCATTTTAATTACCGAAATACGGCCCAGGAATGTTAAATTTAACCTTGTCCATGTCTCCAACTGTCTTTTGATATCTTTCCAACAATTGGGATACTGCCAGGGAGACAAAGTCCATCATGGCCCCAAGCCGTCTGCCGGACGATCCATCGATCTCCCGTAGGCACGCAGTATCAGCAATTAGCGACATGAGTTCCTAGAAAATATCTTGCCACATTCTAGAGCTCATGCACACTCTATCAGCAGATAATGCACAGCAAAAGTCGCACTCAGGAGAGCATTATTTACAAGTTTTATTCAGCGTTGATCAGAACAAAGAAAGACATGACTGCCTGCGTCAGTGTCTCCAGACACAGAGAGTGAGAAAACGAAAGCAAAAGACACAACAGAAACATCCTGTGAAAACAGGAAATACGCAGGCTGTGACACAAACATCCTGCTCCCTTTTAAGGTGGAACGGAAATATCCGAACAATCTTCATATAAGTTAATATTCTTTGGTGTTATCCATAATCCTAAATACTTGATTTTGGGGTAGATTTTAATGTGTATTATTTGTTCTAATTCCGCTTTTTCATCTGGCGACATATTTTTAACTAATAGTTTTGTCTTGTTTAAATTCATTTTGGACCCCGCAACTTTACCGTAGCCATATATTATTTCCAACGCCTTTCTTAAACTCTGTTTTGGTTGCTCCGTAGTTATAATTAAATTGTCAGCAAATGCCCTCATTTTGTAACTACTATTTCCCAGCAGAATCCCTTTTATTTCCTTTTCTTCCCTAATTTCTTTACATAAAACTTCCAATGTTAATATGAAAATTAAGGGGGATAGGGGGCAACCTTGTCTGACCCCTTTACTGATTTCACACTCCTGTGATAAATTTCCATTGATTATGATTTTAGCTTTTTGTTTTGATTATATTGCTTCAATCCCTTTTATATACTTTATTTATTTATTTATTTATTTATAAATTTTTATTGGTTTTACAGCATTTTTTAAACAGTACAAACAAATAAAAAGACAAACAAACATGTATAATTTCAAAACCTTTTTTCCGTAACCTTCGTTTCTCGGACTCCCCCATACCTCCCCTTTCTGCATCCTTATTTACAAAATTATTTCAGCAGCTTCTGAGCAATTTTATCAAATATATGTCCTCTTAGTCCTTTCTCTAACTTAATCTTATGTCACTGTTTCCCTTTTTCTCTCAACACCGCGACATTTTAACATTCATCAATTTTATAATAGCTCTTAAGATAAATTTTAAATTTCTTCCAGTCCTCTTCCGCCGTCTCTTTCCTCTGATCACGGATTCTGCCAGTCATCTCAGCTAGTGTCATATAGTCCATCACTTTCATCTGCCATTCTTCCACGGTGGGTAGATCTTGTGTCTTCCAATACTTTGCGATGAGTATTCTTGCTGCTGTCGTAGCATACATAAAGAAAATTCTATCTTTCTTTGACACCAATTGGCCGACAATGCCCAAGAGAAAGGCTTCTGGTTTCTTAGGGAAAGTACATTTAAGTACCTTTTTCATTTCATTATATATCATTTCCCAGAAAGCCTTAATCTTCGGGCACGTCCACCAAAGGTGATAGAAAGTACCTTCAGTTTCTTTACACTTCCAACACTTATTATCAGGTAAATGGTAAATTTTTGCTAGCTTGACTGGGGTCATGTACCACCTGTAGATCATTTTCATAATATTTTCCTTTAGGGCATTACATGCCGTAAATTTTATACCGGTGTTCCACAACCATTCCCAGTCAGCAAACATAATGTTATGACCAATGTCCTGTGCCCACTTAATCATAGCCGATTTAACTGTTTCATCTTGTGTATTCCATTTCAGCAGCAAATTATACATTCTTGACAAATTCTTGGTATTGGATTCTAACAATTCAGTTTCTAATTTTGATTTCTCCACCTGGAAGCCAATTTTCCTATCTTGTTTGTAGACCTCCATGATTTGATAATAATGGAGCCAATCTCGTACTTTAGGTTTCAGTTTCTCATGACTCTGTAATTTCAATTTATCTCCATCTTGTTCCAAGATTTCCCAATACTTTGGCCATTCAGCCTCCATATTGAGTTTCTTCAATGCCTTAGCCTCCAAGGGTGACAACCATCTAGGGGTTTTATTTTCCAACAAGTCTTTATATCTTATCCAAACATTAAATAACGCTTTTCTGACAATGTGATTTTTAAAGGCCCTATGCACTTTGATTTTATCATACCATAGATATGCATGCCAACCAAATGTATTATTGAAACCTTCTAAGTCCAAGATATCTGTGTTCTCGAGGAGCATCCACTCTTTCAGCCAGCAAAACGCTGCTGCTTCATAGTACAGTTTTAAGTCCGGCAGGGCAAATCCCCCTCTTTTTTTGCATCTGTAAGTACTTTAAATTTTATTCTGGGCTTTTTGCCCTGCCAGACAAATTTCGAAATGTCTTTCTGCCACCTCTTGAAACAGTCCATCTTGTCAAGAATCTGCAAAGTTTGAACCCTTTTATATACTTTATACCAAAATCCATATGGTGTAATAGACCTTTCATAAATTTCCAGGATACCCTGTCGAAAGCTTTTTCTGCATCTATAGCCATTAAGACTGCCTTCTTGCCTATTCTTAAGTCTAAAGACGCTAATAAGTTTATAACGTTTCTAGTGTTGCTATAAATGTGCCTCCCGGGCAAAAAGCCAGCTTGGTCATTGTGTATCATCATCTGGAAGCCTTTTTTTGATCTTTCGGCTAAAATATTTGCATAGAATTTATAATCGTTATTTAGAAGTGTGATAGGCCTATAGTTGTTAATAAGTAGATTGTCCGTTCCCTGTTTTGGAATTAATGCAATAAGGCTGTCTTTCCAAGAATCCGGCATGGTTCCGTCTTTTAAGATGTTGTTCATGATACTTCTTAATGGGTCAGACAGTAAGTCCTCCATTATTTTATAATATATTGCCGGTAGGCCGTCTGGCCCTGGTGGCTTTCCTATCTTTGCTTCCTTAATTGCTCTTTGCATTTCGTACGATGTAATAGGGGCATTCAACGGTTCTTTTTGTTCTTTAGTAAGTTTCGGAAGACAGTTCTGTTCTAAATGTTCTTTAACTTCTTCTGTTGTTTCATTTCCTTCCTTATAGATTTCTCTAAAGAATTCGAGAAATCGTTTCTCTATTTCTTTAGGGTTGTTTATTATTTTGCCTTTGCACTTAACTCTATTTATAAGCCTTTCTGCCTCTCTCTTCTTTAATTGCCATGCTAATAACCAGGCTCATGTTATGTTTCAGGCTGTGTCTCTGTTTCAGGCTCTGGCGCTGTATCAAACACTGTTGCAGACTCAGGCTTCTGCTCTTTATTAGGCTTTGTCTCAGTCTTTGGCTCTAGCACTTATTCTAGCTCTATTTCAGGCTCGGCCTGTGTCTCAGCCTTTGTCTCTGTTTCACGCTGTTTCTCTGTTTCAGGCTCCGACGCTGTTTCAAGCCCTGTATCTGCCTCTGCCTCTGTTTCAGGCTCTGGCACTCTATCAAGCACTGTTTCTGGCTCTGGCTCTCTTTCAGGCTCTGGTTCTGAATTAGGGTTTTGTTCTGGCTCTGGCTGTGTCTCTGGATCTGGCTGTGTCTCTGCTTCAGGCTCCTATGCTGTATCAAGCACTGTATCAGGCTCTGCCTCTCCCTCTGCCCCTGGCTACGTTTAAGCGTCAGGCTCAGTTTCAGACAGTGTCTCTGTTTCAGGATCCAGCAGTCTATCAAGCACTATTTCAGACTCAGGCTGTGGATCTCGGCTGTGGCTGTGGATCTCGGCTGTGGCTCTAGGCTCCGTCTGTGGCTCTGTCTGTGGCTCTGGTTCTCTATGAGGGTCTTGTTCTGAATGAAGATCTGGTTCTAACTCTGATTCAGGGTCTCATGATGGCTCTTCCTCTGCCTCTGACCCAGCTATGTTTCAGGGTCTGGCTCTCTTTCAGGCTCTGGTTCTGAATTAGGGTTTTGTTCCGGCTCTGGCTGTGTCTCTAGCTCTGGCTCTGGCTCCAGCTCCGGCACTGTATCAAGTACTGCCGCAGACTCAGGCTGTGGCTCTAGGCTGTGGCTGCAGCTATGTTTTGCGCCCCGGCCCTGTATCGAGCCCTATTTCTGGCTCTGGCTCTGGCTCTGGCTCTGGCTCTGGCTCTGGCTCTGGCTCTGGCTCTGGCTCTGGCTCTGGCTCTGGCTCTGGCTCTGGCTCTGGCTCTGGCTCTGGCTCTGGCTCTGGCTTTCTTTCAGCTCTGGCTCTGAATGAGGCTCTGGCTCTGACTCTGATTCAGGGTCTCGCTCTGGCTCTGGCACTCTATCACGGACTGCTTCAGACTCAGGCTTTGGCTGTGGCTCTGCCTCTGTTTCAGGTTCAGGCTATGTTTTAGGCTGTGTCTCTGTTTCAGGCTCCGGCACTGTATCAAGTACTGTTGCAGACTCAGGCTGTGGCTCTAGGCTGTGGCTGTTGCTCTGGTTCGGGCTGTGGCTCTTTTTCAGGCTCTGGTTCTGAATGAGGGCTTGGTTATGGCACTGATTCAGGGTCTCGCTCTGGCTCTGGCTGTGTCTCTGTTGCACCTCAAACGGTGGTCTGTTGTTGTTGTTGTTGTTGTTTTCTTTCTGGGGTGGTACAAATGTTTAGTTGGGGCGGGGATTATTTTAAGTTTAGTATAATTGTTTCTTGCTTTGTTTTTCTTTTACTATTTTATTAGGTTATTGTATAGTTTGTATTTTGCTTTTTAAGGGGAAAGGGTCAGGGCTGCCTGGGAGGGGGCCTCAGCCAACAGAATGGCTGGGGCAGGTTCCCTACGGGGGGATGTATTGGAACACCCAATCTCTGTTATCACGGGTGGGAGGAGCAGTTGCGCTAAGACCAGACAACGTCTTTACCGAAGATCTGGTTCTGACTCTGATTCTGATTCTCTGATTCTGGCTCTCTATCAATGCCTGTTTCAGACTCAGGCTGTGGCTGTGGCTGTTGCTCTGGTTCTGGTTCTGGCTCTTTCTCAGGCTCTGGTTCTGAATGAGGGCTTGGTTCTGGCACTGATTCAGGGTCTCACTCTGGCTCTGGCTCTGGCACTCTATCAAGGACTGTTTCAGACTTAGGCTGTGGCTGTGGCTCTGGCTCTGTTTCCATTCTTACAATGGAATGTACACAAAACAATAATCCTTTCTATATAAATTTTCCAATACATTCTGAAAACATAATAAATCCTTAATTGTTGTCCACCTCCTTTTAGTTCCTTTATCACTCGAATGCTAGCACGGAGTCAAAACTATTCTTGTATTTTTGAACATATCTTGTATAACCATCCCATTTTTCTGCAAATTTTTGCTTTGAGATTCCTCTGAGTGTGCTAGTCAATTGAGCCGTCTCCACCAATTCCTGTAATTTGATTTGCCAATCTGTTATTTTTGGAGCCTCGTGATCTTTCCATCCCTTGGCCACAAGTATACGAGCTGCTGTCGTTGCATACAAGAATACCTCTCTTAGATTTTTGGGGGATCTCTTTATCTAAAATACTTCATAGAAATGCCTCCTTTTTTCGTAAAAGTTATCCCCATCATCTTTTTTAATTCATCGTATATTACCCCCCAAAAAAAAATCTTAATCTTTTCACACGTCCACCACATGTGGCACATTTCACCGTTATTTGCTCCACATCTCCAACAAGCATTCGCCAATTTTTTATACATTCTTGATCATCTGGAAGCAGTGAGGTACCACCTATGAGCCATTTTCATCATGTTCTCGCTGATATTATAGCTGGCTGTAAATTTCAAATTTACATTCCATCAGTTTTCCCCATCTTTTAGCATAATTGGACGGCCCACATCTTGGGCCCACTTTATCACTGAAGCCTTAACCTCCTCATCCATTACTTCGCAGTCTAAAAGAAGCCTATACATTTTTGCGATTATTTTGGTTTTACTATTCAGAAGTTCTCTTTCAAATCTTGAAGGCTCCTTTTCAAAACCTATCTGCTTATCCTGTCTGAACACTTCATTCACCTGGAAGTCATCTAGCCAACTAGAAAAGTGATCTTTTATTTTCTCATAACTTATCAATATTAGTTGACCCTCCTCCTCCCCCCTTAATATTGTGTTATACGTTATCCAGTTCTCTTTGATGTTGTGGCTTTTTTTAACAGCGATTGCTTCTAGTGGAGAGTTCCATCTTGGGGTTTTCTGTTCCAAATATCTTTTGTATTTTCCCCATACCTTATATATAGCATTTCTTATTATATGATTTGAAAAACTCCTATGCGTCTTTATTTTCCCATAATTAAGATAGCCATGCCACCCAAAACGGGTGTCATGACCTTCTAGATCTAAAATATCCCAATTTTTTAATAAATACCAATCTTTCAACCAGAGAAGACATGAGGCTTCGTAATAGAGCTTCAAATCCGGTAACCCGTAGCCACCTCTTTCTACAGTATCTATTAATATCTTATGCTTTACTCTTGGTCTTTTACCCTTCCACAAAAATTTAGAAATTTCTTTTTGCCACTTGTTGATACTGCTGGTCTTTCCTGTAATTGGAATCTTTTGGAATAGAAAGAGTAGCTTCGGTAAAACTATCATTTTAATCACCGAAATACGGCCCAGGAATGATAAATTTAAACTTGTCCATGTCTCCAACTGTCTTTTGATATCTTTCCAACAATTGGTATAATTATCTTCATATAAGTTAATATTCTTTGGTGTTATCCATAATCCTAAATACTTGATTTTGGGGTAGATTTTAATGTGTATTATTTGTTCTAATTCTGCATTTTCATCTGGCGACATATTTTTAACTAATAGTTTTGTCTTGTTTAAATTCATTTTGAAGCCCGCAACTTTACCGTAGCCATATATTATTTCCAACGCCTTTCTTAAACTCTGTTTTGGTTGCTCCGTAGTTATAATTAAATCGTCAGCAAATGCCCTCATTTTGTAACTTCTATTTCCCAGCATAATCCCTTTTATTTCTTTTTCTTCCCTAATTTGTTTACATAAAACTTCCAATGTTAATATGAAAATTAAGGGGGATAGGGGGCGATCTTGTCTGACCCCTTTACTGATTTCACACTCCTGTGATAAATTTCCATTGATTATGATTTTAGCTTTTTGTTTTGATTATATTGCTTCAATCCCTTTTATATACTGTATACCAAAATCCATATGGTTTAATAGACCTTTCATAAATTTCCAGGATACCCTGTTGAAAGCTTTTTCTGCATCTATAGCCATTAAGACTGCCTTCTTTTCTATTCTTAAGTCTAAAGATGCTAATAAGTTTATGATGTTTCTAGTGTTGCTATAAATGTGCCTCCCGGGCAAAAAGCCAGCTTGGTCATTGTGTATCATCATCTGGAAGCCTTTTTTTGATCTTTCGGCTAAAATATTTGCACATAATTTATAATCGTTATTTAGAAGTGTGATAGGCTTATAGTTGTTAATAAGTAGATTGTCCGTTCCCTGTTTTGGAATTAATGCAATAAGGCTGTCTTTCCAAGAATCCGGCATGGTTCCGTCTTTTAAGATGTTGTTCATGATACTTCTTAATGGGTCAAACAGTAAGTCCTCCATTTTTTTATAATATATTGCCGGTATGCCGTCTGGCCCTGGTGGCTTTACAGGGCTACAACAAAAATGTTTATTCGGCTTCATGCCCATCATAAAGCACAACACACAAAACAAATCAAATAAAACAGCGGTCTTGTACAAGCCACAAGTAATATAACACAATTCACAGCTCACAAGGACAAATATTGGCAATTCAAAAGAAAAATTTAAGATTAAGATTAAGATTAAAAAATTTAGACACTACTCTAAAATCAATATCTGATGTCATTATCGAAAATTATTATAACTATCAATAATCAGCTAACATTCCATTCCGTCTCTTGTACGAGAGGACGGCTGTTAGGAATTTAGCAACCTGTAGGGTAATATAAGGATCCACATCTTGAAGAACCCAGGCAAGCTGTAGGTCTATTAGTTTGTCAGCCATAGGCTGGATTATGGAGTTTAGTATACTAGCACGAGCTGAACTGTACATAGGGCAGATAAACATAACATGATGTAGAGATTCAGATGTTTTCATTTCACAAGCACACATTGAAGGGACTTGGCCCTTAGTGAATCTATCTCTCAGCACGTTTGTTGGAAAAACATTGAACCTAGCTCTAATGAAGGCATATCGGTGAGATGCGGCCATAAGCGATGTTAAGTAGGACGGAGCACGGTAGATAGGGGTTATGCTGAGATTTAACGGCGAGCAGGCTCCACCACCAGCTAAGAAATTTTGGTATAGCTCCGCATCATCCAGCCTTTGATTTATACACCTTTTTGCCACGTTTAGATCCAGTTTGAGCAATTCAGTGGGCGAGATCTCATTGGACAGCAATTTGGCATTGATTTTTCCTGACCACAAATTTGTGAAGTCATCCCGCCACATGCATTGAATGAGATAGTGGTTCGGGAGTTTATGCCATAGGGATATCCAATAAATCAAAACTCTCCTCCATAATACTAACTCCACTGAGGGGATCTTCATTTCTAAGCGAATAGCCGCATTACTTACGCATGTTGGTAGTTTTAAAAGTCGGCGTAAGAATTGGCTTTGAAGCGACTCTAAAGGTGAGAGGTTTGCAAAGGCAGCCCATAAAGGTGCAGCATAGGCCATTGTGGCCATCACTTTGATGCTATACACTTTCAAGGCCGCAGGGATGAATAAGGCCCCCTCAGAGTAGAAAAAACGGAGGAGGGAGTGCGATAGGGCTTTTGTCTTGTTTTGAAGATATTCAACGTGCGCTTTCCACCCTAAATTATATTGAAAATAAATTCCTAAATATTTAAATTTATGTACTTGTTCGATTTTCGTGCCCTCCAATTTCCATGAATATAATTTTCGACTCCTTGAAAATATCAGTACTTTGGACTTGGTGTGGTTGATAGACAGATGATTAGAATGGCAATATGACGCAAAAATCTTTAGTGCCCTCCTTAAACCCACTCTGGAGTAAGAGAGTAGTACCGCATCATCTGCGTAGAGAAGTAAAGGACAGCGATAATCTGCTATACGGGGGGTGTGGATAAATTTTTGTGAGTCGATTAATGGGTTCCTCAGATCACTGATAAATAAGTTAAAAAGAAGTGGCGCTAAAATACAACCCTGGCGTACACCCTTATTTACTGGCACTGGGTTAGTTAGGTCTCCAGCAGGGGATATTCTTACCCTGGCCACGGACCCGGCATGAAGTTGGGAGATAAGCCACAGGAGCCTTCTATCTATTCCCCAGCAAGTTTATCCCATAGTAATTGCCTCGGAATACTATCAAATGCAGCTTTCAAATCTATGAAAGCTGTGCAAAGTTGGCCCCGTGGAGGTGTCGAGTATTTCCGGGCTAAGTGATAAAGAATAATTGCCTGGTCTGTTGTGGATCGGTTTAATCTAAATCCAGCTTGCTCATGCCCAATCCGGTCAGCCTCAACTGACCACTTCATCAACCTTGCCAGCAAAAAACGGGCATATATTGTCCCAATGGACGATAGCAGACTGATATTCCGGTAATTCCCTGGGTCACCGGGAGGGCCTTTTTTGTAGATAGGAATTATAATGGCCTCCTTCCACGTTCCTGGTATTAAGTCCGTGGCATTTATTGCGTCAAATGTTTTAGCTAAAATCCCTGCCCACCATGCAGAATGTAGCTTTATAGTCTCAACAGGGACCAAATCTGGCCCAGGGGCCTTACCAGTTTTCAGCTCAGCTATCAATTCTAGGATTTCAGCAGGGTCGGTATTGGGCCAGACGGGAAGGGGATTAGAAGGTCTCCAGTGAGTGGCCGGAGCTTCTGCCACTGAGAAATATTTTCTCAGGAACTGCTCCCATGTAGGGGCCGGGATCACCGTTAAGGGGTATTTCGTGTTTCTTCCCTTTATTAAGGACCAAAATTTCCGGGAGTTATGAGATTTTGAGGCAGAAATTATAGTCTGCCAGCGATTTAAATGCCATTCCCGTTTGGCCGATTTCTGAGCCTGTTTGTATGCTTTTTTAGCCAGGGAATAAGATGGAGGTAAGGCCAGAGCGCCGGAAAGTTTATAGTCATTATATATTGTATGTAGATGGAGTCTGGCTAGTTTACAAGCAGAGTTGAACCAAGGGGCGCCAAATTTAAAATAATCGTTTTTAACTCCATAGGTTGGAGAAGTAAAAAAGCGAGTTAAAACTTCTATCAGGCAAGAAAAAAAATTCATACAGGTAATAGGATCACGCGGGACTATTCCTACGTCCGGCTGATCACCAGGAAACTTTTCTCGGATAAAATCCGTATATCTATGGGCGAGGGCAGGGGACCATCTAATCCCCTTTGTTTTAGTGGACGGCTCCACAATCACCGGGATTGGGTGGGAGCGCTCGAGCAACTGCCAGTCAACACATAACTTGGTTGTCAGGGGAAGATGGTCACTAAATTGGGCATTATCAATTTTAAAAGAGGTGACATTCAAAAATAGATCCCGGGAAACCAATACATAGTCAAGAACACTGTTTGATTTTAACCCCAGGTGGGTGAACTCTCCTGGTATATCTGGAGGACACCTGCCATTTAATATAATTAAATTAAGGTGTAAAGTCATCTGATAAAGCATCACTCCCGCCTTATTGACTTTTGCATCCTTTGATATTCTAGTGGGGATATATACTAGATCGTAGGTTTGAGCCCCGGGGTCGACCCACCATTTAGACTTTATAAGAGCCTCCCGATTTGAGTCTATCCGAGCGTTAAAATCGCCTCCGGTAATGGAGGGGACATTAGGATATTTAAGATAACAAGAAAGTAAAAAATCCTCTAGGGATTCCCATCTAGAAGTAAGATCAGCTGCTAACCCTCCCGGGGGGAAATAAACATTTGTAACCAATAAAGAGAAGTTTCCACCAGAGATCAGTCCGGTAATAGCATAAGGCGGAAATGCGTGCACTAGTGAAAGTTTAGCCCGAAGTTTAAGGGAGATACCAATTGTAAGGCCACCTTTAGGGCGGCCACCATTCGTTGACGGGCTAGCAGGCAGACATATAAACTCAAAGCCATTTAACTCAATTTCCTCCTCCACCCAAGTTTCTTGTAATAGAATGATAAGAAAGGAATTAATATATTTTTGGAATTCTGGATCTGATTTTTTACTTTTCCATCCAGCAATGTTCCAACTTAATATTGAAGGCTGGGGTTTCCTCGTTCCTCCAATTGACTGTCATTCGGAAGGTTGGCTCAACTTTAATACGGGAAGAAATCACTTATCTTCCTCTGATGAAAAACCTCTCGTAAAAGCTGAGTGGGAGGATTTACAAGGTTGTCTGACTGTTGAAGTTGGCCACTCGATCTACTAGGAGTATGACCTTGAGCAGGGGCGGCCCCCTTTTCCAAAAGAGTTTGGTGGGCCACCCGGTGTGGTCCATCTATCTCGTCAGAAGTTTGGTCTCTCTGTAGCCTGCTACTGGTCTTTTGGGCTACTTGATTTATGTGGCCTGTTGGATCTTCAGTCAGTTCCGTCACTGGTCTTGCTGTTGAATCCATAATGCTCCGCAAAGAGGGATGAGGCTGAGCGAGTGGGCTATTTGGGAAGGTTGGCAAAGGCACCTCTTCTCTTGATTGGTCAGTGCTATAAGAAGGTTCCAGGTCCGGCATCGATGAATGTGTAGAATGGGATTTTTCCTGTTGTGTGCTGCTTTCTTCAGGTATGTTTATCGAGGGACGGTAATGTAAATCTATTAAGAGCACGAAGGGTTGTTCTGGTTGGAGGAAAGGACTGGTAGTTGCTTCTTGGGGTTGTATCTTATCCTCCATTTCCGACATACATTTAGCATTAGATATTGCGAGATCCATATGAACTGGTTCTTCTAGGATGTCATGATCGCTGTACATGGGTATTCTGGTGCTGAGCTTCCTGATAAGTTGGGTTTTAAGCGATTCGAGCCTATTAATAATTTCTTTTTGTTCCACCGCTGGTAAGTCTGCAAAGGAGGCAATGAGTTCGATCTCTTCTGGTGGGGTCAGGCCACTTTCCGGATGGTCATTGTTCTTTGCTAGGGGAGTGGAGGCCACATAACTCATCTCCTGGGGTAGAACACCCACTCCGGTGTCCACTGGTGGATCGGGTTTAGCAGATTTTAAGCCCTCTTTGGTTATTGCCTCCAACAGTAGGGGTTTAGGCGTAGGGTCTATAAAGGCTCTCGTTGGTGCTAACCCACAGCGAAACAAAAATGCTTTCCTTCGTAATATGATAGTGGGAATTTTTGTGGATTGGAACGCAAGCAGGACTCTCTGGGATTTATGATGATAGACAAGGGGGAGGACTGCACAGAGGTCAATTTGTGTTGCCTCCATATCTAAAAGCCCCATTAGGAGTTCCATGGCACCGCCCAGAGTTCTCCATCTTGGGTCCCCATATTGTATAGTTAGGCACACTTTCCTTGGTGTTAAAATCAAGGATTGATGACCTAATTGAAGGTTAAGATTGTATTTAAATTTGTCAGTACGTTTGTTATTTAAGGACAAACTCCTCGTCCCCTTCCTCTCTTCAAGAGACTTAACACCGGCTGACGCTGGAGAAGTAGTAACTATCTTTTGTTGGAGGCTGTGCAGCTGGGACGAAAGATCATCTAGTCTTTTGAATATACAGTGCAAGGTTTTGATTATTAAATGGGACTGTTCAAATGTCATATGATTGGCCGTGCCAAGGACCAGTTCCTCCTTCTGAGGAGAGACTACACTCTTACTGTTGCCCACATCGCTTGTTATTTGAGGTATTATTCGCTCTTCGTCTTTAAGTGCTGACACGCAATCAATCAGAGGGTTAAAACGGTTCTGAGTTTCTACCGTGTAGGAACAATCCAGTAGATTACTCCCTTCCTTAAAGTGACATGGTTCCACCCTTGTTTGCTTTGATCTCGGAAAGGGAACGGGGACTGTCTCCTCAGAATCTCTAAGACGTTTCCCATATCCCATAATTCAGATATCAAGTAGAGGGGGGATAGTATTTTAACGTCAACTCAGGTGATAAATATTTCCTTCAAGCCTGCCAGCACTTGCAGTGGGGGTATATTTCACTGCCTGTTCATATGAAAGTCGGCGTCTTCACCTTCACCCTCACAGTCCGGCAATTTAGTTCTACAAGGAGACTACCGGTAAGCAACACAGACCATTCCTTTGAAGTCCTACTCCCACCAGGACTAAGACTAATATAAAAATTCTCCTTCGGAGCTTATCGCAGGGCCACCGCGGGTCGGTCTCAGATAAAAGGGAAACTCCCAAAGGCCTCACCAGTAGTGTTGGTTTGACTTTCTTCCTCTGTTCGGCCAGCGCTCTGTTCGGAGGTAGATAGTGGCTTCCCTCAACCCACTGCTCTGCTCCGCCGTACTCCAGTAAAACAATAAACCAATAAAACAATAAAACAATAAACTAAAAGCAAAGGGAAGCGAGGAGGTGATAAAACAGCTTATAAGACGTTAAAACTGAGAGTTTAAAACTAGGAAGTGGCTAAAAACTACTTTAAAAACTACTTAAAAGCTTAACTAAAAGCAGAGGAGTCTGACTAGGCTGCTGTGTCCGTCGCCATCTTGGCTCCTCCTCCGGTGGCTTTCCTATCTTTGCTTCCTTAATTGCTCTTTGAATTTCGTACGATGTAATAGGGGCATTCAACGGTTCTTTTTGTTCTTTAGTAAGTTTCAGAAGACAGTTCTGTTCTAAATGTTCTTTAACTTCTTCTGTTGTTTCATTTCCTTCCTTATAGATTTCCCTAAAGAATTCGAGAAATCGTTTCTCTATTTCTTTAGGGTTTGTTGGATTGAAAATGAACGACAGACGAGTAGATAGGTGTCATATGGGAGGCGTCTCTCGAGCAAGCCTTGGAGACTCCCTTTTATTGAATATTACTGCGTTTGCCACGTGTGCTTGTTGCTGATTGGTTAACATAAGTTCAAAACAAGGGTTGCGTACAAGACATTAATTATTGCATATAAGACATTAGTCATAGACAGGTTAAAGGTTGGGAAAAGGATAACGGAGTTTACACAGGCATGGGTTCGGACTGCCCGTACCAGAGTGGTACGAAAAAGGAATGTACAAGGAGGGGTAAGTACAGATTGATATGGTGTGAACTCAAGGTGAACAGAACGTACCAGGGTGATGATGGAATGTCGTAGCATCAGCACGGTTTGTGCAGCGTGAGCAAAACAAAGCTTAGAAGCAAGACTTCCCAGAATGCAGGAGAAAAGAAGCAATACTTTCCCATAATGCGACAGTTATGTGCAGAGAGAGAACTTCCCTTTATCTCCCCCTTTCTTTTCTTGTTTGCGAGGCGTTCTGGGTAAATAAGGCAAAAATACTTTGGGATCAGTGGTGTGCCAGCAAATGCCCAAATTAAGTTCACCAGGGTCGATGGGACAAAAATATTTCGGGATACGTGGTCTGCCAGCGCATGCCCAAAATAAGCCTGCCCACATCTCCCCTTAGGTTTACTGTTGGTGTTGCCATTTCGTAAAGTAGGCAGCAAGGAGTTTAGTGGGTGGCTGAGGGGGAGAGAGAAGCCGAGACAAAAGACTTATGAGGCCAGGAACACATTGGAGGAAGCAACATAGCAAAATCAATATACATATTATAACAATGGCATATTGAAAGAGATTACGAAGCCAATTCAGGTTTGGCAACCAGCCAGTGAGCCACTGGGTGAATGAGTCCCACAGGCCAGAAAGTCCAACGTCCTGTTTAATGTGGTGTGTAAGATTTTGCAAATGAGAGATTTGCTTTTGGATGGCTTTAGAATTATCAGTAATATTAAAACAACACATGTCGTCCACTTGTTCACAGCCATAATGATGAAGCATCATCAAATAGTGATAGCAGCACGATTTTGTAAAAATACATGGTGGAGTTCACTGTTCTTTATTCAAAAGGTGAAGAGCTTGTGAAATAAAATTCAGGGCTTTTGCTGCAGAACAAGCTAAATTATTAATGTTCATACGATTCCGTACAGCCAATCCAGGGACTCCCAAGAGAGAAACAGCTAAAAAGATATATTCAGACCTACTGGGAAGAGAGACAAAAGCATCACAATCGTTAGTCAATTTCACAGAGCGGCGATATCGAGAGCGGGATAAATGATGCTTCTTGGGTAAAATGATGCACAAACGGCTTAAACAGCAATGTGTACCATGGCTGATGTATTGTTGGCACATGGTAGGGGAATTCAGCATTCCTTGTGGTAGGACTTTGCATTGATACCGTTCCGTGGGCTGACTGTTATTTAACACAGGAACAATAAAAGCAAAGAATTTACGATCCTTCTCCTGTAGGGGAATGGAGAAAAAACAATCTTGCAAATCTATTATAGCCAATTGATACGAATGTGGAATCACATTTGGATTAGGCAGACCACACTGCAAAGGCCCCATGGGTTCAAGGATCTGGTTTATTTTCCTTAAATCTTGGAGAAATCTCCATTTTCCACTCTTCTTTTTTATGACGAAGACAGGGGTATTATAGGGGCTAACTGAAGGCTCAATATGGTCTGCCAATAATTGTTCATTTACCAATTGTTTTAAAGCAAGTAGCTTTTCCCCCGTTATGGGCCATTGTTCTACCCATACTGGACTGGTAGATTTCCAGCTAAGGGGAAGTGCAAGCTTACTCATTAAATTGAATGGTAGCTTGTAATTGTTGCAGCAGGTCTCTGCCCCACAGATTGAGGTGGATTTTTAACACACAGGGTTGGATGTATGCAATGGTTTCAGAGCTATCAGGCAGAGAAACAGGCAGCCACTGTACACTTTTGGAAGAGGTTTGGGGGCCACCCACACCCCAGACTGCAGAGGCAGACTCAAGGGGCCACGTGGGGTCCCAACAACTACTGGAAATTACAGAAACGTCTGCGCCCGTGTCAATCAAGCCTTCCAGCACAATACCATTGATTTTATACTTACGAAGAAGTTTCTTCCCTCCAATCCTCTGGACAACAGCTAACAGCTGTGGAGGGAAACAAGAGAGCTCGTGCAAATTACTATCCATAATAGAGGCAGTAGGGTGAGAAGGGAGCACCACCAAATGCGCCCAGGACTCACCCTTTTTTTAATTGCATGGGCATATGGCTCCAGAGTTGAACCATTATTGTGCCCACATAGTCAGGATCCAGAACTCCTGGAATAACCTGGATTCCTTCTTTTGCCGCAGAAAATTTGGGTAAAATTAAACCTGCGACTTTAGGAGGCAGTGGGCCTGCCAATTGGGTGGGCATAAGCACAATTTCACCAGGTAAAACAGTGTCTTTGGTCTCTTGATTGATCAAGTCGATGGCAAAGTCAGAAGGCGTATTTTCAGAAAGTTTTTCAGCAGCGGAAACTAAAGGCGAAAAACTCTCTAATTGTCCTGGCCCGAGAGTGGGGCCGCAATGGAGTTTCCCGGACTCCTGCATTGATTAGCCCAATGGTAGCCTTTACCACATTTCGGGCATTTTTTGGAAGGTCTAGCCCTGTTGGTAGCACCATCCTTGCTTGCCCCCCCCCCCCGCCAGGGGCTCTGCATTGCTTAGCAAAATGGCCTGGGTGCTTGCAATTAAAGCAATTCCCAGTGGGCTTTTTGCCAGCCTGGATGGCACCAGCTAGCAAGGACATCGCATGACTCTGGCTGCCAACATCTGCACAGGCTTGAATCATGTCGGCCAGGTCATATTTAGGGCGATGTATGATTGACTGCAAGGCTTTCTTGCAATCGGTGTTTGCGTTTTCAAAGGCCAATTTTTTCATCAGTTCATTCTGATCTATAGTGTTATCAATCTGCCTAGTGACTGATTCTTTCAATCTATCTATAAACTGATGGTAGGGCTCCGAATGTTGTTGCTTAATATTAACAAAGGAGCTCAGTGGTTGCCCTGAGACAGGGACTTTGCGAAAGGTGCGTTGCACACAGGTCGCGGTGCGACTAAAATGTAAAGGTGTCAGCGTCGCCTGGGCTGGCATATTATCATACGGACCAGCACCAAAGAGTTGGTTGGCTGAATGCTGTGGATCAGCCAGGGCTACTGCGCAATGCTTAAATTCACTTTCAAATACCACATACTGAGCTGGTGATAAAAGCATGCGCATCAGATCTTTCCAGTCTTGAGGTAGCATTTTATAACCAGTTGCTATTCCCTCCAGCATTCCTGTCACATAAGTGGATTTTAGGCCAGAATCAGTAATGCCTTGTCTCAATTCTCTCAGAATGGAATAAGGAAGCATCTCAGACATAATTTGTTGTTGCGCAGTGCCAGGGTTAGTATAAGAAATAGGGAAGGCAGACGGCAGTTCCCCGGCCTACCCCACCTCCTCCTCCAAGGAAAGAATTCCTTCCTGTCTAGCTTGAAAAAGTACAGCACGCACAGCTCCTGTAGGAGCAGGCGAAGGAGGGAGGGAAGGGGGGATGGGGGTGGATGTGGGCTGAGGCGAAGGGGGGGGTGATGGAGGCAAAAGCTTTGGGTAAGGAGGTAGATTGTCTGTTGCGGCTAAAAGGGCAGGTGGTGGGGAATTGTCTGCTGCGGTTGCCAACAGAGACGCCTGGGGACCTAATCTAGCGACGGCATCGGCACACTTCTGCCAAGTGAGCAGACAATGAATTGGAGCCCTCGGTTCTGCGAAGAGGGTTTTTACGATTTTTTGCCAAGTCTCCATCCCCAAAGACCCTGTTTCTGGGTGCCAGGGGCACTCACAAGCAATATGACATAACAATCGTTCAATTTCTTTCAAGGAAATATGTGCACCTGTTACTCTCTGCCTGACTAAATGAAACAGTTCTTTAGAATGCTCTTTTTGGGACTTTGTAAGCTCCCCCCCCCATACTCACGGTGTAGCGCACTGAGACTTTTCCAGTCGAGTGAAGCATGAGGCTGCGTGAAGGGATCTGGCACGTCGAGGGTCACCTGATGTTGGATTGAAAATGAACGACAGACGACCATTCAGAACATGCAATTGGGCAAATCTCCAGGGCCGGATGGGCTTACCTCCAAATACTACAAGACTTTAAAAGACCATTTGATTCAACCATTGAAGGAGGTATGTAATGAGATTATGGAGGGGAAGAAGGCACCGGAAACGTGGAAAGAAGCTTTCATCACACTTATACCTAAATCTGAAACTGAAAAGACACAACTCAAGAACTACCGTCCCATTTCCCTTTTAAATGTGGCTTACAAAATTTTTGCAGACATTTTAGCTAATAGACTAAAACGAGTGTTAAATGAAGTGATTCATAAAGACCAGGCAGGCTTCCTCCCAGGTAGACATTTGTCTGACAATACAAGGAACATTATTGACATTTTGGAACTATTGCAAATGAATACTAATACAAAAGCAGTGTTGATTTTTATAGATGCGGAGAAGGCCTTTGATAATATTTCATGGAATTTTATGAAGAAAAATCTTAAAGGGATGGGAGTGGGATGGGGGTTTGAAAATGGTATAGATGCAATTTATTCAGAACAAAAGGCAAAATTAATAGTCAATAATGTGGTGTCAGAAGAGTTTAAAATTGAGAAAGGAACACGACAGGGTTGCCCTATTTCCCCACTGCTATTCATCTCCGTCCTGGAGGTGCTCTTGAATATGATTAGAGGAGACCAGTTGATTGAAGGAATTCAGGTCGGGGCTAAACAATATAAACTTAAGGCTTTTGCAGATGACCTTGTTTTGACATTACAGGAGCCAGAATCTAGTACTAAGAGGGTGTTAGAACTGATTCAAGAATTTGGTCGAGTGGCAGGATTTAAATTAAACAAGCAGAAAACTAAGGTTTTGGGGAAAAACTTGACAACTTTGGAAAAAGAAAGGTTTCAGAAGGAGAAAGAGTTAAATGTGGTCAAAAAGGTGAAATATTTAGGGGTTAACATGATGGCTAAAAATTTGAATTTATTTAAAGACAATTATGAAAAATGCTGGTCAGAAATCAAAAAGGATCTAGAAATTTGGTCAAAATTGAAGCTTTCCTTGTTGGGTCGAATAGCTGTTATAAAGATGAATGTATTGCCAAAAATGTTGTTTTTGTTTCAGACTTTGCAGATTGTGGACAAGATGGATTGTTTCAAGAGGTGGCAGAGAGATATCTCTAGGTTTGTCTGGCAGGGCAAAAAGCCCAGAATAAAATTTAAAATATTAACTGATGCTAAAGAAAGAGGGGGGTTTGCCCTGCCAGATATGAAACTGTATTATGAATCAGCAGCTTTCTGCTGGTTGAAAGATTGGCTACTTCTTGAAAACACTGACATTTTGGATTTGGAAGGGTTTAACAATAGGTTTTGGGTGGCATGCATATTTGTGATATGACAAGGTTAAAGCTCATAAAGCGTTTAAGAACCATATAGTCAGGAAAACACTGTTCAATGTCTGGACAAGATATAAAGATCTATTAGAAAGTAAGACCCCAAGGTGGTTGTCACCAATGGAAGCCAAGGCTCATAAAAGACTCAATATGGAGGCCAACTGGCCAAAATATTGGGAGATAGTAGAAAAAGATGGAGACATTTGGAGATTGCAGAGTTTTGAGAAACTAAAGGACAAAGTGCGAGATTGGTTACATTATGGTCAGATTAGGGAGGCCTTTAAGGCGGACAAAAAAATAGGCTTCCAGGTGGAAAAATCGAAACTAGAAACAGAACTGTTAGAACCAAAAACCAAGGTTCTTTCAAGAATGTATAACTTGCTGCTAAAATGGAATACTCAGGATGAAACGGTTAAATCAGCAATGAAAAATGGGCGCAAGACATTGGCTATAATATTATGTTTGCTGACTGGGAATGTTTATGGACCACCGGTGTGAAAGTTACGGCATGTAATGCCCTGAAAGAAAATATTATGAAAATGATATACAGGTGGTACATGACCCCAGTCAAGCTTGCAAAAATATACCATTTGCCAGACAATAAGTGTTGGAAATGTAAAGAAACTGAAGGAACATTCTTTCACCTTTGGTGGACGTGCCCAAGGATTAAGGCTTTCTGGGAAATGATCTATAATGAACTGAAAAAGGGAAACCAGAGTATAAAAGAAGATGGCGACGAAGGTAGCAGCCTAGTTAACTTCGTCTGCCTTTAGATTAAGTTTTAAGTAGTTTTAAGTAGTTTTTTAAGTAGTCTTTTTTACCCCCCTCTGGGCTTTTATTGTTTTATTGTTTTAGACTAGGTTTTAGTAGTTCTAAGTAGTTTTTTTAACCCCTCTGGGCTTTTATTGCCTTTTATTGCCTTATTGTTTTATCACCTGATTCGAGCTCCAGCCTTGCTGCTTTGCCGCACCCCCCGCTGTGCATTTAGTGCTGTGGAGCTGAGTAATCTTCTGAAACGAGTGAGTGGGGAAGGGAAGGGAAGAGGTCTGGTCTGACTCCCCTGCCGTGAAGGCCCCCCCCCCCCCCCGTCACTGGAAAGGAAAAAACTCAAGGTGGGTGATCGGAATCACCGGAAAAAGGGCTGAAGCAAGTCCTCTTCGAGTCCCGTCTGAGTCCCGTCTGAGTTCCGTCTGTGTGAGTAAGACCGTCTTCAGCAAAACAGGCTGATAAAGAGGCTCGGCTTGGAAAATAATTACCATCCTTCACCTTATATCAATTAACCCCCAGCTTCTATCAGCTTTTATCAGTAAAAGGACACCGGGAGCTGACGGAAGAGCTCCCAAACCTTCCTCCCTTCCAGCTCCACCAAAGAAACATACTGAAAATCAGTGCTCGCTGATGAGCTAAGCAGGAGCTAAGCAGGAGAAAGCCGCAGATACACCCCTATTCATCCATTGGCCCTGCAAATTAGGCAGAAACATTGGGGGACAACTGGCTTTCTAATAGGAAGACAACTACCCAACATGGTCCTCACCAGAAAGATATGCAAGGAGTTGGGTATCTTGCCAGATACGCCACTTAGCCCCCCGGGACCTGGAAAGAGACAAAGTAAAATTATAAATTACTTCCCTAAGAGGGAGGAATGCATGAATGAACAAATTGAACCAATTATTGACGAAGTCACCCCTCCGCCCCTTACTTATCTTGACCGGTCACATTACTTCAAAGAGCCTCAACAAAACTCTGGAAGCATAAATTCCCCAAGAAGCTTGGCGCAAGAGTTAGTTCTAGCGGAGAAACTTGAAGAAAATATTTCTGCCACCTATACTCAGCGGCCCCTGGCAGAATTAACAACATGCCACCAAGACCAGGCGCCCACTTCTAAATATACTCAAACTGAACTGAGTGATGGCCATTTTCAGGCCTACTTCCAAGATATAAATATAGACCTTTCCAACATAAAAAATTACTTGACAATAACAAATGGGTTATTGCTGACCCTTGTGGAAAACTTTATTCCCCAACCAAAAGAGACAACAGCAACTGATGCACCCCAAGTGCATAAACCAGATGAACTTGTGCATAACCCAGATGAACTTGTGAAGATGAGACAAGCAGTAACAACCAAGAAATTGCAAAAAAATAGACCAAAAGCCAGGGGAAAGAAAACTAAGAACATTAAAACAACAAGGAAAATAAAGATAAGCCGACATAAACAATGGCAGAAATTATTTAATCTACTCCCATCGGACTCAAATAAATCTGCTGCTCGAGATAAAAAAGAGAAAGGTAGGAAGGGGAAAAAGAAGCCATTGCCACAGCTAATGGCTAAGGTGGCATCTCTGAACCAGAGCTCAGAACTAAAAGGGAGGATGGAAGCAACGTCCCAGAGCTCTGGTACCAGTTCACTCAGTGAGCCAGATTCTGGGGGAGAAGTGGTCCCTAACAATGAAGGCAGCAAACCGCTTAGCAAATCGGGAAATGGGGACGATGCAATGCCCAATCGCGATGACAACACTATACAAGATGGGCAAGCCTTTACTCAGGCAAGATGTTGGAACCTGATTTTAAATCCCCAAAAATTGGTATTTACAAACTTCCCAAAACCAAAGGGCTTCCTTACTGGGAAAGATCGAAGAATGAGCTCCTTGAACATGCTGAATGATATATTGCCAGGAGCAGTAAAGCCATATGACATTATTTCTGTAGATTACTTGCATCATGATGGTTGTTCAGTGAGAGCAATGATCACATTCAGAGACCAGAACCTGGCCAAGTTTATCTACAGATCAAGATATATATTCTTAAAGGCCCAGATAAAAATTCTCAGACTTTTTGAAAACAAGGCACCACTGAATCCCCTTCTGGAAACCAAGCATGCAAACCCTAGTAAGGAGAAACAACCTCCCAAAACCCGGTCTGGTCTCCAGAAACAAGAGCTTCAAAAACTAAAAAGGAAAGATGCCCACCTGCAAGACCTGCAACTCCAAGAGAACGAAGATGAGGATCTTTTCTCCGTGGAAGAAAATACCCTAATTAGGAAATTTTGCCATTTTCCATCTCCAATACAAACTGAAATATTAGAAAGATTGGATGCGCTGAGAGCTAAGCTGGCTGGGAGAGATATAAATAAGGAAATCAATGTGGACGCCCACAAAAAGGTCCAGACTTCCTATAATTTGAATCTCACACAAGAACAAAACCCAGCGGCCTGTCGGCCATGCTACCTTCAGACGATGGCTGAGATCAGCCTACCCCCAATTAAGGAAGCCCAGCACACTGAAGAGAACACTACACCACCTCCAATAAGGAGAACCATCCCGAAGGTGAACTCACCAGGCTCTTGGGACAAGCTGAGGTTCCTAGACGAGGCAGAACTAGGCCACAATCAGGTCCCGGAAAAATACCAACGGAAAGAGATAACACACTTCAAAGGCCCGGTGACTACTAATGTCAGTATTCACCAGTTAACAGCCGAAACTATAGAACACTTGGCTAGTTTGCCATGTACGGAGAGTAATGGGCCGGCTCATAAAAAAGTAATCCCTAAAAGCACCTTGGGAAATAACTGACAAAGATCAGACCAGAGACAAACACCAGCCGGCTCCCTATCTCCGCGGAAATCCGACATCATTAGATATGAACAGACTCAATCCTCACTCACAAATCAAGCAAAAGCAGCTCTTTCCTTGAAAGACGCATCCAACCCATCCCAGAGCCTTAAAATTGTCTCCTGGAATGTTAACGGCTGGGCGACAAAGCAAATGGATCTTGAAGCAATGAATTTCATCTCTTCTTTCAACATTGTGTGCCTCCAAGAGACCTGGTCCCAACAAAGTATCGCTCTCCCAAATTATTGCTCCTTTAGCTCCTGTGCTCGTAAACTAACCAACAGAGATCGCCCCCAAGTTGGCCTCGCCTGTCTTATTTCAACCAGCCTATCTCTCACTACTTGCGAGGAAATTAAATCTTCCCCTTACTTTCTCACTATAAAGATCCATCTCCCAAAGACCAAAAGCCCATGGTTGATAACTACAGTATATCTGCCCCCAGCAATTAACGATTTCGACCGCACTGAAAGGTGGTCGGAACTTTCGTCTTGGCTCCATGATCTTCAAACAACTAACCCAGGACTTCCTCAAATCCTCTTAGGCGACTTTAATGCAAGAATAGGTCCCAACGACGATGATATAGTATCTCTCGCAGCACTCCTGGACAATCCCCTGCAGCCCCCCTGGGGAAACAGATGCTCTCTTGATCCTATAACAAATGCGTTGGGGAGACTGATGGCCCAATTGGCCATGGAAAACGATCTCTGCATCGCGAATGGTAACATTACTCCCCTGTCCTCGCAGCAATTAACGTGTATCACTTCCCGGGGAAGTAGTGTTGTCGACTACATTTTATTGACGCTGGAGCTATTTTCAATTTCTACAAAAATGGAAGTGGCTGAATATTTTGGTGGTGACCACCTTCCATTGACTCTATTGTTAAACCTAAAAGAGCCATTTTCAGTCCCCTCAAACTATAGAACCATGGTACAAAGCCACCCTGTATACAAAACAAAGAAATGGACAAGCCTCAGCTCCTCTCTTGCCCTGGACATACAAAAATCAATTGATATGTCTGCAGCTCTCTCTGATCCAATCCTGCCTGCTGATCAATACCGGAAATTACTTGATGCTTTCTCAGCAACTTACATAACCACCACCTCGCCTACTCACCAACGCCTTTTCTCTGAATCGCCTTGGTTTGACAAGGAATGCAAAGCCCTAAGAAGGCAAATTAGGAAAATGGTCAGAATCATCAAATTTTCCAACGACCCCCAAACCCGTGCAAAGCTCACAGAGACTAAAAGGACATACAGAAACATGATTCATTGCAAGAAACAGCAGCACATCCTTGAGGCTTGGTCCACTCTTCGTTCGGCTGTAGAGAGGCATGACTCCCGCTCCTTCTGGCGCTTAGTTAGACCTTCGGCACCATTCAATCCAGCTACCCAGATTTCCGCTGACGAATGGATTGCCTATTATTCAACCAGTTTCGCTTCTTCAAATCATCTTACAGATCTCCTCCAATCCCCGTCGGACCCCTGTTCCTGCTCTCTTAGTCTCACTTCCTCAATAAACTTTACCTCAACTCGCATTTTCAACATCATAATGTCAATGCGAAGGAATAAGGCCCCCGGCCCAGACATGGTCCCGTTGGACCTTTTCCTGACTGATCCTCTTTGGTGGAGCGAACACCTGACCTCTGTATTCACCGCTATCTCCTCCGCCCTAGACATCCCCGACTCCTGGAGAGAAGCTATAATAGTTCCGATCTTCAAAGGCGGCCAGCCAAACATCCCTAGGAACTATCGCCCCATCAGTTTATTATCTATCCCGGGGAAAATATTTGCCGCTGTTTTATTGGAGGAACTTCTCTCATGGGTCCAGGAGAGGAACATTCTACCGCTAGAACAGATTGGTTTCCGAAAGTCAGCGTCAACCATGGACCACTGCCTAACTCTCTATCACCTTGCCAGTAAATACACTGCACCAAGGCAAGGCCACCTATTTGCCGCTTTCATGGACCTGGAGTCCGCCTTTGATTCCATTCCTAGGCAGAGATTATGGTCCAAACTTGCACATCTGGGAATTGATCCGCACCTCCTCTCCCTAATTATTTCCCTGTATTCAAACACCACAGCTCGCGTCCGAAGTGGGCCCAACGGCTCCCTCACTACTCCATTTCCAACCGCCAAGGGCGTCCGACAAGGTTGTCTCTTAGCCCCTCTACTGTTTAATCTCTATCTTCATGATGCAATTTCCACTTTGAAGCTAGCATCTAAGTACCCTCCTCACTTAGCAGGCCACCCCGTTGCTTCCCTTTTCTATGCTGATGATGCCGTCATCTTATCCAGAACAGCTGCGGACCTAGCAAATGCAGTTAATGCATTTATCGCCTATTGTAAGGCGGAAGCTCTTAATATTAATTATAAAAAATCGAAAGTCCTCCACTTCACTCGTTCCCGCAAACTCAAGCTGGAGCCGCTTAAGATCACAGGTGGCTACTTAGAAAAGGTAAAAGCCTTTAAATACCTAGGCTTAATATTCACTAATAATCTCTCCTGGACCACCCATCTACAATCTGCCTTTCTCGCTGCAACCACGACCTCTAACGCCATTGCCTGATTTTACCACCAGAAGGGCGGCAAACACCTTCCAGCAGCAATCCAAATATTTAATGCCAAAGTTGTCCCTAAATTATTATATGGATGCGAAGTATGGACTACAGCAATATCAGCTAACTTGGATCGCCCTCTTCATATGTTTCTGAGATCTCTTTCCGGCGTCCCGAGATGTGTCTCAGGTGCAGCCCTATGACTCGAGTTCGCCCAGCCCTCAATTGTAAAACGAGCATGGAGTCGAGCCATTTCCTATAGCTCCCACCTATTAGCATCGGATGCTCGAATTAGAGGTGGGTTTTCCAATCTGATCCTAAGAGATATTCATAACTCCCCTTGGAAAACTACAATTAACCTCAAACTCCGCTCCCTTCTCAATTTGAATTGTAAAACTGTTCTTAACTCAGAGTATATCAGCCCGGCGGCCCTACTTCCAATTAAAAAGAAACTACAGCAACTTGACTTCTCTAACACAGCTTCCTATGCAAGAGGGCCGTGTTCAGGCCTAGCCCTAGCTATTCCACCCCCTGAAGGGATCCCTCTATATTGCTTCACAATTTCTTCGGAGGCTAAGCGAAGGGCCTTTACCTGTGCCCGTCTCAACTGTTTTCCTACAGCAGTTCTGTCGGGTCGTTATTCCAGAGTTCCCATCGCAAATAGAACATGCACCTGTAATGACACGGCCCTGGAGACTATGGAACATGTAATGCTCTTCTGTCCTAATTGGACAGATGAAAGATCTCGGTTTTTAACCCCTCTCATGAACAAGCTTCATCTCCCAATCCAGCCTTGGATAGTGTCCCTTTTTTGCAGGATTCTGATTGTTGGATTACCGAGATGACAGCTAACTTCCTGCTTAGTGTGATGAAGAGGAAAGCGGCACTAACTTCTTCCTTAACACCACAGCTGCAGTCGATACGCCGCACAATCGAACGAAGTTCCAAGTAGCCTTATTGTACAAGGACAATGGAGTTAGGACAAATCTGAGGAGCTGAAGGACCCTTTAACGGTCCTCCTCCAGCCTCAGCAGTTTTTTTTTGTGTGTGTGTGTGTGTGTGCGTGTGCGTGCGTGTGTGTGTGTGTTTCTTTTTAAGTATTTGCCCAGGAAGATATCTACCTTTACCTCCCCACCCCCATTTTATGTTGTTATTTTAATGTATATCATGCTATGGCCACACGGCTAATGCAATAAAAATTTATATGAACTGAAAAAGGTATTTAAATATACCTTCCCTAAGAAACCAGAGGCCTTTCTTTTGGGCATTGTTGGCCAAATGGTGTTAAAGAAGGACAGAACTTTCTTTATGTATGCAGTAACAGCAGCAAGGATACTCATCGCAAAATATTGGAAGACACAAGATTTGCCCACCCTGGAAGAATGGCAGGTGCAACTGATTAGACTACATGGAACTGGCAGAAATGACTGGCAGAATCCGAGACCCTGGGAGAAGAGATAGTGGAAGAGGACTGGAAGAAATTCAAGGATTATTTGCAAAAGTATTGTAATTTGTATGAATGTTAGAATGATGCAGGATATCAAGATAATATGGCATTAGTGACATAGCTGAAAGGAGTATGAAAACAATTGATTTATAAGAACAAAGGTGAAACTTGAAGAATATTATGTCAAGCTTAAATATTTGATAACAAAGGGAAAAATTGGAGACATAATAGCTGAAACGTATAACTTAAAATACGTTTTGAGAGAAGGTGAAGCATTGCTGAACAAGATTTTGTAAATGGGAATACAGAAAAGGGAGGTGTGAGGGAGTCAGAAAAGAGGGTCATGGAAATTTTATTCATGAAACTGAACCACTTTCTATGTCTTTTTTATGATTTTTTGTTCTTTGTCTTTTTTGTATATCCTTTTTCGTTTCTTGTTTTTTCCTTGATGGTGATGGTGTTTTTTCCTTTTTGGGTTGTGTATGTGAATGGTGTTTTATTGTTTAAATACTTAATAAATATTTTATATATAAAAAAAGAAAATGAACGACAGACGAGTAGATAGGTGTCATATGGGAGGCGTCTCTCGAGCAAGCCTCGGAGACTCCCTTTTATTGAATATTACTGCATTTGCCACGTGTGCTTGTTGCTGATTGATTAACATAAGTTCAAAACAAGGGCTGCGTACAAGACATTAATTATTGCATATAAGACAGTCATAGACAGGTTAAAGTTTGGGAAAAGGAACGCGGAGTTTACACAGGCATGGTTTTGGACTGCCCGTACCAGAGTGGTACGAAAAAGGAATGTACAAGGAGGGGTAAGTACAGATTGATATGGTGTGAACTCAAGGTGAACAGAACGTACCAGGGTGATGATGGAATGTCTTAGCATAAGCACGGTTTGTGCAGCGTGAGCAAAACAAAGCTTAGAAGCAAGACTTCCCAGAATGCAAGAGAAAAGAAGCAATACTTTCCCATAATGCGACAGTTATGTGCAGAGAGAGAACATCCCTTTAAGGGTTGTTTATTATTTTGCCTTTGCACTTAACTCTATTTATAAGCCTTTCTGCCTCTCTCTTCTTTAATTGCCATGCTAATAACCAGGCTCAGGTTCTGTTTCAGGCTGTGTCTCTGTTTCAGGCTCCGGCACTGTATCAAACACTGTTGCAGACTCAGGCTGTGGCACTATGGCTGTAGCTGTGGCTCTGGTTCTGTTTCAGGCTCTGGCACTGTATCAAGCACTGTTTCAGGCTCAGGCTCAGGCTTCTGCTCTTTATTAGGCTTTGTCTCAGTCTTTGGCTCTAGCACTTATTCTAGCTCTATTTCAGGCTCGGCCTGTGTCTCAGCCTTTGTCTCTGTTTCACGCTGTTTCTCTGTTTCAGGCTTCGACGCTGTTTCAAGCCCTGTATCTGCCTCTGCCTCTGTTTCAGGCTCTGGCACTCTATCAAGCACTGTTTCTGGCTCTGGCTCTCTTTCAGGCTCTGGTTCTGAATTAGGGTTTTGTTCTGGCTCTGGCTGTGTCTCTGGATCTGGCTGTGTCTCTGCTTCAGGCTCCTATGCTGTATCAAGCACTGTATGAGACTCTGCCTCTCCCTCTGCCCCTGGCTACGTTTAAGCGTCAGGCTCAGTTTCAGACAGTGTCTCTGTTTCAGGATCCAGCACTCTATCAAGCACTATTTCAGACTCAGGCTGTTCATCTCGGCTGTGGCTGTGGATCTCGGCTGTGGCTCTAGGCTCCGTCTGTGGCTCCGTCTGTGGCTCTGGCTCTCTTTCAGGGTCTGGTTCTGAATGAAGATCTGGTTCTGACTCTGATTCAGGGTCTCAGGATGGCTCTTCCTCTGCCTCTGACCCAGCTATGTTTCAGGGTCTGGGTCTCTTTCAGGCTCTGGTTCTGAATTAGGGTTTTGTTCTGGCTCTGGCTGTGTCTCTGGCTCTGGCTCCAGCTCCAGCTCCAGCACTGTATCAAGTACTGTTGCAGACTCAGGCTGTGGCTCTAGGCTGTGGCTGCAGCTATGTTTTGCGCTCCGGCCCTGTATCAAGCCCTATTTCTGGCTCTGGCTCTGGCTCTGGCTCATGGTCTCACTATGACTCTGATTCAGGGTCTCGCTCTGGCTCTGGCACTCTATCAAGGACTGTTTCAGACTTAGGCTGTGGCTGTGGCTCTGGCTCTGTTTCCATTCTTACAATGGAATGTACACAAAACAATAATCCTTTCTATATAAATTTTCCAATACATTCCGAAAACATAATAAATCCTTAATTGTTGTCCACCTCCTTTTAGTACCTTTCTCACTCGAATGCTAGCACGGAGTCAAAACTATTATTGTATTTTTGAACATATCTTGTACAGTGGTACCCCGCAAGACGAACGCCTCGCGAGACGAAAAACTCGCAAAACGAAAGGTTTTTTTCGTTTTCGAGTTGCCTCGCAAGACAAATTTCCCTATAGGCTTGCTTCGCAAAACGAAGCTTGCCCCGGGGACAGCGGGTCTTCTCTTTTGAAGCAAGGGGTGGCGGGGAGAAGCGATCTTCTCCCCACAGCCCCAGGTCCGGGGACAGGGGGAAGCGCTTCCCGCTGCCCCCGGACCTCTTTTGAAGCAAGGGGCTGCGGGGAGATCGCTTCTCCCGGTGCTCCGAAGCCGGGGGGGGGAGGGAACACCTTCTGAAGGCAGGCGGGGGGCGAAAGTCTTTGCTCCCCCCTGCCTGCCTGTCCCGGAGGGCTTTTGAAGGCAGGCGGGGGGGAGCAAAGACTTTCGCCCCCCCACCCGCCTTCAGAAGAGGTCCAGGACCTCTTCTGAAGGCTGGCGGGGGGCAAAAGTCTTTGTCCCCCCTGCCTGCCTTCCCAGGGGTTTTTTAATCGCCCCGGACAGCGGAGAAGTCCTCCACTGTCCCGGGGCGATTTTAAAATGCCGCCCGCCAGCATTTTAAGATCGCCCGGACAGCGGAGAAGTCATCCGCTGTCCCGGGGTTTTTTTAAAATGCTGGGGGTGGGAAGAAAAGCCCTTGTCCCCCCCCCCCCAGCCTTCAGAAGAGGTCCGGGGACAGACTGTCCCTGGACCTGGTCTGAAGGCGGTTTCCCTAGGAACGCATTAATTGATTTTCAATGCATTCCTATGGGAAACCGTGCATCGCAAGACGAAAAAACCGCAAGACGAAGAGACTTGCGGAACGAATTAATTTCGTCTTGCGAGGCACCACTGTATAACCATCCCATTTTTCTGCAAATTTTTGCTTTGAGATTCCTCTGAGTTTGCTAGTCAATTGAGCCGTCTCCACCAATTCCTGTAATTTGATTTGCCAATCTGTTATTTTTGGAGCCTCGTGATCTTTCCATCCCTTGGCCACAAGTATACGAGCTGCTGCGGTTGCATACAAGAATACCTGTCAGAGCTGCTTGAAGATCCTAGCTCACAGAGGATCACGCTAGCCAGCGGTCATTAAGTAAAAGTCTTTATTGAATTACAGTTTCCATTCTCACGCTGCTGCGCGCAACTCTACGCCTAGTAGCTAGGTCGGCGAAGCTCCGTCTGAGTCTCCGCCCTGTGTGCACCAACTTAATATCCTAGCCTTGCTCCACCTTTTCCTCCTGACTGTCCGCCTCTGGGTCCCTCTACCCCCCGGGGCTTCTTCCTTCCGGGATTCTTCTGACGCTGACCCAGACCCTCCTGCCTCCTTGCGCCGGGCTTTAGGACCTGGCTCTCTTTCGGGGCTGCTTACTGCGCCGCCTTCCTCTGCATTTGAACTTGGCGCGCGCGCCCAACCTTCCACTTTCCTCTCAACCGTTTCTTCGCTCCCCGATGGAGGTGTGGCCATCCCCGACTCATGTCCTCCCTCCTGTGGAGGTGTGGCCACTCCTGACTCATGTCCTCCCTCCTGTGGTGAGCTGCCAGCGCTTCCCCCCTGGCTCCCTTCCTCTTCCCTGCTTCCTGGCGGTGACGCTGGTCCCGATTTCCAGCTGCTCCCCCCTGAGTCCTCTCTGGCTCTGTCTTCCTGGGGTGCCCCCCTAGACTCCCCCCTTGCCCTCGCCACTGGTGCTCCTTTCTGTGAATCCTCTGATTCACTGGAAAGACTAGGAGATCTCGGGTCGTCGTCGTCACTCATCTTTTCTTCTGCCTCCTCCCCTTCGCTCTCTGTTTCCTCCCTTGCCCGTGCTTCTGCTCCTAAACCCCTGACATCCATCCCCCCCTCGAAGCCCCCCATTCCCCCCTCCCCTCCTTCCGGTGCTGGAGCTGGGGGCTGCTGTTGCAAAGGGACGAACGTCGGGTATCGGTCGCTTCCCGTGGCAGGCCTCCATCTGAAGTCTCCCGGGTCTTCCTCCCCGCTCTCGTCGACGACAGTCACCTCCGCTTCCATCTCTGTGCCGCCGTGCTCGAAACCAGGGTCGTCCCCGAAAACGTCCATGTCCGTCTCTCCCTCACTTCCTCCTGTCGGTGTTGCTCGTCCTGGGCCTTCCAGCCACCGTCTGCGCCACTGCTCCTCTGGCCTATCGTCCCACCAATACGAGGGTTCTGATGCAGATCCCGAGGGTGACCCCTCCGGGGAACGGACGTCTTGTGTCGGGTCCTCGTCCGAGTCGAACCCCCGGAAAGTGCTGGCCGAAAGTGTGGGCGTGAAAAGCCAGTCGTCAAAATATTCTGCTGGCATAGGTCTATGGGGAAAGAGGGCATGAAACTCGTCTTTGAGGAGAGGTTCGTCCAAGGCGTAGCCCGGCACCCAGCTGTTCGCACTGGCCGGGGTGCCCTCCTTGGCGAGAAAGTATTCTACCCCCTCTTCCCCCCATCTGGAGTCCAAAATCTCAGTGACTTCGTTGATGCGCTCCTTCTGTGCCACTTCCGCGTGCCCTGTTCTGTCTCTGACCGGACTCGGCGCTGTTCCGGGTTCCTGGAACCTGTGCGGTGCCTTGTAGGGAGTGAGCACCGATCTGTGGAATACCGGATGCATTCTGGAACCCTCCGGAAGTGCCAGTCTGAAAGCTACCGGGTTGACCTGCTCTTCGACTTGGTAGGGCCCCAGTTGCTTATGCCCTAGTTTCTTCTTGGCCAACGACCTGGCCGGCACTGCGTGGGCTGCTAACCAAACCCAGTCTCCCACGTGGAGCTCTTCTCCAACCCTTCTGTGCTTGTCTGCTTGTACCTTGTATGCGTGCTTGGCCAGCTCCAGGTGGCGCCTCAGCTGATCGTGGACCTCCTGCAGCTCCGACGCGAACGCATCTGCTGTCTGCGGCTTCCCCTCCCCCATTCTTTCCAGTCCCGGGAAGGTTCTGGGGTGCCTCCCGTTGTTGGCGAAGAACGGCGTGACCCCCGTGGACACGTGCTTCGTGTTGTTGTAGGCGAACTCGGCAAGCGGTAGGTAATCCACCCACGTCGCAGGCTGTTGATTTGCATAACATCTCAGGTACTGCTGCATGATGGCATTGACCCGCTCCGCTTGCCCGTTGGTCTGCGGGTGTCTCGCCGACGCCAGGTTGATCTTGACGTTCAGGAAGCCCATCAGCTTCTGCCAGAAATTCGAGATGAACTGCCGCCCCCGGTCGGACAGAATAGACCGTGGCAGACCATGAACCTTGAACACGTGGTCTATGAACAGTTTGGCGGTTTGCTCCGCCGTGGCCACCTTCGCACACGGAATGAAATGCGCCATCTTGGAAAACAGGTCCACCACCACCAGCACTGCCGTCTTGCCCCTTGAGCTGGGCAGATCCGTGACAAAGTCCAGAGCCACCCTTTCCCAAGGTTCGACCGGAGTTTGCAGCGGTTCCAACAGTCCGGCCGGCGGTTTGTGCACTGGTTTGGCCCTCTGGCAGGTGTCGCACCTCGCCACGTAGTCTGCGACCTCCCCTCTCATTCCAGGCCACCAGAAATCCCTGGCTACTAATTCCACCGTCTTCTCCTTGCCAAAGTGCCCGGCCGTGGGCGCGCCGTGCAGCTGCTGCAGCACCTTGGCTCGAAGTTCGTCTCCCGGCACGTAGATGGCCCCTTTTCGGATGAGCAATCCATCTCGTAGCCGGAAACCGTCGGCCGCTGCCTCGCCCCTTTGCACCTCTGCCATCTTTGCTTGTGCGAAGGAGTCCTCCTGCAACGCACGTCGCACCGCCTCTAGGTCCACGGTCGCCGCGGCGCACGCCCACACTGCTGGTGCGAAGATGTGCATGGCGGCCGCTGGCGTTGCGTCCTCCAGGTACTGTGGCTTACGGGAGAGAGCGTCTGCCATGATGTTGGTGTCCCCCGGGACATACTCTATTCGGAAGTCGAAGTTTGCAAAGAACTCAGCCCAACGTATCTGCCTCTGGTTCAGGAACTGTGCCGTGCGCCAGTGCTCTAGATTCTTGTGGTCCGTGCAAACCTGCACCGTGTGCTTGGCGCCGATCAGAAAGTGCCTCCACGCCTTGAACGCTGCGTGAATGGCCAGCAACTCCCTGTCCCAGATGGTGTAGTTCTGTTCGGACTTGCTGAGCTTCCTGGAGTAAAACGCTCCCGGTCGCCACACCCCCTGCGGGTCTTTCTGCAACAGGACCGCCCCCACGGCTCTGTCCGAGGCGTCTGTCTCCACCCTCATCGGCTTGCTGGGGTTGACATGAAGCAGCTGCTCTTCCGACGCGAAGAGACGCTTGAGTGCCTGAAAGGACTGCTCCGCCTGCGCTGTCCAAACGAACTTCTTCTTCTTGGAGCTAAGCGTGTCAGTGATGGCCGCTGTCTGCATCGCGAAGCCCTTGATAAACTTGCGATAGAAGTTCGCAAATCCGACAAACCGTTGGACCTCCTTCCGGTTGCGCGGACTCTTCCAATCCAACACCGCTCGAACCTTGGCGCTGTCCATGGCGAGCCCCTTGTCAGACAGCTTGTAGCCCAGAAAATCCACCTCCGGCACGTCAAATTGGCACTTCTCCAGCTTGGCGTAGAGCCTATGTTGCTTTAGCCTGCTCAGCACTTCCTTGACGTGTCCGTCATGCTCCTGCTGCGACTCCGAAAAGATCAGGATGTCATCTAAGAAACAGACGCACGTCTTGTAGAGAAGTCCCGCCAACACGTGATGCATAAACGCTTGAAAAACGTGGGAGCCATTTTGCAATCCAAAAGGCATAACTCTATATTCGTAGGTCCCCAGTGGCGTGAACATGGCTGTCTTCCACTCATCTCCTTCCCGCATGCGAATGAGGTTGTACGCCCCCCGCAGGTCCAACTTGGTGAACACTCTGCCCTTCCGTACCTTTGCGAGGAGGTCGTCAATACGGGGCATGGGGAAGTCCGATGGCCTAGTCAGACTGTTCAAAATCCTGTAATCCACTACCAGTCTTTTCTGGGGCGTGTCCCGCTTCTTAACAAAGAATACGGGACTGCCCCCCACTGCCCTGGACTCCCGGATGAAGCCGCGTTGCAAATTATGGTCAATGAACTCTTTGAGTTCCTGCAGTTCGTCCTCTGACATGGAATACAGTTTCCCTTTAGGCAGCGCCGCCCCCGGCAGCAGGTCAATTTTGCAGTCATATGGTCTGTGAGGGGGTAGCCTGTCTGCCTCCTTCTCGCAGAAAACTTCCAAAAATTCAGCGTACTTGTGTGGAATCGCTTGCAGCGTGCCTAGCAGCAGCTGTGACTCCTCTTCCTCTCCTTCCTGCCTGGGCACGATGCAGTGTTCAGCACAAAAGGAAGAGCCGAAGGTCAGCTGCCTCTGGTACCAAGCCATCGCTGGGCTGTGCTTGTCCAGCCAACTCATGCCCAATACAATGGGCGTGTCAGATAGTCGAGTGACGTTGAAGCTGATGATTTCTCTGTGATTCCCAAGTCGCATCACCATTGGTGGCGTCTGCTTCACCACTTGCCCCCCGAGCAGCTCCCTGCCATCCACCGTGACAACCTGCAGGGGCAGTGTGGCCGGCAGCAACTGCACAGCGTGCCTGTCGACAAAGTCCTGCCCTATAAAGTCCGCATTGCTGCCTGAGTCAATGGTGATTGGCACGTCCATGGTGATTCCATTGGGCAGTTGGAGAGACGCTGTGAGCCTCACTACTGGTTTGGGCGGGAGGGGGTTCACGGGCTGTAAAATCGCTGGGGACTGCGTCACTAACACGTCTGGCTGGGCCCCAGTGCCTCTTCCTCCAGCCAGACAGCCTCGTTTCCCTGCTGTGGTCCTCCTTGCTGTGTTGCTGCAGTCACCATTGCTGAGGCTGCAGTGAGCTTGTGGGGCCTCTGGGGACACTCTTTCGCCATATGCCCTGGCTCCTCACAGACGTAACACTTCCTGTTCCCTCTAGGAGGCTTCGCTTTCACTGCTGCTGGTGCTAGGGCTCTGGTTGCTGACTGAGCCCTTGCACCTCCCACCTCCATAGGTTCGGCTCCTCCTCCTGGCGGAGGCGTGGATTGCGCCCGCGCTGCTTCCCTGGGAAAGAAGGAGGGGCCCCCGGCTGGTTCGCGCCCTCCACGCCCTTCGTCCCTGTTCCACAGACGTCCTTCCAGCCTCACCCCCACTGCCAGTGCCCTCTGAACGACCTCCTGGGTGGTTCGGGGTCTCTCCCCCCTGGCGATCTCATCTTTAATCGAGTTATGCAGCCCCTCCCAAAAGAGGTCTCTTACAGGAGCCGAATCTCTGTCCCATTCCAGGGCACTGACCAAGGCGAAAAAGCGGGCATGGTACTGCCTGACGCTGGCCCTCCCTTGTCTCAGCCCATGCACCTCCTTCCGTGCAAGATCCACGTCAATACTTGATAAAAAACACCCATCCATTGCTTTAATAAAGGCATCTGCATTCTGTAGCGCCGGATCCTTATCTCTCCATAAATTGCGTAGCCATGCTCTCGCATCCCCATGCAGATGGGACATGATGAACCCCACTCTCTCTTGTTCATCTCTAAAGTCTTTATGCAGCAGTTGCAGTGCGCACAGTACGTCGGCTCTAAAGTTGGGATACTGTTGCAGGTTCCCATCGAAGTGAGAGACCAGCCCGCCTGTCCGTCTCGCCAACCCAATGCCCTCCTGCCGGGGTGTCTGCTTTGTCAGCACGTCTAACCTGACCTGGAGATCCCTGCAGGCTGCGGCTGCTTCCTCCTCCCTCTTCCTGGATGCTAGAGCCTCGGCGTTCAGTTGTGCCACCGCGTTTCTGAGTTCCTCTATCTGCTGCTCAGCCGTCATGTCGTCTGCCGTTCGTGAGCTTGCTAGTAGGCACCTGTGTCTCTCCCCTCCTCGAGGCTGTAGATGCCCACAAGTGGAGACGGAGCTTACTGTCAGAGCTGCTTGAAGATCCTAGCTCACAGAGGATCACGCTAGCCAGCGGTCATTAAGTAAAAGTCTTTATTGAATTACAGTTTCCATTCTCACGCTGCTGCGCGCAACTCTACGCCTAGTAGCTAGGTCGGCGAAGCTCCGTCTGAGTCTCCGCCCTGTGTGCACCAACTTAATATCCTAGCCTTGCTCCACCTTTTCCTCCTGACTGTCCGCCTCTGGGTCCCTCTACCCCCCGGGGCTTCTTCCTTCCGGGATTCTTCTGACGCTGACCCAGACCCTCCTGCCTCCTTGCGCCGGGCTTTAGGACCTGGCTCTCTTTCGGGGCTGCTTACTGCGCCGCCTTCCTCTGCATTTGAACTTGGCGCGCGCGCCCAACCTTCCACTTTCCTCTCAACCGTTTCTTCGCTCCCCGATGGAGGTGTGGCCATCCCCGACTCATGTCCTCCCTCCTGTGGAGGTGTGGCCACTCCTGACTCATGTCCTCCCTCCTGTGGTGAGCTGCCAGCGCTTCCCCCCTGGCTCCCTTCCTCTTCCCTGCTTCCTGGCGGTGACGCTGGTCCCGATTTCCAGCTGCTCCCCCCTGAGTCCTCTCTGGCTCTGTCTTCCTGGGGTGCCCCCCTAGACTCCCCCCTTGCCCTCGCCACTGGTGCTCCTTTCTGTGAATCCTCTGATTCACTGGAAAGACTAGGAGATCTCGGGTCGTCGTCGTCACTCATCTTTTCTTCTGCCTCCTCCCCTTCGCTCTCTGTTTCCTCCCTTGCCCGTGCTTCTGCTCCTAAACCCCTGACAATACCTCTCTTAGATTTGTTGGGATCTCTTTATCTAAAATACTTCATAGAAATGCCTCCGGTTTTTTCGTAAAAGTTATCCCCATCATCTTTTTTAATTCATCATATATTCCCCCCCCCAAAAAAAAAATCTTTATCTTTTCACACGTCCACCACATGTGGCTCATGTCACCGTTATTTCCTCCACATCTCCAACAAGCATTCGCCAAATTTTTATACATTCTTGATCATCTGGAAGGAGTGAGGTACCACCTATGAGCCATTTTCATCATGTTCTCTCTTATATTATAGCTGGCTGTAAATTTCTAATTTACATTCCATCAGTTTTCCCCATCTTTTAGCATAATTGGACGGCCCACATCTTGGGCCCACTTTATCATTGAAGCCTTAGCCTCCTCATCCATTACTTCGCAGTCTAAAAGAAGTCTATACATTTTTGCGATTATTTTGCTTTTACTATTCAGTAGTTCTTACCTTGCCAACAAAGGTCCGTATAGTAAAAGCCATGGTTTTCCCAGTAGTGATGTATGGAAGTGAGAGCTGGACCATAAAGAAGGCTGATCGCCGAAGAATTGATGCTTTTGAATTATGGTGCTGGAGGAGACTCTTGAGAGTCCCATGGACTGCAAGAAGATCAAACCTCTCCATTCTGAAGGAAATCAGCCCTGAGCGCTCACTGGAAGGACAGATCGTGAAGCTGAGGCTCCAATACTTTGGCCACCTCATGAGAAGAGAAGACTCCCTGGAAAAGACCCTGATGTTGGAAAAGATGGAGGGCACAAGGAGAAGGGGACGGCAGAGGACGAGATGGTTGGATGGTGTTCTTGAAGCTACTAGCATGAGTTTGATCAAACTGCGGGAGGCAGTGGAGGACAGAAGTGCCTGGCGTGCTCTGGTCCATGGGGTCACGAAGAGTCGGACACGACTAAACGACTAAACAACAACAAAAGTTCTCTTTCAAATCTTGAAGGCTCCTTTTCAAAACCTATCTGCTTATCCTGTCTGAACACTTCATTCACCTGGAAGTAATCTAGCCAACTAGAAAAGTGATCTTTTATTTTCTCATAACTTATCAATATTAGTTGACCCTCCTCCTCCCCCCTTAATATTGTGTTATACGTTATCCAGTTCTCTTTGATGTTGTGGCTTTTTTTAACAGCGATTGCTTCTAGTGGAGAGTTCCATCTTGGGGTTTTCTGTTCCAAATATCTTTTGTATTTTCCCCATACCTTATATATAGCATTTCTTATTATATGATTCGAAAAACTCCTATCCGTCTTTATTTTCCCATAATTAAGATAGCCATGCCACCCAAAACGGGTGTTGAAGGAAAGCATTGCTTTTGCACATGACCATGGCATGATGGGAAGCATTGCTTCTGCACTGTAGTGGTTGGGAGTTACTCGTGCGTAATCCTGCCCCGTTTGAGCATCGGATTGCCTGGTTAAACCCTCCGGACTGCACAGCCCATCTCAGCGTGGCTGCCCTTAGTCACTCGTAGAATCTGTCTTTGGGCGTTTCTTAAAGCGCTGCCAACATAAGAGTTGTTTGACGCCTAAGCGTCTCCACCTCTCACTGCGCGGGAGTCTCCTGCGCAGGGTGGGCGTGGGCAGCAGGGTGCTTGGGCTCTCCTCACTAACTTCCAACGAAGAGTCCTGGAGCCCCTGCAACTCCCTGTCCCGTTGCTCTCCTGGATCCCTGGTGTTACAATCATTCTCTTCCCCTCTTTCCCAGCTGAGTCTCCCCCTAGCGCTAGGACCTTCTCCTGCAGAATCAGAGACCCTCTCCTTCTCCCGTGTCTCTGGTGTCAGTTCCCTGACATCCACCTCTCTCCCAGGGCCCCCTTCACTCCCCCTCCTACCTGTGGGCTCTATTGTAGCCTCTGCTCTGGTCGGTGAGCCAAGAAAACCCCGGAATGAGCTGTCCTCCTCATCTGTGGGTGCGGAAACCTCTTCCCACCTGCTAAGGTTCCCACCCAAGGAATGACCCTCCCAATCCGATTCTTCTTCGGATTCTGAAAACCCTTCGAAGCTCTCTTCCTCCTCTGTGGTACCGAATTGTTCCTCCCAGAATCGCTCTAAGGGTTGGGGCTTATCTGGGAACCGTCGGTGGAACACTTCCACCATATGCTCGTTGCCAACTGCCTCTGCGGGCACCCACGTGTTTTCCGACCAGGGCTCTCCTTCCCACGCCACCAAGTACTCCACTTGCCGACCTCGCCACCTTGAATCAACTATCTCTGCGGCCGAACTTTGGTGTTCCCTTTCTTCTACCTGTGGTGGTGGCGTGACTTCTACCTCCCGCCCCTCGAATTCCCGCCCCTCTCTGTGTGGTGAGAGTAAGGACCTGTGGAACACGGGATGTATTTTCATGTTGTCGGGCAACCTGAGCTTGAACGCCACGGGGTTTATCTGTTGTATGACTTCAAATGGCCCCAGTCGTCTGGGCTGCAACTTCTTGCACCCTCCCTTAAAGGGTAACCCTTGAGTGGACAACCACACGTGATCCCCCACCCTTATGGTTGAATGAATGAATGAATGAATGAATTTATTACGGTCATAGACCAGAAGAAAAGAAAAAAAACATAAAAGGCAGCAATAATTTACAAGGGAATGATGGTGTCAATTAAAAGTTGTAAAATTATACATAAAAACAATACACATATACACACACACACACATATACATACTCATATATGCACTACAGTATATGTATGGGCTTAAAAAAAAGGGGGGGCTTATCCAGGGGTCAGATCTTTTACTTTTTTACAGCTAATGCCCTCCGCTTGATCGCGGCCGCAGAAAACTTGGCCACTTTCAGTGTTACTTCTGGGTTTTTATCTCCTAGTAGGATTTTCAGCCGCTGAGATTCAGATCGACCTGGAAATTTCTGAACGATAGGGGAGATAAACAGTAACCTGATATCCCCGTAAAGGTCGCAGTGTAACAGCACATGTGAAGCCGTTTCCACCTCCTTCAGACCACATGGGCAAACTCGTTCAGCATAGGGTGTGCCCTCGTATCTGCCCTTTAGTAAGGCAGATGGCAATACATCAAATCTGGTAAGGGTAAACGCCCGCCTATATTTTGCGATTTGTAGGTCCAGCAAATATGGGGTTAGATTAAACCCTTTTCCATAATCTTGGATAGCTGGATATTTATCTATCTTGCTCATATGGTCCTGAAGCTCTACATCTCCTATTCGCTGGCTCACCATCATTTTAGCCTTTTCAAAGCCTGAGGCTATGAGTTCTTGTGAGGAAAGCCCCAGGCCCCTCAATTTTTCATAAAGCGACAATCTCCATTTAGACTGGAACGGGTCTAGTAGAGTCAATGGAGCCACTCCCACTGGGAAAAATATGAGTTTTAGCCAGAAGTGAATCTTCAGGATCCATATCCTGGCATTAATAGGGAGTTGGCCTACCTCCAGCCTAATGGCAGTGTTAGAGACACAGGTAGGTAACCCTAGTAGGGAACGATAAAATTTAGTTTGTACAGATTCCAGGGACTTGAGTTTTTGACAATTAAATATCTGGGTGCCATACGTCAATTGTGGAAGTATTTTTGCAACAAAGACCTGGGAGGCAGCAGGAACATATTGACCTCCTTTTCTGTAAAAGAATCTTATGATAGCTCTGGAAGATCTTTGCGCATTTACAATGGAATTCTTAATCTGATGGCACCAAGATCCCTTCTCATCAAAAATTATTCCAAGATATCTAAAAGATGTTACTTGCTCAATAGGTTGGTTATTAATTTTCCATTTATGTCGGAGTTTTCTCTTGGAGAACACCATAATTTTTGATTTAGTGTAATTTATTATTAGGTGTTCAGCTTCGCAATACTCTGTAAGAGCTCGTAGAAGTTTTCTTAGACCCACACAAGAGAAGGAAATAAGTGCCGCATCATCCGCGTACAAAAGGACCGGGATTGGTGTATTATTTAGATTTGGGGAATGAGTACTTGCTTCCTCCATCTTTCCGACTAAGGAGTTTATATAGAAGTTAAAAAGAATAGGGGCAAGAACACAGCCTTGCTTGACACCATGGGAACTTTGGATTTCCTTTGATAGGTTCCCATAACGGTCGCATCTAACACGGATCCGAGTATTTTCATGTAGTCTACGGATAAGAAGCAAAAGACGTCTATCGATGTTTGTGACATTTAGTTTTTCCCAAAGTCTGTGCCGGGGTATCGAGTCGAAGGCTGATTTGAAATCTATAAAGGCTACATAGAGAGAGCCTCCTTTCTTTGAGGTGTATTTCTCCACTAGATGTTGCAATACCAATCCTTGGTCTAGAGTTGATCTATGTGCCCTGAAACCAGCCTGGGCTTCCTTTAGGATGTGCTCCTGTTCCAGCCAGTCCGCAAACTTTTCACGTAAGTGAGTTGCATAAAGTTTGCTGATGATGCTTAAGAGACTGATTGGTCTGTAATTGGCTGGATCAAGTTTACAGCCTTTCTTGAATATGGGAACGATGATTGCCAATCCCCAGTCCTCTGGTATTATTGCTGTTTGATCTATGCTGGTGAAAAGGGTGGCAAGGACTGGGGCCCACCAGTCAATATTGGCTTTGAGAAGTTCAGGAGAGATGTTATCTGCTCCCGGGGCTTTTCTGTGTTTGAGTGCCTGAATAAGCCTCCTAATCTCCGCGACCGACACCGGAGGCCACTCATCACCTGCCGCACACTGTATTAGTGGCTGTGTCAAAGGCAGAGCTGAATATGAAGATTGGAAAAATGCCTCCCAAGTCCCTGCAGGTATAGTATACTCCACTTCTGAGGAAGTAGATCGCACTCCATTTGCTACCAGTCTCCAGAAGGTGGCCGAATCTCTCTCTCTGGATGCATCTATTAGGCATTTCCATTCTCTTTTCTGTGCCAGGAGTTTTTTGTTTTTGATCAAAATTTTATAATTCCGTTTATCTTCAAACCAGCCCGTGGGGAGTTGGGGTAAATTGGCAGATCTATAATTCTTGTATTTTTTCAGTAAATTTAGCTTCATATCCTGACATTCTTGATCAAACCAGGGTTTGGAGTTTTTATATACTGAGGATTGCCTACTTGGCCTGTTCCTTTTTTCCTTCAGGGAATCTTGAAGGAGTAAAATTAACTCCTGAAATAAATTTATCTTTAATTCATGGCTTGAGGAAGTTATAAGGTTTTCTCTCTTAGTGAGGAATTCCTTTGAGCATAGCCTGCTTGAAATTTCCTTATGCAGTTCATCTGTCCATCTAATGCGCGAATATCTGAGCTCCAAAGCTGTAGGGCTCGAATGCTCGATTTTTTCAGCGCAGGATAAATCCTTTCCCGCAGCTACGAGTGCACTTAATGGCAGATGATCACTGTCTAAGCGCTCCTCCACTTTGCATTCCAGAACTTTGTTTTGAAGATCATACGACACGATTATATAATCAATTGTGGAGGCGCCATTGTTAGATATAAATGTGAATTCTCCGACCTTCTCCCCCTCTGTACGGCCATTTAATATAACCAGGTCCAACTTATTGACCAAGTGTAGTAGGCATAAGCCGGCATAATTGCAGCCTTTATCCTTTGAGATTCTAGCTGGTATTGGGTGGGTTTCCTCTATAATGGGGACTGTTTCGTGGAAATGGGCACACAAAGCCTCATCAGATTGTCCAGTTCTGGCATTTAGGTCGCCTGCCACCACTACAGAGGCATCAGGAAATTGATTTAGTAGTTTGTCAAGATACTGTTCTAACTGAGCCCAAGTATTTCTTATCAATCTTTTCTCTCTTTGTGGGGGTAGGTATACATTAATCAGCAGCCAGCTGTGGGTTCTCCACTGTACTTGCACAGCTGTGGCCAGATGGTCTAGTGGGTCTAGTTTTTTAAATGTGGCCCTTAGCCTTATTGAGATTAAAGTAACTAACCCACCTTTAACTCGCCCCCCTCTAGTACTTAAAAGACCTGGGAGGGAGAACGCAGAAAAACCATTTAACTCCACTTCACTTGTGCTCCAGGTCTCCTGGAGAAACGCAATGTCATGTCTCTGGATATATTTAGCAAAGGATTGGTCAGAAACCCTCTTTTGCCAACCTGCAATATTCCAAGTTAGCAAGGCAAGGTTGCACGTTGTCTTGCCAAAAATTGATCTTAGTCAATTTGCCTTTGAAAGATTTTTTGGGCCTATCTTTTTATCTGTTGGTTGGATTTCATTCATTTTGGCAATGTCCATAGATGTATTATCGCCCAGGTACTCAATGGAATCAGTTGAAGGGTGCAGCGTGCTAACATTAGTGATCAGTACTCCTTTTTTTGGCGAATCTACCTTGAGGTGTTCTATTTGACTGATACCAAGTTCATCCTCATCCAGGTATCTCATGCTGGTCCAAGAGCGTGTTGTGGTTGTCATAGGGATGGTTTCCTTCTTAGATGGTAGATTGTTGCTGTCCCTTACGCACTGTGTTAGATCTGTTGCTGTCAGGTTTATCTCTGCAGCTGCAGAGGTATTATAAGGGTAGTCTTTCGTGGTTGCCATAGGGATGGTTTCCTTCTTAGATGGTAGATTGTTGCTGTCCCTTACGCGCTGTGTTAGATCTGTTGTTAACAGGTTTATCTCCGCAATTGTAGAGGTATTATAAGAGTAATCTTTCATGAGGTCTGTCTTGGCTTTTTCAGAGAGGTTCTCTTTCTTCAATTGGTCCGTTGCCGGTTCTTTCTCTCTTACTTTTTCCTGAGCATTCATCTCTGTTAACTTATTTCTAAGGGTCTCCAATCTTCTCAAGATCCCTTATGGTTTCCCCTTCCCTTCGGTGTTTATCTGCTTGCTTCTTGTAATTGGCTTTGGCCCTTTCTAGGTTCATCTTGAGCTGTTGATGTAACGCTTCCATTTCTTCCACAAACTGCTCAGCTGCGGGCACACTTCAGCTCTGTTCCTCATTACCCGGGAATGCCCTGGGATGACACCCATAATTGGCCAAAAATGGACTCATTCCTGTGGATACATGTTCAGCGTTATTGTACGCTGCGTTATTGTTCAGCGTTATTGTACGCAAATTCTGCTAATGCTAGTTTCTCTACCCAATCATTCTGCCTCTCGCTCACGTAGCAGCGTAAGTATTGCTGGAGTACGCTGTTTGCCCTTTCCGCTTGCCCATTGGTTTCTGGGTGTCTCGCGGTCGAGAAGCTGACCTCGACTTGCAGTAGGCTCATGAGCTTCCTCCAGAACCGGGAAGTAAATTGTTTTCCGCGGTCTGACAGAACCCTCAAGGGGGCGCCATGCAGCCTGAAAATGTTTTCTACAAACAACCGTGCCTTTTCTTCCACCGTCACCGCATGTGAACAGGCGATGAAATGGCACATTTTGTTTAGCAAGTCGACTACTACCATCACTGCTGTTTCCCCCCTCGATTTGGGCAAATCCGTCATGAAATCAATTGACACCACCTCCCAGGGTTTGTTGGGTGTGTGTAAGGGTTCCAGCAAACCTGCTGGTACAGTGCGTTCCCCTTTGGCCCTCTGGCAGCGGTCACACCCTCTTACATATTTGCGTACATCTTCCCTCACCCGTGGCCACCAAAATTGTCGAGTCACCAGCATCATGGTTTTGTGTTGCCCAAAGTGCCCCGCTGTGGGGGTGTCATGTAGTTGCTTGAGTACCATTCTTCTTAGAGCCTCCCCCGGTAAGTACATCGCCCCCTGTAGTACAACACCCCTTCCTTCTCTTCAAACCCCTCTGGTGCTCCCCTCTCCTCTTGGAGTTCCCTGATTTTTGTTCATGCGAATTCATCGTCCCTAGTGAGTCCTGCCAGTTCTCTCGTGCCCACTAGAGTACCCCCACACACCCATCGGTCCTCAGGTATGACGTGTCGGGTCTCCGGCGGCCCCTCTCCTTCGAAGTACTCTGGTTTCCGCGAGAGCGCATCTGCTCTCACGTTTTGCTCGCCTGGCACATACTGGATTTCGAAGGAAAACTTGGAAAACTCCTGCGCCCAGCGAATCTGTCTCTGGTTGAGCACCCGTGCTGTCCGCCAATATTCCAAGTTCTTGTGATCTGTGCAGACCTGGATCTTGTGCTGCGCCCCTATCAGCAAATGGCGCCACCGACGAAAGGCGGCGTAAATTGCTAGCAGTTCTCGGTCGTACACGGTGTAGTTTTGTTCCGACTTGCTCAGCTTCCGCGAGAAAAAGGCGCACGGTTTCCATTCTTGCTTGTTCAGTCCTGGCTGCAACAGAACCGCCCCGATGGCTCTGTCTGACGTGTCCGTCTCCAACCTCAGTGGTTTCTCCAAATCCACATGTAGTAATTGTTCTTCCGACGCGAACGCCTTCTTCAATCTTTCAAAGGATTGCTGGGCTTCCTCCGTCCACACAAACTTTCTTTTACTACTGAGACAGTCCGTGATTGGCGCCGTCAAGTGTGCAAAGTTCTTGATGAACTTCCTGTAGAAATTGCCAAAACCTAGGAACCTCTGCACATCCTTTCGTGTCTTTGGGGTTTTCCACTCCAATACTGCTTGCACCTTGCTTGGGTCCATCGCTAAGCCTTTGTCAGATAACTTGTACCCCAGGAACTCCACCTCTCAGGCATGAAACTGACATTTCTCTAGCTTGACCCACAACTGGTGTTTCCGCAAGCGTTGTAGCACTTCCCTGACATCTCTCACATATTGCTCCTCATTTTCTGAATATATCAAGACGTCGTCCAGGAATGCTACACAGTTCTTGTAAAGCAGAGACCCCAACACGTGGTGCATGAACGCTTGAAAACAGGCGGAGCCTGACTGTAATCCGAAAGGCATAACGAGATATTCAAAGGCCCCCAGGGGTGTGAACATGGTGGTCTTCCACTCATCTCCCTCTCTCATTCGGATTAAGTTGTAAGCCCCCCTAAGGTCTAGCTTGGTGAAAATCTTTCCCTTCCTCACTCTCGTCAGAATGTCGTCAATTCTGGGCATAGGGAAAGTCACAGGTTCTGACACCAAATTTACCCCCCGGAAGTCCACGACCAGCCTCGGTTTATCAGTGTCCTTTTTGTCCACAAAAAATACTGGACTGCCCCCCACTGCCTTTGACTCTCTTATAAACCCTCTCTTTAGGTTCTTGTCGATAAAGTCCCGTAACTCCTTCATCTCCCTGTCTGACATGGCATACAACTTACCCACCGGCAGCTGCGCCCCAGGGAGCAAATTGATCTGGCAATCGAACGGCCTGTGGGGTGGCAGTCTATCTGCCTCCTTTTCACTAAAAACCTCCTTCAGATCAGCATATTGTGGTGGCACCTTCCCTTTACCCTCCACTGCAGTGCTTGCCACTCTGGCTACGCTCATCCTTGGCGTTTCCACGCCTAGGCAGTGCTGCAGGCAGTAGTCAGACCCAAAGCTGACGGTCCTCTGATGCCACGCCACCACCGGATCATGTTGCGCTAGCCAGCTCATCCCTAATATTATTGGGGGACCCGCTAATGAGGCAACGTGGAAGGCGATTGTCTCTGAGTGCCTAGACACTCTCATTCTCATCGGTGGGGTCTGGTGGGTAACTTCCCCCCCAATCAGTTCCCTCCCATCAATGTTGGTGACTTGCAAAGGAGCATCCAACGGTAGCAGGTGAAGCTGATGCTCTAAGGCAAAGTCCCTGCTAAAAAAGTTGCATGAGCTTCCTGAGTCCAGCATACCCTGAACCTTCACTGGGTGCCCATTTGGGAGTTCAAGCACCACCTCAATGGCAATTGCTGCTCTTGGAGAATCTGGTTTGGGCACATTCATTGGTTGTTGGCTCGGCTGCTGTGCCCACTGATTGGCAGCCAAGCATTTCCGTTTCCCTGCTCCGGAGTCTGGGGTTCCTCCTCCTCACCCCCCACGGCCCCCACCATCCCTCGCCAGGCCTTTCTTTGTGGGCAGACTCTGGCAAAATGTCCTGGCCATTGGCAAAGGAAACATTTCTTGGTCGTTTTTACATCCTTTCCCTCCTTTTTGCGACTCTCGCTGGAGTTTGAAACTTTCTGGGCGCGCGCACCGCCTATTTCCATTGGCTCCGCCGGCGGGGAAAGCTGCCTAGGTATTCTAGGAATGCGGTAGTCATGACAACGCTGCTCTCTCCCTTCCCGCCTCTCTTGAGCCCGCGCTTCCTGTCTTACGCCAATCGCAAGGGCTGCCTTGGTCAGCTGATCCATAGACTGTGGGCGGGGTGCGCGCGAAAGCTCATCTTTGACCGTTGGTGACAACCCCTCCTCAAATAGCATTTGTATGGGTTCCGGGTCCAGCTGCCACCCCAGGCGATGCACGATCATGGCAAAACGTGACCAATAGTCTCTAACTGACCCTTCTCCCTGCTTACAGCTCAGCAGTTCCCGTTTGGTCACACTCTGTTGCACATCGCTACTGAACATAGCGTCCATCGCCTCAAAGAATTTCGATAGATTCTCCATGGCGTCATTCTGCGTCGCCATAAGCGGTCGAATCCACTCTCTCGCCCCGTCCTGCAAGTGCCCCACAATATAAGCAACTTTGGCTGCATCATTTTCAAAATCGTTTTGCTGCAGCTTCAAGGCATATTCTATTTCTGTTCTAAACGCCCCATACTCTTGGGGCTTTCCCCCAAACTTGTGCACCAGTCCCGGTACCTTCCTCGCTATGGGGGTGGGTTTCCCCTGAGCATCCAGCGACCGTCGTTCGTCCAGCCTCGCCGTCAGGATGGCTATGTGCTCTTCCAAATCGCGGTTTCTCTCCTCCAGCGATTGGCCTCCAGCCGCCCCTCTCGTGGCTCCGACTTCTCCGGTCTTACTCATGATGCTCCCTTCTGCTTGTTGCGCACGAGCAACTTTCAGTGACAGACAGATTGCTGCAGTGGTTGGGAGTTACTCGTGCGTAATCCTGCCCCGTTTGAGCATCGGATTGCCTGGTTAAACCCTCCAGACTGCACAGCCCATCTCAGCGTGGCTGCCCTTAGTCACTCGTAGAATCTGTCTGTGGGCGTTTCTTAAAGCGCTGCCAACATAAGAGTTGTTTGTATCTTGGCTCACAGTCAGAGGTACCTGGCCTCCCCCGAGGCAATTGAGCGAGATACTGTGTTTACCTTCCGTTTGCAACTGCCGGCAGGCTAGGTAAACAAACCGGCGATTCTTCTCATTAGACGTGAGAAAAACACACCCTCTGCTTCTTCTTCTTCTCTCTCCCTCCCTGCATTCTCCCAGGGAGGGGAAATGAGACAGACAGGAGTCCTATTTACATGTTTTATTCCTGTCACTCTAGCAGTACATAGAAATGTGACTGCTCCCTTCAGACTCCATCAGAAGAGACTCACACTCCTCCCCTGTACTTCCAGCACAGGTCAGATGACACACTGAGCTAACATCCGGTGCTCAGTACAGAGAATAGGCTCCACCTTTTCCCCAGCAGTACATCTGCAAAACACAACATCCTGTTTTGCATTCCAGCCATCTGGAGCTGGCTTTTGCCTTGGTGCTTTTTCCTGACATCCTCCCCCAAAAGCATCAATAGGCAAAACATGATCCAGAGAAGAGAACAAACAGTTGTTATACATATAACAGTCCCCTGTTGTTTCAGTTCCACCCTTGGAACTCCCCACCACTGGTTTCACCAGTGTACCTCTCTGGTTGTTTGGCTTCCAAGGAATGAGTGCTTCTGCATTACCTTGGCTTGCTACTCTCTGTTGTGTCTTTGTCTCTGACTTAGACACTGCTTTAACCTGCTTTGAGTTGTTAACAATAGCAACACATGCAACAGCTAAGTTAGCAAACTCTTTTGAGTACCTCTTTGGTGGTACACCCTTTGTAACTCTCTCACACCTGCGTATGAGGTTCTGATCCTCTGTGCTCACTGGTTCAACCTCTGGACTTTGTTGAGAACCAGTAGCATTGGCTAACAGTGGTTCTTCCTTCACCTGTGAAGGCCTATCCATTGTGTGAGATTTTCTCTCAATGACTGTTACAACTGAACTCTCTGAGCTATCACTGTCATCGTCAGTACCACTGTAATCTGTGACATCAGAAAAATCATCATCCTCATCATCTGAATCGTTTCCTGTGGGAAATGTGTGTTCTACAACCCGCTCTTGTTCAGGAGCACTCTCTAGGAACTTTGTGAGAATCACCTGACCAGATTCAGACAAAATTACTCTGTAGAGACCCTTTTCATATCCCACAAAAATGCCTCTGGCATTCTTTACTCCACCTGGAGCTTCTGTTCTCACACGAGACCCGAAAACCTTGAAATAGGCAACAGAAGGTTTTCTATTGAACAGCTTCTCAAAAGGAGAATATCCCAACTCTGTTGAGACCTTTCTCAACCACACATGAAGATAGGACGCTAGCGATTCGGCCCAATATTCATGTGGCAAATGTGAACTCAGCAATTGCGCATTCATCCCCTTTTGCAATTCTTTGTTCACCCTCACACAGACCCCCCTGTTCCACGCTTCGGTCGAAACAGCAACTTTGTGGTCTATCGCTTTTCCATCCAGGAACTTCTGAAACTTCTGTAACAGAAAAATTTGCTTCTCATCTGTGAAAAGACAATCAATGTTAGCATCATGCATATTTTTAACCTTGTCACAAAACTCCTGAAACTTTTCTAAAGTTTCTTGCGGTTTCTCCATCAAATAAACCCAAGAATAATTAGTGAAACAATCTACACACAAAAGGTAATATTTTGCACTGCCCCTAGATGGTTCTAGAGGACCAATCACATCAGCATACACCCGCTGAAATGCTCTGTCGACCTTCTTGGTCACCTTCCTGGTGCTCACACTAGTCACGCCTGCAAAAGAGATTTCGTTAGAATCAGAAGAATTACATTTCATGTAATCACTTTGATCAAAAGTCAACAAATACAGTCCATCTTTCTCTTTGGCAGTAAGAAACAGTTCTCCATCTTTGTAGATCTTGCAGCTTTTAGCATCATAGGACAGTTTCAGTCCTTTCTTTGCAATCTGCGACCCACTCAGCAGATTAAATCTCAGTTCTGGAACCAGGTAAACATCGCTTATAGTCAAGTTCAGACTCTCAAGATACACAGTCCCAATTCTGGTTGCTTCCAACTCCTGACTGTTGGGCTGTTTCACAGTGAAGCTTTGCTTCTTCAACGTCGAAAACAGTTGTCTGTGTGGGCACAAATGTTTTGTACATCCAGTGTCGATTATAAAGGCGTTCCCAACATCTGGCGTGGTTCCTTTCGCCATCATAGCCTTTGCAGGTTTCACCTGGCACTTAGTACGGCTTTTGCCTGACGCCTCAGGCTTCGTAGAGCTGCTCTTCGCTCCTTTTGACTGGTGTGGCTTTCTACAGTTTCGCTGTAGATGCCCAGTCTGTCCACAATTGTAGCATCGGACAGCACTCAATGCTACACCATGCTTCCCAGTAGCATCATCAGTGGGGAGATTTGAACTCTGTTCTTCCCTCCCCCTGTCCTTCACTTCCAGTGCAGCAAGTCTGTCGTGTTCATTCAGGACCACAGCACACACTCTTTCTGCGGTTAGCTGCGCGGCCGGTAGGCAACCAAGCTGACTGGCAACAACCTTATAGGTCCGATTAAGGCTGTTTATCATCATGAAGCAAAATACTTCCTCCTGTAGACGGAAATTGCGTTCCACCATCTGTTGACGCAGAAACTTCATTTCTGTCAGGTGCGTTTGAACATCTCCATCAGGCGCAAGTCTCAGATTGGTTAACTTCTCAAAATACAGCAACGCTGAAGAACCAGCATCTCTCTGATGCATTGTACGCAGCGTGTCCCAAACCTCTTTCGCATTTTGTAAATGCTGGATATGCACAAGCTGCTGATCTGAGACACACAGAATTATAGCAGTCCTGGCCCTCACGTTCCTTGACTCCCAACCTCCGGTTGGTGCTGCAGGGATGGGGTTTTCAATTACATCAAAAAGCCTCTGATTCTGCAGCAGGGCCTTCATCTTTACAGACCAAGATGAATAATTGTCATTGGTTAAGGGAGGTGGGTAAGGCAGAGCTCCCTTCTTGGCATCCATCTTGAAGCCAAGCCTCCAGCTCACACTCTCAAACAAGCTGTAAAATCCAACAGTTGTTTTTTCCTTTCTCAAGCAGGCAAACTGCAAGTTGTTTACGCTCTTCGGCACCTGGCAGCTAAACTCTGGCTGCTATGGAAAGTCCCTCCAAGAGCTCGTAAACCTTGTAGCCAAAACACTCAGTGGTTTTGTTTCGCTTTTCTCAAGCTCACAGTCCAGCCCCTCTGCCAGTAACTTTCCACCACCGTTACTTAGCAAGAGTGCATTCAGGACTTCTTATCTTAACCACAAGAATTTGTGGAATGCAGGCTTCAGCCTCTGAGCTGCAGGCCTTTCCTTCCGGAGCTTTTGTTTTTCCAAAACGCAGCTCCCATGAACCAGGGAATTAATCAACCTGCGTTCACACTTTTAGCCCGAAATGCAGCATACCTTGATCTCCGTTGCTTGGAAAACACCTTCCTCTGGGTCTGTTCAGCCTCTGGCTTCTCTCAGACGCTTGCCTTCTCCCTTGGAGCAGAGGAGGACAAATCACCAGCCTCTCATGCAGATGTCCGATGAATCGCAACCATCCGAAGGCTGCCATATGTTAGTATCTTGGCTCACAGTCAGAGGTACCTGGCCTCCCCCGAGGCAATTGAGCGAGATACTGTGTTTACCTTCCGTCTGCAACTGCCGGCAGGCTAGGTAAACAAACCGGCGATTCTTCTCATTAGACGTGAGAAAAACACACCCTCTGCTTCTTCTTCTTCTCTCTCCCTCCCTGCATTCTCCCAGGGAGGGGAAATGAGACAGACAGGAGTCCTATTTACATGTTTTATTCCTGTCACTCTAGCAGTACATAGAAATGTGACTGCTCCCTTCAGACTCCATCAGAAGAGACTCACACTCCTCCCCTGTACTTCCAGCACAGGTCAGATGACACACTGAGCTAACATCCGGTGCTCAGTACAGAGAATAGGCTCCACCTTTTCCCCAGCAGTACATCTGCAAAAAACAACATGCTGTTTTGCATTCCAGCCATCTGGTGCTTGGTGCTTTTTCCTGACAGTTTGACGCCTAAGCGTCTCCGCCTCTCACTGCGCGGGAGTCTCCTGCGCAGGGTGGGCGTGGGCAGCGGGGTGCTTGGGCTCTCCTCACTAACTTCCAACGAAGAGTCCTGGAGCCCCTGCACCTCCCTGTCCCGTTGCTCTCCTGGATCCCTGGTGTTACACTCATTCTCTTCCCCTCTTTCCCAGCTGAGTCTCCCCCTAGCGCTAGGACCTTCTCCTGCAGAATCAGAGACCCTCTCCTTCTCCCGTGTCTCTGATGTCAGTTCCCTGACATGCACATAACTGTGGCATGATGGGAAGTCTTGCTTCTAAGCTTTGTTCTGCTCATGCTGCACAAACCGTGCTGATGCTAAGACATTCCCTCATCACCCTGGTACGTTCTGTTCACCTTGAGTTCACACCATATCAATCTGTACTTACCCCTCCTTGTACATTCCTTTTCGTACCACTCTGGTACGGGCAGTCCGAAACCATGTCTGTGTAAACTCCGCGTTCCTTTTCCCAACCTTTAACCTGTCTATGACTGTCTTATATGCAATAATTAATGTCTTATATGCAACCCTTGTTAATCAATCAGCAACAAGCACACACGTGGCAAACGCTGTATAATATCCAATAAAAGGGAGTCTCCAAGGCTTGCTCGAGAGACGCCTCCCGTATGACACCTACCTACTCGTCTGTCATTAATTTCAACCCAACATCTGGTGACCCTCGACGTGCCAGATCCCTTTATGCAGCCTCATACTTCACTCGACTGGAAAAGTCTCAGCGCGCTACACCGTGAGTATGGGGGGGGGGGGAGCTTACAAAGTCCCAAAAAGAGCATGCTAAAGAACTGTTTCATTTAGTCAGACAGAGAGTAGCAGGTGCGCATATTTCCTTGAAAGAAATTGTACGATTGTTATGTCATATTGCTTGTGAGTGCCCCTGGTACCCAGAAATAGGGTCCTTGGGGATGGAGACTTGGCAAAAAATCGGAAAAACCCTCTTCGCAGAACCAAGGGCTCCGATTCATTGTCTGCTCACTTGGCAGAAGTGTGCGGATGCCGTAGCTAGATTAGGTCCCCAGGCGTCTCCGTCGGCACCTGCACCAGACAATTCCCCACCAACTGCCCTGCCACCTGCCCTTTTAGCCGCAACAGACAATCTACCTCCTTACCCAAAGCTTTTGGAGGAGGCGGGGTGGGCCGGGGAACTGCCGTCTGCTTTCCCTATTTCTTATACTAACCCTGGCACTGCACAACAACAAATTATGTATGAGACGCTTCCTTATTCTATTCTGAGAGAATTAAAGAAAGCCATTACTGATTCCGGCCTAAAATCCACTTATGTGACAGGAATGCTAGAGGGAATAGCAACTGGTTATACAATGCTACCTCAAGATTGGAAAGATCTGATGCACATGCTGTTATCCCCGGCTCAGTATGTAGTTCTTGAAAGTGAATTTAAGTATTGCGCAGTAGCCCTGGCTGATCCACAGCATTCAGCCAACCAACTCTTTGGTGCTGGTCCGTATGATAATATACCAGCCCAAGCGCAATTAACACCTTTACATTTTAGTCGCACCGCGACCTGTGTGCAACGCTCCTTTTGCAAAGTCCCTGTCTCAGGACAACCACTTAGCTCCTTTGTTAATATTATGCAACAACATTCGGAGCCCTACCATCAATTTATAGATAGATTGAAAGAATCAGTCACTAGGCAGATTGATGACACTACAGCTCAAAATGAATTGATGAAAAAATTGGCTTTCGAAAATGCAAGTACTGACTGCAAAAAGGCTTTGCAGTCGATCATACATCGCCCTAAATATGACCTGGCCGATATGATTCAAGCCTGTGCAGATGTTGGAAGGCAGAGTCATGCGATGTCCTTGCTTGCCGGTGCCATCCAGGCTGGCAACAAGCCCACTGGGAACTGCTTCAACTGCAAGCACCTAGGTCATTTTGCTAAACAATGCAGAGCCCCTGGCGGGGGTGCAAACAGGAATGGTGATGCCAATAAGGCTAAGCTTTCCAAGAAATGCCCGAAGTGTGGTAAAGGCAAATCAGTGCAGGAGTTCGGGAAACTCCTTAGGGTTTAAAGAAGGGTGAGTCCTGGGCGCATTTGGTGGTGCTCCCTTCTCACCCTACTGTTTCTATTATTGATAGTAATTTGCACGAGCTCTCTCCTTTTTCTCCACAGCTGTTAGCTGTAATCCAGCGGAGTGGTCATCAGAAACTTCTTTGTAAGTACAAGATAAATGGCAAGGTTCTGGAAGGCTTGATTGACACAGGCGCGGACATTTCTGTAATTTCCAGTAGTTGCTGGGACCCCACGTGGCCCCTTGAGTCTGCCTCTGCCGTTTGGGGTGTAGGTGGACCTCAAACCTCTTCCAAAAGCGTACAGTGGCTGCCTGTTTCTCTGCCTGATAGCTCTGAAACCATTGCATATATCCAGCCCTGTGTGTTAAAAATCCATCTCAATCTGTGGGGCAGAGACTTACTACAACAATTACAAGCTACCATTCAATTAAATGAGTAAGCTTGCACTCCCCCTCCACTGCAAATCAACCACCCCAGTATGGGTAGAACAATGGCCCATAACGGGGGAAAAGCTACTTGCTTTAGTGCTCATTTTCAGCGTTTTGTTTTTGCCTCTTTCTGCTTCCGCTCTTAATAGCGGTAACTCCACACCAACAAATGTGTGGGAATCTTTTGCAAAGACCCTCAATCTTTCTTCCTTTTGCCTAACCCAACAGGTATCAATAGGTGAAATCCTTGGCTCCTGCCTTATCCCTGTTTGCCATGACCATTTTGACATACAAAATGATACCTGGTTTTTCTCATCCCTACCCCAAAATGATTCTCTCCGCACCCTTGGTTATTCCAGTTACCACAACTGGGGTAACCAAGTGCGCCGACGCCCACCTTTGGCCATTGATTTGTTGACCCCATACGTGGCTTCTTTTAATGTCACCTGTGCCCGTATGGTCAATTGCACAAAATCCAACTGTGTGAAAATGGGCAAGGATAATTTCCACTGCTCTAATTATGTAAATATTTCTTATGTATATAAATACACAGAACTACCTGCTGGCTGGTTCTGGACGTGTCCTGGCTATACATTTAAATTACATTCCAGCAAACATCAGCCATGGCACACCCTGCTGCTTAAGCCGTTTGTCCATCGTATTACCCAAAAAGCATCATTTGACCCGCTCTCGATATCGCCGCTCTATTGCATTGACTAACGATTGTGACGATTCAATTTCTCTTCCCAGTAGGTCTGAATATATCTCTTTAGCTGTTTCTCTCCTAGGAGTCCCTGGATTGGCTGTGCGCAATAGTAGGAACATTAACTCTTTAGCTTGTTCTGCAGCAAAAGCCCTGAATTTTACTTCTCAAGCGCTTCATCTTCTAAATAAAGAGCAGAGTGAACTCCAGCATGGCCTTCTGCAGAACCGCACTGCTATCGATTATCGATTGATGCTTCATCATTACGGCCGTGAACAAGTGGACGACATGTGTTGTTTTAATATTACTGATAATTCCAAAGCCATCCAAAAGCAAATCTCTCATTTGCAAAATCTTACACACCACATTAAACAGGACGTTGGACTTTCTGGCCTGTGGGACTCATTCACCCAGTGGCTCACTGGCTGGTTGCCAAACCTGAATTGGCTTCGTAATCTCTTTCAATATGCCATTATTATAATATGTATATTGATTTTGCTATGTTGCTTCCTCCAATGCATTCCTGGACTCATAAGTCTTTTGTCTCGGCTTCTCTCTCCCCCTCAGCCACCCAATAAAATCATTGCTGCCTACTTTGCGAAATTGCAGCACCAGCAGTAAACATTAGGGGAGATGTGGTGAACTTATTTTGGGCATGCGCTGGCATACCACGTATCCCGAAATATTTTTGTCCTGTCAACCCTGGCGAACTTGTTTCGGGCATGCGCTGGCATACCACGTATCCCGAAGTATTTTTGTCTTATTCACCCAGAACACCTCGCAAATAAGAAAAGAAAGGGGGAGATGAAGGAAAGCATTGCTTTTGCACATGACCATGGCATGATGGGAAGCATTGCTTCTGCACATAACTGTGGCATGATGGGAAGTCTTGCTTCTAAGCTTTGTTCTGCTCATGCTGCTCAAACCGTGCTGATGCTAAGACATTCCCTCATCACCCTGGTACGTTCTGTTCACCTTGAGTTCACACCATATCAATCTGTACTTACCCCTCCTTGTACATTCCTTTTCGTACCACTCTGGTACGGGCAGTCCGAAACCATGTCAGGAAAAAGCAGCAATGCGAAAGCCAGCTGCAGGTGTCTGGAATGCAAAACAGGATGTTGATGTCTGGGACTGTACTATTGTAACAAAGGGGCAGTCTATTCACTGTACTGAGCACCGGATGTTAGCTCAGAGTGTCATCTGACCCGTACTGGAAGTACAGGGGTGGAGTTTCTTACTCTACTGTTGGAGTCTGGAGAGTGCAGACACGTTTCTCTGTACTGCTGGAATGACAGGAATAAAGACATGTAAATAGATTTCTGTCTGTCTCTTTACCCCTCCCTGAGGGAAGCAGGGAGGAGGGGGAGAGGTGTGTCCCTCTCACGCTGAGTGGGATCGCCGATTGGTGACCTTGCCTGTATCCTGCCGGGAGACGCAGACGGGGAGGTCAACTAGGATCTCAAGCCGAATGCCTGAGTGTGGCCAGTTACCTCTGACTGCGGCTAGAGAATCCGACATCTGGTAGCACTGCCGGTGGTTTTGATTCATCGTAAATCTGCATGAGAGGTTGGTGGATCGTTCTTCATCCTCTGCACCAAGGGGAAGAAGAGATAAGCCTGCGTGCAGCTAATTAGCTAAACAGACGGCTGGGCATCAAGACGGAGTGAAAGCCAAGCAACGGAGCCCCAAGATATGATGATTTTATGGCTGTGTGGAGTGAACGCGTAAAGAGCAAAAAATCTTCGGTTTGCTGTGTGTCTGCGTAAGAGAAGCCAGCACCGGGGAAAACAGCTGGAAATACCTTGCATACCTCAGATAAGATAGCACTGGTATGCACAGTTGCTAAGCAACGAGAAATCAGTAAAGTGAAGTTGAATGGAAACTTACTGGCTGGGCCTGAACACGGAGAGTGTTTTGAATATTTCCCTGTTCTGTGCAAAGACATTTAATGCAGCTTGCGGTTTATCTGCCAAGTGGAGAAAAGGCAGAAAACAACTGTTGGATTTTACAGGCTAGAGAGTGAAAGCTGCAGCTTGGATTCAAAATGGATGCCAAGAAGGCTTACCTTATCCACCCCCCGACAAATGACAATTACTCATCTTGGTCTATAAAGATGAAAGCCCTGCTGCAGAATCAGAGGCTTTTTGGGGTGATTGATAACCCCATTCCACAAGCACCAACGCCAGGTTGGAATTCACAGAATCTGAAAGCCAGGACGGCTATAATTCTGTGTGTCTCAGATCCACAGCTCGTGCATATCCAGGGTTTAGATAACACACGAGAGATTTGGGAAACGCTACTGTCAGGGGTTTAGGAGCAGAGGCACGGGCAAGGGAGGAAACAGAGAGCGAAGGGGAGGAGGCAGAAGAAAAGATGAGTGATGACGACGACCCGAGATCTCCTAGTCTTTCCAGTGAATCAGAGGATTCACAGAAAGGAGCACCAGTGGCCAGGGCAAGGGGGGAGTCTAGGGGGGCACCCCAGGAAGATAGAGCCAGAGGGGACTCAGAGGGGAGCAGCTGGAAATCGGGACCAGCGTCACCGCCAGGAAGCAGGGAAGAGGAAAGGAGCCAGGGGGGAAGCGCTGGCAGCTCACCACAGGAGGGAGGGCATGAGTCAGGAGTGGCCACACCTCCATCGGGGAGCGAAGAAACGGTTAAGAGGAAAGTGGAAGGTTGGGCGCGCGCGCCAAGTTCAAATGCAGAGGAAGGCGGCGCAGTAAGCAGCCCCGAAAGGGAACCAGGTCCTAAAGCCCGGCGCAAGGAGGCAGGAGGGTCCGGGTCAGCGTCAGAAGAATCCCGGAAGGAAGAAGCCCCGGGGGGTAGAGGGACCCAGAGGAGGACAGTCAGGCGGAAAAGGTGGAGCAAGGCTAGGATATTAAGTTGGTGCACACGGGGCGGAGACTCAGACGGAGCTTCGCCGATCTAGCTACTAGACGTAGAGTTGCGCGCAGCAGCGTGAGAATGGAAACTGTAATTCAATAAAGACTTTTACTTAATGATCGCTGGCTAGCGTGATCCTCTGTGAGCTAGGATCTTCAAGCAGCTCTGACAGTAAGCTCCGTCACACGATTGTGGGCATCTACAGCCTCGAGGAGGGGAGAGAAACAGGTGCCTACTAGCGAGCTCACGAACGGCAGACGACATGACGGCTGAGCAGCAGATAGAGGAACTCAGAAAAGCAGTGGCACAACTGAATGCCGAGGCTCTCGCATCCAGGAAGAGAGAGGAGGAAGCAGCTGCCACCTGCAGGGATCTCCAGGTCAGGTTAGACGTGCTGACAAAGCAGACACCCCGGCAGGAGGGAATTGGGTTGGCGAGACGGACAGGCGGGCTGGTCTCTCACTTCGATGGGAACCTGCAACAGTATCCCAACTTTAGAGCCGACGTACTGTGCGCACTGCAACTGCTGCATAAAGACTTTAGAGATGAGCAAGAGAGAGTGGGATTCATCATGTCCCATTTGCATGGGGATGCTAGAGCATGGCTACGCAATTTATGGAGAGATAAGGATCCGGCGCTCCAGAATGCAGATGCCTTTATTAAAGCGATGGATGGGTGTTTTTTATCAAGTATTGACGTGGATCTTGCACGGAAGGAGGTGCATGGGCTGAGACAAGGGAGGGCCAGCGTCAGGCAGTATCATGCCCGCTTTTTCGCCTTGGTCAGTGCCCTGGAATGGGACAGAGATTCGGCTCCTGTAAGAGACCTCTTTTGGGAGGGGCTGCACAACTCGATTAAAGATGAGATCGCGAGGGGGGAGAGACCCCGAACCACCCAGGAGGTCGTTCAGAGGGCACTGGCAGTGGGGGTGAGGCTGGAAGGACGTCCGTGGAGCAGGGACGAAGGGCGTGGAGGGCGCGAACCAGCCAGGGGCCCCTCCTTCCTTCCCAGAGAAGCAGCGCGGGCGCAATCCACGCCTCCGCCAGGAGGAGGAGCCGAACCTATGGAGGTTGGAGGTGCAAGGGCTCAGTCAGCAACCAGAGCCCTAGCACCGGCAGCAGTGAAAGCGAAGCCTCCTAGAGGGAACAGGAAGTGTTACGTCTGTGAGGAGCCAGGGCATATGGCAAAAGAGTGTCCCCAGAGGCTCCACAAGCTTACTGCAGCCTCGGCAATGGTGACTGCAGCAACGCAGCAAGGGGGACCACAGCAGGGAAACGACGCAGTCTGGCTGGAGGAAGAGGCCCTGGGGCCCAGCCAGACGTGTTAGTGACGCAGTCCCCAGAGGTTTTACAGCCCGTGAACCCCCTCCCGCCCAAACCAGTGGTGAGGCTCACCGCATCTCTCCAGCTGCCCAATGGAATCACCACTGACGTGCCCATCACAGTTGACTCGGGCAGCAACGCGGACTTTATAGGGCAGGACTTTGTCGACAAGCACGCTATACAGTTGCTGCCGGCCACACTGCCCCTGCAGGTTGTCACGGTGGATGGCAGGGAGTTGTTAGGGGGGCAAGTGGTGAAGCAGACGCCGCCCATGGCGATGCGACTTGGAAATCACAAAGAAATCATCAGCTTCAATGTCACTCAACTATCGGATACGCCCATTGTATTGGGAATGAGTTGGCTGGACAAGCACAGCCCAACGCTGGCTTGGTACCAGAGGCAGCTGATCTTCGGCTCTTCCTTTTGTGCTGAACACTGCATCGTGCCCCGGCAGGAAGGAGAGGAAGAGGAGTCACAGCTGCTGCTAGGCACGCTGCAAGCGATTCCCCACAAGTACGCAGAATTTTTGGAAGTTTTCTGCGAGAAGGAGGCAGACAGGCTACCCCCTCACAGACCATATGACTGCAAGATTGACCTGCTGCCGGGGGTGGCGCTGCCTAAGGGGAAACTGTATTCCATGTCAGAGGACGAGCTGCAGGAACTCAAACAGTTCATAGATCATAATTTGGAGCGCGGTTTCATCCGAGAGTCCAAGGCAGCGGGGGGCAGTCCAGTATTCTTTGTTAAAAAGCGAGACACGCCCCAAAAAAGACTGGTCGTGGACTATCGCATTTTAAACAATGGGACCAAGCCGTCGGACTTCCCCATGCCCCGAATCGACGACCTCCTGGCGAAGGTGCGGAAGGGGAAAGTGTTCACCAAGTTAGACCTGCGAGGGGCGTACAACCTCATTCGTATGCGGGAGGGAGATGAGTGGAAGACGGCCATGTTCACGCCACTGGGTACCTACGAATACAGAGTTATGCCCTTTGGATTGCAAAATGGCTCCCACGTTTTTCAAGCGTTCATGCATCACGTGTTGGCGGGGCTCCTCTACAAGACGTGCGTCTGTTTCTTAGATGACATCCTGATCTTCTCGGAATCGCAGCAGGAGCATGACAGACACGTCAGGGAAGTGCTGACCAGACTAAAGCAACATAGGCTTTACGCCAAGCTGGAGAAGTGCCAATTCGACGTAACGGAGGTGGATTTCCTGGGCTACAAGTTGTCGGACAAGGGGCTCGCCATGGACAGCGCCAAGGTTCGAGCTGTGTTGGATTGGAAAAGCCCACGCAACCGGAAGGAGGTCCAGAGGTTTGTCGGCTTTGCGAACTTCTATCGCAAGTTTATCAAGGGCTTCGCTATGCAGACAGCGGCCATCACAGACACGCTTAGCTCCAAGAAAAAGAAGTTCGTTTGGACAGAGGAGGCGGAGCAGTCCTTTCAGGCACTCAAGCGTCTCTTCGCGTCGGAAGAGCAGCTGCTTCACGTCAACCCCAGCAGGCCGATGAGGGTGGAGACAGACGCCTCGGACAGAGCCGTGGGGGCGGTCCTGCTGCAAAAGGACCAGCAGGGGGTGTGGCGACCGGCAGCGTTTTACTCCAGGAAGCTCAGCAAGTCCAAGCAGAACTACACCATCTGGGACAGGGAGTTGCTGGCCATTCATGCAGCGTTCAAAGCGTGGAGGCACTTCCTGATCGGCGCCAAGCACACGGTGCAGGTTTGCACGGACCACAAGAATCTGGAGCACTGGCGCACGGCACAGTTCCTAAACCAGAGGCAGATACGTTGGGCTGAGTTTTTTGCGAACTTCGACTTCCGCATAGAGTATGTCCCGGGGGACACTAACATCATGGCGGACGCCCTCTCCCGTAAGCCACAGTATCTGGAGGACGCAACGCCAGCGGCCGCCATGCACATCTTCGCACCAACAGTATGGGCGTGCGCCGCGGCCACCGTGGACCTGGAGGCGGTGCGACGAGCGTTGCAGGATGACTCCTTCGCGCAAGCAAAGATGGCAGAGGTGCAAAGGGGCACGGCTGCGGCCGACGGTTTCCAGCTACGAGATGGATTGCTCATCCGTAAAGGGGCCATCTACGTGCCGGGAGACGACCTTCGCGCCAAGGTGCTGCAGCAGCTGCACGACGCGCCCACGGCCGGGCACTTTGGCAAGGAGAAGACGGTGGAATTAGTAGCCAGGGATTTCTGGTGGCCTGGAATGAGAGGGGAGGTCGCAGACTACGTGGCGAGGTGTGACACCTGCCAGAGGGCCAAACCAGTGCACAAACCGCCGGCCGGACTGTTGGAACCGCTGCAAACTCCGGTCGAACCTTGGGAAAGGGTGGCCCTGGACTTTGTCACGGATCTGCCCAGCTCGAGGGGCAAGACGGCAGTGCTGGTGGTGGTAGACCTGTTTTCCAAGATGGCGCATTTCATTCCGTGTGCTAAGGTGGCCACGGCGGAGCAAACCGCCAAACTGTTCATAGACCACGTGTTCAAGGTTCACGGTCTGCCACGGTCTATTCTGTCCGACCGGGGGCGGCAGTTCATCTCGAATTTCTGGCAGAAGCTGATGGGCTTCCTGAACGTCAAGATCAACCTGGCGTCGGCGAGACACCCGCAGACCAACGGGCAAGCGGAGCGGGTCAATGCCATCATGCAGCAGTACCTGAGATGTTATGCAAATCAACAGCCTGCGACGTGGGTGGATTACCTACCGCTTGCCGAGTTCGCCTACAACAACACGAAGCACGTGTCCACGGGGGTCACGCCGTTCTTCGCCAACAACGGGAGGCACCCCAGAACCTTCCCGGGACTGGAAAGAATGGGAGAGGGGGAGCCGCAGACAGCAGATGCGTTCGCGTCGGAGCTGCAGGAAGTCCACGATCAGCTGAGGCGCCACCTGGAGCTGGCCAAGCACGCATACAAGGTACAAGCGGACAAGCACAGAAGGGTTGGCGAAGAGCTCAACGTGGGAGACTGGGTTTGGTTAGCAGCCCACGCAGTGCCGGCCAGGTCGTTGGCCAAGAAGAAACTAGGGCATAAACAACTGGGGCCCTACCAAGTCGAAGAGCAGGTCAACCCGGTAGCGTTCAGACTGGCACTTCCGGAGGGTTCCAGAATGCATCCGGTATTCCACAGATCGGTGCTCACTCCCTACAAGGCACCGCACAGGTTCCAGGAACCCGGAACGGCGCCGAGTCCGGTCAGAGACAGAACAGGGCACGCGGGAGTGGCACAGAAGGAGCGCATCAACGAAGTCACGGAGATTTTGGACTCCAGATGGGGGGAAGAGGGGGTAGAATACTTTCTCGCCAAGGAGGGCACCCCGGCCAGTGCGAACAGCTGGGTGCCGGGCTACGCCTTGGACGAACCTCTCCTCAAAGACGAGTTTCATGCCCTCTTCCCCCATAGACCTATGCCAGCAGACTTTTTCGACGACTGGCTTTTCACGCCCACGCTTTCGGCCAGCACTTTCCGGGGGTTCGACTCGGACGAGGACCCGACACAAGACGTCCGTTCCCCGGAGGGGTCACCCTCGGGATCTGCATCAGAACCCTCGTATTGGTGGGACGATAGACCAGAGGAGCAGTTCCGCAGACGGTGGCTGGAAGGCCCAGGACGAGCAACACCGCCAGGAGGAAGTGAGGGAGAGACGGACATGGACGTTTTCGGGGACGACCCTGGTTTCGAGCACGGCGGCACAGAGATGGAAGCGGAGGTGACCGTTGTCGACGAGAGCAGGGAGGAAGACCCGCGAGACTTCAGATGGAGACCCGCCACGGGAAGCGACCGATATCCGACGTTCGTCCCTTTGCAACAGCAGCCCCCAGCTCCAGCACCGGAAGGAGGGGAGGGGGGAATGGGGGGCTTCGAGGGGGGGATGGATGTCAGGGGTTTAGGAGCAGAGGCACGGGCAAGGGAGGAAACAGAGAGCGAAGGGGAGGAGGCAGAAGAAAAGATGAGTGATGACGACGACCCGAGATCTCCTAGTCTTTCCAGTGAATCAGAGGATTCACAGAAAGGAGCACCAGTGGCCAGGGCAAGGGGGGAGTCTAGGGGGGCACCCCAGGAAGATAGAGCCAGAGGGGACTCAGAGGGGAGCAGCTGGAAATCGGGACCAGCGTCACCGCCAGGAAGCAGGGAAGAGGAAAGGAGCCAGGGGGGAAGCGCTGGCAGCTCACCACAGGAGGGAGGGCATGAGTCAGGAGTGGCCACACCTCCATCGGGGAGCGAAGAAACGGTTAAGAGGAAAGTGGAAGGTTGGGCGCGCGCGCCAAGTTCAAATGCAGAGGAAGGCGGCGCAGTAAGCAGCCCCGAAAGGGAACCAGGTCCTAAAGCCCGGCGCAAGGAGGCAGGAGGGTCCGGGTCAGCGTCAGAAGAATCCCGGAAGGAAGAAGCCCCGGGGGGTAGAGGGACCCAGAGGAGGACAGTCAGGCGGAAAAGGTGGAGCAAGGCTAGGATATTAAGTTGGTGCACACGGGGCGGAGACTCAGACGGAGCTTCGCCGATCTAGCTACTAGACGTAGAGTTGCGCGCAGCAGCGTGAGAATGGAAACTGTAATTCAATAAAGACTTTTACTTAATGATCGCTGGCTAGCGTGATCCTCTGTGAGCTAGGATCTTCAAGCAGCTCTGACAGCTACGTAGAACACATCAGAGGGATGCTGGTTCTTCAGCGTTGCTGTATTTTGAAAAGCTGACCAATCTGAGGCTTGCGCCTGATGGAGATGTACAAGCGCATTTGACTGAGATGAAATTCCTGCGTCAGCAGATGGCGGAGCGCAATTTTCGTCTACAAGAAGAAGTCTTTTGTTTCATGGTTATCAACAGCCTTAATCGGACTTTCAAAACCGTTGCCAGTCAGCTTGGTTCCCTACCGGCGGCGGACCTGACTTCGGAGAGGGTGTGTGCCGTGGTTCTGAATGAACACGACCGACTTGCTGCACTGGATGTGAAGGACAGGGGGAGAGTAGCAGAGGGTTCTGACTCCCCCACTGCTGAAGCTACTGAGGAGCGTGCTGTAGCTTTGAGCGCTGTCCGATGTTACAATTGTGGACAGACTGGGCATCTTCAGCGGAACTGTAAGAAGCCACGTCAGCAGAAAGGAGCAAAGGGGAGCTCTGCGAAGCCTGAGGCGTCAGGCAAAAGTCGTACCAAGGCCCAGGTGAAACCTGCAAAGGCTTTGATGCCGAAAGGAACCACACCAGAGGTGGAGAACACGTTTGTCATTGACACGGATTGCTCCAATCACATGACGTCACACAGAGGTCTGTTTTCGACGTTTAAGAAGCAAAGCTTCACTGTGAAGCAGGCCAACGGTCAGGAGCTGGAAGCGACCGGGGTTGGAACTGTGTATCTTGAGAGTCTGAACTTGACTATAGACAATGTGTACCTGGTTCCAGAGTTGAAGTTCAATCTGCTGAGTGTGCCGCAGATTGCAAAGAAAGGACTGAGACTGTCCTATGATGATAAGAGCTGCAAGATCTTCAAAGATGGAGAGCTGTATCTTTCTGCCGGAGAGAAAGATGGACTGTATTTGTTGACTTTTGATCAAAGTGATTACATGAAATGTAATGCATTTGATACTAACGAAATATCTCTTGCTGGTGTGACCAAGAGCGCCTGGAAGGTGGCCAGGGTCGACAGAGCTTTTCAGCGGGTGTATGCTGATGTGATTGGTCCTCTAGCACCATCTAGAGGCAATGCAAGATATTATCTTGTGTGTGTGGATCATTTCTCTCAATATATGTGGGTAAATACGCTAAAGAAACCAAAAGAAGCCTTAGAGAGGTTTCAAGAGTTTTGTGACAAGGTTAAAAATGTGCATGATGCTAACATTGATTGTCTCTTCACAGATGAGAAGCCAATTTTTCTGTTACAGGAGTTTCAGAAGTTCCTGGATGAAAAAGGGATAGACCACAAGGTTGCTGTTTCAGCCGAAGCGTGGAACAGGGGGGTCTGTGTAAGGGTGAACAAAGAATTGCAAAAGGGGATGAATGCACAATTGCTTAGTTCACATTTGCCACATGAGTATTGGGCGGAGTCGTTAATGTCCTATGTTCACGTGTGGTTGAGAAAGGTCTCAAAAGAGTTGGGAAGTTCTCCTTTTGAGAAGCTGTTTCATAGAAAACCTTCTGTTGCCTATTTTAAGGTTTTCGGGTCTCATGTGAGAACAGAAGCTCCAGGTGGAGTAAAGAATGCCAGAGGCATTTTTGTGGGATATGAAAAGGGTCTCTACAGAGTAATTTTGTCTGAATCTGGTCAGGTGATTCTCACAAAGTTTCTAGAGAGTGCTCCTGAAGAGGAGAGAGTAATTGTTCACACATTTCCCACTGAGGACAATTCAGATGATGATGATTTTTCAGATTACAGTGGTGATGATGACAGTGATAGCTCACAGAGCTCAGTTGACACAGTCATTGAGAGGAAGTCTTACACAATGGATAGGCCTTCACAGATGAAGGAAGAACCACTGTTTACTATTGGATCTGGTTCTCCTAAGAGTCCAGAGGCTGAACCAGTGAGCAGAGAGGATCAGCACCTCATACGCAGGTCTGAGAGAGCTACAAAGGGTGTACCACCCAAGAGGTATTCAAAAGAGTTTGCTAACTTAGCTGTTGCTGTGTTGCTATTGTTAACAACTCAAGACAGGTTGAAACTGTGTCAAAGTCAGAGACAAAGACACAACAGAGAGTAGCAAGCCAAGGTAATGCAGATGCACTCATTCCTTGGAAGCCAGACAACCAGAGAGGTACACTGGGGAAACCAGTGGCGAGGAGTTCCAAGAGTGGAACTGAAACAACAGGGGACTGTTATATGTATAACAACTGTTTGTTTTCTTCTCTGGATCGTGTTTTGCTCGCAACGCCCATTGATGCTTTTGGGGGAGGATGTCAGGAAAAAGCAGCAATGCGAAAGCCAGCTGCAGGTGTCTGGAATGCAAAACAGGATGTTGATGTCTGGGACTGTACTATTGGAACAAAGGGGCAGTCTATTCAACCAGAGAAGACATGAGGCTTCGTAATAGAGCTTCAAATCCGGTAACCCGTAGCCACCTCTTTCTACAGTATCTATTAATATCTTATGCTTTGCTCTTGGTTTTTTACCCTTCCACAAAAATTTAGAAATTTCTTTTTGCCACTTGTTGATACTGCTGGTCTTTCCTGTAATTGGAATCGTTTGGAATAGAAAGAGTAGCTTCGGTAAAACTATCATTTTAATTACCGAAATACAGCCCAGGAATGATAAATTTAACCTTGTCCATGTCTCCAACTGTCTTTTGATATCTTTCCAACAATTGGTATAATTATCTTCATATAAGTTAATATTCTTTGGTGTTATCCATAATCCTAAATACTTGATTTTGGGGTAGATTTTAATGTGTATTATTTGTTCTAATTCTGCTTTTTAATCTGGTGACATATTTTTAACTAATAGTTTTGTCTTGTTTAAATTCATTTTGAACCCCGCAACTTTACCGTAGCCATATATTATTTCCAACGCCTTTCTTAAACTCTGTTTTGGTTGCTCCGTAGTTATAATTAAATCGTCAGCTCAGCAAATGCCCTCATTTTGTAACTTCTGTTTCCCAGCATAATCCCTTTTATTTCTTTTTCTTCCCTAATTTGTTTACATAAAACTTCCAATGTTAATATGAAAATTAAGGGGGATAGTGGGCGACCTTGTCTGACCCCTTTACTGATTTCAGACTCCTGTGATAAATTTCCATTGATTATGATTTTAGCTTTTTGTTTTGATTATATTGCTTCAATCCCTTTTATATACTGTATACCAAAATCCATATGGTGTAATAGACCTTTCATAAATTTCCAGGATACCCCGTTGAAAGCTTTTTCTGCATCTATAGCCATTAAGACTGCCTTCTTTTCTATTTTTAAGTCTAAATACGCTAATAAGGTTATAATGTTTCTAGTGTTGCTATAAATGTGCCTCCCGGGCAAAAAGCCAGCTTGGTCATTGTGTATCATCATCTGGAAGCCTTTTTTTGATCTTTCGGCTAAAATATTTGCATAGAATTTATAATCGTTATTTAGAAGTGCGATAGGCCTATAGTTGTTAATAAGTAGATTGTCCGTTCCCTGTTTTGGAATTAATGCAATAAGGCTGTCTTTCCAAGAATCCGGCATGGTTCCGTCTTTTAAGATGTTGTTCATGATACTTCTTAATGGGTCAGACAGTAAGTCCTCCATTTTTTTATAATATATTGCCGGTAGGCCGTCTGGCCCTGGTGGCTTTCCTATTTTTGCTTCCTTAATTGCTCTTTGCATTTCGTACGATGTAATAGGGGCATTCAACGGTTCTTTTTGTTCTTTAGTAAGTTTCGGAAGACAGTTCTGTTCTAAATGTTCTTTAACTTCTTCTGTTGTTTCATTTCCTTCCTTATAGATTTCTCTAAAGAATTCGAGAAATCGTTTCTCTATTTCTTTAGGGTTGTTTATTATTTTGCCTTTGCACTTAACTCTATTTATAAGCCTTTCTGCCTCTTTCTTCTTTAATTGCCATGCTAATAACCAGGCTCAGGTTCTGTTTAAGGCTGTGTCTCTGTTTCAGGCTCTGGTACTGTATCAAACACTGTTGCAGACTCAGGCTGTGGCACTATGGCTGTAGCTGTGACTATGGTTCTGTTTCAGGCTCTGGCACTGTATCAAGCACTGTTTCAGGCTCAGGCTTCTGCTCTTTATTAGGCTTTGTGTCAGTCTTTGGCTCTAGCACTTATTCTAGCTCTATTTCAGGCTCAGCCTGTGTCTCAGCCTTTGTCTCTGTTTCACGCTGTTTCTCTGTTTCAGGCTCCGACGCTGTTTCAAGCCCTGTATCTGCCTCTGCCTCTGTTTCAGGCTCTGGCACTCTATCAAGCACCGTTTCTTGCTCTGGCTCTCTTTCAGGCTCTGGTTCTGAATTAGGGTTTTGTTCTGGCTCTGGCTGTGTCTCTGGATCTGGCTGTGTCTCTGCTTCAGGCTCCTATGCTGTATCAAGCACTGTATCAGGCTCTGCCTCTCCCTCTGCCCCTGGCTACGTTTAAGCGTCGGGCAGGTTTCAGACAGTGTCTCTGTTTCAGGATCCAGCACTCTATCAAGCACTATTTCAGACTCAGGCTGTGGATCTCGGCTATGGCTGTGGATCTCGGCTGTGGCTCTAGGCTCCGTCTGTGGCTCTGTCTGTGGCTCTGGCTCTCTTTCAGGGTCTGCTTCTGAATGAAGATCTGGTTCTGACTCTAATTCAGGGTGTCATGATGGCTCTTCCTCTGCCTCTGACCCAGCTATGTTTCAGGGTCTGGCTCTCTTTCAGGCTCTGGTTCTGAATTAGGGTTTTGTTCTGGCTCTGGCTGTGCCTCTGGCTCTGGCTCCAGCTCCAGCTCCGGCACTGTATCAAGTACCGCTGCAGACTCAGGCTGTGGCTCTAGGCTGTGGCTGCAGCTATGTTTTGCGCTCCGGCCCTGTATCAAGCCCTATTTCTGGCTCTGGCTCTGGCTCTGGCTCTGGCTCTGGCTCTGGCTCTGGCTCTGGCTCTGGCTCTGGCTCTGGCTCTGGCTCTGGCTCTGGCTCTGGCTCTCTTTCAGCTCTGGCTCTGAATGAGGCTCTGGCTCTGGCTCTGATTCATTGTCTCACTCTGACTCTGATTCAGGGTCTCGCTCTGGCTCTGGCACTCTATCAAGGACTGTTTCAGACTCAGGCTGTGGCTGTGGCTCTGCCTGTTTCAGGCTCAGGCTCTATTTGAGGCTGTGTCTCTGTTTCAGGCTCCGGCACTGTATCAAGTACTGTTGCAGACTCAGGCTGTGGCTCTAGGCTGTGGCTGTGGCAGTTGCTCTGGTTCGGGCTGTGGCTCTTTTTCAGGCTCTGGTTCTGAATGAGGGCTTGGTTATGGCACTGATTCAGAGTCTCGCTCTGTCTCTGGCTGTGTCTCTGTTGCACCTCAAACGGTGGTTTCTGGGGTGGGACAAATGTTTAGTTGGGGCAGGGATTATTTTAAGTTTAGCATAATTGTTTCTTGCTTTGTTTTTCTTTTACTATTTTTTTAGGTTTTTAGGAATGGCATCAGGAGAGTTCTGAGGTATTTGCAGGAAACCAAAGACTTTTGTCTTAGGTTGCCGGCACAAGGAGTCTTGTGGACTCGGATTGGGCTAATCTTGAGGATCGCAAGTCTGTGTCTGGCCTAGTGGTGAAGTTTGGGAACTCAGTAGTTGGATGGAGGTCTAAGAAGCAAAGTCTTATAGCGCTCTCATCCACTGAGGCTGAGTTTAGTGCTCTTTCAGAGGTGTGCAGAGAAGTAGAGTTCTATGCTTGCTTAGTGCAGGAAGTCTGCGAAGTGGATTGTCTGCCGATACGTGTTTTCGAGGACAATCAACCATGCCTGCGTGTGGCAGAGTCAGGTCAGTTCAAGGCTAGAACTAAACACCTAGACATTCACTTTCGGAATGTGTGCCAGAGCGTTCAGGAGGGATTAGTTGCGCTGAAGTATTGTCCCTCTGCCAAGAACCTAGCTGATGGGTTCACGAAGCCACTCACCTTCCAAAGACATGGGGAGTTTTGCGAAGGTCTGGGTTTGGGACGACCAAGGGTCGATTCTCCCCTCAGGCGCAAGGCAAGAGGGGGTGTTGGGTGTAGTGAAGGGTTAACCTTCTGTGCCTCAAGCCTGAGAGGAGGCACTTACAAGGGAAGTAAGCCAGGACGTGACGAAAGCAGCTTGGAATGCTGTGAGCTGAGTGGGAACCGAAAGCAGTTCAGCCGCTGCACTGAGAGAGAAGGACGCAGAGAAAATGCAGCTTGAATCTGATGGTCTTTATGAATTGTAAACACACTATATTTGAGCAAATAAAGGGATAGTAGGACAGAAGAAACGTGTGGGACTTGTTTACTGCTCTCTCGACACACGCCGCTGTGTACTTCTGCTAATTGCTTTACGATCTACAGAGGCTCCCAGGGGAAGCGTGGCTGGGCGCCGAACAATAAAGCAATAAATCTACCGAACATGGTTATGGGTCAACGTGAAGCGTGTGAGAAAGGGCTTGGAAGACTTTAAAAGGACTGAACATCAGCTTGATCGACTGCCAAGGCTTCAAAGAGAGCAGAGGGCAGATCGGAGGAGCCTGACGGAGTGGGAGCTGGGAGCCACGTCGTCCGGAGTGCCCGGTTTGGCTGCAGAGTGAGTTCTTTTGCAAGAGGCCAACAGAAGGGAAGGGAAGCAATGGCTCAGCCCCGTGCACATGGCTTTGAATTTAAACTACCATGTCAGAAACTGACTAGCCAAAATTGGCTGCAGTGGAGCTTTCAAGTGGAGCTTTTGCTGGTGGGGGAGCAGCTTTGGGACGTAGTACAGCCTCCACAGAATACAGCTGGGAAAGCAGAGGCTAAGAGGGCTGCAGAGCAAAGTGAAGTTGAGAAGCATGTTGTAGTGGTTTGGAGTTACTCGTGCGTAAACTGTCCCCGTTTGGGAGCTTAACGGCCTGGGTTAAACCGTCTTGACTGCACAGCCCATGTTCGCGTGGCTGCCTCAGTCGCTAGCAGTATCTGTCTGTGGGCGTTTCTTAAACCTCTTCCAGCATAAAATCTGTTTGACACCCAGTCGTCTCTGCGCAGGGAGGGCGTGGGTAGTGGAGGACCAGTGCTCTCTGTCAGTATCTCAGCTCGCAGTCAGAGGTAACTGGCCTCCCCCGGGCAAACCGAGTGAGATACTTGTTGACCTTTCCGTCTGCGTCTCCCGGCAGGCAAGGTCATAAATCGGCGATTCTCCTCGTCAGACGTGAGAAGAACACACCCTCTGCTTCTCTCCCTCCCTGCATCCCCCAGGGAGGGGAAATGAGACAGACAGGAGTCCTATTTACATGTTTTATTCCTGTCACTCAGCAGTACAGAGAAAACATGTCTGTACCCTCCAGACTCCAGCAGTAGAGTCACAGCTCCACCCCTGTACTTCCAGCACAGGTCAGATGACACTCTGAGCTAACATCCGGTGCTCAGTACAGAGAAAGGACTGCCCCCTTTCTCCACTAGTACAGTTGCAGACATCAACATCCTGTTTTGCTTTCCAGCCACCTGCAGCTGGCTTTTGCATTGCTGCTTTTTCCTGACAACCTCCCCCAAAAGCATCAATGTGCAAAACATGATCCAGAGAAGAAAACAAACAGTTGTTATACATATAACAGTCCCCTGTTGTTTCAGTTCCACCCTTAGAACTAACCACCACTGGTTTCCCCAGTGTACCTCTCTGGTTGTCTGGCTTCCAAGGAATGAGTGCTTCTGCATTACCTTGGCTTGGGGCTCTCTGTTGTGTCTTTGTCTCTGACTTAGACACTGCTTCAACCTGTTTTGAGATGTTAACAATAGCAACACACGCAACAGCTATGTTAGCAAACTCTTTTGAGTACCTCTTTGGTGGTACACCCTTTGTAACTCTCTCAGACCTGCGTATGAGGTGCTGATCCTCTTTGCTCACTGGTTCAACCTCTGGACTTTGTTGAGAACCAGTAGCAATGGCAAACAGTGGTTCATCCTTCACCTGTGAAGGTCTAGCCATTATCTGAGGTTTCCTCTCAATGACTGTTACAACTGAACTCTCTGAGCTATCACTGTCATCATCAGTACCACTGTAATCTGTGAAATCAGAAAAACCATCATCATCTGAATTGTCATCTGTGGGAAATGTGTGTACTATTACCCGCTCTTGTTCAGGAGCACTCTCTAGAAACTTTGTGAGAATCACCTGACCAGATTCAGACAAAATTACTCTGTAGAGACCCTTTTCATATCCCACAAAAATGCCTCTGACATTCCTTACTCCACCTGGAGCTTCTGTTCTCACATGAGACCCGAAAACCTTAAAATAGGCAACAGAAGGTTTTCTATGGAACAGCTTCTCAAAAGGAGAACTTCCCAACTCTGTTGAGACTTTTCTCACCCACACGTGAAGATAAGACATTAGCGACTCGGCCCAATATTCATGTGGCAAATGTGAACTCAGCAATTGCGCATTCATCCACTTTTGCAATTCTTTGTTCACCCTCACACAGACCCCCCTGTTCCACGCTTCGGCTGAAACAGCAACTTTGTGGTCTATCCCTTTTCCATCCAGGAACTTCTGAAACTTCTGTAACAGAAAAACTTGCTTCTCATCTGTGAAGAGACAGTCAATGTTAGCATCATGCATACTTTTAACCTTGTCACAAAACTCCTGAAACCTTTCTAAGGTCTCTTGTGGTTTTTCCATCACAAAAACCCAAGAATAATTAGTAAAACAATCCACACACACAAGGTAATATCGTGCACCGCCCCTAGATGGTTCTAGAGGACCAATCACATCAGCATACACCCGCTGAAATGCTCTGTTGACCCTCTTGTTCACCTTCCTGGTGTCCTTGGCCACACCTGCAAGAGAGATTTCGTTAGAATCAGAAGAATTACATTTCATGTAATCACTTTGATCAAACGTCAACAAATACAGTCCATCTTTCTCTCTGGCAGTAAGATACAGTTCTCCATCTTTGAAGATCTTGCAGCTTTTAGCATCATAGGACAGTTTCAGTCCTTTCTTTGCAATCTGCGACACACTTAGCAGATTAAATCTCAGTTCTGGAACCAGGTAAACATTGTTTATAGTCAAGTTCAGACTCTCAAGATACACAGTCCCAATTCCGGTCGCTTCCAACTCCTGACCGTTGGCCTGTTTCACAGCGAAGCTTTGCTTCTTAAACGTAGAAAACAGTTCTCTGTGTGGACACATGTGTTTTGTGCAACCAGTGTCGATTATGAACGAGTTCCCAACATCTGGCGTGGTTCCTTTCGCCATCATAGCCTTTGCAGGTTTCACCTGGCACTTGGTAGAGCTGCTCTTGGCTCCTTTTGACTGGCGTGGCTTTCTACAGTTTCGCTGTAGATGCCCAGTCTGTCCACAATTGTAACATCGGACAGTGCTCAATGCTACAGCATGCTCTCCAGTAGCATCAGTAGCGGGGGAATTAGAACTCTGTTCTTTCCAGCTTCCGGGACGCCGCGGCCACGGGAAGGAGCGCGAGGCAACTCATCTGAGGAGCCTCGAACAGCGTGGGGGTCTTAGAGGGGTCACGAAGGCTCCGTGAACCCCTAAACCACAGGTGGAATATCCTGTTGGTCAAAACACCCAGCAAGGCTGCATGTGCTCGCCTGTGTTGCCGGCGTTTAACAAGGCTGGAGCCGCAGCGAGAAGGGGAAGCATCAGACTCCATGCTGTGAAGCCTCAGGCTCCGAGTGAAAGCGGTGGACCTCCGACAACAGAGGAAAAGCTGGGAAATAGTTCTAAAGCTTTGAAGAAAGCAGAGGAGGGAGAACATTGGAAAACAATCAAAGTAAAAGCAAAAGGAATGCTGAATGAAGTACCCAGCGGAGAAGTAATTAAAGACAAAAGAAGGAGGAATTCACTACTGGCAGCAAGATTGATAAAGGAGTAAAGCGAAAAGCTGGCAGACGTGAATGAAAGAGCAAGAAAGTAACCGCTAGCGAGGGGAAGGAATATCCTCGGTAATAAAGTACACTTTATAAAGTACAAAGTACAAAGAGTTGGAAGCAAGGTAATACTGAGTTGTTGTTTTTTGATAGAGAGACTCTTTACCGGGTTTGAGAGGAGGAAAGGAGGTTTCTGGGGCATTTGGTTGATGCTTTAACCGACAGGCTTTTTGAGGACGTTATCGTTAACATCAACTTTATTGTTTGAAGTGGGTAGAAGAAAGCCTGGGTCCTCCCCAGACCTTAATGCCGGTTTTATGTTAGTGACTTCCCTATGGGTTTAAAAAAGGGAGGAGGAAGCCATTCCGAGACTTAACTTGGCTCTGTTATTCGCCATTTCATCTTGTTCTTGATCTATTACGCCTCTGCATGTATTTGAGATTTAAAGGGACATGCACCAAAAGCCAAATAGGAGAATTTAAACCAGCATAAAGAACACTTCCCGAAGAACCTCCAAGTTTCCAGTAAAGGAAAATTTTTGGAAAATTTTTGGTGACGCCAGACTTCTATAATACCACCCTCTAAGAGGGCAAAGACTGTAAAAGGTAAAGACTGTAAAACTTTGTGTATAGTCTGACGCCTACTATCTGCTATTACACCCCAACGCCAGACCCGGTAACTTATTAACCCATTAGAGACCATCTGTGATCCTGTGCCTCATCCCTTTTTGAAAGACATTAGTGTGGTGGACCCTAAGATTTTTCAAGCCTACAAAATGACAAACGGTGCAAAAAAGGGGGTGGCAACACCAGCGGAAAGGAGGCCGTCGAGACAAGAGGATGCTAAGGAAAGTAAAGAAATTAAAGACTATAGCAGTCTGATGGCCAAAATAAGGAAAGAATTCAAAAATAATGAACAATATATTGAGAGAAAATTACTTGAGGTACAAGACACTTTAGACAAGAAATTGGAGGGAGTGGTGGGGGAATTGACAGGAAAGGTTAAAGATTTATCAGTAAGAACTAAGGTTTTGGAAGATTCAATGAAAAAGGTGCAAAAAGATACGAAAACTAGTAAGAAGGAGGTGGATAGAATTAGAGTAGAAGTTAAAGAGATAGAAAGAGTGCAGGAAGAGTTGTTGGACAATATGGCTATGACGCAAATGAGGCAAAATCAAACCAACCTGAAACTGAGGGGTGTACCAGAGACCCCAAATGAGAATATTAGATCTAAAATGATAAAAGAGCTGGCAACTTGGTTAAATAAGAGTGAGGAGGAGGTAAACTGTCATTTAGTAAATATTTTTCGAATAAGACCAAAATCAGACAGAGCCAGAAAGAAAAAGCTGCCAGGTGATGTAATTGTCATGTTCAACACTTTGGAAATAAGAAATGAAATACTGCAACAGAACCACATAAAAAGGTTATATATTGAAGGAAACCCAATTATTATCTTTAAAGAAATTCCTTCGAGATTTCTTCGAAGGAGAGAGACATACAAAAAATTAACAAACCAATTGAAGAAGAATGGGATATTGTATAGATGGGAGTTTCCTGAAGGCATTTCATTCTACTTTAAGGAAAAAAGGTTTAAATTAAGCACCAGTGTTGAACTCCAAAAATTTGCGAGGAGATACGAGAAGGACCTGGGAAAAGTTGAAGGGGAGGCGGAAAGGGAGGAACGACAGAGAGACGAGGAGGGTGAAGGGAGTGAAGAAGAAGAAAAAGAGGAGAGCTTAATAGGAGAAGGGGAAGAACAAGAGGAGGAAAGCAAGGAACAGTAGTTTCTATTTAATCTAGTTAAATTAGCTAGAATAGTTTAATAGATGGCTTTAAAAACAATAAGCTGGAATGTGAACGGTTTGAACAATAAAAATAAGAGGAATCAGATTGTGCATGTATTGCTGAAAAAGTATTGGGATTTAATTTGTCTTCAAGAAACGCATGTTATAGGAAAACACAAGAGGGTATTAAGTAATAAGAGATTGGGATTGGACTTTGTGACCTCCGACAAGGTTAAGAAAAGAGGGGTAGTAATTTATATAAAGGAAAAATATGACCCGCAATTACTGTACAAAGATGAACATGGGAGAGTAGTGGTGGTGCAGATGGTGTTTCATGGAGAAAAAATAGTTGTGGTTGGAATATATGCCCCGAATGAGAAAAAATCAGCTTTCTTTTTGGAATTAGATAATATACTAACGGAATGGATGGATCAGAAAATGATATTGATGGGAGATTTTAATGGGGTGGTGACGCCGAATACGGATAGATTAACAAAAAGACAAGATGGGAAAGAAGGTAAATTACCACGATCTTTCTTTGACATGGTAAATAATTTGGGATTGACGGATGCTTGGAGATTTAAAAACCCTACTGCAAAACAATTCACTTTTTTTTCAAATCCGAATCAGAGCTGGGGGAGGATAGACAGTATTTGGGTCTTGAGGGAATTGGTACAGAACTTAATTAAGTCTGAAATTTGGCCTCGAACTTTATCTGATCATAGTGCGGTTTCCATGGAGTTAAAAGGTAGAGAGGCTAAAACAGCCAGATGGAGAATGAATGAATATTTATTCAATGATCAAAAGATAGTAAATAAGGCTATAGAAACAATTGAAGAATACTTTAGGTGGAACTTAAATGGAGAAACTTCCATAGAGATGGTGTGGGACGCAGGAAAAGCGGTCATGAGGGGTTTTTTGATTCAGAAAAATAGCCAATTAAGAAAAGAAAAGGAAAAAAAGAAAGAGCAGATTTTAACAAAGATTATGGAAAATGAAAGAAAATTAACTGTTAACCCTAGTGAAGAGAGTTTAAAACAGAACTTAAAAATATTACAAGCTAAATTTGCTACAATAATTAACCAAGAGATAGAGTGGAAAATTAAGAGGATGAATCAAAAGAACTTTGAGTCCGCAAATAAGATAGGGAAATATCTAGCGTGGCAGTTGAGAGAAAGGAAGAAGTTGAGTACGATCAGTAAAATAAAAGAAGGAGATATGATTATGGAAGAACCAAAAGAAATAAAAAGAATATTCCAAAGATATTGTAAGGATTTGTAAAAAAGAGGAGAGGAAACAGAACAAGAAATAGATCAATTTTTGCAAAAACACCATCTGGAACAAATTGTAGAAGATGAAAGAGCAGCACTAGATGAGATAATAACACAGGAAGAGATAAAAAAGGCTATTAAAAAGATGAAAGCTGGGAAGGCGCCGGGACCGGACGGCCTTCCGGCCAAATATTATAAAATATTAATTAACCAAATATCACCAGTGCTGGGAGAGGTTATGAACAATATATTGAGAGAAGGAAAGATACCTAATACCTGGAAGGAAGCCTATGTTACATTGATTCCTAAAAAAGAGGTGGACACTATGGAAGTAAAGAACTATAGGCCAATCTCATTATTAAATAATGATTATAAGCTATTTGCAGACATAATGGCGGAAAGATTAAAGAGGGTCTTGATTAATAAAATTCATGGTGATCAAACAGGATTTCTCCCAGGGAGACAATTACGGGATAATGTAAGGAATTTGATTGACATTATTGAATACTTGGACATGAAAATAGACAGAAAAGCTGCACTGGTTTTTATAGACGCCGAAAAGGCATTTGACAATGTTTCCTGGAACTTCCTAAAGAAGGTTTTGGAGAGGATGGGAATTGGCGAAAAATTTAGAAGAGGCATAGAAGCAATATACAAAGAACAGAAAGCAAAGCTGGTGATAAATAATAATACAACAGAATATTTTAACATTTATAAAGGGACCAGACAAGGTTGCCCCCTGTCCCCCTTATTATTTATTATAATTTTGGAAGTACTTAATAAGAGACTGAGGGAGGCAACAGAAGTGAAAGGAATCAGAGTAGGAAAGAAGGAATTCAAAATTAAAGCCTTTGCCGACGATATTGTTCTGACTTTGGAAGATCCACAAGATAGTGTAAAAGAAGCATTACAAAAAATTGAGGAATTTGGAGAGGTGGCAGGTTTTAAGGTAAATAAGAATAAAACTAAAATGCTGGTTAAAAATCTAACTAAGGAAGAAACGAAAGATCTAGAACAAAAAGTGGAAATCATGGTGGTGAAAAAAGTGAAATATTTGGGAGTGTGGATCACGGCAAAAAACATAAACCTATATAAAGATAATTATGAAGTTACATGGAAAAAAATAAAGAAAGATCTGGAAATATGGGGGAGGATGAAATTTTCCTTTTTAGGGAGGATAGCAGTGGTTAAAATGAATGTTTTGCCGAGGATGTTGTTTTTATTTCAAACTCTTCCAGTTATTAAAGGTTTAAAACAATGTAAAGAATGGCAGAGAACCCTGATGAAATTCATCTGGCAGGGGAAAAGACCAAGGATTAAAATGAAAATATTAACTGATAAAAAGGAAAGAGGAGGTTTTGCTCTCCCAGATTTGAGCCTATATTATGAAGCAGCGTGCCTACTTTGGCTAAAAGATTGGATAAAATTGGAGAACAGAGACCTATTGGATTTAGAAGGTTTCAATAATTGGTATGGGTGGCACGCATATCTCTGGTATGAGAAGGTGAAAGTCCACAGGGCTTTCTTAAATCATATTTTCAGGGGACCAATATGTCAGGTCTGGGAAAGAAATAAGAACCTTCTTGAAAGAAAAACACCATGGTGGATCTCACCGGTAGAGGTCTTAACAATAAAAAAAACCAACATGGAAGGGAAGACAGCCACTTACGAAGATTTGGTAAGAAAATCAGAACAAGGGCTTAAACTTAAACCGTATGAGGAAATAAAGGATCAATTCACCGGTTGGCTACAATATCATCAGGTGAATGATATGTTAAAGCAAGATAAAAGAAAAATGGGCTTTGAGGACAAGAAATCAAAATTCAATATAGAAATAATAGAAGGTAAAAACAAAACATTGTCTAAATTATATGACATATTACTGGAATGGCATACAAAAGACGAGGAAGTCAAAGAGGCAATGATTAAATGGGCAATTGACTTCGGCTATAACATCGAGTTTGAAAAGTGGTTGAAATTGTGGAATAGAGATATTAAATTTACGGCCTGTACGAGTTTGAGAGAAAATGTTTGGAAAATGCTCTATAGATGGTATCTTACGCCGGCAAAATTGGCTAAAATCTATAGATCAGAAAATAAGACATGCTGGAAATGTGGTGAAGTGGAGGGAGACCTCTACCATATGTGGTGGCAATGCAACAAGGTGAAGGTTTTTTGGGAAGCAATTTATAATGAACTTAAAAAAGTTTTTAAATATACTTTTCCCAAAAGACCTGAGGCCTTTTTGCTGGGAATTATGGGTAAGGAAATAAAAAATGAAGATAAAAAAAATATTTCTCTATGCCACCACAGCCGCAAGAATTATGCTGGCACAAAACTGGAAAACAGAAACTATACCTAACGTAAGTGACTGGCAGGTCAAAATGATTAACTATGCCGAGCTAGATAGATTAACAGGCAGAATACGAGACCAAGACGACCAGAAATTTCAAAAAAATTGGAGTAAATTTTGGAAATATATTGGAACGGATATATAGGAGGAACTGGCGGTATTAGAAAAACTTTATCAGCTAATAATTATAAACTTTAATAAATTAATTACGCAACCCGGGATTTATTTGATACTTACCAAAAGGGTGAAGGGAAGTCAAAGGCTAAGTAGAGCCTAATGTTTATATTATTTTTTTGTATGATTGTACGCTTACTTCTTGTATAGCATGAAAATAGGATGAATAATTTATGTTAAAATGTTTATTTTTGTATTTGTTTGTTCTTTTTTCTTTTTTCCTTTACAAATTCTGAATAAAAATTCACTTGCAAAAAAAAAAAAAAGAACACTGTTCTTCCCTCCCCCTGTCCTTCACTTCCAGTGCAGCAAGTCGGTCTGTTCATTAAGGACCACCGCACACACTCTCTCCGCGGTCAGGTCCGCCGCTGGTAGGGAACCAAGCTGACTGGCAACAACCTTGTAAGTCCGATTCAGGCTGTTTATCATCATGAAGCAAAACACTTCCTCCTGTAGATGGAAATTGCACTCCACCATCTGTTGGCGCAGAAACTTCATCTCTGTCAGGTGCGCTTGGACATCAACATCAGGCGCTAGTCTCAGATTGGTCAATTTCTCAAAATACAGCAATGCTGAAGAACCAGCATCCCTCTGATATGTTCTACGTAGCGTATCCCAAACCTCTTTCACATGTTCTAAATGCTGAACATGCACAAGCTGCTCATCTGAGACACACAGAATTATAGCAGTCCTGGCCCTCACGTTCTGTGATTCCCAACCTCGGGTTGGTGCTGCAGGGATGGGGTTTTCAATTACCTCAAAGAGCCTCCGATTCTGCAGCAGGGCCTTCATCTTTACAGACCATGATGAATAATTGACATTAGTCAGGGGGGGTGGATAAGGCAGGCCCCCTGCCTTCTTGGCATCCATCTTGAATCCAAGCCTTCAGCTCACACACTCAAGTAAGCTCTAAAATCCAACAGTTGTTTTCTGCCTTCTCAGGCAGGCAAACTGCAAGTTGTTTACGCTCTTGTCACCTGGCAGCTAAACGCTGGCTGCTATGGAAAGTCCCTTCCAAGAGCTCGTAAACTTGTAGCCAAAACACTCCGTGGTTTTGTTTTGCTTTTCCCAGCCTCACAGTCCAGCTTCTCTGCCTGTAACTTTCCACGTTACTTTGCAACAGTGCATTCCAACAGGAGAGCTTATCAACCACAAAAATTTCTGGAATGCAGGCTCAGCTACCAAGCTGCAGGCCTCTCCTCAGAGCTGTTGTTTTTTTTTTTCAAACGCAGCTCCCGTGAACCAGAGAATAAATCAATCTGCGTTCACACTTTTAGCCCGAAATGCAGCATACCTTGAGCTCCGTTGCTTGGAAAACACTTTCCTCTGGGGGTCCAGCCGTCTGTTCAGCTTCTGGCTGCTCTCAGACGCTATTTCCTCCCTTGGAGCAGAGGAGGACAATTCACCAGCCTCTCATGCAGATGTTCGATGAATCGCAACCATCCGAACGCTGCCATATGTCAGTATCTCAGCTCGCAGTCAGAGGTAACTGGCCTCCCCTGGGCAAACCGAGTGAGATACTTGTTGACCTTTCTGTCTGCGTCTCCCGGCAGGTAAGGTCATAAATCGGCGATTCTCCTCGTCAGACGTGAGAAGAACACACCCTCTGCTTCTCTCCCTCCCTGCATCCCCCAGGGAGGGGAAATGAGACAGACAGGAGTCCTATTTACATGTTTTATTCCTGTCACTCAGCAGTACAGAGAAAACGTGTCTGTACCCTCCAGACTCCAGCAGTAGAGTCACAGCTCCACCCCTGTACTTCCAGCACAGGTCAGATGACACTCTGAGTTAACATCCGGTGCTCAGTACAGAGAAAGGACTGCCCCCTTTCTCCACTAGTACAGTTGCAGACATCAACATCCTGTTTTGCTTTCCAGCCACCTGCAGCTGGCTTTTGCATTGCTGCTTTTTCCTGACACTGACGTCCAGGGACGAATCCTGGAGCCCTTTCCCCTCTTCCCCCATTTGCTCTCCTGGATCCTTGGTGTTACGCTGATTTCCTTCCCCCTCTATTAAGCTGCGTCTCCCCCTGGCGCTGGTACCTTCTCCTGCAGAATCGGAGAGCCTCTCCTTCTCCTGTTGCTCCGATGCCAGTTTCCTGACATCCACCTCCCCTCCAGGACCCCCTCCACCCCCTGCTCGACCTGTGGAATCGATTTCTCTCTCTTCCTCGGCCGACGAGACGGGGAAACCCCGGAAGGAACTGTCACCATCCTCAGTGGATTCGAAACCCGCTTCCCACCTGCTTTGATTCCCACCCACGGGGTGACCCTCCCAGTCTGATTCTTCCTCGGATTCTGAAAACCCCTCGAAACTCTCTTCGTCATCTGTGGTTCCAAATTGTTCCTCCCAGAACCTCTCTAAGGGTTTGGGCTTGTCCGGGAACCGGCGGTGGAATACTTCCACCATATACCTGTCATTGATGGCTTCCGGGGGAACCCACGTGTTTTCTGACCAGGGCTCCCCTTCCCAAGCCACCAAGTACTCCACCTGACGACCTCGCCACCTTGAATCAATTATTTCCGTGGCCGACCGCTGGTGTTCCCTTTCTTCTGCCTGCGGTTGTGGGGTGGCTCCTACCTCTCGCCCCAGGAATTCCCGCCCCTCCCTTTGTGGTGAGAGCAAGGACCGGTGGAACACAGGGTGTATTTTCATGCTGCCTGGCAACTTGAGCTTGAATGCTACGGGGTTTACCTGTTGTGTTACCTCAAATGGCCCCAGCCGTCAGGGCTGCAACTTCTTGCACCCCCCTTTAAAAAGTAACCCTTGGGTGGACAACCACACCCGGTCTCCCACCCGTATGGTTTCCGCTTCCCTGCGGTGCTTGTCTGCCTGCTTCTTGTAAACAGCCTTGGCCCGCTCCAAGTTTATCTTAAGTTGCTGGTGTAGGGCTTCCATTTCTTCCACAAACTGCTCCGCCGCGGGTACACTGCAGCTTTGCTCCTCACTCCCCGGGAAGGCTCTGGGATGGCACCCATAATTGGCCATAAACGGACTCATCCCCGTGGACATGTGTTTAGCGTTATTATACGCAAATTCAGCCAGCGCTAGTTTCTCTACCCAATCGTTCTGTCTCTCACTGACGTAGCAGCGTAAGTATTGCTGGAGTATACTGTTTGCCCTTTCCGCTTGCCCATTGGTCTCTGGGTGCCTTGCCGTTGAGAACCCCACCTCGACTTGCAGCAAGCTCATGAGCTTCCTCCAGAACCGGGAGGTAAATTGTTTTCCGTGGTCGGAGATAACCCTCAAGGGGGCGCCATGCAACCTGAAAACGTGCTCTACGAACAATCGTGCCGTCTCTTCCGCCGTCACCGCATGTGAGCAGGCTATGAAATGGCACATTTTGGTCAGCAAGTCGACTACTACCATGACCGCTGTTTTCCCCCGTGATTTGGGCAAATCAGTCATAAAATCAATGGACACCACCTCCCAGGGTTTGCTCGGTGTGGGTAAGGGTTCCAGTAAGCCTGCTGGGGCCGTCCGCTCCCCTTTTGCCCTTTGGCAGCGGTCGCACCCTCGTACATATTCCCGTACATCCTCCCTCACCCGTGGCCACCAGAACTGTCTGGTGACCAGCATCATCGTTTTGTGCTGTCCAAAGTGCCCCGCTGTGGGTTTGTCGTGGAGTTGTTTGAGTACCCTTTCCCTTAGAGCTTCCCCCGGTACATACATGGCCCCTCTATAGTACAACACCCCTTCTTTCTCCTCAAACCCTTCTGCCGCCTCTCTCCCATCTCGGAGTTCCCTGATTTTAGTTCGTGCGAATTCATCATTCCTAGTAAGCCCTGCCAGTTCTCTTTTCCCCACTAGAGTTCCCCCACACACCCATCGGTCCTCAGGTATGATGTGTCGTGTCTCCGGCGGACCCTCTCCTTCGAAGTACTCTGGCTTCCGCGAGAGAGCGTCCGCTCTCACGTTTTCCTCTCTGGGCACATACTGGATTTCAAAATAAAATTTGGAGAACTCCTGCGCCCGGCGAATTTGTCTCTGGTTGAGTACTCGTGCAGTTCTCCAGTACTCTAGGTTCTTGTGATCGGTGCACACCTGGATTCTGTGTTGCGCTCCTATCAGTAGATGACGCCAATGACAAAAGGCAGCGTAGATCGCGAGCAGTTCTCGGTCATACACGGTATAGTTTTGCTCCGACTTGCTCAGCTTCCTCGAGAAAAAGGCACACGGTTTCCATTCCTGTTTGCTCCGCCCTGGCTGCAAAAGGACCGCCCCTATCGCTCTGTCTGACGCGTCGGTTTGTAGCCTCAGGGGTTTCTCCAGGTCTACGTGTAATAGTTGCTCTTCCGACGCGAACGCCTTCTTCAATCGTTCAAAGGATTGCTGAGCTTCCTCCGTCCACACAAACTTCTTTTTGCTGCTGAGACAGTCCGTGATGGGTGCTGTCAAGTGGGCGAAGTTCTTGATGAACTTCCTGTAGAAGTTGCTGAAACCTAGGAGCCTTTGTACATCCTTCCGTGTTTTGGGGGACTTCCATTCCAACACCGCTTACACCTTGCTTGGGTCCATCGCTAAGCCCTTGTCAGACAACTTGTACCCCAGAAACTCCACTTCGCTGGCATGAAACTGACATTTCTCTAGCTTGACCCACAACTGGTGTTTCTGCAATTGTTGTAGCACTTCCCTAATGTCTTGTACATGTTGCTCCTCGCTATCCGAATAAATCAAGACGTCGTCCAGTAATGCCACACAGCTCTTGTAAAGCAGAGACCCCAACACGTGGTGCATGAAAGCTTGAAAACAGGCGGAGCCTGACTGTAATTCAAAAGGCATAACTAAATATTCAAAGGCCCCTAGGGGGTGAACATGGTGGTCTTCCATTCATCCCCCTCCCTCATCCTGATCAAGTTGTAAGCCCCCCTGAGGTCCAGTTTGGTAAAAATCTTTCCCTTCCTCACTCTCGTCACAATGTCGTCAATTCTGGGCATTGGGAAAGTCACGGGTTCCGACACCAAATTTACGCCACGAAAGTCCACTACAAGCCTGGGTTTATCCGTGTCTTTTTTGTCCACAAAAAACACCGGACTGCCTCCCACTGCTTTCGATTCTCTTATGAATCCTCTCTTTAGGTTCTTGTCAATAAACTCCCGTAACTCCTTCATCTCCCTGTCTGACATGGCATACAGCTTACCCACCGGCAGCTGCGCTCCCGGGAGCAAGTTGATTTGGCAGTCAAAGGGCCTGTGGGGTGGTAGCCTATCTGCCTCCTTCTCACTGAAGACCTCCCTCAGATCAGCATATTGTGGTGGCACCTCCCCTTTCTGTTCCACTGCCATTCCTGCCATTCGGGCTACACTCATCCTTGGTGTTTCCCCTCCTAGGCAGTGCTCCAGGCAGTAGGCTGACCCAAAACTGACTGTCTTCTGATGCCACGCCACCACGAGATCATGTTGTGCTAGCCAGCTCATCCCTAATATTATTGGGGGCCCCGCTAGTGAGGCAACGTGGAAGGCGATCGTCTGAGTGCTTAGACACCCTCATTCTCATTGGTGGGGTCTGGTGTGTCACTTCCCCTCCAAGAAGCTCCCTCCCATCAATGGTGGTTACTTGCAAGGGAAAATCCAAAGGTAGCAAGTGAAGCTGGTGCTCTAATGCAAAGTCCTTGCTGAAGAAATTGCAGGAGCTGCCCGAATCCAGCATTCCCTGAACCTTGACTGGGTGCCCATTCGGGAGTTCTAGCACCACCTCAATGGCTATAGCTGCCTTTGGGGAATCTGGTTTGGGCACTTTTACTGGTTGGTTGCTTGCCTGGCTGCTGTGCCCGCTGAGTGGCAGCCAAGCATTCCCGTTTCCCTGCTCCTGTGTCTGTTGCCCCTCCTCCTCACCCCCAGCGGCTCCCACCATTCCTTGCCAGGCCTTTCTTTGTGGGCAGACCCTGGCAAAATGTCCTGGCCGCTGGCAGAGGAAACATTTCTTGGTCGTTTTTCCGTCCTTTCCCTCTCTCTTGCGACTTTCGCTGGAGCTTGAAACCTCCTGGGCGCGCGCACCATCTATTTCCATTGGCTCCGCCGCCGGGGAAGGCTGCCTTGGCATCTTTTTTTTCCCCTCTTAAATTTTTATTCAGTTTTCCTTTTACTTATATTGGTTACAACCATAATTACAAATTAACAATTTTTTGAACCTCCACCAGCACCTCCCTCAATCATCCATTTTTCTTATTTTCCCGCATTTTCTATATAATATTGCCGATTTACTATTCACCTTCACCTCTCTAATTCTGTCTTGCAATATACCTTAAAATATTACAAAGTCTCTTTAAACCCCACTAGCGTTGTTTGTTGATCACATATAGTTTCCAGATATTCCGCAAACTTTCCCCAGTCCTCGATGAATTTTTAATCTTTCTGATATCTTATTCTTCCAGTCATTTTATCCAATTCTGCATAATCTATGAGTTTCATCCTCATTCAAGGTCGGCAATTCCTCCTGTCTCCACCTCTGGGCCATCAGTGTTCTTGCCGCTGTAACAGCGTACTGAAACAGTTTATAATCCCGTCTTTTTATCTCTCTTCCTGTTATTCCTAACAGAAAGGATTCTGGTTTCTTAACAAACGAGTATTTAAGCATCTTTTTCAATTCACTATAGATCATTTCCCAGAATCCCCTCGCCTTCCTGCAAGCCCACCACATGTGAAAGAGAGATCCTTCTTTTTCTTTGCATTTCCAGCACCTATTACATGTCTTGTACATTTTTGCCAGCTTTACCGGTGTAATATACCACCTGTACACCATCTTCATTATGTTTTCCTTTAGTGCTGTACATGCAGTAAATTTCATGTTCTCATTCCATACCTTTTCCCAGTCCTCTAATTGTATATTGTAACCGAAGTCTCTGGCCCATTTAATCATGACCGACTTTATCTCCTCGTCTTTTGTTTGCCATTCCAAAAGTATTTTATACATTTTTGAGATTATCCTAACATCATTATCAATTATTTCTGATTGAAATTTAGACACTTTTTCTATATAGCCCCTTTCTTTAAGGTCTTTATTAAACATTGCATTTGCCTGGAAGTAGTGCAGCCAATCATAAACCTGGTCCTTAACTTGTTCGTATGGCTTCAATTTCCATTTCTCCCCCTCTTTCATTACCAACTCACCATATGTTATCCAATTTGGCCTCATATTAATGTTCTTTACCGACATTACCTCTAGTGGTGACAACCAATGCGGGACTTTAAATTCCAAAATATTTTTGTACCTGTCCCAAACCTCTATTATAGAACCCCTAATAACATGATTGGTGAAACCTTTGTGGACTTTCTTCTTCTCCAACCATAAATAGGCGTGCCATCCAAACCTATTATCGAAACCCTCTAGATCTAATAGTTTGTTGTTATTTAATTTTATCCACTCCTTTAACCAGCAAAGACAGGATGCCTCGTAATATAGTTTTAAGTCCGGCAGGGCAAAACCGCCTCTTTCCTTGGCATCTGTTAGTAACTTAAATTGTATTCTTGGCTTTTTGCCCTGCCAGATATATCTCGAAAGCGTTCTTTGCCATTCTTTAAACACGCTTATTCCCCTAATTATAGGGATCATTTGAAACAAAAATATCATCTTTGGAAGCACACACATTTTGATCGTTGATATTCTGCCCCAAAAGGACAGTTTCATTCTACCCCAGGTTTCTAAATCTTTCTTAATTCCGTTCCACACCTGAATATAGTTGTTCTGATATAAATCAATGTTTTTTGGGGTCAACCATATTCCCAAATATTTTACCTTTTTGGGCACATCAATCCCTGATTCTCGTTGCATTTCATCCGTTAAACTCTGGTCGATATTCTTAACCATTATTTTTGTTTTCTTCTTATTTAACGTAAATCCAGCCACTCTACCGAACTGGTCAATTTCCTCCAATACCTCATTTAAGCTGTTTTTAGGTTCTTCAATCGTTATTACAATATCGTCGGCAAAGGCTTTGACCTTATATTCATTTTTACCGACTGTCACTCCTTTTATCTTGTCATTATTCCTTATTGAACACAAAAGGACTTCCAGGACTATTATAAATAGCAACGGCGAAAGAGGACACCCCTGTCTAGTACCTTTCAATATCTTAAATTCTTCGGTATGTATATTATTCACAATCAATTTAGCTCTTTGTTCCGAGTAAATTGCCCTTATTCCATTGTAGAATTCATTCCCGACTTCCATCATTTCTAAATTTTTTAACATAAATTCCCACGATATATTATCGAAAGCCTTCTCTGCGTCCACAAACATTAATAAGGCTTGCTTCTCATTCCTTGCAGACAGATATTCCAAAATATTTATTATGTTTCTAACATTATCTTTCATCTGTCTGCCCGGGAGAAAGCCTGCCTGATCTATATGTATTACTTCCTGCAATATCTTCTTTAGTCTTTTTGCTAATATTCCAGCAAAGATCTTATAGTCTGTGTTCAGCAGAGATATTGGTCTACAATTCTTTACTTGTGTCAAATCAGAATCTTGCTTAGGGATGAGCGTAATGAAGGCCTCTTTCCACGTTCCGGGGATATCCTGTTGTTTCAATATATTGTTCATAACTTCCTTTATTGGTACTATTAAGGCATGCCTCAGTTCTTTGTAATAACTGGATGTTAAGCCATCTGGTCCTGGTGCTTTTCCTTTCTTCAGTTCTTTTATTATTTCGATTATTTCCTCATTTGCAATTGGGGCGTTCAGTCGGTCTTTCTTATCTGTCGGGATCTTTTGCACACTTTTTTCCTTTAAAAATCTTTCTATTTTCTTCATGTTATTCTTTTCTCTGTTGTTATAGAGATGTTTGTAAAAATCCAAGAATCCTTTCCTGATAACTTTAGGATTTTCTACTTCTTCTCCATCTACAATAATTTTGTTAATTGTACTTTGTTCCTTCCTTTTCCTGATTTGCCACGCAAGCCATCTGCCCGATTTATTAGCAAATTCAAAGTTTTTCTGTCGAAGCCTTTTGATGTTCCATTCCACCTCTTTATTTATAATCATTGCAAATTGTGTCTGCAGGACTTTAATGTTCTCTTTTATTTTTAAGCTGTTTGGATTCTTGATTAATTTTGTTTCATTGTCCATTATTTGTTTTAAAATTTCCTTCCTCCCTTTCTCCCTGTTCTTATTCTTAATCGCATTCTGTTGAATGAAGAATCCTCTTATTACTGCTTTGCTTGCGTCCCAGACTATACTCATTTTTGTACCCTTATTCATATTGTCCATAAAATATTCTGTCAGTTTTTTATTTGCCTCTTGAATAAGCTTTTGGTCATCCAGGAGATATTCATTAAGTCGCCATCTAAATGATCTTTCTTCGTATCCTTTAACCTCCATTTTTATTGGATTGTGGTCTGATATTGTTTTTGGTTGAATCTCGATCTGTCAGATTCTTGGAGTTAATTCGTTAGAGACCCAAATTTGATCAATTCTTGATAAAGACTGATTTGGTTCCGAGTAAAACGTAAACTGCTTCTCCAGCGGGTGTCTGAGTCTCCATATATCAATTACATTAAAAATTTTTATCATAGTAAAAAAAGTCTTAGGCAATTTTCCTTCTCTACTTACATCTTTTTCTCTTAATCTATCAGTTTCCAGTGAAACTACCCCGTTCATATCTCCCATAAGTATCATTTTTTGGTCCATGTATTCAAACAGCTTCTCTTCCAGATTTTTATAAAAATCAGTCTTGTTCCCATTAGGTGCATAGATCCCGACAATTATTATTTTTTCGCCTTGCCATTTAATCTGTATTACAATTATTCTTCCTTCTTCATCTTTGAAGATTTGATGAGCCTCAATATTCTTCTTTACATATAGTACAACCCCTCTCTTTTTCCCTTTATCAGAAGATACAAATTCGTTTCCCAGTCTATTGTTAATCAAAATTTTCCTGTGCTTTTTTGCCACATGTGTTTCTTGAAGACAGATGATATCGAGGTTTTTCTTTTTTAAGTATTGTTCAATTTTGTTTCGTTTTTTCCTATCATTCATTCCATTAATGTTCCAATTCCATAGTTTTAGCCCCATCTTTCCTTCCCAATTAAAGATTTATCTAGTTAATTATGATCTAGCTTCTTCCTGTTCTTCTCCCTCCTCTTCTTCTTCTTCTTCCTCTTCTTCTTCCGACTCTCCGTTTTCCTTCTCCTTTTCTTCCAAATGCTTCCTCTCCAATAGACCAACTCCTCCTACTGCTCCTCTTTCTTCTTCCTCTTCTACCGTCAACTCCTTATAGCGTCTCTGGAATTTGCTTGTTTCCTCCGGACTAGTAAGTCTGTGTTTCTTACTTTTGTAGGTAAATGAGATCCCTTGAGGGAATTCCCATTTAAATTCAATCTTGTTCTTCTTGAGAATTTGGACCAATGACTTGTATGGGTCTCTTCGTTTCAACAATCTTACTGGAATATCTTTAAAGATAATTATGTAGTTCCCATCAATATTTAATCTTTTTTCTCTGTTTTTTTTGCAGGATTAAATTTCTCATTAATGTTCCAATTCCATAGTTTTAGCCCCATCTTTCCTTCCCAATTAAAGATTTATCTAGTTAATTATGATCTAGCTTCTTCCTGTTCTTCTCCCTCCTCTTCTTCTTCTTCTTCCTCTTCTTCTTCCGACTCTCCGTTTTCCTTCTCCTTTTCTTCCAAATGCTTCCTCTCCAATAGACCAACTCCTCCTACTGCTCCTCTTTCTTCTTCCTCTTCTACCGTCAACTCCTTATAGCGTCTCTGGAATTTGCTTGTTTCCTCCGGACTAGTAAGTCTGTGTTTCTTACTTTTGTAGGTAAATGAGATCCCTTGAGGGAATTCCCATTTAAATTCAATCTTGTTCTTCTTGAGAATTTGGACCAATGGCTTGTATGGGTCTCTTCGTTTCAACAATCTTACTGGAATATCTTTAAAGATAATTATGTAGTTCCCATCAATATTTAATCTTTTTTCTCTGTTTTTTTTGCAGGATTAAATTTCTCATATCTTTATCTTTGAAGGTAATCAGACAATCTCCAGGCATTTTCTTTGTTCTGGTTGTTCTCATTCTTATTCTGAATGCGTTTTGAACTGATCTTTCAACTTCTTCTTTGGGTATCGCCAACCATTGTGCTATTTCTGTTGTCAATTTCTCTCTGATGTTTTCACCTTGTGTTTCGGGGACTGCTCTCAGCCTAAGATTCACTTCCCGTTGCCTCAATTCATTCATCGCGATCGCGTCCCATACTTCTTCTTGTGTTTTGTTAACTTCCAATAATCCTGCTTTTAATTTCTCTTCTTCCCGTTTCACTTCCTTCATTTCTACTCTTGTTTTTTTCATTCCTTCTTCCAGAGATTGTGTTCTTTTGGAGACATCTTTAATTTGACCTCTTAGCTCTTTTACAGTTTCATCAATCTTTTGGTCCATTTTCACAATTCTCGTATCCACCTGTTCTATTCTTGTATTTACATGCTCCAATTTATCCTCCATATTCTTTTCACTCTGTCTAATTTCGGCGAACATTTTCAAAATTTCTGCCTTAAAGTCTGCATCTGGTTTGGACCCTCTCCTATCTCCTGGTGTTCCACCCTCCCCACCTTTCTTAGGTACGTGGGACATCCTCCCAATATGACCTTTAACTTAGAGTTGACACCACCCTAATATCACTTCAACCTTTTATGGGTTCCAACCTTATTCACTTACAGCACTCAAAATCCAATTCAAATTCACTAATTCATATAAGTCTAACTTAGGAGTATCGATATTATAACTTTTACCAAAAGTTTACCAAAAGTTCCAAATTTCACCCCCCTCTAGAGTTAAGGAAGGGTGATTAATTAAGTCCAGGAGACTTCAAAGAGTATTCTTCTTGCCACCAATTAGGCTACTCCCTTTAGAAGTCAAAATTTTCCCCAATTATATTCCTATTGTATTGCAAAGAAGTAGAAACAAATATAAAAAAGGGAGAGAAAAAAAAGAGAAAGTTCAAAGTTCCAGTCGCAGGAGACAAAAGAGAAAAGAAAGGGGGAAAAAAGGAAAAAAGAAAAGGAATCTTCTGCCCCCAATTGGGCTAATCCTTATAAGTTCTTATGGAGTAGTTGTAGAATCAGATTTAGTCCGACCTCCAAACAGAGGAATCAAATGGAGCACGAACAACCAATAAACAACCAATAAAAAACAGGTTAAGGAGAGGAGCTAGAAAACAGGTTGTAATTATCCTCCTGGCCACTGGGTGCCCAGGGTCTCTGAAGTGTAGCTGGGTAAAGTACAAAAGAAGGGGAAAAAAAATAAAAAGTGGTGCAGTAAAAATGGGGGATATTTCAAAACTGCCGAGCCAGTTTTTTCAATTCTCCAATGCCAGCTGAAAGTCCGATATTGTAGACTTCCGGGTTGGCGCGATCTGGAAATGGCGGATTCCCTCCGAGCTCCGGAGGGAATCGGCTCAGCGGTGGATGGGTCTTTGCCGTGCCGGCGACACGGGGACCCTTAAAAACCGCAGGCGCGGAAGCCTGCGGACTGAAGACTCGGCGGGTGCCTTAAGCGCCCCCCCTGATTCGCGAAGAGCCTTTTTAAAGGCTACGGAGGGGATACGGGGGACGGCGCGGCACTGAGAGTCGATCGCTACCGCCGCTGAGCGAAGCCGCGAGCCATAACTGGAGAGCGCTGACTTCCTTCCTTGAAATTTGGACTGGAAAAAAAAAGAACCCGTGAGTAATCTGGAACTGAACTTTAAAAATTTTTTACCTTCTGAATTTGAGACGACCGGGGGGTGTGCCAAAAGGAAGTCCCCCCCCCCCTTGCAGACGATCCAGAGCAACGATATAAGAGCTAAGCTGGAGTGCCTACCCTGTAAAGGGTGAGTTTTAAAAAGACAGTAACTTCCAAGATTTGGAAAGGCAAATTTGAGCAGGAGAGTGGAGTGTTGGAAGAGTCTTTGTTTTGTGGCAAACAACCCTCCCTCCCGGGCCCGGGAGCGACCTGCTTTGGAGCCTGTATAGAGGAGCAGAATTTGACAGCTGTCAAAGCTGTCAAATGGACTGTTAACAGTGGAAAAATTGCTATTTAAGACCTCTCCGGATTAAAAGGAGTTACAATTGAATTAAAATTGTGGGAAACAAAGAAACAATAACAGGACAGAGGATTGTTGGAGAAAAGTCCATTAAGTAATCAGATTCCCTCTAGGGGGAATTCTGTGGAATTACAATGGCTGTGGGTGGAAAGATACTGAGAGAAATCGAAAGGATGTTTTCACTGGTGGGAACCTTACAGGAGCAGACTATAGTTATGAGTAAACAATTGATGACCTTGAATTTGGAAACAAGTAGTTCTGCTGAATGTAATGAAGACCTGAGTGAGAAAGAACCCACAGCTGAATTCGAAATAATAAACAAAGAAGAGGAGAAGACAAAACATGAAAGAGAACAAGTTATGTGGGAAAATACTAACCAGAAGCCGGCATTTGGAGAACACAAGCAAGGAGACTATTGGATTAAATCCATTTTAAGCCTACGAAAGATACAGAAGACGAAAGAGGAGGCCCTGGAAGTTTATGGAATTCAGGAGCTTGAAATAAAGAAGTACAATTGGGGCCTCCACATAGACTTTGATTTTGACTATCACCAAGACCTAGGCCTTGCGGAAATTCCTCAGCAGTTGTTTCTAAATATGGGAAGAGACTATGGACTGATTGGATTGATTGTTAAGGAAATCTTTCGAGACTCGATGACCGACAAAAAGGACTACCAACAAAACCGGCGGAGAGGGACTGAAAGAGATTTGAGAGCTTCGGACGTGCGGAACCCAGGCTAAAAACTGTTATTTTTGGACATGTCTTGGGAAAGGACGCAAAGCGGGAATGGGAGGGAGGGAAGCATTTAAATTTAAACAACACTCAAGACCAGGGGGTTTAGTTAATAAGAAAATTATTCAAGAAAAAATGAGAAATCGAGGGAAGAGAATTGGGGTCCAACTTAGGGAAAATTTATTTTTGCTTTTATAAAAGGATTAATATTAAGACGGAAAAGGAAATGCCAACTTGCTGACATAAATTTGGGAATAGGGATGCAAGGGAGGGGGGTGGGGGGAAGTCAAGGACTAGGGTTAGAAAATAAGATTTTCGGGAACTATACATGTTTGTTGTCTTTTATGTTTGTTTTGATGTTATGTGTTTTGTTTTTGTCTATATAAAATGTGAAAACCCAATAAAAATATTTAAAAAAAAAAAAAAAAAGTCCGATATTGTAAGTTAAGTCCGAATAAACTATCTGGTGGGCACCAGAAAAAAAAAGTCTTTTACGAAAAAAGGGAAAGGCAGGAAAGGAGAAAGCCCGGAAGGCTGACCATACAATGGAGTCGAAGACACTTCCTCTGTTGCGCAGTCTTTTTTTTAAAGAAAAAAGGATCACAGTTAGACTTTCAGCTTCCCCTTTCAAAATTCCAAAGAGGACCTTGAAGGTGCAAATCTTAACCCTCCGTTCCCCCTTTTAGCTTGGGTTCTTCTTTTACAATCAAAAAGTTAGTTTGTATCAGTTAGTTTGTAACAGCCTGAAAGGGGAAAAGAAACAATAGCCGCGAGCGGCGACTCACTTTCACTTTTAACAACTTTGCTTCCCAAATGCGCACACGTTGATTGGAGATAGCGCCGGTCTCGTAATTACTTATTTTTCATCCGGTGTTTTCCTTTGAAGTCCTAGTTTATCTTTGAAAATATTTTAAGCCCGAATTCCTTGGTTTCGAGAGTTGTGGGCTCCCCCAGCAAGCTCGGGGCTTCATTTTCCGGAGTTAGCTATGGCTTCCCCTTAGCCCGCATCTCCTCCCCGCCGCTCTCTTCGCTCCCGTTGGAGTTACCTGGCGGCCAGGTGGTCTGCGTTGTGGCTCTCCGCGGGAACCTGAGTGCCTGAACACCCTCCAGACACTACTTCAGGGGGTCACTGCGCCCAAAGACCCCCCTAAATCCTCCGAAAAACCCGGGATTCTCCGCTAGGAAGAAATCCCCGCTTGCGATGGCGTCGCTCGCAACCGGAAGTCTGTCGGCTGCCTTGGCATCTTAGGAATGCGGTAGTCATGGCAATGCTGCTCTCTTCCTTCCTGCCTCTCCTGAGCCCGCGCTTCCTGCCTCACACCAATCGCAAGTGCAGCTTTGGTCAGCTGGTCCATGGACTGTGGGCGGGGTGCGCGCGAAAGCTCATCCTTGACCGTTGGTGACAACCCCTCCTCAAACAACATTTGTATGGGTTCAGAGTCCAGCTGCCACCCGAGACGGTGAACTATCATAGCAAAACGTGACCAGTAGTCTCTAACTGACTGGTCTCCCTGTTTACAGTTCATCAGTTCCCGTTTTGTCACACTTTGCTCTACATCGCTGGAAAACATCGCGTCCTGCATGGCTGCATTCTGCGTCGCCATCAGGGGCCTGATCCATTCCCTAGCCCCATCCTCCAGGTGACCCACGATATAAGCCACTCGCGCTTCATCATCTGCAAAATCGTTATGCTGCAGTTTCAAGGCGTATTCTATTTCTGTTCTAAACGCTCCGTAATCTTGAGACCTCCCCCCAAACTTATGCACCAGTCCCGGTACCTTCCTTGCTATGGGGGTGGGCTTGCCCTGGGCATCTTGAGACCGTCGTTCGTCCAGCCTCGCTGTCAAGAGGGCTATCTGCTGTTCCAAGTCGCGGTTTCTCTCCGCCAGCGATTGTCCTCCAGCAGCCCCTTCCGTGGTTCTGACTTCTCCTGTCTTACTCATGATGCCGCCTGCTTGTTGCGCACGAGCAACTTTCGGTGACAGACAGATTGCTGTAGTGGTTTGGAGTTACTCGTGCGTAAACTGTCCCCGTTTGGGAGCTTAACGGCCTGGGTTAAACCGTCTTGACTGCACAGCCCATCTCCGCGTGGCTGCCTCACTCGCTAGCAGTATCTGTCTGTGGGCGTTTCTTAAACCTCTTCCAGCATAAAATCTGTTTGACACCCAGTCGTCTCCGCCTCTCATTGCGCGGGAGTCTTCTGCGCAGGGAGGGCGTAGGTAGTGGAGGACCAATGCTCTCTTCACTGACGTCCAGGGAAGAATCCCGGAGCCCTTTCCCCTCTTCCCCCATTTGCTCTCCTGGATCCTTGGTGTTACGCTGATTTCCTTCCCCCTCTATTAAGCTGCGTCTCCCCCTGGTGCTGGTACCTTCTCCTGCAGAATCGGAGAGCCTCTCCTTATCCTGCTGCTCCGATGTCAGTTTCCTGACATGTGTGCTTGCTTTTTTGGCAGAAAATGTGGATGCTCAGCTGGTGCCAGTTGTCCTGGGTGCAAAAAGGCCAGAGGCCGCTTGGCTAGCACTCCGAGAATCTTGTGGAGCTGGGGTGGGAAGCAAGGGCCGAGAAGTGGCTGCATCCGAAAGGGAGAGGCAAGATGGCGCCGGCCACATTCTTGAGAGCCGATACACAGCTGGGAGGAGCTGGGAACCCCCACAGGGGGGTGAAGGGACTGTTGCTGTTGCTGGCAATGCTGCTGGTGCTTTTGCTGAGCCTGGGAGCTGTTTGGATGCTGCAACGTGTCTGTGTGAGGAGCCAGGAGAGAGGCCAAGTGTTGGGAGCCCTTTATCCACCAGAGGGGGTGCAGGAAAACGTCCTGGAGGCCGCGTGTGCAGTGGGGGGGCAGTGAGCAGTGAAAGCTCAGAGACGCCTCTTTCTCCAAAAGCTGTTAAGAGTTGTTTACGTCGTGAGTCGGAGCCTGGGAAGCTGAAAAGAGCTAAAGGCTTCAAGGCCGGCCACCTGCAGCAAGTAGAGATAAGAGCTGTGGAGTTGTGTGGGAACGCCAAGACAAGTCTGGTCACCATGGCAACTGAGAGAGTTGCATCTACAGGGACTTCCGGGACGCCGCAGCCACAGGAAGGAGCGCGAGCCTGCCCTTCGGGGGAGTCTCAAACAACACAGAGGTCTAGAGGGGTCACGAAGGCTCCGTGAACCTCGTAACCCCAGGAGGATTATCCTGAGGGTCAAGGTACCCAGCGACGCTGCCCAAGCTTCCCTGTATTGTCGGCGTTTTGCAGGGTTTGAGCTGCAGCATGAAGGGGATGTGACAGACTCTGTGTTGTGAAGCCTCAGGCTCCGTGTGAAAGCGGTGAACCTCCGACAACAGTCATAAAACTGGGAAAAAACAAACCAACTAAGCTGATAAAAAGACTAACTAAAGAACCCAGCGTAAAAGGATTACGAAAGGTAATAGGAGCAGGAATCCACTACCGGCGGTAAGAGAAAATGGAGTACAACGTAAGGCTGGGAGAGAGGGAAAACAAAAAAAGCTGCCGCTAAGTGGTTGTAGAAGAGAGACCTCAGATACAAAGTATAAGGACTCTGAGGCAAAGTAACAAATGAAAATATCTTAAGGGATTAGAAAGAAGTGAAAAGAAGTGAAGCTTTTCCACTCAGGAGATGCTCTAATTGGGTCCTGCCCCACACCCATATGCCCACTTTTGGATTAAGACACACCCCACACTCCGTTTAAGTTCCAGGGGATTATTGGCCACTGGGATTTAAGCCAATGGTCTCAGTAACTTTGGCGATTATTTCTGTGCTGCTTATATAGTCCTTTTATGAACTTTGCAAGCTCTTTTTCTTTTTTTTCTCTCCTTTTCTCTTTTTTGCTCTGTGCCACTGGTTGATATTTGGGTCACCCTCTTCCTCCCCTCATTGTTTGATTACCTTCTTTATCTTGATCGCTTTCCCTTATCCTCCTAATAGGCTTTTTCTTTTTTTCCCTTCTTTCCCCCCCCCCTGTGGTACGGTACCTCCTTATTCTTAGCCCCCCCCCAATGGCGGACAAAACAAAGTGAAACAGTTTAACGGACTAGAGAGAAGGGAAAGGAAGCTTTCTGTCTCACCGGGTCGGAGACTGCGATAGCAACGACCGGCGCGGATTTTTGTGGATGGTTTTTCCTTCCTTCACTCCTTGGAATACAGCGCTCCTCCACCTCTTTGAATACAACGTTCAAGAGGGGAGCGACACAAACAGTACAGCTTCAATTTTCCCTGTAACATCTGAGAGACGTGGGTTTTGCCACTAGAATACTTTCTCTCTTTATACCAAAGGAGGAAGACTATTAAATATATAAAATGAAAAACGGATCGAAAAAGGGGGTGGGAACACCAGTAGAAAGGAGGCCATCAAGACAAGAAGAGGGGAAAGAGGCGAAAGAAATCAAAGATTACGATAGTTTGATGGCTGAAATAAGAAAAGAATTTAAAAATAATGAACAATATATCGAGAGAAAGTTATTAGAAGTGCAAGATATTTTGGATAAGAAATTGGAGGGGGTGGTAGGCGAACTGACAGGAAAAGTTAAAGAATTATCGGTAAGAGCTAAGGTACTGGAGGATTCAATGAAAAGGGTGCAAAAAGATACGAAGGACAGTAAGAAGGAGGTGGACAGGATTAGAGTAGAAGTGAAAGAGATAGGAAAGATACAGGAAGAGCTGATGGACAACATGGCTATGACACAGATGAGACAAAATCAATCAAATCTGAAGTTTAGAGGAATACCGGAGAGTCTAAATGAGAATATAAGATCTAAAATGGTTAAAGAGTTAGCAACTTGGCTAGACAGGAAGGAAGAAGAGATAAATTACTCTCTTGTAAACATATTCAGGATAAAAACAAAATCGGTCAAAGCCAAAGGGAAAAAATTACCAGGAGATGTATTAGCCATGTTCAATTCGTTGGAGATAAGAAATGAAATACTGAAACAGAATTATAACAAAAGGTTATATATTGAAGGAAACCCAATTATTATATTAAAAGAGATTCCTTCGAGATTTCTTCCAAGGAGGGACCCTTATAAAAAACTAACCAACCAGCTGAAGAAAAACGGGATCCTGTATAGATGGGAATTCCCGGAAGGTATTTCATTCTACTTCAAGGAAAAAAGATTTAAACTGTCCACCCCTTCAGAACTTCAGAAATTTGCAAGGAGATACGAGAAGGACTTTGGAAGGATGACGGGGTGGGAGGAGGAGGTTGGGAAGCAACAGGGGGAGGAGGGGGAGGGAGAGGGGAGCGAAGAAGAAGAAGGAGAGGAGGGAGAAAGGGAAGAAGTAGAGATAGAAGACAAAGAACAGTAGTTTCTATTTAGATTTGATAAACTTATTAACACTATATAACAGATGACTTTAAAAATACTAAATTGGAATGTGAATGGGCTGAACAATAAAAACAAAAGGAACCAGATTGCACATATATTATTGAAAAAGAATTGCGACCTAATTTGTCTACAAGAGACTCATGTAATAAACAAGCATAAGAGAATTCTGAGTAACAAGAGACTAGGATTGGAATTTGTGACATCGGATAAGGTTAAGAAAAGAGGCGTAGTAATATATATAAAGGAAAAATTTGAACCAAAATTATTGTATAAAGATGATCAAGGGAGACTGATTGTAGTACAGATGGTCTTTCAAGGAGAAAAAATAATTGTTGTTGGAATATATGCGCCAAATGAGAAAAAGTCAGTTTTTTTCTCTGAATTAGGTAATAAGTTAATGGAGTGGATGGATCAAAAAATGATACTGATGGGTGACTTTAATGGGGTGGTAGCACCAGACTTGGATAGATCAACAAAAAAGCAAAAGACGAAGGAAGGTAAACTACCCTGCTCTTTTTTTGACATGGTTGATAATATGGGATTAATTGACGCCTGGAGATTTAAAAACCCCACTATTAAACAATACACCTTCTTTTCAAACCCAAACCAGAGTTGGGGAAGAACAGATAGTGTTTGGATATCGAAGGAAATGATACAAAATTTAATTAAGTCTGAAATTCTTCCACGAACAATATCTGATCATAATGCGGTTTCTATAGAATTAAGAGGTAAAGATGTTAGAGTAGGATGATGGAGAATGAATGAATTCTTATTCAATGATCAGAAAATTGTAACAAAGGCTAAAGAAACAATTGAAGAATACTTTAAATGGAATTTAAATGGAGAAACTGCTATAGAGATGGTGTGGGATGCAGGAAAGGCAGTTATGAGGGGTTTTTTGATTCAGAAAAATAGTCACTTAGGGAAAGAAAAAGAGAAAAAGAAAGAACAGATTTTAACACAGATAATAGAAAATGAAAGAAAATTAACTATTAACCCTGATGAGAAGACGGCAAAACAAAAAATATAAAGATACTACAAGCCAAATTTTCTACAATAATCAACCAAGAGATTGAATGGAAAATTAAAACGATGAAACAGAAGAACTTTGAATCAGCAAATAGGGTAGGGAAATATTTGGCGTGGCAAATAAGAGAAAGAAGGAAACAAAATGTGATTTGTAAGATAAGGGAAGGAGAAAGGATGGTAGAGGAACCAAAAGAGATAAAAAAGATATTTCAAAAGTATTATAAGGATTTATATAAAAGAGGAAAGGAAACAGATTATGAAATAGATTGCTTCTTACAAGAACACCATCTGCAACAGATCTCAAAAGAAGAAAAAGAGCTATTAGATCAAAACATTACACAAGAAGAGATAAAGGAGGCTATAAAAAAGATGAAATCCGGGAAAGCGCCGGGGCCGGATGGCCTTCCGGCTAAATACTACAAAATATTAAGTGACCAAGTATCACCAATATTATGTGAAGTGATGAACAATATAATAAAAGAGGGAAGGATCCCGAACACCTGGAAGGAAGCATATATTACATTGATTCCTAAAAAAGATGTGGATGCTCTGGAAGTGAAGAATTATAGGCCAATTTCGTTATTAAATAATGATTATAAACTGTTTGCTGACGTAATGGCAGAAAGATTAAAAAAGGTTTTAAACAACAGAATTCATAAAGATCAAACGGGCTTCCTTCCAGGGAGACAACTAAGGGACAATGTAAGAAATGTGATAGACATTATTGAATATTTGGACACCAGAATAGATAAACAGGCAGCCCTGGTATTCATAGATGCCGAAAAGGCATTTGATAATATTTCATGGGGCTTCCTGATGAAAAGTTTGAAATTTATGGGAATGGGAGAAAAATTTAGAAGAGGCATAGAAGCAATTTATCATGAACAAAAGGCAAAACTGGTAATAAATAATACTACAACAGAATTTTTTAATATACATAAAGGGACTAGACAAGGTTGCCCCCTGTCTCCTCTATTGTTTATAACAGTATTAGAAATACACAATAAGAGACTGAGAGAAGCAACAGAGGTTAAAGGAATTAAGGTTGGAAAGAGGGAATACAAAATCAAAGCTTTTGCGGATGATATTGTACTAACACTAGAGGACCCAAAGAATAGCGTAAAAGAAGCCCTACAAATATTTGAAGAGTTTGGTGCTGTGGCAGGACTCAAGGTAAATAAAAATAAAACTAAAATGTTGGTTAAAAACTTAACTAAGGAAGAAACGACAGATCTAGAACAAAAGGCGGGTATTATGACAGCTAAAAAAGTGAAATATCTCGGAGTGTGGATTACGACAAAAAACATAAATTTATATAACGATAATTACGAGGCCACATGGAGGAATATAAAGAAAGACCTGGAAGTCTGGGGGAGGATGAAACTATCCTTTTTGGGGAGGATAGCGGTTGTTAAAATGAATGTTCTGCCCAGAATGTTGTTCTTATTTCAAACTATCCCTGTACTTAAAGGTTTAAAGCAGTGTAAGGAATGGCAGAGAGCCCTGGCAAGATATATCTGGCAGGGAAAAAGACCGCGGATAAAAATGAAAATATTGGTAGACAAAAAGGAAAGAGGAGGCTTTTCCTTACCGGACTTGAGTCTATATTATGAAGCCGCGTCTTTATTGTGGCTAAAAGACTGGATAAGATTGGAAAATAGAGATATAATAGATTTGGAGGGCTTCAATAACAGGTACGGATGGCATTCGTACCTGTGGTACGAAAAGGTGAAGGTTCATAGGGGCTTCCTAAACCATATTTTTAGGGGACCAATATACCAGGTATGGGAGAGAAATAAAAATCTCCTGGAAAGGAAGACTCCCTGGTGGATCTCACCATTAGAGGTGTTAACGATTAGGAAAACAAATATAGAAGAGAGGAATGCCACCTATGAAGAACTTATAAGTAAAACAGAACAAGGGAACTAACTTAGACCCTACGAAGAGATAAAAAACTTATTCACTGGCTGGTTGCAATACCACCAGGTGAATGATTTGTTAAAAGAAGATAAAAAGAAACTGGGCTTTGAAGACAAAAAATCTAAGTTCCACGTGGAGGTAGTTGAAGGTAAAAATAAAATACTGTCTAGGATATATGATATGCTACTGGAGTGATACACAAAAGACGAGGAGGTGAAGGAGGCAATGATTAAATGGGCAATAGACATCGGCCATAATCTTGACTTTGAATGGTGGGAGGAACTGTGGAACAGTAGTATAAAGTTTACGGCGTGTATGGCACTGAGGGAAAATATCTGGAAAATGATATATAGGTGGTATCACACGCCGGTGAAATTGGCTAAAATGTATAGGTTAAAGAATAAAAGATGTTGGAAATGTGGTGAAGCAGAAGGCGACTTTTATCACATGTGGTGGTCATGTAATAAAGTGAAAGGCTTTTGGGAACTAATTTATAACGAGCTTAAAAAAATACTTAAATACACTTTTCCCAAAAGACCTGAAGCCTTTCTGCTAGGAATGATGGGTAAAGAAATTAGAAAAGAAGATAAGAACATATTTCTTTATGCCACCACAGCTGCAAGTATTATGTTGGCACAAAACTGGAAAACGGAAACCATACCCAGTATAAAGGATTGGCAGGTCAAAATGGTAAACTATGCCGAGCTTGCTAGACTAACAGGTATTTTTTTTTTTTATAAAATTTTTATTTGCTTTTTTCTTGATTCCAAGTTCAGATACGTCAACAGTAACACAACAAAAGCATTTTTTTACAGAAAGAAAAGAAAAAAGTTAGAAAAGAAAATAATCATCTTTCTAAAACAACTCTTCATGATCTACTGGACTTCCCCGCGTCTTCCACACTCTGCCTTCCTTGCAATAAAGAAAATAAACAGCAAATTGTAACCTTGTTTCATGCGTTTTTTGTACTTTCCTCCAATTATATTTTTAGTTTAGAGTAATTATTGTTAAGTCTCCTCTTATTCTATCATCAGCCCTAAAAGGTTTTACTCTAAAACTTTGGTCTTTTCATAATTATAACCTAATTTTCACCATTTTTCAAAATTTTTGCTAAAGCCAATTCTTCTAAAACTCAGCAAATTCTCAACATTCATATAACTTATAATGTTTTTGTAAATAGTCCTTAAATTTTTTCCAGTCCTCTTCCATTGTTTCTTCTCCCAGGTCTTGGATTCTGCCTGTCATTTCAGCCAGCTCCATGTAGTCCATCAGTTGCGTTTGCCAGCGTGGGTAATTCCTGTGACTTCCAATATTTGGCAATCAGAATCCTTGCTGCTGTGGTTGCATATAAAAAGAAAGTTCTATCCTTCTTTATCACCCCCTGGCCGACTATGCCCAATAGGAAGGCCTCCGGTTTCTTGTGGAAGGTATACTTAAATACCTTTTTTAACTCATTATAAATTGTTTCCCAGAAGGCCTTCACCCTTGGGCATGTCCACCAGAGGTGAAAAAATGTTCCTTCAGCCTCCTTACATTTCCAGCATTTGTTATCAGATAAATGATATATCTTTGCAAGCTTGACTGGGGTCATGTACCACCTGTATATCATCTTCATAATGTTTTCTTTCAGAGCATTACATGCTGTGAATTTTATACCGGTGATCCATAACTTTTCCCAGTCTTCAAACATAATGTTATGCCCAATATCTTGAGCCCATTTTATCATGGCTGATTTAACAGTCTCGTCCTGTGTATTCCATTTAAGCAGCAAGTTGTACATTCTTGAAAGCACTTTGGTCTTTGGTTCAAGTAATTCTGTCTCTAATTTCGATTTCTCCACCTGGAAACCAATTTTTTTGTCCTTTTTAAAAATCTCTTGAATTTGGGCATAGTGTAACCAGTCTCGCACCTTATGTTTTAATTTGTCTAAACTCTGCAGCCTCCAGTTATCTCCAATTTTTTCTATAGACTAACAGGTAGAATACGAGACCAAGATGAACAGAAATTTCAAAAAAATTGGAATATTGGAATTATGTCGGAACCAATTTGTAGAGGAAACTGGCGGGGTTGGAATAAATCTAACAGTGAGTGATTAACTTTTAAGAATAAAAAAAAAAAAAACGTGATTGTGGAATTTATTTGATACTTACCAAAAGGGTGGAGGGGAGTCCAGGACTCGGCAGAGCCCGAAATATTATGATTTTCTTTATCTTTTTATGATTTTTTGTATAATTTGGGGAAGGGAAATAATAAATTATGTAAATATGTACTCATATGTATAGTGATATGTTTAGCGGTATGTCTATTTGTATATTTTCTTTGTGTAATTTGAATAAAAATGTACTGGGGGAAAAAAAGAAAAAAGAAAAAGAGAGAGTTGCATCTACGGAAGCTGTGAAGGTCCTGGGCAAGTCTTCCTGCCGGGGAGAGTCTGTTGCCGTGACAACCAGAGAGGACATCTGCAGAAGCCCCAAGGATGGGGGTAGTGAGAAAATTGTTGCCCTGACGACCCAGGAATGTCAACAACAAGACTTTCTTACTGTAATAATCGACAGTGGAGCCGCCAACTCGCTGGTGCCATCTAGCAGTCTTTTGAGAAATTGCAGGACAGTAAAAACTCAGAAATTTGTGACGATCGCGGATGGAAGCAGAAAAAGACTAACAGAGACAGGCTTTTTCTTCTGTCCCTTCCTTAAGCATGAAGTCAAAGCTTTTGCGGTAACTGTTTGTTAAGTGTGCATGACCTACTAGTTGATGGTTTTCATGTCTCTTTTGCAGGTGACAAATGTGAATTTTCCAAGGATGGGAAACACGTGTACACAGTGCAGTCTAAAGATAATTTGTTTGCTGTAAATGTGCCTTTTTCCACAGGAGAGGATGACACCGAAGATGCGAAGGGCCAATGTGTGAATGTGGCGCCTCACCATGGTTGTTCACATATTTGGCACCGACGCTTCGCCCATTTGAATTGGAGATATCTTCAGAAAGCACCAGAGCTGACACAAGGGTGCAAATTTAATGTTTGTGACAAATCTTTAGATTGCAATGCATGTAAACAGGCAAAAATTGTGACATGCTCATATCCAAAGTCAGAGAGGCGGACCACACAACCCTTTGAATTAATTCATTCAGATTTGTGTGGACCCATGTCAGTTGAGTCACTGGGAGGATCAAAGTATTTTCTGCTTTTGATTGATGATTTTTCGAGGTCTGCTTGGACCTTCTCTCTGAAAACGAAAGGGGAGGCGGCTAAAATGATCAGGGATTGGATCACCGCAGTTGAGGTAACCTTTTCCACCAAAGTTCGTGGTTTTCAAAGTGACAGAGGTTCTGAATTCACTGGTTCTGCTTTACAGGATTTCTTTAGGGAGAAGGGGATTAGCCACCGTTTGACCACTCCTTACTCTCCGCAACAGAATGGGGTCGCAGAGAGAAGGAACAGGACGGTGGAGGGAGCTGTGTCTGCGATCCTTTGGGACGCAGGGCTACCCCAGAAATATTGGTCTGAGGCCTGGCGCTACGTTGTTCATACGCAGAATAGAGTGTACAACTCTAGTGTAGGAAATACGCCGTATTTCTTACTGCATGGAAAGAAGCCCAAGGTACACTACCTCCGTGTGTTTGGTTGTGAGGCTTGGGTTCTTATTCCAAAGGCTCTACGCAAGAAAGGTGAGCCAAGATCTAAAAGAATGATCTTTGTAGGGTATGAGCCTGGCTCAAAGGCCTGGCGGTTTGCGTACCCAAGTGGAAACCAGTCTAGGTTGGTTATCAGCAATAGCGCTGAATTCTGTGAGCAAGCTGGTTGGAAACGTCTGCACGCTAATCCAGACGTGATTTCGCAGCAGTTCTATGACTCAGATGTTGAGGAGGAAGAGGAACTTGTTGCTGGGGACCACGGTCCAGAGCAACAGGGTCCACCACAGGGACAGAGTCCAAGGCAGGGACAGCTCAGGATCCCTCAGAGGGGGGAACCTAGAACACCTCCTCAGGCAAGTGTCAAATTTGAGCCAAAGAGTGAGCCTTCCTCACCTGCTGGACCAGCTGTAAGGCCCAAGAGGCGCAGCAGGTCAGAGGGGGAAGACACTGAAGATGATTTAGCTGGACCCAGTGAAGCAGCAGGGTCACCAGGATTCACACTGAGGAGATCAGCGAGGACAAGGAGGCCTCCTGATAGGTACGACGCTTCAGGCGTCTGGGTAGGTTCAGCCAGATGTGAACCTGAATCCTTCGAGGATATTCAGAGTTTACCTGAGGAAGAAGCAGGCAAGTGGCACAGGGCAATGGACAAAGTGATGAAGTCCATGAAAGATCTAGGTGTGTTCTCACTCACAGAGTTGCCACCGGGCAAGCAGGCTGTGAGTTGCAGGTGGTTTTACCGCTTGAAACCCACTGACGCTGGAGAACCACAGTATAAAGCCAGGTTAGTTGCTCGAGGATTTACTCAGAGGAAGGGAATACACTTCACGAAGGTGTATTCGCCAACGTCACGAGCGGAGACTCTGAGAACGCTTTTAGCTTGTGCAGCACAGAGAGGCTGGAAGGTAAACCACTTTGATGTGGATGTTGCCTACCTTAACTCAGATCTCCAGGAGGAGCTGTACATGATTCCTCCTCCGGGGTTTGAGAACTTAAGGCAGGATGTTGTGTGGAGATTGCACAAATCCATCTATGGATTACGTCAATCTGCCAGAAACTGAAACATGTGCCTGAATGAAGCCTTAGAAGAGCTAGGTTTCAGGAGAAATGTTGCTGATAGTTGCTTTTATTTGAGAGGATCAGGGGCAACACAAGAGTATTTGCAGATCTGGGTTGATGACTTGTTGTTTTTCTCAGAGACAGATGAACAGGCAGAGAAGTTTGCCAAAGAGCTAGGGAAACGGTTCAAGCTTAAACAGCTTGGTGCTGTCAAAACCTACCTAGGTGTCAGTGTTGAGCGTGCACAGGATGGAAGCTTCTTGCTCAGCCAGAGAGGCAAAATTGAGCAATTGCTTCAGAACATGAGGATGAGTGATTGTGCAGGAGTGAGAAGTCCTATGGAGACTAGTTTTGTAAAGGACAGCCAGCAAGTAGAACGCGCTGCGTTCAAAAATACTGAAGTGTTTCAGTCAGCCCTAGGCAGTTTGTTGTACTTGTCCCAGTGGAGCAGACCTGATATAGCGTTTGCTGTCAATCTGCTCAGCAGGGAAGCTTCAAACCCTAGTGTGCAAGCCTGGAATGGCATCAAGAGAGTTCTGAGGTATTTGCAGGAAACCAAAGACTTTTGTCTTAGGTTGCCGGCACAAGGAGAAGTCAAACTGACTTGTCTTGTGGACTCGGATTGGGCTAATCTTGAGGATCGCAAGTCTGTGTCTGGCCTAGTGGTGAAGTTTGGGAACTCAGTAGTTGGATGGAGGTCTAAGAAGCAAAGTCTTATAGCGCTCTCATCCACTGAGGCTGAGTTTAGTGCTCTTTCAGAGGTGTGCAGAGAAGTTCTATGCTTGCTTAGTGCAGGAACTCTGCGAAGTGGATTGTCTGCCGATACGTGTTTTCGAGTACAATCAACCATGCCTGCGTTTGGCAGAGTCAGGTCAGTTCAAGGCTAGAACTAAACACCTAGACATTCGCTTTCGGAATGTGTGCCAGAGCGTTCAGGAGGGATTAGTTGCTCTGAAGTATTGTCCCTCTGCCAAGAACCTAGCTGATGGGTTCACGAAGCCACTCACCTTCCAAAGACATGGGGAGTTTTGCGAAGGTCTGGGTTTGGGACGACCAAGGGTCAAGGGTTGATTCTCCCCTCAGGCGCGAGGCAAGAGGGGGTGTTGGGTGTAGTGAAGGGTTAACCTTCTGTGCCTCAAGCCTGAGAGGAGGCGCTTACAAGGGAAGTAAGCCAGGACGTGACAAAAGCAGCTTGGAATGCTGTGAGCTGAGTGGGAACCGAAAGCAGTTCAGCCGCTGCACTGAGAGAGAAGGACGCAGAGAAAATGCAGCTTGAATCTCATGGTCTTTATGAATTGTAAACACACTATATTTGAGCAAATAAAGGGATAGTAGGACAGAAGAAACGTGTGGGACTTGTTTACTGCTCTCTCGACACACGCCGCTGTGTACTTCCGCTAATTGCTTTACGATCTACAGAGGCTCCCAGGGGAAGCGTGGCTGGGCGCCGAACAATAAAGCAATAAATCTACCGAACATGGCTCTCTATCAAGGGCTGTTTCAGACTCAGGCTGTGGCTGTGGCTGTTGCTCTGGTTCTGGCTCTGGCTCTTTCTCAGGCTCCTCTTGAAGGAAATCTCAAAACCACGCCCAGTAAGCTGTGGGACACTGAGCAAATTGTCTGCAGCACCTGGAACATATAGTACATCTTTGATGGTAGTGTGCAGACTTGCCAGTCTCACAGTCCCTTCTCCTGCGATTCAAAACGTCTTTCCATCAGCCAGGTGGATCTCACCTTCTTGAGGTTTGAAGGAGATAAAGAGATGGCGGTCTTTTGAGACATGGCGGGTACACCCCGAATCAATAACAAACCTGCCCTTGGCCTTTGGAGCAGTCTTTCTGGCAAGCAAAACCTTGTTTTCCACCGGCGTGGGCTTTTGCAGCTTGCCCCCCTGCTCCTGGCCATCAGACATGCCTTTAGCCTTTGATGAAGCTGTGCCAGCAAACAAAGCCTTGTTTTCCACTGGCGTGGGCTCTTCACCCGCCCTCTGCTTCTGGCCATCTGCAGGCATCTGCCTCTGTTTACTTCTGGCCTTCCGGTATCTGTGAGGATGACCTTGGCTCCCATGAGAAACAGAGTTCTCAGCTGCCGACTCCTTGGCTCCCCCTGGAGGCTGGAATGCTGCCTGGGATGACGTGACAGTCAGCTCCCCCTGCAGCTTGCAACCGGTGCCCTCGGCATCCCTGCATTCACTTGCATTCTGGGAAACAGCCAGGACCTCCGATGCAGTCAAACTCTGGGCTGGGAGGTGGGCTATCTTCATAGAATCATAGAATCATAGAATCATAGAGTTGGAAGAGACCACAAGGGCCATCGAGTCCAACCCCCTGCCAAGCAGGAAACACCATTAGAGCACTCCTGACATATGGTTGTCAAGCCTCTGCTTAAAGACCTCCAAAGTAGGAGACTCCACCACACTCCTTGGCAGCAAATTCCACTGTCGAACAGCTCTTACTGTCAGGAAGTTCTTCCTAATGTTTAGGTGGAATCTTCTTTCTTGTAGTTTGGATCCATTGCTCCGTGTCCGCTTCTCTGGAGCAGCAGAAAACAACCTTTCTCCCTCCTCTATGTGACATCCTTTTATATATTTGAACATGGCTATCATATCACCCCTTAACCTCCTCTTCTCCAGGCTAAACATGCCCAGCTCCCTTAGCCGTTCCTCATAAGGCATCGTTTCCAGGCCTTTGACCATTTTGGTTGCCCTCCTCTGGACACGTTCCAGTTTGTCAGTGTCCTTCTTGAATTGTGGTGCCCAGAACTGGACACAGTACTCCAGGTGTGGTCTGACCAGAGCAGAATACAGTGGCATTATTACTTCCCTTGATCTAGATGCTATACTCCTATTGATGCAGCCCAGAATTGCATTGGCTTTTTTAGCTGCCGCGTCACACTGTTGGCTCATGTCAAGTTTGTGGTCAACCAAGACTCCTAGATCCTTTTCACATGTACTGCTCTCAAGCCAGGTGTCACCCATCTTGTATTTGTGCCTCTCATTTTTTTTGCCCAAGTGCAATACTTTACATTTCTCCCTATTAAAATTCATCTTGTTTGTTTTTGCCCAGTTCTCTAATCTGTCAAGGTCGTTTTGAAGTGTGATCCTGTCCTCTGGGGTGTTAGCCACCCATCCCAGTTTGGTGTCATCTGCAAATTTGATCAGGATGCCCTTGAGTCCATCATCCAAGTCGTTGATAAAGATGTTGAATAAGACCGGGCCCAAGACAGAACCCTGTGGCACCCCACTAGTCACTCTTCTCCAGGATGAAGAGGAACCATTGATGAGCACCCTTTGGGTTCGGTCAGTCAGCCAGTTACAAATCCACTGAGTGGTAGCATAGTCAAGACGGCATTTTACCAGCTTCTTTACAAGAATATCATGGGGCACCTTGTCAAATGCCTTGCTGAAATCAAGGTAGGCTACATCCACTGCGTTCCCTTCATCTACCAGGCTTGTAATTCTGTCAAAAAACGAGATCAGGTTAGTCTGACATGACTTATTTTTCAGAAATCCATGCTGACTATTGGTGATCACAGCATTCCTTTCTAGGTGCTCACAGACTGTTTGCTTAATGATCTGCTCCAGAATCTTCCCTGGTATTGATGTCAGACTGACTGGGCGGTAATTATTTGGGTCCTCTCTTTTCCCCTTTTTGAAAATAGGGACAACATTTGCCCTCCTCCAGTCTGCCGGGACTTCGCCTGTTCTCCAGGAATTCTCAAAGATGACTGCCAGTGGTTCTGAGATCACATCTGCCAGTTCTTTTAATACTCTTGGATGCAGTTCATCTGGCCCTGGAGACTTGAATACATCTAAACTAGCCAAGTATTCTTGTACTATCTCCTTAGTTATTCTGGGCTGTGTTTCCTTTGCTGAATCATTTGCTCCAAATTCTTCAGGTCGGGCATTGTTTTCTTTATCGGAGAAGACTGAGGCAAAGAAGGCATTGAGGAGTTCAGCCCTTCAAAGCATTCCACATCTTACGTGCAGTCACGTTGCCAACTAACGTTTTAATTTCCTCCAGAGAGACGTACAAGACTATTACGTTAATGGCCCTCGAGTTCTGGGCTCTCCATCTATCTGTCAGAGGAACTGGAGGGGCTTCAGACACAGTATGCCACACTCCAAACTGACACAGCAAACTCTCACACCATTTTGCCCAGGTTTTATAATTGTGCCCATTTAACTTTGGGCACTCAGCAGCCTCAGAAGCTTGGAAAAACTCCATTCCAGCTTTTTACTTGAGCCATGAATCTTATTCACTTCAGAGGCTTCTTATCTCGGCAGCCCATTAATCACGAAGCCTGCTTGGCTCGGCTCCCAGGCCAATTAGGCCTGCCGGACATCAAAAGCTCTTGCCGCGGCAAACGAAAAGCCTCACTTTCGCTTTTCCTCCACATACCTTTCAGCAGTCTGTCACAGTCTTACTCTCCTGTAAGTGCCGTGAATCTGGACCCATAACCTGTTGTTGGGATACTGCCAGGGAGACAAAGTCTATCATGGCCCCAAGCCGTCTGCTGGACGATCCATCGATCTCCCGTAGGCACGCAGTATCAGCAACTAGCGACATGAGTTTCTAGAAAATATCTTGCCACATTCTAGAGCTCATGCACACTCTATCAGCAGATAATGCACAGCAAAAGTCGCACTCAGGAGAGCATTATTTACAAGTTTTATTCAGCGTTGATCAGAACAAAGAAAGACATGACTGCCTGCGTCAGTGTCTCCAGACACAGAGAGTGAGAAAACGAAAGCAAAAGACACAACAGAAACATCCTGTGAAAACAGGAAATACGCAGGCTGTGACACAAACATCCTGCTCCCTTTTAAGGTGGAACGGAAATATCCGAACAATCTTCATATAAGTTAATATTCTTTGGTGTTATTCATAATCCTAAATACTTGATTTTGGGGTAGATTTTAATGTGTATTATTTGTTCTAATTCCGCTTTTTCATCTGGCGACATATTTTTAACTAATAGTTTTGTCTTGTTTAAATTCATTTTGAACCCCGCAACTTTACCGTAGCCATATATTATTTCCAACGCCTTTCTTAAACTCTGTTTTGGTTGCTCCGTAGTTATAATTAAATCGTCAGCAAATGCCCTCATTTTGTAACTTCTATTTCCCAGCATAATCCCTTTTATTTCTTTTTCTTCCCTAATTTGTTTACATAAAACTTCCAATGTTTTCCCCACCTTTTAGCATAATTGGACGGCCCACATCTTGGGCCCACTTTATCATTGAAGCCTTAACCTCCTCATCCATTACTTCGCAGTCTAAAAGAAGTCTATACATTTTTGCGATTATTTTGGTTTTACTATTCAGAAGTTCTCTTTCAAAACCTATCTTCTTATCCTTATGCTTATCCTGTCTGAACACTTCATTTACCTGGAAGTAATCTAGCCAACTAGAAAAGTGATCTTTTATTTTCTCATAACTTATCAATATTAGTTCACCCTCCTCCCTGTTACGATATTGAAGCAATGCAGCCGCGAGCTGCTGGTAGCTTGAAAACAAAACATAATGGGAATGTTGGGACTGTTCCGTGGGAAACAGAGGGACAGTCAATTCATAGTGCAGAGGGCACCGGAATTAGCTCAGAGTGTAATATGAGCTGGACAGGAAGTGTTTGTTCTTTCTCGACTGCAGGAGTATGAAGAGAGCAGTCATGTTTTCTGTAATGCTGCAAAGACAGAAATAAAGGCATGTAAATACGTTTCTGTCTATCTCTTTCCCCTGCCCGGGGCGGGGGGCAGGAAAGAGGGGGGGTGTTCTTCTCATGCTGAGAAGGATCACCTATCGCGACCTCTGCCTGGATCTTGGCGGGAAAGCAGACAGGGAGGTCAACAGGAGACCAAGCCGGGTGCCTGGGAGAGTTGCCAGTTTCTCCTGATAAAGGCTTGATTCCTCACACTCCCCCCCCTTAATATTGTGTTATACGTTATCCAGTTCTCTTTGATGTTGTTGCTTTTTTTAACAGCGATTGCTTCTAGTGGAGAGTTCCATCTTGGGGTTTTCTGTTCCAAATATCTTTTGTATTTTCCCCATACCTTATTTATAGCATTTCTTATTATATGATTTGAAAAACTCCTATGCGTCTTTATTTTCCCATAATTAAGATAGCCATGCCACCCAAAACGGGTGTCATGACCTTCTAGATCTAAAATATCCCAATTTTTTAATAAATACCAATCTTTCAACCAGAGAAGACATGAGGCTTCGTAATAGAGCTTCAAATCCGGTAACCCGTAGCCACCTCTTTCTACAGTATCTATTAATATCTTATGCTTTACTCTTGGTCTTTTACCCTTCCACAAAAAATTAGAAATTTCTTTTTGCCACTTGTTGATATAATAATAATAATAATAATAATAATTTATTATTTGTACCCCGCCCATCTGGCTGGGTTTCCCCAGCCACTCTGGGCGGCTTCCACAGAAACCAAAAAACACTAAAATATCATACATTAAAAGCTTCCCTGAATAGGGCCGCCTTAAGATGTTTTCTGAATGTCAGGTAGTTGTCCATCACCTTGACATCCGATGGGAGGGCATTCCACAGGGCGGGCGCCACCACCGAAAAGGCCCTCTGCCTGGTTCCCTGTAGCTTCGCTTCTCGCAATGAGGGAACCGCCAGAAGGCCCTCGGCACTGGACCTCAGTGTCCGGGCAGAACGATGGGGGTGGAGACGCTCCTTCAGGTATACTGGGCCGAAGCCGTTTAGGGCTTTAAAGGTCAACACCAACACTTTGAATTGTGCTCGGAAACGTACTGGGAGCCAATGTAGGTCTTTCAAGACCGGTGTTATGTGGTCTCGGCGGCCGCCCCCAGTCACCAGTCTAGCTGCCGCATTCTGGATTAGTTGTAGTTTCCGAGTCACCTTCAAAGGTAGCCCCACGTAGAGCGCATTGCAGTAGTCCAAGCGGGAGATAACTAGAGCATGCATCACTCTGGCCAGACAGTCAGCGGGCAGGTAGGGTCTCAGCCTGCGTACCAGGTGGAGTTGGTAGACAGCTGCCCTGGATACAGAATTGACCTGTGCCTCCATGGACAGCTGTGAGTCCAAAATGACTCCCAGGCTACGCACCTGGTCCTTCAGGGGCACAGTTACCCCATTCAGGACCAGGGAGTCCTCCACACCAGCCCGCCCCCTGTCCCCCAAAAACAGTACTTCTGTCTTGTCAGGATTCAACTTCAATCCATTAGCCGCCATCCATCCTCCAACCGCCTCCAGGCACTCACACAGGACCTTCACCGCCTTCACTGGTTCTGATTTGAAAGAAAGGTAGAGCTGGGTATCATCTGCATATTGATGGACACCCAGTCCAAACCCCCTGATGATCTCTCCCAGCGGCTTCATATAGATGTTAAAAAGCATGGGGGAGAGGACGGAACCCTGAGGCACCCCACAAGTGAGGGCCCAAGGGTCTGAACACTCATCCCCCACCACCACTTTCTGAACACGGCCCAGGAGAAAGGAGCGAAACCACTGTATAACAGTGCCCCCAGCTCCCAACCTCTCTAGACGGTCCAGAAGGATGTTATGGTCGATTGTATCAAAGGCCGCTGAGAGATCCAGCAGAACTAGGAAACAACTCTCACCTTTGTCCCTAGCTCGCCGGAGATCATCAACCAGTGCGACCAAGGCAGTTTCAGTCCCATGATGAGGCCTGAACCCTGATTGGAAGGGATCCAAATGGTCCGCATCCTCCAGGCGTGCCTGGAGTTGTTCAGCAACCACACGCTCAATCACCTTGCCCAAGAATGGAAGATTTGAGACTGGGCGATAGTTGGCCATACTGGCCGGGTCTAAAGATGGTTTTTTAAGAAGCGGTTTAATGACCGCCTCTTTCAGCGGATCTGGGAATGTTCCCTCACAGAGGGAAGCATTCACCACCCCGCAGAGCCCATCGCCCAGCCCTTCCCGGCTAGCTTTTATAAGCCAGGATGGGCAAGGATCAAGGAGACAGGTGGTTGGTTTCACTCGTCCAAGCAGCCTGTCCACATCCTCGGGGGTAACGGATTGAAATTGATTCCATGCAACTTGACCAGACAGGGCTCTAGCACTCTCCCGCCCCAGTCCTGCTCCCACGGTGGTGTCTAGCTCCTTCCAAATATGAGTGATTTTATCTGCAAAAAACTTTGCAAAATCGTTGCAGGAGATCTTGGGGTCTTTACAAGGCCCCGATGGTAAAGGTGGTTCCGTTAAATTGCGGACCACCTGAAAGAGTCTCCTGCTACTATTTTCTGCAGATGCAATAGAGGCGGTGAAGAAAGTCTTCTTCGCCGTCGCTATCGCCACTTGGTAGGCTCGACGTTGAGCTCTAACCTGTGTCCGGTCAGATTCGGAGTGAGTTTTCTGCCACCGACGCTCTAGCCGTCTCAGCGATTGTTTCATCGCCCTCAGCTCCGAAGAAAACCACGGGGCTGTCCGGGCTCCATGCAGTCGGAGAGGGCGCTTCGGAGCCAGACAGTCGATAGCCCTGGTTAACTCCGCATTCCAGCGGGCCACCAGGCAATCAGCTGAAAGGCCATCAACATGGGATAAAGCATCCCCTACCACTCTCTGGAAACCATTTGGATCCATTAAGTGGCGGGGGCGGACCATCCGAATTGGTCCCACCTCCCTGCAGAGGGGAAGGGTCGCGGAGAAGTCCAGTTGCACCAGGAAGTGATCTGACCATGGCACTTCTTTGGTTTCATTTTTACTTAGTGTCAGATCACCCACGTCGCTAGAGGTGAATACCAGGTCTAAGGCATGTCCATGACTATGAGTTGGGCCCAACTTATTCAGGGACAGCCCCATGGAGGCCATGCTTTCCACGAAGTCCCGAGCGGCCCCTTGTAAGGTCATGTCGGCGTGGATGTTAAAATCCCCTAGGACAACCAAACTAGGTGTCTCCAGGAGAACATCCGCCACGACCTGAAGCAGCTCGGACAGGGAATCCTTGGTGCAGCGGGGAGGTCGGTACACCAAAAGGAATCCTGTACTGCCCCTATTGCCCAACTTCCAGAACATGCACTCAGAAAACTGGGTCTTCCCAGTAGGACGCCTGGTGCAGACTAATGACTTCCTAAAAATCACTGCAACCCCCCCTCCCCGCCCACATGACCTGGGTTGCTGTGCGTAAGAGAAACCTGGTGGGCAAGCGGCAGCAAGGACGGGCCCATCTGTCTCATTCAACCAGGTCTCTGTCACACAAGCCAGGTCAAATCCTCCATCCACAATCAGGTCGTGGATGGCAGTGGTTTTATTCACCATTGACCTGGCATTACACAGCAACACCTTCAGGTTATGTGGGTTTCCCCTGTTGATTCCAGTATCCATCTGGTCAAGGCCAGACCCGGAGGCAGGGATAGTCTTCAAACAACGACTAAACCTGCCTCCTCGGTAATGACATGGTCTGGTCTTAGCGTAACTCCGCCTCCTGCCCATGATCACCGAGATCGGATGTCCCAGTGCTTCCCCCCCTGTGGAACTTGTCCCAGCCATCGTGTTGGCTGGGGCCTCACTCCCAGGCAGCCCTGATCCCGCCCCTTAAAAACAAAATACAAACTATACAGAACCAATAAAACAACAGAAAACAAAAACAGAACAATTACACTAAAATTAATCCCCAACCAAATATCCATTACACCCACCCACCCCCAGCAAGAGAAAAAAAGGAAAAAAAGAAATACAAATTTAAATTGCCACCAACTGCTTGAGGACATTTTAAAACACATTGGAACAGGGAAGCAATTGCAGAACACTTCCCAGCTTCCCCAAAAGTTTGTTCCAAATAAGGGCCTGGGCCACGCCCCCTGGGCCAGTTGGAGAAGGCCCTGGAAGGGAGCAGGCCCTGCAGTCCTCACCCAGCCGATGGTCCGAGGCTTCCCTGCAGCAGGAGTCCCTTTATAGCCGGGAGAAAGGGCCTGGGCCACGCCCCCTGGGCCAGTTGGAAAAGGCCCTGGAAGGGAGCAGGCCCTGCAGTCCTCACCCAGCCGATGGTCCGAGGCTTCCCTGCAGCAGGAGTCCCTTTATAGCCGGGAGAAAGGGCCTGGGCCACGCCCCCTGGGCCAGTTGGAAAAGGCCCTGGAAGGGAGCAGGCCCTGCAGTCCTCACCCAGCCGATGGTCCGAGGCTTCCCTGCAGCAGGAGTCCCTTTATAGCCGGGAGAAAGGGCCTGGGCCACGCCCCCTGGGCCAGTTGGAAAAGGCCCTGGAAGGGAGCAGGCCCTGCAGTCCTCACCCAGCCGATGGTCCGAGGCTTCCCTGCAGCAGGAGTCCCTTTATAGCCGGGAGAAAGGGCCTGGGCCACGCCCCCTGGGCCAGTTGGAAAAGGCCCTGGAAGGGAGCAGGCCCTGCAGTTCTCACCCAGCCGATGGTCCGAGGCTTCCCTGCAGCAGGAGTCCCTTTATAGCCGGGAGAAAGGGCCTGGGCCACGCCCCCTGGGCCAGTTGGAAAAGGCCCTGGAAGGGAGCAGGCCCTGCAGTCCTCACCCAGCCGATGGTCCGAGGCTTCCCTGCAGCAGGAGTCCCTTTATAGCCGGGAGAAAGGGCCTGGGCCACGCCCCCTGGGCCAGTTGGAAAAGGCCCTGGAAGGGAGCAGGCCCTGCAGTTCTCACCCAGCCGATGGTCCGAGGCTTCCCTGCAGCAGGAGTCCCTTTATAGCCGGGAGAAAGGGCCTGGGCCACGCCCCCTGGGCCAGTTGGAAAAGGCCCTGGAAGGGAGCAGGCCCTGCAGTCCTCACCCAGCCGATGGTCCGAGGCTTCCCTGCAGCAGGAGTCCCTTTATAGCCGGGAGAAAGGGCCTGGGCCACGCCCCCTGGGCCAGTTGGAAAAGGCCCTGGAAGGGAGCAGGCCCTGCAGTCCTCACCCAGCCGATGGGTACTGCTGGTCTTTGCTGTAATTGGAATCGTTTGGAATAGAAAGAGTAGCTTCGGTAAAACTATCATTTTAATTACCGAAATATGGCCCAGGAATGATAAATTTAACCTTGTCCATGTCTCCAACTGTCTTTTGATATCTTTCCAACAATTGGTATAATTATCTTCATATAAGTTAATATTCTTTTGTGTTATCCATAATCCTAAATACTTGATTTTGGGGTAGTTTTTAATGTGTATTATTTGTTCTAATTCTGCTTTTTAATCTGGCGACATATTTTTAACTAATAGTTTTGTCTTGTTTAAATTCATTTTGAACCCCGCAACTTTACCGTAGCCATATATTATTTCCAACGCCTTTCTTAAACTCTGTTTTGGTTGCTCCGTAGTTATAATTAAATCGTCAGCAAATGCCCTCATTTTGTAACTTCTATTTCCCAGCATAATCCCTTTTATTTCTTTTTCTTCCCTAATTTGTTTACATAAAACTTCCAATGTTAATATGAAAATTAAGGGGGATAGTGGGCAACCTTGTCTGACCCCTTTACTGATTTCACACTCCTGTGATAAATTTCCATTGATTATGATTTTAGCTTTTTGTTTTGATTATATGGCTTCAATCCCTTTTATATACTGTATACCAAAATCCATATGGTGTAATAGACCTTTCATAAATTTCCAGGATACCCTGTCAAAAGCTTTTTCTGCATCTATAGCCATTAAGACTGCCTTCTTTTCTATTCTTAAGTCTAAATACGCTAATAAGTTTATAATGTTTCTAGTGTTGCTATAAATGTGCCTCCCGGGCAAAAAGCCAGCTTGGTCATTGTGTATCATCATCTGGAAGCCTTTTTTTGATCTTTCGGCTAAAATATTTGCATAGAATTTATAATCGTTATTTAGAAGTGCGATAGGCCTATAGTTGTTAATAAGTAGATTGTCCGTTCCCTGTTTTGGAATTAATGCAATAAGGCTGTCTTTCCAAGAATCCGGCATGGTTCCGTCTTTTAAGATGTTGTTCATGATACTTCTTAATGGGTCAGACAGTAAGTCCTCCATTTTTTATAATATATTGCCGGTAGGCCGTCTGGCCCTGGTGGCTTTACAGGGCTACAACAAAAATGTTTATTCGGCTTTACGCCCATCATAAAGCACAACACACAAAACAAATCAAATAAAACAGCGGTCTCGTACAAGCCACAAGTAATATAACACAATTCACAGCTCACAAGGACAAATATTGGCAATTCAAAAGAAAAATTTAAGATTAAGATTTAAAAATTTAGACACTACACTAAAATCAATATCTGATGTCATTATTGAAAATTCTTATAACTATCAATAATCAGCTAACATTCCATTCCGTCTCTTGTACGAGAGGACGGCTGTTAGGAATTTAGCACCCTGTAGGGTAATATAAGGATCCACATCTTGAAGAACCCAGGCAAGCTGTAGGTCTACTAGTTTGTCAGCCATAGGCTGGATTATGGAGTTTAGTATACTAGCACGAGCTGAACTGTACATAGGGCAGATAAACATAACATGATGTAGAGATTCAGATGTTTTCATTTCACAAGCACACATTGAAGGGACTTGGCCCTTAGTGAATCTATGTCTCAGCATGTTTGTTGGAAAAACATTGAACCTAGCTCTAATGAAGGCATATCGGTGAGATGCGGCCATAAGCGATGTTAAGTAGGACGGAGCATGGTAGATAGGGGTTATGCTGAGATTTAACGGCGAGCAGGCTCCACCACCAGCTAAGAAATTTTGGTATAGCTCCGCATCATCCAGCCTTTGATTTATACACCTTTTTGCCACGTTTAGATCCAGTTTGAGCAATTCAGTGGGCGAGATCTCATAGGACAGCAATTTGGCATGGATTTTTCCTGACCACAAATTTGTGAAGTCATCCCGCCACATGCATTGAATGAGATAGTGGTTCGGGAGTTTATGCCATAGGGATATCCAATAAATAAAAACTCTCCTCCATAAAACTAACTCCACTGAGGAGATCTTCATTTCTAAGCGAATAGCCGCATTACTTACGCATGTTGGTAGTTTTAAAAGTCGGCGTAAGAATTGGCTTTGAAGCGACTCTAAAGGTGAGAGGTTTGCAAAGGCAGCCCATAAAGGTGCAGCATAGGCCATTGTGGCCATCACTTTGATGCTATACACTTTCAAGGCCGCAGGGATGAATAAGGCCCCCTCAGAGTAGAAAAAATGGATGAGGGAGTGTGATAGGGCTTTTGTCTTGTTTTGAAGATATTCAACGTGCGCTTTCCACCCTAAATTATATTGAAAATAAATTCCTAAATATTTAAATTTATGTACTTGTTCGATTTTTGTGCCCTCCAATTTCCATGAATATAATTTTCGACTCCTTGAAAATATCAGTACTTTGGACTTGGTGTGGTTGATAGAGAGATGATTAGAATGGCAATATGACGCAAAAAATCTTTAGTGCCCTCCTTAAACCCACTCTGGAGTAAGAGAGTAGTACCGCATCATCTGCGTAGAGAAGTAAAGGACAACGATAATCTGCTATACGGGGGTTGTGGATAAATTTTTGTGAGTCGATTAATGGGTTCCTCAGATCACTGATAAATAAGTTAAAAAGAAGTGGTGCTAAAATACAACCCTGGCGTACACCCTTATTTACTGGCACTGGGTTAGTTAGGTCTCCAGCAGGGGATATTCTTACCCTGGCCACGGACCCGGCATGAAGTTGGGAGATAAGCCACAGGAGCCTTCTATCTATTCCCCAGCAAGTTTATCCCATAGTAATTGCCTCGGAATACTATCAAACGCAGCTTTCAAATCTATGAAACCTGTGCAAAGTTGGCCCCATGGAGGTGTTGAGTATTTCCGGGCTAAGTGATAAAGAATAATTGCCTGGTCTGTTGTGGATCGGTTTAATCTAAATCCAGCTTGCTCATGCCCAATCCGGTCAGCCTCAACTGACCACTTCATCAACCTTGCCAGCAAAAACCGGGCATATATTTTCCCAATGGACGATAGCAGACTGATATTCCGGTAATTCCCTGGGTCACCGGGAGGGCCTTTTTTGTAGATAGGAATTATAATGGCCTCCTTCCACGTTCCTGGTATTAAGCCCGTGGCATTTATTGCTTCGAACGTTTTAGCTAAAATCCCTGCCCACCATGCAGAATGTAGCTTTATAGCCTCAGCAGGGACCAAATCTGGCCCAGAGGCCTTACCAGTTTTCAGCTCAGCTATCAATTCTAGGATTTCAGCAGGGTCGGAATTGGGCCAGACGGGAAGGGGATTAGAAGGTCTCCAGTGAGTGGCCGGAGCTTCTGCCACTGAGAAATATTTTCTCAGGAACTGCTCCCATGTAGGGGCCGGGATCACCGTTAAGGGGAATTTCGTGTTTCTTCCCTTTATTAAGGACCAAAATTTCCGGGAGTTATGAGATTTTGAGGCAGAAATTATAGTCTGCCAGCGATTTAAATGCCATTCCCGTTTGGCCTATTTCTGGGCCTGTTTGTATGCTTTTTTAGCCAGGGAATAAGATGGAGGTAAGGCCAGAGCGCCGGAAAGTTTATAGTCATTATATATTGTATGTAGATGGAGTCTGGCTAGTTTACAAGCAGAGTTGAACCAAGGGGCGCCAAATTTAAAATAATCGTTTTTAACTCCATAGGTTGAAGAAGTAAAAAAGCGAGTTAAAACTTCTATCAGGCAAGAAAAAAATTCATACAGGTAATAGGATCACGCGGGACTATTCCTACGTCCGGCTGATCACCAGGAAACTTTTCTCGGATAAAATCTGTATATCTATGGGCGAGGGCAGGGGACCATCTAATCCCCTTTGTTTTAGTGGACGGCTCCACAATCACCGGGATTGGGTGGGAGCGCTCGAGCAGCTGCCAGTCAACACATAACTTGGTTGTCAGGGGAAGATGGTCACTAAATTGGGCATTATCAATTTTAAAAGAGGTGACATTCAAAAATAGATCCCAGGAAACCAATACATAGTCAAGAACACTGTTTGATTTTAACCCCAGGTGGGTGAACTCTCCTGGTATATCTGGAGTACACCTGCCATTTAATATAATTAAATTAAGGCGTAAAGTCATCTGATAAAGCATCACTCCCGCCTTATTGACTTTTGCATCCTTTGATATTCTAGTGGGGATATATACTAGATCATAGGTTTGAGCGCCGGGGTCGACCCACCATTTAGACTTTATAAGAGCCTCCCGATTTGAGGCTATCCAAGCGATAAAATCGCCTCCGGTAATGGAGGGGACATTAGGATATTTAAGATAACAAGAAAGTAAAAAATCCTCTAGGGATTCCCATCTAGAAGTAAGATCAGCTGCTAACCCTCCCGGGGGAAAATAGACATTTGTAACCAATAAAGAGAAGTTTCCACCAGAGATCAGTCCGGTAATAGCATAAGGCGGAAATGCGTGCACTAGTGAAAGTTTAGCCCGAAGTTTAAGGGAGATACCAATTGTAAGGCCACCTTTAGGGCGGCCACCATTCGTTGACGGGCTAGCAGGCAGACATATAAACTCAAAGCCATTTAACTCAATTTCCTCCTCCACCCAAGTTTCTTGTAATAGAATGATAAGAAAGGAATTAATATATTTTTGGAATTCTGGATCTGATTTTTTACTTTTCCATCCAGCAATGTTCCAACTTAATATTGAAGGCTGGGGTTTCCTCGTTCCTCCAATTGACTGTCATTCGGAAGGTTGGCTCAACTTTAATACGGGAAGAGGGGAGCCAATGGTACGAAAAAAGAATGTACAAGGAGGGGTAAGTACAGATTGATATTGTGTGAACTCAAGGTGAACAGAACATACCAGGGTGATGATGGAATGTCTTAGCATCAGTACGGTTTGTGCAGCCTGAGCAAAACAAAGCTTAGAAGCAAGACTTCCCAGAATGCAAGAGAAAAGAAGCAATACTTTCCCATAATGCGACAGTTATGTGCAGAGAGAGAACTACCCTTTAAGGGTTGTTTATTATTTTGCCTTTGCACTTAACTCTATTTATAAGCCTTTCTGCCTCTCTCTTCTTTAATTGCCATGCTAATAACCAGGCTCAGGTTCTGTTTCAGGCTGTGTCTCTGTTTCAGGCTCCGGCACTGTATCAAACACTGTTGCAGACTCAGGCTGTGGCACTATGGCTGTAGCTGTGGCTCTGGTTCTGTTTCAGGCTCTGGCACTGTATCAAGCACTGTTTCAGGCTCAGGCTCTCTTTCAGGCTCTGGTTCTGAATTAGGGTTTTGTTCTGGCTCTGGCTGTGTCTCTGGATCTGGCTGTGTCTCTGCTTCAGGCTCCTATGCTGTATCAAGCACGGTATCAGGCTCTGCCTCTCCCTCTGCCCCTGGCTACGTTTAAGCGTCAGGCTCAGTTTCAGACAGTGTCTCTGTTTCAGGATCCAGCACTCTATCAAGCACTATTTCAGACTCAGGCTGTGGATCTCGGCTGTGGCTGTGGATCTCGGCTGAGGCTCTGGCTCTCTTTGAGGGTCTGGTTCTGAATGAAGATCTGGTTCTGACTCTGATTCAGGGTCTCATAATGGCTCTTCCTCTGCCTCTGACCCAGCTATGTTTCAGGGTCTGGCTCTCTTTCAGGCTCTGGTTCTGAATTAGGGTTTTGTTCTGGCTCTGGCTGTGTCTCTGGCTCTGGCTCCAGCTCCAGCTCCAGCACTGTATCAAGTACTGTTGCAGACTCAGGCTGTGGCTCTAGGCTGTGGCTGCAGCTATGTTTTGCGCTCCGGCCCTGTATCAAGCCCTATTTCTGGCTCTGGCTCTGGCTCATGGTCTCACTCTGACTCTGATTCAGGGTCTCGCTCTGGCTCTGGCACTCTATCAAGGACTGTTTGTACATATTTTATGGGCTAATAGCCGTAAATAAATAAATGAAATGAAATGAAAAGGACTGTTTCAGACTTAGGCTGTGGCTGTGGCTCTGGCTCTGTTTCCATTCTTACAATGGAATGTACACAAAACCATAATCCTTTCTATATAAATTTTCCAATACATTCCGAAAACATAATAAATCCTTAATTGTTGTTCACCTCCTTTTAGTTCCTTTATCACTCGAATGCTAGCACGGAGTCAAAACTATTATTGTATTTTTGAACATATCTTGTATAACCATCCCATTTTTCTGCAAATTTTTGCTTTGAGATTCCTCTGAGTTTGCTAGTCAATTGAGCCGTCTCCACCAATTCCTGTAATTTGATTTGCCAATCTGTTATTTTTGGAGCCTCGTGATCTTTCCATCCCTTGGCCACAAGTATACGAGCTGCTGCGGTTGCATACAAATCTTAGATTTGTTAGGATCTCTTTATCTAAAATACTTCATAGAAATGCCTCCGTTTTTTTCGTAAAAGTTATCCCCATCATCTTTTTAAATTCATCGTATATTCCCCCCCCCAAAAAAATCTTAATCTTTTCACACGTCCACCACATGTGGCTCATGTCACCGTTATTTCCTCCACATCTCCAACAAGCATTCGCCAAATTTTTATACATTCTTGATCATCTGGAAGGAGTGAGGTACCACCTATGAGCCATTTTCATCATGTTCTCTCTTATATTATAGCTGGCTGTAAATTTCAAATTTACATTCCATCAGTTTTCCCCATCTTTTAGCATAATTGGACGGCCCACATCTTGGGCCCACTTTATCATTGAAGCCTTAACCTCCTCATTCATTACTTTTTAGTCTAAAAGAAGTCTATACATTTTTGCGATTATTTTTGTTTTACTATTCAGTAGTTCTCTTTCAAATCTTGAAGGCTCCTTTTCAAAACCTATCTGCTTATCCTGTCTGAACACTTCATTCACCTGGAAGTAATCTAGCCAACTAGAAAAGTGATCTTTTATTTTCTCATAACTTATCAATATTAGCTGACCCTCCTCCCCCCCTTAATATTGTGTTTTATGTTATCCAGTTCTCTTTGATGTTGTTGCTTTTTTTAACAGCGATTGCTTCTAGTGGAGAGTTCCATCTTGGGGTTTTCTGTTCCAAATATCTTTTGTATTTTCCCCATACCTTATATATAGCATTTCTTATTATATGATTTGAAAAACTCCTATGCGTCTTTATTTTCCCATAATTAAGATAGCCATGCCACCCAAAATGGGTGTCATGACCTTCTAGATTTAAAATATCCCAATTTTTTTAATAAATACCAATCTTTCAACCAGGGAAGACATGAGGCTTCGTAATATAGCTTCAAATCTGGTAACCCGTAGCCACCTCTTTCTACAGTATCTATTAATATCTTATGCTTTACTCTTGGTCTTTTACGCTTCCACAAAAATTTAGAAATTTCTTTTTGCCACTTGTTGATACTGCTGGTCTTTGCTGTAATTGGAATCGTTTGGAATAGAAAGAGTAGCTTTGGTAAAACTATCATTTTAATTACCGAAATACGGCCCAGGAATGATAAATTTAACCTTGTCTATGTCTCCAACTGTCTTTTGATATCTTTCCAACAATTGGTATAATTATCTTCATATAAGTTAATATTCTTTGGTGTTATCCATAATCCTAAATAATTGATTTTGGGGTAGATTTTAATGTTTATTATTTGTTCTAATTCTGCTTTTTCATCTGGCGACATATTTTTAACTAATAGTTTTGTCTTTTTTAAATTCATTTTGAACCCCGCAACTTTACCGTAGCCATATATCATATTTCCAACACCTTTCTTAAACTCTGTTTTGGTTGCTCCGTAGTTATAATTAAATTGTCAGCACATGCCCTCATTTTGTAACTTCTATTTCCCAGCATAATCCCTTTTATTTCTTTTTCTTCCCTAATTTGTTTACATAAAACTTCCAATGTTAATATGAAAATTAAGGGGGATAGTGGGCAACCTTGTCTGACCCCTTTACTGATTTCACACTCCTGTGATAAATTTCCATTGATTATGATTTTAGCTTTTTGTTTTGATTATATTTCTTCAATCCCTTTTATATACTGTATACCAAAATCCATATGGTGTAATAGACCTTTCATAAATTTCCAGGATACCCTGTCAAAAGCTTTTTCTGTATCTATAGCCATTAAGACTGCCTTCTTTTCTATTCTTAAGTCTAAATACGCTAATAAGTTTATAATGTTTCTAGTGTTGCTATAAATGTGCCTCCCGGGCAAAAAGCCAGCTTGGTCATTGTGTATCATCATCTGGAAGCCTTTTTTTGACCTTTCGGCTAAAATATTTGCATAGAATTTATAATCGTTATTTAGAAGTGCAATAGGCTTATAGTTGTTAATAAGTAGATTGTCCGTTCCCTGTTTTGGAATTAATGCAATAAGGCTGTCTTTCCAAGAATCCGGCATGGTTCCATCTTTTAAGATGTTGTTCATGATACTTCTTAATGGGTCAGACAGTAAGTCCTCCATTATTTTATAATATATTGCCGGTAGGCCGTCTGGCCCTGGTGGCTTTCCTATCTTTGCTTCCTTATTTGCTCTTTGCATTTCGTACGATGTAATAGGGGCATTCAACAGTTCTTTTTGTTCTTTAATAAGTTTCGGAAGACAGTTCTGTTCTAAATGTTCTTTAACTTCTTCTGTTGTTTCATTTCCTTCCTTATAGATTTCTCTAAAGAATTCGAGAAATCGTTCCTCTATTTCTTTAGGGTTGTTTATTATTTTGCCTTTGCACTTAACTCTATTTATAAGCCTTTCTGCCTCTTTCTTCTTTAATTGCCATGCTAATAACCGGGCTCAGGTTCTGTTTCAGGCTGTGTCTCTGTTTCAGGCTCTGGCGTTGTATCAAACACTGTTGCAGACTCAGGCTGTGGCACTATGGCTGTAGCTGTGGCTCTGGTTCTGTTTCAGGCTCTGGCACTGTATCAAGCACTGTTTCAGGCTCAGGCTTCTGCTCTTTATTAGGCTTTGTCTCAGTCTTTGGCTCTAGCACTTATTCTAGCTCTATTTCAGGCTCGGCCTGTGTCTCAGCCTTTGTCTCTGTTTCATGCTGTTTCTCTGTTTCAGTCTTCGACGCTGTTTCAAGCCCTGTATCTGCCTCTGCCTCTGTTTCAGGCTCTGGCACTCTATCTAAGAGAGTTTGTGTACTGGTCCAGTAAACGCTTCCGCTGCGCCACCAGCAACAGCTCTCTTTGCAGAGCATTAATTAAGTCCAGTGCAGAGTTTCTTGTTGCAGTACAAGCTTCAAAGTCTCAGCAGCAAAGAAATAACGACACAGGGAAGCCTGTCTTTCCAAAGACAGGTTTATTGCAGAAAGATAACAGAAACACCTCCGGAGCTTTCGGACATTTTTGCTTCACGCCCCCCACACAGAAAACAAACACTCTTTATATACTGAGCAACTTAACAACTTAACGAGCTTGACTACTTAAAGTTACATGACATTGCTAACTTGCCAGCGTCTTAGGTTTCACACCCTAACACTATCAAGTACTGTTTCTGGCTCTGGCTCTCTTTCAGGCTCTGGTTCTGAATTAGGGTTTTGTTCTGGCTCTGGCTGTGTCTCTGGATCTGGCTGTGTCTCTGCTTCAGGCTCCTATGCTGTATCAAGCACGGTATCAGGCTCTGCCTCTCCCTCTGCCCCTGGCTACGTTTAAGCGTCAGGCTCAGTTTCAGACAGTGTCTCTGTTTCAGGATCCAGCACTCTATCAAGCACTATTTCAGACTCGGGCTGTGGATCTCGGCTGTGGCTGTGGATCTCGGCTGTGGCTCTAGGCTCCGTCTGTGGCTCTGTCTGTGGCTCTGGCTCTCTTTCAGGGTCTGGTTCTGAATGAAGATCTGGTTCTGACTCTGATTCAGGGTCTCATGATGGCTCTTCCTCTGCCTCTGACCCAGCTATGTTTCAGGGTCTGGCTCTCTTTCAGGCTCTGGTTCTGAATTAGGGTTTTGTTCTGGCTCTGGCTGTGCCTCTGGCTCTGGCTCTGGCTCCAGCTCCGGCACTGTATCAAGTACTGCTGCAGACTCAGGCTGTGGCTCTAGGCTGTGGCTGCAGCTATGTTTTGCGCTCCGGCCCTGTATCAAGCCCCATTTCTGGCTCTGGCTCTGGCTCTGGCTCTGGCTTTCAGCTCAGAGACAGATGAACAGGCAGAGAAGTTTGCCAAAGAGCTAGGGAAACGGTTCAAGCTTAAACAGCTTGGTGCTGTCAAAACCTACCTAGGTGTCAGTGTTGAGCGTGCACAGAATGGAAGCTTCTTGCTCAGCCAGAGAGGCAAAATTGAGCAATTGCTTCAGAACATGAGGATGAGTGATTGTGCAGGAGTGAGAAGTCCTATGGAGACTAGTTTTGTAAAGGACAGCCAGCAAGTAGAACGCGCTGCGTTCGAAAATACTGAAGTGTTTCAGTCAGCCCTAGGGAGTTTGTTGTACTTGTCCCACTGGAGCAGACCTGATATAGCGTTTGCTGTCAATCTGCTCAGCAGGGAAGCTTCAAACCCTAGTGTGCAAGCCTGGAATGGCATCAAGAGAGTTCTTTTGATATCTTTCCAACAATTGGGATATTGCCAGGGAGACAAAGTCCATCATGGCCCCAAGCCGTCTGCCGGACGATCCATCGATCTCCCGTAAGCACGCAGTATCAGCAATTAGCGACATGAGTTTCTAGAAATATCTTGCCACATTCTAGAGCTCATGCACACTCTATCAGCAGATAATGCACAGCAAAAGTCGCACTCAGGAGAGCATTATTTACAAGTTTTATTCAGCGTTGATCAGAACAAAGAAAGACATGACTGCCTGCGTCAGTGTCTCCAGAGACAGAGAGTGAGAAAATGAAAGCAAAAGACACAACAGAAACATCCTGTGAAAACAGGAAATACGTAGGCTGTGACACAAACATCCTGCTCCCTTTTAAGGTGGAACGGAAATATCCTAACATCCTCCCCCTTTCCGTGTAACCTGTAGTACCTGTGGTTCAACCCAATTGCAACCTTTGTACGTAAACCTTAAGTTGTTCTCTGTTAACAACCTTAGACAACAGATCAGCAGGAATTTCATTTCCTGGCATGTAGGACACCTGAATGAGTCCTTTCTGAATACACTCTCTTGCACAATGTAGCTTAATCTGCAAGTACTTGGTTCTTTGCTTGCAACTCTCTGAGTTCAGCAAAGCCAAACACGATCTATTGTCTTGATACACTTGTACAGGACATTTCACAGAAACTCTGATGTCCTTAAACAGTTGCATCAACCATTCACAATCCATGAGTGAAAATGACAGAGCATTGAGTTCTGCTTCACAGGAACTTAGGCTTACTGTCCTCTGCTTCCTGCACAACCAGTCAAACAGGCAGTGGTTGTACATGTAGCATACTCCAGAAGTGCTAGTACCATCCGTGGTGTCACTTCCAAAACTTGCATCTGCAAAGATTTCAAGACCTCCAGTCTTCTGACTGGTGAACCTCAGCCTGTAGTGCAAAGTCCCTTTCAAATAGCGGGCTATGCGCTTCAGAGCTTTCCAATCCTGAACAGTAGGATTGTTAGCATGTCTGCTAAGCAGGTTAGTGCTTACAGCTATGTCGGGTCTTGAACATCTAGCAATGAAATTCAACTTGCCTAGAATGCATCTGTACAGCGTAGTGTCAGAAAACACTTCAGCAGTACTGTCTACCTGGTAACCTGCCACCATCGGTGTGTCTGCTGGGTTTGCATCAACCAAATTCAACCTGGTTAATACATCAGCAATTTTCTGTGTTTGGTGTACCAGAAAATTACCTGCTTGGTCCCTCTCCACCTGCAGAGAAAGATAGTTGGATACCTCACCAAGATCCTTCATGCCAAAGTGCTCCTTCAGCTGAGCTAGTGTGCTTTGATAAAAAGCCTGATTCTTCCAAAACATCAGAAGATCATCAACAAAACATAAACAATACAGTTTGTTTTGTCCCTCCTCCTTGACAAACACACATGGATCAGCTTTGCCCTGGTGAAAACCTAGAGAAAGCAATGTCTCAGTGAGCTTTGTGTTCCAACACCTGGCACTCTGCTTGAGACCTGTCAGGGAACTGCCATCGGAGCCAAGAGTGGAGGTAAGGCTCCCCGACCATGCAGGAGAAGGGACCAGTAGAGGGAGAGAGAACACTCCCTTTGGGGAAGGTTATCAGCGTGACACCGGGGAGGAAGGGGATCAGGGAAGGACTTAGGAGAGAGGGCTCCAAGACTCTTCCACAGAGACCAGCGGGGAGAGTCCAGGACCTCCGCTGGCTACGCCTACTCTGCGCAGAAAGCTTCCGCGCAGGGAGGCTAGGCGGAGACTGGGCGTCAAGGAATTTTTATGTTGGAAGAAATTCAGGAAACGCCCACTGATGGATTCTGCCAGCGACTGACACAGCCATGGAGAAAGGGCTGTCCAGCCAGGGAAAGGTTTAGCCAGGCAACGTTGCCTAGAACTTCAGCATCCTTTACGCACGAGCAACCCCAATTCCCATTACAGCAATCCGTCAGTCCCTGACGTTGCTCGCGCACCACGACCGGACAGGCAGCATCATGAGTCAAACCGGAGGAGCAGGCGCCGGAGAGGGAGCCGCGGCAGCGCCAAATCTGGAGGAGAGAAACCGAGATTTGGAAAAGCAGCTTGCTGTGTTAGAGGCGCGGCTAGATGAACGGAGGACTCAGGATGCCCGGGGAAGGCCCACCCCCATCGCAAAGAAGGTACCGGGACTGGTGCACAAGTTTTGGGGGAACCCAAGAGATTATAATGCATTCAGGACGGAGGTACAGTACGCGCTGGAACTGCAGTATGATGACTTTGCTGACGATGAGGGGAGAGTTGCTTACGTTATCGGGCATCTTCAGGACGCTGCTAGGGAATGGATCCGGCCAATAATGGCAACGCAGGATGCTGCCCTAAAGGATCTTCGAAATTTTTTTGGCGCCATGGACGCCATGTTCGCAAGTGGAGTGGAGCAGAGTGTGACGCGCAGGGAACTAATGGCATGCAAACAAGGGGGCCAGACAGTTAGAGAGTACTGGTCGCGTTTTGCTATGCTTATCCATAAACTGGGGTGGGAACTGAGCTCGGAACCAGTGCAAATGCTGTTTGAGGAAGGCTTATCCCCCTCAGTGAAAGACGAACTTTCCCGCGCACCCCGCCCTCAGTCGATGAATCAGCTGACTAAGGCTGTGCTTGCGATTGGAGTACGGCAAGAAGCGCGCGCTCAAGAGAAACGGGAGTGGAGAGGAGAGCGTTGGCATGACAACCGCATTCCTGAAATACCAGAGCCACTTTCCCAGCCCGAGGAACCAATGGAGATTGGGGGGGCACGGGCGCGCGGGGTTTCAAACTCCAACGAAGGACGAAAGAAGGAGGGGAAAGAGGGAAAAACAGCCAAGAAGTGTTTCCTCTGCCTACAGCCAGGGCATTTTGCCAGGGTCTGCCCTCAAAGGAAGGCATGGCAAGGAATGGTGGGGGCTGCTGACTGTGAGGAGGAGGGCGCTAAGGAGCAGGGAAACGCCAACGCTTGGCTGCCGATCAGCGGGCACAGCAGCCAGGCAAGCAACCAGTAAAAGTGCCCAAGCCAGACCCCCCCCAAGCAGTCATAGCCATAGAGGTGGTGCTAGAACTCCCTAATGGGCACCCAATCAAGGTTAAGGCACTGCTGGACTCAGGCAGTTCCTGTAATTTTTTCAGCAAGGATTTCGCGCTGGAGCACCAGTTACACCTCCTGCCGCTAGAGTGTCCCTTACAAGTAACGACCATTGATGGCAGGGAACTCCTGGGAGGGGAAGTGACGCACCAGACTCCCCCCATGAGAATGAGGGTCTCCAGACACACAGAAACCCTTGCCTTTCATGTAGCCAGACTGGCAGGACCACCAGTCATACTGGGAATGAGCTGGTTGGCGCTACATGATCCAGTGGTGGCATGGCACCAGCAGACAGTGACCTTTGGGTCAGCTCACTGTTTGGAACACTGTCACGGTGGGGAAGTCCCGAGGGTAGCCGTGGCCCAGGTAGCAGGAATGGCAGTGGGAGAAAAGGGGAAGTTGCCGCCACAATACGCTGACCTGCAGGATGTTTTCAGCGAGAAGGAAGCAGATAAACTACCCCCCCATAGGCCCTTCGACTGTCAAATCAACCTACTCCCAGGAGCTTAGCTCCCAGGGGGTAAATTGTACGCCATGTCGGACAAGGAGATGCAGGAGTTGCGGGAGTTTATTGGCAAGAACCTGAAAAGAGGCTTCATAAGAGAATCAAGGGCGGTGGGAGGCAGTCCGGTGTTCTTTGTGGACAAAAAGGACACTAAACAGCCCAGATTGGTCGTAGATTTCAGGTCCTTGAACCTTGTATCGGAACCCGTGACCTTCCCAATGCCCAGGATTGACGATATTTTAACCCGGGTGAGGAAGGGAAAGATCTTTACCAAGCTGGACCTTCGGGGGGCGTACAATTTGATTAGGATGAGGGAAGGGGATGAATGAAAAACCACCATGTTCACCCCTCTGGGGGCCTTTGAGTACCTCGTTATGCCCTTCGGATTACAATCCGGCTCCGCTTGTTTTCAATCTTTCATGCACCATGTGTTGGGATCCTTGCTATACAAGAATTGCGTGGCCTTTCTAGATGACGTGTTAATCTATTCGGACAACGAGGAGCAACACGTGAGGGACGTTCGGGAAGTGCTAAAGAGGCTACAGGAACACCAGTTGTGGGTCAAATTGGAGAAGTGCCAATTCCACGCACGAGAGGTCGAGTTCCTGGGATACAGGTTGTCGGACAAGGGCCTAGCTATGGACCCAAGTAAGGTGCAGGCGGTGCTGGAATGGAAGACCCCCAAGACCCGGAAGGACGTGCAGAGGTTCCTGGGGTTTGGGAACTTCTATCGGAAGTTCATCAAGAACTTCGCCCACTTAACCGCACCCATCACCGATTGTCTCAGTAGCAAAAGGAAGTTCGTCTGGACAGAAGAGGCACAGCAATCTTTCGAAAGGCTAAAAAAAGCGTTTGCTTCGGAAGAGCAGCTCTTGCACGTGGATCTGCAGAAGCCAATGAGGTTGGAGACAGACACGTCAGACAGAGCGGTAGGGGCGGTGCTTCTCCAGCCGGGAGACAAGTCCAGCTGGAGGCCGTGCGCGTTCTTCTCGAGGAAGCTGAGCAAGTCTGAGCAAAACTACACTGTGTATGATCGAGAACTGCTGGCTATTTATGAAGCCTTTAGGCGCTGGAGACATTTGTTAATAGGGGCGCAGCACAAGATCCAGGTGTGCACGGACCATAAGAACCTAGAGTACTGGAGGACTGCACGAGTACTCAACCAACGACAGGTGCGATGGGCTCAAGAATTCTCCAAGTTTTTCTTCGAGATTCGATACATGCCGGGAGAGGAAAACGTCAGAGCAGACGCCCTCTCCTGGAAGCCGGAGTATCTGGAAGGAGAAGGACCACCAGAAGCACGACATGTGATTCCTGAGAACCGATGGGTGTGTGGGGGAGTGTTAGTTGAGAGACGAGAACTAGTAGGACTGACGAGGGACGACGAGTTCACCCAAACGAAAATCCAGGAACTCAGAGGCACGGGGGAAAACCATGGGGGATTTGAGGAGAAAGATGGGGTACTGTATTACAGGGGAGCACTATATGTACCAGGGGATGACTTGAGGAGAAGGGTACTCAAACAACTCCATGATAACCCGACGGCGGGGCATTTCGGTCAACACAAGACCATGTTGCTGGTCACCAGGCAGTTCTGGTGGTCAAGGGTGAGGGAAGATGTACGGGAGTACGTACGAGGGTGTGACTGCTGCCAGCGAGCAAAGGGGGAGAGGGCGGCGCCCGCGGGACTACTGGAACCCTTACCCACACCGGGGAAACCATGGGAGGTGGTGTCCATAGATTTTATGACCGATTTGCCCAAATCGAGAGGGAAAACAGCTGTCATGGTGGTTGTTGACCTGTTAACAAAAATGTGCCATTTTATCGCTTGCTCGCATGCGGTGACGGCAGAGGAAACTGCCAGGCTGTTTGTGGATCACATCTTCAGACTGCATGGCGCCCCCTTGAGGGTTTTGTCCGACCGAGGGAAGCAATTTACTTCCCGGTTCTGGAGGAAGCTCATGAGCTTGCTGGAAGTCGAGGTGAGCTTCTCGACGGCCAGACACCCAGAGACCAACGGGCAAGCGGAAAGAGCGAACAGTATACTCCAACAATATCTACGCTGCTATGTCAGCGAGAGGCAGAATGACTGGGTGGATAAACTAGCGCTGGCAGAATTTGCGTACAATAACGCGGAACACGTGTCCACGGGAACGAGCCCGTTCATGGCCAATTACGGGTGTCATCCCAGGGCTTTCCCAGGGGGTGGGGAGGAGAGGTGGAGTGTGCCAGCAGCGGAGCAGTTTGTGGAAGAAATGGAAGCCTTACACCAAAAACTTAAAATGAACTTGGAACGGGCCAAGGAAGTGTATAAGAGGCATGCAGACAAGCACCGCAGGAAAGGAGAAACCATACGGGTGGGGGACCGGGTGTGGTTGTCAACCCAGGGGTTACCTTTCGGGGAGGGTGCAAGAAGTTGCGGCCCAGGCGGCTGGGACCTTTCGAGGTGACACAACAGGTTAATCCAGTGGCCTTTCGGCTCAAGTTGCCGACCAGTATGAAACTACACCCGGTGTTCCATAGGTCCCTACTCTCTCTGTACAGGGAGGGGCTGGAATTTCCAGGGCGAGAGAGAGAGGTCCCCACTCACCCACGCATAGAGGAGAGGGAACTCAGCAGTCAAGCCACGGAAATACTTGATTCAAGATTGAGAGGAGGGGAAGTGGAGTATTTGGTGGCTTGGGAGGGGGAACACGAGTCGGAAAACACGTGGGTTCCTGCGGAGACCATCAGGGATGAGGATCTCAGGGGGAAGTTTCATAGCAGGTTCCCAAGGAAGCCCAAACCGGTAGCGAGGCTCTGGGAGGAGCAATTTGGTACTACAGATGAGGAAGAAGAGTTTGTGGGGTTTCCAGCCTCCGACGAGGAGGAAGGAGAGGAATCTGAGGGAGAGGGATCGGACTGGGAGGGTGATCCGGTACGAAGAGATAGCAACAGGTGGAGAGCTATATTTGAATCTTCAGAGGATGGGGGTAGCTCCTTCCAGGGATTTCCCGCATCGCCGTCAGAGGGAAGGGAGGAATTTAGGACAAAGGAACTGGTGGATGTCAGGGAACTGCCATCGGAGCCAAGAGTGGAGGTAAGGCTCCCCGACCATGCAGGAGAAGGGACCAGTAGAGGGAGAGAGAACACTCCCTTTGGGGAAGGTTATCAGCGTGACACCGGGGAGGAAGGGGATCAGGGAAGGACTTAGGAGAGAGGGCTCCAAGACTCTTCCACAGAGACCAGCGGGGAGAGTCCAGGACCTCCGCTGGCTACGCCTACTCTGCGCAGAAAGCTTCCGCGCAGGGAGGCTAGGCAGAGACTGGGTGTCAAGGAATTTTTATGTTGGAAGAAATTCAGGAAACGCCCACTGATGGATTCTGCCAGCGACTGACACAGCCATGGAGAAAGGGCTGTCCAGCCAGGGAAAGGTTTAGCCAGGCAACGTTGCCTAGAACTTCAGCATCCTTTACGCATGAGCAACCCCAATTCCCATTACAAGACCATATAAGGATTTCCGCAGTTTACAGACCATTCCCTTCTGTGTCTGCATCCCATCAGGTGGAAGCATAAACAGCTCCTCCCCCAAAATCCCGTACAAAAAAGCTGTATTAATGTCATGATGGGAAACATGCAGTTTCTCCTCCGCAGCTATCTTGAGCATCAGCCGAATGCTCTCATATTTGACTGTGGGTGAATAGGTCTCGTGGTAATCCTGTCCTGGTACCTGTGAAAAACCTCTGGCAACCAATCTGGCTTTGTGTCTGACAACCTTGCCATTCTGGTCTTTCTTGGCCTTGAAGACCCATTTGCTGCCAACCAGTCTCATTCCTGGGACTACCGGTACCAGTTCCCAAGTTTGGTTCCTATTCAAGGAATCAACTTCAGCCTTCATGGCATTAAGCCAAGGCTCAGCATCTTTAGAGGTTAACTCCTGAACCTCTTTGAAGCTTGAAGGTTCCCATACCTTCTCTGAGCTACTAAAAACAGCAGTTGCTGTCTTAGCAAACTCATCAGCAAATCTCTTTGGAGGTCTGCCCTTTGTGGTTCTTTCAGATCTGCGTACTAGACGCAAGTCTTCTGGACTCATCTCCTCTTTCTTAGGAGAAAAGTGACCAATGGCGAACAGTGGTTCTTCCAGTTCATTGTCAGACGCATCAGATGGTCTGACTGAGGCCTTTGCGCTCTTGTAGTCTGCTGTGTCATCACTGTCACTGACATCAGCAGCAGCGCCGCCCACTGAGCTGGAATTCGAACTCTGATCACCATCATCCTCAGCTTCCTCAGCTGCCTCAACATTATCTGCTTTCTTCACATCACCTTCATCCTCCTCTGGGTAACTCTGGAAAATTCCCACATTTCCCCTCCACTTGGGATTGTACTCAACACTCTTTGTGAACTTAATGGACTTAGACTCAGTCATCCATACCCTGTAAGCACCGTTTTCGTACCCCATGAACAAACCATGTGCCCCACGCTTCCCAAGCTTGTTGCTCTGTGGGGTGTGTACCCACATGTCAGAACCAAATATTCTCATGTGCTTGATGTTGGGTTTCTTACCAAACATCTTCTCATAGGGGGTACAACCAATAGGTGATGACAATCTGCGATTAAAAGTGTAAACAAAATTCGACAGAGCCTCCCCCCAAAACTTATCAGGGAGATTGGCATCATGCAACTGTTACGATATAGAAGCAATGCGGCAGCGAGCTGCTGGCTTGAAAGGAAAACATAAATGGGAATGTTGGGGCTGTTCCGTGGGAAACAAAGGAACAGTCTATTCACAGTGCGAAGCACCGGAATTAGCTCAGAGTGTAATATGAGCTGTACAGGAAGTACAGGAGGAGTTTGTCTCTCTGCTGTTGGAGTTTGAAGAGAGCAGACATGTTTTCTGTAACGCCGCAAAAGGCAGAAATAAAGACATGTAAATACGTTTCTGTCTATCTCTTTCCCCTGCCTGGGGGGGGGGGCAGGAAAGAGTGGTGTGTCCTTCTCACGTTGGGGAGGATCGCCGATCGCGACCTTGCCTGGATCCTGCCGGGAAATGCAGACAGGGAGGTCAACCGGAGATTCAAGCCGGGTGCCTGGAGAGTGGCCAGTTTCTTCTGATAACAGCCTGAATCCCAACAGCAACAAAGTTTTCAGTCCTTGCAGCAACGTTTGATTTGCTCGCTCCACAAGTCCATTCATCCATGGCGATCTAGGCGTTGACAAGTCATGCTGGATTCCCTTCTCAGTCAGGAAAGCTTCAAACTGCTGAGAAGTGAACTCCCCGCCCCGATCAGTAAAGAGACAGCCAATACGTTTACCGTGAACATTCTCCAACCAAGCACAGAATGCCTTGAACTTAGGAAACGCTTGCGATTTCTGCTCGAGCATAAACACATGAATGTACCTGGAAAAAGAATCAATTAGAACCATGAAGTACCTTGCTCCACCCAAAGAAGGCGCAAGTGGACCAACCAGGTCTGCGTGCACTAGCTGGTAGGGTTTGGAAGCCTGCCTGCTAGACTCCTTGCCTTTTGGAGCAACCTTCACCTTGTTCTCTGCACAAGATACACATTTCATGTGAAACTTACAGTTTGTATTTTGTTTTTTAAGGGGAAAGGGTCAGGGCTGCCTGGGAGGGGGCCTCAGCCAACAGAATGGCTGGGGCAGGTTCCCTACGGGGGGATGTATTGGAACACCCAATCTCTGTTATCGCGGGTGGGAGGAGCAGTTGCGCTAAGACCATACCGAAGATCTGGATCTGACTCTGATTCTGATTCTCTGATTCTGGCTTGTTGGGTGTAGTGAAGGGTTAACCTTCTGTGCCTCAAGCCTTAGAGGAGGCACTTACAAGGGAAGTACGCCAGGACGTGACGAAAGCATCTTGGAATGCTGTGAGCTGAGTGGGAACCGAAAGCAGTTCAGCCGCTGCACTGAGAGAGAAGGACACAGAGAAAATGCAGCTTGAATCTGATGGTCTTTATGAATTGTAAACACACTATATTTGAGCAAATAAAGGGATAGTAGGACAGAAGAAACGTGCGGGACTTGTTTACTGCTCTCTCGACACATGCCGCTGTGTACTTCTGCTAATTGCTTTACGATCTACAGAGGCTCCCAGGGGAACCGTGGCTGGGCGCCGAACAATAAAGCAATAAATCTACCGAACATGGTTATGGGTCAACGTGAAGCGTGTGAGAAAGGGCTTGGAAGACTTTAAAAGGACTGAACGTCAGCTTGATCGACTGCCAAGGCTTCAAAGAGAGCAAAGGGCAGATCGGAGGAGGCTGACGGAGTGGGAGCTGGGAACCACGTCGTACGGAGTGCCCGGTTTGGCTGCAGAGTGAGTACTTTTGCAAGAGGCCAACAGAAGGGAAGGGAAGCAATGGCTCAGCCCCGTGCACATGGCTTTGAGTTTAAACTGCCATGTCAGAAACTGACTAGCCAAAATTGGCTGCAGTGGAGCTTTCAAGTGGAGCTTTTGCTGGTGGGGGAGCAGCTTTGGGACGTAGTACAGCCTCCACAGAATGCAGCTGAGAAAGCAGAGGCTAAGAGGGCTGCAGAGCAAAGTGAAGTTGAGAAGCGTGTTGTCAGGGGTTCAGAGACAGAGGCACAGGTGAGGGGGGAGACGGAGAGCGATGAGGAAGAATCCCAGGACAGTGAGGAAGAGGATGACAATGACTTGAGGTCTTCCATGAGTCTCTCAAGTGAATCGGAGGATTCCCAGGAGGGGGCGCCCCTAGTCAGGACAAGGGGGGTCAGAGGGGGGACCTGCCAGGAGCAGGGGAGCAGCAGGGAAACCCCGAGTGGGAGTGGGAGATCGGGGCCGGCTTCCCAGCAGGAACGAAGTGAAGAGAGGGGAGTTCCCAGTGTGACACACGGAGCGGAGCAGGAAAGAGACAGGGGAAGGAGATCGGGGCAGGACGTCCTGCCGGAAGAGGCGGAGAGTAGTACAGGGAGTAGTGTAAGTGTCAAGAGGAAGGTCAGGGGTAGCGAACGCGCGCCAAGTTCAAATGTGGAGGCGCGCGGAAATGGAGAAAGCCCGGAGGAGGAGCCTAGCCCCAAAGCACGAAGGAGGGGGGAACAGGCATCTGAGGAATCCGCTTCAGGAGAGAGCAGGAGGGAAGGAACCCAGGGGGGCAGAAAGACCCTGCGGAAAAGGAAAGACAGGAAGAGGTGGTCTAGCACAAGCCTCTTAAGCTGGTGTAGAGGCGGGACCGACTCAGAGGGGACTTCAAATGTCTAAGGTTAAGAGACGCGGGGCTGCGCGCCTCGGTTGTGGAACCATTAATGAACTGCAATAAACATCCTTGTATATAAGAAGAGCTTGGCGTTGGTCTTTTGTGAGCTGAGACCTGAGGCAGCCTCTGACAGTAAGTCCCCTCTCCAAAGTACGCAAATTTTTTTTTTGCAAAGCTCACGAAGTTTGGCAGCCATGAGTATGGAGCAGCAGATAGCTGAGCTATGCAACACAGTCTCCCAGCTTACCACTGAGGTAGTGGTCTCCCAGAAGAAGGGGGAAGAGGCGGAAAAGCGGTGCCAAGATCTGCAAGCCAGGTGGGATCATGCATGCCAACTGGGGTTCCCGGGGACCAAAGCTGCTGGAGTAGCACTGGGCAGACGGGGAGGCAACTTGGTAGCCCACTTCGATGGGAACCTGAAGCAGTACCCCAGTTTTCGAGCAGACGTACAATATGCGACTTTAAAGATGAGGAGGAGAAGGTGGGTTTCATTGTGTCCCACTTGCATGGGGAAGCGAGGGCTTGGCTGCGCAATCTGTGGCGCGAGGATTGCCCTGCTCGAAGGGACTCTGATGAATTTATCAAATGCATGGACGCTTGCTTCCAGTCTAGCGTGGATGTGGATGTAGCACGCCAGCAGATCCATGGTTTAAGGCAAGGCAAGGCTTCAGTACGTCAGTACCATGCTCGCTTTTTCGCCTTGCTGAATGTGCTGCGATGGGAGAAAGATTCTCTGGCTGTCAGAGACTTATTTTGGGAGGGGCTCTCTGGCCCTGTGAAAGACGAACTGGCAAGGGGGGACAGACCTAAAACCCTGGCAGACGTGGTGCAGCGAGCGCTTGCCATTGGAGTACGCCATGAAGAACGCCCTTGGCGCAATGAAGGGGGTAGCCAGCTTCACGCACCGTCTAGAGTGCCTCCTTTGTTTCCCAGAGATCCAGGACGTACGCGTCTCTCACCTCAGCTGCAGGCAGGGGAGGAGCCTATGGAACTGGGGAGTGCAAAGGCTCAGTCAGTGGCCGGAGCCCCAGCGTCCGGAGCAGTCAAGACAAAGCCTCCTAGAGGGAACAGGAAGTGTTACATCTGTGACAGTGCGACGCACATGGGCAAAGAGTGTCCCTAGAGGCTCCGACAGCACACTGCAGCCTTGGCAACAGTAACTGCAGCAGCACAGCATGAAGAGCAGTTTCAGGGAAACGACAATGCCTGGTTGGAAGCAGCAATGCTGGGGCACAGCCAGGCGAGTCAGTAGGGCAGTCCCCAGCGCTTTTGCAGCCTACAGACCCCCTGCCACCCAAGCCTGTAGTGCAGCTCACTGCAACTCTCCAGCTACCTAATGGACGCACCCTGGAAGTCCCCATTACAATTGACAGTGGGAGCAACGCAGACTTCGTGGGGGTGCAGTTCGTCAAGCAGCATCGCATAGAGCTTCTGCCAGCCACGCTGCCATTGAACGTCGTCACAGTGGATGGCAGGAAGCTGCTGGGGGGGCAAGTGGTACAACAGACGCCGCCCATGGTGATGCAGATTGGCAATCACCGAGAAGTCATCAGTTTCAACGTCACCCGCCTGTCAGACACGCCTATAGTGTTAGGCATGAGTTGGCTGGATAGGCACAGCCCAACCATGGCGTGGTACCAGCGGCAGCTCACCTTTGGCTCATCCTACTGCGCGCAGCATTGCATCCAGACCGGTCAAGAGGAGGAGGGTCAAGAGGAAGGGCAGCAGCTGAGGCTCCGCATGGCGCAAGCAGTACCCCTCAAGTACAAGGGGTTTTTGGAGGTCTTCTGCGAGAAGGAGGCAGACCAGTTGCCACCCCACCGGCCCTACGACTGCGCAATTGACCTCTTGCCAGGGACAACGCTACCGACTGCGAAGCTGTATTCCATGTCCGAGGATGAGATGCAGGAGCTCAAGGAGTTCATAGATCACAACCTGCAGCGGGGATTCATCCGAGAATCAAAGGCAGCAGGGGGCAGTCCTGTATTTTTCGTGAAGAAGAAGGACACGCCCCCAAAAAGGCTGATCGTAGACTATCGCTTCATAAACTCGAAGACAAAGCCTGCCGCCTTTCCCATGCCCAAGATTGACGACCTGCTTGGGACGGTGAGGAGAGGGAAGATCTTCACCAAGTTGGATCTCCGCGGCGCATACAATCTCATACGCGTGCGAGAGGGTAATGAGTGGAAGACGGCCATGTTCACGCCGTTGGGCACCTACGAATACAGAGTTATGCCGTTTGGTCTCCAAAATGGCTCCCACTTTTTCCAAGCTTTTATGCATCACGTGCTAGCGGGACTCCTCTACAAGAAGTGCGTATGTTTCCTCGACGATATTCTGATCTTCTCGGAATCGCCGGAGGCGCACGAGAGCGACGTTAAGGAGGTCATGCAGAGGCTACGGGAGCACAGGCTCTACGCCAAGCTGGAGAAGTGCCAATTCGACGTGACGGAAGTGGATTTCCTGGGCTATAGGCTGTCCGACAGGGGACTAGCCATGGACAGCGCCAAGGTCCGCACGGTGTTGGACTGGAAGAGCCCGCGAACTCGAAAGGAGGTCCAGAGGTTCATCGGATTCGCCAACTTTTACCGCAAGTTCATCAGGGGTTTCGCCAGGGAGACGGCAGCTATCACGGACACTCTCAGCTCCAAGAAGAAGAAGTTCACCTGGACGGACCAGGCGGAGCAGTCCTTCAGGAGACTTAAGAGTCTCTTCGCGTCCGAAGAACAGCTGTTACACGTGAGGCCCATGAGGGTGGAGACTGACGCGTCTGACAGAGCGGTGGGGGCCGTCCTCTTGCAGGAAGACCCGCAGGGGAACTGGAGGCCCTGTGCTTTCTACTCCCGGAAGCTCAGCAAGTCGGAACAGAACTACACCATCTGGGACAGGGAGCTGCTGGCCATCCACGCAGCTTTCAAGGCGTGGAGGCACTTCCTCATCGGAGCCAAGCACACCGTGCAGGTCCGCACGGACCACAAGAACCTAGAGTACTGGCGCACGGCGAAGCTACAGAGCCAGAGGCACATACGCTGGGCGGAGTTCTTTGCGGATTTCGATTTCAGGATAGAGTACATCCCAGGCAACAACAATGTCATAGCAGATGCGCTCTTCAGGAAACCGCAGTATCTCGAGGAAGCGGCACCGGTGGCAGCCAGGCACATTTTTGCACCACAGGCGTGGGCGTGCGCTTCAGCCGCCGTGGACCTGGAGGCGGTGCGACGCGCGTTGCAGGCGGATCCGTTCGCACAGTCCAAAATGGAAGAGGTGCGGAGAGGCACGGCGAAGGACGACGAGTTCCAGATACGCGACGGCCTGCTGACCCGTAAAGGTGCTCTCTACGTTCCGGGAGACGATCTCCGCGCGAAGGTTCTGCAGCAGTTGCACGACGCACCCAGCGCTGGCCACTTCGGCAAGGAGAAGACGACTGAATTGGTGGCTAGAGACTTTTGGTGGCCCCAGATGCGAGGGGAGGTCGCGGAGTACGTCGCCAGGTGTGACACATGCCAAAGGTCCAAGCCAGTGCACCAGAAGCCAGCGGGACTGCTGGAACCGCTGGAGACGCCACTGCAACCGTGGGAGCGGGTGGCGCTGGACTTTGTCACTGATCTGCCCAGTTCGCGAGGCAAGACGGCGGTGCTTGTGGTTGTAGACCTGTTCACCAAGATGGCGCATTTCATTCCTTGCGCGAAGGTGGCGACAGCGGAGCAGACTGCCAAACTGTTCATCGACCACGTGTTCAAGGTGCATGGCTTGCCACGGTCCATTCTGTCCGACAGGGGGCGCCAGTTTGTGTCCAGCTTCTGGCAGAAGCTCCTAGGGATTCTGCACGTCAAAATCAACCTGTCGTTGGCGAGACATCCGCAGACCAACGGCCAAGCGGAGAGGGTCAACGCGATCATGCAGCAGTACCTGAGATGTTACGCCAATCAGCGACCTGCGGCTTGGGTGGATTACCTGCCGATGGCTGAGTTTGCCTACAACAACACGAAGCACGCGTCGACGGGGGTGACGCCGTTCTTCGCTAACAATGGAAGGCATCCCAGAACCTTCCCGGACACAGGAGGGAGGGGGAAGACATCCAGGTGGGAGACTGGGTATGGTTTTTTGTGAGCTGAGACCTGAGGCAGCCTCTGACACGTGTGCTTGCTTTTTTGGCAGAAAATGTGGATGCTCAGCTGCTGCCAGTTGTCCTGGGTGCAAAAAGGCCAGAGGCCGCTTGGCTAGCACTTCGAGAAGCTTGTGGAGCTGGGGTGGGAAGCAAGGGCCGAGAAGTGGCTGCATCCGAAAGGGAGAGGCAAGATGGCGCCGGCCACATTCTTGAGAGTCGATACACAGCGGGGAGGAGCTGGGAGCCCCCCCAGGGGGGCAAAGGGACTGTTGCTGGCAATGCTGCTGGTGCTTTTGCTGAGCCTGGGAGCTGTTTGGATGCTGCAACGTGTCTGTGTGAGGAGCCAGGAGAGTGGCCAAGTGTTGGGAGCCCTTTACCCACCAGAGGGGGTGCAGAAAAACGTCCTGGAGGCCGCGTGTGCAGTGGGGGGGCAGTGAGCAGTGAAAGCTCAGAGACGCCTCTTTCTCCAAAAGCTGTTAAGAGTTGTTTACGTCGTGAGTCGGAGCCTGGGAAGCTGAAAAGAGCTAAAGGCTTCAAGGCCGGCCACCTGCAGCAAGTAGAGATAAGAGCTGTGGAGTTGTGTGGGAACGCCGAGACAAGTCTGGTCACCATGGCAACTGAGAGAGTTGCATCTACGGAAGCTGTGAAGGTCCTGGGCAAGTCTTCCTGCCGGGGGGAGTCTGTTGCCGTGACAACCAGAGAGGACATCTGCAGAAGCCCCAAGGAGGGGGGTAGTGAGAAAATTGTTGCCCTGACGACCCAGGAATGTCAACAACAAGACTTTCTTACTGTAATAATCGACAGTGGAGCCGCCAACTCGCTGGTGCCATCTAGCAGTCTTTTGAGAAATTGCAGGACAGTAAAAACTCAGAAATTTGTGACGATCGTGGATGGAGGCAGAAAAAGACTAACAGAGACAGGCTTTTTCTTCTCTCCCTTCCTTAAGCATGAAGTCAAAGCTTTTGCGGTAACTGTTTGTTAAGTGTGCATGACCTACTAGTTGATGGTTTTCATGTCTCTTTTGCAGGTGACAAATGTGAATTTTCCAAGGATGGGAAACACGTGTACACAGTGCAGTCTAAAGATAAATTGTTTGCTGTAAATGTGCCTTTTTCCACAGGAGAGGATGACACCGAAGATGCGAAGGGCCAATGTGTGAATGTGGCGCCTCACCATGGTTGTTCACATATTTGGCACCGACGCTTCGCCCATTTGAATTGGAGATATCTTCAGAAAGCACCAGAGCTGACACAAGGGTGCAAATTTAATGTTTGTGACAAATCTTTAGATTGCAATGCATGTAAACAGGCAAAAATTGTGACATGCTCATATCCAAAGTCAGAGAGGCAGACCACACAACCCTTTGAATTAATTCATTCAGATTTGTGTGGACCCATGTCAGTTGAGTCACTGGGAGGATCAAAGTATTCTCTGCTTTTGATTGATGATTTTTCGAGGTCTGCTTGGACCTTCTCTCTGAAAACGAAAGGGGAGGCGGCTAAAATGATCAGGGATTGGATCACCGCAATTGAGGTAACCTTTTTCACCAAAGTTTGTGGTTTTCAAAGTGACAGAGGTTCTGAATTCACTGGTTCTGCTTTACAGGATTTCTTTAGGGAGAAGGGGATTAGCCACCGTTTGATCGCTCCTTACTCTCCTCAACAGAATGGGGTCGCAGAGAGAAGGAACAGAACGGTGGAGGGAGCTGTGTCTGCGATCCTTTGGGACGCAGGGCTACCCCAGAAATATTGGTCTGAGGCCTGGCGCTACATTGTTCACACGCAGAATAGAGTGTACAACTCTAGTGTAGGAAATACGCCGTATTTCTTACTGCATGGAAAGAAGCCCAAGGTACACTACCTCCATGTGTTTGGTTGTGAGGCTTGGGTTCTTATTCCAAAGGCTCTACGCAAGAAAGGTGAGCCAAGATCTAAAAGAATGATCTTTGTAGGGTATGAGCCTGGCTCAAAGGCCTGGCGGTTTGCGTACCCAAGTGGAAACCAGTCTAGGTTGGTTATCAGCAATAGCGCTGAATTCTGTGAGCAAGCTGGTTGGAAACGTCTGCACGCTAATCCAGACGTGATTTCGCAGCAGTTCTATGACTCAGATGTTGAGGAGGAAGAGGAACTTGTTGCTGGGGACCACGGTCCAGAGCAACAGGGTCCACCACAGGGACAGAGTCCAAGGCAGGGACAGCTCAGGATCCCTCAGAGGGCGGAACCTAGAACACCTCCTCAGGCAAGTGTCAAATTTGAGCCAAAGAGTGAGCCTTCCTCACCTGCTGGACCAGCTGTAAGGCCCAAGAGGCGCAGCAGGTCAGAGGGGGAAGACACTGAAGATGATTTAGCTGGACCCAGTGAAGCAGCAGGGTCACCAGGATTCACACTGAGGAGATCAGCGAGGACAAGGAGGCCTCCTGATAGGTACGACGCTTCAGGCGTCTGGGTAGGTTCAGCCAGATGTGAACCTGAATCCTTTGAGGATATTCAGAGTTTACCTGAGGAAGAAGCAGGCAAGTGGCACAGGGCAATGGACAAAGAGATGAAGTCCATGAAAGATCTAGGTGTGTTCTCACTCACAGAGTTGCCACCGGGCAAGCAGGCTGTGAGTTGCAGGTGGGTTTACCGCTTGAAACCCACTGACGCTGGAGAACCACAGTATAAAGCCAGGTTAGTTGCTCGAGGATTTACTCAGAGGAAGGGAATACACTTCACGAAGGTGTATTCGCCAACGTCACGAGCGGAGACTCTGAGAACGCTTTTAGCTTGTGCAGCACAGAGAGGCTGGAAGGTAAACCACTTTGATGTGGATGTTGCCTACCTTAACTCAGATCTCCAGGAGGAGCTGTACATGATTCCTCCTCCGGGGTTTGAGAACTTAAGGCAGGATGTTGTGTGGAGATTGCACAAATCCATCTATGGATTACGTCAATCTGCCAGAAACTGAAACATGTGCCTGAATGAAGCCTTAGAAGAGCTAGGTTTCAGGAGAAATGTTGCTGATAGTTGCTTTTATTTGAGAGGATCAGGGGCAACACAAGAGTATTTGCAGATCTGGGTTGATGACTTGTTGTTTTTCTCAGAGACAGATGAACAGGCAGAGAAGTTTGCCAAAGAGCTAGGGAAACGGTTCAAGCTTAAACAGCTTGGTGCTCTCAAAACCTACCTAGGTGTCAGTGTTGAGCGTGCACAGGATGGAAGCTTCTTGCTCAGCCAGAGAGGCAAAATTGAGCAATTGCTTCAGAACATGAGGATGAGTGATTGTGCAGGAGTGAGAAGTCCTATGGAGACTAGTTTTGTAAAGGACAGCCAGCAAGTAGAACGCGCTGCGTTCAAAAATACTGAAGTGTTTCAGTCAGCCCTAGGGAGTTTGTTGTACTTGTCCCAGTGGAGCAGACCTGATATAGCGTTTGCTGTCAATCTGCTCAGCAGGGAAGCTTCAAACCCTAGTGTGCAAGCCTGGAATGGCATCAAGAGAGTTCTGAGGTATTTGCAGGAAAACAAATTCTTTTGTCTTAGGTTGCCGGCACAAGGAGAAGTCAAACTGACTTGTCTTGTGGACTCGGATTGGGCTAATCTTGAGGATCGCAAGTCTGTGTCTGGCCTAGTGGTGAAGTTTGGGAACTCAGTAGTTGGATGGAGGTCTAAGAAGCAAAGTCTTATAGCGCTCTCATCCACTGAGGCTGAGTTTAGTGCTCTTTCAGAGGTGTGCAGAGAAGTTCTATGCTTGCTTAGTGCAGGAACTCTGCGAAGTGGATTGTCTGCCGATATGTGTTTTCGAGTACAATCAACCATGCCTGCATTTGGCAGAGTCAGGTCAGTTCAAGGCTAGAACTAAACACCTAGACATTCGCTTTCGGAATGTGTGCCAGAGCATTCAGGAGGGATTGGTTGCGCTGAAGTATTGTCCCTCTGCCAAGAACCTAGCTGACGGGTTCACGAAGCCACTCACCTTCCAAAGACATGGGGAGTTTCCATCCCTTGGCCACAAGTATACGAGCTGCTGCGGTTGCATACAAGAATACCTCTCTTAGATTTTTTGGGATCTCTTTATCTAAAATACTTAATAGAAATGCCTCCAATTTTTTTCGTAAAAGTTATCCCCATCATCTTTTTTAATTCATCGTATATCCCCCCCCACAAAAAAAATCTTAATCTTTTCACACGTCCACCACATGTGGCTCATGTCACCGTTATTTCCTCCACATCTCCAACTAGCATTAGCCAAATTTTTATACATTCTTGATCATCTGGAAGGAGTGAGGTACCACCTATGAGCCATTTTCATCATGTTCTCTCTTATATTATAGCTGGCTGTAAATTTCAAATTTACATTCCATCAGTTTTCCCCATCTTTTAGCATAATTGGACGGCCCACATCTTGGGCCCACTTTATCATTGAAGCCTTAACCTCCTCATCCATTACTTTGCAGTCTAAAAGAAGTCTATACATTTTTGCGATTATTTTGGTTTTACTATTCAGTAGTTCTCTTTCAAATCTTGAAGGCTCCTTTTCAAAACCTATCTGCTTATCCTGTCTGAACACTTCATTTACCTGGAAGTAATCTAGCCAACTAGAAAGGTGATCTTTTATTTTCTCATAACTTATCAATATTAGTTCACCCTCCTCCCTGTTACGATATTGAAGCAATGCAGCCGCGAGCTGCTGGTAGCTTGAAAACAAAACATAATGGGAATGTTGGGACTGTTCCGTGGGAAACAGAGGGACAGTCAATTCATAGTGCAGAGGGCACCGGAATTAGCTCAGAGTGTAATATGAGCTGGACAGGAAGTGTTTGTTCTCTCTCGACTGCAGGAGTATGAAGAGAGCAGTCATGTTTTCTGTAATGCTGCAAAGACAGAAATAAAGGCATGTAAATACGTTTCTGTCTATCTCTTTCCCCTGCCCGGGGGGGGGGGCGGCAGGAAAGAGGGGGGGTGTTCTTCTCACGCTGAGAAGGATCGCCTATCGCGACCTCTGCCTGGATCTTGCCGGGAAAGCAGACAGGGAGGTCAACAGGAGACCAATCCGGGTGCCTGGGAGAGTTGCCAGTTTCTCCTGATAAAGGCTTGATTTCCGACATCTGGTAGCATGTAGCCGATGGTTTTGATCCATGAAAGCAACAAGAGAGGTTGATGGATCGTACTTCATCCTCTGCAAGGAGATAAGGAAGATATGGTAGCGTGCGGATGGAAGCTACAAGGACGGCTGAGCACCAGAGGAGGTGTTTGTGCTGAGCAACGGATTCCCTCAAGGTATGGTGATTTTATGGCTGTGAGAGTGAACGCGAGTTGAAGCATTCTTCGGTTCACTGAGTGTCTGCTTTTGGATGAAAACAGCACTGAGAGAAAGCCACATTCTTCGCATTCCTGAGTCTTGATAAGCCAGTTGCTAAGCAACGAAACGTCAGTAAAGTGGAAAGTTACTAGCCAACGGAAAAGGGGCTGGGACTGTGAAAGGCTGGAAAAACACTGGCAAAAATTCCAGCGTTTGTTTTGTCTGCTATCTCACTGCTCTTGGAGGGACTTTCAAAACAGCCTGCGTTTAGCTGCAAAGTGCAACGCAGTGAACAGCCAATAGACTCTTGGAATTTTACAGGTTTGAGAGTGAGAGCTGAGGCTTGGATTCAAAATGGATACCAAGAAGGGGGGAGGCTTACCTTACCCACCTCCACTGACTAATGACAATTATTCCTCATGGTCTGTAAAGATGAAAGCCCTGCTTCAGAATCAGAGGATTTTGGGGGTGATTGATAACCCCATCCCTGCTGCACCAACGCCAGGTTGGAATTCACAGAATGTGAGAGCCAGGACGGCCATAATTCTGTGTATCTCAGATGATCAACTCGTGCATATTCAGGATTTGGAATACGCGCGTGAGATTTGGCAAACGCTGCGTAGAATACATCAGAGAGATGCTGGTTCTTCAGCGTTGCTGCATTTTGAAAAACTGACCAATTTGAGGCTAGCGCCTGATGGAGATGTACGAGCGCATCTGACAGAGATGAAATTCTTACGCCAGCAGATGGCGGAATGCAATTTCCCTCTACAGGAAGAGATATTCTGCTTCATGATTATTAACAGCCTTAATCGGACTTATATATTTTTTTATATATAAAATATTTATTAAAGGTTTTAAAGAATATATCACCAAACACATACAATACCATCAGCAACATAAAACAAACAGAAGAGAAAAAAGCAAAAATAATTAACAAAAAATAGATAAAATACAACATAATTAGCTTCCAAAAAACCATATTTCCATAGCCTTCCTTTGGGACTTCCTCGCATCTCCCTTTTCTGCGTTCCCAGTTATAAAGTTAAGTTAGCAATGCTTCACCTTCTTTCAAGTCTTACTTTGTAGTTTTCAAATATTATGTCTTCAATATTTAATTTTTATTTTCACATACTTAAATGTTTAAATTTGACATAATATTAAGTAAAGTTTCATCCTTGTTCTTATAATCACTTATTTTCATACTTTTTTCAACTAATTTACTGGTGTCAAATTATTTTCTTATCCTGCATCATCTTAGCATTCATACAATTTACAATGTTTTTGCAAATAGTCCTTAAACTTTTTCCAGTCCTCTTCCACCATCTCTTCTCCCAGGTCTCGGATTCTGCCAGTCATTTCTGCCAATTCCATATAGTCTATCAGTTGCATCTGCCATTCTTCCAAAGTGGGCAAATCTTGGGTCTTCCAATACTTTGCAATGAGTATTCTTGCTGCTGTTGTCGCATACATAAAGAAAGTTCGGTCCTTCTTTAACACCCTTTGGCCGACAATGCCCAAAAGGAAGGCCTCTGGTTTCTTAGGAAAGGTATATTTAAATACCTTTTTTAACTCATTATAAATCTTTTCCCAGAAAGCCTTAACCCTTGGGCAGGTCCACCAAAGGTGAAAGAATGTTCCTTCAGTTTCCTTACATTTCCAACATTTATTGTCTGGCAAATGGTATACTTTTGCAAGCTTGACTGGGGTCATGTACCACCTATATATCATTTTCATAATATTTTCTTTCAAGGCATTACATGCCGTGAACCTCACACCAGTGGTCCATAACCTTTCCCAGTCAGCAAACATAATGTTGTAACCAATGTCCTGTGCCCATTTTATCATAGCTGATTTAACCGTTTCATCCTGAGTGTTCCATTTTAACAGCAAGTTATACATTTTTGAAAGTACCTTAGTTTTTGGTTCTAACAGTTTCTAGTTTCGATTTTTCCACTTGGAAACCTGTTTTTTTGTCCATATTAAAAGTCTCCCTGATCTGAGCATAATGTAACCAATCTCGCACTTTATCCTTTAATTTCTCAAAACTTTGCAATCTCCAGATATCACCATCTTTTTCTAATATTTCCCAATATTTCGGCCATTTGGCCTCCATATTGAGTCTTTTCTGAGCCTTAGCTTCCATTGGTGACAGCCACCTTGGGGTCTTATTTTCTAGTAAGTCTTTGTATTTTGTCCAGACATTGAACACTGCTTTCCTGACAATATGGTTCTTGAAAGCTCTATGAACTTTATCCTTGTCATACCACAAATATGCGTGCCATCCAAAAGCATTATTAAACCCTTCCAAACCCAAAATGTCAGTGTTCTCCAGAAGCAGCCAATCTTTCAACCAGCAGAAAGCTGCTGATTCATAATACAACCTTAAGTCTGGCAGGGCAAACCCCCCTCTTTCCTTAGCATCAGTTAATATTTTAAATTTTATTTTGGGCTTTTTGCCCTGCCAGACAAATTTAGAAATATCACTCTGCCACCTCCTGAAACACTCCACCTTATCCACAATCTGTAGGGTCTGAAACAGAAACAGCATTTTTGGCAGTACATTCATTTTTATAGCAGCAATTCGGCCCAACAAGGAAAGTTTCAATCTTGACCAACTTTCTGGGTCTTTTTTAATTTCTAACCAGCACTTTTCATAATTATCCTTAAATAGGTTCAAGTTTTTGGCTGTCATATTTACCCCTAGGTATTTTACCTTTTTCACCACACTTAAATCTGTCTCTGTCTGAAACATTTCTGATTCTAAAGTTGTCAAGTTTTTTTCCCCAAAACCTTAGTTTTTTGCTTGTTTAATTTAAATCCCGCCACCCGACCAAACTCTTGAATCAGTTCTAATGCCCTTTTCGTACTAGATTCTGGCTCCTGTAATGTCAAAACCAAGTCATCTGCGAAAGCTTTAAGTTTATACTGTTTGGCTCCGACCTGTATTCCTTCAACCAACCGGTCCCTTCTAATCATGTTCAGGAGCACCTCCAGGACCGAAATAAATAACAATGGGGAAATAGGGCAACCTTGTCGTGTTCCTTAAACTCTTAAACTCTTCTGTCACCACATTGTTAACTATCAATTTAGCTTTTTGTTCTGAATAAATTGCATCTATACCATTTTCAAACCCCCGTCCCACTCCCATCCCTTCAAGGTTTTTCTTCATAAACTTCCATGAGATGTTGTCAAAGGCCTTCTCCGCATCTATGAAAATCAGAACTGCTTTTGTATTAATGTTCATTTGCAAAAGCTCCAAAATGTCAATAATGTTCCTTGTATTGTCAGATAAATGTCTACCTGGGAGAAAACCTGCCTGATCTTTATGAATCACATCGTTTAACACTCTTTTTAGTCTATTTGCTAAAATGTCTGCAAAAAAATTGTAATCCACATTTAAAAGAGAGATGGGACGGTAGTTCTTAAGTTGTGTCTTTTCACTTTCCAATTTAGGTATCAATGTGATGAAAGCTTCTTTCCACGATTCCGGTGCTTTCTTCCCCTCCATAATCTCATTGCAAACCTCCATTAGTGGTTGAATCAAACAATCTTTCAATGTCTTATAATACTTGGAGGTAAGCCCATCTGGCCCTGGAGATTTGCCCAGTTGCATGTTCTGAATGGCACCTTCAATTTCTTGTTGTGTTATTTTATAGTTCAATATTGTCCTATTTTCTTGGGATAGTTTTGGTAGTCCATTTCTTCTTAAAAATTGGTCTATCTCAATCTCTTTTTGCGGCCCTTGAGTGTAGAGTTGTTTAAAATATCTCTGGAAACATTTTCTAATCTCCACAGGGTTCTGAATATTTCTCCCTTCAATCTCAAGATGAGTAACCGTGTTCAATTTTTGTCTCTTTTTCAACTGCCATGCTAGCACTTTTCCACATTTATTTGCCGATTCAAATGTCCTTTGTTTCATTAACTTAATTTTCCACTCAATTTCCTGATTTATCATTTTAGAATATTGTGCTTGATGAAGTTTGATTTCTCTCAAAATCTCCTGTGACTTTGGTTTCGATCTTAACTTTTTCTCGCATTCCTTTATTTTCTCCAGAATCTTATCTTTTTTCTCATTCTGCACTCTTTTCTTTATTGTATTCTGTTGTATCAGAAACCCCCTCATAACGGCTTTGCTTGCGTCCCAGATTACTCTTTTTTCCACTGTAGTGTTCAAATTTATTTCAAAGTAGTCCTTCAAAGTCTTTTGGGCCTTGTTAATAATCTCCTGATTTCTTAATAGGGTGTTGTCAGAGGCTGCCTCAGGTCTCAGCTCACAGAAGACCAACGCCAAGCTCTTCTTATATACAAGGATGTTTATTGCAGTTCATTATTGGTTCCACAACCGAGGCGCGCAGCCCCGAGTCTCTAACGTCAGACATTTGAAGTCCCCTCTGACTCGGTCCCGCCTCTACACCAACTTAAGAGGCTTGTGCTAGACCACCTCTTCCTGTCTTTCCTTTTCCGCAGGGTCTTTCTGCCCCCCTGGGTTCCTTCCCTCCTGCTCTCTCCTGAAGCGGATTCCTCAGATGCCTGTTCCCCCCTCCTTCGTGCTTTGGGGCCAGGCTCCTCCTCCGGGCTCTCTCCATTTCCGCGCGCCTCCACATTTGAACTTGGTGCGCGCTCGCTACCCCTGACCTTCCTTTTGACACTTACACTACTCCCTGTACTACTCTCCGCCTCTTCCGGCAGGATGTTCTCCCCCGAACTCCTTCCCCTGTCTCTTTCCTGCTCCGCTCCGTGTGTCACACTGGGAACCCCCCTCTCTTCCCTTCGTTCCTGCTGGGAAGCCGGCCCCGATCTCCCACTCCCGCTCGGGGTTTCCCTGCTGCTTCCCTGCTCCTGGCAGGTCCCCCCTGTGACCCCCCTTGTCCTGACTAGGGGCGCCCCCTCCTGAGAATCCTCCGATTCACTTGAGAGACTCATGGAAGATCTCAAGTCATTGTCATCCTCTTCCTCACTGTCCTGGGATTCTTCCTCGTCGCTCTCCGTCTCCTCCCTCACCTGTGCCTCTGTCTCTGAACCCCTGACATCCATCCCCCCTCGAAGCCCCCCCTTCCCCCCTCCCGCTGCTCGGGCGCAGGTTCCGGGGGCTCCGTCGTTGCGGAGGTCGCTGCCGGACACAGGTCGTCGACGTCGATCTCCTCTGCTTCCAGCTCATTGTTTGTGTACTCGAACCCATTGTCCTCTCCCAACATGTTCACGTCCTCCCCTCCCCCTGTTGCCTGGGTGGGGTCTGCTTGCCAAGGACCCACCCGCCACCTCATGCGCCAGTCCTCTTCTGGTTGGTCGTCCCACCAGTAAGAAGGGTCGGTGTCCACCCCCGAACACGATCCCCTTGGAGGGCTGGACTCTGGCGTCGTCTCCTCTGCGGAGGAGAACCCTCGGAAGGTGCTGGCGGAAAGTGTGGGCGTAAAAAGCCAATCGTCGAAAAACTGTGCTGGCATGGGCCTGTGTGGGAAAAGGGCATGGAACTCGTCCTTGAGGAGGGGTTCGTCCAAAGCGTAGTCCGGCACCCAACTGTTGGTGCTGGCCGGGGCGCCCTCCCTGGCGAGAAAATATTCTACTCCCTCTTCCCCCCATCTCGAGTCCAGAATCTCTGTGACCTCGTTGACTGGTTCGTCCTTAGGTGACCTCCCCCTCTTGGGCGACTCCCTGCTTGGTTTTGGTGCCGTCCCTGACTCCTGAAATCTGTGTGGGGCCTTGTAGGGGGTGAGCATCGACCTATGAAAGACCGGGTGCATTCTGGAACCCTCGGGGAGGGCCAATCGAAACGCTACGGGATTGATCCTGGCCTCAACTTGGTACGGCCCTAGTTGCCTGTGTCCTAGCTTCTGTTTAGCTAACGACTTGGCCGGCACCGCTTGGGCCGCTAACCATACCCAGTCTCCCACCTGGATGTCTTCCCCCTCCCTCCTGTGTTTGTCCGCCTGCACCTTATAGGCTTGTTTAGCTAGCTCTAAGTGTCTCCGTAGCTCGTCGTGCACCTCTTGCAATTCTGCTGCGAAATGGTCGGCTTCCTGTGGCGCCCCCTCCCCCGTCGTTACGAGCCCCGGGAAGGTTCTGGGATGCCTTCCATTGTTAGCGAAGAACGGCGTCACCCCCGTCGACGCGTGCTTCGTGTTGTTGTAGGCAAACTCAGCCATCGGCAGGTAATCCACCCAAGCTGCGGGTCGCTGATTGGCGTAACATCTCAGGTACTGCTGCATGATCGCGTTGACCCTCTCTGCTTGGCCGTTGGTCTGCGGATGTCTCGCCGACGACAGGTTGATTTTGACGTGCAGGATCCCTAGGAGCTTCCGCCAGAAACTGGACACAAACTGGCGCCCCCTGTCGGACAGAATGGACCGTGGCAACCCATGCACCTTGAACACGTGGTCGATGAACAGTTTGGCTGTCTGCTCCGCTGTCGCCACCTTCGCGCAAGGAATGAAATGCGCCATCTTGGTGAACAGGTCTACAACCACAAGCACCGCCGTCTTGCCTCGCGAACTGGGCAGATCAGTGACAAAGTCCAGCGCCATCCTCTCCCACGGTTGCAGTGGCGTTTCCAGCGGTTCCAGCAGTCCCGCTGGCTTCTGGTGCACTGGCTTGGACCTTTGGCACGTGTCACACCTGGCGACGTACTCCGCGACCTCCCCTCGCATCTGGGGCCACCAAAAGTCTCTGGCCACTAATTCCGTCGTCTTTTCCTTGCCGAAGTGGCCAGCGCTGGGTGCGTCGTGCAACTGCTGCAGAACCTTCGCGCGGAGATCGTCTCCCGGAACGTAGAGAGCACCTTTACGAGTCAGCAGGCCGTCGCGTATCTGGAACTCGTCGTCCTTCGCTGTGCCCCTCCGCACCTCCTCCATCTTGGACTGTGCGAACGGATCCGCCTGCAACGCGCGACGCACCGCCTCCAGGTCCACGGCGGCTGAAGCGCACGCCCACGCCTGCGGTGCGAAAATGTGCTTGGCTGCCACTGGTGCCGCTGCCTCGAGATACTGCGGTTTCCTGGAGAGCGCATCTGCTATGACATTGTTGTCGCCTGGGATGTACTCTATTCTGAAATCGAAATCCGCAAAGAACTCCGCCCAGCGTATGTGCCTCTGGCTCTGTAGCTTCGCCGTGCGCCAGTACTCTAGGTTCTTGTGGTCCGTGCGGACCTGCACGGTGTGTTTGGCTCCGATGAGAAAGTGCCTCCACGCCTTGAAAGCTGCGTGGATGGCCAGCAACTCCCTGTCCCAAATGGTGTAGTTCTGCTCCGACTTGCTGAGCTTCCGGGAGTAGAAAGCACAGGGCCTCCAGTTTCCCTGCGGGTCTTCCTGTAAGAGGACGGCCCCCACCGCTCTGTCAGATGCGTCAGTCTCCACCCTCATGGGCCTGCCAGGATTCACGTGTAGCAGCTGTTCTTCGGACGCGAAGAGACTCTTAAGTCTCCTGAAGGACTGCTCCGCTTGGTCCGTCCAGGTGAACTTCTTCTTCTTGGAGCTGAGAGTGTCCGTGATAGCTGCCGTCTCCTTGGCGAAACCCCTGATGAACTTGCGGTAAAAGTTGGCGAAGCCGACGAACCTCTGGACCTCTTTCCGATTTCGCGGGCTCTTCCAGTCCAACACCGCGCGGACCTTGGCGCTGTCCATGGCTAGTCCCCTGTCGGACAGCCTATAGCCCAGAAAATCCACTTCCGTCACGTCGAATTGGCACTTCTCCAGCTTGGCGTAGAGCCTGTGCTCCCGTAGCCTCTGCAGGACCTCCTTCACGTCGCTCTCGTGAGCCTCCAGCGATTCTGAGAAGATCAGAATGTCGTCGAGGAAACATACGCACTTCTTGTAGAGGAGTCCCGCTAGCACATGATGCATAAAAGCTTGGAAAAAGTGGGAGCCATTTTGGAGACCAAACGGCATAACTCTGTATTCGTAGGTGCCCAACGGCGTGAACATGGCCGTCTTCCACTCATCACCCTCTCGCACGCGTATGAGATTGTAAGCTCCGCGGAGATCCAACTTGGTGAAGATCTTCCCTTTCCGCACCGTCGCGAGCAGGTCGTCGATCTTGGGCATGGGAAAGGCCGGGCTTTGTCTTTGAGTTTATGAATCTGAAGTCTACGATCAGCCTCTTTTGGGGCGTGTCTTTCTTCTTCACAAAAAACACAGGACGAATTCCCGGATGAATCCCCGCTGCAGATTGTGATCTATGAATTCCCTGAGCTCCTGCAGCTCCTCCTCGGACATGGAATACAGCTTCACAGGCGGCAGCGTTGTCCCTGGCAAGAGGTCAATAGCGCAATCGTAGGGCCGGTGAGGTGGCAACTGGTCAGCCTCCTTTTCGCAGAAAACCTCCAAAAACCCCTTGTACTTGAGGGGTACTGCTTGCGCCATGCTGAGACGTAGCTGCTGCCCCTCCTCTTGGCCCTCCTCCTCCTGACCGGTCTGGATGCAGTGCTGCGCGCAATAGGACGAGCCGAAGGTGAGCTGCCGCTGGTACCACGCCATGGTCGGGCTGTGCCTATCCAGCCAACTCATGCCTAACACTATAGGCGTGTCTGACAGGCGGGTGACGTTGAAACTGATGACTTCTCGGTGATTGTCAATCTGCATCACCATGGGCGGCGTCTGTTGTACCACTTGCCCCCCCAGCAGCTTCCTGCCATCCACTGTGACAATGTTCAATGGCAGCGTGGCTGGCAGAAGCTCTATGCGATGCTGCTTGACGAACTGCACCCCCACGAAGTCTGCGTTGCTCCCACTGTCAATTGTGATGGGGACCTCCAGGGTGCGTCCATTAGGTAGCTGGAGGGTTGCAGTGAGCTGCACTACAGGTTTGGGTGGCAGGGGGTCTGTAGGCTGCAAAAGCGCTGGGGACTGCTCTACTGACTCGCCTGGCTGTGCCCCAACATTGCTGATTCCAGCCAGGCATTGTCGTTTCCCTAAAACTGCTCTTCATGCTGTGCTGCTGCAGTTACTGTTGCCAAGGCTGCAGTGTGCTGCCGGAGCCTCTGGGGACACTCTTTCCCCATGTGCGTTGCACTGTCACAGACGTAACACTTCCTGTTCCCTCTAGGAGGCTTCTTCTTGACTGTTCCAGACGCTGGGGCTCCGGCCACTGACTGAGCCTTTGCACTCCCCAGTTCCATAGGCTCCTCCCCTGGCTGCAGCTGAGGGGAGAGACGCGGACGTCCTGGATCTCTGGGAAACAAAGGAGGCACTCTAGACGGTGCGTGAGGCTGGCTACCCCCCTCATTGCGCCAAGGGCGTTCTTCCTGGCGCACTCCAATGGCAAGCGCACGCTGCACCACGTCTGCCAGGGTTTTAGGTCTGTCCCCCCTTGCCAACTCGTCTTTCACAGGGCCAGAGAGCCCCTCCCAAAATAAGTCCCTGACAGCCAGAGAATCTTTCTCCCATCGCAGCACATTCAGCAAGGCGAAAAAGCGAGCATGGTACTGACGTACTGAAGCCTTGCCTTGCCTTAAACCATGGATCTGCTGGCGTGCCACATCCACATCCACGCTAGACTGAAAGCAAGCGTCCATGCACTTGATAAATTCATCAGAGTCCCTTCGAGCAGGGCAATCCTCGCGCCACAGATTGCGCAGCCAAGCCCTCGCTTCCCCATGCAAGTGGGACACAATGAAACCCACCTTCTCCTCCTCATCTTTAAAGTCGTCGTGAAGCAAATGCAACGCATATTCTACGTCTGCTTTAAAACTGGGGTATTGCTGCAGGTTCCCATCGAAGTGGGCTACCAAGTTGCCCCCTCTTCTGCCCAGTGCTACTCCAGCAGCTTTGGTCCCCGGGAACCCCACTTGGCATGCATGATCCCACCTGGCTTGCAGATCTTGGCACCGCTTTTCCGCCTCTTCCCCCTTCTTCTGGGAGACCACTACCTCAGTGGTAAGCCGGGAGACTGCGATGCGTAGCTCAGCTATCTGCTGCTCCATACTCATGGCTGCCAAACTTCGTGAGCTTTGCAAAAAAAAAAAATTTTGCGTAGTTTTGGAGGGGACTTACTGTCAGAGGCTGCCTCAGGTCTCAGCTCACAGAAGACCAACGCCAAGCTCTTCTTATATACAAGGATGTTTATTGCAGTTCATTATTGGTTCCACAACCGAGGCGCGCAGCCCCGAGTCTCTAACGTCAGACATTTGAAGTCCCCTCTGACTCGGTCCCGCCTCTACACCAACTTAAGAGGCTTGTGCTAGACCACCTCTTCCTGTCTTTCCTTTTCCGCAGGGTCTTTCTGCCCCCCTGGGTTCCTGCCCTCCTGCTCTCTCCTGAAGCGGATTCCTCAGATACCTGTTCCCCCCTCCTTCGTGCTTTGGGGCCAGGCTCCTCCTCCGGGCTCTCTCCATTTCCGCGCGCCTCCACATTTGAACTTGGCGCGCGCTCGCTACCCCTGACCTTCCTTTTGACACTTACACTACTCCCTGTACTACTCTCCGCCTCTTCCGGCAGGACGTTCTCCCCCGAACTCCTTCCCCTGTCTCTTTCCTGCTCCGCTCCGTGTGTCACACTGGGAACCCCCCTCTCTTCCCTTCGTTCCTGCTGGGAAGCCGGCCCCGATCTCCCACTCCCGCTCGGGGTTTCCCTGCTGCTTCCCTGCTCCTGGCAGGTCCCCCCTGTGACCCCCCTTGTCCTGACTAGGGGCGCCCCCTCCTGAGAATCCTCCGATTCACTTGAGAGACTCATGGAAGATCTCAAGTCATTGTCATCCTCTTCCTCACTGTCCTGGGATTCTTCCTCGTCACTCTCCGTCTCCTCCCTCACCTGTGCCTCTGTCTCTGAACCCCTGACAGGTGTCATTCATTTTCCATCTAAAGGAGCCGGTTGGGATTAATCTCATTTCCATCTTTACTGCGTTATGGTCGGAGCAGGTTTTTGGGCAGATTTCCACCTTTCTAGTCTTAGGTGCCAGTCCTCTAGTTATCCATATTTGGTCGGTTCTTGTCCAAGTCAGTTGGGCTTCAGAAAAGAATGTCCCTTCTCTTCCCAGGGGGTTCTTTGTCCTCCAGATGTCAATCAAGTCCATATTGTCAGTTAATTCAAAAAAAAGCTTTTGGTAGTCTGCCCTCCTTTGTCACACTTTGACTTTGGGCTTTGTCCATGTTTGTGGACACCACCCCATTCATATCTCCCATCATAATAATGTTACTATAGTCCAGGTAGTCCAGCATTGTCTCATGCAGCTTCTTATAAAATTCCGATTTCCCCTCATTTGGAGCATAAATTCCCAATATCAAAACCTTTTCCCCTTGTGTTTGTATTTCAATTGCCAAAATTCTTCCCTGCTCATCTTTAAAGAGAAATTTTGGTGACAGACTCTCCTTTGCGTATATCACCACTCCTCTCTTCTTCACTCGGTCCGATGAGATAAATTCTTGGCCTAGTCTCTTATTAATTAGCACTTTTCTATGGAGCCTAGTCACATGTGTTTCCTGCAGGCAGATAATGTCCAATTGCTCTTTCTTTAATAGATGAAATATCCTCCTCCTTTTTTCCGGGGAGTTGCAGCCATTAATGTTCCAACTTAAGAGCTGCAGAGACATCCTGGATCAATCTGTTATCCCTTGGGTGGTGGTGTCTCTTTCTCCTGTTCTTCAGGCCCCAAAGGTATAGGTACAGGCAATGGCCCAGACCCTGGGGTTCCTCCAATCCCTTTCTGAAGGTCTTCTCCGTAGTCACTCAGAAACTTTTCTTTGTCCTCGGCTGTTTTGATTTTCACCTTCTTCCCTCTAAATGTAAAAGATAATCCTTGAGGGAATTCCCACCTGAAGACGATCAAATTACTCCTCAGCAGTTTCACCAACTCTGTGAAGCTAGATCTGAGTTCCAGTAGTTGTTTAGGGATATCCTTGTAAATTTCCACTCTCAGATCTTGAATTTCAAGTGACTTTTTGAAATGTGCACTCAATATCTTGTCTCTTTCCTCCTTTGTTCTCAAAACAATCAAACAGTCTCTGGGCCTGTCTTTCTTTGTTACTTTTCCAAGTCTGAAAGCACTCACAATTTTAAAGTCCTTATCTTCTTCCAGAGGCCAAAATTTTGTAAATTCTTTTGTCAGGTATTCGATTAAGTCCCCTTGTTCAAGTTCTAAGATTGACCTCAATCTCAGGTTGTTTTCTCTGCTTTGTAATTCTATCATAGACAGATAGGCCTGCTGTTCACCAATCTGCTTGTGCAATGCTTTTACCTCCTCCTTTAATGCTTCAGCTTTTTGGTTAGCTTCCTCAGCCAATTTACGATTTTCTGTGGTGGCTTCAAATAGTTTCCCAATTGATTGTGCATTCAGAGCAACTTGTTCGGTCAATTTATTAACACTGGCTGTATTTTGGTCAATCTTAGCCGATTGCTCATCCACTTTTTTGTTCAAACTTTCCAATTTTTCAAGAATTTTATCCAATACTGAAGAAGATCCTCCTGTAGCCATACCTTCCGGCAAAGTTTGCTCAATTTCTTCCTCTTGTGTCACCAAAATAGCAGGAACAGATGATCTACGCAGCTGTGAAGTTAAAGTTGTTTGCTTAGCTTTAGCTTTGGCCGATCTTGTTTTCCCAGAGCCGCTCATTCCACTTCTGTCTACGTGCCAAGGTCAAACTGTATACAATTCCCATGGGAATCCACAAGCCCAGAGAATAAACAAAAGGAAAGGAGAAAAGAAAAAACAAGTCCCAGAGAGTTGTAAATCCAAAATCCTCTAGGGGGAGTTCAAACGTATCTTGAGGGAAACAGCAAATTTGTTGTTCATAAAAAGTTTTTTCTCAAGTTGTTCCAAGGCTTCAAAACTTTTAAAACAGTGTCAAAACAGCTTCAAAATTCCAAAAGACCTTCAGATCTCTTTAGCAGAGTTAATCTTTAAAGTAGAACAGTGTCTCTAAAAAGTGCCAGAGACAGTGTTTCAATGTAACAGTTCAGGTAGCACTCAAATGTAACAGTTCAGAGTAACAAAGTCCACAATCTGACAGTTCTAACAGTCTGGCAGTCCGACTGCCTAGGTTCCTTCATAAATTTGTAAATCCAAAGGAAGAGGTAAAGACAAAGTCCACAACCAGAAAAATTAAATCCACTAATATCAGCAAAGTCAGTTCAGGTAATGCACAGATTAGCTCCTTTGGGCGCCGCTTCAAAGGCACCAGACAGATCAAAGTCTTTGCTTTAAATCTTTAAGCAGAGCCGGGAGACGGACTTCCTGGTTATGTCTCCCGCTTTAGCCGAATTTTAAGTTAATTTAGTCCCAAATTCATTCAGTCCCTCTTACTCACGGGTTGTTACTTTTGTAGTCAAATATTCCCAGGAAAAAAGGTCAGCGCTCACCGACAGCAGCTATGCGGCTTCACTCCACAGAAAGAGCGATCGACTCACAGCACCGCGCCAGCCCTTCCACGGTCCGGAACCCCTTACGAGGTCCCTTCTTCGTTTCGGGGGACGCTTCTGATGCCCGCCGAGTCCCACGACCACAGGCTTTCGCTGCCTGTGGGTTTCCGACTTGGGTCTCCGCTTCGCCGTAGCGGACGACCCGTTTCTGCGGAGCTTCCCCTTCACAGCGCGAAGGAGACCGCCATTGCCGTTCGCGCCGCCTCCGGAAGTCCTTAATCGGACTTATAAAACAGTTGCAAGTCAGCTGGGTTCTCTACCTGCTCGAGCTCTTACGACGGAGAGAATTTGTGCCGTGCTTCTCAATGAGAAAGACAGACTTGCTGCAATAGATGTCAAAGACAGGGGGAGAGAAGCTCGGAGTTCAAGCACCCCCGCTGCTATTGCAAGTGAAGAACAGGCTGTTGCTTTGAACGTTGTCCGTTGTTTCAATTGTGGACAGACTGGGCATCTTCAGCGGAATTGTAAGAAGCCACGTCAACAGAAAGGAGCTAAGGGGAGCTCTGCAAAGCCTGAGGCGTCAGGCAAAAGTCGTACCAAGTCCCAGGTGAAACCTGCAAAAGCATTGCTGTCAACAAAAGCCGCATTTTCAACGGAGAACGCTTTTGTTCTTGACACGGGATGCACGCAACACATGACGTCGCACAGAGATCTGTTTTCAACGTTTAAGAATCAAAGCTTCACTGTGAAACAGGCCAATGGCCAGGAGCTGAAAGCGACCGGGTTTGGAACTGTGTATCTTGAGAGTCTGAACTTGACTATTAACAATGTGTATTTGGTTCCTGATTTAAAGTTCAATCTGCTGAGTGTTTCGCAGATCACAAAGAAAGGACTGACTTTGTCCTATGATAGAGAAAGCTGCAAAATCTTCAAAGATGGAGAGCTGTATCTTTCTGCCAGAGAGAAAGATGGACTGTATTTGTTGACTTTTGATCAAAGTGATTACATAAATTGTAATGCATCTGAATCTAACATGATTTTTCTTGCAGGTATGACGAAGGACGTCAAGAAGGCGACCGAGGTTGACAGGGCATTTCAGCGAGTGTATGCTCATGTGATTGGTAGTCTAGCACCATCTAGAGGCAATGCAAGATATTATATTGTGTGTGTGGATTATTTCTCTCATTATGTGTGGGTATATATATTGCAGAAACCACAAGAAGCCTTAGAAAGGTTTAAAGAGTTTTGTGACAATGTTTAAAAATGTTCATGATGCTAACATTGATTGTCTTTTCACAGATGAAAAGCCAGTTTTTCTTTTACAGGATTTTCAGGATTTCCTGGATAAGAAAGGGATAAGGCACAAGACAGCAGAGGCATTTTTGTGGGTTATGAAAAGGGTCTCTACAGAGTAATTTTGTCTGAATCTGGTCAGGTGATTCTCACAAAATTTCTAGAGAGTGCTCCTGAACAGGAGAGAGTAATTGTTCCCACATTTCCCACAGAGGACAATTCAGATGATGATGGTGATTTTACTGATTACAGTGGTACTGAGAGTAACAGTGATAGCTCGGAGAGCTCAGTTGACACAGTCATTGAGAGGAAATCTCACACAATGGCTAGACCTTCACAGGTGAATGATGAACCACTGTTTACTATTGGAACTGGTTCTCCAAAGAGTCCTGAGACTGAACCAGTGAGCAGAGAGGATCAGCACCTCATACGTAGGTCTGAGAGAGTTACAAAGGGTGTACAGCCCAAGAGGTATTCAAAAGAGTTTGCTAACTCAGCTGTTGCATGTGTTGCTATTGTTGACAACTCAAGACAGGTTGAAGCTGTGTCTAGGGGACTTCCGGGTTAGCGCGATCGACCAATGGCGGATTCCCTCCGAACTCCGGAGGGAATCGGCTCCGTGGAAGACGGGTCCTGCCGCCGCGGCGACGCGGGGACCCTCAGAAACCACAGACACTGAAGCCTGTGGACTTGGTGATTCGGCGGGCACCATTTGCGCCCCCTGACCTGCGAAGAAGCCTTTTTAAAGGCTTTGGAGTGGGGGCCGGAGAGTGGCGTGGTGCTGTGAGTAGACCGCTTCTTCTACGGAGTGAAGCCGCAAGCCATGGCCGGAGAGCGCTGACTTCTTCCTTTGAACATTTGGATTACAAAAGTAACAACCCGTGAGTAGTACGGAAATTGGACTTAAAAATTTATTTTTCCTTTGAATTCGGTACGATCGGGGGAGGTGTCAAAAGGAAGTCCGCCCCCCCCCCCCGTCCTGCAGACAATTTAAAGCAAGAATTGGATAACTAAGGTCGAGAGACTACTTCTCTCTTCGTGAGGCAAAAGTTATTAATTTCACGATTTGGCATTAGAAGTATTTTGCTGAAGGATAAGAACTGATTTTTAGGAGCTGACGTGCAACCCCCCGGGATCCGGGAGCGATCGGTAAGAGAGCCTGTTGAGAAGACATAAAGAGTTTGACAGCTGTCAAATGAGCTGTCAAAGATAGAAAAAATTGCCTTTCGTTATTTCTGCTGGTTAATTTTGATACATTTGACTTTAAGTTGTGGAAAATAAAGAAGAAATAAAAACAAAGTAACTAGACTGTTGGAGAAAGAATACTAAGTAACTAAAATCCCTCTAGAGGGGGTTTTGAGACATTACAATGGCTGCAGATGGAAAAGTACAGGCTGAGCTGAATAGAATGTTCTTTCTCTTGGGAAAATTACAAGATCAGAGTGAAGCTCTGGCTACAGAAGTAACGACCTTGAACTCTAAAGTAAATGAACTTGTTGATTGTGCCGAGGACTTGACTCAAGAAGATTCTGCAGCTGAACAAGAGGAGATATGTGCTGATTCAGAGGAGTGGGAAGGAGGAGCTGAAATGCCGCAAGTGGAAAAGATCAACCAGAGGCCTGTAAAAATGGATTACAAGGGAAACAAGACCTGGATGATGAGAATTTGGTATGAATTTGAGAATGAAGGGACTTCCGGAGGCGGCGCGAAACGGTAATGGCGGTCCTCTTTAGTGTCTAAAGTGGGGCTCCGCAGAAAAGGATCGTTCGCTACGGCACAGCGACGATCCATTAAGAAAAACCACGAGCAGAGCGAGCTCGTGGCCGTGGGACTCGGCGGGCACCTGGAGCGACCCCCGAAACGAAGAAGGGACCCCGTAAGGGGTTCCGGAAGCGCGGAGGGGAAGCGGTGCTGAGAGTTCATCGCTCTTTCTGCGGGAGCGAAGCCGCGCGGCTGCTGCCGATGAGCGCCGACCTTTCTTCCTTAACCATTGGATTCTAAATCACCTACTCGCGAGTAAGTGGCACTCTATTTTGGATTTACAAACTCAGAAATTCGGCTGAAAGCGGGAGACGAAAAAGAGGAAGTCCGTCTTCCGGCAACGCTTACAGACCAAAGGCAAAGGAACTGACAGGCTGGAAGCAGCAGAAAAGGATTTTAAAAGTGGAAGCATTATGCGTCCGACAGAACCGGGGTTTGAAATGAAAGGCAAGTTTTCTTTTTAAATTATTCTACAGTGTTGAAGTAATTTGGGAACCTTCTCCTTTGGTGGACTTTAAAGTTTAAAACCCAGCCTCGGGACGGCGGGGGAAAAGAATGCCTTTTGCGGATACAATTTATAAAACTGAAATGGATACATAGAGGCAATTCTGGACTATATAACTAAGTAACTGTATCTTGCGCCCTGGGAGGTGACATTTGTGGCAATTTTGGAAGGCTCTGCCAGTGGAAAAAAGTTTTAAGGACTATTGTTAAACTATTTAGCTGCAGGAACTTTAATGGCGACCAAAACTTTTTTCCTTCTCTCCTGAACTTTAACAGCACTCCCTCCAACTGTACTCCCTCTAGTGGAGACTGGGACTTACAATTTCCTGGGAACTAACTTTGTTTTGACTCTCTGCTGTTGTTATCTACATTGAGGTCTGTTCTTCCCATGGAACATTTGACAGCCTGACCTTGACTCATAGACAGGTGGGGAATGAGTGGCCAACCGAAAACAAGATCTGCAAAAGCGAAAGCAGCGAAAGGCCAACTTGTGCAAACAACCTTGACTTCTCAGTCACGTAGATCATCAGTTCCTGCTTTACTGAAGGGAATTGCACCTCCAACAGTAGCTGAATTGAAGGGAACTGAACCCTCAACAACAGCTGAACTAAAGGAAGCTGAACAACCAGCTATAGAGGATATGGCTGCAGGTGGATCTGATGCACTTCTGAAGGAAATGCTACAACAATTTGCAATTTTAAATAAGAAGGTTGATGACCAAACAGCAAAAATTGACTTAGCCACATCCTCTATCACAAAGCTATCTGAACAAGTGGCACAGCACTCACAAGAAATTGGGAATCTAAAAGACGCTACTTCTGAGAATCGGAAACTGGCTGAAGCTGCGAGCGAAAAAGCTGACAAAGCAATTCAAAAAGTGGATGAACTGAAAGGAGAGGTAAGGCCACTACATAAGCACATTGGAGACCAGCAGGCCTACCTGTCTATAGTGGAATTGAGAAATCGGGAAAATAATTTGAGATTACGCTCTATCCCAGAGCTTGAAAAAGAAGATTTGACTGGCTTTTTGACAGCAGAATTTTCCAAATTCTGGGGTATAAAGGAAGACGAAGACTTTAAAATAACAACGGCATTCAGATTGGGAAGTGTCGCCAGGAAGGACAGACCCAGAGACTGCCTGATTATTCTAAGGAACAAACAGTAGAGAGACAAAATACTTGACCTTCATTTTAATAAATCACTTGAGATCCAGGACAGAAGAGCGCAAATCTACAAGGACATACCAAAGCAATTACTGGATCTCAGAGCCATCTATACTGACCTAGCAAGACTTTTGAGAGGTAACGGGATACCGTATAGGTGGGAGTTTCCACAAGGCCTATCATTTAAATACAAAGGAAAGAAGGTTAGAATTAAGACAAAAGAGGACAACCAGAAGTTCCTGCAAGACCACGGAGAGGATCTTCAGAAGGGAACAGCAGAATTGCTGCTGTTAAGATGAATGTTTTGCCAAAAATGTTGTTTTTATTTCAAGCCTTGCAGGTCGTGGACAGAGTGGAATGTTTTGGAAAGTGGCAGAAGGATATCTCAAAGTTTGTCTGGCAGGGCAAAAAGCCCCGAATAAAGTTTAAAATATTAACTGATGCAAAAGAAAGAGGGGGGTTTGCCCTGCCAGATTTAAGGTTATACTATGAGGCGGCAGCCTTCTGCTGGTTGAAAGATTGGATTTTATTAGAGAATACAGATGTCCTATACCTGGAAGGTTTTAACAATTCGTTAGGATGGCATGCGTATCTGTGGTACGGCAAGGCAAAAACACATGGAATGTTCAAAAACCATATTGTCAGGAAAGCAATTTTCATGGTCTGGATGAAATACAAAGACTTACTTGAAAGTAAGACCCCGAGGTGGTTATCACCAGTGGAGGCTAAGGCGTGGAAAAAACCCAATATGGAGGTCGGCTGGCCGAAATATTGGGAATTAATAGAAAAAATTGGTGACAATTGGAGACTGCAGAGCTTTGAAAATTTAAAGGGTAAGGTGCAAGATTGGTTTCACTATGCCCAAATTAACGAGGTTGTTAAGTTGGACAAAAAAACAGGATTCCAGGTGGAAAAATCGAAACTTGAGACAGAGTTGCTAGAACCAAAGACGAAAGTGCTTTCAAGAATGTATAACTTGCTGCTTAAATGGAATACACAGGATGAGACAGTTAAATCAGCCATGATAAAGTGGGCTCAAGACATTGGTTACAATATCATGTTTGAAGACTGGGAAAGGTTATGGACCACCGGTATGAAATTTACGGCATGTAATGCCTTGAAAGAAAACATTTTGAAAATGATATACAGGTGGTACATGACCCCAGTCAAGCTGGCTAAGATATACCATTTGTCTGACAACAAATGTTGGAAGTGTAAGGAGGCTGAAGGAACATTCTTTCACCTTTGGTGGACTTGTCCAAGAGTGAAGGCCTTTTGGGAAATGATCTACAACGAGTTAAAAAAGGTGTTTAAGTACACCTTCCCTAAAAAACCGGAGGCCTTCCTCTTGGGCATTGTCGGCCAAAAGGTGTTAAAGAAGGATAGAACGTTTTTTATGTATGCTACCACAGCAGCAAGAATCCTGATTGCCAAATATTGGAAGACTCAAGATCTTCCCACGCTGGAAGAGTGGCAAACGCAACTGATTGACTACATGGAGTTGGCCGAAATGACCGCCAGAATCCGAGACCTGGGAGAAGAAGCTATGGAGGAGGACTGGAAAAAAATTAAGAACTATTTGCAAAAATTTTATAAGTTATATGAACTATAAAATGACGCATAATTTGAAGTGCTAGCCCCAGCAATGAGAGTGCAATATCTATGAAATTGGATAACATTATTGAAAGAATCTAAGTTTAAATGTTAAAAATGATAATATGCTTTGTTTTCAGAGTAAATGGACAACAAGGGATTTAAACTTAAATTGCAATTGAAAGTACAAAGAAACATATGAAACAAGGTTATAATTTGCCGATAAATTTATTGTTAAGAATGCATTGTGCGGGAGATGTGGGGAAGTTCGTTAGAATGTTGAAATAAGCTGTTGAAAGGACATGATTCTTTTTATCTTCTTTCTGTCTGTTTTCTTTTCTTGTTTTTTCTTTTCTACTGTTTGTTTATGTCTGGAAAAAAATGCAATAAAAATTATATATATATATAAAAAAATGAATTTGAGAATGAAGATTGGAGAGATCTCTCCAGGGGGAGATCGGAAGATCTATGGATTACAAATTTTATTAAGACGAAAGTTGGAGCTTTTGGGACATTTGGGACATTTGGACTTAAAAGGAACAAGAAACACAATTTGGGCTCCACTCTTGAATATGGAGGTCTGGCTGGAAGAAACATAGACCCTATTGGGACAGAGCTTCTCCGAGACTCGATGTCCAACATAAAGGAATACCAACAAAACCGGCAGAGAGGGACTGAGAGAGATTTGAGGGCCTTGGACGTGAGGGATCCAGGCTGAGAACTGATAGACTGATGGATATTCTTTGGGGATCGAAACCGGGAAAGGGGGGGTGAGAGTTTTGGAATCCAAAGGGTGTACAATTATATGTTGTTTTTTGTTATTTTGTTTAAAAATTAATATAAAAAATGGGAAATTTGTGGAAGGGAACTTGGGTCGACCTTAGAAAAGGAGGTAAAAGATGGGTATTGTTGTTTAATGGAGGTTTATAAGTTAAATTTGGTTAACTAAGAAGAATTAAGTAAAATATTAATAAGATAAAAGTAGGAGATAAGAACTTGCTGAGTTAATTATGGAATTGGGATGCAAGAAGCGGAGGTGTGGGGAAGTCAGGGAAAGTGGTTAAGAAATTAAGGATTGGAAATTATATGTGTTTGTTTTTGTGTTTGTATGTCTGTATCGTGTATTAGGTGTGTTTATATAAATTGTGAAAACCCAATAAAATTTTTATTAAAAAAATAAATGAAGCTGTGTCTAAGTCAGAGACAAAGACACAACAGAGAGTTGCTAAGCGTAACACTACATTCCCTAGACAGTTAAATGCAGATGCACTCATTCCTTGGAAGTCAGACAACCAGAGAGGTACACTGGGGAAACCAGTGGCGGGTAGTTCCAAGGGTGGAACTGAAACAACAGGGGAGTGTTATATGTATAACAACTGTTTGTTTTCTTCTCTGAATCACGCTTTGCTCGCAGCACACATTGATTCATATGGGGGAGTATGTTATGATATTGAAGCAATGCAGCCGCGAGCTGCTGGTAGCTTGAAAACAAAACATAATGGGAATGTTGGGACTGTTCCGTGGGAAACAGAGGGACAGTCAATTCACAGTGCAAGGGCACTGGAATTAGCTCAGAGTGTAATATGAGCTGGACAGGAAGTGTTTGTTTTCTCTCGACTGCAGGAGTATGAAGAGAGCAGTCATGTTTTCTGTAATGCTGCAAAGACAGAAATAAAGGCATGTAAATACGTTTCTGTCTATCTCTTTCCCCTGCCCGGGGGGGCAGGAAAGAGGGGGGGTGTTCTTCTCACGCTGAGAAGGATCGCCTATCGCGACCTCTGCCTGGATCTTGGCGGGAAAGCAGACAGGGAGGTCAACAGGAGACCAAGCCGGGTGCCTGGGAGAGTTGCCAGTTTCTCCTGATAAAGGCTTGATTCCTCACACTCCCCCCCTTAATATTGTGTTATACGTTATCCAGTTCTCTTTGATGTTGATGTTGTTGCTTTTTTTAACAGCGATTGCTTCTAGTGGAGAGTTCCATCTTGGGGTTTTCTTTCTTTTTTTTAATAAAATATTTATTGAGATTTTACACAAAAGAAAAACAGTGTGACAAACAATACAAAAAAATTCAAAAAAGTAGAAAAAGAAGAGAGAGAAAAAGAAAAAAATATCTTAAGGACTTCCGGGACGCCGCGGCCACAGAAAAGGAGCGCGAGATAACTCCTCCGGGGGAGTCTCGAACAGCATGGAGATTTAGAGGGGTTATGAAGGCTACGTGAACCTCGAAACCACAGGAGGGAATCCTGGGGGACAAGCACCCTGCGACGCTGTCTGTGCTCGCCTGTGTTGCCGGCGTTTTAACAAGGCTGGAGCTGCAGTGTAAAGGGGAGGCAACAACTCCATGCTGTGAAGCCTCAAGCTCCGAGGGAAAGCGGCGGACCTCCAACAACAGCGGAGAAGCTGGGAAGGAGTTATAAAAACACTGTGGAAAAAGCAGCGGAGGCTAAAGAAAATATTGGAGAACATCAATTAGGGTAAGATTAATGGAATGTTTTGATAAGAACCCAGCGGAGAAGGAATAAGTTGGTGAAAAAGGAGGAGGAATCCATCTCTGGCGATAAGGTGATAAGAGAGTATAGCAAGACGCTGGGAGAGAGGAGGAAACAAAAAGAAGAAAACAAACCACCAAGTGAGTGTGGTGTGGTGGAAAGACCTCAGACACAAAGTATAAAGTGTCGGAGGCAAGGCAACAGTTACAGCGGAATTATTAAACGGTTTAGAGAGAGGGGAAAAAGACTTTTCTGTTTCATCGGGAAGGAGAGTGCTACAGCCAGCACGGATTTTAGTGGAAGTTTTTCTGTTTCTAAACGGCAGGACTGGGGAGAATTGGGACTCAAACGGAGTAGGGGAGATAGGTGCCTTAGCTGCACTTTGTGTTTAAAGATAGGAACTGTGAGACTGTGTTTAAAATGCCCAAACCTTGTTTAAAGACCGTGAGACTGTGAAAAGATTGCCATACGGTGCAAGCTAAAAGGGGCCCACCTTCGTTAATTTAATTGGATACGCTCTTGATCTTCAGAGACGGCTGTGACCCTCTTGTCCCTCCTTGGGATTTAAAGAGACATACACCCCGGGATGCAGAGTTAAAGATTGCGTCTTTGCAGGACCCTACCCATGAGAATCATCTGAATTTGGAGGCGTTTTGGTGGTTCAGGTGCTTACTATATTTAATTATAAGGCTTTGAGGATTCAAACATCTGTCTTGACTTAGATCCAGTCAAAATCGTACTATTATTACGCTCTTGGTCTTCAGAGACGGCTGTGACTCTCTTGTCTCTTTTTGGGACTTAAAGAGACATATACCCCGGGATGTAAAGTTAAAGAATATGTCTTTGCAGAACCCTACCCATGAGAATTCCCTGAATCTGGAGGTGTTTTGGTGGTCCAGGTGCTTACCATATTTAATCATAAGACTTTGAGGACTCAAACACCTGTTTTGACTTAGGTCCAGTCAAAATAGTACTATTATTGTATTGTATTATTATTACTTGACCTTATATAAGAGTTAACCTTTGCACTGTATCAATTTAATTAATTTTGGACCCTCGCTGCAATTATCCGAGGGACGTTAGCCTGGTTACCTCTATACCTTACCCCTACAGTATATTAGGAAGATTTAAACTCAAATATAAAAATGCCGAACGGCTCTAAGAAGGGGGTGGCAACACCAGCGGAAAGGAGGCCTTCAAGACAAGAAGAGGGGAAGGAGGCAAGAGAAATTAGAGATTACGATAGCTTGATGGCCGAAATAAGAAAGGAATTTAAAAATTATGAACAGTATATCGAGAGAAAATTGATAGAGGTTCAAGATACCCTAGATAAGAAACTGGAGGAAGTGGTGGGAGAATTGACAGGAAAGGTTAAGGATCTCTCGGTAAGAACTAAGGGCTTGGAGGATTCAGTGAAGAGGGTGCAAAAGGATGCGAAAGACAGTAAGAAAGAGATGGACAGGATTAGACTAGAAGTTAAAGAGATAGGAGCAACACAGGAAGAGTTGTTGGACAACATGGCTATGACGCAGATGCGCCAGAATCAATCTAATTTAAAATTTAGAGGAATATCAGAGGACTTAAATGAGAATATCTGAGCTAAAGTGGTGAAAGAGCTGGCAATATGGTTAGATAGAAAAGAAGAAGAGATAAACCATGGTCTGGTAAACATATTCCGAATAAGAATAAAATCGGCAAAAGCCAGAGGGAAAAAATTGCCAGGAGATGTAATAGCCATGTTTAATTCATTGGAGATAAGAAATGAAATTTTGAAACAGAATTATGTTAAAAGGTTATAAAAGGAGGAAACCCAATTATTATTTATAAAGAGATTCCTTCGAGATTTCTTCGAAGGAGGGACCCATATAAAAAATTAACAAATCAATTGAAGAAAAATGGGATCCTGTACAGATGGGAGTTTCCGGAAGGCATTTCATTCTATTTCAAAGAAAAAAAGTTTAAACTGTCTACCATCTCAGAACTACAAAAATTTGCAAGGAGATATGAGAAGGACCTGGGGAAAATGATGGGGAGGAGGAGGTGGGGAACCAGCAGGGGGAAGAAAATGGGGGGAGTGAAGAAGAAGAAAGAGAGGAGAGCTCAAAAGGAGAAGGAGAAGAACCAGAGAAAGGAGACAAAGAACAGTAGATTGCGCATAGGTTTGATAAGTTAATTTATATTATAGAACAGATGACGTTAAAAATACTAAACTGGAATGTGAACGGGTTGAACAATAAAAACAAAAGGAATCAGATTACGCATGTATTATTGAAAAAGAATTATGACTTAATATGCCTCCAAGAGACAGATATAATAAATAAGCATAAGAGACTATTATGTAATAAGAGACTGGGATTAGATTTTGTGACATCAGATAGAGTGAAGAAAAGAGGGGTGGTATTATATATTAAGGAAAAATATGAGCCACAACTATTATATAAAGATGATCAAGGGAGAGTAATCATTGTTCAGATGGTGTTTCAGGGAGAAAAAATAATTGTTGTTGGAATATATGCTCCAAACGATAAAAAATCTGCCTTCTATTCTGAATTAAGAGATAAATTGATGGAATGGATGGATCAAAAAATGATTTTAATGGGTGACTTTAATGGGGTGGTGTCTCCAAATTTAGATAAGTTAACAAAAAAACAAGAAAAGAAGGAAGGTAAATTACCGCGATCTTTTTTTGACATGGTAAATAATCTGGGATTAATTGATGCATGGAGACTCAAAAACCCCACTACAAAACAATACACTTTTTTCTCAAACCCAAATCAGAGCTGGGGGCGAATAGATAGCATTTGGATCTCGAAGGAATTAACTCAGAATTTAATTAAATCAGAAATTCTCCCAAGAATTATATCTGACCATAATGCGGTTTACAGTGAGCTGAAAGGCAAGGATATTAAAACAACTAGATGGAGAATGAATGAATTTCTATTTAATGACCAGAAGATCGTAAATAAGGCAATAGAGACAATAGAAGATTACCTTAAATGGAATCTAAACGGGGAAACTGCTATAGAGACGGTGTGGGACGCAGGAAAGGCAGTTATGAGGGGCTTTTTAATACAGAAAAATAGCCAAGTAAGAAAAGAAAAAGAGTCAAAGAAGGAACAGATCCTAACACAGATTATGGAAAATGAAAAAAAATTAACCATCAACCCCAGTGAGGAGACTGCAAAACAGAATATAAAGATATTACAAGCTAAACTTTCTACAATAATTGATCAAGAGGTAGAATGGAAAATTAAAATGATGAACCAGAGGACATTCGAATCTGCAAACAAGATAGGCAAATATTTGGCGTGGCAAATAAGAGAAAGAAGAAAACAAAACACGATTAGTAAGATAAGGGAAGGAGAAAGGATTGTGGAAGAGCCAAAAGAAATAAGGAAGATATTTCAAAAATATTATAAGGACTTATATAAAAGAGGAAAGGAAACAAAACAAGAAATAGAGCAATTTTTGCAAGAACATCATTTAAAACAAATCCCAAAAGAAGAAAAAGAGATACTAGACCAGGAAATTACTCAAGAAGAGATAAAGAAGGCTATTAAAAAGATGAAAAATGGGAAAGTGCCAGGCCCAGATGGGCTCTCGGCCAAATATTATAAAACACTAAGTAACCAAATATCCCCAGTGTTAGGAGAAGTGTTAGGTGTTAGGATGAATAATATATTAAAGGAAGGAAGGATCCCGAATACCTGGAAGGAAGCATATATTACTTTGATTCCCAAAAAAGAGGCAGATACTTTGGAAGTGAAAAACTATAGGCCAATTTCACTACTAAATAATGATTATAAGCTATTTGCAGATATAATGGCAGAAAGACTAAAAAAGGTTTTGAACAACAGAATACATAAAGATCAAACGGGCTTCCTCCCAGGGAGACAATTAAGGGACAATGTAAGGAACTTGATAGACATTATTGAATATTTGGATATGAGCATAGATAGACAAGCGGCCTTGGTATTCATAGATGCTGAAAAAGCGTTTGATAACATCTCGTGGGATTTCTTGAAGAAAAGTTTGGAAATGATGGGAATGGGAGAGAAATTTAGAAAAGGCATAGAAGCTATATATAAGGAACAGAAGGCAAAATTGGTAATAAACAACACCACAACAGAATATTTTAGTATATATAAAGGAACTAGACAAGGCTGCCCCCTGTCCCCTCTATTGTTTATAACAGTATTAGAAATACTAAACGAGAGACTGAGGGGGGCAACAGAAGTCACAGGAGTCAAGGTAGGAAAGAGGGAATACAAAATCAAGGCCTTTGCAGATGACATCGTACTAACCTTAGAAGACCCAAAAAATAGCGTAAAAGAAGCTTTACAAAAAATTGACGAATTTGGAGCCGCGGCAGGACTTAAGGTAAATAAAAACAAAACCAAAATGTTAGTTAAAAATTTAACAAAGGAAGAAGTGATAGATCTAGAAAGAAAGACCAAAATTGCGGTAGCTAAGAAAGTGAAATATCTTGGGATCTGGGTTACAGCTAAGAAGATAAATTTATACAAGGATAATTACGATGCCACCTGGAGGAGTATAAAGAAAGACATGGAAATTTGGGGGAGGATGAAACTCTCCTTTTTGGGGAGGATAGCTGTTGTTAAAATGAACATTCTGCCTAGAATGTTATTTTTATTCCAAACCATCCCCATACTTAAAGGCCTAAAACAATGTAAAGAGTGGCAGAGAGCCTTGGCAAAGTATATTTGGCAGGGGAAAAGGCCACGGATAAAAATGAAAATTTTGATAGACAAAAAAGAAAGAGGGTTTTTTTCTCTCCCGGACCTAAGCTTATACTATGAAGCGGCTTGTATACTTTGGGTAAAAGATTGGATAAAACTGGAGAATAGAGAGCTACTAGACCTGGAAGGCTTTAATAATTGGTACGGATGGCATTCGTACCTTTGGTATGGGAAAGTGAAAGTTCACAAGAGTTTCTTAGACCATATTTTTAGGGGACCATTATATCAAGCATGGGAAAGGAACAAAAACCTCCTTGAAAGAAAGACCCCATGGTGGATTTCACCAATAGAGGCCTTAACGGTCAAGAAAATAAATATGGAGGAGATAAACGCCACCTATGAAGAAATGTTAAGAAAAACTGACCAAGGGCCCAAACTTAGACCTTATGAAGAAATAAAAAATTTATTCACTGGTTGGCTGCAATACCACCAGGTGAATGATTTGTTAAAAGAGGATAAGAGGAAGGCGGGTTTTGATGATAAAAACTCAAAATTTAATATAGAAGTAATAGAAGGTAAAAATAAAACCCTGTCCAGAATTTATGATATACTATTAGAGTGGTACACAAAGGACGAGGAGGTGAAGGAGGCAATGATTAAATGGGCAATTGACTTTGGTTATAATATTGATTTTGAAAGGTGGATAGAAGTTTGGAATTGTAACATAAAGTTCACAGCATGTATGGCACTGAGAGAAAATATCTGGAAGATGCTATATAGATGGTACCACACCTCTGTGAAATTGGCCAAAATGTATAGATTAAAGGATAAGAGATGCTGGAAATGTGGCGAGGTGGAGGGTGACTTATATCATTTATGGTGGACATGTAAAAAGGTGAAAGGCTTTTGGGAATCAATTTATAATGAACTTAAAAAAATATTTAAGTATACCTTTCCCAAGAGGCCTGAAGCCTTCCTGTTGGGAATGATGGATAAAGAAATTAAAAAGGAAGATAGGACGATATTCCTCTACGCCACCACAGCAGCGAGAATTATATTGGCACAATATTGGAAAGTGGAAACTATCCCCAACATAAAGGACTGGCAGATTAGAATGGTAAACTATGCTGAGCTTGACAAACTAACAGGTTAAATAAGAGATCAGGATGAACAGAAATTTCTAAAAAATTGGAGTAAATTTTGGAAATATATTGGAATAAATGCTTAAAGTGAACTGACGGGGTTAGAACAAAACGACCAGCGAGTGAATTTAAGACTATAGATTGAAAATCAAATACGTAATGGAAGGAGATATTTGATACTTATCAAAAGGACGGAGGGAAGTTCAGATTGTGTGTTTTTCTTTTTTCGGATGTGTGGTTTTTCTTTTTTTTCTTTTTTTTTCTCTTTTCTCTTTGTAATTTTTTTTCTGTATTTTCTTATATGTCTGTTTTTGTGTATAACTTCAATAAAAATGCATTTAAAAAAAAAGAAAAAGAAAAAATATCTTAAAAAAAGAAAGAATCCATTTTTCAATATCTTTAGGTCCATTTGCTTATTTCCTTGACCTTATTTCCTTGAGGCAAGGAAGAAGGGCTACCCCTATGCTATCCATATAATCAGTTATCAGTAATCAATATATTCAATATATATTCATATATGCTTACACGAATCAAGGATTACAGTACTTATAATCCATTTTGAATCAAAAGGGAAGCTGTGCCTTAGCTAACTGCAAACTGCTTGAAACAGCAAAGTTAGGAACCGACCTTTCCCCTAAAAACATCTGTGCACCCCGGACAAAGGGGAAAGACATGAATCAGAGAATCTGGTACAAATTCCCCTCAGATACAGGCTAAATTAATCCACAGAACAGGAAGAGCAAAACCACAAATGTCCAAGCTCCCTGTCCTGTCATAACTAGGGGAAAGGTTAGACTGAGCGTCACTGGGAGCATCGGAAAGCAGAACTGGAACCCTGCGCTTGACCAGTGCTAGACCAGGAGCTAGAAGCATGACAACTGCTTGCTGATTGGCTGATTTTTGCTGACCAAGTTATGAGTCCCTCATGATTGTCTTATGATCTATGATTTGCTGTGATTTGCTCAGGTATAAAGACCCCTGCATTTCTGTCAATCAGGGTCCCAGTTCTTTGGAAGATATTCCAACTGGGTCCTTATTGCCTGGCAATAAACTTCACCTTCTTATTCTCCATTGCTGCGTCTGTTTGATCCTTATTTTTGCACTTTGCTAAAACCACTAACTTTCTCGTGCAACATTTGGTGTCGTGCTTGGATCATACAGGTCAGTAGGGGTTTTTTTTACCCAAAAAGAGCCGGCCTCCGGTTCTTGGCGGGAGAACGTTCCGGAGAATCTTTTGGCTTCACTCCAGGCGCCAATCGGACATCATTTCCGAAGGAGGGAGGCAATTGCCTCCGGTGTGGACTCCCGACAAGACGGAGGCAAGGACCGAAAAAGGAGAATCTGAAGGGGAGCCAACAGGAAAGGCGCGCCACGAAAGGAACTCACGGTGAGTTGAGATAAAAAATGAGTGCTTGATCAACACTCGGGTGACCCACTAGTAACCTCCCGTTAAAGGGAAAGGATTCCCAAAAGGGTGAGGGAGGAGAAGCTGGGTCAACCAAGGAAGGGAAGAGGTTCTGCAGAAAAAGTTGGGGGAAAACAGCTGTGGGGGGTTAAAAAAAAAACGCTGTATGTGTGTGTGATTCTCTGCCAAGTTGTTCGCCGCAGGCAAAGGGGGGCGAAAGGGCTGTGTTTGTGTGTGAGAGTCCCAGGACTGTGGTTGAATGAGTAAGATCTGAGTTTAAAAAAGGGAAGAGTGTTTGAAATAAAAATTGTGAATGAGCGCAGACAGGCAAGAAAAGTGAAAAGGGAAGTGTGCTGTGGGTTTTCCTTGTCCTATTTTTGAAACTGCCTAGCTGAAAGTGTTTTGCCTGGCGAAGAGGGAAAGTTTGCAAAAACTATGGGGGGAAAATGTTCAAAACCAGTTCAAGCCTGTACACCCCTAGAATGCATGATAGAAAATTTTAAAAGAATTTTTCCAGAGGAACCAGGAGAGGTCAGACCGAGTAAGGAGGTTTTAAAGAAATATTGCCAACAGATTTGGCCCCAACAGGTCAAATCTTGGCCGCGAGATGGCACCTTTAGGATTGAGTTATGTCAAGCAGTTATGGACTCAATAATGCAAAAACCGGATTTGCTTAAGGAGCAGTACTATTATATTTCAAAATGGACTGCTATTTGTTTGAAAAATCTGGACTGGTTCAGGATAAAAAGAGGAAATGGCAACAGCTGTGAGATTTTCGCTGTAAGGCAGGAAGCCAGGAAACCCTTAACTTCTTCTGCAGCTGACAGGAAAATTTATGTTGGTCCTTCAGAGGAGGAGGGAATCCCTCCCCCGCCATACAATTATAGCAGCAGAAACCCAGCAATACAGCCGCCTTCAGGGCAAGTATTGCCAGGCCAAAATGCAATGGCAGGACAAACCCAACAGATCCCTATGCCCAGCCAATCTCAGCCAGCAATGAATAATTTTCCGCAAGCCACAAATGGTGCTTCACAGGCAGCCCCACCTTCTCAAGCATCGCTGGATGTGCCTAGCCTTCCAGATTTGCCTTCCCAGCCAAAACAAACAGCAGCTTTAGATCAAAGCACGTTACCCTCCCCTCCCGAGGAAAAATACAACCAGGACATGTCAGTCTGGCAGACACAGACAGAGGGAGCGGAAGGAGGAACCAGCACATTTCAAATGTCTGGAGCATGGGGAGAACAAATTAATTCATTGAGAACCCCAGAAAGCCATGACAGTTCAAAATTATGGAAATTGATGGATGCAATTACAGATTCTGGACAGAAGTTGGTCCTGAAAATGAGAGAAAGTGATTTGCCTAGCACATCTCAAAGCCCGGCCTCGCCTCAGTTTCCTAAAGGAGGTTATTACTTACGTAATAACAAAGGGGCACCAGCGCCAATGCTTCCCCTAAGGGCTGTCTTGGGGCCCCAAGAGCCACGGCCAGTGGATGCAAATGGGAGACCAACTGGTCCTTGGCCTTCCAGGGCAGTCACACTCCAATATGTCCCTTTTACAACAACAGATTTATTGAATTGGAAAACGCATACGGTACCCTTTTCAGAAAAACCTCAGGCCATGCTGGATTTAGTTGCTTCCATTATGGTAACCCATCTGCCTACATGGCAAGATTGCAGGCATCTTTTGATGACCCTTTTCACCTCTGAGGAAAGGAGAAGGATAGATACAACTGCAGACAACAATCTCAAGGCCCAGGTGCCAAACTCTGAAAACAATCCAGATGCTTGGGTCCGTGCCAGATATCCACTTACAGATCCAGGGTGGGACCCAGAAAGGGATAAGGACGCCTTGGACAATTATCGGCAGGAAGTTATAAAGGCTATAAAGGGTGCTGCCAGAAAGCCTACAAATATTTCTAAAGTGGCTGAAGTTGTTCAACTTGGGGATGAATCGCCCTCTCATTATTTGGAACGCTTAATGGAGGCATATAGAATTTATACCCCCTTTGATCCAGAAGCCCCAGAAAGTAAGCAAATGGTAAATGCAGCATTTGTGGCTCAGAGTGCTACGGACATTAAGAGGAAATTGCAAAAGTTAGATGCTTTTGAAACATTGCAAATGGATCAGCTCCTAGCAATCGCTCAAAAGGTTTATTTGAACAGAGAAAGTGAGGTTAAGAAGGACAGAGTTCGGGAAATGAAGCAAAAGGCAGTGTTTTTGGCTGCAGCCATCAGCCAAGGCTCAGCATTTGATACAGGTGCCCAAGGGAGAGGTTCCAGTAGGGCACGTGGAAGAGGAAGAGGAAGGGGACTGCCATTGGGAAGGAATCAGTGTGCAATTTGCAGAAAGGAAGGTCATTGGAAACAGGAGTGCCCTGATGCAAGGGAAACAGAGGGAGAAGGTGAATTCAGGGAACAGAGGGAACATGGAAGTGGATGGGGATCGCAGCGAGGAAGGATGCAAGCTGGAAGATATGTGAGGAACAGAGGAAGTAGCAGAGATTTTGTTGGATTAGCGCAATTGGAGGAATATGAGAATGAGAATGCATAGGACAGACCGGGCTCAACTCTTTCTTTAGGCTCCCAAGAGCCCATGGTCTCGGTTAAACTGGGGAGCCGCTTAGTAAATTTCATGATTGACACTGGGGCGCAATTTTCGGTGCTCACGAAGCCGTTAAAAGCAAAAAGCAACCAAGCAGTGACTATTGTGGGGGCTACAGGCAACAGGGTCCTTACACCGTTTTTGCAACCTCAAGAATGCCAGATTGGGGGGGAAACCCTTACACATCAATTTCTGTATGTGCCTGAATGCCCAATCCCCTTGCTGGGACGTGACTTTCTGTCAAAGGTTCAAGCACAGATTACCTTCACACCAAAAGGGGCAGAAATGAAATTGCCACAGGCTGCGGCAGGAATTGTCACAGTAGAGGTGCCTAGGGAACAGGCATGGAAAATGATGGGGGCTTTATCAAAAACAGACCCCCAAAAGGACATTTCACAGATTCCTAAAAATCTGAGAGCCCCACCTGGAGTATGGGCAGAGGACAACCCACCAGGCATGGCAAAGAACATAGCCCCATTCATAATAAACTTAAAGCCAGGGGCAAAGCCAATAGCAACCAGACAATACCCCATCCCAAGACAAGCAGCAGAGGGAATGCAGATGCATATAGACAAGTTTTTGCAATATGGGCTTTTGGTAAAGTGCCAGTCCAGCTGGAATTCTCCACTTTTTCCAGTGCGCAAGCCAAATTCAGATCAGTTTCGCCCAGTCCAAGATTTAAAAAGGATTAATAATTTAATTCAGACTCTACATCCATGTTTGCCCAATCCTTACAATCTCCTAGGATTGATTCCATCAGAGGCAACTGTGTTTACTGTGTTGGACTTAAAAGATGCATTTTTCTGTTGCCGGATTGCCTCCCAGAGTCAGCCAATATTTGCATTCCAATGGGAGGATCCTTACAAGGGGACAAAAACCCAATTAACGTGGACAAGGTTGCCCCAGGGATTCAAGAATTCGCCAACACTTTTTGGAACAGCCCTTGCCCAGGATTTGTCTAAATTCCCTTCAGTACCTGGGAAAACAATTCTTCTGAAATATTTGGATGATTTATTGGTTGGATGTGATACCTATGAGACTTGCAAAAAGGCCACAGAGGATTTGCTTTATCTCCTTTGGGAGGCAGGATACAAGGTGTCTCGGAAAAAGGCTCAAATCTGCCAAGAGACAGTGAAATATTTGGGTTTTCACATTTCTCACCAGCAGAGGGCGTTGGGATCCGAAAGGAAGGAAGCCATTTGTGTCATTAAGGAACCCACAAGCCGCAGGCAATTGCGGGGGTTTTTGGGGGCTGCAAGTTTTTGCCGAATTTGGGTCCCTGATTTTAGCACCCTAGCAAAGCCTCTATATGAAAGCACAGAAGGCAGAGAAAATGCTCATTTTGAATGGCATGCAGAGCAAAGGAAAGCTTTCAATACATTAAAGTCTAAACTGATGCAGGCTCCAGCCTTGGCTTTGCCAAACCCAGGAAGAGCTTTTTATCTTTTCATTCATGAGAAATCTGGAATTGCAGCAGGGGTCTTGACTCAAGTATTGGGAAGTTGGAAAAGACCTGTAGCTTATTTGTCAGAACAACTGGATGCAGTGGCGAAAGGATGGCCACCTTGTATGCGATCAGTAGCTGCAACAGCCCTATTGGTCAAAAAGGCATTTAAATTCACCTTTGGACAGAAGATTTATGTGAATGTGCCTCATGCTGTGTTGACATTAATGGAGTACAAAGGAAGTTATTGGCTTTCCAACGAGCGCATGGCAAAATACCAAGGGCTTTTGTGTGGTAACCCACAAGTACATTTGCAAGTTGTAAACACCTTGAACCCCGCTTCTTTGTTACCCCTTCCTGAGTCAGTGGATCATGAACCTCATGATTGCATTCAAGTTATGGACTCAATTTACTCTAGCCGTCCAGATTTGCAGGATGAGCCGTTAAAAGACCCAGATGTAGAATATTTTACAGATGGAAGCAGCTTTGTAAAGGAGGGGCAAAGGAGAGCTGGATATTCTGTGGTTACTCTAACTGATGTCATTGAAGCACAGCCTCTGCCAATTTCATCCTCAGCGCAGAAAGCAGAACTTGTGGCTTTAACCAGAGCTCTTCAGCTAGCAGCTGGCTGTAGCGTAAACATCTACACAGACTCAAAGTTTGCTTTTTTAACTTTACATGCCCACGGAGCCTTGTGGAAAGAGGGGCTCATAGGGGCAGAAGGGAAAGCGCTGAAATATGGCCCAGAACTGGAAACGCTTTTGGAAGCTGTGTGGGCTCCGAGAAAGGTTGCGGTCATACATTGCCGAGGCCACAGCAAGGGAACCACAAAAGCAGCAAAGGGAAATCAATTGGCGGATCTGGCTGCAAAACGGGCAGCTTTACTGCCACCGCCACCTGCCTCTATAACAGCATCTCTTCTTCCTACAGCAGTTGATTTAGAGCAAATAAAGCCCATCTACACGGAGGCAGAACAGGAATGGGCACAACAGGAAGGGGGATACAGAATGCCACCACAGGATGGATGGTTTATCCTTCCAGACCAGCGAGTATTTGTCCCAGAAGCCTTAGGCAGGAACATAGTGAAACAATATCATGAGTCCACTCACTAGGGGGCCACAGCGTTGCGGGAAAGCCTGAATAGGCAATTCTACATAACCAGGATTTCCCAGCTGGCTGAAGCAGTATCACGTGCATGCCTTCTGTGCGCAAAAAACAACCCCAAGCAAGGCCCAGTACCTCCACCAGGAATACAGCAAACAGGCTTAATGCCAATGGAAAATTTAATAGTGGATTTTACAGAAATGCCAAAGGCAAAAGGGTTTAAGGCGCTTTTGGTTTTCACATGCACTCTCACAGGGTGGCCTGAAGTTTATCCGGCTAGAACAGAAAAAGCCCAGGAGGTTGTAAAACGCCTCTTAACAGAAATCATTCCAAGGTTTGGTCTACCAAGGTGTATAGGCAGTGACAATGGTCCAGCTTTCATTGCATCAATAGTGGATGGTGTATGCAAAGCCTTGCAAATACAATGGAAACTACATGCGGCCTATAGACCTCAAAGCTCAGGGAAAACAGAAAGGATGAATCGGACTCTTAAAGCGCAGTTAGCAAAATTGTGCCAGGAAGCTCATTGTAAATGGGTAGACATGTTGCCTATAGCTTTGTTTAGGATCAGATGTTCACCAACAAAGAGACTGAAACTTTCTCCGTTTGAACTTTTGTATGGGAGACCACCTCCAATAGCAAAGGGAAAAACAGCAGACTTGACTCAGGTGGGGGGGCAAATAACAGCAGAACAAATCCAGGCTCTTTCTCGTATTTTTCTTGATTTAAACAGGTGGTGTCTCCAACGCATTCCCATCTGCTTATCCGAGCCAGTACATCCTTTTCGGTCAGGAGACCGAGTTTGGGTTCGAGACTGGAAAGACGAACCACTGACGGCTCGGTGGAGAGGTCCCTACACGGTTCTGCTGGCCACACCTACTACGGTGAAAGTAGCGGAAGTAACCCCGTGGATTCATCATTCTCGTCTGAAGCGGTCTGAGGGTCATTGGAACTATGAGCTGAACCCATCTAACCCTCTGAAGTTGAAGCTCACCAGGAACCCCTGCACCTAGCCCCACCGGAAGCGGGCAGGAGCACGGGCAACGGGACTACAGGTCTGCTCTCACTGCACCCCGGAAGCCAGTGAGTCTACGCACACCGGAAGATTGAGGAGCTGCACCAGCGTATGGGAGGACCCCTACCAGTTAAAATTTCAGTCAATCCCAGATTCCAGCCAGACTTTGCTCATAAACCCTTAGTACAAATAACAATAACAAGGGTGAACAAAAGGGGGGACATTCATGACAAGTGGGTGGATTGGGTAACTGCATACGGTTGTTACATTCCTTTCTTTCTTTGGGAAGTCTACATACCAGATTGGGCACAAGCGGGTCCGAGACAATAGTTACAAGGGAGAGTACATGCCAGGGGAACCAAGGAGAGCCATACGTAGCTTCTCCCACCCACCTCCCCAAGGAGCATTTCCCGGTGCTATACTGGTCACTGTAGCTGTTTTTCCTCCACCACCCACAGGTCCCTTCAAGGTAGCAGTTGCAGAGTGTATACAGTGTGAGTTGACCTCACCAGTTCGACCAGAACCTGGGGACCACTAATAAGTCCACTGGGTGCGGCCGAGCGGGAGGCTATATCTCACTAAAGGGTATGTTCTGGTACCTGCTACCTTATATAATTGTTTCAATTTCACTCCTTCTGGTCCTAATCATTGTATTTTGTGTATATAAGAAGGATCACCGTATTAACATCGACCTAGAGACGGAACTAATAAGGTTCAACCTTGAAGGTATACATGGGGAAAATGAAAATGAAGCTTCTGTTGATTTTGATGTGCTTGTGGCTCCAGAGAGGCCCAATGGTAGTAGGTAATGTCTTTATAAACCATGCTGAACACATGTTCCAGATATATGGGGAGAATGCTACCCTATATTATGAACACCCAAGGAAGGTAGCAGACATGTCCCTTATACCAGGATTAATCAAGGATCCTGATGTTGTGTTGGCAGGCCTACTTTACAATCAGAGTGGTCTCTTTGCAGCCCCACCTACTGAAATGAATGACATCCCCTACCGATATATCAGATATACAAGAACCACAAAAGGTCTATGTTTTTGCTGTCATGCCACCGGAGTATGGAATTCCAAATGGAAGCATTGGCCCCAAGTTAAGTACCACATTGACAAAGGATGGCTGAGAAATTATACCCAATGCTCGGATAAATTTTGGCTTTGGGGCTCCCACAAAGCCTCCTACCAGGGCAATACTACCTCTTCAGATCTGTACCCATACTTTCCTCAGTACTCGGTTAATTTCACTGGACAAGGGTCCATTTGTTCTGGTTGGATGATTAAAGATCCTAACCTCTGGTTCCTATATGATGGATTGGCAACAAATTTCCACCCAGGAAATTTCCAGTGTGTCGGCGTGGGGGCATTTACCTTTCTGGTTGCAGTGGAGATCAAACACAAGGTACCTCATCTTGCAAGCAGACGGAAAAGGGCAGCCCTGGGCGACCACTGTGAAGATGAAATTTATCTGACAAATTCTGTAGGGAGCGTTGGGGGTGGATTTATAGGATTCCTCTCAATGGGAATTTACCCAGGAATAGTTTCTGAGCAAAATAGAAAGGCACTGTTTGCTCTTACATGCAGGCTGGAGAAAACTATCAATGCCACCACCCATGTCTTGCGCTCCTTGCAGTCAGAGGTTGAGGATTTGAACCAACTGACAATGACCCATAGATTGGTTTTGGACTACCTCCTTGCACGAGCAGGCGGTTTTTGTAAAATTGTCCCAAAAGGTCGGTGCCAGGTTAAATTCCACGACCTCAACAAGACAATTGAGGACCAATTGCAAAAACTGCAGTCTCTGGTAGCTGACAACACACCCACTCAGAATCCCTGGGAAAAGGTATGGTCGTGGATACCAGGAGAGGGGTGGGTGCATGGCCTTCTGACCGCCTTAGCCATAGGAGGAATTGTTTTTCTGTTGTTTCTTTCTGTAATCCCTTGTTGTCTGTCTTTACTTAGGGGAATGATAGCTCGCAGTGTTAAGCATCTCACTGACCCTCATATCATGGCAATATACAGAGCTTTGCCTCCAGTGCCAGATGAGCCAGAAGAAGACGATGGTTACGAGCGAATGCATAGGGAACAGGTCCCAGTGCAGGAACAGGCCCCATTGCAGGAAGCAACGGTTTACTCTGATGTCCTGAGTGGTGTTCAAGCTCAGGAGTCAGATGAATCTTCTCTCTGAGCTTGAAAAGGGGGGAATGAGGCAAGGAAGAAGGGCTACCCCTATGCTATCCATATAATCAGTTATCAGTAATCAATATATTCAATATATATTCATATATGCTTACACGAATCAAGGATTACAGTACTTATAATCCATTTTGAATCAAAAGGGAAGCTGTGCCTTAGCTAACTGCAAACTGCTTGAAACAGCAAAGTTAGGAACCGACCTTTCCCCTAAAAACATCTGTGCACCCCGGACAAAGGGGAAAGACATGAATCAGAGATTCTGGTACAAATTCCCCTCAGATACAGGCTAAATTAATCCACAGAACAGGAAGAGCAAAACCACAAATGTCCAAGCTCCCTGTCCTGTCATAACTAGGGGAAAGGTTAGACTGAGCGTCACTGGGAGCATCGGAAAGCAGAACTGGAACCCTGCGCTTGACCAGTGCTAGACCAGGAGCTAGAAGCGTGACAACTGCTTGCTGATTGGCTGATTTTTGCTGACCAAGTTATGAGTCCCTCATGATTGTCTTATGATCTATGATTTGCTGTGATTTGCTCAGGTATAAAGACCCCTGCATTTCTGTCAATCGGGGTCCCAGTTCTTTGGAAGATATTCCAACTGGGTCCTTATTGCCTGGCAATAAACTTCACCTTCTTATTCTCCATTGCTGCGTCTGTTTGATCCTTATTTTTGCACTTTGCTAAAACCACTAACTTTCTCGTGCAACACTCACACCTCCCCTTTTTGTATTCCCGTTTACAAAGTCCTTTCAGCAAATCCTTACCCTCTTTCATTTTTCTTTACTCTATATTCTTAACCTATTATAACTATAATTTCTCATCCAAATAATATATATTCATATATGCTTACACGAATCAAGGATTACAGTACTTATAATCCATTTTGAATCAAAAGGGAAGCTGTGCCTTAGCTAACTGCAAACTGCTTGAAACAGCAAAGTTAGGAACCGACCTTTCCCCTAAAAACATCTGTGCACCCCGGACAAAGGGGAAAGACATGAATCAGAGATTCTGGTACAAATTCCCCTCAGATACAGGCTAAATTAATCCACAGAACAGGAAGAGCAAAACCACAAATGTCCAAGCTCCCTGTCCTGTCATAACTAGGGGAAAGGTTAGACTGAGCGTCACTGGGAGCATCGGAGAGCAGAACTGGAACCCTGCGCTTGACCAGTGCTAGACCAGGAGCTAGAAGCGTGACAACTGCTTGCTGATTGGCTGATTTTTGCTGACCAAGTTATGAGTCCCTCATGATTGTCTTATGATCTATGATTTGCTGTGATTTGCTCAGGTATAAAGACCCCTGCATTTCTGTCAATCGGGGTCCCAGTTCTTTGGAAGATATTCCAACTGGGTCCTTATTGCCTGGCAATAAACTTCACCTTCTTATTCTCCATTGCTGCGTCTGTTTGATCCTTATTTTTGCACTTTGCTAAAACCACTAACTTTCTCGTGCAACACTCACACCTCCCCTTTTTGTATTCCCGTTTACAAAGTCCTTTCAGCAAATCCTTACCCTCTTTCATTTTTCTTTACTCTATATTCTTAACCTATTATAACTATAATTTCTCATCCAAATAACTATCTATATTTACATATTCTTATAAGCCTTAATACCAAAACCATTTATTTTCAGTCCAATATCGCTTTAACATTCATTAATTTTACAGTATTTCTGCAGATAGTCTTTAAATTTCTTCCAGTCTTCTTCCACCATTTCTTCTCCCTGGTCTCGGATTCTGCCAGTCATTTCTGCCAATTCCATATAATCCATCATCTTCATTTGCCATTCTTCCAGAGTGGGTAAACCTTGTGTCTTCCAATACTTTGCAATAAGTAATCTTGCTGCTGTTGTAGCTTACATAAAAAAAGTTCTATCCTTCTTTGGCACCAATTGGCCGACAATGCCTAGAAGAAAGGCCTCTGGTTTCTTCAGGAAAGTATATTTAAATACCTTTTTCATTTCATTATAGATCATTTCCCAGAAAGCCTTAATCCTTGGGCACGTCCACCAAAGGTGAAAGAATGTACCTTCAGTTTCTTTACATTTCCAACATTTATTATCGGGCAAATGATAGATTTTTGCATGCTTGACTGGGGTCATGTACCACCTGTAAATCATTTTCATAATATTCTCTCTCAAGGCATTACATGCCGTAAACTTCATACCTGTGGTCCACAACTGTTCCCAGTCAGCAAACATAATGTTATGTCCAACATCTTGTGCCCATTTAATCATAGCAGATTTAACCGTCTCGTCCTGAGTGTTCCATTTTAACAGCAAGTTACCGTATTTTTTGCTCTATAAGACTCACTTTTCCCCTCCTAAAAAGTAAGGGGAAATATGTGTTCGTCTTATGGAGTGAATGCAGGCTTTCGCTGCGCAGCGATCCCTCTTGTTCTGGCTTCTGAGATTCAAAATATTTTTTTTCTTGTTTTCCTCTTCCAAAAACTAGGTGCGTCTTATGGTCTGGTGTGTCTTATAGAGCAAAAAATACGGTATACATTCTTGAAAGTATCTTTGTTTTAGGATCTAACAATTCTATTTCCAACTTTGATTTTTCCACCTGGAAGCCAATGTTTTTGTCTAAATTATAGGCCTCTCTTATTTGGTAATAGTGAAGCCAGTCTCACACTTTATCTTTTAGTTTCTCAAAACTCTGCAATTTCAGATTATCTCCTTCCTGCTCCAAAATTTCCCAATATTTCAGCCACTTGGCCTCCATGTTGAGCTTTTTCTGAGCCTTTGCCTCCATCGGTGACAACCACCTTGGGGTTTTGTTTTCAAGTAAGTCTTTATATCTTGTCCAGACATTAAATAATGCTTTCCTGACAATATGGTTTTTAAATGCTTTATGTGCTTTAACCTTGTCGTACCACAAGTATGCATGCCACCCAAAAACATTGTTAAAACCTTCTAAATCCAAAATGTCTGTGTTCTCAAGAAGCAGCCAATCTTTCAACCAGCAGAATGCTGCTGATTCATAGTAAAGTTTAAAGTCTGGCAGGGCAAATCCACCTCTGTCCTTTGCATCCGTTAATATTTTAAATTTTATCCTAGGCTTCTTGCCCTGCCAGACAAATCTAGAAATGTCTCTCTGCCACTTCTTGAAACAGTCCATTTTGTCTAAGATTTGTAATGATTGAAATAAAAACAGCATTCTTGGCAATACATTCATCTTTATAGCAGCAATTCGACCCAACAATGAAAGCTTCAGATTTGACCATATTTCTAAATCCTTTTTAACATCCGACCAACATTTTTCATAATTGTCTTTAAATAAATTCCCATTTTTGGCTGTCATATTAATCCCCAAATATTTCACCTTCTTAACCACTGTTAAACCTGTCTCGTTCTGAAACCTCTCTTTCTCATTCGTTGTTAAGTTTTTCTCAAGGACTTTAGTTTTTAACTTATTCAGCTTAAATCCTGCCACATGACCAAATTCTTGGATCAGTTCTAATACTCTTTTAGTACTAGGTTCTGGCTCCTGTAAACCTTTATACCCTTAATGAGATGGTCCCTTCTGATCATATTTAACAAAACCTCCAGGACCGAAATAAAGAGTAATGGGGAAATCGGGCAGCCTTGTCGTGTCCCTTTCTCTATCTTAAATTCCTCTGTCACCACATTATTAACTATTAATTTAGCCTTTTATTCTGAATAAATTGCACTTATACCATTTTCAAACCCTTGACCGATCCCCATCCCCTGAAGGTTTTTCTTCATAAAACTCCAAGAAATATTATCAAAGGCTTTCTCGGCGTCCACAAAGATTAAAACTGCTTTAGTGTTAATGTCCTCTTGCAACTTCTCCAAAATGTTAATTATATTCCTCGTGTTGTCAGACAAGTGTCTGCCTGGGAGAAAGCCAGCTTGGTCCTTATGTATCTCTTCCCCTAGTACTTTTTTCAGCCTTTTAGCCAAAATGTCAGCAAATATTTTGTAATCCACATTTAACAGGGATATGGGTCGATAGTTCTTAAGTTGTGTCTTTTCGGACTCAGTTTTCGGTATAAGTGTAATATATGCTTCTTTCCACGACTCTGGCGCTTTTCCCCCCTCCAAAATTTCATTGCAAACCTCCTTTAGTGGTTGAATTATCCAGTCCTTCAAGGTTCTATAGTATTTTGAGGTTAAGCCATCCGGCCCTGGAGATTTTCCCAACTGCATATTCTGAATGGCACCTTCTACCTCCTGTTCTGTAATTTTGTAGCTCAACATTATTTTATTTTCTTGAGAGATCTTTTGCAATCCATTTGTTTTCAAAAACTGGTCTATCTCAGTCTCTTTCTGAGGCCCTTGTGTATATAGTTGTTTAAAATACCTCTGGAAGCATTTTCTAATTTCCACTGGATTCTGAATGTTCTTTCCATCCACCTCTAAATTAGCAATAGTATTTAACTTTTGTCTTTTTTTCATCTGCCAAGCTAGCAGTTTCCCACATTTATTAGCCAATTCAAAAGTCCTTTGTCTGATTTGTTTAATTTTCCATTCAATTTCCTGATTCATTATTATCATGGGAATTGGGGTTGCTTGTGTGTAAACCTCCAGCTGTTCCAACTGCTTAGGGGTGGTTGCATCTTTCCCTGGCTGAGCAGCCCTTTTGCGCGGCTGCCTCAGTCGCTGGTAGAATCCGTCAGTGGGTGTCTCCTAAATTTCCTCCAGCATAAGAATTCCTTAACGGACAACCTCCTCCTCGCCTCTCTGCGCGGAAGCCTTCTGCGCAGAGTGGGCGTGCCAAGCGGTGGTCCTCCACTCTCCTCACTGACTTCACTGGAAGAGTCTCGGAGCCTCCCCTCCGAAGTGCTCTCTGCCTCTCCCTTCTTCCTGGTGTCACCTGGACTTCCTTCCCCAGAGGACGTTCTCTCTCTTCCCTTACTGGTTCCCTCTCCGGCAGAATCTGGGAGCCTAGCCTCTCCACTCTGCTCCGATGTCAGTTCCCTGACATCCACCTCCCTCCCAGGACCCTCCCCCGTCCGTTCCTTGGACGGTGATGCAGGAAACCCCCGGAAGGAACTCCCCCCTCCATCTGATGATTCAAGTACCTCTCTCCATACACTGCTGTCTCTTCTCGCTCCCCAATCTCCCCAGTCAGATTCTTCTCCTTCTGATAATTCCTCTTCCTCCTCTTCGGAGGCGGGAAACCCCACAAACTCTTCCTCCTCATCGGTGGTGCCAAATTGCTCCCCCCAGAACCTCTCGGGTGGTTTGGGCTTTCTCGGATACCTGCTATGAAACTCCTCCTGCAGATACTCATCCCTAATCTCTTCTGCTGGGACCCATGCGTTTTCCTCTTCTGACTCCCCCTCCCACGCCACCAAGTATTCCACTCGCCCCCCTCTCCACCTGGAATCGAGAATTTCAGCTGCATGGCCACTGAGTTCCCTTTCCTCCATCTGTGGATGCAAGGGTGTTTCACTTTGCTGACCCAGAAATTCCCTCCCCTCCCTGAACAGTGAGAGTAAGGACCTGTGGAACACTGGGTGCAGTTTCATGTGAGATGGCAATTTGAGCCTAAAGGCCACCGAATTTACTTGCTGGGCTACTTCGAACGGTCCTAATCTCTTGGGCCGTAGTTTCTTACACCCTCCTTTGAACGGTAACCCTTTGGTAGACAACCACACCTGGTCTCCCACTCTTATGTTTTCCCCCTCTCTGCGGTGCTTGTCTGCCTGCCTCTTGTACTCTTCCTTTGCCCTTTCCAGGTTGATCTTAAGCTGTTGGTGTAAAGCCTCCATCTCTTCCACAAATTGTTCAGCCGCGGGAACACTCCACCTTCCCTCCCCTCCCCCGGGGAAAGCCCTGGGGTGACACCCGTAATTCGCCATAAACGGACTCATCCCCGTGGACACATGTTCCGCGTTATTGTATGCAAATTCAGCCAGCGCTAATTTGTCCACCCAATCATTATCCCTCTCGTTGACGTAGCAGCGTAGGTATTGTTGAAGTATGCTGTTAGCTCTCTCTGCTTGTCCGTTGGTTTCTGGGTGTCGTGCCGTCGAGAAACTCACCTCGACGTCCAGTAGACTCATCAGCTTCCTCCAGAATCTGGACGTAAATTGCCAGCCTCTGTCGGATAAAATCCTCAAGGGGGCGCCATGCAACCTGAAAACATGCTCTACAAACAGTTTGGCTGTTTCTTCTGCAGACACCGCATGCGAGCACGCAATAAAATGGCACATTTTGGTCATTAAGTCAGCTACCACCATTACTGCCGTTTTCCCCCTGGCCTTGGGTAAATCAGTCATAAAATCAATTGATACCACCTCCCATGGTCTCTCTGGTGTGGGTAAGGGCTCCAGTAACCCCGCGGGTGCTGCCCTCTCCCCCTTAGCTCTCTGGTAGCGCTGGCACCCGCGTACGTATTCCTTCACATCTTCCCTCACCCGTGGCCACCAAAACTGCCTGGTGACCAGTAGCATTGTTTTGTGTTGCCCAAAATGTCCCACCGTGGGGTTGTCATGTAGCTGTTTGAGTATTCTGCTCCTCAAATCCCCCTCAGGTATGTACAATGCACCCTTATAGTACAATGCCCCGCCCTTTACTTCAAATCCCCCCTGATGTTCCTCGTTACTTCGGATTTCCCTAAGCTTGGTTTGTGCATACTGGTCATCCCTCATCAAACCGGCCAGCTCTTGCCTCCCTACTAACACTCCCCCACACACCCATCGGTCCTCGGGTATGACATAACGTACTTCTGGCCCTCCCTCCCCTTCCGAGTATTCGGGCTTGCGGGAGAGGGCATCTGCTCTGACGTTTTCCTTCCCAGGCACGTACCTAATCTCAAAATTAAACTTGGAAAACTCCTGTGCCCACCACACCTGTCGTTGGTTCAGTACTCTCGCCGTTCTCCAATATTCCAGGTTCTTGTGGTCAGTACACACCTGGATTTTGTGCTGTGCCCCTATTAGAAAATGTCTCCAGCGTCTAAAGGCCTCGTGAATTGCCAACACTTCCCGATCATACACCGTGTAATTTTGCTCTGACTTGTTCAGCTTCCTGGAAAAAAAGGCACACGGCTTTCACTGTCCCCCATCTCCCGGCTGGAGCAATATGCTTCCTACCGCTCTGTCTGATGCGTCCGTCTCTAACCTCATCGGCTTCCGCAGATCTACATGTAGAAGCTGCTCTTCCGACGCGAAAGCCCTCTTAAGCTTTTCAAAAGACCGCTGGGCCTCTTCCGTCCATTCAAACTTCTTCTTACTACTGAGACAATCTGTTATGGGTGCCGTTAGATGGGCGAAGTTCTTGATGAACTTCCTGTAGAAATTTCCAAACCCCAAGAACCTCTGTACGTCCTTCCTGTTCTTGGGAGGCTTCCATTCTAGCACTGCCTGCACCTTGCCCGGGTCCATGGCCAAGCCCTTGTCCAACAACCGATAGCCAAGGAACTCCACCTCTCGAGCGTGGAATTGGCACTTCTCCAGTTTGACCCACAGCTGGTGCTCCTGCAGTCTCCTCAGCACTTCCCTGACGTCTTTTACATGCTGCTCCTCGTTCTCTGAGTAGATTAGGACGTCGTCCAGGAAAGCTACACAATTCTTGTAGAGCAGGGACCCCAACACATGGTGCATGAAACTTTGAAATGTGGATGAGCCTGATTGGAGTCTGAAGGGCATAACTAAGTACTCAAAGGCTCCCAGAGGGGTGGACATGGTGGTTTTCCATTCATCCCCCTCCCTCATCCTTATCAAGTTGTACGCCCCCCGAAGGTCCAGCTTGGTAAAAATCTTCCCCTTCCTTACCCTGGCTAAGATGTCATCAATTCTGGGCATTGGGAAGGTCACTGGTTCCGACACCCTGTTCAATCCACGGTAATCCACTACGAGCCTGGGCTCCTTGGAGTCTCACTTGTCCACAAAGAACACTGGACTACCCCCCACCGCCCTTGATTCCCTTATGAACCCTCGCTTCAGGTTCTTGTCAATAAACTTCCGCAATTCCTGCATCTCCCTATCTGACATGGCGTACAGCTTACCCACTGGCAGCTGAACGTCTGGGAGTAAGTTGATCTGGCAGTCAAAGGGCCTGTGGGGGGGTAGCCGATCCTCCTCCTTCTCGCTGAAGACTTCTTCCAAGTCCGCATACTGTGGTGGTACCTTCCCCTTTTCCCCTACTGCCATTCCTGCCACCCTGGCTACTGCCATCCTCAGGTTTTCCCCTCCATGGCAGTGCTCTACACAGTGGGCCGACCCAAAGGTGACTGTCCGCTGATGCCACCCTACTACTGGGTCGTGCAGTACCAGCCAACTCATTCCAAGTATGATGGGTGGTCCTGCTAAGGTGGCTACGTGAAAGGCAATTGTCTCTGTGTGTCTAGAAACTGTCATTTTCATGGGCAGGGTCTGGTGGGTCACCTCCCCTCCCAAGAGTTCTCTCCCATCAATAGTGGTTACTTGCAGGGGATGTTCTAGAGGCACCACCTGTAGCTGGTGTTCTAGCGCAAAATCCTTGCTAAAGAAGTTGCAAGAGCTGCCTGAATCCAGCAGCGCCTTCACTTTGATGGGGTGTCCGTTTGGGAGTTCTAGCACCACCTCTATGGCGATGGCTGCTCGGGGAGGGTCTGGTTTGGGCACTTCTACTGGTTGCTTGCCTGGCTGCTGTGCCCCCCTTCCTGCAGCCAAGCACTGCCATTTCCCGGCGCCTCTTTCCTTTCCTCCTCACTCCCCACTGCCCCCACCATTCCTTGCCACGCCTTCTTCTGAGGGCATACTCTGGCAAAATGTCCCAGCTGCTGGCATAGGAAACACTTATTACTTGCTTTCCCCTCCTTCTTACGCACCACGCTGGAGTTTGAAAACCCCTGCACGCGCGCTCCTCCAATCTCCATTGGCTCCTCGGGTGTCTGGAATGCGGTCGTCATGCCAACGCTCTGCTCTCCCTTCCCGCCTTTCCAGAGCGCGCGTCTCTTGCCTGACTCCTACAGCGAGCGCCAACTTGGTCAGCTGGTCCATCGACTCCGGGCAGGGTGAGCGGGAAAGTTCGTCTCTCACCCAAGAGGATAAGCCTTCCTCAAATAACATTTGTACTGGTTCGGAACTCAGATCCCACCCAAGTTTATGGATCAACATCGCAAATCTCGACCAGTACTCTCTCACTGACTGGTTCCCTTGTTTGCACCCCATCAGTTCTTTACGAGTCAGACTCTGCTCAACATCACTCGAGAACATGTGGTCCATGGCGCTAAAAAACTTTCTCAAGTCCTTCAGAGCCGCGTTCTCCGCCACCATTAAGGGTCGGACCCAATCTCTGGCCCTCCCTTCCAGGTGCCCCACCACAAAAGCGACTCTTCCCCCATCGTCAGCAAAGTCATCATACTGCAGATCCAGCGCATACTGCACTTCGGTCTTAAAAGCGTTATAATCTCTGGGGTTGCCCCCAAACTTCTACACTAGTCCCAGTACCTTTCTTGCGATGGGGGTAATCTTCCCCTGGGCATCATGGGTCCTCCTCTCATCCAGCCACGCCGCTAGTAGAGCCAGTTGCTGTTCCAAGTCTCGGTTTCTCTCCTCCAGACTCTGTCCTCCTTTGGCCCCCTCTCCTGCGCCGGCTCCTCCGGTTTGACTCATGACTGTGCCCCTGTCCTCTTGCACACAAGCAACGTAAAGGACTGACGGATTGCTATCATGGGAATTGGGGTTGCTTGTGTTTAAACCTCCAGCTGTTCCAACTGCTTAGGGGTGGTTGCGTCTTTCCCTGGCTGAGCAGCCCTTTTGCGCGGCTGCCTCAGTCGCTGGTAGAATCCGTCAGTGGGTGTCTCCTAAATTTCCTCCAGCATAAGAATTCCTTAACGGACAACCTCCTCCTCGCCTCTCTGCGCAGAAGCCTTCTGCGCAGAGTGGGCGTGCCACGCGGTGGTCCTCCACTCTCCTCACTGACTTCACTGGAAGAGTCTCGGAGCCTCCCCTCCGAAGTGCTCTCTGCCTCTCCCTTCTTCCTGGTGTCACCTGGACTTCCATCCCCAGAGGACGTTCTCTCTCTTCCCTTACTGGTTCCCTCTCCGGCAGAATCTGGGAGCCTAGCCTCTCCACTCTGCTCCGATGTCAGTTCCCTGACAATTATCTTCATATATTGCACTTGATGTAGCTTTATTTCTCTCAGAATCTCTTGTGAATTGGGTTTCACTCTCAGTTTCTTCTCGCCCTCTTTAATTTTTTCCATTATTTTTTCTTTTTTCTCATTTTGGGCTCTCTTCTTTAAAGCCATTTCCGCCTTGGAGGAGATGGGGTTGCGGGCGGACTCCTCCCACACGCGTGCGGGGGCTGGCCTTTGCCCCCGCGCGAGCAGGGAATCCCCGGGCGTGTCACTGAGCCGGCCCCCAATCAGCGTGCCGGGGAGGTGGGGCCTGGCCTATTTAAGGCCAGGCACGCCCGGAGACCGCCCTCTTTCCACCTGGGCAGCACAGAGGGTTTTTTTTCTTCGCTTCTGCGTTTAGCCGCTACGAACCTCACCTTCAGCCGCACGCGCCTCTCCCCGCCTGAGCTGAAATCACTGTAGAGACCACGGTCTCCTCCCGAGCTGAAATCACTGGTGCCGCGGGGGTGTGCCGGCAAAAGAAGGCCGAGAGACGCGAGCAGCTGCGCAGCAATTTTGTGCTTTTGCTTCGTTCCAACCTGGTCGGCTGCAGAGAGGCAGGGGGATCGGAGCAGCGGACAAGTCGTCCCTAGCCAATAACGGAGGCATGGTCACCACCGGGAGCGTCGCGCTTGCGCCAGGAGAGGAAGAGGGGTAAAGTACCGGAGCAGCCACCTTTCGCTCCTTCATTCCCCTGCGTGCCGCTGTTTGCCTCCCGGGCCGCCTTTCCCCCGCCTCCCTCCATCTCTGCTTCCCTTTTCTTCAGCTACCTCCCCTGCTTTTCCTCATTTTCCTCCTTGCTAGCGCCGGATTAGAGCTGCAGATAGGTAGCCCTGATCTGCCCTCCTCCATCCTTAAACCCCCCCCCCGGCTCCCGGGCATTGCTGATCGCGCTTCCCTTTTCATTGTTGTTGTTTTGCCGGAATTCTTCTGCCGGGTTGCTGCGGACATAGCACTCAGAAGCCGTGGCCGCCATTTATGTTAAGGGGTCGGGTAAGGGCAGAGAATAAGCGCCATCGTTGAGGGCACTCGTGTGGTGCCGCGAGCGGCCATTTTAGTGTAGGCAGGGGAAAAAGGCTGATAGCGGCCGCCATCTTGGTAGGTCTACATGTTGAAGCCCCGGCGGCCATTTTAGGTGTGGCGCGCGAGAGCGTTTTACTTTAGCCTTTTAATTAAGCAGGTCTATTGTGTCTTTATCTCGGCTGCTAAACAGAAGGTGGAGGGATTTTATTACTCTTGTTTTTCCTGGTTTCTTTCAACCGTCGGCTAAGCGCGGTGTGCTTTATTTCTTAATCTTTTCAAATTGCCTTCCTGCTGCTGGGTGACCAGTCGGTAGAGGGAGCGTACAACTAAGCGGTATTTATTGGAATTTTCAAGATAATTGACATAAAATAGATAAGGATCTATAAACAATTACAATAATAATCTATTTAATAACAATATTAATAGCTATATAATTAATACTTTAAAAATATAAAAATAAATAAATAAATATAAAAATACAAAAAATACTAATAAAAAATAAAATAAATATAAAAATAATATATTAAAAAGAAGAAGAAGAAGAAGAGGGGGTTGTGGGGTTATTAGTCTATTTGGTTTAGGTTACAGTTGAACTGGTCTGATTATTTGAACTATTTTGATTCTTCCTCTAGAGCTTGAATATCTTATATTACCAATTAGATCACAGCGAGCCTTGTTAAAATTAAGCTAGCCCTAAGTCAGTGTGGTTAATACGGACAGCGAGCCTTGTTAAAATTAAGCTAGCCCTAAGTCATTGTGGTTAATACTGACCGTGGCAGTGTGGATAATACTGAAGATTAGAAGATTAGTCAACCCCTTCTAGGGTAGGTAATAGCAAGGCCAGTGTTGATCAGCATTTCTAGAGTCAAGCGCAAGCTGAGACAGGGTTGACAATCCCGAGCTGGGTTCGACTTGAGGCCGTGTTGCTGTTAGCGGTGGGTCTTAAGTCAGCCTAGGTGATCTGAACTGGTAAAGGGGTACACGGACCTCCTAGGCGGGCAATTCTAAATTTCTAGACCAACAACTTGGTGGTTAGTTCCCAATTCTTTACGAAATGGCTTCCGGTGGAGACCAGCAGGCATCCACTTCCGCCAATCAGCAGGCACCTCCCGCAGGCAATGGCAGCGCACAAGTGCCGGCCATGCCTTGCGACCCACAAGCCTTCGCCCAATTTTTCATGGCATTTGAAACATTTTACAAACAGTGTAGGTCTAGGGGGGCTTTGGCACTGCCAGCCCCAGAACCTTCGCAGGAGGTGATACCCGACACTCCTCCTAGCTGCCAAGTTCAGCAGGTCATCCCCACCATTGCAGGGGACAGCAACCAGTCAGAAACGATGAATATAGGTCGCCCAAACACCCGTGCCCAGGCAGCCACTGCTAAGAAAACTAACCAAAGCATAGGCAAAGGATAGGCACCGGCTAAGGGTCCCGGCAAGGGGAAGGCCACTGCCAAGGGCGCCAGCCGTAACACCGCCTCACAGATTGTAGACATCCCTAGTGTGTTTCAGGAACAGCAGCCCCAGCACAGCTCTACCGAGGACAGCGCGGGTTCTGCCCTGGAGGATGAGCACATTGAACCTCCCATCCCTCAGCCAGCGGAAAGTGCGACCACAGCCAACGTCGAGGTACAAGGTGGAAAGAGGAAGTCCAAGAAGAAGCACACGTCCTCTAAGAAGAAGAGAAGTAAACAGTCAGAGACTGAGGATGAGTCAGGTACGTCATCCTCGGATTCGGATAGCGAGGGCCCCATGGATAGCTATTGGGGTCTAGGGGAGGATAATCATGGGCTCCCACTTTGGGCTCATGAAAGGAGGGCCAATTCCCATCGCAAGACCTTCAATGGTGTACTGGCATGGAAGGATGGGGCATTGGTGGAGGATGTAAAAGTTGCCACCAACCAATCCACTGATTTTATTTTGGGATACCATTTGTCCCAGAAGAAGAGGAATAAGATCCTCAATGGGGACTACGTGGACATGTTTACCCTTCTCCCTCCGACCAAGTTGACAGGGAAAGGGGAGAAGAGGCGCTCCTATGGTAAGCGGAGGTATAGGACGCCTAGGGCGGAGCGCACCTTTGAGAATTGGTTGGACGGGTACCAGGTTTTCATGGGAGTTGTGTGCGCAGCTTATCCTCGGCACTCCATGGATTTGGTTGCTTATTTGGCTCACGTCAGGAGGGCGCATGCCCTTTCGGGAGAAAATGCCGCTCTAACGTATGATGAGAATTTCCGTAGAAACGCATCTCTCCTACCTTCCACCCGCTGGGATCTAACGGATCCTAATTTCTGGGGAGAGGACGTCAATCCCTACATCGATAAGAAAAATCAGGTATCCTCCAAGGCGGGTAAGACAGAGGCGAAGCGGCGCCGCCAGTGCTGGGAGTACAACAGGGGTGTATGCTCGCGACCCTCCTGTAAGTATCTGCATGAATGTGAGCGGTGCTGGGGTAACCACCCCGCCTCTGCCTGCTTCAAGAACAAACAGCAGCTCTTTCGGGGGGCGGGGGTTCTTCCACAACAATAACAGGGGTGCCCCCGGATCCACCCACCAGGGATCAGGTAACCGCCAGTAATTTGCACCTGGGTCTAGCCTCCTCCCCCATCAAACTTCAGCCCCTCAGAACTTTGCTGGAACAATATCCCGACCGAAAAGCGGCACAATACCTTTGGGAGGGGTTCTCCAAGGGGTTTAGAATCCCCGTGGCTGCCCCCCCTAACACCGGGGACCCACAAAATCAAAAATCAGTTAGGGAAAGGCCAGAGACTGTCAAAAAAAAGATAGAGAAGGAAATCCGCGCAGGTAGGGTAGCAGGTCCTTTTGCAGAGCCCCCACTAGAAGGTCTTCGCTTATACCCATTGGGGATCGTACCAAAAAAGTCCCCAGGGGAATTTCACATGATCCACAACCTCTCCTACCCAAGGGGGGGCTTGATCAACGATTCGATTCCCCAGGAGCTTTGCACGGTGAAATACGCCTCCTTTCACCAAGCAGTAAAAATGATTCACAGATTTGGGCAGGGGGCACTCCTGGCAAAATGCGACATTGAGTCAGCATTTCGTTTGCTTCCTGTCCATCCAGCGGACTTCCGTTGGTTAGGCTTCCGGTTTGGGGGGGCGTATTTCATTGAGAAGGCGATGACCATGGGCTGCTCCGTGGTTTGCTCAGCCTTCGAGTGCTTCAGTACCTTTCTTGACTGGGCCCTACGCTTTAGGACAGGATCGTTGGGCGTTTCCCATTACCTCGATGATTTGGCAGGCGAGCTGGGGGTGCCATTGGCCTCCGAGAAAACGGAGGGTCCCGCTACTTCATTAGTTTATTTAGGCATCGAATTAGACACTGTGGCCCAAACCTCCAAACTACCCCGGGAAAAGCTGTTAAGCCTTAAGGAATTGATACAACAGCTACTGCCCCTCAAGAAGGTCACCTTAAGGCAAATTCAATCACTATTAGGCCACCTAAATTTCGCTTGTAGGGTAGTGGCACCAGGTAGACCTTTTTGTGGCCGGCTAGCCAGACTGTCAGCAGGTCTTAGGGCACCCCAGCATAGAGTGCGCCTCTCTAAGGAGGTCAAAGCAGACTTGGAAGTCTGGTTACAATTCCTCGAAAAATACAACGGTATTTCCTTGTGGCAAGATTCCATGGCACTCAATGCTGACTTCCAAGTCCAGTCAGATGCGGCAGGGTCCATGGGTTTCGGAGTCTATTTCAGGGGTCAATGGTGTGCAAGAAGTTGGCCTGAAGATTGGCAGGGCCAGCCCATTTCTCGGGACCTTACGTTCTTGGAATTCTTCCCTATCGTAGTGGCAGTTCATCTTTGGACAGAGCAGTTCCGCAATCATAGAGTTTGTTTCAACACAGATAACCAGGCTGTGGTAGCAGTCCTCTCCAGACAGTCCGCGTGCTCCCCCAGGGTCGGAAGCTTGTTACGGTCCTTCGTCCTCCTATGTCTCGAGCAGAACATATATTTCTCAGCCAAATTTGTACCCGGCATTAATAATGACATCACGGATGCTCTGTCTCGCCTTCAGATGGAGCGCTTCCGCTCGTTAGCGCCGGAGGCACAGCAGCCATCGATGCCTTTCCTGGAGCATCTCTGGAGTCTTGGGAGCAAGAAGTGATGAAGGGAGTATTCGGCGCAGTCGCCCCTTCCACAATGAGATCTTACAAAAAAGCGTGGGCCGACATTTTAAAGTTCCGCATTAAATTACCCAGCGCGAGTCGGAACTGTCCCCTCTACGAGGGAGGTCCTTCACTATTTGGCACACTTGAAGGAACTGGGCAGGGCACCTAAAACTCTCAATATTCAGTCCGCAGGGATTTCATATTTTTGCAAAACCTTTTTCGCCACCGACCCGTGTGCTAAGTTTATAGTGCGCAAGACTTTAGAGGGGTGGTGCCGGCTCCAGCCCCCCAGCTCCGACAGGAGGAGGCCCATAACTTTTGATGTTCTGACCCAGATACATAAAAAATTACGTGCAATTTGTTGGTCAAAATACGAGGCTCGCCTATTTTCGGCAGCCTATTCCATAGCCTTCTTTGGTGCCCTCCGCATAGGGGAAGTGGTCTGCGAGGTAGGGGTTGCCCACGGCCGGAGGGGCATCCTCCTAAGTGATCTGACCCTATCAACAAGCGAGCTCATAGTTCAAGTGCGGAGCTCTAAGACGGATCAGCAGGGCAGGGGGGCACTCTTGCGGTTACCAGCCGCACAAGGCAGTGGCCCCTGCCCGGTTAGGGATACAAGGCGTTTCCTCTACTTAAGACCCAGTGGCCCAGGCCCCTTCCTAATCCATGCTGATGGATCACCTTTGGCTAGACACCAGTTTACTCGAGTGATGCGCAAAGCTTTGGCTGCTTGTGGGCTGCCCGAGGCCGAATTCGCGGCCCACTCCTTCCGTATTGGTGCGGCAACTACCGTGGTGCACCTCGGTCTCTCCATGGAAAGGATAAAGGATCTGGTCCGGTGGAAGTCTAACGCATACAGGGCCTACTTAAGAAGGTAATTGTGAATAGTGGCATACACCTGACCTTGGTCTTTCTATTTATTTTCTTTTCAGAATTACAAAAGGTACACATTTGGTTGGTGGGCCACAGCATTGTGCACTGGGCCAAGAATCGGGCCATGACTACCGGGCTGGGGCCAAACTTAAATTTACCTGCGAATGTCGAGCTGTCATGGATGGCGCGAAGAGGGATGCGCTGGAGCGAATTCAAGCCAGCTGTGATGGCGAGAGCTGCCTTTGAGGGGCCCCCGGATGCTTTGGTTATTCAGTTGGGGGAAAACGACCTTGCATACCGCAAAGCTATTGACTTGAGATGGAATATATTTGACGATCTGGCTGATTTGATGGCGGTTTACCCAAACATTACGATATTGTGGTCCTCACTGCTTGAAAGGAGGACATGGAGGGATTGTGTGAGCCCGGTTGGGATAAATAAAGCAAGAAAGGTTTTGGAGCGGGCTGTGGAGCGTAGAGTGGGCGGGGGCGTCATTGGCCACCCAAGCATCCAGTACAGCAACGAGGCCCTCTACAGAGGTGATGGCGTGCATCTCTCAGATGCGGCAAACGACATTTGGTTGGGGGACATCATGGCAGGGATTAGGAATTGGTTGCAGGGTTAAAGGTATTGGCGACGAGCTTCACTCGGGTGGCGGTTAGGCATTGGCACGGGGAATTGTTATGCAAATGAAAGGGGGGAAGGAAGCGCCATCACCTTCCCCCAATGAAAGGGGTAGTCCGGTAGAGGACTCCGGGGGGCGTTGCCTTGTCCAAAACCTAGGGAGGTAAGGGCCTCCGGCACGCCCCCGAGCGGTGACACCCGTGGGATCCTAGTTGGCGTACTTCAACAGGACCCCCACGGTTTGTGGACAACCCTTCCCGGTCTCCATGCCGGGTAGTCGATAGGAGCCAATGCCTAAAGCCAATACCTTTCAATTCTGTAATCAATAAAGTTGTGGCCTTTTTATGCCCATTAACCTAAAACATTGTGTCCAGTGTCTTCATTTCACATGGGGGGGGGGAGCCTTGCCACGCAATGAGTTCTGTTGAATCAGAAACCCCCTCATAACTGCTTTACTTGCGTCCCAGATTACTCTTTTTTCCACGGTAGTGTTCAAATTTATCTCAAAATAGTCTCTCAAGGTTTTTTGGGCCTTCTTAACAACCTCTTGATCTCTAAACAAGGTGTCATTCATCCTCCATCTGAAGGAACCAGTTGGTGTTAGTTTCATCTCCATTTTCACGGCATTATGGTCGGAGCACGTCTTAGGGCAGATCTCTACCTTTTGAGTCTTAGGTGCCAGTCCTCTAGTTATCCAGATTTGGTCAATTCTTGTCCAAGTCTTTTGGGCTTCAGAAAAGAAGGTTCCCTCTCTACCCAAGGGATTCCTAATTCTCCAAATATCAATCAAATCCATATTGTCAGTCAATTCAAAAAAAGGTTTTGGTAGTCTACCATCCTTAGTGACTACCTGTCTCTGCGACTTATCCATGTTTGTCGATACCACTCCATTCATATCTCCCATCAAAATAATGTTGTAGTCCATATAGTCCAACAAAGTCTCATGCAACTTCTTATAGAATTCAGATTTCCCCTCATTCGGTGCATATACTCCTACTATCAGAAATTTTTCTCCTTGTGTTTGAATTTCAACTGCTATAAATCTTCCTTGATCATCTTTAAAAACAAATTTCGGTGATAGGCTCTCTTTTGCATAGATAACTACTCCTCGCTTTTTAACCTTGTCCGATGAAATAAATTCTTGGCCCAGTCTCTTATTGATCAATATTTTCCTATGTAGCCTTATCACATGTGTTTCCTGTAGGCAAATTAAGTCCAATTGTTCCTTTTTCAATAAATAAAAAACTTTCTTCCTTTTCTCCGGGGAATTAAGTCCATGAATGTTCCAGCTTAATAGTTGCAGAGACATGGTGTATTTGAATTATTTTCCTCCAACTGCTCCCAGTAACTCCTCTTGTTCTGACGGTGGTATCACTTTCTGTAACTTGTCCAATCCTAAGGGTGGTGGTACTTTGTCTAATGTTCCTGGTCGTAAGGCCCTTGGATCTTCTTCCACTCCTTTTTGCAGGTCTTCTTCGTGATCTCTCAGAAATTTTTCTTTCTCCTCCACTGATCTTATTTTAAACTTTTTACCTTTAAAGGTAAAAGATAGGCCTTGGGGGAATTCCCACCTAAAGATGGTTCTATTACCTTTCAACAGTGTCACCAAATCTCCGTAGTTAGACCTAAGGTCCAGCAACTATTTCGGAATATCCTTAAATATCTCCACTCTTGATTCGTGTATTGTCAGAGTATTCTGGTAATGCAGGCTCAATATTTTATCTCTCTCCTCTTTTGATCGAAGGGTGATCAAACAGTCTCTCACCCTGTTCTTTCTCCCTCCTCTTCCAAGTCTAAAAGCTTTTACTATCTTAAAGTCTTGCTTGTCATCCAGTTTCAAAAAGCCTGCAAATTCCTGTGTCAAAAAGTCACTTAGGTTATCTTTCTCAAGTTCAGGTACCGCCCTGACTCTCAAATTGGTCTGTTTCTCCTTCAATTCAATCGTAGACAAAAGTGCCTGGTGGGTCCCAAGCTGTGACTGGTGGTCTCCAAGCTGTTTACATATCGGTGTTATCTTTTCCTCTACAGCGGCTGCTTTTTCTTTTGCTTCCTCAGCTGTCTTTTGATTTGATGCAGATTCTTGCAGCAATTTTTCAATAGATTCTGTATTTGAATTTACCTTCTGCCCCAAATTGTTAATGCTTATGGTGTTCTGGCCAATTTTATTTGTCGCCTCAGTAACTTGTTTACTTAATTTATCTAAGGTTTCACATATTTTGCTTAAAACTGAAGTGAATCCTTCTTCCGATGTCATACCTTTTACCCCCGCCTGTGCCGGGTCTTCCCCTTGTGGAACAGAAGGGCCAGATGCAGATGCTCTGCGCTGTTGCAGTGCTGCGCTGGTCTGTTGGATTCTAACTTTGCCCGATCTTGTTGTCCTTTCCTCCATAACACTTTATCAACGAGTCAAGGTCGCTCCCACAGTCGAACTTGTTTTGTAGTTAGAAGTGGAAAATTCCCCAGCCAATTGTAACAATTTCAGTGAGCCTCTAGGGGGACACAATAACAGTCAGAACTAGTGCAATAAAGTAACTTCACAGCTCTTCAAGAGGCCCCCTACAAGAAAGTTAATACCAATTTCTAGTCCAAAGTGTCTCACATGCAGAGTTAGCTGTCCAAAAAGTTACATTGTCCATAAATAGTGCGGTTCTCAGAACGACTGTTCTATTTGTCTTGGCAATCCGATCCCAGGGATTGAGTGGTGGCCTTATATCCCTCCTTCTTTTCCTTCCTCTCTTATTTTTTACAAGCAGAAAATACTTTCCCTTCTTCCCTCCCCTCTGAATTCAGGGAGGGAGTTCTTTATTATTTGACGTTTGGGCTTGAAATTTTAACGCACCTCTCCCGGTCTTAGCTTAGTCAGTCTTTGCTTTAATCTATATACAAAACGGAAGGTGGACTTCCTGTTTACACCTTGCCGCTTCGGTGCCAAATTAGTCCATCTTTTTCTTTTAACTTCAGATCTTAAAGCTTGACCTGGTTGTTGTTTAATAGCCGAATTGTCCCAGGTCAGCGCTCTCCGGCAACAGCTGCGCGGCTTCACTCCACGGACATAGCGATCAACTCTCAGCGCCGCGTCAAACCCCCGTTTTGCTCCGGAGCCCCTTGCAGGGTTCCCTTTTGCCTCCCGGGCAAAAAGCCAGCTTAGTCATTGTGTATCATCATCTGGAAGCCTTTTTTTGATCTTTCGGCTAAAATAGTTGCATATAATTTATAATCGTTATTTAGAAGTGTGATAGGCCTATAGTTGTTAATAAGTAGATTGTCCGTTCCCTGTTTTGGAATTAATGCAATAAGGCTGTCTTTCCAAGAATCCGGCATGCTTCCGTCTTTTAAGATGTTGTTCATGATACTTCTTAATGGGTCAGACAGGTAGTCCTCCATTTTTTTATCATATATTGCCGGTAGGCCGTCTGGCCCTGGTGGCTTTCCTATCTTTGCTTACTTAATTGCTCTTTGCATTTCGTACGATGTAATAGGGGCATTCAACAGTTCTTTTTGTTCTTTAGTAAGTTTCGGAAGACAGTTCTGTTCTAAATGTTCTCTAAGTTCTTCTGTTGTTTCATTTCCTTCCTTATAGATTTCTCTAAAGAATTCGAGAAATCGTTTCTCTATTTCTTTAGGGTTGTTTATTATTTTGCCTTTGCACTTAACTCTATTTATAAGCCTTTCTGCCTCTCTCTTCTTTAATTGCCATGCTAATAACCAGGCTCAGGTTCTGTTTCAGGCTGTGTCTCTGTTTCAGGCTCTGGCGCTGTATCAAACACTGTTGCAGACTCAGGCTGTGGCACTATGGCTGTAGCTGTGGCTCTGGTTCTGTTTCAAGCTCTGGCACTGTATCAAGCACTGTTTCAGGCTCAGGCTCCTGCTCTTTATTAGGCTTTGTGTCAGTCTTTGGCTCTAGCACTTATTCTAGCTCTATTTCAGGCTCGGCCTGTGTCTCAGCCTTTGTCTCTGTTTCACGCTGTTTCTCTGTTTCAGGCTCCGACGCTGTTTCAAGCCCTGTATCTGCCTCTGCCTCTGTTTCAGGCTCTGGCACTCTATCAAGCACTGTTTCTGGCTCTGGCTCTCTTTCAGGCTCTGGTTCTGAATTAGGGTTTTGTTCTGGCTCTGGCTGTGTCTGTGGATCTGGCTGTGTCTCTGCTTCAGGCTCCTATGCTGTATCAAGCACTGTATCAGGCTCTGCTTCTCCCTCTGCCCCTGGCTACGTTTAAGCGTCAGGCTCAGTTTCAGACAGTGTCTCTGTTTCAGGATCCAGCACTCTATCAAGCACTATTTCAGACTCAGGCTGTGGATCTCGGCTATGGCTGTGGATCTCGGCTGTGGCTCTAGGCTCCGTCTGTGGCTCTGTCTGTGGCTCTGGCTCTCTTTCAGGGTCTGCTTCTGAATGAAGATCTGGTTCTGACTCTAATTCAGGGTGTCATGATGGCTCTTCCTCTGCCTCTGACCCAGCTATGTTTCAGGGTCTGGCTCTCTTTCAGGCTCTGGTTCTGAATTAGGGTTTTGTTCTGGCTCTGGCTCTGGCTCTGGCTCTGGCTCTGGCTCTGGCTCTGGCTCTGGCTCTGGCTCTGGCTCTGGCTCCAGCTCCAGCTCCAGCTCCAGCTCCGGCACTGTATCAAGTACCGCTGCAGACTCAGGCTGTGGCTCTAGGCTGTGGCTGCAGCTATGTTTTGCGCTCCGGCCCTGTATCAAGCCCTATTTCTGGCTCTGGCTCTGGCTCTGGCTCTGGCTCTGGCTCTGGCTCTGGCTCTGGCTCTGGCTCTGGCTCTGGCTCTGGCTCTGGCTCTGGCTCTGGCTCTGGCTTTCTTTCAGCTCTGGCTCTGAATGAGGCTCTGGCTCTGGCTCTGATTCATGGTCTCACTCTGACTCTGATTCAGGGTCTCGCTCTGGCTCTGGCTCTGGCACTCTATCAAGGACTGTTTCAGACTGTGGCTGTGGCTCTGCCTCTGTTTCAGGCTCAGGCTCTGTTTGAGGCTGTGTCTCTGTTTCAGGCTCTGGCACGGTATCAAGTACTGTTGCAGACTCAGGCTGTGGCTCTAGGCTGTGGCTGTTGCTCTGGTTTGGGCTGTGGCTCTTTTTCAGGCTCTGGTTCTGAATGAGGGCTTGGTTATGGCACTGATTCAGAGTCTCGCTCTGTCTCTGGCTGTGTCTCTGTTGCACCTCAAACGGTGGTTTGTTGTTGTTGTTATTTTCTTTCTGGGGTGGGACAAATGTTTAGTTGGGGCGGGGATTATTTTAAGTTTAGCATAATTGTTTCTTGCTTTGTTTTTCTTTTACTATTTTTTTAGGTTTTTAGGAATGGCATCAAGAGAGTTCTGAGGTATTTGCAGGAAACCAAAGACTTTTGTCTTAGGTTGCCGGCACAAGGAGAAGTCAAACTGACTTGTCTTGTGGACTCGGATTGGGCTAATCTTGAGGATCGCAAGTCTGTGTCTGGCCTAGTGGTGAAGTTTGGGAACTCAGTACTTGGATGGAGGTCTAAGAAGCAAAGTCTTATAGCGCTCTCATCCACTGAGGCTGAGTTTAGTGCTCTTTCAGAGGTGTGCAGAGAAGTAGAGTTCTATGCTTGCTTAGTGCAGGAACTCTGCGAAGTGGATTGTCTGCCGATACGTGTTTTCGAGGACAATCAACCATGCCTGCGTTTGGCAGAGTCAGGTCAGTTCAAGGCTAGAACTAAACACCTAGACATTCGCTTTCGGAATGTGTGCCAGAGCGTTCAGGAGGGATTAGTTGCGCTGAAGTATTGTCCCTCTGCCAAGAACCTAGCTGATGGGTTCCCGAAGCCACTCACCTTCCAAAGACATGGGGAGTTTTGCGAAGGTCTGGGTTTGGGACGACCAAGGGTCGATTCTCCCCTCAGGCGCGAGGCAAGAGGGGGTGTTGGGTGTAGTGAAGGGTTAACCTTCTGTGCCTCAAGCCTGAGAGGAGGCGCTTACAAGGGAAGTAAGCCAGGACATGACGAAAGCAGCTTGGAATGCTGTGATCTGAGTGGGAACCGAAAGCAGTTCAGCCGCTGCACTGAGAGAGGACGCAGAGAAAATGCAGCTTGAATCTGATGGTCTTTATGAATTGTAAACACACTATATTTGAGCAAATAAAGGGATAGTAGGACAGAAGAAACGTGTGGGACTTGTTTACTGCTCTCTCGACACATGCCGCTGTGTACTTCTGCTAATTGCTTTACGATCTACAGAGGCTCCCAGGGGAAGCGTGGCTGGGCGCCGAACAATAAAGCAATAAATCTACCGAACATGGCTCTCTATCGACTTCTGGGGTGGCGCCACCGGCAATGGCGGACCCCTCTGAAACGGAGGGAAAAACTCCGCTCGAAACGGGTCTGTCCCGCTACGGCGAAGCGGGGACCCTTTAGAAATCACAGATGGACGAAGCCTGTGACCTTGGGACTCGGCGGGCACCCTTAGCGCCCCCCCAACCCGCAAAGGAGCCCAATAACGGGCTCCGAAGCGAAGAAGGGGGAAGAGGCGTGGTGCTGAGAGTCTACCGCTATTTCCGTGGAGCGAAGCCGCACAGCCGCTGCCGGAGAGCGCTGCCTTCTTCTTGGACAATTTGGATTCTAAAAACAACCACCGTGAGTACCTAAACTAGGGGAAATCGAACCACAATTGAAGGAACTGGGAAAAGAAAGGAATTGGACTAAAAAATGCATTACAATTCGGTACTGAAACGGGAAGGTCTAACAGGAAGTCAACCTTCCTTTTTTTGTAATTTGAACAAAGCAAAGACAAAGTAAACTAGAGTTTTGAAAATCATTTTAAAGGAGTGGATTTCATCATCTAAAATAGGTGAACCCCCCCTTCGGCAGCAGAAGGAGAAGGGGGTGCTTTCTTTGGATTGTTGTATCCTGCAGAAGTAAGTTTAAAACAAAGTAATTTTCCACCGTCCTGACCCAGGGAGCGGGGTGTCAGGACTGACGTTTGAAGCTCATTGACCAGGACAGAAGCTGTTTGACAGATAGTTAAAAGAAGGAAAAAAAGCTGCGATTCCACTGTTTCTTTTTGCAACTTAAAAATAACAACGATTGACAAAGTATCTAAAAGTAAAAGAAACTTTGGGGCTGGATTTGTAACAGAAGTTTTGCCTCTAGGGGGAGATAGTGAAACTGTAACTAGGGATTTTCCAGCCGTTACAGTATAACCTGTGGGAATTGAATGGTGACCTTGAAGGACAATGTACTCAGAAATGTTGTTGTGCGCTTTTCTCAAAACAAATGCTCTACTGGAGGAATTCCATGAGGGAATGAATTTGATGACTGACTTGGTTGGGAATCTTAAGCAGACTGTGGGAAATCTTGGACAGGCAGTAGAAAAAAGTATGGAGTTTACACAGGATGTATACCAAGATTGTGCCTTGTTAGAACAGATGAAAGAAGAGGATTCTGCTGAACCTTGGGAGTCAGAAATGGAGCCACAGACGGAGGTTGCGGCCCTGCAGGAACATGAATCTTTGGAATTGGCAACTGGCTTTCAAAAAAATCAGACTCGGAAAGAAGAAGCTTGGATTGGACTGGAAATGGGGGGTTGGATTGACCCCCCTGAGCAGGGACATATGGACTTTCCGAGTCTGGTAGTGGACTGTGAGAGGCTTGGAGATATGGGGATTCCAAAGTCTGGAGGGGCTTTGAAACATGCTTTTAAGTACTACATGGAGCTCAGTTTGGACTTTGGAAAAGGGACCTTTTGGTTGGAAGGAGGCAAAAGCATTATTAAATTGGAGATCACACGAGTGAAAAGAAAATATGAAGAAAAACAGTGGAAGGGACGTGGAAGAGATTTAAGAGCCTCGGATATAAGATCACCAGGTTAATGTGCCAGTTTAATGGGATAAATGGACTGACAAACCCGGGACCTGGGGGATGGGACGTTGGATGATGATTTTCTTTTTCTTTTTTTTCTTTTTTACTATTAGGATTATCCTACATAATTGATGAATACTAGATGGATGTATGAAATGAAACTGCTTGGCTCTGGTATAAAAGTTTAAGGGATAAGGAAAGAATATATATATATATATATATATATATATATATATATATATATATATATATATATATATTATTAATTAAAGGTTTTAAACAATATAACACCATACACATACACAACCCAAAAGCAATAAAAAACACCATCACCAAAGTGAGAAAAAAACATACAAAAAAAGAAAAAACAACCGACAAAAAATCATATGAAAGACATAAAACATAGTTAAACTTCATAAACCAAGTTTCCATAACCCTCTTTTCTGACTCCCTCACATCTCCCTTTTCTGTATTCCCATTTATAAAATCATGTTCAGCAGTACTTCACCTTCTCTCAAAACTTATTTTAAATTATACGTTTCAACTATTATGTCTCCAGTTTGCCCTTTGTTATCAAATATTTGAATATTTAAGCTTGACATAATATTATTCAAAATTCACCTTTGTTCTTATAGTTCAGTTATTTTCATGCTCCTTTCCGCTAAATCACTAATGCTATGTTATCTTAATATCCTGCATCATTCTAGCATTCATAGAATTTACAATACTTTTGCAAATAGTCCTTAATTTTTTTCCAGTCCTCTTCCACTGTCTCTTCTCCGAGGTCTCGGATTCTGCCAGTCATTTCTGCCAGTTCCATGTAGTCTATCAGTTGCATCTGCCATTCTTCCAGGGTGGGCAAATCTTGTGTCTTCCAATGTTTTGCGATGAGTATCCTTGCTGCTGTTACTGCATACATAAAAAAGGTTCTGTCCTTCTTTAACACCATTTGGCCAACAGTGCCCAAAAGAAAGGCCTCTGGTTTCTTAGGGAAGGTATATTTAAATACCTTTTTCAGTTCATTATATATCATTTCCCAGAAAGCCTTAATTCTGGGACACGTCCACCAAAGGTGAAAGAATGTTCCCTCAGTTTCTCTACATTTCCAACACTTATTGTCTGGCAAATGATATATCTTTGCAAGCTTGACTGGGGTCATGTACCACCTGTAAATCATTTTCATAATATTTTCTTCCAGGGCATTACATGCCGTGAATTTCACACCGGTGGTCCATAACTGTTCCCAGTCAGCGAACATAATGTTATAGCCAATGTCTTGCGCCCATTTTATCATAGCTGATTTAACCGTTTCATCCTGGGTATTCCATTTTAACAGCAAGTTATACATTCTTGAAAGTACCTTAGTTTTTGGTTCTAACAGTTCTGTTTCTAGTTTCGATTTTTCCACCTGGAAGCCTATTTTTTTGTCCTTATTAAAAACCTCCCTGATCTGACCATAGTGTAGCCAATCCCGCACTTTATCCTTCAGTTTCTCAAAACTCTGCAATCTCCATGTATCTCCATCTTTTTCTACTATCTCCCAATATTTTGGCCAGTTGGCCTCCATATTGAGTCTTTTCTGAGCCTTAGCTTCCATTGGTGACAACCACCTTGGGGTCTTACTTTCTAATAAATCTTTATATCTTGTCCAGACATTAAACACTGCCTTCCTGACAATATGGTTCTTGAAAGCTTTGTGAGCTTTAACCTTGTCGTACCACAGATATGCATGCCACCCAAATACATTGTTGAACCCTTCCAAATCCAAAATATCAGTGTTCTCTAGAAGTAGCCAATCTTTCAACCAGCAGAAAGCTGCTGATTCATAATACAGTTTCATGTCTGGCAGGGCAAACCCCCCTCTTTCTTTAGCATCAGTTAGTATCTTAAATTTTATTCTGGGCTTTTTGCCCTGCCAGACAAACCTAGAGATATCTCTCTGCCACCTCTTGAAACATTCCATCTTGTCCACAATCTGCAAGGTCTGAAACAAAAACAACATTTTTGGCAATACATTCATCTTTATAGCAGCAATTCGACCCAACAAGGAAAGCTTCAGTTTTGACCAAATTTCTAAGTCCTTTTTGATTTCTGACCAACATTTTTCATTGTTATCTTTAAATAAATTCAAATTTTTAGCCGTCATATTAACCCCTAGGTATTTCACCTTTTTAACCACATTTAAATCTGTCTCCTTCTGAAACCTTTCTTTTTCTAAAGTTGTCAAGTTTTTTTCCAAAACCTTAGTTTTCTGCTTATTTAATTTAAATCCCGCCACCCGACCAAATTCTTGAATCAATTCTAACACCCTTTTCATACTAGATTCTGGCTCCTGTAATGTCAAAACCAAGTCATCTGCAAAAGCTTTAAGTTTGTACTGTTTAGCTCCGACCTGAATTTCTTCAACCAACCGGTCCCCTCTGATCATGTTCAGGAGCACCTCCAGGACCGAAATAAATAACAGTGGGGAGATAGGGCAACCCTGTCGTGTTCCTTTCTCAATCTTAAACTCTTCTGTCACCACATTATTAACTATCAATTTTGCCTTTTGTTCTGAGTAAATTGCTTCTATACCGCTTTCAAACCCCTGTCCCACTCCCATCCCTTTAAGATTTTTCTTCATAAAATTCCATGAGATATTGTCAAAGGCCTTCTCCGCATCAATAAAGATCAATACTGCTTTTGTATTGGTGTTCATTTGCAAAAGTTCCAAAATGTCAATAATGTTCGTTGTATTGTCAGACAAATGTCTACCTGGGAGAAAGCCTGCCTGGTCTTTGTGAATCACTTCATTTAACACTCTTTTTAATCTATTTGCTAAAATATCTGCAAAAATTTTGTAATCCACATTTAAAAGGGAGATGGGACGGTAGTTCTTGAGTTGTGTCTTTTCAGTTTCAGATTTAGGTATCAGTGTGATGAAAGCTTCCTTCCACGACTCCGGTGCCTTCTTCCCCTCCATAATCTCATTGCAAACCTCTTTCAATGGTTGAATCAGATAGTCTTTCAAAGTCTTATAATACTTGGAGGTAAGCCCATCCGGCCCTGGAGATTTGCCCAGTTGCATATTCTGAATGGCACCTTCAATCTCTTGTTCTGTTATTTTATAGTTCAATATTGTCTTATTTTCTTGAGATAGTTTTGGTAACCCGTTGTTTCTTAGAAATTGGTCTATCTCAGTCTCTTTTTGCGGCCCTTGGATATAAAGTTGTTTAAAGTATCTCTGGAAACATTTTCTGATCTCCACAGGGTTCTGAATATTTCTCCCTTCAACCTCTAGGTTCGTAACCGTATTCAATTTTTGCCTCTTTTTCAACTGCCATGCTAGCAGTTTTCCACATTTATTTGCCGATTCAAAAGTCCTTTGTTTCATTTGTTTGATTTTCCATTCAACTTCCTGATTTATCAATTTTGAATATTGTGCTTGATAGAGTTTAATTTCTCTCAGAATCTCCTGTGACTTTGGTTTCAGTCTCAACTTTTTCTCTCCTTCTTTTATTTTCTCCAAGATCTTATCTTTTTTCTCATTCTGAGCTCTTTTCTTTATCGTATTCTGTTGTATCAGAAACCCCCTCATAACCGCCTTACTTGCGTCCCAGATTACTTTTTTTTCCACTGTAGTTTTCAAATTTATTTCAAAATAGTCACTCAGAGTCTTTTGGGCCTTCTTAACAATCTCCTGGTCTCTTAATAAGGTGTCATTCATCTTCCATCTAAAGGAGCCGGTTGTAGTTAGTCTCATTTCCATCTTTACTGCGTTATGGTCGGAGCAGGTTTTTGGGCAGATTTCCACCTTTCTAGTCTTAGGTGCCAGTCCTCTATTTATCCAGATTTGGTCGATTCTTGTCCATGTCATTTTGGCTTCAGAGAAGAATGTCCCCTCTCTTCCCAAGGGGTTCTTTGTCCTCCAAATGTCCACCAAGTCCATATTGTCAGTTAGTTCAAAAAAGGTTTTTGGCAGTCTGCCCTCTTTTGTTATACTTTGATTTTGGGCTTTGTCCATGTTCGTAGACACCACCCCATTCATATCTCCCATCATAATGATGTTGTTATAGTCCATAAAGTCCAACATTGCCTCATGCAGCTTCTTGTAAAATTCCGATTTCCCCTCATTCGGTGCGTAAATTCCCAAAATTAAAAATTTTCCCCCTTGTGTTTGCACTTCAATTGCCAAAATTCTTCCTTGCTCATCTTTAAAAAGGAATTTTGGTGACAGGCTCTCCTTTGCATATATCACAACTCCTCTCTTCTTCACTCGGTCCGATGAAATAAATTCTTGACCTAGTCTCTTATTAATTAACACTTTTCTGTGGAGCCTGATCACATGTGTTTCCTGCAGACAGATAATATCTAATTGTTCCTTTATTAATAAATGAAAGATCCTCCTCCTTTTTTCCGGGGAATTACAGCCGTTAATATTCCAACTTAAAAGCTGCAGAGACATCCTGGACAGTTCTATTCTCCCTTTTGTGGTGGTGTCTCTTTCTCCTGGTCTTCAGGCCCCGAAGGTGTAGGTAACAATTTTGGTAGCACAGAACCTGAGGCTCCCAGTTCTTCTACAGTCCCTTTCTGAAGGTCTTCTCCGTGATCACTCAAAAACTTTTCCTTATCTTCAGCTGTTTTGATTTTCACTTTCTTCCCTCTAAAGGTAAAAGATAGTCCCTGGGGGAATTCCCACCTAAAAGCGATTGTGTTGCTTCTCAGCAATTTAACAAGGTCTGCGTAGCAAGATCTAAGTTCCAGTAGATGTTTCGGAATATCTTTGTAGATTTCCACTCTCAAATCCTGAATTTCAAGTGATTTTTGGAAATGTGCACTCAGTATTTTATCTCTTTCCTCCTTCGTTCTCAAAGAAATCAGGCAGTCTCTGGGCCTGCCCTTCTTCACTACTTTTCCAAGTCTGAATGCACTTACAATTTTAAAATCTTTATCTTCTTCCAAAGGCCAAAATTTTGTAAATTCTTTTGTCAAGTAATCAATTAAGTCCCCTTTTTCAAGTTCTGGGACTGACCTCAATCTCAAATTATTCTCCTTGCTTCGTAATTCTATCATAGACAGATAGGCCTGATGTTCACCAATCTGCTTGCGCATGGGTTTAACTTCCTCTTGTACGGCCTCTGCTTTCTGTTTAGCCTCCTCAGCTATTTTACGATTTTCTGTGGTAGCTTCAAATAACTTCCCAATTGATTGTGCGTTTAAAGCCACTTGTTGGGTTAGATTGTTAACACTAGCTGTGTTTTGATCAATTTTGGAAGATTGTTCAGATACTTGCCTGCTCAGGCCTTCCAATTTTTCAAAAATTTTATCAAGTACTGAGGGGGAATCCCCTCCTGCAGCCATTCCTTCTGGTCTGGCTTGCTCTAATTCTTCCTCTTTCCTTTCTTAGGAAAGAATATAATGGTTAAGAGAAGTTATTAAAAATAAGATTTAGGTTAAGGTTTTTATAGGACAATGAGGAGAATAGAGTAAGGTAATGTAATGAAAGATTGGAATAGGGTAAAAACTTGATGGTAAGGATTTGCTGAACTAACAAATTGAACTGGAATACAAAAAAGGGAGGTATGAGGAGGTCTGGGAAAATAAGTGTATGGAAGATATGTTATGAAAATTAATGTGTTTTTAACTGTTTTTATTTTGTATGTTTTTCTTTTTTGTATTTTCTTATTATTTTTCATTTTTCTTGTTATAATTTGGAAAACTCTAATAAAATATCTTTTTTTAAAAAAGAACATGGCTCTCTATCAAGGGCTGTTTCAGACTCAGGCTGTGGCTATGGCTGTTGCTCTGGTTCTGGCTCTGGCTCTTTCTCAGGCTCTGGTTCTGAATGAGGGCTTGGTTCTGGCACTGATTCAGGGTCTTGCTCTGGCTCTGGCACTCTATCAAGGACTGTTTCAGACTTAGGCTGTGGCTCTGGCTCTGTTTCCATTCTTACAATGGAATGTACACAAAACAATAATCCTTTCTATATAAATTTTCCAATACATTCTGAAAACATAATAAATCCTTAATTGTTGTCCACCTCCTTTTAGTTCCTTTATCACTCGAATGCTAGCACGGAGTCAAAACTGTTATTGTATTTTTGAACATATCTTGTATAACCATCCCATTTTTCTGCAAATTTTTGCTTTGAGATTCCTCTGAGTTTGCTAGTCAATTGAGCCGTCTCCACCAATTCCTGTAATTTGATTTGCCAATCTGTTATTTTTGGAGCCTCATGATCTTTCCATCCCTTGGCCACAAGTATACGAGCTGCTGCGGTTGCATACAAGAATACCTCTCTTAGATTTTTTGGCATCTCTTTATCTAAAATACTTCATAGAAATGCCTCCGTTTTTTTCGTAAAAGTTATCCCCATCATCTTTTTTAATTCATCGTATATTCCCCCCCCCAAAAAAAAATCTTAATCTTTTCACACGTCCACCACATGTGGCTCATGTCACCGTTATTTCCTCCACATCTCCAACAAGCATTCGCCAATTTTTTATACATTCTTGATCATCTGGAAGGAGTGAGGTACCACCTATGAGCCATTTTCATCATGTTCTCTCTTATATTATAGCTGGCTGTAAATTTCAAATTTACATTCCATCAGTTTCCCCCATCTTTTAGCATAATTGGACGGCCCACATCTTGGGCCCACTTTATCATTGAAGTCTTAACCTCCTCATCCATTACTTTGTAGTCTAAAAGAAGTCTATACATTTTTGCGATTATTTTGGTTTTACTATTCAGTAGTTCTCTTTCAAATCTTGAAGGCTCCTTTTCAAAACCTATCTGCTCATCCTGTCTGAACACTTCATTCACCTGGAAGTAATCTAGCCAACTAGAAAAGTGATCTTTTATTTTCTCATAACTTATCAATATTAGTTCACCTTCCTCCCTGTTACAATATTGAAGCAATGCAGCCACGAGCTGCTGGTAGCTTGAAAACAAAACATAATGGGAATGTTGGGACTGTTCCGTGGGAAACAGAGGGACAGTCAATTCATAGTGCAGAGGGCACCGGAATTAACTCAGAGTGTAATATGAGCTGGACAGGAAGTGTTTGTTCTCTCTCGACTGCAGGAGTATGAAGAGAGCAGTCATGTTTTCTGTAATGCTGCAAAGACAGAAATAAAGGCATGTAAATACGTTTCTGTCTATCTCTTTCCCCTGCCCGGGGGGGGGGGGGGCGGCAGGAAAGAGGGGGGGTGTTCTTCTCACGCTGAGAAGGATCGCCTATCGCGACCTCTGCCTGGATCTTGCCGGGAAAGCAGACAGGGAGGTCAACAGGAGACCAAGCCGGGTGCCTGGGAGAGTTGCCAGTTTCTCCTGATAAAGGCTTGATTTCCGACATCTGGTAGCATGTAACCGATGGTTTTGATCCATGAAAGCAACAAGAGAGGTTGATGGATCGTACTTCATCCTCTTCAAGGAGATAAGGAAGATATGGTAGCGTGCGGATGGAAGCTACAAGGACGGCTGAGCACCAGAGGAGGTGTTTTTGCTGAGCAACGGATTCCCTCAAGGTATGGTGATTTTATGGCTGTGAGAGTGAACGCGAGTTGAAGCATTCTTCGGTTCACTGAGTGTCTGCTTTTGGATGAAAACAGCACTGAGAGAAAGCCACATTCTTCGCATTCCTGAGTCTTGATAAGCCAGTTGCTAAGCAACGAAACGTCAGTAAAGTGGAAAGTTACTAGCCAACGGAAAAGGGGCTGGGACTGTGAAAGGCTGGAAAAACACTGGCAAAAATTCCAGCGTTTGTTTTGTCTGCTATCTCACTGCTCTTGGAGGGACTTTCAAAACAGCCTGCGTTTAGCTGCAAAGTGCAACGCAGTGAACAGCCAATAGACTCTTGGAATTTTACAGGTTTGAGAGTGAGAGCTGAGGCTTGGATTCAAAATGGATACCAAGAAGGGGGGAGGCTTACCTTACCCACCTCCACTGACTAATGACAATTATTCCTCATGGTCTGTAAAGATGAAAGCCCTGCTTCAGAATCAGAGGATTTTGGGGGTGATTGATAACCCCATCCCTGCTGCACCAACGCCAGGTTGGAATTCACAGAATATGAAAGCCAGGACGGCCATAATTCTGTGTATCTCAGATGATCAACTCGTGCATATTCAGGATTTGGAATACGCGCGTGAGATTTGGCAAACGCTGCGTAGAATACATCAGAGAGATGCTGGTTCTTCAGCGTTGCTGCATTTTGAAAAACTGACCAATTTGAGGCTAGCGCCTGATGGAGATGTACGAGCGCATCTGACAGAGATGAAATTCTTACGCCAGCAGATGGCGGAATGCAATTTCCCTCTACAGGAAGAGATATTCTGCTTCATGATTATTAACAGCCTTAATCGGACTTATAAAACAGTTGCAAGTCAGCTGGGTTCTCTACCTGCTCAAGATCTTATGACGGAGAGAATTTGTGCCGTGCTTCTCAATGAGAAAGACAGACTTGCTGCAATAGATGTCAAAGACAGGGGGAGAGAAGCTCGGAGTTCAAGCACCCCCGCTGCTATTGCAAGTGAAGAACAGGCTGTTTTTCTGAACGTCGTCCGTTGTTTCAATTGTGGACAGACTGGGCATCTTCAGCGGAATTGTAAGAAGCCACGTCAACAGAAAGGAGCTAAGGGGAGCTCTGCAAAGCCTGAGGCGTCAGGCAAAAGTCGTACCAAGTCCCAGGTGAAACCTGCAAAAGCATTGCTGTCAACAAAAGCCGCATTTTCAACGGAGAACGCTTTTGTTCTTGACACGGGATGCACGCAACACATGACGTCGCACAGAGATCTGTTTTCAACGTTTAAGAATCAAAGCTTCACTGTGAAACAGGCCAATGGCCAGGAGCTGAAAGCGACCGGGTTTGGAACTGTGTATCTTGAGAGTCTGAACTTGACTATTAACAATGTGTATTTGGTTCCTGATTTAAAGTTCAATCTGCTGAGTGTTTCGCAGATCACAAAGAAAGGGCTGACTTTGTCCTATGATAGAGAAAGCTGCAAAATCTTCAAAGATGGAGAGCTGTATCTTTCTGCCAGAGAGAAAGATGGACTGTATTTGTTGACTTTTGATAAAAGTGATTGCATAAATTGTAATGCATCTGAATCTAACATGATTTCTCTTCCAGGTATGACGAAGGACGTCAAGAAGGCGACCGAGTTTGACAGGGCATTTCAGCGAGTGTATGCTGATGTGATTGGTAGTCTAGCACCATCTAGAGGCAATGCAAGATATTATCTTGTGTGTGTGGATTATTTCTCTCATTATGTGTGGGTATATATATTGCAGAAACCACAAGAAGCCTTAGAAAGGTTTAAAGAGTTTTGTGACAAGGTTAAAAATGTTCATGATGCTAACATTGATTGTCTTTTCACAGATGAAAAGCCAGTTTTTCTTTTACAGGATTTTCAGGATTTCCTGGATAAGAAAGGGATAAGGCACAAGACAGCTGTTTCAGCAGATGCATGGAACGAAAGTGTCTGTGTGCAAGTGAACAAAGAATTGCAAAATGGCATGAAGGCGCAATTGCTGAGTTCACATTTGCCACATGAGTATTGGGCGGAGTCGTTAATGTGTTTTTGTTACACTTGGATGAGAAAGGTTTCAAAAGATTTAGGAAGTTCTCCGTTTGAAAAGCTATTCCACAGAAAACCTTCTGTTGTCCATTTTAAGGTTTTTGGGTCTCATGTAAAGACTGAAGCTCCAGGTGGAGTAAAGAATGCTAGAGGCATTTTTGTGGGTTATGAAAAGGGTCTCTACAGAGTAATTTTGTCTGAATCTGGTCAGGTGATTCTCACAAAATTTCTAGAGAGTGCTCCTGAACAGGAGAGAGTAATTGTTCCCACATTTCCCACAGAGGACAATTCAGATGATGATGGTGATTTTACTGATTACAGTGGTACTGAGAGTAACAGTGATAGCTCGGAGAGCTCAGTTGACACAGTCATTGAGAGGAAGTCTCACACAATGGCTAGACCTTCACAGGTGAAGGATGAACCACTGTTTACTATTGGAACTGGTTCTCCAAAGAGTCCTGAGACTGAACCAGTGAGCAGAGGGGATCAGCACCTCATACGCAGGTCTGAGAGAGTTACAAAGGGTGTACCACCCAAGAGGTATTCAAAAGAGTTTGCTAACTCAGCTGTTGCATGTGTTACTATTGTTGACAACTCAAGACAGGTTGAAGCTGTGTCTAAGTCAGAGACAAAGACACAACAGAGAGTTGCTAAGCGTAACACTACATTCCCTAGCCAAGGAAATGCAGATGCACTCATTCCTTGGACGTCAGACAACCAGAGAGGTACACTGGGGAAACCAGTGGCGGGTAGTTCCAAGGGTGGAACTGAAACAACAGGGGAGTGTTATATGTATAGCAACTGTTTGTTTTCTTCTCTGGATCACGCTTTACTCGCAGCGCACATTGATTCATATGGGGGAGTATGTTACGATATTGAAGAAATGCAGCTGCGAGCTGCTGGTAGCTTGAAAACAAAACATAATGGGAATGTTGGGACTGTTCCTTGGGAAACAGAGGGACAGTCAATTCACAGTGCAGAGGGCACCGGAATTAGCTCAGAGTGTAATATGATCTGGACAGGAAGTGTTTGTTCTCTGTCGACTGCAGGAGTATGAAGAGAGTAGTCATGTTTTCTGTAATGCTGCAAAGACAGAAATAAAGGCATGTAAATACGTTTCTGTCTATCTCTTTCCCCTGCCCGGGGGGGGGGCAGGAAAGAGGGGGGTGTTCTTCTCACGCTGAGAAGGATCACCTATCGCGACCTCTGCCTGGATCTTGCTGGGAAAGCAGACAGGGAGGTCAAAAGATGTTCCAAATATCTTTTGTATTTTCCATTTTCCCCATACCTTATATATAGCATTTCTTATATATAGCTATATATAAGGTATGGGGAAATGGAAAATACAAAAGATATTTCGAACATCTTTTGACCTCCCTGTCTGCTTTCCCGGCAAGATCCAGGCAGAGGTCGGAAATCAAGCCTTTATCAGGAGAAACTGGCAACTCTCCCAGGCACCTGGCTTGGTCTCCTGTTGACCAATGCCTTTCACGTAGCCACCTTAGCAGGACCACCCATCATACTTGGAATGTGTTGGCTGGCACTGCACGACCCAGTAGTAGGGTGGCATCAGCGGACAGTCACCTTTGGGTCGGCCCACTGTGTAGAGCACTGCCATGGAGGGGAAAACCTGAGGATGGCAATAGCCAGGGTGGCAGGGATGGCAGTAGGGGGAAAGGGGAAGGTACCACCTCAGTATGCGGACTTGGAAGAAGTCTTCAGCGAGAAGGAGGCGGATCGGCTACCCCCCCCAGGCCCTTTGACTGCCAGATCAACTTACTCCCAGACGCTCAGCTGCCAGTAGGTAAGCTGTACGCCATGTCAGATAGGGAGATGCAGGAATTGCGGAAGTTTATTGACAAGAACCTGAAGCGAGGGTTCATAAGGGAATCAAGGGCGGTGGGGGGTAGTCCAGTGTTCTTTGTGGACAAGCGAGACTCCAAGGAGCCCAGGCTCGTAGTGGATTACCGTGGATTGAACAGGGTGTTGGAACCAGTGACCTTCCCAATGCCCAGAATTGATGACATCTTAGCCAGGGTAAGGAAGGGGAAGATTTTTACCAAGCTGGACCTTCGGGGGGCGTACAACTTGATAAGGATGAGGGAGGGGGATGAATGAAAAACCACCATGTTCACCCCTCTGGGAGCCTTTGAGTACTTAGTTATGCCCTTCGGACTCCAATCAGGCTCTTCCACATTTCAAAGTTTCATGCACCATGTGTTGGGGTCCCTGCTCTACAAGAATTGTGTAGCTTTCCTGGACGACGTCCTAATCTACTCAGAGAACGAGGAGCAGCATGTAAAAGACGTCAGGGAAGTGCTGAGGAGACTGCAGGAGCACCAGCTGTGGGTCAAACTGGAGAAGTGCCAATTCCACGCTCGAGAGGTGGAGTTCCTTGGCTATCGGTTGTCGGACAAGGGCTTGGCCATGGACCCGGGCAAGTTGCAGGCAGTGCTAGAATGGAAGCCTCCCAAGAACAGGAAGGACGTACCGAGGTTCTTGGGGTTTGGAAATTTCTACAGGAAGTTCATCAAGAACTTCGCCCATCTAACGGCACCCATAACGGATTGTCTCAGTAGTAAGAAGAAGTTCGAATGGACGGAAGAGGCCCAGCGGTCTTTTGAAAAGCTTAAGAGGGCTTTCGCGTCGGAAGAGCAGCTTCTACATGTAGATCTGCGGAAGCCGATGAGGCTAGAGACGGATGCATCAGACAGAGCGGTAGGAAGCATATTGCTCCAGCTGGGAGATGGGGGACAGTGGAAGCTGTGTGCCTTTTTTTCCAGGAAGCTGAACAAGTCAGAGCAAAATTACACGGTGTATGATCGGGAAGTGTTGGCAATTCACGAGGCCTTTAGACGCTGGAGACATTTTCTAATAGGGGCACAGCACAAAATCCAGGTGTGTACTGACCACAAGAACCTGGAATATTGGAGAACGGCGAGAGTACTGAACCAACGACAGGTGCGGTGGGCACAGGAGTTTTCCAAGTTTAATTTTGAGATTAGGTACGTGCCTGGGAAGGAAAACTTCAGAGCAGATGCCCTCTCCCGCAAGCCCGAATACTCGGAAGGGGAGGGAGGGCCAGAAGTACGTTATGTCATACCCGAGGACCGATGGGTGTGTGGGGGAGTGTTAGTAGGGAGGCAAGAGCTGGCCGGTTTGACGAGGGATGACCAGTATGCACAAACCAAGCTTAGGGAAATCCGAAGTAACGAGGAAGATCAGGGGGGATTTGAAGTAAAGGATGGGGCATTGTACTATAAGGGTGCATTGTACATACCTGAGGGGGATTTGAGGAGCAGAATACTCAAACAACTACATGACAACCCCACGGTGGGACATTTTGGGCAACACAAAACAATGCTACTGGTCACCAGGCAGTTTTGGTGGCCACGGGTGAGGGAAGATGTGAAGGAATACGTACGCGGGTGCCAGCGCTGCCAGAGAGCTAAGGGGGAGAGGGCAGCACCCGCGGGGTTACTGGAGCCCTTACCCACACCAGAGAGACCATGGGAGGTGGTATCAATTGATTTTATGACTGATTTACCCAAGGCCAGGGGGAAAACGGCAGTAATGGTGGTAGCTGACTTAATGACCAAAATGTGCCATTTTATTGCGTGCTCGCATGCGGTGTCTGCAGAAGAAACAGCCAAACTGTTTGTAGAGCATGTTTTCAGGTTGCATGGCGCCCCCTTGAGGATTTTATCCGACAGAGGCTGGCAATTTACGTCCAGATTCTGGAGGAAGCTGATGAGTCTACTGGACGTCGAGGTGAGTTTCTCGACGGCACGACACCCAGAAACCAACGGACAAGCAGAGAGAGCTAACAGCATACTTCAACAATACCTACGCTGCTAAGTCAACGAGAGGGAGAATGATTGGGTGGACAAATTAGCGCTGGCTGAGTTTGCATACAATAACGCGGAACATGTGTCCACGGGGATGAGTCCGTTTATGGCGAATTACGGGTGTCACCCCAGGGCTTTCCCCGGGGGAGGGGAGGGAAGGTGGAGTGTTCCCGCGGCTGAACAATTTGTGGAAGAGATGGAGGCTTTACACCAACAGCTTAAGATCAACCTGGAAAGGGCAAAGGAAGAGTACAAGAGGCAGGCAGATAAGCACCGCAGAGAGGGGGAAAACATAAGAGTGGGAGACCAGGTGTGGTTGTCTACCAAAGGGTTACCGTTCAAAGGAGGGTGTAAGAAACTACGGCCCAAGAGATTAGGACCGTTCGAAGTAGCCCAGCAAGTAAATTCGGTGGCCTTTAGGCTCAAATTGCCATCTCACATGAAACTGCACCCAGTGTTCCACAGGTCCTTACTCTCACCGTTCAGGGAGGGGAGGGAATTTCTTGGTCAGCAAAGTGAAACACCCTTGCATCCACAGATGGAGGAAAGGGAACTCAGTGGCCATGCAGCTGAAATTCTCGATTCCAGGTGGAGAGGAGGGCGAGTGGAATACTTGGTGGCGTGGGAGGGGGAGTCAGAAGAGGGAAACGCATGGGTCCCAGCAGAAGAGATTGGTGATGAGTATCTGCAGGAGGAGTTTCATAGCAGGTATCCGAGAAAGCCCAAACCACCCGAGAGGTTCTGGGGGGAGCAATTTGGCACCACCGATGAGGAGGAAGAGTTTTTGGGGTTTCCCGCCTCCGAAGAGGAGGAAGAGGAATTATCAGAAGGAGAAGAATTTGACTGGGGAGATTGGGGAGCGAGAAGAGACAGCAGTGTATGGAGAGAGGTACTTGAATCATCAGATGGAGGGGGAGTTCCTTCCGGGGGTTTCCTGCATCACCGTCCAAGGAACGGACGGGGGAGGGGGAGGGTCCTGGGAGGGAGGTGGATGTCAGGGAACTGACATCGGAGCAGAGTGGAGAGGCTAGGCTCCCAGATTCTGCCGGAGAGGGAACCAGTAAGGGAAGAGAGAGAACGTCCTCTGGGGAAGGAAGTCCAGGTGACACCAGGAAGAAGGGAGAGGCAGAGAGCACTTCGGAGGGGAGGCTCCAAGACGCTTCCAGTGAAGTCAGTGAGGAGAGTGGAGGACCACCGCTTGGCACGCCCACTCTGCGCAGAAGGCTTCCGCACAGAGAGGCGAGGAGGAGGTTGTCCGTTAAGGAATTCTTATGCTGGAGGAAATTTAGGAGACACCCACTGACGGATTCTACCAGCGACTGAGGCAGCTGCGCAAAAGGGCTGCTCAGCCAGGGAAAGACGCAACCACCCCTAAGCAGTTGGAACAGCTGGAGGTTTACACACAAGCAACCCCAATTCCCATGATAACTCTCTTGCACGATGTAGCTTAATCTGCAAGTACTTGGTTCTTTGCTTGCAACTCTCTGAGTTCAGCAAAGCCAAACACGATCTATTGTCTTGATACACTTGTACAGGACATTTCACAGAAACTCTGATGTCCTTAAACAGTTGCATCAATCATTCACAATCCATGAGTGAAAATGACAGAGCATTGAGTTCTGCTTCACAGGAACTTAGGCTTACTGTCGTCTGCTTCCTGCACAACCAGTCAAACAGGCAGTGGTTGTACATGTAGCATACTCCAGAAGTGCTAGTACCATCCGTGGTGTCACTTCCAAAACTTGCATCTGCAAAGATTTCAAGACCTCCAGTCTTCTGACTGGTGAACCTCAGCCTGTAGTGCAAAGTCCCTTTCAAATAGCGGGCTATGCGCTTCAGAGCTTTCCAATCCTGAACAGTAGGATTGTTAGCATGTCTGCTAAGCAGGTTAGTGCTTACAGCTATGTCGGGTCTTGAACATCTAGCAATGAAATTCAACTTGCCTAGAATGCATCTGTACAGCGTAGTGTCAGAAAACACTTCAGCAGTACTGTCTACCTGGTAACCTGCCACCATCGGTGTGTCTGCTGGGTTTGCATCAACCAAATTCAACCTGGTTAATACATCAGCAATTTTCTGTGTTTGGTGTACCAGAAAATTACCTGCTTGGTCCCTCTCCACCTGCAGAGAAAGATAGTTGGATACCTCACCAAGATCCTTCATGTCAAAGTGCTCCTTCAGCTGAGCTAGTGTGCTTTGATAAAAAGCCTGATTCTTCCAAAACATCAGAAGATCATCAACAAAACATAAACAATACAGTTTGTTTTGCCCCTCCTCCTTGACAAACACACATGGATCAGCTTTGCCCTGGTGAAAACCTAGAGAAAGCAATGTCTCAGTGAGCTTTGTGTTCCAACACCTGGCACTCTGCTTGAGACCATATAAGGATTTCCGCAGTTTACAGACCATTCCCTTCTGTATCTGCATCCCATCAGGTGGAAGCATGTACAGCTCCTCCCCCAAAATCCCGTACAAAAAAGCTGTATTAATGTCATGATGGGAAACATGCAGTTTCTCCTCCGCAGCGATCTTGAGCATCAGCCGAATGCTCTCATATTTGACTGTGGGTGAATAGGTCTCGTGGTAATCCTGTCCTGGTACCTGTGAAAAACCTCTGGCAACCAATCTGGCTTTGTGTCTGACAACCTTGCCATTCTGGTCTGTCTTGGCCTTGAAGACCCATTTGCTGCCAACCAGTCTCATTCCTGGGACGACCGGTACCAGTTCCCAAGTTTGGTTCCTATTCAAGGAATCAACTTCAGCCTTCATGGCATTAAGCCAAGGCTCAGCATCTTTAGAGGTTAACTCCTGAACTCCCCGCCCCGATCAGTAAAGAGACAGCCAATACGTTTACCGTGAACATTCTCCAACCAAGCACAGAATGCCTTGAACTTAGGAAACGCTTGCGATTTCTGCTCGAGCATAAACACATGAATGTACCTGGAAAAAGAATCAATTCGAACCATGAAGTACCTTGCTCCACCCAAAGAGGGCGCAAGTGGACCAACCAGGTCTGCGTGCACTAGCTGGTAGGGTTTGGAAGCCTGCCTGCTAGACTCCTTGCCTTTTGGAGCAACCTTCACCTTGTTCTCTGCACAAGATACACATTTCATGTGAAACTTACAGGGTTTGATGTTCAAACCCTCAACCATCTCTGGCATCTTGGCCAGTGCCTTCCAAGAGAGGTGACAAAACCTTCTGTGTGCATCGTGAATGCATCCTGCATGAAGAACTTTGTTAGTTTGTGCAACACAACAAGAATCAGCATTAGACACAGCAACAGCACCATTGTCATCATAAGTTATACAGAACAAACCATCTATAAACTTTGCATGCAAAATGTCCTCTTTGCCTTTTCTGATGACACAGACGCTCCTCTTGAAGGAAATCTCAAAACCACGCCCAGTAAGGTGTGGGACACTGAGCAAATTGTCTGCAGCACCTGGAACATATAGTACATCTTTGATGGTAGTGTGCAGACTTGCCAGTCTCACAGTCCCTTCTCCTGCAATTCGCAACGTCTTTCCATCAGCCAGGTGGATCTCACCTTCTTGAGGTTTGAAGGAGATAAAGAGATGGCGGTCTTTTGAGACATGGCGGGTACACCCCGAATCAATAACAAACCTGCCCTGGGCCTTTGGAGCAGTCTTTCTGGCAAGCAAAACCTTGTTTTCCACCGGCGTGGGCTTTTGCAGCTTGCCCCCCTGCTCCTGGCCATCAGACATGCCTTTAGCCTTTGGTGAAGCTGTGCCAGCAAACAAAGCCTTGTTTTCCACTGGCGTGGGCTCTTCACCCTCCCTCTGCTTCTGGCCATCTGCAGGCATCTGCCTCTGTTTACTTCTGGCCTTCCGGTATCTGTGAGGATGACCTTGGCTCCCATGAGAAACAGGGTTCTCAGCTGCCGACTCCTTGGCTCCCCCTGGAGGCTGGAATGCTGCCTGGGATGACATCACAGTCAGCTCCCCCTGCAGCTTGCAACCGGTGCCCTCAGCATCCCTGCATTCACTCGCATTCTGGGAAACAGCCAGGACCTCCGATGCAGTCAAACTCTGGGCTGGGATGACTGGCAGGTGGGCTATCTTCAAAGCATTCCACATCTTACGTGCAGTCACGTTGCCAGCTAACGTTTTAATTTCCTCCAGAGAGACGGACAAGACTATTACGTCAATGACCCTCGAATTCTGGGCTCTCCATCTATCTGTCAGAGGAACTGGAGGGGCTTCAGACACAGTATGCCACACTCCAAACTGACGCAGCAAACTCTCACACCATTTTGCCCAGGTTTTATACTTGTGCCGATTTAACTTTGGGCACTCAGCAGCCTCAGAAGCTTGGAAAAACTCCATTCCAGTTCTGTTCTAAATGTTCTTTAACTTCTGTTGTTTCATTTCCTTCCTTATAGATTTCTCTAAAGAATTTGAGAAATTGTTTCTCTATTTCTTTAGGGTTCTTTATTATTTTGCCTTTGCACTTAACTCTATTTATAAGCCTTTCTGCCTCTCTCTTCTTTAATTGCCATGCTAATAACCAGGCTCAGGTTCTGTTTCAGGCTGTGTCTCTGTTTCAGGCTCTGGCGCTGTATCGAACACTGTTGCAGACTCAGGCTGCGGCACTATGGCTGTAGCTGTGGCTCTGGTTCTGTTTCAGGCTCTGGCACTGTATCAAGCACAGTTTCAGGCTCAGGCTCAGGCTTCTGCTCTTTATTAGGCTTTGTGTCAGTCTTTGGCTCTAGCACTTATTCTAGCTCTATTTCAGGCTCGGCCTGTGTCTCAGCCTTTGTCTCTGTTTCACGCTGTTTCTCTGTTTCAGGCTTCGACGCTGTTTCAAGCCCTGTATCTGCCTCTGCCTCTGTTTCAGGCTCTGGCACTGTATCAAGCACTGTTTCTGGCTCTGGCTCTCTTTCAGGCTCTGGTTCTGAATTAGGGTTTTGTTCTGGCTCTGGCTGTGTCTCTGGATCTGGCTGTGTCTCTGCTTCAGGCTCCTATGCTGTATCAAGCACTGTATCAGGCTCTGCCTCTCCCTCTGCCCTTGGCTACGTTTAAGTGTCAGGCTCAGTTTCAGACAGTGTCTGTGTTTCAGGATCCAGCACTCTATCAAGCACTCACACCTATAATCATGAAGTGCTTTGAAAAGCTGGTACGAAATTATGTCATTGCCTGCCTACCAGAGGGACTGGACACATTCCAATTTGCTTATAAAACGAAAAGATCGACAGAGGACGCTGTGGCGATTGCCCTCCATGCCGTTCTTGCACATTTGGAGCAGCGGGGGGGTTATGCCAGACTGCTTTTTTTAGATTTCAGCTCGGCATTTAATACCATTCTACCACAACGTCTGATGTCTAAACTGGAAGATCTGGGGCTTCCGTTATCACTTTGTGCATGGATATTGGACTTTTTGTCAGACCGCCCCCAGAGGGTTCGGTTGGGCCCTTATACCTCTAGTATGCTTAGGACTAACACAGGAACACCACAGGGATGCGTACTCAGTCCGCTCCTTTATATTCTCTACACGTACGATTGTGTCACTGCTTACCCTAGTAATAGGGTTGTCAAATTTGCAGATGACACAACCGTGATTGGGCTCATCTCTGAAAGGGAGGGTGAAACGGACTATAGAGATGAGGTGGAGCGGCTGACAGAGTGGTGCAGAGCTAACAACTTGCTCATAAATACAAGGAAGACAAAGGAGCTTGTGGTGGACTTCAGGAGACAGAAGAGCAATGTCCAGCCACTTTTGATTGATGGGGTCTGTGTGGAGAGGGTAACAACGTTCAGATTTTTGGGCATTGAATTACAAGAGGATCTGTCCTGGAGTGTCAACACAAGGGGGCTTGTGAAGAAGGCGCAGCAGAGACTGTACTTTTTGAGAATTCTAAGGAAAAACCATCTTCCGCAGAAACTGCTGCTTGCCTTCTATCACTGTGCCATTGAGAGCGTGCTCACTTATGGCTTATGTGTGTGGTACGGAAGCTGTACTACCCGGGACAGGTTGGGGTTGTGCAGAGTTGTTAAGGCAGCAGAGAGCATTGTTGGCTGCCCACTCTCCACCTTAGAGCAGATTTATGCCACAAGGTGCCATAGGAAGGCACTGGACATAGTAAAAGATCCATCGCATCCTGGTCACTGTCTCTTCCAGCTCCTGCCGTCGGGACGGAGACACAGGACGATGAAGACAAGAACAAGCCGTCTTAAGAACAGCTTCTTCCCCAGAGCGATCTCGGCCCTGAATGGGAAGCCTGGACTTTGAAAGTCATCTAATCTTCCTTGCTGTTTTATACTGTATTGTTTTAATTAGTGTTTTTATAGTTGATTTGATTTTGTGTGGAGTGCCCTACCTGGGTGGATGGAGTAGCCAAGTAATTTCGTTGTCCCCGAGAGGGGGCAATGACAATAAAGATATTATTATTATTATTATTATTATTATTATTATTATTATTATTATTATTATTATTATTATTATTTCAGACTCAGGCTGTGGATCTCGGCTGTGGCTGTGGATCTCGGCTGTGGCTCTAGGCTCCGTCTGTGGCTCTGTCTGTGGCTCTGGCTCTCTTTCAGGTTCTGGTTCTGAATGAAGATCTGGTTCTGACTCTGATTCAGGGTCTCATGATGGCTCTTCCTCTGCCTCTGACCCAGCTATGTTTCAGGGTCTGGCTCTCTTTCCGGCTCTGGTTCTGAATTAGGGTTTTCTTCTGGCTCTGGCTGTGTCTCTGGCTCTGGCTCCAGCTCCAGCTCCGGCACTGTATCAAGTACTGTTGCAGACTCAGGCTGTGGCTCGTGGCTGTGGCTGTGGCTGCAGCTATGTTTTGCGCTCCGGCCCTGTATCAAGCCCTATTTCTGGCTCTGGCTCTGGCTTTCTTTCAACTCTGGCTCTGAATGAGGCTCTGGCTATGGCTCTGATTCATGGTCTCACTCTGACTCTGATTCAGGGTCTCGCTCTGGCTCTGCCACTCGATCAAGGACTGTTTCAGACTCAGGCTGTGGCTGTGGCTCTGCCTCTGTTTCAGGCTCAGGCTCTGTTTGAGGCTGTGTCTCTGTTTCAGGCTCCGGCACTGTATCAAGTACTGTTGCAGACTCAGGCTGTGGCTCTAGGCTGTGGCTGTTGCTCTGGTTCGGGCTGTGGCTCTTTTTCAGGCTCTGGTTCTGAATGAGGGTTTGGTTATGGCACTGATTCAGGGTCTCGCTCTGGCTCTGGCTGTGTCTCTGTTGCACCTCAAACGGTGGTTTGTTGTTGTTGTTGTTGTTGTTATTTTCTTTCTGGGGTGGGACAAATGTTTAGTTGGGGCGGGGATTATTTTAAGTTTAGCATAATTGTTTCTTGCTTTGTTTTTCTTTTACTATTTTTTTAGCTTATTGTATAGTTTGTATTTTGCTTTTTAAGGGGAAAGGGTCAGGGCTGCCTGGGAGGGGGCCTCAGCCAACAGAATGGCTGGGGCAGGTTCCCTACGGGGGGATGTATTGGAACAACCAATCTCTGTTATCGTGGGTGGGAGGAGCAGTTGCGCTAAGACCAGACCACATCTTTCCCGAAGATCTGGTTCTGACTCTGATTCTGATTCTCTGATTCTGGCTCTCTATCAAGGGCTGTTTCAGACTCAGGCTGTGGCTGTGGCTGTTGCTCTGGTTCTGGTTCTGGCTCTTTCTCAGGCTCTGGTTCTGAATGAGGGCTTGGTTCTGGCACTGATTCAGGGTCTCGCTCTGGCTCTGGCTCTGGCTCTGGCACTCTATCAAGGACTGTTTCAGACTGAGGCTGTGGCTGTGGCTCTGGCTCTGTTTCCATTCTTACAATGGAATGTACACAAAACAATAATCCTTTCTATATAAATTTTCCAATACATTCTGAAAACATAATAAATCCTTAATTGTTGTCCACCTCCTTTTAGTTCCTTTATCACTCGAATGCTACCACGGAGTCAAAACTATTATTGTATTTTTGAACATATCTTGTATAACCATCCCAATTTTCTGCAAATTTTTGCTTTGAGATTCCTCTGAGTTTGCTAGTCAATTGAGCCGTCTCCACCAATTCCTGTAATTTGATTTGTCAATCTGTTATTTTTGGAGCCTCGTGATCTTTCCATCCCTTGGCCACAAGTATACGAGCTGCTGCGGTTGCATACAAGAAAACCTCTCTTAGATTTTTTGGGATCTCTTTATCTAAAATAATTCATAGAAATGCCTCCGGTTTTTTTCGTAAAAGTTATCCCCATCATCTTTTTTCATTCATCGTATACCCCCCCCCAAAAAAAATCTTAATCTTTTCACACGTCCACCACATGCGGCTCATGTCACCGTTATTTCCTCCACATCTCCAACAAGCATTCGCCAAATTTTTATACATTCTTGATCATCTGGAAGGAGTGAGGTACCACCTATGAGCCATTTTCATCATGTTCTCTCTTATAATATAGCTGGCTGTAAATTTCTAATTTACATTCCATCAGTTTTCCCCATCTTTTAGCATAATTGGACGGCCCACATCTTGGGCCCCCTTTATCATTGAAGCCTTAACCTCCTCATCCATTACTTTGTAGTCTAAAAGAAGTCTATACATTTTCGCGATTATTTTGGTTTTACTATTCAGTAGTTCTCTTTCAAATCTTGAAGGCTCCTTTTCAAAACCTATCTGCTTATCCTGTCTGAACACTTCATTCACCTGGAAGTAATCTAGCCAACTAGAAAAGTGATCTTTTATTTTCTCATAACTTATCAATATTAGTTGACCCTCCTCCTCCCCCCTTAATATTGTGTTATACGTTATCCAGTTCTCTTTGATGTTGTTGCTTTTTTTAACAGCGATTGCTTCTATTGGAGAGTTCCATCTTGGGGTTTTCTGTTCCAAATATCTTTTGTATTTTCCCCATACCTTATATATAGCATTTCTTATTATATGATTTGAAAAACTCCTATGCGTCTTTATTTTCCCATAATTAAGATAGCCATGCCACCCAAAACGGGTGTTGAAGGAAAGCATTGCTTTTGCACATGACCATGGCATGATGGGAAGCATTGCTTCTGCACATAACTGTGGCATGATTGGAAGTCTTGATTCTAAGCTTTGTTCTGCTCATGCTGCTCAAACCGAGCTGATGCTAAGACATTCCCTCATCACCCTGGTGCGTTCTGTTCACCTTGAGTTCACACCATATCAATCTGTACTTACCCCTCCTTGTACATTCCTTTTCGTACCACTCTGGTATGGGCAGTCCGAAACCATGCCTGTGCAAACTCCGCGTTCCTTTTCCCAACCTTTAACCTGTCTATGATTAATGTCTTATATGCAATAATTAATGTCTTATATGCAACCCTTGCTTTGTACTTATGTTAACCAATCAGCAACAAGCACACACGTGGCAAACGCTGTATAATATCCAATAAAAGGGAGTCTCCGAGGCTTGCTCGAGAGACGCCTCCCGTATGACACCTACCTACTCGTCTGTCGTTCATTTCAACCCAACATCTGGTGACCCTCGACGTGCCAGATCCCTTTACGCAGCCTCATACTTCACTCGCCTGGAAAAGTCTCAGCGCGCTACATCGTGAGTATGGGGGGGGGGAGCTTACAAAGTCCCAAAAAGAGCATGCTAAAGAACTGTTTCATTTAGTCAGACAGAGAGTAGCAGGTGCGCATATTTCCTTGAAAGAAATTGTACGATTGTTATGTCATATTGCTTGTGAGTGCCCCTGGTACCCAGAAATAGGGTCCTTGGGGATGGAGACTTGGCAAAAAATCGGAAAAACCCTCTTCGCAGAACCGAGGGCTCCGATTCATTGTCTGCTCACTTGGCAGAAGTGTGCGGATGCCGTCGCTAGATTAGGTCCCCAGGCGTCTCCGTCGGCACCCGCACCCGACAATTCCCCACCAACTGCCCTGCCACCTGCCCTTTTAGCCGCAACAGACAAGCTACCTCCTTACCCAAAGCTTTTGCCTCCATCGCAACTTTCTCTAACCCCCCTTCGCCTCAGCCCACATCCCCCCCCATCCCCCCTTCCCTCCATCCTTCGCCTGCTCCTACAGGAGTTGTGCGTGCTGCACTTTTTCAAGCTAGACAGGAAGGAATTCTTTCCTTGGAGGAGGAGGCGGGGTGGGCCGGGGAACTGCCGTCTGCTTTCCCTATTTCTTATACTAACCCTGGCACTGCACAACAACAAATTATGTATGAGACGCTTCCTTATTGTATTCTGAGAGAATTAAGGAAAGCTATTACTGATTCCGGCCTAAAATCCATTTATGTGACAGGAATGCTGGAGGGAATAGCAACTGGTTATACAATGCTACCTCAAGATTGGAAAGATCTGGTTCTGCAAAGAGTCCTGAGACTGAACCAGTGAGCAGAGAGGATCAGCACCTCATACGTAGGTCTGAGACAGGTACAAAGGGTGTACCAACCAAGAGGTATTCAAAAGAGTTTGCTAACTTAGCTGTTGCATGTGTTACTATTGTTAACAACCCAAGAGGTTGAAGCTGTGTCTAAGTCAGAGACAAAGACACAACAGGGATTTGCTAAGTGTAACACTACATTCCCTAGCCAAGGTAATGCAGATGCACTCATTCCTTGGAAGTCAGACAACCAGAGAGGTACACTGGGGAATCCAGTGGCGGGGAGTTCCAAGGGTGGAACTGAAACAACAGGGGAGTGTTATATGTATAACAACTGTTTGTTTTCTTCTCTGGATCACGCTTTGCTCGCAACGCACATTGATTCTTTTGGGGGAGTATGTTACGGAAATGAAGTAAATGCAGCAGTGAGCTGCAGCTGGCTGGAAAGCAAAACAGGATGTGAATGTTTGGGACTGTACCATGAGAACAAAGGGGCAGTCTATTCACTGTGCTGAGCACCGGATGTTAGCTCAGAGTGTCATTTGACCTGTACAGGAAGTACAGGAGGTGGGGTTTGTCTCTCTACTGTTGGTGTTTGGAGAGAGCAGACGCGTTTCTCTGTAATGCTGCAAAGACAGAAATAAAGGCATGTAAATACATTTCTGTCTATCTCTTTCCCCTCCCTGGGGGAGGCAGGGAGCAGGGAAGAGTGGTGTGTTCTCCTCACGCTTGAGGAGGATCGCCGATAGTGACCTAGCCTGTATCCTGCCGGGAATGCAGACAGGGAGGTCAACAAGGAGATCAAGCCGGGTGCCTGGAGAGTGGCCAGTTCCTCTGATAAGGCTTGAGATCCGACAATTAACACCTTTACATTTTAGTCGCACCGCGACCTGTGTGCAACGCGCCTTTCGCAAAGTCCCTGTCTCAGGACAACCACTTAGCTCCTTTGTTAATATTAAGCAACAACATTCGGAGCCCTACCATCAATTTATAGATAGATTGAAAGAATCAGTCACTGGGCAGATTGATGACACTACAGCTCAAAATGAATTGATGAATAAATTGGCTTTGCAGTCGATCATACATCGCCCTAAATATGACCTGGCCGATATGATTCAAGCCCGTGCAGATGTTGGAAGCCAGAGTCATGCGATGTCCTTGCTTGCCGGTGCCATCCAGGCTGGCAACAAGCCCACTGGGAACTGCTTCAACTGCAAGCGCCCAGGTCATTTTGCTAAACAATGCAGAGCCCCTGGCGGGGGTGCAAACAGGAATGGTGATGCCAATAAGGCTAAGCCTTCCAAGAAATGCCCGAAGTGCGATAAAGGCTATCATTGGGCAAATCAGTGCAGGAGTTCGGGAAACTCCTTAGGGGCCCTACTCCCGGGCCAGGACAAATAGGGAGCCCTCCGCCATTAGTCTGCAGTATTAAAACCATCTCAAAGGATACACGCTCTGATTTTACCATCGACTTAATCAATCAAGAAACCAAAGACACTGTTTTACCTGGTGAAATTGTGCTTATGCCCACCCAATTGGCGGTCCCACTACCTCCTAAAGTTGCAGGTTTAATTTTACCCCAATTTTCTACTGCAAAAGAAGGAATCCAGGTTATTCCAGGAGTTCTGGATCCTGACTATGTGGACACAATAATGGTTCAACTTTGGAGCCACATGCCCATGCAGTTAAAGAAGGGTGAGTCCTGGGCGCATTTGGTGGTGCTCCCTTCTCACCCTACTGTTTCCATTATTGATAGTAATTTGCACGAGCGCTCTCCTTTTTCTCCACAGCTGTTAGCTGTAATCCAGCGGATTGGTCATCAGAAACTTCTCCGTCAGTACAAGATAAATGGCAAGGTTCTGGAAGGCTTGATTGACACAGGCGCGGACATTTCTGTAATTTCCAGTAGTTGCTGGGACCCCACGTGGCCCCTTGCGTCTGCCTCTGCAGTTTGGGCTGTAGGTGGACCTCAAACCTCTTCCAATTTCTCTTCCCAGTAGGTCTGAATATATCTCTTTAGCTGTTTCTCTCCTAGGAGTCCCTGGATTGGCTGTACGCAATAGTAGGAACATTAACTCTTTAGCTTGTTCTGCAGCAAAAGCCCTGAATTTTACTTCTCAAGCGCTTCATCTTCTAAATAAAGAGCAGAGTGAACTCCAGCATGGTCTTCTGCAGAACTGCGCTGCTATCGATTATCTATTGATGCTTCATCATTACGGCTGTGAACAAGTGGACGACATGTGTTGTTTTAATATTACTGATAATTCCAAAGCCATCCAAAAGCAAATCTCTCATTTGCAAAATCTTACACACCACATTAAACAGGACGTTGGACTTTCTGGCCTGTGGGACTCATTCACCCAGTGGCTCACTGGCTGGTTGCCAAACCTGAATTGGCTTCGTAATCTCTTTCAATATGCCATTATTATAATATGTATATTGATTTTGCTATGTTGCTTCCTCCAATGCATTCCTGGACTCATAGGTCTTTTGTCTCGGCTTCTCTCTCCCCCTCAGCCACCCAATAAAATCATTGCTGCCTACTTTGCGAAATTGCAGCACCAGCAGTAAACATTAGGGGAGATGTGGCGAACTTATTTTGGGCATGCGCTGGCATACCATGTATCCTGAAGTATTTTTGTCTTATTCACCCAGAACACCTCGCAAATAAGAAAAGAAAGGGGGAGATGAAGGAAAGCATTGCTTTTGCACATGACCATGGCATGATGGGAAGCATTGCTTCTGCACATAACTGTGGTATGAGGGGAAGTCTTGCTTCTAAGCTTTGTTCTGCTCATGCTGCTCAAACTGTGCTGATGCTAAGACATTCCCTCATCACCCTGGTACGTTCTGTTCACCTTGAGTTCACACCATATCAATCTGTACTTACCCCTGCTTGTACATTCCTTTTCGTACCACTCTGGTACGGGCAGTCCGAAACCATGCCTATGTAAACTCCGCGTTCCTTTTCCCAACCTTTAACCTGTCTATGATTAATGTCTTATATGCAATAATTAATGTCTTATATGCAACCCTTGCTTTGTACTTATGTTAACCAATCAGCAACAAGCACACACGTGGCAAACGCTGTATAATATCCAATAAAAGGGAGTCTCCGAGGCTTCCTCGAGAGACGCCTCCTGTATGACACCTACCTACTCGTCTGTCGTTCATTTCAACCCAACAGGGTGTCATGACCTAGATCTAAAATATCCCAATTTTTTAATAAATACGAATCTTTCAACCAGAGAAGACACGAGGCTTCGTAATATAGCTTTAAATCCGGTAACCCGTAGCCACCTCTTTCTACAGTATCTATTAATATCTTATGCTTTACTCTTGGTCTTTTACCCTTCCACAAAAAAATAGAAATTTCTTTTTGCCACTTGTTGATACTGCTGGTCTTTCCTGTAATTGGAATCGTTTGGAATAGAAAGAGTAGCTTCGGTAAAACTATCATTTTAATTACCGAAATACGGCCCAGGAATGATAAATTTAACCTTGTCCATGTCTCCAACTGTCTTTTGATATCTTTCCAACAATTGGTATAATTATCTTCATATAAGTTAATATTCTTTGGTGTTATCCATAATCCTAAATACTTGATTTTGGGGTAGATTTTAATGTGTATCATTTGTTCTAATTCTGCTTTTTCATCTGGCGACATATTTTTAACTAATAGTTTTGTCTCTCCTGTGTGTTAGTTTGGACTCTCCTGTGTGAGTGTCTGAGGGCCCTGCTCTTGCCGCTTACCATCTGGCCCGGGGCGGGGCCTGAAGCCTCACAAGGACTGCTGCTTTCTGTTGCCCAGGAGGACTCTCCTGTGTGAGTGTCTGAGGGCCCTGCTCTTGCCGCTTACCATCTGGCCCGGGGCGGGGCCTGAAGCCTCAGAAGGACTGCTGCTTTCTGTTGCCCAGGAGGACTCTCCTGTGTGAGTGTCTGAGGGCCCTGCTCCTTCCTGCCGCTTACCATCTGGCCCGGGGCGGGGCCTGAAGCCTCACAAGGACTGCTGCGCTCTGCTGCCCAGGAGGACTCTCCTGTGTGAGTGTCTGAGGGCCCTGCTCCTTCCTGCCGCTTACCATCTGGCCCGGGGCGGGGCCTGAAGCTTCACAAGGACTGCTGCGTTCTGCTGCCCAGGAGGACTCTCCTGTGTGAGTGTCTGAGGGCCCTGCTCCTTCCTGCCACTTACCATCTGGCCCGGGGCGGGGCCTGAAACCTCACAATGACTGCTGCGCTCTGCTGCCCAGGAGGACTCTCCTGTGTGAGTGTCTGGGGGCCCTGCTCCTTCCTGCCAATTACCACCTGGCCCAGGGCAGGGCCTGACGAGCCTCACTAGGACAGTTGCTGTTACTGCTGGAGGGGTGCAGAGTGCTTTTAAAATGTTTTTTTAAAAATTCTTTTGAATTTTTTGTAAGTGGGGGTGGGGTGGGATAGATGCTTATTGGGCCTGGGAATTTGTTTGATTTTATGTTTTTGTAATTTTTACTGTTTTTTGTTTGTATTGTTTTATTGGTGTGTTTTTTAAGGTGTTATTTTGTTCTTAAGGGGAGGGGTCAGGGCTGCCGGGGAGTGGGTCCCAGCCAATAAAATGGCTGGGGCATGTTCCACAGGGGGGGGGGGATGCACTGGGACAACCGATCTCAGTGATCACGGGTAGGAGGAGGAGTTACGCTAAGACCAGACCATGTCATTACAGAGGAGGCAGGTTTAGTCGTTGTCTGAGGACTATCCCTGCCTCCGGGTCTGGTCCTGACCGGATGGATACTAGAATCCGCAAGGGATACCCACATGACCTGAAGGTGCTGCTGTGCAATGCCACGTCAATGATTCATAAGACCACTGCCATCCATGACTTGATCATGGATGGAGGACTTGACCTGGCATGTGTGACAGAGACTTGGTTGGATGAAGCAGATGGGCCTGTCCTTGCCGCTGCTTGTCCACCAGGTTTCTCTTACTCACAGCAACCCAGGTCATGTGGGCGGGGGGGGGGGGTTGCAGTGATTTTTAGGAAGTCATTAGTTTGCACCAGGCGTCCTATTGGGAAGACCCAGTTTTCTGAGTGCATGTTCTGGAAGTTGTTAAAGAAATTGGAGTTCTTTTTTTCTTTTTCAAACATAATTTTTATTAATTTACACCAAAACAAAATAAAAATAAAATTCTACAACTTTTTATCACAAATTACTTTCTTTAGGACTTCCTTCAGCTTCTCCACAAATCATCCGTAGTCATTTTTTAAATTACGTATTTCATACTTTATATTGACATTATTTGACTCCTTACTTCTATTTCTCTTCAGACAATATTCCTACATTTTTCACAGTGCTCTTTTAAATCCCACTAGCGTTATCTGTCCTTTACTTATGTTTTCCAGATGTTCCACAAATTTCCCCCAGTCCTCAATGAACCTTTGGTCTCTTAAGTACCTAATTTTCCCCGTCAATCTATCCAACTCCGCGTAATCTAGCAATTTCATTCTCCATTCCTCAACTGTCGGTATTTTCTGTTGTTTCCAGTTTTGGGCCAGGAGGACTCTTGCTGCAGTCGTTGCATATTGAAACAATTTACAATCGTTACTCTTTATCTCCCTTCCTAATATTCCTAACAGGAAAGCCTCGGTTTTTTTTTCAAATGTATACCTTAAAATTTTCTTCATTTCATTATATACACTTTCCCAAAAACCTTTTACCTTTTTGCATTCCCACCACATGTGGTAGAAGGACCCCTCTTTTTCCCTGCATTTCCAGCATTTATTACAAGTTTTATACATTTTTGCCAATTTTGCAGGGGTTATATACCATCGGTAAAACATCTTCATTATATTCTCCTTCAGCGTCATACAAGCTGTAAATTTTAGGGTTTTTTTCCAAAGTTTTTCCCACTCTTCCAAATATATATTATGTCCAATGTCCCTGGCCCAATGTACCATGACCGACTTTACTTCCTCCTCTATCAGGTTCCACTCTAGCAGCAAATTGTACATTTTGGACAAAATTTTATAGTCGTTATTTATTATTTCAATCTGGAATTTGGAGTCCTTATCAGCATATCCTCTGTCTTTGATATCTTTCCTGAAGTTTTCATTTATTTGAAAGTAATGTAGCCAATCAAACACATTTTCTTTAACCTGATCGTACGGTTTCATTTTCCATTCCCCCCCTTCTTTGAATAACAATTGATCGTAAGTAATCCAGTTGCCTCTCATATTGATCTTCTTAACGCTCATAACTTCTAGTGGGGATAACCAGTGTGGAACTTTAGGTTCTAATAGATATCTATTCCTTTCCCACACTTCAATCAGGGGACCTCTAAAGATGTGGCTTTCGAAACCCTTATGAATTTTCTTCTTCTCATGCCATAAATACGCATGCCACCCAAACCTGTTGTCGAATCCCTCCAGGTCTAACAGTTCCTTCTTTTCCAATTTTATCCATGCTTTCAACCAGCAAAGGCACAAAGGCTCATAATATAGTTTCAAATCTGGCAGGGCAAAACCTCCTCTTTCTTTTGCATCTGTTAAGAGCTTGAACTGGATTCTCGGCCTTTTGCCCTGCCAGATATATTTTGAGATTTCTCTTTGCCATTCTTTGAATATCTTAATTCCTTTAATTACAGGGATAGTCTGAAACAAAAACAACATTTTTGGGAGTACATTCATCTTAATTGTAGATATCCTACCCCAAAATGACAGTTTCAACTTTCCCCACACCTCGAGGTCCTTTCTTATTCCTTTCCATACCGGCTCATAGTTATTCTTGAATAAATCTATATTTTTCGGGGTTATCCATATTCCTAGATATTTCACCTTTTTGACCACCTCTATCTCTATTTGTTGTTGCACTTCTTCAATTACACTTAAGTCTATATTCTTCACCATTATTTTAGTCTTTTTCTTGTTTAATTTGAAGCCTGCCACTTTACCAAATTGTTCGAATTCTTCCAATACCTCTTTTATTGAATTCGTCGGGTCTTCTATTGTTATTACCAAATCGTCTGCGAACGCTTTAACTTTGTATTCATTTTGGCCAATTGTTATCCCTTTTATCTTCTTATTTTGTCTTATTGAGTTCAGGAGGAGTTCCAACACCGTTATAAACAACAATGGAGAAAGTGGGCATCCCTGTCTTGTTCCTTTTGCTATCTTTATTTCTTCTGATACCACATTGTTTATAATCAATTTTGCCTTTTGTTCTGTGTAAATTGCCTTTACTCAGTTAAAGAATTCTGTACCAACCTCCATATATTCCAGATACTTTAACATAAAGTCCTAAATTATATTGTCGAATGCCTTCTCTGCATCCACGAACATCAATATAGCTTGCTTCTCACTCCTGGCAGACAAATATTCTACTATATTTATTATGTTTCTTATATTATCTTTCATTTGCCTGCCAGGTAAGAAGCCCGCTTGATCCCCGTGAATGCTTTCTAACAGTATGTTTTTCATTCTTTTCGCCAAAATTCCTGCAAAAATTTTGTAATCTATATTTAACAGTGAGATCGGTCTATAATTTTTAACTTGCAATAAATCTGAGTCCTGTTTTGGAATTAATGTAATAAATGCATCTTTCCATGTTTCTGGTATTTCTCTTTCTTTTAAAATGTTATTCATTACTTCTTTCAGTGGTGTCATCAATGCGAATTTCATTTCTTTGTAGTAGTTAGCGGTGAATCCATCTGGACCCGGGGCTTTCCCCCTTTTTAATTCTTTTATTACTTCTGTTATTTCTTCTATCTCTATTGGGGTATTCAGTTGCTCTTTTTTATCTGTCGGAATCGTCTGCACCTTTTTTTCTTTCAGAAATCTTTCTATTTTCCTCGAGTTGTTTTTCTCTCTGTTTTTATATAATCCTCTGTAATAATCCAAGAAACCTTTCCTTATTTCCTTGGGGTTAGTTATCTCTTCTCCATCCACTACAATTTTATTTATTGTGTTTTGTCCCTTTCTTTTTTTGATCTGCCATGTCAGCAATTTTCCTGATTTGTTTGCAAATTCGAAACTTCTTTGTCTTAGTTTTTTAATGTTCCATTCCACTTCTCTGTTTATTAGCATAGCAAACTGGGATTGCTAAACTTTAATGTTTTCTTTTATTCTCTTATTATTAGGTTTTTTAACTAATTTTTGCTCATTGTCCATTATCTGCTTCAAGAGATCTTTTTTCCCTTTTCCTCTACCCTTATTTTTAATGGCATTCTGCTGGATGAAGAAGCCTCTCATCACTGCCTTACTTGCATCCCACACCACTTTTATTTTTGTACCTTTATTCAAATTATCCATAAAATATTCCGTCAACCTTTTTTGAGCTTTTTCAACAATTTCTTGGTCGTCTAAAAGGTAGTCTTTCATTCTCCACCTAAAAGTTCTATCTTCCAAACCTTTTAGTTCCATTTTTATTGGATTGTGATCAGAGATCATTTTGGCTTGGATTTCTACCCGAAGAGTTCTTGGTGTTAATTCATTCGAAATCCAAATCTGATCTATTCTGGACATTGACTGGTTAGGCTCAGAGTGGTAAGTGAACTGTTTTTCCAGTGGATGTCTAAGTCTCCAGATATCTATCAAATTACAATTCTTAACCAATGAAAAAAAAGTTCTAGGTAACTTCCCTTCCTTGCTTCTTCCATCTCTGAGTCTGTCCATTTCCAATGACACCACCCCGTTCATGTCTCCCAGTATTATAATTTTCTGATCTACATATTCAGATAATTTTTCTTCCAAAGTTTTGTAAAACTCAGACTTATTACCGTTTGGTGCATAGATCCCGACTATAATTAGATTTTCTCCCTGCCATTTGATTTGAACCGCTATTATCCTTCCTTCTTCATCTTTAAAAATTTGTTGAGCTTCAATTTGTTTTTTAACATAGATGACCACTCCTCTTTTTTATCTTTATCTGAGGATATAAACTCGTTTCCTAATCTTTTATTAATCAATATTCTTTTGTGTCTTCTTGCTACTTGTGTCTCTTGTAGGCAAATAATGTCCAGGCTTTCTTTTTTTAAGATTTGTTGAATTTTATTCCTTTTTTCCCCCTCATTCATCCCATTAATGTTCCAGTTCCAAATTTTTAACGCCATAATGTTTTAAATTTAAATAAATTTGTTTCCCCTTTTATAATTTAGCTGTTTCTTCTTCCTCCTGTTCCTCTTCTTCTCCTGATGTCTTTTCTGTTTCTTCCTCTGAGTCTGCGCCTCCTGCTGCCTCTTCTCCTTTGTCTTCTTCTTTTTCTGATCTCAGTTCTTTATATTTTCTCAGGAATTTTCCAGTTTCTTCTAGGCTTATCAGTCTATGCCTCTTGCTTCTGTAAGTAAATGAAATACCTTCCGGGAATTCCCATTTAAATTCTATGTTATTTTTCTTCAGCGTCTGCACCAGTGCTTTATACGGCTCTCTACGTTTCAGTAATCTGATTGGTATGTCTTTAAATATTATTATGTAGTTCCCATTAATGCTCAATCTTTTTTCTCTATTTTTTTGCAGAATCATATTTCTCATTTCCCTTTCTTTAAATGTGATCAAGCAGTCTCCTACAAATTTTTTAACTCTAGTTGTTCTTACACGTAATCTAAATGCAGATTGTACCGATCTTGCCATTTCTTCTACTGGTAATTCCATCCATTGAGCTAATTCTGTTATCAATTTCTCTTTAAAGTTTTCACCTTGTGATTCTGGGACCGCTCTAAGTCTCAAATTAACTTCCCTCTGTCTTAGTTCATTCATAGCTATTACGTCCTTCATTTCTTCTTGCGCTTTACTCAATTCCATCATCTCCACTTTTATCCTATCTTCTTCACGTTTCACATCTTTCATTTCTAATCTTGTCTTTTTCAATCCCTCTTCCACGGATTGTGTTCTTCTAAATACTTCCTTTATTTGCCCTTTCAGTTCATTGACTGTTTCGTCCATTTTTTTATCCATTTTTCCAATCTTATTATCTACTTGTTCTAATTTTACTTCTAAATTTTTTTCACTTTGTTTAATTTCCGCAAACATTCTTAATATATCTGCTTTAAAGTCTATTTCTTGCTTGGATCCTTTTCTTTCTGTTGGTGTCCCCCCCTCCATCCTCTTTGTTGGATTCGACATTGTATCTTATTTACCCAAAACCCTCTATTACGTATCAAAATATTTTTATATCTCAATTTCTAAATTCTAATTTGTGATCCCTCAGCCAAAATGCCAAGTAAGTTTACCAAATTTTACACAATCCCCAAATAATACCAATGTAACCCCAAAGAATATTCCAGCAACCAAGCAGAGTCTGGTCCTTTTCCTCTTCTTGCCTCCACTCAGGCTAATCCACTTAGTTACCCAATCTTATTCTTCTTTTTGGCTTTAATTATCAATTTTCAGTTTGAATTTCAATTTTGTAGTCCCTTCAAGTTCCTAACTTCAAATGTTAGCACTTTAATCCCAATCAAAAAGGAAGAAAGTAATCAGAAAGGTAAGGGAATATATATTACCCAGCTCAAAAAGGGGGAGAGGAGCTATATTATAACGACCAACGTCTGTCTGTCTTAAAGTCTAAGGGCACCCTTTGATTAAAATCCGCGAAATTGGAAGAAGTCCATGAAATTGGAAGAAGAAGGAAAAAAAAACAAATTGCAATGTTATACTCTGTCCACTAGGTGTCCTCCGTTGTTATGGCGTAATTCGGAAGTAAAGAAAAGGGACTTGAGAAAATGAGTCAGTATTTTAGTGTCTTTTTAAATATTGCTATATTCCAATTCCAATAATGACATAAGCAGGACTGGCAAACAAAAAATAAAAATAAGTTAATTCAACCCAAGCCACCAAAATGCGTTGTTAATTACTACGCTTCAGATTCTTTAATGGCGTCGGAACCTTCTCTTCCATTTCACTATCCTTTGCTCTTTCGAGGCAAAAGTGGAGAACAGTTCCTTCTTCTCTCCCCCCCCCTCAGTTCATTGAGTACTTCCAGTTTTCAAAGCGATACTTTCTGTTCCCTATTTTAGTTCTAACCTGTTCTTGATATTGAGTATCCTCTTTTCGCAGGATACTTTCAAAATAAAAGTCCTTCAGGGAAACAAACAATAGCCGCTAGGGCAACTCACTTTCCCTTTCTCCGCTCTGCAAATCACTTTGCGTCCATGCTGATTCTGGATAATAGCTGAACTCCGCAATATTCTTGTTTTCCCTCCGGGTTTCTTTTATTCTTTAATTAATCGCCAATTTCAGTTTATTCCCGGGTGTCTTTTATTTTGAGAGCGAGGCGCTTTCTCTGCAAGACCGGGGCTTCGCTACTCGGGAGTAGATAATGGCTTCTCTCAACCTGCCGCTCCGCCCCGCCGTTCTCTTCGCTTCTTTCGGAAGCTACCTGACGGCTGGGCGAGCCGCTTCTGGTCCTGCCGGGATCCTGACCTTCTGGACACCCACCAGAGTTATTTTTGGGGGGCTCCACACCTAGGGCACCCCCTTTTCCCCCGAAGTAGCTCGGGATTTCCCTCACGGAAAAATCCCCTCTTGCGACGAGATCGCGCTCCACCGGAAGTATATAATTTGTTATATTTATGATTTATGGCATTGAAGCACCTTGATCTACCTTGACATATTATTTGATATTACCAGCTGAAGAAGGCGTTTACTCCGAAACAGGGCCCTGTCCTGGTCACCACTACTGAGTCGTACATCTGATTCACACTCCGGATACTCCGTTTTGGCCCTATTTGATCCTTTATTCTGTATTCTTTATCCTGATTTTTTATATATATGGACTCTTTTTGACTGCCATTGAGACTTGTATAAAACAATTGTTGTGCACTGGTATTTCATGTACCTTTGTACCATATCACTGTATATTTGAAACTACATTATTTCTGTACTTAAACGTTGTATCCAAACTTACCACTACTTTAAAACCATCATACTTACATGTTATATTTAAATTTACTACTAGCTTCAAACTGTTATTCTTAGCAGAATATACACGTTTTTCATTTCAACTCTTGAGTAGGAATTATTCCTCTAATTGAAAGTTGTGGCCAGAGTTCTTGGTATATCTTGTTCTGGAAGTTGGGCAATAGGGGCAGTACAGGATTCCTTTTGGTGTACCGACCTCCCCGCTGCACCTAGGATTCCCTGCCCGAGCTGCTTCAGGTCGTGGCGGATGTTCTCCTGGAGACACCTAGTTTGGTTGTCCTAGGGGATTTTAACATCCATGCCGACACGACCTTACAAGGGGCTGCTCGGGACTTCGTGGAAAGCATGGCCTCCATGGGGCTGTCCCTGAATAAGTCTGGCCCAACCCATAGCCACGGGCATGCCTTAGACATGGTGTTCACCTCTATGGATGTTGGTGATCTGACACTAAGTAAAAGCGAAACGAAAGAAGTGCCATGGTCAGATCACTTCCTGGTGCAACTGGACTTCTCTGCGACCCATCCCCTCTGCAGGGAGGTGGGACCAATTCGGATGGTCCGCCCCCGCCACTTAATGGATCCAAATGGTTTCCAGAGAGTGGTAGGGGATGCTTTATCCCGTGTTGATGGCCTTTCAGCCGATTCCCTGGTGGCCCGCTGGAATGTGGAGTTAGCCAGGTCTATTGACTGTTTGGCTCCGAAGCGCCCTCTCCGATTGCATGGAGCCCGGACAGCCCCGTGGTTTTCCACGGATCTGAGGGCAATGAAACAATCGTTGAGACGGCTAGAGCGCCGGTGGCGGATAACTCATTCCGAATCTGAACGGACACAGGTTAGAGCTCAACGTCGAGCCTACCAAGTGGCGATAGCGACGGCGATGAAGACTTTCTTTGCCGCCTCTATTGCATCTGCAGAAAACAGCAGCAGGAGACTTTTTCAGGTGGTTCACAATTTAGCGGAACCACCTGCGACATCTGGGCCCAGTACGGGCCACATGATCTCCTGCAATGATTTTGCAAAGTTTTTTGCAGATAAAATCGCTCAGATTCGGGAAGAAGTAGACTCCACCGTGGGAGCAGGGCCAGGGCGGGAGAGTGCTAGAGTCCTGTCTAGTCAAGTTGTGTGGGATCAATTCCAATCTGTTACCTCCGAGGATGTGGACAGTCTGCTTGGACGAGTGAAGCCAACCACCTGTCTCCTGGATCCTTGCCCATGCTGGCTTATAAAAGCTAGCTGGGAAGGGCTGGGCGATGGGCTTCATGGGGTGGTGAATGCTTCCCTCCGTGAGGGAGCCTTCCCAGACCCGCTGAAAGAGGCGGTTATTAAACCGCTTCTTAAAAAACCATCTTTAGATGCGGCCACAATGGCCAATTATTGCCCAGTCTCAAATCTTCCATTCTTGGGCAAGGTGTTTTAGCGAGTGGTTGCTGAAAAACTCCAGGCACGCCTGGAAGAAGCGGACCATTTGGATCCCTTCCAGTCGGGATTCAGGCCTCATCATGGAACTGAAACTGCCTTGGTCGCACTGGTTGATGATCTCCGGCGGGCTAGGGACAAAGGTGAGAGCTGTTTCCTAGTTCTGCTGGATCTCTCAGCGGCGTTTGATACCATCAACCATAACATCCTTCTGGACCGTCTTGAGGGGCTGGGAGCTGGGGGCACTGTCATACAGTGGTTCCGCTCCTTCCTCCTGGGCCGTGTTCAGAAAGTGGTGGTGGGGGGATGAGTGTTCAGACCCTTGGGCTCTCTCTTGTGGGGTGCCTCAGGGTTCTGTCCTCTCCCCCATGCTTTTCAACATTTACATGCAGCCACTGGGAGAGATCATCAGGAGTTTTGGGCTGGGTGTTCATCAATATGCGGATGATACCCAGCTCTACCTCTCTTTTAAATCAGAACCAGTGAAGGCGGTGAAGGTCCTGTGTGAGTGCCTGGAGGCAGTTGGAGGATGGATGGCGGCTAACAGATTGAGGTTGAACCCTGACAAGACAGAAGTACTGTTTTGGGGGGACAGGAGGCGGGCAGGTGTGGAGGATTCCCTGGTCCTGAATGGGGTAACTGTGCCCCTGAAGGACCAGGTGCGCAGCCTGGGAGTCATTTTGGACTCACAGCTGTCCATGGAGGCACAGGTCAAATCTGTCACCAGGGCAGCTGTTTACCAGCTCCATCTGGTACGTAGGCTGAGACCCTATCTGCCTGCAGACTGTCTCGCCAGAGTGGTGCATGCTCTGGTTATCTCCCGCTTGGACTATTGCAATGCGCTCTACGTGGGGCTACCTTTGAAGGTGACCCGGAAACTACAACTAATCCAGAATGCGGCAGCTAGACTGGTGACTGGGAGCGGCCACCGAGACCATATAACACCGGTCTTGAAAGACCTACATTGGCTCCCAGTATGTTTCTGAGCACAATTCAAAGTGTTGGTGCTGACCTTTAAAGCCCTAAACGGCCTCGGTCCAGTATATCTGAAGGAGCGTCTCCACCCCCATCGTTCTGCCCGGACACTGAGGTCCAGCTCCGAGGGCCTTCTGGCGGTTCCCTCACTGCGAGAGGCCAAGTTACAGGGAACCAGGCATAGGGCCTTCTCGGTAGTGGCGCCCGCCCTGTGGAACGCCCTCCCATCAGATGTCAAATCGATAAACAACTACCTGACATTCACAAGACATCTGAAGGCAGCCCTGTTCAGGGAAGTTTTTAATATGTGACATTTTAGTGTATTTTTCATCTTTGTTGGAAGCCGCCCAGAGTGGCTGGGGAAACCCAGCCAGATGGGCGGGGTACAAATAATAAATTATTGGCCACAAGTATACGAGCTGCTGCGGTTGCATACAAGAATACCTCTCTTAGATTTTTTGGGATCTCTTTATCTAAAATACTTCATAGAAATGCCTCCGTTTTTTTCGTAAAAGTTATCCCCATCATCTTTTTTAATTCATCGTATATTCCCCCCCAAAAAACAAATCTTAATCTTTTCACACGTCCAGCACATGTGGCTCATGTCACCGTTATTTCCTCCACATCTCCAACAAGCATTTGCCAAATTTTTATACATTCTTGATCATCTGGAAGGAGTGAGGTACCACCTATGAGCCATTTTCATCATGTTCTCTCTTATATTATAGCTGGCTGTAAATTTCAAATTTACATTCCATCAGTTTCCCTCACCTTTTAGCATAATTGGACGGCCCACATCTTGGGCCCACTTTATCACTGAAGCCTTAACCTCCTCATCCATTACTTTGTAGTCTAAAAGAAATCTATACATTTTTGCGATTATTTTGGTTTTACTATTCAGTAGTTCTCTTTCAAATCTTGAAGTCTCCTTTTCAAAACCTATCTGCTTATCCTGTCTGAACACTTCATTCACCTGGAAGTAATCTAGCCAACTAGAAAAAGTGATCTTTTATTTTCTCATAACTTATCAATATTAGTTGACCCTCCTCCTCCCCCCTTAATATTGTGTTATACGTTATCCAGTTCTCTTTGATGTTGTTGCTTTTTTTAACAGCGATTGCTTCTAGTGGAGAGTTCCATCTTGGGGTTTTCTGTTCCAAATATCTTTTGTATTTTCCCCATACCTTATATATAGCATTTCTTATTATATGATTTGAAAAACTCCTATGCGTCTTTATTTTCCCATAATTAAGATAGCCATGCCACCCACAACGGGTGTCATGACCTTCTAGATCTAAAATATCCCAATTTTTTAATAAATACCAATCTTTCAACCAGAGAAGACATGAGGCTTCGTAATATAGCTTCAAATCCAGTAGCCCGTAGCCACCTCTTTCTACAGTATCTATTAATATCTTATGCTTTACTCTTGGTCTTTTACCCTTCCACAAAAATTTAGAAATTTCTTTTTGCCACTTGTTGATACTGCTGGTCTTTCCTGTAATTGGAATCGTTTGGAATAGAAAGAGTAGCTTCGGTAAAACTATCATTTTAATTACCGAAATACGGCCCAGGAATGTTAAATTTAACCTTGTCCATGTCTCCAACTGTCTTTTGATATCTTTCCAACAATTGGGATACTGCCAGGGAGACAAAGTCCATCATGGCCCTAAGCCGTCTGCCGGACGATCCATCGATCTCCCGTAAGCACGCAGTATCAGCAATTAGCGACATGAGTTTCTAGAAAATATCTTGCCACATTCTAGAGCTCATGCACACTCTATCAGCAGATAATGCACAGCAAAAGTCGCACTCAGGAGAGCATTATTTACAAGTTTTATTCAGCGTTGATCAGAACAAAGAAAGACATGACTGCCTGCGTCAGTGTCTCCAGACACAGAGAGTGAGAAAACGAAAGCAAAAGACACAACAGAAACATCCTGTGAAAACAGGAAATACGCAGGCTGTGACACAAACATCCTGCTCCCTTTTAAGGTGGAACGGAAATATCCTAACATCCTCCCCCTTTCCGTGTAACCTGTAGTACCTGTGGTTCAACCCAATTGCAACCTTTGTACGTAAACCTTAAGTTGTTCTCTGTTAACAACCTTAGAGAACAGATCAGCAGGAATTTCATTTCCTGGCATGTAGGACACCTGAATGAGTCCTTTCTGAATACACTCTCTTGCACGATGTAGCTTAATCTGCAAGTACTTGGTTCTTTGCTTGCAAAGCCAAACACGATCTATTGTCTTGATACACTTGTACAGGACATTTCACAGAAACTCTGATGTCCTTAAACAGTTGCATCAACCATTCACAATCCATGAGTGAAAATGACAGAGCATTGAGTTCTGCTTCACAGGAACTTAGGCTTACTGTCGTCTGCTTCCTGCACAACCAGTCAAACAGGCAGTGGTTGTACATGTAGCATACTCCAGAAGTGCTTGTACCATCCGTGGTGTCACTTCCAAAACTTGCATCTGCAAAGATTTCAAGACCTCCAGTCTTCTGACTGGTGAACCTCAGCCTGTAGTGCAAAGTCCCTTTCAAATAGCGGGCTATGCGCTTCAGAGCTTTCCAATCCTGAACAGTAGGATTGTTAGCATGTCTGCTAAGCAGGTTAGTGCTTACAGCTATGTCGGTTCTTGAACATCTAGCAATGAAATTCAACTTGCCTAGAATGCATCTGTACAGCGTAGTGTCAGAAAACACTTCAGCAGTACTGTCTACCTCGTAACCTGTCACCATCGGTGTGTCTGCTGGGTTTGCATCAACCAAATTCAACCTGGTTAATACATCAGCAATTTTCTGTGTTTGGTGTACCAGAAAATTACCTGCTTGGTCCCTCTCCACCTGCAGAGAAAGATAGTTGGATACCTCACCAAGATCCTTCATGTCAAAGTGCTCCTTCAGCTGAGCTAGTGTGCTTTGATAAAAAGCCTGATTCTTCCAAAACATCAGAAGATCATCAACAAAACATAAGCAATACAGTTTGTTTTGCCCCTCCTCCTTGACAAACACACATGGATCAGCTTTGCCCTGGTGAAAACCTAGAGAAAGCAATGTCTCAGTGAGCTTTGTGTTCCAACACCTGGCACTCTGCTTGAGACCATATAAGGATTTCCGCAGTTTACAGACCATTCCCTTCTGTATCTGCATCCCATCAGGTGGAAGCATAAACAGCCCCTCCCCCAAAATCCCATACAAAAAAAGCTGTATTAATGTCATGATGGGAAACATGCAGTTTCTCCTCCGCAGCGATCTTGAGCATCAGCCGAATGCTCTCATATTTGACTGTGGGTGAATAGGTCTCGTGGTAATCCTGTCCTGGTACCTGTGAAAAACCTCTGGCAACCAATCTGGCTTTGTGTCTGACAACCTTGCCATTCTGGTCTGTCTTGGCCTTGAAGACCCATTTGCTGCCAACCAGTCTCATTCCTTGGACTACCGGTACCAGTTCCCAAGTTTGGTTCCTATTCAAGGAATCAACTTCAGCCTTCATGGCATTAAGCCAAGGCTCAGCATCTTTAGAGGTTAACTCCTGAACCTCTTTGAAGCTTGAAGGTTCCCATACCTTCTCTGAGCTACTAAGAACAGCAGTTGCTGTCTTAGCAAACTCATCAGCAAATCTCTTTGGAGGTCTGCCCTTTGTGGTTCTTTCAGATCTGCGTACTAGACGCAAGTCTTCTGGACTCATCTCCTCTTTCTTAGGAGAAAAGTGACCAATGGTGAACAGTGGTTCTTCCAGTTCATTGTCAGATGCATCACATGGTCTGATTGAGGCCTTTGCGCTCTTATGTCTGCTGTGTCATCACTGTCACTGATATCAGCAGCAGCGCCGCCCACTGAGCTGGAATCCGAACTCTGATCATCATCATCATCATCATCCTCAGCTTCCTCAGCTTCCTCAGCTGCCTCAACATTATCTGCTTTCTTCACATCACCTTCATCCTCCTCTGGGTAACTCTGGAAAATTCCCACATTCCCCCCCCCCACACACACACACACTTGGGATTGTACTCAACACACTTTGTGAACTTAATGGACTTAGAGTCAGTCATCCATACCCTGTATGCACCTTTTTCGTACCCCATGAACAAACCATGTGCCCCACGCTTCCCAAGCTTGTTGCTCTGTGGGGTGTGTACCCACATGTCAGAACCAAATATTCTCATGTGCTTGATGTTGGGTTTCTTACCAAACATCTTCTCATAGGGGGTACAACCAATAGGCGATGACAATCTGTGATTAAAAGTGTAAACAAAATTCGACAGAGCCTCCCCCCAAAACTTATCAGGGAGATTGCAATCATGCAACAAGGTTTTCAGTCCTTGCAGCAACATTTGATTTGCTCGCTCTGCAAGTCCATTCATCCATGGCGATCTAGGCGTTGACAAGTCATGCTGGATTCCCTTCTCAGTCAGGAAAGCTTCAAACTGCTGAGAAGTGAACTCCCCGCCCCGATCAGTAAAGAGACAGCCAATACGTTTACCGTGAACATTCTCCAACCAAGCACAGAATGCCTTGAACTTAGGAAGCGCTTGCGATTTCTGCTCGAGCATAAACACATGAATGTACCTGGAAAAAGAATCAATTAGAACCATGAAGTACCTTGCTCCACCCAAAGAGGGCGCAAGTGGACCAACCAGGTCTGCATGCACTAGCTGGTAGGGTTTGGAAGCCTGTTTGTTATTTTGTGCAACACAACAAGAATCAGCATTAGACACAGCAACAGCACCATTGTCATCATAAGTTATACAGAACAAACCATCTATAAACTTTGCATGCAAAATGTCCTCTTTGCCTTTTCTGATGGCACAGACGCTCCTCTTGAAGGAAATCTCAAAACCATGCCCAGTAAGCTGTGGGACACTGAGCAAATTGTCTGCAGCACCTGGAACATATAGTACATCTTTGATGGTAGTGTGCAGACTTGCCAGTCTCACAGTCCCTTCTCCTGCGATTCGCAACGTCTTTCCATCAGCCAGGTGGATCTCACCTTCTTGAGGTTTGAAGGAGATAAAGAGATGGCGGTCTTTTGAGACATGGCGGGTACACCCCGAATCAATAACAAACCTGCCCTGGGCCTTTGGAGCAGTCTTTCTGGCAAGCAAAACCTTGTTTTCCACCGGCGTGGGCTTTTGCAGCTTGCCCCCCTGCTCCTGGCCATCAGACATGCCTTTAGCCTTTGGTGAAGCTGTGCCAGCAAACAAAGCCTTGTTTTCCACTGGCGTGGGCTCTTCACCCTCCCTCTGCTTCTGGCCATCTGCAGGCATCTGCCTCTGTTTACTTCTGGCCTTCCGGTATCTGTGAGGATGACCTTGGCTCCCATGAGAAACAGAGTTCTCAGCTGCCGACTCCTTGGCTCCCTCTGGAGGCTGGAATGCTGCCTGGGATGACATCACAGTCAGCTCCCCCTGCAGCTTGCAACCGGTGCCCTCGGCATCCCTGCATTCACTCGCATTCTGGGAAACAGCCAGGACCTCCGATGCAGTCAAACTCTGGGCTGGGATGACTGGCAGGTGGGCTATCTTCAAAGCATTCCACATCTTACGTGCAGTCACGTTGCCAGCTAACGTTTTAATTTCCTCCAGAGAGACGGACAAGACTATTACGTTAATGGCCCTCAAATTCTGGGTTCTTCATCTATCTGCCAGAGGAACTGGAGGGGCTTCAGACACAGTATGCCACACTCCAAACTGACGCAGCAAACTCTCACACCATTTTGCCCAGGTTTTATAATTGTGCCGATTTAACTTTGGGCACTCAGTAGCCTCAGAAGCTTGGAAAAACTCCATTCCAGCTTTTTACTTGAGCCGTGAATCTTATTCACTTCAGAGGCTTCTTATCTCGGCAGCCCATTAATCACGAAGCCTGCTTGGCTCGGCTCCCAGGCCAATTAGGCCTGCCGGACATCAAAAGCTCTTGCCGCGGCAAACGAAAAGCCTCACTTTCACTTTTCCTCCACATACCTTTCAGCAGTCTGTCACAGTCTTACTCTCCTGTAAGTGCCGTGAATCTGGACCCATAACCTGTTGTTGGGATACTGCCAGGGAGACAAAGTCCATCATGGCCCCAAGCCGTCTGCCGGACGATGCATCGATCTCCCGTAGGCACGCAGTATCAGCAATTAGCGACATGAGTTTCTAGAAAATATCTTGCCACATTCTAGAGCTCATGCACACTCTATCAGCAGTTAATGCACAGCAAAAGTCGCACTCGGGAGAGCATTATTTACAAGTTTTATTCAGCGTTGATCAGAACAAAGAAAGACATGAATGCCTGCGTCAGTGTCTCCAGACACAGAGAGTGAGAAAACGAAAGCAAAAGACACAACAGAAACACCCTGTGAAAACAGGAAATACGCAGGCTGTGACACAAACATCCTGCTCCCTTTTAAGGTGGAACGGAAATATCCTAACATCCTCCCCCTTTCCGTGTAACCTGTAGTACCTGTGGTTCAACCCAATTGCAACCTTTGTACGTAAACCTTAAGTTGTTCTTCATATAAGTTAATATTGTGTTATCCATAATCCTAAATACTTGATTTTGGGGTAGATTTTAATGTGTATTATTTGTTCTAATTCCGCTTTTTCATCTGGCGACATATTTTTAACTAATAGTTTTGTCTTGTTTAAATTCATTTTGGACCCCGCAACTTTACCGTAGCCATATATTATTTCCAACGCCTTTCTTAAACTCTGTTTTGGTTGCTCCGTAGTTATAGTTAAATTGTCAGCAAATGCCCTCATTTTGTAACTTCTATTTCCCAGCATAATCCCTTTTATTTCTTTTTCTTCCCTAATTTCTTTACATAAAACTTCCAAGGTTAATATGAAAATTAAGGGGGATAGGGGGCAACCTTGTCTGACCCCTTTACTGATTTCACACTCCTGTGATAAATTTCCATTGATTATGATTTTAGCTTTTTGTTTTGATTATATTGCTTCAATCCCTTTTATATACTTTATACCAAAATCCATATGGTGTAATAGACCTTTCATAAATTTCCAGGATACCCTGTCGAAAGCTTTTTCTGCATCTATAGCCATTAAGACTGCCTTCTTGCCTATTCTTAAGTCTAAATACGCTAATAAGTTTATAACGTTTCTAGTGTTGCTATAAATGTGCCTCCCGGGCAAAAAGCCAGCTTGGTCATTGTGTATCATCATCTGGAAGCCTTTTTTTGATCTTTCGGCTAAAATATTTGCATAGAATTTATAATCGTTATTTAGAAGTGCGATAGGCCTATAGTTGTTAATAAGTAGATTGTCCGTTCCCTGTTTTGGAATTAATGCAATAAGGCTGTCTTTCCAAGAATCCGGCATGGTTCCGTCTTTTAAGATGTTGTTCATGATACTTCTTAATGGGTCAGACAGTAAGTCCTCCATTATTTTATAATATATTGCCGGTAGGCCGTCTGGCCCTGGTGGCTTTCCTATCTTTGCTTCCTTAATTGCTCTTTGCATTTCGTACGATGTAATAGGGGCATTCAACGGTTCTTTTTGTTCTTTAGTAAGTTTCGGTAGACAGTTCTGTTCTAAATGTTCTTTAACTTCTTCTGTTGTTTCATTTCCTTCCTTATAGATTTCTCTAAAGAATTCGAGAAATCGTTTCTCTATTTCTTTAGGGTTGTTTATTATTTTGCCTTTGCACTTAACTCTATTTATAAGCCTTTCTGCCTCTCTCTTCTTTAATTGCCATGCTAATAACCAGGCTCATGTTATGTTTCAGGCTGTGTCTCTGTTTCAGGCTCTGGCGCTGTATCAAACACTGTTGCAGACTCAGGCTTCTGCTCTTTATTAGGCTTTGTCTCAGTTTTTGGCTCTAGCATTTATTCTAGCTCTATTTCAGGCTCGTCCTGTGTCTCAGCCTTTGTCTCTGTTTCACGCTGTTTCTCTGTTTCAGGCTCCGACGCTGTTTCAAGCCCTTTACAGTGGTGCCCCACAAGACGAATGCCTCACAAGACGGAAAACCCGCTAGACGAAAGGGTTTTCCGTTTTGGAGGTGCTTCGCAAAACATATTTCCTATGGGCTTGCTTCGCAAAACGAAAATGTCTTGCGAGTTCCTGTGGGGTTTTTTCCTTCCCCCCTTTTTCCCAAGCCGCTAAGCCGCTTATCAGCTGATCCTAAGCCGTTTATCAGCTGATCCGCTAAGCCGCTTAACAGCTGATCCGCTAAGCCGCTAAGCCGCTAATAGCGCTAATCTGCGAAATCGCTAATGGGCTTGCTTCGCAAGACGAAGAGACTCGCAAAACGGATTCTTTTCATCTTGCGAGGCACCACTGTATCTGCCTCTGCCTCTGTTTCAGGCTCTGGCACTCTATCAAGCACTGTTTCTGGCTCTGGCTCTCTTTCAGGCTCTGGTTCTGAATTAGGGTTTTGTTCTGGCTCTGGCTGTGTCTCTGGATCTGGCTGTGTCTCTGCTTCAGGCTCCTATGCTGTATCAAGCACTGTATCAGGCTCTGCCTCTCCCTCTGCCCCTGGCTACGTTTAAGCGTCAGGCTCAGTTTCAGACAGTGTCTCTGTTTCAGGATCCAGCACTCTATCAAGCACTATTTCAGACTCAGGTTGTGGATCTCGGCTGTGGCTGTGGATCTCGGCTGTGGCTCTAGGCTCCGTCTGTGGCTCTGTCTGTGGCTCTGGCTCTCTATGAGGGTCTTGTTCTGAATGAAGATCTGGTTCTGACTCTGATTCAGGGTCTCATGATGGCTCTTCCTCTGCCTCTGACCCAGCTATGTTTCAGGGTCTGGCTCTCTTTCAGGCTCTGGTTCTGAATTAGGGTTTTGTTCTGGCTCTGGCTGTGTCTCTGGCTCTGGCTCCAGCTCCGGCACTGTATCAAGTACTGCCGCAGACTCAGGCTGTGGCTCTAGGCTGTGGCTGCAGCTATGTTTTGCGCCCCGGCCCTGTATCAAGCCCTATTTCTGGCTCTGGCTCTGGCTGTGGCTCTGGCTCTGGCTCTGGCTCTGGCTGTGGCTCTGGCTCTGGCTCTGGCTCTGGCTCTGGCTCTCGCTCTCGCTCTCGCTCTCGCTCTGGCTCTGGCTCTGGCTCTGGCTCTCGCTCTGGCTCTCGCTCTCGCTCTGGCTCTGGCTTTCTTTCAGCTCTGGCTCTGAATGAGGCTCTGGCTCTGGCTCTGATTCATGGTCTCACTCTGACTCTGATTCAGGGTCTCGCTCTGGCTCTGGCACTCTATCAAGGACTGCTTCAGACTCAGGCTGTGGCTGTGGCTCTGCCTCTGTTTCAGGCTCAGGCTATGTTTGAGGCTGTGTCTCTGTTTCAGGCTCCGGCACTGTATCAAGTACTGTTGCAGACTCAGGCTGTGGCTCTAGGCTGTGGCTGTGGCTGTTGCTCTGGTTCGGGCTGTGGCTCTTTTTCAGGCTCTGGTTCTGAATGAGGGCTTGGTTATGGCACTGATTCAGGGTCTCGCTCTGGCTCTGGCTGTGTCTCTGTTGCACCTCAAACGGTGGTCTGTTGTTGTTGTTGTTGTTGTTGTTGTTTTCTTTCTGGGGTGGGACAAATGTTTAGTTGGGGCGGGGATTATTTTAAGTTTAGTATAATTGTTTCTTGCTTTGTTTTTCTTTTACTATTTTTTTAGGTTATTGTATAGTTTGTATTTTGCTTTTTCAGGGGAAAGGGTCAGGGCTGCCTGGGAGGGGGCCTCAGCCAACAGAATGGCTGGGGCAGGTTCCCTACGGGGGGATGTATTGGAACACCCAATCTCTGTTATCACGGGTGGGAGGAACAGTTGCGCTAAGACCAGACAACGTCTTTACCGAAGATCTGGTTCTGACTCTGATTCTGATTCTCTGATTCTGGATCTCTATCAAGGGCTGTTTCAGACTCAGGCTGTGGCTGTGGCTGTTGCTCTGGTTCTGGCTCTGGCTCTTTCTCAGGCTCTGGTTCTGAATGAGGGCTTGGTTATGGCACTGATTCAGGGTCTCGCTCTGGCTCTGGCACTCAATCAAGGACTGTTTCAGACTTAGGCTGTGGCTGTGGCTGTTGCTCTCGTTCTGGTTCTGGCTCTTTCTCAGGCTCTGGTTCTGAATGAGGGCTTGGTTCTGGCACTGATTCAGGGTCTCGCTCTGGCTCTGGCACTCTGTCAAGGACTGTTTCAGACTTAGGCTGTGGCTGTGGCTCTGGCTCTGTTTCCATTCTTACAATGGAATGTACACAAAACAATAATCCTTTCTATATAAATTTTCCAATACATTCTGAAAACATAATAAATCCTTAATTGTTCTCCACCTCCTTTTAGTTCCTTTATCACTCGAATGCTAGCACGGAGTCAAAACTATTCTTGTATTTTTGAACATATCTTGTATAACCATCCCATTTTTCTGCAAATTTTAGCTTTGAGATTCCTCTGAGTTTGCTAGTCAATTGAGCCGTCTCCACCAATTCCTGTAATTTGATTTTCCAATCTGTTATTTTTGGAGCCTCGTGATCTTTCCATCCCTTGGCCACAAGTATACGAGCTGCTGTCGTTGCATACAAGAATACCTCTCTTAGATTATTTTGGGATCTCTTTATCTAAAATACTTCATAGAAATGCCTCCTTTTTTTCGTAAAAGTTATCCCCATCATCTTTTTTAATTCATCGTATATTACCCCCCCAAAAAAAATCTTAATCTTTTCACACGTCCACCACATGTGGCGCATTTCACCGTTATTTGCTTCACATCTCCAACAAGCATTTGCCAATTTTTTATACATTCTTGATCATCTGGAAGCACTGAGGTACCACCTATGAGCCATTTTCATCATGTTCTCGCTTATATTATAGCTGGCTGTATATTTCAAATTTACATTCCATCAGTTTTCCCCATCTTTTAGCATAATTGGATGGCCCACATCTTGGGCCCACTTTATCATTGAAGCCTTAACCTCCTCATCCATTACTTTGTAGTCTAAAAAAAGTCTATACATTTTTACGATTATTTTGGTTTTACTATTCAGTAGTTCTCTTTCAAATCTTGAAGGCACCTTTTCAAAACCTATCTGTTATCCAGTTCTCTTTGATGTTGTTGCTTTTTTTAACAGCGATTGCTTCTAGTGGAGAGTTCCATCTTGGGGTTTTCTGTTCCAAATATCTTTTGTATTTTCCCCATACCTTATATATAGCATTTCTTATTATATGATTTGAAAAACTCCTATGTGTCTTTATTTTCCCATAATTAAGATAGCCATGCCACCCAAAACGGGTGTCATGACCTTCTAGATCTAAAATATCCCAATTTTTTAATAAATACCAATCTTTCAACCAGAGAAGACATGAGGCTTCATAATATAGCTTCAAATCCGGTAACCCGTAGGCTCCGTCTGTGGCTCTGTCTGTGGCTCTGTCTCTCTTTCAAGGTATGGTTCTGAATGAAGATCTGGTTCTGACTCTGATTCAGGGTCCCATGATGGCTCTTCCTCTGCCTCTGACCCAGCTATGTTTCAGGATGTGGCTCTCTTTCAGGCTCTGGTTCTGAATTAGAGTTTTGTTCTGGCTCTGGCTGTGTCTCTGGCTCTGGCTCTGGCTCCAGCTCCGGCACTGTATCAAGCACTGTTGCAGACTCAGGCTGTGGCTTTAGGCTGTGGCTGCAGCTATGTTTTGCGCTTCGGCCCTGTATCAAGCCCTATTTCTGGCTCTGGCTCTGATTCATGTTCTCCCTCTGACTCTGATTCAGGGTCTCGCTCTGGCTCTGGCTCTGGCACTCTATCAAGGACTGTTTCAGACTCAGGCTGTGGCTGTGGCTGTTGCTCTGGTTCGGGCTGTGGCTCTTTTTCAGGCTCTGGTTCTGAATGAGGGCTTGGTTATGGCACTGATTCAGGGTCTCACTCTGTCTCTGGCTGTGTCTCTGTTGCACCTCAAACGGTGGTTTGTTGTTGTTGTTATTTTCTTTCTGGGGTGGGACAAATGTTTAGTTGGGGCGGGGATTATTTTAAGTTTAGCATAATTGTTTCTTGCTTTGTTTTTCTTTTACTATTTTTTTAGGTTATTGTATAGTTTGTATTTTGTTTTTTAAGGGGAAAGGGTCAGGGCTGCCTGGGAGGGGGCCTCAGCCAACAGAATGGCTGGGGCAGGTTCCCTACGGGGGGATGTATTGGAACACCCAGTCTCTGTTATCGCGGGTGGGAGGAGCAGTTGCGCTAAGACCAGACCACGTCTTTACCGAAGATCTGGTTCTGACTCTGATTCTGATTCTCTGATTCTGGCTTGTTGGGTGTAGTGAAGGGTTAACCTTCTGTGCCTCAAGCCTGAGAGGAGGCGCTTACAAGGGAAGTAAGCCAGGACGTGACGAAAGCCGCTTGGAATGCTGTGAGCTGAGTGGGAACCGAAAGCACTTCAGCCGCTGCACTGAGAGAGAAGGACGCAGAGAAAATGCAGCTTGAATCTGATGGTCTTTATGAATTGTAAACACACTATATTTGATCAAATAAAGGGATAGTAGGACAGAATAAACGTGTGGGACTTGTTTACTGCTCTCTCGAACACCTAGAACACCTCCTCAGGCAATTGTCAAATTTGAGCCAAAGCGTGAGCCTTCCTCACCTGCTGGACCAGCTGTAAGGCCCAAGAGGCGCAGCAGGTCAGAGGGGGAAGACACTGAATGTGAAATAGAAGGTGAACTTCTATTTCCCAGCATAATCCCTTTTATTTCTTTTTCTTCCCTAATTTCTTTACATAAAACTTCCAATGTTAATATGAAAATTAAGGGGGATAGGGGGCAACCTTGTCTGACCCCTTTACTGATTTCACACTCCTGTGATAAATTTCCATTGATTATGATTTTAGCTTTTTGTTTTGATTATATTGCTTCAATCCCTTTTATATACTTTATACCAAAATCCATATGGTGTAATAGACCTTTCATAAATTTCCAGGATACCCTGTCGAAAGCTTTTTCTGCATCTATAGCCATTAAGACTGCCTTCTTGCCTATTCTTAAGTCTAAATACGCTAATAAGTTTATAACGTTTCTAGTGTTGCTATAAATGTGCCTCCCGGGCAAAAAGCCAGCTTGGTCATTGTGTATCATCATCTGGAAGCCTTTTTTTGATCTTTCGGCTAAAATATTTGCATAGAATTTATAATCGTTATTTAGAAGTGCGATAGGCCTATAGTTGTTAATAAGTAGATTGTCCGTTCCCTGTTTTGGAATTAATGCAATAAGGCTGTCTTTCCAAGAATCCGGCATGGTTCCGTCTTTTAAGATGTTGTTCATGATACTTCTTAATGGGTCAGACAGTAAGTCCTCCATTATTTTATAATATATTGCCGGTAGGCCGTCTGGCCCTGGTGGCTTTACAGGGCTACAACAAAAATGTTTATTCGGCTTCACGCCCATCATAAAGCACAACACACAAAACAAATCAAATAAAACAGCGGTCTCGTACAAGCCACAAGTAATATAACACAATTCACAGCTCACAAGGACAAATATTGGCAATTCAAAAGAAAAATTTAAGATTAAGATTAAGATTAAAAAATTTAGACACTACTCTAAAATCAATATCTGATGTCATTATCGAAAATTATTATAACTATCAATAATCAGCTAACATTCCATTCCGTCTCTTGTACGAGACGACGGCTGTTAGGAATTTAGCAACCTGTAGGGTAATATAAGGATCCACATCTTGAAGAACCCAGGCAAGCTGTAGGTCTACTAGTTTGTCAGCCATAGGCTGGATTATGGAGTTTAGTATACTAGCACGAGCTGAACTGTACATAGGGCAGATAAACATAACATGATGTAGAGATTCAGATGTTTTCATTTCACAAGCACACATTGAAGGGACTTGGCCCTTAGTGAATCTATGTCTCAGCACGTTTGTTGGAAAAACATTGAACCTAGCTCTAATGAAGGCATATCGGTGAGATGCGGCCATAAGCGATGTTAAGTAGGACGGAGCACGGTAGATAGGGGTTATGCTGAGATTTAACGGCGAGCAGGCTCCACCACCAGCTAAGAAATTTTGGTATAGCTCCGCATCATCCAGCCTTTGATTTATACACCTTTTTGCCACGTTTAGATCCAGTTTGAGCAATTCAGTGGGCGAGATCTCATAGGACAGCAATTTGGCATGGATTTTTCCTGACCACAAATTTGTGAAGTCATCCCGCCACATGCATTGAATGAGATAGTGGTTCGGGAGTTTATGCCATAGGGATATCCAATAAATCAAAACTCTCCTCCATAATACTAACTCCACTGAGGGGATCTTCATTTCTAAGCGAATAGCCGCATTACTTACGCATGTTGGTAGTTTTAAAAGTCGGCGTAAGAATTGGCTTTGAAGCGACTCTAAAGGTGAGAGGTTTGCAAAGGCAGCCCATAAAGGTGCAGCATGGGCCATTGTGGCCATCACTTTGATGCTATACACTTTCAAGGCCGCAGGGATGAATAAGGCCCCCTCAGAGTAGAAAAAACGGAGGAGGGAGTGCGATAGGGCTTTTGTCTTGTTTTGAAGATATTCAACGTGCGCTTTCCACCCTAAATTATATTGAAAATAAATTCCTAAATATTTAAATTTATGTACTTGTTCGATTTTCGTGCCCTCCAATTTCCATGAATATAATTTTCGACTCCTTGAAAATATCAGTACTTTGGACTTGGTGTGGTTGATAGACAGATGATTAGAATGGCAATATGACGCAAAAATCTTTAGTGCCCTCCTTAAGCCCACTCTGGAGTAAGAGAGTAGTACCGCATCATCTGCGTAGAGAAGTAAAGGACAGCGATAATCTGCTATACGGGGGGTGTGGATAAATTTTTGTGAGTCGATTAATGGGTTCCTCAGATCACTGATAAATAAGTTAAAAAGAAGTGGCGCTAAAATACAACCCTGGCGTACACCCTTATTTACTGGCACTGGGTTAGTTAGGTCTCCAGCAGGGGATATTCTTACCCTGGCCACGGACCCGGCATGAAGTTGGGAGATAAGCCACAGGAGCCTTCTATCTATTCCCCAGCAGGCAAGTTTATCCCATAGTAATTGCCACGGAATACTATCAAATGCAGCTTTCAAATCTATGAAAGCTGCGCAAAGTTGGCCCCGTGGAGGTGTCGAGTATTTCCGGGCTAAGTGATAAAGAATAATTGCCTGGTCTGTTGTGGATCGGTTTAATCTAAATCCAGCTTGCTCATGCCCAATCCGGTCAGCCTCAACTGACCACTTCATCAACCTTGCCAGCAAAAAACGGGCATATATTGTCCCAATGGACGATAGCAGACTGATATTCCGGTAATTCTCTGGGTCACCGGGAGGGCCTTTTTTGTAGATAGGAATTATAATGGCCTCCTTCCACGTTCCTGGTATTAAGTCCGTGGCATTTATTGCGTCAAATGTTTTAGCTAAAATCCCTGCCCACCATGCAGAATGTAGCTTTATAGCCTCAACAGGGACCAAATCTGGCCCAGGGGCCTTACCAGTTTTCAGCTCAGCTATCAGTTCTAGGATTTCAGCAGGGTCGGTATTGGGCCAGACGGGAAGGGGATTAGAAGGTCTCCAGTGAGTGGCCGGAGCTTCTGCCACTGAGAAATATTTTCTCAGGAACTGCTCCCATGTAGAGGCCGGGATCACCGTTAAGGGGTATTTCGTGTTTCTTCCCTTTATTAAGGACCAAAATTTCCGGGAGTTATGAGATTTTGAGGCAGAAATTATAGTCTGCCAGCGATTTAAATGCCATTCCCGTTTGGCCGATTTCTGGGCCTGTTTGTATGCTTTTTTAGCCAGGGAATAAGATGGAGGTAAGGCCAGAGCGCCGGAAAGTTTATAGTCATTATATATTGTATGTAGATGGAGTCTGGCTAGTTTACAAGCAGAGTTGAACCAAGGGGCGCCAAATTTAAAATAATCGTTTTTAACTCCATAGGTTGGAGAAGTAAAAAAGCGAGTTAAAACTTCTATCAGGCAAGAAAAAAAATTCATACAGGTAATAGGATCACGCGGGACAATTCCTACGTCCGGCTGATCACCAGGAAACTTTTCTCGGATAAAATCCGTATATCTATGGGCGAGGGCAGGGGACCATCTAATCCCCTTTGTTTTAGTGGACGGCTCCACAATCACCGGGATTGGGTGGGAGCGCTCGAGCAGCTGCCAGTCAACACATAACTTGGTTGTCAGGGGAAGATGGTCACTAAATTGGGCATTATCAATTTTAAAAGAGGTGACATTCAAAAATAGATCCTGGGAAACCAATACATAGTCAAGAACACTGTTTGATTTTAACCCCAGGTGGGTGAACTCTCCTGGTATATCTGGAGGACACCTGCCATTTAATATAATTAAATTAAGGCGTAAAGTCATCTGATAAAGCATCACTCCCGCCTTATTGACTTTTGCATCCTTTGATATTCTAGTGGGGATATATCCTAGATCGTAGGTTTGAGCCCCGGGGTCGACCCACCATTTAGACTTTATAAGAGCCTCCCGATTTGAGTCTATCCGAGCGTCAAAATCGCCTCCGGTAATGGAGGGGACATTAGGATATTTAAGATAACAAGAAAGTAAAAAATCCTCTAGGGATTCCCATCTAGAAGTAAGATCAGCTGCTAACCCTCCCGGGGGGAAATAGACATTTGTAACCAATAAAGAGAAGTTTCCACCAGAGATCAGTCCGGTAATAGCATAAGGCGGAAATGCGTGTACTAGTGAAAGTTTAGCCCGAAGTTTAAGGGAGATACCAATTGTAAGGCCACCTTTAGGGCGGCCACCATTTGTTGACGGGCTAGCAGGCAGACATATAAACTCAAAGCCATTTAACTCAATTTCCTCCTCCACCCAAGTTTCTTGTAATAGAATGATAAGAAAGGAATTAATATATTTTTGGAATTCTGGATCTGATTTTTTACTTTTCCATACAGCAATGTTCCAACTTAATATTGAAGGCTGGGGTTTCCTCGTTCCTCCAATTGACTGTCATTCGGAAGGTTGGCTCAACTTTAATACGGGAAGAAATCACTTATCTTCTTCTGATGAAAAACCTCTCGTAAAAGCTGAGTGGGAGGATTTACAAGGTTGTCTGACTGTTGAACTTGGCCACTCGATCTACTAGGAGTATGACCTTGAGCAGGGGCGGCCCCCTTTTCCAAAAGAGTTTGGTGGGCCACCCGGTGTGGTCCATCTATCTCGTCAGAAGTTTGGTCTCTCTGTAGCCTGCTACTGGTCTTTTGGGCTACTTGATTTATGTGGCCTGTTGGATCTTCAGTCAGTTCCGTCACTGGTCTTGCTGTTGAATCCATAATGCTCCGCAAAGAGGGATGAAGCTGAGCGAGTGGGCTATTTGGGAAGGTTGGCAAAGGCACCTCTTCTCTTGATTGGTCAGTGCTATAAGAAGGTTCCAGGTCCGGCATCGATGAATGTGTAGAAGGGGATTTTTCCTGTTGTGTGCTGCTTTCTTCAGGTATGTTTATCGAGGGACGGTAATGTAAATCTATTAAGAGCACGAAGGGTTGTTCTGGTTGGAGGAAAGGACTGGTAGTTGCTTCTTGGGGTTGTATCTTATCCTCCATTTCCGACATACATTTAGCATTAGATATTGCGAGATCCATATGAACTGGTTCTTCTAGGATGTCATGATCGCTGTACATGGGTATTCTGGTGCTGAGCTTCCTGATAAGTTTAAGCGATTCGAGCCTATTAATAATTTCTTTTTGTTCCACCGCTGGTAAGTCTGCAAAGGAGGCAATGAGTTCGATCTCTTCTGGTGGGGTCAGGCCACTTTCCGGATGGTCATTGTTCTTTGCTAGGGGAGTGGAGGCCACATAACTCATCTCCTGGGGTAGAACACCCACTCCGGTGTCCACTGGTGGATCGGGTTTAGCAGATTTTAAGCCCTCTTTGGTTATTGCCTCCAACAGTAGGGGTTTAGGCGTAGGGTCTATAAAGGCTCTCGTTGGTGCTATCCCACAGCGAAACAAAAATGCTTTCCTTCGTAATATGATAGTGGGAATTTTTGTGGATTGGAACGCAAGCAGGACTCTCTGGGATTTATGATGATAGACAAGGGGGAGGACTGCACAGAGGTCAATTTGTGTTGCCTCCATATTTAAAAGCCCCATTAGGAGTTCCATGGCACCGCCCAGAGTTCTCCATCTTGGGTCCCCATATTGTATAGTTAGGCACACTTTCCTTGGTGTTAAAATCAAGGATTGATGACCTAATTGAAGGTTAAGATTGTATTTAAATTTGTCAGTACGTTTGTTATTTAAGGACAAACTCCTCGTCCCCTTCCTCTCTTCAAGAGACTTAACACCGGCTGACGCTGGAGAAGTAGTAACTATCTTTTGTTGGAGGCTGTGCAGCTGGGACGAAAGATCATCTAGTCTTTTGAATATACAGTGCAAGGTTTTGATTATTAAATGGGACTGTTCAAATGTCATATGATTGGCCGTGCCAAGGACCAGTTCCTCCTTCTGAGGAGAGACTACACTCTTACTGTTGCCCACATCGCTTGTTATTTGAGGTATTATTCGCTCTTCGTCTTTAAGTGCTGACACGCAATCAATCAGAGGGTTAAAACGGTTCTGAGTTTCTACCGTGTAGGAACAATCCAGTAGATTACTCCCTTCCTTAAAGTGACATGGTTCCACCCTTGTTTGCTTTGATCTCGGAAAGGGAACGGGGACTGTCTCCTCAGAATCTCTAAGACGTTTCCCATATCCCATAATTCAGATATCGAGTAGAGGGGGGATAGTATTTTAACGTCAACTCAGGTGATAAATATTTCCTTCAAGCCTGCCAGCACTTGCAGTGGGGGTATATTTCACTGCCTGTTCATATGAAAGTCGGCGTCTTCACCTTCACCCTCACAGTCCGGCAATTTAGTTCTACAAGGAGACTACCGGTAAGCAACACAGACCATTCCTTTGAAGTCCTACTCCCACCAGGACTAAGACTAATATAAAAATTCTCCTTCGGAGCTTATCGCAGGGCCACCGCGGGTCGGTCTCAGATAAAAGGGAAACTCCCAAAGGCCTCACCAGTAGTGTTGGTTTGACTTTCTTCCTCTGTTCGGCCAGCGCTCTGTTCGGAGGTAGATAGTGGCTTCCTTCAACCCACTGCTCTGCTCCGCCGTACTCCAGTAAAACAATAAACCAATAAAACAATAAACTAAAAGCAAAGGGAAGCGAGGAGGTGATAAAACAGCTTATAAGACGTTAAAACTGAGAGTTTAAAACTAGGAAGTGGCTAAAAACTACTTTAAAAACTACTTAAAAGCTTAACTAAAAGCAGAGGAGTCTGACTAGGCTGCTGTGTCCATCGCCATCTTGGCTCCTCCTCCGGTGGCTTTCCTATCTTTGCTTCCTTAATTGCTCTTTGAATTTCGTACGATGTAATAGGGGCATTCAACGGTTCTTTTTGTTCTTTAGTAAGTTTCGGAAGACAGTTCTGTTCTAAATGTTCTTTAACTTCTTCTGTTGTTTCATTTCCTTCCTTATAGATTTCCCTAAAGAATTCGAGAAATCGTTTCTCTATTTCTTTAGGGTTTGTTGGATTGAAAATGAACGACAGACGAGTAGATAGGTGTCATATGGGAGGCGTCTCTCGAGCAAGCCTTGGAGACTCCCTTTTATTGAATATTACTGCGTTTGCCACGTGTGCTTGTTGCCGATTGGTTAACATAAGTTCAAAACAAGGGTTGCGTACAAGACATTAATTATTGCATATAAGACATTAGTCATAGACAGGTTAAAGGTTGGGAAAAGGAACACGGAGTTTACACAGGCATGGGTTCGGACTGCCCGTACCAGAGTGGTACGAAAAAGGAATGTACAAGGAGGGGTAAGTACAGATTGATATGGTGTGAACTCAAGGTGAACAGAACGTACCAGGGTGATGATGGAATGTCGTAGCATCAGCACGGTTTGTGCAGCGTGAGCAAAACAAAGCTCAGAAGCAAGACTTCCCAGAATGCAGGAGAAAAGAAGCAATACTTTCCCATAATGCGACAGTTATGTGCAGAGAGAGAACTTCCCTTTATCTCCCCCTTTCTTTTCTTGTTTGCGAGGCGTTCTGGGTAAATAAGGCAAAAATACTTCGGGATCAGTGGTGTGCCAGCAAATGCCCAAAGTAAGTTCGCCAGGGTCGATGGGACAAAAATATTTCGGGATATGTGGTCTGCCAGCGCATGCCCAAAATAAGCCTGCCCACATCTCCCCTTAGGTTTACTGTTGGTGTTGCCATTTCGTAAAGTAGGCAGCAAGGAGTTTAGTGGGTGGCTGAGGGGGAGAGAGAAGCCGAGAGAAAAGACTTATGAGGCCAGGAACACATTGGAGGAAGCAACATAGCAAAATCAATATACATATTATAACAATGGCATATTGAAAGAGATTACGAAGCCAATTCAGGTTTGGCAACCAGCCAGTGAGCCACTGGGTGAATGAGTCCCACAGGCCAGAAAGTCCAATGTCCTGTTTAATGTGGTGTGTAAGATTTTGCAAATGAGAGATTTGCTTTTGGATGGCTTTAGAATTATCAGTAATATTAAAACAACACATGTCGTCCACTTGTTCACAGCCATAATGATGAAGCATCAGCAAATAGTGATAGCAGCACAATTTTGTAAAAATCAATGGTGGAGTTCACTGTTCTTTATTCAAAAGGTGAAGAGCTTGTGAAATAAAATTCAGGGCTTTTGCTGCAGAACAAGCTAAATTATTAATGTTCATACGATTCCGTATAGCCAATCCAGGGACTCCTAAGAGAGAAACAGCTAAAAAGATATATTCAGACCTACTGGGAAGAGAGACAAAAGCATCACAATCGTTAGTCAATTTCACAGAGCGGCGATATCGAGAGCGGGATAAATGATGCTTCTTGGGTAAAATGATGCACAAACGGCTTAAACAGCAATGTGTACCATGGCTGATGTATTGTTGGCACATGGTAGGGGAATTCAGCATTCCTTGTGGTAGGACTTTGCATTGATACCGTTCCGTGGGCTGACTGTTATTTAACACAGGAACAATAAAAGCAAAGAATTTACGATCCTTCTCCTGTAGGGGAATGGAGAAAAAACAATCTTGCAAATCTATTATAGCCAATTGATACGAATGTGGAATCACATTTGGATTAGGCAGACCACACTGCAAAGGCCCCATGGGTTCAAGGATCTGGTTTATTTTCCTTAAATCTTGGAGAAATCTCCATTTTCCACTCTTCTTTTTTATGACGAAGACAGGGGTATTATAGGGGCTAACTGAAGGCTCAATATGGTCTGCCAATAATTGTTCATTTACCAATTGTTTTAAAGCAAGTAGCTTTTCCCCCGTTATGGGCCATTGTTCTACCCATACTGGACTGGTAGATTTCCAGCTAAGGGGAAGTGCAAGCTTACTCATTAAATTGAATGGTAGCTTGTAATTGTTGCAGCAGGTCTCTGCCCCACAGATTGAGGTGGATTTTTAACACACAGGGTTGGATGTATGCAATGGTTTCAGAGCTATCAGGCAGAGAAACAGGCAGCCACTGTACACTTTTGGAAGAGGTTTGGGGGCCACCCACACCCCAGACTGCAGACGCAGACTCAAGGGGCCACGTGGGGTCCCAACAACTACTGGAAATTACAGAAATGTCTGCGCCCGTGTCAATCAAGCCTTCCAGCACAATACCATTGATTTTATACTTACGAAGAAGTTTCTTCCCTCCAATCCTCTGGACAACAGCTAACAGCTGTGGAGGGAAACAAGAGAGCTCGTGCAAATTACTATCCATAATAGAGGCAGTAGGATGAGAAGGGAGCACCACCAAATGCGCCCAGGACTCACCCTTTTTTTAATTGCATGGGCATATGGCTCCAGAGTTGAACCATTATTGTGCCCACATAGTCAGGATGCAGAACTCCTGGAATAACCTGGATTCCTTCTTTTGCCGCAGAAAATTTGGGTAAAATTAAACCTGCGACTTTAGGAGGCAGTGGGCCTGCCAATTGGGTGGGCATAAGCACAATTTCACCAGGTAAAACAGTGTCTTTGGCCTCTTGATTGATCAAGTCAATGGCAAAGTCAGAAGGCGTATTTTCAGAAAGTTTTTCAGCAGCGGCAACTAAAGGCGAAAAACTCTCTAATTGTCCTGGCCCGAGAGTGGGGCCGCAATGGAGTTTCCTGGACTCCTGCATTGATTAGCCCAATGGTAGCCTTTACCACATTTCGGGCATTTTTTGGAAGGTCTAGCCCTGTTGGCAGCACCATCCTTGCTCCCCCCCCCCGCCAGGGGCTCTGCATTGCTTAGCAAAATGGCCTGGGCGCTTGCAATTAAAGCAATTCCCAGTGGGCTTTTTGCCAGCCTGGATGGCACCAGCTAGCAAGGACATCGCATGACTCTGTCTGCCAACATCTGCACAGGCTTGAATCATGTCGGCCAGGTCATATTTAGGGCGATGTATGATTGACTGCAAGGCTTTCTTGCAATCGGTGTTTGCGTTTTCAAAGGCCAATTTTTTCATCAGTTCATTCTGATCTATAGTGTTATCAAATTGCCTAGTGACTGATTCTTTCAATCTATCTATAAACTGATGGTAGGGCTCCGAATGTTGTTGCTTAATATTAACAAAGGAGCTCAGTGGTTGCCCTGAGACAGGGACTTTGCGAAAGGTGCATTGCACACAGGTCGCGGTGCGACTAAAATGTAAAGGTGTCAGCGTCGCCTGGGCTGGCATATTATCATACGGACCAGCACCAAAGAGTTGGTTGGCTGAATGCTGTGGATCAGCCAGGGCTACTGCGCAATGCTTAAATTCACTTTCAAATACCACATACTGAGCTGGTGATAAAAGCATGCGCATCAGATCTTTCCAGTCTTGAGGTAGCATTTTATAACCAGTTGCTATTCCCTCCAGCATTCCTGTCACATAAGTGGATTTTAGGCCAGAATCAGTAATGCCTTGTCTCAATTCTCTCAGAATGGAATAAGGAAGCGTCTCAGACATAATTTGTTGTTGCGCAGTGCCAGGGTTAGTATAAGAAATAGGGAAGGCAGACGGCAGTTCCCCGGCCCACCCCACCTCCTCCTCCAAGGAAAGAATTCCTTCCTGTCTAGCTTGAAAAAGTACAGCACGCACAGCTCCTGTAGGAGCAGGCGAAGGAGGGAGGGAAGGGGGGATGGGGGTGGATGTGGGCTGAGGCGAAGGGGGGGTGATGGAGGCAAAAGCTTTGGGTAAGGCGGTAGATTGTCTGTTGCGGCTAAAAGGGCAGGTGGTGGGGAATTGTCTGCTGCGGTTGCCGACAGAGACGCCTGGGGACCTAATCTAGCGACGGCATCGGCACACTTCTGCCAAGTGAGCAGACAATGAATTGGAGCCCTCGGTTCTGCGAAGAGGGTTTTTCCGATTTTTTGCCAAGTCTCCATCCCCAAAGACCCTGTTTCTGGGTGCCAGGGGCACTAACAAGCAATATGACATAACAATCGTTCAATTTCTTTCAAGGAAATATGTGCACCTGTTACTCTCTGCCTGACTAAATAAAACAGTTCTTTAGAATGCTCTTTTTGGGACTTTGTAAGCTCCCCCCCCCCCCATACTCATGGTGTAGCGCACTGAGACTTTTCCAGTCGAGTGAAGCATGAGGCTGCGTGAAGGGATCTGGCACGTCGGGGGTCACCAGATGTTGGATTGAAAATGAATGACAGACGACCATTCAGAACATGCAATTGGGCAAATCTCCAGGGCCGGATGGGCTTACCTCCAAATACTACAAGACTTTAAAAGACCATTTGATTCAACCATTGAAGGAGGTATGTAATGAGATTATGGAGGGGAAGAAGGCACCGGAAACGTGGAAAGAAGCTTTCATCACACTTATACCTAAAGTGGAAACTGAAAAGACACAACTTAAGAACTACCGTCCCATTTCCCTTTTAAATGTGGATTACAAAATTTTTGCAGACATTTTAGCTAATAGACTAAAACGAGTGCTAAATGAAGTGATTCATAAAGACCAGGCAGGCTTCCTCCCAGGTAGACATTTGTCTGACAATACAAGGAACATTATTGACATTTTGGAACTATTGCAAATGAATACTAATACAAAAGCAGTGTTGATTTTTATAGATGCGGAGAAGGCCTTTGATAATATTTCATGGAATTTTATGAAGAAAAATCTTAAAGGGATGGGAGTGGGATGGGGGTTTGAAAATGGTATAGATGCAATTTATTCAGAACAAAAGGCAAAATTGATAGTCAATAATGTGGTGTCAGAAGAGTTTAAAATTGAGAAAGGAACACGACAGGGTTGCCCTATTTCCCCACTGCTATTCATCTCAGTCCTGGAGGTGCTCTTGAATATGATTAGAGGAGACCAGTTGATTGAAGGAATTCAGGTCGGGGCTAAACAATATAAACTTAAGGCTTTTGCAGATGACCTTGTTTTGACATTACAGGAGCCAGAATCTAGTACTAAGAGGGTGTTAGAACTGATTCAAGAATTTGGTCGAGTGGCAGGATTTAAATTAAACAAGCAGAAAACTAAGGTTTTGGGGAAAAACTTGACAACTTTGGAAAAAGAAAGGTTTCAGAAGGAGAAAGAGTTAAATGTGGTCAAAAAGGTGAAATATTTAGGGGTTAACATGACGGCTAAAAATTTGAATTTATTTAAAGACAATTATGAAAAATGCTGGTCAGAAATCAAAAAGGATCTAGAAATTTGGTCAAAATTGAAGCTTTCCTTGTTGGGTCGAATAGCTGTTATAAAGATGAATGTATTGCCAAAAATGTTGTTTTTGTTTCAGACTTTGCAGATTGTGGACAAGATGGATTGTTTCAAGAGGTGGCAGAGAGATATCTCTAGGTTTGTCTGGCAGGGCAAAAAGCCAGAATAAAATTTAAAATATTAACTGATGCTAAAGAAAGAGGGGGGTTTGCCCTGCCAGATATGAAACTGTATTATGAATCAGCAGCTTTCTGATGGTTGAAAGATTGGCTACTTCTTGAAAACACTGACATTTTGGATTTGGAAGGGTTTAACAATAAGTTTTGGGTGGCATGCATATTTGTGATATGACAAGGTTAAAGCTCATAAAGCATTTAAGAACCATATAGTCAGGAAAACACTGTTCAATGTCTGGACAAGATATAAAGATCTTCCGGTTCAGCGCGACTCCAGTGCAGGCGGGGATCTCTTCCTTGCGGAGGATCCTGAGCTTTCCGGAGAAAATAGGGGTTCCACAGGGCGCCGTGGTCCCCTGAAAAGTGTCTGGAGGTTGTTCAGACACACAGGTTCCCACAGAGCCAAAACGCGGACCTCTCGGCTGTCAGGTAACTCCGGTTTCGGAGCGAAGAGTACGGCGGGGGGAGAAGCGGGCGAGGGAAGCCATAGCTGTCTCCGAGAAAAGCGAAGCCCCGAGTCTGCATGAGAAGTGCTGGATTCTCAAAAAAAAAAAAAAAGAAACTCGAGCCTAATAAGATGATAAATAGTTTGGACACTACTAAAGGATAGGCTCGATAAAAAAGGGTAGTGAAAAAAGGGCTCTATTTTTATCTGGAGTCATTTCAAACGCAAGGAGCTAGACAAAGCGGAGAGAAACGTGAGTGACGCTGGCGGTTAAAGTTTTTCTCTCCTTTCCAACTTTCTTTGTTTGCATGAGAGGATACTAAATAACCAATAGAAGAGGAACTCGGAAGGAGAGCAAAGAGACAATTTTTTGCTACTTTTGGCTACTTCTTAGCCCTCCCGGTGACGGGGGAAAGAGGCGAAACCTATCTTTACTTTTGAAGTTCCGCGTAACTGGAGATTCCATTTTGCGAGGTTTGGGCTCCATTACAAACTTTTCGAGTCGCCTCCAGAAGAAGGAGGAGGAAGAAGGCACCTTTTCTTAAGTGCTAACTTCCACCCCCGAGAATTTACGTTTATATAATCTTAAAAACTTTAGTTAAGTTTTGAACTCAATAATTGCTACTGCTTTCTGTGGGTAAAACTAAAAGAGAAGCCGGATAAATTCTCTCTGCCTCCCTCCCTTCTCTTGCGTGCCCTTTTCCAGGCTTCGCCTCCAGAAGACCTCTAGTGGACGGGGGGGAAATTACAATTTGTTTTTCTCTTCCTCCCCTTTTCCTTTTGTTTTCTATATATTTCGACGGTCTGAAGCTTTTGCTACCTTTTCTGCTGTTGGGATTTAGCCCAATTGAGGGCAAGAAGAGCAAGAAGTGGCCTTTAAAAAAAAAAAACTTTTGGATTAAACAGCCTTATGAGGAATAGCCCATTTGGGGGCAGGAAGAACTGAGAGTTGCCTACTTATTAGAGTTAAAATATTGGAAGATTTTGGGAGGTCGACAAATCGTACCTTTCTTTTTCTCCCCCCCCCCCTGTTTTCCCCTGGGCCTCTCTTCCTGCCTGTTGGAATATCCTACTTGGTGGACTTGGTGGACTTGGTGGACTAGCCTAATTGGTGGTAATAAGAAGAGAATACCAGATTCCTACCCAACCTTAATTAAGACCTTTTAATATAATCTACCATATAACTCACCACAAAATTACCAGAATTGACTATATGGAACTTTAGTGGACTCAAAAGAACTATTAGGTTTGAAGTCGTCAGGAGTCTTATAAAACACTGTTAAACTGATTGTTACGCCCTGATTGGGAAAGGGCAATTTGGACACTGCAATAGGTTTATTACTTTACTTAGTTGGTGCAGTAAGCTTTATTCATATAAAATGTCGCATGTACCAAAGAAAGGTGGGAATGGGGGGACACCAGTAGAAAGAAAGGGGTCTAAACAAGAGACAGATTTCAGATCGGAAATATTAAAGATGTTTGCAGAGATTAGGCAAAGTGAAAAAAATCTGGAAACAAAAATAGAACAGGTCGACTCTAAAATTGGGCAAATGGATAAAAAAATAGATGAAACAGTGAGTGAGTTAAAAGGGCAAATTAAAGAGGTATCCAAAAGAACTCATGCGCTAGAAGAAGGGATGAAAAGGACAAAATTGGAAATGAAGGATTTAAAGCGGGAAGATGATAAATTTAGGATAGGACTCTTGGAAACTAACAAAATACAAGAGGAAATGTGGGATGCGATCTCCATGAGTGAACTTCGGCAACGGGAAGTAAATTTAAGGTTGAGGGGGGTACCAGAGAACCAAGGAGAAAATATTAGGCAAAAATTAACAACAGAACTGGCACAATGGCTGGAGTTGCAAGCTGAGGAGGTGGCGAGTACAATACAGAACGTCTTTAGATTAAAAGTGAAGACGATTAAGGCGAGGAAATTCCCAGGGGACTGTCTTATAACTTTCAAGGATAGAGACATGAGGAATTTGGTACTTCAAAAAAACAGAGAAAAAAGATTATATATTGATGGTAGTTACATAATTGTTTTCAAAGATATACCAATTAGACTGTTGAAACGGAGAGATCCCTACAAGCCACAGGCGCAAATTCTCAAAAAGAACAATATAGAATTTAAATGGGAGTTCCCAGAGGGAATCTCATTCACTTATAAAAATAAGAGGCACAGACTAACCAGCCCAGAAGAAATAGGGAAATTCCAAAGAAAATACAAAGAGTTGTTAACGGAAGAGGAAGAAGAGGTCGGGGGAGCAGTAGGAGGGGTAGAGGCAAAGGGTCTGAAAGAGGTGGGGGAGAAAAGGAAGGTTGGGGAAGGGCTGGAGGAGGAGGAGGGGGAGGAGGAGGAAGAGGAGGAAGAGGAGAGATTATAAGGAATTTAAGTTGAGAAAAAAGTATTTTTGTTAATTGAGAACAAGATGGCATTAAAATTATGGAACTGGAATATAAATGGATTAAACGAAAAGAAAAAAAGGAATAAGGTGGAACAATTCTTAAAGAAAAAAAATTTAGATATCATCTGTTTGCAAGAAACGCATGTAGCAAAAAGGCACAGGAAAATTTTGATAAATAAGACTTGGAAACGAATTTATATCTTCGGATAAAGGGGAAAAAAGAGGAGTAATCTTATATATAAAAAGCAACATAGAAGCTCATCAAATCTTCAAGGACGAAGAAGGAAGAATTATTGCTGTTCAAATTAATTGGCAAGGCGAAAAAATAATAATTGTCGGAATCTATGCCCCTAATGGAAATAAAACTGACTTTTACAAAAACTTGGAGGAAAAATTAATGGAATATGTGGATCAAAAAATAATTATGATGGGAGATATGAATGGGGTGGTCTCAATTGAAATGGATAGACTGAGAGAGAGTGGTTCAAAAGAAGGTAAACTACCCAAATCATTTTTTGAAATGATTAAAAATTGTAACTTAATAGACATTTGGAGGTTAAGATACCCATTGGAAAAACAATTCACATACTATTCAGAACCAAACCAATCGTTGTCGAGAATCGATCAAATTTGGATTTCGAACGAGCTGACCCCAAGAATTCTCCAGGTTGAAATAGAACCAAGAGTAATTTCAGACCATAATCCGATTAAGTTAGAGATTAAAAGTCTTGAAGAAAGAATGTTTAGATGGAGGATGAACAATTATCTTTTTGATGATCAAAAATTTGTGCAACGGGCACAGAAAAAAATGAAGGAATATTTCATGGACAACTGTAATAAAGGTACGAAAATGAGTATAGTGTGGGATGCAAGCAAGGCAGTGATGCGAGGACTTTATATACAACAAAATTCAATTAAAAGAAAGATTAGAGAGAAAGAAAAGAAAGAAATACTAAAACAAATTATGGATTACGAGCAAAAGTTAATTAAAAAACCAAATAATATGAAAGTCAGACAAAGCATCAAGGCCTTGCAAACCCAATTTGCTATGATAATAAATAAGGAGGTGGAATGGAACATTAAAAGAATAAGACAAAAGAACTTCGAATTTGCGAATAAATCAGGAAAATGGCTAGCCTGGCAGATTAAGAAAAGAAAAGAGCAAAGTACAATAAATAAAATTAGAGTGAAGGAAGAAGAGATTACCAACCCTAAAGGCATTAGGAAAGGATTTTTGGACTTCTATAGTCAATTGTACAGGAAAAAAGAGAAGAATAATATAAGGAAAATAGAGAGATATATAAAAGAGAAAAAGGTGCAAAAGATCCCGACAGAGGCAAGAGACAGATTGAACGCCCCGATAGAAGAAGAGGAAATTAAGGTGGTCATATCAGAGCTGAAAAATGGGAAGGCCCCAGGACCAGATGGCTTTACGGCAAGGTACTACAAAGAACTGAAAACAACTTTGGTAACACCGTTGAAAGAAACAATGAATAATATATTAAAAGAGAGAGATATCCCAGAGACCTGGAAGGAAGCATATATAACTTTTATTCCGAAAGAAGGTGTGGATTTAACACAAGTAAAGAATTATAGGCCAATTTCTTTGCTTAATACTGACTACAAAATCTTTGCAGGAATAATGGCAAAGAGATTAAAAAAAGTATTGCAAGGAATCATCCAAGAAGACCAAACGGGTTTCCTTCCTCGAAGGCAGATAAGAGATAATGTGAGGAATATAATAAACATTTTGGAGTACCTGACAGCGAGTAATGAGAGAAGAGCAATGCTAATGTTTGTAGATGCCGAAAAGGCATTTAACAATATATCATGGGACTTTATGTTTAAAAATATGGAATATATGGAGATGGGGAATGAGTTTTTTAACGGAATAAAGGCAATATATACGGAACAAAGGGCAAAGCTGATAATAAACAACGTGACAACAGAAGAAATTAAAATATCAAAAGGAACTAGGCAGGGCTGCCCGCTCTCACCATTGCTATTTATCATGGTTTTGGAGATCCTCCTGAATTCAATCAGAGAAAATAAAAAGATAAAGGGGGTGACAGTAGGAAAAAATGAATATAAAGTTAGAGCCTTTGCGGACGATTTGGTTATTATGGTGGAAGACCCGACGAACAACGCAACTGAAGTTTTAGAGGAAATTGAAAAAATTGGTGAGGTGGCCGGCTTTATATTGAATAGGGGGAAGACAAAAATCTTGACAAAAATATGGATCAAACAATGTTAGAGGTGCTACAACAACAAATAGGTATTGAAATTGTTAAAAAGGTTAAATACTTGGGCATATGGTTAACAACTAAAAATATTGATTTGTTTCAAAATAATTATGTACCGGTATGGCACGGAATTAAGAAAGATTTGGAGAGATGGGGAAGGTTAAAATTATCCTTTTGGGGCAGAATAGCAATGATCAAGATGAACGTGTTGCCAAAGATGATATTTTTATTTCAGATGATCCCAGTATTAAGAGGAGTGAAGATCTTTAAGGAATGGCAAAGAATAATATCAAGATATATCTGGCAGGGCAAAAAACCAAGGATCAAATATAAATTGTTAACGGATGTAAAGGAAAGAGGAGGTTTTGCCCTGCCAGACTTGAAGTTATACTATGAGGCATCATGTCTTTGCTGGGTAAAAGAATGGATAAGATTAAAAGACACAAAATTGTTGGATTTGGAGGGATTCGATAATAGATTTGGGTGGCATGTTTATCTATGGAAAGAAAAGAAAAAGGGTCACAAATCGTTTGAAAATCATATTTTCCGAAAATCCCTAATTGAAGTATGGGACAGATATAAAAATATATTAGAAAGGGGAGTGCCACACTGGTTATCTCCATTAGAGGCCATGGCAATTAAGAAGATTAATATGAGGAGTAATTGGATTACATATGGTGATTTGGTCATGAAAGAAGGGGATAAATGGAGAATAAAACCATATGAGCAAGTAAAAGAACAGGTATATGATTGGTTGCAATACCTACAGATAAGGGACATGTTTAATAAGGAGGTAAAAGAAAGAAGATACAATGAAAAAGAATCGAGATTCCAAATAGAAATTATTAATAATGATTGTAAGATAATATCCAAAATGTATAAAATCTTATTGGAATGGCAAACGATGGATGAAGAGGTGAAAGAGGTAATGATCCATTGGGCCAGGGATTTAGGATATAGTATAGAGCTGGAGGAGTGGCAAAAAATATGGACTGAAAATCTGAAATTCACGGCATGTACAACGTTGAAAGAAAACACTATGAAGATGGTATACAGATGGTATATGACACCGGCTAGGCTTTCAAAAATGTATAAAGTATGTAACAAATGTTGGAAGTGTAAAGAGAAGGAGGGTACATTTATGCACATGTGGTGGGAATGCAAAAGGGTGAAGGGGTTCTGGGAAACAATATATAACGAGTTAAAGAAAATATTGAAGTATAACTTTGTAAAGAGACCAGAGACTTTTTTACTGGGAGTAACTAGAAATGAAATAAATAAGAGGGATAGAAAACTCTTCCAGTATGCAATAACAGCAGCGAGAACCCTATTGGCTCAGAGATGGAAAAATGAAGAGGCACCGACTTTGGAAGAATGGAGAGCAAAATTAACAGATTACGCAGAATTGGACAAATTAACGGGGAAAATTAGACTTCAAAGAGACCATAAGTTCCTGGAGGACTGGGAAAAATTTAGGGAATATTTGAAAACTGTATGTGAGGACCACATAACGCTAGTGTGTTTCAAAGAAGCTTTGTGAAAAAATAAGGAATATTGCAAGAAAGAAAATGAAGGTAGGAAAATTTATCTAACGGTGATATTATAATTAAGAAATGCGTAGGTAAAGGAATAACTATGGAAGACTACCAGAGGAATTGAGGGAGGTCCAATAAGTGTAATTATGTGATGTGAAAATTGATTGTTTGAAGATATTAAGAAAACTTTTAATAAAAAAATATATTAAAAAAAAAAAAGATCTATTAGAAAGTAAGACCCCAAGGTGGTTGTCACCAATGGAAGCCAAGGCTCAGAAAAGACTCAATATGGAGGCCAACTGGCCAAAATATTGGGAGATAGTAGAAAAAGATGGAGACATTTGGAGATTGCAGAGTTTTGAGAAACTAAAGGACAAAGTGCGAGATTGGTTACATTATGGTCAGATTAGGGAGGCCTTTAAGGCGGACAAAAAAATAGGCTTCCAGGTGGAAAAATCGAAACTAGAAACAGAACTGTTAGAACCAAAAACCAAGGTTCTTTCAAGAATGTATAACTTGCTGTTAAAATGGAATACTCAGGATGAAACGGTTAAATCAGCAATGATAAAATGGGCGCAAGACATTGGCTATAATATTATGTTTGCTGACTGGGAATGTTTATGGACCACCGGTGTGAAATTTACGGCATGTAATGCCCTGAAAGAAAATATTATGAAAATGATATACAGGTGGTACATGACCCCAGTCAAGCTTGCAAAAATATGCCATTTGCCAGACAATAAGTGTTGGAAATGTAAAGAAACTGAAGGAACATTCTTTCACCTTTGGTGGACCTGCCCAAGGATTAAGGCTTTCTGGGAAATGATCTATAATGAACTGAAAAAGGTATTTAAATATACCTTCCCTAAGAAACCAGAGGCCTTTCTTTTGGGCATTGTTGGCCAAATGGTGTTAAAGAAGGACAGAACTTTCTTTATGTATGCAGTAACAGCAGCAAGGATACTCATCGCAAAATATTGGAAGACACAAGATTTGCCCACCCTGGAAGAATGGCAGATGCAACTGATTAGACTACATGGAACTGGCAGAAATGACTGGCAGAATCCGAGACCTGGGAGAAGAGATAGTGGAAGAGGACTGGAAGAAATTCAAGGATTATTTGCAAAAGTATTGTAATTTGTATGAATGTTAGAATGATGCAGGATATCAAGATAATATGGCATTAGTGACATAGCTGAAAGGAGTATGAAAACAATTGATTTATAAGAACAAAGGTGAAACTTGAAGAATATTATGTCAAGCTTAAATATTTGATAACAAAGGGAAAAATTGGAGACATAATAGCTGAAACGTATAACTTAAAATAAGTTTTGAGAGAAGGTGAAGCATTGCTGAACAAGATTTTGTAAATGGGAATACAGAAAAGGGAGGTGTGAGGGAGTCAGAAAAGAGGGTCATGGAAATTTTATTCATGAAACTGAACCACTTTCTATGTGTTTTTTATGATTTTTGGTTCTTTGTCTTTTTTGTATATCCTTTTTCGTTTCTTTTTTTTTCCTTGACGGTGATGGTGATTTTCCTTTTTGGGTTGTGTATGTGAATGGTGTTTTATTGTTTAAATACTTAATAAATATTTTATATATAAAAAAAAGAAAATGAACGACAGACGAGTAGATAGGTGTCATATGGGAGGCGTCTCTCGAGCAAGCCTCGGAGACTCCCTTTTATTGAATATTACTGCATTTGCCACGTGGGCTTGTTGCTGATTGATTAACATAAGTTCAAAACAAGGGTTGCGTACAAGACATTAATTATTGCATATAAGACAGTCATAGACAGGTTAAAGGTTGGAAAAAGTTATGTGCAGAGAGAGAACATCCCTTTAAGGGTTGTTTATTATTTTGCCTTTGCACTTAACTCTATTTATAAGCCTTTCTGCCTCTTTCTTCTTTAATTGCCATGCTAATAACCAGGCTCAGGTTCTGTTTCAGGCTGTGTCTCTGTTTCAGGCTCCGGCACTGTATCAAACACTGTTGCAGACTCAGGCTGTGGCACTATGGCTGTAGCTGTGGCTCTGGTTCTGTTTCAGGCTCTGGCACTGTATCAAGCACTGTTTCAGGCTCAGGCTCAGGCTCAGGCTCCTGCTCTGTCTCAGTCTTTGGCTCTAGCACTTATTCTAGCTCTATTTCAGGCTCGGCCTGTGTCTCAGCCTTTGTCTCTGTTACACGCTGTTTCTCTGTTTCAGGCTCCGACGCTGTTTCAAGCCCTGTATCTGTCTCTGCCTCTGTTTCAGGCTCTGGCACTCTATCAAGTACTGTTTCTGGCTCTGGCTCTCTTTCAGGCTCTGGTTCTGAATTAGGGTTTTGTTCAGGCTCTGGCTGTGTCTCTGGATCTGGCTGTGTCTCTGCTTCAGGCTCCTATGCTGTATCAAGCACTGTATCAGGCTCTGCCTCTCCCTCTGCCCCTGGCTACGTTTAAGCGTCAGGCTCAGTTTCAGACAGTGTCTCTGTTTCAGGATCCAGCACTCTATCAAGCACTATTTCAGACTCAGGCTGTGGATCTCGGCTGTGGCTGTGGATCTCGGCTGTGGCTCTAGGCTCCGTCTGTGGCTCCGTCTGTGGCTCTGGCTCTCTATGAGGGTCTTGTTCTGAATGAAGATCTGGTTCTGACTCTGATTCAGGGTCTCAGGATGGCTCTTCCTCTGCCTCTGACCCAGCTATGTTTCAGGGTCTGGCTCTCTTTCAGGCTCTGGTTCTGAATTAGGGTTTTGTTCTGGCTCTGGCTCCAGCTCCAGCTCCAGCACTGTATCAAGTACTGTTGCAGACTCAGGCTGTGGCTCTAGGCTGTGGCTGCAGCTATGTTTTGCGCTCCGGACCTGTATCAAGCCCTATTTCTGGCTCTGGCTCTGGCTCTGGCTCATGGTCTCACTCTGACTCTGATTCAGGGTCTCGCTCTGGCTCTGGCACTCTATCAAGGACTGTTTCAGACTTAGGCTGTGGCTGTGGCTCTGGCTCTATTTCCATTCTTACAATGGAAGGTACACAAAACAATAATCCTTTCTATATAAATTTTCCAATACATTCCGAAAACATAATAAATCCTTAATTGTTGTCCACCTCCTTTTAGTACCTTTCTCACTCGAATGCTAGCACGGAGTCAAAACTATTATTGTATTTTTGAATATATCTTGTACAGTGGTACCCCGCAAGACGAACGCCTCGCGAGACGAAAAACTCGCAAAACGAAAGGTTTTTTCGTTTTCGAGTTGCCTCGCAAGACGAATTTCCCTATGGGCTTGCTTCGCAAAATGAAGCTTGCCCCGGGGACAGCGGGTCTTCTCTTTTGAAGCAAGGGGCGGCGGGGAGAAGCGATCTTCTCCCCGCAGCCCCAGGTCCGGGGACAGCGGGAAGCGCTTCCCCGCTGCCCCCGGACCTCTTTTGAAGCAAGGGGCTGCGGGGAGATCGCTTCTCCCGGTGCTCCGAAGCCGGGCGGGGGGGGAGGGAACACCTTCTGAAGGCAGGCGGGGGGCGAAAGTCTTTGCTCCCCCCTGCCTGCCTGTCCCGGAGGGCTTTTGAAGGCAGGCGGGGGGGAGCAAAGACTTTCGCCCCCCGCCCGCCTTCAGAAGAGGTCCAGGACCTCTTCTGAAGGCGGGCGGGGGGCAAAAGTCTTTGTCCCCCCTGCCTGTCTTCCCAGGGGCTTTTAAATCGCCCCGGACAACGGAGAAGTCCTCCGCTGTCCCGGGGCGATTTTAAAATGCCGCCCGCCAGCATTTTAAGATCGCCCGGACAGCGGAGAAGTCATCCGCTGTCCCGGGGTTTTTTAAAATGCTGGGGGTGGGAAGAAAAGCCCTTGTCCCCCCCCCCCCCAGCCTTCAGAAGAGGTCCGGGGACAGACTGTCCCCGGACCTGGTCTGAAGGCGGTTTCCCTAGGAACGCATTAATTGATTTTCAATGCATTCCTATGGGAAACCGTGCATCGCAAGACGACTTGCGGAACGAATTAATTTCGTCTTGCGAGGCACCACTGTATAACCATCCCATTTTTCTGCAAATTTTTGCTTTGAGATTCCTCTGAGTTTGCTAGTCAATTGAGCCGTCTCCACCAATTCCTGTAATTTGATTTGCCAATCTGTTATTTTTGGAGCCTCGTCATCTTTCCATCCCTTGGCCACAAGTATACGAGCTGCTGCGGTTGCATACAAGAATACCTCTCTTAGATTTTTTGGGATCTCTTTATCTAAAATACTTCATAGAAATGCCTCCGGTTTTTTCGTAAAAGTTATCCCCATCATCTTTTTTAATTCATCGTATATTCCCCCCCCCCAAAAAAAATCTTTATCTTTTCACACGTCCACCACATGTGGCTCATGTCACCGTTATTTCCTCCACATCTCCAACAAGCATTCGCCAAATTTTTATACATTCTTGATCATCTGGAAGGAGTGAGGTACCACCTATGAGCCATTTTCATCATGTTCTCTCTTATATTATAGCTGGCTGTAAATTTCAAATTTACATTCCATCAGTTTTCCCCATCTTTTAGCATAATTGGACGGCCCACATCTTGGGCCCACTTTATCATTGAAGCCTTAACCTCCTCATCCATTACTTCGCAGTCTAAAAGAAGTCTATACATTTTTGCGATTATTTTGCTTTTACTATTCAGTAGTTCTCTTTCAAATCTTGAAGGCTCCTTTTCAAAACCTATCTGCTTATCCTGTCTGAACACTTCATTCACCTGGAAGTAATCTAGCCAACTAGAAAAGTGATCTTTTATTTTCTCATAACTTATCAATATTACTTGACCCTCCTCCTCCCCCCTTAATATTGTGTTATACGTTATCCAGTTCTCTTTGATGTTGTTGCTTTTTTTAACAGCGATTGCTTCTAGTGGAGAGTTCCATCTTGGGGTTTTCTGTTCCAAATTTCTTTTGTATTTTCCCCATACCTTATATATAGCATTTCTTATTATATGATTCGAAAAACTCCTATCCGTCTTTATTTTCCCATAATTAAGATAGCCATGCCACCCAAAACGGGTGTTGAAGGAAAGCATTGCTTTTGCACATGACCATGGCATGATGGGAAGCATTGCTTCTGCACTGTAGTGGTTGGGAGTTACTCGTGCGTAATCCTGCCCCGTTTGAGCATCGGATTGTCTGGTTAAACCCTCCGGACTGCACAGCCCATCTCAGCGTGGCTGCCCTTAGTCACTCGTAGAATCTGTCTTTGGGCGTTTCTTAAAGAAGTGCCAACATAAGAGTTGTTTGACGCCTAAGCGTCTCCACCTCTCACTGCCCGGGAGTCTCCTGCGCAGGGTGGGCGTGGGCAGCAGGGTGCTTGGGCTCTCCTCACTAACTTCCAACGAAGAGTCCTGGAGCCCCTGCACCTCCCTGTCCCGTTGCTCTCCTGGATCCCTGGTGTTACACTCATTCTCTTCCCCTCTTTCCCAGCTGAGTCTCCCCCTAGCGCTAGGACCTTCTCCTGCAGAATCAGAGACCCTCTCCTTCTCCTGTGTCTCTGATGTCAGTTCCCTGACATCCACCTCCCTCCCAGGGCCCCCTTCACTCCCCCTCCTACCTGTGGGCTCTATTGTAGCCTCTGCTCTGGTCGGTGAGCCAAGAAAACCCCGGAATGAGCTGTCCTCCTCATCTGTGGGTGCGAAAACCTCTTCCCACCTGCTAAGGTTCCCACCCAAGGAATGACTCTCCCAATCCGATTCTTCTTCGGATTCTGAAAACCCTTCAAAACTCTCTTCCTCCTCTGTGGTACCGAATTGTTCCTCCCAGAATCGCTCTAAGGGTTGGGGCTTATCTGGGAACCGTCGGTGGAACACTTCCACCATATGCTCGTTGCCAACTGCCTCTGCGGGCACCCACGTGTTTTCCGACCAGGGCTCTCCTTCCCACGCCACCAAGTACTCCACTTGCCGACCTCGCCACCTTGAATCAACTATCTCTGCGGCCGAACTTTGGTGTTCCCTTTCTTCTACCTGTGGTGGTGGCATGACTTCTACCTCCCGCCCCTCGAATTCCCGCCCCTCTCTGTGTGGTGAGAGTAAGGACCTGTGGAACACGGGATGTATTTTCATGTTGTCGGGCAACCTGAGCTTGAACGCCACGGGGTTTATCTGTTGTATGACTTCAAATGGCCCCAGTCGTCTGGGCTGCAACTTCTTGCACCCTCCCTTAAAGGGTAACCCTTGAGTGGACAACCACACGCGATCCCCCACCCTTATGGTTTCCCCTTCCCTTCGGTGTTTATCTGCTTGCTTCTTGTAATTGGCTTTGGCCCTTTCTAGATTCATCTTGAGCTGTTGATGTAACGCTTCCATTTCTTCCACAAACTGCTCAGCTGCGGGCACACTCCAGCTCTGTTCCTCATTACCCGGGAATGCCCTGGGATGACACCCATAATTGGCCAAAAATGGACTCATTCCTGTGGATACATGTTCAGCATTATTGTACGCAAATTCTGCTAACGCTAGTTTCTCTACCCAGTCATTCTGCCTCTCGCTCACGTAGCAGCGTAAGTATTGCTGGAGTACGCTGTTTGCCCTTTCCGCTTGCCCATTGGTTTCTGGGTGTCTCGCGGTCGAGAAGCTAACCTCGACTTGCAGTAGGCTCATGAGCTTCCTCCAGAACCGGGAAGTAAATTGTTTTCCGCGGTCTGACAGAACCCTCAAGGGGGCGCCATGCAGCCTGAAAATGTTTTCTACAAACAACCGTGCCTTTTCTTCCACCGTCACCGCATGTGAACAGGTGATGAAATGGCACATTTTGGTTAGCAAGTCAACTACTACCATCACTGCTGTTTCCCCCCTCGATTTGGGCAAATCCGTCATGAAATCAATTGACACCACCTCCCAGGGTTTGTTGGGTGTGTGTAAGGGTTCCAGCAAACCTGCTGGTACAGTGCGTTCCCCTTTGGCCCTCTGGCAGCGGTCACACCCTCTTACATATTCGCGTACATCTTCCCTCACCCGTGGCCACCAAAATTGTCGAGTCACCAGCATCATGGTTTTGTGTTGCCCAAAGTGCCCCGCTGTGGGGGTGTCATGTAGTTGCTTGAGTACCATTCTTCTTAGAGCCTCCCCCGGTAAGTACATCGCCCCCCTGTAGTACAACACCCCTTCCTTCTCTTCAAACCCCTCTGGTGCTCCCCTCTCCTCTTGGAGTTCCCTGATTTTTGTTCGTGCGAATTCATCGTCCCTAGTGAGTCCTGCCAGTTCTCTCGTGCCCACTAGAGTACCCCCACACACCCATCGGTCCTCAGGTATGACGTGTCGGGTCTCCGGCAGCCCCTCTCCTTCGAAGTACTCTGGTTTCCGCGAGAGCGCATCTGCTCTCACGTTTTGCTCGCCTGGCACATACTGGATTTCGAAGGAAAACTTGGAAAACTCCTGCGCCCAGCGAATCTGTCTCTGGTTGAGCACCCGTGCTGTCCGCCAATATTCCAAGTTCTTGTAATCTGTGCAGACCTGGATCTTGTGCTGCGTCCCTATCAACAAATGGCGCCACCGACGAAAGGCGGCGTAAATTGCTAGCAGTTCTCGGTCGTACACGGTGTAGTTTTGTTCCGACTTGCTCAGCTACCGCGAGAAAAAGGCGCACGGTTTCCATTCTTGCTTGTTCAGTCCTGGCTGCAACAGAACCGCCCCGATGGCTCTGTCTGACGCGTCCGTCTCCAACCTCAGTGGTTTCTCCAAATCCACATGTAGTAATTGTTCTTCCGACGCGAACGCCTTCTTCAATCTTTCAAAGGATTGCTGGGCTTCCTCCGTCCACACAAACTTTCTTTTACTACTGAGACAGTCCCTGATTGGCGCCGTCAAGTGTGCCAAGTTCTTGATGAACTTCCTGTAGAAATTGCCAAAACCTAGGAACCTCTGCACATCCTTTCGTGTCTTTGGGGTTTTCCACTCCAATACAGCTTGCACCTTGCTTGGGTCCATCGCTAAGCCTTTGTCAGATAACTTGTACCCCAGGAACTCCACCTCTCGGGCATGAAACTGACATTTCTCTAGCTTGACCCACAACTGGTGTTTCCGCAAGCATTGTAGCACTTCCCTGACATCTCTCACATGTTGCTCCTCATTTTCTGAATATATCAAGACGTCGTCCAGGAATGCTACACAGTTCTTGTAAAGCAGAGACCCCAACACGTGGTGCATGAACGCTTGAAAACAGGTGGAGCCTGACTGTAATCCGAAAGGCATAACGAGATATTCAAAGGCCCCCAGGGGTGTGAACATGGTGGTCTTCCACTCATCTCCCTCTCTCATTCGGATTAAGTTGTAAGCCCCCCTAAGGTCTAGCTTGGTGAAAATCTTTCCCTTCCTCACTCTCGTCAGAATGTCGTCAATTCTGGGCATAGGGAAAGTCACAGGTTCTGACACCAAATTTACCCCCCGCAAGTCCACGACCAGCCTCGGTTTATCAGTGTCCTTTTTGTCCACAAAAAATACTGGACTGCCCCCCACTGCCTTTGACTCTCTTATAAACCCTCTCTTTAGGTTCTTGTCGATAAAGTCCCGTAACTCCTTCATCTCCCTGTCTGACATGGCATACAGCTTACCCACCGGCAGCTGCGCCCCAGGGAGCAAATTGATCTGGCAATCGAACGGCCTGTGGGGTGGCAGTCTATCTGCCTCCTTTTCACTAAAAACCTCCTTCAGATCAGCATATTGTGGTGGCACCTTCCCTTTACCCTCCACTGCAGTGCTTGCCACTCTGGCTACGCTCTTCCTTGGCGTTTCCACGCCTAGGCAGTGCTGCAGGCAGTAGTCAGACCCAAAGCTGACGGTCCTCTGATGCCACGCCACCACCGGATCATGTTGCGCTAGCCAGCTCATCCCTAATATTATTGGGGGACCCGCTAATGAGGCAACGTGGAAGGCGATTGTCTCTGAGTGCCTAGACACTCTCATTCTCATCGGTGGGGTCTGGTGGGTAACTTCCCCCCAATCAGTTCCCTCCCATCAATGTTGGTGACTTGCAAAGGAGCATCCAACGGTAGCAGGTGAAGCTGATGCTCTAAGGCAAAGTCCCTGCTAAAAAAGTTGCATGAGCTTCCTGAGTCCAGCATACCCTGAACCTTCACTGGGTGCCCATTTGGGAGTTCAAGCACCACCTCAATGGCAATTGCTGCTCTTGGAGAATCTGGTTTGGGCACATTCATTGGTTGTTGGCTCGGCTGCTGTGCCCACTGATTGGCAGCCAAGCATTTCCGTTTCCCTGCTCCAGAGTCTGGGGTTCCTCCTCCTCGCCCCCCACGGCCCCCACCATCCCTTGCCAGGCCTTTCTTTGTGGGCAGACTCTGGCAAAATGTCCTGGCCGTTGGCAAAGGAAACATTTCTTGGTCGTTTTTACATCCTTTCCCTCCTTTTTGCGACTCTCGCTGGAGTTTGAAACTTTCTGGGCGCGCGCACCGCCTATTTCCATTGGCTCCGTTGGCGGGGAAAGCTGCCTAGGTATTCTAGGAATGCGGTAGTCATGACAACGCTGCTCTCTCCCTTCCCGCCTCTCTTGAGCCCGTGCTTCCTGTCTTACGCCAATCGCAAGGGCTGCCTTGGTCAGCTGATCCATAGACTGTGGGCGGGGTGCGCGCGAAAGCTCGTCTTTGACCGTTGGTGACAACCCCTCCTCAAATAGCATTTGTATGGGTTCCGGGTCCAGCTGCCACCCCAGGCGATGCACGATCATGGCAAAACGTGACCAATAGTCTCTAACTGACCCTTCTCCCTGCTTACAGCTCAGCAGTTCCCGTTTGGTCACACTCTGTTGCACATCGCTACTGAACATAGCGTCCATCGCCTCAAAGAATTTCGATAGATTCTCCATGGCGTCATTCTGCGTCGCCATAAGCGGTCAAATCCACTCTCTCGCCCCGTCCTGCAAGTGCCCCACAATATAAGCAACTTTGGCTGCGTCATTTTCAAAATCGTTTTGCTGCAGCTTCAAGGCATATTCTATTTCTGTTCTAAACGCCCCATACTCTTGGGGCTTTCCCCCAAACTTGTGCACCAGTCCCGGTACCTTCCTCGCTATGGGGGTGGGTTTCCCCTGAGCATCCAGCGACCGTCGTTCGTCCAGCCTCGCCGTCAGGATGGCTATGTGCTCTTCCAAATCGCGGTTTCTCTCCTCCAGCGATTGGCCTCCAGCCGCCCCTCTCGTGGCTCCGACTTCTCCGGTCTTACTCATGATGCTCCCTTCTGCTTGTTGCGCACGAGCAATTTTCAGTGACAGACAGATTGCTGCAGTGGTTGGGAGTTACTCGTGCGTAATCCTGCCCCGTTTGAGCATCGGATTGCCTGGTTAAACCCTCCAGACTGCACAGCCCATCTCAGCGTGGCTGCCCTTAGTCACTCGTAGAATCTGTTTGTGGGCGTTTCTTAAAGCGCTGCCAACATAAGAGTTGTTTGTATCTTGGCTCACAGTCAGAGGTACCTGGCCTCCCCCGAGGCAATTGAGCGAGATACTGTGTTTACCTTCCGTCTGCAACTGCCGGCAGGCTAGGTAAACAAACCGGCGATTCTTCTCATTAGACGTGAGAAAAACACACCCTCTGCTTCTTCTTCTTCTCTCTCCCTCCCTGCATTCTCCCAGGGAGGGGAAATGAGACAGACAGGAGTCCTATTTACATGTTTTATTCCTGTCACTCTAGCAGTACATAGAAATGTGACTGCTCCCTTCAGACTCCATCAGAAGAGACTCACACTCCTCCCCTGTACTTCCAGCACAGGTCAGATGACACACTGAGCTAACATCCGGTGCTCAGTACAGAGAATAGGCTCCACCTTTTCCCCAGCAGTACATCTGCAAAACACAACATCCTGTTGTGCATTCCAGCCATCTGGAGCTGGCTTTTGCCTTGGTGCTTTTTCCTGACAGTTTGACGCCTAAGCGTCTCCGCCTCTCACAGCGCGGGAGTCTCCTGCGCAGGGTGGGCGTGGGCAGCGGGGTGCTTGGGCTCTCCTCACTAACTTCCAACGAAGAGTCCTGGAGCCCCTGCACCTCCCTGTCCCGTTGCTCTCCTGGATCCCTGGTGTTACACTCATTCTCTTCCCCTCTTTCCCAGCTGAGTCTCCCCCTAGCGCTAGGACCTTCTCCTGCAGAATCAGAGACCCTCTCCTTCTCCCGTGTCTCTGATGTCAGTTCCCTGACATGCACATAACTGTGGCATGATGGGAAGTCTTGCTTCTAAGCTTTGTTCTGCTCATGCTGCACAAACCGTGCTGATGCTAAGACATTCCCTCATCACCCTGGTACGTTCTGTTCACCTTGAGTTCACACCATATCAATCTGTACTTACCCCTCCTTGTACATTCCTTTTCGTACCACTCTGGTACGGGCAGTCCGAAACCATGTCTGTGTAAACTCCGCGTTCCTTTTCCCAGCCTTTAACCTGTCTATGACTGTCTTATATGCAATAATTAATGTCTTTTATGCAACCCTTGCTTTGTACTTATGTTAATCAATCAGCAACAAGCACACACGTGGCAAACGCTGTATAATATCCAATAAAAGGGAGTCTCCGAGGCTTGCTCGAGAGACGCCTCCCGTATGACACCTACCTACTCGTCTGTCGTTAATTTCAACCCAACATCTGGTGACCCTCGACGTGCCAGATCCCTTTACGCAGCCTCATACTTCACTCGACTCGAAAAGTCTCAGCGCGCTACACCGTGAGTATGGGGGGGGGGAGCTTACAAAGTCCCAAAAAGAGCATGCTAAAGAACTGTTTCATTTAGTCAGACAGAGAGTAGCAGGTGCGCATATTTCCTTGAAAGAAATTGTACGATTGTTATGTCATATTGCTTGTGAGTGCCCCTGGTACCCAGAAATAGGGTCCTTGGGGATGGAGACTTGGCAAAAAATCGGAAAAACCCTCTTCGCAGAACCAAGGGCTCCGATTCATTGTCTGCTCACTTGGCAGAAGTGTGCGGATGCCCTAGCTAGATTAGGTCCCCAGGCGTCTCCGTCGGCACCCGCACCAGACAATTCCCCACCAACTGCCCTGCCACCTGCCCTTTTAGCCGCAACAGACAATCTACCTCCTTACCCAAAGCTTTTGGAGGAGGCGGGGTGGGCCGGGGAACTGCCGTCTGCTTTCCCTATTTCTTATACTAACCCTGGCACTGCGCAACAACAAATTATGTATGAGACGCTTCCTTATTCTATTCTGAGAGAATTAAAGAAAGCCATTACTGATTCCGGCCTAAAATCCACTTATGTGACAGGAATGCTGGAGGGAATAGCAACTGGTTATACAATGCTACCTCAAGATTGGAAAGATCTGATGCGCATGCTGTTATCCCCGGCTCAGTATGTAGTTCTTGAAAGTGAATTTAAGCATTGCGCAGTAGCCCTGGCTGATCCACAGCATTCAGCCAACCAACTCTTTGGTGCTGTTCCGTATGATAATATACCAGCCCAAGCGCAATTAACACCTTTACATTTTAGTCGCACCGTGACCTGTGTGCAACGCTCCTTTTGCAAAGTCCCTGTCTCAGGACAACCACTTAGCTCCTTTGTTAATATTAAGCAACAACATTCGGAGCCCTACCATCAATTTATAGATAGATTGAAAGAATCAGTCACTAGGCAGATTGATGACACTACAGCTCAAAATGAATTGATGAAAAAATTGGCTTTCGAAAATGCAAGCACTGACTGCAAAAAGGCTTTGCAGTCGGTCATACATCGCCCTAAATATGACCTGGCCGATATGATTCAAGCCTGTGCAGATGTTGGAAGCCAGAGTCATGCGATGTCCTTGCTTGCCGGTGCCATCCAGGCTGGCAGCAAGCCCACTGGGAACTGCTTCAACTGCAAGCACCTAGGTCATTTTGCTAAACAATGCAGAGCCCCTGGCGGTGGTGCAAACAGGAATGGTGATGCCAATAAGGCTAAGCTTTCCAAGAAATGCCCGAAGTGCGGTAAAGGCAAATCAGTGCAGAAGTTCGGGAAACTCCTTAGGGTTTAAAGAAGGGTGAGTCCTGGGCGCATTTGGTGGTGCTCCCTTCTCACCCTACTGTTTCTATTATTGATAGTAATTTGCACGAGCTCTATCCTTTTCTGTTAGCTGTAATCCAGCGGATTGGTCATCAGAAACTTCTTCGTAAGTACAAGATAAATGGCAAGGTTCTGGAAGGCTTGATTGACACAGGCGCGGACATTTCTGTAATTTCCAGTAGTTGCTGGGACCCCACGTGGCCCCTTGAGTCTGCCTCTGCAGTTTGGGGTGTAGGTGGACCTCAAACCTCTTCCAAAAGCGTACAGTGGCTGCCTGTTTCTCTGCCTGATAGCTCTGAAACCATTGCATATATCCAGCCCTGTGTGTTAAAAATCCATCTCAATCTGTGGGGCAGAGACTTACTACAACAATTACAAGCTACCATTCAATTAAATGAGTAAGCTTGCACTCCCCCTCCACTGCAAATCAACCACCCCGGTATGGGTAGAACAATGGCCCATAACGGGGGAAAAGCTACTTGCTTTAGTGCTCATTTTCAGCGTTTTGTTTTTGCCTCTTTCTGCTTCCGCTCTTAATAGCGGTAACTCCACACCAACAAATGTGTGGGAATCTTTTGCAAAGACCCTCAATCTTTCTTCCTTTTGCCTAACCCAACAGGTATCAATAGGTGAAATCCTTGGCTCCTGCCTTATCCCTGTTTGCCATGACCATTTTGACATACAAAATGATACCTGGTTTTTCTCATCCCTACCCCAAAATGATTCTCTCCGCACCCTTGGTTATTCCAGTTACCACAACTGGGGTAACCAAGTGCGCTGACGCCCACCTTTGGCCATTGATTTGTTGACCCCATACGTGGCTTCTTTTAATGTCACCTGTGCCCGTATGGTCAATTGCACAAAATCCAACTGTGTGAAAATGAAAAAATTACTTCCAGTAGCACCTTAAAGACCAACTAAGTTAGTTCTTGGTATGAGCTTTCGTGTGCATGCACACTTCTTCAGATACACTGAAACAGAAGTTGCCAGATCCTTCTATATGTGTGAAAATGGGCAAGGATAATTTCCACTGCTCTAATTATGTAAATATTTCTTATGTATATAAATACACAGAACTACCTGCTGGCTGGTTCTGGACGTGTCCTGGCTATACATTTAATTACATTCCAGCAAACATCAGCCATGGCACACCCTGCTGCTTAAGCCGTTTGTCCATCGTATTACCCAAAAAGCATCATTTGACCCGCTCTCGATATCGCCGCTCTATTGCATTGACTAACGATTGTGACGATTCAATTTCTCTTCCCAGTAGGTCTGAATATATCTCTTTAGCTGTTTCTCTCCTAGGAGTCCCTGGATTGGCTGTGCGCAATAGTAGGAACATTAACTCTTTAGCTTGTTCTGCAGCAAAAGCCCTGAATTTTACTTCTCAAGCGCTTCATCTTCTAAATAAAGAGCAGAGTGAACTCCAGCATGGTCTTCTGCAGAACTGCACTGCTATCGATTATCGATTGATGCTTCATCATTACGGCCGTGAACAAGTGGACGACATGTGTTGTTTTAATATTACTGATAATTCCAAAGCCACCCAAAAGCAAATCTCTCATTTGCAAAATCTTACACACCACATTAAACAGGACGTTGGACTTTCTGGCCTGCGGGACTCATTCACCCAGTGGCTCACTGGCTGGTTGCCAAACCTGAATTGGCTTTGTAATCTCTTTCAATATGCCATTATTATAATATGTATATTGATTTTGCTATGTTGCTTCCTCCAATGCATTCCTGGACTCATAAGTCTTTTGTCTCGGCTTCTCTCTCCCCCTCAGCCACCCAATAAAATCATTGCTGCCTACTTTGTGAAACTGCAACACCAGCAGTAAACATTAGGGGAGATGTGGCGAACTTATTTTGGGCATGCGCTGGCATACCACGTATCCCGAAATATTTTTGTCCCGTCAACCCTGGCGAACTTGTTTCGGGCATGCGCTGGCATACCACGTATCCCAAAGTATTTTTGTCTTATTCACCCAGAACACCTCGCAAATAAGAAAAGAAAGGGGGAGATGAAGGAAAGCATTGCTTTTGCACATGACCATGGCATGATGGGAAGCATTGCTTCTGCACATAACTGTGGCATGATGGGAAGTCTTGCTTCTAAGCTTTGTTCTGCTCATGCTGCTCAAACCGTGCTGATGCTAAGACATTCCCTCATCACCCTGGTACGTTCTGTTCACCTTGAGTTCACACCATATCAATCTGTACTTACCCCTCCTTGTACATTCCTTTTCGTACCACTCTGGTACGGGCAGTCCGAAACCATGTCAGGAAAAAGCAGCAATGCGAAAGCCAGCTGCAGGTGTCTGGAATGCAAAACAGGATGTTGATGTCTGGGACTGTACTATTGTAACAAAGGGGCAGTCTATTCACTGTACTGAGCACCGGATGTTAGCTCAGAGTGTCATCTGACCCGTACTGGAAGTACAGGGGTGGAGTTTCTTACTCTACTGTTGGAGTCTGGAGAGTGCAGACACGTTTCTCTGTACTGCTGGAATGACAGGAATAAAGACATGTAAATAGATTTCTGTCTGTCTCTTTACCCCTCCCTGAGGGAAGCAGGGAGGAGGGGGAGAGGTGTGTCCCTCTCACGCTGAGTGGGATCGCCGATTGGTGACCTTGCCTGTATCCTGCCGGGAGACGCAGACAGGGAGGTCAACTAGGATCTCAAGCCGAATGCCTGAGTGTGGCCAGTTACCTCTGACTGCGGCTAGAGAATCCGACATCTGGTAGCACTGCCGGTGGTTTTGATTCATCGTAAATCTGCATGAGAGGTTGGTGGATCGTTCTTCATCCTCTGCACCAAGGGGAAGAAGAGATAAGCCTGCGTGCAGCTAATTAGCTAAACAGACGGCTGGGCATCAAGACGGAGTGAAAGCCAAGCAACGGAGCCCCAAGATATGATGATTTTATGGCTGTGTGGAGTGAACGCGTAAAGAGCAAAAAATCTTCGGTTTGCTGTGTGTCTGCGTAAGAGAAGCCAGCACCGGGGAAAACAGCTGGAAATACCTTGCATACCTCAGATAAGATAGCACTGGTATGCACAGTTGCTAAGCAACGAGAAGTCAGTAAAGTGAAGTTGAATGGAAACTTACTGGCTGGGCCTGAACACGGAGAGTGTTTTGAATATTTCCCTGTTCTGTGCAAAGACATTTAATGCAGCTTGCGGTTTATCTGCCAAGTGGAGAAAAGGCAGAAAACAACTGTTGGATTTTACAGGCTAGAGAGTGAAAGCTGCAGCTTGGATTCAAAATGGATGCCAAGAAGGGGGGAGGCTTACCTTATCCACCCCCCCGACAAATGACAATTACTCATCTTGGTCTATAAAGATGAAAGCCCTGCTGCAGAATCAGAGGCTTTTTGGGGTGATTGATAACCCCATTCCACAAGCACCAACGCCAGGTTGGAATTCACAGAATCTGAAAGCCAGGACGGCTATAGTTCTGTGTGTCTCAGATCCACAGCTCGTGCATATCCAGGGTTTAGATAACACACGAGAGATTTGGGAAACGCTACGTAGAACACATCAGAGGGATGCTGGTTCTTCAGCGTTGCTGTATTTTGAAAAGCTGACCAATCTGAGGCTTGCGCCTGATGGAGATGTACAAGCGCATTTGACTGAGATGAAATTCCTGCGTCAGCAGATGGCGGAGCGCAATTTCCGTCTACAAGAAGAGGTCTTTTGTTTCATGGTTATCAACAGCCTTAATCGGACTTTCAAAACCGTTGCCAGTCAGCTTGGTTCCCTACCGGCGGCGGACCTGACTTCGGAGAGGGTGTGTGCCGTGGTTCTGAATGAACACGACCGACTTGCTGCACTGGATGTGAAGGACAGGGGGAGAGTAGCAGAGGGTTCTGACTCCCCCACTGCTGAAGCTACTGAGGAGCGTGCTGTAGCTTTGAGCGCTGTCCGATGTTACAATTGTGGACAGACTTGGCATCTTCAGCGGAACTGTAAGAAGCCACGTCAGCAGAAAGGAGCAAAGGGGAGCTGTGCGAAGCCTGAGGCGTCAGGCAAAAGTCGTACCAAGGCCCAGGTGAAACCTGCAAAGGCTTTGATGTCGAAAGGAACCACACCAGAGGTGGAGAACACGTTTGTCATTGACACGGGTTGCTCCAATCACATGACGTCCCACAGAGGTCTGTTTTCGACGTTTAAGAAGCAAAGCTTCACTGTGAAGCAGGCCAACGGTCAGGAGCTGGAAGCGACCGGGGTTGGAACTGTGTATCTTGAGAGTCTGAACTTGACTATAGACAATGTGTACCTGGTTCCAGAGTTGAAGTTCAATCTGCTGAGTGTGTCGCAGATTGCAAAGAAAGGACTGAGACTGTCGTATGATGATAAGAGCTGCAAGATCTTCAAAGATGGAGAGCTGTATCTTTCTGCCAGAGAGAAAGATGGACTGTATTTGTTGACTTTTGATCAAAGTGATTACATGAAATGTAATGCATTTGATACTAACGAAATATCTCTTGCAGGTGTGACCAAGAGCGCCCGGAAGGTGGCCAGGGTCGACAGAGCTTTTCAGCGGGTGTATGCTGATGTGATTGGTCCTCTAGCACCATCTAGAGGCAATGCAAGATATTATCTTGTGTGTGTGGATCATTTCTCTCAATATGTGTGGGTAAATACGCTAAAGAAACCAAAAGAAGCCTTAGAGAGGTTTCAAGAGTTTTGTGACAAGGTTAAAAATGTGCATGATGCTAACATTGATTGTCTCTTCACAGATGAGAAGCCAATTTTTCTGTTACAGGAGTTTCAGAAGTTCCTGGATGAAAAAGGGATAGACCACAAGGTTGCTGTTTCAGCGGAAGCGTGGAACAGGGGGGTCTGTGTAAGGGTGAACAAAGAATTGCAAAAGGGGAGGAATGCACAATTGTTTAGTTCACATTTGCCACATGAGTATTGGGCGGAGTCGTTAATGTCCTATGTTCACGTGTGGTTGAGAAAGGTCTCAAAAGAGTTGGGAAGTTCTCCTTTTGAGAAGCTGTTCCATAGAAAACCTTCTGTTGCCTATTTTAAGGTTTTCGGGTCTCATTTGAGAACAGAAGCTCCAGGTGGAGTAAAGAATGCCAGAGGCATTTTTGTGGGATATGAAAAGGGTCTCTACAGAGTAATTTTGTCTGAATCTGGTCAGGTGATTCTCACAAAGTTTCTAGAGAGTGCTCCTGAAGAGGAGAGAGTAATTGTTCACACATTTCCCACTGAGGACAATTCAGATGATGATGATTTTTCAGATTACAGTGGTGATGATGACAGTGATAGCTCACAGAGCTCAGTTGACACAGTCATTGAGAGAAAGTCTTACACAATGGATAGGCCTTCACAGATGAAGGAAGAACCACTGTTTACTATTGGATCTGGTTCTCCTAAGAGTCCAGAGGCTGAACCAGTGAGCAGAGAGGATCAGCACCTCATACGCAGGTCTGAGAGAGCTACAAAGGGTGTACCACCCAAGAGGTATTCAAAAGAGTTTGCTAACTTAGCTGTTGCATGTGTTGCTATTGTTAACAACTCAAGACAGGTTGAAACTGTGTCAAAGTCAGAGACAAAGACACAACAGAGAGTAGCAAGCCAAGGTAATGCAGATGCACTCATTCCTTGGAAGCCAGACAACCAGAGAGGTACACTGGGGAAACCAGTGGGGAGGAGTTCCAAGAGTGGAACTGAAACATCAGGGGACTGTTATATGTATAACAAGTGTTTGTTTTCTTCTCTGGATCGTGTTTTGCTCGCAACGCCCATTGATGCTTTTGGGGGAGGATGTCAGGAAAAAGCAGCAATGCGAAAGCCAGCTGCAGGTGTCTGGAATGCAAAACAGGATGTTGATGTCTGGGACTGTACTATTGGAACAAAGGGGCAGTCTATTCACTGTACTGAGCACCGGATGTTAGCTCAGAGTGTCATCTGACCTGTACTGGAAGTACAGGGGTGGAGTTTCTTACTCTACTGTTGGAGTCTGGAGAGTGCAGACACGTTTCTCTGTACTGCTGGAATGACAGGAATAAAGACATGTAAATAGATTTCTGTCTGTCTCTTTACCCCTCCCTGAGGGAAGCAGGGAGGAGGGGGAGAGGTGTGTCCCTCTCACGCTGAGTGGGATCGCCGATTGGTGACCTTGCCTGTATCCTGCCGGGAGACGCAGACGGGGAGGTCAACTAGGATCTCAAGCCGAATGCCTGAGTGTGGCCAGTTACCTCTGACTGCGGCGAGAGAATCCGACAAACCATGCCTGTGTAAACTCCGCGTTCCTTTTCCCAACTTTTTACCTGTCTATGATTAATGTCTTATATGCAATAATTAATGTCTTATATGCAACCCTTGCTTTGTACTTATGTTAACCAATCAGCAACAAGCACACACGTGGCAAACGCTGTATAATATCCAATAAAAGGGAGTCTCCGAGGCTTGCTTGAGAGACGCCTCCCGTATGACACCTACCTACTCGTCTGTCGTTCATTTCAACCCAACAGGGTGTCATGACCTTCTAGATCTAAAATATCCCAATTTTTTAATAAATACCAATCTTTCAACCAGAGAAGACATGAGGCTTCGTAATATAGCTTCAAATCCGGTAACCCGTAGCCACCTCTTTCTACAGTATCTATTAATATCTTATGCTTTACTCTTGGTTTTTTACCCTTCCACAAAAATTTAGAAATTTCTTTTTGCCACTTGTTGATACTGCTGGTCTTTCCTGTAATTGGAATCGTTTGGAATAGAAAGAGTAGCTTCGGTAAAACTATCATTTTAATTACCGAAATACAGCCCAGGAATGATAAATTTAACCTTGTCCATGTCTCCAACTGTCTTTTGATATCTTTCCAACAATTGGTATAATTATCTTCATATAAGTTAATATTCTTTGGTGTTATCCATAATCCTAAATACTTGATTTTGGGGTAGATTTTAATGTGTATTATTTGTTCTAATTCTGCTTTTTCATCTGGTGACATATTTTTAACTAATACTTTTGTCTTGTTTAAATTCATTTTGAACCCCGCAACTTTACCGTAGCCATATATTATTTCCAACGCCTTTCTTAAACTCTGTTTTGGTTGCTCCGTAGTTATAATTAAATCGTCAGCAAATGCCCTCATTTTGTAACTTCTATTTCCCAGCATAATCCCTTTTATTTCTTTTTCTTCCCTAATTTGTTTACATAAAACTTCCAATGTTAATATGAAAATTAAGGGGGATAGTGGGCGACCTTGTCTGACCCCTTTACTGATTTCAGACTCCTGTGATAAATTTCCATTGATTATGATTTTAGCTTTTTGTTTTGATTATATTGCTTCAATCCCTTTTATATACTGTATACCAAAATCCATATGGTGTAATAGACCTTTCATAAATTTCCAGGATACCCTGTTGAAAGCTTTTTCTGCATCTATAGCCATTAAGACTGCCTTCTTTTCTATTTTTAAGTCTAAATACGCTAATAAGTTTATAATGTTTCTAGTGTTGCTATAAATGTGCCTCCCGGGTAAAAAGACAGCTTGGTCATTGTGTATCATCATCTGGAAGCCTTTTTTTGATCTTTCGGCTAAAATATTTGCATAGAATTTATAATCGTTATTTAGAAGTGCGATAGGCCTATAGTTGTTAATAAGTAGATTGTCCGTTCCCTGTTTTGGAATTAATGCAATAAGGCTGTCTTTCCAAGAATCCGGCATGGTTCCGTCTTTTAAGATGTTGTTCATGATACTTCTTAATGGGTCAGACAGTAAGTCCTCCATTTTTTAATAATATATTGCCGGTAGGCCGTCTGGCCCTGGTGGCTTTCCTATCTTTGCTTCCTTAATTGCTCTTTGCATTTCGTACGATGTAATAGGGGCATTCAACGGTTCTTTTTGTTCTTTAGTAAGTTTCGGAAGACAGTTCTGTTCTAAATGTTCTTTAACTTCTTCTGTTGTTTCATTTCCTTCCTTATAGATTTCTCTAAAGAATTCGAGAAATCGTTTCTCTATTTCTTTAGGGTTGTTTATTATTTTGCCTTTGCACTTAACTCTATTTATAAGCCTTTCTGCCTCTCTCTTCTTTAATTGCCATGCTAATAACCAGGCTCAGGTTCTGTTTAAGGCTGTGTCTCTGTTTCAGGCTCTGGTACTGTATCAAACACTGTTGCAGACTCAGGCTGTGGCACTATGGCTGTAGCTGTGGCTATGGTTCTGTTTCAGGCTCTGGCACTGTATCAAGCACTGTTTCAGGCTCAGGCTTCTGCTCTTTATTAGGCTTTGTGTCAGTCTTTGGCTCTAGCACTTATTCTAGCTCTATTTCAGGCTCGGCCTGTGTCTCAGCCTTTGTCTCTGTTTCACGCTGTTTCTCTGTTTCAGGCTCCGACACTGTTTCAAGCCCTGTATCTGCCTCTGCCTCTGTTTCAGGCTCTGGCACTCTATCAAGCACTGTTTCTTGCTCTGGCTCTCTTTCAGGCTCTGGTTCTGAATTAGGGTTTTGTTCTGGCTCTGGCTGTGTCTCTGGATCTGGCTGTGTCTCTGCTTCAGGCTCCTATGCTGTATCAAGCACTGTATCAGGCTCTGCCTCTCCCTCTGCCCCTGGCTACGTTTAAGCGTCGGGCAGGTTTCAGACAGTGTCTCTGTTTCAGGATCCAGCACTCTATCAAGCACTATTTCAGACTCAGGCTGTGGATCTCGGCTATGGCTGTGGATCTCGGCTGTGGCTCTAGGCTCCGTCTGTGGCTCTTTCTGTGGCTCTGGCTCTCTTTCAGGGTCTGCTTCTGAATGAAGATCTGGTTCTGACTCTAATTCAGGGTGTCATGATGGCTCTTCCTCTGCCTCTGACCCAGCTATGTTTCAGGGTCTGGCTCTCTTTCAGGCTCTGGTTCTGAATTAGGGTTTTGTTCTGGCTCTGGCTGTGCCTCTGGCTCTGGCTCCAGCTCCGGCACTGTATCAAGTACCGCTGCAGACTCAGGCTGTGGCTCTAGGCTGTGGCTGCAGCTATGTTTTGCGCTCCGGCCCTGTATCAAGCCCTATTTCTGGCTCTGGCTCTGGCTCTGGCTCTGGCTCTGGCTCTGGCTCTGGCTCTGGCTCTGGCTCTGGCTCTGGCTCTGGCTCTGGCTCTGGCTTTCTTTCAGCTCTGGCTCTGAATGAGGCTCTGGCTCTGGCTCTGATTCATTGTCTCACTCTGACTCTGATTCAGGGTCTCGCTCTGGCTCTGGCACTCTATCAAGGACTGTTTCAGACTCAGGCTGTGGCTCTGCCTGTTTCAGGCTCAGGCTCTGTTTGAGGCTGTGTCTCTGTTTCAGGCTCCGGCACTGTATCAAGTACTGTTGCAGACTCAGGCTGTGGCTCTAGGCTGTGGCTGTGGCAGTTGCTCTGGTTCGGGCTGTGGCTCTTTTTCAGGCTCTGGTTCTGAATGAGGGCTTGGTTATGGCACTGATTCAGAGTCTCACTCTGTCTCTGGCTGTGTCTCTGTTGCACCTCAAACGGTGGTTTGATGTTGTTGTTGTTGTTATTTTCTTTCTGGGGTGGGACAAATGTTTAGTTGGGGCAGGGATTATTTTAAGTTTAGCATAATTGTTTCTTGCTTTGTTTTTCTTTTACTATTTTTTTAGGTTTTTAGGAATGGCATCAGGAGAGTTCTGAGGTATTTGCAGGAAACCAAAGACTTTTGTCTTAGGTTGCCGGCACAAGGAGTCTTGTGGACTCGGATTGGGCTAATCTTGAGGATCGCAAGTCTGTGTCTGGCCTAGTGGTGAAGTTTGGGAACTCAGTACTTGGATGGAGGTCTAAGAAGCAAAGTCTTATAGCGCTCTCATCCACTGAGGCTGAGTTTAGTGCTCTTTCAGAGGTGTGCAGAGAAGTAGAGTTCTATGCTTGCTTAGTGCAGGAAGTCTGCCAAGTGGATTGTCTGCCGATACGTGTTTTCGAGGACAATCAACCATGCCTGCGTTTGGCAGAGTCAGGTCAGTTCAAGGCTAGAACTAAAAACCTAGACATTCGCTTTCGGAATGTGTGCCAGAGCGTTCAGGAGGGATTAGTTGCGCTGAAGTATTGTCCCTCTGCCAAGAACCTAGCTGATGGGTTCACGAAGCCACTCACCTTCCAAAGACATGGGGAGTTTTGCAAAGGTCTGGGTTTGGGACGACCAAGGGTCGATTCTCCCCTCAGGCGCGAGGCAAGAGGGGGTGTTGGGTATAGTGAAGGGTTAACCTTCTGTGCCTCAAGCCTGAGAGGAGGCGCTTACAAGGGAAGTAAGCCAGGACGTGACGAAAGCAGCTTGGAATGCTGTGAGCTGAGTGGGAACCGAAAGCAGTTCAGCCGCTGCACTGAGAGAGAAGGACGCAGAGAAAATGCAGCTTGACTCTGATGGTCTTTATGAATTGTAAACACACTATATTTGAGCAAATAAAGGGATAGTAGGACAGAAGAAACATGTGGGACTTGTTTACTGCTCTCTCGACACACGCCGCTGTGTACTTCTGCTAATTGCTTTACGATCTACAGAGGCTCCCAGGGGAAGCGTGGCTGGGCGCCGAACAATAAAGCAATAAATCTACCGAACATGGTTATGGGTCAACGTGAAGCGTGTGAGAAAGGGCTTGGAAGACTTTAAAAGGACTGAACGTCAGCTTGATCGACTGCCAAGGCTTCAAAGAGAGCAGAGGGCAGATCGGAGGAGGCTGACGGAGTGGGAGCTGGGAGCCACGTCGTCCGGAGTGCCCGGTTTGGCTGCAGAGTGAGTACTTTTGCAAGAGGCCAACAGAAGGGAAGGGAAGCAATGGCTCAGCCCCGTGCACATGGCTTTGAGTTTAAACTGCCATGTCAGAAACTGACTAGCCAAAATTGGCTGCAGTGGAGCTTTCAAGTGGAGCTTTTGCTGGTGGGGGAGCAGCTTTGGGACGTAGTACAGCCTCCACAGAATGCAGCTGGGAAAGCAGAGGCTAAGAGGGCTGCAGAGCAAAGTGAAGTTGAGAAGCATGTTGTAGTGGTTTGGAGTTACTCGTGCGTAAACTGTCCCCGTTTGGGAGCTTAACGGCCTGGGTTAAACCGTCTTGACTGCACAGCCCATGTCCGCGTGGCTGCCTCAGTCGCTAGCAGTATCTGTCTGTGGGCGTTTCTTAAACCTCTTCCAGCATAAAATCTGTTTGACACCCAGTCGTCTCTGCGCAGGGAGGGCGTGGGTAGTGGAGGACCAGTGCTCTCTGTCAGTATCTCAGCTCGCAGTCAGAGGTAACTGGCCTCCCCCGGGCAAACCGAGTGAGATACTTGTTGACCTTTCCGTCTGCGTCTCCCGGCAGGCAAGGTCATAAATCGGCGATTCTCCTCATCAGACGTGAGAAGAACACACCGTCTGTTTCTCTCCCTCCCTGCATCCCCCAGGGAGGGGAAATGAGACAGACAGGAGTCCTATTTACATGTTTTATTCCTGTCACTCAGCAGTACAGAGAAAACGTGTCTGTACCCTCCAGACTCCAGCAGTAGAGTCACAGCTCCACCCCTGTACTTCCAGCACAGGTCAGATGACACTCTGAGCTAACATCCGGTGCTCAGTACAGAGAAAGGACTGCCCCCTTTCTCCACTAGTACAGTTGCAGACATCAACATCCTGTTTTGCTTTCCAGCCACCTGCAGCTGGCTTTTGCATTGCTGCTTTTTCCTGACAACCTCCCCCAAAAGCATCAATGTGCAAAACATGATCCAGAGAAGAAAACAAACAGTTGTTATACATATAACAGTCCCCTGTTGTTTCAGTTCCACCCTTGGAACTCCCCACCACTGGTTTCCCCAGTGTACCTCTCTGGTTGTCTGGCTTCCAAGGAATGAGTGCTTCTGCATTACCTTGGCTTGGGGCTCTCTGTTGTGTCTTTGTCTCTGACTTAGACACTGCTTCAACCTGTTTTGAGATGTTAACAATAGCAACACACGCAACAGCTATGTTAGCAAACTCTTTTGAGTACCTCTTTGGTGGTACACCCTTTGTAACTCTCTCAGACCTGCGTATGAGGTGCTGATCCTCTTTGCTCACTGGTTCAACCTCTGGACTTTGTTGAGAACCAGTAGCAATGGCAAACAGTGGTTCATCCTTCACCTGTGAAGGTCTAGCCATTATCTGAGGTTTCCTCTCAATGACTGTTACAACTGAACTCTCTGAGCTATCACTGTCATCATCAGTACCACTGTAATCTGTGAAATCAGAAAAACCATCATCATCTGAATTGTCATCTGTGGGAAATGTGTGTACTATTACCCGCTCTTGTTCAGGAGCACTCTCTAGAAACTTTGTGAGAATCACCTGACCAGATTCAGACAAAATTACTCTGTAGAGACCCTTTTCATATCCCACAAAAATGCCTCTGACATTCCTTACTCCACCTGGAGCTTCTGTTCTCACATGAGACCCGAAAACCTTAAAATAGGCAACAGAAGGTTTTCTATGGAACAGCTTCTCAAAAGGAGAACTTCCCAACTCTGTTGAGACTTTTCTCACCCACACGTGAAGATAAGACATTAGCGACTCGGCCCAATATTCATGTGGCAAATGTGAACTCAGCAATTGCGCATTCATCCACTTTTGCAATTCTTTGTTCACCCTCACACAGACCCCCCTGTTCCATGCTTCGGCTGAAACAGCAACTTTGTGGTCTATCCCTTTTCCATCCAGGAACTTCTGAAACTTCTGTAACAGAAAAACTTGCTTCTCATCTGTGAAGAGACAGTCAATGTTAGCATCATGCATACTTTTAACCTTGTCACAAAACTCCTGAAACCTTTCTAAGGTCTCTTGTGGTTTTTCCATCACAAAAACCCAAGAATAATTAGTAAAACAATCCACACACACAAGGTAATATCGTGCACCGCCCCTAGATGGTTCTAGAGGACCAATCACATCAGCATACATCCGCTGAAATGCTCTGTTGACCCTCTTGTTCACCTTCCTGGTGTCCTTGGCCACACCTGCAAGAGAGATTTCATTAGAATCAGAAGAATTACATTTCATGTAATCACTTTGATCAAAAGTCAACAAATACAGTCCATCTTTCTCTCTGGCAGTAAGATACAGTTCTCCATCTTTGAAGATCTTGCAGCTTTTAGCATCATAGGACAGTTTCAGTCCTTTCTTTGCAATCTGCGACACACTCAGCAGATTAAAACTCAGTTCTGGAACCAGGTAAACATTGTTTATAGTCAAGTTCAGACTCTCAAGATACACAGTCCCAATTCCGGTCGCTTCCAACTCCTGACCGTTGGCCTGTTTCACAGCGAAGCTTTGCTTCTTAAACGTAGAAAACAGTTCTCTGTGTGGACACATGTGTTTTGTGCAACCAGTGTCGATTATGAACGAGTTCCCAACATCTGGCGTGGTTCCTTTCGCCATCATAGCCTTTGCAGGTTTCACCTGGCACTTGGTACGGCTTTTGCCTGACGCCTCAGGCTTCGCAGAGCTGCTCTTGGCTCCTTTTGACTGGCGTGGCTTTCTACAGTTTCGCTGTAGATGCCCAGTCTGTCCACAATTGTAACATCGGACAGTGCTCAATGCTACAGCATGCTCTCCAGTAGCATCAGTAGCGGGGGAATTAGAACTCTGTTCTTCCCGGCTTCCGGGACGCTGCGGCCACGGGAAGGAGCGCGAGGCAACTCGTCTGAGGAGCCTCGAACAGCGTGGGGGTCTTAGGGGGGTCACGAAGGCTCCGTGAACCCCTAAACCACAGGTGGAATATCCTGTTGGTCAAAACACCCAGCAAGGCTGCATGTGCTCGCCTGTGTTGCCGGCATTTAACAAGGCTGAAGCCGCAGCGAGAAGGGGAAGCATCAGACTCCATGCTGTGAAGCCTCAGGCTCCGAGTGAAAGCGGTGGACCTCCGACAACAGAGGAAAAGCTGGGAAATAGTTCTAAAGTTTTGAAGAAAGCAGAGGAGGGAGAACATTGGAAAACAATCAAAGTAAAAGCAAAAGGAATGCTGAATGAAGTACCCAGCGGAGAAGTAATTAAAGACAAAAGAAGGAGGAATTCACTACTGGCGGCAAGATTGATAAAGGAGTAAAGCGAAAAGCTGGCAGACGTGAATGAAAGAGCAAGAAAGTAACCGCTAGCGAGGGGAAGGAATATCCTCGGTAATAAAGTACACTTTATAAAGTACAAAGTACAAAGAGTTGGAAGCAAGGTAATACTGAGTGGGTTTTTTTGATAGAGAGACTCTTTACCGGGTTTGAGAGGAGGAAAGGAGGTTTCTGGGGCATTTGGTTGATGCTTTAACCGACAGGCTTTTTGAGGACGTTATCGTTAACATCAACTTTCTTGTTTGAAGTGGGTGGAAGAAAGCCTGGGTCCTCCCCAGACCTTAATGCCGGTTTTATGTTAGTGACTTCGCTATGGGTTTAAAAAAGGGAGGAGGAAGCCATTCCGAGACTTAACTTGTCTCTGTTATTCGCCATTTCATCTTGTTCTTGATCTATTACGCCTCTGCATATATTTGAGATTTAAAGGGACATGCACCAAAAGCCAAATAGGAGAATTTAAACCAGCATAAAGAACACTTCCCGAAGAACCTCCAAGTCTCCAGTAAAGGAAAATTTTTGGTGACGCCAGACTTCTATAATACCACCCTCTAAGAGGGCAAAGACTGTAAAAGGTAAAGACTGTAAAACTTTGTGTATAGTCTGACGCCTACTATCTGCTATTACACCCCAACGCCAGACCCGGTAACTTATTAACCCATTAGAGACCATCTGTGATCCTGTGCCTCATCCCTTTTTGAAAGACATTAGTGTGGTGGACCCTAAGATTTTTCAAGCCTACAAAATGACAAACGGTGCAAAAAAGGGGGTGGCAACACCAGCGGAAAGGAGGCCGTCGAGACAAGAGGATGCTAAGGAAAGTAAAGAAATTAAAGACTATAGCAGTCTGATGGCCGAAATAAGGAAAGAATTCAAAAATAATGAACAATATATTGAGAGAAAATTACTTGAGGTACAAGACACTTTAGACAAGAAATTGGAGGGAGTGGTGGGGGAATTGACAGGAAAGGTTAAAGATTTATCAGTAAGAACTAAGGTTTTGGAAGATTCAATGAAAAAGGTGCAAAAAGATACGAAAACTAGTAAGAAGGAGGTGGATAGAATTAGAGTAGAAGTTAAAGAGATAGAAAGAGTGCAGGAAGAGTTGTTGGACAATATGGCTATGACGCAAATGAGGCAAAATCAAACCAACCTGAAACTGAGGGGTGTACCAGAGACCCCAAATGAGAATATTAGATCTAAAATGATAAAAGAGCTGGCAACTTGGTTAAATAAGAGTGAGGAGGAGGTAAACTGTCATTTAGTAAATATTTTTCGAATAAGACCAAAATCAGACAGAGCCAGAAAGAAAAAGCTGCCAGGTGATGTAATTGTCATGTTCAACACTTTGGAAATAAGAAATGAAATACTGCAACAGAACCACATAAAAAGGTTATATATTGAAGGAAACCCAATTATTATCTTTAAAGAAATTCCTTCGAGATTTCTTCGAAGGAGAGTGACATACAAAAAATTAACAAACCAATTGAAGAAGAATGGGATATTGTATAGATGGGAGTTTCCTGAAGGCATTTCATTCTACTTTAAGGAAAAAAGGTTTAAATTAAGCACCAATGTTGAACTCCAAAAATTTGCGAGGAGATACGAGAAGGACCTGGGAAAAGTTGAAGGGGAGGCGGAAAGGGAGGAACGACAGAGAGACGAGGAGGGTGAAGGGAGTGAAGAAGAAGAAAAAGAGGAGAGCTTAATAGGAGAAGGGGAAGAACAAGAGGAGGAAAGCAAGGAACAGTAGTTTCTATTTAATCTAGTTAAATTAGCTAGAATAGTTTAATAGATGGCTTTAAAAACAATAAGCTGGAATGTGAACGGTTTGAACAATAAAAATAAGAGGAATCAGATTGTGCATGTATTGCTGAAAAAGTATTGGGATTTAATTTGTCTTCAAGAAACGCATGTTATAGGAAAACACAAGAGGGTATTAAGTAATAAGAGATTGGGATTGGACTTTGTGACCTCCGACAAGGTTAAGAAAAGAGGGGTAGTAATTTATATAAAGGAAAAATATGACCCGCAATTACTGTACAAAGATGAACATGGGAGAGTAGTGGTGGTGCAGATGGTGTTTCATGGAGAAAAAATAGTTGTGGTTGGAATATATGCCCCGAATGAGAAAAAATCAGCTTTCTTTTTGGAATTAGATAATATACTAACGGAATGGATGGATCAGAAAATGATATTGATGGGAGATTTTAATGGGGTGGTGACGCCGAATACGGATAGATTAACAAAAAGACAAGATGGGAAAGAAGGTAAATTACCACGATCTTTCTTTGACATGGTAAATAATTTGGGATTGACGGATGCTTGGAGATTTAAAAACCCTACTGCAAAACAATTCACTTTTTTTTCAAATCCGAATCAGAGCTGGGGGAGGATAGACAGTATTTGGGTCTCGAGGGAATTGGTACAGAACTTAATTAAGTCTGAAATTTGGCCTCGAACTTTATCTGATCATAGTGCGGTTTCCATGGAGTTAAAAGGTAGAGAATAAATCAATCTGCGTTCACACTTTTAGCCCGAAATGCAGCATACCTTGAGCTCCGTTGCTTGGAAAACACTTTCCTCTGGGGGTCCAGCCGTCTGTTCAGCTTCTGGCTGCTCTCAGACGCTATTTCCTCCCTTGGAGCAGAGGAGGACAATTCACCAGCCTCTCATGCAGATGTTCGATGAATCGCAACCATCCGAACGCTGCCATATGTCAGTATCTCAGCTCGCAGTCAGAGGTAACTGGCCTCCCCCGGGCAAACCGAGTGAGATACTTGTTGACCTTTCCGTCTGCGTCTCCCGGCAGGCAAGGTCATAAATCGGCGATTCTCCTCGTCAGACGTGAGAAGAACACACCCTCTGCTTCTCTCCCTCCCTGCATCCCCCAGGGAGGGGAAATGAGACAGACAGGAGTCCTATTTACATGTTTTATTCCTGTCACTCAGCAGTACAGAGAAAACGTGTCTGTACCCTCCAGACTCCAGCAGTAGAGTCACAGCTCCACCCCTGTACTTCCAGCACAGGTCAGATGACACTCTGAGCTAACATCCGGTGCTCAGTACAGAGAAAGGACTGCCCCCTTTCTCCACTAGTACAGTTGCAGACATCAACATCCTGTTTTGCTTTCCAGCCACCTGCAGCTGGCTTTTGCATTGCTGCTTTTTCCTGACACTGACGTCCAGGGACGAATCCTGGAGCCCTTTCCCCTCTTCCCCCATTTGCTCTCCTGGATCCTTGGTGTTACGCTGATTTCCTTCCCCCTCTATTAAGCTGCGTCTCCCCCTGGCGCTGGTACCTTCTCCTGCAGAATCGGAGAGCCTCTCCTTCTCCTGTTGCTCCGATGCCAGTTTCCTGACATCCACCTCCCCTCCAGGACCCCCTCCACCCCCTGCTCGACCTGTGGAATCGATTTCTCTCTCTTCCTCGGCCGACGAGACGGGGAAACCCCGGAAGGAACTGTCACCATCCTCAGTGGATTCGAAACCCGCTTCCCACCTGCTTTGATTCCCACCCACGGGGTGACCCTCCCAGTCTGATTCTTCCTCGGATTCTGAAAACCCCTCGAAACTCTCTTCGTCATCTGTGGTTCCAAATTGTTCCTCCCAGAACCTCTCTAAGGGTTTGGGCTTGTCCGGGAACCGGCGGTGGAATACTTCCACCATATACCTGTCATTGATGGCTTCCGCGGGAACCCACGTGTTTTCTGACCAGGGCTCCCCTTCCCAAGCCACCAAGTACTCCACCTGACGACCTCGCCACCTTGAATCAATTATTTCCGTGGCCGACCGCTGGTGTTCCCTTTCTTCTACCTGCGGTTGTGGGGTGGCTCCTACCTCTCGCCCCAGGAATTCCCGCCCCTCCCTTTGTGGTGAAAGCAAGGACCGGTGGAACACAGGGTGTATTTTCATGCTGTCTGGCAACTTGAGCTTGAATGCTACAGGGTTTACCTGTTGTGTTACCTCAAATGGCCCCAGCCGTCAGGGCTGCAACTTCTTGCACCCCCCTTTAAAAGGTAACCCTTGGGTGGACAACCACACCCGGTCTCCCACCCGTATGGTTTCCCCTTCCCTGCGGTGCTTGTCTGCCTGCTTCTTGTAAACAGCCTTGGCCCGCTCCAAGTTTATCTTAAGTTGCTGGTGTAGGGCTTCCATTTCTTCCACAAACTGCTCCGCCGCGGGTACACTGCAGCTTTGCTCCTCACTCCCCAGGAAGGCTCTGGGATGGCACCCATAATTGGCCATAAACGGACTCATCCCCGTGGACATGTGTTTAGCGTTATTATACGCAAATTCAGCCAGCGCTAGTTTCTCTACCCAATCGTTCTGTCTCTCGCTGACGTAGCAGCGTAAGTATTGCTGGAGTATACTGTTTGCCCTTTCCGCTTGCCCATTGGTCTCTGGGTGCCTTGCCGTCGAGAACCCCACCTCGACTTGCAGCAAGCTCATGAGCTTCCTCCAGAACCGGGAGGTAAATTGTTTTCCGCGGTCGGAGATAACCCTCAAGGGGGCGCCATGCAACCTGAAAACGTGCTCTACGAACAATCGTGCCGTCTCTTCCGCCGTCACCGCATGTGAGCAGGCTATGAAATGGCACATTTTGGTCAGCGAGTCGACTACTACCATGACCGCTGTTTTCCCCCATGATTTGGGCAAATCAGTCATAAAATCAATGGACACCACCTCCCAGGGTTTGCTCGGTGTGGGTAAGGGTTCCAGTAAGCCTGCTGGGGCCGTCCGCTCCCCTTTTGCCCTTTGGCAGCGGTCGCACCCTCGTACATATTCCCGTACATCCTCCCTCACCCGTGGCCACCAGAACTGTCTGGTGACCAGCATCATCGTTTTGTGCTGTCCAAAGTGCCCCGCTGTGGGGTTGTCGTGGAGTTGTTTGAGTACCCTTTCCCTTAGAGCTTCCCCCGGTACATACATGGCCCCTCTATAGTACAACACCCCTTCTTTCTCCTCAAACCCTTCTGCCGCCTCTCTCCCATCTCGGAGTTCCCTGATTTTAGTTCGTGCGAATTCATCATTCCTAGTAAGCCCTGCCAGTTCTCTTTTCCCCACTAGAGTTCCCCCACACACCCATCGGTCCTCAGGTATGATGTGTCGTGTCTCCGGCGGACCCTCTCCTTCGAAGTACTCTGGCTTCCGCGAGAGAGCGTCCGCTCTCACGTTTTCCTCTCCGGGCACATACTGGATTTCAAAATAAAATTTGAAGAACTCCTGCGCCCAGCGAATTTGTCTCTGGTTGAGTACTCGTGCAGTTCTCCAGTACTCTAGGTTCTTGTGATCGGTGCACACCTGGATTCTGTGTTGCGCTCCTATCAGTAGATGACGCCAACGACAAAAGGCAGCGTAGATTGCGAGCAGTTCTCGGTCATACACGGTATAGTTTTGCTCCGACTTGCTCAGCTTCCTCGAGAAAAAGGCACACGGTTTCCATTCCTGTTTGCTCCGCCCTGGCTGCAAAAGGACCGCCCCTATCGCTCTGTCTGACGCGTCGGTCTGTAGCCTCAGGGGTTTCTCCAGGTCTACGTGTAATAGTTGCTCTTCCGACGCGAATGCCTTCTTCAATCGTTCAAAGGATTGCTGAGCTTCCTCCGTCCACACGAACTTCTTTTTGCTGCTGAGACAGTCCGTGATGGGTGCTGTCAAGTGGGCGAAGTTCTTGATGAACTTCCTGTAGAAGTTGCTGAAACCTAGGAACCTTTGTACATCCTTCCGTGTTTTTGGGGACTTCCATTCCAACACCGCTTGCACCTTGCTTGGGTCCATCGCTAAGCCCTTGTCAGACAACTTGTACCCCAGAAACTCCACTTCTCTGGCATGAAACTGACATTTCTCTAGCTTGACCCACAACTGGTGTTTCTGCAATTGTTGTAGCACTTCCCTAACGTCTTGTACATGTTGCTCCTCGCTATCCGAATAAATCAAGACGTCGTCCAGTAATGCCACACAGCTCTTGTAAAGCAGAGACCCCAACACGTGGTGCATGAAAGCTTGAAAACAGGCGGAGCCTGACTGTAATTCAAAAGGCATAACTAAATATTTAAAGGCCCCTAGGGGGTGAACATGGTGGTCTTCCATTCACCCCCCTCCCTCATCCTGATCAAGTTGTAAGCCCCCCTGAGGTCCAGTTTGGTAAAAATCTTTCCCTTCCTCACTCTCGTCACAATGTCGTCAATTCTGGGCATTGGGAAAGTCACGGGTTCCGACACTAAATTTACGCCACGAAAGTCCACTACAAGCCTGGGTTTATCTGTGTCTTTTTTGTCCACAAAAAACACCGGACTGCCTCCCACTGCTTTCGATTCTCTTATGAATCCTCTCTTTAGGTTCTTGTCAATAAACTCCCGTAACTCCTTCATCTCCCTGTCTGACATGGCATACAGCTTACCCACCGGCAGCTGCGCTCCCGGGAGCAAGTTGATTTGGCAGTCAAAGGGCCTGTGGGGTGGTAGCCTATCTGCCTCCTTCTCACTGAAGACCTCCCTCAGATCAGCATATTGTGGCGGCACCTCCCCTTTCTGTTCCACTGCCATTCCTGCCATTCGGGCTACACTCATCCTTGGTGTTTCCCCTCCTAGGCAGTGCTCCAGGCAGTAGGCTGACCCAAAACTGACTGTCTTCTGATGCCACGCCACCACGGGATCATGTTGTGCTAGCCAGCTCATCCCTAATATTATTAGTGAGGCAACATGGAAGGCGATCGTCTCTGAGTGCTTAGACACCCTCATTCTCATTGGTGGGGTCTGGTGTGTCACTTCCCCTCCAAGAAGCTCCATCCCATCAATGGTGGTTACTTGCAAGGGAAAATCCAAAGGTAGCAAGTGAAGCTGGTGCTCTAATGCAAAGTCCTTGCTGAAGAAATTGCAGGAGCTGCCCGAATCCAGCATTCCCTGAACCTTGACTGGGTGCCCATTCGGGAGTTCTAGCACCACCTCAATGGCTATAGCTGCCTTTGGGGAATCTGGTTTGGGCACTTTTACTGGTTGCTTGCCTGGCTGCTGTGCCCGCTGAGTGGCAGCCAAGCGTTCCCGTTTCCCTGCTCCTGTGTCTGTTGCCCCTCCTCCTCACTCCCAGCGGCTCCCACCATTCCTTGCCAGGCCTTTCTTTGCGGGCAGACCCTGGCAAAATGTCCTGGCCGCTGGCAGAGGAAACATTTCTTGGTCGTTTTTCTGTCCTTTCCCTCTCTCTTGCGACTTTCGCTGGAGCTTGAAACCTCCTGGGCGCGCGCACCATCTATTTCCATTGGCTCCGCCGCCGGGGAAGGCTGCCTTGGCATCTTTTTTCCCCCCCTCTTAAATTTTTATTCAGTTTTCCTTTTACTTATATTGGTTACAACCATAATTACAAATTAACAATTTTTTGAACCTCCACCAGCACCTCCCTCAATCATCCATTTTTCTTATTTTCCCGCATTTTCTATATAATATTGCCGATTTACTATTCACCTTCACCTCTCTAATTCTGTCTTGCAATATACCTTAAAATATTACAAAGTCTCTTTAAACCCCACTAGCGTTGTTTGTTGATCACATATAGTTTCCAGATATTCCGCAAACTTTCCCCAGTCCTCGATGAATTTTTGATCTTTCTGATATCTTATTCTTCCAGTCATTTTATCCAATTCTGCATAATCTATGAGTTTCATCCTCCATTCATTCAAGGTCGGCAATTCCTCCTGTCTCCACCTCTGGGCCATCAGTGTTCTTGCCGCTGTAACAGCGTACTGAAACAGTTTATAATCCCGTCTTTTTATCTCTCTTCCTGTTATTCCTAACAGAAAGGATTCTGGTTTCTTAACAAACGAGTATTTAAGCATCTTTTTCAATTCACTATAGATCATTTCCCAGAATCCCCTCGCCTTCCTGCAAGCCCACCACATGTGAAAGAGAGATCCTTCTTTTTCTTTGCATTTCCAGCACCTATTACATGTCTTGCACATTTTTGCCAGCTTTACCGGTGTAATATACCACCTGTACACCATCTTCATTATGTTTTCCTTTAGTGCTGTACATGCAGTAAATTTCATGTTCTCATTCCATACCTTTTCCCAGTCCTCTAATTGTATATTGTAACCGAAGTCTATGGCCCATTTAATCATGACCGACTTTATCTCCTCGTCTTTTGTTTGCCATTCCAAAAGTATTTTATACATTTTTGAGATTATCCTAACATCATTATCAATTATTTTTGATTGAAATTTAGACACCTTTTCTATATAGCCCCTTTCTTTAAGGTCTTTATTAAACATTGCATTTGCCTGGAAGTAGTGCAGCCAATCATAAACCTGGTCCTTAACTTGTTCGTATGGCTTCAATTTCCATTTCTCCCCCTCTTTCATTACCAACTCACCATATGTTATCCAATTTGGCCTCATATCAATGTTCTTTACCGACATTACCTCTAGTGGTGACAACCAATGGGGGACTTTAAATTCCAAAATATTTTTGTACCTGTCCCAAACCTCTATTATAGAACCCCTAATAACATGATTGGTGAAACCTTTGTGGACTTTCTTCTTCTCCAACCATAAATAGGCGTGCCATCCAAACCTATTATCGAAACCTTCTAGATCTAATAGTTTGTTGTTATTTAATTTTATCCACTCCTTTAACCAGCAAAGACAGGACGCCTCGTAATATAGTTTTAAGTCCGGCAGGGCAAAACCGCCTCTTTCCTTGGCATCTGTTAGTAACTTAAATTGTATTCTTGGCTTTTTGCCCTGCCAGATATATCTCGAAAGCGTTCTTTGCCATTCTTTAAACACGCTTATTCCCCTAATTATAGGGATCATTTGAAACAAAAATATCATCTTTGGAAGCACACACATTTTGATCGTTGATATTCTGCCCCAAAAGGACAGTTTCATTCTACCCCAGGTTTCTAAATCTTTCTTAATTCCGTTCCACACCTGAATATAGTTGTTCTGATATAAATCGATGTTTTTTGGGGTCAACCATATTCCCAAATATTTTACCTTTTTGGCCACATCAATCCCTGATTCTCGTTGCATTTCATCCGTTAAACTCTGGTCGATATTCTTAACCATTATTTTTGTTTTCTTCTTATTTAACGTAAATCCAGCCACTCTACCGAACTGGTCAATTTCCTCCAATACCTCATTTAAGCTGTTTTTACGTTCTTCAATCGTTATTACAATATCGTCGGCAAAGGCTTTGACCTTATATTCATTTTTACCGACTGTCACTCCTTTTATCTTGTCATTATTCCTTATTGAACACAAAAGGACTTCCAGGACTATTATAAATAGCAACGGCGAAAGAGGACACCCCTGTCTAGTACCTTTCAATATCTTAAATTCTTCGGTATGTATATTATTCACAATCAATTTAGCTCTTTGTTCCGGGTAAATTGCCCTTATTCCATTGTAGAATTCATTCCCGACTTCCATCATTTCTAAATTTTTTAACATAAATTCCCACGATATATTATCGAAAGCCTTCTCTGCGTCCACAAACATTAATAAGGCTTGCTTCTCATTCCTTGCAGACAGATATTCCAAAATATTTATTATGTTTCTAACATTATCTTTCATCTGTCTGCCCGGGAGAAAGCCTGCCTGATCTATATGTATTACTTCCTGCAATATCTTCTTTAGTCTTTTTGCTAATATTCCAGCAAAGATCTTATAGTCTGTGTTCAGCAGAGATATTGGTCTATAATTCTTTACTTGTGTCAAATCAGAATCTTGCTTAGGGATGAGCGTAATGAAGGCCTCTTTCCACGTTCCGGGGATATCCTGTTGTTTCAATATATTGTTCATAACTTCCTTTATTGGTACTATTAAGGCGTGCCTCAGTTCTTTGTAATAACTGGATGTTAAGCCATCTGGTCCTGGTGCCTTTCCTTTCTTCAGTTCTTTTATTATTTTGATTATTTCCTCATTTGCAATTGGGGCGTTCAGTCGGTCTTTCTTATCTGTCGGGATCTTTTGCACACTTTTTTCCTTTAAAAATCTTTCTATTTTCTTCATGTTATTCTTTTCTCTGTTGTTATAGAGATGTTTGTAAAAATCCAAGAATCCTTTCCTGATAACTTTAGGATTTTCTACTTCTTCTCCATCTACAATAATTTTGTTAATTGTACTTTGTTCCTTCCTTTTCCTGATTTGCCACGCAAGCCATCTGCCCAATTTATTAGCAAATTCAAAGTTTTTCTGTCGAAGCCTTTTGATGTTCCATTCCACCTCTTTATTTATAATCATTGCAAATTGTGTCTGCAGGACTTTAATGTTCTCTTTTATTTTTAAGCTGTTTGGATTCTTGATTAATTTTGTTTCATTGTCCATTATTTGTTTTAAAATTTCCTTCCTCCCTTTCTCCCTGTTCTTATTATTAATCGCATTCTGTTGAATGAAGAATCCTCTTATTACTGCTTTGCTTGCGTCCCAGACTATACTCATTTTTGTACCCTTATTCATATTGTCCATAAAATATTCTGTCAGTTTTTTCTTTGCCTCTTGAATAAGCTTTTGGTCATCCAGGAGATATTCATTAAGTCGCCATCTAAATGATCTTTCTTCGTATCCTTTAACCTCCATTTTTATTGGATTGTGGTCTGATATTGTTTTTGGTTGAATCTCGATCTGTCGGATTCTTGGAGTTAACTCATTAGAGACCCAAATTTGATCAATTCTTGATAAAGACTGATTTGGTTCCGAGTAAAACGTAAACTGCTTCTCCAGCGGGTGTCTGAGTCTCCATATATCAATTAAATTAAAAAAAATTATCATAGTAAAAAAAGTCTTAGGCAATTTTCCTTCTCTACTTACATCTTTTTCTCTTAATCTATCAGTTTCCAGTGAAACTACCCCGTTCATATCTCCCATAAGTATCATTTTTTGGTCCATGTATTCAAATAGCTTCTCTTCCAGATTTTTATAAAAATCAGTCTTGTTCCCATTAGGTGCATAGATCCCGACAATTATTATTTTTTCGCCTTGCCATTTAATCTGTATTACAATTATTCTTCCTTCTTCATCTTTGAAGATTTGATGAGCCTCAATATTCTTCTTTACATATAGTACAACCCCTCTCTTTTTCCCTTTATCAGAAGATACAAATTCGTTTCCCAGTCTATTGTTAATCAAAATTTTCCTGTGCTTTTTTGCCACATGTGTTTCTTGAAGACAGATGATATCGAGGTTTTTCTTTTTTAAGTATTGTTCAATTTTGTTTCGTTTTTTCCTATCATTCATTCCATTAATGTTCCAATTCCATAGTTTTAGCGCCATCTTTCCTTCCCAATTAAAGATTTATCTAGTTAATTATGATCTAGCTTCTTCCTGTTCTTCTCCCTCTTCTTCTTCTTCCTCTTCTTCTTCCGACTCTCCGTTTTCCTTCTCCTTTTCTTCCAAATGCTTCCTCTCCAATAGACCAACTCCTCCTACTGCTCCTCTTTCTTCTTCCTCTTCTACCGTCAACTCCTTATAGCGTCTCTGGAATTTGCTTGTTTCCTCCGGACTAGTAAGTCTGTGTTTCTTACTTTTGTAAGTAAATGAGATCCCTTGAGGGAATTCCCATTTAAATTCAGTCTTGTTCTTCTTGAGAATTTGGACCAATGGCTTGTATGGGTCTCTTCGTTTCAACAATCTTACTGGAATATCTTTAAAGATAATTATGTAGTTCCCATCAATATTTAATCTTTTTTCTCTGTTTTTTTTTGCAGGATTAAATTTCTCATATCTTTATCTTTGAAGGTAATCAGACAATCTCCAGGCATTTTCTTTGTTCTGGTTGTTCTCATTCTTATTCTGAATGCGTTTTGAACTGATCTTTCAACTTCTTCTTTGGGTATCGCCAACCATTGTGCTATTTCTGTTGTCAATTTCTCTCTGATGTTTTCACCTTGTGTTTCGGGGACTGCTCTCAGCCTAAGATTCACCTCCCGTTGCCTCAATTCATTCATCGCGATTGCGTCCCATACTTCTTCTTGTGTTTTGTTAACTTCCAATAATCCTGCTTTTAATTTCTCTTCTTCCCGTTTCACTTCCTTCATTTCTACTCTTGTTTTTTTCATTCCTTCTTCCAGAGATTGTGTTCTTTTGGAGACATCTTTAATTTGACCTCTTAGCTCTTTTACAGTTTCATCAATCTTTTGGTCCATTTTCCCAATTCTCGTATCCACCTGTTCTATTCTTGTATTTACATGCTCCAATTTATCCTCCATATTCTTTTCACTCTGTCTAATTTCGGCGAACATTTTCAAAATTTCTGCCTTAAAGTCTGCATCTGGTTTGGACCCTCTCCTATCTCCTGGTGTTCCACCCTCCCCACCTTTCTTAGGTACGTGGGACATCCTCCCAATATGACCTTTAACTTAGAGTTGACACCACCCTAATATCACTTCAACCTTTTATGGGTTCCAACCTTGTTCACTTACAGCACTCAAAATCCAATTCAAATTCACTAATTCATATAAGTCTAACTTAGGAGTATCGATATTATACCTTTTACCAAAAGTTTACCAAAAGTTCCAAATTTCACCCCCCTCTAGAGTTAAGGAAGGGTAATTAATTAAGTCCAGGAGACTTCAAAGAGTATTCTTCTTGCCACCAATTAGGCTACTCCCTTTAGAAGTCAAAATTTTCCCCAATTATATTCCTATTGTATCGCAAAGAAGTACAAACAAATATAAAAAAGGGAGAGGAAAAAAAGAGAAAGTTCAAAGTTCCAGTCGCAGGAGACAAAAGAGAAAAGAAAGGGGGGAAAAAGGAAAAAAAGAAAAGGAATCTTCTGCCCCCAATTGGGCTAATCCTTATAAGTTCTTATGGAGTAGTTGTAGAATCAGATTTAGTCCGACCTCCAAACAGAGGAATCAAATGGAGCACGAACAACCAATAAACAACCAATAAAAAACAGGTTAAGGAGAGGAGCTAGAAAACAGGTTGTAATTATCCTCCTGGCCACTGGGTGCCCAGGGTCTCTGAAGTGTAGCTGGGTAAAGTACAAAAGAAGGGGGAAAAAATAAAAAGTGGTGCAGTAAAAATGGGGGATATTTCAAAACTGCCGAGCCAGTTTTTTCAATTCTCCAATGCCAGTTGAAAGTCCGATATTGTAAGTTAAGTCCGAATAAACTATCTGGTGGGCACCAGAAAAAAAAAGTCTTTTACGAAAAAAAGGGAAAGGCATGAAAGGAGAAAGCCCGGAAGGCTGACCATACAATGGAGTCGAAGACACTTCCTCTGTTGCGCAGTCTTTTTTTTTTAAAAAAAAAAGATCACAGTTAGACTTTCAGCTTCCCCTTTCAAAATTCCAAAGAGGACCTTGAAGGTGCAAATCTTAACCCTCCGTTCCCCCTTTTAGCTTGGGTTCTTCTTTTACAATCAAAAAGTTAGTTTGTATCAGTTAGTTTGTAACAGCCTGAAAGGGGAAAAGAAACAATAGCCGCGAGCGGCGACTCACTTTCACTTTTAACAACTTTGCTTCCCAAATGCGCACACGTTGATTGGAGATAGCGCCGGTCTCGTAATTACTTATTTTTCATCCGGTGCTTTCCTTTGAAGTCCTAGTTTATCTTTGAAAATATTTTAAGCCCGAATTCCTTGGTTTCGAGAGTTGTGGGCTCCCCCAGCAAGCTCGGGGCTTCGTTTTCCGGAGTTAGCTATGGCTTCCCCTTAGCCCGCATCTCCTCCCCGCCGCTCTCTTCGCTCCCGTTGGAGTTACCTGGCGGCCGGGTGGTCTGCGTTGTGGCTCTCCGCGGGAACCTGAGTGTCTGAACACCCTCCAGACACTACTTCAGGGGGTCACTGCGCCCAAAGACCCCCCTAAATCCTCCGAAAAACCCGGGATTCTCCGCTAGGAAGAAATCCCCGCTTGCGATGGCGTCGCTCGCAACCGGAAGTCTGTCGGCTGCCTTGGCATCTTAGGAATGCGGTAGTCATGGCAACGCTGCTCTCTTCCTTCCCGCCTCTCCTGAGCCCGCGCTTCCTGCCTCACACCAATCGCAAGTGCAGCTTTGGTCAGCTGGTCCATGGACTGTGGGCGGGGTGCGCGCGAAAGCTCATCCTTGACCGTTGGTGACAACCCCTCCTCAAACAACATTTGTATGGGTTCAGAGTCCAGCTGCCACCCGAGACGGTGAACTATCATAGCAAAACATGACCAGTAGTCTCTAACTGACTGGTCTCCCTGTTTACAGTTCATCAGTTCCCGTTTTGTCACACTTTGCTCTACATCGCTGGAAAACATCGCGTCCATCGCCTGATAGAATTTCCGTACGTCCTGCATGGCTGCATTCTGCGTCGCCATCAGGGGCCTGATCCATTCCCTAGCCCCATCCTCCAGGTGACCCACGATATAAGCCACTCGCGCTTCATCGTCTGCAAAATCGTTATGCTGCAGTTTCAAGGCGTATTCTATTTCTGTTCTAAACGCTCCGTAATCTTGAGACCTCCCCCCAAACTTATGCACCAGTCCCGGTACCTTCCTTGCTATGGGGGTGGGCTTGCCCTGGGCATCTTGAGACCGTCGTTCGTCCAGCCTCGCTGTCAAGAGGGCTATGTGCTGTTCCAAGTCGCAGTTTCTCTCTGCCAGCGATTGTCCTCCAGCAGCCCCTTCCGTGGCTCTGACTTCTCCTGTCTTATTCATGATGCCGCCTGCTTGTTGCGCACGAGCAACTTTCGGTGACAGACAGATTGCTGTAGTGGTTTGGAGTTACTCGTGCGTAAACTGTCCCCGTTTGGGAGCTTAACGGCCTGGGTTAAACCGTCTTGGCTGCACAGCCCATCTCCGCGTGGCTGCCTCACTCGCTAGCAGTATCTGTCTGTGGGCGTTTCTTAAACCTCTTCCAGCATAAAATCTGTTTGACACCCAGTCGTCTCCGCCTCTCATTGCGCGGGAGTCTTCTGCGCAGGGAGGGCGTGGGTAGTGGAGGACCAATGCTCTCTTCACTGACGTCCAGGGAAGAATCCCGGAGCCCTTTCCCCTCTTCCCCCATTTGCTCTCCTGGATCCTTGGTGTTACGCTGATTTCCTTCCCCCTCTATTAAGCTGCGTCTCCCCCTGGTGCTGGTACCTTCTCCTGCAGAATCAGAGAGCCTCTCCTTATCCTGTTGCTCCGATGTCAGTTTCCTGACATGTGTGCTTGCTTTTTTGGCAGAAAATGTGGATGCTCAGCTGGTGCCAGTTGTCCTGGGTGCAAAAAGGCCAGAGGCCGCTTGGCTAGCACTCCGAGAATCTTGTGGAGCTGGGGTGGGAAGCAAGGGCCGAGAAGTGGCTGCATCCGAAAGGGAGAGGCAAGATGGCGCCGGCCACATTCTTGAGAGCCGATACACAGCTGGGAGGAGCTGGGAACCCCCACAGGGGGGCGAAGGGACTGTTGCTGTTGCTGGCAATGCTGCTGGTGCTTTTGCTGAGCCTGGGAGCTGTTTGGATGCTGCAACGTGTCTGTGTGAGGAGCCAGGAGAGAGGCCAAGTGTTGGGAGCCCTTTACCCACCAGAGGGGGTGCAGGAAAACGTCCTGGAGGCTGCGTGTGCAGTGGGGGGGGGCAGTGAGCAGTGAAAGCTCAGAGACGCCTCTTTCTCCAAAAGCTGCTAAGAGTTGTTTACGTCGTGAGTCGGAGCCTGGGAAGCTGAAAAGAGCTAAAGGCTTCAAGGCCGGCCACCTGCAGCAAGTAGAGATAAGAGCTGTGGAGTTGTGTGGGAACGCCGAGACAAGTCCGGTCACCATGGCAACTGAGAGAGTTGCATCTACAGGGACTTCCGGGACGCCGCAGCCACGGGAAGGAGCGCGAGCCTGCCCTTCGGGGGAGTCTCGAACAACACAGAGGTCTAGAGGGGTCACGAAGGCTCCATGAACCTCGTAACCCCAGGAGGATTATCCTGAGGGTCAAGGTACCCAGCGACGCTGCCCAAGCTTCCCTGTATTGTCAGCGTTTTGCAGGGTTTGAGCTGCAGCATGAAGGGGATGTAACAGACTCTGTGTTGTGAAGCCTCAGGCTCCGTGTGAAAGCGGTGAACCTCCGACAACAGTCATAAAACTGGGAAAAACAAACCAACTAAGCTGATAAAAAGACTAACTAAAGAACCCAGCGTAAAAGGATTACGAAAGGTAATAGGAGCAGGAATCCACTACCGGCGGTAAGAGAAAATGGAGTACAACGTAAGGCTGGGAGAGAGGGAAAACAAAAAAAGCTGCCGCTAAGTGGTTGTAGAAGAGAGACCTCAGATACAAAGTATAAGGACTCTGAGGCAAAGTAACAAATGAAAATATCTTAAGGGATTAGAAATCAGTGAAAGGAATTTTTCTGTTCAACTTGGTGAGATAGCAGCGTTTATGACCGGGAAGAGATTGCAGGGGCGGTTTCATGGCAATTAACTCCTTTGCACGCCGTCCGTAAACATGGTCTGAGTCAAGCAGCATACGCTTAGAGACTTTTATTATTCACACCTCTTTGTTACTCACACCTCTCATATTGGTACAAAGGACAGAAACTGCTATTTTACTCGGGCCAGCTAAAAGAGTGAAAAACAGACTGGCAGCAGGAGGAGGGAAGACGCGGAGAGGCAGCGCCCTTCCAGTGACGTTTGGAAGGAAAAAGAGATTTGTGTGTTTGGAGAAAGCAGCGAGTTTCCGTACCAACACCCTCATTTCGTGTTCTTCTCCCCGATATAAAGAGTCACAACCTAATACGTTGGCTGGAGAAGAGGGGGTTTACTTTCTAGATTATTTCACCGCTACAGCGGAAAGAGACTGAGAACTTTTGGAAAGGGGGAAAGCGAAATCAAGACGGTGGGTCAGGACTTTTTGCAACATATAAAAGCTTTTCCACTCAGGAGACGCTCTAATTGGGTCCTGCCCCACACCCATATGCCCACTTTTGGATTAAGACACACCCCACACTCCGTTTAAGTTCCAGGGGATTATTGGCCACTGGGATTTAAGCCAATGGTCTCAGTAACTTTGGCGATTATTTCTGTGCTGCTTATATAGTCCTTTTATGAACTTTGCAAGCTCTTTTTCTTTTTTTTCTCTCCTTTTCTCTTTTTTGCTCTGTGCCACTGGTTGATATTTGGGTCACCCTCTTCCACCCCTCATTGTTTGATTACCTTCTTTATCTTGATCGCTTTCCCTTATCCTCCTAATAGGCTTTTTCTTTTCTTTTTCTTCTTTTTTTCCCCCTGTGGTACGGTACCTCCTTATTCTTAGGCCCCCCCCAATGGCGGACAAAACAAAGTGAAACAGTTTAACGGACTAGAGAGAAGGGAAAGGAAGCTTTCTGTCTCACCGGGTCGGAGACTGCGATAGCAACGACCGGTGCGGATTTTTGTGGATGGTTTTTCCTTCCTTCACTCCTTGGAATACAGCGCTCCTCCACCTCTTTGAATACAACGTTCAAGAGGGGAGCGACACAAACAGTACAGCTTCAATTTTCCCTGTAACATCTGAGAGACGTGGGTTTTGCCACTAGAATACTTTCTCTCTTTATACCAAAGGAGGAAGACTATTAAATATATAAAATGAAAAACGGATCGAAAAAGGGGGTGGGAACACCAGTAGAAAGGAGGCCATCAAGACAAGAAGAGGGGAAAGAGGTGAAAGAAATCAAAGATTACGATAGTTTGATGGCTGAAATAAGAAAAGAATTTAAAAATAATGAACAATATATCGAGAGAAAGTTATTAGAAGTGCAAGATATTTTGGATAAGAAATTGGAGGGGGTGGTAGGCGAACTGACAGGAAAAGTTAAAGAATTATCGGTAAGAGCTAAGGTACTGGAGGATTCAATGAAAAGGGTGCAAAAAGATACGAAGGACAGTAAGAAGGAGGTGGACAGGATTAGAGTAGAAGTGAAAGAGATAGGAAAGATACAGGAAGAGCTGATGGACAACATGGCTATGACACAGATGAGACAAAATCAATCAAATCTGAAGTTTAGAGGAATACCGGAGAGTCTAAATGAGAATATAAGATCTAAAATGGTTAAAGAGTTAGCAACTTGGCTAGACAGGAAGGAAGAAGAGATAAATTACTCTCTTGTAAACATATTCAGGATAAAAACAAAATCGGTCAAAGCCAAAGGGAAAAAATTACCAGGAGATGTATTAGCCATGTTCAATTCGTTGGAGATAAGAAATGAAATACTGAAACAGAATTATAACAAAAGGTTATATATTGAAGGAAACCCAATTATTATATTAAAAGAGATTCCTTCGAGATTTCTTCCAAGGAGGGACCCTTATAAAAAACTAACCAACCAGCTGAAGAAAAACGGGATCCTGTATAGATGGGAATTCCCGGAAGGTATTTCATTCTACTTCAAGGAAAAAAGATTTAAACTGTCCACCCCTTCAGAACTTCAGAAATTTGCAAGGAGATACGAGAAGGACTTTGGAAGGATGACGGGGTGGGAGGAGGAGGTTGGGAAGCAACAGGGGGAGGAGGGGGAGGGAGAGGGGAGCGAAGAAGAAGAAGGAGAGGAGGGAGAAAGGGAAGAAGTAGAGATAGAAGACAAAGAACAGTAGTTTCTATTTAGATTTGATAAACTTATTAACACTATATAACAGATGACTTTAAAAATACTAAATTGGAATGTGAATGGGCTGAACAATAAAAACAAAAGGAACCAGATTGCACATATATTATTGAAAAAGAATTGCGACCTAATTTGTCTACAAGAGACTCATGTAATAAACAAGCATAAGAGAATTCTGAGTAACAAGAGACTAGGATTGGACTTTGTGACATCGGATAAGGTTAAGAAAAGAGGCGTAGTAATATATATAAAGGAAAAATTTGAACCAAAATTATTGTATAAAGATGATCAAGGGAGACTGATTGTAGTACAGGTGGTCTTTCAAGGAGAAAAAATAATTGTTGTTGGAATATATGCGCCAAATGAGAAAAAGTCAGTTTTTTTCTCTGAATTAGGTTAATGGAGTGGATGGATCAAAAAATGATACTGATGGGTGACTTTAATGGGGTGGTAGCACCAGACTTGGATAGATCAACAAAAAAGCAAAAGACGAAGGAAGGTAAACTACCCTGCTCTTTTTTTGACATGGTTGATAATATGGGACTAATTGACGCCTGGAGATTTAAAAACCCCACTATTAAACAATACACCTTCTTTTCAAACCCAAACCAGAGTTGGGGAAGAACAGATAGTGTTTGGATATCGAAGGGAATGATACAAAATTTAATTAAGTCTGAAATTCTTCCACGAACAATATCTGATCATAATGCGGTTTCTATAGAATTAAGAGGTAAAGATGTTAGAGTAGGATGATGGAGAATGAATGAATTCTTATTCAATGATCAGAAAATTGTAACAAAGGCTAAAGAAACAATTGAAGAATACTTTAAATGGAATTTAAATGGAGAAACTGCTATAGAGATGGTGTGGGATGCAGGAAAGGCAGTTATGAGGGGTTTTTTGATTCAGAAAAATAGTCACTTAGGGAAAGAAAAAGAGAAAAAGAAAGAACAGATTTTAACACAGATAATAGAAAATGAAAGAAAATTAACTATTAACCCTGATGAGAAGACGGCAAAACAAAAAATATAAAGATACTACAAGCCAAATTTTCTACAATAATCAACCAAGAGATTGAATGGAAAATTAAAACGATGAAACAGAAGAACTTTGAATCAGCAAATAGGGTAGGGAAATATTTGGCGTGGCAAATAAGAGAAAGAAGGAAACAAAATGTGATTTGTAAGATAAGGGAAGGAGAAAGGATGGTAGAGGAACCAAAAGAGATAAAAAAGATATTTCAAAAGTATTATAAGGATTTATATAAAAGAGGAAAGGAAACAGATTATGAAATAGATTGCTTCTTACAAGAACACCATCTGCAACAGATCTCAAAAGAAGAAAAAGAGCTATTAGATCAAAACATTACACAAGAAGAGATAAAGGAGGCTATAAAAAAGATGAAATCCGGGAAAGCGCCGGGGCCGGATGGCCTTCTGGCTAAATACTACAAAATATTAAGTGACCAAGTATCACCAATGTTATGTGAAGTGATGAACAATATAATAAAAGAGGGAAGGATCCCGAACACCTGGAAGGAAGCATATATTACATTGATTCCTAAAAAAGATGTGGATGCTCTGGAAGTGAAGAATTATAGGCCAATTTCGTTATTAAATAATGATTATAAACTGTTTGCTGACGTAATGGCAGAAAGATTAAAAAAGGTTTTAAACAACAGAATTCATAAAGATCAAACGGGCTTCCTTCCAGGGAGACAACTAAGGGACAATGTAAGAAATGTGATAGACATTATTGAATATTTGGACACCAGAATAGATAAACAGGCAGCCCTGGTATTCATAGATGCCGAAAAGGCATTTGATAATATTTCATGGGGCTTCCTGATGAAAAGTTTGAAATTTATGGGAATGGGAGAAAAATTTAGAAGAGGCATAGAAGCAATTTATCATGACCAAAAGGCAAAACTGGTAATAAATAATACTACAACAGAATTTTTTAATATACATAAAGGGACTAGACAAGGTTGCCCCCTGTCTCCTCTATTGTTTATAACAGTATTAGAAATACTCAATAAGAGACTGAGAGAAGCAACAGAGGTTAAAGGAATTAAGGTTGGAAAGAGGGAATACAAAATCAAAGCTTTTGCGGATGATATTGTACTAACACTAGAGGACCCAAAGAATAGCATAAAAGAAGCCCTACAAATATTTGAAGAGTTTGGTGCTGTGGCAGGACTCAAGGTAAATAAAAATAAAACTAAAATGTTGGTTAAAAACTTAACTAAGGAAGAAACGACAGATCTAGAACAAAGGGCAGGTATTATGACAGCTAAAAAAGTGAAATATCTATCCTTTTTGGGGAGGATAGCGGTTGTTAAAATGAATGTTCTGCCCAGAATGTTGTTCTTATTTCAAACTATCCCTGTACTTAAAGGTTTAAAGCAGTGTAAGGAATGGCAGAGAGCCCTGGCAAGATATATCTGGCAGGGAAAAAGACCGCGGATAAAAATGAAAATATTGGTAGACAAAAAGGAAAGAGGAGGCTTTTCCTTACCGGACTTGAGTCTATATTATGAAGCCGCGTCTTTATTGTGGCTAAAAGACTGGATAAGATTGGAAAATAGAGATATAATAGATTTGGAGGGCTTCAATAACAGGTACGGATGGCATTCGTACCTGTGGTACGAAAAGGTGAAGGTTCATAGGGGCTTCCTAAACCATATTTTTAGGGGACCAATATACCAGGTATGGGAGAGAAATAAAAATCTCCTGGAAAGGAAGACTCCCTGGTGGATCTCACCATTAGAGGTGTTAACGATTAGGAAAACAAATATGGAAGAGAGGAATGCCACCTATGAAGAACTTATAAGTAAAACAGAACAAGGGAACAAACTTAGACCCTACGAAGAGATAAAAAACTTATTCACTGGCTGGTTGCAATACCACCAGGTGAATGATTTGTTAAAAGAAGATAAAAAGAAACTGGGCTTTGAAGACAAAAAAACTAAGTTCCACGTGGAGGTAGTTGAAGGTAAAAATAAAATACTGTCTAGGATATATGATATGCTACTGGAGTGGTACACAAAAGACGAGGAGGTGAAGGAGGCAATGATTAAATGGGCAATAGACATCGGCCATAATCTTGACTTTGAATGGTGGGAGGAACTGTGGAACAGTAGTATAAAGTTTACGGCGTGTATGGCACTGAGGGAAAATATCTGGAAAATGATATATAGGTGGTATCACACGCCGGTGAAATTGGCTAAAATGTATAGGTTAAAGAATAAAAGATGTTGGAAATGTGGTGAAGCAGAAGGCGACTTTTATCACATGTGGTGGTCATGTAATAAAGTGAAAGGCTTTTGGGAACTAATTTATAACGAGCTTAAAAAAATACTTAAATACACTTTTCCCAAAAGACCTGAAGCCTTTCTGCTAGGAATGATGGGTAAAGAAATTAGAAAAGAAGATAAGAACATATTTCTTTATGCCACCACAGCTGCAAGAATTATGTTGGCACAAAACTGGAAAACGGAAACCATACCCAGTATAAAGGATTGGCAGGTCAAAATGGTAAACTATGCCGAGCTTGCTAGACTAACAGGTAGAATACGAGACCAAGATGAACAGAAATTTCAAAAAAATTGGAATAAATATTGGAATTATGTCGGAACCAATTTGTAGAGGAAACTGGCGGGGTTGGAATAAATCTAACAGTGAGTGATTAACTTTTAAGAATAAAAAAAAAAAAACGTGATTGTGGAATTTATTTGATACTTACCAAAAGGGTGGAGGGGAGTCCAGGACTCGGCAGAGCCCGAAATATTATGATTTTCTTTATCTTTTTATGATTTTTTGTATAATTTGGGGAAGGGAAATAATAAATTATGTAAATATGTACTCATATGTATACTGATATGTTTAGCGGTATGTCTATTTGTATATTTTCTTTGTGTAATTTGAATAAAAATGTACTGGGGGAAAAAAAGAAAAAAGAAAAAGAGAGAGTTGCATCTACGGAAGCTGTGAAGGTCCTGGGCAAGTCTTCCTGCCGGGGGGAGTCTGTTGCCGTGACAACCAGAGAGGACATCTGCAGAAGCCCCAAGGAGGGGGGTAGTGAGAAAATTGTTGCCCTGACGACCCAGGAATGTCAACAACAAGACTTTCTTACTGTAATAATCGACAGTGGAGCCGCCAACTCGCTGGTGCCATCTAGCAGTCTTTTGAGAAATTGCAGGACAGTAAAAACTCAGAAATTTGTGACGATCGCGGATGGAAGCAGAAAAAGACTAACAGAGACAGGCTTTCTTCTGTCCCTTCCTTAAGCATGAAGTCAAAGCTTTTGCGGTAACTGTTAAGTGTGCATGACCTACTAGTTGATGGTTTTCATGTCTCTTTTGCAGGTGACAAATGTGAATTTTCCAAGGATGGGAAACACGTGTACACAGTGCAGTCTAAAGATAATTTGTTTCCTCAGGAGAGGATGACACCGAAGAGGCGAAGGGCCAATGTGTGAATGTGACGCATCACCATGGTTGTTCACATATTTGGCCCATTTGAATTGGAGATATCTTCAGAAAGCACCAGAGCTGACACAAGGGTGCAAATTTAATGTTTGTGACAAATCTTTAGATTGCAATGCATATAAACAGGCAAAAATTGTGACATGCTCATATCCAAAGTCAGAGAGGCGGACCACACAACCCTTTGAATTAATTCATTCAGATTTGTGTGGACCCATGTCAGTTGAGTCACTGGGAGGATCAAAGTATTCTCTGCTTTTGATTGATGATTTTTCGAGGTCTGCTTGGACCTTCTCTCTGAAAACGAAAGGGGAGGCGGCTAAAATGATCAGGGATTGGATCACCGCAGTTGAGGTAACCTTTTCCACCAAAGTTCGTGGTTTTCTTTTTTTAATGCATTTTTATTGAAGTTATACACAAAAAACAGACATATATGAAAATACAGAGAAAAAATTACAAAGAAAAAAGAAAAAAAAAGAAAAGAAAAACCACACATCCGAAAAAAGAAAAACACACAATCTGAACTTCCCTCCGTCCTTTTGATAAGTATCAAATATCTCCTTCCATTACGTATTTGATTTTCAATCTATAGTCTTAAATTCACTCGCTGGTCGTATTGTTCTAACCCCGTCAGTTCACTTTAAGCATTTATTCCAATATATTTCCAAAATTTACTCCAATTTTTCAGAAATTTCTGTTCATCCTGATCTCTTATTTTACCTGTTAGTTTGTCAAGCTCAGCATAGTTTACCATTCTAATCTGCCAGTCCTTTATGTTGGGGATGGTTTCCACTTTCCAATATTGTGCCAACATAATTCTCGCTGCTGTGGTGGCATAGAGGAATATCGTCCTATCTTCCTTTTTAATTTCTTTATCCATCATTCCCAACAGGAAGGCTTCAGGCCTCTTGGGAAAGGTATACTTAAATATTTTTTTAAGTTCATTATAAATTAATTCCCAAAAGCCTTTCACCTTTTTACATGTCCACCATAAATGATATAGGTCACCCTCCACCTCGCCACATTTCCAGCATCTCTTATCCTTTAATCTATACATTTTGGCCAATTTCACAGGGGTGTGGTACCATCTATATAGCATCTTCCAGATATTTTCTCTCAGTGCCATACATGCTGTGAACTTTATGTTACAATTCCAAACTTCTATCCACCTTTCAAAATCAATATTATAACCAAAGTCAATTGCCCATTTAATCATTGCCTCCTTCACCTCCTCGTCTTTTGTGTACCACTCTAGTAATATATCATAAATTCTGGACAGGGTTTTATTTTTGCCTTCTATTACTTCTATATTAAATTTTGATTTTTTATCATCAAAACCCGCCTTCCTCTTATCCTCTTTTAACAAATCATTCACCTGGTGGTATTGCAGCCAACCAGTGAATAAATTTTTTATTTCTTCATAAGGTCTAAGTTTGGGCCCTTGGTCAGTTTTTCTTAACATTTCTTCATAGGTGGCGTTTATCTCCTCCATATTTATTTTCTTGATCGTTAAGGCCTCTATTGGTGAAATCCACCATGGGGTCTTTCTTTCAAGGAGGTTTTTGTTCCTTTCCCATGCTTGATATAATGGTCCCCTAAAAATATGGTCTAAGAAACTCTTGTGAACTTTCACTTTCCCATACCAAAGGTACGAATGCCATCCGTACCAATTATTAAAGCCTTCCAGGTCCAGTAGCTCTCTATTCTCCAGTTTTATCCAATCTTTTACCCAATATATACAAGCCGCTTCATAGTATAAGCTTAGGTCCGGGAGAGAAAAACCCCCTCTTTCTTTTTTGTCTATCAAAATTTTCATTTTTATCCGTGGCCTTTTCCCCTGCCAAATATACTTTGCCAAGGCTCTCTGCCACTCTTTACATTGTTTTAGGCCTTTAAGTATGGGGATGGTTTGGAATAAAAATAACATTCTGGGCAGAATGTTCATTTTAACAACAGCTATCCTCCCCAAAAAGGAGAGTTTCATCCTCCCCCAAATTTCCATGTCTTTCTTTATACTCCTCCAGGTGGCATCGTAATTATCCTTGTATAAATTTATGTTCTTAGCTGTAACCCAGATCCCAAGATATTTCACTTTCTTAGCTACCGCAATTTTGGTCTTTCTTTCTAGATCTATCACTTCTTCCTTTGTTAAATTTTTAACTAACATTTTGGTTTTGTTTTTATTTACCTTAAGTCCTGCCACGGCTCCAAATTCGTCAATTTTTTGTAAAGCTTCTTTTACGCTGTTTTTTGGGTCTTCTAAGGTTAGTACAATGTCATCTGCAAAGGCCTTGATTTTGTATTCCCTCTTTCCTACCCTGACTCCTGTGACTTCTGTTGCCCCCCTCAGTCTCTCGTTTAGTATTTCTAATACTGTTATAAACAATAGAGGGGACAGGGGGCAGCCTTGCCTAGTTCCTTTATATATACTAAAATATTCTGTTGTGGTGTTGTTTATTACCAATTTTGCCTTCTGTTCCTTATATATAGCTTCTATGCCTTTTCTAAATTTCTCTCCCATTCCCATCATTTCCAAACTTTTCTTCAAGAAATCCCACGAGATGTTATCAAACGCTTTCTCAGCATCTATGAATACCAAGGCCGCTTGTCTATCTATGCTCATATCCAAATATTCAATAATGTCTATCAAGTTCCTTACATTGTCCCTTAATTGTCTCCCTGGGAGGAAGCCCGTTTGATCTTTATGTATTCTGTTGTTCAAAACCTTTTTTAGTCTTTCTGCCATTATATCTGCAAATAGCTTATAATCATTATTCAGTAGTGAAATTGGCCTATAGTTTTTCACTTCCAAAGTATCTGCCTCTTTTTTGGGAATCAAAGTAATATATGCTTCCTTCCAGGTATTCGGGATCCTTCCTTCCTTTAATATATTATTCATCACTTCACCTAACACTGGGGATATTTGGTTACTTAGTGTTTTATAATATTTGGCTGAGAGCCCATCTGGGCCTGGCACTTTCCCGTTTTTCATCTTTTTAATAGCCTTCTTTATCTCTTCTTGGGTAATTTCCTGGTCTAGTATCTCTTTTTCTTCTTTTGGGATTTGTTTTAAATGATGTTCTTGCAAAAACTGCTCTATTTCTTGTTTTGTTTCCTTTCCTCTTTTATATAAGTCCTTATAATATTTTTGAAATATCTTCCTTATTTCTTTTGGCTCTTCCACAATCCTTTCTCCTTCCCTTATCTTACTAATCGTGTTTTGTTTTCTTCTTTCTCTTATTTGCCACGCCAAATATTTGCCTATCTTGTTTGCGGATTCAAATGTCCTCTGGTTCATCATTTTAATTTTCCATTCTACCTCTTGATCAATTATTGTAGAAAGTTTAGCTTGTAATATCTTTATATTCTGTTTTGCAATCTCCTCACTGGGGTTGATGGTTAATTTTTTTTCATTTTCCATAATCTGTGTTAGGATCTGTTCCTTCTTTGACTCTTTTTCTTTTCTTACTTGGCTATTTTTCTGTATTAAAAAGCCCCTCATAACTGCCTTTCCTGCGTCCCACACCGTCTCTATAGCAGTTTCCCCGTTTAGATTCCATTTAAGGTAATCTTCTATTGTCTCTATTGCCTTATTTACAATCTTCTGATCATTAAATAGAAATTCATTCATTCTCCATCTAGTTGTTTTAATATCCTTGCCTTTCAGCTCACTGTAAACCGCATTATGGTCAGATATAATTCTTGGGAGAATTTCTGATTTAATTAAATTCTGAGTTAATTCCTTCGAGATCCAAATGCTATCTATTCGCCCCCAGCTCTGATTTGGGTTTGAGAAAAAAGTGTATTGTTTTGTAGTGGGGTTTTTGAGTCTCCATGCATCAATTAATCCCAGATTATTTACCATGTCAAAAAAAGATCGCGGTAATTTACCTTCCTTCTTTTCTTGTTTTTTTGTTAACTTATCTAAATTTGGAGACACCACCCCATTAAAGTCACCCATTAAAATCATTTTTTGATCCATCCATTCCATCAATTTATCTCTTAATTCAGAATAGAAGGCAGATTTTTTATCGTTTGGAGCATATATTCCAACAACAATTATTTTTTCTCCCTGAAACACCATCTGAACAATGATTACTCTCCCTTGATCATCTTTATATAATAGTTGTGACTCATATTTTTCCTTAATATATAATACCACCCCTCTTTTCTTCACTCTATCTGATGTCACAAAGTCTACTCCCAGTCTCTTATTACATAATAGTCTCTTATGCTTATTTATTATATGCGTCTCTTGGAGGCATATTAAGTCATAATTCTTTTTCAATAATACATGCGTAATCTGATTCCTTTTGTTTTTATTGTTCAGCCCATTCACATTCCAGTTTAGTATTTTTAACGTCATCTGTTCTGTAATATAAGTTAACTTATCAAACCTATGCGCAATCTACTGTTCTTTGTCTCCTTTCTCTGGTTCTTCTCCTTCTCCTTTTGAGCTCTCCTCTCTTTCTTCTTCTTCACTCCCCCCATTTTCTTCCCCCTGCTGGTTCCCCACCTCCTCCTCTCCCATCATTTTCCCCAGGTCCTTCTCATATCTCCTTGCAAATTTTTGTAGTTCTGAGATGGTAGACAATTTGAACTTTTTTTCTTTGAAATAGAATGAAATGCCTTCCGGAAACTCCCATCTGTACAGGATCCCATTTTTCTTCAATTGATTTGTTAATTTTTTATATGGGTCCCTCCTTCGAAGAAATCTCGAAGGAATCTCTTTATAAATAATAATTGGGTTTCCTCCAATATATAACCTTTTAACATAATTCTGTTTCAAAATTTCATTTCTTATCTCCAATGAATTAAACATGGCTATTACATCTCCTGGCAATTTTTTCCCTCTGGCTTTTGCCGATTTTATTCTTATTCGGAATATGTTTACCAGACCATGGTTTATCTCTTCTTCTTTTCTATCTAACCATATTGCCAGCTCTTTCACCACTTTAGCTCGGATATTCTCATTTAAGTCCTCTGCTATTCCTCTAAATTTTAAATTAGATTGATTCTGGCGCATCTGCGTCATAGCCATGTTGTCCAACAACTCTTCCTGTGTTGCTCCTATCTCTTTAACTTCTAGTCTAATCCTGTCCATCTCTTTCTTACTGTCTTTCGCGTCCTTTTGCACCCTCTTCACTGAGTCCTCCAAACCCTTAGTTCTTACCGAGAGATCCTTAACCTTTCCTGTCAATTCTCCCACCACTTCCTCCAGTTTCTTATCTAGGGTATCTTGAACCTCTATCAATTTTCTCTCAATATACTGTTCATTATTTTTAAATTCCTTTCTTATTTCGGCCATCAAGCTATCGTAATCTCTGATTTCTCTTGCCTCCTTCCCCTCTTCTTGTCTTGAAGGCCTCCTTTCCGCTGGTGTTGCCACCCCCTTCTTAGAGCCGTTCGGCATTTGTATATTTGAGTTTGAGTCTTCCTAATATACTATAGGGGTAGGGTATAGAGGTAACCAGGCTAGCGTCCCTCGGATAATTGCAGCGAGGGTCCAAAATTAATTAAATTGATACAGTGCAAAAGTTAACTCTTATATAAGGTCAAGTAATAATAATACAATACAATAATAGTACTATTTTGACTGGACCTAAGTCAAAACAGGTGTTTGAGTCCTCAAAGTCTTATGATTAAATATGGTAAGCACCTGGACCACCAAAACACCTCCAGATTCAGGGGATTCTCATGGGTAGGGGTTCTGCAAAGACATATTCTTTAACTTTGCATTCCGGGGTGTATGTCTCTTTAAGTCCCAAAAAGAGACAAGAGAGTCACAGCCGTCTCTGAAGACCAAGAGCGTAATAATAGTACGATTTTGACTGGATCTAAGTCAAGACAGATGTTTGAATCCTCAAAACCTTATAATTAAATATAGTAAGCACCTGAACCACCAAAACGTCTCCAAATTCAGATGATTCTCATGGGTAGGGTCCTGCAAAGACGTAGTCTTTAACTTTGCATCCCGGGGTGTATGTCTCTTTAAATCCCAAGGAGAGACAAGAGAGTCACAGCCGTCTCTGAAGATCAAGAGCGTATCCAATTAAATTAACGAAGGTGGGCCCCTTTTAGCTTGCACCGTATGGCAATCTTTTCACAGTCTCACAGTCTTTAAACAAGGTTTAGACACTTTAAACACAGTCTCACAGTTCCTATCTTTAAACACAAAGTGCAGCTAAGGCACCTATCTCCCCTACTCCGTTTGAGTTCCAATTCTCCCCAGTCCTGCCATTTAGAAACAGAGAAGCTTCCACTAAAATCCGTGCTGGCTGTAGCACTCTCCTTCCCGATGAAACAGAAAAGTCTTTTTTCCCCTCTCTCTAAGCCGTTTAATAATTCCGCTGTAACTGTTACCTTGCCTCCGACTTTATACTTTGTGTCTGAGGTCTTTCCACCACACCACACTCACTTGGCGGTTTGTTTTCTTCTTTTGTTTCCTCCTCTCTCCCAGCGTCTTGCTATACTCTCTTATCACCTTATCGCCAGAGATGGATTCCTCCTCCTTTTTCACCAACTTATTCCTTCTCCGCTGGGTTCTTATCAAAACATTCCATTAATCTTACCCTAATTGATGTTCTCCAATATTTTCTTTAACCTCCACTGCTTTTTCCACAGTGTTTTTATAACTCCTTCCCAGCTTCTCCGCTGTTGTTGGAGGTCCGCCGCTTTCCCTCGGAGCTTGAGGCTTCACAGCATGGAGTTGTTGCCTCCCCTTTACGCTGCAGCTCCAGCCTTGTTAAACGCCGGCAACACAGGCGAGCACAGACAGCGTCGTAGGGTGCTTGTCCCCCAGGATTCCCTCCTGTGGTTTCGGGGTTCACGTAGCCTTCATGACCCCTCTAAATCTCCATGCTGTTCGAGACTCCCCTGGAGGAGTTATCTCGCGCTCCTTTTCCGTGGCCGCGGCGTCCCGGAAGTCCAAAGTTCGTGGTTTTCAAAGTGACAGAGGTTCTGAATTCACTGGTTCTGCTTTACAGGATTTCTTTAGGGAGAAGGGGATTAGCCACCGTTTGATCGCTCCTTACTCTCCGCAACAGAATGGGGTCGCAGAGAGAAGGAACAGAACGGTGGAGGAAGCTGTGTCTGCGATCCTTTGGGACGCAGGGCTGCCCCAGAAATATTGGTCTGAGGCCTGGCGCTACGTTGTTCATACGCAGAATAGAGTGTACAACTCTAGTGTAGGAAATACGCCGTATTTCTTACTGCATGGAAAGAAGCCCAAGGTACACTACCTCCGTGTGTTTGGTTGTGAGGCTTGGGTTCTTATTCCAAAGGCTCTACGCAAGAAAGGTGAGCCAAGATCTAAAAGAATGATCTTTGTAGGGTATGAGCCTGGCTCAAAGGCCTGGCGGTTTGCGTACCCAAGTGGAAACCAGTCTAGGTTGGTTATCAGCAATAGCGCTGAATTCTGTGAGCAAGCTGGTTGGAAATGTCTGCACGCTAATCCAGACATGATTTCGCAGCAGTTCTATGACTCAGATGTTGAGGAGGAAGAGGAACTTGTTGCTGGGGACCACGGTCCAGAGCAACAGGGTCCACCACAGGGACAGAGTCCAAGGCAGGGACAGCTCAGGATCCCTCAGAGGGGGGGAACCTAGATCACCTCCTCAGGCAAGTGTCAAATTTGAGCCAAAGAGTGAGCCTTCCTCACCTGCTGGACCAGCTGTAAGGCCCAAGAGGCGCAGCAGGTCAGAGGGGGAAGACACTGAAGATGATTTAGCTGGACCCAGTGAAGCAGCAGGGTCACCAGGATTCACACTGAGGAGATCAGCGAGGACAAGGAGGCCTCCTGATAGGTACGATGCTTCAGGCGTCTGGGTAGGTTCAGCCAGATGTGAACCTGAATCCTTCGAGGATATTCAGAGTTTACCTGAGGAAGAAGCAGGTAAGTGGCACAGGGCAATGGACAAAGTGATGAAGTCCATGAAAGATCTAGGTGTGTTCTCACTCACAGAGTTGCCACCGGGCAAGCAGGCTGTGAGTTGCAGGTGGGTTTACCGCTTGAAACCCACTGACGCTGGAGAACCACAGTATAAAGCCAGGTTAGTTGCTCGAGGATTTACTCAGAGGAAGGGAATACACTTCACGAAGGTGTATTCGCCAACGTCACGAGCGGAGACTCTGAGAACGCTTTTAGCTTGTGCAGCACAGAGAAGCTGGAAGGTAAACCACTTTGATGTGGATGTTGCCTACCTTAACTCAGATCTCCAGGAGGAGCTGTACATGATTCCTCCTCCGGGGTTTGAGAACTTAAGGCAGGATGTTGTGTGGAGATTGCACAAATCCATCTATGGATTACGTCAATCTGCCAGAAACTGGAACATGTGCCTGAATGAAGCCTTAGAAGAGCTAGGTTTCAGGAGAAGTGTTGCTGATAGTTGCTTTTATTTGAGAGGATCAGGGGCAACACAAGAGTATTTGCAGATCTGGGTTGATGACTTGTTGTTTTTCTCAGAGACAGATGAACAGGCAGAGAAGTTTGCCAAAAAGCTAGGGAAACGGTTCAAGCTTAAACAGCTTGGTGCTGTCAAAACCTACCTAGGTGTCAGTGTTGAGCGTGCACAGGATGGAAGCTTCTTGCTCAGCCAGAGAGGCAAAATTGAGCAATTGCTTCAGAACATGAGGATGAGTGATTGTGCAGGAGTGAGAAGTCCTATGGAGACTAGTTTTGTAAAGGACAGCCAGCAAGTAGAACGCGCTGTGTTCAAAAATACTGAAGTGTTTCAGTCAGCCCTAGGGAGTTTGTTGTACTTGTCCCAGTGGAGCAGACCTGATATAGCGTTTGCTGTCAATCTGCTCAGCAGGGAAGCTTCAAACCCTAGTGTGCAAGCCTGGAATGGCATCAAGAGAGTTCTGAGGTATTTGCAGGAAACCAAAGACTTTTGTCTTAGGTTGCCGGCACAAGGAGAAGTCAAACTGACTTGTCTTGTGGACTCGGATTGGGCTAATCTTGAGGATCGCAAGTCTGTGTCTGGCCTAGTGGTGAAGTTTGGGAACTCAGTAATTGGATGGAGGTCTAAGAAGCAAAGTCTTATAGCGCTCTCATCCACTGAGGCTGAGTTTAGTGCTCTTTCAGAGGTGTGCAGAGAAGTTCTATGCTTGCTTAGTGCAGGAACTCTGCGAAGTGGATTGTCTGCCAATACGTGTTTTCGAGGACAATCAACCATGCCTGCGTTTGGCAGAGTCAGGTCAGTTCAAGGCTAGAACTAAACACCTAGACATTCGCTTTCGGAATGTGTGCCAGAGCGTTCAGGAGGGATTAGTTGCTCTGAAGTATTGTCCCTCTGCCAAGAACCTAGCTGATGGGTTCACGAAGCCACTCACCTTCCAAAGACATGGGGAGTTTTGCGAAGGTCTGGGTTTGGGACGACCAAGGGTCAAGGGTTGATTCTCCCCTCAGGCGCGAGGCAAGAGGGGGTGTTGGGTGTAGTGAAGGGTTAACCTTCTGTGCCTCAAGCCTGAGAGGAGGCGCTTACAAGGGAAGTAAGCCAGGACGTGACGAAAGCAGCTTGGAATGCTGTGAGCTGAGTGGGAACCGAAAGCAGTTCAGCTGCTGCACTGAGAGAGAAGGACGCAGAGAAAATGCAGCTTGAGTCTGATGGTCTTTATGAATTGTAAACACACTATATTTGAGCAAATAAAGGGATAGTAGGACAGAAGAAACGTGTGGGACTTGTTTACTGCTCTCTCGACACACGCTGCTGTGTACTTCCGCTAATTGCTTTACGATCTACAGAGGCTCCCAGGGGAAGCGTGGCTGGGCGCCGAACAATAAAGCAATAAATCTACCGAACATGGCTCTCTATCAAGGGCTGTTTCAGACTCAGGCTGTGGCTGTGGCTGTTGCTCTGGTTCTGGCTCTGGCTCTTTCTCAGGCTCTGGTTCTGAATGAGGGCTTGGTTCTGGCACTGATTCAGGGTCTCGCTCTGGCTCTGGCACTCTATCAAGGACTGTTTCAGACTTAGGCTGTGGCTGTGGCTCTGGCTCTGTTTCCATTCTTACAATGGAATGTACACAAAACAATAATCCTTTCTGTATAAATTTTCCAATACATTCTGAAAACATAATAAAACCTTAATTGTTGTCCACCTCCTTTTAGTTCCTTTATCACTCGAATGCTAGCACGGAGTCAAAACTATTATTGTATTTTTGAACATATCTTGTATAACCATCCCATTTTCCTTCAAATTTTTGCTTTGAGATTCCTCTGAGTTTGCTAGTCAATTGAGCCGTCTCCACCAATTCCTGTAATTTGATTTGCCAATCTGTTATTTTTGGAGCCTCGTGATCTTTCCATCCCTTGGCCACAAGTATACGAGCTGCTGCGGTTGCATACAAGAATACCTCTCTTAGATTTTTTGGGATCTCTTTATCTAAAATACTTCATAGAAATGCCTCCATTTTTTTCGTAAAAGTTATCCCCATCATCTTTTTTAATTCATCGTATATTCCCCCCCCCCCAAAAAAAATATTAATCTTTTCACACGTCCACCACATGTGGCTCATGTCACCGTTATTTCCTCCACATCTCCAACAAGCATTCGCCAAATTTTTATACATTCTTGATCATCTGGAAGGAGTGAGGTACCACCTATGAGCCATTTTCATCATGTTCTCTCTTATATTATAGCTGGCTGTAAATTTCAAATTTACATTCCGTCAGTTTCCCCCATCTTTTAGCATAATTGGACGGCCCACATCTTGGGCCCACTTTATCATTGAAGCCTTAACCTCCTCATCCATTACTTTGTAGTCTAAAAGAAGTCTACATTTTTGCGATTATTTTGGTTTTACTATTCAGTAGTTCTCTTTCAAATCTTGAAGGCTCCTTTTCAAAACCTATCTGCTTATCCTGTCTGAACTCTTCATTCACCTAGAAGTAATCTAGCCAACTAGAAAAGTGATCTTTTATTTTCTCATAACTTATCAATATTAGCTGACCCTCCTCCTCCCCCCCTTAATATTGTGTTATCCAGTTCTCTTTGATGTTGTTGCTTTTTTTAACAGCGATTGCTTCTAGTGGAGAGTTCCATCTTGGGGTTTTCTGTTCCAAATATCTTTTGTATTTTCCCCATACCTTATTTGTAGCATTTCTTATTATATGATTTGAAAAACTCCTATGCGTCTTTATTTTCCCATAATTAAGATAGCCATGCCACCCAAAACGGGTGTCATGACCTTCTAGATCTAAAATATCCCAATTTTTTAATAAATACCAATGTTTCAACCAGAGAAGACATGAGGCTTTGTAATATAGCTTCAAATCCGGTAACCCGTAGCCACCTCTTTCTACAGTATCTATTAATATCTTATGCTTTACTCTTAGTCTTTTACCCTTCCACAAAAATTTAGAAATTTCTTTTTTTTTATGAAGATATTTATTAAGGATTTTAAACTTTAAATTCACCAAACATATATAAAACCATCACCCAAATACAACAAACAAGCAAAGAAAAACAGAGAAAAACAAAAAGCTTAACATATAATAGAAAAACATACAACAAAATCAAATATCCAACAACAATATTTTCTTAGCCTTTTGGACTTCCTCACATCTCCCATTCCTGCGTTCCCAATTAAAATTATGAACAGCAAATTATCACCTTGTTTCAACTCCTATTTTGTAATTTTCAAATATTATGTCTCCGACTTTAAATATTTTTATCAAATACTCAAATGCTTAATTTATACATAATGTTGTTCCAAAATTTATCTTTTTCTCAGTTCTCACTTATTCTCATATTTCTTTGAACTAAGTTGCTGATGCCATGTTATTTTCAGTCCTGCATCTTTCTTAACACTCATACAGTTTACAATGTTTTTGTAAATAGTCCTTAAACTTTTTCCAGGCCTTTTCCACTGCCTCTTCTCCCAGGTCTCGGATTCTGCCAGTCATTTCTGCCAATTCCATGTAGTCTATCAGTTGCGTCTGCCATTCTTCCACGGTGGGCAAATCTTGGGTCTTCCAATATTTTGCAATAAGTATTCTTGCTGCTGTTGTTGCATACATAAAAAAAGTTCGATCCTTCTTTAAGACCCTCTGACCAACAATACCCAGAAGGAAGGCCTCTGGTTTCTTAGAGAAGGTATACTTAAATACCTTTTTCAGTTCATTATATATCATTTCCCAGAAAGCCTTAACCCTAGGGCAAGTCCACCAGAGGTGAAAGAATGTTCCTTCAGTTTCCTTACATTTCCAACATTTGTTGTCGGGCAAATGGTATATTTTTGCAAGCTTGACTGGGGTCATGTACCACCTATATATCATTTTCATAACATTTTCTTTCAAGGAATTACATGCCATGAATTTCACAGCGGTGGTCCATAACCTTTCCCAGTCAGCAAACATAATATTGTACCCAATGTCCTGTGCCCATTTTATCATAGCTGATTTAACGGTTTCGTCTTGTGTGTTCCATTTTAACAGCAAGTTATACATTTTTGAAAGTACCTTAGTCTTAGATTCTAACAGTTCTGTTTCTAGTTTCGATTCTTCCACCTGGAATCCTATCTTTTTGTCCGAATTAAAAACCTTCTTAATCTGAGCATAATGTAACCAATCTCGCACTTTATCCTTTAATTTCTCCAAACTCTGCAATCTCCAAGTCTCTCCATCTTTTTCTAGTATTTCCCAATATTTCGGCCATTTGGCCTCCATATTGAGTCTTTTCCGGGCCTTAGCTTCCATTGGTGACAACCACCTTGGGGTTTTGTTTTCTAGTAAGTCTTTGTATTTTATCCAGACATTAAACACTGCCTTCCTGACAATATGGTTCTTGAAAGCCTTATGAATTTTAACCTTGTCGTACCACAAATATGCATGCCATCCAAAAGCATTGTTAAATCCTTCCAGATCCAAAACATCCGTGTTCTCAAGAAGCAGCCAGTCTTTCAACCAGCAGAAAGCTGCTGATTCATAATACAATCTTAAATCTGGCAGGGCAAACCCCCCTCTTTCCTTGGCATCAGTTAATATTTTAAACTTTATTCTGGGCTTTTTGCCCTGCCAGACAAATTTAGAGATATCTCTCTGCCACTTCCTGAAACACTCCACCTTATCCACAATCTGTAAGGTCTGGAACAAAAACAGCATTTTTGGCAATACATTCATCTTTATAGCAGCAATTCGGCCTAACAAGGAAAGTTTCAGTCTTGAACAACTTTCTAAATCCTTTTTGATTTCTAACCAGCACTTTTCATAATTGTCCTTAAATAGATTCAGATTCTTGGCTGTCATGTTTACCCCTAGGTATCTCACCTTTTTAACCACATTTAAGTCTGTCTCTTTCTGAAACCTTTCTGATTCTGAAGGTGTCAATTTTTTCCCCAATACCTTTGTTTTTTGCTTGTTTAGTTTGAATCCCGCCACCCGACCAAACTCGTGAATCAGTTCTAGAACCCTTTTCGTACTACATTCTGGCTCCTGTAACGTCAGGACTTGATATGTTTACAGGAGACACATGTGACGAGGTCACACAGGAAATTACTTATAAATAAAAGACTGGGTCAAGAATTTATCTCCTCAGATAAGGTAAAGAAGAGAGGAGTGGTGATTTATGTAAAGGAAAAATGGCAACCGAAATTGATTTTCAAAGACGACCACGGAAGATATATAGCCGTTGAAATTCAAGTTCAAGGAGAAAAATTTTTGATTGTGGGAATTTACGCACCAAATGAGGGGAAAGTGGAATTCTTTAAGACACTTCATGAGGCTTTGATGGACTTTATGGACTTAAATTTAATTTTGATGGGAGACATGAATGGAGTTGTTTCAACCAATATGGACAAATCTCAAAGACAGATAGTTACTAAAGAGGGAAGACTACCAAAAATCTTTTTTGAAATGACTGACAATATGGATTTAGTGGACATTTGGAGGATAAAACACCCACTTGAAAGAGAGGGAACCTTCTTTTCGGAAGCTAAAATGACTTGGACACGAATTGACCAAATTTGGATAACTAGAGGAACGGCGCCAAGGATAAAAAAAGTGGAAATCTGCCCAAAAACTTGTTCCGACCATAACGCGGTAAAGATGGTAATGAACTTAACAACAACTGGTACCTTCAGATGGAGGATGAATGACACTTTGTTTAGGGATGAGGAATTTTGTAAGAAGGCTATGAAAATTTTGAAGGACTATTTTGAAATTAACATGAGGACCAATGTAGAAAAAAGAATAATCTGGGACGCAAGTAAAGCAGTCATGAGAGGATTTTTGATACAACAGAATGTAATTAAAAAGAAAAGCCAGAATGAGAGGAAAGAAAGAATCCTGGAAAAAATAAGAGATGGAGAAAAGAAATTAAGATCAAAACCAAAATCACAGGATATTTTGAAAGAAATTAAATTATATCAGACACAATATATGGAGCTGACAAATCAAGAAATAGAATGGAAAATTAAGCAAATGAGACAAAAGACTTTTGAATCAGCGGATAAATGTGGGAAACTGCTGGCTTGGCAAATAAAGAAGAGACAAAAACTAAATACAGTTACACACCTAGAAGTGGAAGGAAGGATCATCTATAAACCAACAGAAATTAGAGATTGCTTCCAGAGATATTTTAGTCAACTGTATAAACAAGGTCCTCAGAGTGATGCAGAAATAGAACTGTTTTTGGAAAAAAAAGGAATGAGAAAGATTTCAAAGGAAAACAAAGAAATTCTGAATCACAGAATAACAGAACAAGAAATAGAAGGTGCCATTCAAAAGATGACATTGGGTAAATCTCCAGGACCGGACGGGCTTACTTCCAGATATTATAAGACTCTGAAGGAGGGATTAATACAGCCTTTGATGGAAGTTTGTAATGAGATTTTGGAGGGAAAAAAGGCACCTGACACGTGGAAAGAGGCATTCATCACACTTATACCAAAGACAGAGACGGAAAAGACTCAACTTAAAAACTACCGCCCTATTTCCCTACTAAATGTGGATTACTTAATTTTTGCAGACATTTTAGCAAAAAGGTTGAAAATAGTTTTGATGGAGGAGATTCATAGAGATCAGGCAGGCTTTCTACCGAGAAGACATTTATCAGACAATGTAAGGAACATAGTAGATATCTTGGAAATGCTAGAACTGAACATTAATACTAAAGCAGTCTTGATATTTGTGGATGCTGAGAAAGCCTTTGATAATATATCTTGGGATTTTATGATGAAGAATCTCCGGGGGATGGGGGTAGGTCAAGGGTTTCAAAATGGTATAGGTGCGATATATTCTGAACAAAAAGCAAAACTTATTGTAAATAACGTGGTTACAGATGAACTAAAGATAGAAAAAGGGACACGTCAGGGGTGCCCAATCTCTCCATTGCTTTTTATATCGGTCCTGGAGGTGCTGTTGAACATGATTAGGAAGGACCAATTGGTCAAAGGTGTACAGGTCGGAGCGAAACATTATAAACTGAAAGCATTTGCAGATGATCTAGTACTTACTTTACAAGAGCCTGAATCTAGTACAAAAAGAGTTTTAGAGCTAATTCAAGACTTTGGTCAGGTTGCAGGATTTAAGCTGAATAAATCAAAAACGAAAGTATTGGGGAAAAATCTAACATCATTGGAAAAAGAAAGGTTCCAGAATGAGACAGGGTTAACTGTGGTTAAGAAAGTGAAATATTTGGGTGTTAACATGACTTCAAGAAATTTGAATTTGTTTAAAGATAATTATGAGAAATGTTGGAATGAAATCAAGAAAGATTTAGAAATTTGGTCAAATATGAAGCTTTCCTTGTTGGGTCGAATAGCAGTTATAAAGATGAATGTGTTACCTAGAATGTTGTTTTTGTTTCAAACTTTGCAAATATTGGACAAGATGGATTGTTTCAAGAAGTGGCAGAAAGATATTGTTAAATTTGTCTGGCAGGGCAAAAAGCCAAGAATAAAATTTAAGATACTAACTGATATAAAAGAAAGGGGCGGATTTGCCCTGCCAGACTTAAAACTTTACTATGAATCAGCAGCTTTTTGCTGGTTGAAAGAATGGCTCCTTCTTGAGAATACGGACATTCTGGATTTGGAAGGGTATAACAATAGGTATGGGTGGCATGCATATCTTTGGTACGACAAGGTTAAAGCGCATAAAGGGTTTAAAAACCACATCGTCAGGAAAGCACTATACAATGTTTGGAATAGATATAAAGATTTGTTGGAAAGTAAAACTCCAAGGTGGTTGTCACCGGTGGAGGCAAAGGCTTTTAAAAAAGTTAATATGGAGGCCAAATGGCCAAGATATGGAGAAATTTTGGAACAAGAAGGAGATAGATGGAAATTGCAAAGTTTTGAAAAACTAAAAGAGAAAGTGAGAGATTGGTTTCAGTATTGTCAAATAATGGAAGTGTTTAGAACAGATAGAAAAACTGGCTTCCAGGTGGAAAAATCAAAATTAGAGACAGAGTTGCTAGAACCCAGCACTAAGAATTTGTCAAGAATGTACAGCTTGCTGTTGGAATGGAATACACAAGATGAAGTGGTTAAGTCTGCAATGATTAAATGGGCACAGGATATTGGTCACAATATTTTGTTTGCTGACTGGGAAAGGTTGTGGACCACAGGTATGAAATTCACGGCGTGTAATGCCTTAAGAGAGAACATTATGAAAATGATATACAGGTGGTACATGACCCCAGTCAAGCTTGCAAAAATTTATCACTTGCCTGACAATAAATGTTGGAAATGTAAGGAAATTGAAGGAACATTCTTTCACCTTTGGTGGACGTGCCCAAAGATCAAGGCTTTCTGGGAAACGATCTATAATGAATTGAAAAAGGTACTTAGGTACACTTTCCTTAAAAAGCCAGAGGCCTTCCTCCTGGGCATTGTCGGCCAATTGGTGTTAAAGAAGGACAGAACTTTTTTCATGTATGCTACAACAGCAGCAAGAATACTCATCGCAAAGTACTGGAAGACGCAAGAATTACCCACCGTGGAAGAATGGCAACTGAAGGTGATAGACTATATGGGACTGGCGGAAATGACGAGCAGAATCCGTGACCAGGGAAGAGATACAGCACAGGAAGACTGGAAGAAATTTAAAGAGTATTTAAAGAAATATTGTAAAATTAATGAAGGTTAGGAAAATGCTGGATTGGTTATTAAGGGGTTAAAAGCGGCAAGGGATAACTAGAAGAAAACAATTTTCTTTTTCTTTCTTTTTTTTTTTTTTAAAAAAAAATTAAGTTAAAACTAGGGTAAGGATTTGCTGACAATTGAAATTGAAATTGGAATACAGAAAGGGAAGGTACGAGGAAGTCGTGAAAGTAAGTTAAAAGAAAGTAAACTCTGGAGTTATACATGTTTGTTTTTCTTTTTGTTTATATATGTGTGTATTTGTTAGTATGTTATTGTTATGGTATTGTTACTGTTGTTGTTATTGTATTGTGGTGACTTGTTAAAACTTCATTAAAAATTTAATTTAAAAAAACAAACAAACTCGTGAATCAATTCTAAAATAATAATAATAATAATAATAATAATAATAATAATAATAATAAATTTTATTTATTTATTTTATTTTATTTATTTTATTATTTACCCTTTTCGTACTAGATTCTGGCTCCTGTAGTGTCAAAACCAGGTCATCTGCAAAAGCTTTAAGTTTATACTGTTTAGCTCCGACCTGAATTCCTTCAACCAACCGGTCCCCTCTAATCATATTTAAGAGCACCTCCAGGACCGAAATAAATAGCAAAGGGTGAATAGGGCAACCTTGTCGTGTTCCTTTTTCAATCTTAAACTCTTCTGACACCACATTGTTAACTATCAATTTAGCTTTTTGTTCTGAATAAATTGCATCTATGCCATTTTCAAACCCCCGTCCCACTCCCATCCCTTCAAGGTTTTTCTTCATGAACTTCCATGAAATGTTGTCAAAGGCCTTCTCCGCATCTATAAAAATTAACACTGCTTTTGTCTTTATATTTGTTTGCAAAAGTTCCAAAATGTCAATAATATTCCTTGTGTTGGCAAACAAATTTCTGCCTGCTTTTTGGTTAGCTTCCTCAGCCAGTTTACGATTTTCTGTGGTGGCTTCAAAAAGGTTCCCAATTGCTTGTGCGTGCTGAGCAACTTGTTCAGTTAGTTTATTAACACTGGCTGTAGTTTGATCAATCTTAGCTGAATGCTCATCTGCCTTTTTGTCCAAACTTTCCAATTTTTCCAAAATTTTATCTAATACTGAGGCAGATCCTCCTGCAGCCATACCTTCTAGCAAGGTCTGCTCAGTTTCTTCCTCTTGTGCCACCAAAATAGCAGGAACAGATGATCTGCGCGGCTGTGGATTCAAAGTTGTTTGCGTTAATTGTTGAGCTTTAGCTTTAGCCGATCTTGTTTTCCCAAAGCCACTCATTCCACTCCTGTCTACGTGCCAAGGTCAAACCGTGTATAGTCCCATGGGAATCCACAAGTCCAGAGAATAAACAATAAGATAGGAGGAAAGGAAAGAAGGAGCAAGTCCCAAACAGTTGTAAATCCAAAATCCACTAGGGGGAGTTCAGATGTATCTTGAGGGAAGAAGTAAAATTGTTAATTAAATAGTTTTTAACTCAGGTTAATTCCAAAGTTTCAAAACTTTTAAAACAAAGTCCAAACAGCCACAAATTCCAGAGGAACTTCAGCTCTCTTGTAGTTAGCAGAGTTGATCTTTTTTTTTTTTAAAGTAATTTTTATTGCATTTTTTTCCAATCACAGACAGAAAAGAAAAAAAGAAAAAATAAAAAAACACAAAAAGAAGATATAAAGAATCATAACCTTTCAACAGCTTACTTCAACTTTCTATCGAACTTCCCCACATCTCCCGCACAATGCATTCTTGACAATAAGTTTATCAGCAAATTATAACCTTGTTTCATGTGTTTCTTTTGTACTTTCAATTGCAGTTTAAGTTTAAATCCCTTATTATCCCTTTACTCTGAAAACAAAACATATTATTATTTTTAACATTTAAACTTTGATTCTTTCAATAATATTATCCAATTTCATAGATATTGCACTCTCATTGCTGGGGCTAACATTTCAGGTTATGCGTCATTTTATAGTTCATATAACTTATAAAATTTTTGCAAATAGTCCTTGAATTTTTTCCAATCCTCCTCCATTGCTTCTTCTCCCAGATCTCGGATTCTGGCGGTCATCTCAGCCAACTCCTTGTAGTCAATCAGTTGTGTTTGCCACTCTTCCAGTGTGGGCAAATCTTGAGTCTTCCAATATTTGGCGATAAGAATTCTTGCTGCTGTGGTAGCATACATAAAAAACGTTCTATCCTTCTTTAACACCTTTTGGCCCATAATGCCCAGGAGGAAGGCCTCCGGTTTCTTAGGAAAGGTGTACTTAAACACCTTTTTTAACTCGTTATAAATCATTTCCCAGAAGGCCTTCACTCTTGGACAGGTCCACCAAAGGTGAAAGAATGTTCCTTCAGCCTCCTTGCACTTCCAACATTTGTTATCAGACAAATGGTATATCTTAGCTAGCTTGACTGGGGTCATGTACCACCTGTATATCATTTTCATAATGTTTTCTTTCAAGGCATTACATGCCGTAAATTTCATAACCTTTCCCAGTCTTCAAACATGATATTGTAACCAATGTCTTGAGCCCACTTTATCATGGCTGATTTAACTATCTCATCCTGTGTATTCCATTTAAGCAGCAAGTTATACATTCTCGATAATACCTTGGTCTTTGGTTCTAACAACTCTGTCTCAAGTTTCGATTTTTCCACCTGGAATCCTATTTTTTTGTCCAACTTAACAACCTCATTAATTTGGGCATAGTGAAACCAATCCTGCACCTTATCCTTTAATTTTTCAAAGCTCCGCAACCTCCAATTGTCACCAATTTTTTCTATTAATTCCCAATATTTCGGCCAGCCGGCCTCCATATTGGGTTTTTTCCACGCCTTAGCCTCCACTGGTGATAACCACCTCGGGGTCTTACTTTCAAGTAAGTCTTTGTATTTCATCCAGACCATAAAAATTGCTTTCCTGACAATATGGTTTTTGAACATTCCATGCGTTTTTGCCTTGCCGTACCACAGATACGCATGCCATCCTAACGAATTGTTAAAACCTTCCAGGTCTAGGACATCTGTATTCTCTAATAAGATCCAGTCTTTCAACCAGCAGAAGGCTGCCGCCTCGTAGTATAGCCTTAAGTCTGGCAGGGCAAACCCCCCTCTTTCTTTTGCATCAGTTAGTATTTTAAACTTTATTCGGGGCTTTTTGCCCTGCCAGACAAACTTTGAAATATCCCTCTGCCACTTTCCAAAACATTCCATTCTGTCCACGACCTGCAAGGTTTGAAATAAAAACAACATTTTTGGCAAAACATTCATCTTAACAGCAGCAATTCGGCCCAGCAAGGAAAGCTTCAATCTCGACCAAGTTTCCAAATCTTTATTAACTTCTGACCAACATTTCTCATAATTGTCCTTAAACAAATTCAAATTTTTGGGCGTCAAGTTTACCCCCAGGTATTTCACTTTCTTAACCACAGTTAACTCTGTTTCCTTCTGAAACCCCTCTGTTTCTAAAGACGTCAAGTTTTTCCCCAAAACTTTAGTTTTTTGTTTGTTCAACTTAAATCCTGCCACCCGACCAAATTCTTGTATCAGTTCCAAAACTCTTTTTGTGCTAGATTCTGGCTCCTGTAGTGTTAAAACTAAGTCATCTGCAAATGCTTTCAGTTTATATTGTTTCACTCCGACCGTGATCCCCTGTATTTGCCGGTCCCTCCTAATCATGTTCAGCAAAACCTCCAGGACTGATATAAATAATAGGGGGGATAGGGGGCACCCCTGGCGTGTTCCTTTTTCAATATGGAACTCCTCTGTCACCACATTGTTCACTATCAACTTGGCTTTTTGTTCTGAATAAATTGCTTCTATGCCATTTTCAAACCCCCGTCCCACTCCCATCCCTTCCAAGTTTTTCTTCATAAATTTCCAAGAAATATTGTCAAAGGCCTTCTCAGCATCAATAAAAATTAGCACTGCTTTAGTGTTAATATTTGTTTGCAAAAGTTCCAGAATATCTATAATATTCCTAGTATTGTCAAACAAATGCCTACCAGGAAGAAAGCCTGCATGGTCCTTATGAATTACTTCATTTAAAACCTTTTTCAATCTGCTTGCCAAAATGTCTGCAAATATTTTATAATCCACATTTAGGAGTGAGATGGGACGGTAGTTCCTAAGTTGAGTCTTTTCAGTTTCCACTTTGGGTATCAATGTGATGAAGGCTTCTTTCCACGTTTCCGGTGCCCTTCCTCCCCCCATAATCTGATTGCAAACCTCCATTAGTGGTTGAATCAAGTAGTCTTTTAATGTCTTATAGTACTTGGAGGTAAGCCCATCTGGGCCTGGAGATTTGCCCAGCTGCATATTCTGAATGGCATCCTCAATTTCCTGTTGTGTTATTTTAGAGTTCAAGATTGATCTCTTCTCCTGAGATAATTCTGATAAGCCGTTGAGTTTCAAAAATCGTTCCATCTCAGACACTTCCTCAGGCCCTTGTGTATACAGCTTTTTAAAGTATTTCTGGAAACACTTTCTAATTTCACCTGGTTTCTGGATATTTTTCCCTTCCACCTCTAGATTGGTAACATAGTTAAGTTTCTGTCTTTTTTTCAACTGCCAAGCCAGCAGTTTCCCACATTTATTTGCTGACTCAAAGGATCTTTGTCTCATTTGTTTAATTTTCCATTCCACTTCTTGATTTATTAATTTCAAATATTGTTCCTGATGGAATTTAATTTCTCTCAAGATCTCTTTAGATTTTGGTTTAGATCTCAATCTTTTCTCTCCATCTCTTATCTTCTCTAATATTTTATCCTTTTTCCCATTCCAGAGTTTTTTCTTAATTGTGTTTTGTTGTATCAGAAACCCCCTCATTACAGCTTTACTCGCGTCCCAGATTGTTCTTTTTTCCACTGAAGTGTTCAAGTTAATTTCAAAATAGTCCTTTAAAGTTTTTTGGGCCTTCTTTACAATCCCTTGATCTCTAAACAGGGTGTCATTCATTTTCCATCTGAAGGAGCCGGCTGGAGTAAGTCTCAATTCCATTTTCAGGGCGTTATGGTCGGAGCAAGTCTTTGGGCAGATTTCCACTCTTATAGTCCTTGGTGCCAGCCCTCTAGTTGTCCAAATTTGGTCGATTCTTGTCCATGATAAGTGGGCCTCAGAAAAGAAAGTTCCCTCTCTACCTAGGGGGTTCCTTGTCCGCCAAATGTCAATCAAATCCATATTGTCTGCCAGTTCAAAAAAAGTTTTCGGTAGTCTGCCATCCTTAGTTAAATTTTGGTTTTGTGACTTATCCATCAAGGTAGAGACCACCCCATTCATATCTCCCATCATAATGATGTTCGAATAGTCCAGATAGTCCAATAATGTCTTATGTAGCTTCTTATAAAATTCTGATTTCCCCTCATTTGGTGCGTAAATTCCTAATATCAGAACTTTTTCTCCTTGAGATTGTATTTCAATTGCCAAGATTCTTCCTTGCTCATCTTTAAACAAAAATTTCGGTGCTAGGTTCTCCTTTACGTAGATCACCAGGCCTCTCTTTTTTACTTTGTCTGATGAAATAAATTCTTGGCCTAGTCTTTTGTTGATTAGTACTTTCCTGTGGAGCCTAGTCACATGCGTTTCTTGCAAGCAAATTATATCCAAATGTTCCTTTTTCAAAATATGAAAAATCCTTTTTCGTTTTTCCGGGGAATTTGCCCCATTAATGTTCCAACTATACAGCTTTCTACGGCTTCCAGCCTGTCAGTTCCTTTGCCTTTGATCTGTAAGCCTTGCTGGAAGACGGACTTCCTTTTTTTTCGTCTCCCGCTTTCAGCCAAATTTCTAAATTTGTAAATCCAAAGTAGAGTAACTCTTACTCACGAGTAGATAATTTGAAGTCCAATGGTTAAGGAAGAAAGGTCGGCGCTCATCAGCAGCAGCCGCGCGGCTTCGCTCCCACAGAAAGAGCGATGAACTCTCAGCACCGCTTCCCCTCCGCGCTTCCGGAACCCCTTATGGGGTCCCTTCTTCATTTTGGGGGTCGCTCCAGGTGCCCGCCGAGTCCCACGGCAACGAGCTCACTCTGCTCGTGGTTTTTCTTAATGGATCGTCGCTGTGCCGTAGCGAACGATCCTTTTCTGCGGAGCCCCTCTTTAGAGACTAAAGAGGACCGCCATTGCCGTTTCGCGCCGCCTCCGGAAGTCAGCAGAGTTGATCTTAAAAGTAAAACAATGTCTCTGAAAAGTGCCAGAAACAATGTCTCAATATAACAGTTCAATAGCACTCAAATGTAACAGTTCAAACTAACAAAATAGCAAAGTCCGCAGTTTGACAGTTCTATCAATCTGGCAGTCCGACTGTCTGGGTTTCTTAGTGAATTTGTAATTCCAAAGGGAGAGGTAAAACACAGTCCATAGCCAAAAGAGTTAAATCCTTAATCTCAATAAAAAAAACAGCTCCAGTAATGCATAGAAAAATTTAGAAATTTCTTTTTGCCACTTGTTGATACTGCTGGTCTTTCCTGTAATTGGAATCGTTTGGAATAGAAAGAGTAGCTTCGGTAAAACTATCATTTTAATTACCGAAATACGGCCCAGGAATGATAAATTTAACCTTGTCCATGTCTCCAGCTGTCTTTTGATATCTTTCCAACAATTGGGATACTGCCAGGGAGACAAAGTCCATCATGGCCCCAAGCCGTCTGCCGGACGATCCATCGATCTCCCGTAAGCACGCAGTATCAGCAATTAGCGACATGAGTTTCTAGAAAATATCTTGCCACATTCTAGAGCTCATGCACACTCTATCAGCAGATAATACACAGCAAAAGTCGCACTCAGGAGAGCATTATTTACAAGTTTTATTCAGCGTTGATCAGAACAAAGAAAGACATGACTGCCTGCGTCAGTGTCTCCAGACACAGAGAGTGAGAAAACGAAAGCAAAAGACACAACAGAAACATCCTGTGAAAACAGGAAATACGCAGGCTGTGACACAAACATCCTGCTCCCTTTTAAGGTGGAACGGAAATATCCTAACATCCTGCCCCTTTCCATGTAACCTGTAGTACCTGTGGTTCAACCCAATTGCAACCTTTGTACGTAAACCTTAAGTTGTTCTCTGTTAACAACCTTAGACAACAGATCAGCAGGAATTTCATTTCCTGGCATGTAGGACACCTGAATGAGTCCTTTCTGAATACACTCTCTTGCACGATGTAGCTTAATCTGCAAGTACTTGGTTCTTTGCTTGCAAAGCCAAACACGATCTACTGTCTTGATACACTTGTACAGGACATTTCACAGAAACTCTGATGTCCTTAAACAGTTGCATCAACCATTCACAATCCATGAGTGAAAATGACAGAGCATTGAGTTCTGCTTCACAGGAACTTAGGCTTACTGTCCTCTGCTTCCTGCACAACCAGTCAAACAGGCAGTGGTTGTACATGTAGCATACTCCAGAAGTGCTAGTACCATCCGTGGTGTCACTTCCAAAACTTGCATCTGCAAAGATTTCAAGACCTCCAGTCTTCTGACTGGTGAACCTCAGCCTGTAGTGCAAAGTCCCTTTCAAATAGCGGGCTATGTGCTTCAGAGCTTTCCAATCCTGAACAGTAGGATTGTTAGCATGTCTGCTAAGCAGGTTAGTGCTTACAGCTATGTCGGGTCTTGAACATCTAGCAATGAAATTCAACTTGCCTAGAATGCATCTGTACAGCGTAGTGTCAGAAAACACTTCAGCAGTACTGTCTACCTGGTAACCTGCCACCATCGGTGTGTCTGCTGGGTTTGCATCAACCAAATTCAACCTGGTTAATACATCAGCAATTTTCTGTGTTTGGTGTACCAGAAAATTACCTGCTTGGTCCCTCTCCACCTGCAGAGAAAGATAGTTGGATACCTCACCAAGATCCTTCATGCCAAAGTGCTCCTTCAGCTGAGCTAGTGTGCTTTGATAAAAAGCCTGATTCTTCCAAAACATCAGAAGATCATCAACAAAACATAAACAATACAGTTTGTTTTGCCCCTCCTCCTTGACAAACACACATGGATCAGCTTTGCCCTGGTGAAAACCTACAGAAAGCAATGTCTCAGTGAGCTTTGTGTTCCAACACCTGGCACTCTGCTTGAGACCATATAAGGATTTCCGCAGTTTACAGACCATTCCCTTCTGTATCTGCATCCCATCAGGTGGAAGCATAAACAGCTCCTCCCCCAAAATCCTGTACAAAAAAGCTGTATTAATGTCATGATGGGAAACATGCAGTTTCTCCTCAGCAGCGATCTTGAGCATCAGCCGAATGCTCTCATATTTGACTGTGGGTGAATAGGTCTCGTGGTAATCCTGTCCTGGTACCTGTGAAAAACCTCTGGCAACCAATCTGGCTTTGTGTCTGACAACCTTGCCATTCTGGTCTGTCTTGGCCTTGAAGACCCATTTGCTGCCAACCAGTCTCATTCCTGGGACTACCGGTACCAGTTCCCAAGTTTGGTTCCTATTCAAGGAATCAACTTCAGCCTTCATGGCATTAAGCCAAGGCTCAGCATCTTTAGAGGTTAACTCCTGAACCTCTTTGAAGCTTGAAGGTTCCCATACCTTCTCTGAGCTACTAAGAACAGCAGTTGCTGTCTTAGCAAACTCATCAGCAAATCTCTTTGGAGGTCTGCCCTTTGTGGCTCTTTCAGATCTGCGTACTAGACGCAAGTCTTCTGGACTCATCTCCTCTTTCTTAGGAGAAAAGTGACCAATGGTGAACAGTGGTTCTTCCAGTTCATTGTCAGACGCATCAGATGGTCTGACTGAGGCCTTTGCGCTCTTGTAGTCTGCTGTGTCATCACTGTCACTGACATCAGCAGCAGCGCCGCCCACTGAGCTGGAATCCGAACTCTGGGACTTCCGGAGGCGGTGCGAACGGCAATGGCAGTCCTCTTCGCACTGTGAAGAGGAAGCTCCGCGGAAACGGGTCATCCGCTACGGCGAAGCGGAGACCCACATTAGAAACCCACAGGCAGCGAATGCCTGTGGTCGTGGGACTCGGCGGGCACCAGAAGCGCCCCCGAAATGAAGAAGGGACCCCGTAAGGGGTTCCGGACCGTGGAAGGGCTGGTGCGGTGCTGTGAGTCGATCGCTCTTTCCGTGGAGTGAAGCCGCATAGCTGCTGTCGGTGAGCGCTGACCTTTTTTCCTGGGAACATTCGACTTGATAAGCAACAACCCGTGAGTAAGAAAGATTCAAGGAATTAGAGACTAAATTGATTTGAAATTCGGCTAAAAACGGGAGATGCAACCAGGAAGTCCGTCTTCCGTTTCTGCTTAAGATCTAAAGCAAAAGACTTTGATGTCTGGAGCCTTTGAGAGGTGCTAAAAGCTATTAATCCATGCATTACTGGAGCTGTTTTTATTGAGATTAAGGATTTAAGTTTTTTCGGTTATGGACTGTGTTTTACCTCTCCCTTTGGAACTACAATTTTATTAAGAAACCCAGGCAGTCGGACTGCCAGATTGATAGAAATGTCAGATTGCGGACTTTGATGCTCTGTTACATTGAACTGCTACAATTGAGTGTTATTCGAACTGCTACATTGAGACACTGTTTCTGGCACTTTTCAGAAACATTGTTCTACTTTAAAGACTAACTCTGCTAACTACAAGAGAGCTGAAGGTCTTTGGGGAACTGGTGGCTGTTTGGACATTGTTTTAAAAGTTTTAAAAGTTCTGAAACTTTGGAATTAACTGGAGTTAAAAATTATTTATTCAACAACTTTGCTTCTTCCCTCAAGATACTTTTGAACTCCCCCTAGAGGACTTTGGATTTACAACTGCTGGTGACTTGCTTTTGCTTTCTTTCCTTCTTATCTTGTTGTTTACTCTCTGGGCTTGTGGGTTCCCATGAGACCATACACAGTTTGACCTTGGCACGTAGACAGAATTGGAATGAGTGGCACTGGGAAAACAAGAGCGGCTAAAGCGAAAGCTAAACAAACAACTTTGACCTTAACTTCACAGCCGCGTAGATCATCTGTTCCTGCTATTTTGGGGGCAGAAGAAGAAGAAACCGAGCAAACTTCACTGGAAGGTATGGCAGCAGGAGGATTCACTTCGGTACTAGACAAAATCTTTGAAAAATTGGGAAGTTTGGACAAGAAAGCGGATGAACAATCAGCTAAGATTGATCAAAATACAGCCAGTGTTAACAAATTAACTGATCAAGTTGCTCTGAATGCACAATCAATTGGGAAACTATTTGAAGCCACCACAGAAAATCGCAAATTGGCTGAGGAAGCCAATCAAAAAGCTGAAGCATTAGAGAAGGAGGTAAAACCATTACACAAGCAGATTGGTGAACAGCAGGCCTATCTGTCTATGATAGAACTATGTAGCCGGGAAAACAACTTGAGATTGAGGTCAATTTTAGAACTTGAACAAGGGAACCTAATTGAGTACCTGACAAAAGATGAGCAAGGAAGAATTTTGGCAATTGAAATACAAACTCAAGGCGAAAAGTTTTTGATATTAGGAATTTATGCACCGAATGAGGGGAAATCGGAATTTTATAAGAAGCTGCATGAGACGATGCTGGACTATCTGGACTATAGCAACATCATTATGATGGGGGATATGAATGGAGTGGTATCTACAAACATGGATAAGTCACAAAGCCAAAATGTGACAAAAGATGGCAGACTACCCAAAACTTTTTTTGAACTGACTGACAATATGGACTTGATTGATATTTGGAGGACAAAGAAGCCCCTAGGAAGAGAAGGAACATTTTTTTCTGAAGCCCAATTGACATGGACAAGAATCGACCAGATATGGATAACGAGAGGTCTGGCACCTAAGACTAGAAAAGTGGAAATCTGCCCAAAGACCTGCTCTGACCATAACGCAGTAAAGATGGATATGAGACTAACTACAACCGGCTCCTTCAGATGGAAGATGAATGACAACCTGTTTAGAGATCAGGAGATTATCAAAAAGGCCCAAAAAACCTTAAAGGACTATTTTGAAATAAATTTGAACACTACGGTGGAAAAAAGAGTAATCTGGGACGCAAGCAAAGCGGTTATGAGGGGGTTTCTGATACAACAGAACACCACAAAGAAAAGAGCACAGAATGAGAAAAAGGACAAGATCTTGGAGAAAATTAAGGAATGTGAGAAAAAGTTAAGATCGAAACCAAAGTCACAGGAGATTCTGAGAGAAATTAAACTCTATCAAGCACAATACTCCAAACTGATAAATCAGGAAGTGGAGTGGAAAATCAAGTTAATGAAACAAAGATCATTTGAATCGGCAAACAAATGTGGAAAACTGCTAGCATGGCAGTTGAAAAAGAGACAAAAATTAAACACGGTTACCAACCTAGAGATTGAAGGGAAAAGCATCCAGAATCCTGTGGAGATTAGAAAGTGCTTCCAGAGATACTTTAAACAACTTTATACTCAAGGGCCGCAAGACGAGACTGAGATAAACCAATTTTTGAGAAGGAATGGACTACCAAAACTGTCTCAAGAAAATAGGACAATCCTGAATTACAAAATAACACAACAAGAGATTGAAGGTGCCATTCAGAATATGCAATTGGGCAAATCTCCAGGGCCAGATGGGCTTACCTCCAAATATTATAAGACGTTGAAAGATTACTTGATACATCCATTAATGGAGGTTTGCAATGAGATTATGGAGGGGAAGAGAGCACCGGAATCGTGGAAAGAAGCTTTCATCACATTGATACCTAAATTGGAAACTGAAAAGACACAGCTCAAGAACTACCGTCCCATCTCCCTTCTAAATGTGGATTACAAAATTTTTGCAGATATTTTAGCAAATAGATTTTAAAAAGTTTTAAACGAAGTGATTCATAAAGATCAGGCAGGCTTTCTCCCAGGTAGACACTTGTTTGCTAACACAAGGAATATTATTGACATTTTGGAACTCTTGCAAACAAACATTAATACAAAAGCAGTGTTAATTTTTATAGATGCGGAGAAGGCCTTTGACAACATTTCATGGAAGTTCATGAAGAAAAACCTTGAAGGGATGGGAGTGGGACGGGGGTTTGAAAATGGCATAGATGCAATTTATTCAGAACAAAAGGCTAAATTGATAGTTAACAATGTGGTGACAGAAGAGTTTTAAGATTGAAAAAGGAACAAGACAAGGTTGCCCTATTTCCCCTTTGTTATTTATTTCGGTCCTGGAGGTGCTCCTGAATATGATTAGAGGGGACCGGTTGGTTGAAGGAATTCAGGTCGGAGTCAAACAGTATAAACTTAAAGCTTTTGCAGATGACCTGGTTTTGACGTTACAGGAGCCAGAATGTAGTACGAAAAGGGTTCTAGAACTGATTCATGAGTTTGGTCGGGTGGCGGGATTCAAATTAAACAAGCAAAAAACTAAGATACTGGAAAAAAAATTGACTCCTTTAGAATCAGAAAGGTTTCAGAAAGAGACAGACTTAAATGTGGTAAAAAAGGTGAGATACCTAGGGGTAAACATGACAGCCAAGAATCTGAATTTATTTAAAGACAACTATGAAAAGTGCTGGTCAGAAATCAAAAAGGATCTAGAAAGTTGGTCAAGATTGAAACTTTCCTTGTTAGGCCGAATTGCTGCTATAAAGATGAATGTATTGCCAAAAATGCTGTTTTTGTTCCAGACCTTACAGATTTTGGATAAGGTGGAGTGTTTCAGGAAGTGGCAGAGAGATATCTCTAAATTTGTCTGGCAGGGCAAAAAGCCCAGAATAAAGTTTAAAATATTAACTGATGCCAAGGAAAGAGGGGGGTTTGCCCTGCCAGATTTAAGATTGTATTATGAATCAGCAGCTTTCTGCTGGTTGAAAGACTGGCTGCTTCTTGAGAACACGGATGTTTTGGATCTGGAAGGATTTAACAATGCTTTTGGATGGCATGCATATTTGTGGTACGACAAGGTTAAAATTCATAAGGCTTTCAAGAACCATATTGTCAGGAAGGCAGTGTTTAATGTCTGGATAAAATACAAAGACTTACTAGAAAACAAAACCCCAAGGTGGTTGTCACCAATGGAAGCTAAGGCCCGGAAAAGACTCAATATGGAGGCCAAATGGCCGAAATATTGGGAAATACTAGAAAAAGATGGAGACACTTGGAGATTGCAGAGTTTGGAGAAATTAAAGGATAAAGTGCGAGATTGGTTACATTATGCTCAGATTAAGGAGGTTTTCAACATGGATAAAAAGATAGGATTCCAGGTGGAAAAATCGAAACTAGAAACAGAACTGTTAGAATCTAAGACTAAGGTACTTTCAAAAATGTACAACTTGCTGTTAAAATGGAACACGCAAGATGAAACGGTTAAATCAGCCATGATAAAGTGGGCACAGGACATTGGGTATAATATTATGTTTGCTGACTGGGAAAGGTTATGGACCACCGGTGTGAATTTTACGGCATGTAATGCCTTGAAAGAAAATATTATGAAAATGATATATAGGTGGTACATGACCCCAGTCAAGCTTGCAAAGTATACCACATGCCTGATAACAAATGTTGGAAATGTAAGGAAACTGAAGGAACATTCTTTCACCTCTGGTGGACTTGCCCTAGGGTTAAGGCTTTCTGGGAAATGATATATAATGAATTGAAAAAGGTATTTAAGTATACCTTCTCTAAGAAACCAGAGGCCTTCCTTCTGGGTATTGTTGGTCAGAGGGTCTTAAAGAAGGATCGAACTTTTTTTATGTATGCAACAACAGCAGCAAGAATACTTATTGCAAAATATTGGAAGACCCAAGATTTGCCCACCGTGGAAGAATGGCAGACGCAACTGATAGACTACATGGAACTGGCAGAAATGACTGGCAGAATCCGAGACCTGGGAGAAGAGGCAGTGGAAGAGGACTGGAAAAAGTTTAAGGACTACTTACAGAAACATTGTAAATTGTATGAGTGTTAACAAGGATGCAGGTTTGAAAACAATATGGCATCAGAAAGAAATATGAGAATATGTGATGTTTAAGAAAAAGATGAATTTTGGAGTATTATTATGTAAATTAAGTTTTTAAGCATTTGATAAAAATATTTAAAGTTGGAGACATAATATTTGAAAATTACAAGATAGGAGCTGAAACAAGGTGATAATTTGCTGATTATAATTTTATATTTGGAACGCAGGAATGGGAGATGTGAGGAAGTCCAAAAGGTTAGGAAAATATGGATGCTGAATATGGAATCTTGTTGTATGTTTTCTATTATATGTTACTTTCTTTTTTTTTTGCTTTTTCTTTTTTTTTTTTGTCTGTTGTATCTGGGTGATGGTTTTATATATGTTTGGTGAATTCAATGTTTAAAATCCTTAATAAATATCTTTAAAAAAAAATAATGGAATCCGAACTCTGATCATCATCATCATCATCATCAGCTTCCTTCAGCTGCCTCAACATTATCTGCTTTCTTCACATCACCTTCATCCTCCTCTGGGTAACTCTGGAAAATTCCCACATTTCCCCCCCACTTGGGATTGTACTCAACACTCTTTGTGAACTTAATGGACTTAGAGTCAGTCATCCATACCCTGTATGCACCTTTTTCGTACCCCATGAACAAACCATGTGCCCCACGCTTCCCAAGCTTGTTGCTCTGTGGGGTGTGTACCCACATGTCAGAACCAAATATTTTCATGTGCTTGATGTTGGGTTTCTTAACAAACATCTTCTCATAGGGGGTACAACCAATAGGTGATGACAATCTGCGATTAAAAGTGTAAACAAAATTCGACAGAGCCTCCCCCAAAAACTTATCAGGGAGATTGGCATCATGCAACAAGGTTTTCAGTCCTTGCAGCAACATTTGATATCCTCGCTCCGCAAGTCCATTCATCCATGGCGATCTAGGCATTGACAAGTCATGCTGGATTCCCTTCTCAGTCAGGAAAGCTTCAAACTGCTGAGAAATGAACTCCCCGCCCCGATCAGTAAAGAGACAGCCAATACGTTTACCGTGAACATTCTCCAACCAAGCACAGAATGCCTTGAACTTAGGAAACACTTGCGATTTCTGCTCGAGCATAAACACATGAATGTACCTGGAAAAAGAATCAATTAGAACCATGAAGTACCTTGCTCCACCCAAAGAGGGCGCAAGTGGACCAACCAGGTCTGCGTGCACTACCTGGTAGGGTTTGGAAGCCTGCCTGCTAGACTCCTTGCCTTTTGGAGCAACCTTCACCTTGTTCTCTGCACAAGATACACATTTCATGTGAAACTTACAGGGTTTGATGTTCAAACCCTCAACCATCTCTGGCATCTTGGCCAGTGCCTTCCAAGAGAGGTGACAAAACCTTCTGTGTGCATCGTGAATGCATCCTGCATGAAGAACTTTGTTAGTTTGTGCAACACAACAAGAATCAGCATTAGACACAGCAACAGCACCATTGTCATCATAAGTTATACAGAACAAACCATCTATAAACTTTGCATGCAAAATGTCCTCTTTGCCTTTTCTGATGACACAGACGCTCCTCTTGAAGGAAATCTCAAAACCACGCCCAGTAAGCTGTGGGACACTGAGTAAATTGTCTGCAGCACCTGGAACATATAGTACATCTTTGATGGTAGTGTGCAGACTTGCCAGTCTCGCAGTCCCTTCTCCTGCGATTCAAAACGTCTTTCCATCAGCCAGGTGGATCTCACCTTCTTGAGGTTTGAAGGAGATAGAGATGGCGGTCTTTTGAGACATGGCGGGTACACCCTGAATCAATAACAAACCTGCCCTGGGCCTTTGGAGCAGTCTTTCTGGCAAGCAAAACCTTGTTTTCCACCGGCGTGGGCTTTTGCAGCTTGCCCCCCTGCTCCTGGCCATCAGACATGCCTTTAGCCTTTGGTGAAGCTGTGCCAGCAAACAAAGCCTTGTTTTCCACTGGCGTGGGCTCTTCACCCGCCCTCTGCTTCTGGCCATCTGCAGGCATCTGCCTCTGTTTACTTCTGGCCTTCCGGTATCTGTGAGGATGACCTTGGCTCCCATGAGAAACAGAGTTCTCAGCTGCCGACTCCTTGGCTCCCCCTGGAGGCTGGAATGCTGCCTGGGATGACGTGACAGTCAGCTCCCCCTGCAGCTTGCAACTGGTGCCCTCGGCATCCCTGCATTCACTTGCATTCTGGGAAACAGCCAGGACCTCCGATGCAGTCAAACTCTGGGCTGGGATGACTGGCAGGTGGGCTATCTTCAAAGCATTTCACATCTTACGTGCAGTCACGTTGCCAGCTAACGTTTTAATTTCCTCCAGAGAGACGTACAAGACTATTACGTTAATGGCCCTCGAATTCTGGGCTCTCCATCTATCTGACAGAGGAACTGGAGGGGCTTCAGACACAGTATGCCACACTCCAAACTGACGCAGCAAACTCTCACACCATTTTGCCCAGGTTTTATAATTGTGCCGATTTAACTTTGGGCACTCAGCAGCCTCAGAAGCTTGGAAAAACTCCATTCCAGCTTTTTACTTGAGCCGTGAATCTTATTCACTTCAGAGACTTCTTATCTCGGCAGCCCATTAATCACGAAGCCTGCTTGGCTCGGCTCCCAGGCCAATTAGGCCTGCCGGACATCAAAAGCTCTTGCCGCGGCAAACGAAAAGCCTCACTTTCGCTTTTCCTCCACATACCTTTCAGCAGTCTGTCACAGTCTTACTCTCCTGTAAGTGCCGTGAATCTGGACCCATAACCTGTTGTTGGGATACTGCCAGGGAGACAAAGTCCATCATGGCCCCAAGCCGTCTGCCGGACGATCCATCGATCTCCCGTAAGCACGCAGTATCAGCAATTAGCGACATGAGTTTCTAGAAAATATCTTGCCACATTCTAGAGCTCATGCACACTCTATCAGCAGATAATGCACAGCAAAAGTCGCACTCAGGAGAGCATTATTTACAAGTTTTATTCAGCGTTGATCAGAACAAAGAAAGACATGACTGCCTGCGTCAGTGTCTCCAGAGACAGAGAGTGAGAAAACGAAAGCAAAAGACACAACAGAAACATCCTGTGAAAACAGGAAATACGCAGGCTGTGACACAAACATCCTGCTCCCTTTTAAGGTGGAACGGAAATATCCTAACATCCTCCCCCTTTCCGTGTAACCTGTAGTACCTGTGGTTCAACCGAATTGCAACCTTTGTACGTAAACCTTAAGTTGTTCTCTGTTAACAACCTTAGACAACAGATCAGCAGGAATTTCATTTCCTGGCATGTAGGACACCTGAATGAGTCCATTCTGAATACACTCTCTTGCACGATGTAGCTTAATCGGCAAGTACTTGGTTCTTTGCTTGCAACTCTCTGAGTTCAGCAAAGCCAAACATGATCTATTGTCTTGATACACTTGTACAGGACATTTCACAGAAACTCTGATGTCCTTAAACAGTTGCATCAACCATTCACAATCCATGAGTGAAAATGACAGAGCATTGAGTTCTGCTTCACAGGAACTTAGGCTCACTGTTGTTTGCTTCTTGCACAACCAGTCAAACAGGCAGTGGTTGTACATGTAGCATACTCCAGAAGTGCTAGTACCATCCGTGGTGTCACTTCCAAAACTTGCATCTGCAAAGATTTCAAGACCTCCAGTCTTCTGACTGGTGAACCTCAGCCTGTAGTGCAAAGTCCCTTTCAAATAGCGGGCTATGCGCTTCAGAGCTTTCCAATCCTGAACAGTAGGATTGTTAGCATGTCTGCTAAGCAGGTTAGTGCTTACAGCTATGTCGGGTCTTGAACATCTAGCAATGAAATTCAACTTGCCTAGAATGCATCTGTACAGCGTAGTGTCAGAAAACACTTCAGCAGTACTGTCTACCTGGTAACCTGCCACCATCGGTGTGTCTGCTGGGTTTGCATCAACCAAATTCAACCTGGTTAATACATCAACAATTTTCTGTGTTTGGTGTACCAGAAAATTACCTGCTTGGTCCCTCTCCACCTGCAGAGAAAGATAGTTGGATACCTCACCAAGATCCTTCATGCCAAAGTGCTCCTTCAGCTGAGCTAGTGTGCTTTGATAAAAAGCCTGATTCTTCCAAAACATCAGAAGATCATCAACAAAACATAAACAATACAGTTTGTTTTGCCCCTCCTCCTTGACAAACACACATGGATCAGCTTTGCCCTGGTGAAAACCTACAGAAAGCAATGTCTCAGTGAGCTTTGTGTTCCAACACCTGGCACTCTGCTTCAGACCTGTCAGGGAACTGCCATCGGAGCCAAGAGTGGAGGTAAGGCTCCCCGACCATACAGGAGAAGGGACCAGTAGAGGGAGAGAGAACACTCCCTTTGGGGAAGGTTATCAGCGTGACACCGGGGAGGAAGGGGATCAGGGAAGGACTTAGGAGAGAGGGCTCCAAGACTCTTTCACAGAGACCAGCGGGGAGAGTCCAGGACCTCCGCTGGCTACGCCTACTCTGCGCAGAAAGCTGTCAGGAAAAAGCACCAAGGCAAAAGCCAGCTCCAGATGGCTGGAATGCAAAACAGGATGTTGTGGTTTCTCACTGTTCTGTTGGAGAAAAGGTGGAGCCTATTCTCTGTACTGAGCACCGGATGTTAGCTCAGTGTGTCATCTGACCTGTGCTGGAAGTACAGGGGAGGAGTGAGACTCTTCTAATGGAGACTGAAGGGTGCAGTCACATTTCTATGTACTGTTGAGTGACAGGAATAAACATGTAGCCCTGGAATGCGGAGTTAACCAGGGCTATCGACTGTCTGGCTCCGAAGCGCCCTCTCCGATTGCATGGAGCCCGGACAGCCCCGTGGTTTTCTTCGGAGCTAAGGGCGATGAAACAATCGCTGAGACGGCTAGAGCGTCGGTGGCAGAAAACTCACTCCGAATCTGACCGGACACAGGTTAGAGCTCAACGTCGAGCCTACCAAGTGGCGAAAGCGACGGCGAAGAAGACTTTCTTCACCGCCTCTATTGCATCTGCAGAAAATAGTAGCAGGAGACTCTTTCAGGTGGTTCGCAATTTAACGGAACCACCTTTACCATCGGGGCCTTGTAAAGACCCCAAGATCTCCTGCAACGATTTTGCAAAGTTTTTTGCAGATAAAATCACTCATATTCGGAAGGAGCTAGACACCACCGTGGGAGCAGGGCTGGGGCGGGAGAGTGCTAGAGCCCTGTCTGGTCAAGTTGTGTGGGATCAATTTCAATCCGTTACCCCCGAGGATGTGGACAGGCTGCTTGGACGAATGAAACCAACCACCTGTCTCCTTGATCCTTGCCCATCCTGGCTTATAAAAGCTAGCCGGGAAGGGCTGGGCGATGGGCTCTGCGGGGTGGTGAATACTTCCCTCTGTGAGGGAACATTCCCAGATCCGCTGAAAGAGGCGGTCATTAAACCGCTTCTTAAAAAACCATCTTTAGACCCGGCCAGTATGGCCAACTATCGCCCAGTCTCAAATCTTCCATTCTTGGGCAAGGTGATTGAGCGTGTGGTTGCTGAACAACTCCAGGCACGCCTGGAGGATGCGGACCATTTGGATCCCTTCCAATCAGGGTTCAGGCCTCATCATGGGACTGAAACTGCCTTGGTCGCACTGGTTGATGATCTCCGGCGAGCTAGGGACAAAGGTGAGAGTTGTTTCCTAGTTCTGCTGGATCTCTCAGCGGCCTTTGATACAATCGACCATAACATCCTTCTGGACCGTCTAGAGGGGTTGGGAGCTGGGGGCACTGTTATACAGTGGTTTCGCTCCTTTCTCCTGGGCCGTGTTCAGAAAGTGGTGGTGGGGGATGAGTGTTCAGACCCCTGGGCCCTCACTTGTGGGGTGCCTCAGGGTTCCGTCCTCTCCCCCATGCTTTTTAACATCTATATGAAGCCGCTGGGAGAGATCATCAGGGGGTTTGGACTGGGTGTCCATCAATATGCAGATGATACCCAGCTCTACCTTTCTTTCAAATCAGAACCAGTGAAGGCGGTGAAGGTCCTGTGTGAGTGCCTGGAGGCGGTTGGAGGATGGATGGCGGCTAATGGATTGAAGTTGAATCCTGACAAGACAGAAGTACTGTTTTGGGGGGACAGGGGGCGGGCTGGTGTGGAGGACTCCCTGGTCCTGAATGGGGTAACTGTGCCCCTGAAGGACCAGGTGCGTAGCCTGGGAGTCATTTTGGGCTCACAGCTGTCCATGGAGGCACAGGTCAATTCTGTATCCAGGGCAGCTGTTTACCAACTCCACCTGGTACGCAGGCTGAGACCCTACCTGCCCGCTGACTGTCTGGCCAGAGTGGTGCATGCTCTAGTTATCTCCCGCTTGGACTACTGCAATGCGCTCTACGTGGGGCTACCTTTGAAGGTGACTCGGAAACTACAGCTAATCCAGAATGCGGCAGCTAGACTGGTGACTGGGGGCGGCCGCCGAGACCACATAACACCGGTCTTGAAAGACCTACATTGGCTCCCAGTACGTTTCCGAGCACAATTCAAAGTGTTGGTGTTGACCTTTAAAGCCCTAAACGGCTTCGGCCCAGTATACCTGAAGGAGCGTCTCCACCCCCATCGTTCTGCCCGGACACTGAGGTCCAGCGCCGAGGGCCTTCTGGCGGTTCCCTCATTGCGAGAAGCGAAGCTACAGGGAACCAGGCAGAGGGCCTTTTCGGTGGTGGCGCCCGCCCTGTGGAATGCCCTCCCATCGGATGTCAAGGTGATGGACAACTACCTGACATTCAGAAAACATCTTAAGGCGGCCCTATTCAGGGAAGCTTTTAATGTATGATATTTTAGTGTTTTTTGGTTTCTGTGGAAGCCGCCCAGAGTGGCTGGGGAAACCCAGCCAGATGGGCGGGGTACAAATAATAAATTATTATTATTATTATTATTATTATTATGTAGAAAGGACTCCTGTCTGTCTCATTTCTCCTCCCTGGGGGAATGCAGGGAGGGAGAGAGAAGCAGAGTAGCGGAGGGTGTGTTCTCCACGTCTGATTGATGAGGAGAATCGCCGGAGTTATGACCTAGCCTGCCGGGTGACGCAGCGGAGAGGTCATCAAGTATCCAGCTTAATTGCCTCGGGGGAGGCCAGGTACCTCTGACTGAAGCTGAGATACTAACATGTGGCAGCCTTCGGATGGTTGCGATTCATCGGACATCTGCATGAGAGGCTGGTGGATTGTCCTCCTCTGCTCCAAGGGAGAAGGCAAGCATCTGACAGAAGCCAGAGGCTGAACAGACCCAGAGGAAGGTGTTTTCCAAGCAACGGAGATCAAAGTATGCTGCTGCATTTTTGGGCTAAAAGAGTGAACGCAGGTTGATTAATTCCCTGGTTCACGGGGGAGCTGCGTTGGAAAAATACAGCTCCGGGAGAAGAGGCCTGCAGCTCTGAGGCTGAAGCCTGCATTCCACAAATTCCTGTGGTTAAGATAAGACTGTCCTATTGAAATGCATTGTTGCTAAGTAACGGTCGTGGAAACTTACTGGCAAAAGTGGCTGGACTGTGAGTGTGAGCCTGGGAAAGCGAAACAAAGCCATAGATTGTTTTGGCTACACGTTTAAGAGCCCTTGGAAGGGACTTTCCATAGCAGTCAGCGTGTAGCTGCCAGGTGCTAAAAGCATAAACAACTTGCAGTTTGCCTACCTGAGTGAGAAAGGAAAAAACAACTGTTGGATTTTACACTTTGTTTGAGAGTGTGGGCTGGTGAGCCAGAGGCTTGGCTTCAAGATGGATGCCAAGAAGGCAGGAGGTTTGCCTTACCCACCTCCCTTAGACAATGACAATTATTCATCTTGGTCTGTAAAGATGAAGGCCCTGCTGCAGAACCAGAGGCTTTTTGATGTAATTGAGAACCCCATCCCTGCAGCACCAACCAGAGGTTGGGAATCACAGAACGTGAGGGCCAGGACTGCTATAATTCTGTGTGTCTCAGATCAGCAGTTGGTGCATATCCAGCATTTAGAAAACGCGAAAGAGGTTTGGGATACGCTGCGTACAACGCATCAGAGAGATGCTGGTTCTTCAGCGTTGCTGTATTTTGAGAAGTTGACCAATCTGAGACTTGCGCCTGATGGAGATGTTCAAGCGCACCTGACAGAAATGAAGTTTCTGCGTCAACAGATGGTGGAACGCAATTTCCGTCTTCAGGAGGAAGTGTTTTGCTTCATGATGATAAACAGCCTTAATCGCACCTACAAGGTTGTTGCCAGTCAGCTTGGTTCCCTACCTGCTCAGCAGCTAACCGCGGAAAGAGTGTGTGCTGTGGTCCTGAACGAACACGACAGACTTGCTGCACTGGAAGTGAAGGACAGGGGGAGGGAAGAACAGAGTTCAAATCTCCCCACTGATGATGCTGCTAGAAAGCATGGAGTAGCATTGAGTGCTGTCCGATGCTACAATTGTGGACAGACTGGGCATCTACAGCGGAGCTGTAGAAAGCCACGCCAGTCAAGAGGAGCAAAGAGCAGCTCTACGAAGCCTGAGGCGTCAGGCAAAAGCCGTACCAAGTGCCAGGTGAAACCTGCAAAGGCTATAATGGCGAAAGGAACCACGCCAGATGTTGGGAACGCCTTCATAATTGACACGGGCGCGACGGTTCATATATGCCCGCACAGACAACTGTTTTCGACGTTGAAGAAGCAAAGCTTCGCTGTGAAACAGGCCAACGGTCAAGAGTTGGAAGCGACTGGAATTGGAACTGTGTATCTTGAGAGTCTGAACTTGACTATAAGCAATGTTTACCTGGTTCCAGAACTGAAATTTAATTTGCTGAGTGTGTCGCAGATTGCAAAGAAAAGACTGAGACTGACCTATGATGCTAAAAGCTGCAAGATCTACAAAGATGGAGAACTGTTTCTTACTGCCAAAGAGAAAGATGGACTGTATTTGTTGACTTTTGATCAAAGTGATTACATGAAATGTAATACTTCTGATTCTAACGAAATCTCTCTTGCAGGTATGACCAGTGTGAGCGCCAGGAAGGTGACGAAGAAGGTCGACAGAGCATTTCAGCGGGTGTATGCTGATGTGATTGGTCCTCTAGAACCATCTAGGGGCAGTGCACGATATTACCTTTTGTGTGTGGATTGTTTCACTAATTATTCTTGGGTTTATATGATGGAGAAACCGCAAGAAACTTTAGAAAAGTTTCAGGAGTTTTGTGACAAGGTTAAGAGTATGCATGATGCTAACATTGATTGTCTTTTCACAGATGACAAGCAAATTTTTCTGTTACAGAAGTTTCAGAAGTTCCTGGATGGAAAAGGGATAGACCACAAAGTTGCAGTTTCGTCCGAAGCGTGGAACAGGGGGGTCTGTGTGAGAGTGAACAAAGAATTGCAAAAAGGGATGCATGCGCAATTGCTGAGTTCACATTTGCCACATGAATATTGGGCTGAATCGCTAGCGTCCTATCTTCATGTGTGGTTGAGAAAAGTCTCAACAGAGTTGGGATGTTCTCCTTTTGAGAAGCTGTTCAATAGAAAACCTTCTGTTGCCTATTTTAAGGTTTTCGGGTCTCATGTGAGAACAGAAGCTCCAGGTGGAGTAAAGAATGCCAAAGGCATTTTTGTGGGTTATGAAAAGGGTCTCTACAGAGTAATTTTGTCTGAATCTGGTCAGGTGATTCTCACAAAGTTTCTAGAGAGTGCTCCAGAGCAAGAGCGGGTTGTAGAACAAACATTTCCCACAGGTGACAATTCAGATGATGATGATGATGATTTTTCTGATGTCACAGATTACAGTGGTGATGATGACACTGATAGCTCAGAGAGTTCAGTTGTAACAGTCATTGAGAGAAAATCTCACACAATGGATAGACCTTCACAGATGAAGGAAGAACCACTGTTAGCCAATGCTACTGGTTCTCAACAGAGTCCAGAGGTTGAACCAGTGAGCACAGAAGATCAGAACCTCATACGCAGGTCTGAGAGAGTTACAAAGGGTGTACCACCAAAGAGGTACTCAAAAGAGTTTGCTAACATAGCTGTTGCATGTGTTGCTATTGTTAACAACTCAAAACAGATTAAAGCAGTGTCTAAGTCAGAGACAAAGACACAACAGAGAATAGCTAGCCAAGGTAATGCAGAAGCACTCATTCCTTGGAAGCCAGACAACCAGAGAGGTACACTGGTGAAACCAGTGGTGGGGAGTTCCAAGGGTGGAACTGAAACAACAGGGGACTGTTATATGTATAACAACTGTTTGTTCTCTTCTCTGGATCATGTTTTGCCAATTGATGCTTTTGGGGGAGGTTGTCAGGAAAAAGCACCAAGGCAAAAGCCAGCTCCAGATGGCTGGAATGCAAAACAGGATGTTGTGGTTTCTCACTGTTCTGTTGGAGAAAAGGTGGAGCCTATTCTCTGTACTGAGCACCGGATGTTAGCTCAGTGTGTCATCTGACCTGTGCTGGAAGTACAGGGGAGGAGTGAGACTCTTCTAATGGAGACTGAAGGGTGCAGTCACATTTCTATGTACTGTTGAGTGACAGGAATAAACATGTAGAAAGGACTCCTGTCTGTCTCATTTCTCCTCCCTGGGGGAATGCAGGGAGGGAGAGAGAAGCAGAGTAGCGGAGGGTGTGTTCTCCACGTCTGATTGATGAGGAGAATCGCCGGAGTTATGACCTAGCCTGCCGGGTGACGCAGCGGAGAGGTCATCAAGTATCCAGCTTAATTGCCTCGGGGGAGGCCAGGTACCTCTGACTGAAGCTGAGATACTAACAAAAGCTTCCGCGCAGGGAGGCTAGGCGGAGACTGGGCGTCAAGGAATTTTTATGTTGGAAGAAATTCAGGAAACGCCCACTGACGGATTCTGCCAGCGACTGATACAGCCATGGAGAAAGGGCTGTCCAGCCAGGGAAAGGTTTAGCCAGGCAACGTTGCCTAGAACTTCAGCATCCTTTACGCATGAGCAACCCCAATTCCCATTACAAGACCATATAAGGATTTCCGCAGTTTACAGACCATTCCCTTCTGTGTCTGCATCCCATCAGGTGGAAGCATAAACAGCTCCTCCCCTAAAATCCCGTACAAAAAAGCTGTATTAATGTCATGATGGGAAACATGCAGTTTCTCCTCTGCAGCTATCTTGAGCATCAGCCGAATGCTCTCATATTTGACTGTGGGTGAATAGGTCTCGTGGTAATCCTGTCCTGGTACCTGTGAAAAACCTCTGGCAACCAATCTGGCTTTGTGTCTGACAACCTTGCCATTCTGGTCTGTCTTGGCCTTGAAGACCCATTTGCTGCCAACCAGTCTCATTCCTGGGACTACCGGTACCAGTTCCCAAGTTTGGTTCCTATTCAAGGAATCAACTTCAGCCTTCATGGCATTAAGCCAAGGCTCAGCATCTTTAGAGGTTAACTCCTGAACCTCTTTGAAGCTTGAAGGTTCCCATACCTTCTCTGAGCTACTAAGAACAGCAGTTGCTGTCTTAGCAAACTCATCAGCAAATCTCTTTGGAGGTCTGCCCTTTGTGGTTCTTTCAGATCTGCGTACTAGACGCAAGTCTTCTGGACTCATCTCCTCTTTCTTAGGAGAAAAGTGACCAATGGCGAACAGTGGTTCTTCCAGTTCATTGTCAGACGCATCAGATGGTCTGACTGAGGCCTTTGCGCTCTTATGTCTGCTGTGTCATCACTGTCACTGACATCAGCAGCAGCGCCGCCCACTGAGCTGGAATCCGAACTCTGATCATCATCATCATCATCCTCAGCTTCCTCAACATTATCTGCTTTCTTCACATCACCTTCATCCTCCTCTGGGTAACTCTGGAAAATTCCCACATTTCCCCCCCACTTGGGATTGTACTCAACACTCTTTGTGAACTTAATGGACTTAGAGTCAGTCATCCATACCCTGTATGCACCTTTTTCGTACCCCATGAACAAACCATGTGCCCCACGCTTCCCAAGCTTGTTGCTCTGTGGGGTGTGTACCCACATGTCAGAACCAAATATTCTCATGTGCTTGATGTTGGGTTTCTTACCAAACATCTTCTCATAGGGGGTACAACCAATAGGTGATGACAATCTGCGATTAAAAGTGTAAACAAAATTCGACAGAGCCTCCCCCCAAAACTTATCAGGGAGATTGGCATCAGGCAACTGTTACGATATAGAAGCAACGCGGCAGCGAGCTGCTGGCTTGAAAGGAAAACATAAATGGGAATGTTGGGGCTGTTCCGTGCGAAACAAAGGAACAGTCTATTCACAGTGCGAAGCACCGGAATTAGCTCAGAGTGTAATATGAGCTGTACAGGAAGTACAGGAGGAGTTTGTCTCTCTGCTGTTGGAGTTTGAAGAGAGCAGACGTGTTTTCTGTAACACTGCAAAAGACAGAAATAAAGACATGTAAATACGTTTCTGTCTATCTCTTTCCCCTGCCTGGGGGGGGGGGGCAGGAAAGAGTGGTGTGTCCTTCTCACGTTGGGGAGGATCACCGATCGCGACCTTGCCTGGATCCTGCCGGGAAATGCAGACAGGGAGGTCAACCGGAGATTCAAGCCGGGTGCCTGGAGAGTGGCCAGTTTCTTCTGATAACAGCTTGAATCCCAACATCTGGTAGCAGAGGATGGTTTTGATCCATATAAACTGGAATAGAGGTTGATGGATCGTGCTTCATCCTCTGCACCAGGAGAAGGGAAAAACAGTAACGTGCAGCTGGGAGCTACACGGACGGCTGGACACCGACGAAGGTGTTTACTGAGCAACGGAACCCCTAAGGTATGCTGATTTTATGGCTGAGAGAGTGAACATGAATTGAAGCATTCTTCGGTTCACTGAGTGTCTGCGTTTGGATGAAACCAGCACTGTAAGAAAGCCACATACTTCGCTTATCTTGGTATGCCTAGAATGTGCAGCTGCTAAGCAATGATACATCAGTGCAGTGGAAAGTTACTGGCAAACAACGGCAAAAGGGGCTGGCACAGTGTGAAGGCTGGGAAACAGCGAATGTTTTGTCTACAAAGCTGCTTTTGGAAAGACTTTCAAACAGCTTGCGTTGAACTGCCAGGTGTGCGGCAGTAAACGACCAATTGACTCTTGGATTTTACAGGCTCGAGAATGAGAGCTGAGGCTTGGATTCAAAATGGATGGAATTCACAGAATGTGAAAGCCAGGACGGCCATAATTCTGTGTGTCTCGGATGACCAGCTCGTGCATATCCAGGATTTAAATAACGCGCAAGAGATTTGGCAGACGCTGTGTAGAATACATCAAAGAGATGATGGTTCTTCAGCGTTGCTGCATTTTGAAAAGCTGACCAGTCTGAGGCTTGCGCCCGATGGAGATGTACAAGCGCATTTGACAGAGATGAAATTCTTACGCCAGCAGATGGCAGAACACAATTTCCCTCTACAGGAAGAGATATTCTGCTTCATGATTATAAACAGCCTAAATCGGACTTATAAAACGGTTGCAAGTCAGCTTGGATCTCTACCTGCCGCGGATCTCATGGCGGAGAGAGTCTGCGCCGTGGTTCTCCATGAGAGAGATCGACTTGCTGCAATAGATGTCAAAGACAGGGGGAGAGAAGCTCGGAGTACTGATACCCCCACAGCTATTGCTAGTGAAGAACAGGCTGTTGCTTTGAACGTTCTGCGTTGTTTCAATTGTGGACAGACTGGGCATCTTCAGGGGAACTGTAAGAAGCCACGGCAACAGAAAGGAGCTAAGGGCAGCTCTGCAAAGCCTGAAGCATCAGGCAAAAGTCATACCAAGTCCCAGGTGAAACCTGCAAAGGCTTTGATGTCGAAAGGAGCCACACCAGAAGTGGAGAACACGTTTATTTTGGACACGGGTTGCACTCAACACATGACGTCGAACAGAAAACTGTTTTCAACGTTTAAGAAGCAAAGCTTCACTGTGAAACAGGCCAACGGTCAGGAGTTGGAAGCGACCTGGTTTGGAACTGTGTATCTTGAGAGTCTGAACTTGACTATCAACAAAGTGTATTTGGTTCCTGATTTAAAGTTCAATCTGCTGAGTGTTTCGCAGATCACAAAGAAAGGACTGACTTTGTCCTATGATAGAGAAAGCTGCAAAATCTTCAAAGATGGAGAGCTGTATCTTTCTGCCAGAGAGAAAGATGGACTGTATTTGTTGACTTTTGATCGAAGTGATTGCATGAAGTGTAATTCATCTGATTCTAACATAATTTCTCTCGCAGGTGTGTCGAAGAACGTCAAGAAGACGACCAGGGTCGACAGAGCATTTCAGCGGGTGTATGCTGATGTGATTGGTCCTCTAGCACCATCTAGAGGCAATGCAAGATATTATCATGTGTGTGTGGATTATTTCTCTCATTATGTCTGGGTATATGTGTTGGAGAAACCACAAGAAGCCTTAGAAAGGTTTAAAGAGTTTTGTGAGAAAGTTAAGAATGTTCATGATGCTAACATTGATAGTCTTTTCACAGATGAAAAGCCAGTTTTTCTTTTACAGGATTTTCAGGATTTCCTGCATAAGAAAGGGATCAGGCACAAGACTGCTGTTTCTGCAGAAGCGTGGAACAGAGGTGTCTGTGTGCAGGTGAACAAAGATTTGCAAAAAGGCATGAAGGCGCAATTGCTGAGTTCACATTTGTCACATGAGTTTTGGGCAGAGTCGTTAATGTGTTATTGTCACACGTGGTTAAGAAAACTTTCACAAGATTTGGGAAGTTCTCCTTTTGAGAAGCTATTCCATAGAAAACCTTCTGTTGCCCATTTTAAGGTTTTTGGGTCTCATGTGAGGACTGAAGCTCCAGGTGGAGTAAAGAATGCCAGAGGCATTTTTGTGGGTTATGAAAAGGGTCTCTACAGAGTAATTTTGTCTGAATCTGGTCAGGCGATTCTCACGAAATTTCTGGAGAGTGCTCATGAACAGGAGAGAGTAATTGTTCACACATTTCCCACTGAGGACAATTCAGATGATCATGATGATTTTACTGATTACAGTGGTACTCAGAGTGACAGTGATAGCTCACAGAGCTCAGTTGACACAGTCATTGAGAGGAAATCTCACACAATGGATAGACCTTCACAGATGAAGGATGAACCACTGTTTACTATTGGAACTGGTTCTCAAAAGAGTCCTGAGACTGAACCAGTGAGCAGAGAGGATCAGCACCTCATACGTAGGTCTGAGAGAGTTACAAAGGGTGTACCACCCAAGAGGTATTCAAAAGAGTTTGCTAACTCAGCTGTAGCATGTGTTACTATTGTTAACAACTCAAGACAGGTTGAAGCTGTGTCTAAGTCAGAGACAAAGACACAACAGGGAGTTGCTAAGTGTAACACTACATTCCCTAGCCAAGGTAATGCAGATGCACTCATTCCTTGGAAGTCAGACAACCAGAGAGGTACACTGGAAAAAGCAGTGGCGGGTAGTTCCAAGGGTGGAACTGAAACAACAGGGGAATGTTATATGTATAACAACTGTTTGTTTTCTTCTCTGGATCTCACTTTGCTCGCAGCACACATTGATTCATATGGGGGAGTATGTTACGATATAGAAGCAATGTGGCAGCGAGCTGCTGGCTTGAAAGGAAAACATAAATGGGAATGTTGGGGCTGTTCCGTGGGAAACAAAGGAACAGTCTATTCACAGTGCGAAGAGTTTGTCTGTCTGCTGTTGGAGTTTGAAGAGAGCAGACATGTTTTCTGTAACGCCGCAAAAGACAGAAATAAAGACATGTAAATACGTTTCTGTCTATCTCTTTCCCATGCCTGGGGGGGGGGCAGGAAAGAGTGGTGTGTCCTTCTCACGTTGGGGAGGATCGCCAATCGCGACCTTGCCTGGATCCTGCCGGGAAATGCAGACAGGGAGGTCAACCGGAGATTCAAGCCGGGTGCCTGGAGAGTGGCCAGTTTCTTCTGATAACAGCCTGAATCCCAACAGCAACAAAGTTTTCAGTCCTTGCAGCAACGTTTGATTTGCTCGCTCCACAAGTCCATTCATCCATGGCGATCTAGGCGTTGACAAGTCATGCTGGATTCCCTTCTCAGTCAGGAAAGCTTCAAACTGCTGAGAAGTGAACTCCCCGCCCCGATCAGTAAAGAGACAGCCAATACGTTTACCGTGAACATTCTCCAACCAAGCACAGAATGCCTTGAACTTAGGAAACACTTGCGATTTCTGCTCGAGCATAAACACATGAATGTACCTGGAAAAAGAATCAATTAGAACCATGAAGTACCTTGCTCCACCCAAAGAAGGCGCAAGTGGACCAACCAGGTCTGCGTGCACTAGCTGGTAGGGTTTGGAAGCCTGCCTGCTAGACTCCTTGCCTTTTGGAGCAACCTTCACCTTGTTCTCTGCACAAGATACACATTTCATGTGAAACTTACAGGGTTTGATGTTCAAACCCTCAACCATCTCTGGCATCTTGGCCAGTGCCTTCCGAGAGGAGACAAAACCTTCTGTGTGCATCGTGAATGCATCCTGCATGAAGAACTTTGTTAGTTTGTGCAACACAACAAGAATCAGCATTAGACACAGCAACAGCACCATTGTCATCATAAGTTATACAGAACAAACCATCTATAAACTTTGCATGCAAAATGTCCTCTTTGCCTTTTCTGATGACACAGACGCTCCTCTTGAAGGAAATCTCAAAACCACGCCCAGTAAGCTGTGGGACACTGAGCAAATTGTCTACAGCACCTGGAACATATAGTACATCTTTGATGGTAGTGTGCAGACTTGCCAGTCTCACAGTCCCTTCTCCTGCAATTCGTAACGTCGTTCCATCAGCCAGGTGGATCTCACCTTCTTGAGGTTTGAAGGAGATAAAGAGATGGCGGTCTTTTGAGACATGGCGGGTACACCCCGAATCAATAACAAACCTGGCCTTGGCCTTTGGAGCAGTCTTTCTGGCAAGCAAAACCTTGTTTTCCACCGGCGTGGGCTTTTGCAGCTTGCCCCCCTGCTCCTGGCCATCAGACATGCCTTTAGCCTTTGGTGAAGCTGTGCCAGCAAACAAAGCCTTGTTTTCCACTGGCGTGGGCTCTTCACCCGCCCTCTGCTTCTGGCCATCTGCAGGCATCTGCCTCTGTTTACTTCTGGCCTTCCGGTATCTGTGAGGATGACCTTGGCTCCCATGAGAAACAGAGTTCTCAGCTGCCGACTCCTTGGCTCCCCCTGGAGGCTGGAATGCTGCCTGGGATGACATCACAGTCAGCTCCCCCTGCAGCTTGCAACCGGTGCCCTCAGCATCCCTGCATTCTCTTGCATTCTGGGAAACAGCCAGGACCTCCGATGCAGTCAAACTCTGGGCTGGGATGACTGGCAGGTGGGCTATCTTCAAAGCATTCCACATCTTACGTGCAGTCACGTTGCCAGCTAACGTTTTAATTTCCTCCAGAGAGACGGACAAGACTATTACGTCAATGACCCTCGAATTCTGGGCTCTCCATCTATCTGTCAGAGGAACTGGAGGGGCTTCAGACACAGTATGCCACACTCCAAACTGACGCAGCAAACTCTCACACCATTTTGCCCAGGTTTTATAATTATGCCGATTTAACTTTGGGCACTCAGCAGCCTCAGAAGCTTGGAAAAACTCCATTCCAGCTTTTTACTTGAGCCATGAATCTTATTCACTTCAGAGGCTTCTTATCTCAGCAGCCCATTAATCACGAAGCCTGCTTGGCTCGGCTCCCAGGCCAATTAGGCCTGCCGGACATCAAAAGCTCTTGCCGCGGCAAACGAAAAGCCTCACTTTCGCTTTTCCTCTACATACCTTTCAGCAGTCTGTCACAGTCTTACTCTCCTGTAAATGCTGTGAATCTGGACCCATAACCTGTTGTTGGGATACTGCCAGGGAGACAAAGTCCATCATGGCCCCAAGCCGTCTGCTGGGCGATCCATCGATCTCCCGTAGGCACGCAGTATCAGCAATTAGCGACATGAGTTTCTAGAAAATATCTTGCCACATTCTAGAGCTCATGCACACTCTATCAGCAGATAATGCACAGCAAAAGTCGCACTCAGGAGAGAATTATTTACAAGTTTTATTCAGCGTTGATCAGAACAAAGAAAGACATGACTGCCTGCGTCAGTGTCTCCAGACACAGAGAGTGAGAAAACGAAAGCAAAAGACACAACAGAAACATCCTGCGAAAACAGGAAATACGCAGGCTGTGACACAAATATCCTGCTCCCTTTTAAGGTGGAAGGGAAATATCCGAACAATCTTCATATAAGTTAATATTCTTTGGTGTTATCCATAATTCTAAATACTTGATTTTGGGGTAGATTTTAATGTGTATTATTTGTTCTAATTCCGCTTTTTCATCTGGCGACATATTTTTAACTAATAGTTTTGTCTTGTTTAAATTCATTTTGGACCCCGCAACTTTACCGTAGCCATATATTATTTCCAACGCCTTTCTTAAACTCTGTTTTGGTTGCTCCGTAGTTATAATTTAATCGTCAGCAAATGCCCTCATTTTGTAACTTCTATTTCCCAGCATAATCCCTTTTATTTCTTTTTCTTCCCTAATTTGTTTACATAAAACTTCCAATGTTAATATGAAAATTAAGGGGGATACTGATTTCACACTCCTGTGATAAATTTCCATTATGATTTTAGCTTTTTGTTTTGATTATATTGCTTCAATCCCTTTTATATACTGTATACCAAAATCCATATGGTGTAATAGACCTTTCATAAATTTCCAGGATACCCTGTCGAAAGCTTTTTCTGCATCTATAGCCATTAAGACTGCCTTCTTTTCTATTCTTAAGTCTAAATACGCTAATAAGTTTATAATGTTTCTAGTGTTGCTATAAATGTGCCTCCCGGGCAAAAAGCCAGCTTGGTCATTGTGTATCATCATCTGGAAGCCTTTTTTTGATCTTTCGGATAAATATTTGCATATAATTTATAATCGTTATTTAAAAGTGTGATAGGCCTATAGTTGTTAATAAGTAGATTGTCCGTTCCCTGTTTTGGAATTAATGCAATAAGGCTGTCTTTCCAAGAATCCGGCATGGTTCCATCTTCTAAGATGTTGTTCATGATACTTCTTAATGGGTCAGACAGTAAGTCCTCCATTTTTTTATAATATATTGCTGGTAGGCCGTCTGGCCCTGGTGGCTTTCCTATCTTTGCTTCCTTAATTGCTCTTTGCATTTCTTACGATGTAATAGGGGCATTCTTTTTGTTCTTTAGTAAGTTTCGGAAGACAGTTCTGTTCTAAATGTTCTTTAACTTCTTCTGTTGTTTCATTTCCTTCCTTATAGATTTCTCTAAAGAATTTGAGAAATCGTTTCTCTATTTCTTTAGGGTTGTTTATTATTTTGCCTTTGCACTTAACTCTATTTATAAGCCTTTCTGCCTCTCTCTTCTTTAATTGCCATGCTAATAACCAGGCTCAGGTTCTGTTTCAGGCTGTGTCTCTGTTTCAGGCTCTGGCGCTGTATCGAACACTGTTGCAGACTCAGGCTGTGGCACTATGGCTGTAGCTGTGGCTCTGGTTCTGTTTCAGGCTCTGGCACTGTATCAAGCACTGTTTCAGGCTCAGGCTTCTGCTCTTTATTATGCTTTGTCTCAGTCTTTGGCTCTAGCACTTATTCTAGCTCTATTTCAGGCTCGGCCTGTGTCTCAGCCTTTGTCTCTGTTTCACGCTGTTTCTCTGTTTCAGGCTCCGACACTGATTCAAGCCCTGTATCTGCCTCTGCCTCTGTTTCAGGCTCTGGCACTCTATCAAGCACTGTTTCTGGCTCTGGCTCTCTTTCAGGCTCTGGTTCTGAATTAGGGTTTTGTTCTGGCTCTGGCTGTGTCTCTGGATCTGGCTGTGTCTCTGCTTCAGGCTCCTATGCTGTATCAAGCACTGTATCAGACTCTGCCTCTCCCTATGCCCCTGGCTACGTTTAAGCGTCAGGCTGAGTTTCAGACAGTGTCTCTGTTTCAGGATCCAGCACTCTATCAAGCACTATTTCAGACTCAGGCTGTGGATCTCGGCTGTGGCTGTGGATCTCAGCTGTGGCTCTAGGCTCTGTCTGTGGCTCCGTCTGTGGCTCTGGCTCTCTTTCAGGGTCTGGTTCTGAATGAAGATCTGGTTCTGACTCTGATTCAGGGTCTCATGATGGCTCTTCCTCTGCCTCTGACCCAGCTATGTTTCAGGGTCTGGCTCTCTTTCAGGCTCTGGTTCTGAATTAGGGTTTTGTTCTGGCTCTGGCTGTGTCTCTGGCTCTGGCTCCAGCTCCAGCTCCGGCACTGTATCAAGTACTGTTGCAGACTCAGGCTGTGGCTCGTGGCTGTGGCTGTGGCTGCAGCTATGTTTTGCGCTCCGACCCTGTATCAAGCCCTATTTCTGGCTCTGGCTCTGGCTCTTGCTTTCTTTCAGCTCTGGCTCTGATTCATGGTCTCACTCTGACTCTCATTCAGGGTCTCGCTCTGGCTCTGGCACTCGATCAAGGACTGTTTCAGACTCAGGCTGTGGCTGTGGCTCTGCCTCTGTTTGAGGCTCAGGCTCTGTTTGAGGCTGTGTCTCTGTTTCAGGCTCCGGCACTGTATCAAGTACTGTTGCAGACTCAGGCTGTGGCTCTAGGCTGTGGCTGTTGCTCTGGTTCGGGCTGTGGCTCTTTTTCAGGCTCTGGTTCTGAATGAGGGCTTGGTTATGGCACTGATTCAGGGTCTCGCTCTGTCTCTGGCTGTGTCTCTGTTGCACCTCAAACGGTGGTTTGTTGGTTTTGTTGTTATTTTCTTTCTGGGGTGGGACAAATGTTTAGTTGGGGCGGGGATTATTTTAAGTTTAGCATAATTGTTTCTTGCTTTGTTTTTCTTTTACTATTTTTTTAGGTTATTGTATAGTTTGTATTTTGTTTTTTAAGGGGAAAGGGTCAGGGCTGCCTGGGAGGGGGCCTCAGCCAACAGAATGGCTGGGGCAGGTTCCCTACGGGGGGATGTATTGGAACACCCAATCTCTGTTATCGCGGGTGGGAGGAGCAGTTGCGCTAAGACCATACCGAAGATCTGGATCTGACTCTGATTCTGATTCTCTGATTCTGGCTTGTTGGGTGTAGTGAAGGGTTAACCTTCTGTGCCTCAAGCCTTAGAGGAGGCACTTACAAGGGAAGTACGCCAGGACGTGACGAAAGCAGCTTGGAATGCTGTGAGCTGAGTGGGTATCGAAAGCAGTTCAGCCGCTGCACTGAGAGAGAAGGACACAGAGAAAATGCAGCTTGAATCTGATGGTCTTTATGAATTGTAAACACACTATATTTGAGCAAATAAAGGGATAGTAGAACAGAAGAAACGTGTGGGACTTGTTTACTGCTCTCTCGACACACGCCGCTGTGTACTTCTGCTAATTGCTTTACGATCTACAGAGGCTCCCAGGGGAAGCGTGGCTGGGTGCCGAACAATAAAGCAATAAATCTACCGAACATGGTTATGGGTCAACGTGAAGCGTGTGAGAAAGGGCTTGGAAGACTTTAAAAGGACTGAACGTCAGCTTGATCGACTGCCAAGGCTTCAAAGAGAGCAAAGGGCAGATCGGAGGAGGCTGACGGAGTGGGAGCTGGGAGCCACGTCGTCCGGAGTGCCCGGTTTGGCTGCAGAGTGAGTACTTTTGCAAGAGGCCAACAGAAGGGAAGGGAAGCAATGGCTCAGCCCCGTGCACATGGCTTTGAGTTTAAACTGCCATGTCAGAAACTGACTAGCCAAAATTGGCTGCAGTGGAGCTTTCAAGTGGAGCTTTTGCTGGTGGGGGAGCAGCTTTGGGACGTAGTACAGCCTCCACAGAATGCAGCTGAGAAAGCAGAGGCTAAGAGGGCTGCAGAGCAAAGTGAAGTTGAGAAGCGTGTGCTTGCTTTTTTGACAGAAAATGTGGATGCTCAGCTGGTGCCAGTTGTCCTGGGTGCAAAAAGGCCAGAGCTGAGCATCCACATTTTCTGTCAAAAAAGCAAGCACACGCTTCTCAACTTCACTTTGCTGTTGCTGTTGCTGGCAATGCTGCTGGTGCTTTTGCTGAGCCTGGGAGCTGTTTGGATGCTGCAACGTGTCTGTGTGAGGAGCCAGGAGAGTGGCCAAGTGTTGGGAGCCCTTTACCCACCAGAGGGGGTGCAGAAAAACGTCCTGGAGGCCGCGTGTGCAGTGGGGGGGCAGTGAGCAGTGAAAGCTCAGAGACGCCTCTTTCTCCAAAAGCTGTTAAGAGTTGTTTAGACTTCCGGAGGCGGCGCGAAACGGCAATGGCGGTCCTCTTCGCGTAGTGAAGAGGGGCTCCGCGGAAAAGGGTCGTCCGCTACGGCAGAGCGGAGACCCGTTAAGAAAACCCACAGGTAGAGTGAGCCTGTGGTCGTGGGACTCGGCGGGCACCAAGAGCGACCTCGGAAACGAAGAAGGGACCCCGTAAGGGGCTCCGGAACGTGGAGGGGGTAGCGGTGCTGTGAGTTCATCGCTCTTTCCGCGGAAGTGAAGCCGCGCGGCTGCTGCTGATGAGCGTTGACCTTTCTTCTTTGAACATCCGATTTGAAACAACATACTCGTGAGTAAGAAACCTGAGTTTTCTGAGCTTAAATTTCTGAAATTCGGCTGAAAGCGGGAGACGTTAAAAAGGAAGTCCGTCTTCCGGCTCTGCTTAAAGTATCAAGCAAAGAGCTACTAAAGCTGAAGCGCTGAGAGGGGTTTTAAAAGAAGTTGGAGTATACCTTGCAAATTCGGATTTGATTATTTAAAAGTTAAAAGCTGTATTTTTACAAGTGGACATAGATCGTGATCTCTTTCCCTTCTTCCTGTGGATTACAAAGTTCCGAAACCCAGCTCCCGGGCTGTCTGGATACAAGAGAACCATCAGACTGCGGTAACTGTGTATAAAGTTACAAAGTTACATTGGGGCTTCTTTGTAAGTTACAAATAAGGAACTGTTGCATGCACCATTGTTAAGAACTTTCACTTTCTGCAGTTTAAAGTGAACTTTGAAGGTTTTCTCCTCCGTTTTGGTTTTTACTTAACTTTTCATTTGGGAACTTAATGGTGGAAACTTTTCATCCTCTTTCCTAACTCTTGGGGAGCTCCCCCTACTGGATTGTGGAATTTCTAGTCTCTGAGAACTGCTGGTTGTTTTGCAAATCTTATGCTTGGATGTTTATATCCTGGACTGCCTTTCCCATGGGATTTACAATTTGACCTTGACACCTGGACAGCTGTGGAATGAGTGGTGCAGCAAAAACAAGGGCTGCCAAAAAAGCAAAACAAACCGAACTGTTGCAATCAACTTTGCCTGTGCAGCCACGCAGATCATCTGTCCCAATTGTTACAGGCCTGCAAGAAGGACAACCTAAACAGCCAGCTTTTGGGGATATGGCTGCAGGAGGGCTGGACCCAGTTTCTAAAGAAATATTGGACCAGCTGGCAGCTTTAAACAAGAAAGCTGATGAACAGGCGACTAAATTTGACCAAGTGACAGCTACAATTAATAAATTGACTGACCAAGTTGCTCAAAATACACAGGCAATAGGAAATATCCAAATAACAACAACAGAAAATCGAAAATTAGCTGAAGAAGCAAATTTAAAAACAGAACAAAATAAAAAGAAGATAGAGGAAGTAAGAGGGGAAGTAAGACCACTGAGCAGACAGATCAATGAACAGCAAGCTTATCTGTCCATGGAGGAATTGAAAAATCGGGAAAGCAATCTCAGGCTTAGAAATATACCAGAACTTGAGAAAGAAGATTTGATTGGTTTTCTGACAGCAGAAATATCAAAGTTCTGGGGTTTAGCAGAAGAGAAGGACTTTAAAATTGTCACCGCCTTTAGATTGGGAAGAGTGGCCAAGAAGGACAAACCAAGAGATTGCTTGATCATCTTGAGATCTAAGCAAGAAAAAGATAATATACTCGGCCTACATTTTAAAAATTCATTGGTGATTCAGGGAAAGACAGCAGAAATCTTCAGAGACATACCAAAACAATTGTTGGATTTAAGAACTACATATAAAGACCTCGCAAGTTTATTGAGAAACAACACAATTCCCTACAGGTGGGAATTTCCTCAAGGACTATCTTTCAACTTGAAAGGGAAAAAAGTAAGAATCAGAACAGCAGAGGAGCAAGAAAAGTTCCTGAACGACCACGGGGAGGACCTTCGGAAAGGAGTAGCAGGAGCTTGGCCACCACCTCCGCCTGGCTCAAAACCGGTCCCACCTCCAGACATAGACGACAAGGGAGACACCCCTATCGGTTGACAAATTGATTCAGGATGTCTCTGCAGCTTCTTAGTTGGAACATTCATGGCGCAAATTCCCCCGAGAAAAGAAAAAGGATCTTCCATATATTGAGGAAAGAACAATTGGACATTATTTGCCTGCAAGAAACACATGTGACTAGGCTCCATAGGAGAGTGTTAATTAATAAAAGATTAGGCCAAGAATTTATTTCATCAGACAAGGTTAAGAAAAGAGGAGTAGTGATTTATGCAAAGGAGAACCTAGCACCGAAGTTTGTGTTTAAAGACGAACAAGGAAGAATTTTGGCGATTGAAATACAACTACAAGGAGAAAATTTTTTGATAGTAGGAATATACGCACCAAACGAGGGGAAATCGGAATTTTACAAAAAGCTGCATGAGATAATGCTGGATCATATTGACTATACCAACATCATTTTGATGGGAGACATGAATGGGGTGGTCTCCACCTACATGGATAAGTCACAAAATCAAAACTTGACTAAATATGGCAGACTACCTCAGACTTTCTTTGAACTAACAGACAATATGGACTTGACTGACATTTGGAGGACAAAAAACCCACTAGGTAAAGAAGGGACATTCTTTTCTGAGGCCCACCTATCATGGACAAGAATCGACCAAATCTGGATAACTAGAGGACTGGCACCTAAGACTAAAAAAATAGAGATCTGCCCCAAAACCTGCTCCGACCATAACGCCTTGAAAATGGATTTGAGACTTACACCAGCTGGATCCTTCAGATGGAGAATGAATGACACCTTGTTTAGAGATCAGGAGATTGTGAAGAAGGCCCAAAAAACGTTGAAGGATTACTTTGAAATAAACTTGAACACTTCAGTGGAAAAGAAAACAATCTGGGACGCGAGTAAAGCAGTTATGAGAGGGTTTCTGATACAACAGAATACGATTAAGAAAAAACTCTGGAATGGAAAAAAGGATAAGATATTAGAGAAGATAAGAGATGGAGAGAAAAAGTTGAGACTTAATCCAAAATCAAAAGAAGTTTTAAGAGAAATTAAATTCCATCAAGCACAATATGCGAAATTGATAAATCAAGAAGTTGAATGGAAAATTAAACAAATGAAACAAAGATCATTTGAATCGGCGAATAAATGTGGGAAGCTGCTGGCATGGCAGCTGAAAAAGAGACAAAAATTGAACTTTGTTACCAATCTGGAGGTTGAAGGAGAATGTATCCAGAAACCAGAAGAAATTAGAAAGTGTTTCCAGAGATATTTTAAAAAACTGTTTACTCAAGGACCTCAAGCAGAGATTGAGATAAACCAATTTATAAAAAGTAATGGATTGCAAAAATTATCTCAAGATAAACAAACAACCCTGAATTACAGAATAACACAGCAGGAAATTGAAAGTGCCATTCAGAACATGCAATTAGGCAAATCCCCAGGCCCAGATGGACTTACCTCCAAGTATTATAAGACATTAAAGGACTATTTGATTCAGCCGCTAATGGAGGTATGTAATCAAATTATGGAGGGGAAGGGGGCACCAGAATCGTGGAAAGAAGCTTTCATCACTTTGATACCAAAATCGGAATCTGAAAAGACTCAACTTAAGAATTACCGTCCCATCTCACTCCTAAACGTGGATTACAAAATTTTCGCTGATATCCTGGCAAGCAGATTTAAAAAAGTTTTAAATGAAGGAATTCATAAAGATCAAGCAGGCTTTCTCCCTGGTAGGCATTTGTCTGACAACACTAGGAATATTATTGATGTTTTGGAGTTATTGCAGACAAATATGAATACGAAAGCAGTCTTAATTTTCATAGACGCAGAGAAGGCCTTCGACAACATATCTTGGAAATTCATGAAGAGAAACTTGGAAGGGATGGGAGTGGGAAGGGCGTTCCAAAATGGTATAGAAGCAATCTATTCAGAGCAAAAAGCTAAATTGATAGTGAACAATGTGGTGACAGAGGAGTTTAAAATTGAAAAAGGGACACGACAGGGGTGCCCCTTATCACCTCTGCTATTTATCTCTGTCCTGGAGGTGCTGCTGAATTTGATTAGGAAGGATCAGCTGGTGGAAGGAATACAGGTCGGAGGAAAACAATATAAACTGAAAGCTTTTGCAGATGATTTGGTTTTAACACTACAGGAGCCAGAACCTAGTACAAAAAGAGCTTTAGAATTAATCTATGAGTTTGGTCGGGTGGCGGGATTCAAGTTGAATAAACAAAAAACTAAGGTTTTGGCAAAAAAATTGACACTTTCAGAAATAGATGGGTTTCAGAAGGAAACGGAGTTAAATGTGGTTAAAAAAGTGAAGTACCTGGGGGTTAATTTGACTGGAAAAAACTTGAATTTATTCAAAGATAACTATGAAAAATGTTGGTCAGAAATCAAAAAGGATTTAGAAGTTTGGTCAAGACTAAAACTTTCCTTGTTGTGAAGAATCGCAGCTGTAAAGATGAATGTATTGCCAAAGATGTTGTTCTTGTTTCAAACCCTGCAGATCGTGGACAGAGTGGAATGCTTTGGAAAGTGGCAGAAGGATATCATGAAGTTTGTCTGGCAGGGCAAAAAGCCCCGGATAAAACTTAAAATATTAACAGATGCAAAAGAAAGAGGGGGATTTGCCCTGCTGGACTTAAGGTTATATTATGAGGCTGCATCCTTCTGCTGGATGAGGGATTGGTTCTTATTAGAAAACACTGATGTCCTAGATCTGGAAGGGTTTAACAATGCTTTTGGGTGGCATGCATATTTGTGGTACGACAAGGTAAAGGTTCATAAATTGTTTAAAAACCATATTGTCAGGAAAGCTTTATTCAATGTCTGGATTAAATATAAAGACTTACTTGAAAATAAGACCCCGAGGTGGCTATCACCAATGGAGGCTAAGGCCTCAAAAATACTTAATATGGAGGGTGGCTGGGCAAAATACTGTGAGATAATAGAAAGAGCTGGAGACAGTTGGAGGTTGCAGAGCTTAGAAAAATTAAAAGACAAGGTGCGAGACTGGTTACACTATGCCCAAATTCAAGAGACTTTTAAAAAGGACAAAAAAAAAATTGGTTTCCAGGTGGAAAAATCGAAATTAGAGACAGAACTACTTGAACCTAAGACGAAAGTGCTTTCAAGAATGTATAACTTGCTGCTTAAATGGAACACTCAAGATGAGATAGTTAAATCAGCCATGATAAAATGGGCTCAAGACATTGGGTACAACATTATGTTTGAAGACTGGGAAAGGTTATGGACCACCGGTATGAAATTCACGGCATGCAGTGCCTTGAAAGAAAACATTATGAAAATGATATACAGGTGGTACATGACCCCAGTCAAACTTGCAATGATATATCATCTGTCTGATAATAAATGTTGGAAATGTAAGGAGGCTGAAGGAACATTCTTTCACCTCTGGTGGACATGCCCGAGGGTGAAGGCCTTCTGGGAAATGATTTACAATGAGTTGAAAAAGGTATTTAAGTATACCTTTCACAAGAAACCAGAGGCCTTCCTCCTGGGCATTGTGGGCCAGAGAGTGTTAAAGAAGGATAGAACTTTCTTTTTATATGCAACTACAGCAGCAAGAATTCTTATAGCCAAATATTGGAAGGCACAGGAGCTACCCACGCTGGAAGAGTGGCATACGCAACTGATGGACTACATGGAGTTGGCCGAAATGACTGGCAGAATCCGAGACCTGGGAGAAGAGGCAGTGGAAGAGGACTGGAAAAAATTTAAGGACTATTTACAAAAACACTATAAGTTATATGAATGTTGAGAATTTGCTAAGTTTTGGGAAAACAAGCTTCAGTAATTAGATTTGAAAATGGTGGAAACTAAGTTATGATCGTGAAAATTCTAAATTTTAGAGTAATGTTCCTTTTTTTGGGATTGATGATGGGAAAAAGTGAGTTAACAACACGTACCCTAAATCTAAAATATAATTAGATGAAAGTACAAAAACGCATGAAACAAGGTATCAATTTGCTGTTTTTTTTTATTGTAAAGAATGCAGGGTGTGGAGGATGTGGGGAAGTCCAGTGGATTATGAAAAACTGTTTGGAAAATGTGAATTTTCTTTCTTCTAATTTCTTTTTTTTTCTTCTGTAAAGTCGCTTTTGCTGAGTTACTGACGATGTATTTGACCTTGGAAAAAAGCAATAAAAACACAAAAGCTGTTAAGAGTTGTTTACGTCGTGAGTCGGAGCCTGGGAAGCTGAAAAGAGCTAAAGGCTTCAAGGCCGGCCACCTGCAGCAAGTAGAGATAAGAGCTGTGGAGTTGTGTGGGAACGCCGAGACAAGTCCGGTCACCATGGCAACTGAGAGAGTTGCATCAACGGAAGCTGTGAAGGTCGTGGGCAAGTCTTCCTGCCGGGGGGAGTCTGTTGCCGTGACAACCAGAGAGGACATCTGCAGAAGCCCCAAGGAGGGGGGTAGTGAGAAAATTGTTGCCCTGACGACCCAGGAATGTCAACAACAAGACTTTCTTACTGTAATAATCAACAGTGGAGCCGCCAACTCGCTGGTGCCATCTAGCAGTCTTTTGAGAAATTGCAGGACAGTAAAAACTCAGAAATTTGTGACGATCGCGGATGGAAGCAGAAAAAGACTAACAGAGACAGGCTTTTTCTTCTCTCCCTTCCTTAAGCATGAAGTCAAAGCTTTTGCGGTAACTGTTTGTTAAGTGTGCATGACCTACTAGTCGATGGTTTTCATGTCTCTTTTGCAGGTGACAAATGTGAATTTTCCAAGGATGGGAAACACGTGTACACAGTGCAGTCTAAAGATAAATTGTTTGCTGTAAATGTGCCTTTTTCCACAGGAGAAGATGACACCGAAGATGCGAAGGGCCAATGTGTGAATGTGGCGTCTCACCATGGTTGTTCACATATTTGGCACCGACGCTTCGCCCATTTGAATTGGAGATATCTTCAGAAAGCACCAGAGCTGACACAAGGGTGCAAATTTAATGTTTGTGACAAATCTTTAGATTGCAATGCATGTAAACAGGCAAAAATTGTGACATGCTCATATCCAAAGTCAGAGAGGCAGACCACACAACCCTTTGAATTAATTCATTCAGATTTGTGTGGACCCATGTCAGTTGAGTCACTGGGAGGATCAAAGTATTCTCTGCTTTTGATTGATGATTTTTCGAGGTCTGCTTGGAACTTCTCTCTGAAAACGAAAGGGGAGGCGGCTAAAATGATCAGGGATTGGATCACCGCAATTGAGGTAACCTTTTCCACCAAAGTTTGTGGTTTTCAAAGTGACAGAGGTTCTGAATTCACTGGTTCTGCTTTACAGGATTTCTTTAGGGAGAAGGGGATTAGCCACCGTTTGATCGCTCCTTACTCTCCGCAACAGAATGGGGTCGCAGAGAGAAGGAACAGAACGGTGGAGGGAGCTGTGTCTGCGATCCTTTGGGACGCAGGGCTACCCCAGAAATATTGGTCTGAGGCCTGGCGCTACGTTGTTCATACGCAGAATAGAGTGTACAACTCTAGTGTAGGAAATACGCTGTATTTCTTACTGCATGGAAAGAAGCCCAAGGTACACTACCTCCATGTGTTTGGTTGTGAGGCTTGGGTTCTTATTCCAAAGGCTCTACGCAAGAAAGGTGAGCCAAGATCTAAAAGAATGATCTTTGTAGGGTATGAGCCTGGCTCAAAGGCCTGGCGGTTTGCGTACCCAAGTGGAAACCAGTCTAGGTTGGTTATCAGCAATAGCGCTGAATTCTGTGAGCAAGCTGGTTGGAAACGTCTGCACGCTAATCCAGACGTGATTTCGCAGCAGTTCTATGACTCAGATGTTGAGGAGGAAGAGGAACTTGTTGCTGGGGACCACGGTCCAGAGCAACAGGGTCCACCACAGGGACAGAGTCCAAGGCAGGGACAGCTCAGGATCCCTCAGAGGGCGGAACCTAGAACACCTCCTCAGGCAAGTGTCAAATTTGAGCCAAAGAGTGAGCCTTCCTCACCTGCTGGACCAGCTGTAAGGCCCAAGAGGCGCAGCAGGTCAGAGGGGGAAGACACTGAAGATGATTTAGCTGGACCCAGTGAAGCAGCAGGGTCACCAGGATTCACACTGAGGAGATCAGCGAGGACAAGGAGGCCTCCTGATAGGTACGACGCTTCAGGCGTCTGGGTAGGTTCAGCCAGATGTGAACCTGAATCCTTCGAGGATATTCAGAGTTTACCTGAGGAAGAAGCAGGCAAGTGGCACAGGGCAATGGACAAAGAGATGAAGTCCATGAAAGATCTAGGTGTGTTCTCACTCACAGAGTTGCCACCGGGCAAGCAGGCTGTGAGTTGCAGGTGGGTTTACCGCTTGAAACCCACTGACGCTGGAGAACCACAGTATAAAGCCAGGTTAGTTGCTCAAGGATTTACTCAGAGGAAGGGAATACACTTCACGAAGGTGTATTCGCCAAAGTCACGAGCGGAGACTCTGAGAACGCTTTTAGCTTGTGCAGCACAGAGAGGCTGGAACCACTTTGATGTGGATGTTGCCTACCTTAACTCAGATCTCCAGGAGGAGCTGTACATGATTCCTCCTCTGGGGTTTGAGAACTTAAGGCAGGATGTTGCAGATCTGGGTTGATGACTTGTTGTTTTTCTCAGAGTCAGATGAACAGGCAGAGAAGTTTGCCAAAAAGCTAGGGAAACGGTTCAAGCTTAAACAGCTTGGTGCCGTCAAAACCTACCTAGGTGTCAGTGTTGAGCGTGCTCAGGATGGAAGCTTCTTGCTCAGCCAGAGAGGCAAAATTGAGCAATTGCTTCAGAACATGAGGATGAGTGATTGTGCAGGAGTGAGAAGTCCTATGGAGACTAGTTTTGTAAAGGACAGCCAGCAAGTAGAACGCGCTGCGTTCGAAAATACTGAAGTGTTTCAGTCAGCCCTAGGGAGTTTGTTGTACTTGTCCCACTGGAGCAGACCTGATATAGCGTTTGCTGTCAATCTGCTCAGCAGGGAAGCTTCAAACCCTAGTGTGCAAGCCTGGAATGGCATCAAGAGAGTTCTGAGGTATTTGCAGGAAACCAAAGACTTTTGTCTTAGGTTGCCGGCACAAGGAGAAGTCAAACTGACTTGTCTTGTGGACTCGGATTGGGCTAATCTTGAGGATCGCAAGTCTGTGTCTGGCCTAGTGGTGAAGTTTGGGAACTCAGTAGTTGGATGGAGGTCTAAGAAGCAAAGTCTTATAGCGCTCTCATCCACTGAGGCTGGGTTTAGTGCTCTTTCAGAGGTGTGCAGAGAAGTTCTATGCTTGCTTAGTGCAGGAACTCTGCGAAGTGGATTGTCTGCCGATACGTGTTTTCGAGGACAATCAACCATGCCTGCATTTGGCAGAGTCAGGTCAGTTCAAGGCTAGAACTAAACACCTAGACATTCGCTTTCGGAATGTGTGCCAGAGCGTTCAGGAGGGATTGGTTCCGCTGAAGTATTGTCCCTCTGCCAAGAACCTAGCTGATGGGTTCACGAAGCCACTCACCTTCCAAAGACATGGGGAGTTTCCATCCCTTGGCCACAAGTATACGAGCTGCTGCGGTTGCATACAAGAATACCTCTCTTAGATTTTTTGGGATCTCTTTATCTAAAATACTTAATAGAAATGCCTCCATTTTTTTCGTAAAAGTTATCCCCATCATCTTTTTTAATTCATCGTATATCCCCCCCCCCAAAAAAAATCTTAATCTTTTCACACGTCCACCACATGTGGCTCATGTCACCGTTATTTCCTCCACATCTCCAACTAGCATTCGCCAAATTTTTATACATTCTTGATCATCTGGAAGGAGTGAGGTACCACGTATGAGCCATTTTCATCATGTTCTCTCTTATATTATAGCTGGCTGTAAATTTCAAATTTACATTCCATCAGTTTTCCCCATCTTTTAGCATAATTGGACGGCCCACATCTTGGGCCCACTTTATCATTGAAGCCTTAACCTCCTCATCCATTACTTCGCAGTCTAAAAGAAGTCTATACATTTTTGCGATTATTTTGCTTTTACTATTCAGTAGTTCTCTTTCAAATCTTGAAGGCTCCTTTTCAAAACCTATCTGCTTATCCTGTCTGAACACTTCATTTACCTGGAAGTAATCTAGCCAACTAGAAAAGTGATCTTTTATTTTCTCATAACTTATCAATATTAGTTCACCCTCCTCCCTGTTACGATATTGAAGCAATGCAGCCGCGAGCTGCTGGTAGCTTGAAAACAAAACATAATGGGAATGTTGGGACTGTTCCGTGGGAAACAGAGGGACAGTCAATTCATAGTGCAGAGGGCACCGGAATTAGCTCAGAGTGTAATATGAGCTGGACAGGAAGTGTTTGTTCTCTCTCGACTGCAGGAGTATGAAGAGAGCAGTCATGTTTTCTGTAATGCTGCAAAGACAGAAATAAAGGCATGTAAATACGTTTCTGTCTATCTCTTTCCCCTGCCCGGGGGGGCGGCAGGAAAAAGGGGGGGTGTTCTTCTCACGCTGAGAAGGATCGCCTATCGCGACCTCTGCCTGAATCTTGCCGGGAAAGCAGACAGGGAGGTCAACAGGAGACCAAGCCGGGTGCCTGGGAGAGTTGCCAGTTTCTCCTGATAAAGGCTTGATTTCCGACATCTGGTAGCATGTAGCCGATGGTTTTGATCCATGAAAGCAACAAGAGAGGTTGATGGATCGTACTTCATCCTCTGCAAGGAGATAAGGAAGATATGGTAGCGTGCGGATGGAAGCTACAAGGACGGCTGAGCACCAGAGGAGGTGTTTTTGCTGAGCAACGGATTCCCTCAAGGTATGGTGATTTTATGGCTGTGAGAGTGAACGCGAGTTGAAGCATTCTTCGGTTCACTGAGTGTCTGCTTTTGGATGAAAACAGCACTGAGAGAAAGCCACATTCTTCGCATTCCTGAGTCTTGATAAGCCAGTTGCTAAGCAACGAAACGTCAGTAAAGTGGAAAGTTACTAGCCAACGGAAAAGGGGCTGGGACTGTGAAAGGCTGGAAAAACACTGGCAAAAATTCCAGCGTTTGTTTTGTCTGCTATCTCACTGCTCTTGGAGGGACTTTCAAAACAGCCTGTGTTTAGCTGCAAAGTGCAACGCAGTGAACAGCCAATAGACTCTTGGAATTTTACAGGTTTGAGAGTGAGAGCTGAGGCTTGGATTCAAAATGGATACCAAGAAGGGGGGAGGCTTACCTTACCCACCTCCACTGACTAATGACAATTATTCCTCATGGTCTGTAAAGATGAAAGCCCTGCTTCAGAATCAGAGGATTTTTGGGGTGATTGATAACCCCATCCCTGCTGCACCAACGCCAGGTTGGAATTCACAGAATGTGAGAGCCAGGACGGCCATAATTCTGTGTATCTCAGATGATCAACTCGTGCATATTCAGGATTTGGAATACGCGCGTGAGATTTGGCAAACGCTGCGTAGAATACATCAGAGAGATGCTGGTTCTTCAGCATTGCTGCATTTTGAAAAACTGACCAATTTGAGGCTAGCGCCTGATGGAGATGTACGAGCGCATCTGACAGAGATGAAATTCTTACGCCAGCAGATGGCGGAATGCAATTTCCCTCTACAGGAAGAGATATTCTGCTTCATGATTATTAACAGCCTTAATCGGACTTATATTTTTTTTATATATATAAAATATTTATTAAAGGTTTTAAAGAATATATCACCAAACACATACAACACCATCAGCAACATAAAACAAACAGAAGAGAAAAAAGCAAAAAACAACAACAAAAAATAGATAAAATACAACATAATTAGCTTCCAAAAAACCATATTTCCATAGCCTTCCTTTGGGACTTCCTCGCATCTCCCTTTTCTGCGTTCCCAGTTATAAAGTTAAGTTAGCAATGCTTCACCTTCTTTCAAGTCTTACTTTGTAGTTTTCAAATATTATGTCTTCAATATTTAATTTTTATTTTCACATACTTAAATGTTTAAATTTGACATAATATTAAGTAAAGTTTCATCCTTGTTCTTATAATCACTTATTTTCATACTTTTTTCAACTAATTTACTGGTGTCAAATTATTTTCTTATCCTGCATCATCTTAGCATTCATACAATTTACAATGTTTTTGCAAATAGTCCTTAAACTTTTTCCAGTCCTCTTCCACCATCTCTTCTCCCAGGTCTCGGATTCTGCCAGTCATTTCTGCCAATTCCATATAGTCTATCAGTTGCATCTGCCATTCTTCCAAAGTGGGCAAATCTTGCGTCTTCCAATACTTTGCAATGAGTATTCTTGCTGCTGTTGTCGCATACATAAAGAAAGTTCGGTCCTTCTTTAACACCCTTTGGCCGACAATGCCCAAAAGGAAGGCGTCTGGTTTCTTAGGAAAGGTATATTTAAATACCTTTTTTAACTCATTATAAATCTTTTCCCAGAAAGCCTTAACCCTTGGGCAGGTCCACCAAAGGTGAAAGAATGTTCCTTCAGTTTCCTTACATTTCCAACATTTATTGTCTGGCAAATGGTATACTTTTGCAAGCTTGACTGGGGTCATGTACCACCTATATATCATTTTCATAATATTTTCTTTCAAGGCATTACATGCCGTGAACCTCACACCAGTGGTCCATAACCTTTCCCAGTCAGCAAACATAATGTTGTAACCAATGTCCTGTGCCCATTTTATCATAGCTGATTTAACCATTTCATCCTGAGTGTTCCATTTTAACAGCAAGTTATACATTTTTGAAAGTACCTTAGTTTTTGGTTTTAACAGTTCTGTTTCTAGTTTCGATTTTTCCACTTGGAAACCTGTTTTTTTGTCCATATTAAAAGTCTCCCTGATCTGAGCATAATGTAACCAATCTCGCACTTTATCCTTTAATTTCTCAAAACTCTGCAATCTCCAGATATCACCATCTTTTTCTAATATTTCCCAATATTTCGGCCATTTGGCCTCCATATTGAGTCTTTTCTGAGCCTTAGCTTCCATTGGTGACAGCCACCTTGGGGTCTTATTTTCTAGTAAGTCTTTGTATTTTGTCCAGACATTGAACACTGCTTTCCTGACAATATGGTTCTTGAAAGCTCTATGAACTTTAACCTTGTCATACCACAAATATGCGTGCCATCCAAAAGCATTATTAAACCCTTCCAAACCCAAAATGTCAGTGTTCTCCAGAAGCAGCCAATCTTTCAACCAGCAGAAAGCTGCTGATTCATAATACAACCTTAAGTCTGGCAGGGCAAACCCCCCTCTTTCCTTAGCATCAGTTAATATTTTAAATTTTTGGGGGGGCTTTTTGCCCTGCCAGACAAATTTAGAAATATCACTCTGCCACCTCCTGAAACACTCCACCTTATCCACAATCTGTAGGGTCTGAAACAGAAACAGCATTTTTGGCAGTACATTCATTTTTATAGCAGCAATTCGGCCCAACAAGGAAAGTTTCAATCTTGACCACCTTTCTAGGTCTTTTTAAATTTCTAACCAGCACTTTTCATAATTATCCTTAAATAGGTTCAAGTTTTTGGCTGTCATATTTACCCCTAGGTATTTTACCTTTTTAACCACACTTAAATCTGTCTCTTTCTGAAACCTTTCTGACTCTAAAGTTGTCAAGTTTTTTTTTCCAAAACCTTAGTTTTTTGCTTGTTTAATTTAAATCCCGCCACCCGACCAAACTCTTGAATCAGTTCTAATGCCCTTTTCGTACTAGATTCTGGCTCCTGTAATGTCAAAACCAAGTCATCTGCGAAAGCTTTAAGTTTATACTGTTTGGCTCCGACCTGTATTCCTTCAACCAACCGGTCCCTTCTAATCATGTTCAGGAGCACCTCCAGGACCGAAATAAATAACAATGGGGAAATAGGGCAACCTTGTCGTGTTCCTTTCTCAATCTTAAACTCTTCTGTCACCACATTGTTAACTATCAATTTAGCTTTTTGTTCTGAATAAATTGCATCTATACCATTTTCAAACCCCCGTCCCACTCCCATCCCTTCAAGGTTTTTCTTCATAAACTTCCATGAGATGTTGTCAAAGGCCTTCTCCGCATCTATGAAAATCAGAACTGCTTTTGTATTAATGTTCATTTGCAAAAGCTCCAAAATGTCAATAATGTTCCTTGTATTGTCAGATAAATGTCTACCTGGGAGAAAACCTGCCTGATCTTTATGAATCACATCGTTTAACACTCTTTTTAGTCTATTTGCTAAAATGTCTGCAAAAAAATTGTAATCCACATTTAAAAGAGAGATGGGACGGTAGTTCTTAAGTTGTGTCTTTTCAGTTTCCAATTTAGGTATCAATGTGATGAAAGCTTCTTTCCACGATTCCGGTGCTTTCTTCCCCTCCATAATCTCATTGCAAACCTCCATTAGTGGTTGAATCAAACAATCTTTCAATGTCTTATAATACTTGGAGGTAAGCCCATCTGGCCCTGGAGATTTGCCCAGTTGCATGTTCTGAATGGCACCTTCAATTTCTTGTTGTGTTATTTTATAGTTCAATATTGTCCTATTTTCTTGGGATAGTTTTGGTAGTCCATTTCTTCTTAAAAATTGGTCTATCTCAATCTCTTTTTGTGGCCCTTGAGTGTAGAGTTGTTTAAAATATCTCTGGAAACATTTTCTAATCTCCACAGGGTTCTGAATATTTCTCCCTTCAATCTCAAGATGAGTAACCGTGTTCAATTTTTGTCTCTTTTTCAGCTGCCATGCTAGCAGTTTTCCACATTTATTTGCCGATTCAAATGTCCTTTGTTTCATTAACTTAATTTTCCACTCAATTTCCTGATTTATCATTTTAGAATATTGTGCTTGATGAAGTTTGATTTCTCTCAAAATCTCCTGTGACTTTGGTTTCGATCTTAACTTTTTCTCACATTCCTTTATTTTCTCCAGAATCTTATCTTTTTTCTCATTCTGCACTCTTTTCTTTATTGTATTCTGTTGTATCAGAAACCCCCTCGTAACGGCTTTGCTTGCGTCCCAGATTACTCTTTTTTCCACTGTAGTGTTCAAATTTATTTCAAAGTAGTCCTTCAAAGTCTTTTGGGCCTTGTTAATAATCTCCTGATTTCTTAATAGGGTGTCATTCATTTTCCATCTAAAGGAGCCGGTTGGGATTAATCTCATTTCCATCTTTACTGCGTTATGGTCGGAGCAGGTTTTTGGGCAGATTTCCACCTTTCTAGTCTTAGGTGCCAGTCCTCTAGTTATTCATATTTGGTCGATTCTTGTCCAAGTCAGTTGGGCTTCAGAAAAGAATGTCCCTTCTCTTCCCAGGGGGTTCTTTGTCCTCCAGATGTCAATCAAGTCCATATTGTCAGTTAATTCAAAAAAAGCTTTTGGTAGTCTGCCCTCTTTTGTTATACTTTGATTTTGGGCTTTGTCCATGTTTGTGGACACCACCCCATTCATATCTCCCATCATAATAATGTTACTATAGTCCAGGTAGTCCAGCATTGTCTCATGCAGCTTCTTATAAAATTCCGATTTCAATTGCCAAAATTCTTCCCTGCTCATCTTTAAAGAGAAATTTTGGTGACAGGCTCTCCTTTGCGTATATCACCACTCCTCTCTTCTTCACTCGGTCTGATGAGATAAAATCTTGGCCTAGTCTCTTATTAATTAGCACTTTTCTATGGAGCCTAGTCACATGTGTTTCCTGCAGGCAGATAATGTCCAATTGCTCTTTCTTTAATAGATGAAATATCCTTCTCCTTTTTTCCGGGGAGTTGCAGCCATTAATGTTCCAACTTAAGAGCTGCAGAGACATCCTGGATCAATCTGTTATCCCTTGGGTGGTGGTGTCTCTTTCTCCTGTTCTTCAGGCCCCAAAGGTATAGGTACAGGCAATGGCCCAGACCCTGGGGTTCCTCCAATCCCTTTCTGAAGGTCTTCTCCGTAGTCACTCAGAAACTTTTCTTTGTCCTCGGCTGTTTTGATTTTCACCTTCTTCCCTCTAAATGTAAAAGATAATCCTTGAGGGAATTCCCACCTGAAGACGATCAAATTACTCCTCAGCAGTTTCACCAACTCTGTGAAGCTAGATCTGAGTTCCAGTAGTTGTTTAGGGATATCCTTGTAAATTTCCACTCTCAGATCTTGAATTTCAAGTGACTTTTTGAAATGTGCACTCAATATCTTGTCTCTTTCCTCCTTTGTTCTAAAAGCAATCAAACAGTCTCTGGGCCTGTCTCTTCTTGCTACTTTTCCAAGTCTGAAAGCACTCACAATTTTAAAGTCCTTATCTTCTTCCAGAGGCCAAAATTTTGTAAATTCTTTTGTCAGGTATTCGATTAAGTCCCCTTGTTCAAGTTCTAAGATTGACCTCAATCTCAGGTTGCTTTCTCTGCTTCGTAATTCTATCATAGACAGATAGGCCTGCTGTTCACCAATCTGCTTGTGCAATGGTTTTACCTCCTCCTTTAATGCTTCAGCTTTTTGGTTAGCTTCCTCAGCCAATTTACGATTTTCTGTGGTGGCTTCAAATAGTTTCCCAATTGATTGTGCATTCAGAGCAACTTGTTCGGTCAATTTATTAACACTGGCTGTATTTTGGTCAATCTTAGCCGATTGCTCATCCACTTTTTTGTTCAAACTTTCCAATTTTTCAAGAATTTTATCCAATACTGAAGAAGATCCTCCTGTAGCCATACCTTCCCGCAAAGTTTGCTCAATTTCTTCCTCTTGTGTCACCAAAATAGCAGGAACAGATGATCTACGCAGCTGTGAAGTTAAAGTTGTTTGCTTAGCTTTAGCTTTGGCCGATCTTGTTTTCCCAGAGCCGCTCATTCCACTTCTGTCTACGTGCCAAGGTCAAACTGTATACAATTCCCATGGGAATCCACAAGCCCAGAGAATAAACAAAAGGAAAGGAGAAAAGAAAAAACAAGTCCCAGAGAGTTGTAAATCCAAAATCCTCTAGGGGGAGTTCAAACGTATCTTGAGGGAAACAGCAAATTTGTTGTTCATAAAAAGTTTTTTCTCAAGTTGTTCCAAGGCTTCAAAACTTTTAAAACAGTGTCAAAACAGCTTCAAAATTCCAAAAGACCTTCAGATCTCTTTAGCAGAGTTAATCTTTAAAGTAGAACAGTGTCTCTAAAAAGTGCCAGAGACAGTGTTTCAATGTAACAGTTCAGGTAGCACTCAAATGTAACAGTTCAGAGTAACAAAGTCCACAATCTGACAGTTCTAACAGTCTGGCAGTCCGACTGCCTAGGTTCCTTCATAAATTTGTAAATCCAAAGGAAGAGGTAAAGACAAAGTCCACAACCAGAAAAATTAAATCCACTAATATCAGCAAAGTCAGTTCAGGTAATGCACAGATTAGCTCCTTTGGGCGCCGCTTCAAAGGCACCAGACAGATCAAAGTCTTTGCTTTAAATCTTTAAGCAGAGCCGGGAGACGGACTTCCTGGTTATGTCTCCCGCTTTAGCCGAATTTTAAGTTAATTTAGTCCCAAATTCATTCAGTCCCTCTTACTCACGGGTTGTTACTTTTGTAGTCAAATATTCCCAGGAAAAAAGGTCAGCGCTCACCGACAGCAGCTATGCGGCTTCACTCCACAGAAAGAGCGATCGACTCACAGCACCGTGCCAGCCCTTCCACGGTCCGGAACCCCTTACGAGGTCCCTTCTTTGTTTCGGGGGGCGCTTCTGATGCCCACCGAGTCCCACGACCACAGGCTTTCGCTGCCTGTGGGTTTCCGACATGGGTCTCCGCTTCGCCGTAGCGGACGACCCGTTTCTTTGGAGCTTCCCCTTCACAGCGTGAAGGAGACCACCATTGCCGTTCGCGCCGCCTCCGGAAGTCCTTAATCGGACTTATAAAACAGTTGCAAGTCAGCTGGGTTCTCTACCTGCTCGAGCTCTTACGACGGAGAGAATTTGTGCCGTGCTTCTCAATGAGAAAGACAGACTTGCTGCAATAGATGTCAAAGACAGGGGGAGAGAAGCTTGGAGTTCAAGCACCCCCGCTGCTATTGCAAGTGAAGAACAGGCTGTTGCTTTGAACGTTGTCCGTTGTTTCAATTGTGGACAGACTGGGCATCTTCAGCGGAATTGTAAGAAGCCACGTCAACAGAAAGGAGCTAAGGGGAGCTCTGCAAAGCCTGAGGCGTCAGGCAAAAGTCGTACCAAGTCCCAGGTGAAACCTGCAAAAGCATTGCTGTCAACAAAAGCCGCATTTTCAACGGAGAACGCTTTTGTTCTTGACACGGGATGCACGCAACACATGACGTCGCACAGAGATTTGTTTTCAACGTTTAAGAAGCAAAGCTTCACTGTGAAACAGGCCAATGGCCAGGAGCTGAAAGCGACCGGGTTTGGAACTGTGTATCTTGAGAGTCTGAACTTGACTATTAAAAATGTGTATTTGGTTCCTGATTTAAAGTTCAATCTGCTGAGTGTTTCGCAGATCACAAAGAAAGGACTGACTTTGTCCTATGATAGAGAAAGCTGCAAAATCTTCAAAGATGGAGAGCTGTATCTTTCTGCCAGAGAGAAAGATGGACTGTATTTGCTGACTTTTGATCAAAGTGATTACATAAATTGTAATGCATCTGAATCTAACATGATTTTTCTTGCAGGTATGACGAAGGACGTCAAGAAGGCGACCGAGGTTGACAGGGCATTTCAGCGAGTGTATGCTCATGTGATTGGTAGTCTAGCACCATCTAGAGGCAATGCAAGATATTATCTTGTGTGTGTGGATTATTTCTCTCATTATGTCTGGGTATATGTGTTGGAGAAACCACAAGAAGCCTTAGAAAGGTTTAAAGAGTTTTGTGAGAAAGTTAAGAATGTTCATGATGCTAACATTGATAGTCTTTTCACAGATGAAAAGCCAGTTTTTCTTTTACAGGATTTTCAGGATTTCCTGGATAAGAAAGGGATAAGGCACAATACAGCTGTTTCAGCAGATGCATGGAACAAAAGTGTCTGTGTGCAAGTGAACAAAGAATTGCAATATGGCATGAAGGCGCAATTGCTGAGTTCACATTTGCCACATGAGTATTGGGCGGAGTCGTTAATGTGTTTTTGTTACAGTTGGATGAGAAAGGTTTCAAAAGATTTAGGAAGTTCTCCGTTTGAAAAGCTATTCCACAGAAAACCTTCTGTTGCCCATTTTAAAGTTTTTGGGTCTCATGTAAAGACTGAAGCTCCAGGTGGAGTAAAGAATGCTAGAGGCATTTTTGTGGGTTATGAAAAGGGTCTCTACAGAGTAATTTTGTCTGAATCTGGTCAGGTGATTCTCACAAAATTTCTAGAGAGTGCTCCTGAACAGGAGAGAGTAATTGTTCCCACATTTCCCACAGAGGACAATTCAGATGATGATGGTGATTTTACTGATTACAGTGGTACTGAGAGTAACAGTGATAGCTCGGAGAGCTCAGTTGACACAGTCATTGAGAGGAAGTCTCACACAATGGCTAGACCTTCACAGGTGAAGGATGAACCACTGTTTACTATTGGAACTGGTTCTCCAAAGAGTCCTGAGACTGAACCAGTGAGCAGAGAGGATCAGCACCTCATACGTAGGTCTGAGAGAGTTACAAAGGGTGTACCGCCCAAGAGGTATTCAAAAGAGTTTGCTAACTCAGCTGTTGCATGTGTTGCTATTGTTGACAACTCAAGACAGGTTGAAGCTGTGTCTAGGGGACTTCCGGGTTAGCGCGACCAATGGCGGATTCCCTCCGAGCTCCGGAGGGAATCGGCTCCGTGGAAGATGGGTCCTGCCGCGACGGCGACGCGGGGACCCTCAGAAACCACAGACACTGAAGCCTGTGGACTTGGTGATTCGGCGGGCACCATTTGCGCCCCCTGACCCACGAAGAAGCCTTTTTAAAGGCTTTGGAGTGGGGGCCGGAGAGTGGCGTGGTGCTGTGAGTAGACCGCTTCTTCTACGGAGTGAAGCCGCAAGCCATGGCCGGAGAGCGCTGACTTCTTCCTTTGAACATTTGGATTACAAAAGTAACAACCCGTGAGTAGTACGGAAATTGGACTTAAAAATTTATTTTTCCTTTGAATTTGGTACGATCGGGGGAGGTGTCAAAAGGAAGTCCGCCCCCCCCCCCGTCCTGCAGACAATTTAAAGCAAGAATTGGATAACTAAGGTCGAGAGACTACTTCTCTCTTCGTGAGGCAAAAGTTATTAATTTCACGATTTGGCATTAGAAGTATTTTGCTGAAGGATAAGAACTGATTTTTAGGAGCTGACGTGCAACCCCCCGGGATCCGGGAGCGATCAGTAAGAGAGCCTGTTGAGAAGACATAACAAGTTTGACAGCTGTCAAATGAGCTGTCAAAGATAGAAAAAATTGCCTTTCGTTATTTCTGCTGATTAATTTTGATACATTTGACTTTAAGTTGTGGAAAATAAAGAAGAAATAAAAACAAAGTAACTAGACTGTTGGAGAAAGAATACTAAGTAACTAAAATCCCTCTAGAGGGGTTTTTGAAACATTACAATGGCTGCAGATGGAAAAGTACAGGCTGAGCTGAATAGAATGTTCTTTCTCTTGGGAAAATTACAAGATCAGAGTGAAGCTCTGGCTACAGAAGTAACGACCTTGAACTCTAAAGTAAATAAACTTGTTGATTGTGCCGAGGACTTGACTCAAGAAGATTCTGCAGCTGAACAAGAGGAGATATGTGCTGATTCAGAGGAGTGGGAAGGAGGAGCTGAAATGCCGCAAGTGGAAAAGATCAACCAGAGGCCTGTAAAAATGGATTACAAGGGAAACAAGACCTGGATGGTGAGAATTTGGTATGAATTTGAGAATGAAGATTGGAGAGATCTCTCCAGGGGGAGATCGGAAGATCTATGGATTACAAATTTTATTAAGACGAAAGTTGGAGCTTTTGGGACATTTGGGACATTTGGACTTAAAAGGAACAAGAAACACAATTTGGGCTCCACTCTTGAATATGGAGGTCTGGCTGGAAGAAACATAGACCCTATTGGGACAGAGCTTCTCCGAGACTCGATGTCCAACATAAAGGAATACCAACAAAACCGGCAGAGAGGGACTGAGAGAGATTTGAGGGCCTTGGACGTGAGGGATCCAGGCTGAGAACTGATAGACTGATGGATATTCTTTGGGGATCGAAACCGGGAAAGGGGGGGTGAGAGTTTTGGAATCCAAAGGGTGTACAATTATATGTTGTTGTCAGCGCTGCCTCAGGTCCTAGCTCACAGAGGACCAACGCCAGTTGCTCTTTATAAACAAAAGTCTTTATTGTGGTTCATTGTTGGTTTGACATCCGTGGCGCGCAGCGCTATGTCTGAGTCCTTAGACCGGCGAAGCTCCGTCTGACTCCTCCCCGCCCATACACCAGTTCAAGACCCGAGCTTTGCTCCACCTTTTCCTCTTATCCTTCTGCTCCTTTCTCCTCCGGGTCCTCCTGCCCTCTGGGGTTACCTCCTTCCTACTCTCTTCGGAGGCGGATTCTTCTGACTCCTCCCCACCCTTCCGGCGGGCTTTAGGACCTGGCTCCCAATCCTGGTTTTCTGCTGGCCCGCGCGCCTCCACATTTGAACTTGGCGCGCGCGCCCAGCCGCCTACTTTCCTCCTAACGGCTACACTGCTCCCCCCACTGCTTTCTCCTTCAGGGAGGCTGGCCGGACCTGCTCTTCCCTCCGCCCCTCCACTCTCTGACGGAGGCGTGGTCAGTCCAGCCTCTCTCTCTCCTCCTGCAGGAGGCTCTTGTTTTAACCCTTGGGATTCTTCCCCCCCGCTACGCTCTGGTGGGGAAGCTATCCCTGATTTCCAGCTGCCGCTTGGAGACTCCCCACTGGCCCCCCTTGCCCTGCCTTTGGGGGCCCCCTTCTGGGAATCCTCTGATTCGCTGGAGAGACTCATGGAATCTCTCTGATCACTGGCATACCCTCCTGAACTCCCCTCAGATTGTTCCCCTTCGCTCTCCATCTCCTCCTTCCCCTGTGGCTCAGCCCCTGAGCCCATGACAGTTGTTTTTTGTTATTTTGTTTAAAAATTAATATAAAAATTGGGAAATTTGTGGAAGGGAACTTGGGTCGACCTTAGAAAAGGAGGTAAAAGATGGGTATTGTTGTTTAATGGAGGTTTATAAGTTAAATTTGGTTAACTAAGAAGAATTAAGTAAAATATTAATAAGATAAAAGTAGGAGATAAGAACTTGCTGAGTTAATTATGGAATTGGGATGCAAGAAGCGGAGGTGTGGGGAAGTCAGGGAAAGTGGTTAAGAAATTAAGGATTGGAAATTATATGTGTTTGTTTTTGTGTTTGTATGTCTGTATCGTGTATTATGTGTGTTTATATAAATTGTGAAAACCCAATAATTTTTTTATAAAAAAAATAAATGAAGCTGTGTCTAAGTCAGAGACAAAGACACAACAGAGAGTTGCTAAGCGTAACACTACATTCCCTAGCCAGTTAAATGCAGATGCACTCATTCCTTGGAAGTCAGACAACCAGAGAGGTACACTGGGGAAACCAGTGGCGGGTAGTTCCAAGGGTGGAACTGAAACAACAGGGGAGTGTTATATGTATAACAACTGTTTGTTTTCTTCTCTGGATCACGCTTTGCTCGCAGCACACATTGATTCATATGGGGGAGTATGTTATGATATTGAAGCAATGCAGCCACGAGCTGCTGGTAGCGTGAAAACAAAACATAATGGGAATGTTGGGACTGTTCCGTGGGAAACAGAGGGACAGTCAATTCACAGTGCAGAGGGCACCGGAATTAGCTCAGAGTGTAATATGAGCTGGACAGGAAGTGTTTGTTCTCTCTCGACTGCAGGAGTATGAAGAGAGCAGTCATGTTTTCTGTAATGCTGCAAAGACAGAAATAAAGGCATGTAAATACGTTTCTGTCTATCTCTTTCCCCTGCCCGGGGGGGGGGCAGGAAAGGGGGGGGTTCTTCTCACGCTGAGAAGGATCGCCTATCGCGACCTCTGCCTGGATCTTGCCGGGAAAGCAGACAGGGAGGTCAACAGGAGACCAAGCCGGGTGCCTGGGAGAGTTGCCAGTTTCTCCTGATAAAGGCTTGATTCCTCACACTCCCCCCCCCCCTTAATATTGTGTTATACGTTATCCAGTTCTCTTTGATGTTGTTGCTTTTTTTAACAGCGATTGCATCTAGTGGAGAGTTCCATCTTGGGGTTTTCTTTCTTTTTTTTTAATAAAATATTTATTGAGATTTTACACAAAAGAAAAACAGTGTGACAAACAATACAAAAAAAATTCAAAAAAGTAGAAAAAGAAGAGAGAGAAAAAGAAAAAAATATCTTAAAAAAAAGAAAGAATTCATTTTTCAATATCTTTAGGTCCATTTGCTTATTTCCTTGACCTCCTCACACCTCCCCTTTTTGTATTCCCGTTTACAAAGTCCTTTCAGCAAATCCTTACCCTCTTTCATTTTTCTTTACTCTATATTCTTAACCTATTATAACTATAATTTCTCATCCAAATAACTATCTATATTTACATATTCTTATAAGCTTTAATACCAAAACCATTTATTTTCAGTCCAATATCGCTTTAACATTCATTAATTTTACAGTATTTCTGCAGATAGTCTTTAAATTTCTTCCAGTCTTCTTCCACCATTTCTTCTCCCTGGTCTCGGATTCTGCCAGTCATTTCTGCCAATTCCATATAATCCATCATCTTCATTTGCCATTCTTCCAGAGTGGGTAAATCTTGTGTCTTCCAATACTTTGCAATAAGTAATCTTGCTGCTGTTGTAGCATACATAAAAAAAGTTCTATCCTTCTTTGGCACCAATTGGCCGACAATGCCTAGAAGAAAGGCCTCTGGTTTCTTCAGGAAAGTATATTTAAATACCTTTTTCATTTCATTATAGATCATTTCCCAGAAAGCCTTAATCCTTGGGCACGTCCACCAAAGGTGAAAGAATGTACCTTCAGTTTCTTTACATTTCCAACATTTATTATCGGGCAAATGATAGATTTTTGCAAGCTTGACTGGGGTCATGTACCACCTGTAAATCATTTTCATAATATTCTCTCTCAAGGCATTACATGCCGTAAACTTCATACCTGTGGTCCACAACTGTTCCCAGTCAGCAAACATAATGTTATGTCCAACATCTTGTGCCCATTTAATCATAGCAGATTTAACCGTCTCGTCCTGAGTGTTCCATTTTAACAGCAAGTTATACATTCTTGAAAGTATCTTTGTTTTAGGATCTAACAATTCTATTTCCAACTTTGATTTTTCCACCTGGAAGCCAATGTTTTTGTCTAAATTATAGGCCTCTCTTATTTGGTAATAGTGAAGCCAGTCTCACACTTTATCTTTTAGTTTCTCAAAACTCTGCAATTTCAGATTATCTCCTTCCTGCTCCAAAATTTCCCAATATTTTGGCCACTTGGCCTCCATGTTGAGCTTTTTCTGGGCCTTTGCCTCCATCGGTGACAACCACCTTGGGGTTTTGTTTTCAAGTAAGTCTTTATATCTTGTCCAGACATTAAATAATGCTTTCCTGACAATATGGTTTTTAAATGCTTTATGTGCTTTAACCTTGTCGTACCACAAGTATGCATGCCACCCAAAAACATTGTTAAAACCTTCTAAATCCAAAATGTCTGTGTTCTCAAGAAGCAGCCAATCTTTCAACCAGCAGAATGCTGCTGATTCATAGTAAAGTTTAAAGTCTGGCAGGGCAAATCCACCTCTGTCCTTTGCATCCGTTAATATTTTAAATTTTATCCTGGGCTTCTTGCACTGCCAGACAAATCTAGAAATGTCTCTCTGCCACTTCTTGAAACAGTCCATTTTGTCTAAGATTTGTAATGATTGAAATAAAAACAGCATTCTTGGCAATACATTCATCTTTATAGCAGCAATTCGACCCAACAAGGAAAGCTTCAGATTTGACCATATTTCTAAATCCTTTTTAACATCCGACCAACATTTTTCATAATTGTCTTTAAATAAATTCCCATTTTTGGCTGTCATATTAATCCCCAAATATTTCACCTTCTTAACCACTGTTAAACCTGTCTCGTTCTGAAACCTCTCTTTCTCATTCGTTGTTAAGTTTTTCTCAAGGACTTTAGTTTTTAACTTATTCAACTTAAATCCTGCCACATGACCAAATTCTTGGATCAGTTCTAATACTCTTTTAGTACTAGGTTCTGGCTCCTGTAATGTCAATACTAAGTCATCTGCAAAGGCTTTCAATTTATATTGTTTGGCTCCAACCTTTATACCCTTAATGAGATGGTCCCTTCTGATCATATTTAACAAAACCTCCAGGACCGAAATAAAGAGTAATGGGGAAATCGGGCAGCCTTGTCGTGTCCCTTTCTCTATCTTAAATTCCTCTGTCACCACATTATTAACTATTAATTTAGCCTTTTATTCTGAATAAATTGCACTTATACCATTTTCAAACCCTTGACCGACCCCCATCCCCTGAAGGTTTTTCTTCATAAAACTCCAAGAAATATTATCAAAGGCTTTCTCGGCGTCCACAAAGATTAAAACTGCTTTAGTGTTAATGTCCTCTTGCAACTTCTCCAAAATGTTAATTATATTCCTCGTGTTGTCAGACAAGTGTCTGCCTGGGAGAAAGCCAGCTTGGTCCTTATGTATCTCTTCCCCTAGTACTTTTTTCAGCCTTTTAGCCAAAATGTCAGCAAATATTTTGTAATCCACATTTAACAGGGATATGGGTCGATAGTTCTTAAGTTGTGTCTTTTCGGACTCAGTTTTCGGTATAAGTGTAATATATGCTTCTTTCCACGACTCTGGCGCTTTTCCCCCCTCCAAAATTTCATTGCAAACCTCCTTTAGTGGTTGAATTATCCAGTCCTTCAAGGTTCTATAGTATTTTGAGGTTAAGCCATCCGGCCCTGGAGATTTTCCCAACTGCATATTCTGTTCTATTCTTCTACCTCCTGTTCCGTAATTTTGTAGCTCAACATTATTTTATTTTCTTGAGAGATCTTTTGCAATCCATTTGTTTTCAAAAACTGGTCTATCTCAGTCTCTTTCTGAGGCCCTTGTGTATATAGTTGTTTAAAATACCTCTGGAAGCATTTTCTAATTTCCACTGGATTCTGAATGTTCTTTCCAAATTCAAAAGTCCTTTGTCTCATTTGTTTAATTTTCCATTCAATTTCCTGATTCATTATTATCATGGGAATTGGGGTTGCTTGTGTGTAAACCTCCAGCTGTTCCAACTGCTTAGGGGTGGTTGCATCTTTCCCTGGCTGAGCAGCCCTTTTGCGCGGCTGCCTCAGTCGCTGGTAGAATCCGTCAGTGGGTGTCTCCTAAATTTCCTCCAGCATAAGAATTCCTTAACGGACAACCTCCTCCTCGCCTCTCTGCGCAGAAGCCTTCTGCGCAGAGTGGGCGTGCCACGCGGTGGTCCTCCACTCTCCTCACTGACTTCACTGGAAGAGTCTCGGAGCCTCCCCTCCGAAGTGCTCTCTGCCTCTCCCTTCTTCCTGGTGTCACCTGGACTTCCTTCCCCAGAGGACGTTCTCTCTCTTCCCTTACTGGTTCCGTCTCCGGCAGAATCTGGGAGCCTAGCCTCTCCACTCTGCTCCGATGTCAGTTCCCTGACATCCACCTCCCTCCCAGGACCCTCCCCCGTCCGTTCCTTGGACGGTGATGCAGGAAACCCCCGGAAGGAACTCCCCCCTCCATCTGATGATTCAAGTACCTCTCTCCATACACTGCTGTCTCTTCTCGCTCCCCAATCTCCCCAGTCGGATTCTTCTCCTTCTGATAATTCCTCTTCCTCCTCTTCGGAGGCGGGAAACCCCACAAACTCTTCCTCCTCATCGGTGGTGCCAAATTGCTCCCCCCAGAACCTCTCGGGTGGTTTGGGCTTTCTCGGATACCTGCTATGAAACTCCTCCTGCAGATACTCATCCCTAATCTCTTCTGCTGGGACCCATGCGTTTTCCTCTTCTGAGTCCCCCTCCCACGCCACCAAGTATTCCACTCGCCCCCCTCTCCACCTGGAATCGAGAATTTCAGCTGCATGGCCACTGAGTTCCCTTTCCTCCATCTGTGGATGCAAGGGTGTTTCACTTTGCTGACCCAGAAATTCCCTCCCCTCCCTGAACAGTGAGAGTAAGGACCTGTGGAACACTGGGTGCAGTTTCATGTGAGATGGCAATTTGAGCCTAAAGGCCACCGAATTTACTTGCTGGGCTACTTCGAACGGTCCTAATCTCTTGGGCCGTAGTTTCTTACACCCTCCTTTGAACGGTAACCCTTTGGTAGACAACCACACCTGGTCTCCCACTCTTATGTTTTCCCCCTCTCTGCGGTGCTTGTCTGCCTGCCTCTTGTACTCTTCCTTTGCCCTTTCCAGGTTGATCTTAAGCTGTTGGTGTAAAGCCTCCATCTCTTCCACAAATTGTTCAGCCGCGGGAACACTCCACCTTCCCTCCCCTCCCCCGGGGAAAGCCCTGGGGTGACACCCGTAATTCGCCATAAACGGACTCATCCCCGTGGACACATGTTCCGCGTTATTGTATGCAAACTCAGCCAGCGCTAATTTGTCCACCCAATCATTATCCCTCTCGTTGACGTAGCAGCGTAGGTATTGTTGAAGTATGCTGTTAGCTCTCTCTGCTTGTCCGTTGGTTTCTGGGTGTCGTGCCGTCGAGAAACTCACCTCGACGTCCAGTAGACTCATCAGCTTCCTCCAGAATCTGGACGTAAATTGCCGGCCTCTGTCGGATAAAATCCTCAAGGGGGCGCCATGCAACCTGAAAACATGCTCTACAAACAGTTTGGCTGTTTCTTCTGCAGACACCGCATGCGAGCACGCAATAAAATGGCACATTTTGGTAATTAAGTCAGCTACCACCATTACTGCCATTTTCCCCCTGGCCTTGGGTAAATCAGTCATAAAATCAATTGATACCACCTCCCATGGTCTCTCTGGTGTGGGTAAGGGCTCCAGTAACCCCGCAGGTGCTGCCCTCTCCCCCTTAGCTCTCTGGCAGCGCTGGCACCCGCGTACGTATTCCTTCACATCTTCCCTCACCCGTGGCCACCAAAACTGCCTGGTGACCAGTAGCATTGTTTTGTGTTGCCCAAAATGTCCCGCCGTGGGGTTGTCATGTAGCTGTTTGAGTATTCTGCTCCTCAAATCCCCCTCAGGTATGTACAATGCACCCTTATAGTACAATGCCCCGCCCTTTACTTCAAATCCCCCCTGATCTTCCTCGTTACTTCGGATTTCCCTAAGCTTGGTTTGTGCATACTGGTCATCCCTCGTCAAACCGGCCAGCTCTTGCCTCCCTACTAACACTCCCCCACACACCCATCGGTCCTCGGGTATGACATAACGTACTTCTGGCCCTCCCTCCCCTTCCGAGTATTCGGGCTTACGGGAGAGGGCATCTGCTCTGACGTTTTCCTTCCCAGGCACGTACCTAATCTCAAAATTAAACTTGGAAAACTCCTGTGCCCACCGCACCTGTCGTTGGTTCAGTACTCTCGCCGTTCTCCAATATTCCAGGTTCTTGTGGTCAGTACACACCTGGATTTTGTGCTGTGCCCCTATTAGAAAATGTCTCCAGCGTCTAAAGGCCTCGTGAATTGCCAACAGTTCTCGATCATACACCGTGTAATTTTGCTCTGACTTGTTCAGCTTCCTGGAAAAAAAGGCACACGGCTTCCACTGTCCCCCATCTCCCGGCTGGAGCAATATGCTTCCTACCGCTCTGTCTGATGCGTCCGTCTCTAGCCTCATCGGCTTCTGCAGATCTACATGTAGAAGCTGCTCTTCCGACGCGAAAGCCCTCTTAAGCTTTTCAAAAGACCGCTTTCAAAAGACCCCAACACATGGTGCATGAAACTTTGAAATGTGGAAGAGCCTGATTGGAGTCTGAAGGGCATAACTAAGTACTCAAAGGCTCCCAGAGGGGTGAACATGGTGGTTTTCCATTCATCCCCCTCCCTCATCCTTATCAAGTTGTACGCCCCCTCAAGGTCCAGCTTGGTAAAAATCTTCCCCTTCCTTACCCTTGCTAAGATGTCATCAATTCTGGGCATTGGGAAGGTCACTGGTTCCGACACCCTGTTCAATCCACGGTAATCCACTACGAGCCTGGGCTCCTTGGAGTCTCGCTTGTCCACAAAGAACACTGGACTACCCCCCACCGCCCTTGATTCCCTTATGAACCCTCGCTTCAGGTTCTTGTCAATAAACTTCCGCAATTCCTGCATCTCCCTATCTGACATGGCGTACAGCTTACCCACTGGCAGCTGAGCGTCTGGGAGTAAGTTGATCTGGCAGTCAAAGGGCCTGTGGGGGGGTAGCCGATCCGCCTCCTTCTCGCTGAAGACTTCTTCCAAGTCCGCATACTGAGGTGGTACCTTCCCCTTTTCCCCTACTGCCATTCCTGCCACCCTGGCTACTGCCATCCTCAGGTTTTCCCCTCCATGGCAGTGCTCTACACAGTGGGCCGACCCAAAGGTGACTGTCCGCTGATGCCACCCTACTACTGGGTCGTGCAGTGCCAGCCAACTCATTCCAAGTATGATGGGTGGTCCTGCTAAGGTGGCTACGTGAAAGGCAATTGTCTCTGTGTGTCTAGAAACTGTCATTTTCATGGGCAGGGTCTGGTGGGTCACCTCCCCTCCCAAGAGTTCTCTCCCATCAATAGTGGTTACTTGCAGGGGATGTTCTAGAGGCACCACCTGTAGCTGGTGTTCTAGCGCAAAATCCTTGCTAAAGAAGTTGCAAGAGCTGCCTGAATCCAGCAGCGCCTTCACTTTGATGGGGTGTCCGTTTGGGAGTTCTAGCACCACCTCTATGGCGATGGATGCTTGGGGAGGGTCTGGTTTGGGCACTTCTACTGGTTGCTCGCCTGGCTGCTGTGCCCCCCTTCCTGCAGCCAAGCACTGCCGTTTCCCGGCGCCTCTTTCCTTTCCTCCTCACTCCCCACTGCCCCCACCATTCCTTGCCACGCCTTCTTCTGAGGGCATACTCTGGCAAAATGTCCCGGCTGCTGGCATAGGAAACACTTATTACTTGCTTTCCCCTCCTTCTTACGCACCACGCTGGAGTTTGAAAACCCGCGCGCGCGCTCCTCCAATCTCCATTGGCTCCTCGAGTGTCACCGTAGACACTGGCATGTCTGGAATGCGGTCGTCATGCCAAAGCTCTGCTCTCCCTTCACGCCTTTCCAGAGCGCGCGTCTCTTGCCTGACTCCTACAGCGAGCGCCAACTTGGTCAGCTGGTCCATCGACTCCGGGCGGGGTGAGCGGGAAAGTTCGTCTCTCACCCAAGAGGATAAGCCCTCCTCAAATAACATTTGTACTGGTTCGGAACTCAGATCCCACCCAAGTTTATGGATCAACATCACAAATCTCGACCAGTACTCTCTCACTGACTGGTTCCCTTGTTTGCACCCCATCAGTTCTTTACGAGTCAGACTCTGCTCAACATCACTCGAGAACATGTGGTCCATGGCGCTAAAAAACTTTCTCAAGTCCTTCAGAGCCGCGTTCTCCGCCGCCATTAAGGGTCGGACCCAATCTCTGGCCCTCCCTTCCAGGTGCCCCACCACAAAAGCGACTCTTCCCCCATCGTCAGCAAAGTCATCATACTGCAGATCCAGCGCATACTGCACTTCGGTCTTAAAAGCGTTATAATCTCTGGGGTTGCCCCCAAACTTCTGCACTAGTCCCGGTACCTTTCTTGCGATGGGGGTAATCTTCCCCTGGGCATCATGGGTCCTCCTCTCATCCAGCCACGCCGCTAGTAGAGCCAGTTGCTGTTCCAAGTCTCGGTTTCTCTCCTCCAGACTCTGTCCTCCTTTGGCCCCCTCTCCTGCGCCGGCTCCTCCGGTTTGACTCATGACTGTGCCCCTGTCCTCTTGCACACAAGCAACGTAAAGGACTGACGGATTGCTATCATGGGAATTGGGGTTGCTTGTGTGTAAACCTCCAGCTGTTCCAACTGCTTAGGGGTGGTTGCGTCTTTCCCTGGCTGAGCAGCCCTTTTGCGCCGCTGCCTCAGTCGCTGGTAGAATCCGTCAGTGGGTGTCTCCTAAATTTCCTCCAGCATAAGAATTCCTTAACGGACAACCTCCTCCTCGCCTCTCTGCGCGGAAGCCTTCTGCGCAGAGTGGGCGTGCCACGCGGTGGTCCTCCACTCTCCTCACTGACTTCACTGGAAGAGTCTCGGAGCCTCCCCTCCAAAGTGCTCTCTGCCTCTCCCTTCTTCCTGGTGTCACCTGGACTTCCTTCCCCAGAGGACGTTCTCTCTCTTCCCTTACTGGTTCCCTCTCCGGCAGAATCTGGGAGCCTAGCCTCTCCACTCCGCTCCGATGTCAGTTCCCTGACAATTATCTTGTTGGTATTAAAGGGTTAAGAAGCTCTAGTCAAGACGCTCTAATCACTGAGCAGCTGGAGGTCGTTAAGCTTCCAGGAATGTGAGTTTGTATAAATAGTCAGCTCACTCGTGTGTTTGCCCCCTTCCCCTTTCTTTTGGGGCGTGTTTGCTGAAATGTGTGATTCTTCACCAGGGTTTTTTGTTTTTGTGTAAATAAACCTTTTATTTGAGTTCCAAACCGCTTGCTCCAAGATTCCTTTATTGAAAAGATGCTGACTCTCCAGCCCTTCTTGAGCCGCTGTGCGAAATGCTCTGCTGTAAGGGGACATTGTCGCATCGGAAGCGCACTGGACATTTGATTAGCATTAAACTAATTAAAGTTTAATGGGACAGGTTATGGATGTTTGTACGTCAAGAAGGAGATAAGGAGTGCAGTTCAGAGTGATTTATGAAAGGACTGGAGCGAAGACAGAAGCGGTTGCCGACAACGAAAGCCTTCAAAGCAGCTTGAGTCCTGCAACGTGCCTAGGAAAAGTTTTAAAGAGGCACTGCGCAGTTTGTACTCGCTGGAAGACGTCTTATTCCTCGAGGAGCCACCTCAGCAGCTGGGAGACGGTCTACAGGTCTGTGAGTATCGTTCCTAAGCCCCAGGGAGGATGGCAGCGTCCCAGGAAAGTTTTACTGTCCCATTTACGCGACTCAATGGGAAAAATTGGCAAGATTGGAAGGCTAGAGTAAGGGTTTGGTTGCAAGCAAAAGAGTTGTGGAGTTGTACTGAAGCACCGCCTTTACAGGCAGCTGCAGACGCGTCTGCAGAAGACAAAGCAGCAGCGGCAGCTTCACAGAAACGCGACAGGAAAGCCCAAGGTCTACTAGTTTTGGCAGTGGGACCAGAGCAAATGCCTTATGTTTCTGAGTTAAAGAACACGCATGAGGTCTGGACGGTTCTGCAGCGGTTAAATTCCAGAAACACTGCGGGGGCCAAGATCCATGCTACAAGATGTTTGTTTGATTTACGTCTCCAACCGGGAGCGTGTGTGAAAGAACATATTGCCAAAATGGTGTCTGCCTTTAATCAACTAAGACAGCTGGGCATTCCTTTCTCTATGGAGCAGCAGTCATACATTTTGTTGTCTTCTCTTGATAAAAGCTATGAGACTCTAGCTTTAACTTTGGAAGCTATGCCTTCATCTGAATTAACCCTTGAATACATTTCTTCTCGACTTGCTGATGAACAGGATAAAAGGCAAAGAGAAAGAGGTTTGTCTTCAAAGGGGAGTTATGCTGTGCCTAAGAGTGGGGATGCTGAGTTTGAGAACACAGTAAATGCTTTTGCAGCTAGACACTGTTTTCGCTGTGGTTCCTCTTCCCATTTAATCAGGAATTGTACACGTGAACCTGGTCAAGACAGCACCAAGGCCGTTACCCCTAGTTACCAGACAAGGAGTTCCAGGGGACGTCGAAGAAGAGGAGGAGGTCGTGGCTACTCCCACAGCACACAGCACATGGCTTCAGCAATGGCGTTGATGCAAGGGCGTGGCCAAGGCAGCAATCTACGCTGGTTGATCGACAGTGGTGCATCTCACCACCTGGTGGCGCCATCTAGTGTCCGTTTGCAGAATTGCAGACATTTGCAAACCCTTAAAGTTGTGACAATGGCAGATTCAACTAAACGTTCCTTAGAGACTGTAGGCACAGTGTTTTTGAAGTGTTTGCAAACAGAAATTGATGCCTACGTGCTAAAGGGAATGAAGGGGTGTATTTTGTCTGTCAGAACTTGATAGAAATGGGTTTAAAACTGTGTTTGAAAATGGGGTTTGCACTATTTGGATTGTTTGCACTATTTCAAAGAATAATGTATCTCTTTTGCAGGTGGAATGCAAAGATGGGTTATATTATTTTGAGACAAGTCCAGATGAAGTTGAACAGGTTCATGCTGGTTGTGTGAACTCGCCTACCCATAATTCTTGTGTTCATTTATGGCATCGCCGTTTGGGACATATTAATTTTCAGTATGTTAAAAGGCAACCTGAATTATCAGAAGGGTGCAAATTGAACAAATGTACTAAGTATTTGGATTGTACTGCATGCAAAAGGGCGAAGGTTCATAGATGCAGCTATCCCAGTTCAAATAGGAAATCTGACAAAGTATTCCAACTTGTGCATATGGACCTATGTGGCCCAATCTTGGACTTTATCGGCCTGACGTGACCCCCGCTAATTGATTTGCGATCCTCAATTAGCGATTTATGGCCGCCCGGCACACTTCCGCTCCGCAGCTCTCAGTCACGCCTCAGCAGAGTTAAACACAGCAGTGGAAAACTGTCACGTAGCTTGGCTTAGCTTCCAGACAAACACACAGAGTACAGGTTTGTCTATTTACAGTCGTTTATTCCAACAAATCTCCGGAAAAACCAGGACTGCTTGCAGCCATTACAAAACTGCTCCTTTCCCCTCACAACACAGAGTGAGAATAGCAAACTCCTCCCAAACTCCTCCCAGCTTCGAAAACTGACGTCAGAATGGTGTGGCATCATGGGAACAGCTTAACCCGTTAAGTTCCAAACCCAACACCCTCCTTTGCCGCACATTCTGACAAGACCCTTTTGAGTTCAACACCTTCCCCTTTGCCTTGTGCCCCTTCCCGGCATCTTTCCCAGGCACCTGTTGAACCCCTTCAACACTCCCAGAATCACACTGTGCGAATCTTGCCCACGCACTTGTTGCCTGGTATCTTTCAGGTGGAACGCCCTTTGTTGTGCGACTAGACCTTCTGGGCACAAACTCAGATGTTACCTCTGACTCACTGCCACCAGGAACTGTGTCCTCAGCATCACGGGATTCCCCCTCTGATTTAAAACGTTTTCGAATCCTCTCCATTACACTCACAGGAGAACTGGGCTCGCTTTTGGGTGTTCTCTTAACATCTTGTGGAGAAACTACCGATACCTCCTCCTGTTCCTGACTTTGGTCAGTTACCTGATCGTCATCATCGGATTCTGAATCCTGATCTTGGACCTGGTCCTCATCACCGGGATCAGCCTCTGCCTCCCTTTCCTCCCTTTCCTCCTCAGAATCAGATAGACATTCTGAGAGCACATCACGCATGTCAGCAGTTTTTGACCTTTTATCCTGCTCATAGAACTCAGCGTGTTTACTGATCAGCACCTTACTCTGATCACCTGATGGAAATGCAAACCTCCATGCACGTGCTTCTGGCTCATACCCGCAGAAGATCATTTTCCGGAACTTGGATCCATCTGGCCCCTGCAAAACAGTAGGTACTGGCACAGATGCACCTGACCCAAACATACGCAAAAAATGAATCTGGGGTTTCCTGCCATGCAACAACCCAAACGGTGTGTCCCCTACCATGGAATTGTAGGTACGATTCCAGGTGAAGCTCACATACCTGATTGCCTCCAGCCAAAACCTTGGTGGCAACCCAGAATCTTTCAGCAACACCTGTGCAGCCTGGATCAGAGCCTGACGTCTCAGCCCTGCCACCCCCCACTGATTGGGTGAAGTCACTGTGTGACGTATCCCTTTCTTGCGAAAGAACTTCTGCAAAGCAGAACCTGTAAACTGGGCTCCTCTGTCACTTGTGACAGCTTGCACCCTGTTGGCAAACCTTTGTTCCACCTCCTCAATCCATCCTTTGATCAGCTGCGCTGCATCATCCTTGGATTTGAGACCGTGGGTCCAGGAATTCTGCGTAAAATTATCCTGCATCGTCAGCAGAAACCTGGCCCCTCCCAAACTTGGTTCCTTTACAGGACCCCACAAATCTATGTGAACCAGCTCAAAAGGTTTTGTGGCTACCCTCTCAACCTTTGGATAACTGCATCCTTTTACCTTTGCCAGTTTGCAAGTTTCACAACTTATGGCACATCCACATTCTGCAATGTGACAACCTTTGGAAACCTCAGGTAGCACCTGTAGTTCTTCTAAAGAACCATGAGCTGTTCGTGCATGCCAAGCATGGACACATGAATCATGATTGGGAATTGTAGCACGCAGTGCTTGTGCTTTCTCAACCTTCCCATCACCCTCCAGAGACGTTTTAAGAATGAAGAGATCATTCTGCCCCTTTTTAACCTTGGCAAATATTCTCCCTCCTTTGGAGATTGTGCAAACATCATCCTGAAAACAAACCTTGAACCCCTTTTTTAACAAATAAGGCACAGATAAAAGACAGTGGTGCATCCCAGGAACGGTACAACACTCCAACGTCTCCTGTAAAATAGAAAAATGCACATTTACAGCATTAGTCACATTTCTTTTCTGTCCATTTGCGAAAAGTACAGTCTTCCCAGCAGGAATTGCCTTGCAATTCCACATCTCGACAGCAGGTGTCTCTGGAATCAAATTGCAATTAGCTGCAGAGTCTAAAACAAAACAAAGCTCTGAGCCTGTCCCACAGCCTTGCTCAAACAAAGCAAGACTGGCCGTGAGTTGATACGTCTCTTCCTGGCACCTGGCACGTCCACCAGCCTCAGTCCCACGCCTGGTTGTTTTTCCAGACTGGTTGCCATGGAAACCCGACTGATTCCCATGGAAGGTGTCCTTGACAACATCCTGTCTTGCCTCTCTGCTCCGGTGGGGGCAATCTCGACGCAGATGTCCCGTTGCATTACACACGTAGCAACGACGAGCTCCAGTGGAAAAACACTGCCCGTGGCTCTTTTCAGCTGGCCTGGCCCTCCTTCTTCCGGAAAAGCACTCCTTGCCAGATCCGCCCCCCCCCCTGACCTCCACGCCAGCACGCACTGTGGAAAACTTTTCAAACTTGCCTTTGGAATTTTCCGCCCCCCCGACTTGCTCACTAGCACTCCTTGAGGCTAAATCATCAGGAACAGGGGCTCCAGCCATCTCTAGGCTATCAACTTCCATCTGCCCTTGGCCCTCTGCTGAGTCTTCACACAGACGTTTCAGCACTCGCCAAGCCTCACACGCAGATTCAACGCTCTCCAGGTGATGTTGCAAATTAGCATGAACACCTGCTCTCAACATGCAGACCTCAGCTTTCTCCCTCTGCATTTTCTCCTCCAGAGAAGCAGATTGCAACTTTCCTGCACCTCTGTCATCTCTGTCCACCAGTTGCACTGGTTCTCTCTGGGAAATGTCCCAAACTTCCGTGGCTACAAACCACGCTCTCACCCTTCTTGCCCAGGTATTCCACGCTTGGGCGGTGAGTTCCTCAAGCTGTTCAAACGGAGCTTGAAATACCTCCTGGCCATCTGCCATGTTCTCCCGTTCTCCCAAGACGCCCCAAGCTGTACTCACAAAATCACCAGCTCCTCTGGCGTGGAGAAACGATTCCCTGCTGCTCTCAGCTCTTGGCTCCACAGCAACACAGGCAAATCTCTGCGTCTTTCAGCTTGCCGCTTGCCTCCGCCTCCTGCCGTGCTTCTCTGTTCGAAACCGCAGATCAAAGCTTTCGGCAGCCTTGAGTGACAGCTTTACGATCGGTGATTAAGGTTACCCATAACCTCTTGGACTTTATCGGTCTGACGTGACCCCCGCTAATTGATTTGCGATCCTCAATTAGCGATTTATGGCCGCCCGGCACACTTCCGCTCCGCAGCTCTCAGTCACGCCTCAGCAGAGTTAAACACAGCGGTGGAAAACTGTCACGTAGCTTGGCTTAGCTTCCAGACAAACACACAGAGTACAGGTTTGTCTATTTACAGTCGTTTATTCCAACAAATCTCCGGAAAAACCAGGACTGCTTGCAGCCATTACAAAACTGCTCCTTTCCCCTCACAACACAGAGTGAGAATAGCAAACTCCTCCCAAACTCCTCCCAGCTTCGAAAACTGACGTCAGAATGGTGTGGCATCATGGGAACAGCTTAACCCGTTAAGTTCCAAACCCAACACCCAATGCCTGTTGCTAGCATGGGAGGTTCGAGGTATGCACTGTGTCTCTCAGATGACAAAACAAAGGTTACATGGTTTTTTCCTCTCAAAACAAAAGCAGATACTGCAGAAACAGTTAAAAATTGGGTTCATGCAGTAGAACTTGAATTCGGTACTAGAGTACACGCTTTTCAGACAGACAGAGGGTCAGAATTTACCGGGTCTGTGTTGCAGAATTTCTTTAAGAAAAAGGGAATTAAGCATCATCTGTCTACACCTTATTCCCCCCAAGAAGGAGGTGTGGCCGAACGTAAAAACAGGGTTCTGCAAGAGTTGGCAAACTCTATGTTGTTTGATGCTAAACTTCCTCAAAGTTACTGGGCGGAAGCCTGGAAGACGGCTACTCATGTTCTGAACCAAGTATATAATTCGGTAATTGATACTACGCCATATTTTGCTTTATATGGGAAGAAGCCCAAAGTTAATTACTTTCGGGTGTTTGGATCTCAAGCCTATGTACTTATCCCAAAAGCGTTAAGAAAAAAGGGAAGTCCAAGGGCTAGGAAACTCATCTTTTGTGGGTACGAACCACACGCCAAATCTTGGAGGTTCGTGAACCCAGATGGGGATACTACAAGAGTGGTCCTCAGTAGGAGCGCTGAATTTTGTGAGCAATCCGGATGGACTCACTTACATGCTAACCCTGACATTTTGAGAGATGATTTAGGCATTTATGCTGAGAATGAAAGTCCAGAGGGTGATGAGACAGAAGGGGATGGTGCACATGGTTCAGATGCAGATTCTGACCAGGCACAAGGTTCTTCTCCTAAGGTAGGAAAGCCAGAATCTAAGAGTGTTCCAACATCGCCAGTCAGTAGGCCTAGCAGACAGCAAAAGCGAAGCAGGTCGCCTGCAACACCAAGCCCAAGGGAGGTATCTAAACGGAGGTCTTTATCCCTAGAGGCACGTCCAGACATAAAGTCTGAGACAGATTCTGACAGCCAACGGTCAGAGGGGGCACAAGAGGAGCAATTGCGCAGGTCAAAACGTGCCACAAAGGGCAAGCCGCCAGAGCGGTTTAAGGTGACAAGTGTATACGTAAATATGGCACAGTGTGAACCAGATAGCTATGTAGAGGTACAACAGCTTCCAAGCTCAGAAGCCGCAAAGTGGCAGGAAGCAATGGAAAAAGAGATGGCTTCAATGAAGTCTCTCGGTGTGTTTACAAGTACAGAGCTTCCAAAAGGGCAACAAGCTGTAGGTTGTCGATGGGTATATCGTTTAAAGCCCACAACTACTGAGGAGTTGCAATATAAAGCCCGACTAGTTGCAAAAGGGTTTTCGCAGTGCAAAGGAGTTCACTATTCTCGAATTTATGCCCCTACTTCAAGATCGGAGTCATTAAGAATGCTTTTAGCCTCTTCAGCTAAGAAGGGAAATAAGCTGTTTCATTTTGATGTCAATGTGGCTTATTTAAATGCAGACTTACAGGAGGAAGTCTATATGACGCCACCACCAGGTTTTGAAGGAGACAAGCCAAACCAGGTCTGGCGCCTACACAAATCCATTTATGGGTTGAAACAGTCCGCCCGTAATTGGAATTCCTGCTTAAACGATGCTCTAGAGAGCATGGGGTTCAGAAAGAGCGCAGCAGATGCGTGTCTTTATCTAAAAGGCTCGGGATGTGAACAAGAAGCAGTCTTGATATTTGTTGACGATTTATTATACAGTGGAAAGGACGATAAACTTGCACAACAATTTGCCACAAAGCTTGGAGAAAGGTTTCAGATAAAATCACTAGGCAATGTATCTGTTTATCTAGGAGTTAAAATTCAGCAAGATGAAGATGGGAACTATTGGCTCAGCCAAGAAGCTAAGATCCAGCAGTTGCTGGATAGGTTTAAAATGGACAACTGTGCTGGTGTTAAAACCCCAATGGAGTTAAGTTACACAAAGGATGCTCAAACTGAGCAACAGGCAGAGTTCTGTAATCCCGGGGTTTTTCAGTCAGCGATAGGCAGTCTACTCCACATTGCACAGTGGACTCGGCCCGATATAACATATGCTGTCAACATGCTGTGTAGACAAGCTGAAAAACCATCAATGCATGCTTGGCAAGGAGTAAAAAGAGTTTTAAGGTATCTCCAAACTACCAAAAGGTTTCGCTTAAAACTATCAGCAGAGGGCAGCACACAACTTGAATGTTGGGCCGACAGCAGTTGGGCTGATGCTGGACCAGATAGAAAATCAGTGTCAGGAATGGCGATAAAATTTGGAAATGCACTAATTGGTTGGAGATCAAGAAAACAATCACTTATAGCTTTAAGTTCAACTGAATCTGAGTTCAATGCATTATCAGATGTATGTAGAGAACTGGAATTTTATAAGCAACTGGTACAAGAATTGTTTGGAGAATGTTCCCTACCTATCAGAGTGTGGGAAGACAATCAACCTTGTATTAAACTAGCTAAATCAGGTCAATTCAAGGCACACACAAAACACTTGGATATCCGTTATCAAAATGTATGCCAAAGTGTAAAACAAGGTTTAATTGAACTAAAGTATTGTCCAAGCCAAGAAAATCTCGCAGACGGTTTTACAAAAGCTTTGAGTCCGCAATCTCATAAATGTTTCTGTTCAGGTTTAAATTTGAATTAAGGTTGGTACAGCTCAGTGTTACGAGCGAGAGGGGGTGTTGGTATTAAAGGGTTAAGAAGCTCTAGTCAAGACGCTCTAATCACTGAGCAGCTGGAGGTCGTTAAGCTTCCAGGAATGTGAGTTTGTATAAATAGTCAGCTCACTCGTGTGTTTGCCCCCTTCCCCTTTCTTTTGGGGCGTGTTTGCTGAAATGTGTGATTCTTCACCAGGGTTTTTTGTTTTTGTGTAAATAAACCTTTTATTTGAGTTCCAAACCGCTTGCTCCAAGATTCCTTTGTTGAAAAGATGCTGACTCTCCAGCCCTTCTTGAGCCGCTGTGCGAAATGCTCTGCTGTAATGGGACATTGTCGCATCGGAAGCGCACTGGACATTTGATTAGCATTAAACTAATTAAAGTTTAATGGGACATATCTTCATATATTGCACTTGATGTAGCTTTATTTCTCTCAGAATCTCTTGTGAATTGGGTTTCACTCTCAGTTTCTTCTCGCCCTCTTTAATTTTTTTTTCTTTTTTCTCATTTTGGGCTCTCTTCTTTAAAGCCATTTCCGCCTTGGAGGAGATGGGGTTGCGGGCGGACTCCTCCCACACGCGTGCGGGGGCTGGCCTTTGCCCCCGCGCGAGCAGGGAATCCCCGGGCGTGTCACTGAGCCGGCCCCCAATCAGCGTGCCGGGGAGGTGGGGCCTGGCCTATTTAAGGCCAGGCACGCCCGGAGACCACCCTCTTTCCACCTGGGCAGCACAGAGGTTTTTTTTTCTTCGCTTCTGCGTTTAGCCGCTACGAACCTCACCTTCAGCCGCACGCGCCTCTCCCCGCCTGAGCTGAAATCACTGTAGAGACCACGGTCTCCTCCCGAGCTGAAATCACTGGTGCCGCGGGGGTGTGCCGGCAAAAGAAGGCCGAGAGACGCGAGCAGCTGCGCAGCAGTTTTGTGCTTTTGCTTTGTTCCAACCTGGTCGGCTGCAGAGAGGCAGGGGGATCGGAGCAGCGGACAAGTCGTCCCTAGCCAATAACGGAGGCATGGTCACCACCGGGAGCGTCGCGCTTGCGCCAGGAGAGGAAGAGGGGTAAAGTACCGGAGCAGCCACCTTTCGCTCCTTCATTCCCCTGCGTGCCGCTGTTTGCCTCCCGGGCCGCCTTTCCCCTGCCTCCCTCCATCTCTGCTTCCCTTTTCTTCAGCTACCTCCCCTGCTTTTCCTCATTTTCCTCCTTGCTAGCGCCGGATTAGAGCTGCAGATAGGTAGCCCTGATCTGCCCTCCTCCATCCTTAAATCCCCCCCCCGGCTCCCGGGCATTGCCGATCGCGCTCCCCTTTTCATTGTTGTTGTTTTGCCGGAATTCTTCTGCCGGGTTGCTGCGGACATAGCACTCAGAAGCCGTGGCCGCCATTTATGTTAAGGGGTCGGGTAAGGGCAGAGAATAAGCGCCATCGTTGAGGGCACTCGTGTGGTGCCGCGAGCGGCCATTTTAGTGTAGGCAGGGGGAAAAGGCTGATAGCGGCCGCCATCTTGGTAGGTCTACGTGTTGAAGCCCCGGCGGCCATTTTAGGTGTGGCGCGCGAGAGCGTTTTACTTTAGCCTTTTAATTAAGCAGGTCTATTGTGTCTTTATCTCGGCTGCTAAACAGAAGGTGGAGGGATTTTATTACTCTTGTTTTTCCTGGTTTCTTTCAACTGTCGGCTAAGCGCGGTGTGCTTTATTTCTTAATCTTTTCAAATTGCCTTCCTGCTGCTGGGTGACCAGTCGGTAGAGGGAGCGTACAACTAAGCGGTATTTATTGGAATTTTCAAGATAATTGACATAAAATAGATAAGGATCTATAAACAATTACAATAATAATCTATTTAATAACAATATTAATATCTATATAATTAATACTTTAAAAATATAAAAATAAATAAATAAATAAATATAAAAATACAAAAAATACTAATAAAAAATAAAATAAATATAAAAATAATATATTAAAAAAGAAGAAGAAGAAGAAGAGGGGGTTGTGGGGTTATTAGTCTATTTGGTTTAGGTTACAGTTGAACTGGTCTGATTATTTGAACTATTTTGATTCTTCCTCTAGAGCTTGAATATCTTATATTACCAATTAGATCACAGCGAGCCTTGTTAAAATTAAGCTAGCCCTAAGTCAGTGTGGTTAATACGGACAGCGAGCCTTGTTAAAATTAAGCTAGCCCTAAGTCATTGTGGTTAATACTGACCGTGGCAGTGTGGATAATACTGAAGATTAGAAGATTAGTCAACCCCTTCTAGGGTAGGTAATAGCTAGGCCAGTGTTGATCAGCATTTCTAGAGTCAAGCGCAAGCTGAGACAGGGTTGACAATCCCGAGCTGGGTTCGACTTGAGGCCGTGTTGCTGTTAGCGGTGGGTCTTAAGTCAGCCTAGGTGATCTGAACTGGTAAAGGGGTACACGGACCTCCTAGGCGGGCAATTCTAAATTTCTAGACCAACAACTTGGTGGTTAGTTCCCAATTCTTTACGAAATGGCTTCCGGTGGAGACCAGCAGGCATCCACTTCCGCCAATCAGCAGGCACCTCCCGCAGGCAATGGCAGCGCACAAGTGCCGGCCATGCCTTGCGACCCACAAGCCTTCGCCCAATTTTTCATGGCATTTGAAACATTTTACAAACAGTGTAGGTCTAGGGGGGCTTTGGCACTGCCAGCCCCAGAACCTTCACAGGAGGTGATACCCGACACTCCTCCTAGCTGCCAAGTTCAGCAGGTCATCCCCGCCATTGCAGGGGACAGCAACCAGTCAGAAACGATGAATATAGGTCGCCCAAACACCCGTGCCCAGGCAGCCACTGCTAAGAAAACTAACCAAAGCATAGGCAAAGGAAAGGCACCGGCTAAGGGTCCCGGCAAGGGGAAGGCCACTGCCAAGGGCGCCAGCCGTAACACCGCCTCACAGATTGTAGACATCCCTAGTGTGTTTCAGGAACAGCAGCCCCAGCACAGCTCTACCGAGGACAGCGCGGGTTCTGCCCTGGAGGATGAGCACATTGAACCTCCCATCCCTCAGCCAGCGGAAAGTGCGACCACAGCCAACGTCGAGGTACAAGGTGGAAAGAGGAAGTCCAAGAAGAAGCACACGTCCTCTAAGAAGAAGAGAAGTAAACAGTCAGAGACTGAGGATGAGTCAGGTACGTCATCCTCGGATTCGGATAGCGAGGGCCCCATGGATAGCTATTGGGGTCTAGGGGAGGATAATCATGGGCTCCCACTTTGGGCTCGTGAAAGGAGGGCCAATTCCCATCGCAAGACCTTCAATGGTGTACTGGCATGGAAGGATGGGGCATTGGTGGAGGATGTAAAAGTTGCCACCAACCAATCCACTGGTTTTATTTTGGGATACCATTTGTCCCAGAAGAAGAGGAATAAGATCCTCAATGGGGACTACGTGGACATGTTTACCCTTCTCCCTCCGACCAAGTTGACAGGGAAAGGGGAGAAGAGGCACTCCTATGGTAAGCGGAGGTATAGGACGCCTAGGGCGGAGCGCACCTTTGAGAATTGGTTGGACGGGTACCAGGTTTTCATGGGAGTTGTGTGCGCAGCTTATCTTCGGCACTCCATGGATTTGGTTGCTTATTTGGCTCACGTCAGGAGGGCGCATGCCCTTTCGGGAGAAAATGCCGCTCTAACGTATGATGAGAATTTCCGTAGAAACGCATCTCTCCTACCTTCCACCCGCTGGGATCTAACGGATCCTAATTTCTGGGGAGAGGACGTCAATCCCTACATCGAAAAGAAAAATCAGGAATCCTCCAAGGCGGGTAAGACAGAGGCGAAGCGGCGCCGCCAGTGCTGGGAGTACAACAGGGGTGTATGCTCGCGACCCTCCTGTAAGTATCTGCATGAATGTGAGCGGTGCTGGGGTAACCACCCCGCCTCTGCCTGCTTCAAGAACAAACAGCAGCCCTTTCGGGGGGCGGGGGTTCTTCCACAACAATAACAGGGGTGCCCCCGGATCCACCCACCAGGGATCAGGTAACCGCCAGTAATTTGCACCTGGGTCTAGCCTCCTCCCCCATCAAACTTCAGCCCCTCAGAACTTTGCTGGAACAATATCCCGACCGAAAAGTGGCACAATACCTTTGGGAGGGGTTCTCCAAGGGGTTTAGAATCCCCATGGCTGCCCCCCCTAACACCGGGGACCCACAAAATCAAAAATCAGTTAGGGAAAGGCCAGAGACTGTCAAAAAAAAGATAGAGAAGGAAATCCGCGCAGGTAGGGTAGCAGGTCCTTTTGCAGAGCCCCCACTAGAAGGTCTTCACTTATACCCATTGGGCATCGTACCAAAAAAGTCCCCAGGGGAATTTCGCATGATCCACAACCTCTCCTACCCAAGGGGGGGCTCGATCAACGATTCGATTCCCCAGGAGCTTTGCACGGTGAAATACGCCTCCTTCGACCAAGCAGTAAAAATGATTCACAGATTTGGGCAGGGGGCACTCCTGGCAAAATGCGACATTGAGTCAGGGTTTCGTTTGCTTCCTGTCCATCCAGCGGACTTCCGTTGGTTAGGCTTCCGGTTTGGGGGGGGCGTATTTCATTGAGAAGGCGATGACCATGGGCTGCTCCGTGGCTTGCTCAGCCTTCGAGTGCTTCAGTACCTTTCTTGACTGGGCCCTACGCTTTAGGACAGGATCGTTGGGCGTTTCCCATTACCTCGATGATTTGGCAGGCGAGCTGGGGGTGCCATTGGCCTCCGAGAAAACGGAGGGTCCCGCTACTTCATTAGTTTATTTAGGCATCGAATTAGACACTGTGGCCCAAACCTCCAAACTACCCCGGGAAAAGCTGTTAAGCCTTAAGGAATTGATACAACAGCTACTGCCCCTCAAGAAGGTCACCTTAAGGCAAATTCAATCACTATTAGGCCACCTAAATTTCGCTTGTAGGGTAGTGGCACCAGGTAGACCTTTTTGTGGCCGGCTAGCCAGACTGTCAGCAGGTCTTAGGGCACCCCAGCATAGAGTGCGCCTCTCTAAGGAGGTCAAAGCAGACTTGGAAGTCTGGTTACAATTCCTCGAAAAATACAACGGTATTTCCTTGTGGCAAGATTCCATGGCACTCAATGCTGACTTCCAAGTCCAGTCAGATGCGGCAGGGTCCATGGGTTTCGGAGTCTATTTCAGGGGTCAATGGTGTGCAAGAAGTTGGCCTGAAGATTGGCAGGGCCAGCCCATTTCTCGGGACCTTACGTTCTTGGAATTCTTCCCTATCGTAGTGGCAGTTCATCTTTGGACAGAGCAGTTCCGCAATCATAGAGTTTGTTTCAACACAGATAACCAGGCTGTGGTAGCAGTCCTCTCCAGACAGTCCGCGTGCTCCCCCAGGGTCGGAAGCTTGTTACGGTCCTTCGTCCTCCTATGTCTCGAGCAGAACATATATTTCTCTGCCAAATTTGTACCCGGCATTAATAATGACATCACGGATGCTCTGTCTCGCCTTCAGATGGAGCGCTTCCGCTCGTTAGCGCCGGAGGCAGAGCAGCCATCGATGCCTTTCCTGGAGCATCTCTGGAGTCTTGGGAGCAAGAAGTGATGAAGGGAGTATTCGGCGCAGTCGCCCCTTCCACAATGAGATCTTACAAAAAAGCGTGGGCCAACATTTTAAAGTTCCGCATTAAATTACCCAGCGCGAGTCGGAACTGTCCCCTCTACGAGGGAGGTCCTTCAATATTTGGCACACTTGAAGGAACAGGGCAGGGCACCTAAAACTCTCAATATTCAGTCCGCAGGGATTTCATATTTTTGCAAAACCTTTTTCGCCACCGACCCGTGTGCTAAGTTTATAGTGCGCAAGACTTTAGAGGGGTGGTGCCGGCTCCAGCCCCCCAGCTCCGACAGGAGGAGGCCCATAACTTTTGATGTTCTGACCCAGATACATAAAAAATTACGTGCAATTTGTTGGTCAAAATACGAGGCTCGCCTATTTTCGGCAGCCTATTCCATAGCCTTCTTTGGTGCCCTCCACATAGGGGAAGTGGTCTGCGAGGTAGGGGTTGCCCACGGCCGGAGGGGCATCCTCCTAAGTGATCTGACCCTATCAACAAGCGAGCTCATAGTTCAAGTGCGGAGCTCTAAGACGGATCAGCAGGGCAGGGGGGCACTCTTGCGGTTACCAGCCGCACAAGGCAGTGGCTCCTGCCCGGTTAGGGATACAAGGCGTTTCCTCTACTTAAGACCCAGTGGCCCAGGCCCCTTCCTAATCCATGCTGATGGATCACCTTTGGCTAGACACCAGTTTACTCGAGTGATGCGCAAAGCTTTGGCTGCTTGTGGGCTGCCCGAGGCCGAATTCGCGGCCCACTCCTTCCGTATTGGTGTGGCAACTACCGCGGTGCACCTCGGTCTCTCCATGGAAAGGATAAAGGATCTGGTCCGGTGGAAGTCTAACGCATACAGGGCCTACTTAAGAAGGTAATTGTGAATAGTGGCATACACCTGACCTTGGTCTTTCTATTTATTTTCTTTTCAGAATTACAAAAGGTACACATTTGGTTGGTGGGCCACAGCATTGTGCACTGGGCCAAGAATCGGGCCATGACTACCGGGCTGGGGCCAAACTTAAATTTACCTGCGAATGTCGAGCTGTCATGGATGGCGCGAAGAGGGATGCGCTGGAGCGAATTCAAGCCAGCTGTGATGGCGAGAGCTGCCTTTGAGGGCCCCCCGGATGCTTTGGTTATTCAGTTGGGGGAAAACGACCTTGCATACCGCAAAGCTATTGACTTGAGATGGAATATATTTGACGATCTGGCTGATTTGATGGCGGTTTACCCAAACATTACGATATTGTGGTCCTCACTGCTTGAAAGGAGGACATGGAGGGATTGTGTGAGCCCGGTTGGGATAAATAAAGCAAGAAAGGTTTTGGAGCGGGCTGTGGAGCGTAGAGTGGCGGCTCTGGGCGGGGGCGTCATTGGCCACCCAAGCATCCAGTACAGCAACGAGGCCCTCTACAGAGGTGATGGCGTGCATCTCTCAGATGCGGCAAACGACATTTGGTTGGGGGACATCATGGCAGGGATTAGGAATTGGTTGCAGGGTTAAAGGTATTGGCGGCGAGCTTCACTCGGGTGGCGGTTAGGAATTGGCACGGGGAATTGTTATGCAAATGAAAGGGGGGAAGGAAGCGCCATCACCTTCCCCCAATGAAAGGGGTAGTCCGGTAGAGGACTCCGGGGGGCGTTGCCTTGTCCGAAACCTAGGGAAATAAGGGCCTCCGGCACGCCCCCGAGCGGTGACACCCGTGGGATCCTAGTTGGCGTACTTCAACAGGACCCCCACGGTTTGTGGACAACCCTTCCCGGTCTCCATGCCGGGTAGTCGATAGGAGCCAATGCCTAAAGCCAATACCTTTCAATTCTGTAATCAATAAAGTTGTGGCCTTTTTATGCCCATTAACCTAAAACATTGTGTCCAGTGTCTTCATTTCACATGGGGGGGGGGAGCCTTGCCACGCAATGAGTTCTGTTGAATCAGAAACCCCCTCATAACTGCTTTACTTGCGTCCCAGATTACTCTTTTTTCCACGGTAGTGTTCAAATTTATCTCAAAATAGTCTCTCAAGGTTTTTTGGGCCTTCTTAACAACCTCTTGATCTCTAAACAAGGTGTCATTCATCCTCCATCTGAAGGAACCAGTTGGTGTTAGTTTCATCTCCATTTTCACGGCATTATGGTCGGAGCACGTCTTAGGGCAGATCTCTACCTTTCGAGTCTTAGGTGCCAGTCCTCTAGTTATCCAGATTTGGTCAATTCTTGTCCAAGTCTTTTGGGCTTCAGAAAAGAAGGTTCCCTCTCTACCCAAGGGATTCCTAATTCTCCAAATATCAATCAAATCCATATTGTCAGTCAATTCAAAAAAAGGTTTTGGTAGTCTACCATCCTTAGTGACTACCTGTCTCTGCGACTTATCCATGTTTGTCGATACCACTCCATTCATATCTCCCATCAAAATAATGTTGTAGTCCATATAGTCCAACAAAGTCTCATGCAACTTCTTATAGAATTCAGATTTCCCCTCATTCGGTGCATATACTCCTGCTATCAGAAATTTTTCTCCTTGTGTTTGAATTTCAACTGCTATAAATCTTCCTTGATCATCTTTAAAAACAAATTTCGGTGATAGGCTCTCTTTTGCATAGATAACTACTCCTCGCTTTTTAACCTTGTCCGATGAAATAAATTCTTGGCCCAGTCTCTTATTGATCAATATTTTCCTATGTAGCCTTATCACATGTGTTTCCTGTAGGCAAATTAAGTCCAATTGTTCCTTTTTCAATAAATAAAAAACTTTCTTCCTTTTCTCCGGGGAATTAAGTCCATGAATGTTCCAGCTTAATAGTTGCAGAGACATGGTGTATTTGAATTATTTTCCTCCAACTGCTCCCAGTAACTCCTCTTGTTCTGACGGTGGTATCACTTTCTGTAACTTGTCCAATCCTAAGGGTGGTGGTACTTTGTCTAATGTTCCTGGTCGTAAGGCCCTTGGATCTTCTTCCACTCCTTTTTGCAGGTCTTCTTCGTGATCTCTCAGAAATTTTTCTTTCTCCTCCACTGATCTTATTTTAAACTTTTTACCTTTAAAGGTAAAAGATAGGCCTTGGGGGAATTCCCACCTAAAGATGGTTCTATTACCTTTCAACAGTGTCACCAAATCTCCGTAGTTAGACCTAAGGTCCAGCAACTATTTCGGAATATCCTTAAATATCTCCACTCTTGATTCGTGTATTGTCAGAGTATTCTGGTAATGCAGGCTCAATATTTTATCTCTCTCCTCTTTTGATCGAAGGGTGATCAAACAGTCTCTCACCCTGTTCTTTCTCCCTCCTCTTCCAAGTCTAAAAGCTTTTACTATCTTAAAGTCTTGCTTGTCATCCAGTTTCAAAAAGCCTGCAAATTCCTGTGTCAAAAAGTCACTTAGGTTATCTTTCTCAAGTTCAGGTACCGCCCTGACTCTCAAATTGGTCTGTTTCTCCTTCAATTCAATCGTAGACAAAAGTGCCTGGTGGGTCCCAAGCTGTGACTGGTGGTCTCCAAGCTGTTTACATATCGGTGTTATCTTTTCCTCTACAGCGGCTGCTTTTTCTTTTGCTTCCTCAGCTGTCTTTTGATTTGATGCAGATTCTTGCAGCAATTTTTCAATAGATTCTGTATTTGAATTTACCTTCTGCCCCAAATTGTTAATGCTTATGGTGTTCTGGCCAATTTTATTTGTCGCCTCAGTAACTTGTTTACTTAATTTATCTAAGGTTTCACATATTTTGCTTAAAACTGAAGTGAATCCTTCTTCCGATGTCATACCTTTTACCCCCGCCTGTGCCGGGTCTTCCCCTTGTGGAACAGAAGGGCCAGATGCAGATGCTCTGCGCTGTTGCAGTGCTGCGCTGGTCTGTTGGATTCTAACTTTGCCCGATCTTGTTGTCCTTTCCTCCATAACACTTTATCAACGAGTCAAGGTCGCTCCCACAGTCGAACTTGTTTTGTAGTTAGAAGTGGAAAATTCCCCAGCCAATTGTAACAATTTCAGTGAGCCTCTAGGGGGACACAATAACAGTCAGAAATAGTGCAATAAAGTAACTTCACAGCTCTTCAAGAGGCCCCCTACAAGAAAGTTAATACCAATTTCTAGTCCAAAGTGTCTCACATGCAGAGTTAGCTGTCCAAAAAGTTACATTGTCCATAAATAGTGCGGTTCTCAGAACGACTGTTCTATTTGTCTTGGCAATCCGATCCCAGGGATTGAGTGGTGGCCTTATATCCCTCCTTGTTTCCTTCCTCTCTTATTTTTTACAAGCAGAAAATACTTTCCCTTCTTCCCTCCCCTCTGAATTCAGGGAGGGAGTTCTTTATTTTTTGACGTTTGGGCTTGAGACTTTTAACGCACCTCTCCCGGTCTTAGCTTAGTCAGTCTTTGCTTTAATCTATATACAAAACGGAAGGTGGACTTCCTGTTTACACCTTGCCGCTTCGGTGCCAAATTAGTCCATATTTTTCTTTTAACTTCAGATCTTAAAGCTTGACCTACTCACGGGTTGTTGTTTAATAGCCGAATTGTCCCAGGTCAGCGCTCTCCGGCAACAGCTGCGCGGCTTCACTCCACGGACATAGCGATCGACTCTCAGCACCGCGTCAAACCCCCGTTTTGCTCCGGAGCCCCTTGCAGGGTTCCCTTTTGCCTCCCGGGCAAAAAGCCAGCTTAGTCATTGTGTATCATCATCTGGAAGCCTTTTTTTGATCTTTCGGCTAAAATAGTTGCATATAATTTATAATCGTTATTTAGAAGTGCGATAGGCCTATAGTTGTTAATAAGTAGATTGTCTGTTCCCTGTTTTGGAATTAATGCAATAAGGCTGTCTTTCCAAGAATCCGGCATGGTTCCGTCTTTTAAGATGTTGTTCATGATACTTCTTAATGGGTCAGACAGGTAGTCCTCCATTTTTTTATCATATATTGCCGGTAGGCCGTCTGGCCCTGGTGGCTTTCCTATCTTTGCTTCCTTAATTGCTCTTTGCATTTCGTACGATGTAATAGGGGCATTCAACAGTTCTTTTTGTTCTTTAGTAAGTTTCGGAAGACAGTTCTGTTCTAAATGTTCTCTAAGTTCTTCTGTTGTTTCATTTCCTTCCTTATAGATTTCTCTAAAGAATTCGAGAAATCGTTTCTCTATTTCTTTAGGGTTGTTTATTATTTTGCCTTTGCACTTAACTCTATTTATAAGCCTTTCTGCCTCTCTCTTCTTTAATTGCCATGCTAATAACCAGGCTCAGGTTCTGTTTCAGGCTGTGTCTCTGTTTCAGGCTCTGGCACTGTATCGAACACTGTTGCAGACTCAGGCTGTGGCACTATGGCTGTAGCTGTGGCTCTGGTTCTGTTTCAAGCTCTGGCACTGTATCAAGCACTGTTTCAGGCTCAGGCTCCTGCTCTTTATTAGGCTTTGTGTCAGTCTTTGGCTCTAGCACTTATTCTAGCTCTATTTCAGGCTCGGCCTGTGTCTCAGCCTTTGTCTCTGTTTCACGCTGTTTCTCTGTTTCAGGCTCCGACGCTGTTTCAAGCCCTGTATCTGCCTCTGCCTCTGTTTCAGGCTCTGGCACTCTATCAAGCACTATTTCTGGCTCTGGCTCTCTTTCAGGCTCTGGTTCTGAATTAGGGTTTTGTTCTGGCTCTGGCTGTGTCTCTGGATCTGGCTGTGTCTCTGCTTCAGGCTCCTATGCTGTATCAAGCACTGTATCAGGCTCTGCCTCTCCCTCTGCCCCTGGCTACGTTTAAGCGTCGGGCTCAGTTTCAGACAGTGTCTCTGTTTCAGGATCCAGCACTCTATCAAGCACTATTTCAGACTCAGGCTGTGGATCTCGGCTGTGGCTCTAGGCTCCGTCTGTGGCTCTGTCTGTGGCTCTGTCTCTCTTTCAGGGTCTGCTTCTGAATGAAGATCTGGTTCTGACTCTAATTCAGGGTCTCATGATGGCTCTTCCTCTGCCTCTGACCCAGCTATGTTTCAGGGTCTGGCTCTCTTTCCGGCTCTGGTTCTGAATTAGGGTTTTCTTCTGGCTCTGGCTGTGTCTCTGGCTCTGGCTCCAGCTCCAGCCCCGGCACTGTATCAAGTACTCCTGCAGACTCAGGCTGTGGCTCTAGGCTGTGGCTGCAGCTATGTTTTGCGCTCCGGCCCTGTATCAAGCCCTATTTCTGGCTCTGGCTCTGGCTCTGGCTCTGGCTCTGGCTCTGGCTCTGGCTCTGGCTCTGGCTCTGGCTCTGGCTCTGGCTCTGGCTCTGGCTCTGGCTCTGGCTCTGGCTCTGGCTCTGGCTCTGGCTCTGGCTCTGGCTTTCTTTCAGCTCTGGCTCTGGCTCTGATTCATGGTCTCACTCTGACTCTGATTCAGGGTCTCGCTCTGGCTCTGGCTCTGGCACTCTATCAAGGACTGTTTCAGACTGTGGCTGTGGCTCTGCCTCTGTTTCAGGCTCAGGCTATGTTTGAGGCTGTGTCTCTGTTTCAGGCTCCGGCACGGTATCAAGTACTGTTGCAGACTCAGGCTGTGGCTCTAGGCTGTGGCTGTGGCTGTTGCTGTTGCTCTGGTTTGGGCTGTGGCTCTTTTTCAGGCTCTGGTTCTGAATGAGGGCTTGGTTATGGCACTGATTCAGAGTCTCGCTCTGTCTCTGGCTGTGTCTCTCTTGCACCTCAAACGGTGGTTTGTTGTTGTTATTTTCTTTCTGGGGTGGGACAAATGTTTAGTTGGGGCGGGGATTATTTTAAGTTTAGCATAATTGTTTCTTGCTTTGTTTTTCTTTTACTATTTTTTAGGTTTTTAGGAATGGCATCAAGAGAGTTCTGAGGTATTTGCAGGAAACCAAAGACTTTTGTCTTAGGTTGCCGGCACAAGGAGAAGTCAAACTGACTTGTCTTGTGGACTCGGATTGGGCTAATCTTGAGGATCGCAAGTCTGTGTCTGGCCTAGTGGTGAAGTTTGGGAACTCAGTAGTTGGATGGAGGTCTAAGAAGCAAAGTCTTATAGCGCTCTCATCCACTGAGGCTGAGTTTAGTGCTCTTTCAGAGGTGTGCAGAGAAGTAGAGTTCTATGCTTGCTTAGTGCAGGAACTCTGCGAAGTGGATTGTCTGCCGATACGTGTTTTCGAGGACAATCAACCATGCCTGCGTTTGGCAGAGTCAGGTCAGTTCAAGGCTAGAACTAAACACCTAGACATTCGCTTTCGGAATGTGTGCCAGAGCGTTCAGGAGGATCTTAGTTGCGCTGAAGTATTGTCCCTCTGCCAAGAACCTAGCTGATGGGTTCACGAAGCCACTCACCTTCCAAAGACATGGGGAGTTTTGCGAAGGTCTGGGTTTGGGACGACCAAGGGTCGATTCTCCCCCCAGGCGCGAGGCAAGAGGGGGTGTTGGGTGTAGTGAAGGGTTAACCTTCTGTGCCTCAAGCCTGAGAGGAGGCGCTTACAAGGGAAGTAAGCCAGGACGTGGCGAAAGCAGCTTGGAATGCTGTGATCTGAGTGGGAACCGAAAGCAGTTCAGCCGCTGCACTGAGAGAGAAGGATGCAGAGAAAATGCAGCTTGAATCTGATGGTCTTTATGAATTGTAAACACACTATATTTGAGCAAATAAAGGGATAGTAGGACAGAAGAAACGTGTGGGACTTGTTTACTGCTCTCTCGACACATGCCGTTGTGAACTTCTGCTAATTGCTTTACGATCTACAGAGGCTCCCAGGGGAAGCGTGGCTGGGCGCCGAACAATAAAGCAATAAATCTACCGAACATGGCTCTCTATCGACTTCTGGGGTGGCGCCACCGGCAATGGCGGACTCCTCTGAAACGGAGGGAAAAACTCCGCTCGAAACGGGTCTGTCCCGCTACGGCGAAGCGGGGACCCTTTAGAAATCACAGGCGGACGAAGCCTGTGACCTTGGGACTCGGCGGGCACCCTTAGCGCCCCCCCAACCCGCAAAGGGGCCCAATAACGGGCTCCGAAGCGAAGAAGGGGGGAGAGGCGCGGTGCTGAGAGTCTACCGCTATTTCCGTGGAGCGAAGCCGCACAGCCGCTGCCGGAGAGCGCTGCCTTCTTCTTGGACAATTTGGATTCTAAAAACAACCACCGTGAGTACCTAAACTAGGGGAAATCGAACCACAATTGAAGGAACTGGGAAAAGAAAGGAATTGGACTAAAAAATGCATTACAATTCGGTACTGAAACGGGAAGGTCTAACAGGAAGTCAACCTTCCTTTTTTTGTAATTTGAACAAAGCAAAGACAAAGTAAACTAGAGTTTTGAAAATCATTTTAAAGGAGTGGATTTCATCATCTAAAATAGGTGACCCCCCCCCCCACTTCGGCAGCAGAAGGAGAAGGGGGTGCTTTCTTTGGACTGTTGTATCCTGCAGAAGTAAGTTTAAAACAAAGTAATTTTCCACCGTCCTGACCCAGGGAGCGGGGTGTCAGGACTGACGTTTGAAGCTCATTGACCAGGACAGAAGCTGTTTGACAGATAGTTAAAAGAAGGAAAAAAAGCTGCGATTCCACTGTTTCTTTTTGCAACTTAAAAATAACAACGATTGACAAAGTATCTAAAAGTAAAAGAAACTTTGGGGCTGGATTTGTAACAGAAGTTTTCCCTCTAGGGGGAGATAGTGAAACTGTAACTAGGGATTTTCCAGCCATTACAGTATAACCTGTGGGAATTGAATGGTGACCTTGAAGGACAATGTACTCAGAAATGTTGTTGTGCGCTTTTCTCAAAACAAATGCTCTACTGGAGGAATTCCATGAGGGAATGAATTTGATGACTGACTTGGTTGGGAATCTTAAGCAGACTGTGGGAAATCTTGGACAGGCAGTAGAAAAAAGTATGGAGTTTACACAGGATGTATACCAAGATTGTGCCTTGTTAGAACAGATGAAAGAAGAGGATTCTGCTGAACCTTGGGAGTCAGAAATGGAGCCACAGACGGAGGTTGCGGCCCTGCAGGAACATGAATCTTTGGAATTGGCAACTGGCTTTCAAAAAAATCAGACTCGGAAAGAAGAAGTTTGGATTGGACTGGAAATGGGGGGTTGGATTGACCCCCCTGAGCAGGGACATATGGACTTTCCGAGTCTGGTAGTGGACTGTGAGAGGCTTGGAGATATGGGGATTCCAAAGTCTGGAGGGGCTTTGAAACATGCTTTTAAGTACTACATGGAGCTCAGTTTGGACTTTGGAAAAGGGACCTTTTGGTTGGAAGGAGGCAAAAGCATTATTAAATTGGAGATCACACGAGTGAAAAGAAAATATGAAGAAAAACAGTGGAAGGGACGTGGAAGAGATTTAAGAGCCTCGGATATAAGATCACCAGGTTAATGTGCCAGTTTAATGGGATAAATGGACTGACAAACCCGGGACCTGGGGGATGGGACGTTGGATGATGATTTTCTTTTTCTTTTTTTTTCTTTTTTACTATTAGGATTATCCTACATAATTGATGAATACTAGATGGATGTATGAAATGAAACTGCTTGGCTCTGGTATAAAAGTTTAAGGGATTAGGAAAGAATATATATATATATATATATTTGCTTTCGTAGATTTTCACGGGTACAGGAATGCAGGTTTTGGTGTCTTCGGGTGTCTTCCCGTGTAAGAGTTGGGGTGTCTAGGCGACGTTTCGACGAGGTCTCACTCGTCATCTTCAGGCTGGTGCTTTCGGCTTCTTGTTACTGGAACAGAGCAGGATCTCAGTGTTTGAGTTCCTATAAATACTGTTGAGGGGGTGTGGTGTATAGCCTCCAACGTTCTGGGCAGAGAGGAAGTTCCCAGGTTAGTGTGCCTTTTCTTCTTTTGTTCTTTAATTACTTGAGGGATATCTTGAGTGATTTCTTGAGTGATATTCTGAGTACCACTTAGGTGGGTCATTAAGTGTGGATTAGTTGCTAAAGCTTTCGTGTCTTGACCTCTTGAGCTTGTGAAGAGTTTTTCTGAGAAGATGGCTGTACTGCACTTAGTTGTGCTCTGGCTTGGCTTCGTGTATAGGGGCGAGCTGTGGTTTTGTGCCCTGTGCCAGCCAGATCTGTGTAGGGATTGCAGGGGGGTGCAGCATCCGGAGGTGCCACTATGGTTTGGCTACTGGATGGAGTCTGTAATTTATCTGTGGAGAGGGTCTGGGTTTGGGTCTGGTGTGGTTGATTGGTGATGGCGTTCTGTGTGCCTCTGGTTCTGGTGTCGGTTTTTGTGGGGAGGGCTAATTTCCAGATGTCTGGCAGGCGGGACGTGTCGTCACGCTTGTTCATGTTGTGAGGGTGTTTCTCTATCTCGATGGCTTCCATGATTATTCTCTTGTGGTGATGTTCCATGTTAAAGAGCAATTTGGAATCTGCAAAATTAATTTCGTGTCCTGTTTCTTTCCATCTAAAGGAGCCGGTTGTAGTTAGTCTCATTTCCATCTTTACTGCGTTATGGTCGGAGCAGGTTTTTGGGCAGATTTCCACCTTTCTAGTCTTAGGTGCCAGTCCTCTAGTTATCCAGATTTGGTCGATTCTTGTCCATGTCATTTTGGCTTCAGAGAAGAATGTCCCCTCTCTTCCCAAGGGGTTCTTTGTCCTCCAAATGTCCACCAAGTCCATATTGTCAGTTAGTTCAAAAAAGGTTTTTGGCAGTCTGCCCTCTTTTGTTATACTTTGATTTTGGGCTTTGTCCATGTTCGTAGACACCACCCCATTCATATCTCCCATCATAATGATGTTGTTATAGTCCATAAAGTCCAACATTGCCTCATGCAGCTTCTTGTAAAATTCCGATTTCCCCTCATTCGGTGCGTAAATTCCCAAAATTAAAAATTTTCCCCCTTGTGTTTGCACTTCAATTGCCAAAATTCTTCCTTGCTCATCTTTAAAAAGGAATTTTGGTGACAGGCTCTCCTTTGCATATATCACAACTCCTCTCTTCTTCACTCGGTCCGATGAAATAAATTCTTGACCTAGTCTCTTATTAATTAACACTTTTCTGTGGAGCCTGATCACATGTGTTTCCTGCAGACAGATAATATCTAATTGTTCCTTTATTAATAAATGAAAGATCTTCCTCCTTTTTTCCGGGGAATTACAGCCGTTAATATTCCAACTTAAAAGCTGCAGAGACATCCTGGACAGTTCTATTCTCCCTTTTGTGGTGGTGTCTCTTTCTCCTGGTCTTCAGGCCCCGAAGGTGTAGGTAACAATTTTGGTAGCACAGAACCTGAGGCTCCCAGTTCTTCTACAGTCCCTTTCTGAAGGTCTTCTCCGTGATCACTCAAAAACTTTTCCTTATCTTCAGCTGTTTTGATTTTCACTTTCTTCCCTCTAAAGGTAAAAGATAGTCCCTGGGGGAATTCCCACCTAAAAGCGATTGTGTTGCTTCTCAGCAATTTAACAAGGTCTGCGTAGCAAGATCTAAGTTCCAGTAGATGTTTCGGAATATCTTTGTAGATTTCCACTCTCAAATCCTGAATTTCAAGTGATTTTTGGAAATGTGCACTCAGTATTTTATCTCTTTCCTCCTTCGTTCTCAAAGAAATCAGGCAGTCTCTGGGCCTGCCCTTCTTCACTACTTTTCCAAGTCTGAATGCACTTACAATTTTAAAATCTTTATCTTCTTCCAAAGGCCAAAATTTTGTAAATTCTTTTGTCAAGTAATCAATTAAGTCCCCTTTTTCAAGTTCTGGGGCTGACCTCAATCTCAAATTATTCTCCTTGCTTCGTAATTCTATCATAGACAGATAGGCCTGATGTTCACCAATCTGCTTGCACATGGGTTTAACTTCCTCTTGTACGGCCTCTGCTTTCTGTTTAGCCTCCTCATCTATTTTACGATTTTCTGTGGTAGCTTCAAATAACTTCCCAATTGATTGTGCGTTTAAAGCCACTTGTTGGGTTAGATTGTTAACACTAGCTGTGTTTTGATCAATTTTGGAAGATTGTTCAGATACTTGCCTGCTTAGGCCTTCCAATTTTTCAAAATTTTTATCAAGTACTGAGGGGGAATCCCCTCCTGCAGCCATTCCTTCTGGCCTGGCTTGCTCTAATTCTTCCTCTTTCCTTTCTTAGGAAAGAATATAATGGTTAAGAGAAGTTATTAAAAATAAGATTTAGGTTAAGGTTTTTATAGGACAATGAGGAGAATAGAGTAAGGTAATGTAATGAAAGATTGGAATAGGGTAAAAACTTGATGGTAAGGATTTGCTGAACTAACAAATTGAACTGGAATACAAAAAAGGGAGGTATGAGGAGGTCTGGGAAAATAAGTGTATGGAAGATATGTTATGAAAATTAATGTGTTTTTAACTGTTTTAATTTTGTATGTTTTTCTTTTTTGTAATTTCTTTTTATTTTTCATTTTTCTTGTTATAATTTGGAAAACTCTAATAAAATATCTTTTTTAAAAAAAGAACATGGCTCTCTATCAAGGGCTGTTTCAGACTCAGGCTGTGGCTATGGCTGTTGCTCTGGTTCTGGCTCTGGCTCTTTCTCAGGCTCTGGTTCTTAATGAGGGCTTGGTTATGGCACTGATTCAGGGTCTCGCTCTGTCTCTGGCTGTGTCTCTGTTGCAACTCAAACGGTGGTTTGTTGTTGTTGTTGTTGTTGTTGTTGTTGTTATTTTCTTTCTGGGGTGGGACAAATGTTTAGTTGGGGCGGGGATTATTTTAAGTTTAGCATAATTGTTTCTTGCTTTGTTTTTCTTTTACTATTTTTTAAGGTTATTGTATAGTTTGTATTTTGCTTTTTAAGGGGATAGGGTCAGGGCTGCCTGGGAGGGGGCCTCAGCCAACAGAATGGCTGGGACAGGTTCCCTACGGGGGGATGTATTGGAACACCCAATCTCTGTTATCGCGGGTGGGAGGAGCAGTTGCGCTAAGACCAGACCACGTCTTTTGGGGAAAATTAATCCTGCGTCCAGTCAGGCTTCCCCTGCGCAACTCTGTTCGGGAGCTGACCTGGCAGGAAGAGCAGAGTAGCAGCGGTCCTGCGTCCATGTGAGATAAGGGATAAATCACGTCTGGAGACAGTTCGGTTCTTATCTCTAGAAGCTTTTATTTACAAGCAGTAAATCTATCAGAAACTTCCGACATTCTCTGTGCTCCAAAAGCACACACGCAGCCTCTGAGCTGAGCTGCGTCTTAGGCAGAAGCGAAAGCAAGTCTGAACAGTGACACAGACTGTGACACACTTCTCTGCGACAAGCTCCTGTTAGATATAGGACACCAAGGAGTTTTAACCCTGTCAGTTCCAAACTCCACACCCCCTCTTGTCCTGCATCTGGGGACAATAGCCAACAATGCTTTCCCCATACACAGACCCTCACAGAACTCCTCGTGCTTCTGGAAGGTTAATGGTTTTGTGAAACCATCAGCGAGGTTCTTGGTTGAGGGACAGTATTTCAGAACAACTAGCCCCTCATGAACACTCTGACATACATTCCGGAAACGTATGTCCAAATGTTTGGTCCTCGCCTTGAATTGCCCCGTCTCGGCCAATTTGAGGCACGGTTGATTGTCTTCATGCACCATAATGGGTAGACAATTCCCTCCAAAGATTTCCTCAACCAAACACACATAGAACTCCAGCTCTCTGCAAACCTCTGATAGCGCACTGAACTCAGCTTCAGTAGACGAAAGCGCTATGAGACTTTGTTTCTGGGACCTCCACCCAATCACTTAGTCCCCAAACTTCACCACTAGGCCTGACACTGATTTGCGATCCTGAAGGTTAGCCCAGTCCGAATCTACCCACGCGGTCAGCTTGACACCACCCTTAGCTGACATCTTGAGGCAAAAATCTTTGGTATTTTGCAGGTAACGAAGCACCCGTTTAATACCATTCCAGGCCTGCACACTAGGACTTGAAGCCTCTCTACTGAGCAGATTGACAGCAAACGCTATGTCTGGTCTGCTCCACTGTGACAGATACAACAGACTACCCAGAGCTGATTGAAAGAGTTCAGTATTTTCGAACACAACGCGTTCTACTTGCTGACACTCCTTCACGTATCCAGCCTCCATGGGTGACTTGGCACCTGCACAATCAGACATCCTGAACTTCTCCAGCAACTGTTCGATCTTACCTTTCTGGCGAAGCAAAAAGCTTCCATCACTTACTCTTGTGATCTCTAAGCCTAAATACGACTTGACGTCTCCAAGCTGCTTGAGCTTGAACCGCTTTCCAAGCTCCTTAGCAAATTTCTCCACTTGTTTACTTGTCTGTGCCATGATCAAGATATCATCAACAAACACCTGAATCACTTGCTGTTTCAAGCCTGAATCTCTAATGTAAAGACAACTGTCTGCAAGAGATCTCTTAAAACCTAGCTCCTCTAAGGCTTCATGTAGACACATATTCCAATTCCTGGCAGATTGGCGTAATCCATAGATGGATTTGTGCAACCGCCACACGACGCCTGGCTCACTGACTTCAAACCCTGGGGGAGGAAGCATGTACAACTCCTCCTGGAGATCTGAGTTCAGGTAGGCGACATCTACATCAAAATGGTTCACCTTCCAACCTCTCTGTGCTGCTATTGCCAAAAGCGTTCTCAGAGTCTCGGCCCTTGAGGTCGGCGAATAGACCTCTGTGAAGTGAACACCCTTCCTCTGTGTGAATCCTCGGGCCACTAACTTCGCTTTATACTGTGGTTCTCCAGCTTCTGTGGGTTTAAGTCGGTAAACCCACCTGCAACTCACGGCTTGCTTGTTAGCCGGCAGCTGAGTGAGTGAGAACACACCAAGAGACTCCATTGAGTTCATCTCCTTCTGCATCGCCTCACGCCATTTTCTGGCTTCGTCCTGAGGCAACTTCTGAATATCCTCAAAGGATTCAGGTTCACATCTAGCCACACCAACCCAGACACTAGTGGCTTCATACCTTTCCGGTGGCTTACCCTTGGTTGACCTTGCTGACCTCCTCAGCGTGAACTCTGGAACTGCGCCTGATTCACTTGGCCCAGCTACACCATCCTCTGTGTCAGAAACTTTCCCCTCTGACCTGCTGCGCCTTTTTGGCCGCACAGCTGGGTCTGCTGGCGAGGATGGCTCACTCCTTGGCTCAGACTTGACAGAGACCTGAGGAGGGATCATGGGACTCCCTTTTGGAGAGGTTCGGAACCTCTGCCTTGGAGATCCCGGCTCTGGACTCTGTGGCTGTGGACTGTCCACCTCAGCAACAGGTTCAGCTTCATCCTCCTCCTCTTCCCCATCTGAGTCTAACAGAACATCCGAGTTCCCGTGAAGACGTTTCCACCCACTCTGCTCGCAAAACTCAGCACTGCCGCTAATAAGCAGCTTAGACTGGTTGCCAGTAGGGTATGCGAAACGCCACGCCTTTGAACCCGGCTCATAGCCTACAAAGATCATCTTCCTAGATCTTGGCTCACCCTTTCTGCGCATGGCCTTTGGAATGAGGACCCAAGCCTCACAGCCAAACACTCGCAGGAAATCCACTTTCGGTTTCTTCTGATGCAACAAGAAATATGGTGTGTTGCCTACACTGGAATTGTACACCCTATTCTGCAGAAAACATGCTGCCTTATAACTCTCAGCCCAAAAACGCTGTGGCAAACCCGAGTCTGCCAACATAGCATTCGCTGCTTCCTGTAGCGTGCGAAGCTTTCTCTCTGCAACTCCGTTCTGTTGCGGAGAGTAGGGGGCAGTCAACTGATGACTGATACCTTTCTGCCTGAAGAACGATTGCAGCGTAGAACCCGTAAACTCCCCCCCCCCCGCGATCAGATTGAAAGGAAATCACCCTGGTAGAGAACCGCAGCTCTACCGCTGTGATCCAATCCCTGATCAGTGCAGCTGCTTCTGACTTTTGTTGAAGCGAGAAAACCCAAGAATGCCTTGAAAAATCATCAATCAGAACCAGAACCCATTTAGACCCAGGTAAAGAAGGTGTTGGCATGGGTCCTGATAAATCTGCATGCACAAGTTCAAAGGGTTTGCTGGTCCTCCTCTCTGACCTGGGGTATGTGCATGTTGTGACCTTTGATTGCTTACAGGCTTGACAATCTAAGTATCTATCACATGCTTTGAACCCACATCCAATTGTGTTCTCTGCGGCCCTTTTTACATACGACCACCCTGCATGTCCGAAGCGTCTATGCCAGAGGTGTAAACAATCATGGTGTGGTGGGTGGGACATTTGCACACTGCACTTGAGCGTCTTCACTGGACTTTCCACTAGCCCCATTTCCCACCAGCCCCATTTTCCCACCAGTCCCATTATCAATAGGCATCTGCACCAGAAAGAGCCTGTCTTTTCTCTCAACACTGTAGATCTTCTTCCCATTCCTGTAGAAGGAACACAGATTGTTAGAGAACAGAACATCAAAACCATCAGCCATAAGAGCTGATACACTTAAAAGAGAATGTGCAAGCTCAGGAACCACAAAAGCTTGCACCTCATGATCTATAAAGGGACAGTATAAAAAACCAGTTTTAGTTAGCTGTCTCTGAGATCCATCTGCTAATGTGACGTAGCGTCCAGTTTTAACTGTCTTGCAGTTCCTCAGGAGCCCTCTGGAGGTCACGAGGCAATGTGAAGCTCCCGTATCGAAAACAAGAGATAAAGTGTCTCTCTGGCTGTTTTCCACAGTTGCCAAGGCCTTGCTCGCACTCCCACCGGTTGCCATGGCCACAGCCTCCCCCCGACCAAGGCTTTTGCCTTTTCTCAGAGACACCATCGCAGCTGTGAGGTGATAAGACGCCTTGTCTTTGTTTTTCTCCTGGCCTGCTGCTTTCCCACGTTTCTGCTGGGAACCGGCCCTGGAACCGCCGCTTATCTGCTTTGTTGACATTCCACGCCGGCCGGTGTCCTTGCCTTCCTGGGCCTCTACAGAACAATGCCCTTCGCTGTTGGACTTCGCCTCAGAGCACAAACAACTCTTGGAGACTTTGGCTTTCCCAGAGCTCTTGGATCGGCCTGCACCCCCACTCCTGGGTGCCCAGCTGCCTGAGGAACGGTCTGCAACTGCCTTCCTCTTCCCAGCTTTCAGCCTCTCTCCAGGACCATCACACAGACGTGTTGAAGCATAGAAACAGCTTCCCGGAACAGTCCCAGCCCCCTCTGGGCTTAGTGCTCTCTCTGGGCATCTCTTAGCCCCCTCTGGTCTGGCTCCCACTGCGGCCTGACATGCCGTCTTCAGTGCCTGCCACGCGACCCAGGGCTTCTTCCCTTGGAGCTTTGGCAACAGCCAAGCATCAACGCTGGCCCTTAAAATGGCTAGCACCCTTTGCTCTCTCTCCAGAGCATCAGCCACGTCTGCCTCACAAGCATGCACTGCTCCTGCAGACCTCTCACTGGGCTGGGCAAAAACTGGACCGGCTTGTGTACACTCCCACAGCTTCTTTTCTGCCAGCCAGTAGTACATGCGCTTACTCCAGGCTTCCCAATTGGCCCCATTCAGTCTTTCGAAGGGGATATTAAAGCTCTCATGGCCCTGCTGTGCGTGAGCAGCAGCCATCTTCCACCCACCGGGGCTTCAAGCATACTCACGCGTTTGCCAGCAATCTGGACCTCCGAAGCAGCCGTCTTCCTTGGCTTTTGGCTCCGCTCTCCAGCATTCCCCACTGCCCTTCCTGGCAGGAGCTCTCAGCAACGCAACGCTGGCAGTCTTCCTCCCTTCTCACACTTGTCAGGAGACGCGTAACTTCCATAACCTTTGGGAAAATTAATCCTGCGTCCAGTCAGGCTTCCCCTGCGCAACTCTGTTTGGGAGCTGACCTGGCAGGAAGAGCAGAGTAGCAGCGGTCCTGCGTCCGTGTGAGATAAGGGATAAATCACGTCAGGAGACAGTTCGGTTCTTATCTCTAGAAGCGTTTATTTACAAGCCGTAAATCCATCAGAAACTTCCGACATTCTCTGTGCTCCAAAAGCACACACGCAGCCTCTGAGCTGAGCTGCGTCTTACGCAGAAGCGAAAGCAAGTCTGAACAGTGACACAGACTGTGACGCACTTCTCTGCGACAAGCTCCTCCCAGATACAGGACACCACGGAGTTTTAACCCTGTCAGTTCCAAACTCCACATTCTTTACCGAAGATCTGGTTCTGACTCTGATTCTGATTCTCTGATTCTGGCTCTCTATCAAGGGCTGTTTCAGACTCAGGCTGTGGTTGTGGCTGTTGCTCTGGTTCTGGTTCTGGCTCTTTCTCAGGCTCTGGTTCTGAATGAGGGCTTGGTTCTGGCACTGATTCAGGGTCTCACTCTGGCTCTGGCTCTGGCTCTGGCACTCTATCAAGGACTGTTTCAGACTTAGGCTGTGGCTGTGGCTGTGGCTGTGGCTCTGTTTCCATTCTTACAATGGAATGTACACAAAACAATAATCCTTTCTATATAAATTTTCCAATACATTCTGAAAACATAATAAATCCTTAATTGTTGTCCACCTCCTTTTAGTTCCTTTATCACTCGAACGCTAGCACGGAGTCAAAACTATTATTGTATTTTTGAACATATCTTGTATAACCATCCCATTTTTCTGCAAATTTTTGCTTTGAGATTCCTCTGAGTTTCCTAGTCAATTGAGCCGTCTCCACCAATTCCTGTAATTTGATTTGCCAATCTGTTATTTTTGGAGCCTCGTGATCTTTCCATCCCTTGGCCACAAGTATACGAGCTGCTGCGGTTGCATACAAGAATACCTCTCTTAGATTTTTTGGGGATCTCTTTATCTAAAATACTTCACAGAAATGCCTCCGGTTTTTTTTGTAAAAGTTATCCCCATCATCTTTTTTAATTCATGGTATATTCCCCCCCCCAAAAAAAAATCTTAATCTTTTCACACGTCCACCACATGTGGCTCATGTCACCGTTATTTCCTCCACATCTCCAACAAGCATTCGCCAAATTTTTATACATTCTTGATCATCTGGAAGGAGTGAGGTACCACCTATGAGCCATTTTCATCATGTTCTCTCTTATATTATAGCTGGCTGTAAATTTCAAATTTACATTCCATCAGTGGACGGCCCACATCTTGGGCCCACTTTATCATTGAAGCCTTAACCTCCTCATTCATTACTTTTTAGTCTAAAAGAAGTCTATACATTTTTGCGATTATTTTGGTTTTATTATTCAGTAGTTCTCTTTCAAAGCTTGAAGGCTCCTTTTCAAAACCTATCTGCTTATCCTGTCTGAACACTTCATTCACCTCGAAGTAATCTAGCCAACTAGAAAAGTGATCTTTTATTTTCTCATAACTTATCAATATTAGCTGACCCTCCTCCTCCCCCCTTAATATTGTGTTATACGTTATCCAGTTCTCTTTGATGTTGTTGCTTTTTTTAACAGCGATTGCTTCTAGTGGAGAGTTCTATCTTGGGGTTTTCTGTTCCAAATATCTTTTGTATTTTGCCCATACCTTATATATAGCATTTCTTATTATATGATTTGAAAAACTCCTATGCGTCTTTATTTTCCCATAATTAAGATAGCCATGCCACCCAAAACGGGTGTTGAAGGAAAGAATTGCTTTTGCACATGACCATGGCATGATGGGAAGCATTGCTTCTGCACATAATTGTGGCATGATGGGAAGTCTTGCTGCTAAGCTTTGTTCTGCTCATGCTGCACAAACCGTGCTGATGCTAAGACATTCCCTCATCACCCTGGTACGTTCTGTTCACCTTGAGTTCACACCATATCAATCTGTACTTACCCCTCCTTGTACATTCCTTTTCGTACCACTCTGGTACGGGCAGTCCGAATCCATGCCTGTGTAAACTCCGCGTTCCTTTTCCCAACTTTTTACCTGTCTATGATTAATGTCTTATATGCAGTAATTAATGTCTTATATGCAACCCTTGCTTTGTACTTATGTTAACCAACCAGCAACAAGCACACACGTGGCAAACGCTGTATAATATCTGTAATGGGAATTGGGGTTGCTTGTGCGTAAACTGCCAACTGCTCCAAGCTGGTAGTATAGCTAAACCTTTCCCTGGTTTGACAGCCCTTACAACGCGACTGTCTTAGTCACTGGCAGAATCCGTGAGTGGGCGTCTCCTAAACTTCCTCCAACATAGAAATTCTTTGACGCCAAGTCTCCTCCTAGATTCTCTGCGCGGAAGCCTTCTGCGCAGCGTAGGCGTGCCAAGCGGAGGTCCTGTGCTCTCTCCGCTGATTTCACTGGAAGAGTCTCGGAGCCTCCCCTCCACAGTACTCTCAGTCTCCCCTTTCTCCCTGGTGTCCCCTGGATTTCCTTCCCCAGCGGAAGCTCTCTCTCTCTCCTTGCTAGTTCCCTCCCCTGCATCATTGGAGCGTCTTAGCTCTCCTCTTGCCTCTGATGGTAGTTCCCTGACATCCACCTCCCTCCCAGGGCCCACCCTCTCCCCCGTCCGTTCCTTGGACGGTGACGCGGGAAACCCCGGGAAGGAGCCATCCCCTTCCTCAGAAGATTCAAACACCGCTCCCCATCTGCTGCTGTCTCTTTCCGCTGCCCAATCTCCCCAGTCGGATTCCTCTCCCTCGGATACCCCTCTTTCCTCCTCTTCGGAGGCTGGCCACCCCTCAAACTCTTCTTCCTCATCCGTGGTGCCAAATTGCTCTTCCCAGAACCTTCCTAGGGGTTTGGGCTTCCTTGGGAACCTGCTATGAAACTCCTCCTGCAGGTACTCATCCCTGATCTCTTCTGCAGGAACCCAAGTGTTTTCCGACTCTGGTTCCCCTTCCCAAGCCACCAAATATTCCACCCTTCTCCCTCTCCACCTTGAATCGAGAATTTCCGCTGCGTGACCACTAAGTTCCTTGTCCTCCACCAGTGGATGCATGGGGATTTCTCTTTCTCGCCCCTGAAATTCCCTCCCTTCCCGGTACGGTGAGAGCAAGGACCTGTGGAACACCGGGTGTAGTTTCATGTTGGTGGGCAATTTGAGTCTAAAGGTCACAGGATTCACCTGTTGGGTTACCTCGAAGGGTCCCAGTCGCCTTGGCCGTAATTTCTTACACCCCCCTTTGAACGGTAACCCTTGGGTTGACAACCACACCTGGTCCCCAACCCTTATTGTCTCCCCTTCTCTGCAGTGCTTGTCTGCCTGCCTCTTGTACACTTCCTTAGCCCTCTCCAGGTTAACCTTAAGTTGTTGGTGTAAAGCTTCCATTTCTTCCACAAATTGTTCGGCCGCCGGCACACTCCACCTCCCCTCCCCGTCCCCTGGGAAGGCCCTGGGGTGACACCCGTAATTGGCCATGAAGGGACTCATCCCCGTGGACACATGTTCAGCATTATTGTATGCAAATTCGGCCAGCGCTAGCTTTTCCACCCAATCGTTCTCCCTTTCGTTGACGTAGCAGCGTAGGTACTGTTGAAGTACGCTATTAGCTCTTTCTGCTTGTCCGTTGGTCTCCGGGTGTCTGGCCGTCGAGAAGCTCACTTCGACGTCCAGCAGGCTCATGAGCTTCTTCCAGAATCTGGAAGTAAATTGCCTGCCTCTGTCGGACATAACCCTCAAGGGGGCGCCATGCAACCTGAAAACGTGATCTATAAACAGCCTAGCTGTCTCCTCCGCTGTCACTGCATGCGAGCAAGCAATAAAATGGCACATTTTGGTCATCAAGTCCACTACCACCATGTCTGCTGTTTTCCCCCTGGACTTGGGTAAATCGGTCATAAAATCAATGGATACCACCTCCCATGGCCTTTCCAGGGTGGGTAAGGGCTCCAGTAACCCCGCGGGTGCTGCCTTCTCCCCTTTAGCCCTCTGGCAGTGCTCACACCCCCGTACGTATTCCCGCACATCTTCCCTCACTCTTGGCCACCAGAACTGCCTGGTGACAAGCAACATGGTTTTGTGTTGACCAAAATGGCCCGCCGTGGGGTTATCATGTAGTTGTTTGAGTACTCTTCTCCTCAGGACCCCTTCTGGTATGTACAATGCTCCCTTATAGTACAGAGCCCCCTCCTTTTCCTCAAAACCCCCCTGATTTTCTTCTGCGTCTCGTATCTCCCTGATTTTAGTTTGTGCGTACTCGTCATTCCTCGTCAACCCGGCTAGCTCTTGTCTCCCTACCAACACTCCCCCACACACCCATCAGTCCTCGGGTATAACATGTCGTACTTCCGGCGCTCCCTCTCCTTCCAAGTACTCTGGTTTACGGGAGAGGGCGTCTGCCCTGACGTTTTCCTTTCCCGGCACATACTGAATTTCAAAGAAGAACTTGGAAAACTCCTGTGCCCATCGCACCTGTCTTTGGTTGAGAACTCGTGCAGTCCTCCAATATTCCAGGTTCTTATGGTCCGTGCACACCTGGATCTTGTGCTGCGCGCCTATTAGAAAATGTCTCCAACGTCGAAAGGCTTCATGAATTGCAAGCAGTTCCCGGTCATACACCGTGTTGTTCTGTTCTGACTTGTTCAGCTTCCTTGAAAAAAAGGCACACGGCTTCCACTCTGATCGATTTCCCGGCTGGAGCAACACAACTCCCACCGCTCTGTCTGACGCGTCTGTTTCCAATCTCATAGGCTTCTGCAGATCCACGTGTAAGAGTTGCTCTTCCGAAGCGAACGCCCTCTTTAGCTTTTCAAAAGACTGCTGAGCCGCTTCTGTCCATTCAAACTTCTTCTTGCTGCTGAGACAATCAGTTATGGGTGCCGTTAAGTGGGCGAAGTTCTTGATAAACTTTCTATAGAAGTTTCCAAACCCCAGGAACCTCTGCATGTCCTTCCGGGTCTTGGGAGTCTTCCATTCTAGTACCGCCTGCACCTTACCTGGGTCCATGGCTAAGCCTTTGTCCGACAACCTGTAGCCCAGGAACTCAACCTCTCGGGCGTGGAATTGGCATTTCTCCAGATTGACCCACAGCTGGTGCTCCTGCAGCCTCTTCAGCACTTCCCTGACATCCTTAACATGCTGCTCCTCGTTCTCCGAGTAGATTAGCACGTCGTCTAGGAAAGCCACGCAATTCTTGTACAGCAGGGACCCCAACACGTGGTGCATGAAAGCTTGAAAGCAGGACGAACCGGATTGTAATCCGAAGGGCATAACTAGGTACTCAAAGGCCCCCAGAGGGGTGAACATAGTGGTTTTCCATTCGTCCCCCTCTCTCATCCTTATCAAATTGTACGCCCCCCGAAGGTCCAGCTTGGTAAAGACCTTCCCTTTCCTTACCCTGGCCAAAATGTCATCAATTCTGGGCATAGGGAAGGTCACTGGTTCCGATACCCGGTTCACCGCCCGGTAATCTACGACCAATCTGGGCTCTTTGGAGTCTCTTTTGTCCACAAAGAACACTGGACTGCCCCCCACCGCCCTTGATTCTCGTATGAAACCCCTCTTCAGGTTCTTGTCAATGAACTTCCGCAACTCCTGCATCTCCCTGTCCGACATGGCGTACTGCTTACCCACTGGTAACTGAGCCCCTGGGAGTAGGTTGATCTGACAGTCAAAGGCCCTGTGAGGGGGCAGTCTATCCGCCTCTTTCTCACTGAAGACTTCTTCCAGGTTTGCATACTGAGGTGGTACTCTCCCCTTTTCTCCCACCGCCATCCCTGCCACCCTGGCTACTGCCATCCTCGGGGTTTCCCCTTCGTGGCAGTGCTCTACGCAGTGAGCTGACCCAAAGGTGACTGTCCGCTGGTGCCACCTCACTACTGGATCGTGCAGTGCCAGCCAGCTCATTCCCAGTATGATTGGTGGCCCGGCTAATGTGGCAACGTGAAAGGCAATTGTCTCAGTGTGCCTGGAGACCCTCATTTTCATGGGAGGGGTCTGGTGGGTCACTCCCCCCCCCCAAGAGTTCTCTCCCATCAATGGTTGTTACTTGCAGGGGGTGTTCTCACTCTCTCACTGATTGGTTCCCTTGTTTGCACCCCATCAGCTCTTTGCGCGTCATGCTTTGCTCCACATCACTCGAGAACATATGGTCCATGGCGCTAAAAAATTTCCTCAAGTCCTTTAAGGCAGCATTCTCCGATGCCATTAAGGGCCTAATCCATTCTCTGGCCCCGCCTTCCAGATGCCCTATCACAAAAGCGACTCTCCCCCCATCGTCTACAAAGTCCCCTTACTGCAGGTCCAGCGCGTATTGCACTTCTGTCTTAAATGCATTATAATCTCTGGGGTTGCCTGAAAACTTCTGCACTAGTCCCGGTACCTTCCTTGCGATGGGGGTGGGCTTCCCCTGGGCATCCTGAGTCCGCCTTTCTTTCTTTTTTTCCCCCATAATTTTTATTCAGTTCTTCTTTTACTTATATTGGTTACAACCATGATTACATATTTACAGTTTTTGAACCTCCACCAGCACCCCCCACAGTCATCCATTTTTCTTATTTTCCCGCATTTTCTATATAGTATTGCTATTTTACCATTATCTTACATCTCTCTGATTCTGTCATACAATATACCTTACAGTATTACAAAGTCTCTTTAAACCCCACTAGCGTTGTTTGTTGATCACATGTAGTTTCCAGATATGCCGCAAACTTTCCCCAGTCCTCGATGAATTTTTGATCTTTCTGATATCTTATTCTTCCAGTCATTTTGTCCAATTCTGCGTAATCTACAAGTTTCATCCTCCATTCGCTCAAAGTCGGCATTTCCTCCTGTCTCCACCTCTGGGCCATCAATATTCTTGCCGCTGTAACGGCGTATTGGAACAGTTTGTAATCCTGTCTTTTTATCTCTCTTCCTGTTATAGCTAATAGGAAGGATTCTGGCTTCTTCGCAAATGAGTATTTAAACATCTTTTTCAACTCACAATAGATCAATTCCCAGAATCCCCTCACCCTCCTGCAATCCCACCACATATGAAAGAGAGATCCCTCTTTTTCTTTGCATTTCCAGCACTTATTACATGTCTTGTACATCTTTGCTAATTTTACCGGTGTAATATACCACCTGTACACCATCTTCATTATGTTTTCCTTTAGTGCTGTGCATGCAGTAAATTTCATGTTTTCGTTCCATACCTTTTCCCAATCCTCTAATTGTATACTGTAACCAAAATCTCTGGCCCACTTAATCATGACCGACTTGATCTCCTCGTCCTTTGTTTGCCATTCCAAAAGTAGTTTGTACATTTTTGAGATTATCTTAACATCACTGTCAATTATATCTGATTGAAATTTAGACACTTTTTCTATATAACCTTTTTCTTTAAGATCTTTGTTAAATAATGCATTTACCTGGAAGTATTGCATCCAATCGTGAACCTGGTCCTTAACTTGTTCATATGGCTTCAGTTTCCATTTCTCCCCCTCTTTCACTACCAATTCGCCATATGTTATCCAGTTTGGTCTCATATTGATCTTTTTTACTGACACTGTTTCTAGTGGTGACAACCAGTGCGGGGTTTTAAGTTCCAAAATATTTTTATACCTTTCCCAAACCTCTATTAATGAACCCCTTATAACATGGTTAGTGAAACCTTTATGGACTTTCTTCTTCTCCAACCACAAATAGGCGTGCCATCTGAACCTATTATCATGACCCTCTAAATCTAGTAATTTGTTGTTATTTAATTTTATCCACTCCTTTAGCCAACAAAGGCAAGACGCCTCATAATATAGTTTTAGGTCTGGCAGGGCAAAACCGCCTCTTTCCTTGGCATCTGTCAGTAACTTGAATTGCATTCTAGGTTTCTTGCCCTGCCAGATATATCTTGAGAGCGTTCTTTGCCACTCTTTAAACACGCTTATTCCCCTGATTATAGGGATCATTTGAAACAGAAATATCATCTTGGGGAGCACGCACATTTTGATAGTTGATATTCTGCCCCAAAAGGACAATTTCATTCTGCCCCAGGTTTCTAGATCTTTCTTAATTCCCTTCCATACTTGAGTATAATTGTTCTCATATAAATCAATATTTTTTGGGGTCAGCCATATTCCCAGGTATTTCACTTTTTTGGTCACATCAATTCCAGATTCTCGTTTCAATTCATCCACTAAACTCTGGTCAATATTCTTAACCATTATTTTTGTTTTCTTTTTGTTCAGTGCAAATCCGGCCACTTTACCAAACTGGTCTATTTCCTCCAATACCTCTTTTAAGCTACTTATGGGTTCTTCAATCGTTATTACTATGTCATCGGCAAATGCTTTGATCTTATATTCGTTTTTGCCGACTGTCACCCCCTTTATTTTATCATTGTTCCTTACCGAGCCTAAAAGGACTTCCAGGACTACTATAAATAATAGCGGCGAAAGGGGACACCCCTGTCTAGTACCTTTTGATATTCTAAATTCTTCAGTGTATACGTTATTCACGATCAATTTAGCTCTCTGTTCCGAATAGATTGCCCTTATTCCGTTATAAAATTCATTCCCAACATCCATCATTTCTAAATTCTTTAACATAAATTCCCACGAAATATTATCGAAAGCCTTCTCTGCGTCCACAAACATCAGTAAGGCTTGCTTCTCATTCCTTACAGACAGATATTCCAAAATATTTATTATGTTCCTAACATTGTCTTTCATCTGTCTGCTCGGAAGGAAGCCTGCCTGGTCTACATGTATTACCTCCTGCAGTATCTTCTTTAATCTTTTTGCTAGTATTCCAGCAAAAATCTTGTAATCTGTGTTCAGCAGAGATATTGGCCTATAATTCTTTACTTGTGTCAAATCAGAATCTTGCTTAGGAATGAGTGTAATAAAGGCCTCTTTCCACGTTCCAGGAATATCCTGTTGTTGCAATATGTTGTTCATAACTTCCTTTATTGGTACTATTAGGGCGTGCCTTAATTCTTTGTAATAACTGGATGTTAAACCATCTGGTCCTGGTGCCTTCCCTTTCTTCAATTCTTTTATTATTTCAGTTATTTCCTCGTTAACAATTGGGGCATTCAGTCGGTCTTTCTTATCTGTCGGGATCTTTTGCACACTTTTTTCCTTTAAAAATCTTTCTATTTTCTTCATGTTGTTCTTTTCTCTGTTGTTATATAAGTGTTTATAAAAGTCCAGGAATCCTTTCCTAATGGCTTTAGGGTTTTCAACTTCTTCTTCATCTAAGATAATTTTGTTGATTGTACTTTGTTCCTTCCTTTTCCTAATTTGCCACGCAAGCCATTTACCAGATTTATTAGCAAATTCAAAGTTTTTCTGTCGAAGCCTTTTGATATTCCATTCCACCTCTTTATTAATGATCATTGCGAATTGTGTCTGCAGGACTTTAATATTCTCTTTTATTTTTAAACTGTTTGGGTTCTTAATTAATTTTCTTTCATTGTCCATTATTTGTTTTAAAATTTCCTTCCGTCCTTTCTCCCTGTTCTTATTCTTAATTGCGTTCTGTTGAATAAAGAATCCTCTTATTACTGCTTTACTAGCGTCCCAAACTATACTCATTTTTGTACCTTTATTCATATTATCCTTAAAGTAGTCTGTCAGTTTTTTCTTTGCCTCTTGGATAAGCTTTTGATCTTCCATAAGATAATCGTTGAGACGCCATCTGAATGATCTTTCTTCGTATCCTTTAACCTCCATTTTTATTGGACTATGGTCTGATATTGTTTTTGGTTGTATCTCAATTTGTCTGATTCTTGAAGTTAACTCCTCAGAAACCCAAATTTGATCGATTCTTGATAGAGATTGATTTGGTTCGGAGTAGAACGTAAACTGCTTCTCCAACGGGTGTCTCAATCTCCATATATCAATTAGGTTGAATTTTTTTATCATAGTGAAAAAAGTCTTAGGCAGTTTCCCTTCTCTACTTACATCTCTTTCTCTTAACCTATCGATTTCCAGTGAAACCACCCCGTTCATATCCCCCATAAGTATCATTTTTTGGTCCATATATTCAAACAGCTTTTCTTCCAGATTTTTATAAAAGTCCGTCTTGTTTCCATTAGGTGCATAGATCCCGACAATTATTATTTTTTCGCCTTGCCAATTAATCTGTATTGCAATTATTCTTCCTTCATCATCTTTAAAAATTTGTTGCGCCTCTATCTTCTTATTTACATATAATACAACCCCTCTCTTTTTCCCTTTATCGGAAGATACAAATTCATTTCCCAGTCTATTGTTAATCAGAATTTTCCTATGCTTTTTTGCCACATGTGTTTCTTGGAGACAGATGATATCAAGATGTTTCTTTTTTAAGTATTGTTCAATTTTATTACGTTTCCTCCTATCGTTCATTCCATTAACATTCCAATTCCAAAATTTTAGTGCCATCTTTCCTTCCCAATTGAAGATTTGTCTAATTAATTATGATCTGACTTCTTCCTGTTCCTCTCCTTCCTCTTCTTCTTCCTCCTCCTCCTCTTCTTCCGATTCTGCGTTTTCCCTTCCCTCCTCTTCCAGATACTTCCTCTCCAATAAACTGACTCCTCCTACTGCTCCTCTTTCTTCTTCTTCTTCTACCGTCAACTCCTTGTAACGTCTCTGAAATTTACTTGTTTCCTCCGGACTAATAAGTCTATGTTTCTTGCTTTTGTAAGTAAATGAGATCCCTTGAGGGAATTCCCATTTAAATTCAATCTTATTCTTCTTGAGAATTTGGACCAATGGCTTATATGGGTCTCTTCGTTTCAACAATCTCACTGGAATATCTTTAAAGATGATTATGTAGTTCCCATCAATATTTAATCTTCTTTCTCTATTTTTTTGCAGAATTAGGTTTCTCATATCTTTGTCTTTAAAGGTGATCAGACAATCTCCTGGCATTTTCTTTGTTCTAGTTGTTCTTGTTCTTATTCTAAACGCATTTTGAACTGATCTTTCCACTTCTTCTTTTTGTATTGCCAACCATTTTGCTATTTCTATTATCAGTTTATCTCTGATATTTTCACCTTGTATTTCAGGGATTGCTCTCAGCCTGAGGTTCACCTCCCGTTGCCTCAATTCATTCATCGCGATAGCGTCCCAAACTTCCTCTTGTATTTTGTTGACTTCGGATAATCCTGTTTTTAATTTCTCTTCTTCCCGTTTTACTTCCTTCATTTCTACTCTTGTTTTTTTCATTCCTTCTTCCAGGGCTTGTGTTCTTTTAGAAACATCTTTAATTTGACCTCTTAGCTCTTTTACAGTTTCATCAATCTTTTGGTCCATTCTCCCAATTCTCGTATCCACCTGTTCTATTCTTGTATTCACATGCTCCAATTTATCCTCCATATTCTTTTCACTCTGTCTAATTTCACCGAACATTTTCAAAATTTCTGCCTTAAAGTCTGCATCTGGTTTAGACCCTCTCCTGTCTCCTGGTGTTCCACCCTCCCCGCCTTTCTTAGGTATGTGGGACATCCTTTTAATATAACCTTTGATAACCTTTGGTAGGGACTCACACAGCCCTAATATTACTCAGCTTTTTACAGATTCCCACCTTATTCAATTACAATATTCAAGGTCCCAAATCACTGATCCCTATAAGTTTTACTTAGGAATATCAATGTTGGACCTTTTACCAAAAATCCGATATTAAACCTTTTTACCAACAGTTTCAGATTCCTCCCCTCTTTAGAGTCGTGGGAGGGTGGTTAGATACGTCCAGAAGGCCTTAAAAAGAAAAAAAAGAAAAGGAGAGATGAGAAATAAAAAGTAAAGAAGGAAGGTATTCTTCTTGCCACAAATTAGGCTACTCCCTTTAGATGTCACAGTTCTCCAATTATAGTCCGATTATGTTACTAAGGAGTGCCAGCAAATATATAAAACATGAAGAAGAAGAAAAAAAGAAGAAAAGAAAAAGAAAAAAAGGAAAAAAAGGAAGTTCAAAATTCAAAGTTCGGAGTTCCAATCACGAAGGGAAAAAAATGGAGAAGAGGAAAAAAAGAAGAAAGGTCTTCCGCCCCCAATTGGGCTAATCCTTATAAGGTCTTGTGGCGTGGTTGTGAAACTTTGTAGAACTTTGTTTAATTCGACCTCCAAACCGAGGAGTTCAGTGAAGCATAGATGACACAAATAACAGATGTAGGACTAATTGAAGAGAAAAGATAGAAAAAACAAATTGTAGTTATCCTCCTGACCACTGGGTGGCTGGAGCCCCTGAGGGTTAACTGGGCAAAATACAGAGAAGAAGGGGGGGGGGAAGGACGTGGTGCAGTAAAAATGAGGGATATTTCAACCTACCAAACTAGTTCTTTAACTCTCCGTTGCCAATTGGAGAGCATGGAACCAGCATTGTAGATTGAGTCCATAAAGGCTATCTAAAAGGTACCAGGGAAAAAAATTTCCAGAAGCACGGCAAAGGCAGGAAAAGAGAGATCCCAAAAAGCTGACCGTTTAATGGAGTCGAAGGCACTTCCTCTGCTACGCAGACTTTTTAAAGAAAAAAAGTTACAGTACTGCTTTCAGCTTTCTCTTTTCAAAGTTCCAAGGAGGGCCTTGCAGTAACAAATCTTGTCCCTCTGTTTCTCCCTTCTAGCTTGAATTCTTCTTTGCACAGTCAGATAGTTTGTAGCAGTTTAAAGGGTGAAAAGAAACAATAGCCGCTAATGGCGACACACTTTCACTTTTAGCAACTTTGCTTCCCCAATGCGCACAAGTTGACTGGAGATAGCGCCGGTCTCGCAATTGCTTACTTGTCCTCCTGAGCTTTCCTTAAAGTTCTAATTTATTTTTAATATTAATTTAAGCCCGAATTCCTTGGCTTCAAGAATTGTGAGCTCCTCCGGCAAGCTCGGGGCTTCGTTTCTCGGAGTTAGCTATGGCTTCCCCTCAGCCTGCTTCTCCCCCCCGCCGCTCTCTTCGCTCCGCTGGAGTTACCTGGCGGCCGGGTGGTCTGCGTTGTGGCTCTCCGCGGGAGCCTGAGTGTCTGAACACCCTCCAGACGCTACTTCAGGGGGTCACTGCGCCCAAAGACCCCCCTAAATCCTCCGAAAAACCCGGGATTCTCCACCTAGAAGCAATCCCCGCTTGCGATGGCGTCGCTCACAACCGGAAGTTCCCTGAGTCCGCCTTTCATCCAGCCGCGCCGCTAGTATAGCCAGTTGCTGCTCCAAATCTCTGTTTCTCTCTTCAAGAGTTGGTTCTCTCCTGGCTCCCTCTCCAGCGCCTGCTCCTTCGGCTTGACTCATGAGGCTGCCTCTGCTGCTCCGCGCACAAGCAACTGGGGACTCACGGATTGCTGTAATGGGAATTGGGGTTGCTTGTGCGTAAACTGCCAACTGCTCCAAGCTGGTCGTATAGCTAAACCTTTCCCTGGTTTGACAGCCCTTACAACGCGACTGTCTTAGTCACTGGCAGAATCCGTGAGTGGGTGTCTCCTAAACTTCCTCCAACATAGAAATTCTTTGACGCCAAGTCTCCTCCTAGATTCTCTGCGCGGAAGCCTTCTGCGCAGCGTGGGCGTGCCAAGCGGAGGTCCTCTGCTCTCTCCACTGATTTCACTGGAAGAGTCTCGGAGCCTCCCCTCCGCAGTACTCTTAGCCTCCCCTTTCTCCCTGGTGTCCCCTGGATTTCCTTCCCCAGTGGAAGCTCTCTCTCTCTCCTTGCTAGTTCCCTCCCCTGCATCATTGGAGCGTCTTACCTCTCCTCTTGCCTCTGATGGCAGTTCGCTGACAATATCCAATAAAAGGGAGTCTCCGAGGCTTGCTCGAGAGACGCCTCCCGTATGACACCTACCTACTCGTCTGTCGTTCATTTCAACCCAACAGGGTGTCATTGTTGTAATTGCAGGGTCCTGTACACAGCGGAAGGATGAGCAGTACGTGCCACATGCTTAACTTTGCTTTATTTTCATTTCAATGTTGAGAGATTACAAACATGCATGTTGCCTCTGCGGGAGCAGAGAAGCAACCTCCTTCTCCTCGGAACAAAGAACACCAAGAGAAGAGTGAAAAACAGGAAACCAGTGTACGTCACATCCAGTCTCCCATTCCTGTGGGAAAACCCAACAGTACTCTGACTGTGGAATGCAAAACATTGTCCCATGACAAGCACTTCGCTGCACAGTGAAGAAAGCAGAAACCAACATCCTCCCCCTTTCTGTGAACATCACTGGGCAGCGTGTTTGTACAATATCAGTACAATCCCAATTTCTGTACATAGGTACAGTGTTGATCCCTTGATACAATCTTGGACAATACATCAGCAGGAATTTCATTACCTGGCATATAGGACACCGTTACGAGTCCCTTCTGAATATGTTCCCTAGCATGTTGCAGCTTCAATTGCCAGTGCTTCATGCTTTGCTTACAACCTTCCGAATTCAGCAAAGCCAAACATGCTTTGTTGTCCTGGTTGTTCTTGCATGACCAATCAAATAGACCCTGATTGTACATGTAGCAAACTCCAGACGTACTTTTCCTGTCTGTAGTGTCACTTCCAAAACTTGCATCTGCAAAAATCTCAAGACCACCAGACTTCTGATTGTTAAATCTCAGTCTGTAATGCATAGTGCCTTTCAAATAGCGTGCTATGCGTTTTAGAGCTTTCCAATCCTTAACAGTGGGATTGTTAACTTGTCTGCTTAGCAAATTACAGCTAACAGCAATGTCAGGTCTTGAACATCTGGCAATGAAGTTTAGCTTGCCTAGCACACTTCTGTACAGTGTAGTGTCAGAAAATGCTTCTTCAGTGTCATCTACCTGATAACCTGTTGTCATCGGTGTGTCTACAGGGTTAGCATCCATCAGGTTCAGTTTGCTTAACACATCAGCAATTTTCCGTGACTGGTGTACTAGAATGTTACCACTTTGATCTTTCTCTATTTCCAGAGATAGGTAGTTGTTTACCTCACCAAGATCTTTCATGTCAAAGTGCTCTTTCAGTTGAGCTAGGGCGTTATTGTAAATTGTGACATCTTTCCAAGTAATAGCATAAGGCGGAAAAGCGTGCACTAGTGAAAGTTTAGCCCAAAGTTTAAGGGAGATACCAATTGTAAGGCCACCTTTAGGGCAGCCACCATTCGTTGATGGGCTAGCAGACAGACATATAAACTCAAAGCCATTTAACTCAATTTCCTCCTCCACCCAAGTTTCTTGTAATAGAATGATAAGAAAGGAATTAATATATTTTTGGAATTCTGGATCTGATTTTTTACTTTTCCATCCAGCAATGTTCCAACTTAATATTGAAGGCTGGGGTTTCCTCGTTCCTCCAGTTGACTGTCATTCGGAAGGTTGGCTCAACTTTAATACGGGAAGAAATCACTTATCTTCCTCTGATGAAAAACCTCTCGTAAAAGCTGAGTGGGAGGATTTACAAGGTTGTCTGACTGTTGAACTTGGCCACTCGATCTACTAGGAGTATGACCTTGAGCAGGGGCGGCCCCCTTTTCCAAAAGAGTTTGGTGGGCCACCCGGTGTGGTCCATCTATCTCGTCAGAAGTTTGGTCTCTCTGTAGCCTGCTACTGGTCTTTTGGGCTACTTGATTTATGTGGCCTGTTGGATCTTCAGTCAGTTCCGTCACTGGTCTTGCTGTTGAATCCTAATCCCAGGGGCTATTTGGGAAGGTTGGCAAAGGCACCTCTTCTCTTGATTGGTCAGTGCTATAAGAAGGTTCCAGGTCCGGCATCGATGAATGTGTAGAAGGGGATTTTTCCTGTTGTGTGCTGCTTTCTTCAGGTATGTTTATCGAGGGACGGTAATGTAAATCTATTAAGAGCACGAAGGGTTGTTCTGGTTGGAGGAAAGGACTGGTAGTTGCTTCTTGGGGTTGTATCTTATCCTCCATTTCCGACATACATTTAGCATTAGATATTGCGAGATCCATATGAACTGGTTCTTCTAGGATGTCATGATCGCTGTACATGGGTATTCTGGTGCTGAGCTTCCTGATAAGTTGGGTTTTAAGCGATTCGAGCCTATTAATAATTTCTTTTTGTTCCACCGCTGGTAAGTCTGCAAAGGAGGCAATGAGTTCGATCTCTTCTGGTGGGGTCAGGCCACTTTCCGGATGGTCATTGTTCTTTGCTAGGGGAGTGGAGGCCACATAACTCATCTCCTGGGGTAGAACACCCACTCCGGTGTCCACTGGTGGATCGGGTTTAGCAGATTTTAAGCCCTCTTTGGTTATTGCCTCCAACAGTAGGGGTTTAGGCGTAGGGTCTATAAAGGCTCTTGTTGGTGCTATCCCACAGCGAAACAAAAATGCTTTCCTTCGTAATATGATAGTGGAAATTTTTGTGGATTGGAACGCAAGCAGGACTCTCTGGGATTTATGATGATAGACAAGGGGGAGGACTGCACAGAGGTCAATTTGTGTTGCCTCCATATCTAAAAGCCCCATTAGGAGTTCCATGGCACCGCCCAGAGTTCTCCATCTTGGGTCCCCATATTGTATAGTTAGGCACACTTTCCTTGGTGTTAAAATCAAGGATTGATGACCTAATTGAAGGTTAAGATTGTATTTAAATTTGTCAGTACGTTTGTTATTTAAGGACAAACTCCTCGTCCCCTTCCTCTCTTCAAGAGACGTAACACTGGCTGACGCTGGAGAAGTAGTAACTATCTTTTGTTGGAGGCTGTGCAGCTGGGACGAAAGATCATCTAGTCTTTTGAATATACAGTGCAAGGTTTTGATTATTAAATGGGACTGTTCAAATGTCATATGATTGGCCGTGCCAAGGACCAGTTCCTCCTTCTGAGGAGAGACTACACTCTTACTGTTGCCCACATCGCTTGTTATTTGAGGTATTATTCGCTCTTCGTCTTTAAGTGCTGACACGCAATCAATCAGAGGGTTAAAACGGTTCTGAATTTCTACCGTGTAGGAACAATCCAGTAGATTACTCCCTTCCTTAAAGTGACATGGTTCCACCCTTGTTTGCTTTGATCTCGGAAAGGGAACGGGGACTGTCTCCTCAGAATCTCTAAGACGTTTCCCATATCCCATAATTCAGATATCGAGTAGAGGGGGGATAGTATTTTAACATCAACTCAGGTGATAAATATTTCCTTCAAGCCTGCCAGCACTTGCAGTGGGGGTATATTTCACTGCCTGTTCATATGAAAGTCGGCGTCTTCACTTTCACCCTCACAGTCCGGCAATTTAGTTCTACAAGGAGACTACCGGTAAGCAACACAGACCATTCCTTTGAAGTCCTACTCCCACCAGGACTAAGACTAATATAAAAATTCTCCTTCGGAGCTTATCGCAGGGCCACCGCGGGTCGGTCTCAGATAAAAGGGAAACTCCCAAAGGCCTCACCAGTAGTGTTGGTTTGACTTTCTTCCTCTGTTCAGCCAGCGCTCTGTTCGGAGGTAGATAGTGGCTTCCCTCAACCCACTGCTCTGGTCCACCGTACTCCAGTAAAACAATAAAACAATAAAACAATAAAACAATAAAACAATAAACTAAAAGCAAAGGGAAGTGAGGAGGTGATAAAACAGCTGATAAGACGTTAAAACTGAGAGTTTAAAACCAGGAAGTGGCTAAAAACTACTTTAAAAACTACTTAAAAGCTTAACTAAAAGCAGAGGAGTCTGACTAGGCTGCTGTGTCCGTCGCCATCTTGGCTCCTCCTCCGGTGGCTTTCCTATCTTTGCTTCCTTAATTGCTCTTTGAATTTCGTACGATGTAATAGGGGCATTCAACGGTTCTTTTTGTTCTTTAGTAAGTTTCAGAAGACAGTTCTGTTCTAAATGTTCTTTAACTTCTTCTGTTGTTTCATTTCCTTCCTTATAGATTTCCCTAAAGAATTCGAGAAATCGTTTCTCTATTTCTTTAGGGTTTGTTGGATTGAAAATGAACGACAGACGAGTAGATAGGTGTCATATGGGAGGCGTCTCTCGAGCAAGCCTTGGAGACTCCCTTTTATTGAATATTACTGCGTTTGCCACGTGTGCTTGTTGCTGACATAAGTTCAAAACAAGGGTTGCGTACAAGACATTAATTATTGCATATAAGACATTAGTCATAGACAGGTTAAAGGTTGGGAAAAGGAACACGGAGTTTACACAGGCATGGGTTCGGACTGCCCGTACCAGAGTGGTACGAAAAAGGAATGTACAAGGAGGGGTAAGTACAGATTGATATGGTGTGAACTCAAGGTGAACAGAACGTACCAGGGTGATGATGGAATGTCGTAGCATCAGCACGGTTTGTGCAGCGTGAGCAAAACAAAGCTTAGAAGCAAGACTTCCCAGAATGCAGGAGAAAAGAAGCAATACTTTCCCATAATGCGACAGTTATGTGCAGAGAGAGAACTTCCCTTTATCTCCCCCTTTCTTTTCTTGTTTGCGAGGCGTTCTGGGTAAATAAGGCAAAAATACTTCGGGATCAGTGGTGTGCCAGCAAATGCCCAAAGTAAGTTTGCCAGGGTCGATGGGACAAAAATATTTCAGGATACGTGGTCTGCCAGCGCATGCCCAAAATAAGCCTGCCCACGGACTTCCGGAGGCGGCGCGTTCGGTAATGGCTGCCTGCTCCTTGTAAGGAGAGGGGAGCTCCGCTGAAAACGGGTCGTCCGCTACGGCGAAGCGGAGACCCACTCAGGAGAACCACAGGGGGTAGTAGCCTGTGGTCCCGAGGCCCGGCGGGTGCCAGAAGCAGCTCCTGAAACGTTGAAGGGACCCCGTAACGGGGCTCCGGATCGCGGAGGGGGTAGCGGCACTGAGGGTCGTTTCGCAGTCAGCGGAGTGAAGCCGCGCTGCTGTTGCCGATCAGCGCTGACCTTTCTTCCTGAAACCTTCAATTTCGGAAACCCACAATCCATGAGTAATTGGGACTTTACAATTTTAAGATTCTTAAGATCTTCAAGATTCTGAATTTGGCTGAAAGCGGAGTGACGAGAAACAGGAAGTCCGTCTTCCGGCAAAGCTTACAGATCAAAGGCAAAGGAACTGACAGGCTGGATGCAGTGAAAAAGGATTTTAAAGTGGAAGCATTATGCGTCTGACAGTGCTGAGGTTTTGAAATGAAAGGCAAGTTTTTTTTTATTAATTTACCCTACAGTGTGGAAGCAATTTGGGAACCTTCTCCTTTGGTGATCTTTAAAGTTTAAGACCCAGCCTCGGGGTGGCAGGGGAAAAGAATGTCTTTTGCTGATACAACTTATAAAATTGAAACAGATACATAGAGGCAACTTTGGACTATATAACTAAGTAACTGTATCCTGCACCTTGAGAGGTGATACTTGTGGCAATCTTGGAAGGGCTCTGCCAGTGGAAAAAGTTTTAAGGACTATTGGAAAGTTATTTAGCTGCAGGAACTTTAATGGCGACCATAACTTTTTTCCTTCCTTCCTGAACTTCAACTTTACTCCCTCCAACTGTACTCCCTCTAGTGGAGATTGGGATTTACAACTCCTTGGGAACTAACCTTGTTTTGTCTCTCCGCTGTTGTTATCTACACTGAGGTCTGTCCTTCCCATGGAACTTTTGACAGTTTGACCTTGACTCATAGACAGGTGGGGAATGAGTGGCCAACCGAAAACAAGATCTGCAAAAGCGAAAGCAACAAAAGGCCAGCTTGTGCAAACAACTCTGACTTCTCAGTCACGTAGATCATCAGTCCCCGCTATACTGAAGGGAATTGAACTTCCAACAGTAGCTGAATTGAAGGGAACTAAACCTTCAACAACAGCTGAACTTAAGGAAGCTGAACAACCAGCAATAGAGGATATGGCTGCAGGTGGATCGGATACACTTCTGAAGGAGATGCTACAACAATTTGCAATTTTAAATAAGAAGGTTGATGACCAAACAGCAAAAATTGATTTAGCCACATCCTCTATCACAAAGCTATCTGAACAAGTGGCACAGCACTCACAAGAAATTGGGAATCTAAAAGACGCTACTTCTGAGAACCGGAAATTGGCCGAAGCTGCGAACGAAAAAGCTGACCGAGCAATTCAAAAAGTGGATGAATTGAAAGGAGAGGTAAGGCCACTACACAAGCACATCAGTGACCAGCAGGCCTACCTGTCTATGGTGGAGTTGAGAAACAGGGAAAATAATTTAAGATTACGCTCCATCCCAGAGATTGAAAAAGAAGATTTGATTGGCTTTTTGACAGCAGAATTCTCCAAATTTTGGGGAATAAAGGAAGACGAAGACTTTAAAATAACATCGGCATTTAGACTGGGAAGTGTTACCAGAAAGGACAGACCTAGAGACTGCCTGATCATCCTAAAGACTAAACAGGAGAGAGACAAAATACTTGATCTTCATTTTAATAAATCACTTGAGATCCAGGATAGAAGAGCGGAAATTTACAAGGACATACCAAAACAACTACTGGATCTCAGAGCCATCTATACTGACCTAGCAAGACTCTTGAGAGGCAACGGAATACCTTACAGGTGGGAGTTTCCACAAGGCCTATCATTTAAATATAAAGGAAAGAAGGTTAGAATTAAGTCTAAAGAGGACAACCAGAAGTTCCTGCACGACAACGGAGAAGATCTTCAGAAGGGAATAGCAGTCCCTTGGCCTCCGCCACAGCCTGGACTGGAACCAACATTATCTCCCTCGGACTTGGACAAAAAGGAGGACACCCCATAAAGAGCAACAACAGATTGATACAGGATGTCTCTGCAGCTGTATAGTTGGAACATTAATGGCGCAAATTCCCCGGAAAAACGAAAAAGGATCTTCCATATTTTGAAAAAGGAAAATTTGGATATAATTTGCTTGCAAGAAACGCACGTGACTAGGCTCCATAGGAAAGTACTAATCAACAAAAGACTAGGCCAAGAATTTATTTCATCAGACAAAGTAAAAAAGAGGGGCCTGGTGATCTACGCTAAGGAGAACCTAGCACCGAAATTTTTGTTTAAAGATGAGCAAGGGAGAATCTTGGCAATTGAAATACAATCTCAAGGAGAAAAAGTTTTGATATTAGGAATTTATGCACCAAACGAGGGGAAAGCAGAATTTTACAAGAAGCTACATGAGACACTACTGGACTATCTGGACTATTCAAACATCATTATGATGGGAGACATGAATGGGGTGGTCTCCACTTTGATGGATAAGTCACAAAACCAAATAACTAAGGACAGCAGACTACCGAAAACCTTTTTTGAACTGACAGACAATATGGACTTGATTGACATTTGGCGGGCAAGGAACCCCCTAGGTAGAGAGGGAACTTTCTTTTCTGAGGCCCACTCATCATGGACGAGAATCGACCAAATTTTGACAACTAGAGGGCTGGCATCGAAGACTACAAGAGTGGAAATCTGCCCAAAGACTTGCTCCGACCACAACGCCCTGAAAATGGAATTGAGACTTACTCCAGCCGGTTCCTTTAGATGGAAAATGAATGACACCCTCTTTAGAGATCAAGAGATCGTAAAGAAGGCCCAAAAAACTTTAAAGGATTATTTTGAAATCAACTTGAACACTTCAGTGGAAAAAAGAACAATCTTGGACGCCAGTAAAGCTGTAATGAGGGGGTTTCTGATTCAACAAAATACAATCAAGAAGAAACTCTGGAATGGGAAAAAGGATAAAATATTAGAGAAGATAAGTGATGGAGAGAAAAGGTTGAGATCTAAACCAAAATCCAAAGAGATCTTGCGAGAAATTAAATTCCATCAGGCACAATATTTGAAATTGATAAATCAAGAAGTGGAATGGAAAATTAAACAAATGAGACAAAGATCCTTTGAGTCAGCAAACAAATGTGGGAAACTGCTGGCATGGCAGTTGAAGAAAAGACAGAAATTAAATTACGTTACCAATCTAGAGGTGGAAGGGAAAAATATCCAGAAACCAGGTGAAATTAGAAAGTGTTTCCAGAAATACTTCAAAAAGTTGTATACACAAGGGCCTGAGGAAGTGTCTGAGATTGAACGATTTTTGAAACTTAATGGCTTACCAGAATTGTCTCAGGAGAAGAGATCAATTTTGGATTGTAAAATAACACAACAGGAAATTGAGGATGCCATTCAAAATATGCAGCTGGGCAAATCTCCAGGCCCAGATGGGCTTACCTCCAAATACTATAAGATATTAAAAGACTATTTGACCTTACCACTAATGGAGGTTTGCAACCAGATTATGGGGGGAGGAAGGGCACCGGAAACGTGGAAAGAAGCTTTCATCACATTGATACCCAAAGTGGAAACTGAAAAGACTCAACTTAGGAACTATCGTCCCATCTCACTCCTAAATGTGGATTACAAAATATTTGCAGACATTTTGGCAAGTAGATTGAAAAAGGTTTTAAATGAAGTAATTCATAAGGACCAAGCAGGCTTTCTTCCTGGCAGGCATTTGTTTGATAATACTCGGAATATTATCGATATTCTGGAACTTTTACAAACAAATATTAACACTAAAGCAGTGTTAATCTTTATCGATGCTGAGAAGGCCTTTGACAATATTTCTTGGAAATTTATGAAGAAAAACTTGGAAGGGATGGGAGTGGGACGAGGGTTTGAAAATGGTATAGAAGCAATTTACTCAGAACAAAAAGCTAAGTTGATAGTGAACAATGTGGTGACAGAGGAGTTCCATATTGAAAAAGGAACACGCTAGGGGTGCCCCCTATCCCCCCTACTATTTATATCAGTCCTGGAGGTTTTGCTGAACATGATTAGGAGGGACAGGCAAATACAGGGGATCACGGTCGGAGTGAAACAATATAAACTGAAAGCATTTGCAGATGACTTAGTAATAACATTACAGGAGCCAGAATCTAGTACAAAAAGAGTTCTGGAACTGATACAAGAATTTGGTCGGGTGGCAGGATTTAAGTTGAACAAACAAAAGACTAAAGTTTTGGGGGAAAACTTGACGCCTTTAGAAATAGAGGGGTTTCAGAAGGAAACAGAGTTAGTGGTGGTTAAGAAGGTGAAATACCTGGGGGTAAACTTGACGCCTAAAAATTTGAACTTGTTTAAGGACAACTATGAGAAATGCTGGTCAGAAGTTAAGAAAGATTTGGAAACATGGTCGAGACTGAAGCTTTCCTTGCTGGGCCGAATTGCTGCTGTTAAGATGAATGTTCTGCCAAAAATGTTGTTTCTATTTCAAACCTTGCAGGTCGTGGACAGAGTGGAATGTTTTGGAAAGTGGCAGAGGGACATCTCAAAGTTTGTCTGGCAGGGCAAAAAGCCCCGAATAAAGTTTAAAATACTAACTGACGCAAAAGAAAGAGGGGGGTTTGCCCTGCCAGACTTAAGGTTATACTACGAGGCGGCAGCCTTCTGCTGGTTGAAAGATTGGATTTTATTAGAGAATACAGATGTCCTAGACCTGGAAGGTTTTAACAATTCGTTAGGATGGCATGCTTATCTGTGGTACGGCAAGGCAAAAACACATGGAATGTTCAAAAACCATATTGTCAGGAAAGCAATTTTCATGGTCTGGCTGAAATACAAAGACTTACTTGAAAGTAAGACTCCGAGGTGGTTATCACCAGTGGAGGCTAAGGCGTGGAAAAAACCCAATATGGAGACCGGCTGGCCGAAATATTGGGAACTAATAGAAAAAGTTGGTGACAATTGGAGGATGCGGAGCTTTGAAAATTTAAAGGATAAGGTGCAAGATTGGTTCCATTATGCCCAAATTAACGAGGTTGTTAAGTTGGATAAAAAAATAGGATTCCAGGTGGAAAAATCGAAACTTGAGACAGAGTTGTTAGAACCAAAGACCAAGGTTTTATCGAGAATGTATAACTTGCTGCTTAAGTAGAATACACAGGATGAGACAGTTAAATCAGCCATGATAAAGTGGGCTCAAGACATTGGTCACAATATTATGTCTGAAGACTGGGAAAGGTTATGGACCACCGGTATGAAATTTACGGCATGTAATGCCTTGAAAGAAAACATTATGAAAATGGTATACAGGTGGTACATGACCCCAGTCAAGCTCGCTAAGATATACCATTTGTCTGATAATAAATGTTGGAAGTGCAAGGAGGCTGAAGGAACATTCTTTCACCTTTGGTGGACTTGCCCAAGAGTGAAGGCCTTCTGGGAAATGATCTACAACGAGTTAAAAAAGGTGTTCAAGTACACCTTCCCGAAAAAACCGGAGGCCTTCCTCTTGGGTATGGTCGGCCAAAAGGTCTCAAAGAAGGATAGAACGTTTTTTATGTATGCTACCACTGCAGCAAGAATTCTGATCGCCAAACATTGGAAGACTCAAGATTTACCCACGCTGGAAGAGTGGCAAACGCAACTGATTGACTATATGGAGTTGGCCGAAATGACTGCCAGAATCCGAGACCTGGGAGAAGAAGCAATGGAGGAGGACTGGAAAAAATTTAAGAACTATTTGCAAAAATTTTATAAGTTATATGAACTATAAAATGACGCATAATTTGAAATGCTAGCCCCAGCAATTAGAGTGCAATATCTATGAAATTGGATAATAATATTGAAGGGATCAAAGTTTAAATGTTAAAAAGGATAATATATTTTGTTTCTAGAGTAAATGGACAATAAGGGATTTAAACTTAAATTGCAATCGAAAGGACCAAAGAAACACATGAAACAAGGTTACAATTTGCTGATAAATTTATTGTTGGGAATGCTTTGTGCGGGAGATGTGGGGAAGTCCGATGGAAAGTTGGAATAAGCTGTTGAAGGGGTATGATTCTCTTTATTTTCTTTCACATTTTTCTTTTTTCTTTTTTTCTCTTTTTTGTTCTCTGTCTGTATCTGAAAAAATGTAATAAAAACTATTTAAAAAAAAACAAAAACAAAATAAGCCTGCCCACATCTCCCCTTAGGTTTACTGTTGGTGTTGCCATTTCGTAAAATAGGCAGCAAGGAGTTTAGTGGGTGGCTGAGGGGGAGAGAGAAGCCGAGAGAAAAGACTTATGAGGCCAGGAACACATTGGAGGAAGCAACATAGCAAAATCAATATACATATTATAACAATGGCATATTGAAAGAGATTACGAAGCCAATTCAGGTTTGGCAACCAGCCAGTGAGCCACTGGGTGAATGAGTCCCACAGGCCAGAAAGTCCAACGTCCTGTTTAATGTGGTGTGTAAGATTTTGCAAATGAGAGATTTGCTTTTGGATGGCTTTAGAATTATCAGTAATATTAAAACAAGACATGTCGTCCACTTGTTCACAGCCATAATGATGAAGCATCAGCAAATAGTGATAGCAGCACGATTTTGTAAAAATCCATGGTGGAGTTCACTGTTCTTTATTCAAAAGGTGAAGAGCTTGTGAAATAAAATTCAGGGCTTTTGCTGCAGAACAAGCTAAATTATTAATGTTCATACGATTCCGTACAGCCAATCCAGGGACTCCCAAGAGAGAAACAGCTAAAAAGATATATTCAGACCTACTGGGAAGAGAGACAAAAGCATCACAATCGTTAGTCAATTTCACAGAGCGGCGATATCGAGAGCGGGATAAATGATGCTTCTTGGGTAAAATGATGCACAAATGGCTTAAACAGCAATGTGTACCATGGCTGATGTATTGTTGGCACATGGTAGGGGAATTCAGCATTCCTTGTGGTAGGACTTTGCATTGATACTGTTCCGTGGGCTGACTGTTATTTAACACAGGAACAATAAAAGCAAAGAATTTACGATCCTTCTCCTGTAGGGGAATGGAGAAAAAACAATCTTGCAAATCTATTATAGCCAATTGATACGAATGTGGAATCACATTTGGATTAGGCAGACCACACTGCAAAGGCCCCATGGGTTCAAGGATCTGGTTTATTTTCCTTAAATCTTGGAGAAATCTCCATTTTCCACTCTTCTTTTTATGACGAAGACAGGGGTATTATAGGGGCTAACTGAAGGCTCAATATGGTCTGCCAATAATTGTTCATTTACCAATTGTTTTAAAGCAAGTAGCTTTTCCCCCGTTATGGGCCATTGTTCTACCCATACTGGACTGGTAGATTTCCAGCTAAGGCGAAGTGCAAGCTTACTCATTAAATTGAATGGTAGCTTGTAATTGTTGCAGCAGGTCTCTGCCCCACAGATTGAGGTGGATTTTTAACACACAGGGTTGGATGTATGCAATGGTTTCAGAGCTATCAGGCAGAGAAACAGGCAGCCACTGTACACTTTTGGAAGAGGTTTGGGGGCCACCCACACCCCAGACTGCAGAGGCAGACTCAAGGGGCCACGTGGGGTCCCAACAACTACTGGAAATTACAGAAACGTCTGCGCCCATGTCAATCAAGCCTTCCAGCACAATACCATTGATTTTATACTTACGAAGAAGTTTCTTCCCTCCAATCCTCTGGACAACAGCTAACAGCTGTGGAGGGAAACAAGAGAGCTCGTGCAAATTACTATCCATAATAGAGGCAGTAGGATGAGAAGGGAGCACCACCAAATGCGCCCAGGACTCACCCTTTTTTTAATTGCATGGGCATATGGCTCCAGAGTTGAACCATTATTGTGCCCACATAGTCAGGATCCAGAACTCCTGGAATAACCTGGATTCCTTCTTTTGCCACAGAAAATTTGGGTAAAATTAAACCTGCGACTTTAGGAGGCAGTGGGCCTGCCAATTGGGTGGGCATAAGCACAATTTCACCAGGTAAAACAGTGTCTTTGGTCTCTTGATTGATCAAGTCAATGGCAAAGTCAGAAGGCGTATTTTCAGAAAGTTTTTCAGCAGCGGAAACTAAAGGCGAAAAACTCTCTAATTGTCCTGGCCCGAGAGTGGGGCCGCAATGGAGTTTCCCGGACTCCTGCATTGATTAGCCCAATGGTAGCCTTTACCACATTTCGGGCATTTTTTGGAAGGTCTAGCCCTGTTGGCAGCACCATCCTTGCTTGCCCCCCCCCCCCGCCAGGGGCTCTGCATTGCTTAGCAAAATGGCCTGGGCGCTTGCAATTAAAGCAATTCCCAGTGGGCTTTTTGCCAGCCTGGATGGCACCAGCTAGCAAGGACATCGCATGACTCTGGCTGCCAACATCTGCACAGGCTTGAATCATGTCGGCCAGGTCATATTTAGGGCGATGTATGATTGACTGCAAGGCTTTCTTGCAATCGGTGTTTGCGTTTTCAAAGGCCAATTTTTTCATCAGTTCATTCTGATCTATAGTGTTATCAATCTGCCTAGTGACTGATTCTTTCAATCTATCTATAAACTGATGGTAGGGCTCCGAATGTTGTTGCTTAATATTAACAAAGGAGCTCAGTGGTTGCCCTGAGACAGGGACTTTGCGAAAGGTGCGTTGCACACAGGTCGCGGTGCGACTAAAATGTAAAGGTGTCAGCGTCGCCTGGGCTAGCATATTATCATACGGACCAGCACCAAAGAGTTGGTTGACTGAATGCTGTGGATCAGCCAGGGCTACTGCGCAATGCTTAAATTCACTTTCAAATACCACATACTGAGCTGGTGATAAAAGCATGCGCATCAGATCTTTCCAGTCTTGAGGTAGCATTTTATAACCAGTTGCTATTCCCTCCAGCATTCCTGTCACATAAGTGGATTTTAGGCCAGAATCAGTAATGCCTTGTCTCAATTCTCTCAGAATGGAATAAGGAAGCGTCTCAGACATAATTTGTTGTTGCGCAGTGCCAGGGTTAGTATAAGAAATAGGGAAGGCAGACGGCAGTTCCCCGGCCCACCCCACCTCCTCCTCCAAGGAAAGAATTCCTTCCTGTCTAGCTTGAAAAAGTACAGCACGCACAGCTCCTGTAGGAGCAGGCGAAGGAGGGAGGGAAGGGGGGATGGGGGTGGATGTGGGCTGAGGCGAAGGGGGGGTGATGGAGGCAAAAGCTTTGGGTAAGGCGGTAGATTGTCTGTTGCGGCTAAAAGGGCAGGTGGTGGGGAATTGTCTGCTGCGGTTGCCGACAGAGACGCCTGGGGACCTAATCTAGCGACGGCATCGGCACACTTCTGCCAAGTGAGCAGACAATGAATTGGAGCCCTCGGTTCTGCGAAGAGGGTTTTTACGATTTTTTGCCAAGTCTCCATCCCCAAAGACCCTGTTTCTGGGTGCCAGGGGCACTAACAAGCAATATGACATAACAATCGTTCAATTTCTTTCAAGGAAATATGTGCACCTGTTACTCTCTGCCTGACTAAATGAAATAGTTCTTTAGAATGCTCTTTTTGGGACTTTGTAAGCTCCCCCCCCCCCATACTCACGGTGTAGCGCACTGAGACTTTTCCAGTCGAGTGAAGCATGAGGCTGCGTGAAGGGATCTGGCACGTCGGGGGTCACCAGATGTTGGATTGAAAATGAATGACAGACGACCATTCAGAACATGCAATTGGGCAAATCTCCAGGGCCGGATGGGCTTACCTCCAAATACTACAAGACTTTAAAAGACCATTTGATTCAACCATTGAAGGAGGTATGTAATGAGATTATGGAGGGGAAGAAGGCACCGGAAACGTGGAAAGAAGCTTTCATCACACTTATACCTAAAGTGGAAACTGAAAAGACACAACTTAAGAACTACCGTCCCATTTCCCTTTTAAATGTGGATTACAAAATTTTTGCAGACATTTTAGCTAATAGACTAAAACGAGTGCTAAATGAAGTGATTCATAAAGACCAGGCAGGCTTCCTCCCAGGTAGACATTTGTCTGACAATACAAGGAACATTATTGACATTTTGGAACTATTGCAAATGAATACTAATACAAAAGCAGTGTTGATTTTTATAGATGCGGAGAAGGCCTTTGATAATATTTCATGGAATTTTATGAAGAAAAATCTTAAAGGGATGGGAGTGGGATGGGGGTTTGAAAATGGTATAGATGCAATTTATTCAGAACAAAAGGCAAAATTGATAGTCAATAATGTGGTGTCAGAAGAGTTTAAAATTGAGAAAGGAACACGACAGGGTTGCCCTATTTCCCCACTGCTATTCATCTCAGTCCTGGAGGTGCTCTTGAATATGATTAGAGGAGACCAGTTGATTGAAGGAATTCAGGTCGGGGCTAAACAATATAAACTTAAGGCTTTTGCAGATGACCTTGTTTTGACATTACAGGAGCCAGAATCTAGTACTAAGAGGGTGTTAGAACTGATTCAAGAATTTGGTTGAGTGGCAGGATTTAAATTAAACAAGCAGAAAACTAAGGTTTTGGGGAAAAACTTGACAACTTTGGAAAAAGAAAGGTTTCAGAAGGAGAAAGTGTTAAATGTGGTCAAAAAGGTGAAATATTTAGGGGTTAACATGACGGCTAAAAATTTGAATTTATTTAAAGACAATTATGAAAAATGCTGGTCAGAAATCAAAAAGGATCTAGAAATTTGGTCAAAATTGAAGCTTTCCTTGTTGGGTCGAATAGCTGTTATAAAGATGAATGTATTGCCAAAAATGTTGTTTTTGTTTCAGACTTTGCAGATTGTGGACAAGATGGATTGTTTCAAGAGGTGGCAGAGAGATATCTCTAGGTTTGTCTGGCAGGGCAAAAAGCCCAGAATAAAATTTAAAATATTAACTGATGCTAAAGAAAGAGGGGGGTTTGCCCTGCCAGATATGAAACTGTATTATGAATCAGCAGCTTTCTGCTGGTTGAAAGATTGGCTACTTCTTGAAAACACTGACATTTTGGATTTGGAAGGGTTTAACAATAAGTTTTGGGTGGCATGCATATTTGTGATATGACAAGGTTAAAGCTCATAAAGCGTTTAAGAACCATATAGTCAGGAAAACACTGTTCAATGTCTGGACAAGATATAAAGATCTATTAGAAAGTAAGACCCCAAGGTGGTTGTCACCAATGGAAGCAAAGGCTCAGAAAAGACTCAATATGGAGGCCAACTGGCCAACATATTGGGAGATAGTAGAAAAAGATGGAGACATTTGGAGATTGCAGAGTTTTGAGAACCTAAAGGACAAAGTGCGAGATTGGTTACATTATGGTCAGATTAGGGAGGCCTTTAAGGCGGACAAAAAAATAGGCTTCCAGGTGGAAAAATCGAAACTAGAAACAGAACTGTTAGAACCAAAAACCAAGGTTCTTTCAAGAATGTATAACTTGCTGTTAAAATGGAATACTCAGGATGAAACGGTTAAATCAGCAATGATAAAATGGGCGCAAGACATTGGCTATAATATTATGTTTGCTGACTGGGAATGTTTATGGACCACCGGTGTGAAATTTACGGCATGTAATGCCCTGAAAGAAAATATTATGAAAATGATATACAGGTGGTACATGACCCCAGTCAAGCTTGCAAAAATATGCCATTTGCCAGACAATAAGTGTTGGAAATGTAAAGAAACTGAAGGAACATTCTTTCACCTTTGGTGGACGTGCCCAAGGATTAAGGCTTTCTGGGAAATGATCTATAATGAACTGAAAAAGGTATTTAAATATACCTTCCCTAAGAAACCAGAGGCCTTTCTTTTGGGCATTGTTGGCCAAATGGTGTTAAAGAAGGACAGAACTTTCTTTATGTATGCAGTAACAGCAGCAAGGATACTCATCGCAAAATATTGGAAGACACAAGATTTGCCCACCCTGGAAGAATGGCAGGTGCAACTGATTAGACTACATGGAACTGGCAGAAATGACTGGCAGAATCCGAGACCTGGGAGAAGAGATAGTGGAAGAGGACTGGAAGAAATTCAAGGATTATTTGCAAAAGTATTGTAATTTGTATGAATGTTAGAATGATGCAGGATATCAAGATAATATGGCATTAGTGACATAGCTGAAAGGAGTATGAAAACAATTGATTTATAAGAACAAAGGTGAAACTTGAAGAATATTATGTCAAGCTTAAATATTTGATAACAAAGGGAAAAATTGGAGACATAATAGCTGAAACGTATAACTTAAAATAAGTTTTGAGAGAAGGTGAAGCATTGCTGAACAAGATTTTGTAAATGGGAATACAGAAAAGGGAGGTGTGAGGGAGTCAGAAAAGAGGGTCATGGAAATTTTATTCATGAAACTGAACCACTTTCTATGTCTTTTTTATGATTTTTTGTTCTTTGTCTTTTTTGTACATCCTTTTTCGTTTCTTTTTTTTTCCTTGACGGTGATGGTGATTTTCCTTTTTGGGTTGTGTATGTGAATGGTGTTTTATTATTTAAATACTTAATAAATATTTTATATATAAAAAAAGAAAATGAACGACAGACGAGTAGATAGGTGTCATATGGGAGGCGTCTCTTGAGCAAGCCTCGGAGACTCCCTTTTATTGAATATTACTGCATTTGCCACGTGTGCTTGTTGCTGATTGATTAACATAAGTTCAAAACAAGGGTTGCGTACAAGACATTAATTATTGCATATAAGACAGTCATAGACAGGTTAAAGGTTGGGAAAAGGAACGCGGAGTTTACACAGGCATGGTTTCGGACTGCCCGTACCAGAGTGGTACGAAAAAGGAATGTACAAGGAGGGGTAAGTACAGATTGATATGGTGTGAACTCAAGGTGAACAGAACGTACCAGGGTGATGATGGAATGTCTTAGCATAAGCACGGTTTGTGCAGCGTGAGCAAAACAAAGCTTAGAAGCAAGACTTCCCAGAATGCAAGAGAAAAGAAGCAATACTTTCCCATAATGCGACAGTTATGTGCAGAGAGAGAACATCCCTTTAAGGGTTGTTTATTATTTTGCCTTTGCACTTAACTCTATTTATAAGCCTTTCTGCCTCTCTCTTCTTTAATTGCCATGCTAATAACCAGGCTCAGGTTCTGTTTAAGGCTGTGTCTCTGTTTCAGGCTCTGGCACTGTATCAAACACTGTTGCAGACTCAGGCTGTGGCACTATGGCTGTAGCTGTGGCTATGGTTCTGTTTCAGGCTCTGGCACTGTATCAAGCACTGTTTCAGGCTCAGGCTCAGGCTCAGGCTCAGGCTCAGGCTCAGGCTCAGGCTTCTGCTCTTTATTAGGCTTTGTCTCAGTCTTTGGCTCTAGCACTTATTCTAGCTCTATTTCAGGCTCGGCCTGTGTCTCAGCCTTTGTCTCTGTTTCACGCTGTTTCTCTGTTTCAGGCTCCGACGCTGTTTCAAGCCCTGTATCTGCCTCTGCCTCTGTTTCAGGCTCTGGCACTCTATCAAGTACTGTTTCTGGCTCTGGCTCTCTTTCAGGCTCTGGTTCTGAATTAGGGTTTTGTTCAGGCTCTGGCTGTGTCTGTGGATCTGGCTGTGTCTCTGCTTCAGGCTCCTATGCTGTATCAAGCACTGTATCAGGCTCTGCCTCTCCCTCTGCCCCTGGCTACGTTTAAGCGTCAGGCTCAGTTTCAGACAGTGTCTCTGTTTCAGGATCCAGCACTCTATCAAGCACTATTTCAGACTCAGGCTGTGGATCTCGGCTGTGGCTGTGGATCTCGGCTGTGGCTCTAGGCTCCGTCTGTGGCTCCGTCTGTGGCTCTGGCTCTCTTTCAGGGTCTGGTTCTGAATGAAGATCTGGTTCTGACTCTGATTCAGGGTCTCAGGATGGCTCTTCCTCTGCCTCTGACCCAGCTATGTTTCAGGGTCTGGGTCTCTTTCAGGCTCTGGTTCTGAATTAGGGTTTTGTTCTGGCTCTGGCTGTGTCTCTGGCTCTGGCTCCAGCTCCAGCTCCAGCTCCAGCACTGTATCAAGTACTGTTGCAGACTCAGGCTGTGGCTCTAGGCTGTGGCTGCAGCTATGTTTTGCGCTCCGGCCCTGTATCAAGCCCTATTTCTGGCTCTGGCTCTGGCTCTGGCTCATGGTCTCACTCTGACTCTGATTCAGGGTCTCGCTCTGGCTCTGGCACTCTATCAAGGACTGTTTCAGACTTAGGCTGTGGCTGTGGCTCTGGCTCTGTTTCCATTCTTACAATGGAATGTACACAAAACAATAATCCTTTCTATATAAATTTTCCAATACATTCCGAAAACATAATAAATCCTTAATTGTTGTCCACCTCCTTTTAGTACCTTTCTCACTCGAATGCTAGCACGGAGTCAAAACTATTATTGTATTTTTGAACATATCTTGTACAGTGGTACCCCGCAAGACGAACGCCTCGCGAGACGAAAAACTCGCAAAACGAAAGGTTTTTTCGTTTTCGAGTTGCCTCGCAAGACGAATTTCCCTATGGGCTTGCTTCGCAAAATGAAGCTTGCCCCGGGGACAGCGGGTCTTCTCTTTTGAAGCAAGGGGCGGCGGGGAGAAGCGATCTTCTCCCCGCAGCCCCAGGTCCGGGGACAGTGGGAAGCGCTTCCCGCTGCCCCCGGACCTCTTTTGAAGCAAGGGGCTGAGGGGAGATCGCTTCTCCCGGTGCTCCAAAGCCGGGCGGGGGGGAGGGAACACCTTCTGAAGGCAGGCGGGGGCGAAAGTCTTTGCTCCCCCCTGCCTGCCTGTCCCGGAGGGCTTTTGAAGGCAGGCGGGGGGGAGCAAAGACTTTCGCCCCCCGCCCGCCTTCAGAAGAGGTCCAGGACCTCTTCTGAAGGCTGGCGGGGGGCAAAAGTCTTTGTCCCCCCTGCCTGCCTTCCCAGGGGCTTTTAAATCGCCCCGGACAGCGGAGAAGTCCTCCGCTGTCCCGGGGCGATTTTAAAATGCCGCCCGCCAGCATTTTAAGATCGCCCGGACAGCGGAGAAGTCATCCGCTGTCCCGGGGTTTTTTAAAATGCTGGGGGTGGGAAGAAAAGCCCTTGTCTCTCCCCCCCCCCCCCAGCCTTCAGAAGAGGTCCGGGGACAGACTGTCCCCGGACCTGGTCTGAAGGCGGTTTCCCTAGGAACTCATTAATTGATTTTCAATGCATTCCTATGGGAAACCGTGCATCGCAAGACGAAAAAACCGCAAGACGAAGAGACTTGCGGAACGAATTAATTTCGTCTTGCGAGGCACCACTGTATAACCATCCCATTTTCCTGCAAATTTTTGCTTTGAGAATCCTCTGAGTTTGCTAGTCAATGGAGCCGTCTCCACCAATTCCTGTAATTTGATTTGCCAATCTGTTATTTTTGGAGCCTCGTGATCTTTCCATCCCTTGGCCACAAGTATACGAGCTGCTGCGGTTGCATACAAGAATACCTCTCTTAGATTTGTTGGGATCTCTTTATCTAAAATACTTCATAGAAATGCCTCCGTTTTTTTCGTAAAGGTTATCCCCATCATCTTTTTTAATTCATCGTATATTCCCCCCCCCAAAAAAAAAATCTTAATCTTTTCACACGTCCACCACATGTGGCTCATGTCACCGTTATTTCCTCCACATCTCCAACAAGCATTCGCCAAATTTTTATACATTCTTGATCATCTGGAAGGAGTGAGGTACCACCTATGAGCCATTTTCATCATGTTCTCTCTTATATTATAGCTGGCTGTAAATTTCTAATTTACATTCCATCAGTTTTCCCCATCTTTTAGCATAATTGGACGGCCCACATCTTGGGCCCACTTTATCATTGAAGCCTTAACCTCCTCATCCATTACTTCGCAGTCTAAAAGAAGTCTATACATTTTTGCGATTATTTTGCTTTTACTATTCAGTAGTTCTCTTTCAAATCTTGAAGGCTCCTTTTCAAAACCTATCTGCTTATCCTGTCTGAACACTTCATTCACCTGGAAGTAATCTAGCCAACTAGAAAAGTGATCTTTTATTTTCTCATAACTTATCAATATTAGTTCACCCTCCTCCTCCCCCCTTAATATTGTGTTATACGTTATCCAGTTCTCTTTGATGTTGTGGCTTTTTTTAACAGCGATTGCTTCTAGTGGAGAGTTCCATCTTGGGGTTTTCTTATTATATGATTCGAAAAACTCCTATCCATCTTTATTTTCCCATAATTAAGATAGCCATGCCACCCAAAACTGGTGTTGAAGGAAAGCATTGCTTTTGCACATGACCATGGCATGATGGGAAGCATTGCTTCTGCACTGTAGTGGTTGGGAGTTACTCGTGCGTAATCCTGCCCCGTTTGAGCATCGGATTGCCTGGTTAAACCCTCCGGACTGCACAGCGCATCTCAGCGTGGCTGCCCTTAGTCACTCGTAGAATCTGTCTTTGGGCGTTTCTTAAAGCGCTGCCAACATAAGAGTTGTTTGACGCATAAGCGTCTCCACCTCTCACTGCGCGGGAGTCTCCTGCGCAGGGTGGGCGTGGGCAGCAGGGTGCTTGGGCTCTCCTCACTAACTTCCAACGAAGAGTACTGGAGCCCCTGCACCTCCCTGTCCCGTTGCTCTCCTGGATCCCTGGTGTTACATTCATTCTCTTCCCCTCTTTCCCAGCTGAGTCTCCCCCAACTGCCAACTGCCTCTGCGGGCACCCACGTGTTTTCCGACCAGGGCTCTCCTTCCCACGCCACCAAGTACTCCACTTGCCGACCTCGCCACCTTGAATCAACTATCTCTGCGGCCGAACTTTGGTGTTCCCTTTCTTCTACCTGTGGTGGTGGCGTGACTTCTACCTCCCGCCCCTCGAATTCCCGCCCCTCTCTGTGTGGTGAGAGTAAGGACCTGTGGAACACGGGATGTATTTTCATGTTGTCGGGCAACCTGAGCTTGAACGCCACGGGGTTTATCTGTTGTATGACTTCAAATGGCCCCAGTCGTCTGGGCTGCAACGTCTTGCACCCTCCCTTATAGGGTAACCCTTGAGTGGACAACCACACGCGATCCCCCACCCTTATGGTTTCCCCTTCCCTTCGGTGTTTATCTGCTTGCTTCTTGTAATTGGCTTTGGCCCTTTCTAGCTTCATCTTGAGCTGTTGATGTAACGCTTCCATTTCTTCCACAAACTGCTCAGCTGCGGGCACACTCCAGCTCTGTTCCTCATTACCCGGGAATGCCCTGGGATGACACCCATAATTGGCCAAAAATGGACTCATTCCTGTGGATACATGTTCAGCGTTATTGTACGCAAATTCTGCTAACGCTAGTTTCTCTACCCAATCATTCTGCCTCTCGCTCACGTAGCAGCGTAAGTATTGCTGGAGTACGCTGTTTGCCCTTTCCGCTTGCCCATTGGTTTCTGGGTGTCTCGCGGTCGAGAAGCTGACCTCGACTTGCAGTAGGCTCATGAGCTTCCTCCAGAACCGGGAAGTAAATTGTTTTCCGCGGTCTGACAGAACCCTCAAGGGGGCGCCATGCAGCCTGAAAATGTTTTCTACAAACAACCGTGCCTTTTCTTCCACCGTCACCGCATGTGAACAGGCGATGAAATGGCACATTTTGGTTAGCAAGTCGACTACTACCATCACTGCTGTTTCCCCCCTCGATTTGGGCAAATCCGTCATGAAATCAATTGACACCACCTCCCAGGGTTTGTTGGGTGTGTGTAAGGGTTCCAGCAAACCTGCTGGTACAGTGCGTTCCCCTTTGGCCCTCTGGCAGCGGTCACACCCTCTTACATATTCGCGTACATCTTCCCTCACCCGTGGCCACCAAAATTGTTGAGTCACCAGCACCATGGTTTTGTGTTGCCCAAAGTGCCCCGCTGTGGGGGTGTCATGTAGTTGCTTGAGTACCATTCTTCTTAGAACCTCCCCCGGTAAGTCCATCGCCCCCCTGTAGTACAACACCCCTTCCTTCTCTTCGAACCCCTCTGGTGCTCCCCTCTCCTCTTGGAGTTCCCTGATTTTTGTTCGTGCGAATTCATCGTCCCTAGTGAGTCCTGCCAGTTCTCTCGTGCCCACTAGAGTACCCCCACACACCCATCGGTCCTCAGGTATGACGTGTCGGGTCTCCGGCGGCCCCTCTCCTTCGAAGTACTCTGGTTTCCGAGAGAGCGCATCTGCTCTCACGTTTTGCTCGCCTGGCACATACTGGATTTCGAAGGAAAACTTGGAAAACTCCTGCGCCCAGCGAATCTGTCTCTGGTTGAGCACCCGTGCTGTCCGCCAATATTCCAAGTTCTTGTGATCTGTGCAGACCTGGATCTTGTGCTGCGCCCCTATCTGCAAATGGCGCCACCGACGAAAGGCGGCGTAAATTGCTAGCAGTTCTCGGTCGTACACGGTGTAGTTTTGTTCCGACTTGCTCAGCTTCCGCGAGAAAAAGGTGCACGGTTTCCATTCTTGCTTGTTCAGTCCTGGCTGCAACAGAACCGCCCCGATGGCTCTGTCTGACGCGTCCGTCTCCAACCTCAGTGGTTTCTCCAAATACACATGTAGTAATTGTTCTTCCGACGCGAACGCCTTCTTCAATCTTTCAAAGGATTGCTGGGCTTCCTCCGTCCACACAAACTTTCTTTTACTACTGAGACAGTCCGTGATTGGCGCTGTCAAGTGTGCAAAGTTCTTGATGAACTTCCTGTAGAAATTGCCAAAACCTAGGAACCTCTGCACATCCTTTCGTGTCTTTGGGGTTTTCCACTCCAATACTGCTTGCACCTTGCTTGGGTCCATCGCTAAGCCTTTGTCAGATAACTTGTACCCCAGGAACTCCACCTCTCGGGCATGAAACTGACATTTCTCTAGCTTGACCCACAACTGGTGTTTCCGCAAGCGTTGTAGCACTTCCCTGACATCTCTCACATGTTGCTCCTCATTTTCTGAATATATCAAGACGTCGTCCAGGAATGCTACACAGTTCTTGTAAAGCAGAGACCCCAACACGTGGTGCATGAACGCTTGAAAACAGGCGGAGCCTGACTGTAATCCGAAAGGCATAACGAGATATTCAAAGGCCCCCAGGGGTGTGAACATGGTGGTCTTCCACTCATCTCCCTCTCTCATTCGGATTAAGTTGTAAGCCCCCCTAAGGTCTAGCTTGGTGAAAATCTTTCCCTTCCTCACTCTCGTCAGAATGTCGTCAATTCTGGGCATAGGGAAAGTCACAGGTTCTGACACCAAATTTACCCCCCGGAAGTCCACGACCAGCCTCGGTTTATCAGTGTCCTTTTTGTCCACAAAAAATACTGGACTGCCCCCCACTGCCTTTGACTCTCTTATAAACCCTCTCTTTAGGTTCTTGTCGATAAAGTCCCGTAACTCCTTCATCTCCCTGTCTGACACGGCATACAACTTACCCACCGGCAGCTGCGCCCCAGGGAGCAAATTGATCTGGCAATCGAACGGCCTGTGGGGTGGCAGTCTATCTGCCTCCTTTTCACTAAAAACCTCCTTCAGATCAGCATATTGTGGTGGCACCTTCCCTTTACCCTCCACTGCAGTGCTTGCCACTCTGGCTACGCTCATCCTTGGCGTTTCCACGCCTAGGCAGTGCTGCAGGCAGTAGTCAGACCCAAAGCTGACGGTCCTCTGATGCCACGCCACCACCGGATCATGTTGCTCTAGCCAGCTCATCCCTAATATTATTGGGGGACCCGCTAATGAGGCAACGTGGAAGGCGATTGTCTCTGAGTGCCTAGACACTCTCATTCTCATTGGTGGGGTCTGGTGGGTAACTCCCCCCCCCAAACAGTTCCCTCCCATCAATGGTGGTGACTTGCAGAGGTGCATCCAACGGTAGCAGGTGAAGCTGATGCTCTAAGGCAAAGTCCCTGCTAAAAAAGTTGCATGAGCTTCCTGAGTCCAGCATACCCTGAACCTTCACTGGGTGCCCATTTGGGAGTTCAAGCACCACCTCAATGGCAATTGCTGCTCTTGGAGAATCTGGTTTGGGCACATTCATTGGTTGTTGGCTCGGCTGCTGTGCCCACTGATTGGCAGCCAAGCATTTCCGTTTCCCTGCTCCGGAGTCTGGGGTTCCTCCTCCTCGCCCCCCACGGCCCCCACCATCCCTTGCCAGGCCTTTCTTTGTGGGCAGACTCTGGCAAAATGTCCTGGCCGTTGGCAAAGGAAACATTTCTTGGTCGTTTTTACATCCTTTCCCTCCTTTTTGCGACTCTCGCTGGAGTTTGAAACTTTCTGGGCGCGCGCACCGCCTATTTCCATTGGCTCCGCCGGCGGGGAAAGCTGCCTAGGTATTCTAGGAATGCGGTAGTCATGACAACGCTGCTCTCTCCCTTCCCGCCTCTCTTGAGCCCGCGCTTCCTGTCTTACGCCAATCGCAAGGGCTGCCTTGGTCAGCTGATCCATAGACTGTGGGCGGGGTGCGCGCGAAAGCTCGTCTTTGACCGTTGGTGACAACCCCTCCTCAAATAGCATTTGTATGGGTTCCGAGTCCAGCTGCCACCCCAGGCGATGCACGATCATGGCAAAACGTGACCAATAGTCTCCAACTGACCCTTCTCCCTGCTTACAGCTCAGCAGTTCCCGTTTGGTCACACTCTGTTGCACATCGCTACTGAACATAGCGTCCATCGCCTCAAAGAATTTCGATAGATTCTCCATGGCGTCATTCTGCGTCGCCATAAGCGGTCGAATCCACTCTCTCGCCCCGTCCTGCAAGTGCCCCACAATATAAGCAACTTTGGCTGCGTCATTTTCAAAATCGTTTTGCTGCAGCTTCAAGGCATATTCTATTTCTGTTCTAAACGCCCCATACTCTTGGGGCTTTCCCCCAAACTTGTGCACCAGTCCCGGTACCTTCCTCGCTATGGGGGTGGGTTTCCCCTGAGCATCCAGCGACCGTCGTTCGTCCAGCCTCGCCGTCAGGATGGCTATGTGCTCTTCCAAATCGCGGTTTCTCTCCTCCAGTGATTGGCCTCTCGTGGCTCCGACTTCTCCGGTCTTACTCATGATGCTCCCTTCTGCTTGTTGCGCACGAGCAACTTTCAGTGACAGACAGATTGCTGCAGTGGTTGGGAGTTACTCGTGCGTAATCCTGCCCTGTTTGAGCATCGGATTGCCTGGTTAAACCCTCCAGACTGCACAGCACATCTCAGCGTGGCTGCCCTTAGTCACTCGTAGAATCTGTCTGTGGGCGTTTCTTAAAGCGCTGCCAACATAAGAGTTGTTTGTATCTTGGCTCACAGTCAGAGGTACCTGGCCTCCCCCGAGGCAATTGAGCGAGATACTGTGTTTACCTTCCGTCTGCAACTGCCGGCAGGCTAGGTAAACAAACCGGCGATTCTTCTCATTAGACGTGAGAAAAACACACCCTCTGCTTCTTCTTCTTCTCTCTCCCTCCCTGCATTCTCCCAGGGAGGGGAAATGAGACAGACAGGAGTCCTATTTACATGTTTTATTCCTGTCACTCTAGCAGTACATAGAAATGTGACTGCTCCCTTCAGACTCCATCAGAAGAGACTCACACTCCTCCCCTGTACTTCCAGCACAGGTCAGATGACACACTGAGCTAACATCCGGTGCTCAGTACAGAGAATAGGCTCCACCTTTTCCCCAGCAGTACATCTGCAAAACACAACATCCTGTTTTGCATTCCAGCCATCTGGAGCTGGCTTTTGCCTTGGTGCTTTTTCCTGACATCCTCCCCCAAAAGCATCAATAGGCAAAACATGATCCAGAGAAGAGAACAAACAGTTGTTATACATATAACAGTCCCCTGTTGTTTCAGTTCCACCCTTGGAACTCCCCACCACTGGTTTCACCAATGTACCTCTCTGGTTGTTTGGCTTCCAAGGAATGAGTGCTTCTGTATTACCTTGGCTTGCTACTCTCTGTTGTGTCTTTGTCTCTGACTTAGACACTGCTTCAACCTGTTTTGAGATGTTAACAATAGCAACACACGCAACAGCTATGTTAGCAAACTCTTTTGAGTACCTCTTTGGTGGTACACCCTTTGTAACTCTCTCAGACCTGCGTATGAGGTGCTGATCCTCTTTGCTCACTGGTTCAACCTCTGGACTTTGTTGAGAACCAGTAGCAATGGCAAACAGTGGTTCATCCTTCACCTGTGAAGGTCTAGCCATTATCTGAGGTTTCCTCTCAATGACTGTTACAACTGAACTCTCTGAGCTATCACTGTCATCATCAGTACCACTGTAATCTGTGAAATCAGAAAAACCATCATCATCTGAATTGTCATCTGTGGGAAATGTGTGTACTATTACCCGCTCTTGTTCAGGAGCACTCTCTAGAAACTTTGTGAGAATCACCTGACCAGATTCAGACAAAATTACTCTGTAGAGACCCTTTTCATATCCCACAAAAATGCCTCTGACATTCCTTACTCCACCTGGAGCTTCTGTTCTCACATGAGACCCGAAAACCTTAAAATAGGCAACAGAAGGTTTTCTATGGAACAGCTTCTCAAAAGGAGAACTTCCCAACTCTGTTGAGACTTTTCTCACCCACACGTGAAGATAAGACATTAGCGACTCGGCCCAATATTCATGTGGCAAATGTGAACTCAGCAATTGCGCATTCATCCACTTTTGCAATTCTTTGTTCACCCTCACACAGACCCCCCTGTTCCATGCTTCGGCTGAAACAGCAACTTTGTGGTCTATCCCTTTTCCATCCAGGAACTTCTGTTTTTTTTTTTAATAATTTTTTTATTGCTTTTTTTCCAAGGTCAAAATACATCGTCAATAAGACAACAAAAGCGATTTTACAGAAAAAAGAAGAAATTATAAAAAAAGAAAAAGAAAGAAAATTTACTTTTTCAAGTCTATTTTCATAATCGACTGGACTTCCCCACGTCCTCCATCCCCTGCTTTCTTTACAATAAAAATAAACAGCAAATTGATACCTTATTTTATGTGTTTTTGTACTTTCATTTAGTTATATAATCTATAATTTATACTTTTCAAAGTCATAACTTAATTTCCATCATTTACAAATCTCAATACCGAAGCATATTTTTCCCGAAAGCTTAGCAAATTCTCAACATTCATATAACTTATAGTGTTTTTGTAGATAGTCCTTAATTTTTTTCCAATCCTCTTCCACTGCCTCTTCTCCCAGATCTCGGATTCTGCCGGTCATTTCGGCTAATTCCATATAGTCCATCAGCTGTGAATGCCATTCTTCTAGTGTGGGTAACTCCTGTGCCTTCCAGTATTTAGCTATAAGGATTCTTGCTGCTGTAGTTGCATATAAAAAGAAAGTTCTATCTTTTTTTGGCACTCTCTGGCCTACAATGCCCAAGAGGAAGGCCTCTGGTTTCTTATGAAAGGTGTACTTAAACACCTTTTTCAACTCATTGTAAATCATTTCCCAGAAAGCCTTCACCCTCGGGCATGTCCACCAGAGGTGAAAGAATGTTCCTTCAGCCTCCTTACATTTCCAACATTTATTGTCAGACAGATGATATATCTTTGCAAGTTTGACTGGGGTCATGTACCACCTGTATACCATTTTCATAATGTTTTCTTTTAAGGCACTACATGCCGTGAATTTCATACCGGTGGTCCATAACCTTTCCCAGTCTTCAGACATAATGTTGTACCCAATGTCTTGTGCCCATTTTATCATAGCTGATTTAACTGTCTCATCTTGAGTATTCCATTTAAGCAACAAGTTATACATCCTTGAAAGCACTTTCGTCTTAGGTTCAAGTAGCTCTGTCTCTAATTTTGATTTTTCCACCTGGAAACCAATTTTTTTGTCCTTTTTAAAGATCTCTGAAATTTGGGCATAGTGAAACCAGTCTCGCACCTTTCCTTTCAGTTTTTCGAAACTCTGCAACCTCCAGGTATCACCAACTCTTTCTATTATCTCGCAGTATTTTACCCAGCCACTCTCCATATTACGTAGTTTTATGGCCTTAGCCTCCGTCGGTGATAACCACCTCGGGGTCTTACTTTCAAGTAAGTCCTTATATTTAGTCCAGACAATGAATAGAGCTTTCCTGACAATATGGTTTTCAAACAATTTATGAAACTTTATCTTGTCGTACCACAGGTATGCATGCCACCCAAAAGCATTGTTAAACCCTTCCAGATCTAGGACATCAGTGTTTTCTAACAAAAACCAATCCTTCATCCAGCAGAAGGATGCAGCTTCATAATACAATCTTAAGTCCGGCAGGGCAAACCCCCCTCTTTCCTTTGCATCTGTTAATATTTTAAATTTTATTCGGGGCTTTTTGCCCTGCCAGACAAACTTCGCAATGTCCCTCTGCCACTTTCCAAAACATTCCACTCTGTCCACGATCTGAAGGGTTTGAAACAGAAACAACATTCTTGGCAATACATTCATCTTGACTGCTGCAATTCTTCCCAACAAGGAAAGTTTCAATCTTGACCAAATTTCTAAGTCCTTTTTAATTTCCGACCAACATTTTTCATAATTATCTTTAAACAAATTCAGATTTCTCCCAGTCAGGTTGACCCCCAGGTATTTCACTTTTGTAACCACATTTAATTCTGTTTCCTTCTGAAACCCATCTATTTCTGAAGGTGTCAAGTTTTTTCCCAAAACCTTAGTTTTTTGTTTGTTTAACTAGAATCCCGCCACCCGACCAAACTCAGAGATTAGTTCTAAAGCTCTTTTTGTGCTAGCTTCTGGCTCCTGTAGTGTCAAAACCAAATCGTCTGCAAAGGCCTTCAGTTTATATTGTTTTTCTCCGACCTGTATTCCTTCTACCTGCTGGTCCTTCCTAATCATGTTCAGCAACACCTCCAGGAACTTCTGAAACTTCTGTAACAGAAAAACTTGCTTCTCATCTGTGAAGAGACAGTCAATGTTAGCATCATGCATACTTTTAACCTTGTCACAAAACTCCTGAAACCTTTCTAAGGTCTCTTGTGGTTTTTCCATCACAAAAACCCAAGAATAATTAGTAAAACAATCCACACACACAAGGTAATATCGTGCACCGCCCCTAGATGGTTCTAGAGGACCAATCACATCAGCATACACCCGCTGAAATGCTCTGTTGACCCTCTTGTTCACCTTCCAGGTGTCCTTGGCCACACCTGCAAGAGAGATTTTGTTAGAATCAGAAGAATTACATTTCATGTAATCACTTTGATCAAACGTCAACAAATACAGTCCATCTTTCTCTCTGGCAGTAAGATACAGTTCTCCATCTTTGAAGATCTTGCAGCTTTTAGCATCATAGGACAGTTTCAGTCCTTTCTTTGCAATCTGCGACACACTTAGCAGATTAAATCTCAGTTCTGGAACCAGGTAAACATTGTTTATAGTCAAGTTCAGACTCTCAAGATACACAGTCCCAATTCCGGTCGCTTCCAACTCCTGACCGTTGGCCTGTTTCACAGCGAAGCTTTGCTTCTTAAACGTAGAAAACAGTTCTCTGTGTGGACACATGTGTTTTGTGCAACCAGTGTCAATTATGAACGAGTTCCCAACATCTGGCGTGGTTCCTTTCGCCATCATAGCCTTTGCAGGTTTCACCTGGCACTTGGTACGGCTTTTGCCTGACGCCTCAGGCTTCGCAGAGCTGCTCTTGGCTCCTTTTGACTGGCGTGGCTTTCTACAGTTTCGCTGTAGATGCCCAGTCTGTCCACAATTGTAACATCGGACAGTGCTCAATGCTACAGCATGCTCTCCAGTAGCATCAGTAGCGGGGGAATTAGAACTCTGTTCTTCCCGGCTTCCGGGACGCCGCAGCCACGGGAAGGAGCGCGAGGCAACTCATCTGAGGAGCCTCGAACAGCGTGGGGGTCTTAGAGGGGTCACGAAGGCTCCGTGAACCCCTAAACCACAGGTGGAATATCCTGTTGGTCAAAACACCCAGCAAGGCTGCATGTGCTCGCCTGTGTTGCCGGCGTTTAACAAGGCTGGAGCCGCAGCGAGAAGGGGAAGCATCAGACTCCATGCTGTGAAGCCTCAGGCTCCGAGTGAAAGTGGTGGACCTCCGACAACAGAGGAAAAGCTGGGAAATAGTTCTAAAGCTTTGAAGAAAGCAGAGGAGGGAGAACATTGGAAAACAATCAAAGTAAAAGCAAAAGGAATGCTGAATGAAGTACCCAGCGGAGAAGTAATTAAAGACAAAAGAAGGAGGAATTCACTACTGGCAGCAAGATTGATAAAGGAGTAAAGCGAAAAGCTGGCAGACGTGAATGAAAGAGCAAGAAAGTAACCGCTAGCGAGGGGAAGGAATATCCTCGGTAATAAAGTACACTTTATAAAGTACAAAGTACAAAGAGTTGGAAGCAAGGTAATACTGAGTTGTTGTTTTTTGATAGAGAGACTCTTTACCGGGTTTGAGAGGAGGAAAGGAGGTTTCTGGGGCATTTGGTTGATGCTTTAACCGACAGGCTTTTTGAGGACGTTATCGTTAACATCAACTTTCTTGTTTGAAGTGGGTGGAAGAAAGCCTGGGTCCTCCCCAGACCTTAATGCCGGTTTTATGTTAGTGACTTCCCTATGGGTTTAAAAAAGGGAGGAGGAAGCCATTCCGAGACTTAACTTGGCTCTGTTATTCGCCATTTCATCTTGTTCTTGATCTATTACGCCTCTGCATGTATTTGAGATTTAAAGGGACATGCACCAAAAGCCAAATAGGAGAATTTAAACCAGCATAAAGAACACTTCCCGAAGAACCTCCAAGTTTCCAGTAAAGGAAAATTTTTGGAAAATTTTTGGTGACGCCAGACTTCTATAATACCACCCTCTAAGAGGGCAAAGACTGTAAAAGGTAAAGACTGTAAAACTTTGTGTATAGTCTGACGCCTACTATCTGCTATTACACCCCAACGCCAGACCCGGTAACTTATTAACCCATTAGAGACCATCTGTGATCCTGTGCCTCATCCCTTTTTGAAAGACATTAGTGTGGTGGACCCTAAGATTTTTCAAGCCTACAAAATGACAAACGGTGCAAAAAAGGGGGTGGCAACACCAGCGGAAAGGAGGCCGTCGAGACAAGAGGATGCTAAGGAAAGTAAAGAAATTAAAGACTATAGCAGTCTGATGGCCAAAATAAGGAAAGAATTCAAAAATAATGAACAATATATTGAGAGAAAATTACTTGAGGTACAAGACACTTTAGACAAGAAATTGGAGGGAGTGGTGGGGGAATTGACAGGAAAGGTTAAAGATTTATCAGTAAGAACTAAGGTTTTGGAAGATTCAATGAAAAAGGTGCAAAAAGATACGAAAACTAGTAAGAAGGAGGTGGATAGAATTAGAGTAGAAGTTAAAGAGATAGAAAGAGTGCAGGAAGAGTTGTTGGACAATATGGCTATGACGCAAATGAGGCAAAATCAAACCAACCTGAAACTGAGGGGTGTACCAGAGACCCCAAATGAGAATATTAGATCTAAAATGATAAAAGAGCTGGCAACTTGGTTAAATAAGAGTGAGGAGGAGGTAAACTGTCATTTAGTAAATATTTTTCGAATAAGACCAAAATCAGACAGAGCCAGAAAGAAAAAGCTGCCAGGTGATGTAATTGTCATGTTCAACACTTTGGAAATAAGAAATGAAATACTGCAACAGAACCACATAAAAAGGTTATATATTGAAGGAAACCCAATTATTATCTTTAAAGAAATTCCTTCGAGATTTCTTCGAAGGAGAGAGACATACAAAAAATTAACAAACCAATTGAAGAAGAATGGGATATTGTATAGATGGGAGTTTCCTGAAGGCATTTCATTCTACTTTAAGGAAAAAAGGTTTAAATTAAGCACCAGTGTTGAACTCCAAAAATTTGCGAGGAGATACGAGAAGGACCTGGGAAAAGTTGAAGGGGAGGCGGAAAGGGAGGAACGACAGAGAGACGAGGAGGGTGAAGGGAGTGAAGAAGAAGAAAAAGAGGAGAGCTTAATAGGAGAAGGGGAAGAACAAGAGGAGGAAAGCAAGGAACAGTAGTTTCTATTTAATCTAGTTAAATTAGCTAGAATAGTTTAATAGATGGCTTTAAAAACAATAAGCTGGAATGTGAACGGTTTGAACAATAAAAATAAGAGGAATCAGATTGTGCATGTATTGCTGAAAAAGTATTGGGATTTAATTTGTCTTCAAGAAACGCATGTTATAGGAAAACACAAGAGGGTATTAAGTAATAAGAGATTGGGATTGGACTTTGTGACCTCCGACAAGGTTAAGAAAAGAGGGGTAGTAATTTATATAAAGGAAAAATATGACCCGCAATTACTGTACAAAGATGAACATGGGAGAGTAGTGGTGGTGCAGATGGTGTTTCATGGAGAAAAAATAGTTGTGGTTGGAATATATGCCCCGAATGAGAAAAAATCAGCTTTCTTTTTGGAATTAGATAATATACTAACGGAATGGATGGATCAGAAAATGATATTGATGGGAGATTTTAATGGGGTGGTGACGCCGAATACGGATAGATTAACAAAAAGACAAGATGGGAAAGAAGGTAAATTACCACGATCTTTCTTTGACATGGTAAATAATTTGGGATTGACGGATGCTTGGAGATTTAAAAACCCTACTGCAAAACAATTCACTTTTTTTTCAAATCCGAATCAGAGCTGGGGGAGGATAGACAGTATTTGGGTCTCGAGGGAATTGGTACAGAACTTAATTAAGTCTGAAATTTGGCCTCGAACTTTATCTGATCATAGTGCGGTTTCCATGGAGTTAAAAGGTAGAGAGGCTAAAACAGCCAGATGGAGAATGAATGAATATTTATTCAATGATCAAAAGATAGTAAATAAGGCTATAGAAACAATTGAAGAATACTTTAGGTGGAACTTAAATGGAGAAACTTCCATAGAGATGGTGTGGGACGCAGGAAAAGCGGTCATGAGGGGTTTTTTGATTCAGAAAAATAGCCAATTAAGAAAAGAAAAGGAAAAAAAGAAAGAGCAGATTTTAACACAGATTATGGAAAATGAAAGAAAATTAACTGTTAACCCTAGTGAAGAGAGTTTAAAACAGAACTTAAAAATATTACAAGCTAAATTTGCTACAATAATTAACCAAGAGATAGAGTGGAAAATTAAGAGGATGAATCAAAAGAACTTTGAGTCCGCAAATAAGATAGGGAAATATCTAGCGTGGCAGTTGAGAGAAAGGAAGAAGTTGAGTACGATCAGTAAAATAAAAGAAGGAGATATGATTATGGAAGAACCAAAAGAAATAAAAAGAATATTCCAAAGATATTGTAAGGATTTGTAAAAAAGAGGAGAGGAAACAGAACAAGAAATAGATCAATTTTTGCAAAAACACCATCTGGAACAAATTGTAGAAGATGAAAGAGCAGCACTAGATGAGATAATAACACAGGAAGAGATAAAAAAGGCTATTAAAAAGATGAAAGCTGGGAAGGCGCCGGGACCGGACGGCCTTCCGGCCAAATATTATAAAATATTAATTAACCAAATATCACCAGTGCTGGGAGAGGTTATGAACAATATATTGAGAGAAGGAAAGATACCTAATACCTGGAAGGAAGCCTATGTTACATTGATTCCTAAAAAAGAGGTGGACACTATGGAAGTAAAGAACTATAGGCCAATCTCATTATTAAATAATGATTATAAGCTATTTGCAGACATAATGGCGGAAAGATTAAAGAGGGTCTTGATTAATAAAATTCATGGTGATCAAACAGGATTTCTCCCAGGGAGACAATTACGGGATAATGTAAGGAATTTGATTGACATTATTGAATACTTGGACATGAAAATAGACAGAAAAGCTGCACTGGTTTTTATAGACGCCGAAAAGGCATTTGACAATGTTTCCTGGAACTTCCTAAAGAAGGTTTTGGAGAGGATGGGAATTGGCGAAAAATTTAGAAGAGGCATAGAAGCAATATACAAAGAACAGAAAGCAAAGCTGGTGATAAATAATAATACAACAGAATATTTTAACATTTATAAAGGGACCAGACAAGGTTGCCCCCTGTCCCCCTTATTATTTATTATAATTTTGGAAGTACTTAATAAGAGACTGAGGGAGGCAACAGAAGTGAAAGGAATCAGAGTAGGAAAGAAGGAATTCAAAATTAAAGCCTTTGCCAACGATATTGTTCTGACTTTGGAAGATCCACAAGATAGTGTAAAAGAAGCATTACAAAAAATTGAGGAATTTGGAGAGGTGGCAGGTTTTAAGGTAAATAAGAATAAAACTAAAATGCTGGTTAAAAATCTAACTAAGGAAGAAACGAAAGATCTAGAACAAAAAGTGGAAATCATGGTGGTGAAAAAAGTGAAATATTTGGGAGTGTGGATCACGGCAAAAAACATAAACCTATATAAAGATAATTATGAAGTTACATGGAAAAAAATAAAGAAAGATCTGGAAATATGGGGGTGATGAAATTTTCCTTTTTAGGGAGGATAGCAGTGGTTAAAATGAATGTTTTGCCGAGGATGTTGTTTTTATTTCAAACTCTTCCAGTTATTAAAGGTTTAAAACAATGTAAAGAATGGCAGAGAACCCTGATGAAATTCATTTGGCAGGGGAAAAGACCAAGGATTAAAATGAAAATATTAACTGATAAAAAGGAAAGAGGAGGTTTTGCTCTCCCAGATTTGAGCCTATATTATGAAGCAGCGTGCCTACTTTGGCTAAAAGATTGGATAAAATTGGAGAACAGAGACCTATTGGATTTAGAAGGTTTCAATAATTGGTATGGGTGGCACGCATATCTCTGGTATGAGAAGGTGAAAGTCCACAGGGCTTTCTTAAATCATATTTTCAGGGGACCAATATATCAGGTCTGGGAAAGAAATAAGAACCTTCTTGAAAGAAAAACACCATGGTGGATCTCACCGGTAGAGGTCTTAACAATAAAAAAAACCAACATGGAAGGGAAGACAGCCACTTACGAAGATTTGGTAAGAAAATCAGAACAAGGGCTTAAACTTAAACCGTATGAGGAAATAAAGGATCAATTCACCGGTTGGCTACAATATCATCAGGTGAATGATATGTTAAAGCAAGTTAAAAGAAAAATGGGCTTTGAGGACAAGAAATCAAAATTCAATATAGAAATAATAGAAGGTAAAAACAAAACATTGTCTAAATTATATGACATATTACTGGAATGGCATACAAAAGACGAGGAAGTCAAAGAGGCAATGATTAAATGGGCAATTGACTTCGGCTATAACATCGAGTTTGAAAAGTGGTTGAAATTGTGGAATAGAGATATTAAATTTACGGCCTGTACGAGTTTGAGAGAAAATGTTTGGAAAATGCTCTATAGATGGTATCTTACGCCGGCAAAATTGGCTAAAATCTATAGATCAGAAAATAAGACATGCTGGAAATGTGGTGAAGTGGAGGGAGACCTCTACCATATGTGGTGGCAATGCAACAAGGTGAAGGTTTTTTGGGAAGCAATTTATAATGAACTTAAAAAAGTTTTTAAATATACTTTTCCCAAAAGACCTGAGGCCTTTTTGCTGGGAATTATGGGTAAGGAAATAAAAAATGAAGATAAAAAAATATTTCTCTATGCCACCACAGCCGCAAGAATTATGCTGGCACAAAACTGGAAAACAGAAACTATACCTAACGTAAGTGACTGGCAGGTCAAAATGATTAACTATGCCGAGCTAGATAGATTAACAGGCAGAATACGAGACCAAGACGACCAGAAATTTCAAAAAAAATGGAGTAAATTTTGGAAATATATTGGAACGGATATATAGGAGGAACTGGCGGTATTAGAAAAACTTTATCAGCTAATAATTATAAACTTTAATAAATTAATTACGCAACCCGGGATTTATTTGATACTTACCAAAAGGGTGAAGGGAAGTCAAAGGCTAAGTAGAGCCTAATGTTTATATTATTTTTTTGTATGATTGTACGCTTACTTCTTGTATAGCATGAAAATAGGATGAATAATTTACGTTAAAATGTTTATTTTTGTATTTGTTTGTTCTTTTTTCTTTTTTCCTTTACAAATTCTGAATAAAAATTCACTTGCAAAAAAAAAAAAAAGAACTCTGTTCTTCCCTCCCCCTGTCCTTCACTTCCAGTGCAGCAAGTCGGTCGTGTTCATTAAGGACCACCGCACACACTCTCTCCGCGGTCAGGTCCGCCGCTGGTAGGGAACCAAGCTGACTGGCAGCAACCTTGTAAGTCCGATTCAGGCTGTTTATCATCATGAAGCAAAACACTTCCTCCTGTAGACGGAAATTGCGTTCCACCATCTGTTGGCGCAGAAACTTCATCTCTGTCAGGTGCGCTTGGACATCAACATCAGGCGCTAGTCTCAGATTGGTCAATTTCTCAAAATACAGCAACGCTGAAGAACCAGCATCCCTCTGATATGTTCTACGTAGCGTATCCCAAACCTCTTTCGCATGTTCTAAATGCTGAACATGCACAAGCTGCTCATCTGAGACACACAGAATTATAGCAGTCCTGGCCCTCACGTTCTGTGATTCCCAACCTTGGGTTGGTGCTGCAGGGATGGGGTTTTCAATTACCTCAAAGAGCCTCCGATTCTGCAGCAGGGCCTTCATCTTTACAGACCATGATGAATAATTGACATTAGTCAGGGGGGGGGGTGGATAAGGCAGGCCCCCTGCCTTCTTGGCATCCATCTTGAATCCAAGCCTTCAGCTCACACACTCAAGTAAGCTCTAAAATCCAACAGTTGTTTTCTGCCTTCTCAGGCAGGCAAACTGCAAGTTGTTTACGCTCTTGGCACCTGGCAGCTAAACGCTGGCTGCTATGGAAAGTCCCTTCCAAGAGCTCGTAAACTTGTAGCCAAAACACTCCGTGGTTTTGTTTTGCTTTTCCCAGCCTCACAGTCCAGCTTCTCTGCCTGTAACTTTCCACGTTACTTTGCAACAGTGCATTCCAACAGGAGAGCTTATCAACCACAAAAATTTCTGGAATGCAGGCTGAGCTACCAAGCTGCAGGCCTCTCCTCAGAGCTGTTTTTTTTTTTCAAACGCAGCTCCCGTGAACCAGAGAATAAATCAATCTGCGTTCACACTTTTAGCCCGAAATGCAGCATACCTTGAGCTCCGTTGCTTGGAAAACACTTTCCTCTGGGGGTCCAGCCGTCTGTTCAGCTTCTGGCTGCTCTCAGACGCTATTTCCTCCCTTGGAGCAGAGGAGGACAATTCACCAGCCTCTCATGCAGATGTTCGATGAATCACAACCATCCGAACGCTGCCATATGTCAGTATCTCAGCTCGCAGTCAGAGGTAACTGGCCTCCCCCGGGCAAACCGAGTGAGATACTTGTTGACCTTTCCGTCTGCCTCTCCCGGCAGGCAAGGTCATAAATTGGCGATTCTCCTCGTCAGACGTGAGAAGAACACACCCTCTCCTTCTCTCCCTCCCTGCATCCCCCAGGGAGGGGAAATGAGACAGACAGGAGTCCTATTTACATGTTTTATTCCTGTCACTCAGCAGTACAGAGAAAACGTGTCTGTACCCTCCAGACTCCAGCAGTAGAGTCACAGCTCCACCCCTGTACTTCCAGCACAGGTCAGATGACAGTCTGAGCTAACATCCGGTGCTCAGTACAGAGAAAGGACTGCCCCCTTTCTCCACTAGTACAGTTGCAGACATCAACATCCTGTTTTGCTTTCCAGCCACCTGCAGCTGGCTTTTGCATTGCTGCGTTTTCCTGACACTGACGTCCAGGGACGAATCCTGGAGCCCTTTCCCCTCTTCCCCCATTTGCTCTCCTGGATCCTTGGTGTTACGCTGATTTCCTTCCCCCTCTATTAAGCTGTGTCTCCCCCTGGTGCTGGTACCTTCTCCTGCAGAATCGGAGAGCCTCTCCTTCTCCTGTTGCTCCGATGCCAGTTTCCTGACATCCACCTCCCCTCCAGGACCCCCTCCACCCCCTGCTCGACCTGTGGAATCGATTTCTCTCTCTTCCTCGGCCGACGAGACGGGGAAACCCCGGAAGGAACTGTCACCATCCTCAGTGGATTCGAAACCCGCTTCCCACCTGCTTTGATTCCCACCCACGGGGTGACCCTCCCAGTCTGATTCTTCCTCGGATTCTGAAAACCCCTCGAAACTCTCTTCGTCATCTGTGGCTCCAAATTGTTCCTCCCAGAACCTCTCTAAGGGTTTGGGCTTGTCCGGGAACCGGCGGTGGAATACTTCCACCATATACCTGTCATTGATGGCTTCCGCGGGAACCCACGTGTTTTCTGACCAGGGCTCCCCTTCCCAAGCCACCAAGAACTCCACCTGACAACCTCGCCACCTTGAATCAATTATTTCCATGGCCGACCGCTGGTGTTCCCTTTCTTCTACCTGCGGTTGTGGGGTGGCTCCTACCTCTCGCCCCAGGAATTCCCGCCCCTCCCTTTGTGGTGAGAGCAAGGACCGGTGGAACACAGGGTGTATTTTCATGCTGTCTGGCAACTTGAGCTTGAATGCTACGGGGTTTACCTGTTGTCTTACCTCAAATGGCCCCAGCCGTCAGGGCTGCAACTTCTTGCACCCCCCTTTAAAAGGTAACCCTTGGGTGGACAACCACACCCGGTCTCCCACCCGTATGGTTTCCCCTTCCCTGCGGTGCTTGTCTGCCTGCTTCTTGTAAACAGCCTTGGCCCGCTCCAAGTTTATCTTAAGTTGCTGGTGTAGGGCTTCCATTTATTCCACAAACTGCTCCGCCGCGGGTACACTGCAGCTTTGCTCCTCACTCCCCGGGAAGGCTCTGGGATGGCACCCATAATTGGCCATAAACGGACTCATCCCCGTGGACATGTGTTTAGCGTTATTATACGCAAATTCAGCCAGCGCTAGTTTCTCTACCCAATCGTTCTGTCTCTCGCTGACGTAGCAGCGTAAGTATTGCTGGAGTATACTGTTTGCCCTTTCCGCTTGCCCATTGGTCTCTGGGTGCCTTGCCGTTGAGAACCCCACCTCGACTTGCAGCAAGCTCATGAGCTTCCTCCAGAACCGGGAGGTAAATTGTTTTCCGCGGTCGGAGATAACCCTCAAGGGGGCGCCATGCAACCTGAAAACGTGCTCTACGAACAATCGTGCCGTCTCTTCCGCCGTCACCGCATGTGAGCAGGCTATGAAATGGCACATTTTGGTCAGCGAGTCGACTACTACCATGACCACTGTTTTCCCCCGTGATTTGGGCAAATCAGTCATAAAATCAATGGACACCACCTCCCAGGGTTTGCTCGGTGTGGGTAAGGGTTCCAGTAAGCCTGCTGGGGCTGTCCGCTCCCCTTTTGCCCTTTGGCAGCGGTCGCACCCTCGTACATATTCCCGTACATCCTCCCTCACCCGTGGCCACCAGAACTGTCTGGTGACCAGCATCATCGTTTTGTGCTGTCCAAAGTGCCCCGCTGTGGGGTTGTCGTGGAGTTGTTTGAGTACCCTTTCCCTTAGAGCTTCCCCCGGTACATACATGGCCCCTCTATAGTACAACACCCCTTCTTTCTCCTCAAACCCTTCTGCCGCCTCTCTCCCATCTCAGAGTTCCCTGATTTTAGTTCGTGCGAATTCATCATTCCTAGTAAGCCCTGCCAGTTCTCTTTTCCCCACTAGAGTTCCCCCCCACACCCATCGGTCCTCAGGTATGATGTGTCGTGTCTCCAGCGGACCCTCTCCTTCGAAGTACTCTGGCTTCCGCGAGAGAGCGTCCGCTCTCACGTTTTCCTCTCCGGGCACATACTGGATTTCAAAATAAAATTTGGAGAACTCCTGCGCCCAGCGAATTTGTCTCTGGTTGAGTACTCGTGCAGTTCTCCAGTACTCTAGGTTCTTGTGATCGGTGCACACCTGGATTCTGTGTTGCGCTCCTATCAGTAGATGACGCCAATGACAAAAGGCAGCGTAGATCGCGAGCAGTTCTCGGTCATACACGGTATAGTTTTGCTCCGACTTGCTCAGCTTCCTCGAGAAAAAGGCACACGGTTTCCATTCCTGTTTGCTCCGCCCTGGCTGCAAAAGGACCGCCCCTATCGCTCTGTCTGACGCGTCGGTCTGTAGCCTCAGGGGTTTCTCCAGGTCTACGTGTAATAGTTGCTCTTCCGACGCGAACGCCTTCTTCAATCGTTCAAAGGATTGCTGAGCTTCCTCCGTCCACACGAACTTCTTTTTGCTGCTGAGACAGTCCGTGATGGGTGCTGTCAAGTGGGCGAAGTTCTTGATGAACTTCCTGTAGAAGTTGCTGAAACCTAGGAACCTTTGTACATCCTTCCGTGTTTTGGGGGACTTCCATTCCAACACTGCTTGCACCTTGCTTGGGTCCATCGCTAAGCCCTTGTCAGACAACTTGTACCCCAGAAACTCCACTTCTCTGGCATGAAACTGACCTTTCTCTAGCTTGACCCACAACTGGTGTTTCTGCAATTGTTGTAGCACTTCCCTAACGTCTTGTACATGTTGCTCCTCGCTATCCGAATAAATCAAGACGTCGTCCAGTAATGCCACACAGCTCTTGTAAAGCAGAGACCCCAACACGTGGTGCATGAAAGCTTGAAAACAGGCGGAGCCTGACTGTAATTCAAAAGGCATAACTAAATATTCAAAGGCCCCTAGGGGGTGAACATGGTGGTCTTCCATTCACCCCCCTCCCTCATCCTGATCAAGTTGTAAGCCCCCCTGAGGTCCAGTTTGGTAAAAATCTTTCCCTTCCTCACTCTTGTCACAATGTCGTCAATTCTGGGCATTGGGAAAGTCACGGGTTCCGACACCAAATTTACGCCACGAAAGTCCACTACAAGCCTGGGTTTATCCGTGTCTTTTTTGTCCACAAAAAACACCGGACTGCCTCCCGCTGCTTTCGATTCTCTTATGAATCCTCTCTTTAGGTTCTTGTCAATAAACTCCCGTAACTCCTTCATCTCCCTGTCTGACATGGCATACAGCTTACCCACCGGCAGCTGCGCTCCCGGGAGCAAGTTGATTTGGCAGTCAAAGGGCCTGTGGGGTGGTAGCCTATCTGCCTCCTTCTCACTGAAGACCTCCCTCAGATCAGCATATTGTGGCGGCACCTCCCCTTTCTGTTCCACTGCCATTCCTGCCATTCGGGCTACACTCATCCTTGGTGTTTCCTTTTTTTTTTTTTTTTTTAATAATTTTTTTATTGCTTTTTTTCCAGAGTCAAATACATCTCCAACAACGCGTCAAAAGCAGTTTTACAGAAAGAAAAAGATTGTACAAGAAAATTTACTTTTCCGAATTAGTGATCATAATCATAGAATCATAGAATCATAGAATCATAGAATCATAGAGTTGGAAGAGACCACAAGGACCATCGAGTCCAACCCCCTGCCAAGCAGGAAACACCATCAGAGCACTCCTGACATATGGTTGTCAAGCCTCTGCTTAAAGACCTCCAAAGTAGGAGACTCCACCACACTCCTTGGCAGCAAATTCCACTGTCGAACAGCTCTGACTGTCAGGAAGTTCTTCCTAATGTTTAGGTGGAATCTTCTTTCTTGTAGTTTGGATCCATTGCTCCGTGTCCGCTTCTCTGGAGCAGCAGAAAACAACCTTTCTCCCTCCTCTATGTGACATCCTTTTATATATTTGAACATGGCTATCATATCACCCCTTAACCTCCTCTTCTCCAGGCTAAACATGCCCAGCTCCCTTAGCCGTTCCTCATAAGGCATCGTTTCCAGGCCTTTGACCATTTTGGTTGCCCTCCTCTGGACACGTTCCAGTTTGTCAGTGTCCTTCTTGAATTGTGGTGCCCAGAACTGGACACAGTACTCCAGGTGTGGTCTGACCAGAGCAGAATACAGTGGCACTATTACTTCCCTTGATCTAGATGCTATACTCCTATTGATGCAGCCCAGAATTGCATTGGCTTTTTTAGCTGCCGCGTCACACTGTTGGCTCATGTCAAGTTTGTGGTCAACCAAGACTCCTAGATCCTTTTCACATGTACTGCTCTCAAGCCAGGTGTCACCCATCTTGTATTTGTGCCTCTCATTTTTTTTGCCCAAGTGCAATACTTTACATTTCTCCCTGTTAAAATTCATCTTGTTTGCTTTTGCCCAGTTCTCTAATCTGTCAAGGTCGTTTTGAAGTGTGATCCTGTCCTCTGGGGTGTTAGCCACCCCTCCCAGTTTGGTGTCATCTGCAAATTTGATCAGGATGCCCTTGAGTCCATCATCCAAGTCGTTGATAAAGATGTTGAATAAGACCGGGCCCAAGACAGAACCCTGTGGCACCCCACTAGTCACTTTTCTCCAGGATGAAGAGGAACCATTGATGAGCACCCTTTGGGTTCGGTCAGTCAGCCAGTTACAAATCCACTGAGTGGTAGCATAGTCAAGACCGCATTTTACCAGCTTCTTTACAAGAATATCATGGGGCACCTTGTCAAATGCCTTGCTGAAATCAAGGTAGGCTACATCCACTGCGTTCCCTTCATCTACCAGGCTTGTAATTCTGTCAAAAAACGAGATCAGGTTAGTCTGACATGACTTATTTTTCAGAAATCCATGCTGACTATTGGTGATCACAGCATTCCTTTCTAGGTGCTCACAGACTGTTTGCTTAATGATCTGCTCCAGAATCTTCCCTGCTATTGATGTCAGACTGACTGGGCGGTAATTATTTGGGTCCTCTCTTTTCCCCTTTTTGAAAATAGGGACAACATTTGCCCTCCTCCAGTCTGCCGGGACTTCGCCTGTTCTCCAGGAATTCTCAAAGATGACTGCCAGTGGTTCTGAGATCACATCTGCCAGTTCTTTTAATACTCTTGGATGCAGTTCATCTGGCCCTGGAGACTTGAATACATCTAATCTAGCCAAATATTCTTGTACTATCTCCTTAGTTATTCTGGGCTGTGTTTCCTTTGCTGAATCATTTGCTCCAAATTCTTCAGGTCGGGCATTGTTTTCTTTATCGGAGAAGACTGAGGCAAAGAAGGCATTGAGGAGTTCAGCCCTTTCTGTGTCCCCTGTTTGCATTTCACCATCTTCTCCTCTGAGTGACCCCACTGTTTCTTTGTTCTTCCTTTTGCTACGAACATACCCATAAAAGCCTTTTTTGTTGCTTTTAACCTCTCTAGCAAGCCTGAGTTCATTCTGTGCTTTAGCTTTTCTGACTTTGTGTCTACACGTGCTGGCTATTTGTTTGAATTCCTCTTTGGTGGTTTCCCCCCTTTTCCATTTTTTGTACACATCCTTTTTTAATCTTAATTCAGTTAAAAGTTCTTTAGATAGCCACCCTGGTTTCTTTAGGCACCTTCCATGTTTTCGTCTCATTGGTATTGCCTGACGTTGTGCTTTTACTATCTCCCTCTTAACAAACTCCCAGCCATCATGAACTCCCTTTCCTTTTAGTATTGCTGTCCATGGGATCTCACCCAGCACTTCCCTAAGTTTTATGAAGTCGGCTTTCTTAAAGTCAAGAAATTGAGTCCTAGTATGCTTGGCTGCTACTTTCCGCTGTATAGTAAACTTCAGAAGAGCATGATCACTCGCGCCTAATGATCCTTCCACATCTACCCCACTAACCAGGTCATCAACATTGGTTAGGACCAGATCTAAAATGGCTGTTCCTCTTGTTGCTTCTCCCACTTTCTGGACAATGAAGTTGTCTGCAAGGCCAGTGAGGAATCTGTTTGACCTTATGCTCTTGGCTGAGTTTGACGTCCAACAAATATCCGGGTAATTGAAGTCCCCCATTACTACTATCTCCCTTCCTTTTGCATGCTTGGCCATCTGTTCCAGGAAGGCAGCATCTATGTCCTCCGTTTGGCTTGGGGATCTATAGTAAACTCCCACAATGAGGTCTCTGTTATTCTTCTCTCCCTTAATTTTGACCCAAATGCTCTCACTTTGGCTTTGAGGTTCTAAATCTTGGATCTCTTCACAGGTATACACATCCCTGACATATAACGCCACTCCTCCTCCTTTCTTGTCTGGTCTGTTTCTCTGAAATAGATTGTATCCCCCCATTATTACATTCCAATCGTGGGACTTATCCCACCAGGTTTCAGTGATGCCTATTATGTCATATTTAGTTTGCTGTACCAAGAGCTCAAGCTCATCTTGTTTATTTCCCATGCTTTGCGCATTAGTGTACAGACATTGAAGTCCATTAATCATTCCCCCGTGTCTCTTATTTAAGGATTTTTTCCTCCCTCCACTAGGTCCGCGTGCTGTTTGCTCCATTTGGTCTATGACATTTGGATGATCATCTTCATTAATTGATAGACTCCTACCTTCAGGAGCACTGTCTCCCTCCCCCACATTAGTCAGTTTAAAGCCCTCCTGATGAGGTTTCTGAGATTTTTGGCAAAAACATTTCTCCCAACCGTTGTGAGGTGCAGCCCATCACTTGCCAGAAGTCCATCTTCAAGAAACTGCAGTCCGTGATCTAAGAATCCAAACCGTTCCTGTTTACACCATTTGCGAAGCCAGCTGTTCACTTCCACTATTTTCCCCTCTCTCCCTGGGCCACGTCGTTCAACTGGGAGGACAGACGAGATGACAATTTGTGCATTTAGTTGCTTCAATTTCCTGCCGAGAGCCTCGTAGTCTCTTTTGATCTTCTGGAGGCTATTGTTTGCAGTGTCATTGGTTCCCACATGAACCAAGAGGAAGGGGTATTCGTCAGTGGGTTTTATGATTTTTTGCAGTCGTTCAGTTACATCTTGGATCTTAGCCCCGGGGAGACAGCACACTTCCCGAGACATCTTGTCAGGCCCACAGATCACTGCTTCTGTTCCCCTCAGTAGGGAATCCCCTATCACCACTACACGCCTCCTCTTGGGTTTGGTCGGGGTTCTTCTGTGAGCTGTCTGTTCCAAGGTCGCCTGCACATTCCCTGAGGACTGACTTTGCTGCTCGTCTTCATATACCTGATCGACTGTAATGAGGGAGAGATCCTCAAATGGAGTCTGCTCTTCGTCTTCCATGCTAGGGGAGAGGACCTCAAAGCGATTGTGTATTTCTAAACAATCAGAGTGAACCCTGGGCCTCCTACTTCTTTGAGTCACGTTTCTCCATATATCTGGCTCCTGTGTTGCTGAACTATCCTCCTTCTCAGGGGAGTCCCCTGTCTCCTCTCTGGTGGAGACGGTGTGCTCTGTTGCTTCCAAGAAGAGCTCCAGCTCTCTAATTCTTTGGAGCGTAGCTACACGTTCCTCCAGTTGCTGAACTTTGTCTTTTAAAAGGGCAATCAACATGCAATTGCTGCAGGTAAAGCTGCCTGCAACCTTTGGCAAGATGGCAAACATTGCGCAGGAATCGCAGGCGACTGCAGCTGTTCCCTCCCCTTCCATCTTGAGATCGTGTCGTTGGGGGTGGCTACAGAGGTCCTCCATCATAAAAAGCTTGAAGACAGGACAAATAACTTCCCCTCCACACACACACACACAAAAAACACCTAGGTCTCCCCCACAAACGTTTGAGACTAGCTCCCCTAAATCTAAAAGATGGGTATAACCCTGCCCCCTCTGACCTTTACACAGGGAAAACAGCTAATCAGCCACAAAGAAACACACACACACACAAGAAAACCCTTTTTGCTCCTTCTTCAACTCTGCCCTGCAGCCTCTGATAAGCTCCTCCCACAGCTAATCCCCTGCCTCAACAGAAACCCTGCCCCCTCTGACCTTTACACAGGGAAAACAGCTAATCAGCCACACACACAAGAAAACCCTTTTTTCTCCTTCTTCAACTCTGCCCTGCAGCCTCTGATAAGCTCCTCCCACAGCTAATCCCCTGCCTCAACAGAAACCCTGCCCCCTCTGACCTTTACACAGGGAAAACAGCTAATCAGCCACAAAGAAACACACACACACAAGAAAACCCTTTTTGCTCCTTCTTCAACTCTGCCCTGCAGCCTCTGATAAGCTCCTCCCACAGCTAATCCCCTGCCTCAACAGAAACCCTGCCCCCTCTGACCTTTACACAGGGAAAACAGCTAATCAGCCACAAAGAAACACACACACACAAGAAAACCCTTTTTGCTCCTTCTTCAACTCTGCCCTGCAGACTCTGATCAACTGGACTTCCCCAGATCTTCCATCCCCTGCTTTCTTTTCAATAAAAATATACAGCAATTTGATACCTTATTTTATGTGTTTTTGTGTATTCATTTAATTATATAGCCTATAATTTGTACTTTTTGACTTCATAACTTAATTTCCCTCTTTTACCAATCTCGGTGCTGAAGCGTGTTTTTCCCAAAAAATTTAGCAAATTCTCAACATTCATATAACTTATAATGTTTTTGTAAATAGTCCTTAAATTTTTTCCAGTCCTCTTCCACTGTCTCTTCTCCCAAATCTCGGATTCTGCCAGTCATTTCGGCTAATTCCATGTAGTCCATCAGCTGCGAATGCCATTCTTCCAGCGTGGGTAACTCCTGTGTCTTCCAATATTTGGCTATAAGGATTCTTGCTGCTGTAGTTGCATATAGAAAAAAAGTTCTATCTCTTTTTGGCACTCTCTGGCCCACCATGCCCAGAAGGAAGGCCTCTGGTTTCTTCTGAAAGGTGTACTTAAACACCTTTTTCAACTCATTGTAAATCATTTCCCAAAAGGCCCTCACTCTCGGGCATGTCCACCAGAGGTGAAAAAAAGTTCCTTCAGCCTCCCTACATTTCCAACATTTATTGTCAGACAAATGATATATCTTTGCAAGTTTGACTGGGGTCATGTACCACCTGTATACCATTTTCATAACGTTTTCTTTTAAGGCACTACATGCCGTAAATTTCATACCGGTGGTCCATAACCTTTCCCAGTCTTCAGCCATAATGTTGTACCCAATATCCTGTGCCCATTTTATCATAGCTGATTTAACTATCTCGTCTTGTGTATTCCATTTAAGCAACAAGTTATACATTCTTGAAAGCACTTTCGTCTTAGGTTCAAGTAATTCTGTCTCTAATTTTGATTTTTCCACCTGGAAACCAATTTTTTTGTCCTTTTTAAAAATCTCTAAAATTTGGGCATAATGAAACCAGTCTCGCACCTTTCCTCTCAATTTTTCAAAACTCTGCAACCTCCAAGTATCACCATCTCTTTCTAATATCTCACAATATTTTACCCAGCCCCTCTCCATATTACGTAGTTTTATGGCCTTGGCCTCCGTCGGTGATAGCCACCTCGGGGTCTTACTTTCAAGTAAGTCCTTGTATTTAGTCCAGACAATGAATAGAGCTTTCCTGACAATATGGTTTTTAAACAATTTATGAGACTTTGCCTTGTCGTACCACAGATATGCATGCCACCCATAAGCGTTACTATGCCCTTCCAGGTCTAGGACATCAGTGTTTTCTAACAGAAACCAATCTTTCATCCAGCAGAAGGATGCAGCTTCATAATACAATCTTAAGTCCGGCAGGGCAAACCCCCCTCTTTCCTTTGCATCTGTTAATATCTTAAATTTTATTCGGGGCTTTTTGCCCTGCCAGACAAACCTTGCAATATCCCTCTGCCACTTTCCAAAACACTCCACTCTGTCCACGATCTGAAGGGTTTGAAACAAAAACAACATTCTTGGCAATACATTCATCTTTACTGCTGCAATTCTTCCCGACAAGGAGAGTTTCAATCTTGACCAGGTTTCTAAGTCTTTTTTAATTTCTGACCAACATTTTTCATAATTATCCTTAAATAAATTCAAATTTCTCCCGGTCAGATTAACCCCTAAGTATTTAACTTTTGTAACCACATTTAGTTCTGTTTCCTTCTGGAACACATCTATTTCTGAAGGTGTCAAGTTTTTTGCCAGAACCTTGGTTTTTTGTTTATTCAACCTGAATCCCGCCACCCGACCAAACTCAGAGATTAGTTCTAAAACTCTTTTTGTACTGGTTTCTGGCTCCTGTAATGTCAAAACCAAATCATCTGCAAAAGCCTTAAGTTTGTATTGTTTTTCTCCGACCTGTATTCCCTCCACCAGCTGGTCTCTCCTAATCAAGTTCAGCAACACCTCCAGGACAGAAATAAATAGCAAGGGTGATAGGGGGCACCCCTGTCGTGTCCCTTTTTCAATTTTAAACTCCTCTGTCACCACACTATTTACTATCAATTTAGCCTTTTGATCAGAATAAATTGCTTCGATACCATTTTGAAACGCCCTTCCCACTCCCATCCCTTCCAGATTTTTCTTCATAAAATTCCAAGATATATTGTCAAAGGCCTTCTCCGCGTCTATAAAAATCAAAACTGCTTTCGTATTCATATTTGTCTGTAGTAGCTCCAAAACATCAATAATATTTCTAGTGTTATCAGACAAATGCCTGCCGGGGAGAAAGCCTGCTTGGTCCTTGTGAATTACTTCATTCAGAACTCTTTTCAGTCTATTTGCTAAAATATCAGCAAAAATTTTGTAATCCACATTTAGGAGTGAGATGGGACGATAATTCTTAAGCTGAGTCTTTTCAGATTCCAATTTTGGTATCAGAGTAATAAATGCTTCTTTCCACGATTCTGGTGCCCCCTTCCCTTCCATGATCTGGTTGCATACCTCCATTAGTGGCTGTGTCAGATATTCCTTCAATGTCTTATAATATTTGGAGGTAAGCCCGTCTGGGCCTGGAGATTTGCCTATTTGCATATTCTGAATGGCTCTTTCAATTTCCTGTTGTGTTATTTTGTAATTCAGGGCTGTTTGTTTGTCTTGTGGTAACTTTTGCAGGCCATAACTTTTTAAAAACTTATTTATTTCAGTCTCTACTTGTGGTCCTTGGGTATACAATTTTTTAAAATATCTCTGGAAACACTTTCTAATTTCTTCTGGTTTCTGTATACATTCTCCTTCAACCTCCAGATTGGTAACAAAGTTCGCTTTTTGTCTCTTTTTCAGCTGCCATGCCAGCAGCTTTCCACATTTATTTGCCGATTCAAATGATCTTTGTTTCATCTGTTTAATTTTCCATTCAATTTCTTGGTTTATAAATTTCGTGTATTGTGCTTGGTAGAATTTTATTTCTCTTAAAACTTCTTTTGATTTTGGATTTAGTCTCAACTTTTTTTCTCCATCTCTTATTTTATCCAAAATCTTATCCTTTTTACCATTCCAGAGTTTCTTCTTGATAGTGTTCTGTTGTATCAGAAACCCTCTCATAACAGCTTTGCTCGCGTCCCAGATTGTTTTCTTTTCCACCGAAGTATTCAAGTTTATTTCAAAATAGTCCTTCAACGTTTTTTGGGCCTTTTTCACGATCTCCTGATCTCTAAACAAATAGTCATTCATTCTCCATCTGAAGGATCCAGCTGGTGTGAGTCTCAAGTCCATTTTCAAAGCGTTATGGTCGGAGCAAGTTTTAGGGCAGATCTCTATTTTTTTTGTCTTAGGTGCCAGTCCTCTAGATGTCCAGATTTGGTCGATTCTTGTCCATGATAGATGTGTCTCAGAAAAGAAAGTTCCCTCTTTACCTAGAGGGTTCTTTATCCTCCAAATGTCCATCAAGTCCATATTGTCTATAAGTTCAAAAAAGGTCTTAGGAAGTCTGCCATCTTTGGTCAGATTCTGGTTTTGTGACTTATCCATGTATGTAGAGACAACTCCATTCATATCGCCCATCAAGATGATGTTAGTATAGTCAATATAGTCCAACATTATCTCATGCAGTTTCTTGTAAAATTCCGATTTTCCATCGTTTGGTGCATAGATTCCTACTATCAGAAATTTTTCTCCTTGTGTTTGTATTTCGACCGCCAAAATTCTTCCTTGTTCATCTTTAAAAACCAACTTTGGTGCTAGGTTCTCCTTTGCATATATCACTACTCCTCTTTTTTTAACTTTGTCTGATGAGATGAATTCTTGGCCTAGTCTCTTGTTAATTAGCACTCTCCTGTGGAGCCTAGTCACATGTGTTTCTTGGAGACAAATAACGTCTAATTGTTCTTTTCTTAATATGTGAAAAATCTTTTTCCTTTTCTCGGGAGAATTTGCACCATGAATGTTCCAACTAAGAAGCTGCAGAGACATCTTGGGCTAATTTATTGGCCTATAGGAGTATCTCCTTTATCGTCTTTGTCTGGAGGTGGAACCGGATTAGAGCCAAACGGAGGAGGTGGCCAGGCTCCTGCCACTCCCTTCCGAAGGTCCTCCCCGTGGTCGTTTAGGAACTTTTCTTGTTCCTCTGCTGTTCTGATTCTTACTTTCTTCTCTTTCAAGGTAAAAGATAGTCCTTGAGGGAATTCCCACCTGTAAGGGATTTTGTTGTTTCTCAGAAGACCTGCCAAGTCTTTATATGTAACTCTTAAGTCCAGTAACTGTTTAGGGATGTCTCTGAAGATTTCTGCCTTCTTTCCCTGTATCACCAATGGGTTCTTGAAATGTAGGCCGAGTATATTCTCTTTTTCTTGCTTGAATCTCAAGATGATCAAGCAGTCTCTTGGTTTATCCTTCTTCGCCACTCTTCCCAATCTGAAGGCAGTAACTATTTTAAAATCTTTCTCTTCAGCCAAACCCCAAACCTTGGATATTTCTGATGTCAGAAAGCTGATCAAATCTTCCTTTTCTATTTCTGGGATATTTCTAATCCTGAGGTTGCATTCCCTGTTTTTCAATTCCGCCATGGACAGAAACGCTTGCTGTTCAGTGATCTGTCTGCTCAGTGGCCTTACTTCTCCTCTTAATTCTTCTATTTTCTCTTTATTCTGGTCTGCTTTAGTATTTGCTTCCTGTGCTAGTTTTCGGTTTTCTGCTGTAATCTTTTCAATATTGCCAACTGCCTGTGTATTTTGAGCAACTTGATCTGTCAGTTTGTTGATTGTGGCTGTTACCTGGTCAAATTTAGCCGCTTGTTCCTCAAATTTAGCCGCTTGTTCGTCTGCTTTCTTATTTAGTGCTGCCAACTGATCCAAAATTTCCTTAGAAACAGGGTCCAGTCCTCCTGCAGCCATATCCTCAAAAGTTGGCTGCTTGGATTGTCCTTCTTGTAGGCCTGTCACAATAGGGACAGACGATCTTCGTGCCTGCACAGGCAAAGTTAATTGCAAAAGTTCAGTTTGTTTTGCTTTCTTAGCAGCTCTTGTTTTTGGTACGCCACTCATTCCACAGCTGTCAAGGCGTCAAGGTCAAATTGTAAATCCCATGGGAAAGGCAAACCAGGAAAGGTAAACATCCATTCCAAAACAACCAACAGTTCCCAGCGATTAATAATTCCCAAATCCAGCAGGGGGAGCTCCCCAGTACATTAAGAAGAAGAAGGAAAAGTTTCCACCATCAAGCTTCTACACAAAAAGTTAAATAAAGTCCAAAACAATGGGGGAGCCACTAATTTCAAAGCTGGCTGCAGAGAATAAAAGTTCTTTGCAAGGGTGCATGCAACAGTTTTCTTTTAACCACTTACAAAGTAGCCCTGTATGCCATTTAACTTTTAATACACAGTTACCGCAGTCTGATGTTACCTTGTATCCGGTCAGACCGAGAATGGGGTATCTTGAGATTGTAATCCACATAAAAAAGAAAGAGGGTTCGCAGTCTCTGTCCACTTATTAACAGTTTTAATCTTTTCTTTGCTCTTAATCCAACAAGTCCCAATTTGCAAATATAGTCAAGCTTCTTTAAACTCCTTTCCCCGCTTCCGCTTTAAAAAGCTTTTGCTGAGTACTTTAGACAAAGCCGGAAGACTGACTTCCTTTTTAGCGTCTCCCGCTTTCAGCCAAAATTCTTCAAGTTTAAGTCCAAATAAAGCCTTGTAATTCTTACTCACGAGTGTGTTGTTTTAGTTCTTTTGTTCAAAGAAGAAAGGTCAGCGCCGATCGACAGCAGCCGCGCGGCTTCACTTCCGCGGAAAGAGCGATGGATCCACAGCACCGCTACCCCCTCCACGTTCCGAAACCCCTTACGGGGTCCCTTCTGCGTTTCGGAGGTCGCTCCTGGTGCCCGCCGAATCCCACGGCCACTGGCTCACTCTACCAGTGGTTTTTCTTCGTGGGTCGTCGCTGTGCCGCAGCGCACGACCCTTTTCCGCGGAGCCCCTCTTCAGCAGCTGAAGAGGACCGCCATTGCCGAACGCGCCGCCTCCGGAAGTCCCACTCATCCTTGGTGTTTCCCCTCCTAGGCAGTGCTCCAGGCAGTAGCCTGACCCAAAACTGACTGTCTTCTGATGCCACGCCACCACGGGATCATGTTGTGCTAGCCAGCTCATCCCTAATATTATTGGGGGCCCCGCTAGTGAGGCAACGTGGAAGGCGATCGTCTCTGAGTGCTTAGACACCCTCATTCTCATTGGTGGGGTCTGGTGTGTCACTTCCCCTGCAAGAAGCTCCCTCCCATCAATGGTGGTTACTTGCAAGGGAAAATCCAAAGGTAGCAAGTGAAGCTGGTGCTCTAATGCAAAGTCCTTGCTGAAGAAATTGCAGGAGCTGCCCGAATCCAGCATTCCCTGAACCTTGACTGGGTGCCCATTCGGGAGTTCTAGCACCACCTCAATGGCTATAGCTGCCTTTGGGGAATCTGGTTTAGGCACTTTTACTGGTTGCTTGCCTGGCTGCTGTGCCCGCTGAGTGGCAGCCAAGCGTTCCCATTTCCCTGCTCCTGTGTCTGTTGCCCCTCCTCCTCACCCCCAGCGGCGCCCACCATTCCTTGCCAGGCCTTTCTTTGTGGGCAGACCCTGGCAAAATGTCCTGGCCGCTAGCAGAGGAAACATTTCTTGGTCGTTTTTCCGTCCTTTCCCTCTCTCTTGCGACTTTCGCTGGAGCTTGAAACCTCCTGGGCGCGCGCACCATCTATTTCCATTGGCTCCGCCGCCGGGGAAGGCTGCCTTGGCATCATTTTTTTTTTCCCTCTTAAATTTTTATTCAGTTTTCCTTTTACTTATATTGGTTACAACCATAATTACAAATTAACAATTTTTTGAACCTCCACCAGCACCTCCCTCAATCATCCATTTTTCTTATTTTCCCGCATTTTCTATATAATATTGCCGATTTACTATTCACCTTCACCTCTCTAATTCTGTCTTGCAATATACCTTAAAATATTACAAAGTCTCTTTAAACCCCACTAGCGTTGTTTGTTGATCACATATAGTTTCCAGATATTCCGCAAACTTTCCCCAGTCCTCGATGAATTTTTGATCTTTCTGATATCTTATTCTTCCAGTCATTTTATCCAATTCTGCATAATCTATGAGTTTCATCCTCCATTCATTCAAGGTCGGCAATTCCTCCTGTCTCCACCTCTGGGCCATCAGTGTTCTTGCCGCTGTAACAGCGTACTGAAACAGTTTATAATCCCGTCTTTTTATCTCTCTTCCTGTTATTCCTAACAGAAAGGATTCTGGTTTCTTAACAAACGAGTATTTAAGCATCTTTTTCAATTCACTATAGATCATTTCCCAGAATCCCCTCGCCTTCCTGCAAGCCCACCACATGTGAAAGAGAGATCCTTCTTTTTCTTTGCATTTCCAGCACCTATTACATGTCTTGTACATTTTTGCCAGCTTTACCGGTGTAATATACCACCTGTACACCATCTTCATTATGTTTTCCTTTAGTGCTGTACATGCAGTAAATTTCATGTTCTCATTCCATACCTTTTCCCAGTCCTCTAATTGTATATTGTAACCAAAGTCTCTGGCCCATTTAATCATGACCGACTTTATCTCCTCGTCTTTTGTTTGCCATTCCAAAAGTATTTTATACATTTTTGAGATTATCCTAACATCATTATCAATTATTTCTGATTGAAATTTAGACACTTTTTCTATATAGCCCCTTTCTTTAAGGTCTTTATTAAACATTGCATTTGCCTGGAAGTAGTGCAGCCAATCATAAACCTGGTCCTTAACTTGTTCGTATGGCTTCAATTTCCATTTCTCCCCCTCTTTCATTACCAACTCACCATATGTTATCCAATTTGGCCTCATATTAATATTCTTTACCGACATTACCTCTAGTGGTGACAACCAATGCGGGACTTTAAATTCCAAAATATTTTTGTACCTGTCCCAAACCTCTATTATAGAACCCCTAATAACATGATTGGTGAAACCTTTGTGGACTTTCTTCTTCTCCAACCATAAATAGGCGTGCCATCCAAACCTATTATCGAAACCCTCTAGATCTAATAGTTTGTTGTTATTTAATTTTATCCACTCCTTTAACCAGCAAAGACAGGACGCCTCGTAATATAGTTTTAAGTCCGGCAGGGCAAAACCGCCTCTTTCCTTGGCATCTGTTAGTAACTTAAATTGTATTCTTGGCTTTTTGCCCTGCCAGATATATCTCGAAAGCGTTCTTTGCCATTCTTTAAACACGCTTATTCCCCTAATTATAGGGATCATTTGAAACAAAAATATCATCTTTGGAAGCACACACATTTTGATCGTTGATATTCTGCCCCAAAAGGACAGTTTCATTCTACCCCAGGTTTCTAAATCTTTCTTAATTCCGTTCCACACCTGAATATAGTTGTTCTGATATAAATCAATGTTTTTTGGGGTCAACCATATTCCCAAATATTTTACCTTTTTGGCCACATCAATCCCTGATTCTCGTTGCATTTCATCCGTTAAACTCTGGTCGATATCCTTAACCATTATTTTTGTTTTCTTCTTATTTAACGTAAATCCAGCCACTCTACCGAACTGGTCAATTTCCTCCAATACCTCATTTAAGCTGTTTTTAGGTTCTTCAATCGTTATTACAATATCGTCGGCAAAGGCTTTGACCTTATATTCATTTCTACCGACTGTCACTCCTTTTATCTTGTCATTATTCCTTATTGAACACAAAAGGACTTCCAGGACTATTATAAATAGCAACGGCGAAAGAGGACACCCCTGTCTAGTACCTTTCAATATCTTAAATTCTTCGGTATGTATATTATTCACAATCAATTTAGCTCTTTGTTCCGAGTAAATTGCCCTTATTCCATTGTAGAATTCATTCCCGACTTCCATCATTTCTAAATTTTTTAACATAAATTCCCACGATATATTATCGAAAGCCTTCTCTGCGTCCACAAACACTAATAAGGCTTGCTTCTCATTCCTTGCAGACAGATATTCCAAAATATTTATTATGTTTCTAACATTATCTTTCATCTGTCTGCCCGGGAGAAAGCCTGCCTGATCTATATGTATTACTTCCTGCAATATCTTCTTTAGTCTTTTTGCTAATATTCCAGCAAAGATCTTATAGTCTGTGTTCAGCAGAGATATTGGTCTATAATTCTTTACTTGTGTCAAATCAGAATCTTGCTTAGGGATGAGCGTAATGAAGGCCTCTTTCCACGTTCCGGGGATATCCTGTTGTTTCAATATATTGTTCATAACTTCCTTTATTGGTACTATTAAGGCGTGCCTCAGTTCTTTGTAATAACTGGATGTTAAGCCATCTGGTCCTGGTGCCTTTCCTTTCTTCAGTTCTTTTATTATTTTGATTATTTCCTCATTTGCAATTGGGGCGTTCAGTCGGTCTTTCTTATCTGTCGGGATCTTTTGCACACTTTTTTCCTTTAAAAATCTTTCTATTTTCTTCATGTTATTCTTTTCTCTGTTGTTATAGAGATGTTTGTAAAAATCCAAGAATCCTTTCCTGATAACTTTAGGATTTTCTACTTCTTCTCCATCTACAATAATTTTGTTAATTGTACTTTGTTCCTTCCTTTTCCTGATTTGCCACGCAAGCCATCTGCCCGATTTATTAGCAAATTCAAAGTTTTTCTGTCGAAGTCTTTTGATGTTCCATTCCACCTCTTTATTTATAATCATTGCAAATTGTGTCTGCAGGACTTTAATGTTCTCTTTTATTTTTAAGCTGTTTGGATTCTTGATTAATTTTGTTTCATTGTCCATTATTTGTTTTAAAATTTCCTTCCTCCCTTTCTCCCTGTTCTTATTCTTAATCGCATTCTGTTGAATGAAGAATCCTCTTATTACTGCTTTGCTTGCGTCCCAGACTATATTCATTTTTGTACCCTTATTCATATTGTCCATAAAATATTCTGTCAGTTTTTTCTTTGCCTCTTGAATAAGCTTTTGGTCGTCCAGGAGATATTCATTAAGTCGCCATCTAAATGATCTTTCTTCGTATCCTTTAACCTCCATTTTTATTGGATTGTGGTCTGATATTGTTTTTGGTTGAATCTCGATCTGTCGGATTCTTGGAGTTAACTCGTTAGAGACCCAAATTTGATCAATTCTTGATAAAGAATGATTTGGTTCCGAGTAAAACGTAAACTGCTTCTCCAGCGGGTGTCTGAGTCTCCATATATCAATTAAATTAAAAAATTTTATCATAGTAAAAAAAGTCTTAGGCAATTTTCCTTCTCTACTTACATCTTTTTCTCTTAATCTATCAGTTTCCAGTGAAACTACCCCGTTCATATCTCCCATAAGTATCATTTTTTGGTCCATATATTCAAACAGCTTCTCTTCCAGATTTTTATAAAAATCAGTCTTGTTCCCATTAGGTGCATAGATCCCGACAATTATTATTTTTTCGCCTTGCCATTTAATCTGTATTACAATTATTCTTCCTTCTTCATCTTTGAAGATTTGATGAGCCTCAATATTCTTCTTTACATATAGTACAACCCCTCTCTTTTTCCCTTTATCAGAAGATACAAATTCGTTTCCCAGTCTATTGTTAATCAAAATTTTCCTGTGCTTTTTTGCCACATGTGTTTCTTGAAGACAGATGATATTGAGGTTTTTCTTTTTTAAGTATTGTTCAATTTTGTTTCGTTTTTTCCTATCATTCATTCCATTAATGTTCCAATTCCATAGTTTTAGCCCCATCTTTCCTTCCCAATTAAAGATTTATCTAGTTAATTATGATCTAGCTTCTTCCTGTTCTTCTCCCTCCTCTTCTTCTTCTTCTTCCTCTTCTTCTTCCGACTCTCCGTTTTCCTTCTCCTTTTCTTCCAAATGCTTCCTCTCCAATAGACCAACTCCTCCTACTGCTCCTCTTTCTTCTTCCTCTTCTACCGTCAACTCCTTATAGCGTCTCTGGAATTTGCTTGTTTCCTCCGGACTAGTAAGTCTGTGTTTCTTACTTTTGTAGGTAAATGAGATCCCTTGAGGGAATTCCCATTTAAATTCAATCTTGTTCTTCTTGAGAATTTGGACCAATGGCTTGTATGGGTCTCTTCGTTTCAACAATCTTACTGGAATATCTTTAAAGATAATTATGTAGTTCCCATCAATATTTAATCTTTTTTCTCTGTTTTTTTTGCAGGATTAAATTTCTCATATCTTTATCTTTGAAGGTAATCAGACAATCTCCAGGCATTTTCTTTGTTCTGGTTGTTCTCATTCTTATTCTGAATGCGTTTTGAACTGATCTTTCTGTTAGGATATTTCCGTTCCACCTTAAAAGGGAGCAGGCTTTGTAAGTCACAGAGTCTGCGCATGTCCTATTCACAGGATGTTTATGTTTGCTGATTCCTTTCGTTTTCTCAGTCGGACAGAGAAGCTGACTCAGAACGGACATGTTTTTCTTTGTTCTGTTCAACGCTAAATAAAGTCTGTAAAATATGCTCTTCTGCTCTTCTGCGGTGCAAGCTTTCTGGCTGTGTTTCTGCTGATAAAGGATGTGCACGAGCCTGGAATGTGGCAGTCTATTTCTAAGGCTTCGTGTCGCTAATTGCTGGATCTGCATGGCTACAGAGATCGATGGACGTCCGGCAGCCGGCTTGGGGCTCAGATGGACGCTATCTCCCTGGCAGTATCCCAAAATCAAGGTTTCGGGCCCAGATTCACAGCACCTACAGGAGAGTAATGCTGCAACAGACGGCATTTGAGGTACGTGGGAAAAGCGAAAGAAGGGAGGCTTTTCTGTTTTACCTCGGACGGAGCCTTTGATCTCCAGCAAGGCTTAATTGGCCTGGGAGCTGCGCCAAAGAGGCTTCGTGATTAATGGCTGCCAAGATAAGGAGTCCCTGAAGTTAAAAAAGACTCACGGCTAAAGCAAAAAGCTGGAAATGGAGTTTTTCCAAGCTTCTGAGGCAAATGCTGAATGCCCTAAGTTACATGGGCAGAATTATGAAACCTGGGCAAAATGGTGTGAGAGCTTGTTGCGTCAGTTTAGGGTGTGGCATACCGTTTCTGAGCCCCCCCCCCGGTTCCTCTGACAGAGAGATGGAAAGCCGATGATTCGAAGGTGATAGACGTAATAGTCTTATCCGTCTCTCTTGAGGAAATTAAGATGCTGGCTGGCAACACCACTGCACGTGGAATGTGGAATGCTTTGATGAAAGCTCACAAGCCAGTCATCCCAGCCCAGAGTTTGACTGCATCGGAGGTCCAAGCTGTTTCCCAGAATGCGAGTGAATGCAGGGATGCTGAGGGCACCGGTTGCAAGCTGCAGGGGGAGCTGACCGTCACGCCATCCCAGGCAGCATTCCAGCCTCCAGGGGGAGCCAAGGAGTCGGCAGCTGAGAGCTCTGTTTCTCGTGAGAACCAAGGTCATCGCCTTTGCAAAGGCCGGAAAGGCAAAGGTAAACATAGGCAGACGTCTGCAGATGGCCAGGAGCAGAGGGAGGGTGAAGAGCCCGCGCCAGGGAAAAACAAAGCGTTGTTTGCTGGCACAGCTTCACCAAAGGCTAAAGGCACGTCTGCTGACCAGGAGCAGCAGGGGGGCAAGCTGCAAAAGCCCACGCCAGTGGAAAACAAGGGTTTGCTTGCTGTAAAGACTGCTCCAACAGCCAAAGGCAGATTTATTGTCGATTCAGGTGCCACCCGCCACATCACGAAGGACCGCCATCTCTTTATCTCCTTCAAGCCTCAAGAAGGTGAGATCCACCTGGCTGACGGAAAGACGTTGCAAATCGCAGGAGAAGGGACTGTGAAACTTGCAAGTTTGCACACAACCATCAGCGGTGTACTTTATGTTCCAGGCGCTGCAAGCAATTTGCTGAGTGTCCCGCAGCTTACTGGGCGTGGTTTTCAGATTTCCTTCAAGAGGAGCGTCTGTGTCATCAGTAAAGGCAAAGAGGACTATTTGCATGCAAAGTTTATGGATGGTTTGTTCCATATAACTTATGAGGACACTGCTGTTGTATCTAATGCTGATTCTTGTTGTGTTGCACAAACTAACAAAGTTCTTCATGCAGGTTGCATTCACGATGCGCATCGAAGGTTTGGTCACCTCTCTTGGAAGGCACTGGCCAAGATGCCAGAGGTGGTTGAGGGTTTGAACATCAAACCCTGTAAATTTCACATGAAATGTGTATCTTGTGCAGAGACCAAGGTGAAGGTTGCTCCAAAAGGCAAGGAGTCTAGCAGGCAGGCTTCCAAACCCTACCAGCTAGTGCATGCGGACCTGGTTGGTCCACTTGCGCCCTCTTTAGGAGGAGCAAGGTACTTCATGGTTCTAATTGATTCTTTTTCTAGGTACATTCATGTGTTTTTGCTCGAACAGAAATCGCAAGCGTTTCCGAAGTTTAAGGCATTCTGTGCTTGGTTGGAAAATGTGCACGGCAAACGTATTGCCTGTCTGTTTTCCGATCGAGGCGGGGAGTTCACTTCTCAGCAGTTTGAAGCTTTCCTGACTGAGAAGGGAATCCAGCATGACATGTCAACGCCCAGATCGCCATGGATGAATGGACTTGCGGAGAGAGCAAATCAGACATTGCTGCAAGGAATCAAAACCTTGTTGCATGATGCCAATCTCCCTGATAAGTTTTTGGGGGAAGCTTTGGGGAATTTGGTTTATTCTTTTAATCGCAGATTGTCATCACCCATGGGTTGTACCCCCTATGAGAAGATGTTTGGCAAGAAACCCAACACCAAACACATGAAAATCTTCGGTTCTGACATGTGGGTACACACCCCACAGAGCAACAAGCTTGGGAAGCGTGGGGCACATGGTTTGTTCATGGGGTACGAAAAAGGCGCATACAGGGTATGGATGACTAACTCTAAGTCCATTAAGTTCACAAGGAGTGTAGAGTACAATCCTAAGTGGGGGGAAAATGTGGGAATTTTCCAGAGTTACCCAGAGGAGGATGAAGGTGATGTCAAGCAAGCAGCTAAAGCTGAGGAAGCTGCTGAGGATGATGATGATGATGAGGATGATGATGATGATGATGATCAGAGTTCGGATTCCAGTTCAGTGGGCGGTGCTGCTGCTGGTGTCAGTGACAGTGATGACACAGCAGACTACCAGAGCGCAAAGGCCTCAGTCAGACCATCTGATGCGTCGGACAATGAACTGGAAGAACCACTGTTCACCATTGGTCATTTTTCTCCTAAGAAAGAGGAGATGAGTCCAGAAGACTTGCGTCTAGTACGTAGGTCTGAAAGGGCGACCAAAGGCAGACCTCCAAAGAGGTATGCTGATGAGTTTGCTAAGACAGCAACTGCTGTTCTTAGTAGCTCAGAGAAGGTATGGGAACCTTCAAGCTTCAAAGAGGTTCAGGAGTTAACCTCTAAAGATGCTGAGCCTTGGCTTAATGCCATGAAGGCTGAAGTTGATTCCTTGAACAGGAACCAAACTTGGGAACTGGTACCGGTAGTCCCAGGAATGAGACTGGTTGGCAGCAAATGGGTCTTCAAGGCCAAGACAGACCAGAATGGCAAGGTAGTCAGACACAAAGCCAGATTGGTTGCCAGAGGTTTTTCACAGGTACCAGGACAGGATTACCACGAGACCTACTCACCCACAGTCAAATATGAGAGCATTCGGCTGATGCTCAAGATTGCTGCGGAGGAGAAACTGCATGTTTTCCACCACGACATTAATACAGCTTTTTTGTACGGGATTTTGAATGAGGAGCTGTTCATGCTTCCACCTGATGGGATGGAGATACAGAAGGGAATGGTCTGTAAACTGCGGAAATCCTTATATGGTCTTAAGCAGAGTGCCAGGTGTTGGAACACAAAGCTCACTGAGACATTGCTTACTCTAGGTTTTCACCAGGGCAAAGCTGATCCATGTGTGTTTGTCAAGGAGGAGGGGCAAAACAAACTGTATTGTTTATGTTTTGTTGATGATCTTCTGATGTTTTGGAAGAATCAGGCTTTTTATCAAAGCACACTAGCTCAGCTGAAGGAGCACTTTGGCATGAAGGATCTTGGTGAGGTATCCAACTATCTTTCTCTGCAGGTGGAGAAGGACCAAGCAGGTAATTTTCTGGTACACCAAACACAGAAAATTGCTGATGTATTAACCAGGTTGAATTTGGTTGATGCCAACCCAGCAGACACACCGATGGTGGCAGGTTACCAGGTAGACAGTACTGCTGAAGCGTTTTCTGACACAACACTGTACAGATGCATTCTAGGCAAGCTGAATTTCATTGCCAGATGTTCAAGACCTGACATAGCTGTAAGCTGTAATCTGCTTAGCAGACATGCCAACAATCCTACGCTTCAGGATTGGAAAGCTCTGAAGCGCATAGCCCGCTATTTGAAAGGGACTATGCACTACAGGCTGAGGTTCACCAGTCAAAAGACTGGAGGTCTTGAAATCTTTGCAGATGCAAGTTTTGGAAGTGACACCACGGATGGTACAAGCACTTCTGGAGTATGCTACATGTACAACCACTGCCTGTTTGACCGGTTGTGCAGGAAGCAGACAACAGTGAGCCTAAGTTCCTGTGAAGCAGAACTCAATGCTCTGTCATTTTCACTCATGGATTGTGAATGGTTGATGCAACTGTTTAAGGACATCAGAGTTTCTGTGAAATGTCCTGTACAAGTGTATCAAGACAATAAATCGTGTTTGGCTTTGCTGAACTCCGAGAGTTGCAAGCAAAGAACCAAGTACTTGCAGATTAAGCTACATCGTGCAAGAGAGTGTATTCAGAAAGGACTGATTCAAGTGTCCTACATGCCAGGAAATGAAATTCCTGCTGATCTGTTGTCTAAGGTTGTTAACAAAGAACAACTTAAGGTTTATGTACAAAAGTTGCAATTGGGTTGAGCCACAGGTACTACAGGTTACACGGAAAGGGGGAGGATGTTAGGATATTTCCGTTCCACCTTAAAAGGGAGCAGGCTTTGTAAGTCACAGAGTCTGCGCATGTCCTATTCACAGGATGTTTATATTTGCTGATTCCTTTCGTTTTCTCAGTCGGACAGAGAAGCTGACTCAGATCAGACATGTTTTTCTTTGTTCTGTTCAACGCTAAATAAAGTCTGTAAAATATGCTCTTCTGCGGTGCAAGCTTTCTGGCTGTGTTTCTGCTGATAAAGGATGTGCACGAGCCTGGAATGTGGCAGTCTATTTCTAAGGCTTCGTGTCGCTAATTGCTGGATCTGCGTGGCTACAGAGATCGATGGACGTCCGGCAGCCGGCTTGGGGCTCAGATGGACGCTATCTCCCTGGCAGTATCCCAACACTTTCAACTTCTTCTTTGGGTATCGCCAACCATTGTGCTATTTCTGTTGTCAATTTCTCTCTGATGTTTTCACCTTGTGTTTCGGGGACTGCTCTCAGCCTAAGATTCACCTCCCGTTGCCTCAATTCATTCATCGCGATTGCGTCCCATACTTCTTCTTGTGTTTTGTTAACTTCCAATAATCCTGCTTTTAATTTCTCTTCTTCCCGTTTCACTTCCTTCATTTCTACTCTTGTTTTTTTCATTCCTTCTTCCAGAGATTGTGCTCTTTTGGAGACATCTTTAATTTGACCTCTTAGCTCTTTTACAGTTTCATCAATCTTTTGGTCCATTTTCCCAATTCTTGTATCCACCTGTTCTATTCTTGTATTAACATGCTCCAATTTATCCTCCATATTCTTTTCACTCTGTCTAATTTCGGCGAACATTTTCAAAATTTCTGCCTTAAAGTCTGCATCTGGTTTGGACCCTCTCCTATCTCCTGGTGTTCCACCCTCCCCACCTTTCTTAGGTACGTGGGACATCCTCCCAATATGACCTTTAACTTAGAGTTGACACCACCCTAATATCACTTCAACCTTTTATGGGTTCCAACCTTGTTCACTTACAGCACTCAAAATCCAATTCAAATTCACTAATTCATATAAGTCTAACTTAGGAGTATCGATATTATACCTTTTACCAAAAGTTCCAAATTTCACCCCCCTCTAGAGTTAAGGAAGGGTGGTTAATTAAGTCCAGGAGACTTCAAAGAGTATTCTTCTTGCCACCAATTAGGCTACTCCCTTAAGAAGTCAAAATTTTCCCCAATTATATTCCTATTGTATCGCAAAGAAGTACAAACAAGTATAAAAAAGGGAGAGAAAAAAAAGAGAAAGTTCAAAGTTCCAGTCGCAGGAGACAAAAGAGAAAAGAAAGGGGAAGGAAAAAAGAAAAGGAATCTTCTGCCCCCAATTGGGCTAATCCTTATAAGTTCTTATGGAGTAGTTGTAGAATCAGATTTAGTCCGACCTCCAAACAGAGGAATCAAATGGAGCACGAACAACCAATAAACATCCAATAAAAAACAGGTTAAGGAGAGGAGCTAGAAAACAGGTTGTAATTATCCTCCTGGCCACTGGGTGCCCAGGGTCTCTGAAGTGTAGCTGGGTAAAGTACAAAAGAAGGGGAAAAAAATAAAAAGTGGTGCAGTAAAAATGGGGGATATTTCAAAACTGCCGAGCCAGTTTTTTCAATTCTCCAATGCCAGCTGAAAGTCCGATATTGTAAGTTAAGTCCGAATAAACTATCTGGTGGGCACCAGAAAAAAAAAGTCTTTTACGAAAAAAGGGAAAGGCAGGAAAGGAGAAAGCCCGGAAGGCTGACCATACAATGGAGTCGAAGACACTTCCTCTGTTGCGCAATCTTTTTTTAAAAGAAAAAAGGATCACAGTTAGACTTTCAGCTTCCCCTTTCAAAATTCCAAAGAGGACCTTGAAGTAGCAAATCTTAACCCTCCGTTCCCCCTTTTAGCTTGGGTTCTTCTTTTACAATCAAAAAGTTAGTTTGTATCAGTTAGTTTGTAACAGCCTGAAAGGGGAAAAGAAACAATAGCCGCGAGCGGCGACTCACTTTCACTATTAACAACTTTGCTTCCCAAATGCGCACACGTTGATTGGAGATAGCGCCGGTCTCGTAATTACTTATTTTTCATCCGGTGCTTTCCTTTGAAGTCCTAGTTTATCTTTGAAAATATTTTAAGCCCGAATTCCTTGGTTTCGAGAGTTGTGGGCTCCCCCAGCAAGCTCGGGGCTTCGTTTTCCGGAGTTAGCTATGGCTTCCCCTTAGCCCGCATCTCCTCCCCGCCGCTCTCTTCGCTCCCGTTGGAGTTACCTGGCGGCCGGGTGGTCTGCGTTGTGGCTCTCCGCGGGAACCTGAGTGTCTGAACACCCTCCAGACACTACTTCAGGGGGTCACTGCGCCCAAAGACCCCCCTAAATCCTCCGAAAAACCCGGGATTCTCCGCTAGGAAGAAATCCCCGCTTGCAATGGCGTCGCTCGCAACCGGAAGTCTGTCGGCTGCCTTGGCATCTTAGGAATGCGGTAGTCATGGCAACGCTGCTCTCTTCCTTCCCGCCTCTCCTGAGCCCGCGCTTCCTGCCTCACACCAATCGCAAGTGCAGCTTTGGTCAGCTGGTCCATGGACTGTGGGCGGGGTGCGCGCGAAAGCTCATCCTTGACCGTTGGTGACAACCCCTCCTCAAACAACATTTGTATGGGTTCAGAGTCCAGCTGCCACCCGAGACGGTGAACTATCATAGCAAAACGTGACCAGTAGTCTCTAACTGACTGGTCTCCCTGTTTACAGTTCATCAGTTCCCGTTTTGTCACACTTTGCTCTACATCGCTGGAAAACATTGTGTCCATCGACTGATAGAATTTCCGTACGTCCTGCATGGCTGCATTCTGCGTCGCCATCAGGGGCCTGATCCATTCCCTAGCCCCATCCTCCAGGTGACCCACGATATAAGCCACTCACGCTTCATCGTCTGCAAAATCGTTATGCTGCAGTTTCAAGGCGTATTCTATTTCTGTTCTAAACGCTCCGTAATCTTGAGACCTCCCCCCAAACTTATGCACCAGTCCCGGTACCTTCCTTGCTATGGGGGTGGGCTTGCCCTGGGCATCTTGAGACCGTCGTTCGTCCAGCCTCGCTGTCAAGAGGGCTATGTGCCGTTCCAAGTCGCGGTTTCTCTCCGCCAGCGATTGTCCTCCAGCAGCCCCTTCCGTGGCTCTGACTTCTCCTGTCTTACTCATGATGCCGCCTGCTTGTTGCGCACGAGCAACTTTCGGTGACAGACAGATTGCTGTAGTGGTTTGGAGTTACTCGTGCGTAAACTGTCCCCGTTTGGGAGCTTAACGGCCTGGGTTAAACCGTCTTGGCTGCACAGCCCATCTCCGCGTGGCTGCCTCACTCGCTAGCAGTATCTGTCTGTGGGCGTTTCTTAAACCTCTTCCAGCATAAAATCTGTTTGACACCCAGTCGTCTCCGCCTCTCATTGCGCGGGAGTCTTCTGCGCAGGGAGGGCGTGGGTAGTGGAGGACCAATGCTCTCTTCACTGACGTCCAGGGAAGAATCCCGGATCCCTTTCCCCTCTTCCCCCATTTGCTCTCCTGGATCCTTGGTGTTACGCTGATTTCCTTCCCCCTCTATTAAGCTGCGTCTCCCCCTGGTGCTGGTACCTTCTCCTGCAGAATCGGAGAGCCTCTCCTTATCCTGTTGCTCCGATGTCAGTTTCCTGACATGTGTGCTTGCTTTTTTGGCAGAAAATGTGGATGCTCAGCTGGTGCCAGTTGTCCTGGGTGCAAAAAGGCCAGAGGCCGCTTGGCTAGCACTCCGAGAATCTTGTGGAGCTGGGGTGGGAAGCAAGGGCCGAGAAGTGGCTGCATCCGAAAGGGAGAGGCAAGATGGCACCGGCCACATTCTTGAGAGCCGATACACAGCTGGGAGGTGCTGGGAACCCCCACAGGGGGGCGAAGGGACTGTTGCTGTTGCTGGCAATGCTGCTGGTGCTTTTGCTGAGCCTGGGAGCTGTTTGGATGCTGCAACGTGTCTGTGTGAGGAGCCAGGAGAGAGGCCAAGTGTTGGGAGCCCTTTACCCACCAGAGGAGGTGCAGGAAAACGTCCTGGAGGCCGCGTGTGCAGTGGGGGGGGGCAGTGAGCAGTGAAAGCTCAGAGACGCCTCTTTCTCCAAAAGCTGCTAAGAGTTGTTTACGTCGTGAGTCGGAGCCTGGGAAGCTGAAAAGAGCTAAAGGCTTCAAGGCCGGCCACCTGCAGCAAGTAGAGATAAGAGCTGTGGAGTTGTGTGGGAACGCCGAGACAAGTCCGGTCACCAAGACAACTGAGAGAGTTGCATCTACAGGGACTTCCGGGACGCCGCAGCCACGGGAAGGAGCACGAGCCTGCCCTTCGGGGGAGTCTCGAACAACACAGAGGTCTAGAGGGGTCACGAAGGCTCCGTGAACCTCGTAACCCCAGGAGGATTATCCTGAGGGTCAAGGTACCCAGCGACGCTGCCCAAGCTTCCCTGTATTGTCAGCGTTTTGCAGGGTTTGAGCTGCAGCATGAAGGGGATGTAACAGACTCTGTGTTGTGAAGCCTCAGGCTCCGTGTGAAAGCGGTGAACCTCCGACAACAGTCATAAAACTGGGAAAAAACAAACCAACTAAGCTGATAAAAAGACTAACTAAAGAACCCAGCGTAAAAGGATTACGAAAGGTAATAGGAGCAGGAATCCACTACCGGCGGTAAGAGAAAATGGAGTACAACGTAAGGCTGGGAGAGAGGGAAAACAAAAAAAGCTGCCGCTAAGTGGTTGTAGAAGAGAGACCTCAGATACAAAGTATAAGGACTCTGAGGCAAAGTAACAAATGAAAATATCTTAAGGGATTAGAAAGAAGTGAAAGGAATTTTTCTGTTCAACTTGGTGAGATAGCAGCGTTTATGACCGGGAAGAGATTGCAGGGGCGGTTTCATGGCAATTAACTCCTTTGCACGCCGTCTGTAAACATGGTCTGAGTCAAGCAGCATATGCTTAGAGAATTTTATTATTCACACCTCTTTGTTACTCACACCTCTCATATTGGTACAAAGGACAGAAACTGCTATTTTACTTGGGCCAGCTAAAAGAGTGAAAAACAGATTGGCAGCAGGAGGAGGGAAGACGCGGAGAGGCAGCGCCCTTCCAGTGACGTTTGGAAGGAAAAAGAGATTTGTGTGTTTGGAGAAAGCAGCGAGTTTCCGTACCAACACCCTCATTTCTTGTTCTTCTCCCCGATATAAAGAGTCACAACCTAATACGTTGGCTGGAGAAGAGGGGGTTTACTTTCTAGATTATTTCACCGCTACAGCGGAAAGAGACTGAGAACTTTTGGAAAGGGGGAAAGCGAAATCAAGACGGTGGGTCAGGACTTTTTGCAACATATAAAAGCTTTTCCACTCAGGAGACGCTCTAATTGGGTCCTGCCCCACACCCATATGCCCACTTTTGGATTAAGACACACCCCACACTCCGTTTAAGTTCCAAGGTTTTATCGGCCACTGGGATTTAAGCCAATGGTCTCAGTAACTTTGGCGATTATTTCTGTGCTGCTTATATAGTCCTTTTATGAACTTTGCAAGCTCTTTTTCTTTTTTTTCTCTCCTTTTCTCTTTTTTGCTCTGTGCCACTGGTTGATATTTGGGTCACCCTCTTCCTCCCCTCATTGTTTGATTACCTTCTTTATCTTGATCGCTTTCCCTTATCCTCCTAATAGGCTTTTTCTTTTTTTTTCTTCCCCCCCCCCTGTGGTACGGTACCTCCTTATTCTTAGCCCCCCCCCCAATGGCGGACAAAACAAAGTGAAACAGTTTAACGGACTAGAGAGAAGGGAAAGGAAGCTTTCTGTCTCACCGGGTCAGAGACTGCGATAGCAACGACCGGCACGGATTTTTGTGGATGGTTTTTCCTTCCTTCACTCCTTGGAATACAGCGCTCCTCCACCTCTTTGAATACAACGTTCAAGAGGGGAGCGACACAAACAGTACAGCTTCAATTTTCCCTGTAACATCTGAGAGACGTGGGTTTTGCCACTAGAATACTTTCTCTCTTTATACCAAAGGAGGAAGACTATTAAATATATAAAATGAAAAACGGATCGAAAAAGGGGGTGGGAACACCAGTAGAAAGGAGGCCATCAAGACAAGAAGAGGGGAAAGAGGCGAAAGAAATCAAAGATTACGATAGTTTGATGGCTGAAATAAGAAAAGAATTTAAAAATAATGAACAATATATTGAGAGAAAGTTATTAGAAGTGCAAGATATTTTGGATAAGAAATTGGAGGGGGTGGTAGGCGAACTGACAGGAAAAGTTAAAGAATTATCGGTAAGAGCTAAGGTACTGGAGGATTCAATGAAAAGGGTGCAAAAAGATACGAAGTACAGTAAGAAGGAGGTGGACAGGATTAGAGTAGAAGTGAAAGAGATAGGAAAGATACAGGAAGAGCTGATGGACAACATGGCTATGACACAGATGAGACAAAATCAATCAAATCTGAAGTTTAGAGGAATACCGGAGAGTCTAAATGAGAATATAAGATCTAAAATGGTTAAAGAGTTAGCAACTTGGCTAGACAGGAAGGAAGAAGAGATAAATTACTCTCTTGTAAACATATTCAGGATAAAAACAAAATCGGTCAAAGCCAAAGGGAAAAAATTACCAGGAGATGTATTAGCCATGTTCAATTCGTTGGAGATAAGAAATGAAATACTGAAACAGAATTATAACAAAAGGTTATATATTGAAGGAAACCCAATTATTATATTAAAAGAGATTTCTTCGAGATTTCTTCCAAGGAGGGACCCTTATAAAAAACTAACCAACCAGCTGAAGAAAAACGGGATCCTGTATAGATGGGAATTCCCGGAAGGTATTTCATTCTACTTCAAGGAAAAAAGATTTAAACTGTCCACCCCTTCAGAACTTCAGAAATTTGCAAGGAGATACGAGAAGGACTTTGGAAGGATGACGGGGTGGGAGGAGGAGGTTGGGAAGCAACAGGGGGAGGAGGGGGAGGGAGAGGGGAGCGAAGAAGAAGAAGGAGAGGAGGGAGAAAGGGAAGAAGTAGAGATAGAAGACAAAGAACAGTAGTTTCTATTTAGATTTGATAAACTTATTAACACTATATAACAGATGACTTTAAAAATACTAAATTGGAATGTGAATGGGCTGAACAATAAAAACAAAAGGAACCAGATTGCACATATATTATTGAAAAAGAATTGCGACCTAATTTGTCTACAAGAGACTCATGTAATAAACAAGCATAAGAGAATTCTGAGTAACAAGAGACTAGGATTGGACTTTGTGACATCGGATAAGGTTAAGAAAAGAGGCGTAGTAATATATATAAAGGAAAAATTTGAACCAAAATTATTGTATAAAGATGATCAAGGGAGACTGATTGTAGTACAGGTGGTCTTTCAAGGAGAAAAAATAATTGTTGTTGGAATATATGCGCCAAATGAGAAAAAGTCAGTTTTTTTCTCTGAATTAGGTAATAAGTTAATGGAGTGGATGGATCAAAAAATGATACTGATGGGTGACTTTAATGGGGTGGTAGCACCAGACTTGGATAGATCAACAAAAAAGCAAAAGACGAAGGAAGGTAAACTACCCTGCTCTTTTTTTGACATGGTTGATAATATGGGATTAATTGACGCCTGGAGATTTAAAAACCCCACTATTAAACAATACACCTTCTTTTCAAACCCAAACCAGAGTTGGGGAAGAACAGATAGTGTTTGGATATCGAAGGAAATGATACAAAATTTAATTAAGTCTGAAATTCTTCCACGAACAATATCTGATCATAATGCGGTTTCTATAGAATTAAGAGGTTAAGATGTTAGAGTAGGATGATGGAGAATGAATGAATTCTTATTCAATGATCAGAAAATTGTAACAAAGGCTAAAGAAACAATTGAAGAATACTTTAAATGGAATTTAAATGGAGAAACTGCTATAGAGATGGTGTGGGATGCAGGAAAGGCAGTTATGAGGGGCTTTTTGATTCAGAAAAATAGTCACTTAGGGAAAGAAAAAGAGAAAAAGAAAGAACAGATTTTAACACAGATAATAGAAAATGAAAGAAAATTAACTATTAACCCTGATGAGAAGACGGCAAAACAAAAATATAAAGATACTACAAGCCAAATTTTCTACAATAATCAACCAAGAGATTGAATGGAAAATTAAAACGATGAAACAGAAGAACTTTGAATCAGCAAATAGGGTAGGGAAATATTTGGCGTGGCAAATAAGAGAAAGAAGGAAACAAAATGTGATTTGTAAGATAAGGGAAGGAGAAAGGATGGTAGAGGAACCAAAAGAGATAAAAAAGATATTTCAAAAGTATTATAAGGATTTATATAAAAGAGGAAAGGAAACAGATTATGAAATAGATTGCTTCTTACAAGAACACCATCTGCAACAGATCTCAAAAGAAGAAAAAGAGCTATTAGATCAAAACATTACACAAGAAGAGATAAAGGAGGCTATAAAAAAGATGAAATCCGGGAAAGCGCCGGGGCCGGATGGCCTTCCGGCTAAATACTACAAAATATTAAGTGACCAAGTATCACCAATGTTATGTGAAGTGATGAACAATATAATAAAAGAGGGAAGGATCCCGAACACCTGGAAGGAAGCATATATTACATTGATTCCTAAAAAAGATGTGGATGCTCTGGAAGTGAAGAATTATAGGCCAATTTTGTTATTAAATAATGATTATAAACTGTTTGCTGACGTAATGGCAGAAAGATTAAAAAAGGTTTTAAACAACAGAATTCATAAAGATCAAACGGGCTTCCTTCCAGGGAGACAACTAAGGGACAATGTAAGAAATGTGAGACATTATTGAATATTTGGACACCAGAATAGATAAACAGGCAGCCCTGGTATTCATAGATGCCGAAAAGGCATTTGATAATATTTCATGGGGCTTCCTGATGAAAAGTTTGAAATTTATGGGAATGGGAGAAAAATTTAGAAGAGGCATAGAAGCAATTTATCATGAACAAAAGGCAAAACTGGTAATAAATAATACTACAATGGAATTTTTTAATATACATAAAGGGACTAGACAAGGTTGCCCCCTGTCTCCTCTATTGTTTATAACAGTATTAGAAATACACAATAAGAGACTGAGAGAAGCAACAGAGGTTAAAGGAATTAAGGTTGGAAAGAGGGAATACAAAATCAAAGCTTTTGCGGATGATATTGTACTAACACTAGAGGACCCAAAGAATAGCGTAAAAGAAGCCCTACAAATATTTGAAGAGTTTGGTGCTGTGGCAGGACTCAAGGTAAATAAAAATAAAACTAAAATGTTGGTTAAAAACTTAACTAAGGAAGAAACGACAGATCTAGAACAAAGGGCGGGTATTATGACAGCTAAAAAAGTGAAATATCTCGGAGTGTGGATTACGACAAAAAACATAAATTTATATAACGATAATTACGAGGCCACATGGAGGAATATAAAGAAAGACCTGGAGATCTGGGGGAGGATGAAACTATCCTTTTTGGGGAGGATAGCGGTTGTTAAAATGAATGTTCTGCCCAGAATGTTGTTCTTATTTTAAACTATCCCTGTACTTAAAGGTTTAAAGCAGTGTAAGGAATGGCAGAGAGCCCTGGCAAGATATATCTGGCAGGGAAAAAGACCGCGGATAAAAATGAAAATATTGGTAGACAAAAAGGAAAGAGGAGGCTTTTCTTTACCGGACTTGAGTCTATATTATGAAGCCGCGTCTTTATTGTGGCTAAAAGACTGGATAAGATTGGAAAATAGAGATATAATAGATTTGGAGGGCTTCAATAACAGGTACGGATGGCATTCGTACCTGTGGTACGAAAAGGTGAAGGTTCATAGGGGCTTCCTAAACCATATTTTTAGGGGACCAATATACCAGGTATGGGAGAGAAATAAAAATCTCCTGGAAAGGAAGACTCCCTGGTGGATCTCACCATTAGAGGTGTTAACGATTAGGAAAACAAATATGGAAGAGAGGAATGCCACCTATGAAGAACTTATAAGTAAAACAGAACAAGGGAACAAACTTAGACCCTACGAAGAGATAAAAAACTTATTCACTGGCTGGTTGCAATACCACCAGGTGAATGATTTGTTAAAAGAAGATAAAAAGAAACTGGGCTTTGAAGACAAAAAATCTAAGTTCCACGTGGAGGTAGTTGAAGGTAAAAATAAAATACTGTCTAGGATATATGATATGCTACTGGAGTGGTACACAAAAGACGAGGAGGTGAAGGAGGCAATGATTAAATGGGCAATAGACATCGGCCATAATCTTGACTTTGAATGGTGGGAGGAACTGTGGAACAGTAGTATAAAGTTTACGGCGTGTATGGCACTGAGGGAAAATATCTGGAAAATGATATATAGGTGGTATCACACGCCGGTGAAATTGGCTAAAATGTATAGGTTAAAGAATAAAAGATGTTGGAAATGTGGTGAAGCAGAAGGCGACTTTTATCACATGTGGTGGTCATGTAATAAAGTGAAAGACCTGAAGCCTTTCTGCTAGGAATGATGGGTAAAGAAATTAGAAAAGAAGATAAGAACATATTTCTTTATGCCACCACAGCTGCAAGAATTATGTTGGCACAAAACTGGAAAACGGAAACCATACCCAGTATAAAGGATTGGCAGGTCAAAATGGTAAACTATGCCGAGCTTGCTAGACGAACAGGTAGAATACGAGACCAAGATGAACAGAAATTTCAAAAAAAAATGGAATAAATATTGGAATTATGTCGGAACCAATTTGTAGAGGAAACTGGTGGGGTTGGAATAAATCTAACAGTGAGTGATTAACTTTTAAGAATAAAAAAAAAATACATGATTGTGGAATTTATTTGATACTTACCAAAAGGGTGGAGGGGAGTCCAGAACTCGGCAGAGCCCGAAATATTATGATTTTCTTTATCTTTTTATGATTTTTTGTATAATTTGGGGAAGGGAAATAATAAATTATGTAAATATGTACTCATATGTATACTGATATGTTTAGTGGTATGTCTATTTGTATATTTTCTTTGTGTAATTTGAATAAAAATGTACTGGGGGAAAAAAAGAAAAAAGAAAAAGAGAGAGTTGCATCTACGGAAGCTGTGAAGGTCCTGGGCAAGTCTTCCTGCCGGGGGGAGTCTGTTGCCGTGACAAACAGAGAGGACATCTGCAGAAGCCCCAAGGAGGGGGGTAGTGAGAAAATTGTTGCCCTGACGACCCAGGATTGTCAACAACAAGACTTTCTTACTGTAATAATCGACAGTGGAGCCGCCAACTCGTGTGGAGCCGCCAATTTGTGACGATCGCGGATGGAGGCAGAAAAAGACTAACAGAGACAGGCTTTTTCTTCTGTCCCTTCCTTAAGCATGAAGTCAAAGCTTTTGCGGTAACTGTTTGTTAAGTGTGCATGACCTACTAGTTGATGGTTTTCATGTCTCTTTTGCAGGTGACAAATGTGAATTTTCCAAGGATGGGAAACACGTGTACACAGTGCAGTCTAAAGATAATTTGTTTCCTCAGGAGAGGATGACACCGAAGAGGCGAAGGGCCAATGTGTGAATGTGGCGCCTCACCATGGTTGTTCACATATTTGGCACCGACGCTTCGCCCATTTGAATTGGAGATATCTTCAGAAAGCACCAGAGCTGACACAAGGGTGCAAATTTAATGTTTGTGACAAATCTTTAGATTGCAATGCATGTAAACAGGCAAAAATTGTGACATGCTCATATCCAAAGTCAGAGAGGCGGACCACACAACCCTTTGAATTAATTCATTCAGATTTGTGTGGACCCATGTCAGTTGAGCCACTGGGAGGATCAAAGTATTCTCTGCTTTTGATTGATGATTTTTCGAGGTCTGCTTGGACCTTCTCTCTGAAAACGAAAGGGGAGGCAGCTAAAATGATCAGGGATTGGATCACCGCAGTTGAGGTAACCTTTTCCACCAAAGTTCGTGGTTTTCAAAGTGACAGAGGTTCTGAATTTACTGGTTCTGCTTTACAGGATTTCTTTAGGGAGAAGGGGATTAGCCACCGTTTGACCACTCCTTACTCTCCGCAACAGAATGGGGTCGCAGAGAGAAGGCACAGGACGGTGGAGGAAGCTGTGTCTGCGATCCTTTGGGACGCAGGGCTACCCCAGAAATATTGGTCTGAGGCCTGGCGCTACGTTGTTCATACGCAGAATAGAGTGTACAACTCTAGTGTAGGAAATACGCCGTATTTCTTACAGCATGGAAAGAAGCCCAAGGTACACTACCTCCGTGTGTTTGGTTGTGAGGCTTGGGTTCTTATTCCAAAGGCTCTACGCAAGAAAGGTGAGCCAAGATCTAAAAGAATGATCTTTGTAGGGTATGAGCCTGGCTCAAAGGCCTGGCGGTTTGCGTACCCAAGTGGAAACCAGTCTAGGTTGGTTATCAGCAATAGCGCTGAATTCTGTGAGCAAGCTGGTTGGAAACGTCTGCACGCTAATCCAGACGTGATTTCGCAGCAGTTCTATGACTCATATGTTGAGGAGGAAGAGGAACTTGTTGCTGGGGACCACGGTCCAGAGCAACAGGGTCCACCACAGGGACAGAGTCCAAGGCAGGGACAGCTCAGGATCCCTCAGAGGGGGGAACCTAGATCACCTCCTCAGGCAAGTGTCAAATTTGAGCCAAAGAGTGAGCCTTCCTCACCTGCTGGACCAGCTGTAAGGCCCAAGAGACGCAGCAGGTCAGAGGGGGAAGACACTGAAGATGATTTAGCTGGACCCAGTGAAGCAGCAGGGTCACCAGGATTCACACTGAGGAGATCAGCGAGGACAAGGAGGCCTCCTGATAGGTACGATGCTTCAGGCATCTGGGTAGGTTCAGCCAGATGTGAACCTGAATCCTTCGAGGATATTCAGAGTTTACCTGAGGAAGAAGCAGGCAAGTGGCACAGGGCAATGGACAAAGTGATGAAGTCCATGAAAGATCTAGGTGTGTTCTCACTCACAGAGTTGCCGCCGGGCAAGCAGGCTGTGAGTTGCAGGTGGTTTTACCGCTTGAAACCCACTCAGAGGAAGGGAATACACTTCACGAAGGTGTATTCGCCAACGTCACGAGCGGAGACTCTGAGAACGCTTTTAGCTTGTGCAGCACAGAGAGGCTGGAAGGTAAACCACTTTGATGTGGATGTTGCCTACCTTAACTCAGATCTCCAGGAGGAGCTGTACATGATTCCTCCTCCGGGGTTTGAGAACTTAAGGCAGGATGTTGTGTGGAGATTGCACAAATCCATCTATGGATTACGTCAATCTGCCAGAAACTGGAACATGTGCCTGAATGAAGCCTTAGAAGAGCTAGGTTTCAGGAGAAGTGTTGCTGATAGTTGCTTTTATTTGAGAGGATCAGGGGCAACACAAGAGTATTTGCAGATCTGGGTTGATGACTTGTTGTTTTTCTCAGAGACAGATGAACAGGCAGAGACGTTTGCCAAAGAGCTAGGGAAACGGTTCAAGCTTAAACAGCTTGGTGCTCTCAAAACCTACCTAGGTGTCAGTGTTGAGCGTGCACAGGATGGAAGCTTCTTGCTCAGCCAGAGAGGCAAAATTGAGCAATTGCTTCAGAACATGAGGATCAGTGATTGTGCAGGAGTGAGAAGTCCTATGGAGACTAGTTTTGTAAAGGACAGCCAGCAAGTAGAACGCGCTGCGTTCAAAAATACTGAAGTGTTTCAGTCAGCCCTAGGGATTTTGTTGTACTTGTCCCAGTGGAGCAGACCTGATATAGCGTTTGCTGTCAATCTGCTCAGCAGGGAAGCTTCAAACCCTAGTGTGCAAGCCTGGAATGGCATCAAGAGAGTTCTGAGGTATTTGCAGGAAACCAAAGACTTTTGTCTTAGGTTGCCGGCACAAGGAGAAGTCAAACTGACTTGTTTTGTGGACTCGGATTGGGCTAATCTTGAGGATCGCAAGTCTGTGTCTGGCCTAGTGGTGAAGTTTGGGAACTCAGTAGTTGGATGGAGGTCTAAGAAGCAAAGTCTTATAGCGCTCTCATCCACTGAGGCTGAGTTTAGTGCTCTTTCAGAGGTGTGCAGAGAAGTTCTATGCTTGCTTAGTGCAGGAACTCTGCGAAGTGGATTGTCTGCCGATACGTGTTTTCGAGGACAATCAACCATGCCTGCGTTTGGCATAGTCAGGTCAGTTCAAGGCTAGAACTAAACACCTAGACATTCGCTTTCGGAATGTGTGCCAGAGCGTTCAGGAGGGATTAGTTGCTCTGAAGTATTGTCTGAACCTAGCTGATGGGTTCACGAAGCCACTCACCTTCCAAAGACATGGGGAGTTTTGCGAAGGTCTGGGTTTGGGACGACCAAGGGTCAAGGGTTGATTCTCCCCTCAGGCGCGAGGCAAGAGGGGGTGTTGGGTGTAGTGAAGGGTTAACCTTCTGTGCCTCAAGCCTGAGAGGAGGCTCTTACAAGGGAAGTAAGCCAGGACGTGACGAAAGCCGCTTGGAATGCTGTGAGCTGAGTGGGAACCGAAAGCAGTTCAGCCGCTGCACTGAGAGAGAAGGACGCAGAGAAAATGCAGCTTGAATCTGATGGTCTTTATGAATTGTAAACACACTATATTTGAGCAAATAAAGGGATAGTAGGACAGAAGAAACGTGTGGGACTTTTTTACTGCTCTCTCGACACATGCCGCTGTGTACTTCCGCTAATTGCTTTACGATCTACAGAGGCTCCCAGGGGAAGCGTGGCTGGGCGCCGAACAATAAAGCAATAAATCTACCGAACATGGCTCTCTATCAAGGGCTGTTTCAGACTCAGGCTGTGGCTGTGGCTGTTGCTCTGGTTCTGGCTCTGGCTCTTTCTCAGGCTCTGGTTCTGAATGAGGGCTTGGTTCTGGCACTGATTCAGGGTCTCGCTCTGGCTCTGGCACTCTATCAAGGACTGTTTCAGACTTAGGCTGTGGCTGTGGCTCTGTTTCCATTCTTACAATGGAATGTACACAAAACAATAATCATAGAATCATAGAATCATAGAATCATAGAATCATAGAGTTGGAAGAGACCACAAGGGCCATCGAGTCCAACCCCCTGCCAAGCAGGAAACACCATCAGAGCACTCCTGACATATGGTTGTCAAGCCTCTGCTTAAAGACCTCCAAAGAAGGAGACTCCACCACACTCCTTGGCAGCAAATTCCACTGTCGAACAGCTCTTACTGTCAGGAAGTTCTTCCTAATGTTTAGGTGGAATCTTCTTTCTTGTAGTTTGGATCCATTGCTCCGTGTCCGCTTCTCTGGAGCAGCAGAAAACAACCTTTCTCCCTCCTCTATGTGACATCCTTTTATATATTTGAACATGGCTATCATATCACCCCTTAACCTCCTCTTCTCCAGGCTAAACATGCCCAGCTCCCTTAGCCGTTCCTCATAAGGCATCGTTTCCAGGCCTTTGACCATTTTGGTTGCCCTCCTCTGGACACGTTCCAGTTTGTCAGTGTCCTTCTTGAATTGTGGTGCCCAGAACTGGACACAGTACTCCAGGTGTGGTCTGACCAGAGCAGAATACAGTGGCACTATTACTTCCCTTGATCTAGATGCTATACTCCTATTGATGCAGCCCAGAATTGCATTGGCTTTTTTAGCTGCCGCGTCACACTGTTGGCTCATGTCAAGTTTGTGGTCAACCAAGACTCCTAGATCCTTTTCACATGTACTGCTCTCAAGCCAGGTGTCACCCATCTTGTATTTGTGCCTCTCATTTTTTTTGCCCAAGTGCAATACTTTACATTTCTCCCTGTTAAAATTCATCTTGTTTGTTTTTGCCCAGTTCTCTAATCTGTCAAGGTCGTTTTGAAGTGTGATCCTGTCCTCTGGGGTGTTAGCCACCCCTCCCAGTTTGGTGTCATCTGCAAATTTGATCAGGATGCCCTTGAGTCCATCATCCAAGTCGTTGATAAAGATGTTGAATAAGACCGGGCCCAAGACAGAACCCTGTGGCACCCCACTAGTCACTCTTCTCCAGGATGAAGAGGAACCATTGATGAGCACCCTTTGGGTTCGGTCAGTCAGCCAGTTACAAATCCACTGAGTGGTAGCATAGTCAAGACCGCATTTTGCCAGCTTCTTTACAAGAATATCATGGGGCACCTTGTCAAATGCCTTGCTGAAATCAAGGTAGGCTACATCCACTGCGTTCCCTTCATCTACCAGGCTTGTAATTCTGTCAAAAAACGAGATCAGGTTAGTCTGACATGACTTATTTTTCAGAAATCCATGCTGACTATTGGTGATCACAGCATTCCTTTCTAGGTGTTCACAGACTGTTTGCTTAATGATCTGTTCCAGAATCTTCCCTGCTATTGATGTCAGACTGACTGGGCGGTAATTATTTGGGTCCTCTCTTTTCCCCTTTTTGAAAATAGGGACAATCCTTTCTGTATAAATTTTCCAATACATTCTGAGAACATAATAAACCCTTAATTGTTGTCCACCTCCTTTTAGTTCCTTTATCACTCGAATGCTAGCACGGAGTCAAAACTATTATTGTATTTTTGAACATATCTTGTATAACCATCCCATTTTTCTGCAAATTTTTGCTTTGAGATTCCTCTGAGTTTGCTAGTCAAGATTTTTTGGGATCTCTTTATCTAAAATACTTCATAGAAATGCCTCCATTTTTTTCGTAAAAGTTATCCCCATCATCTTTTTTAATTCATCGTATATTCCCCCCCCCCAAAAAAAATATTAATCTTTTCACACGTCCACCACATGTGGCTCATGTCACCGTTATTTCCTCCACATCTCCAACAAGCATTCGCCAAATTTTTATACATTCTTGATCATCTGGAAGGAGTGAGGTACCACCTATGAGCCATTTTCATCATGTCCTCTCTTATATTATAGCTGGCTGTAAATTTCAAATTTACATTCCGTCAGTTTCCCCCATCTTTTAGCATAATTGGACGGCCCACATCTTGGGCCCACTTTATCATTGAAGCCTTAACCTCCTCATCCATTACTTTGTAGTCTAAAAGAAGTCTACATTTTTGCGATTATTTTGGTTTTACTATTCAGTAGTTCTCTTTCAAATCTTGAAGGCTCCTTTTCAAAACCTATCTGCTTATCCTGTCTGAACTCTTCATTCACCTAGAAGTAATCTAGCCAACTAGAAAAGTGATCTTTTATTTTCTCATAACTTATCAATATTAGCTGACCCTCCTCCTCCCCCCCTTAATATTGTGTTATACGTTATCCAGTTCTCTTTGATGTTGTTGCTTTTTTAAACAGCGATTGCTTCTAGTGGAGAGTTCCATCTTGGGGTTTTCTGTTCCAAATATCTTTTGTATTTTCCCCATAACTTATTTGTAGCATTTCTTATTATATGATTTGAATAACTCCTATGCGTCTTTATTTTCCCATAATTAAGATAGCCATGCCACCCAAAACGGGTGTCATGACCTTCTAGATCTAAAATATCCCAATTTTTTAATAAATACCAATCTTTCAACCAGAGAAGACATGAGGCTTTGTAATATAGCTTCAAATCCGGTAACCCGTAGCCACCTCTTTCTACAGTATCTATTAATATCTTATGCTTTACTCTTGGTCTTTTACCCTTCCACAAAAATTTAGAAATTTCTTTTTTTTATATAAAGATATTTATTAAGGATTTTAAACTTTAAATTCACCAAACATATATAAAACCGTCACCCAAATACAACAAACAAGCAAAGAAAAACAGAGAAAAACAAAAAGGTTAACATATAATAGAAAAACATACAACAAAATCAAATATCCAACAACAATATTTTCTTAGCCTTTTGGACTTCCTCACATCTCCCATTCCTGCGTTCCCAATTAAAATTATGAACAGCAAATTATCACCTTGTTTCAACTCCTATTTTGTAATTTTCAAATATTATGTCTCCGACTTTAAATATTTTTATCAAATACTCAAATGCTTAATTTATACATAATGTTGTTCCAAAATTTATCTTTTTCTCAGATCTCACTTATTCTCATATTTCTTTGAACTAAGTTGCTGATGCCATGTTATTTTCAGTCCTGCATCTTTCTTAACACTCATACAGTTTACAATGTTTTTGTAAATAGTCCTTAAACTTTTTCCAGTCCTCTTCCACTGCCTCTTCTCCCAGGTCTCGGATTCTGCCAGTCATTTCTGCCAATTCCATGTAGTCTATCAGTTGCGTCTGCCATTCTTCCACGGTGGGCAAATCTTGGGTCTTCCAATATTTTGCAATAAGTATTCTTGCTGCTGTTGTTGCATACATAAAAAAAGTTCGATCCTTCTTTAAGACCCTCTGACCAACAATACCCAGAAGGAAGGCCTCTGGTTTCTTAGAGAAGGTATACTTAAATACCTTTTTCAGTTCATTATATATCATTTCCCAGAAAGCCTTAACCCTAGGGCAGGTCCACCAGAGGTGAAAGAATGTTCCTTCAGTTTCCTTACATTTCCAACATTTGTTGTCGGGCAAATGGTATATTTTTGCAAGCTTGACTGGGGTCATGTACCACCTATATATCATTTTCATAACATTTTCTTTCAAGGAATTACATGCCATAAATTTCACAGCGGTGGTCCATAACCTTTCCCAGTCAGCAAACATAATATTGTACCCAATGTCCTGTGCCCATTTTATCATAGCTGATTTAACGGTTTCGTCTTGTGTGTTCCATTTTAACAGCAAGTTATACATTTTTGAAAGTACCTTAGTCTTAGATTCTAACAGTTCTGTTTCTAGTTTCGATTTTTCCACCTGGAATCCTATCTTTTTGTCCGAATTAAAAACCTTCTTAATCTGAGCATAATGTAACCAATCTCGCACTTTATCCTTTAATTTCTCCAAACTCTGCAATCTCCAAGTCTCTCCATCTTTTTCTAGTATTTCCCAATATTTCGGCCATTTGGCCTCCATATTGAGTCTTTTCCGGGCCTTAGCTTCCATTGGTGACAACCACCTTGGGGTTTTGTTTTCTAGTAAGTCTTTGTATTTTATCCAGACATTAAACACTGCCTTCCTGACAATATGGTTCTTGAAAGCCTTATGAATTTTAACCTTGTCGTACCACAAATATGCATGCCATCCAAAAGCATTGTTAAATCCTTCCAGATCCAAAACATCTGTGTTCTCAAGAAGCAGCCAGTCTTTCAACCAGCAGAAAGCTGCTGATTCATAATACAATCTTAAATCTGGCAGGGCAAACCCCCCTCTTTCCTTGGCATCAGTTAATATTTTAAACTTTATTCTGGGCTTTTTGCCCTGCCAGACAAATTTAGAGATATCTCTCTGCCACTTCCTGAAACACTCCACCTTATCCACAATCTGTAAGGTCTGGAACAAAAACAGCATTTTTGGCAATACATTCATCTTTATAGCAGCAATTCGGCCCAACAAGGAAAGTTTCATTCTTGACCAACTTTCTAAATCCTTTTTGATTTCTAACCAGCACTTTTCATAATTGTCCTTAAATAGATTCAGATTCTTGGCTGTCATGTTTACCCCTAGGTATCTCACCTTTTTAACCACATTTAAGTCTGTCTCTTTCTGAAACCTTTCTGATTCTGAAGGTGTCAATTTTTTCCCCAATACCTTTGTTTTTTGCTTGTTTAGTTTGAATCCCGCCACCCGACCAAACTCGTGAATCAATTCTAAAACCCTTTTCGTACTAGATTCTGGCTCCTGTAGTGTCAAAACCAGGTCATCTGCAAAAGCTTTAAGTTTATACTGTTTAGCTCCGACCTGAATTCCTTCAACCAACCGGTCCCCTCTAATCAAATTTAAGAGCACCTCCAGGACCGAAATAAATAGCAAAGGGGAAATAGGGCAACCTTGTCGTGTTCCTTTTTCAATCTCAAACTCTTCTGACACCACATTGTTAACTATCAATTTAGCTTTTTGTTCTGAATAAATTGCATCTATGCCATTTTCAAACCCCCGTCCCACTCCCATCCCTTCAAGGTTTTTCTTCATGAACTTCCATGAGATGTTGTCAAATGCCTTCTCCGCATCTATAAAAATTAACACTGCTTTTGTCTTTATATTTGTTTGCAAAAGTTCCAAAATGTCAATAATATTCCTTGTGTTGGCAAACAAATGTCTGCCTGGGAGAAAACCTGCCTGATCCTTATGAATCACTTCATTTAAAACTTTTTAAAGTCTATTACTAAGATGTCTGCAAAAATTTTATAATCCACATTTAGAAGGGAAATGGGACGGTAGTTCTTAAGTTGTGTCTTTTCAGTTTCCACTTTAGGTATCAATGTGATGAAAGCTTCTTTCCACGATTCCGGTGCTTTCTTCCCCTCCATAATCTCATTGCAAACCTCCGTTAATGGATGTATCAAATAATCTTTCAATGTCTTGTAATATTTGGAGGTAAGCCCATCTGGCCCTGGAGATTTGCCCAGTTGCATATTCTGAATGGCACCTTCAATCTCTTGTTGTGTTATTTTATAATTCAGGAATGTCCTATTTTCTTGAGACAATTTTGGTAGTCCGTTCCTTCTCAAAAATTCGTCTATCTCAGTCTCATCTTGGGGCCCTTGGGTATACAATTGTTTGAAGTATCTCTGGAAACACTTTCTAATCTCCACAGGATTCTGGATGTTTCTCCCTTCAATCTCTAGGTTAGTGACCGTATTTAGTTTTTGTCTCTTTTTCAACTGCCATGCTAGCAGTTTCCCACATTTGTTTGCCGATTCAAATGATCTTTGTTTCATTAACTTGATTTTCCACTCCACTTCCTGATTTATCAGTTTGGAGTATTGTGCTTGATAAAGTTTAATTTCTCTCAGAATCTCCTGTGACTTCGGTTTCGATCTTAACTTTTTCTCACATTCCTTAATTTTCTTCAAGATCTTGTCCTTTCTCTCATTCTGTGCTCTTTTCTTTATGGTGTTCTGTTGTATCAGAAACCCCCTCATAACAGCTTTGCTGGCGTCCCAGATTACTTTTTTCCCCACAGTAGTGTTCAAATTTATTTCAAAATAGTCCTTCAAAGTTTTTTGGGCCTTTTTGATAATCTCCTGATCTCTAAACAGGTTGTCATTCATCTTCCATCTAAAGGAGCCGGTTGGAGTTAGTCTCATATCCATCTTTACTGCGTTATGGTCGGAGCAGGTCTTTGGGCAGATTTCCACTTTTCTAGTCTTAGGAGCCAGACCTCTAGTTATCCATATTTGGTCGATGCTTGTCCATGTCAGTTGGGCTTCAGAAAAGAATGTTCCTTCTCTTCCTAGAGGGTTCTTTATCCTCCAAATGTCAATCAAGTCCATATTGTCAGTCAGTTCAAAGAAGGTTTTAGGTAGTCTGCCATCTTTTGTCAAGCTTTGATTTTGTGACTTATCCATATTCGTAGAGACCACCCCATTCATATCTCCCATCATAATGATGTTGCTATAGTCCAGATAGTCCAGCAATGTCTCATGCAGTTTCTTATAAAATTCTGATTTCCCCTCGTTCGGTGCATAAATTCCCAATATCAAAAGCTTTTCGCCTTGGGTTTGTATCTCGATTGCCAAAATTCTTCCTTGCTCATCTTTAAATAGAAATTTTGGTGATAGGCTCTCTTTTGCATATATCACCACTCCTCTTTTCTTAACTCGATCCGATGAAATAAATTCTTGGCCTAATCTCTTGTTAATTAACACCTTTCTATGGAGCCTAGTCACATGTGTTTCCTGCAAACAAATGATGTCCAATTGTTCTTTCTTTAATAAATGAAATATCCTTCTCTTTTCCGGGGAGTTACAGCCATTAATATTCCAACTGAAAAGCTGCAGAGACATCCTGGGCAAATCTGTTATTCCTTTGGTGGTGGCGTCTCTTTCTTCTGGTCCTCAGGCAACAAAGGTGTAGGTATAGGCAATAGCCCTGGCCCTGGAATTCCTGTGGTCCCTTTCTGAAGGTCTTCTCCGTGGTCGTTCAAAAACTTTTCTTGAACCTCGGCTGTTTTAATTTTCACTTTCTTCCCTCTGAAAGTAAAGGATAGTCCTTGAGGAAATTCCCACCTAAAAGCAATTGAATTGCTCCTCAGCAGTCTTGCTAACTCTGTATAGGTAGATCTAAGGTCCAAAAGTTGTTTCGGGATGTCTTTGTAGATTTCTGCTCTCCTATCTTGAATTACAAGTGACTTTTCGTAATGTAGGCTTAATATTTTGTCTCTTTCTTGCTTGGATCTCAAAATAATCAAGCATTCTCTGGGTCTATCTTTCCTTGCTACTCTTCCCAGTCTGAAGGCACTCACAATTTTAAAATCCTTATCTTCCTCTAAAGGCCAGAACTTGGAGAATTCTTTTGTCAAATAGTCAATTAAGTCCCCTTGTTCAAGTTCTGGAATTGCCCTCAGTCTAAGGTTGTTTTCCCTATTTCGTAGTTCAATCATAGACAGGTAGGCCTGCTGTTCACCAATCTGCTTGTGCAATGGTTTTACTTCTTCCTTTAATGCTTCAGCTTTTTGGTTAGCTTCCTCAGCCAGTTTACGATTTTCAGTGGTGGCTTCAAAAAGGTTCCCAATTGCTTGTGCGTGCTGAGCAACTTGTTCAGTTAGTTTATTAACACTGGCTGTAGTTTGATCAATCTTAGCTGAATGCTCATCTGCCTTTTTGTCCAAACTTTCCAATTTTTCCAAAATTTTATCTAATACTGAGGCAGATCCTCTTGCAGCCATACCTTCTAGCAAGGTCTGCTCAGTTTCTTCCTCTTGTGCCACCAAAATAGCAGGAACAGATGATCTGCGCGGCTGTGGATTCAAAGTTGTTTGCGTTAATTGTTTAGCTTTAGCTTTAGCCAATCTTGTTTTCCCAAAGCCACTCATTCCACTCCTGTCTACGTGCCAAGGTCAAACCGTGTATAGTCCCATGGGAATCCACAAGTACAGAGAATAAACAATAAGATAGGAGGAAAGGAAAGAAGGAGCAAGTCCCAAACAGTTGTAAATCCAAAATCCACTAGGGGGAGTTCAGATGTATCTTGAGGGAAGAAGTAAAATTGTTAATTAAATAGTTTTTAACTCAGGTTAATTCCAAAGTTTCAAAACTTTTAAAACAAAGTCCAAACAGCCACAAATTCCAGAGGAACTTCAGCTCTCTTGTAGTTAGCAGAGTTGATCTTAAAAGTAAAACAATGTCTCTGAAAAGTGCCAGAAACAATGTCTCAATATAACAGTTCAATAGCACTCAAATGTAACAGTTCAAACTAACAAAATAGCAAAGTCCGCAGTCTGACAGTTCTATCAATCTGGCAGTCCGACTGCCTGGGTTTCTTAGTGAATTTGTAATTCCAAAGGGAGAGGTAAAACACAGTCCATAGCCAAAAGAGTTAAATCCTTAATCTCAATAAAAAAAACAGCTCCAGTAATGCATAGAAAAATTTAGAAATTTCTTTTTGCCACTTGTTGATACTGCTGGTCTTTCCTGTAATTGGAATCGTTTGGAATAGAAAGAGTAGCTTCGGTAAAACTATCATTTTAATTACCGAAATACGGCCCAGGAATGATAAATTTAACCTTGTCCATGTCTCCAGCTGTCTTTTGATATCTTTCCAACAATTGGGATACTGCCAGGGAGACAAAGTCCATCATGGCCCCAAGCCGTCTGCCGGACGATCCATCAATCTCCCGTAAGCACGAAGTATCAGCAATTAGCGACATGAGTTTCTAGAAAATATCTTGCCACATTCTAGAGCTCATGCACACTCTATCAGCAGATAATGCACAGCAAAAGTCGCACTCAGGAGAGCATTATTTACAAGTTTTATTCAGCGTTGATCAGAACAAAGAAAGACATGACTGCCTGCGTCAGTGTCTCCAGACACAGAGAGTGAGAAAACGAAAGCAAAAGACACAACAGAAACATCCTGTGAAAACAGGAAATACGCAGGCTGTGACACAAACATCCTGCTCCCTTTTAAGGTGGAACGGAAATATCCTAACATCCTGCCCCTTTCCATGTAACCTGTAGTACCTGTGGTTCAACCCAATTGCAACCTTTGTACGTAAACCTTAAGTTGTTCTCTGTTAACAACCTTAGACAACAGATCAGCAGGAATTTCATTTCCTGGCATGTAGGACACCTGAATGAGTCCTTTCTGAATACACTCTCTTGCACGATGTAGCTTAATCTGCAAGTACTTGGTTCTTTGCTTGCAACTCTCTGAGTTCAGCAAAGCCAAACACGATCTATTGTCTTGATACACTTGTACAGGACATTTCACAGAAACTCTGATGTCCTTAAACAGTTGCATCAACCATTCACAATCCATGAGTGAAAATGACAGAGCATTGAGTTCTGCTTCACAGGAACTTAGGCTTACTGTCGTCTGCTTCCTGCACAACCAGTCAAACAGGCAGTGGTTGTACATGTAGCATACTCCAGAAGTGCTAGTACCATCCGTGGTGTCACTTCCAAAACTTGCATCTGCAAAGATTTCAAGACCTCCAGTCTTCTGACTGGTGAACCTCAGCCTGTAGTGCAAAGTCCCTTTCAAATAGCGGGCTATGCGCTTCAGAGCTTTCCAATCCTGAACAGTAGGATTGTTAGCATGTCTGCTAAGCAGGTTAGTGCTTACAGCTGTGTCGGGTCTTGAACATCTAGCAATGAAATTCAACTTGCCTAGAATGCATCTGTACAGCGTAGTGTCAGAAAACACTTCAGCAGTACTGTCTACCTGGTAACCTGCCACCATCGGTGTGTCTGCTGGGTTTGCATCAACCAAATTCAACCTGGTTAATACATCAGCAATTTTCTGTGTTTGGTGTACCAGAAAATTACCTGCTTGGTCCCTCTCCACCTGCAGAGAAAGATAGTTGGATACCTCACCAAGATCCTTCATGCCAAAGTGCTCCTTCAGCTGAGCTAGTGTGCTTTGATAAAAAGCCTGATTCTTCCAAAACATCAGAAGATCATCAACAAAACATAAACAATACAGTTTGTTTTGCCCCTCCTCCTTGACAAACACACATGGATCAGCTTTGCCCTGGTGAAAACCTACAGAAAGCAATGTCTCAGTGAGCTTTGTGTTCCAACACCTGGCACTCTGCTTGAGACCATATAAGGATTTCCACAGTTTACAGACCATTCCCTTCTGTATCTGCATCCCATCAGGTGGAAGCATGTACAGCTCCTCCCCCAAAATCCCGTACAAAAAAGCTGTATTAATGTCATGATGGGAAACATGCAGTTTCTCCTCCGCAGCGATCTTGAGCATCAGCCGAATGCTCTCATATTTGACTGTGGGTGAATAGGTCTCGTGGTAATCCTGTCCTGGTACCTGTGAAAAACCTCTGGCAACCAATCTGGCTTTGTGTCTGACAACCTTGCCATTCTGGTCTGTCTTGGCCTTGAAGACCCATTTGCTGCCAACCAGTCTCATTCCTGGGACTACCGGTACCAGTTCCCAAGTTTGGTTCCTATTCAAGGAATCAACTTCAGCCTTCATGGCATTAAGCCAAGGCTCAGCATCTTTAGAGGTTAACTCCTGAACCTCTTTGAAGCTTGAAGGTTCCCATACCTTCTCTGAGCTACTAAGAACAGCAGTTGCTGTCTTAGCAAACTCATCAGCAAATGTCTTTGGAGGTCTGCCCTTTGCGGCTCTTTCAGATCTGCGTACTAGACGCAAGTCTTCTGGACTCATCTCCTCTTTCTTAGGAGAAAAGTGACCAATGGTGAACAGTGGTTCTTCCAGTTCATTGTCAGACGCATCAGATGGTCTGACTGAGGCCTTTGCGCTCTTGTAGTCTGCTGTGTCATCACTGTCACTGACATCAGCAGCAGCGCCGCCCACTGAGCTGGAATCCGAACTCTGGGACTTCCGGAGGCGGTGCAAACGGCAATGGCGGTCCTCTTCGCACTGTGAAGAGGAAGCTCCGCGGAAACGGGTCGTCCGCTACGGCGAAGCGGAGACCCACATTAGAAACCCACAGGCAGCGAAAGCCTGTGGTCGTGGGACTCGGCGGGCACCAGAAGCGCCCCCGAAATGAAGAAGGGACCCCGTAAGGGGTTCCGGACCGTGGAAGGGCTGGCGCGGTGCTGTGAGTCGATCGCTCTTTCCGTGGAGTGAAGCCGCATAGCTGCTGTCGGTGAGCGCTGACCTTTTTTCCTGGGAACATTCGACTTGATAAGCAACAACCCGTGAGTAAGAAAGATTCAAGGAATTAGAGACTAAATTGATTTGAAATTCGGCTAAAAACGGGAGATGCAACCAGGAAGTCCGTCTTCCGTTTCTGCTTAAGATCTAAAGCAAAAGACTTTGATGTCTGGAGCCTTTGAGAGGCGCTAAAAGCTATTAATCCATGCATTACTGGAGCTGTTTTTATTGAGATTAAGGATTTAAGTTTTTTCGGTTATGGACTGTGTTTTACCTCTCCCTTTGGAACTACAATTTTATTAAGAAACCCAGGCAGTCGGACTGCCAGATTGATAGAAATGTCAGATTGCGGACTTTGATGCTCTGTTACATTGAACTGCTACAATTGAGTGTTATTCGAACTGCTACATTGAGACACTGTTTCTGGCACTTTTCAGAAACATTGTTCTACTTTAAAGACTAACTCTGCTAACTACAAGAGAGCTGAAGGTCTTTGGGGAACTGGTGGCTGTTTGGACATTGTTTTAAAAGTTTTAAAAGTTCTGAAACTTTGGAATTAACTGGAGTTAAAAATTATTTATTCAACAACTTTGCTTCTTCCCTCAAGATACTTTTGAACTCCCCCTAGAGGACTTTGGATTTACAACTGCTGGTGACTTGCTTTTGCTTTCTTTCCTTCTTATCTTGTTGTTTACTCTCTGGGCTTGTGGGTTCCCATGAGACCATACACAGTTTGACCTTGGCACGTAGACAGAATTGGAATGAGTGGCACTGGGAAAACAAGAGCGGCTAAAGCGAAAGCTAAACAAACAACTTTGACCTTAACTTCACAGCCGCGTAGATCATCTGTTCCTGCTATTTTGGGGGCAGAAGAAGAAGAAACCGAGCAAACTTCGCTGGAAGGTATGGCAGCAGGAGGATTCACTTCGGTACTAGACAAAATCTTTGAAAAATTGGGAAGTTTGGACAAGAAAGCGGATGAACAATCAGCTAAGATTGATCAAAATACAGCCAGTGTTAACAAATTAACTGATCAAGTTGCTCTGAATGCACAATCAATTGGGAAACTATTTGAAGCCACCACAGAAAATCGCAAATTGGCTGAGGAAGCCAATCAAAAAGCTGAAGCATTAGAGAAGGAGGTAAAACCATTGCACAAGCAGATTGGTGAACAGCAGGCCTATCTGTCTATGATAGAACTATGTAGCCGGGAAAACAACTTGAGATTGAGGTCAATTTTAGAACTTGAACAAGGGAACCTAATTGAGTACCTGACAAAAGATGAGCAAGGAAGAATTTTGGCAATTGAAATACAAACTCAAGGCGAAAAGTTTTTGATATTAGGAATTTATGCACCGAATGAGGGGAAATCGGAATTTTATAAGAAGCTGCATGAGACGATGCTGGACTATCTGGACTATAGCAACATCATTATGATGGGGGATATGAATGGAGTGGTATCTACAAACATGGATAAGTCACAAAGCCAAAATGTGACAAAAGATGGCAGACTACCCAAAACCTTTTTTGAACTGACTGACAATATGGACTTGATTGATATTTGGAGGACAAAGAAGCCCCTAGGAAGAGAAGGAACATTTTTTTCTGAAGCCCAATTGACATGGACAAGAATCGACCAGATATGGATAACGAGAGGTCTGGCACCTAAGACTAGAAAAGTGGAAATCTGCCCAAAGACCTGCTCCGACCATAACACAGTAAAGATGGATATGAGACTAACTACAACCGGCTCCTTCAGATGGAAGATGAATGACAACCTGTTTAGAGATCAGGAGATTATCAAAAAGGCCCAAAAAACCTTAAAGGACTATTTTGAAATAAATTTGAACACTACGGTGGAAAAAAGAGTAATCTGGGACGCAAGCAAAGCGGTTATGAGGGGGTTTCTGATACAACAGAACACCACAAAGAAAAGAGCACAGAATGAGAAAAAGGACAAGATCTTGGAGAAAATTAAGGAATGTGAGAAAAAGTTAAGATCGAAACTGAAGTCACAGGAGATTCTGAGAGAAATTAAACTCTATCAAGCACAATACTCCAAACTGATAAATCAGGAAGTGGAGTGGAAAATCAAGTTAATGAAACAAAGATCATTTGAATCGGCAAACAAATGTGGAAAACTGCTAGCATGGCAGTTGAAAAAGAGACAAAAATTAAACACGGTTACCAACCTAGAGATTGAAGGGAAAAGCATCCAGAATCCTGTGGAGATTAGAAAGTGCTTCCAGAGATACTTTAAACAACTTTATACTCAAGGGCCGCAAGACGAGACTGAGATAAACCAATTTTTGAGAAGGAATGGACTACCAAAACTGTCTCAAGAAAATAGGACAATCCTGAATTACAAAATAACACAACAAGAGATTGAAGGTGCCATTCAGAATATGCAATTGGGCAAATCTCCAGGGCCAGATGGGCTTACCTCCAAATATTATACGACGTTGAAAGATTACTTGATACATCCATTAATGGAGGTTTGCAATGAGATTTTGGAGGGGAAGAGAGCACCGGAATCGTGGAAAGAAGCTTTCATCACATTGATACCTAAATTGGAAACTGAAAAGACACAGCTCAAGAACTAGCGTCCCATCTCCCTTCTAAATGTGGATTACAAAATTTTTGCAGATATTTTAGCAAATAGATTTTTAAAAGTTTTAAACGAAGTGATTCATAAAGATCAGGCAGGCTTTCTCCCAGGTAGACACTTGTTTGCTAACACAAGGAATATTATTGACATTTTGGAACTCTTGCAAACAAACATTAATACAAAAGCAGTGTTAATTTTTATAGATGCGGAGAAGGCCTTTGACAACATTTCATGGAAGTTCATGAAGAAAAACCTTGAAGGGATGGGAGTGGGACGGGGGTTTGAAAATGGCATAGATGCAATTTATTCAGAACAAAAGGCTAAATTGATAGTTAACAATGTGGTGACAGAAGAGTTTAAGATTGAAAAAAGGAACAAGACAAGGTTGCCCTATTTCCCCTTTGTTATTTATTTCGGTCCTGGAGGTGCTCCTGAATATGATTAGAGGGGACCGGTTGGTTGAAGGAATTCAGGTCGGAGTCAAACAGTATAAACTTAAAGCTTTTGCAGATGACCTGGTTTTGACGTTACAGGAGCCAGAATGTAGTACGAAAAGGGTTCTAGAACTGATTCATGAGTTTGGTCGGGTGGCGGGATTCAAATTAAACAAGCAAAAAACTAAGGTACTGGAAAAAAATTTGACTCCTTTAGAATCAGAAAGGTTTCAGAAAGAGACAGACTTAAATGTGGTAAAAAAGGTGAGATACCTAGGGGTAAACATGGCAGCCAAGAATCTGAATTTATTTAAAGACAACTATGAAAAGTCAGAAATCAAAAAGGATCTAGAAAGTTGGTCAAGATTGAAACTTTCCTTGTTAGGCCGAATTGCTGCTATAAAGATGAATGTATTGCCAAAAATGCTATTTTTGTTCCAGACCTTACAGATTGTGGATAAGGTGGAGTGTTTCAGGAAGTGGCAGAGAGATATCTCTAAATTTGTCTGGCAGGGCAAAAAGCCCAGAATAAAGTTTAAAATATTAACTGATGCTAAGGAAAGAGGGGGGTTTGCCCTGCCAGATTTAAGGCTGTATTATGAATCAGCAGCTTTCTGCTGGTTGAAAGATTGGCTGCTGCTTGAGAATACTGATGTTTTGGATCTGGAAGGATTCAATAACGCTTTTGGTTGGCATGCATATTTGTGGTACGACAAGGTTAAAATTCATAAGGCTTTTAAGAACCATATTGTCAGGAAAGCAGTGTTTAATGTCTGGATAAAATACAAAGACTTATTAGAAAACAAGACCCCAAGGTGGTTGTCACCAATGGAAGCTAAGGCCCGGAAAAGACTCAATATGGAGGCCAAATGGCCGAAATATTGGGAAATACTAGAAAAAGATGGAGACACTTGGAGATTGCAGAGTTTGGAGAAATTAAAGGATAAAGTGCGAGATTGGTTACATTATGCTCAGATTAAGGAGGTTTTCAACATGGATAAAAAGATAGGATTCCAGGTGGAAAAATCGAAACTAGAAACAGAACTGTTAGAATCTAAGACTAAGGTACTTTCAAAAATGTACAACTTGCTGTTAAAATGGAACACGCAAGATGAAACGGTTAAATCAGCCATGATAAAGTGGGCACAGGACATTGGGTATAATATTATGTTTGCTGACTGGGAAAGGTTATGGACCACCGGTGTGAAGTTTACGGCATGTAATGCCTTGAAAGAAAATATTATGAAAATGATATATAGGTGGTACATGACCCCAGTCAAGCTTGCAAAAATATACCACATGCCTGATAACAAATGTTGGAAATGTAAGGAAACTGAAGGAACATTCTTTCACCTCTGGTGGACTTGCCCTAGGGTTAAGGCTTTCTGGGAAATGATATATAATGAATTGAAAAAGGTATTTAAGTATACCTTCTCTAAGAAACCAGAGGCCTTCCTTTTGGGTATTGTTGGTCAGAGGGTGTTAAAGAAGGACCGAACTTTCTTTATGTATGTAACAACAGCAGCAAGAATACTCATCGCAAAATATTGGAAGACCCAAGATTTGCCCACCCTGGAAGAATGGCAGACGCAACTGATAGACTACATGGAACTGGCAGAAATGACTGGCAGAATCCAAGACCTGGGAGAAGAGGCAGTGGAAGAGGACTGGAAAAAAATTAAGGACTACTTACAGAAACATTGTAAATTGTATGAGTGTTAACAAGGATGCAGGTTTGAAAACAATATGGCATCAGCAATTTAGTTGAAAGAAATATGAGAATATGTGATGTTTAAGAAAAAGATGAATTTTGGAGTATTATTATGTAAATTAAGTTTTTAAGCATTTGATAAAAATATTTAAAGTTGGAGACATAATATTTGAAAATTACAAGATAGGAGCTGAAACAAGGTGATAATTTGCTGATTATAATTTTATATTTGGAACGCAGGAATGGGAGATGTGAGGAAGTCCAAAAGATTAGGAAAATATGGATGCTGAATATGGAATCTTGTTGTATGTTTTCTATTATATGTTACTTTCTTTTTTTTGCTTTTTCTTGGTTTTTTTGTCTGTTGTATCTGGCTGATGGTTTTATATATGTTTGGTGAATTCAATGTTTAAAATCCTTAATAAATATATTTTAAAAAAAAATAATGGAATCCGAACTCTGATCATCATCATCATCATCATCATCATCAGCTTCCTTCAGCTGCCTCAACATTATCTGCTTTCTTCACATCACGTTCATCCTCCTCTGGGTAACTCTGGAAAATTCCCATATTCCCCCCCCCCCCACTTGGGATTGTACTCAACACTCTTTGTGAACTTAATGGACTTAGAGTCAGTCATCCATACCCTGTATGCACCTTTTTCGTACCCCATGAACAAACCATGTGCCCCACGCTTCCCAAGCTTGTTGCTCTGTGGGGTGTGTACCCACATGTCAGAACCAAATATTCTCATGTGCTTGATGTTGGGTTTCTTACCAAACATCTTCTCATAGGGGGTACAACCAATAGGTGATGGCAATCTGCGATTAAAAGTGTAAACAAAATTCGACAGAGCCTCCCCCAAAAACTTATCAGGGAGATTGGCATCATGCAACAAGGGTTTCAGTCCTTGCAGCAACATTTGATTTCCTCGCACCGCAAGTCCATTCATCCATGGCGATCTAGGCGTTGACAAGTCATGCTGGATTCCCTTCTCAGTCAGGAAAGCTTCAAACTGCTGAGAAATGAACTCCCCGCCCCGATCAGTAAAGAGACAGCCAATACGTTTACCGTGAACATTCTCCAACCAAGCACAGAATGCCTTGAACTTAGGAAACGCTTGCGATTTCTGCTCGAGCATAAACACATGAATGTACCTGGAAAAAGAATCAATTCGAACCATGAAGTACCTTGCTCCACCCAAAGAGGGCGCAAGTGGACCGACCAGGTCTGCGTGCACTAGCTTGTAGGGTTTGGAAGCCTGCCTGCTAGACTCCTTGCCTTTTGGAGCAACCTTCACCTTGTTCTCTACATAGGATACACATTTCATGTGAAACTTACAGGGTTTGATGTTCAAACCCTCAACCATCTCTGGCATCTTGGCCAGTGCCTTCCAAGAGAGGTGACAAAACCTTCTGTGTGCATCGTGAATGCATCCTGCATGAAGAACTTTGTTAGTTTGTGCAACACAACAAGAATCAGCATTAGACACAGCAACAGCACCATTGTCATCATAAGTTATACAGAACAAACCATCTATAAACTTTGCATGCAAAATGTCCTCTTTGCCTTTTCTGATGACACAGACGCTCCTCTTGAAGGAAATCTCAAAACCACGCCCAGTAAGCTGTGGGACACTGAGCAAATTGTCTGCAGCACCTGGAACATATAGTACATCTTTGATGGTAGTGTGCAGACTTGCCAGTCTCACAGTCCCTTCTCCTGCGATTCAAAACGTCTTTCCATCAGCCAGGTGGATCTCACCTTCTTGAGGTTTGAAGGAGATAAAGAGATGGCGGTCTTTTGAGACATGGCGGGTACACCCCGAATCAATCACAGTCTTACTCTCCTGTAAGTGCCGTGAATCTGGACCCATAACCTGTTGTTGGGATACTGCCAGGGAGACAAAGTCTATCATGGCCCCAAGCCGTCTGCTGGACGATCCATCGATCTCCCGTAGGCACGCAGTATCAGCAATTAGCGACATGAGTTTCTAGAAAATATCTTGCCACATTCTAGAGCTCATGCACACTCTATCAGCAGATAATGCACAGCAAAAGTCGCACTCAGGAGAGCATTATTTACAAGTTTTATTCAGCGTTGATCAGAACAAAGAAAGACATGACTGCCTGCGTCAGTGTCTCCAGACACAGAGAGTGAGAAAACGAAAGCAAAAGACACAACAGAAACATCCTGTGAAAACAGGAAATACGCAGGCTGTGACACAAACATCCTGCTCCCTTTTAAGGTGGAACGGAAATATCCGAACAATCTTCATATAAGTTAATATTCTTTGGTTTTATCCATAATCCTAAATACTTGATTTTGGGGTAGATTTTAATGTGTATTATTTGTTCTAATTCCGCTTTTTCATCTGGTGACATATTTTTAACTAATACTTTTGTCTTGTTTAAATTCATTTTGAACCCCGCAACTTTACCGTAGCCATATATTATTTCCAACGCCTTTCTTAAACTCTGTTTTGGTTGCTCCGTAGTTATAATTAAATTGTCAGCAAATGCCCTCATTTTGTAACTTCTATTTCCCAGCATAATCCCTTTTATTTCTTTCTTCCCTAATTTCTTTACATAAAACTTCCAATGTTAATATGAAAATTAGGGGGAAAGGGGGCAACCTTGTCTGACCCCTTTACTGATTTCACACTCCTGTGATAAATTTCCATTGATTATGATTTTAGCTTTTTGTTTTGATTATATTGCTTCAATCCCTTTTATATACTTTATAACAAAATCCATATGGTGTAATAGACCTTTCATAAATTTCCAGGATACCCTGTCGAAAGCTTTTTCTGCATCTATAGCCATTAAGACTGCCTTCTTTTCTATTCTTAAGTCTAAATACGCTAATAAGTTTATAATGTTTCTAGTGTTGCTATAAATGTGCCTCCTGGGCAAAAAGCCAGCTTGGTCATTGTGTATCATCATCTGGAAGCCTTTTTTTGATCTTTCGGCTAAAATATTTGCATAGAATTTATAATCGTTATTTAGAAGTGCAATAGGCCTATAGTTGTTAATAAGTAGATTGTCCGTTCCCTGTTTTGGAATTAATGCAATAAGGCTGTCTTTCCATGAATCCGGCATGGTTCCGTCTTTTAAGATGTTGTTCATGATACTTCTTAATGGGTCAGACAGTAAGTCCTCCATTTTTTTATAATATATTGCTGGTAGGCCGTCTGGCCCTGGTGGCTTTCCTATCTTTGCTTCCTTATTTGCTCTTTGCATTTTGTACGATGTAATAGGGGCATTCAACGGTTCTTTTTGTTCTTTAGTAAGTTTCGGAAGACAGTTCTGTTCTAAATGTTCTTTAACTTCTTCCGTTGTTTCATTTCCTTCCTTACAGATTTCTCTAAAGAATTCAAGAAATCGTTCCTCTATTTCTTTAGGGTTGTTTATTATTTTGCCTTTGCACTTAACTCTATTTATAAGCCTTTCTGCCTCTCTCTTCTTTAATTGCCATGCTAATAACCAGGCTCAGGTTCTGTTTCAGGCTGTGTCTCTGTTCCAGGCTCTGGCGCTGTATCAAGCACTGTTTCAGGCTCAGGCTCAGGCTCAGGCTTCTGCTCTTTATTAGGTTTTGTCTCAGTCTTTGGCTCTAGCACTTATTCTAGCTCTATTTCAGGCTCGGACTGTGTCTCAGCCTTTGTCTCTGTTTCACACTGTTTCTCTGTTTCAGGCTCCGACCCTGTTTCAAGCCCTGTATCTGCCTCTGCCTCTGTTTCAGGCTCTGGCACTCTATGAAGCACTGTTTCTGGCTCTAGCTCTCTTTCAGGCTCTGGTCCTGAATTAGGGTTTTGTTCTGGCTCTGGCTGTGTCTCTGGATCTGGCTGTGTCTCTGCTTCAGGCTCCTATGCTGTATCAAGCACTGTATCAGGCTCTGCCTCTCCCTCTGCCCCTGGCTACGTTTAAGCGTCAGACTCAGTTTCAGACAGTGTCTCTGTTTCAGGATCCAGCACTCTATCAAGCACTGTTTCAGACTCATGCTGTGGATCTCGGCTGTGGCTGTGGATCTCGGCTGTGGCTCTAGGCTCCGTCTGTGGCTCTGTCTGTGGCTCTGGCTCTCTTTCAAGGTATGGTTCTGAATGAAGATCTGGTTCTGACTCTGATTCAGGGTCCCATGATGGCTCTTCCTCTGCCTCTGACCCAGCTATGTTTCAGGATCTGGCTCTCTTTCAGGCTCTGGTTCTGAATTAGGGTTTTGTTCTGGCTCTGGCTGTGTCTCTGGCTCTGGCTCTGGCTCCAGCTCCGGCACTGTATCAAGTACTGTTGCAGACTCAGGCTGTGGCTTTAGGCTGTGGCTGCAGCTATGTTTTGCGCTCCGGCCCTGTATCAAGCCCTATTTCTGGCTCTGGCTCTGGCTCTGGCTCTGATTCATGTTCTCCCTCTGACTCTGATTCAGGGTCTCGCTCTGGCACTGGCTCTGGCTCTGGCACTCTATCAAGGACTGTTTCAGACTCAGGCTGTGGCTGTGGCTGTTGCTCTGGTTCGGGCTGTGGCTCTTTTTCAGGCTCTGGTTCTGAATGAGGGCTTGGTTATGGCACTGATTCAGGGTCTCGCTCTGTCTCTGGCTGTGTCTCTGTTGCACCTCAAACGGTGGTTTGTTGTTTTTGTTGTTGTTGTTGTTGTTGTTGTTGTTGTTGTTGTTGTTGTTGTTATTTTCTTTCTGGGGTGGGACAAATGTTTAGTTGGGGCGGGGATTATTTTAAGTTTAGCATAATTATTTCTTGCTTTGTTTTTCTTTTACTATTTTTTTAGGTTATTGTATAGTTTGTATTTTGCTTTTTAAGGGGAAAGGGTCAGGGCTGCCTGGGAGGGGGCCTCAGCCAATAGAATGGCTGGGGCAGGTTCCCTACGGGGGGATGTATTGGAACACCCAGTCTCTGTTATCGCGGGTGGGAGGAGCAGTTGCGCTAAGACAAGACCACGTCTTTACCGAAGATCTGGTTCTGACTCTGATTCTGATTATCTGATTCTGGCTTGTTGGGTGTAGTGAAGTGTTAACCTTCTGTGCCTCAAGCCTGAGAGGAGGCGCTTACAAGGGAAGTAAGCAAGGATGTGACGAAAGCCGCTTGGAATGCTGTGATCTGAGTGGGAACCGAAAGCAGTTCAGCCGCTGCACTGAGAGAGAAGGACGCAGAGAAAATGCAGCTTGAATCTGATGGTCTTTATGAATTGTAAACACACTATATTTGAGCAAATAAGGGGATAGTAGGACAGAAGAAACGTGTGGGACTTGTTTACTGCTCTCTCGAACACCTAGAACACCTCCTCAGGCAAGTGTCAAATTTGAGCCAAAGAGTGAGCCTTCCACACCTGCTGGACCAGGTGTAAGGCCCAAGAGGCACAGCAGGTCAGAGGGGGAAGACACTGAAGATGATTTAGCTGGACCCAGTGAAGCAGCAGGGTCACCAGGATTCACACTGAGGAGATCAGCGAGGAGAAGGAGGCGTCCTGATAGGTACGACGCTTCAGGCGTCTGGGTAGGTTCAGCCAGATGTGAACCTGAATCCTTCGAGGATATTCAGAGTTTACCTGAGGAAGAAGCAGGCAAGTGGCACAGGGCAATGGACAAAGAGATGAAGTCCATGAAAGATCTAGGTGTGTTCTCACTCACAGAGTTGCCACCGGGCAAGCAGTCTGTGAGTTGCAGGTGGGTTTACCGCTTGAAACCCACTGACGCTGGAGAACCACAGTATAAAGCCAGGTTAGTTGCTTGAGGATTTACTCAGAGGAAGGGAATACGCTTCATGAAGGTGTATGCGCCAACGTCACGAGCGGAGACTCTGAGAATGCTTTTAGCTTGTGCAGCACAGAGAGGCTGGAAGGTAAACCACTTTGATGTGGATGTTGCCTACCTTAACTCAGATCTCCAGGTGGAGCTGTACATGATTCCTCCTCCGGGGTTTGAGAACTTAAGGCAGGATGTTGTGTGGAGATTGCACAAATCCATCTATGGATTACGTCAATCTGCCAGAAACTGGAACATGTGCCTGAATGAAGCCTTAGAAGAGCTAGGTTTCAGGAGAAGTGTTGCTGATAGTTGCTTTTATTTGAGAGGATCAGGGGCAACACAAGAGTATTTGCAGATCTGGGTTGATGACTTGTTGTTTTTCTCAGAGACAGATGAACAGGCAGAGAAGTTTGCCAAAGAGCTAGGGAAACGGTTCAAGCTTAAACAGCTTGGTGCTCTCAAAACCTACCTAGGTGTCAGTGTTGAGCGTGCACAGGATGGAAGCTTCTTGCTCAGCCAGAAAGGCAAAATTGAGCAATTGCTTCAGAACATGAGGATGAGTGATTGTGCAGGAGTGAGAAGTCCTATGGAGACTAGTTTTGTAAAGGACAGCCAGCAAGTAGAACGCGCTCCGTTCAAAAATACTGAAGTGTTTCAGTCAGCCCTAGGGAGTTTGTTGTACTTGTCCCAGTGGAGCAGACCTGATATAGCGTTTGCTGTCAATCTGCTCAGCAGGGAAGCTTCAAACCCTAGTGTGCAAGCCTGGAATGGCATCAAGAGAGTTCTGAGGTATTTGTAGGAAACCAAAGACTTTTGTCTTAGGTTGCCGGCACAAGGAGAAGTCAAACTGACTTGTCTTGTGGACTCGGATTGGGCTAATCTTGAGGATCGCAAGTCTGTGTCTGGCCTAGTGGTGAAGTTTGGGAACTCAGTAGTTGGATGGAGGTCTAAGAAGCAAAGTCTTATAGCGCTCTCATCCACTGAGGCTGAGTTTAGTGCTCTTTCAGAGGTGTGCAGAGAAGTTCTATGCTTGCTTAGTGCAGGAACTCTGCGAAGTGGATTGTCTGCCGATACGTGTTTTCGAGGACAGTCAACCATGCCTGCGTTTGGCAGAGTCAAGTCAGTTCAAGGCTAGAACTAAACACCTAGACATTCGCTTTCGGAATGTGTGTCAGAGCGTTCAGGAGGGATTAGTTGCGCTGAAGTATTGTCCCTCTGCCAAGAACCTAGCTGATGGGTTCACGAAGCCACTCACCTTCCAAAGACATGGGGAGTTTTGCGAAGGTCTGGGTTTGGGACGACCAAGGGTCGATTCTCCCCTCAGGCGCGAGGCAAGAGGGGGTGTTGGGTGTAGTGAAGGGTTAACCTTCTGTGCCTCAAGCCTGAGAGGACGCGCTTACAAGGGAAGTAAGCCAGGACGTGACGAAAGCAGCTTGGAATGCTGTGAGCTGAGTGGGAACCGAAAGCAGTTCAGCCGCTGCAATGAGAGAGAAGGACGCAGAGAAAATGCAGCTTGAGTCTGATGGTCTTTATGAATTGTAAACACACTATATTTGAGCAAATAAAGGGATAGTAGGACAGAAGAAACGTGTGGGACTTGTTTACTGCTCTCTCGACACACGCAGCTGTGTACTTCTGCTAATTGCTTTACGATCTACAGAGGCTCCCAGGGGAAGCGTGGCTGGGCGCCGAACAATAAAGCAATAAATCTACCGAACATGGCTCTCTATCAAGGGCTGTTTCAGACTCAGGCTGTGGCTGTGGCTGTTGCTCTGGTTCTGGCTCTGGCTCTTTCTCAGGCTCTGGTTCTGAATGAGGGCTTGGTTCTGGCACTGATTCAGGGTCTCGCTCTGGCTCTGGCACTCTATAAAGGACTGTTTCAGACTTAGGCTGTGGCTGTGGCTCTGGCTCTGTTTCCATTCTTACAATGGAATGTACACAAAACCATAATCCTTTCTATATAAATTTTCCAATACATTCTGAAAACATAATAAATCCTTAATTGTTGTCCACCTCCTTTTAGTTCCTTTATCACTCAAATGCTAGCACGGAGTCAAAACTATTATTGTATTTTTGAACATATCTTGTAAAACCATCCCATTTTTCTGCAAATTTTTGCTTTGAGATTCCTCTGAGTTTGCTAGTCAATTTAGCCGTCTCCACCAATTCCTGTAATTTGATTTGCCAATCTGTTATTTTTGGAGCCTCGTGATCTTTCCATCCCTTGGCCACAAGTATACGAGCTGCTGCGGTTGCATACAAGAAAACCTCTCTTAGATTTTTTGGGATCTCTTTATCTAAAATACTTCATAGAAATGCCTCCGTTTTTTTCGTAAAAGTTATCCCCATCATCTTTTTTAATTCATCGTATATTCCCCCCCCAAAAAAAAATCTTAATCTTTTCACACGTCCACCACATGTGGCTCATGTCACCGTTATTTCCTCCACATCTCCAACAAGCATTTGCCAAATTTTTATACATTCTTGATCATCTGGAAGGAGTGAGGTACCACGTATGAGCCATTTTCATCATGTTCTCTCTTATATTATAGCTGGCTGTAAATTTCAAATTTACATTCCATCAGTTTTCCCCATCTTTTAGCATAATTGGACGGCCCACATCTTGGGCCCACTTTATCATTGAAGCCTTAACCTCCTCATCCATTACTTCGCAGTCTAAAAGAAGTCTATACATTTTTGCGATCATTTTGGTTTTACTATTCAGAAGTTATCTTTCAAATCTTGAAGGCTCCTTTTCAAAACCTATCTGCTTATCCTGTCTGAACACTTCATTCACCTGGAAGTAATCTAGCCAACTAGAAAAGTGATCTTTTATTTTCTCATAACTTATCAATATTAGTTGACCCTCCTCCTCCCCCCTTAATATTGTGTTATACGTTATCCAGTTCTCTTTGATGTTGTTGCTTTTTTTTACAGCGATTGCTTCTAGTGGAGAGTTCCATCTTGGGGTTTTCTGTTCCAAATATCTTTTGTATTTTCCCCATACCTTATATATAGCATTTCTTATTATATGATTTGAAAAACTCCTATGCGTCTTTATTTTCCCATAATTAAGATAGCCATGCCACCCAAAACGGGTGTCATGACCTTCTAGATCTAAAATATCCCAATTTTTTAATAAATACCAATCTTTCAACCAGAGAAGACATGAGGCTTCGCAATAGAGCTTCAAATCCGGTAACCCGTAGCCACCTTTTTCTACAGTATCTATTAATATCTTATGCTTTACTCTTGGTCTTTTACCCTTCCACAAAAAATTAGAAATTTCTTTTTGCCACTTGTTGATACTGCTGGTCTTTGCTGTAATTGGAATCGTTTGGAATAGAAAGAGTAGCTTCGGTAAAACTATCATTTTAATCACCGAAATACGGCCCAGGAATGATAAATTTAACCTTGTCCATGTCTCCAACTGTCTTTTGATATCTTTCCAACAATTGGTATAATTATCTTCATATAAGTTAATATTCTTTTGTGTTATCCATAATCCTAAATACTTGATTTTGGGGTAGTTTTTAATGTGTATTATTTGTTCTAATTCTGCTTTTTAATCTGGCGACATATTTTTAACTAATAGTTTTGTCTTGTTTAAATTCATTTTGAACCCCGCAACTTTACCGTAGCCATATATTATTTCCAACGCCTTTCTTAAACTCTGTTTTGGTTGCTCCGTAGTTATAATTAAATCGTCAGCAAATGCCCTCATTTTGTAACTTCTATTTCCCAGCATAATCCCTTTTATTTCTTTTTCTTCCCTAATTTGTTTACATAAAACTTCCAATGTTAATATGAAAATTAAGGGGGATAGGGGGCGACCTTGTCTGACCCCTTTACTGATTTCACACTCCTGTGATAAATTTCCATTGATTATGATTTTAGCTTTTTGTTTTGATTATATGGCTTCAATCCCTTTTATATACTGTATACCAAAATCCATATGGTGTAATAGACCTTTCATAAATTTCCAGGATACCCTGTTGAAAGCTTTTTCTGCATCTATAGCCATTAAGACTGCCTTCTTTTCTATTCTTAAGTCTAAATACGCTAATAAGTTTATAATGTTTCTAGTGTTGCTATAAATGTGCCTCCCGGGCAAAAAGCCAGCTTGGTCATTGTGTATCATCATCTGGAAGCCTTTTTTTGATCTTTCGGCTAAAATATTTGCATAGAATTTATAATCGTTATTTAGAAGTGCGATAGGCCTATAGTTGTTAATAAGTAGATTGTCCGTTCCCTGTTTTGGAATTAATGCAATAAGGCTGTCTTTCCAAGAATCCGGCATGGTTCCGTCTTTTAAGATGTTGTTCATGATACTTCTTAATGGGTCAAACAGTAAGTCCTCCATTTTTTTTATAATATATTGCCGGTAGGCCGTCTGGCCCTGGTGGCTTTACAGGGCTACAACAAAAATGTTTATTCGGCTTCACGCCCATCATAAAGCACAACACACAAAACAAAACAAATAAAACAGCGGTCTCGTACAAGCCACAAGTAATATAACACAATTCACAGCTCACAAGGACAAATATTGGCAATTCAAAAGAAAAATTTAAGATTAAGATTAAAAAATTTAGACACTACTCTAAAATCAATATCTGATGTCATTATCGAAAATTCTTATAACTATCAATAATCAGCTAACATCCGTCTCTTGTACGAGAGGACGGCTGTTAGGAATTTAGCAACCTGTAGGGTAATATAAGGATCCACATCTTGAAGAAGCCAGGCAAGCTGTAGGTCTACTAGTTTGTCAGCCATAGGCTGGATTATGGAGTTTAGTATACTAGCACGAGCTGAACTGTACATAGGGCAGATAAACATAACATGATGTAGAGATTCAGATGTTTTCATTTCACAAACACACATTGAAGGGACTTGGCCCTTAGTGAATCTATGTCTCAGCACGTTTGTTGGAAAAACATTGAACCTAGCTCTAATGAAGGCATATCGGTGAGATGCGGCCATAAGCGATGTTAAGTAGGACGGAGCACGGTAGATAGGGGTTATGCTGAGATTTAACGGCGAGCAGGCTCCACCACCAGCTAAGAAATTTTGGTATAGCTCCGCATCATCCAGCCTTTGATTTATACACCTTTTTGCCACGTTTAGATCCAGTTTGAGCAATTCAGTGGGCGAGATCTCATAGGACAGCAATTTGGCATGGATTTTTCCTGACCACAAATTTGTGAAGTCATCCCGCCACATGCATTGAATGAGATAGTGGTTCGGGAGTTTATGCCATAGGGATATCCAATAAATCAAAACTCTCCTCCATAAAACTAACTCCACTGAGGGGATCTTCATTTCTAAGCGAATAGCCGCATTACTTACGCATGTTGGTAGTTTTAAAAGTCGGCGTAAGAATTGGCTTTGAAGCGACTCTAAAGGTGAGAGGTTTGCAAAGGCAGCCCATAAAGGTGCAGCATAGGCCATTGTGGCCATCACTTTGATGCTATACACTTTCAAGGCTGCAGGGATGAATAAGGCCCCCTCAGAGTAGAAAAAACGGAGGAGGGAGTGCGATAGGGCTTTTGTCTTGTTTTGAAGATATTCAACGTGCGCTTTCCACCCTAAATTATATTGAAAATAAATTCCTAAATATTTAAATTTATGTACTTGTTCGATTTTCGTGCCCTCCAATTTCCATGAATATAATTTTCGACTCCTTGAAAATATCAGTACTTTGGACTTGGTGTGGTTGATAGACAGATGATTAGAATGGCAATATGACGCAAAAATCTTTAGTGCCCTCCTTAAACCCACTCTGGAGTAAGAGAGTAGTACCGCATCATCTGCGTAGAGAAGTAAAGGACAACGATAATCTGCTATACGGGGGGGGGGGGTGTGGATAAATTTTTGTGAGTCGATTAATGGGTTCCTCAGATCACTGATAAATAAGTTAAAAAGAAGTGGTGCTAAAATACAACCCTGGCGTACACCCTTATTTACTGGCACTGGGTTAGTTAGGTCTCCAGCAGGGGATATTCTTACCCTGGCCACGGACCCGGCATGAAGTTGGGAGATAAGCCACAGGAGCCTTCTATCTATTCCCCAGCAGGCAAGTTTATCCCATAGTAATTGCCTTGGAATACTATCAAACACAGCTTTCAAATCTATGAAAGCTGCGCAAAGTTGGCCCCGTGGAGGTGTCGAGTATTTCCGGGCTAAGTGATAAAGAATAATTGCCTGGTCTGTTGTGGATCGGTTTAATCTAAATCCAGCTTGCTCATGCCCAATCCGGTCAGCCTCAACTGACCACTTCATCAACCTTGCCAGCAAAAAACGGGCATATATTGTCCCAATGGACGATAGCAGACTGATATTCCGGTAATTCCCTGGGTCACCGGGAGGGCTTTTTTTGTAGATAGGAATTATAATGGCCTCCTTCCACGTTCCTGGTATTAAGTCCGTGGCATTTATTGCGTCGAATGTTTTAGCTAAAATCCCTGCCCACCATGCAGAATGTAGCTTTATAGCCTCAACAGGGACCAAATCTGGCCCAGGGGCCTTACCAGTTTTCAGCTCAGCTATCAATTCTAGGATTTCAGCAGGGTCGGAATTGGGCCAGACGGGAAGGGGATTAGAAGGTCTCCAGTGAGTGGCCGGAGCTTCTGCCACTGAGAAATATTTTCTCAGGAACTGCTCCCATGTAGGGGCCGGGATCACCGTTAAGGGGTATTTCGTGTTTCTTCCCTTTATTAAGGACCAAAATTTCCGGGAGTTATGAGATTTTGAGGCAGAAATTATAGTCTGCCAGCGATTTAAATGCCATTCCCGTTTGGCCGATTTCTGGGCCTGTTTGTATGCTTTTTTAGCCAGGGAATAAGATGGAGGTAAGGCCAGAGCGCCGGAAAGTTTATAGTCATTATATATTGTATGTAGATGGAGTCTGGCTAGTTTACAAGCAGAGTTGAACCAAGGGGCGCCAAATTTAAAATAATCGTTTTTAACTCCATAGGTTGAAGAAGTAAAAAAGCGAGTTAAAACTTCTATCAGGCAAGAAAAAAAATTCATACAGGTAATAGGATCACGCGGGACTATTCCTACGTCCGGCTGATCACCAGGAAACTTTTCTCTTATAAAATCCGTATATCTATGGGCGAGGGCAGGGGACCATCTAATCCCCTTTGTTTTAGTGGACGGCTCCACAATCACCGGGATTGGGTGGGAGCGCTCGAGCAGCTGCCAGTCAACACATAACTTGGTTGTCAGGGGAAGATGGTCACTAAATTGGGCATTATCAATTTTAAAAGAGGTGACATTCAAAAATAGATCCTGGGAAACCAATACATAGTCAAGAACACTGTTTGATTTTAACCCCAGGTGGGTGAACTCTCCTGGTATATCTGGAGGACACCTGCCATTTAATATAATTAAATTAAGGCGTAAAGTCATCTGATAAAGCATCACTCCCGCCTTATTGACTTTTGCATCCTTTGATATTCTAGTGGGGATATATACTAGATCATAGGTTTGAGCGCCGGGGTCGACCCACCATTTAGACTTTATAAGAGCCTCCCGATTTGAGGCTATCCGAGCGTTAAAATCGCCTCCGGTAATGGAGGGGACATTAGGATATTTAAGATAACAAGAAAGTAAAAAATCCTCTAGGGATTCCCATCTAGAAGTAAGATCAGCTGCTAACCCTCCCGGGGGAAAATAGACATTTGTAACCAATAAAGAGAAGTTTCCACCAGAGATCAGTCCGGTAATAGCATAAGGCGGAAATGCGTGCACTAGTGAAAGTTTAGCCCGAAGTTTAAGGGAGATACCAATTGTAAGGCCACCTTTAGGGCGGCCACCATTCGTTGACGGGCTAGCAGACAGACATATAAACTCAAAGCCATTTAACTCAATTTCCTCCTCCACCCAAGTTTCTTGTAATAGAATGATAAGAAAGGAATTAATATATTTTTGGAATTCTGGATCTGATTTTTTACTTTTCCATCCAGCAATGTTCCAACTTAATATTGAAGGCTGGGGTTTCCTCGTTCCTCCAATTGACTGTCATTCGGAAGGTTGGCTCAACTTTAATACGGGAAGAAATCACTTATCTTCCTCTGATGAAAAACCTCTCGTAAAAGCTGAGTGGGAGGATTTACAAGGTTGTCTGACTGTTGAACTTGGCCACTCGATCTACTAGGAGTATGACCTTGAGCAGGGGCGGCCCCCTTTTCCAAAAGAGTTTGGTGGGCCACCCGGTGTGGTCCATCTATCTCGTCAGAAGTTTGGTCTCTCTGTAGCCTGCTACTGGTCTTTTGGGCTACTTGATTTATGTGGCCTGTTGGATCTTCAGCCAGTTCCGTCACTGGTCTTGCTGTTGAATCCATAATGCTCCGCAAAGAGGGATGAGGCTGAGCGAGTGGGCTATTTGGGAAGGTTGGCAAAGGCACCTCTTCTCTTGATTGGTCAGTGCTATAAGAAGGTTCCAGGTCCGGCATCGATGAATGTGTAGAAGGGGATTTTTCCTGTTGTGTGCTGCTTTCTTCAGGTATGTTTATCGAGGGACGGTAATGTAAATCTATTAAGAGCACGAAGGGTTGTTCTGGTTGGAGGAAAGGACTGGTAGTTGCTTCTTGGGGTTGTATCTTATCCTCCATTTCCGACATACATTTAGCATTAGATATTGCGAGATCCATATGAACTGGTTCTTCTAGGATGTCATGATCGCTGTACATGGGTATTCTGGTGCTGAGCTTCCTGATAAGTTGGGTTTTAAGCGATTCGAGCCTATTAATAATTTCTTTTTGTTCCACCGCTGGTAAGTCTGCAAAGGAGGCAATGAGTTCGATCTCTTCTGGTGGGGTCAGGCCACTTTCCGGATGGTCATTGTTCTTTGCTAGGGGAGTGGAGGCCACATAACTCATCTCCTGGGGTAGAACACCCACTCCAGTGTCCACTGGTGGATCGGGTTTAGCAGATTTTAAGCCCTCTTTGGTTATTGCCTCCAACAGTAGGGGTTTAGGCGTAGGGTCTATAAAGGCTCTCGTTGGTGCTATCCCACAGCGAAACAAAAATGCTTTCCTTCGTAATATGATAGTGGGAATTTTTGTGGATTGGAACGCAAGCAGGACTCTCTGGGATTTATGATGATAGACAAGGGGGAGGACTGCACAGAGGTCAATTTGTGTTGCCTCCATATCTAAAAGCCCCATTAGGAGTTCCATGGCACCGCCCAGAGTTCTCCATCTTGGGTCCCCATATTGTATAGTTAGGCACACTTTCCTTGGTGTTAAAATCAAGGATTGATGACCTAATTGAAGGTTAAGATTGTATTTAAATTTGTCAGTACGTTTGTTATTTAAGGACAAACTCCTCGTCCCCTTCCTCTCTTCAAGAGACGTAACACTGGCTGACGCTGGAGAAGTAGTAACTATCTTTTGTTGGAGGCTGTGCAGCTGGGACGAAAGATCATCTAGTCTTTTGAATATACAGTGCAAGGTTTTGATTATTAAATGGGACTGTTCAAATGTCATATGATTGGCCGTGCCAAGGACCAGTTCCTCCTTCTGAGGAGAGACTACACTCTTACTGTTGCCCACATCGCTTGTTATTTGAGGTATTATTCGCTCTTCGTCTTTAAGTGCTGACACGCAATCAATCAGAGGGTTAAAACGGTTCTGAGTTTCTACCGTGTAGGAACAATCCAGTAGATTACTCCCTTCCTTAAAGTGACATGGTTCCACCCTTGTTTGCTTTGATCTCAGAAAGGGAACGGGGACTGTCTCCTCAGAATCTCTAAGACGTTTCCCATATCCCATAATTCAGATATCGAGTAGAGGGGGGATAGTATTTTAACGTCAACTCAGGTGATAAATATTTCCTTCAAGCCTGCCAGCACTTGCAGTGGGGGTATATTTCACTGCCTGTTCATATGAAAGTCGGCGTCTTCACCTTCACCCTCACAGTCCGGCAATTTAGTTCTACAAGGAGACTACCGGTAAGCAACACAGACCATTCCTTTGAAGTCCTACTCCCACCAGGACTAAGACTAATATAAAAATTCTCCTTCGGAGCTTATCGCAGGGCCACCGCGGGTCGGTCTCAGATAAAAGGGAAACTCCCAAAGGCCTCACCAGTAGTGTTGGTTTGACTTTCTTCCTCTGTTCAGCCAGCGCTCTGTTCGGAGGTAGATAGTGGCTTCCCTCAACCCACTGCTCTGCTCCACCGTACTCCAGTAAAACAATAAAACAATAAAACAATAAAACAATAAACTAAAAGCAAAGGGAAGCCAGGAGGTGATAAAACAGCTGATAAGACGTTAAAACTGAGAGTTTAAAACCAGGAAGTGGCTAAAAATTACTTTAAAAACTACTTAAAAGCTTAACTAAAAGCAGAGGAGTCTGACTAGGCTGCTGTGTCCGTCGCCATCTTGGCTCCTCCTCCGGTGGCTTTCCTATCTTTGCTTCCTTAATTGCTCTTTGAATTTCGTACGATGTAATAGGGGCATTCAACGGTTCTTTTTGTTCTTTAGTAAGTTTCGGAAGACAGTTCTGTTCTAAATGTTCTTTAACTTCTTCTGTTGTTTCATTTCCTTCCTTATAGATTTCCCTAAAGAATTCGAGAAATCGTTTCTCTATTTCTTTAGGGTTTGTTGGATTGAAAATGAACGACAGACGAGTAGATAGGTGTCATATGGGAGGTGTCTCTCGAGCAAGCCTTGGAGACTCCCTTTTATTGAATATTACTGCGTTTGCCACGTGTGCTTGTTGCTGATTGGTTAACATAAGTTCAAAACAAGGGTTGCGTACAAGACATTAATTATTGCATATAAGACATTAGTCATAGACAGGTTAAAGGTTGGGAAAAGGAACACGGAGTTTACACAGGCATGGGTTCGGACTGCCCGTACCAGAGTGGTACGAAAAAGGAATGTACAAGGAGGGGTAAGTACCGATTGATATGGTGTGAACTCAAGGTGAACAGAACGTACCAGGGTGATGATGGAATGTCTTAGCATCAGCACGGTTTGTGCAGCGTGAGCAAAACAAAGCTTAGAAACAAGACTTCCCAGAATGCAGGAGAAAGAAGCAATACTTTCCCATAATGCGACAGTTCCCTTTATCTCCCCTTTATTTATTAATGCGATAACTTCCCTTTATCTCCCCCTTTCTTTTCTTGTTTGTGAGGCGTTCTGGGTAAATAAGGATCAGTGGTGTGCCAGCAAATGCCCAAAGTAAGTTCGCCAGGGTCGATGGGACAAAAATATTTCAGGATACGTGGTCTGCCAGCGCATGCCCAAAATAAGCCTGCCCACATCTCCCCTTAGGTTTACTGTTGGTGTTGCCATTTCGTAAAGTAGGCAGCAAGGAGTTTAGTGGGTGGCTGAGGGGGAGAGAGAAGCCGAGAGAAAAGACTTATGAGGCCAGGAACACATTGGAGGAAGCAACATAGCAAAATCAATATACATATTATAACAATGGCATATTGAAAGAGATTACGAAGCCAATTCAGGTTTGGCAACCAGCCAGTGAGCCACTGGGTGAATGAGTCCCACAGGCCAGAAAGTCCAACGTCCTGTTTAATGTGGTGTGTAAGATTTTGCAAATGAGAGATTTGCTTTTGGATGGCTTTAGAATTATCAGTAATATTAAAACAACACATGTCGTCCACTTGTTCACAGCCATAATGATGAAGCATCAGCAAATAGTGATAGCAGCACGATTTTGTAAAAATCCATGGTGGAGTTCACTGTTCTTTATTCAAAAGGCGAAGAGCTTGTGAAATAAAATTCAGGGCTTTTGCTGCAGAACAAGCTAAAGAATTAATGTTCATACGATTCCGTACAGCCAATCCAGGGACTCCTAAGAGAGAAACAGCTAAAAAGATATATTCAGACCTACTGGGAAGAGAGACAAAAGCATCACAATCGTTAGTCAATTTCACAGAGCGGCGATATCGAGAGCGGGATAAATGATGCTTCTTGGGTTAAATGATGCACAAACGGCTTAAACAGCAATGTGTACCATGGCTGATGTATTGTTGGCACATGGTAGGGGAATTCAGCATTCCTTGTGGTAGGACTTTGCATTGATACCGTTCCGTGGGCTGACTGTTATTTAACACAGGAATAATAAAAGCAAAGAATTTACGATCCTTCTCCTGTAGGGGAATGGAGAAGAAACAATCTTGCAAATCTATTATAGCCAATTGATACGAATGTGGAATCACATTTGGATTAGGCAGACCACACTGCAAAGGCCCCATGGGTTCAAGGATCTGGTTTATTTTCCTTAAATCTTGGCGAAATCTCCATTTTCCACTCTTCTTTTTTATGACGAAGACAGGGGTATTATAGGGGCTAACTGAAGGCTCAATATGGTCTGCCAATAATTGTTCATTTACCAATTGTTTTAAAGCAAGTAGCTTTTCCCCCGTTATGGGCCATTGTTCTACCCATACTGGACTGGTAGATTTCCAGCTAAGGGGAAGTGCAAGCTTACTCATTAAATTGAATGGTAGCTTGTAATTGTTGCAGCAGGTCTCTGCCCCACAGATTGAGGTGGATTTTTAACACACAGAGTTGGATGTATGCAATGGTTTCAGAGCTATCAGGCAGAGAAACAGGCAGCCACTGTACACTTTTGGAAGAGGTTTGGGGGCCACCCACACCCCAGACTTCAGACGCAGACTCAAGGGGGCACGTGGGGTCCCAACAACTACTGGAAATTACAGAAACGTCTGCGCCCGTGTCAATCAAGCCTTCCAGCACAATACCATTGATTTTATACTTACGAAGAAGTTTCTTCCCTCCAATCCTCTGGACAACAGCTAACAGCTGTGGAGGGAAACAAGAGAGCTCGTGCAAATTACTATCCATAATAGAGGCAGTAGGATGAGAAGGGAGCACCACCAAATGCGCCCAGGACTCACCCTTTTTTAATTGCATGGGCATATGGCTCCAGAGTTGAACCATTATTGTGCCCACATAGTCAGGATCCAGAACTCCTGGAATAACCTGGATTCCTTCTTTTGCCGCAGAAAATTTGGGTAAAATTAAACCTGCGACTTTAGGAGGCAGTGGGCCTGCCAATTGGGTGGGCATAAGCACAATTTCACCAGGCAAAACAGTGTCTTTGGTCTCTTGATTGATCTAGTCAATGGCAAAGTCAGAAGGCGTATTTTCAGAAAGTTTTTCAGCAGCGGAAACTAAAGGCGAAAAACTCTCTAATTGTCCTGGCCCGAGAGTGGGGCCGCAATGGAGTTTCCCGGACTCCTGCATTGATTAGCCCAATGGTAGCCTTTACCACATTTCGGGCATTTTTTGGAAGGTCTAGCCCTGTTGGCAGCACCATCCTTGCTTGCCCCCCCCCCCCGCCAGGGGCTCTGCATTGCTTAGCAAAATGGCCTGGGCGCTTGCAATTAAAGCAATTCCCAGTGGGCTTTTTGCCAGCCTGGATGGCACCAGCTAGCAAGGACATCGCATGACTCTGGCTGCCAACATCTGCACAGGCTTGAATCATGTCGGCCAGGTCATATTTAGGGCGATGTATGATTGACTGCAAGGCTTTCTTGCAATCGGTGTTTGCGTTTTCAAAGGCCAATTTTTTCATCAGTTCATTCTGAGCTATAGTGTTATCAATCTGCCTAGTGACTGATTCTTTCAATCTATCTATAAACTGATGGTAGGGCTCCGAATGTTGTTGCTTAATATTAACAAAGGAGCTCAGTGGTTGCCCTGAGACAGGGACTTTGCGAAAGGTGCGTTGCACACAGGTCGCGGTGCGACTAAAATGTAAAGGTGTCAGCGTCGCCTGGGCTGGCATATTATCATACGGACCAGCACCAAAGAGTTGGTTGGCTGAATGCTGTGGATCAGCCAGGGCTACTACGCAATGCTTAAATTCACTTTCAAATACCACATACTGAGCTGGTGATAAAAGCATGCGCATCAGATCTTTCCAGTCTTGAGGTAGCATTGTATAACCAGTTGCTATTCCCTCCAGCATTCCTGTCACATAAGTGGATTTTAGGCCAGAATCAGTAATGCCTTGTCTTAATTCTCTCAGAATGGAATAAGGAAGCGTCTCAGACATAATTTGTTGTTGCACAGTGCCAGGGTTAGTATAAGAAATAGGGAAGGCAGACGGCAGTTCCCCGGCCCACCCCGCCTCCTCCTCCAAGGAAAGAATTCCTTCCTGTCTAGCTTGAAAAAGTGCCGCACCCACAGCTCCTTTAGGAGCAGGCGAAGGGGGGAGGGAAGGGGGGATGGGGGTGGATGTGGGCTGAGGCGAAAGGGGGGTGATGGAGGCAAAAGCTTTGGGTAAGGAGGTAGATTGTCTGTTGCGGATAAAAGGGCAGGTGGTGGGGAATTGTCTGCTGCGGTTGACGACAGAGACGCCTGGGGACCTAATCTAGCGACGGCATCGGCACACTTCTGCCAAGTGAGCAGACAATGAATTGGAGCCCTCGGTTCTGCGAAGAAGGTTTTTACGATTTTTTGCCAAGTCTCCATCCCCAAAGACCCTGTTTCTGGGTGCCAGGGGCACTCACAAGCAATATGACATAACAATCGTTCAATTTCTTTCAAGGAACGATGCGCACCTGTTACTCTCTGCCTGCCTAAATGAAACAGTTCTTTAGAATGCTCTTTTTGGGACTTTGTAAGCTCCCCCCCCCCCATACTCACGGTGTAGCGCGCTGAGACTTTTCCAGTCGAGTGAAGTATGAGGCTGCGTGAAGGGATCTGGCACGTCGGGGATCACCAGATGTTGGACTGAAAATGAACGACAGACGAGTAGATAGGTGTCATATGGGAGGCGTCTCTCGAGCAAGCCTCTGAGACTCCCTTTTATTGAATATTACTGCATTTGCCACGTGTGCTTGTTGCTGATTGATTAACATAAGTTCAAAACAAGGGTTGCGTACAAGACATTAATTATTGCATATAAGACAGTCATAGACAGGTTAAAGGTTGGGAAAAGGAACGCGGAGTTTACACAGGCATGGGTTCAGACTGCCCGTACCAGAGTGGTACGAAAAAGGAATGTACAAGGAGGGGTAAGTACAGATTGATATTGTGTGAACTCAAGGTGAACAGAACGTACCAGGGTGATGATGGAATGTCTTAGCATCAGTACGGTTTGTGCAGCGTGAGCAAAACAAAGCTTAGAAGCAAGACTTCCCAGAATGCAAGAGAAAAGAAGCAATACTTTCCCATAATGCGACAGTTATGGGCAGAGAGAGAACTTCCCTTTAAGGGTTGTTTATTATTTTGCCTTTGCACTTAACTCTATTTATAAGCCTTTCTGCCTCTCTCTTCTTTAATTGCCATGCTAATAACCAGGCTCAGGTTCTGTTTCAGGCTGTGTCTCTGTTTCAGGCTCCGGCACGGTATCAAACACTGTTGCAGACTCAGGCTGTGGCACTATGGCTGTAGCTGTGGCTCTGGTTCTGTTTCAGGCTCTGGCACTGTATCAAGCACTGTTTCAGGCTCTGGCTCTCTTTCAGGCTCTGGTTCTGAATTAGGGTTTTGTTCTGGCTCTGGCTGTGTCTCTGGATCTGGCTGTGTCTCTGCTTCAGGCTCCTATGCTGTATCAAGCACTGTGTCAGGCTCTGCCTCTCCCTCTGCCCCTGGCTACGTTTAAGCGTCAGGCTCAGTTTCAGACAGTGTCTCTGTTTCAGGATCCAGCACTCTATCAAGCACTATTTCAGACTCAGGCTGTGGATCTCGGCTGTGGCTGTGGATCTCGGCTGTGGCTCTGGCTCTCTTTGAGGGTCTGGTTCTGAATGAAGATCTGATTCTGACTCTGATTCAGTGTCTCATGATGGCTCTTCCTCTGCCTCTGACCCAGCTATGTTTCAGGGTCTGGCTCTCTTTCAGGCTCTGGTTCTGAATTAGGGTTTTGTTCTGGCTCTGGCTCATGGTCTCACTCTGACTCTGATTCAGGGTCTCGCTCTGGCTCTGGCACTCTATCAAGGACTGTTTCAGACTTAGGCTGTGGCTGTGGCTCTGGCTCTGTTTCCATTCTTACAATGGAATGTACACAAAACAATAATCCTTTCTATATAAATTTTCCAATACATTCCGAAAACATAATAAATTCTTAATTGTTGTCCACCTCCTTTTAGTTCCTTTATCACTCGAATGCTAGCACGGAGTCAAAACTATTATTGTATTTTTGAACATATCTTGTATAACCATCCCATTTTTCTGCAAATTTTTGCTTTGAGATTCCTCTGAGTTTGCTAGTCAATTGAGCCGTCTCCACCAATTCCTGTAATTTGATTTTCCAATCTGTTATTTTTGGAGCCTCGTGATCTTTCCATCCCTTGGCCACAAGTATACGAGCTGCTGCGGTTGCATACAAGAATACCTCTCTTAGATTTTTTGGGATCTCTTTATCTAAAATACTTCATAGAAATGCCTCCGGTTTTTTCGTAAAAGTTATCCCCATCATCTTTTTTAATTCATCGTATATTCCCCCCCCCCCCCCAAAAAAAAAATCTTGATCTTTTCACACGTCCACCACATGTGGCTCATGTCACCGTTATTTCCTCCACATCTCCAACAAGCATTTGCCAAATTTTTATACATTCTTGATCATCTGGAAGGAGTGAGGTACCACCTATGAGCCATTTTCATCATGTTCTCTCTTATATTATAGCTGGCTGTAAATTTCAAATTTACATTCCATCACTTTTCCCCATCTTTTAGCATAATTGGACGGCCCACATCTTGGGCCCACTTTATCATTGAAGCCTTAACCTCCTCATCCATTACTTCGCAGTCTAAAAGAAGTCTATACATTTTTGCTATTATTTTGGTTTTACTATTCAGTAGTTCTCTTTCAAATCTTGAAGGCCCCTTTTCAAAACCTATCTGCTTATCCTGTCTGAACACTTCATTCACCTGGAAGTAATCTAGCCAACTAGAAAAGTGATCCTTTATTTTCTCATAACTTATCAATATTAGCTGACCCTCCCCCCCCCTTAATATTGTGTTATACGTTATCCAGTTCTCTTTGATGTTGTTGCTTTTTTTAACAGTGATTGCTTCTAGTGGAGAGTTCCATCTTGGGGTTTTCTGTTCCAAATATCTTTTGTATTTTCCCCATACCTTATATATAGCATTTCTTATTATATGATTTGAAAAACTCCTATGCGTCTTTATTTTCCCATAATTAAGATAGCCATGCCACCCAAAACAGGTGTCATGACCTTCTAGATCTAAAATATCCCAATTTTTTAATAAATACCAATCTTTCAACCAGGGAAGACATGAGGCTTCGTAATATAGCTTCAAATCCGGTAACCCGTAGCCACCTCTTTCTACAGTATCTATTAATATCTTATGCTTTACTCTTGGTCTTTTACCCTTCCACAAAAATTTAGAAATTTCTTTTTGCCACTTGTTGATACTGCTGGTCTTTCCTGTAATTGGAATCGTTTGGAATAGAAAGAGTAGCTTTGGTAAAACTATCATTTTAATTACCGAAATACGGCCCAGGAATGATAAATTTAACCTTGTCCATGTCTCCAACTGTCTTTTGATATCTTTCCAACAATTGGTATAATTATCTTCATATAAGTTAATATTCTTTGGTGTTATCCATAAACCTAAATACTTGATTTTGGGGTAGATTTTAATGTTTATTATTTGTTCTAATTCTGCTTTTTCATCTGGCGACATATTTTTAACTAATAGTTTTGTCTTTTTTAAATTCATTTTGAACCCCGCAACTTTACCGTAGCCATATATCATATTTCCAACACCTTTCTTAAACTCTGTTTTGGTTGCTCCGTAGTTATAATTAAATTGTCAGCACATGCCCTCATTTTGTAACTTCTATTTCCCAGCATAATCCCTTTTATTTCTTTTTCTTCCCTAATTTGTTTACATAAAACTTCAAATGTTAATATGAAAATTAAGGGGGATAGTGGGCAACCTTGTCTGACCCCTTTACTGATTTCACACTCCTCTGATAAATTTCCATTGATTATGATTTTAGCTTTTTGTTTTGATTATATGGCTTCAATCCCTTTTATATACTGTATACCAAAATCCATATGGTGTAATAGACCTTTCATAAATTTCCAGGATACCCTGTCAAAAGCTTTTTCTGCATCTATAGCCATTAAGACTGCCTTCTTTTCTATTCTTAAGTCTAAATATGCTAATAATAATAATAATAATAATAATAATAATAATAATAATAATAAATTTTATTTATATCCCGCCCTCCCCAGCCGAAGCCGGGCTCAGGGCTGCTAACAACACTAAAATAGTGCAACATTATAAAACATCATAAGAATTAATTAAAATCAAAATTGATGGCAACCATAAACTAAAGTATTGTAAAGATTGCCAAAGGAGGGAGTCAGGCTGTGCCCTAACCAAAGGCCTGGTGGAACAGCTCTGTCTTGCAGGCCCTGCGGAAAGATGTCAAGTCCTGCAGGGCCCTTGTCTCTTGTGACAGAGCGTTCCACCAGGTTGGAGCCGCAGCCGAAAAAGCCCTGGCTCTAGTTGAGGCCAGCCTAACCTCTCTGTGGCCTGGGACCTTCAAGATGTTTTTATTTGAGGACCGTAAGTTCCTCTGTGGGGCATACCAGGAGAGGCGGTCCCGTAGATACGAGGGTCCTAGGCCGTGTAGGGCTTTGAAGGTTAAAACCAGCACCTTAAACCTGATCCTGTACTCCACCGGGAGCCAGTGCAGCTGGTATAGCACTGGATGGATGTGATCCCGCAGCGAAGACCCCGTAAGGAGTCTCGCTGCGGCATTCTGCACCCGCTGGAGTTTCTGGGTCAGTCTCAAGGGCAGCCCCACGTAGAGCGAGTTACAATAATCCAGTCTGGAGGTGACCGTCGCGTGGATCACAGTGGCTAGGTCAGGGCGAGAGAGGTAAGGAGCCAACTGCTTAGCTTGGCGGAGATGAAAAAATGCCGCCTTTGTTATAGCTGCAATCTGCGCCTCCATGGAGAGGGAGGTATCGAAGATTACACCCAAACTCTTAACAGACGGTGCTGGCACTAATTGCACTCCCGCAAGAGATGGGAGTTGCCCCCTCAATCCCATATCGTCCCGTCCCAGCCAGAGGACCTCTGTCTTCGAAGGATTTAACTTCAACCGGCTCCCACGTAACCATCCAGCCACAGCTTCCAAGCATCTGATCAGTGTGTCTGGGGCCGAGTCAGGATGGCCATCCATCAACAGATAGAGTTGGGTGTCATCAGCATACTGATGGCAGCCCAGCCCAAAACTCCGGACAAGCTGGGCGAGGGGGCGCATAAAGATGTTATAAAGATGTCTTTCCAAAGACAGGTTTATTGCAGAAAGATAACAGAAACACCTCCGGAGCTTTCGGACATTTTTGCTTCACGCCCCACACACAGAAAACAAACACTCTTTATATACTGAGCAACTTAACAACTTAACGAGCTTGACTACTTAAAGTTACATGACATTGCTAACTTGCCAGCGTCTTAGGTTTCACACCCTAACACCCCCTCTCGCTGGCAATACAAAAAACAAAATTACTTCGGACCCATTTCTTCACAAAAGTTTTCATGCCGCTGAAACCCAAGCGGTTTTGTAAAACCATCAGCTTGATTTTCATGACTGGGACAGTAATTTAATTTAACAATTCCTGCTTTTACCGTTTGACAAACAGTTTGAAAGCGGATATCCAAATGTTTTGTACGCCCTTTAAACTGCCCATTTTGTGCTAACTTAAGACACGGTTGATTATCAGCCCATACAGTGATTGGAGTGATGGCCTTTTCATACATCTCTTGTGCCAAGCATTTGTAAAATTCTAGATCTCTACATAACTCAGATAAGGCACAGAACTCAGCTTCTGTTGACGACAAAGTAATCAGGTTCTGTTTCTTGGATCTCCACCCAATCAGAGAGTTACCAAATTTTATTACACAGCCAGACACTGATTTTCTATCCTTTAAATTTGCCCAATCACTATCTGCCCAACAAGTAATCTGTGCTTGTCCTTCCGAAGATAATTCAAGGCAAAAATCTTTGGTGTATTGTAAATATCTTAACACTCTTTGAATTCCTTTCCATGCATTTACACTAGGTTTCGAAGCTTCTCTGCTGAGTAAGTTAACAGCGTAAGCAATATCTGGTCTACTCCATTGAGAAAGATGGAGTAAGCTTCCCAGTGCTGACTGAAAGATTTCAGCACGCTTGAATTCAGCACTATCCTTGAACTCATTGTCTTTTACAAACCCCATTTCCATTGGTGTTCTAGCACCTGCACACTCCGTCATGTTAAACTTTTTCAACATTTGCAATATCTTGCCTTTTTGATTCAGTAGAAAACTGCCATTTTTGGTCCTATCTATCTGAACACCAAGATAGACCTTCACATCACCAAGATTCTTAACTTTGAAGTGTTTATTTAACTCTTTGGCTAGTTTTTTTACTTGTTCTTGTGTCTTTGAAGTATAAATCAGGTCATCTACATAAACAAGCAAAGATTCTTGAGCATCTCCTGAACTTCTGAAATATAAGCAATTGTCAGCCTTGCTCCTGCTAAAACCAGTGCCTACCAAAACGTCATTCAAACACTCATTCCAATTATGAGCAGATTGCTTGAGTCCATAAATAGATTTATGTAGTTTCCATACCTGATTTGATTTACTAACTTTCAATCCTGGCGGTAGCTCCATATAGAGCTCTTCAGCCAAGTCTGAATGAAGATAAGCTGTAGAGACATCAAATTGATTCACTTTGAACCCTTTCTGAGCAGCAACTGCTAATAGTGCCCGTAGGGTTTCACTCCTTGAAGTGGGTGCATAGACTTCGGAATAATGTAACCCCTTTCTTTGCGTAAAACCTCAAGCTACAAGTCTTGCTTTGTACTCTGGTTTCCCCATCGCTGTTGTCTTTATCCTGTACACCCACCTACAACTTACTGCCTTGGTACCTTCTGGCAGTTTGGTGATGGAAAACACACCCAGTTCTTTCATAGAATTCAACTCCTTTTGCATGGCCTCACACCATCTACTGGCCTCCTCCTGGGGTAATTGCTCAACCTCCTCAAAACTTTCAGGTTCGCAATTTGCCAAACCAGCCCAAACACTAATAGCTTGGTAGCTTTCAGGAGGTTTACCTTTGTTGGTACGCTTAGAACGCCTTAACAGTTCCTGCAATGTTCCTTCAGTTTCCTCCTCTGACCCAGAATCACTAGTCGTCACCTGTTTGTCACTAGTAGTTGAAGAACTTTCTGATTCTGACTTTACATGTCTCTCTTGCTGTACAGGTGAACTTTTAGAGCTAGAAGATTCTGACTTTACAGACTTGGGTGAACTAGACGATTTCTCACCCTCGTCCTCAGACTCAAATTCCTCAGTCTGTTCTGGAACTAATACCTGCCCTGGGGCCTGAGTTTCATGGTTACTGTTCACCACATCAAATAGTATGTCAGGATTTCCATGAATTTTATTCCAACCATCCTGTTCACAAAATTCCGCACTTCTGCTGATTGTGATTTTCGTTTGATTGCCTTCTACATTCACAAATCTCCAACCTTTTGTGTTTGCTTGATAACCACAGAAAAACATTTCTTTAGACCTAGGATCGCCTTTCCTACGTTGTGCCCTAGGCACCAGCACATAAGCACGACATCCAAAAACTCTTAGATGATCAATTTTTGGTTTTTTCCCAAATAGCATGAAGTAAGGAGTGTTGCCTACTGTGCTATTGTACACTCTGTTAAAAGTATAATTCGCATACAGTGCAGCCTCAGCCCAAAAACGCTGTGGAAGTCCAGAATCAAACAGCAAAGCAGCACTGGCTTCCTGTAATGTTCGCAATTTTCTTTCGGCAACTGCATTCTCCTGTGGTGAATAGGGATTGGTAAGTCTATGAACTATACCTTTCCTTTTTAACCACGTCTCCAGCGTGTGGTTCACATATTCCCCACCACGATCTGATTGTATTTTACGTACCCTGGTGTCAAATTTACATTCGACTTCTTCAATCCAATCCATCAGGATGGAAGCTGCTTGTGATTTTTCTTTCAGAAAGAAAACCCAACTAGCCCTTGAAAAGTCATCCACCAAAATTTGCATAAATCTCGCACCTCCAAGCGATTTGACTGGCATAGGGCCACACACGTCTGTGTGCACAAGTTCAAAGGGTTTCTTGCTTACTCTATCAGATCTAGGATAGTTACATGTCTTAACCTTAGCATGTTTACAAGCACAACAATCCAGAAAATTTGGACAGGGTTTAATGTTACACTCCTCAGCTAAATCTGGCATCTTGCTTACATACTTAAAGCATATATGAGCTAACCTTCTGTGTAGTAGATGTGCACAACCTGTATGAGGAGCCTTATTTACACACTTAGCTTGCGCTTCACCTGTTGAACATCTACCTGCTGCTAACTGCTCTTCAACCAAAACAAAAAGCCCATCCTCACAGGGAATTTTAACTAGCTCCTTCCCCTGTTTCGAAATGGTGCACACATCATTTTCAAACTCAACCTTAAAACCACTTTTTTACCAGGCATGACAGACTCAAAAGTCCATTCTTCATTCCTGGAAGAACAAAAACAGGAAGGTTAGTTTGCAAACAGTTAACATAAATTGTGCCTTTAAGGTTCATTTCTCATTTACTATTGTCTGCTATAGTCACGGTTTTTGCAACTGGCAATGTCTTGCAGTTCATCAAGCGGCCACTAGATGTCGCTGGAACTAAACTGTGACTTGCTCCACTGTCAATTATCCACTTCAAGGTTTGTTGGCTCCTTTTAGGACTCTGTTGTGCTGCCATTGCAGATAGTCCCTTATCAGACCTGCTCCCCCTCTGGATTGTTGATTCTTGTAGTTCTCACGTTGTCAGAGCTGCTCTCAGATCCTAGCTCACAGAGGATCACGCTAGCCAGCGTTCACTTTATAAAAGTCTTTATTGAGTTACAGTTTCCATTTCCAAGCTGCTGCGTGCAGCTCTACGTCTTATAAGCTAGACCGGCGAAGCTCCATCTGAGTCTCCGCCCCTTGTACACCAACTTAATACCCTAGGCTTACTCCACCTTTTCCGCCTGACCGTTCTCCTCTGGGTCCCTCTGCCCCCCGTGGTCTCTTCCTTCCTGGACTCTTCTGACGCTGACCCCCCGGACCCTCCTGTCTCCTTGCATCGGGCTTTAGGACCTGGCTCCCTTTCCGGGCTGCTCACTGCGCCGCCTTCCGGTGCATTTGAACTTGGCGCGCGCGCCCAACCTTCCACTTTCCGCTTGACCGTTTCTTCGCTCTCCGATGGAGGTGTGGCCACTCCTGACTCATGCCCTCCCCCCTGCTGCGAGCTGCCAGAGCTCGATACCTGGCGCCTTTCCTCCCCACTGCGCTCTGTTGGTGACGCTGGCCCCGATTTCCAACTGCTGCCCTCTGAACCCTCTCTGGACCCTTCTTCCTGGGGTGTCCCCCTAAGCTCCCCCCTTGCTCTGGCCACTGGCGCTCCTTTCTGTGAATCTTCTGATTCACTGGACAGGCTCGGAGATCTCGGGTCGTCGTCGTCACTCATCTTTTCTTCGGACTCCTCCCCCTCGCTCTCTGTTTCCTCCCTTGCCCTCGCCTCTGCTCCTGAACCCCTGACATCCATCCCCCCCTCGAAGCCCCCCGTTCCCCCCTCCCCTCCTTCTGGTGCAGGAGCTGGGTGCTGCAGTGTCATGGGGACGAATAACGGATACAGTTCGCTCCCCTTGGCGGGCCTCCAACTGAAGACTTCCGGTTCTTCCTCCCTGCGCTCGTCGACAACGGTCACCTCCGCTTCCATCTCTGTGCCTCCGTGCTCGAACCCAAAATCCTCCCCGTACATGTCCACGTCTGTCTCCGCCTCAGTCGTTCCCGGGTCCGTCGCTCGACCTGGAACCTCCAGCCACTTCCTGCGCCACTGCTCCTCTGGTCGATCATCCCACCAATACGAGGGTTCTGAGGCAGATCCCGAGGGTGACCCCTCCGGGGAACGTGTGTCCAGTGTCGGTTCCTCGTCTGAGTCAAACCCGTGGAACGTGCTGGCTGAAAGCGTCGGTGTGAAAAGCCAATCGTCGAAAAAGTCCGCTGGCATGGGTCTGTGTGGGAAGAGGGCATGAAACTCGTCTTTGAGCAGAGGTTCCTCCAAAGCGTAGCCCGGCACCCAGCTGTTGGCGCTGGCCGGGGTGCCCTCCTTGGCGAGAAGGTATTCAACTCCCTCCTCTCCCCATCTAGAGTCCAAAATCTCTGTGACCTCGTTGATGGGCTCCTCCTGTGGCACTCCCCCTTGCTCGGTTCCCTCTCGGAGCGGACTCGGTGCCGTTCCTGGTTCCTGAAATCTGTGAGGTGTCTTGTAGGGAGTGAGCACCGATCTGTGGAACACCGGATGCATCCTGGAACCCTCCGGAAGCGTCAGCCTGAAGGCCACCGGGTTGACCTGCTCTTCGACTTGGTAGGGTCCTAGTTGTTTATGCCCTAGTTTCTTCTTCGCTAACGACCTGGCCGGCACTGCGTGGGCTGCCAACCAGACCCAGTCTCCCACATGGATCTCTTCGCCAACCCTCCTGTGTTTGTCCGCTTGCACCTTGTATGCGTGTTTAGCCAGCTCCAGGTGCCGCCGAAGCTGATCGTGGACCTCCTGCAACTCCGACGCGAACGCGTCCGCTGTCTGCGGCTCCCCCTCCCCCATTCTTTCCAGTCCCGGGAAGGTTCTGGGGTACCTTCCGTTGTTGGCGAAGAACGGCGTCACCCCCGTTGACACGTGCTTCGTGTTGTTGTAGGCGAACTCGGCGAGAGGCAGGTAATCCACCCACGTCGCAGGCTGTTGATTCGCATAACATCTCAGGTACTGCTGCATGATGGCATTGACTCGCTCCGCTTGCCCGTTGGTCTGCGGGTGTCTCGCCGAAGCCAGGTTGATCTTGACGTTCAGGAAGCCCATCAGCTTCTGCCAGAAGTTCGAGATGAACTGCCGCCCCCGGTCAGACAGTATAGACCGCGGCAGACCGTGAACCTTGAACACGTGGTCTATGAACAGTTTGGCGGTTTGTTCCGCCGTGGCCACCTTCGCACACGGAATGAAATGCGCCATCTTGGAGAACAAGTCCACCACCACTAGCACTGCCGTCTTGCCCCTCGAGCTGGGCAGATCCGTGACAAAGTCCAGGGCCACTCTCTCCCAAGGTTCGAACGGGGTTTGCAGCGGTTCCAGCAGTCCCGCCGGCGGCCTGTGTACTGGTTTGGCCCTCTGGCAGGTGTCGCACCTCGCCACGTAGTCCGCGACTTCCCCTCTCATCCTGGGCCACCAGAAGTCTCTGGCAACTAATTCTATCGTCTTCTCTGTGCCAAAGTGCCCGGCAGTGGGCGTGTCGTGCAACTGCTGCAGTACCTTGGTGCGAAGATCGTCCCCCGGCACGTAGATGGCCCCTTTACGGAGGAGTAATCCATCGCGAACCTGGAACTCGCCGGTCGCCGCCGTGCCTCTGTGCGCCTCTGCCATCTTGGCTCGCGCGAAGGAGTCGTCCTGCAACGCACGTCGTACTGCCTCCAAGTCAACAGTCGCCGAAGCGCACGCCCACGCTGTCGGTGCGAAGATGTGCATGGCCGCCGCTGGCGTCGCCTCCTCGAGGTATTGCGGTTTACGGGAGAGGGCGTCCGCCATGATGTTGGTGTCCCCCGGGACATACTCTATACGGAAGTCGAAGTCCGCAAAGAACTCTGCCCAACGTATCTGCCTCTGGTTCAGGAACTGCGCCGTGCGCCAGTGCTCCAGATTCTTGTGGTCCGTGCGGACCTGCACTGTGTGCTTGGCTCCGATGAGGAAGTGCCTCCACGCCTTGAAGGCTGCATGAATGGCCAACAACTCCCTGTCCCAGATGGTGTAGTTCTGTTCTGACTTGGTGAGCTTCCTGGAGTAGAACGCTCCCGGTCTCCAAGCCCCCTGCGGGTCTTGCTGCAACAAAACTGCTCCCACGGCTCTGTCCGAAGCGTCCGTCTCCACCCTCATCGGTCTGCTGGGGTTGACGTGTAGTAACTGCTCCTCCGACGCGAAGAGACGCTTGAGTGCCTGAAAGGACTGCTCCGCCTGCTCCGTCCAGATGAACTTCTTTTTCTTGGAGCTGAGCGTGTCTGTGATGGCCGCCGTCTGCATCGCAAACCCCTTGATAAACTTGCGATAGAAGTTCGCAAAGCCGACAAACCGCTGGACCTCCTTCCGGCTGCGCGGACTTTTCCAATCCAAAACCGCGCAAACCTTGGCGCTGTCCATGGCGAGCCCCTTGTCGGACAACCTGTAGCCCAGGAAGTCCACCTCCGACACGTCGAACTGGCATTTTTCCAGCTTGGCGTAGAGCCTATGCTGCCGCAGTCTGCTCAGCACTTCCTTGACGTCTCTGTCGTGATCCTGCTGCGATTCAGAAAAGATGAGTATGTCATCCAGGAAACAGACACACTTCTTGTAGAGGAGCCCCGCCAACACGTGATGCATGAAAGCTTGAAAACAGTGGGAGCCATTTTGCAATCCAAAAGGCATAACTCTGTATTCGTAGGTGCCCAGGGGCGTGAACATGGCTGTCTTCCACTCATCGCCTTCCCGCATGCGAATGAGGTTGTATGCCCCTCGCAGGTCCAGCTTGGTGAAGACGCGTCCTTTGCGCACCGTCGCGAGGAGGTCGTCAATCCTGGGCATGGGGAAGTCCGATGGCTTGGTCACAGCGTTCAAGGTCCGATAGTCCACTACGAGCCTTTTTTGGGGCGTGTCTTTCTTCTTGACAAAGAATACAGGACTGCCCCCCACTGCCTTGGACTCTCGGATGAAACCGCGCTCCAAATTGTGATCTATGAACTCTTTGAGTTCCTGTAGTTCGTCCTCAGACATGGAATACAGCTTCCCTTTTGGCAACGCCGCCCCTGACAGGAGGTCAATCTTGCAGTCGTATGGTCTGTGGGGGGGGGGGGTAGCTTGTCCGCCTCCTTCTCGCAGAAAACCTCCAAAAATTCTGCGTACTTGTGGGGAACTGCTTGCAGCGTCCCTAGCTGCAGCTGTGACTCCTCTTCCTCCCCTTCCTGCCGGGGCAGGATGCAGTGTTCAGCACAATAGGAAGAGCCGAAGGTCAGCTGCCTCTGGTACCAAGCCAGCGTCGGGCTGTGCTTGTCCAGCCAACTCATGCCCAATACAATAGGCGTGTCCGAAAGTTGAGTGACATTGAAGCTAATAACTTCCCTGTGATTCCCAAGTCGCATCACCATTGGTGGCGTTTGCTTCACCACTTGCCCCCCTAGCAGCTCCCTGCCATCTACCGTGACGACCTGCAGGGGCAGTGTGGCAGGCAGCAGCTGTATAGCGTGCCGGTCGACAAAGTCTTGCCCTATAAAGTCCGCATTGCTTCCTGAGTCAATGGTGATTGGCACGTCCATGGTGAGTCCATTGGGTAGCTGGAGCGATGCGGTGAGCCTCACCACTGGTTTGGGTGGGAGGGGGTCTGCGGGCTGCAAAATCTCTGGGGACTGCTTCACTGACACGTCTGGCTGGGCCCCAGTGCCTCTCTCTCCAGCCAGACTCCGTCGTTTCCCTGCTGTGGTTCCCCTTGCTGAGTTGCTGCAGTTACCATTGCTGAGGCTGCAGTGTGCTTGTGGAGCCTCTGGGGACACTCTTTCGCCATGTGCTGGGGATCTTCGCAGATGTAACACTTCCGGTTCCCTCTAGGAGGCTTCGCTTTCGCTGCTCCCGGTGCTGGGGCTCTGTTTGTTGACTGAGCCCTTGCACCTCCAATCTCCATAGGTTCCGCTCCTCCTCCTGGCGGAGGTGTGGATTGCGCACGCGCTGCTTCTCTGGGAACGAAGGAGTAGCCTCTGGCTGGTTCGCGCCCTCCACGCCCTTCGTCCCTGCTCCATGGACGTTCTTCCAGACGCACCCCAACCGCCAGCGCCCTCTGAACGATCTCCTGCGTGCTCCGGGGTCTCTCCCCCCTCGCAATTTCGTCTTTAACCGCTCCGTTCAATCCTTCCCAAAACAGGTCTCTGACTGGAGCCGAATCTCTGTCCCATTCCAGGGCACTGACCAATGCAAAAAAGCGGGCATGATACTGTCTTACACTGGCCCTCCCTTGCTTCAGTCCATGTACCTCCTTCCGGGCAAGATCCACGTCTATGCTTGATAAAAAGCACCCATCCATCGCTTTAATAAAGGCATCCGCATTCTGGAGCGCCGGATCCTTATCTCTCCACAAATTGCGCAGCCATGCTTTAGCATCTCCATGCAAATGGGACATGATAAACCCCACCTTCTCTTGCTCATCTCTAAAGTCCTTGTCCAGCAGTTGCAGTGCACACTTTATATCTGCTCTAAAGTTGGGGTACTGTTGTAAATTCCCATCGAAGTGAGAGACTAGACCGCCTGTTCGTCTCCCCAACCCAATCCCCTCCGGTCTGGGTGTCAGTTGCCCTTGCTTCGCAAGCATTTCCAACCTGACCTGGAGATCTCTGTAGGCGGCAGCTGTTTCCTCCTCTCTCTTCCTGGATGCAAGTATCTCGGCATTCAGTTGTGTCACTGCTTCTCTGAGATCCGCTATCTGCTGTTCAGCCGTCATCTTGTCTGCCGTTCGTGAGCTCGCTAGTAGGCACCAGCCTTCTCTCCTCTCCGCGAGGCTTTAGATGACCACAACGTTGAGACGGATCTTACTGTCAGAGCTGCTCTCAGATCCTAGCTCACAGAGGATCACGCTAGCCAGCGTTCACTTTATAAAAGTCTTTATTGAGTTACAGTTTCCATTTCCAAGCTGCTGCGTGCAGCTCTACGTCTTATAAGCTAGACCGGCGAAGCTCCGTCTGAGTCTCCGCCCCTTGTACACCAACTTAATACCCTAGGCTTACTCCACCTTTTCCGCCTGACCGTTCTCCTCTGGGTCCCTCTGCCCCCCGTGGTCTCTTCCTTCCTGGACTCTTCTGACGCTGACCCCCCGGACCCTCCTGTCTCCTTGCGTCGGGCTTTAGGACCTGGCTCCCTTTCCGGGCTGCTCACTGCACCGCCTTCCGGTGCATTTGAACTTGGCGCGCGCGCCCAACCTTCCACTTTCCGCTTGACCGTTTCTTCGCTCTCCGATGGAGGTGTGGCCACTCCTGACTCATGCCCTCCCCCCTGCTGCGAGCTGCCAGAGCTCGATACCTGGCGCCTTCAGGGACGCGGACTTGTAAAAAATATTGGGGGGGCCCGGGAAAGCTCATGAATAATAAATAAGCTCATGAATATTCAAATAAAGTGGCTCCGGCCCTAAATAGGGCAAGCCACGCCCCCCCCGCCAGCCGATTGGCTGGCTGGGAGGTGTGGCCAGTCGGGATTCCCCTGTTCTCGCGGGATTTCCGGCAGTGCCTTGGCAGTCGAAGCAGCGAGGCAGAAGCCCCCGCCATTAGGGCGCGCGGCTGGCTGGCTGGCTGGCGAAGGAGGAGGCGGGGGACGGCGGCGGCGCTCTGTTGGAAGGGCGCCCGAGATTATTGGGGGGGCTGAGCCCCCCAAAAAATTTTTTTGAGGGGGCTCCAGCCCCCTCAAGCCCCATGGAGTCGGCGCCTATGGGCGCCTTTCCTCCCCACTGCGCTCTGTTGGTGACGCTGGCCCCGATTTCCAACTGCTGCCCTCTGAACCCTCTCTGGACCCTTCTTCCTGGGGTGTCCCCCTAAGCTCCCCCCTTGCTCTGGCCACTGGCGCTCCTTTCTGTGAATCTTCTGATTCACTGGACAGGCTCGGAGATCTCGGGTCGTCGTCGTCACTCATCTTTTCTTCGGACTCCTCCCCCTCGCTCTCTGTTTCCTCCCTTGCCCTCGCCTCTGCTCCTGAACCCCTGACACACGTCGTCTTCCCCTGTAACTCCGGAAACTGGCCTTGGACTGTTGAAATTCCTGTTGCTTTTCTGGACACTTTGCTATCAAATGAAACCTGCTGCCACATCGAAAACATGACTTGCTGGCCATAGCAGACACTTGTGAGGCTTCCTTACAGCTCTGCCTGCTAGTTTTCCCACGCTGGGAGTTATCTGAACATCCAACCCTTGGGGTATTTGAATTATCAATACGTTTTCGATGATGTTGATATTCTTGCTCACACAATCTACCAGTCACATAATTCATATTCAGCTGGTCCTCTGGCAAAACTTGTAAAGTTAGTACTAAGTTTTCAAACCCTGCATGCAGGCTGCTAAGCAGAGTATATGTCAGGAAAAAGCACCAAGGCAAAAGCCAGCTCCAGATGGCTGGAATGCAAAACAGGATGCTGTGGTTTCTCACTGTACTGTTGGGGAAAAGGTGGAGCCTATTCTCTGTACTGAGCACCGGATGTTAGCTCAGTGTGTCATCTGACCTGTGCTGGAAGTACAGGGGAGGAGTGTGACTCTTCTGATGGAGACTGAAGGGTGCAGTCACATTTCTATGTACTGTTGAGTGACAGGAATAAAACATGTAGAAAGGACTCCTGTCTGTCTCATTTCTCCTCCCTGGGAGAATGCAGGGAGGGAGAGAGAAGCAGAGGGTGTGTTCTTCTCACGACTAATGAGAAGAATCGCCGGGTTTGTTTACCTAGCCTGCCGAGGTCGCAGACGGACGGTAAGCACAGTATCTCGCTCAATTGCCTCGGGGGAGGCCAGGTACCTCTGCCTGTGAGCTGAAGATACTAACAGTATAAACTTTAATATTTTCAGGAAAATTCACACCTAAAGATGACAGTCGGTTGAAATACTCAGTCATCTGTGACGTGTGTTCAACCACACTATCCCCTGGCTTCAGTTTCAACTCATACAAAGCACGTATAATGTTCACCTTCTCTCCGGGCGTGGCTCTATGGTGAATTCGCCTAAGAGCTTCCCAAATTTCAAATGCAGACCTTAAATTTTCCACATGAGGTAATTGGGAATCGTCTATCGATACCATCAACATGCATCTAGCTTTAGTGTCCATTTTATCATGTTCACTGTTCTGAGCATGTGCAGCAGCCTGTTGCTCTGCTGTGGCATCTGCTGCAACAGCCACAAACGGCTTTCGCCTCTGGACATAGTCAGCCCACACTTCTTTGGCTTCCAACCAGACTTGAGCCCTCTTAGACCACTGCACGTAATTAGCAGAGTTCAACTTTGTAAAGGGAACCTGGAAATTTTCCACTGCCATTCTTGGGGTCTGCCGCTACTCCCTCTGTGTGCCCTTTCTTCTCTTTCCCCTTGGGATTTGTTTTACTCACTTTTCAGACGCCTCCAGCCTCCTTTAAGAGCTGGATTTATGACCAAGCCGGTCTTCTCTCCTCCGAAAGCTTTCACTTTCTCTGCACACAATACAGCTGTAGACACGTAGAAGGGTCCATAACCTAAGAGAGTTTGTGTACTGGTCCAGTAAACGCTTCCGCTGCGCCACCAGCAACAGCTCTCTTTGCAGAGCATTAATTAAGTCCAGTGCAGAGATTCTTGTTGCAGTACAAGCTTCAAAGTCTCAGCAGCAAAGAAATAACGACACAGGGAAGCCTGTCTTTCCAAAGACAGGTTTATTGCAGAAAGATAACAGAAACACCTCCGGAGCTTTCGGACATTTTTGCTTCACGCCCCCCACACAGAAAACAAACACTCTTTATATACTGAGCAACTTAACAACTTAACGAGCTTGACTACTTAAAGTTACATGACATTGCTAACTTGCCAGCGTCTTAGGTTTCACACCCTAACACTATCAAGTACTGTTTCTGGCTCTGGCTCTCTTTCAGGCTCTGGTTCTGAATTAGGGTTTTGTTCTGGCTCTGGCTGTGTCTCTGGATCTGGCTGTGTCTCTGCTTCAGGCTCCTATGCTGTATCAAGCACTGTATCAGGCTCTGCCTCTCCCTCTGCCCCTGGCTACGTTTAAGCGTCAGGCTCAGTTTCAGACAGTGTCTCTGTTTCAGGATCCAGCACTCTATCAAGCACTATTTCAGACTCAGGCTGTGGATCTCGGCTGTGGCTGTGGATCTCGGCTGTGGCTCTAGGCTCCGTCTGTGGCTCTGTCTGAGGCTCTGGCTCTCTTTCAGGGTCTGGTTCTGAATGAAGATCTGGTTCTGACTCTGATTCAGTGTCTCATGATGGCACTTCCTCTGCCTCTGACCCAGCTATGTTTCAGGGTCTGGCTCTCTTTCAGGCTCTGGTTCTGAATTAGGGTTTTGTTCTGGCTCTGGCTGTGTCTCTGGCTCTGGCTCCAGCTCCAGCTCCGGCACTGTATCAAGTACTGCTGCAGACTCAGGCTGTGGCTCTAGGCTGTGGCTGCAGCTATGTTTTGTGCTCCGGCCCTGTATCAAGCCCCATTTCTGGCTCTGGCTCTGGCTCTGGCTCTGGCTCTGGCTCTGGCTCTGGCTCTGGCTCTGGCTCTGGCTTTCTTTCAACTCTGGCTCTGAATGCGCTCTGGCTCTGGCTCTGATTCATGGTCTCACTCTGACTCTGATTCAAGGTCTCGCTCTGGCTCTGGCACTCTATCAAGGACTGTTTCAGACTCAGGCTGTGGCTGTGGCTCTGCCTCTGTTTCAGGCTCAGGCTCTGTTTGAGGCTGTGTCTCTGTTTCAGGCTCCGGCACTGTATCAAGTACTGTTGCAGACTCAGGCTGTGGCTCGTGGCTGTGGCTGTGGCAGTTGCTCTGGTTCGGGCTGTGGCTCTTTTTCAGGCTCTGGTTCTGAATGAGGGCTTGGTTATGGCACTGATTCAGAGTCTCGCTCTGTCTCTGGCTGTGTCTCTGTTGCACCTCAAGCGGTGGTTTGTTGTTGTTATTTTCTTTCTGGGGTGGGACAAATGTTTAGTTGGGGCGGGGATTATTTTAAGTTTAGCATAATTGTTTCTTGCTTTGTTTTTCTTTTACTATTTTTTTAGGTTTTTAGGAATGGCATCAAGAGAGTTCTGAGGTATTTGCAGGAAACCAAAGACTTTTGTCTTAGGTTGCCGGCACAAGGAGAAGTCAAACTGACTTGTCTTGTGGACTCGGATTGGGCTAATCTTGAGGATCGCAAGTCTGTGTCTGGCCTAGTGGTGAAGTTTGGGAACTCAGTAGTTGGATGGAGGTCTAAGAAGCAAAGTCTTATAGCGCTCTCATCCACTGAGGCTGAGTTTAGTGCTCTTTCAGAGGTGTGCAGAGAAGTTCTATGCTTGCTTAGTGCAGGAACTCTGCGAAGTGGATTGTCTGCCGATACGTGTTTTCGAGGACAATCAACCATGCCTGCGTTTGGCAGAGTCAGGTCAGTTCAAGGCTAGAACTAAACACCTAGACATTCGCTTTCGGAATGTGTGTCAGAGCATTCAGGAGGGATTAGTTGCTCTGAAGTATTGTCCCTCTGCCAAGAACCTAGCTGATGGGTTCACGAAGCCACTCACCTTCCAAAGACATGGGGAGTTTTGCAAAGGTCTGGGTTTGGGACGACCAAGGGTCGATTCTCCCCTCAGGCGCGAGGCAAGAGGGGGTGTTGGGTGTAGTGAAGGGTTAACCTTCTGTGCCTCAAGCCTGAGAGGAGGCGCTTACAAGGGAAGTAAGCCAGGACGTGGCGAAAGCAGCTTGGAATGCTGTGAGCTGAGTGGGAACCGAAAGCAGTTCAGCTGCTGCACTGAGAGAGAAGTACGCAGAGAAAATGCAGCTTGAATCTGATGGTCTTTATGAATTGTAAACACACTATATTTGAGCAAATAAAGGGATAGTAGGACAGAAGAAACGTGTGGGACTTGTTTACTGCTCTCTCGACACCCCCCGCTGTGTACTTCTGCTAATTGCTTTACAATCTACAGAGGCTCCCAGGGGAAGCGTGGCTGGGTGCCGAACAATAAAGCAATAAATCTATCGAACATGGCTCTCTATCAAGGGCTGTTTCAGACTCAGGCTGTGGCTGTGGCTGTTGCTCTGGTTCTGGCTCTGGCTCTTTCTCAGGCTCTGGTTCTGAATGAGGGCTTGGTTTTTGTTGGGAAAAAGCACCAAGGCAAAAGCCAGCTCCAGATGTCTGGAATGCAAAACAGGATGTTGTGGTTTCTCACTGTACTGTTGGAGAAAAGGTGGAGCCTATTCTCTGTACTGAGCACCGGATGTTAGCTCAGTGTGTCATCTGACCTGTGCTGGAAGTACAGGGGAGGAGTTGTGTCTCTTCTGATGGAGACTGAAGGGTGCAGTCACATTTCTATGTACTGTTGAGTGACAGGAATAAAACATGTAGAAAGGACTCCTGTCTGTCTCATTTCTGCTCCCTGGGAGAATGCAGGGAGGGAGAGAGAAGCAGAGAAGCAGAGGGTGTGTTCTTCTCATGACTAATGAGAAGAATCGCCGGGTTTGTTTACCTAGCCTGCCGGAGGTCGCAGACGGACGGTAAGCAACAGTATCTCGCTCAATTGCCTCGGGGGAGGCCAGGTACCTCTGCCTGTGAGCCGAAGATACTAACAGTTTTGGCACTGATTCAGGGTCTCGCTCTGGCTCTGGCACTATATCAAGGACTGTTTCAGACTTAGGCTGTGGCTGTGGCTCTGGCTCTGTTTCCATTCTTACAATGGAATGTACACAAAACAATAATCCTTTCTATACAAATTTTCCAATACATTCTGAAAACATAATAGATCCTTAATTGTTGTCCACCTCCTTTTAATTCCTTTATCACTCGAATGCTAGCACGGAATCAAAACTATTATTGTATTTTTGAACATATCTTGTAGAACCATCCAATTGAGCCGTCTCCACCAATTCCTGTAATTTGATTTGCCAATCTGTTATTTTTGGAGCCTCGTGATCTTTCCATCCCTTGGCCACAAGTATATGAGCTGCTGCGGTTGCATACAAGAATACCTCTCTTAGATTTTTTGGGATCTCTTTATCTAAAATACTTCATAGAAATGCCTCCGGTTTTTTCGTAAAAGTTATCCCCATCATCTTTTTTAATTCATCGTATATTCCCCCCCCCAAAAAAAAATATTAATCTTTTCACACGTCCACCACATGTGGCTCATGTCACCGTTATTTCCTCCACATCTCCAACAAGCATTTGCCAAATTTTTATACATTCTTGATCATCTGGAAGGAGTGAGGTACCACGTATGAGCCATTTTCATCATGTTCTCTCTTATATTATAGCTGGCTGTAAATTTCAAATTTACATTCCATCAGTTTTCCCCATCTTTTAGCATAATTGGACGGCCCACATCTTGGGCCCACTTTATCATTGAAGCCTTAACCTCCTCATCCATTACTTCGTAGTCTAAAAGAAGTCTATACATTTTTGCGATTATTTTGGTTTTACTATTCAATAGTTCTGTTTCAAATCTTGAAGGCTCCTTTTCAAAACCTATCTGCTTATCCTGTCTGAACACTTCATTCACCTGGAAGTAATCTAGCCAACTAGAAAAGTGATCTTTTATTTTCTCATAACTTATCAATATTAGTTCACCCTCCTCCCTGTTACGATATTGAAGCAATGCAGCCGCGAGCTGCTGGTAGCTTGAAAACAAAACATAATGGGAATGTTGGGACTGTTCCGTGGGAAACAGAGGGACAGTCAATTCATAGTGCAGAGGGCACCGGAATTAGCTCAGAGTGTAATATGAGCTGGACAGGAAGTGTTTGTTCTCTCTCGACTGCAGGAGTATGAAGAGAGCAGTCATGTTTTCTGTAATGCTGCAAAGACAGAAATAAAGGCATGTAAATACGTTTCTGTCTATCTCTTTCCCCTGTCCGGGGGGGGGGGCAGAAGAGGGGGGTGTGTTCTTCTCACGCTGAGAAGGATCACCTATCGCGACCTCTGCCTGGATCTTGCCGGGAAAGCAGACAGGGAGGTCAACAGGAGACCAAGCCGGGTGCCTGGGAGAGTTGCCAGTTTCTCCTGATAAAGGCTTGATTCCTCACACTCCCCCCCCCTTAATATTGTGTTATACGTTATCCAGTTCTCTTTGATGTTGTTGCTTTTTTTAACAGCGATTGCTTCTAGTGGAGAGTTGCATCTTGGGGTTTTGCTTTGGTAAAACTATCATTTTAATTACCGAAATACGGCCCAGGAATGATAAATTTAACCTTTTCCATGTCTCCAGCTGTCTTTTGATATCTTTCCAACAATTGGGATACTGCCAGGGAGACAAAGTCCATCATGGCCCCAAGTCGTCTGCCGGACGATCCATCGATCTCCCGTAAGCACGCAGTACCAGCAATTAGCGACATGAGTTTCTAGAAAATATCTTGCCACATTCTAGAGCTCATGCACACTCTATCAGCAGATAATGCACAGCAAAAGTCGCACTCAGGAGAGCATTATTTACAAGTTTTATTCAGCGTTGATCAGAACAAAGAAAGACATGACTGCCTGCGTCAGTGTCTCCAGAGACAGAGAGTGAGAAAACGAAAGCAAAAGACACAACAGAAACATCCTGTGAAAACAGGAAATACACAGGCTGTGACACAAACATCCTGCTCCCTTTTAAGGTGGAACGGAAATATCCTAACATCCTCCCCCTTTCCATGTAACCTGTAGTACCTGTGGTTCAACCCAATTGCAACCTTTGTACGTAAACCTTAAGTTGTTCTCTGTTAACAACCTTAGACAACAGATCAGCAGGAATTTCATTTCCTGGCATGTAGGACACCTGAATGAGTCCTTTCTGAATACACTCTCTTGCACGATGTAGCTTAATCTGCAAGTACTTGGTTCTTTGCTTGCAACTCTCTGAGTTCAGCAAAGCCAAACACGATCTATTGTCTTGATACACTTGTACAGGACATTTCACAGAAACTCTGATGTCCTTAAACAGTTGCATCAACCATTCACAATCCATGAGTGAAAATGACAGAGCATTGAGTTCTGCTTCACAGGAACTTAGGCTTACTGTCGTCTGCTTCCTGCACAACCAGTCAAACAGGCAGTGGTTGTACATGTAGCATACTCCAGAAGTGCTAGTACCATCCGTGGTGTCACTTCCAAAACTTGCATCTGCAAAGATTTCAAGACCTCCAGTCTTCTGACTGGTGAACCTCAGCCTGTAGTGCAAAGTCCCTTTCAAATAGCGGGCTATGCGCTTCAGAGCTTTCCAATCCTGAACAGTAGGATTGTTAGCATGTCTGCTAAGCAGGTTAGTGCTTACAGCTATGTCGGGTCTTGAACATCTAGCAATGAAATTCAACTTGCCTAGAATGCATCTGTACAGTGTAGTGTCAGAAAACACTTCAGCAGTACTGTCTACCTGGTAACCTGTCACCATCGGTGTGTCTGCTGGGTTTGCATCAACCAAATTCAACCTGGTTAATACATCAGCAATTTTCTGTGTTTGGTGTACCAGAAAATTACCTGCTTGGTCCCTCTCCACCTGCAGAGAAAGATAGTTGGATACCTCACCAAGATCCTTCATGCCAAAGTGCTCCTTCAGCTGAGCTAGTGTGCTTTGATAAAAAGCCTGATTCTTCCAAAACATCAGAAGATCATCAACAAAACATAAACAATACAGTTTGTTTTGCCCCTCCTCCTTGACAAACACACATGGATCAGCTTTGCCCTGGTGAAAACCTAGAGAAAGCAATGTCTCAGTGAGCTTTGTGTTCCAACACCTGGCACTCTGCTTCAGACCAGTCAGGGAACTGCTATCAGAGCCAAGAGTGGAGGTAAGGCTCCCTGACCATGCAGGAGAAGGGACCAGTAGAGGGAGAGAGAACACTCCCTTTGGGGAAGGTTATCAGCGTGACACCAGGGAGGAAGGGGATCAGGGAAGGACTTAGGAGAGAGGGCTCCAAGACTCTTCCACAGAGACCAGTGGGGAGAGTCCAGGACCTCCGCTGGCTACGCCTACTCTGCGCAGAAAGCTTCCGCGCAGGGAGGCTAGGCGGAGACTGGGCGTCAAGGAATTTTTATGTTGGAAGAAATTCAGGAAACGCCCACTGACGGATTCTGCCAGCGACTGATACAGCCATGGAGAAAGGGGTGTCCAGCCAGGGAAAGGTTTAGCCAGGCAACGTTGCCTAGAACTTCAGCATCCTTTACGCATGAGCAACCCCAATTCCCATTACAAGACCATATAAGGATTTCCGCAGTTTACAGACCATTCCCTTCTGTGTCTGCATCCCATCAGGTGGAAGCATAAACAGCTCCTCCCCTAAAATCCCGTACAAAAAAGCTGTATTAATGTCATGATTGGAAACATGCAGTTTCTCCTCTGCAGCTATCTTGAGCATCAGCCGAATGCTCTCATATTTGACTGTGGGTGAATAGGTCTCGTGGTAATCCTGTCCTGGTACCTGTGAAAAACCTCTGGCAACCAATCTGGCTTTGTGTCTGACAACCTTGCCATTCTGGTCTGTCTTGGCCTTGAAGACCCATTTGCTGCCAACCAGTCTCATTCCTGGGACTACCGGTACCAGTTCTCAAGTTTGGTTCCTATTCAAGGAATCAACTTCAGCCTTCATGGCATTAAGCCAAGGCTCAGCATCTTTAGAGGTTAACTCCTGAACCTCTTTGAAGCTCGAAGGTTCCCATACCTTCTCTGAGCTACTAAGAACAGCAGTTGCTGTCTTAGCAAACTCATCAGCAAATCTCTTTGGAGGTCTGCCCTTTGTGGTTCTTTCAGATCTGCGTACTAGACGCAAGTCTTCTGGACTCATCTCCTCTTTCTTAGGAGAAAAGTGACCAATGGCGAACAAAGGTTCTTCCAGTTCATTGTCAGACGCATCAGATGGTCTGACTGAGGCCTTTGCGCTCTTATGTCTGCTGTGTCATCACTGTCACTGACATCAGCAGCAGCGCCGCCCACTGAGCTGGAATCCGAACTCTGATCATCCTCAGCTTCCTCAGCTTCCTCAACATTATCTGCTTTCTTCACATCACCTTCATCCTCCTCTGGGTAACTCTGGAAAATTCCCACATTTCCCCCCCCACTTGGGATTGTACTCAACACTCTTTGTGAACTTAATGGACTTAGAGTCAGTCATCCATACCCTGTATGCACCTTTTTCGTACCCCATGAACAAACCATGTGCCCCACGCTTCCCAAGCTTGTTGCTCTGTGGGGTGTGTACCCACATGTCAGAACCAAATATTCTCATGTGCTTGATGTTGGGTTTCTTACCAAACATCTTCTCATAGGGGGTACAACCAATAGGTGATGACAATCTGCGATTAAAAGTGTAAACAAAATTCGACAGAGCCTCCCCCCAAAACTTATCAGGGAGATTGGCATCATGCAACTGTTACGATATAGAAGCAACGCGGCAGCGAGCTGCTGGCTTGAAAGGAAAACATAAATGGGAATGTTGGGGCTGTTCCGTGCGAAACAAAGGAACAGTCTATTCACAGTGCGAAGCACCGGAATTAGCTCAGAGTGTAATATGAGCTGTACAGGAAGTACAGGAGGAGTTTGTCTCTCTGCTGTTGGAGTTTGAAGAGAGCAGACGTGTTTTCTGTAACGCTGCAAAAGACAGAAATAAAGACATGTAAATACGTTTCTGTCTATCTCTTTCCCCTGCCTGGGGGGGCAGGAAAGAGTGGTGTGTCCTTCTCACGTTGGGGAGGATCACCGATCGCGACCTTGCCTGGATCCTGCCGGGAAATGCAGACAGGGAGGTCAACCGGAGATTCAAGCCGGGTGCCTGGAGAGTGGCCAGTTTCTTCTGATAACAGCTTGAATCCCAACATCTGGTAGCAGAGGATGGTTTTGATCCATATAAACTGGAATAGAGGTTGATGGATCGTGCTTCATCCTCTGCACCAGGAGAAGGGAAAAACAGTAACGTGCAGCTGGGAGCTACACGGACGGCTGGACACCGACGAAGGTGTTTACTGAGCAACGGAACCCCTAAGGTATGCTGATTTTATGGCTGAGAGAGTGAACATGAATTGAAGCATTCTTCGGTTCACTGAGTGTCTGCGTTTGGATGAAACCAGCACTGTAAGAAAGCCACATACTTCGCTTATCTTGGTATGCCTAGAATGTGCAGCTGCTAAGCAATGATACATCAGTGCAGTGGAAAGTTACTGGCAAACAACGGCAAAAGGGGCTGGCACAGTGTGAAGGCTGGGAAACAGCGAATGTTTTGTCTACAAAGCTGCTTTTGGAAAGACTTTCAAACAGCTTGCGTTGAACTGCCAGGTGTGCGGCAGTAAACGACCAATTGACTCTTGGATTTTACAGGCTCGAGAATGAGAGCTGAGGCTTGGATTCAAAATGGATGCCAAGAAGGGGGGAGGCTTACCTTACCCACCTCCACTGACTAATGACAATTATTCGTCATGGTCTGTAAAGATGAAAGCCCTGCTTCAGAATCAGAGGATTTTTGGGGTGATTGATAACCCCATCCCTGCTGCACCAACGCCAGGTTGGAATTCACAGAATGTGAAAGCCAGGACGGCCATAATTCTGTGTGTCTCGGATGACCAGCTCGTGCATATCCAGGATTTAAATAACGTGCGAGAGATTTGGCAGACGCTGTGTAGAATACATCAAAGAGATGATGGTTCTTCAGCGTTGTTGCATTTTGAAAAGCTGACCAGTCTGAGGTTTGCGCCCGATGGAGATGTACAAGCGCATTTGACAGAGATGAAATTCTTACGCCAGCAGATGGCAGAACACAATTTCCCTCTACAGGAAGAGATATTCTGCTTCATGATTATAAACAGCCTAAATCGGACTTATAAAACGGTTGCAAGTCAGCTTGGATCTCTACCTGCCGCGGATCTCATGGCGGAGAGAGTCTGCGCCGTGGTTCTCCATGAGAGAGATCGACTTGCTGCAATAGATGTCAAAGACAGGGGGAGAGAAGCTCGGAGTACTGACACCCCCACAGCTATTGCTAGTGAAGAACAGGCTGTTGCTTTGAACGTTCTCCGTTGTTTCAATTGTGGACAGACTGGGCATCTTCAGGTGAACTGTAAGAAGCCACGTCAACAGAAAGGAGCTAAGGGCAGCTCTGCAAAGCCTGAAGCATCAGGCAAAAGTCATACCAAGTCCCAGGTGAAACCTGCAAAGGCTTTGATGTCGAAAGGAGCCACACCAGAAGTGGAGAACACGTTTATTTTGGACACGGGTTGCACTCAACACATGACGTCGAACAGAAAACTGTTTTCAACGTTTAAGAAGCAAAGCTTCACTGTGAAACAGGCCAACGGTCAGGAGCTGGAAGCGACCTGGTTTGGAAATGTGTATCTTGAGAGTCTGAACTTGACTATCAACAAAGTGTATTTGGTTCCTGATTTAAAGTTCAATCTGCTGAGTGTTTCGCAGATCACAAAGAAAGGACTGACTTTGTCCTATGATAGAGAAAGCTGCAAAATCTTCAAAGATGGAGAGCTGTATCTTTCTGCCAGAGAGAAAGATGGACTGTATTTGTTGACTTTTGATCAAAGTGATTGCATGAAGTGTAATTCATCTGATTCTAACATAATTTCTCTCGCAGGTGTGTCGAAGAACGTCAAGAAGACGACCAGGGTCGACAGAGCATTTCAGCGGGTGTATGCTGATGTGATTGGTCCTCTAGCACCATCTAGAGGCAATGCAAGATATTATCATGTGTGTGTGGATTATTTCTCTCATTATGTCTGGGTATATGTGTTGGAGAAACCACAAGAAGCCTTAGAAAGGTTTAAAGAGTTTTGTGAGAAAGTTAAGAATGTTCATGATGCTAACATTGATAGTCTTTTCACAGATGAAAAGCCAGTTTTTCTTTTACAGGATTTTCAGGATTTCCTGCATAAGAAAGGGATCAGGCACAAGACTGCTGTTTCTGCAGAAGCGTGGAACAGAGGTGTCTGTGTGCAGGTGAACAAAGATTTGCAAAAAGGCATGAAGGCGCAATTGCTGAGTTCACATTTGTCACATGAGTTTGGGCAGAGTCGTTAATGTGTTATTGTCACACATGGTTAAGAAAAGTTTCAAAAGATTTGGGAAGTTCTCCTTTTGAGAAGCTATTCCATAGAAAACCTTCTGTTGCCCATTTTAAGGTTTTTGGGTCTCATGTGAAGACTGAAGCTCCAGGTGGAGTAAAGAATGCCAGAGGCATTTTTGTGGGTTATGAAAAGGGTCTCTACAGAGTAATTTTGTCTGAATCTGGTCAGGCGATTCTCACGAAATTTCTGGAGAGTGCTCATGAACAGGAGAGAGTAATTGTTCACACATTTCCCACTGAGGACAATTCAGATGATCATGATGATTTTACTGATTACAGTGGTACCCAGAGTGACAGTGATAGCTCACAGAGCTCAGTTGACACAGTCATTGAGAGGAAATCTCACACAATGGATAGACCTTCACAGATGAAGGATGAACCACTGTTTACTATTGGAACTGGTTCTCAAAAGAGTCCTGAGACTGAACCAGTGAGCAGAGAGGATCAGCACCTCATACGTAGGTCTGAGAGAGATACAAAGGGTGTACCACCCAAGAGGTATTCAAAAGAGTTTGCTAACTCAGCTGTAGCATGTGTTACTATTGTTAACAACTCAAGACAGGTTGAAGCTGTGTCTAAGTCAGAGACAAAGACACAACAGGGAGTTGCTAAGTGTAACACTACATTCCCTAGCCAAGGTAATGCAGATGCACTCATCCCTTGGAAGTCAGACAACCAGAGAGGTACACTGGAGAAAGCAGTGGCGGGTAGTTCCAAGGGTGGAACTGAAACAACAGGGGAATGTTATATGTATAACAACTGTTTGTTTTCTTCTCTGGATCTCACTTTGCTCGCAGCACACATTGATTCATATGGGGGAGTATGTTACGATATAGAAGCAATGTGGCAGCGAGCTGCTGGCTTGAAAGGAAAACATAAATGGGAATGTTGGGGCTGTTCCGTGGGAAACAAAGGAACAGTCTATTCACAGTGCGAAGCACCGGAATTAGCTCAGAGTGTAATATGAGCTGTACAGGAAGTACAGGAGGAGTTTGTCTCTCTGCTGTTGGAGTTTGAAGAGAGCAGACATGTTTTCTGTAACGCCGCAAAAGACAGAAATAAAGACATGTAAATACGTTTCTGTCTATCTCTTTCCCCTGCCTGGGGGGGGGGGGGCAGGAAAGAGTGGTGTGTCCTTCTCACGTTGGGGAGGATCGCCAATTGCGACCTTGCCTGGATCCTGCAACACAACAAGAATCAGCATTAGACACAGCAACAGCACCATTGTCATCATAAGTTATACAGAACAAACCATCTATAAACTTTGCATGCAAAATGTCCTCTTTGCCTTTTCTGATGACACAGACGCTCCTCTTGAAGGAAATCTCAAAACCACGCGCAGTAAGGTGTGGGACACTGAGCAAATTGTCTGCAGCACCTGGAACATATAGTACATCTTTGATGGTAGTGTGCAGACTTGCCAGTCTCACAGTCCCTTCTCCTGCAATTCACAACGTCTTTCCATCAGCCAGGTGGATCTCACCTTCTTGAGGTTTGAAGGAGATAAAGAGATGGCGGTCTTTTGAGACATGGCGGGTACACCCCCAATCAATAACAAACCTGCCCTGGGCCTTTGGAGCAGTCTTTCTGGCAAGCAAAACCTTGTTTTCCACCGGCGTGGGCTTTTGCAGCTTGCCCCCCTGCTCCTGGCCATCAGACATGCCTTTAGCCTTTGGTGAAGCTGTGCCAGCAAACAAAGCCTTGTTTTCCACTGGCGTGGGCTCTTCACCCTCCCTCTGCTTCTGGCCATCTGCAGGCATCTGCCTCTGTTTACTTCTGGCCTTCCGGTATCTGTGAGGATGACCTTGGCTCCCATGAGAAACAGAGTTCTCAGCTGCCGACTCCTTGGCTCCCCCTGGAGGCTGGAATGCTGCCTGGGATGACATCACAGTCAGCTCCCCCTGCAGCTTGCAACCGGTGCCCTCAGCATCCCTGCATTCACTCGCATTCTGGGAAACAGCCAGGACCTCCGATGCAGTCAAACTCTGGGCTGGGATGACTGGCAGGTGGGCTATCTTCAAAGCATTCCACATCTTACATGCAGTCACGTTGCCAGCTAACGTTTTAATTTCCTCCAGAGAGACGGACAAGACTATTACGTCAATGACCCTCGAATTCTGGGCTCTCCATCTATCTGTCAGAGGAACTGGAGGGGCTTCAGACACAGTATGCCACACTCCAAACTGACGCAGCAAACTCTCACACCATTTTGCCCAGGTTTTATACTTGTGCCGATTTAACTTTGGGCACTCAGCAGCCTCAGAAGCTTGGAAAAACTCCATTCCAGTTCTGTTCTAAATGTTCTTTAACTTCTTCTGTTGTTTCATTTCCTTCCTTATAGATTTCTCTAAAGAATTTGAGAAATCGTTTCTCTATTTCTTTAGGGTTGTTTATTATTTTGCCTTTGCACTTAACTCTATTTATAAGCCTTTCTGCCTCTCTCTTCTTTAATTGCCATGCTAATAACCAGGCTCAGGTTCTGTTTCAGGCTGTGTCTCTGTTTCAGGCTCTGGCGCTGTATCGAACAATGTTGCAGACTCAGGCTGCGGCACTATGGCTGTAGCTGTGGCTCTGGTTCTGTTTCTGGCTCTGGCACTGTATCAAGCACAGTTTCAGGCTCAGGCTCAGGCTTCTGCTCTTTATTAGGCTTTGTGTCAGTCTTTGGCTCTAGCACTTATTCTAGCTCTATTTCAGGCTCGGCCTGTGTCTCAGCCTTTGTCTCTGTTTCACGCTGTTTCTCTGTTTCAGGCTTCGACGCTGTTTCAAGCCCTGTATCTGCCTCTGCCTCTGTTTCAGGCTCTGGCACTGTATCAAGCACTGTTTCTGGCTCTGGCTCTCTTTCAGGCTCTGGTTCTGAATTAGGGTTTTGTTCTGGCTCTGGCTGTGTCTCTGGATCTGGCTGTGTCTCTGCTTCAGGCTCCTATGCTGTATCAAGCACTGTATCAGGCTCTGCCTCTCCCTCTGCCCTTGGCTACGTTTAAGTGTCAGGCTCAGTTTCAGACAGTGTCTGTGTTTCAGGATCCAGCACTCTATCAAGCACTCACACCTATAATCATGAAGTGCTTTGAAAAGCTGGTACGAAATTATGTCATTGCCTGCCTACCAGAGGGACTGGACACATTCCAATTTGCTTATAAAATAAAAAGATCGACAGAGGACGCTGTGGCGATTGCCCTCCATGCCGTTCTTGCACATTTGGAGCAGCGGGGGGGTTATGCCAGACTGCTTTTTTTAGATTTCAGCTCGGCAATTAATACCATTCTACCACAACGTCTGATGTCTAAACTGGAAGATCTGGGGCTTCCGTTATCACTTTGTGCATGGATATTGGACTTTTTGTCAGACCGCCCCCAGAGGGTTCGGTTGGGCCCTTATACCTCTAGTATGCTTAGGACTAACACAGGAACACCACAGGGATGCGTACTCAGTCCGCTCCTTTATATTCTCTACACGTACGATTGTGTCACTGCTTACCCTAGTAATAGGGTTGTCAAATTTGCAGATGACACAACCGTGATTGGGCTCATCTCTGAAAGGGAGGGTGAAACGGACTATAGAGATGAGGTGGAGCGGCTGACAGAGTGGTGCAGAGCTAACAACTTGCTCATAAATACAAGGAAGACAAAGGAGCTTGTGGTGGACTTCAGGAGACAGAAGAGCAATGTCCAGCCACTTTTGATTGATGGGGTCTGTGTGGAGAGGGTAACAACGTTCAGATTTTTGGGCATTGAATTACAAGAGGATCTGTCCTGGAGTGTCAACACAAGGGGGCTTGTGAAGAAGGCGCAGCAGAGACTGTACTTTTTGAGAATTCTAAGGAAAAACCATCTTCCGCAGAAACTGCTGCTTGCCTTCTATCACTGTGCCATTGAGAGCGTGCTCACTTATGGCTTATGTGTGTGGTACGGAAGCTGTACTACCCGGGACAGGTTGGGGTTGTGCAGAGTTGTTAAGGCAGCAGAGAGCATTGTTGGCTGCCCACTCTCCACCTTAGAGCAGATTTATGCCACAAGGTGCCATAGGAAGGCACTGGACATAGTAAAAGATCCATCGCATCCTGGTCACTGTCTCTTCGAGCTCCTGCCGTCGGGACGGAGATACAGGACGATGAAGACAAGAACAAGCCGTCTTAAGAACAGCTTCTTCCCCAGAGCGATCTCGGCCCTGAATGGGAAGCCTGGACTTTGAAAGTCATCTAATCTTCTTTGCTGTTTTATACTGTATTGTTTTAATTAGTGTTTTTATAGTTGATTTGATTTTGTGTGGAGTGCCCTACCTGGGTGGATGGAGTAGCCAAGTAATTTCGTTGTCCCCGAGAGGGGGCAATGACAATAAAGATATTATTGTTATTATTATTATTTCAGACTCAGGCTGTGGATCTCGGCTGTGGCTGTGGATCTCGGCTGTGGCTCTAGGCTCCGTCTGTGGCTCTGTCTGTGGCTCTGGCTCTCTTTCAGGGTCTGGTTCTGAATGAAGATCTGGTTCTGACTCTGATTCAGGGTCTCATGATGGCTCTTCCTCTGCCTCTGACCCAGCTATGTTTCAGGGTCTGGCTCTCTTTCCGGCTCTGGTTCTGAATTAGGGTTTTCTTCTGGCTCTGGCTGTGTCTCTGGCTCTGGCTCCAGCTCCAGCTCCGGCACTGTATCAAGTACTGTTGCAGACTCAGGCTGTGGCTGTGGCTGCAGCTATGTTTTGCGCTCCGGCCCTGTATCAAGCCCTATTTCTGGCTCTGGCTCTGGCTTTCTTTCAACTCTGGCTCTGAATGAGGCTCTGGCTCTGGCTCTGATTCAGGGTCTCGCTCTGGCTCTGGCACTCGATCAAGGACTGTTTCAGACTCAGGCTGTGGCTGTGGCTCTGCCTCTGTTTCAGGCTCAGGCTCTGTTTGAGGCTGTGTCTCTGTTTCAGGCTCCGGCACTGTATCAAGTACTGTTGCAGACTCAGGCTGTGGCTTGTGGCTGTGGCTGTTGCTCTGGTTCGGGCTGTGGCTCTTTTTCAGGCTCTGGTTCTGAATGAGGGCTTGGTTATGGCACTGATTCAGGGTCTCGCTCTGGCTCTGGCTGTGTCTCTGTTGCACCTCAAACGGTGGTTTGTTGTTGTTGTTGTTGTTATTTTCTTTCTGGGGTGGGACAAATGTTTAGTTGGGGCGGGGATTATTTTAAGTTTCGCTTAATTGTTTCTTGCTTTGTTTTTCTTTTACTATTTTTTTAGCTTATTGTATAGTTTGTATTTTGCTTTTTAAGTGGAAAGGGTCAGGGCTGCCTGGGAGGGGGCCTCAGCCAACAGAATGGCTGGGGCAGGTTCCCTACGGGGGGATGTATTGGAACACCCAATCTCTGTTATCGTGGGTGGGAGGAGCAGTTGCGCTAAGACCAGACCACATCTTTACCGAAGATCTGGTTCTGACTCTGATTCTGATTCTCTGATTCTGGCTCTCTATCAAGGGCTGTTTCAGACTCAGGCTGTGGCTGTGGCTGTTGCTCTGGTTCTGGTTCTGGCTCTTTCTCAGGCTCTGGTTCTGAATGAGGGCTTGGTTCTGGCACTGATTCAGGGTCTCGCTCTGGCTCTGGCTCTGGCTCTGGCACTCTATCAAGGATTGTTTCAGACTTAGGCTGTGGCTGTGGCTCTGGCTCTGTTTGCGAGGAGAAGCGATCTCCCCACCGCCCCTTGCTTCAAAAGAGGTCCGGGGACAGCGGGAAGCGCTTCCCGCTGCCCCCGGACCTCTTTTGAAGCAAGGGGCTGAGGGGAGATCACTTCTCCCGGTGCTCCGAAGCCGGGCGGGGGGGAGGGAACACCTTCTGAAGGCAGGCGGGGGGCGAAAGTCTTTGCTCCCCCCTGCCTGCCTGTCCCGGAGGGCTTTTGAAGGCAGGCGGGGGGGAGCAAAGACTTTCGCCCCCTGCCCGCCTTCAGAAGAGGTCCAGGACCTCTTCTGAAGGCGGGCGGGGGGCAAAAGTCTTTGTCCCCCCTGCCTGCCTTCCCAGGGGCTTTTAAATTGCCCCGGACAGCGGAGAAGTCCTCCGCTGTCCCGGGACGATTTTAAAATGCCGCCCGCCAGCATTTTAAGATCGCCCGGACAGCGGAGAAGTCATCCGCTGTCCCGGGGTTTTTTAAAATGCTGGGGGTGGGAAGAAAAGCCCTTGTCCCCCCCCCCCCAGCCTTCAGAAGAGGTCCGGGGACAGAGTGTCCCCGGACCTGGTCTGAAGGCGGTTTCCCTAGGAACGCATTAATTGATTTTTAATGCATTCCTATGGGAAACCGTGCATCGCAAGATGAAAAAACCGCAAGACGAAGAGACTTGCGGAACGAATTCATTTCGTCTTGCGAGGCACCACTGTATAACCATCCCATTTTTCTGCAAATTTTTGCTTTGAGATTCCTCTGAGTTTGCTAGTCAATTGAGCCGTCTCCACCAATTCCTGTAATTTGATTTGTCAATCTGTTATTTTTGGAGCCTCGTGATCTTTCCATCCCTTGGCCACAAGTATACGGGCTGCTGCGGTTGCATACAAGAAAACCTCTCTTAGATTTTTTGGGATCTCTTTATCTAAAATAATTCATAGAAATGCCTCCGGTTTTTTTCGTAAAAGTTATCCCCATCATCTTTTTTCATTCATCGTATATCCCCCCCCAAAAAAAATCTTAATCTTTTCACACGTCCACCACATGCGGCTCATGTCACCGTTATTTCCTCCACATCTCCAACAAGCATTCGCCAAATTTTTATACATTCTTGATCACCTGGAAGGAGTGAGGTACCACCTATGAGCCATTTTCATCATGTTCTCTCTTATAATATAGCTGGCTGTAAATTTCTAATTTACATTCCATCAGTTTTCCCCATCTTTTAGCATAATTGGACGGCCCACATCTTGGGCCCCCTTTATCATTGAAGCCTTAACCTCCTCATCCATTACTTTGTAGTCTAAAAGAAGTCTATACATTTTTGCGATTATTTTGGTTTTACTATTCAGTAGTTCTCTGTCAAATCTTGAAGGCTCCTTTTCAAAACCTATCTGCTTATCCTGTCTGAACACTTCATTCACCTGGAAGTAATCTAGCCAACTAGAAAAGTGATCTTTTATTTTCTCATAACTTATCAATATTAGTTGACCCTCCTCCTCCCCCCTTAATAATATGTTATACGTTATCCAGTTCTCTTTGATGTTGTTGCTTTTTTTAACAGCGATTGCTTCTAGTGGAGAGTTCCATCTTGGGGTTTTCTGTTCCAAATATCTTTTCTATTTTCCCCATACCTTATTTATAGCATTTCTTATTATATGATTTGAAAAACTCCTATGCCTCTTTATTTTCCCATAATTAAGATAGCCATGCCACCCAAAACGGGTGTTGAAGGAAAGCATTGCTTTTGCACATGACCATGGCATGATGGGAAGCATTGCTTCTGCACATAACTGTGGCATGATGGGAAGTCTTGCTTCTAAGCTTTGTTCTGCTCATGCTGCACAAACCGTGCTGATGCTAAGACATTCCCTCATCACCCTGGTGCGTTCTGTTCACCTTGAGTTCACACCATATCAATCTGTACTTACCCTATAATGCTGCAAAGACAGAAATAAAGGCATGTAAATACATTTCTGTCTATCTCTTTCCCCTCCCTGAGGGAGGCAGGGAGCAGGGAAGAGTGGTGTGTTCTCCTCACGCTTGAGGAGGATCGCCGATAGTGACCTAGCCTGTATCCTGCCGGGAATGCAGACAGGGAGGTCAACAAGGAGATCAAGCCGGGTGCCTGGAGAGTGGCCAGTTCCTCTGAAAAGGCTTGAGATCCGACAATTAACACCTTTACATTTTAGTCGCACCGCGACCTGTGTGCAACGCGCCTTTCGCAAAGTCCCTGTCTCAGGACAACCACTTAGCTCCTTTGTTAATATTAAGCAACAACATTCGGAGCCCTACCATCAATTTATAGATAGATTGAAAGAATCAGTCACTGGGCAGATTGATGACACTACAGCTCAAAATGAATTGATGAATAAATTGGCTTTGCAGTCGATCATACATCGCCCTAAATATGACCTGGCCGATATGATTCAAGCCCGTGCAGACGTTGGAAGCCAGAGTCCATGCAATGTCCTTGCTTGCCGGTGCCATCCAGGCTGGCAACAAGCCCACTGGGAACTGCTTCAACGGCAAGCACCCAGGTCATTTTGCTAAACAATGCAGAGCCCCTGGCGGGGGTGCAAACAGGAATGGTGATGCCAATAAGGCTAAGCCTTCCAAGAAATGCCCGAAGTGCGATAAAGGCTATCATTGGGCAAATCAGTGCAGGAGTTCGGGAAACTCCTTAGGGGCCCTACTCCCGGGCCAGGACAAATAGGGAGCCCTCCGCCATTAGTCTCCAGTATTAAAACCATCTCAAAGGATACACGCTCTGATTTTACCATCGACTTAATCAATCAAGAAACCAAAGACACTGTTTTACCTGGTGAAATTGTGCTTATGCCCACCCAATTGGCGGTCCCACTACCTCCTAAAGTCGCAGGTTTAATTTTACCCAAATTTTCTACTGCAAAAGAAGGAATCCAGGTTATTCCAGGAGTCCTGGATCCTGACTATGTGGACACAATAATGGTTCAACTTTGGAGCCACATGCCCATGCAGTTAAAGAAGGGTGAGTCCTGGGCGCATTTGGTGGTGCTCCCTTCTCACCCTACTGTTTCTATTATTGATAGTAATTTGCACGAGCGCTCTCCTTTTTCTCCACAGCTGTTAGCTGTAATCCAGCGGATTGGTCATCAGAAACTTCTCCGTAAGTACAAGATAAATGGCAAGGTTCTGGAAGGCTTGATTGACACTGGCGCGGACAATTCTGTAATTTCCAGTAGTTGCTGGGACCCCACGTGGCCCCTTGCGTCTGCCTCTGCAGTTTGGGGTGTAGGTGGACCTCAAACCTCTTCCAATTTCTCTTCCCAGTAGGTCTGAATATATCTCTTTAGCTGTTTCTCTCCTAGGAGTCCCTGGATTGGCTGTACGCAATAGTAGGAACATTAACTCTTTAGCTTGTTCTGCAGCAAAAGCCCTGAATTTTACTTCTCAAGCGCTTCATCTTCTAAATAAAGAGCAGAGTGAACTCCAGCATGGTCTTCTGCAGAACTGCGCTGCTATTGATTATCTATTGATGCTTCAACATGTGTTGTTTTAATATTACTGATCATTCCAAAGCCATCCAAAAGCAAATCTCTCATTTGCAAAATCTTACACACCACATTAAACAGGACGTTGGACTTTCTGGCCTGTGGGACTCATTCACCCAGTGGCTCACTGGCTGGTTGCCAAACCTGAATTGGCTTCGTAATCTCTTTCAATATGCCATTATTATAATATGTATATTGATTTTGCTATGTTGCTTCCTCCAATGCATTCCTGGACTCATAAGTCTTTTGTCTCGGCTTCTCTCTCCCCCTCAGCCACCCAATAAAATCATTGCTGCCTACTTTGCGAAATTGCAGCACCAGCAGTAAACATTAGGGGAGATGTGGCGAACTTATTTTGGGCATGCGCTGGCATACCACGTATCCCGATGTATTTTTGTCTTATTCACCCAGAACACCTCGCAAATAAGAAAAGAAAGGGGGAGATGAAGGAAGGCATTGCTTTTGCACATGACCATGGCATGATGGGAAGCATTGCTTCTGCACATAACTGTGGTATGATGGGAAGTCTTGCTTCTAAGCTTTGTTCTGCTCATGCTGCTCAAACCGAGCTGATGCTAAGACATTCCCTCATCACCCTGGTACGTTCTGTTCACCTTGAGTTCACACCATATCAATCTGTACTTACCCCTCCTTGTACATTCCTTTTCGTACCACTCTGGTACGGGCAGTCCGAAACCATGCCTGTGTAAACTCCGCGTTCCTTTTCCCAACCTTTAACCTGTCTATGATTAATGTCTTATATGCAATAATTAATGTCTTATATGCAACCCTTGCTTTGTACTTATGTTAACCAATCAGCAACAAGCACACACGTGGCAAACGCTGTATAATATCCAATAAAAGGGAGTCTCCGAGGCTTGCTCGAGAGACGCCTCCCGTATGACACCTACCTACTCGTCTGTCGTTCATTTCAACCCAACAGGGTGTCATGACCTTCTAGATCTAAAATATCCCAATTTTTTAATAAATACCAATCTTTCAACCAGAGAAGACATGAGGCTTCGTAATATAGCTTCAAATCCGGTAACCCGTAGCCACCTCTTTCTACAGTATCTATTAATATCTTATGCTTTACTCTTGGTCTTTTACCCTTCCACAAAAATTTAGAAATTTCTTTTTGCCACTTGTTGATACTGCTGGTCTTTCCTGTAATTGGAATCGTTTGGAATAGAAAGAGTAGCTTCGGTAAAACTATCATTTTAATTACCGAAATACGGCCCAGGTATGATAAATTTAACCTTGTCCATGTCTCCAACTGTCTTTTGATATCTTTCCAAAAATTGGTATACTGTATTTTTCGCTCTATAACATGCACCCGACCATAACACGCACGTAGTTTTTAGAGGAGGAAAATCCGTAGGCATGCCACCCATAGGCATTCCCTCCATAACACGCACAGACATTTCCCCTTACTTTTTAGGAGGAAAAAAGTGAGTGTTATGGTGCAAAAAATACGGTAATTATCTTCATATAAGTTAATATTCTTTGGTGTTATCCATAATCCTAAATACTTGATTTTTTTTTTTTTATAGAATTCTTACTGGTTTTTCACAGTTTTTATAAACACAAACATTACACAATAGAAACAAACAAACACATAAACAAACATGTATAATTTCAAATCCTTTTTTCTTAAACCTTACTTCACCGACTTCCCCATACCTCCCCTTTCTGCATCCCAATTTCCAAATTTGTTTCAGCAAATCCTGCCCCTTGATTTTATCAAATTTTACCTTATTCTTTTCCTTTACTTAATCATTTACAGCTGTAATCCCCTTTTTTCAAAAACCTCAACATTCATTAATTTTACAATGTTTCTTGAGATAAATTTTAAATTTCTCCCAGTCTTCATCCGCCGTCTCTTTCCCCTGGTCACGGATTCTGCCGGTCATTTCAGCCAGTCCCATGTAGTCTATCACCTTCATCTGCCATTCTTCCAGAGTGGGTAGATCTTGTGTCTTCCAATACTTTGCGATGAGTATTCTTGCTGCTGTTGTGGCATACATAAAAAAAGTTCTATCTTTCTTTGGCACCACTTGGCCGACAATGCCCAAGAGAAAGGCTTCTGGTTTCTTAGGGAAAGTACATTTAAGTACCTTTTTCATTTCATTATATATCATTTCCCAGAAAGCCTTAATCTTCGGGCACGTCCACCAAAGGTGGAAGAAAGTACCTTCAGATTCTTTACATTTCCAACATTTATTATTGGGCAAATGATAGATCTTTACAAGCTTGACTGGGGTCATGTACCACCTGTAAATCATTTTCATAATATTTTCTCTTAAGGCATTACATGCCGTGAACTTTATACCGGTGGTCCACAACTTTTCCCAGTCAGCAAACATGATCTTATGACCAATGTCTTGTGCCCACTTAATCATAGCTGATTTCACTGTTTCATCTTGCGTATTCCATTTCAGCAACAAGTTATACATTCTTGACAGATTCTTAGTATTGGGTTCTAACAGTTCTGTTTCTAATTTTGTTTTCTCCACCTGAAAGCCAATTTTCCTGTCATGTTTGTAAACCTCCATTATTTGGTAATAATGGAGCCAGTCTCGTACTTTAAACTTCAACTTCTCATAACTCTGTAATTTCAGTTTATCCCCCTCTTGTTCCAAAATTTCCCAATATTTTGGCCATTTGGCCTCCATATTGATCTTTTTCAGTGCCTTCGCCTCCATCGGCGACAGCCACCTTGGGGTTTTGTTTTCCAACAGGTCTTTATATCTAATCCAGACATTATATAATGCTTTCTGAACAATATGATTTTTAAAAGCTTTATGCGCTTTGACCTTGTTGTACCATAAATATGCATGCCATCCAAATACATTGTTAAAACCTTCCAAATCCAAAATATCTGTATTCTCGAGGAGCAACCAATCTTTCATCCAGCAAAGAGCTGCTGATTCATAGTAAAGTTTAAAGTCCGGCAGGGCAAATCCCCCTCTTTCCTTTGCATCCGTTAAAATTTTAAATTTTATTCTGGTTTTTTTGCCCTGCCAGACAAATTTCGAAATGTCTTTCTGCCACCTCTTGAAACAGTCCGTCTTGTCAACAATTTGCAATGCTTGAAATAAAAATAACATTCTAGGCAATACATTCATCTTAATAACAGCAATTCTGCCTAACAAGGAAAGCTTTAAGTTTGACTATATTTCTAGATCTTTTTTAACTTCTGTCCAACATTTCTCATAATTATCTTTAAATAAATTCACATTCTTGGATGTCATATTAATCCCCAAGTATTTCACCTTCTTAACCACGGTCAACCCTGTTTCATTTTGGAACCTCTCCCTTTCGATAGCTGTTAAGTTTTTCTCCAATACCTTAGTTTTTTTTATTCAACTTGAATCCTGCAACTTGACCAAATTCTTGAATTAATTCTAAAACCCTTTTTGCACTAGTGTCTGGCTCTTGTAACGTAAGTACCAAATCATCTGCAAAAGCCCTCAGTTTGTACTGTTTAGCTCTGACCTGTACCCCTTTAACCAGCTGGTCCCTTCTAATCATATTTAGCAAAACCTCCAGGACTGATATGAAAAGTAATGGGGAAATTGGGCACCCCTGTCGTGTTCCTTTTTCTATTTTAAATTCTTCCGTTATCACATTATTTACAATTAATTTAGCCTTTTGTTCTGAATATATTGCACCCATACCATTCTCAAATCCTTGTCCTACCCCCATCCCATGTAGATTCTTCTTCATAAAACTCCAAGAAATATTGTCAAAGGCTTTCTCCGCATCCACGAATATCAGTACTGCTTTAGTATTTATGTTCACTTCTAGTAGTTCCAAAATGTCTATTATATTCCTCACATTATCTGACAAATGCCTTCCTGGGAGAAAGCCTGCTTGGTCCTTATGAATCTCTTCCATCAGTACTTTTTTCAATCTTTTTGCCAAAATGTCTGCAAAAATTTCATAATCCACATTAAGTAATGATATAGGGTGGTAGTTCTTAAGCTGAGTCTTTTCAGTCTCTGTTTTCGGTATGAGTGTAATATAAGCTTCTTTCCACGATTCTGGTGCCTTTTTCCCCTCCAAAATTTCATTACAGACTTCCTTCAGAGGTTGTAACAGCCACTCCTTCAAAGCTTTGTAATATCTGGAAGTCAACCCATCTGGTCCTGGAGATTTGCCCAGTTGCATGTTTTGAATGGCATCTTCTATCTCTTGTTCAGTTATTTTCTGATTTAGATCTATTTTCCTTTGATGAGAGATTTTTTGTAATCCATATTTCTTGAGAAACTCATCTATATCCCCTTCATTCTGCGGCCCTTGTGAGTATAATTTTTTGAAATAACTCTGGAAGCAGTTTCTAATCTCATTTGGCTTATAAATGTTCTTTCCTTCAACCTCTAGGCTTGTAACCGTGTTTAATTTTTGTCTTTTCTTCAATTGCCAAGCCAGAAGTTTACCACATTTGTCTGCAGATTCAAATGTCCTTTGTCTCATTTGTTTAATCTTCCATTCTATTTCTTGATTCATCAATTCCATATATTGTGTCTGGTATAACTTAATTTCTCTCAAAATCTCTTGGGACTTTGGTTTAGATCTTAATTTCTTTTCTCCTTCTTTTATCTTTTCCAAAATCTTGTCCTTTTTCTCATTTTGACTTCTCTTCTTTACTGTATTTTGTTGTATCAAAAATCCTCACATAACAGCCTTACTTGCGTCCCAGATTACTCTTTTTTCAACCTCTGTTTTTAAATTTATTTCAAAATAGTCTCTCAAAGTTTTTTGGGCCTTTTTGTAAACTTCTTCATCTCTAAATAAGGTGTCATTCATCCTCCATCTGAAGGAGCCAGCTGTTGTTAACTTCATCTCCATCTTTACAGCATTATGGTCGGAGCAGGTTTTTGGGCAGATTTCCACTTTCTTTATCTTTGGGGCCATCCCACTAGTAACCCATATTTGGTCGATTCTGGTCCATGTCTTCATAGCTTCAGAAAGGAAAGTTCCCTCTCTCTCGAGAGGGTTCTTTGTTCTCCAAATGTCAATCAAGTCCATATTTTCAGTCATTTCAAAGAAAGTCTTTGGTAGTCTCCCATCTTTAGAGATTACCTGTCTTTGTGCTTTATCCATATTTGTAGATACTACTCCGTTCATGTCCCCCATCAGAATTAAATTGTAATCCAAATGTTCCAGTAGGATCTCATGCAGCTTCTTAAAAAATTCAGATTTCCCCTCATTTGGTGCATAAATTCCCACGATCAGAAATTTTTCTCCTTGAGCTTGAATTTTGATTGCCAGAAATCTTCCTTGTTCATCCTTAAACATCAATTTTGGTAGCAATTTTTCCTTTGCATAAATCACAACTCCTCTTTTCTTAACTTTGTCAGAGGAAATAAATTCTTGTCCCAACCTTTTGTTAATAAGTAATTTTCTATGTAACATTGTCACATGCATTTCTTGTAAACAAATCAAGTCCAAATGTTCTTTTTTCAATATATGAAACACATTTCTCCTCTTTCGGGGAAGGTTGAGACCATTGCAGTTCCAGCTTAGAAGTTGCAGAGCCACCTTACAGTTATTTACTTGTCCCTCCTGCCGCTCCGAGTAGTTGTTCGTCAGTAATCGGTAGTTTCAGTCCGAATGATAGAGGACTTCCGGTCAGCGCCAGCGATTAATGGCGGATTCCCCTCCGAGCTCCGGAGGGAGTCTGCTCCGCGAGTTCAGGTCTGACCGCTACGGCGAAGCGGAGACCCTTAAAAGTCACAGGCGCGGAAGCCTGTGAACAAGGAGACTCGGCGGGCACCTTTGCCCCCCCTCGAAATCGCGAAGGAGCCTTTTTAAAGGCTGAAACAGCAGCTGAGAGTCGTCATTCAAGCCCGTGGAGCGAAGCCGCATCGCCATTGTCGGAGAGCGCTGATTCCTTCCTGCAATTCGGACTGAAAACAACTACCCGTGAGTAGGATACAAATAACAAATTGAAATTGGAACAAATAAATTGGACAATTTGGCCGGAAACGGGAAAGGCAAAAAATAAGAAAGTCTGCCTTTCCGGACTGCAGAGAGATCAAAGCAAAGAGAGTGCAAAGCGTAACCTAAGAGGATTACTTTGAAAATTAGCAAACCTGACATTGAATTTGAAATCCCCCTCATGCATGCAGGAGCAGAGGGGGAGGAAGATTTATTTGATATACCTGCATGAAAAAGGAACTTTTTTGGAAATACAATTTGCTGTCTTAAAACCCTGGGAACGGACTGCCTTGACAGGGAAGCCAATCAGAGGACTGTCACTTTGTTTAAACTGAAACTTAACTCAACTTAACTTAACTTTGTGAAAGTTACAGAGTTACTGGATTATAAGACTTGGGGGGAATTGTTACAACAGGAAAGTTGGAATTACTTTAAAGAGACATTTTGTTGCAAGAACTCTGGAGAGTTCCCCCTCTAGAGGATTTGGTTGAAATAGCTACAAATGAGACTGTAGAAATTAAGCCATTGGAAATTTCCACTGGAAAACAACTTACAAGTGTGGGAACGACCTTGGCTGGTGTGAGAGTGTTATGGCATATGGAACTAGATTGGGTAAACAACAGAGGACTGACGCCTCACACCGAAGAAGGGCCTCGGTTTCTGGTACAGTAACAGCTGTAGCTGAACAGACAAAACCAAAAGCTATGTCTACTGATGCTGTAACACAAGCTCTTTGTAAGATAAATGAATCTTTGGAACGTTTGACAAAACAAGGTGAGGAATCCAGTAAACAATTGGCGGAATCTAGGAAACAATTGACTGAAGTTGCAGCAAAGCTTGATTTGAATACGAAAAGTATAAATGACCTAGGTGAGAAGGTGAATTCTAACGCACAGTCTATTGGGAAGTTGTTAGAAGAATCGGCTACAACTCGAAAGATTGCTGAAGAAGCTAAAGAGATTGCTGTTACAACTCAGGAAAAGAAACCACCAGTTCATAAGAAATTGGAAGAACATGAGCTTGCTTTGTCTATGCTCGAAATGCAAAGGAAAGAGAGGAATTTGAGAATAAGAGCAGTGCCTGAAAGTGAGAAAGATAGCTTGGCGGACTTTCTTACAAAAGAATTTTTGGACTTTTGGCAACAGGAGCTGGGGAAAGAAGAATTTAAAATAGAGGCTGCTTTCAGATTAGGTAGAAGACAGAACAAGAAGAAACCAAGGGATTGTCTGATAACTTTAAGATCAAAAGAAGAGATAAAATATTGAACCTGCATTATCAAAGGACGTTGGAAATTGAAAATTTAGACGTCAGAGCCCACTACAGAGATCTGGTTGACCTACTGAAAAAGAACAGAATACTTTTCAGGTGGGAATTTCCTGAAGGCCTATCTTTCAAGTATAAGGAAAGGAAAATAAAAATCAAATCTGTGAATGACAAGGAGCTATTTCTACGAGATAACGAAGAAGACCTTCTTAAAGAAGTGGTTGGAGTGGAACCTAGACCATCAGCAGAAGTGATACCTGACATTGCCAACCTAAATACTTGATTTTGGGGTAGATTTTAATGTGTATTATTTGTTCTAATTCTGCTTTTTCATCTGGCGACATATTTTTAACTAATAGTTTCATCTTGTTTAAATTCATTTTGAACCCCGCAACTTTACCGTAGCCATATATTATTTCCAACGCCTTTCTTAAACTCTGTTTTGGTTGCTCCGTAGTTATATTTAAATTGTCAGCAAATGCCCTCATTTTGTAACTTCTATTTCCCAGCATAATACCTTTTATTTCTTTTTCCTCCCTAATTTGTTTACATAAAACTTCCAATGTTAATATGAAAATTAAGGGGGATAGTGGGCGACATTGTCTGACCCCTTTACTGATTTCACACTCCTGTGATAAATTTCCATTGATTATGATTTTAGCTTTTTATTTGATTATATTGCTTCAATCACTTTTATATACTGTATACCAAAATCCATATGGTGTAATAAACCTTTCATAAATTTCCAGGATACCCTGTCAAAAGCTTTTTCTGCATCTATAGCCATTAAGACTGCCTTCTTTTCTATTCTTAAGTCTAAATACGCTAATAAGTTTATAATGTTTCTAGTGTTGCTATAAGTGTGCCTCCTGGGCAAAAAGCCAGCTTGGTCATTGTGTATCATCATCTGGAAGCCTTTTTTTGATCTTTCGGCTAAAATATTTGCATAGAATTTATAATCGTTATTTAGAAGTGCGATAGGCCTATAGTTGTTAATAAGTAGATTGTCCGTTCCCTGTTTTGGTATTAATGCAATAAGGCTGTCTTTCCAAGAATCCGGCATGGTTCCGTCTTTTAAGCAATATATTGCCGGTAGGCCGTCTGGCCCTGGTGGCTTTCCTATCTTTGCTTCCTTAATTGCTCTTTGCATTTCGTACGATGTAATAGGGGCATTCAACAGTTCTTTTTGTTTTTTATTAAGTTTCGGAAGACAGTTCTGTTCTAAATGTTCTTTAACTTCTTCTGTTGTTTCATTTCCTTCCTTATAGATTATTCTAAAGAATTCGAGAAATCGTATCTCTATTTCTTTAGGGTTGTTTATTATTTTGCCTTTGCACTTAACTCTATTTATAAGCCTTTCTGCCTCTCTCTTCTTTAATTGCCGTGCTAATAACCAGGCTCAGGTTCTGTTTCAGGCTGTGTCTCTGTTTCAGGCTCTGGCGCTGTATCAAACACTGTTGCAGACTCAAGCTGTGGCACTATGGCTGTAGCTGTGGCTCTGGTTCTGTTTCAGGCTCTGGCACTGTGTCAAGCACTGTTTCAGGCTCAGGCTTCTGCTCTTTATTAGGCTTTGTCTCAGTCTTTGGCTCTAGCACTTATTCTAGCTCTATTTCAGGCTCAGCCTGTGTCTCAGCCTTTGTCTCTGTTTCACGCTGTTTCTCTGTTTCAGGCTCCGACGCTGTTTCAAGCCCTGTATCTGCCTCTGCCTCTGTTTCAGGCTCTGGCACTCTATCAAGCACTGTTTCTGGCTCTGGCTCTCTTTCAGGCTCTGGTTCTGAATTAGGGTTTTGTTCTGGCTCTGGCTGTGTCTCTGGATCTGGCTGTGTCTCTGCTTCAGGCTCCTATGCTGTATCAAGCACTGTATCAGGCTCTGCCTCTCCCTCTGCCCCTGGCTACCTTTAAGCATCAGGCTCAGTTTCAGACAGTGTCTCTGTTTCAGGATCCAGCACTCTATCAAGCACTATTTCAGACTCAGGCTGTGGATCTCGGCTGTGGCTCTAGGCTCCGTCTGTGGCTCTGTCTGTGGCTCTAGCTCTCTTTCAGGGTCTGGTTCTGAATGAAGATCTGGTTCTGACTCTGATTCAGGGTCTCATGATGGCTCTTCCTCTGCCTCTGACCCAGCTATGTTTCAGGGTCTGGCTCTCTTTCAGGCTCTGGTTCTGAATTAGGGTTTTGTTCTGGCTCTGGCTGTGTCTCTGGCTCTGGCTCCAGCTGCAGCTCCAGCTCCGTTACTGTATCAAGTACTGTTGCAGACTCAGGCTGTGGCTCTAGGCTGTGGCTGCAGCTATGTTTTGCGCTCCGGCTCTGTATCAAGCCCTATTTCTGGCTCTGGCTCTGGCTCTGGCTCTGGCTCTGGCTCTGGCTCTGGCTCTGGCTCTGGCTCTGGCTCTGGCTCTGGCTCTCATTCATGTTCTCCCTCTGGCTCTCATTCATGTTCTCCCTCTGGCTCTGGCTCTGGCACTCTATCAAGGACTGTTTTAGACTCAGGCTGTGGCTGTTGCTCTGGTTCGGGCTGTGGCTCTTTTTCAGGCTCTGGTTCTGAATGAGGACTTGGTTATGGCACTGATTCAGGGTCTCGCTCTGTCTCTGGCTGTGTCTCTGTTGCACCTCAAATGGTGGTTTGTTGTTGTTGTTATTTTCTTTCTGGGGTGGGACAAATCTTTAGTTGGGGCAGGGATTATTTTAAGTTTAGCATAAGAGATTACGAAGCTCCAGCTCCAGCTCCAGCTCCGGCACTGTATCAAGTACTGTTGCAGACTCAGGCTGTGGCTCTAGGCTGTGGCTGCAGCTATGTTTTGCGCTCCGGCCCTGTATCAAGCCCTATTTCTGGCTCTGGCTTTCTTTCAGCTCTGGCTCTGGCTCTGATTAATTGTCTCACTCTGACTCTCATTCAGGGTCTCGCTCTGGCTCTGGCACTCTATCAAGGACTGTTTCAGACTCAGGCTGTGGCTGTGGCTCTGCCTCTGCCTCTGTTTCAGGCTCAGGCTCTGTTTGAGGCTGTGTCTCTGTTTCAGGCTCCGGCACTGTAGCAAGTACTGTTGCAGACTCAGGCTGTGGCTCGGGGCTGTGGCTGTTGCTCTGGTTTGGCCTGTGGCTCTTTTTCAGGCTCTGGTTCTGAATGAGGGCTTGGTTATGGCACTGATTCAGGGTCTCGCTCTGGCTCTGGCTGTGTCTCTGTTGCACCTCAAATGGTGGTTTGTTGTTGTTGTTGTTGTTGTTGTTATTTTCTTTCTGGGGTGGGACAAATCTTTAGTTGGGGCGGGGATTATTTTAAGTTTAGCATAATTGTTTCTTGCTTTGTTTTTCTTTTACTCTTTTAGGTTATTGTATAGTTTGTATTTTGCTTTTTAAGGGGAAAGGGTCAGGGCTGCCTGGGAGGGGGCCTCAGCCAACAGAATGGCTGGGGCAGGTTCCCTACGGGGGGATGTATTGGAACACCCAGTCTCTGTTATTGCAGGTGGGAGGAGCAGTTGCGCTAAGACCAGACCACGTCTTTACCGAAGATCTGGTCTGACTCTGATTCTGATTCTCTGATTCTGGCTTGTTGGGTGTAGTGAAGGGTTAACCTCCTGTGTCTCAAGCCTGAGAGGAGGCGCTTACAAGGGAAGTAAGCCAGGACGTGACGAAAGCAGCTTGGAGTGCTGTGAGCTGAGTGGGAACCGAAAGCAGTTCAGCCGCTGCACTGAGAGAGAAGGATGCAGAGAAAATGCAGCTTGAATCTGATGGTCTTTGTGAATTGTAAACACACTATATTTGAGCAAATAAGGGGATAGTAGGACAGAAGAAACGTGTGGGACTTGTTTACTGCTCTCTCGACACACCCCGCTGTGTACTTCTGCTAATTGCTTTACAATCTGCAGAGGCTCCCAGGGGAAGCGTGGCTGGGTACCGAACAATAAAGCAATAAATCTACCGAACATGGCTCTCTATCAAGGGCTCCAGCTCCGGCACTGTATCAAGTACTGTTGCAGACTCAGGCTGTGGCTCTAGGCTGTGGCTGCAGCTATGTTTTGTGCTCCGGCCCTGTATCAAGCCCTATTTCTGGCTCTGGCTCTGGCTTTCTTTCAGCTCTGGCTCTGAATTAGGCTCTGGCTCTGGCTCTGATTCATGGTCTCACTCTGGCTCTGATTCATGGTCTCACTCTGGCTCTGGCACTCGATCAAGGACTGTTTCAGACTCAGGCTGTGGCTGTGGCTCTGCCTCTGTTTCAGGCTCAGGCTCTGTTTGAGGCTGTGTCTCTTCAGGCTCCGGCACTGTATCAAGTACTGTTGCAGACTCAGGCTGTGGCTCTAGGCCAGTGTTTCCCAACCTTTTTTGGGCAAAGGCACACTTGTTTCATGAAAAAAATCTCGAGGCACACCACCATTACAGCCCCATGACGTCAGCGCGCAGCGTCACGCCGGGAGGGACGCACGAAAGTGTAAGATTCATTTTTTTCCCCTCCCCCTTGCCTTCCTTCTGTGCCAACCGCCAAAAAGCCAAGAATCGCGGGACCGCCGGCGGAGGGGGGGAGGGCGAGCGGAGGCAGCGGCGAGCCCCGTTCCTCCCCATCCGCCCCATTCCGTGCAAGGAGCGTGAACAGGTGTGAGAAGGGGGTCAAACCTGCAGGTCGGCGCCGGGGAACTTCCAAGCTTTGGGGGTGGGGGGGAGGAGGCAGCAAAGCGAGGCAGGAAGGAGAGCGCGGCTTGGCGAAGTACTCGGCGGCGAAGGCCAGCAGGTCCGGCGGCCGGTGCCGCAGCACCTCCATCGTGTAGCCCTGCAGCAGCTCAGTCAGACTCGGCGGGATCTCGATGCTCATCTTGTAGCCGAGGCGCGCGGGAGACTCAACGGACGGGCCCGGGAGAGAGAGAGAGAGACACGACGAAGAGAGAGCGGGAGTCCCTGCTCGCCGTCGCCGCCGCTACAACTACTGTGGCGGTTGGTCGTGGTCGCCGCCGCCCACCTCTATCTATCTCTCCCCCTCAGCTTTCTACACGGGCCTGGAGCCGGAGGTGGGGGGTGGCCGCCGCCGCTTTCTCCGCCTCCACGTCCTGCCTCCTCCTCCTCGAGCCCTCCGTCAGCCCTGAGGGAACCGCCGCGCTCGCGCCGCCACTCTCTGACACGCGAGAAAGAGAAAGGAACGGAGCGGCGGGGTGGTCGGGGGAAGGAGGGGCCGGAACGGAAGCACGAGGCGAGCTGCACATGCCCAGCAGGAAGCGGCGGAGAGCGCCACAGAGAGAGAGAAGCAAGGGAGGGCGGGGAGTGGGCGGGAACACGCTTCATGCGTCACAATAACGGACAAGGGGCGCTCGAGGGATAGATTAGGACCTAATTTGACTTTTACAAAAAAAAAAAATCTTTTTAATTTTTCCCACGGCACACCAGGCAACATCTCGCGGCACACTAGTGTGCCGCGGAACAGTGGTTGGGAAACACTGCTCTAGGCTGTGGCTGTGGCTGTTGCTCTGGTTCGTGCTGTGGCTCTTTTTCAGGCTCTGGTTCTGAATGAGGACTTGGTTACGGCACTGATTCAGGGTCTCGCTCTCTCTCTGGCTGTGTCTCTGTTGCACCTCAAACGGTGGTTTGTTGTTGTTGTTGTTGTTGTTGTTGTTTTCTTTCTGGGGTGGGAGAAATGTTTAGTTGGGGCGGGGATTATTTTAAGTTTAGCATAATTGTTTCTTGCTTTGTTTTTCTTTTACTATTTTTTTAGGTTATTGTATAGTTTGTATTTTGCTTTTTAAGGGGAAAGGGTCAGGGCTGCCTGGGAGGGGGCCTCAGCCAACAGAATGGCTGGGGCAGATTCCCTACGGGGGGATGTATTGGAACACCCAATCTCTGTTATCGCGGGTGGGAGGAGCAGTTGCGCTAAGACCAGACCACCTCTTTTTGGGAAAATTAATCCTGCGTCCAGTCAGGCTTCCGCTGCGCAACTCTGTTTGGGAGCTGACCTGGCAGGAAGAGCAGAGTAGCAGCGGTCCTGCGTCCATGTGAGATAAGGGATAAATCACGTCAGGAGACAGTTCGGTTCTTATCTCTAGAAGCGTTTATTTACAAGCAGTAAATCCATCAGAAACTTCCGACATTCTCTGTGCTCCAAAAGCACACACGCAGCCTCTGAGCTGAGCTGCGTCTTACGCAGAAGCGAAAGCAAGTCTGAACAGTGACACAGACTGTGACGCACTTCTCTGCGACAAGCTCCTCCCAGATGCAGGACACCACGGAGTTTTAACCCTGTCAGTTCCAAACTCCACATTCTTTACCGAAGATCTGGTTCTGACTCTGATTCTGATTCTCTGATTCTGGCTCTCTATCAAGGGCTGTTTCAGACTCAGGCTGTGGTTGTGGCTGTTGCTCTGGTTCTGGCTCTTTCTCAGGCTCTGGTTCTGAATGAGGGCTTGGTTCTGGCACTGATCCAGGGTCTCGCTCTGGCTCTGGCTCTGGCACTCTATCAAGGACTCTTTCAGACTTAGTTATGCGACCCCCGAGCATATTTATGGTCTGGACAAAATACAAAGACTTACTTGAAAGCAAGACCCCGAGGTGGTTATCACCAATGGAGGCCAAGGCCTGGAAAAAACCCAATATGGAGGCCGGTTGGCCGAAATATTGGGAAATAATAGAAAATATTGGAGATAATTGGAGGTTGCAGAGCTATGAAAAATTAAAGGATAAGGTGCAAGATTGGTTTCATTATGCCCAAATTAATGAGGTTTTTAAGTTGGATAAAAAAACAGGATTCCAGGTGGAAAAATCGAAACTTGAGACAGAGCTGTTAGAACCAAAGACCAAGGTATTATCGAGAATGTATAACTTGCTGCTTAAATGGAACACCCAGGATGAGACAGTTAAATCAGCCATGATAAAGTGGGCTCAAGACATTGGGCACAACATTATGTTTGAAGACTGGGAAAGGTTATGGACCACCGGTATGAAATTTACGGCATGCAATGCCCTGAAAGAAAACATTATGAAAATGATATACAGGTGGTACATGACCCCAGTCAAGCTTGCTAAGATATACCATTTGTCTGATAATAAATGTTGGAAGTGTAAGGAGGCTGAAGGGACATTCTTTCATCTCTGGTGGACTTGTCCAAAAGTGAAGGCCTTCTGGGAAATGATCTACAATGAGTTAAAAAAGGTGTTTAAGTACACCTTTCCTAAGAAACCGGAGGCCTTCCTCTTGGGCATTGTCGGCCAAAAGGTGTTGAAGAAGGACAGAACGTTTTTTATGTACGCAACTACAGCAGCAAGAATTCTTATTGCCAAACACTGGAAGACTCAAGATTTGCCCACACTGGAAGAGTGGCAAACGCAATTGATGGACTACATGGAGTTGGCCGAGATGACCGCCAGGATCCGAGATTTGGGAGAAGAAGTAATGGAGGAGGACTGGAAAAAATTTAAGGACTATTTGCAAAAATTTTATAAGTTATATGAACTATAGGATTTCGCATGATTTGGAAGGGTAGTTCCAGCAATGAGAGTGGAATATATATGAAATTAGATAATATTAATGAAAGAACCAATGTTTAAATGTTTAAAAAGGATGATATTTCTGTTTATAGAGTAAATGGGTAACAAGTAATTTAAACTTAAAATGCAATTGAAAGTATAAAGGAAACGCATGAAACAAGGTTATAATTTGCTGATAAATTTATTATCAAGATTGCATTGTGCGGGAGATGTGGGGAAGTTCGATGGAAAATTGAAACAAGCTCTTGAAAAACAGACTTAGGCTGAGGCTGTGGCTCTGGCTCTGTTTCCATTCTTACAATGGAATGTACACAAAACAATAATCCTTTCTATATAAATTTTCCAGTACATTCTGAAAACATAATAAATCCTTAATTGTTGTCCACCTCCTTTTAGTTCCTTTATCACTCGAATGCTAGCACAGAGTCAAAACTATTATTGTATTTTTGAACATATCTTGTATAACCATCCCATTTTTCTGCAAATTTTTGCTTTAATATTAACAAAGGAGCTAAGTGGTTGTCCTGAGACAGGGACTTTGCGAAAGGCGCGTTGCACACAGGTTGCGGTGCGACTAAAATGTAAAGGTGTTAATTGCGCTTGGGCTGGTATATTATCATACGGACCAGCACCAAAGAGTTGGTTGGCTGAATGCTGTGGATCAGCTAGGGATACTGCGCAATGCTTAAATTCACTTTCAAAAACTACATACTGAGCTGGGGATAACAGCATGCGCATCAGATCTTTCCAATCTTGAGGTAGCATTGTATAACCAGTTGCTATTCCCTCCAGCATTCCTGTCACATAAGTGGATTTTAGGCCGGAATCAGTAACGGCTTTCCTTAATTCTCTCAGAATAGAATAAGGAAGCGTCTCATACATAATTTGTTGTTGTGCAGTGCCAGGGTTAGTATAAGAAATAGGGAAAGCAGACGGCAGTTCCCTGGCCCACCCCGCCTCCTCCTCCAAGGAAAGAATTCCTTCCTGTCTAGCTTGAAAAAGTGCAGCACGCACAGCTCCTGTAGGAGCAGGCGAAGGAGGGAGGGAAGGGGGGTTGGGGGTATGTGGGTTGAGGTGAAGGGGGGGTTAGAGAAAGTTGCGATGGAGGCAAAAGCTTTGGGTAAGGAGGTAGATTGTCTGTTGCGGCTAAAAGGGCAGGTGGCAGGGCAGTTGGTGGGGAATTGTCTGGTGCGGGTGCCGACGGAGACGCCTGGGGACCTAATCTAGCGACGGCATCCGCACACTTCTGCCAAGTGAGCAGACAATGAATCGGAGCCCTCGGTTCTGCGAAGAGGGTTTTTCTGATTTTTTGCCAAGTCTCCATCCCCAAGGACCCTATTTCTGGGTACCAGGGGCACCAGGGGAGGTTTCTGGACCTCCCATAGGGAGACCCACTCCTTGCCGGAAACTGTCACGCCGTGAGTCCAGAAGACGTGTTTCCGTTAAGGAGCTTTTATGTTGGAAGCGATTCCGAAAGCAGCCACTGTCGGAATCTGCGAGTGACTAGAGGAGCCATGTCTGAGGGGCTCCGTCACAGACAGAGGTTTGTGGACTTGAACAAACTCTGAGGGACTACGATTTTACGCACAAGCAGCTCATCATCCCATCACAGCATTCCGACAGTCTTTGAAAGCAGCTTGTGCAGGAGAAGGCATCATGAGCAACCCAGCCGGAACCGGAGAAGCAGGAGCAGGGGCGAGTCCAAGCCTGGAGGAAAGGTACCAGGTGTTGGAGGTCCAGCTAGCGCTGCAGACGGCGAGGCTTGAGGAGAGGAGGGCTCAGGATGCAGACAAAAAGGGGAAAGCCACCCAGCTCGCCAGAAAGGTACCAGGATTGGTGCAGAAGTTTGGGGGGGAGCCCAAGGACTATCATGCCTTTCGGACAGAGATGCAATATGCCCTCAATCTGCAGTTTGATGAATTCCCTGACGAGGAATCACGAGTGGCTTTCGTGATTGGGCATCTTGAAAAGGGAGCGAGAGACTGGGTTAGACCCCTGATGGCAGCGAATAGTGACGTCCTAAAGGACACGATGAAGTTCTTTCGCGCCATGGATCTGATGTTTTCCAGCGATATTGAGCAGGGAGTGGTGCGCAGACAGTTAATGGCTTGCAAACAGGGGAGCCGATCTGTCCGTGAGTACTGGACTGAGTTCACCATGCTGGTTCACAGATTGGGGTGGGACTTATCGGCGGAACCCATTCAAATGCTATTTGAAGAAGGGCTTTCTTCGGCTGTGAAAGACGAACTTTCCCGGGGCCCCAGGGCGGATTCTATGGACCAGCTGACCAAATCTGCGCTGACCATAGAAGCGCGCCAGGAGGCGAGAGCATTGGAGAGGCGGGAAGGGAAGGGGGAACGTTGGAAGGAGTTCCGCATTCCAGACATTCCAGAGCCAACTTTCCCGCCGGCAGAGCCGATGGAAATCGGAACAGCGCGCGCGCGCGCAGTTTCAAAGCCCAGTGAGGGGGGAAAGAAGGAGGGAAAAGGCGCCCGGAAATGCTATCTCTGCCAACAGCCAGGTCACTTTGCCAGAGTCTGCCCCCAGAGGAAGGAATGGCAAGGGATGGTGGGAGCTGTGGAGGGAAGAGAGGAAGAAATACCGGAGCAAGTAAAAGCCAACGCCTGGCTGCCACCGTCGGGGCACAGCAGCCAGGCCAAAGAGCAGTGAAAGTGCCCACGCCAGAACCTCCTAAACCCGCCCTAGTGATAGAAGTGGCGCTAGAGCTGCCAAACGGACACCCTCTAAAGATAAAGGCGCTGTTGGACTCAGGCAGCTCCTGCAATTTCATGAGCAAAGAGTTTGCAGCTGAACACCAGATACAGACGATCCCTTTAAGCAACCCCCTGCAGGTGACCACGATCGATGGCAGGGAGCTGTTGGGAGGAGAAGTCAGCTTGCAGACCGTCCCAATGATAATGAAGGTGGCAAGGCACACCGAACTGATAGTGTTTAATGTGGCCACCTTGGGAGGAGCTCCCATTATATTGGGGATGAGCTGGCTAGCGTTACATGATCCGCTGGTGGGCTGGTATCAGAGAGTGGTTTCCTTTGGTTCAGCACATTGCTTAGAACACTGCAAAGAGGGAAAGGGTTTGGCAGGGGCCCAAGCCACCCTAGCAGGGACTGAAGTAACGGAGAACGTGAAGGTACCACGACAATACGCAGATCTCCGCAACGTCTTCAGCGAAAGGGAAGCTGACCAACTACCCCCGCATAGACCCTTTGACTGTCAAATCAATTTACTCCCTGGGGCACAGCTCCCAGTAGGCAAGTTGTATGCCATGTCAGACAGGGAGATGTTAGAACTAAGGGAGTTCATTGACAAAAATCTGAAGAGGGGTTTCATCCGAGAGTCCAGAGCGGTGGGAGGCAGCCCAGTGTTTTTTGTGGATTAAAAAAACACGGACAAGCCGAGGCTGGTGTGTGACTTCAGGGCCTTGAACGCAGTGTCAGAACCAGTGGCCTTCCCTATGCCCAGGATTGACGACATTTTGACAAGGGTGCGGAAGGGAAAGATTTTCACAAAGCTGGACCTAAGGGGGGCGTGCAACCTGATACGAATAAGGAAGGGGGATGAATGGAAAACCACCATGTTCACCCCTTTAGGGGCATTTGAATATCTCGTTATGCCCTTCGGCCTACAAGCAGGCTCCGTGTGCTTTCAATCGTTTATGAACCACGTCCTGGGGCCTTTGCTTTACAAGAATTGTGTGGCCTTCTTAGATGACGTGTTGGTGTATTCTGAGAATGAGGAGCAGCATGTGAGAGACGTCAGAGAAGTGTTGAGCAGGCTGCAAGCCAACCAGCTGTGGGTGAAACTGGAGAAGTGTCAGTTTCATACCAAGGAGGTGGAATTCCTGGGGTATCGCCTGTCAGACAAGGGATTGGCCATGGATCCCGGCAAGGTCCAGGCGGTGCTGGAATGGAAAACACCCAAAACAAGGAAGGATGTGCAGAGGTTCCTAGGGTTTGGGAACTTCTATCGTAAGTTCATCCGAAACTTTGCCCACCTGACGGCGCCCATTACGGACTGTCTCAGCAGTAAGAAGAAGTTCGTTTGGACTGAGGAGGCGGAGCGAGCATTTGAGGAACTAAAAAGGGCCTTCGCCTCGGAAGAACAACTCCTGCATGTGGATTTACAAAAACCGATGAGAGTGGAAACTGACGCATCAGACAGAGCGATTGGGGCGGTGCTTCTGCAGCCAGGGAAGGAGGAGTCAGAGTGGAGACCGTGTGCCTTTTTTCGCGAAAGCTGAACAAATCCGAGAGGAACTACACGGTGTATGACCGAGAACTACTTGCCATTCATGAGGCATTCCGGAGATGGAGGCACCTGCTAATTGGCGCACAACATAAGGTGCAAGTGTGCACTGACCACAAGAACCTAGAGTATTGGAGGACGGCACGAGTGCTCAACCAACGGCAAGTGAGATGGGCCCAGGAGTTCTCCAAATTTAACTTTGAGATTTGTTACGTGCCAGGCCCAGAGAACATTAGGGCGGACGCTCTCTCACGCAAACCTGAATATTTGGAGGGGGAGGGAGCACCCGAAGAGAGACATGTCATTCCAGAGGACCGCTGGGTGTGTGGGGCGGCATTGGTGGGACAAAGAGAACTGGTAGAGGGAACGGAGAATTATGAATACGCCCAGGACAAACTCAGGGGTCTCAGGAGGGAGGGAGACAAACCCGGAGGTTTTGAGGAGAGAAACGGGGCGTTGTATTACAAGGGAGTGCTGTATATACCTGAAGGAGAGTTGAGGGGGAAGGTACTCAAGCAGCTGCACGATAGCCCCACAGCGGGGCATTTTGGGCAACACAAAACTATGTGGTTGGTTACCAGGGAATTTTGGTGGCCCAAGGTCAGGGAAGATGTACGGGAGTATGTGAGAGGTTGTGACCAATGCCAGCGAGCCAAAGGGGAGAGGCGGGCGCCGGCGGGGTTATTAGAACCGCTACCCACACCTGAAAGACCATGGGAAGCAGTGTCAATAGATTTCATGACTGATCTGCCAAAGTCCAGAGGGAAAACAGCCATCATGGTTGTGGTAGACCTGTTAACCAAAATGGGCCACTTTATAGCCTGCTCACATGCTGTCACGGCAGAAGAAACAGCGAAATTGTTTGTAGAAAATGTGTTTAGGTTGCATGGCGCCCCCTTGAGGGTGGTTTCAGACCGAGGGAAACAATTTACTTCCAGGTTCTGGAGGAAGCTCATGAGCTTACTGCATGTAGAGGTCAATTTTTCGACTGCCCGGCATCCTGAAACCAACGGGCAGGCGGAAAGAGCCAATGGCATCCTCCAGCAATATCTGAGGTGTTATGTCAATGACAGAGAGAATGATTGGGTGGAGAAGCTGGCGTTGGCGGAATTTGCCTACAACAATGCGGAGAACGTGTCCACAGGGATGAGCCCCTTTTTGGCTAATTACGGGTGCCATCCCAGGGCTTTCCCAGGGGGGGGAGGGGAGAGATGGAGCGTCCCGGCTGCCGAACAGTTCGTAGAAGAAATAGAAACTTTTCATGAGAGGTTCCCACGTAAACCTCAGCCTGTAGCGAGGTTCCGGAGGGAATACTTTGCAACCACAGATGACGAAGAGGAGTTGGAGGGGTTCACAGATTCCGAGGAGGAGGATGATTCAGAGACCCAGAACGGCAACCGATGGAGGGAAATGTTCGAGACGTCTGAAGATGAAGAGGATTCCTTTCGGGGTTTTACCTCCTCACCGCCCAGAGGAGAGGGAATGGGAGGGGGTGACGGGGGCCCTGGAGGGGAGGTGGATGTCAGGGAACTGCCATCGGAGGGACAGGTGGTGGAAGGGCTCACGGAGGTTGGGAGAGACCCAGCAGCGGAAGCAGGAACCAGCAGGGGGAGAGGTGGGTCTCTGAGGGAAAGCGAGCAAGAGGGAGGGCTCAGGGACACGTCCAGCGAGAACAGTGGGGAGGTTTCTGGACCTCCCATAGGGAGACCCACTCCTCGCCGGAAACTGTCACGCCGTGAGTCCAGAAGACGTGTTTCCGTTAAGGAGCTTTTATGTTGGAAGCGATTCCGAAAGCAGCCACTGTCGGAATCTGCGAGTGACTAGAGGAGCCATGTCTGAGGGGCTCCGTCACAGACAGAGGTTTGTGGACTTGAACAAACTCTGAGGGACTACGATTTTACGCACAAGCAGCTCATCATCCCATCACAGCATGTAAATTTGAAATTTACAGCCAGCTATAATATAAGAGAGAACATGATGAAAACGGCTCATAGGTGGTACCTCACTCCTTCCAGATGATCAAGAATGTATAAAAAATTAGCGAATGCTTGTTGGAGATGTGGAGCAAATAACGGTGACATGAGCCACATGTGGTGGACGTGTGAAAAGATTAAGATTTTTGTTTGGGGGGGGGGAATATACCATGAATGAAAAAAGATGATGGGGATAACTTTTACGAAAAAACCGGAGGCATTTCTGTGAAGTATTTTAGATAAAGAGATCCCAAAAAAATCTAAGAGAGGTTTTCTTGTATGCAACCGCAGCAGCTCGTATACTTGTGGCCAAGGGATGGAAAGATCACGAGGCTCCAAAAATAACAGATTGGCAAATCAAATTACAGGAATTGGTGGAGACGGCTCAATTGACTAGCAAACTCAGAGGAATCTCAAAGCAAAAATTTGCAGAAAAATGGGATGGTTATACAAGATATGTTCAAAAATACAATAATAGTTTTGACTCCGTGCTAGCATTCAAGTGATAAAGGAACTAAAAGGAGGTGGACAACAATTAAGAATTTATTATGTTTTCAGAATGTATTGGAAAATTTATATAGAAAGGATTATTGTTTTGTGTACATTCCATTGTAAGAATGGAAACAGAGCCAGAGCCAGAGCCAGAGCCTAAGTCTGAAACAGTCCTTGATAGAGTGCCAGAGCCAGAGCGAGACCCTGGATCAGTGCCAGAACCAAGCCCTCATTCAGAACCAGAGCCTGAAAGAGAGCCAGACCCTGAAACATAGCTGGGTCAGAGGCACAGGAAGAGCCATCATGAGACCCTGAATCAGAGTCAGAACCAGATCTTCATTCAGAACCAGACCCTGAAAGAGAGCCAGAGCCACAGACAGAGCCACAGACGGAGCCTAGAGCCACAGCCGAGAACCACAGCCTGCCGAGATCCACAGCCTGAGTCTGAAATAGTGCTTGATAGAGTGCTGGATCCTGAAACAGAGACACTGTCTGAAACTGAGCCTGATGCTTAAAGGTAGCCAGGGGCAGAGGGAGAGGCAGAGCCTGATACAGTGTTTGATACAGCATAGGAGCCTGAAGCAGAGACACAGCCAGATCCAGAGACACAGCCAGAGCCAGAACAAAACCCTAATTCAGAACCAGAGCCTGAAAGAGCCAGAGCCAGAAACAACTATTAGTTAAAAATATGTCGCCAGATGAAAAAGCGTAATTAGAACAAATAATACACATTAAAATCTACCCCAAAATCAAGTATTTAGGATTATGGATAACACCAAAGAATATTAACTTATATGAAGATTGTTAGGATATTTCCGTTCCACCTTAAAAGGTAGCAGGATGTTTGTGTCACAGCCTGCGTATTTCCTGTTTTCACAGGATGTTTCTGTTGTGTCTTTTGCTTTCGTTTTCTCACTCTCTGTGTCTGGAGACACTGACGCAGGCAGTCATGTCTTTCTTTGTTCTGATCAACGCTGAATAAAACTTGTAAATAATGCTCTCCTGAGTGCGACTTTTGCTGTGCATTATCTGCTGATAGAGTGTGCATGAGCTCTAGAATGTGGCAAGATATTTTCTAGAAACTCATGTCGCTAATTGCTGATACTGCGTGCTTACGGGAGATCGATGGATCGTCCGGCAGACGGCTTGGGGCCATGATAGACTTTGTCTCCCTGGCAGTATCCCAATTGTTGGAAAGATATCAAAAGACAGTTGGAGACATGGACAAGGTTAAATTTATCATTCCTGGGCCGTATTTCGGTAATTAAAATGATAGTTTTACGGAAGCTACTCTTTCTATTCCAAACGATTCCAATTACAGGAAAGACCAGCAGTATCAACAAGAGGCCAAAAGAAATTTCTATTTTTTTGTGAAAGGGTAAAAGACCAAGAGTAAAGCATAAGATATAAATAGATACTGTAGAAAGAGGTGGCTACGGGTTACCAGATTTGAAGCTATATTACGAACCCTCATGTCTTCTCTGGTTGAAAGATTGGTATTTATTAAAAAATTGGGATATTTTAGATCTAAAAGGCCATGACACCCTGTTGGGTTGAAATGAACGACAGACGAGTAGGTAGGTGTCATACGGGATACATCTCCCCTAATGTTTACTGCTGGTGTTGCAGTTTCACAAAGTAGGCAGCAATGATTTTATTGGTTGGCTGAGGGGGAGAGAGAAGCCGAGACAAAAGACTTATGAGTCCAGGAATGCATTGGAGGAAGCAACATAGCAAAATCAATATACATGTTATAATAATGGCATATTGAAAGAGATTACGAAGCCAATTCAGGTTTGGCAACCAGCCAGTGAGCCACTGGGTGAATGAGTCCCACAGGCCAGAAAGTCCAACGTCCTGTTTAATGTGGTGTGTAAGATTTTGCAAATGAGAGATTTGCTTTTGGATGGCTTTGGAATTATCAGTAATATTAAAACAACACATGTCGTCCACTTGTTCACGGCCGTAATGATGAAGCATCAATCGATAATCGATAGCAGTGCGGTTCTGCAGAAGACCATGCTGGAGTTCACTCTGCTCTTTATTTAGAAGATGAAGCGCTTGAGAAGTAAAATTCAGGGCTTTTGCTGCAGAACAAGCTAAAGAGTTAATGTTCCTACTATTGCGTACAGCCAATCCAGGGACTCCTAGGAGAGAAACAGCTAAAGAGATATATTCAGACCTACTGGGAAAAGAAATTGAATCGTCACAATCGTTAGTCAAAGCAATAGAGCGGCGATATCGAGAGCGGGTCAAATGATGCTTTTTGGGTAATACGATGGACAAACGGCTTAAGCAGCAGGGTGTGCCATGGCTGATGTTTGCTGGAATGTAATTAAATGCATAGCCAGGAAACGTCCAGAACCAGCCAGCAGGTAGTTCTTTGTATTTATATACATAAGAAATATTTACATAATTAGAGCAGTGGAAATTATCCTTGCCCATTTTCACACAGTTGGATTTTGTGCAATTGACCATACGGGCACAGGTGACATTAAAAGAAGCCACGTATGGGGTCAACAAATCAATGGCCAAAGGTGGGCGTTGGCGCACTTGGTTACCCTAGTTGTGGTACCCAGAATAACCAAGGGTGTGGAGAGAATCATTTTTGGGTAGGGATGAGAAAAACCAGGTATCATTTTGTATGTCAAAAGGGTCATGGCAAACAGGGATAAGGCAGGAGCCAAGGATTTCACCTATTGATACCTGTTGGGTTAGGCAAAAGGAAGAAAGATTGAGGGTCTTTGCAAAAGATTCCCACACATTTGTTGGTGTGGAGTTACCGCTATTAAGAGCGGAAGCAGAAAGGCAAAAACAAAACGCTGAAAATGAGCACTAAAGCAAGTAGCTTTTCCCCCGTTATGGGCCATTGTTCTACCCATACCGGGGTGGTTGATTTCCAGTGGAGGGGGAGTGCAAGCTTAGTCATTTAATTGAATGGTAGCTTGTAATTGTTGTAGTAAGTCTCTGCCCCACAGATTGAGATGGATTTTTAACACACAAGGCTGGATATATGCAATGGTTTCAGAGCTATCAGGCAGAGAAACAGGCAGCCACTGTACGCTTTTGGAAGAGGTTTGAGGTCCACCTACACCCCAAACTGCAGAGGCAGACTCAAGGGGCCACGTGGGGTCCCAGCAACTACTGGAAATTACAGAAATGTCCGCCCCTGTGTCAATCAAGCCTTCCAGAACCTTGCCATTTATCTTGTACTTACGAAGAAGTTTCTGATGACCAATCCGCTGGACTACATCTAACAGCCGCGGAGAAAAAGGAGAGAGCTTGTGCAAATTACTATCAATAATAGAAACAGTAGGGTGAGAAGGGAGCACCACCAAATGCGCCCAGGACTCACCCTTCTTTAACTGCATGGGCATGTGGCTCCAAAGTTGAACCATTATTGTGCCCACATAGTCAGGATCCAGAACTCCTGGAATAACCAGGATTCCTTCTTTTGCCGCAGAAAATTTGGGTAAAATTAAACCTGCAACTTTAGGAGGTAGTGGGCCTGCCAATTGGGTGGGCATAAGCACAATTTCACCAGGTAAAGCAGTGTCTTTGGTTTCTTGATTAATTAAGTCGATGGTAAAATCAGAGCGTGTATCCTTTGAGATGGTTTTAATAGTGGAGACTAACGGCGGAGGGCTCCCTATTTGTCCTGGCCCGGGAGTGGGGCCCCTAAGGAGTTTCCCGAACTCCTGCACTGATTTGCCCAATGATAGCTGTCAGGGGTTCAGGGACAGAGGCAGAGGGGAGGTAGGATACGGAGAGCGATGGGGAAGAATCCCAGGACAGCGAGGAAGAGGATGACAATGACTCGAGGGATTCCATGAGCCTTTCCAGCGAATCAGAGGATTCCCAGAAGGGGGCGCCTGTGGTCAAGGCAAGGGGAGCCCCAGGGGGGTCGCGTCAGGAGCAGGGGGCCAGCAAGGGATCCCCAAGTGGCAGCTGGGAGTCAGGACCAGCTTCCCCGCCAGAGCGCAGCGAAGGGGGTGGAGGTTCCAGTGTGTCAGGGGAAGCAGCTCCGGCAGCAGAGAAAGAGGGGAGGTCGGAGCAAGCCGTCCTCCCGGAAGGGGAGGGGAGTAGTGAAGGGAGTAACGTAACTGTCAAAAGGAAGGTCAGAAGTTGGGCGCGCGCGCCAAGTTCAAATGTGGAGGTGCGCGGAAGAACAGGGAGCCCGGAGGAGGAGCCAGGTCCCAAAGCCCGCAGGAGGGAGGGAGAGCAATCTGGGGATTCAGCGTCAGGGGAATCCAGGAGGGGCGAAACCCCAGCGGGCAGGAAGACCCTGCGGAAAAGGAGAGAAAGGAAGAGGTGGAGCAGCGCAAGCCTCTTAAACTGGTGCAGGGGAGGGACGGACTCAGAGGAGACTTCAGCGGTCTAAGCGTAACAGACGTGGGGCTGCGCACCTCGGCTGTAGAGCGAAAAATGAACTGCAATAAACATCTTTGTATATAAGAAGAACTTGGCATTGGTCTTTTGTGAGCTAAGACCTGAGGCAGCCCTGACAGTAGCCTTTACCGCACTTTGGGCATTTCTTGGAAGGCTTAGCCTTATTGGCATCACCATTTGCACCCCTGCCAGGGGCTCTGCATTGTTTAGCAAAATGACCTGGGCACTTGCAGTTGAAGCAGTTCCCAGTGGACTTGTTGCCAGCCTGGATGGCACCGGCAAGCAAGGACATCGCATGACTCTGGCTTCCAACATCTGCACAGGCTTGAATCATATCGGCCAGGTCATATTTAGGGCGATGTATGATCGACTGCAAAGCCTTTTTGCAGTCAGTACTTGCATTTTCGAAAGCCAATTTTTTCATCAATTCATTTTGAGCTGTAGTGTCATCAATCTGCCTAGTGACTGATTCTTTCAATCTATCTATAAATTGATGGTAGGGCTCCGAATGTTGTTGCTTAATATTAATATTAATATTCTTGATCATCTGGAAGGAGTGAGGTACCACCTATGAGCCATTTTCATCATGTTCTCTCTTATATTACAGCTGGCTGTAAATTTCAAATTTACATTCCATCAGTTTTCCCCATCTTTTAGCATAATTGGACGGCCCACATCTTGGGCCCACTTTATCATTGAAGCCTAACCCTCCTCATCCATTACTTCGCAGTCTAAAAGAAGTCTATACATTTTTGCGATTATTTTGGTTTTACTATTCAAAACCTATCTGCTTATCCTGTCTGAACACTTCATTCACCTGGCAGTAATGTAGCCAACTAGAAAAGTGATCTTTTATTTTCTCATAACTTATCAATATTAGTTGACCCTCCTCCTCCCACCTTAATATTGTGTTATACGTTATCCAGTTCTCTTTGATGTTGTTGCTCTTTTTAACAGCGATTGCTTCTAGTGGAGAGTTCCATCTTGGGGTTTTCTGTTCCAAATATCTTTTGTATTTTCCCCATACCTTATATATAGCATTTCTTATTATATGATTTGAAAAACTCCTATGCGTCTTTATTTTCCCATAATTAAGATAGCCATGCCACCCAAAACGGGTGTTGAAGGAAAGCATTGCTTCTGCACATAACTGTGGCATGATGGGAAGTCTTGCTTCTAAGCTTTGTTCTGCTCATGCTGCTCAAACCGTGCTGATGCTAAGACATTCCCTCATCACCCTGGTGCGTTCTGTTCACCTTGAGTTCACACCATATCAATCTGTACTTACCCCTCCTTGTACATTCCTTTTCGTACCACTCTGGTATGGGCAGTCCGAAACCATGCCTGTGTAAACTCCGCGTTCCTTTTCCCAACCTTTAACCTGTCTATGATTAATGTCTTATATGCAATAATTAATGTCTTATATGCAACCCTTGCTTTGTACTTATGTTAACCAATCAGCAACAAGCACACACGTGGCAAATGCTGTATAATATCCAATAAAAGGGAGTCTCCGAGGCTTGCTCGAGAGACGCCTCCTGTATGACACCTACCTACTCGTCTGTCGTTCATTTCAACCCAACATCTGGTGACCCTCGACGTGCCAGATCCCTTTACGCAGCCTCATACTTCACTCGATTGGAAAAGTCTCAGCGCGCTACACCGTGAGTATGGGGGGGGGGAGCTTACAAAGTCCCAAAAAGAGCATGCTAAAGAACTGTTTCATTTAGTCAGACAGAGAGTAGCAGGTGCGCATATTTCCTTGAAAGAAATTGTACGATTGTTATGTCATATTGCTTGTGAGTGCTCCTGGTACCCAGAAATAGGGTCCTTGGGGATGGAGACTTGGCAAAAAATCGGAAAAACCCTCTTCGCAGAACCGAGGGCTCCGATTCATTGTCTGCTCACTTGGCAGAAGTGTGTGGATGCCGTCGCTAGATTAGGTCCCCAGGCGTCTCCGTCGGCACCCGCACCCGACAATTCCCCACCAACTGCCCTGCCACCTGCCCTTTTAGCCGCAACAGACAAGCTACCTCCTTACCCAAAGCTTTTGCCTCCATCGCAACTTTCTCTAACCCCCCTTCGCCTCAGCCCACATCCCCCCCATCCCCACATCCCTCCATCCTTCGCCTGCTCCTACAGGAGTTGTGCGTGCTGCACTTTTTCAAGCTAGACAGGAAGGAATTCTTTCCTTGGAGGAGGAGGCGGGGTGGGCCGGGGAACTGCCGTCTGCTTTCCCTATTTCTTATACTAACCCTGGCACTGCACAACAACAAATTATGTATGAGACGCTTCCTTATTGTATTCTGAGAGAATTAAGGAAAGCCATTACTGATTCCGGCCTAAAATCCACTTATGTGACAGGAATGCTGGAGGGAATAGCAACTGGTTATACAATGCTACCTCAAGATTGGAAAGATCTGGTTCTGCAAAGAGTCCTGAGACTGAACCAGTGAGCAGAGAGGATCAGCACCTCATACGTAGGTCTGAGACAGGTACAAAGGGTGTACCAACCAAGAGGTATTCAAAAGAGTTTGCTAACTTAGCTGTTGCATGTGTTACTATTGTTAACAACCCAAGAGGTTGAAGCTGTGTCTAAGTCAGAGACAAAGACACAACAGGGAGTTGCTAAGTGTAACACTACATTCCCTAGCCAAGGTAATGCAGATGCACTCATTCCTTGGAAGTCAGACTACCAGAGAGGTACACTGGGGAATCCAGTGGCGGGGAGTTCCAAGGGTGGAACTGAAACAACAGGGGAGTGTTATATGTATAACAACTGTTTGTTTTCTTCTCTGGATCACGCTTTGCTCGCAACGCACATTGATTCTTTTGGGGGAGTATGTTACGGAAATGGAGCAATGCAGCAGCGAGCTGCAGCTGGCTGGAAAGCAAAACAGGATGTGAATGTTTGGGACTGTACCATGAGAACAAAGGGGCAGTCTATTCACTGTGCTGAGCACCGGATGTTAGCTCAGAGTGTCATTTGACCTGTACAGGAAGTACAGGAGGTGGGGTTTGTCTCTCTACTGTTGGTGTTTGGAGAGAGCAGACGCGTTTCTCTGTAATGCTGCAAAGACAGAAATAAAGGCATGTAAATACATTTCTGTCTATCTCTTTCCCCTCCCTGGGGGAGGCAGGGAGCAGGGAGCAGGGAAGAGTGGTGTGTTCTCCTCACGCTTGAGGAGGATCGCCGATAGTGACCTAGCCTGTATCCTGCCGGGAATGCAGACAGGGAGGTCAACAAGGAGATCAAGCCGGGTGCCTGGAGAGTGGCCAGTTCCTCTGATAAGGCTTGAGATCCGACAATTAACACCTTTACATTTTAGTCGCACCGCGACCTGTGTGCAACGCGCCTTTCGCAAAGTCCCTGTCTCAGGACAACCACTTAGCTCCTTTGTTAATATTAAGCAACAACATTCGGAGCCCTACCATCAATTTATAGATAGATTGAAAGAATCAGTCACTGGGCAGATTGATGACACTACAGCTCAAAATGAATTGATGAATAAATTGGCTTTGCAGTCGATCATACATCACCCTAAATATGACCTGGCCGATATGATTCAAGCCCGTGCAGATGTTGGAAGCCAGAGTCATGCGATGTCCTTGCTTGCCGGTGCCATCCAGGCTGGCAACAAGCCCACTGGGAACTGCTTCAACTGCAAGCGCCCAGGTCATTTTGCTAAACAATGCAGAGCCCCTGGCGGGGGTGCAAACAGGAATGGTGATGCCAATAAGGCTAAGCCTTCCAAGAAATGCCCGAAGTGCGATAAAGGCTATCATTTGGCAAATCAGTGCAGGAGTTCGGAAAACTCCTTAGGGGCCCCACTCCCGGGCCAGGACAAATAGGGAGCCCTCCGCCATTAGTCTCCACTATTAAAACCATCTCAAAGGATACACGCTCTGATTTTACCATCGACTTAATCAATCAAGAAACCAAAGACACTGTTTTACCTGGTGAAATTGTGCTTATGCCCACCCAATTGGCGGTCCCACTACCTCCTAAAGTCGCAGGTTTAATTTTACCCAAATTTTCTACTGCAAAAGAAGGAATCCAGGTTATTCCAGGAGTCCTGGATCCTGACTATGTGGACACAATAATGGTTCAACTTTGGAGCCACATGCCCATGCAGTTAAAGAAGGGTGAGTCCTGGGCGCATTTGGTGGTGCTCCCTTCTCACCCTACTGTTTCTATTATTGATAGTAATTTGCACGAGCTCTCTCCTTTTTCTCCACAGCTGTTAGCTGTAATCCAGCGGATTGGTCATCAGAAACTTCTCCGTAAGTACAAGATAAATGGCAAGGTTCTGGAAGGCTTGATTGACACAGGCGCGGACATTTCTGTAATTTCCAGTAGTTGCTGGGACCCCACGTGGCCCCTTGAGTCTGCCTCTGCAGTTTGGGGTGTAGGTGGACCTCAAACCTCTTCCAATTTCTCTTCCCAGTAGGTCTGAATATATCTCTTTAGCTGTTTCTCTCCTAGGAGTCCCTGGATTGGCTGTACGCAATAGTAGGAACATTAACTCTTTAGCTTGTTCTGCAGCAAAAGCCCTGAATTTTACTTCTCAAGCGCTTCATCTTCTAAATAAAGAGCAGAGTGAACTCCAGCATGGTCTTCTGCAGAACCGCACTGCTATCGATTATCGATTGATGCTTCATCATTACGGCCGTGAACAAGTGGACGACATGTGTTGTTTTAATATTACTGATAATTCCAAAGCCATCCAAAAGCAAATCTCTCATTTGCAAAATCTTACACACCACATTAAACAGGACGTTGGACTTTCTGGCCTGTGGGACTCATTCACCCAGTGGCTCACTGGCTGGTTGCCAAACCTGAATTGGCTTCGTAATCTCTTTCAATATGCCATTATTATAATATGTATATTGATTTTGCTATGTTGCTTCCTCCAATGCATTCCTGGACTCATAGGTCTTTTTTCTCGGCTTCTCTCTCCCCCTCAGCCACCCAATAAAATCATTGCTGCCTACTTTGCGAAATTGCAGCACCAGCAGTAAACATTAGGGGAGATGTGGCGAACTTATTTCGGGCATGCGCTGGCATACCACGTATCCTGAAGTATTTTTGTCTTATTCACCCAGAACACCTCGCAAATAAGAAAAGAAAGGGGGAGATGAAGGAAAGCATTGCTTTTGCACATGACCATGGCATGATGGGAAGCATTGCTTCTGCACATAACTGTGGTATGATGGGAAGTCTTGCTTCTAAGCTTTGTTCTGCTCATGCTGCTCAAACCGTGCTGATGCTAAGACATTCCCTCATCACCCTGGTATGTTCTGTTCACCTTGAGTTCACACCATATCAATCTGTACTTACCCCTCCTTGTACATTCCTTTTCGTACCACTCTGGTACGGGCAGTCCGAAACCATGCCTGTGTAAACTCCGCGTTCCTTTTCCCAACCTTTAACCTGTCTATGATTAATGTCTTATATGCAATAATTAATGTCTTATATGCAACCCTTGCTTTGTACTTATGTTAACCAATCAGCAACAAGCACACACGTGGCAAACGCTGTATAATATCCAATAAAAGGGAGTCTCCAAGGCTTCCTCGAGAGACGCCTCCTGTATGACACCTACCTACTCGTCTGTCGTTCATTTCAACCCAACAGGGTGTCATGACCTAGATCTAAAATATCCCAATTTTTTAAATAAATACCAATCTTTCAACCAGAGAAGACATGAGGCTTCGTAATATAGCTTCAAATCCGGTAACCCGTAGCCACCTCTTTCTACAGTATCTATTAATATCTTATGCTTTACTCTTGGTCTTTTACCCTTCCACAAAAAAATAGAAATTTCTTTTTGTCACTTGTTGATACTGCTGGTCTTTCCTGTTATTGGAATCGTTTGGAATAGAAAGAGTAGCTTCGGTAAAACTATCATTTTAATTACCGAAATACGGCCAAGGAATGATAAATTTAACCTTGTCCATGTCTCCAACTGTCTTTTGATATCTTTCCAACAATTGGTATAATTATCTTCATATAAGTTAATATTCTTTGGTGTTATCCATAATCCTAAATACTTGATTTTGGGGTAGATTTTAATGTGTATCATTTGTTCTAATTCTGCTTTTTCATCTGGCAACATATTTTTAACTAATAGTTTTGTCTCTCCTGTGTGTTAGTTTGGACTCTCCTGTGTGAGTATCTGAGGGCCCTGCTCTTGCCGCTTACCATCTGGCCCGGGGCGGGGCCTGAAGCCTCAGAAGGACTGCTGCTTTCTGTTGCCCAGGAGGACTCTCCTGTGTGAGTGTTTGAGGGCCCTGCTCTTGCCGCTTACCATCTGGCCCGGGGCGGGGCCTGAAGCCTCACAAGGACTGCTGCGCTCTGCTGCCCAGGAGGACTCTCCTGTGTGAGTGTCTGAGGGCCCTGCTCCTTCCTGCCGCTTACCATCTGGCCCGGGGCGGGGCCTGAAGCTTCACAAGGACTGCTGCGTTCTGCTGCCCAGGAGGACTCTCCTGTGTGAGTATCTGAGGGCCCTGCTCCTTCCTGCCACTTACCATCTGGCCCGGGGCGGGGCCTGAAACCTCACAAGGACTGCTGCGCTCTGCTGCCCCGGAGGACTCTCCTGTGTGAGTGTCTGGGGGCCCTGCTCCTTCCTGCCACTTACCACCTGGCCCAGGGCAGGGCCTGACGAGCCTCACTAGGACAGTTGCTGTTACTGCTGGAGGGGTGCAGAGTACTTTTAAAATGTTTTTTAAAAAATTCTTTTGAATTTTTTGTAAGTGGGGGGTGGGGTGGGATAGATGCTTATTGGGCCTGGGAATTTGTTTGATTTTATGTTTTTGTAATTTTTACTGTTTTTTGTTTGTATTGTTTTATTGGTGTGTTTTTTAAGGTGTTATTTTGTTCTTAAGGGGAGGGGTCAGGGCTGCCGGGGAGTGGGTCCCAGCCAATAAAATGGCTGGGGCATGTTCCACAGGGGGGGGGGATGCACTGGGACAACCGATCTCAGTGATCACGGGTAGGAGGAGGAGTTACGCTAAGACCAGACCATGTCATTACAGAGGAGGCAGGTTTAGTCGTTGTCTGAGGACTATCCCTGCCTCCGGGTCTGGTCCTGACCGGATGGATACTAGAATCCGCAAGGGATACCCACATGACCTGAAGGTGCTGCTGTGCAATGCCACGTCAATGATTCATAAGACCTCTGCCATCCATGACTTGATCATGGATGGAGGACTTGACCTGGCATGTGTGACAGAGACTTGGTTGGATGAAGCAGATGGGCCTGTCCTTGCCGCTGCTTGTCCACCAGGTTTCTCTTACTCACAGCAACCCAGGTCATGTGGGCGGGGGGGGGGGGGGTTGCAGTGATTTTTAGGAAGTCATTAGTTTGCACCAGGCGTCCTATTGGGAAGACCCAGTTTTCCGAGTGCATGTTCTGGAAGTTGTTAAAGAAATTGGAGTTCTTTTTTTTCTTTTTCAAACATAATTTTTATTAATTTACACCAAAACAAAATAAAAATAAAATTCTACATCTTATTATCACAAATTACTTTCTTTAGGACTTCCTTCAGCTTCTCCACAAATCATCCGTAGTCATTTTTTAAATTACGTATTTCATACTTTATATTGACATTATTTGACTCCTTACTTCTATTTCTCTTCAGACAATATTCCTACATTTTTCACAGTGCTCTTTTAAATCCCACTAGCGTTATCTGTCCTTTACTTATGTTTTCCAGATGTTCCACAAATTTCCCCCAGTCCTCAATGAACCTTTGGTCTCTTAAGTACCTAATTTTCCCCGTCAATCTATCCAACTCCGCGTAATCTAGCAATTTCATTCTCCATTCCTCAACTGTCGGTATTTTCTGTTGTTTCCAGTTTTGGGCCAGGAGGACTCTTGCTGCAGTCGTTGCATATTGAAACAATTTACAATCGTTACTCTTTATCTCCCTTCCTAATATTCCTAACAGGAAAGCCTCGGTTTTTTTTCAAATGTATACCTTAAAATTTTCTTCATTTCATTATATACACTTTCCCAAAAACCTTTTACCTTTTTGCATTCCCACCACATGTGGTAGAAGGACCCCTCTTTTTCCCTGCATTTCCAGCATTTATTACAAGTTTTATACATTTTTGCCAATTTTGGAGGGGTTATATACCATCGGTCAAACATCTTCATTATATTCTCCTTCAGTGTCATACAAGCTGTAAATTTTAGGGTTTTTTTCCAAAGTTTTTCCCACTCTTCCAAATATATATTATGTCCAATGTCCCTGGCCCAATGTACCATGACCGACTTTACTTCCTCCTCTATCAGGTTCCACTCTAGCAGCAAATTGTACATTTTGGATAAAATTTTATAGTCGTTATTTATTATTTCAATCTGGAATTTGGAGTCCTTATCAGCATATCCTCTGTCTTTGATATCTTTCCTGAACATTTCATTTATTTGAAAGTAATGTAGCCAATCAAACACATTTTCTTTAACCTGATCGTACGGTTTCATTTTCCATTCCCCCCCTTCTTTGAATAACAATTGATCGTAAGTAATCCAGTTGCCTCTCATATTGATCTTCTTAACGCTCATAACTTCTAGTGGGGATAACCAGTGTGGAACTTTAGGTTCTAATAGATATCTATTCCTTTCCCACACTTCAATCAGGGGACCTCTAAAGATGTGGCTTTCGAAACCCTTATGAATTTTCTTCTTCTCATGCCATAAATACGCATGCCACCCAAACCTGTTGTCGAATCCCTCCAGGTCTAACAGTTCCTTCTTTTCCAATTTTATCCATGCTTTCAACCAGCAAAGGCACGAAGGCTCATAATATAGTTTCAAATCTGGCAGGGCAAAACCTCCTCTTTCTTTTGCATCTGTTAAGAGCTTGAACTGGATTCTCGGCCTTTTGCCCTGCCAGATATATTTTGAGATTTCTCTTTGCCATTCTTTGAATATCTTAATTCCTTTAATTACAGGGATAGTCTGAAACAAAAACAACATTTTTGGGAGTACATTCATCTTAATTGTAGATATCCTACCCCAAAATGACAGTTTCAACTTTCCCCACACCTCGAGGTCCTTTCTTATTCCTTTCCATACCGGCTCATAGTTATTCTTGAATAAATCTATATTTTTCGGGGTTATCCATATTCCTAGATATTTCACCTTTTTGACCACCTCTATCTCTATTTGTTGTTGCACTTCTTCAATTACACTTAAGTCTATATTCTTCACCATTATTTTAGTCTTTTTCTTGTTTAATTTGAAGCCTGCCACTTTACCAAATTGTTCGAATTCTTCCAATACCTCTTTTATTGAATTCGTCGGGTCTTCTATTGTTATTACCAAATCGTCTGCGAACGCTTTAACTTTGTATTCATTTTGGCCAGTTGTTATCCCTTTTATCTTCTTATTTTGTCTTATTGAGTTCAGGAGGAGTTCCAACACCGTTATAAACAACAATGGAGAAAGTGGGCATCCCTGTCTTGTTCCTTTTGCTATCTTTATTTCTTCTGATACCACATTGTTTATAATCAATTTTGCCTTTTGTTCTGTGTAAATTGCCTTTACTCAGTTAAAGAATTCTGTACCAACCTCCATATATTCCAGATACAGTGGTACCCCGCAAGACGAACGCCTCGCGAGACGAAAAACTCGCAAAACGAAAGGTTTTTTCGTTTTCGAGTTGCCTCGCAAGACGAATTTCCCTATGGGCTTGCTTCGCAAAACGAAGCTTGCCCCGGGGACAGCGGGTCTTCTCTTTTGAAGCAAGCGGCTGCGGGGAGATCGCTTCTCTCCGCAGCCGCTTGCTTCAAAAGAGGTCCGGGACCTCTTTTGAAGCAAGCGGCTGCGGGGAGAAGCGCAGCCGCTTGCTTCAAAAGAGGTCCGGGGGCAGCGGGAGCGCTTCCCGCTGCCCCCGGATCTCTTTTGAAGCAAGGGGCGGTGGGGAGAAGCGATCTCCCCGTGCTCCGAAGCCGGGCGGGGGGTGGGAACACCTGCCCCAGCCACCCCGCTTCGGAACGCTGCTCCGAAGCGGGGTGGGGGGGCGGGAGCACCTGCCCCAGCCTCCGGGCTTCGTAGCGCTGCTGCGAAGCCGGGGGGGGGGAACACCTTCTGAAGGCGGGCGGGGGCGAAAGTCTTTGTCCCCCCTGCCTGCCTTCCCAGGGGCTTTTAAATCGCCCCGGACAGCGGAGAAGTCCTCCGCTGTCCGGGGCGATTTTAAAATGCCGCCCGCCAGCATTTTAAGATCGCCCGGACAGCGGAGAAGTCCTCCGCTGTCCCAGGGTTTTTTAAAATGCTGGGGGTGAGAAGAAAAGCCCTTGTCCCCCCCCCCAGCCTTCAGAAGAGGTCTGGGGACAGACTGTCCCTGGACCTGGTCTGAAGGCGGTTTCCCTAGGAACACATTAATTGATTTTCAATGCATTCCTATGGGAAACCGTGCATCGCAAGACGAAAAAACCGCAAGACGAAGAGACTTGCGAAACGAATTAATTTCGTCTTGCGAGGCACCACTGTACTTTAACATAAAGTCCCAAATTATATTGTCGAATGCCTTCTCTGCATCCACGAACATCAATATAGCTTGCTTCTCACTCCTGGCAGACAAATATCCTACTATATTTATTATGTTTCTTATATTATCTTTCATTTGCCTGCCAGGTAAGAAGCCCGCTTGATCCCCGTGAATGCTTTCTAACAGTATGTTTTTCATTCTTTTCGCCAAAATTCCTGTAAAAATTTTGTAATCTATATTTAACAGTGAGATCGGTCTATAATTTTTAACTTGCAATAAATCTGAGTCCTGTTTTGGAATTAATGTAATAAATGCATCTTTCCATGTTTCTGGTATTTCTCTTTCTTTTAAAATGTTATTCATTACTTCTTTCAGTGGTGTCATCAATGCGAATTTCATTTCTTTGTAGTAGTTAGCGGTGAATCCATCTGGACCTGGGGCTTTCCCCCTTTTTAATTCTTTTATTACTTCTGTTATTTCTTCTATCTCTATTGGGGTATTCAGTTGCTCTTTTTTATCTGTCGGAATCGTCTGCACCTTTTTTTCTTTCAGAAATCTTTCTATTTTCCTCGAGTTGTTTTTTTCTCTGTTTTTATATAATCCTCTGTAATAATCCAAGAAACCTTTCCTTATTTCCTTGGGGTTAGTTATCTCTTCTCCATCCACTACAATTTTATTTATTGTGTTTTGTCCCTTTCTTTTTTTGATCTGCCATGTCAGCAATTTTCCTGATTTGTTTGCAAATTCGAAACTTCTTTGTCTTAGTTTTTTAATGTTCCATTCCACTTCTCTGTTTATTAGCATAGCAAACTGGGATTGCTAAACTTTAATGTTTTCTTTTATTCTCTTATTATTAGGTTTTTTTAACTAATTTTTGCTCATTGTCCATTATCTGCTTCAAGATATCTTTTTCCCCTTTTTCTCTACCCTTATTTTTAATGGCATTCTGCTGGATGAAGAAGCCTCTCATCACTGCCTTACTTGCATCCCACACCACTTTTATTTTTGTACCTTTATTCAAATTATCCATAAAATATTCCGTCAACCTTTTTTGAGCTTTTTCAACAATTTCTTGGTCGTCTAAAAGGTAGTCTTTCATTCTCCACCTAAAAGTTCTATCTTCCAAACCTTTTAGTTCCATTTTTATTGGATTGTGATCAGAGATCATTTTGGCTTGGATTTCTACCCGAAGAGTTCTTGGTGTTAATTCATTCGAAATCCAAATCTGATCTATTCTGGACATTGACTGGTTAGGCTCAGAGTGGTAAGTGAACTGTTTTTCCAGTGGATGTCTAAGTCTCCAGATATCTATCAAATTACAATTCTTAACCAATGAAAAAAAAGTTCTAGGTAACTTCCCTTCCTTGCTTCTTCCATCTCTGAGTCTGTCCATTTCCAATGACACCACCCCGTTCATGTCTCCCAGTATTATAATTTTCTGATCTACATATTCAGATAATTTTTCTTCCAAAGTTTTGTAAAACTCAGACTTATTACCGTTTGGTGCATAGATCCCGACTATAATTAGATTTTCTCCCTGCCATTTGATTTGAACCGCTATTATCCTTCCTTCTTCATCTTTAAAAATTTGTTGAGCTTCAATTTGTTTTTTAACATAGATGACCACTCCTCTTTTTTTATCTTTATCTGAGGATATAAACTCGTTTCCTAATCTTTTATTAATCAATATTCTTTTGTGTCTTCTTGCTACGTGTGTCTCTTGTAGGCAAATAATGTCCAGGCTTTCTTTTTTAAAGATTTGTTGAATTTTATTCCTTTTTTTCCCCTCATTCATCCCATTAATGTTCCAGTTCCAAATTTTTAACGCCATAATGTTTTAAATTTAAATAAATTTGTTTCCCCTTTTATAATTTAGCTGTTTCTTCTTCCTCCTGTTCCTCTTCTTCTCCTGATGTCTTTTCTGTTTCTTCCTCTGAGTCTGCGCCTCCTGCTGCCTCTTCTCCTTTATCTTCTTCTTTTTCTGATCTCAGTTCTTTATATTTTCTCAGGAATTTTCCAGTTTCTTCTAGGCTTATCAGTCTATGCCTCTTGCTTCTGTAAGTAAATGTAAAACCTTCCGGGAATTCCCATTTAAATTCTATGTTATTTTTCTTCAGCGTCTGCACCAGTGCTTTATACGGCTCTCTACGTTTCAGTAATCTGATTGGTATGTCTTTAAATATTATTATGTAGTTCCCATTAATGCTCAATCTTTTTTCTCTATTTTTTTGCAGAATCATATTTCTCATTTCCCTTTCTTTAAATGTGATCAAGCAGTCTCCTACAAATTTTTTAACTCTAGTTGTTCTTACACGTAATCTAAATGCAGATTGTACCGATCTTGCCATTTCTTCTACTGGTAATTCCATCCATTGAGCTAATTCTGTTATCAATTTCTCTTTAATGTTTTCACCTTGTGATTCTGGGACCGCTCTAAGTCTCAAATTAACTTCCCTCTGTCTTAGTTCATTCATAGCTATTACGTCCTTCATTTCTTCTTGCGCTTTACTCAATTCCATCATCTCCACTTTTATCCTATCTTCTTCACGTTTCACATCTTTCATTTCTAATCTTGTCTTTTTCAATCCCTCTTCCACGGATTGTGTTCTTCTAAATACTTCCTTTATTTGCCCTTTCAGTTCATTGAGTGTTTCGTCCATTTTTTTATCCATTTTTCCAATCTTATTATCTACTTGTTCTAATTTTACTTCTAAATTTTTTTCACTTTGTTTAATTTCCGCAAACATTCTTAATATATCTGCTTTAAAATCTATTTCTTGCTTGGATCCTTTTCTTTCTGTTGGTGTCCCCCCCTCCATCCTCTTTGTTGGATTCGACATTGTATCTTATTTACCCAAAACCCTCTATTACGTATCAAAATATTTTTATATCTCTATTTCTAAATTCTAATTTGTGATCCCTCAGCCAAAATGCCAAGTAAGTTTACCAAATTTTACACAATCCCCAAATAATACCAATGTAACCCCAAAGAATATTCCAGCAACCAAGCAGAGTCTGGTCCTGTTCCTCTTCTTGCCTCCACTCAGGCTAATCCACTTAGTTACCCAATCTTCTTCTTCTTCTTGGCTTTAATTATCAATTTTCAGTTTGAATTTCAATTTTGTAGTCCCTTCAAGTTCCTAACTTCAAATGTTAGCACTTTAATCCCAATCAAAAAGGAAGAAAGTAATCAGAAAGGAAAGGGAATATATATTACCCAGCTCAAAAAGGGGGAGAGGAGCTATATTATAACGACCAGCGTCTGTCTGTCTTAAAGTCTAAGGGCACCCTTTGATTAAAATCCGTGAAATTGGAAGAAGTCCATGAAATTGGAAGAAGAAGAAGAAAAAAAAAACAAATTGCAATGTTATACTCTGTCCACTAGGTGTCCTCCGTTGTTATGGCGTAATTCGGAAGTAAAGAAAAGGGACTTGAGAAAATGAGTCAGTATTTTAGTGTCTTTTTAAATATTGCTATATTCCAATTCCAATAATGACATAAGCAGGACTGGCAAACAAAAAATAAAAATAAGTTAATTCAACCCAAGCCACCAAAATGCGTTGTTAATTACTACGCTTCAGATTCTTTAATGGCGTCAGAACCTTCTCTTCCATTTCACTATCCTTTGCTCTTTCGAGGCAAAAGTGGAGAACAGTTCCTTCTTCTCTCCCCCCCCCCCTCAGTTCATTGAGTACTTCCAGTTTTCAAAGCGATACTTTCTGTTCCCTATTTTAGTTCTAACCTGTTCTTGATATTGAGTATCCTCTTTTCGCAGGATACTTTCAAAATAAAAGTCCTTCAGGGAAACAAACAATAGCCGCTAGGGCAGGGGTCTGCAACCCGCGGCTCCGGAGCCGCAAGTGGCTCTTTTACACCTTTGCCGCGGCTCCGGGGCGGATACTAGTGAGGGGAGGAGGCGCATTGTGCGCCCCGACACTCCCCACTGTGGCGGGCGCTGTACTGGCTGTGACGTCGCATGGGGGCGGTGCGTGCGTTAGTCATGCACCGTCCCGACGTCACCTTCCCACCTGCCCGCCCACTACATTGTAAGGGGCATGTACGCTGGTCACTGCATTGAAAGGGGGCATGTACGCTGGTCACTGTTTTGAAGGGGAGTGAAGAACACACACACACAAAAAGGTAACTTGTTAATTTAACGTTTATTTCTATGAGGAGAAGTAATTCTGAGGGGTCAAACAAAGAAATAATAAAAAAGTGAGAAAAAAGTTATTTTTATAATGACGAGTTTTGCGGCTCCCAGTTTTTTTTCCTTCGGAAACAGGTCCAAGTGGCTCTTTTTGTCTTAAAGGTTGCAGACCCCTGCGCTAGGGCAACTCACTTTCCCTTTCTCCGCTCTGCAAATCACTTTGCGTCCATGCTGATTCCGGATAATAGCTGAACTCCGCAATATTCTTGTTTTCCCTCCGGGTTTCTTTTATTCTTTAATTAATCGCCAATTTCAGTTTATTCCCGGGCTTCTTTTATTTGGAGAGCGAGGCGCTTTCTCTGCAAGACCGGGGCTTCACTACTCGGGAGTAGATAATGGCTTCCCTCAACCTGCCGCTCCGCCCCGCCGTTCTCTTCGCTTCTATCGGAAGCTACCTGACGGCCGGGCGAGCCGCTTCTGGTCCTGCCGGGATCCTGACCTTCTGGACACCCACCAGAGGTATTTTGGGGGGCCTCCACGCCTAGGGCACCCCCTTTTCCCCCGAAGTAGCTCGGGATTTCCCTCACGGAAAAATCCCCTCTTGCGACGAGATCGTGCTCCACCGGAAGTATATAATTTGTTATATTTATGATTTATGGCATTGAAGCACCTTGATCTACCTTGACATATTATTTGATATTACCAGCTGAAGAAGGCGTTTACTCCGAAACAGGGCCCTGTCCTGGTCACCACTACTGAGTCGTACATCTGATTCACACTCCGGATACTCCGTTTTGGCCCTATTTGATCCTTTATTCTGTATTCTTTATCCTCATTTTTTATATATATGGACTCTTTTTGACTGCCATTGAGACTTGTATAAAACAATTGTTGTGCACTGGTATTTCATGTACCTTTGTACCATATCACTGTATATTTGAAACTACATTATTTCTGTACATAAACGTTGTATCCAAACTTACCACTACTTTAAAACCATCGTACTTACATGTTATATTTAAATTTACTACTAGCTTCAAACTGTTATTCTTAGCAGAATATACACGTTTTTCATTTCAACTCTTGAGTAGGAATTATTCCTCTAATTGAAAGTTGTGGCCAGAGTTCTTGGTATATCTTGTTCTGGAAGTTGGGCAATAGGGGCAGTACAGGATTCCTTTTGGTGTACCGACCTCCCCGCTGCACCTAGGATTCCCTGCCCGAGCTGCTTCAGGTCATGGCGGATGTTCTCCTGGAGACACCTAGTTTGGTTGTCCTAGGGGATTTTAACATCCATGCCGACACGACCTTACAAGGGGCTGCTCGGGACTTCGTGGAAAGCATGGCCTCCATGGGGCTGTCCCTGAATAAGTCTGGCCCAACCCATAGCCACGGGCATGCCTTAGGCATGGTGTTCACCTCTATGGATGTTGGTGATCTGACACTAAGTAAAAGCGAAACGAAAGAAGTGCCATGGTCAGATCACTTCCTGGTGCAACTGGACTTCTCTGCGACCCATCCCCTCTGCAGGGAGGTGGGACCAATTCGGATGGTCCGCCCCCGCCACTTAATGGATCCAAATGGTTTCCAGAGAGTGGTAGGGGATGCTTTATCCCGTGTTGATGGCCTTTCAGCCGATTCCCTGGTGGCCCGCTGGAATGTGGAGTTAACCAGGGCTATTGACTGTTTGGCTCCGAAGCGCCCTCTCCGATTGCATGGAGCCCGGACAGCCCCGTGGTTTTCCACGGATCTGAGGGCAATGAAACAATCGTTGAGACGGCTAGAGCGCCGGTGGCGGATAACTCATTCCGAATCTGAACGGACACAGGTTAGAGCTCAACGTCGAGCCTACCAAGTGGCGATAGCGACGGCGATGAAGACTTTCTTTGCTGCCTCTATTGCATCTGCAGAAAACAGCAGCAGGAGACTTTTTCAGGTGGTTCACAATTTAGTGGAACCACCTGCGACATCTGGGCCCAGTACGGGCCACATGATCTCCTGCAATGATTTTGCAAAGTTTTTTGCAGATAAAATCGCTCAGATTCGGGAAAAAGTAGACTCCACCGTGGGAGCAGGGCCAGGGTGGGAGAGTGCTAGAGTCCTGTCTAGTCAAGTTGTGTGGGATCAATTCCAATCTGTTACCTCCGAGGATGTGGACAGTCTGCTTGGACGAGTGAAGCCAACCACCTGTCTCCTGGATCCTTGCCCATCCTGGCTTATAAAAGCTAGCCGGGAAGGGCTGGGCGATGGGCTTCATGGGGTGGTGAATGCTTCCCTCCGTGAGGGAGCCTTCCCAGACCCGCTGAAAGAGGCGGTTATTAAACCGCTTCTTAAAAAACCATCTTTAGATGCGGCCACGATGGCCAATTATCGCCCAGTCTCAAATCTTCCATTCTTGGGCAAGGTGTTTTAGCGAGTGGTTGCTGAACAACTCCAGGCACGCCTGGAAGAAGCGGACCATTTGGATCCCTTCCAGTCGGGATTCAGGCCTCATCATGGGACTGAAACTGCCTTGGTCGCACTGGTTGATGATCTCCGGCGGGCTAGGGACAAAGGTGAGAGCTGTTTCCTAGTTCTGCTGGATCTCTCAGCGGCGTTTGATACCATCAACCATAACATCCTTCTGGACCGTCTTGAGGGGCTGGGAGCTGGGGGCACTGTCATACAGTGGTTCCGCTCCTTCCTCCTGGGCCGTGTTCAGAAAGTGGTGGTGGGGGATGAGTGTTCAGACCCTTGGGCTCTCTCTTGTGGGGTGCCTCAGGGTTCTGTCCTCTCCCCCATGCTTTTCAACATTTACATGCAGCCACTGGGAGAGATCATCAGGAGGTTTGGGCTGGGTGTTCATCAATATGCGGATGATACCCAGCTCTACCTCTCTTTTAAATCAGAACCAGTGAAGGCGGTGAAGGTCCTGTGTGAGTGCCTGGAGGCGGTTGGAGGATGGATGGCGGCTAACAGATTGAGGTTGAACCCTGACAAGACAGAAGTACTGTTTTGGGGGGACAGGAGGCGGGCAGGTGTGGAGGATTCCCTGGTCCTGAATGGGGTAACTGTGCCCCTGAAGGACCAGGTGCGCAGCCTGGGAGTCATTTTGGACTCACAGCTGTCCATGGAGGCACAGGTCAAATCTGTCTCCAGGGCAGCTGTTTACCAGCTCCATCTGGTACGTAGGCTGAGACCCTATCTGCCTGCAGACTGTCTCGCCAGAGTGGTGCATGCTCTGGTTATCTCCCGCTTGGACTATTGCAATGCGCTCTACGTGGGGCTACCTTTGAAGGTGACCCGGAAACTACAACTAATCCAGAATGCGGCAGCTAGACTGGTGACTGGGAGCGGCCACCGAGACCATATAACACCGGTCTTGAAAGACCTACATTGGCTCCCAGTATGTTTCTGAGCACAATTCAAAGTGTTGGTGCTGACCTTTAAAGCCCTAAACGGCCTCGGTCCAGTATATCTGAAGGAGCGTCTCCACCCCCATCGTTCTGCCCGGACACTGAGGTCCAGCTCCGAGGGCCTTCTGGCGGTTCCCTCACTGCGAGAGGCCAAGTTACAGGGAACCAGGCATAGGGCCTTCTCGGTAGTGGCGCCCGCCCTGTGGAACGCCCTCCCATCAGATGTCAAAGCGATAAACAACTACCTGACATTCAGAAGACATCTGAAGGCAGCCCTGTTCAGGGAAGTTTTTAATATGTGACATTTTAGTGTATTTTTCATCTTTGTTGGAAGCTGCCCAGAGTGGCTGGGGAAACCCAGCCAGATGGGCGGGGTACAAATAATAAATTATTGGCCACAAGTATACGAGCTGCTGCGGTTGCATACAAGAATACCTCTCTTAGATTTTTTGGGATCTCTTTATCTAAAATACTTCATAGAAATGCCTCCGTTTTTTTCGTAAAAGTTATCCCCATCATCTTTTTTAATTCATCGTATATTCCCCCCCCAAAAACAAATCTTAATCTTTTCACACGTCCAGCACATGTGGCTCATGTCACCGTTATTTCCTCCACATCTCCAACAAGCATTTGCCAAATTTTTATACATTCTTGATCATCTGGAAGGAGTGAGGTACCACCTATGAGCCATTTTCATCATGTTCTCTCTTATATTATAGCTGGCTGTAAATTTCAAATTTACATTCCATCAGTTTCCCTCACCTTTTAGCATAATTGGACGGCCCACATCTTGGGCCCACTTTATCACTGAAGCCTTAACCTCCTCATCCATTACTTTGTAGTCTAAAAGAAATCTATACATTTTTGCGATTATTTTGGTTTTACTATTCAGTAGTTCTCTTTCAAATCTTGAAGGCTCCTTTTCAAAACCTATCTGCTTATCCTGTCTGAACACTTCATTCACCTGGAAGTAATCTAGCCAACTAGAAAAAGTGATCTTTTATTTTCTCATAACTTATCAATATTAGTTGACCCTCCTCCTCCCCCCTTAATATTGTGTTATACGTTATCCAGTTCTCTTTGATGTTGTTGCTTTTTTTAACAGCGATTGCTTCTAGTGGAGAGTTCCATCTTGGGGTTTTCTGTTCCAAATATCTTTTGTATTTTCCCCATACCTTATATATAGCATTTCTTATTATATGATTTGAAAAACTCCTATGCGTCTTTATTTTCCCATAATTAAGATAGCCATGCCACCCAAAACGGGTGTCATGACCTTCTAGATCTAAAATATCCCAATTTTTTAATAAATACCAATCTTTCAACCAGAGAAGACATGAGGCTTCGTAATATAGCTTCAAATCCAGTAGCCCGTAGCCACCTCTTTCTACAGTATCTATTAATATCTTATGCTTTACTCTTGGTCTTTTACCCTTCCACAAAAATTTAGAAATTTCTTTTTGCCACTTGTTGATACTGCTGGTCTTTCCTGTAATTGGAATCTTTTGGAATAGAAAGAGTAGCTTCGGTAAAACTATCATTTTAATTACCGAAATACGGCCCAGGAATGATAAATTTAACCTTGTCCATGTCTCCAACTGTCTTTTGATATCTTTCCAACAATTGGTATAATTATCTTCATATAAGTTAATATTCTTTGGTGTTATCCATAATCCTAAATACTTGATTTTGGGGTAGATTTTAATGTGTACTATTTGTTCTAATTCTGCTTTTTCATCTGGCGACATATTTTTAACTAATAGTTTTGTCTTGTTTAAATTCATTTTGAACCCCGCAACTTTACCGTAGCCCTATATTATTTCCAACGCCTTTCTTAAACTCTGTTTTGGTTGCTCCGTAGTTATAATTAAATCGTCAGCAAATGCCCTCATTTTGTAACTTCTATTTCCCAGCATAATCCCTTTTATTTCTTTTTCTTCCCTAATTTGTTTACATAAAACTTCCAATGTTAATATGAAAATTAAGGGGGATAGGGGGCGACCTTGTCTGACCCCTTTACTGATTTCACACTCCTGTGATAAATTTCAGTTGATTATGATTTTAGCTTTTTGTTTTGATTATATTGCTTCAATCCCTTTTATATACTGTATACCAAAATCCATATGGTGTAATAGACCTTTCATAAATTTCCAGGATACCCTGTTGAAAGCTTTTTCTGCATCTATAGCCATTAAGACTGCCTTCTTTTCTATTCTTAAGTCTAAATACGCTAATAAGTTTATAATGTTTCTAGTGTTGCTATAAATGTGCCTCCCGGGCAAAAAGCCAGCTTGGTCATTGTGTATCATCATCTGGAAGCCTTTTTTTGATCTTTCGGCTAAAATATTTGCATAGAATTTATAATCGTTATTTAGAAGTGCGATAGGCCTATAGTTGTTAATAAGTAGATTGTCCGTTCCCTGTTTTGGAATTAATGCAATAAGGCTGTCTTTCCAAGAATCCGGCATGGTTCCGTCTTTTAAGATGTTGTTCATGATACTTCTTAATGGGTCAAACAGTAAGTCCTCCATTTTTTTTATAATATATTGCCGGTAGGCCGTCTGGCCCTGGTGGCTTTACAGGGCTACAACAAAAATGTTTATTCGGCTTCACGCCCATCATAAAGCACAACACACAAAACAAAACAAATAAAACAGCGGTCTCGTACAAGCCACAAGTAATATAACACAATTCACAGCTCACAAGGACAAATATTGGCAATTCAAAAGAAAAATTTAAGATTAAGATTAAAAAATTTAGACACTACTCTAAAATCAATATCTGATGTCATTATCGAAAATTCTTATAACTATCAATAATCAGCTAACATCCGTCTCTTGTACGAGAGGACGGCTGTTAGGAATTTAGCAACCTGTAGGGTAATATAAGGATCCACATCTTGAAGAAGCCAGGCAAGCTGTAGGTCTACTAGTTTGTCAGCCATAGGCTGGATTATGGAGTTTAGTATACTAGCACGAGCTGAACTGTACATAGGGCAGATAAACATAACATGATGTAGAGATTCAGATGTTTTCATTTCACAAACACACATTGAAGGGACTTGGCCCTTAGTGAATCTATGTCTCAGCACGTTTGTTGGAAAAACATTGAACCTAGCTCTAATGAAGGCATATCGGTGAGATGCGGCCATAAGCGATGTTAAGTAGGACGGAGCACGGTAGATAGGGGTTATGCTGAGATTTAACGGCGAGCAGGCTCCACCACCAGCTAAGAAATTTTGGTATAGCTCCGCATCATCCAGCCTTTGATTTATACACCTTTTTGCCACGTTTAGATCCAGTTTGAGCAATTCAGTGGGCGAGATCTCATAGGACAGCAATTTGGCATGGATTTTTCCTGACCACAAATTTGTGAAGTCATCCCGCCACATGCATTGAATGAGATAGTGGTTCGGGAGTTTATGCCATAGGGATATCCAATAAATCAAAACTCTCCTCCATAAAACTAACTCCACTGAGGGGATCTTCATTTCTAAGCGAATAGCCGCATTACTTACGCATGTTGGTAGTTTTAAAAGTCGGCGTAAGAATTGGCTTTGAAGCGACTCTAAAGGTGAGAGGTTTGCAAAGGCAGCCCATAAAGGTGCAGCATAGGCCATTGTGGCCATCACTTTGATGCTATACACTTTCAAGGCTGCAGGGATGAATAAGGCCCCCTCAGAGTAGAAAAAACGGAGGAGGGAGTGCGATAGGGCTTTTGTCTTGTTTTGAAGATATTCAACGTGCGCTTTCCACCCTAAATTATATTGAAAATAAATTCCTAAATATTTAAATTTATGTACTTGTTCGATTTTCGTGCCCTCCAATTTCCATGAATATAATTTTCGACTCCTTGAAAATATCAGTACTTTGGACTTGGTGTGGTTGATAGACAGATGATTAGAATGGCAATATGACGCAAAAATCTTTAGTGCCCTCCTTAAACCCACTCTGGAGTAAGAGAGTAGTACCGCATCATCTGCGTAGAGAAGTAAAGGACAACGATAATCTGCTATACGGGGGGTGTGGATAAATTTTTGTGAGTCGATTAATGGGTTCCTCAGATCACTGATAAATAAGTTAAAAAGAAGTGGTGCTAAAATACAACCCTGGCGTACACCCTTATTTACTGGCACTGGGTTAGTTAGGTCTCCAGCAGGGGATATTCTTACCCTGGCCACGGACCCGGCATGAAGTTGGGAGATAAGCCACAGGAGCCTTCTATCTATTCCCCAGCAGGCAAGTTTATCCCATAGTAATTGCCTCGGAATACTATCAAACGCAGCTTTCAAATCTATGAAAGCTGCGCAAAGTTGGCCCCGTGGAGGTGTCGAGTATTTCCGGGCTAAGTGATAAAGAATAATTGCCTGGTCTGTTGTGGATCGGTTTAATCTAAATCCAGCTTGCTCATGCCCAATCCGGTCAGCCTCAACTGACCACTTCATCAACCTTGCCAGCAAAAAACGGGCATATATTGTCCCAATGGACGATAGCAGACTGATATTCCGGTAATTCCCTGGGTCACCGGGAGGGCTTTTTTTGTAGATAGGAATTATAATGGCCTCCTTCCACGTTCCTGGTATTAAGTCCGTGGCATTTATTGCGTCGAATGTTTTAGCTAAAATCCCTGCCCACCATGCAGAATGTAGCTTTATAGCCTCAACAGGGACCAAATCTGGCCCAGGGGCCTTACCAGTTTTCAGCTCAGCTATCAATTCTAGGATTTCAGCAGGGTCGGTATTGGGCCAGACGGGAAGGGGATTAGAAGGTCTCCAGTGAGTGGCCGGAGCTTCTGCCACTGAGAAATATTTTCTCAGGAACTGCTCCCATGTAGGGGCCGGGATCACCGTTAAGGGGTATTTCGTGTTTCTTCCCTTTATTAAGGACCAAAATTTCCGGGAGTTATGAGATTTTGAGGCAGAAATTATAGTCTGCCAGCGATTTAAATGCCATTCCCGTTTGGCCGATTTCTGGGCCTGTTTGTATGCTTTTTTAGCCAGGGAATAAGATGGAGGTAAGGCCAGAGCGCCGGAAAGTTTATAGTCATTATATATTGTATGTAGATGGAGTCTGGCTAGTTTACAAGCAGAGTTGAACCAAGGGGCGCCAAATTTAAAATAATCATTTTTAACTCCATAGGTTGGAGAAGTAAAAAAGCGAGTTAAAACTTCTACCAGGCAAGAAAAAAATTCATACAGGTAATAGGATCACGCGGGACTATTCCTACGTCCGGCTGATCACCAGGAAACTTTTCTCGGATAAAATCCGTATATCTATGGGCGAGGGCAGGGGACCATCTAATCCCCTTTGTTTTAGTGGACGGCTCCACAATCACCGGGATTGGGTGGGAGCGCTCGAGCAGCTGCCAGTCAACACATAACTTGGTTGTCAGGGGAAGATGGTCACTAAATTGGGCATTATCAATTTTAAAAGAGGTGACATTCAAAAATAGATCCCGGGAAACCAATACATAGTCAAGAACACTGTTTGATTTTAACCCCAGGTGGGTGAACTCTCCTGGTGTATCTGGAGGACACCTGCCATTTAATATAATTAAATTAAGGCGTAAAGTCATCTGATAAAGCATCACTCCCGCCTTATTGACTTTTGCATCCTTTGATATTCTAGTGGGGATATATACTAGATCGTAGGTTTGAGCCCCGGGGTCGACCCACCATTTAGACTTTATAAGAGCCTCCCGATTTGAGTCTATCCGAGCGTTAAAATCGCCTCCGGTAATGGAGGGGACATTAGGATATTTAAGATAACAAGAAAGTAAAAAATCCTCTAGGGATTCCCATCTAGAAGTAAGATCAGCTGCTAACCCTCCCGGGGGGAAATAGACATTTGTAACCAATAAAGAGAAGTTTCCACCAGAGATCAGTCCGGTAATAGCATAAGGCGGAAATGCGTGCACTAGTGAAAGTTTAGCCCAAAGTTTAAGGGAGATACCAATTGTAAGGCCACCTTTAGGGCGGCCACCACGGGCTAGCAGGCAGACATATAAACTCAAAGCCATTTAACTCAATTTCCTCCTCCACCCAAGTTTCTTGTAATAGAATGATAAGAAAGGAATTAATATATTTTTGGAATTCTGGATCTGATTTTTTACTTTTCCATCCAGCAATGTTCCAACTTAATATTGAAGGCTGGGGTTTCCTCGTTCCTCCAATTGACTGTCATTCGGAAGGTTGGCTCAACTTTAATACGGGAAGAAATCACTTATCTTCCTCTGATGAAAAACCTCTCGTAAAAGCTGAGTGGGAGGATTTACAAGGTTGTCTGACTGTTGAACTTGGCCACTCGATCTACTAGGAGTATGACCTTGAGCAGGGGCGGCCCCCTTTTCCAAAAGAGTTTGGTGGGCCACCCGGTGTGGTCCATCTATCTCGTCAGAAGTTTGGTCTCTCTGTAGCCTGCTACTGGTCTTTTGGGCTACTTGATTTATGTGGCCTGTTGGATCTTCAGTCAGTTCCGTCACTGGTCTTGCTGTTGAATCCATAATGCTCCGCAAAGAGGGATGAGGCTGAGCGAGTGGGCTATTTGGGAAGGTTGGCAAAGGCACCTCTTCTCTTGATTGGTCAGTGCTATAAGAAGGTTCCAGGTCCGGCATCGATGAATGTGTAGAAGGGGATTTTTCCTGTTGTGTGCTGCTTTCTTCAGGTATGTTTATCGAGGGACGGTAATGTAAATCTATTAAGAGCACGAAGGGTTGTTCTGGTTGGAGGAAAGGACTGGTAGTTGCTTCTTGGGGTTGTATCTTATCCTCCATTTCCGACATACATTTAGCATTAGATATTGCGAGATCCATATGAACTGGTTCTTCTAGGATGTCATGATCGCTGTACATGGGTATTCTGGTGCTGAGCTTCCTGATAAGTTGGGTTTTAAGCGATTCGAGCCTATTAATAATTTCTTTTTGTTCCACCGCTGGTAAGTCTGCAAAGGAGGCAATGAGTTCGATCTCTTCTGGTGGGGTCAGGCCACTTTCCGGATGGTCATTGTTCTTTGCTAGGGGAGTGGAGGCCACATAACTCATCTCCTGGGGTAGAACACCCACTCCGGTGTCCACTGGTGGATCGGGTTTAGCAGATTTTAAGCCCTCTTTGGTTATTGCCTCCAACAGTAGGGGTTTAGGCGTAGGGTCTATAAAGGCTCTCGTTGGTGCTATCCCACAGCGAAACAAAAATGCTTTCCTTCGTAATATGATAGTGGGAATTTTTGTGGATTGGAACGCAAGCAGGACTCTCTGGGATTTATGATGATAGACAAGGGGGAGGACTGCACAGAGGTCAATTTGTGTTGCCTCCATATCTAAAAGCCCCATTAGGAGTTCCATGGCACCGCCCAGAGTTCTCCATCTTGGGTCCCCATATTGTATAGTTAGGCACACTTTCCTTGGTGTTAAAATCAAGGATTGATGACCTAATTGAAGGTTAAGATTGTATTTAAATTTGTCAGTACGTTTGTTATTTAAGGACAAACTCCTCGTCCCCTTCCTCTCTTCAAGAGACTTAACACTGGCTGACGCTGGAGAAGTAGTAACTATCTTTTGTTGGAGGCTGTGCAGCTGGGACGAAAGATCATCTAGTCTTTTGAATATACAGTGCAAGGTTTTGATTATTAAATGGGACTGTTCAAATGTCATATGATTGGCCGTGCCAAGGACCAGTTCCTCCTTCTGAGGAGAGACTACACTCTTACTGTTGCCCACATCGCTTGTTATTTGAGGTATTATTCGCTCTTCGTCTTTAAGTGCTGACACGCAATCAATCAGAGGGTTAAAACGGTTCTGAGTTTCTACCGTGTAGGAACAATCCAATAGATTACTCCCTTCCTTAAAGTGACATGGTTCCACCCTTGTTTGCTTTGATCTCGGAAAGGGAACGGGGACTGTCTCCTCAGAATCTCTAAGACGTTTCCCATATCCCATAATTCAGATATCGAGTAGAGGGGGGATAGTATTTTAACATCAACTCAGGTGATAAATATTTCCTTCAAGCCTGCCAGCACTTGCAGTGGGGGTATATTTCACTGCCTGTTCATATGAAAGTCGGCGTCTTCACCTTCACCCTCACAGTCCGGCAATTTAGTTCTACAAGGAGACTACCGGTAAGCAACACAGACCATTCCTTTGAAGTCCTACTCCCACCAGGACTAAGACTAATATAAAAATTCTCCTTCGGAGCTTATCGCAGGGCCACCGCGGGTCGGTCTCAGATAAAAGGGAAACTCCCAAAGGCCTCACCAGTAGTGTTGGTTTGACTTTCTTCCTCTGTTCGGCCAGCGCTCTGTTCGGAGGTAGATAGTGGCTTCCCTCAACCCACTGCTCTGCTCCACCGTACTCCAGTAAAACAATAAAACAATAAAACAATAAAACAATAAACTAAAAGCAAAGGGAAGCCAGGAGGTGATAAAACAGCTGATAAGACGTTAAAACTGAGAGTTTAAAACCAGGAAGTGGCTAAAAATTACTTTAAAAACTACTTAAAAGCTTAACTAAAAGCAGAGGAGTCTGACTAGGCTGCTGTGTCCGTCGCCATCTTGGCTCCTCCTCCGGTGGCTTTCCTATCTTTGCTTCCTTAATTGCTCTTTGAATTTCGTACGATGTAATAGGGGCATTCAACGGTTCTTTTTGTTCTTTAGTAAGTTTCAGAAGACAGTTCTGTTCTAAATGTTCTTTAACTTCTTCTGTTGTTTCATTTCCTTCCTTATAGATTTCCCTAAAGAATTCGAGAAATCGTTTCTCTATTTCTTTAGGGTTTGTTGGATTGAAAATGAACGACAGACGAGTAGATAGGTGTCATATGGGAGGCGTCTCTCGAGCAAGCCTTGGAGACTCCCTTTTATTGAATATTACTGCGTTTGCCACGTGTGCTTGTTGCTGATTGGTTAACATAAGTTCAAAACAAGGGTTGCGTACAAGACATTAATTATTGCATATAAGACATTAGTCATAGACAGGTTAAAGGTTGGGAAAAGGAACACGGAGTTTACACAGGCATGGGTTCGGACTGCCCGTACCAGAGTGGTACGAAAAAGGAATGTACAAGGAGGGGTAAGTACAGATTGATATGGTGTGAACTCAAGGTGAACAGAACGTACCAGGGTGATGATGGAATGTCGTAGCATCAGCACGGTTTGTGCAGCGTGAGCAAAACAAAGCTTAGAAGCAAGACTTCCCAGAATGCAGGAGAAAAGAAGCAATACTTTCCCATAATGCGACAGTTATGTGCAGAGAGAGAACTTCCCTTTATCTCCCCCTTTCTTTTCTTGTTTGCGAGGCGTTCTGGGTAAATAAGGCAAAAATACTTCGGGATCAGTGGTGTGCCAGCAAATGCCCAAAGTAAGTTTGCCAGGGTCGATGGGACAAAAATATTTCAGGATACGTGGTCTGCCAGCGCATGCCCAAAATAAGCCTGCCCACATCTCCCCTTAGGTTTACTGTTGGTGTTGCCATTTCGTAAAATAGGCAGCAAGGAGTTTAGTGGGTGGCCGAGGGGGAGAGAGAAGCCGAGAGAAAAGACTTATGAGGCCAGGAACACATTGGAGGAAGCAACATAGCAAAATCAATATACATATTATAACAATGGCATATTGAAAGAGATTACGAAGCCAATTCAGGTTTGGCAACCAGCCAGTGAGCCACTGGGTGAATGAGTCCCACAGGCCAGAAAGTCCAACGTCCTGTTTAATGTGGTGTGTAAGATTTTGCAAATGAGAGATTTGCTTTTGGATGGCTTTAGAATTATCAGTAATATTAAAACAAGACATGTCGTCCACTTGTTCACAGCCATAATGATGAAGCATCAGCAAATAGTGATAGCAGCACGATTTTGTAAAAATCCATGGTGGAGTTCACTGTTCTTTATTCAAAAGGTGAAGAGCTTGTGAAATAAAATTCAGGGCTTTTGCTGCAGAACAAGCTAAATTATTAATGTTCATACGATTCCGTACAGCCAATCCAGGGACTCCCAAGAGAGAAACAGCTAAAAAGATATATTCAGACCTACTGGGAAGAGAGACAAAAGCATCACAATCGTTAGTCAATTTCACAGAGCGGCGATATCGAGAGCGGGATAAATGATGCTTCTTGGGTAAAATGATGCACAAATGGCTTAAACAGCAATGTGTACCATGGCTGATGTATTGTTGGCACATGGTAGGGGAATTCAGCATTCCTTGTGGTAGGACTTTGCATTGATACTGTTCCGTGGGCTGACTGTTATTTAACACAGGAACAATAAAAGCAAAGAATTTACGATCCTTCTCCTGTAGGGGAATGGAGAAAAAACAATCTTGCAAATCTATTATAGCCAATTGATACGAATGTGGAATCACATTTGGATTAGGCAGACCACACTGCAAAGGCCCCATGGGTTCAAGGATCTGGTTTATTTTCCTTAAATCTTGGAGAAATCTCCATTTTCCACTCTTCTTTTTTATGACGAAGACAGGGGTATTATAGGGGCTAACTGAAGGCTCAATATGGTCTGCCAATAATTGTTCATTTACCAATTGTTTTAAAGCATGTAGCTTTTCCCCCGTTATGGGCCATTGTTCTACCCATACTGGACTGGTAGATTTCCAGCTAAGGGGAAGTGCAAGCTTACTCATTAAATTGAATGGTAGCTTGTAATTGTTGCAGCAGGTCTCTGCCCCACAGATTGAGGTGGATTTTTAACACACAGGGTTGGATGTATGCAATGGTTTCAGAGCTATCAGGCAGAGAAACAGGCAGCCACTGTACACTTTTGGAAGAGGTTTGGGGGCCACCCACACCCCAGACTGCAGAGGCAGACTCAAGGGGCCACGTGGGGTCCCAACAACTACTGGAAATTACAGAAACGTCTGCGCCCGTGTCAATCAAGCCTTCCAGCACAATACCATTGATTTTATACTTACACATATGCTTCAACAGTACTGTTTTACGTTAAAAGCTGCATTGATGTTGTCACTACCACCAAACAAATATGGGTGTTCCCTAACAACAAGCCCTGGCTAAACAGGGATGTGTATCTTCTGTTAAAGGCAAGAAATGCTGCTTTTCACTCTGGTGATGCGCAGCAGTATAGAGAAGCTAGAGCCAAATTGAAAAAGGGCATTAGGAACGCCAAAGCTATGTACTGCCGGAGGATCGAAAAACATTTTGAGAGCTCCGACCCTCGTCGAGTATGGCAAGGCTTGAGACAAATTACAGGGCAAAATACTAAAAACGAATTGGCTAGCAGCAGTGCGCACCTGGCTGATCAACTGAATCAATTTTTTAGCCGCTTTGAGGAGGGAACTGGAACTACCGTCACTACAGCATTGGCCACCAGCACATTATCAGAAACTACTACTTATAGACAAGCACTTTTATTACAGACCTGTGACGTACAACGTGCCTTTCGGAGCATTAACATCAGGAAGGCAGCTGGACCGGATGGAATCATGGGACGGGCTATTAGGGACTGTGCTGCAGAATTAGCCGGCGTATTTACGGACATTTTCAACCTATCCCTGTTGCAGGGTTATGTCCCTACCTGCCTGAAGACATCGATTATAGTGCCAGTCCCCAAGCAGTCAGTGGTGGTATCTCTCAATGATTATAGACCAATAGCCTTAACATCTGTTGTTATGAAATGTTTTGAGAGATTGGTGCTAGATTATATTAAGGCTAGTCTTCCATCCACTTTAGACCCGTTCCAGTTTGCATACAGAAGAAATAGATCTACTGATGATGCTATTTCCATCGCCGTCCATACTGTATTGAGTCATCTAGAACGACAGGGAACCTACGCAAGGCTGTTGTTTGTGGACTACAGTTCTGCCTTCAATACAATTCTGCCAGACAGGTTATTTCTTAAAATGACCAACTTGGGTATACATCAGAAGATCTGCCTGTGGGTAAGGAATTTCCTGACTGATAGGCCGCAGACAGTGAGAATGGGACCTTACTATTCTTCTACTCTAGTATTAAGCACAGGAGCCCCTCAGGGATGCGTGCTAAGTCCCTTTCTCTATTCTCTGTACACATTTGATTGCACCCCACTGTATAAGTCCAACACAATCATCAAATTTGCGGATGATACAACAGTGGTGGGGCTCATCAGTGAGAACGATGAGACTGCTTATAGGAAAGAAGTACAGGGGTTAATTCAATGGTGTAAAGAAAATAATCTTATGCTTAACACCAAAAAAACCAAAGAACTCATAATTGACTTTAGGAGAAAGAAAAGTGTATTGTTACCATTGCACATAAATGGCGAGGAAGTGGAGAGGGTTGGTAGTTTTAAATACCTGGGCATTTATATCTCGGAGGACCTCTCATGGACTGCAAATGTTAATATGGTTGTGAGGAAGGTGCAGGGGAGGTTGTATTTCCTGAGAATGCTCAGGGGACTGAATCTATCCCAGCACCTACTCCTGTCCTATTATCATAGTACCATCGAGAGTGTCCTAACCTATAGTATATTATCGTGGTATGGGAGCAGCTCTGAAACGGATAAAAAAGCTTTACAGCGAACAATTAAAATTGCCCAGAACGTTATTGGGCTCCGACTACCAACCCTGGATGAGATCTTCACGTCTCGCATCTTGAAGAAGTCACATAATATTCTGAGAGATCCCACCCACCCTGCTCACAACTTCTTTGAACTATTGCCTTCGGGCAGAAGATATAGGACAATGAAAACACGAACCACACGCCTTCTGAATAGTTTCTATCCAAGAGCTCTGATTGCACTAAATAATGATCTCAGGGCCAGTTGTAAGGTTTAGTAAGTAGGGAGTGGAAGGAATGAGATAGGTTTTAGGTTATGTTATGTTTTTAATAGGTCATGCTATATTCTGGATTATGTTATGTTTTATAGATTATGTCTAAATAGGATGAGAGTTCGGAGATACGTGCAAATGTATATGTGAACCCGGTCTTTGGGTGGGTGTTTGATTTTCGTTGTTGTGTATACTGTGTATACACGGACAATGACAATAAATTTATCTAATCTAATCTAATCTAATCTAATCTTCTTCCCTCCAATCCTCTGGACAACAGCTAACAGCTGTGGAGGGAAACAAGAGAGCTCGTGCAAATTACTATCCATAATAGAGGCAGTAGGATGAGAAGGGAGCACCACCAAATGCGCCCAGGACTCACCCTTTTTTTAATTGCATGGGCATATGGCTCCAGAGTTGAACCATTATTGTGCCCACATAGTCAGGATCCAGAACTCCTGGAATAACCTGGATTCCTTCTTTTGCCGCAGAAAATTTGGGTAAAATTAAACCTGCGACTTTAGGAGGCAGTGGGCCTGCCAATTGGGTGGGCATAAGCACAATTTCACCAGGTAAAACAGTGTCTTTGGTCTCTTGATTGATCAAGTCAATGGCAAAGTCAGAAGGCGTATTTTCAGAAAGTTTTTCAGCAGCGGAAACTAAAGGCGAAATACTCTCTAATTGTCCTGGCCCGAGAGTGGGGCCACAATGGAGTTTCCCGGACTCCTGCATTGATTAGCCCAATGGTAGCCTTTACCACATTTCGGGCATTTTTTGGAAGGTCTAGCCCTGTTGGCAGCACCATCCTTGCTTGCCCCCCCCCCCCCGCCAGGGGCTCTGCATTGCTTAGCAAAATGGCCTGGGCGCTTGCAATTAAAGCAATTCCCAGTGGGCTTTTTGCCAGCCTGGATGGCACCAGCTAGCAAGGACATCGCATGACTCTGGCTGCCAACATCTGCACAGGCTTGAATCATGTCGGCCAGGTCATATTTAGGGCGATGTATGATTGACTGCAAGGCTTTCTTGCAATCGGTGTTTGCGTTTTCAAAGGCCAATTTTTTCATCAGTTCATTCTGATCTATAGTGTTATCAATCTGCCTAGTGACTGATTCTTTCAATCTATCTATAAACTGATGGTAGGGCTCCGAATGTTGTTGCTTAATATTAACAAAGGAGCTCAGTGGTTGCCCTGAGACAGGGACTTTGCGAAAGGTGCGTTGCACACAGGTCGCGGTGCGACTAAAATGTAAAGGTGTCAGCGTCGCCTGGGCTGGCATATTATCATATGGACCAGCACCAAAGAGTTGGTTGGCTGAATGCTGTGGATCAGCCAGGGCTACTGCGCAATGCTTAAATTCACTTTCAAATACCACATACTGAGCTGGTGATAAAAGCATGCGCATCAGATCTTTCCAGTCTTGAGGTAGCATTTTATAACCAGTTGCTATTCCCTCCAGCATTCCTGTCACATAAGTGGATTTTAGGCCAGAATCAGTAATGCCTTGTCTCAATTCTCTCAGAATGGAATAAGGAAGCGTCTCAGACATAATTTGTTGTTGCGCAGTGCCAGGGTTAGTATAAGAAATAGGGAAGGCAGACGGCAGTTCCCCGGCCCACCCCACCTCCTCCTCCAAGGAAAGAATTCCTTCCTGTCTAGCTTGAAAAAGTACAGCACGCACAGCTCCTGTAGGAGCAGGCGAAGGAGGGAGGGAAGGGGGGATGGGGGTGGATGTGGGCTGAGGCGAAGGGGGGGGTGATGGAGGCAAAAGCTTTGGGTAAGGCGGTAGATTGTCTGTTGCGGCTAAAAGGGCAGGTGGTGGGGAATTGTCTGCTGCGGTTGCCGACAGAGACGCCTGGGGACCTAATCTAGCGACGGCATCGGCACACTTCTGCCAAGTGAGCAGACAATGAATTGGAGCCCTCGGTTCTGCGAAGAGGGTTTTACGATTTTTTGCCAAGTCTCCATCCCCAAAGACCCTGTTTCTGGGTGCCAGGGGCACTAACAAGCAATATGACATAACAATCGTTCAATTTCTTTCAAGGAAATATGTGCACCTGTTACTCTCTGCCTGACTAAATGAAATAGTTCTTTAGAATGCTCTTTTTGGGACTTTGTAAGCTCCCCCCCCCCCATACTCACGGTGTAGCGCACTGAGACTTTTCTTTTTTTTTTATAAAATTTTTATTGGTTTTACAACGTTTTAAAAAGACAAACAAACAATGAAAATGACAAACAAACACGCATAGTTTCGTACATATTTTCTTATAAACCTCTTTTCTTGGACTTCCCCATACCCCCCCTCTCTGCATCCCAATGTCCATACTTCAACTAGCAACTCCCAATTATTGCTTTCAAATCTCTGTCAACTTAGTCCTTTTCTATCTTCTAACCATATATCCCTGTACCCCCTTGTTTCTAAAAACCACGACATTTTTAACATTCATTAAGTTTATAATAGTCCTTCAGATAACTTTTAAATTTTCTCCAGTCTTCTTCCACCGTCTCTTTTCGTTGGTCACGGATTCTGCCTGTCATCTCGGCCAATGTCATGTAGTCCATCACTTTCATCTGCCATTCTTCCAGAGTGGGTAAATCTTGTGTCTTCCAATACTTTGCGATGAGTATTCTTGCCGCTGTTGTAGCATACATAAAAAAAGTTCTATCCTTCTTTGTCACCAATTGGCCGACAATGCCCAGAAGAAAGGCCTCTGGCTTTTTGGGAAAGGTACATTTAAGTACCTTTTTCATTTCATTATAGATCATTTCCCAGAAGGCCTTAATCTTCGGGCAAGTCCACCAAAGGTGATAAAAGGTACCTTCAGTCTCTTTACACTTCCAACATTTATTATCAGGCAAATGATAGATTTTTGCCAGCTTGACTGGGGTCATGTACCACCTGTATACCATTTTCATAATGTTTTCCTTTAAGGCATTACATGCCGTAAATTTAATACCGGTGTTCCATAACCATTCCCAGTCAGCTGACATGATGTTATGTCCAACATCCTGAGCCCACTTAATCATAGCAGATTTTACTGTTTCATCCTGTGTGTTCCATTTCAACAGCAAGTTATACATTCTAGATAAAATCTTAGTATTGGGTTCTAACAGTTCAGTTTCTAATTTTGATTTTTCCACCTGGAAACCAATTTTCCTGTCCTGTTTAAAAAATTCCATTATTTGACGATATTGAAACCAGTTTCCAACTTTATGCTTCAATTTCTCCTGACTTTGTAGTCTGAACTTGTCTCCATCCTGTTCTAAGATTTCCCAATACTTCGGCCATCCGGCCTCCGTATTGAGTCTCTTCACTGCTTTGGCCTCCACTGGTGACACCCATCTAGGGGTTTTATTTTCCAATAGATCTTTGTATCTTATCCAAACATTAATCAATGCTTTCCTAACAATGTGATTTTTAAAAGCGCTGTTTACTTTATCATACCAAAGATATGCATGCCAACCAAAAGCATTGTTAAAACCTTCCAGATCCAAGATATCAGTGTTCTCGAGGAGCATCCATTCTTTCAGCCAGCAGAAAGCTGCTGCCTCGTAGTACAATTTTAAGTCCGGCAGGGCAAAACCCCCTCTTTCTTTGGCATCTGTTAATATTTTGAATTTAATTCTGGGCTTTTTGCCCTGCCAGACAAATTTCGAAATATCTTTCTGCCACCTCTTGAAACATTCCATCTTGTCGAGAATCTGCAAGGTCTGAAACAGAAAAAGCATTCTAGGCAATACATTCATTTTAATCACAGCGATTCGGCCTAGCATTGACAGTTTCAAATTTGACCATATTTCTAGATCTTTTTTAATTTCTGACCAACATTTTTCATAATTATCCTTGTACAAATTCAGATTTTTAGATGTTAAATAAACCCCTAGGTATTTCACCTTCTTTACCACAGTCAAACCTGTTTCCTCTTGAAATTTCTCCTTTTCCATATCTGTTAAGTTTTTCCCTAAAACTTTAGTTTTTTGCTTGTTCAACTTAAATCCAGCTACCTGGCCAAACTGTTGTATTATTTCTAAAACCTTTTTTGTACTAGTGTTTGGCTCTTGCAAAGTCAATACCAGGTCATCTGCGAACGCTCTTAACTTGTAATGTTTAGCTCCGACCTGCACACCTTTAACCTGCTGGTCATTTCTTATCATGTTCAGCAACACCTCCAGAACTGAAATAAAAAGTAATGGGGAAATCGGGCACCCCTGTCGTGTTCCTTTTTCTATCTTAAGTTCCTCCGTCATAACATTATTTACAATCAGTTTAGCTTTTTGTTCAGAATATATTGCAGCCATACCATTCTCAAAACCCTGGCCTACCCCCATCCCATGAAGATTCTTTCTCATAAAACTCCAAGAAATGTTGTCAAAGGCCTTCTCCGCGTCCACAAAAATCAGTACTGCTTTAGTGTTTATATTCACCTCTAGCTTTTCCAGAATGTCTATTACATTCCTTACATTGTCTGCCAGGTGTCTTTTGGGGAGAAAACCTGCTTGGTCCTTATGAATCTTCTCCATCAATACTCTTTTAAATCTTTTTGCCAAAATGTCTGCAAAAATTTTGTAATCCACATTGAGGAGTGATATTGGGCGGTAGTTCTTAAGTTGGGTCTTTTCAGTCTCTGACTTTGGTATGAGTGAAATATATGCCTCTTGCCACGATTCAGGGGCCCTTTTTCCCTCAAGGATCTCGTTGCACACTTCTCTTAGTGGTTGAGTTAGCCATTCCTTCAACGATTTGTAGTATCTGGAAGTCAATCCATCTGGTCCCGGAGATTTGCCCAATTGCATGTTCTGAATAGCAGCCTCTATCTCTTGTTCTGAGATTCTCTGGTTCAAGTCCATCTTACTTTGATGAGAGATGTTTTGTAATCCATATTTTCCCAGGAATTTGTCTATATCTTCTTCATTTTGGGGGCCTTGAGTGTAAAGCTTTTTGAAATAACTTACGAAGCAGTTTCTAATTTCATTAGGTTTAGATATATTCTTTCCATCCACCTCCAGGCTTGTAACTGTATTTAGTTTCTGCCTTTTCTTCAATTGCCATGCCAAGAGTTTACCACATTTATTTGCTGATTCAAAAGTCTTTTGCTTCATTTGCTTTATCTTCCATTCAATCTCTTGGTTCATCAATTCCATATATTGTGTTTGATATAACTTGATCTCTCTTAAGATGTCCTGAGATTTTGGTTTTGTTCTTAATTTTCTCTCTCCTTCCTTTATCATTTCCAATAGCTTCTCTTTTTTCTCGTTTTGTTTTTTCCTCTTTATTGAATTTTGTTGAATCAAGAATCCTCTCATGACCGCTTTACTTGCATCCCAGATCACTCTTTTCTCCACGTCGGTCCTCATATTTATTTCGAAATAATCTTTTAAAGTCTTTTGGGCCTTCATAAGAATCTCCTTGTCCCGAAAGAGGGTGTCATTCATTCTCCATCTGAATTGACCAGTTGTTGTAAGTTTCATCTCCATCTTCACGGCGTTATGGTCGGAGCAAGTTTTTGGGCAGATTTCCACTTTCTTAATCTTTGGAGCCATTCCACTAGTAACCCAAATTTGATCAATTCTGGTCCAGGTCGTCATTGCTTGGGAGAAGAAGGTTCCCTCTCTCTCCAGAGGGTTCCTTGTTCTCCATATGTCTATCAAGTCCATATTTTCTGTCATTTCAAAAAAAGTCTTAGGGAGTCTCCCTTCTTTACTAACTGTTAGTCTTTGTGCCTTGTCCATGTTGGTGGAGACCACACCATTCATGTCTCCCATGATTATCATATTGTAATCCAAATAGTCAGAAAGAGTTTCATGAAGTCTCTTAAAGAAGTCAGATTTGCCTTCATTTGGCGCATAAATTCCAACCACTAAAAATTTTTCTCCTTGAATTTGTATTTCCACTGCCAGATATCTCCCTTGTTCATCCTTAAATATCATTTTTGGAGCCCATTTTTCCTTAACATATATTACAACTCCTCTCTTCTTGACTTTGTCTGATGAGATAAATTCTTGTCCTAGCCTTTTATTTATAAGTAGTCTCCTGTGGGCTCTGGTTATGTGAGTTTCTTGTAGACATATCAAATCCAATTGTTCTCTATTCAGTATGTGAAATACTTGTCTTCTCCTCAAAGGCACATTGAGTCCATTACAATTCCAACTAAGGAATTGCAGAGCCATCTTGTTATTTTTCTAAGGCTCCTCCAACAGCTCCAAGTTGTTGCTCTTCTTCTGATGGTGGTGGTTTTTGTCCAGTCGAGAGATTCAGGATCTCCAGTGCTCTCCTCTGTTCTCCAAGTACGTCCACAATCCCCTTCTGTAGCTCCTCCTGATATCTTGCCAAAAATTTTTCTTTATCTTGAATTGTCTTTATTTTTACCTTCTTTAACTTGTAGTCAAATGACAGTCCTTGTGGGAACTCCCACCTGAAACGGATGGAATTTTTCTTTAGCAGAAGAGCTAAGTCCTTGTAGAAGTTTCTTAAATCCAAAATATGTTTTGGGATGTCTTTGAAAAACTGTGCAGTTGAATTTCCAATTTGCAAGGCCTTTTCAAAGTGTAGTCTTAATATTTTGTCTCTTTCCTCCTTGGATCTGAATGTAATCAAACAGTCTCTCGGGGTCTTTCTGTCTTGCTTTTTTCCCAATCTAAAAGCAGTCGTAATTTTGAATTCGTCTTCCTCAAGGTCCCAGCAGTCCACAAACTCCCGTGTCAGATATTCCACAAGGTTGTCTCTTTCGTTCTCCGGGATCAGTCTTAATTTTAAGTTTCTCTCTTTCCTCTGTAAATCCCACAAGGCCAAAGTTGAGTCATGCTCATAGACCTTCTTGGCAATCGGCTCTAATTTCTCCTGTGTCTCTCCCGCCGTAGCCTTGGCATCTTCCGCAATTTGACGCGTAGTGGCATTTTCCTCCACCAGTTTATTTATAGATTCTGTATTCTGGTTTAATCTTACTGAAATTTCTGCTAATTTTAGTGTGTTCTCTGAGGTCTGTTTTGTTAAAGACTCCAAAGTTTGGTTGATCTTAAGCAGCGCATCTGTCACAGCTTCCATAGAGACGGCTGTCCCTTTATCTTGTCCTGTTGTTCCTGCTGCTCCAGTTGTTGGGCCTGAAATTGATCCTCTTTTCTTTGCCTGTTGTTGCTGCAGCTGTTGTTGTTGCTGATGGTGCTTGGTCTTAGCTCTTGTGACTATCTCTTCTTGTGGGCCACTCATGTCAAGGTCACTTCCCACGGGAATTTTCTCCCTTGGAAAGTTCCACTGTCAAGCTGTGGCAAACTTTACTTTATCCTCTAGAGGGAGCAAATCAAAATGGCCATAGAACAATGTTCCAAGTACCAAAAAACAGGGGAGATTGTCCAGAATACAAAACAAGAGCTTAACACAGTCCAAATCAATATTGCTAGAAAGCTTGTAGCTTTAAGCTGCCACAGTTATCCAGTTTGTATTATTTCTTCTTATACTACAGAGTAGCCAGACACTGTGGGAACTTTGTATCAAAATATCACTTTACAGGGAAAAGTCAGTTCAGTGTGCTAAAAAAAAAAAAAAAAGGCAGACCGTTTCATGCTTTCAGATGGGTGAGACGGCAGAGATTTTTAACTTCCAATAGATCATGCAATTATTAGTCCAATTCACCTCCCCTCTGCCCTGCTAGCTGGAGGGGAGATCAAAGGTCCAAATGTCCGGTTTAGCTGATTAAAGAGCTGGTTTAAACGGATGCAAGTTTAGAGCTCCGTTGCTTTCACTTTCATGCAGTCGGGGGGAGGCAGACTTCCTTTGTTTAGATCTCCCCCGTTTTTAGTTCAAATTTTAAAGTTTAGAGGGTCCCAGTTATTTTTCAAGTCTTACTCACGGGAATTCAGTCCGAATTTTCTTTTCAGGAAGGAATCGGCGCTCTCCGCTAATGGCGACGCGGCTTCACTTCGCAGGCTGGGTAGCGACTCTCAGCACCGCGCTCGCTCCCGGTGTCGCTTTCACGGTACCGGGGGGCGCAAAGGTGCCCACCGAGTCTCCTTGTTCTCAGGCTTCAGCGCCTGGGATTTTAGGGGTCCCCCGCTTGCCGTAGCAGGTAAGACCCGAACTTGCGAAGCAGTCCTTCCCCGGAGCTCGGGGCTAGGACCGCCATTAAGCGCTGGCACCGACCGGAAGTCAGCGCACTGAGACTTTTCCAGTCGAGTGAAGCATGAGGCTGCGTGAAGGGATCTGGCACGTCGGGGGTCACCAGATGTTGGATTGAAAATGAATGACAGACGACCATTCAGAACATGCAATTGGGCAAATCTCCAGGGCCGGATGGGCTTACCTCCAAATACTACAAGACTTTAAAAGACCATTTGATTCAACCATTGAAGGAGGTATGTAATGAGATTATGGAGGGGAAGAAGGCACCGGAAACGTGGAAAGAAGCTTTCATCACACTTATACCTAAAGTGGAAACTGAAAAGACACAACTTAAGAACTACCGTCCCATTTCCCTTTTAAATGTGGATTACAAAATTTTTGCAGACATTTTAGCTAATAGACTAAAACGAGTGCTAAATGAAGTGATTCATAAAGACCAGGCAGGCTTCCTCCCAGGTAGACATTTGTCTGACAATACAAGGAACATTATTGACATTTTGGAACTATTGCAAATGAATACTAATACAAAAGCAGTGTTGATTTTTATAGATGCGGAGAAGGCCTTTGATAATATTTCATGGAATTTTATGAAGAAAAATCTTAAAGGGATGGGAGTGGGATGGGGGTTTGAAAATGGTATAGATGCAATTTATTCAGAACAAAAGGCAAAATTGATAGTCAATAATGTGGTGTCAGAAGAGTTTAAAATTGAGAAAGGAACACGACAGGGTTGCCCTATTTCCCCACTGCTATTCATCTCAGTCCTGGAGGTGCTCTTGAATATGATTAGAGGAGACCAGTTGATTGAAGGAATTCAGGTCGGGGCTAAACAATATAAACTTAAGGCTTTTGCAGATGACCTTGTTTTGACATTACAGGAGCCAGAATCTAGTACTAAGAGGGTGTTAGAACTGATTCAAGAATTTGGTCGAGTGGCAGGATTTAAATTAAACAAGCAGAAAACTAAGGTTTGGGGGGAAAACTTGACAACTTTGGAAAAAGAAAGGTTTCAGAAGGAGAAAGAGTTAAATGTGGTCAAAAAGGTGAAATATTTAGGGGTTAACACGACGGCTAAAAATTTGAATTTATTTAAAGACAATTATGAAAAATGCTGGTCAGAAATCAAAAAGGATCTAGAAATTTGGTCAAAATTGAAGCTTTCCTTGTTGGGTCGAATAGCTGTTATAAAGATGAATGTATTGCCAAAAATATTGTTTTTGTTTCAGACTTTGCAGATTGTGGACAAGATGGATTGTTTCAAGAGGTGGCAGAGAGATATCTCTAGGTTTGTCTGGCAGGGCAAAAAGCCCAGAATAAAATTTAAAATATTAACTGATGCTAAAGAAAGAGGGGGGTTTGCCCTGCCAGATATGAAACTGTATTATGAATCAGCAGCTTTCTGCTGGTTGAAAGATTGGCTACTTCTTGAAAACACTGACATTTTGGATTTGGAAGGGTTTAACAATAAGTTTTGGGTGGCATGCATATTTGTGATATGACAAGGTTAAAGCTCATAAAGCGTTTAAGAACCATATAGTCAGGAAAACACTGTTCAATGTCTGGACAAGATATAAAGATCTTCCGGTTCAGCGCGACTCCAGTGCAGGCGGGGATCTCTTCCTTGCGGAGGATCCTGAGCTTTCCGGAGAAAATAGGGGTTCCACAGGGCGCCGTGGTCCCCTGAAAAGTGTCTGGAGGGTGTTCAGACACACAGGTTCCCGCAGAGCCAAAACGCGGACCTCTCGGCTGTCAGGTAACTCCGGTTTCGGAGCGAAGAGTACGGCGGGGGGAGAAGCGGGCGAGGGAAGCCATAGCTGTCTCCGAGAAAAGCGAAGCCCCGAGTCTGCATGAGAAGTGCTGGATTCTCAAAAAAAAAGAAACTCGAGCCTAATAAGATGATAAATAGTTTGGACACTACTAAAGGATAGGCTCGATAAAAAAGGGTAGTGAAAAAAGGGCTCTATTTTTATCTGGAGTCATTTCAAACGCAAGGAGCTAGACAAAGCGGAGAGAAACGTGAGTGACGCTGGCGGTTAAAGTTTTTCTCTCCTTTCCAACTTTCTTTGTTTGCATGAGAGGATACTAAATAACCAATAGAAGAGGAACTCGGAAGGAGAGCAAAGAGACAATTTTTTGCTACTTTTGGCTACTTCTTAGCCCTCCCGGTGACGGGGGAAAGAGGCGAAACCTATCTTTACTTTTGAAGTTCCGCGTAACTGGAGATTCCATTTTGCGAGGTTTGGGCTCCATTACAAACTTTTCGAGTCGCCTCCGGAAGAAGGAGGAGGAAGAAGGCACCTTTTCTTAAGTGCTAACTTCCACCCCCGAGAATTTACGTTTATATAATCTTAAAAACTTTAGTTAAGTTTTGAACTCAATAATTGCTACTGCTTTCTGTGGGTAATACTAAAAGAGAAGCCGGATAAATTCTCTCTGCCTCCCTCCCTTCTCTTGCGTGCCCTTTTCCAGGCTTCGCCTCCAGAAGACCTCTAGTGGACGGGGGAAAAATTACAATTTGTTTTTCTCTTCCTCCCCTTTTCCTTTTGTTTTCTATATATTTCGACGGTCTGAAGCTTTTGCTACCTTTTCTGCTGTTGGGATTTAGCCCAATTGAGGGCAAGAAGAGCAAGAAGTGGCCTTAAAAAAAAAAAAAACTTTTGGATTAAACAGCCTTATGAGGAATAGCCCATTTGGGGGCAGGAAGAACTGAGAGTTGCCTACTTATTAGAGTTAAAATATTGGAAGATTTTGGGAGGTCGACAAATCGTACCTTTCTTTTTCTCCCCCCCCCCCTGTTTTCCCCTGGGCCTCTCTTCCTGCCTGTTGGAATATCCTACTTGGTGGACTTGGTGGACTAGCCTAATTGGTGGTAATAAGAAGAGAATACCAGATTCCTACCCAACCTTAATTAAGACCTTTTAATATAATCTACCATATAACTCACCACAAAATTACCAGAATTGACTATATGGAACTTTAGCGGACTCAAAAGAACTATTAGGTTTGAAGTCGTCAGGAGTCTTATAAAACACTGTTAAACTGATTGTTACGCCCTGATTGGGAAAGGGCAATTTGGACACTGCAATAGGTTTATTACTTTACTTAGTTGGTGCAGTAAGCTTTATTCATATAAAATGTCGCATGTACCAAAGAAAGGTGGGAATGGGGGGACACCAGTAGAAAGAAAGGGGTCTAAACAAGAGACAGATTTCAGATCGGAAATATTAAAGATGTTTGCAGAGATTAGGCAAAGTGAAAAAAATCTGGAAACAAAAATAGAACAGGTCGACTCTAAAATTGGGCAAATGGATAAAAAAATAGATGAAACAGTGAGTGAGTTAAAAGGGCAAATTAAAGAGGTATCCAAAAGAACTCATGCACTAGAAGAAGGGATGAAAAGGACAAAATTGGAAATGAAGGATTTAAAGCGGGAAGATGATAAATTTAGGATAGGACTCTTGGAAACTAACAAAATACAAGAGGAAATGTGGGATGCGATCTCCATGAGTGAACTTCGGCAACGGGAAGTAAATTTAAGGTTGAGGGGGGTACCAGAGAACCAAGGAGAAAATATTAGGCAAAAATTAACAACAGAACTGGCACAATGGCTGGAGTTGCAAGCTGAGGAGGTGGCGAGTACAATACAGAACGTCTTTAGATTAAAAGTGAAGACGATTAAGGCGAGGAAATTCCCAGGGGACTGTCTTATAACTTTCAAGGATAGAGACATGAGGAATTTGGTACTTCAAAAAAACAGAGAAAAAAGATTATATATTGATGGTAGTTACATAATTGTTTTCAAAGATATACCAATTAGACTGTTGAAACGGAGAGATCCCTACAAGCCACAGGCGCAAATTCTCAAAAAGAACAATATAGAATTTAAATGGGAGTTCCCAGAGGGAATCTCATTCACTTATAAAAATAAGAGGCACAGACTAACCAGCCCAGAAGAAATAGGGAAATTCCAAAGAAAATACAAAGAGTTGTTAACGGAAGAGGAAGAAGAGGTCAGGGGAGCAGTAGGAGGGGTAGAGGCAAAGGGTCTGAAAGAGGTGGGGGAGAAAAGGAAGGTTGGGGAAGGGCTGGAGGAGGAGGAGGGGGAGGAGGAGGGAGAGGAGGAAGAGGAGAGATTATAAGGAATTTAAGTTGAGAAAAAAGTATTTTTGTTAATTGAGAACAATATGGCATTAAAATTATGGAACTGGAATATAAATGGATTAAACGAAAAGAAAAAAAGGAATAAGGTGGAACAATTCTTAAAGAAAAAAATTTTAGATATCATCTGTTTGCAAGAAACGCATGTAGCAAAAAGGCACAGGAAAATTTTGATAAATAAAAGACTTGGAAACGAATTTATATCTTCGGATAAAGGGAAAAAAAGAGGAGTAATCTTATATATAAAAAGCAACATAGAAGCTCATCAAATCTTCAAGGACGAAGAAGGAAGAATTATTGCTGTTCAAATTAATTGGCAAGGCGAAAAAATAATAATTGTCGGAATCTATGCCCCTAATGGAAATAAAACTGACTTTTACAAAAACTTGGAGGAAAAATTAATGGAATATGTGGATCAAAAAATAATTATGATGGGAGATATGAATGGGGTGGTCTCAATTGAAATGGATAGACTGAGAGAGAGTGGTTCAAAAGAAGGTAAACTACCCAAATCATTTTTTGAAATGATTAAAAATTGTAACTTAATAGACATTTGGAGGTTAAGATACCCATTGGAAAAACAATTCACATACTATTCAGAACCAAACCAATCGTTGTCGAGAATCGATCAAATTTGGATTTCGAACGAGCTGACCCCAAGAATTCTCCAGGTTGAAATAGAACCAAGAGTAATTTCAGACCATAATCCGATTAAGTTAGAGATTAAAAGTCTCGAAGAAAGAATGTTTAGATGGAGGATGAACGATTATCTTTTTGATGATCAAAAATTTGTGCAACGGGCACAGAAAAAAATGAAGGAATATTTCATGGACAACTGTAATAAAGGTACGAAAATGAGTATAGTGTGGGATGCAAGCAAGGCAGTGATGCGAGGACTTTATATACAACAAAATTCAATTAAAAGAAAGATTAGAGAGAAAGAAAAGAAAGAAATACTAAAACAAATTATGGATTACGAGCAAAAGTTAATTAAAAAACCAAATAATATGAAAGTCAGACAAAGCATCAAGGCCTTGCAAACCCAATTTGCTATGATAATAAATAAGGAGGTGGAATGGAACATTAAAAGAATAAGACAAAAGAACTTCGAATTTGCGAATAAATCAGGAAAATGGTTAGCCTGGCAGATTAAGAAAAGAAAAGAGCAAAGTACAATAAATAAAATTAGAGTGAAGGAAGAAGAGATTACCAACCCTAAAGGCATTAGGAAAGGATTTTTGGACTTCTATAGTCAATTGTACAGGAAAAAAGAGAAGAATAATATAAGGAAAATAGAGAGATATATAAAAGAGAAAAAGGTGCAAAAGATCCCGACAGAGGCAAGAGACAGATTGAACGCCCCGATAGAAGAAGAGGAAATTAAGGTGGTCATATCAGAGCTGAAAAATGGGAAGGCCCCAGGACCAGATGGCTTTACGGCAAGGTACTACAAAGAACTGAAAACAACTTTGGTAACACCGTTGAAAGAAACAATGAATAATATATTAAAAGAGAGAGATATCCCAGAGACCTGGAAGGAAGCATATATAACTTTTATTCCGAAAGAAGGTGTGGATTTAACACAAGTAAAGAATTATAGGCCAATTTCTTTGCTTAATACTGACTACAAAATCTTTGCAGGAATAATGGCAAAGAGATTAAAAAAAGTATTGCAAGGAATCATCCAAGAAGACCAAACGGGTTTCCTTCCTCGAAGGCAGATAAGAGATAATGTGAGGAATATAATAAACATTTTGGAGTACCTGACAGCGAGTAATGAGAGAAGAGCAATGCTAATGTTTGTAGATGCCGAAAAGGCATTTGACAATATATCTTGGGACTTTATGTTTAAAAATATGGAATATATGGAGATGGGGAATGAGTTTTTTAACGGAATAAAGGCAATATATACGGAACAAAGGGCAAAGCTGATAGTAAACAACGTGACAACAGAAGAAATTAAAATATCAAAAGGAACTAGGCAGGGCTGCCCGCTCTCACCATTGCTATTTATCATGGTTTTGGAGATCCTCCTGAATTCAATCAGAGAAAATAAAAAGATAAAGGGGGTGACAGTAGGAAAAAATGAATATAAAGTTAGAGCCTTTGCGGACGATTTGGTTATTATGGTGGAAGACCCGACGAACAACGCAACTGAAGTTTTAGAGGAAATTGAAAAATTTGGTGAGGTGGCCGGCTTTATATTGAATAGGGGGAAGACAAAAATCTTGACAAAAAATATGGATCAAACAATGTTAGAGGTGCTACAACAACAAATAGGTATTGAAATTGTTAAAAAGGTTAAATACTTGGGCATATGGTTAACAACTAAAAATATTGATTTGTTTCAAAATAATTATGTACCGGTATGGCACGGAATTAAGAAAGATTTGGAGAGATGGGGAAGGTTAAAATTATCCTTTTGGGGCAGAATAGCAATGATCAAGATGAACGTGTTGCCAAAGATGATATTTTTATTTCAGATGATCCCAGTATTAAGAGGAGTGAAGATCTTTAAGGAATGGCAAAGAATAATATCAAGATATATCTGGCAGGGCAAAAAAACAAGGATCAAATATAAATTGTTAACGGATGTAAAGGAAAGAGGAGGTTTTGCCCTGCCAGACTTGAAGTTATACTATGAGGCATCATGTCTTTGCTGGGTAAAAGAATGGATAAGATTAAAAGACACAAAATTGTTGGATTTGGAGGGATTCGATAATAGATTCGGGTGGCATGTTTATCTATGGAAAGAAAAGAAAAAGGGTCACAAATCGTTTGAAAATCATATTTTCCGAAAATCCCTAATTGAAGTATGGGACAGATATAAAAATATATTAGAAAGGGGAGTGCCACACTGGTTATCTCCATTAGAGGCCATGGCAATTAAGAAGATTAATATGAGGAGTAATTGGATTACATATGGTGATTTGGTCATGAAAGAAGGGGATAAATGGAGAATAAAACCATATGAGCAAGTAAAAGAACAGGTATATGATTGGTTGCAATACCTACAGATAAGGGACATGTTTAATAAGGAGGTAAAAGAAAGAAGATACAATGAAAAAGAATCGAGATTCCAAATAGAAATTATTAATAATGATTGTAAGATAATATCCAAAATGTATAAAATCTTATTGGAATGGCAAACGATGGATGAAGAGGTGAAAGAGGTAATGATCCATTGGGCCAGGGATTTAGGATATAGTATAGAGCTGGAGGAGTGGCAAAAAATATGGACTGAAAATCTGAAATTCACGGCATGTACAACGTTGAAAGAAAACACTATGAAGATGGTATACAGATGGTATATGACACCGGCTAGGCTTGCAAAAATGTATAAAGTATGTAACAAATGTTGGAAGTGTAAAGAGAAGGAGGGTACATTTATGCACATGTGGTGGGAATGCAAAAGGGTGAAGGGGTTCTGGGAAACAATATATAACGAGTTAAAGAAAATATTGAAGTATAACTTTGTAAAGAGACCAGAGACTTTTTTACTGGGAGTAACTAGAAATGAAATAAATAAGAGGGATAGAAAACTCTTCCAGTATGCAATAACAGCAGCGAGAACCCTATTGGCTCAGAGATGGAAAAATGAAGAGGCACCGACTTTGGAAGAATGGAGAGCAAAATTAACAGATTACGCAGAATTGGACAAATTAACGGGGAAAATTAGACTTCAAAGAGACCATAAGTTCCTGGAGGACTGGGAAAAATTTAGGGAATATTTGAAAACTGTATGTGAGGACCACATAACGCTAGTGTGTTTCAAAGAAGCTTTGTGAAAAAATAAGGAATATTGCAAGAAAGAAAATGAAGGTAGGAAAATTTATCTAACGGTGATATTATAATTAAGAAATGCGTAGGTAAAGGAATAACTATGGAAGACTACCAGAGGAATTGAGGGAGGTCCAATAAGTGTAATTATGTGATGTGAAAATTGATTGTTTGAAGATATTAAGAAAACTTTTAATAAAAAATATATATATTTTTTTAAAAAAAGATCTATTAGAAAGTAAGACCCCAAGGTGGTTGTCACCAATGGAAGCCAAGGCTCAGAAAAGACTCAATATGGAGGCCAACTGGCCAAAATATTGGGAGATAGTAGAAAAAGATGGAGACATTTGGAGATTGCAGAGTTTTGAGAAACTAAAGGACAAAGTGCGAGATTGGTTACATTATGGTCAGATTAGGGAGGCCTTTAAGGTGGACAAAAAAATAGGCTTCCAGGTGGAAAAATCGAAACTAGAAACAGAACTGTTAGAACCAAAAACCAAGGTTCTTTCAAGAATGTATAACTTGCTGTTAAAATGGAATACTCAGGATGAAACGGTTAAATCAGCAATGATAAAATGGGCGCAAGACATTGGCTATAATATTATGTTTGCTGACTGGGAATGTTTATGGACCACCGGTGTGAAATTTACGGCATGTAATGCCCTGAAAGAAAATATTATGAAAATGATATACAGGTGGTACATGACCCCAGTCAAGCTTGCAAAAATATGCCATTTGCCAGACAATAAGTTTTGGAAATGTAAAGAAACTGAAGGAACATTCTTTCACCTTTGGTGGACGTGCCCAAGGATTAAGGCTTTCTGGGAAATGATCTATAATGAACTGAAAAAGGTATTTAAATATACCTTCCCTAAGAAACCAGAGGCCTTTCTTTTGGGCATTGTTGGCCAAATGGTGTTAAAGAAGGACAGAACTTTCTTTATGTATGCAGTAACAGCAGCAAGGATACTCATCGCAAAATATTGGAAGACACAAGATTTGCCCACCCTGGAAGAATGGCAGATGCAACTGATTAGACTACATGGAACTGGCAGAAATGACTGGCAGAATCCGAGACCTGGGAGAAGAGATAGTGGAAGAGGACTGGAAGAAATTCAAGGATTATTTGCAAAAGTATTGTAATTTGTATGAATGTTAGAATGATGCAGGATATCAAGATAATATGGCATTAGTGACATAGCTGAAAGGAGTATGAAAACAATTGATTTATAAGAACAAAGGTGAAACTTGAAGAATATTATGTCAAGCTTAAATATTTGATAACAAAGGGAAAAATTGGAGACATAATAGCTGAAACGTATAACTTAAAATAAGTTTTGAGAGAAGGTGAAGCATTGCTGAACAAGATTTTGTAAATGGGAATACAGAAAAGGGAGGTGTGAGGGAGTCAGAAAAGAGGGTCATGGAAATTTTATTCATGAAACTGAACCACTTTCTATGTGTTTTTTATGAATTTTGGTTCTTTGCCTTTGTTGTATATCCTTTTCCGTTTCTTTTTTTTTCCTTGACGGTGATGGTGTTTTTTCCTTTTTGGGTTGTGTATGTGAATGGTGTTTTATTGTTTAAATACTTAATAAATATTTTATATATAAAAAAAAGAAAATGAACGACAGACGAGTAGATAGGTGTCATATGGGAGGCGTCTCTCGAGCAAGCCTCGGAGACTCCCTTTTATTGAATATTACTGCATTTGCCACGTGTGCTTGTTGCTGATTGATTAACATAAGTTCAAAACAAGGGTTGCGTACAAGACATTAATTATTGCATATAAGACAGTCATAGACAGGTTAAAGGTTGGAAAAAGTTATGTGCAGAGAGAGAACATCCCTTTAAGGGTTGTTTATTATTTTGCCTTTGCACTTAACTCTATTTATAAGCCTTTCTGCCTCTTTCTTCTTTAATTGCCATGCTAATAACCAGGCTCAGGTTCTGTTTCAGGCTGTGTCTCTGTTTCAGGCTCCAGCACTGTATCAAACACTGTTGCAGACTCAGGCTGTGGCACTATGGCTGTAGCTGTGGCTCTGGTTCTGTTTCAGGCTCTGGCACTGTATCAAGCACTGTTTCAGGCTCAGGCTCAGGCTCAGGCTCCTGCTCTGTCTCAGTCTTTGGCTCTAGCACTTATTCTAGCTCTATTTCAGGCTCGGCCTGTGTCTCAGCCTTTGTCTCTGTTACACGCTGTTTCTCTGTTTCAGGCTCCGACGCTGTTTCAAGCCCTGTATCTGTCTCTGCCTCTGTTTCAGGCTCTGGCACTCTATCAAGTACTGTTTCTGGCTCTGGCTCTCTTTCAGGCTCTGGTTCTGAATTAGGGTTTTGTTCAGGCTCTGGCTGTGTCTCTGGATCTGGCTGTGTCTCTGCTTCAGGCTCCTATGCTGTATCAAGCACTGTATCAGGCTCTGCCTCTCCCTCTGCCCCTGGCTACGTTTAAGCGTCAGGCTCAGTTTCAGACAGTGTCTCTGTTTCAGGATCCAGCACTCTATCAAGCACTATTTCAGACTCAGGCTGTGGATCTCGGCTGTGGCTGTGGATCTCGGCTGTGGCTCTAGGCTCCGTCTGTGGCTCCGTCTGTGGCTCTGGCTCTCTATGAGGGTCTTGTTCTGAATGAAGATCTGGTTCTGACTCTGATTCAGGGTCTCAGGATGGCTCTTCCTCTGCCTCTGACCCAGCTATGTTTCAGGGTCTGGCTCTCTTTCAGGCTCTGGTTCTGAATTAGGGTTTTGTTCTGGCTCTGGCTCCAGCTCCAGCTCCAGCACTGTATCAAGTACTGTTGCAGACTCAGGCTGTGGCTCTAGGCTGTGGCTGCAGCTATGTTTTGCGCTCCGGACCTGTATCAAGCCCTATTTCTGGCTCTGGCTCTGGCTCTGGCTCATGGTCTCACTCTGACTCTGATTCAGGGTCTCGCTCTGGCTCTGGCACTCTATCAAGGACTGTTTCAGACTTAGGCTGTGGCTGTGGCTCTGGCTCTATTTCCATTCTTACAATGGAAGGTACACAAAACAATAATCCTTTCTATATAAATTTTCCAATACATTCCGAAAACATAATAAATCCTTAATTGTTGTCCACCTCCTTTTAGTACCTTTCTCACTCGAATGCTAGCACGGAGTCAAAACTATTATTGTATTTTTGAATATATCTTGTACAGTGGTACCCCGCAAGACGAACGCCTCGCGAGACGAAAAACTCGCAAAACGAAAGGTTTTTTCGTTTTCGAGTTGCCTCGCAAGACGAATTTCCCTATGGGCTTGCTTCGCAAAATGAAGCTTGCCCCGGGGACAGCGGGTCTTCTCTTTTGAAGCAAGGGGCGGCGGGGAGAAGCGATCTTCTCGCCGCAGCCCCAGGTCCGGGGACAGCGGGAAGCGCTTCCCCGCTGCCCCCGGACCTCTTTTGAAGCAAGGGGCTGCGGGGAGATCGCTTCTCCCGGTGCTCCGAAGCCGGGCGGGGGGGGAGGGAACAACTTCTGAAGGCAGGCGGGGGGCGAAAGTCTTTGCTCCCCCCTGCCTGCCTGTCCCGGAGGGCTTTTGAAGGCAGGCGGGGGGGAGCAAAGACTTTCGCCCCCCGCCCGCCTTCAGAAGAGGTCCAGGACCTCTTCTGAAGGCGGGCGGGGGGCAAAAGTCTTTGTCCCCCCTGCCTGTCTTCCCAGGGGCTTTTAAATCGCCCCGGACAACGGAGAAGTCCTCCGCTGTCCCGGGGCGATTTTAAAATGCCACCCGCCAGCATTTTAAGATCGCCCGGACAGCGGAGAAGTCATCCGCTGTCCCGGGGTTTTTTAAAATGCTGGGGGTGGGAAGAAAAGCCCTTGTCCCCCCCCCCAGCCTTCAGAAGAGGTCCGGGGACAGACTGTCCCCGGACCTGGTCTGAAGGCGGTTTCCCTAGGAACGCATTAATTGATTTTCAATGCATTCCTATGGGAAACCGTGCACCGCAAGACGAAAAAACCGCAAGACGAAGTGACTTGCGGAACGAATTAATTTCGTCTTGCGAGGCACCACTGTATAACCATCCCATTTTTCTGCAAATTTTTGCTTTGAGATTCCTCTGAGTTTGCTAGTCAATTGAGCCGTCTCCACCAATTCCTGTAATTTGATTTGCCAATCTGTTATTTTTGGAGCCTCGTCATCTTTCCATCCCTTGGCCACAAGTATACGAGCTGCTGCGGTTGCATACAAGAATACCTCTCTTAGATTTTTTGGGATCTCTTTATCTAAAATACTTCATAGAAATGCCTCCGGTTTTTTCGTAAAAGTTATCCCCATCATCTTTTTTAATTCATCGTATATTCCCCCCCCCAAAAAAAAATCTTTATCTTTTCACATGTCCACCACATGTGGCTCATGTCACCGTTATTTCCTCCACATCTCCAACAAGCATTCGCCAAATTTTTATACATTCTTGATCATCTGGAAGGAGTGAGGTACCACCTATGAGCCATTTTCATCATGTTCTCTCTTATATTATAGCTGGCTGTAAATTTCTAATTTACATTCCATCAGTTTTCCCCATCTTTTAGCATAATTGGACGGCCCACATCTTGGGCCCACTTTATCATTGAAGCCTTAACCTCCTCATCCATTACTTCGCAGTCTAAAAGAAGTCTATACATTTTTGCGATTATTTTGCTTTTACTATTCAGTAGTTCTCTTTCAAATCTTGAAGGCTCCTTTTCAAAACCTATCTGCTTATCCTGTCTGAACACTTCATTCACCTGGAAGTAATCTAGCCAACTAGAAAAGTGATCTTTTATTTTCTCATAACTTATCAATATTACTTGACCCTCCTCCTCCCCCCTTAATATTGTGTTATACGTTATCCAGTTCTCTTTGTTGTTGTTGCTTTTTTTAACAGCGATTGCTTCTAGTGGAGAGTTCCATCTTGGGGTTTTCTGTTCCAAATTTCTTTTGTATTTTCCCCATACCTTATATATAGCATTTCTTATTATATGATTCGAAAAACTCCTATCCGTCTTTATTTTCCCATAATTAAGATAGCCATGCCACCCAAAACGGGTGTTGAAGGAAAGCATTGCTTTTGCACATGACCATGGCATGATGGGAAGCATTGCTTCTGCACTGTAGTGGTTGGGAGTTACTCGTGCGTAATCCTGCCCCGTTTGAGCATCGGATTGCCTGGTTAAACCCTCCGGACTGCACAGCCCATCTCAGCGTGGCTGCCCTTAGTCACTCGTAGAATCTGTTTTTGGGCGTTTCTTAAAGAGCTGCCAACATAAGAGTTGTTTGACGCCTAAGCGTCTCCACCTCTCACTGCCCGGGAGTCTCCTGCGCAGGGTGGGCGTGGGCAGCAGGGTGCTTGGGCTCTCCTCACTAACTTCCAACGAAGAGTCCTGGAGCCCCTGCACCTCCCTGTCCCGTTGCTCTCCTGGATCCCTGGTGTTACACTCATTCTCTTCCCCTCTTTCCCAGCTGAGTCTCCCCCTAGCGCTAGGACCTTCTCCTGCAGAATCAGAGACCCTCTCCTTCTCCTGTGTCTCTGATGTCAGTTCCCTGACATCCACCTCCCTCCCAGGGCCCCCTTCACTCCCCCTCCTACCTGTGGGCTCTATTGTAGCCTCTGCTCTGGTCGGTGAGCCAAGAAAACCCCGGAATGAGCTGTCCTCCTCATCTGTGGGTGCGAAAACCTCTTCCCACCTGCTAAGGTTCCCACCCAAGGAATGACTCTCCCAATCCGATTCTTCTTCGGATTCTGAAAACCCTTCAAAACTCTCTTCCTCCTCTGTGGTACCGAATTGTTCCTCCCAGAATCGCTCTAAGGGTTGGGGCTTATCTGGGAACCGTCGGTGGAACACTTCCACCATATGCTCGTTGCCAACTGCCTCTGCGGGCACCCACGTGTTTTCCGACCAGGGCTCTCCTTCCCACGCCACCAAGTACTCCACTTGCCGACCTCGCCACCTTGAATCAACTATCTCTGCGGCCGAACTTTGGTGTTCCCTTTCTTCTACCTGTGGTGGTGGCATGACTTCTACCTCCCGCCCCTCGAATTCCCGCCCCTCTCTGTGTGGTGAGAGTAAGGACCTGTGGAACACGGGATGTATTTTCATGTTGTCGGGCAACCTGAGCTTGAACGCCACGGGGTTTATCTGTTGTATGACTTCAAATGGCCCCAGTCGTCTGGGCTGCAACTTCTTGCACCCTCCCTTAAAGGGTAACCCTTGAGTGGACAACCACACGCGATCCCCCACCCTTATGGTTTCCCCTTCCCTTCGGTGTTTATCTGCTTGCTTCTTGTAATTGGCTTTGGCCCTTTCTAGATTCATCTTGAGCTGTTGATGTAACGCTTCCATTTCTTCCACAAACTGCTCAGCTGCGGGCACACTCCAGCTCTGTTCCTCATTACCCGGGAATGCCCTGGGATGACACCCATAATTGGCCAAAAATGGACTCATTCCTGTGGATACATGTTCAGCGTTATTGTACGCAAATTCTGCTAACGCTAGTTTCTCTACCCAGTCATTCTGCCTCTCGCTCACGTAGCAGCGTAAGTATTGCTGGAGTACGCTGTTTGCCCTTTCCGCTTGCCCATTGGTTTCTGGGTGTCTCGCGGTCGAGAAGCTAACCTCGACTTGCAGTAGGCTCATGAGCTTCCTCCAGAACCGGGAAGTAAATTGTTTTCCGCGGTCTGACAGAACCCTCAAGGGGGCGCCATGCAGCCTGAAAATGTTTTCTACAAACAACCGTGCCTTTTCTTCCACCGTCACCGCATGTGAACAGGCGATGAAATGGCACATTTTGGTTAGCAAGTCGACTACTACCATCACTGCTGTTTCCCCCCTCGATTTGGGCAAATCCGTCATGAAATCAATTGACACCACCTCCCAGGGTTTGTTGGGTGTGTGTAAGGGTTCCAAAAAACCTGCTGGTACAGTGCGTTCCCCTTTGGCCCTCTGGCAGCGGTCACACCCTCTTACATATTCGCGTACATCTTCCCTCACCCGTGGCCACCAAAATTGTCGAGTCACCAGCATCATGGTTTTGTGTTGCCCAAAGTGCCCCGCTGTGGGGGTGTCATGTAGTTGCTTGAGTACCATTCTTCTTAGAGCCTCCCCCGGTAAGTACATCGCCCCCCTGTAGTACAACACCCCTTCCTTCTCTTCAAACCCTTCTGGTGCTCCCCTCTCCTCTTGGAGTTCCCTGATTTTTGTTCGTGCGAATTCATCGTCCCTAGTGAGTCCTGCCAGTTCTCTCGTGCCCACTAGAGTACCCCCACACACCCATCGGTCCTCAGGTATGACGTGTCGGGTCTCCGGCAGCCCCTCTCCTTCGAAGTACTCTGGTTTCCGCGAGAGCGCATCTGCTCTCACGTTTTGCTCGCCTGGCACATACTGGATTTCGAAGGAAAACTTGGAAAACTCCTGCGCCCAGCGAATCTGTCTCTGGTTGAGCACCCGTGCTGTCCACCAATATTCCAAGTTCTTGTGATCTGTGCAGACCTGGATCTTGTGCTGCGTCCCTATCAACAAATGGCGCCACCGACGAAAGGCGGCGTAAATTGCTAGCAGTTCTCGGTCGTACACGGTGTAATTTTGTTCCGACTTGCTCAGCTACCGCGAGAAAAAGGCGCACGGTTTCCATTCTTGCTTGTTCAGTCCTGGCTGCAACAGAACCGCCCCGATGGCTCTGTCTGACGCGTCCGTCTCCAACCTCAGTGGTTTCTCCAAATCCACATGTAGTAATTGTTCTTCCGATGCGAACGCCTTCTCCAATCTTTCAAAGGATTGCTGGGCTTCCTCCGTCCACACAAACTTTCTTTTACTACTGAGACAGTCCGTGATTGGCGCCGTCAAGTGTGCCAAGTTCTTGATGAACTTCCTGTAGAAATTTCCAAAACCTAGGAACCTCTGCACATCCTTTCGTGTCTTTGGGGTTTTCCACTCCAATACAGCTTGCACCTTGCTTGGGTCCATCGCTAAGCCTTTGTCAGATAACTTGTACCCCAGGAACTCCACCTCTCGGGCATGAAACTGACATTTCTCTAGCTTGACCCACAACTGGTGTTTCCGCAAGCGTTGTAGCACTTCCCTGACATCTCTCACATGTTGCTCCTCATTTTCTGAATATATCAAGACGTCGTCCAGGAATGCTACACAGTTCTTGTAAAGCAGAGACCCCAACACGTGGTGCATGAACGCTTGAAAACAGGTGGAGCCTGACTGTAATCCGAAAGGCATAACGACATATTCAAAGGCCCCCAGGGGTGTGAACATGGTGGTCTTCCACTCATCTCCCTCTCTCATTCGGATTAAGTTGTAAGCCCCCCTAAGGTCTAGCTTGGTGAAAATCTTTCCCTTCCTCACTCTCGTCACAATGTCGTCAATTCTGGGCATAGGGAAAGTCACAGGTTCTGACACCAAATTTACCCCCCGGAAGTCCACGACCAGCCTCGGTTTATCAGTGTCCTTTTTGTCCACAAAAAATACTGGACTGCCCCCCACTGCCTTTGACTCTCTTATAAACCCTCTCTTTAGGTTCTTGTCGATAAAGTCCCGTAACTCCTTCATCTCCCTGTCTGACATGGCATACAACTTACCCACCGGCAGCTGCGCCCCAGGGAGCAAATTGATCTGGCAATCGAACGGCCTGTGGGGTGGCAGTCTATCTGCCTCCTTTTCACTAAAAACCTCCTTCAGATCAGCATATTGTGGTGGCACCTTCCCTTTACCCTCCACTGCAGTGCTTGCCACTCTGGCTACGCTCATCCTTGGCGTTTCCACGCCTAGGCAGTGCTGCAGGCAGTAGTCAGACCCAAAGCTGACGGTCCTCTGATGCCACGCCACCACCGGATCATGTTGCGCTAGCCAGCTCATCCCTAATATTATTGGGGGACCCGCTAATGAGGCAACGTGGAAGGCGATTGTCTCTGAGTGCCTAGACACTCTCATTCTCATCGGTGGGGTCTGGTGGGTAACTTCCCCCCCAATCAGTTCCCTCCCATCAATGTTGGTGACTTGCAAAGGAGCATCCAACGGTAGCAGGTGAAGCTGATGCTCTAAGGCAAAGTCCCTGCTAAAAAAGTTGCATGAGCTTCCTGAGTCCAGCATACCCTGAACCTTCACTGGGTGCCCATTTGGGAGTTCAAGCACCACCTCAATGGCAATTGCTGCTCTTGGAGAATCTGGTTTGGGCACATTCATTGGTTGTTGGCTCGGCTGCTGTGCCCACTGATTGGCAGCCAAGCATTTCCGTTTCCCTGCTCCGGAGTCTGGGGTTCCTCCTCCTCACCCCCCACGGCCCCCACCATCCCTCGCCAGGCCTTTCTTTGTGGGCAGACTCTGGCAAAATGTCCTGGCCATTGGCAAAGGAAACATTTCTTGGTCGTTTTTACATCCTTTCCCTCCTTTTTGCGACTCTCGCTGGAGTTTGAAACTTTCTGGGCGCGCGCACCGCCTATTTCCATTGGCTCCGTTGGCGGGGAAAGCTGCCTAGGTATTCTAGGAATGCGGTAGTCATGACAACGCTGCTCTCTCCCTTCCCGCCTCTCTTGAGCCCGCGCTTCCTGTCTTACGCAAATCGCAAGGGCTGCCTTGGTCAGCTGATCCATAGACTGTGGGCGGGGTGCGCGCGAAAGCTCGTCTTTGACCGTTGGTGACAACCCCTCCTCAAATAGCATTTGTATGGGTTCCGGGTCCAGCTGCCACCCCAGGCGATGCACGATCATGGCAAAACGTGACCAATAGTCTCTAACTGACCCTTCTCCCTGCTTACAGCTCAGCAGTTCCCGTTTGGTCACACTCTGTTGCACATCGCTACTGAACATAGCGTCCATCGCCTCAAAGAATTTCGATAGATTCTCCATGGCGTCATTCTGCGTCGCCATAAGCGGTCAAATCCACTCTCTCGCCCCGTCCTGCAAGTGCCCCACAATATAAGCAACTTTGGCTGCGTCATTTTCAAAATCGTTTTGCTGCAGCTTCAAGGCATATTCTATTTCTGTTCTAAACGCCCCATACTCTTGGGGCTTTCCCCCAAACTTGTGCACCAGTCCCGGTACCTTCCTCGCTATGGGGGTGGGTTTCCCCTGAGCATCCAGCGACCGTCGTTCGTCCAGCCTCGCCGTCAGGATGGCTATGTGCTCTTCCAAATCGCGGTTTCTCTCCTCCAGCGATTGGCCTCCAGCCGCCCCTCTCGTGGCTCCGACTTCTCCGGTCTTACTCATGATGCTCCCTTCTGCTTGTTGCGCACGAGCAACTTTCAGTGACAGACAGATTGCTGCAGTGGTTGGGAGTTACTCGTGCGTAATCCTGCCCCGTTTGAGCATCGGATTGCCTGGTTAAACCCTCCAGACTGCACAGCCCATCTCAGCGTGGCTCCCCTTAGTCACTCGTAGAATCTGTTTGTGGGCGTTTCTTAAAGCGCTGCCAACATAAGAGTTGTTTGTATCTTGGCTCACAGTCAGAGGTACCTGGCCTCCCCCGAGGCAATTGAGCGAGATACTGTGTTTACCTTCCGTCTGCAACTGCCGGCAGGCTAGGTAAACAAACCGGCGATTCTTCTCATTAGACGTGAGAAAAACACACCCTCTGCTTCTTCTTCTTCTCTCTCCCTCCCTGCATTCTCCCAGGGAGGGGAAATGAGACAGACAGGAGTCCTATTTACATGTTTTATTCCTGTCACTCTAGCAGTACATAGAAATGTGACTGCTCCCTTCAGACTCCATCAGAAGAGACTCACACTCCTCCCCTGTACTTCCAGCACAGGTCAGATGACACACTGAGCTAACATCCGGTGCTCAGTACAGAGAATAGGCTCCACCTTTTCCCCAGCAGTACATCTGCAAAACACAACATCCTGTTGTGCATTCCAGCCATCTGGAGCTGGCTTTTGCCTTGGTGCTTTTTCCTGACAGTTTGACGCCTAAGCGTCTCCGCCTCTCACAGCGCGGGAGTCTCCTGCGCAGGGTGGGCGTGGGCAGCGGGGTGCTTGGGCTCTCCTCACTAACTTCCAACGAAGAGTCCTGGAGCCCCTGCACCTCCCTGTCCCGTTGCTCTCCTGGATCCCTGGTGTTACACTCATTCTCTTCCCCTCTTTCCCAGCTGAGTCTCCCCCTAGCGCTAGGACCTTCTCCTGCAGAATCAGAGACCCTCTCCTTCTCCCGTATCTCTGATGTCAGTTCCCTGACATGCACATAACTGTGGCATGATGGGAAGTCTTGCTTCTAAGCTTTGTTCTGCTCATGCTGCACAAACCGTGCTGATGCTAAGACATTCCCTCATCACCCTGGTACGTTCTGTTCACCTTGAGTTCACACCATATCAATCTGTACTTACCCCTCCTTGTACATTCCTTTTCGTACCACTCTGGTACGGGCAGTCCGAAACCATGTCTGTGTAAACTCCGCGTTCCTTTTCCCAGCCTTTAACCTGTCTATGACTGTCTTATATGCAATAATTAATGTCTTATATGCAACCCTTGCTTTGTACTTATGTTAATCAATCAGCAACAAGCACACACGTGGCAAACGCTGTATAATATCCTATAAAAGGGAGTCTCCGAGGCTTGCTCGAGAGACGCCTCCCGTATGACACCTACCTACTCGTCTGTCGTTAATTTCAACCCAACATCTGGTGACCCTCGACGTGCCAGATCCCTTTACGCAGCCTCATACTTCACTCGACTCGAAAAGTCTCAGCGCGCTACACCGTGAGTATGGGGGGGGGGAGCTTACAAACTCCCAAAAAGAGCATGCTAAAGAACTGGTTCATTTAGTCAGACAGAGAGTAGCAGGTGCGCATATTTCCTTGAAAGAAATTGTACGATTGTTATGTCATATTGCTTGTGAGTGCCCCTGGTACCCAGAAATAGGGTCCTTGGGGATGGAGACTTGGCAAAAAATCGGAAAAACCCTCTTCGCAGAACCGAGGGCTCCGATTCATTGTCTGCTCACTTGGCAGAAGTGTGCGGATGCCGTCGCTAGATTAGGTCCCCAGGCGTCTCCGTCGGCACCCGCACCAGACAATTCCCCACCAACTGCCCTGCCACCTGCCCTTTTAGCCGCAACAGACAATCTACCTCCTTACCCAAAGCTTTTGGAGGAGGCGGGGTGGGCCGGGGAACTGCCGTCTGCTTTCCCTATTTCTTATACTAACCCTGGCACTGCGCAACAACAAATTATGTATGAGACGCTTCCTTATTCTATTCTGAGAGAATTAAAGAAAGCCATTACTGATTCCGGCCTAAAATCCACTTATGTGACAGGAATGCTGGAGGGAATAGCAACTGGTTATACAATGCTACCTCAAGATTGGAAAGATCTGATGCGCATGCTGTTATCCCCGGCTCAGTATGTAGTTCTTGAAAGTGAATTTAAGCATTGCGCAGTAGCCCTGGCTGATCCACAGCATTCAGCCAACCAACTCTTTGGTGCTGTTCCGTATGATAATATACCAGCCCAAGCGCAATTAACACCTTTACATTTTAGTCGCACCGCGACCTGTGTGCAACGCTCCTTTTGCAAAGTCCCTGTCTCAGGACAACCACTTAGCTCCTTTGTTAATATTAAGCAACAACATTCGGAGCCCTACCATCAATTTATAGATAGATTGAAAGAATCAGTCACTAGGCAGATTGATGACACTACAGCTCAAAATGAATTGATGAAAAAATTGGCTTTCGAAAATGCAAGTACTGACTGCAAAAAGGCTTTGCAGTCGATCATACATCGCCCTAAATGTGACCTGGCCGATATGATTCAAGCCTGTGCAGATGTTGGAAGCCAGAGTCATGCGATGTCCTTGCTTGCCGGTGCCATCCAGGCTGGCAACAAACCCACTGGGAACTGCTTCAACTGCAAGCACCTAGGTCATTTTGCTAAACAATGCAGAGCCCCTGGCGGGGGTGCAAACAGGAATGGTGATGCCAATAAGGCTAAGCTTTCCAAGAAATGCCCGAAGTGCGGTAAAGGCAAATCAGTGCAGGAGTTCGGGAAACTCCTTAGGGTTTAAAGAAGGGTGAGTCCTGGGCGCATTTGGTGGTGCTCCCTTCTCACCCTACTGTTTCTATTATTGATAGTAATTTGCACGAGCTCTCTCCTTTTTCTCCACAGCTGTTAGCTGTAATCCAGCGGATTGGTAATCAGAAATTTCTTCGTAAGTACAAGATAAATGGCAAGGTTCTGGAAGGCTTGATTGACACAGGCGCGGAAATTTCTGTAATTTCCAGTAGTTGCTGGGACCCCACGTGGCCCCTTGAGTCTGCCTCTGCAGTTTGGGGTGTAGGTGGACCTCAAACCTCTTCCAAAAGCGTACAGTGGCTGCCTGTTTCTCTGCCTGATAGCTCTGAAACCATTGCATATATCCAGCCCTGTGTGTTAAAAATCCATCTCAATCTGTGGGGCAGAGACTTACTACAACAATTACAAGCTACCATTCAATTAAATGAGTAAGCTTGCACTCCCCCTCCACTGGAAATCAACCACCCCGGTATGGGTAGAACAATGGCCCATAACGGGGGGAAAGCTACTTGCTTTAGTGCTCATTTTCAGCGTTTTGTTTTTGCCTCTTTCTGCTTCCGCTCTTAATAGCGGTAACTCCACACCAACAAATGTGTGGGAATCTTTTGCAAAGACCCTCAATCTTTCTTCCTTTTGCCTAACCCAACAGGTATCAATAGGTGAAATCCTTGGCTCCTGCCTTATCCCTGTTTGCCATGACCATTTTGACATACAAAATGATACCTGGTTTTTCTCATCCCTACCCCAAAATGATTCTCTCCGCACCCTTGGTTATTCCAGTTACCACAACTGGGGTAACCAAGTGCGCCGACGCCCACCTTTGGCCATTGATTTGTTGACCCCATACGTGGCTTCTTTTAATGTCACGTGTGCCCGTATGGTCAATTGCACAAAATCCAACTGTGTGAAAATGGGCAAGGATAATTTCCACTGCTCTAATTATGTAAATATTTCTTATGTATATAAATACACAGAAATACCTGCTGGCTGGTTCTGGACGTGTCCTGGCTATACATTTAATTACATTCCAGCAAACATCAGCCATGGCACACCCTGCTGCTTAAGCCGTTTGTCCATTGTATTACCCAAAAAGCATCATTTGACCCGCTCTCGATATCGCCGCTCTATTGCATTGACTAACGATTGTGACGATTCAATTTCTCTTCCCAGTAGGTCTGAATATATCTCTTTAGCTGTTTCACTCCTAGGAGTCCCTGGATTGGCTGTGCGCAATAGTAGGAACATTAACTCTTTAGCTTGTTCTGCAGCAAAAGCCCTGAATTTTACTTCTCAAGCGCTTCATCTTCTAAATAAAGAGCAGAGTGAACTCCAGCATGGCCTTCTGCAGAACCGCACTGCTATCGATTATCGATTGATGCTTCATAATTACGGCCGTGAACAAGTGGACGGCATGTGTTGTTTTAATATTACTGATAATTCCAAAGCCATCCAAAAGCAAATCTCTCATTTGCAAATTCTTACACACCACATTAAACAGGACGTTGGACTTTCTGGCCTGTGGGACTCATTCACCCAGTGGCTCACTGGCTGGTTGCCAAACCTGAATTGGCTTCGTAATCTCTTTCAATATGCCATTATTATAATATGTATATTGATTTTGCTATGTTGCTTCCTCCAATGCATTCCTGGACTCATAAGTCTTTTGTCTCGGCTTCTCTCTCCCCCTCAGCCACCCAATAAAATCATTGCTGCCTACTTTGCGAAATTGCAGCACCAGCAGTAAACATTAGGGGAGATGTGGCGAACTTATTTTGGGCATGCGCTGGCATACCACGTATCCCGGAATATTTTTGTCCCGTCAACCCTGGCGAACTTGTTTCGGGCATGCGCTGGCATACCACGTATCCCGAAGTATTTTTGTCTTATTCACCCAGAACACCTCGCAAATAAGAAAAGAAAGGGGGAGATGAAGGAAAGCATTGCTTTTGCACATGACCATGGCATGATGGGAAGCATTGCTTCTGCACATAACTGTGGCATGATGGGAAGTCTTGCTTCTAAGCTTTGTTCTGCTCATGCTGCTCAAACCGTGCTGATGCTAAGACATTCCCTCATCACCCTGGTACGTTCTGTTCACCTTGAGTTCACAACATATCAATCTGTACTTACCCCTCCTTGTACATTCCTTTTCGTACCACTCTGGTACGGGCAGTCCGAAACCATGTCAGGAAAAAGCAGCAATGCGAAAGCCAGCTGCAGGTGTCTGGAATGCAAAACAGGATGTTGATGTCTGGGACTGTACTATTGGAACAAAGGGGCAGTCTATTCACTGTACTGAGCACCGGATGTTAGCTCAGAGTGTCATCTGACCCATACTGGAAGTACAGGGGTGGAGTTTCTTACTCTACTGTTGGAGTCTGGAGAGTGCAGACACGTTTCTCTGTACTGCTGGAATGACAGGAATAAAGACATGCAAATAGATTTCTGTCTGTCTCTTTACCCCTCCCTGAGGGAAGCAGGGAGGAGGGGGAGAGGTGTGTCCCTCTCACGCTGAGTGGGATCGCCGATTGGTGACCTTGCCTGTATCCTGCCGGGAGACGCAGACGGGGAGGTCAACTAGGATCTCAAGCCGAATGCCTGAGTGTGGCCAATTACCTCTGACTGCGGCTAGAGAATCCGACATCTGGTAGCACTGCCGGTGGTTTTGATTCATCGTAAATCTGCATGAGAGGTTGGTGGATCGTTCTTCATCCTCTGCACCAAGGGGAAGAAGAGATAAGCCTGTGTGCAGCTAATTAGCTAAACAGACGGCTGGGCATGAAGACGGAGTGAAAGCCAAGCAACGGAGCCCCAAGATATGATGATTTTATGGCTGTGTGGAGTGAACGCGTAAAGAGCAAAAAATCTTCGGTTTGCTGTGTGTCTGCGTAAGAGAAGCCAGCACCGGGGAAAACAGCTGGAAATACCTTGCATACCTCAGATAAGATAGCACTGGTATGCACAGTTGCTAAGCAACGAGAAGTCAGTAAAGTGAAGTTGAATGGAAACTTACTGGCTGGGGCTGAACACGGAGAGTGTTTTGAATATTTCCCTGTTCTGTGCAAAGACATTTAATGCAGCTTGCGGTTTATCTGCCAAGTGGAGAAAAGGCAGAAAACAACTGTTGGATTTTACAGGCTAGAGAGTGAAAGCTGCAGCTTGGATTCAAAATGGATGCCAAGAAGGGGGGAGGCTTACCTTATCCACCCCCCCCAACAAATGACAATTACTCATCTTGGTCTATAAAGATGAAAGCCCTGCTGCAGAATCAGAGGCTTTTTGGGGTGATTGATAACCCCATTCCACAAGCACCAACGCCAGGTTGGAATTCACAGAATCTGAAAGCCAGGACGGCTATAATTCTGTGTGTCTCAGATCCACAGCTCGTGCATATCCAGGGTTTAGATAACACACGAGAGATTTGGGAAACGCTACGTAGAACACATCAGAGGGATGCTGGTTCTTCAGCGTTGCTGTATTTTGAAAAGCTGACCAATCTGAGGCTTGCGCCTGATGGAGATGTACAAGCGCATTTGACTGAGATGAAATTCCTGCGTCAGCAGATGGCGGAGCGCAATTTCCGTCTACAAGAAGAGGTCTTTTGTTTCATGGTTATCAACAGCCTTAATCGGACTTACAAAACCGTTGCCAGTCAGCTTGGTTCCCTACCGGCGGCGGACCTGACTTCGGAGAGGGTGTGTGCCGTGGTTCTGAATGAACACGACCGACTTGCTGCACTGGATGTGAAGGACAGGGGGAGAGTAGCAGAGGGTTCTGACTCCCCCACTGCTGAAGCTACTGAGGAGCGTGCTGTAGCTTTGTGCGCTGTCCGATGTTACAATTGTGGACAGACTGGGCATCTTCAGCGGAACTGTAAGAAGCCACATCAGCAGAAAGGAGCAAAGGGGAGCTGTGCGAAGCCTGAGGCGTCAGGCAAAAGTCGTACCAAGGCCCAGGTGAAACCTGCAAAGGCTTTGATGTCGAAAGGAAGCACACCAGAGGTGGAGAACACGTTTGTCATTGACACGGGTTGCTCCAATCACATGACGTCCCACTGAGGTCTGTTTTCGACGTTTAAGAAGCAAAGCTTCACTGTGAAGCAGGCCAACGGTCAGGAGCTGGAAGCGACCGGGGTTGGAACTGTGTATCTTGAGAGTCTGAACTTGACTATAGACAATGTGTACCTGGTTCCAGAGTTGAAGTTCAATCTGCTGAGTGTGTCGCAGATTGCAAAGAAAGGACTGAGACTGTCCTATGATGATAAGAGCTGCAAGATCTTCAAAGATGGAGAGCTGTATCTTTCTGCCAGAGAGAAAGATGGACTGTATTTGTTGACTTTTGATCAAAGTGATTACATGAAATGTAATGCATTTGATACTAACGAAATATCTCTTGCAGGTGTGACCAAGAGCGCCCGGAAGGTGGCTAGGGTCGACAGAGCTTTTCAGCGGGTGTATGCTGATGTGATTGGTCCTCTAGCACCATCTAGAGGCAATGCAAGATATTATCTTGTGTGTGTGGATCATTTCTCTCAATATGTGTGGGTAAATACGCTAAAGAAACCAAAAGAAGCCTTAGAGAGGTTTCAAGAGTTTTGTGACAAGGTTAAAAATGTGCATGATGCTAACATTGATTGTCTCTTCACAGATGAGAAGCCAATTTTTCTGTTACAGGAGTTTCAGAAGTTCCTGGATGAAAAAGGGATAGACCACAAGGTTGCTGTTTCAGCGGAAGCGTGGAACAGGGGGGTCTGTGTAAGGGTGAACAAAGAATTGCAAAAGGGGAGGAATGCACAATTGCTTAGTTCACATTTGCCACATGAGTATTGGGCGGAGTCGTTAATGTCCTATGTTCACGTGTGGTTGAGAAAGGTCGCAAAAGAGTTGGGAAGTTCTCCTTTTGGGAAGCTGTTCCATAGAAAACCTTCTGTTGCCTATTTTAAGGTTTTCGGGTCTCATGTGAGAACAGAAGCTCCAGGTGGAGTAAAGAATGCAAGAGGCATTTTTGTGGAATATGAAAAGGGTCTCTACAGAGTAATTTTGTCTGAATCTGGTCAGGTGATTCTCACAAAGTTTCTAGAGAGTGCTCCTGAAGAGGAGAGAGTAATTGTTCACACATTTCCCACTGAGGACAATTCAGATGATGATGATTTTTCAGATTACAGTGGTGATGATGACAGTGATAGCTCACAGAGCTCAGTTGACACAGTCATTGAGAGAAAGTCTTACACAATGGATAGGCCTTCACAGATGAAGGAAGAACCACTGTTTACTATTGGATCTGGTTCTCCTAAGAGTCCAGAGGCTGAACCAGTGAGCAGAGAGGATCAGCACCTCATACGCAGGTCTGAGAGAGCTACAAAGGGTGTACCACCCAAGAGGTATTCAAAAGAGTTTGCTAACTTAGCTGTTGCATGTGTTGCTATTGTTAACAACTCAAGACAGGTTGAAACTGTGTCAAAGTCAGAGACAAAGACACAACAGAGAGTAGCAAGCCAAGGTAATGCAGATGCACTCATTCCTTGGAAGCCAGACAACCAGAGAGGTACACTGGGGAAACCAGTGGCGAGGAGTTCCAAGAGTGGAACTGAAACAACAGGGGACTGTTATATGTATAACAACTGTTTGTTTTCTTCTCTGGATCGTGTTTTGCTCGCAACGCCCATTGATGCTTTTGGGGGAGGATGTCAGGAAAAAGCAGCAATGCGAAAGCCAGCTGCAGGTGTCTGGAATGCAAAACAGGATGTTGATGTCTGGGACTGTACTATTGGAACAAAGGGGCAGTCTATTCACTGTACTGAGCACCGGATGTTAGCTCAGAGTGTCATCTGACCTGTACTGGAAGTACAGGGGTAGAGTTTCTTACTCTACTGTTGGAGTCTGGAGAGTGCAGACACGTTTCTCTGTACTGCTGGAATGACAGGAATAAAGACATGTAAATAGATTTCTGTCTGTCTCTTTACCCCTCCCTGAGGGAAGCAGGGAGGAGGGGGAGAGGTGTGTCCCTCTCACGCTGAGTGGGATCGCCGATTGGTGACCTTGCCTGTATCCTGCCGGGAGACGCAGACGGGGAGGTCAACTAGGATCTCAAGCCGAATGCCTGAGTGTGGCCAGTTACCTCTGACTGCGGCGAGAGAATCCGACAAACCATGCCTGTGTAAACTCCGCGTTCCTTTTCCCAACTTTTTACCTGTCTATGATTAATGTCTTATATGCAATAATTAATGTCTTATATGCAACCCTTGCTTTGTACTTATGTTAACCAATCAGCAACAAGCACACACGTGGCAAACGCTGTGTAATATCCAATAAAAGGGAGTCTCCGAGGCTTGCTCGAGAGACGCCTCCCGTATGACACCTACCTACTCGTCTGTCGTTCATTTCAACCCAACAGGGTGTCATGACCTTCTAGATCTAAAATATCCCAATTTTTTAATAAATACCAATCTTTCAACCAGAGAAGACATGAGGCTTCGTAATATAGCTTCAAATCCGGTAACCCGTAGCCACCTCTTTCTACAGTATCTATTAATATCTTATGCTTTACTCTTGGTTTTTTACCCTTCCACAAAAATTTAGAAATTTCTTTTTGCCACTTGTTGATACTGCTGGTCTTTCCTGTAATTGGAATCGTTTGGAATAGAAAGAGTAGCTTCGGTAAAACTATCATTTTAATTACCGAAATACAGCCCAGGAGTGATAAATTTAACCTTGTCCATGTCTCCAACTGTCTTTTGATATCTTTCCAACAATTGGTATAATTATCTTCATATAAGTTAATATTCTTTGGTGTTATCCATAATCCTAAATACTTGATTTTGGGGTAGATTTTAATGTGTATTATTTGTTCTAATTCTGCTTTTTCATCTGGTGACATATTTTTAACTAATAGTTTTGTCTTGTTTAAATTCATTTTGAACCCCGCAACTTTACCGTAGCCCTATATTATTTCCAACGCCTTTCTTAAACTCTGTTTTGGTTGCTCCGTAGTTATAATTAAATCGTCAGCAAATGCCCTCATTTTGTAACTTCTATTTCCCAGCATAATCCCTTTTATTTCTTTTTCTTCCCTAATTTGTTTACATAAAACTTCCAATGTTAATATGAAAATTAAGGGGGATAGGGGGCGACCTTGTCTGACCCCTTTACTGATGTCAGACTCCTGTGATAAATTTCCATTGATTATGATTTTAGCTTTTTGTTTTGATTATATTGCTTCAATCCCTTTTATGTACTGTATACCAAAATCCATATGGTGTAATAGACCTTTCATAAATTTCCAGGATACCCTGTTGAAAGCTTTTTCTGCATCTATAGCCATTAAGACTGCCTTCTTTTCTATTCTTAAGTCTAAATACGCTAATAAGTTTATAATGTTTCTAGTGTTGCTATAAATGTGCCTCCCGGGCAAAAAGCCAGCTTGGTCATTGTGTATCATCATCTGGAAGCCTTTTTTTGATCTTTCGGCTAAAATATTTGCATAGAATTTATAATCGTTATTTAGAAGTGCGATAGGCCTATAGTTGTTAATAAGTAGATTGTCCGTTCCCTGTTTTGGAATTAATGCAATAAGGCTGTCTTTCCAAGAATCCGGCATGGTTCCGTCTTTTAAGATGTTGTTCATGATACTTCTTAATGGGTCAGACAGTAAGTCCTCCATTATTTTATAATATATTGCCGGTAGGCCGTCTGGCCTTGGTGGCTTTCCTATCTTTGCTTCCTTAATTGCTCTTTGCATTTCGTACGATGTAATAGGGGCATTCAACGGTTCTTTTTGTTCTTTAGTAAGTTTCGGAAGACAGTTCTGTTCTAAATGGTCTTTAACTTCTTCTGTTGTTTCATTTCCTTCCTTATAGATTTCTCTAAAGAATTCGAGAAATCGTTTCTCTATTTCTTTAGGGTTGTTTATTATTTTGCCTTTGCACTTAACTCTATTTATAAGCCTTTCTGCCTCTCTCTTCTTTAATTGCCATGCTAATAACCAGGCTCAGGTTCTGTTTAAGGCTGTGTCTCTGTTTCAGGCTCTGGTACTGTATCAAACACTGTTGCAGACTCAGGCTGTGGCACTATGGCTGTAGCTGTGGCTATGGTTCTGTTTCAGGCTCTGGCACTGTATCAAGCACTGTTTCAGGCTCAGGCTCAGGCTTCTGCTCTTTATTAGGCTTTGTGTCAGTCTTTGGCTCTAGCACTTATTCTAGCTCTATTTCAGGCTCAGCCTGTGTCTCAGCCTTTGTCTCTGTTTCACGCTGTTTCTCTGTTTCAGGCTCCGACACTGTTTCAAGCCCTGTATCTGCCTCTGCCTCTGTTTCAGGCTCTGGCACTCTATCAAGCACTGTTTCTTGCTCTGGCTCTCTTTCAGGCTCTGGTTCTGAATTAGGGTTTTGTTCTGGCTCTGGCTGTGTCTCTGGATCTGGCTGTGTCTCTGCTTCAGGCTCCTATGCTGTATCAAGCACTGTATCAGGCTCTGCCTCTCCCTCTGCCCCTGGCTACGTTTAAGCGTCGGGCAGGTTTCAGACAGTGTCTCTGTTTCAGGATCCAGCACTCTATCAAGCACTATTTCAGACTCAGGCTGTGGATCTCGGCTATGGCTGTGGATCTCGGCTGTGGCTCTAGGCTCCGTCTGTGGCTCTGGCTCTCTTTCAGGGTCTGCTTCTGAATGAAGATCTGGTTCTGACTCTAATTCAGGGTGTCATGATGGCTCTTCCTCTGCCTCTGACCCAGCTATGTTTCAGGGTCTGGCTCTGAATTAGGGTTTTGTTCTGGCTCTGGCTGTGCCTCTGGCTCTGGCTCTGGCTCTGGCTCCAGCTCCAGCTCCGGCACTGTATCAAGTACCGCTGCAGACTCAGGCTGTGGCTCTAGGCTGCCACACCAACGCCACTCATTCCACTCCTGTCTACGTGCCAAGGTCAAACCGTGTATAGTCCCATGGGAATCCACAAGTACAGAGAATAAACAATAAGATAGGAGGAAAGGAAAGAAGGAGCAAGTCCCAAACAGTTGTAAATCCAAAATCCACTAGGGGGAGTTCAGATGTATCTTGAGGGAAGAAGTAAAATTGTTAATTAAATAGTTTTTAACTCAGGTTAATTCCAAAGTTTCAAAACTTTTAAAACAAAGTCCAAACAGCCACAAATTCCAGAGGAACTTCAGCTCTCTTGTAGTTAGCAGAGTTGATCTTAAAAGTAAAACAATGTCTCTGAAAAGTGCCAGAAACAATGTCTCAATATAACAGTTCAATAGCACTCAAATGTAACAGTTCAAACTAACAAAATAGCAAAGTCCGCAGTCTGACAGTTCTATCAATCTGGCAGTCCGACTGCCTGGGTTTCTTAGTGAATTTGTAATTCCAAAGGGAGAGGTAAAACACAGTCCATAGCCAAAAGAGTTAAATCCTTAATCTCAATTAAAAAAAACAGCTCCAGTAATGCATAGAAAAATTTAGAAATTTCTTTTTGCCACTTGTTGATACTGCTGGTCTTTCCTGTAATTGGAATCGTTTGGAATAGAAAGAGTAGCTTCGGTAAAACTATCATTTTAATTACCGAAATACGGCCCAGGAATGATAAATTTAACCTTGTCCATGTCTCCAGCTGTCTTTTGATATCTTTCCAACAATTGGGATACTGCCAGGGAGACAAAGTCCATCATGGCCCCAAGCCGTCTGCCGGACGATCCATCGATCTCCCGTAAGCACGCAGTATCAGCAATTAGCGACATGAGTTTCTAGAAAATATCTTGCCACATTCTAGAGCTCATGCACACTCTATCAGCAGATAATGCACAGCAAAAGTCGCACTCAGGAGAGCATTATTTACAAGTTTTATTCAGCGTTGATCAGAACAAAGAAAGACATGACTGCCTGCGTCAGTGTCTCCAGACACAGAGAGTGAGAAAACGAAAGCAAAAGACACAACAGAAACATCCTGTGAAAACAGGAAATACGCAGGCTGTGACACAAACATCCTGCTCCCTTTTAAGGTGGAACGGAAATATCCTAACATCCTCCCCCTTTCCATGTAACCTGTTGTACCTGTGGTTCAACCCAATTGTAACCTTTGTACGTAAACCTTAAGTTGTTCTCTGTTAACAACCTTAGAGAACAGATCAGCAGGAATTTCATTTCCTGGCATGTAGGACACCTGAATGAGTCCTTTCTGAATACACTCTCTTGCACGATGTAGCTTAATCGGCAAGTACTTGGTTCTTTGCTTGCAACTCTCTGAGTTCAGCAAAGCCAAACACGATCTATTGTCTTGATACACTTGTACAGGACATTTCACAGAAACTCTGATGTCCTTAAACAGTTGCATCAACCATTCACAATCCATGAGTGAAAATGACAGAGCATTGAGTTCTGCTTCACAGGAATTTAGGCTTACTGTCGTCTGCTTCCTGCACAACCAGTCAAACAGGCAGTGGTTGTACATGTAGCATACTCCAGAAGTGCTAGTACCATCCGTGGTGTCACTTCCAAAACTTGCATCTGCAAAGATTTCAAGACCTCCAGTCTTCTGACTGGTGAACCTCAGCCTGTAGTGCAAAGTCCCTTTCAAATAGCGGGCTATGCGCTTCAGAGCTTTCCAATCTTGAACAGTAGGATTGTTAGCATGTCTGCTAAGCAGGTTAGTGCTTACAGCTATGTCAGGTCTTGAACATCTAGCAATGAAATTCAACTTGCCTAGAATGCATCTGTACAGCGTAGTGTCAGAAAACACTTCAGCAGTACTGTCTACCTGGTAACCTGCCACCATCGGTGTGTCTGCTGGGTTTGCATCAACCAAATTCAACCTGGTTAATACATCAGCAATTTTCTGTGTTTGGTGTACCAGAAAATTACCTGCTTGGTCCCTCTCCACCTGCAGAGAAAGATAGTTGGATACCTCACCAAGATCCTTCATGCCAAAGTGCTCCTTCAGCTGAGCTAGTGTGCTTTGATAAAAAGCTTGATTCTTCCAAAACATCAGAAGATCATCAACAAAACATAAACAATACAGTTTGTTTTGCCCCTCCTCCTTGACAAACACACATGAATCAGCTTTGCCCTGGTGAAAACCTAGAGAAAGCAATGTCTCAGTGAGCTTTGTGTTCCAACACCTGGCACTCTGCTTGAGACCATATAAGGATTTCCGCAGTTTACAGACCATTCCCTTCTGTATCTGCATCCCATCAGGTGGAAGCATAAACAGCTCCTCCCCCAAAATCCCGTACAAAAAAGCTGTATTAATGTCATGATGGGAAACATGCAGTTTCTCCTCCGCAGCGATCTTGAGCATCAGCCGAATGCTCTCATATTTGACTGTGGGTGAATAGGTCTCGTGGTAATCCTGTCCTGGTACCTGTGAAAAACCTCTGGCAACCAATCTGGCTTTGTGTCTGACAACCTTGCCATTCTGGTCTGTCCTGGCCTTGAAGACCCATTTGCTGCCAACCAGTCTCATTCCTGGGACTACCGGTACCAGTTCCCAAGTTTGGTTCCTATTCAAGGAATCAACTTCAGCCTTCATGGCATTAAGCCAAGGCTCAGCATCTTTAGAGGTTAACTCCTGAACCTCTGTGAAGCTTGAAGGTTCCCATACCTTCTCTGAGCTACTAAGAACAGCAGTTGCTGTCTTAGCAAACTCATCAGCAAATGTCTTTGGAGGTCTGCCCTTTGCGGCTCTTTCAGATCTGCGTACTAGACGCAAGTCTTCTGGACTCATCTCCTCTTTCTTAGGAGAAAAGTGACCAATGGTGAACAGTGGTTCTTCCAGTTCATTGTCAGACTCATCAGATGGTCTGACTGAGGCCTTTGCGCTCTTGTAGTCTGCTGTGTCATCACTGTCACTGACATCAGCAGCAGCGCCGCCCACTGAGCTGGAATCCGAACTCTGGGACTTCCGGAGGCGGTGCAAACGGCAATGGCGGTCCTCTTCGCACTGTGAAGAGGAAGCTCCGCGGAAACGGGTCGTCCGCTACGGCGAAGCGGAGACCCACATTAGAAACCCACAGGCAGCGAAAGCCTGTGGTCGTGGGACTCGGCGGGCACCAGAAGCGCCCCCGAAATGAAGAAGGGACCCCGTAAGGGGTTCCGGACCGTGGAAGGGCTGGCGCGGTGCTGTGAGTCGATCGCTCTTTCCGTGGAGTGAAGCCGCATAGCTGCTGTCGGTGAGTGCTGACCTTTTTTCCTGGGAACATTCGACTTGATAAGCAACAACCCGTGAGTAAGAAAGATTCAAGGAATTAGAGACTAAATTGATTTGAAATTCGGCTAAAAACGGGAGATGCAACCAGGAAGTCCGTCTTCCGTTTCTGCTTAAGATCTAAAGCAAAAGACTTTGATGTCTGGAGCCTTTGAGAGGCGCTAAAAGCTATTAATCCATGCATTACTGGAGCTGTTTTTATTGAGATTAAGGATTTAAGTTTTTTCGGTTATGGACTGTGTTTTACCTCTCCCTTTGGAACTACAATTTTATTAAGAAACCCAGGCAGTCGGACTGCCAGATTGATACAAATGTCAGATTGCGGACTTTGATGCTCTGTTACATTGAACTGCTACAATTGAGTGTTATTCGAACTGCTACATTGAGACACTGTTTCTGGCACTTTTCAGAAACATTGTTCTACTTTAAAGACTAACTCTGCTAACTACAAGAGAGCTGAAGGTCTTTGGGGAACTGGTGGCTGTTTGGACATTGTTTTAAAAGTTTTAAAAGTTCTGAAACTTTGGAATTAACTGGAGTTAAAAATTATTTATTCAACAACTTTGCTTCTTCCCTCAAGATACTTTTGAACTCCCCCTAGAGGACTTTGGATTTACAACTGCTGGTGACTTGCTTTTGCTTTCTTTCCTTCTTATCTTGTTGTTTACTCTCTGGGCTTGTGGGTTCCCATGAGACCATACACAGTTTGACCTTGGCACGTAGACAGAATTGGAATGAGTGGCACTGGGAAAACAAGAGCGGCTAAAGCGAAAGCTAAACAAACAACTTTGACCTTAACTTCACAGCCGCGTAGATCATCTGTTCCTGCTATTTTGGGGGCAGAAGAAGAAGAAACCGAGCAAACTTCGCTGGAAGGTATGGCAGCAGGAGGATTCACTTCGGTACTAGACAAAATCTTTGAAAAATTGGGAAGTTTGGACAAGAAAGCGGATGAACAATCAGCTAAGATTGATCAAAATACAGCCAGTGTTAACAAATTAATTGATCAAGTTGCTCTGAATGCACAATCAATTGGGAAACTATTTGAAGCCACCACAGAAAATCGCAAATTGGCTGAGGAAGCCAATCAAAAAGCTGAAGCATTAGAGAAGGAGGTAAAACCATTGCACAAGCAGATTGGTGAACAGCAGGCCTATCTGTCTATGATAGAACTATGTAGCCGGGAAAACAACTTGAGATTGAGGTCAATTTTAGAACTTGAACAAGGGAACCTAATTGAGTACCTGACAAAAGATGAGCAAGGAAGAATTTTGGCAATTGAAATACAAACTCAAGGCGAAAAGTTTTTGATATTAGGAATTTATGCACCGAATGAGGGGAAATCGGAATTTTATAAGAAGCTGCATGAGACGATGCTGGACTATCTGGACTATAGCAACATCATTATGATGGGGGATATGAATGGAGTGGTATCTACAAACATGGATAAGTCACAAAGCCAAAATGTGACAAAAGATGGCAGACTACCCAAAACCTTTTTTGAACTGACTGACAATATGGACTTGATTGATATTTGGAGGACAAAGAAGCCCCTAGGAAGAGAAGGAACATTTTTTTCTGAAGCCCAATTGACATGGACAAGAATCGACCAGATATGGATAACGAGAGGTCTGGCACCTAAGACTAGAAAAGTGGAAATCTGCCCAAAGACCTGCTCCGACCATAACACAGTAAAGATGGATATGAGACTAACTACAACCGGCTCCTTCAGATGGAAGATGAATGACAACCTGTTTAGAGATCAGGAGATTATCAAAAAGGCCCAAAAAACCTTAAAGGACTATTTTGAAATAAATTTGAACACTACGGTGGAAAAAAGAGTAATCTGGGACGCAAGCAAAGCGGTTATGAGGGGGTTTCTGATACAACAGAACACCACAAAGAAAAGAGCACAGAATGAGAAAAAGGACAAGATCTTGGAGAAAATTAAGGAATGTGAGAAAAAGTTAAGATCGAAACCGAAGTCACAGGAGATTCTGAGAGAAATTAAACTCTATCAAGCACAATACTCCAAACTGATAAATCAGGAAGTGGAGTGGAAAATCAAGTTAATGAAACAAAGATCATTTGAATCGGCAAACAAATGTGGAAAACTGCTAGCATGGCAGTTGAAAAAGAGACAAAAATTAAACACGGTTACCAACCTAGAGATTGAAGGGAAAAACATCCAGAATCCTGTGGAGATTAGAAAGTGCTTCCAGAGATACTTTAAACAACTTTATACTCAAGGGCCGCAAGACGAGACTGAGATAAACCAATTTTTGAGAAGGAATGGACTACCAAAACTGTCTCAAGAAAATAGGACAATCCTGAATTACAAAATAACACAACAAGAGATTGAAGGTGCCATTCAGAATATGCAATTGGGCAAATCTCCAGGGCCAGATGGGCTTACCTCCAAATATTATACGACGTTGAAAGATTACTTGATACATCCATTAATGGAGGTTTGCAATGAGATTTTGGAGGGGAAGAGAGCACCGGAATCGTGGAAAGAAGCTTTCATCACATTGATACCTAAATTGGAAACTGAAAAGACACAGCTCAAGAACTAGCGTCCCATCTCCCTTCTAAATGTGGATTACAAAATTTTTGCAGATATTTTAGCAAATAGATTTTAAAAAGTTTTAAACGAAGTGATTCATAAAGATCAGGCAGGCTTTCTCCCAGGTAGACACTTGTTTGCTAACACAAGGAATATTATTGACATTTTGGAACTCTTGCAAACAAACATTAATACAAAAGCAGTGTTAATTTTTATAGATGCGGAGAAGGCCTTTGACAACATTTCATGGAAGTTCATGAAGAAAAACCTTGAAGGGATGGGAGTGGGACGGGGGTTTGAAAATGGCATAGATGCAATTTATTCAGAACAAAAGGCTAAATTGATAGTTAACAATGTGGTGACAGAAGAGTTTAAGATTGAAAAAGGAACAAGACAAGGTTGCCCTATTTCCCCTTTGTTATTTATTTCGGTCCTGGAGGTGCTCCTGAATATGATTAGAGGGGACCGGTTGGTTGAAGGAATTCAGGTCGGAGTCAAACAGTATAAACTTAAAGCTTTTGCAGATGACCTGGTTTTGACGTTACAGGAGCCAGAATATAGTACGAAAAGGGTTCTAGAACTGATTCATGAGTTTGGTCGGGTGGCGGGATTCAAATTAAACAAGCAAAAAACTAAGGTACTGGGAAAAAATTTGACTCCTTTAGAATCAGAAAGGTTTCAGAAAGAGACAGACTTAAATGTGCTAAAAAAAGGTGAGATACCTAGGGGTAAACATGGCAGCCAAGAATCTGAATTTATTTAAAGACAACTATGAAAAGTCAGAAATCAAAAAGGATCTAGAAAGTTGGTCAAGATTGAAACTTTCCTTGTTAGGCCGAATTGCTGCTATAAAGATGAATGTATTGCCAAAAATGCTATTTTTGTTCCAGACCTTACAGATTGTGGATAAGGTGGAGTGTTTCAGGAAGTGGCAGAGAGATATCTCTAAATTTGTCTGGCAGGGCAAAAAGCCCAGAATAAAGTTTAAAATATTAACTGATGCTAAGGAAAGAGGGGGGTTTGCCCTGCCAGATTTAAGGCTGTATTATGAATCAGCAGCTTTCTGCTGGTTGAAAGATTCCAGACCTTACAGATTGTGGATAAGGTGGAGTGTTTCAGGAAGTGGCAGAGAGATATCTCTAAATTTGTCTGGCAGGGCAAAAAGCCCAGAATAAAGTTTAAAATATTAACTGATGCTAAGGAAAGAGGGGGGTTTGCCCTGCCAGATTTAAGGCTGTATTATGAATCAGCAGCTTTCTGCTGGTTGAAAGATTGGCTGCTGCTTGAGAATACTGATGTTTTGGATCTGGAAGGATTCAATAACGCTTTTGGTTGGCATGCATATTTGTGGTACGACAAGGTTAAAATTCATAAGGCTTTTAAGAACCATATTGTCAGGAAAGCAGTGTTTAATGTCTGGATAAAATACAAAGACTTATTAGAAAACAAGACCCCAAGGTGGTTGTCACCAATGGAAGCTAAGGCCCGGAAAAGACTCAATATGGAGGCCAAATGGCCGAAATATTGGGAAATACTAGAAAAAGATGGAGACACTTGGAGATTGCAGAGTTTGGAGAAATTAAAGGATAAAGTGCGAGATTGGTTACATTATGCTCAGATTAAGGAGGTTTTCAACATGGATAAAAAGATAGGATTCCAGGTGGAAAAATCGAAACTAGAAACAGAACTGTTAGAATCTAAGACTAAGGTACTTTCAAAAATGTACAACTTGCTGTTAAAATGGAACACGCAAGATGAAACGGTTAAATCAGCCATGATAAAGTGGGCACAGGACATTGGGTATAATATTATGCTTGCTGACTGGGAAAGGTTATGGACCACCGGTGTGAAGTTTACGGCATGTAATGCCTTGAAAGAAAATATTATGAAAATGATATATAGGTGGTACATGACCCCAGTCAAGCTTGCAAAAATATACCACATACCTGATAACAAATGTTGGAAATGTAAGGAAACTGAAGGAACATTCTTTCACCTCTGGTGGACTTGCCCTAGGGTTAAGGCTTTCTGGGAAATGATATATAATGAATTGAAAAAGGTATTTAAGTATACCTTCTCTAAGAAACCAGAGGCCTTCCTTTTGGGTATTGTTGGTCAGAGGGTGTTAAAGAAGGACCGAACTTTCTTTATGTATGTAACAACAGCAGCAAGAATACTCATCGCAAAATATTGGAAGACCCAAGATTTGCCCACCCTGGAAGAATGGCAGACGCAACTGATAGACTACATGGAACTGGCAGAAATGACTGGCAGAATCCAAGACCTGGGAGAAGAGGCAGTGGAAGAGGACTGGAAAAAAATTAAGGACTACTTACAGAAACATTGTAAATTGTATGAGTGTTAACAAGGATGCAGGTTTGAAAACAATATGGCATCAGCAATTTAGTTGAAAGAAATATGAGAATATGTGATGTTTAAGAAAAAGATGAATTTTGGAGTATTATTATGTAAATTAAGTTTTTAAGCATTTGATAAAAATATTTAAAGTTGGAGACATAATATTTGAAAATTACAAGATAGGAGCTGAAACAAGGTGATAATTTGCTGATTATAATTTTATATTTGGAACGCAGGAATGGGAGATGTGAGGAAGTCCAAAAGGTTAGGAAAATATGGATGCTGAATATGGAATCTTGTTGTATGTTTTCTATTATATGTTACTTTCTTTTTTTTGCTTTTTCTTGTTTTTTTTGTCTGTTGTATCTGGCTGATGGTTTTATATATGTTTGGTGAATTCAATGTTTAAAATCCTTAATAAATATCTTTTAAAAAAATAATAATGGAATCCGAACTCTGATCATCATCATCATCATCATCATCAGCTTCCTTCAGCTGCCTCAACATTATCTGCTTTCTTCACATCACCTTCATCCTCCTCTGGGTAACTCTGGAAAATTCCCATATTCCCCCCCCCCCCACTTGGGATTGTACTCAACACTCTTTGTGAACTTAATGGACTTAGAGTCAGTCATCCATACCCTGTATGCACCTTTTTCGTACCCCATGAACAAACCATGTGCCCCACGCTTCCCAAGCTTGTTGCTCTGTGGGGTGTGTACCCACATGTCAGAACCAAATATTCTCATGTGCTTGATGTTGGGTTTCTTACCAAACATCTTCTCATAGGGGGTACAACCAATAGGTGATGGCAATCTGCGATTAAAAGTGTAAACAAAATTCGACAGAGCCTCCTCCAAAAACTTATCAGGGAGATTGGCATCATGCAACAAGGTTTTCAGTCCTTGCAGCAACATTTGATTTCCTCGCACCGCAAGTCCATTCATCCATGGCGATCTAGGCGTTGACAAGTCATGCTGGATTCCCTTCTCAGTCAGGAAAGCTTCAAACTGCTGAGAAATGAACTCCCCGCCCCGATCAGTAAAGAGACAGCCAATACGTTTACCGTGAACATTCTCCAACCAAGCACAGAATGCCTTGAACTTAGGAAACGCTTGCGATTTCTGCTCGAGCATAAACACATGAATGTACCTGGAAAAAGAATCAATTCGAACCATGAAGTACCTTGCTCCACCCAAAGAGGGCGCAAGTGGACCGACCAGGTCTGCGTGCACTAGCTGGTAGGGTTTGGAAGCCTGCCTGCTAGACTCCTTGCCTTTTGGAGCAACCTTCACCTTGTTCTCTACATAGGATACACATTTCATGTGAAACTTACAGGGTTTGATGTTCAAACCCTCAACCATCTCTGGCATCTTGGCCAGTGCCTTCCAAGAGAGGTGACAAAACCTTCTGTGTGCATCGTGAATGCATCCTGCATGAAGAACTTTGTTAGTTTGTGCAACACAACAAGAATCAGCATTAGACACAGCAACAGCACCATTGTCATCATAAGTTATACAGAACAAACCATCTATAAACTTTGCATGCAAAATGTCCTCTTTGCCTTTTCTGATGACACAGACGCTCCTCTTGAAGGAAATCTCAAAACCACGCCCAGTAAGCTGTGGGACACTGAGCAAATTGTCTGCAGCACCTGGAACATATAGTACATCTTTGATGGTAGTGTGCAGACTTGCCAGTCTCACAGTCCCTTCTCCTGCGATTCAAAACGTCTTTCCATCAGCCAGGTGGATCTCACCTTCTTGAGGTTTGAAGGAGATAAAGAGATGGCGGTCTTTTGAGACATGGCGGGTACACCCCGAATCAATCACAGTCTTACTCTCCTGTAAGTGCCGTGAATCTGGACCCATAACCTGTTGTTGGGATACTGCCAGGGAGACAAAGTCTATCATGGCCCCAAGCCGTCTGCTGGACGATCCATCGATCTCCCGTAGGCACGCAGTATCAGCAATTAGCGACATGAGTTTCTAGAAAATATCTTGCCACATTCTAGAGCTCATGCACACTCTATCAGCAGATAATGCACAGCAAAAGTCGCACTCAGGAGAGCATTATTTACAAGTTTTATTCAGCGTTGATCAGAACAAAGAAAGACATGACTGCCTGCGTCAGTGTCTCCAGACACAGAGAGTGAGAAAACGAAAGCAAAAGACACAACAGAAACATCCTGTGAAAACAGGAAATACGCAGGCTGTGACACAAACATCCTGCTCCCTTTTAAGGTGGAACAGAAATATCCGAACAATCTTCATATAAGTTAATATTCTTTGGTTTTATCCATAATCCTAAATACTTGATTTTGGGGTAGATTTTAATGTGTATTATTTGTTCTAATTCCGCTTTTTCATCTGGCGACATATTTTTAACTAATAGTTTTGTCTTGTTTAAATTCATTTTGGACCCCGCAACTTTACCGTAGCCATATATTATTTCCAACGCCTTTCTTAAACTCTGTTTTGGTTGCTCCGTAGTTATAATTAAATTGTCAGCAAATGCCCTCATTTTGTAACTTCTATTTCCCAGCATAATCCCTTTTATTTCTTTTTCTTCCCTAATTTCTTTACATAAAACTTCCAATGTTAATATGAAAATTAGGGGGAAAGGGGGCAACCTTGTCTGACCCCTTTACTGATTTCACACTCCTGTGATAAATTTCCATTGATTATGATTTTAGCTTTTTGTTTTGATTATATTGCTTCAATCCCTTTTATATACTTTATAACAAAATCCATATGGTGTAATAGACCTTTCATAAATTTCCAGGATACCCTGTCGAAAGCTTTTTCTGCATCTATAGCCATTAAGACTGCCTTCTTTTCTATTCTTAAGTCTAAATACGCTAATAAGTTTATAATGTTTCTAGTGTTGCTATAAATGTGCCTCCTGGGCAAAAAGCCAGCTTGGTCATTGTGTATCATCATCTGGAAGCCTTTTTTTGATCTTTCGGCTAAAATATTTGCATAGAATTTATAATCGTTATTTAGAAGTGCGATAGGCCTATAGTTGTTAATAAGTAGATTGTCCGTTCCCTGTTTTGGAATTAATGCAATAAGGCTGTCTTTCCAAGAATCCGGCATGGTTCCGTCTTTTAAGATGTTGTTCATGATACTTCTTAATGGGTCAGACAGTAAGTCCTCCATTTTTTTATAATATATTGCCGGTAGGCCGTCTGGCCCTGGTGGCTTTCCTATCTTTGCTTCCTTATTTCCTCTTTGCATTTTGTACGATGTAATAGGGGCATTCAACGGTTCTTTTTGTTCTTTAGTAAGTTTCGGAAGACAGTTCTGTTCTAAATGTTCTTTAACTTCTTCCGTTGTTTCATTTCCTTCCTTACAGATTTCTCTAAAGAATTTGAGAAATCGTTCCTCTATTTCTTTAGGGTTGTTTATTATTTTGCCTTTGCACTTAACTCTATTTATATGCCTTTCTGCCTCTCTCTTCTTTAATTGCCATGCTAATAACCAGGCTCAGGTTCTGTTTCAGGCTGTGTCTCTGTTCCAGGCTCTGGCGCTGTATCAAACACTGTTGCAGACTCAGGCTGTGGCACTATGGCTGTAGCTGTGGCTCTGGTTCTGTTTCAGGCTCTGGCACTGTATCAAGCACTGTTTCAGACTCAGGCTCAGGCTCAGGCTTCTGCTCTTTATTAGGCTTTGTCTCAGTCTTTGGCTCTAGCACTTATTCTAGCTCTATTTCAGGCTCGGCCTGTGTCTCAGCCTTTGTCTCTGTTTCACACTGTTTCTCTGTTTCAGGCTCCGACCCTGTTTCAAGCCCTGTATCTGCCTCTGCCTCTGTTTCAGGCTCTGGCACTCTATGAAGCACTGTTTCTGGCTCTAGCTCTCTTTCAGGCTCTGGTCCTGAATTAGGGTTTTGTTCTGGCTCTGGCTGTGTCTCTGGATCTGGCTGTGTCTCTGCTTCAGGCTCCTATGCTGTATCAAGCACTGTATCAGGCTCTGCCTCTCCCTCTGCCCCTGGCTACGTTTAAGCGTCAGGCTGAGTTTCAGACAGTGTCTCTGTTTCAGGATCCAGCACTCTATCAAGCACTATTTCAGACTCAGGCTGTGGATCTCGGCTATGGCTGTGGATCTCGGCTGTGGCTCTAGGCCAGTGTTTCCCAACCTTTTTTGGGCAAAGGCACACTTGTTTCATGAAAAAAATCTCGAGGCACACCACCATTACAGCCCCGTGACGTCAGCGCGCAGCGTCATGCCGGGAGGGACATGAATTGCTAGCAAATTACATAATCACCTCCTTGAGGGCTGGCTCATCTTCTCCGAAGGCAGAACCCCATTAATTAACAGCACAGACTCACACCATAGCCAAGACGAGGGGGGAAAACCTCAGTCATGCACAGTCATGCACATGTGGGGGCTAAATGAGGACGAAGACCGGGCAGAGAGCAGGGTTCAAATCACCCCACCTGGCCAGGACAATCCCTGGGTGCTCCCTTGGGCCACTCTCCTGACCCACCTCGCAGGGCTGTTGTTGCGAGGATAACACGGGGAGAACCACGCGCGCCCCCGGGAGCTCCTTGGAGGAGAAAGCGGGCGATGAATGCAATGCATGAAATATATGAGAGGCGACCAGGTTTTGCAGGTGAGGGGCCCCCGCCAGCCTCCGCTTCCAACACCCGGCGCAACGACGCCGAAGTTTCCCCCCGGGCTCGGCTCGGGGAGCAGCGCTGCTCCCCCCCCAGCTCCCCGTCGCCCTCCCGGCTCTCTCTGCCGCCCACTGGGAACCCCCCTCACCTGCCAAGTCCGGAGCGCCGGTGGAAGTTGCATGCATGCATGCATGCAGGGCGCCGCGTTGCCATTGCATTGCACTGCACTCCATGCAACGCCTGCACGCATGCATTGCCTTGCACGCCCGCCAAGGGGTCTCCCCGCGGTCCGATGCGTCCCCTCCGGCGCGGATGCAGCATTGCAAAAATAAAAAAAACCCGACGCAGCCCTACCTGGGGGGCAGCCTCCGCCTCCGCCGCTCCGCCTCCGCGGGGATCCCCGGGCTCCATCCTGCCGCCCGATCTCCGCGGGGTCGCAGGCAGGCTGCGCGGGGTCTGCGCGGAAGAGCCCCTGCCCACCCGGCCGCCGCCGCTGCGCTCATTCCATGGCCGGGAGAAGAGCGCTTCAAACAAAACGCCCGGCCCGCCAGGCCACGCTGGGAAACGTAGTTCGCGCACCTCGCGCAGGCGCGGAGCCCAAGAGCGAGGGGACTACGGATCCCGGCAGCCCCCGCACCGGGGACGGAGGGGGAGAGGCCGGGTGCAGGGATGGAGGGACGGGTGGGCGAGCGAGTGAGTGAGTGGCAACCGCCAAGCCTTGGCGAGAGCCAGGAAGGGCCTCCCCGGAGGAGGAGGAGGAGGAGGGAGGCGCAGAGCGGGAGGGAGGGAGGGAACCCCAGGGGTCATCTAGTGACGGCGCCCCAATCGAAAATTTGACTTAAAAAAAAATCTTTCGAATTTTTTAATTTTTCCCGCGGCACACCAGGCAACATCTCGCGGCACACTAGTGTGCCCCGGAACAGTGGTTGGGAAACACTGCTCTAGGCTCCGTCTGTGGCTCTGTCTGTGGCTCTGGCTCTCTTTCAAGGTATGGTTCTGAATGAAGATCTGGTTCTGACTCTGATTCAGGGTCCCATGATGGCTCTTCCTCTGCCTCTGACCCAGCTATGTTTCAGGATCTGGCTCTCTTTCAGGCTCTGGTTCTGAATTAGGGTTTTGTTCTGGCTCTGGCTGTGTCTCTGGCTCTGGCTCCAGCTCCGGCACTGTATCAAGTACTGTTGCAGACTCAGGCTGTGGCTTTAGGCTGTGGCTGCAGCTATGTTTTGCGCTCCGGCCCTGTATCAAGCCCTATTTCTGGCTCTGGCTCTGGCTCTGATTCATGTTCTCCCTCTGACTCTGATTCAGGGTCTCGCTCTGGCTCTGGCTCTGGCACTCTATCAAGGACTGTTTCAGACTCAGGCTGTGGCTGTGGCTGTTGCTCTGGTTCGGGCTGTGGCTCTTTTTCAGGCTCTGGTTCTGAATGAGGGCTTGGTTATGGCACTGATTCAGGGTCTCGCTCTGTCTCTGTCTCTGGCTGTGTCTCTGTTGCACCTCAAATGGTGGTTTGTTGTTGTTGTTGTTGTTGTTGTTGTTATTTTCTTTCTGGGGTGGGACAAATGTTTAGTTGGGGCAGGGATTATTTTAAGTTTAGCATAATTATTTCTTGCTTTGTTTTTCTTTTACTGTTTTTTTAGGTTATTGTATAGTTTGTATTTTGCTTTTTAAGGGGAAAGGGTCAGGGCTGCCTGGGAGGGGGCCTCAGCCAATAGAATGGCTGGGGCAGGTTCCCTACGGCGGGATGTATTGGAACACCCAGTCTCTGTTATCGCGGGTGGGAGGAGCAGTTGCGCTAAGACAAGACCACGTCTTTACCAAAGATCTGGTTCTGACTCTGATTCTGATTATCTGATTCTGGCTTGTTGGGTGTAGTGAAGTGTTAACCTTCTGTGCCTCAAGCCTGAGAGGAGGCGCTTACAAGGGAAGTAAGCCAGGATGTGACGAAAGCCGCTTGGAATGCTGTGATCTGAGTGGGAACCGAAAGCAGTTCAGCCGCTGCACTGAGAGAGAAGGACGCAGAGAAAATGCAGCTTGAATCTGATGGTCTTTATGAATTGTAAACACACTATATTTGAGCAAATAAGGGGATAGTAGGACAGAAGAAACGTGTGGGACTTGTTTACTGCTCTCTCGAACACCTAGAACACCTCCTCAGGCAAGTGTCAAATTTGAGCCAAAGAGTGAGCCTTCCACACCTGCTGGACCAGGTGTAAGGCCCAAGAGGCACAGCAGGTCAGAGGGGGAAGACACTGAAGATGATTTAGCTGGACCCAGTGAAGCAGCAGGGTCACCAGGATTCACACTGAGGAGATCAGCGAGGAGAAGGAGGCCTCCTGATAGGTACGACGCTTCAGGCGTCTGGGTAGGTTCAGCCAGATGTGAACCTGAATCCTTCGAGGATATTCAGAGTTTACCTGAGGAAGAAGCAGGCAAGTGGCACAGGGCAATGGACAAAGAGATGAAGTCCATGAAAGATCTAGGTGTGTTCTCACTCACAGAGTTGCCACCGGGCAAGCAGTCTGTGAGTTGCAGGTGGGTTTACCGCTTGAAACCCAATGACGCTGGAGAACCACAGTATAAAGCCAGGTTAGTTGCTTGAGGATTTACTCAGAGGAAGGGAATACGCTTCATGAAGGTGTATGCGCCAACGTCACGAGCGGAGACTCTGAGAATGCTTTTAGCTTGTGCAGCACAGAGAGGCTGGAAGGTAAACCACTTTGATGTGGATGTTGCCTACCTTAACTCAGATCTCCAGGTGGAGCTGTACATGATTCCTCCTCCGGGGTTTGAGAACTTAAGGCAGGATGTTGTGTGGAGATTGCACAAATCCATCTATGGATTACGTCAATCTGCCAGAAACTGGAACATGTGCCTGAATGAAGCCTTAGAAGAGCTAGGTTTCAGGAGAAGTGTTGCTGATAGTTACTTTTATTTGAGAGGATCAGGGGCAACACAAGAGTATTTGCAGATCTGGGTTGATGACTTGTTGTTTTTCTCAGAGACAGATGAACAGGCAGAGAAGTTTGCCAAAGAGCTAGGGAAACGGTTCAAGCTTAAACAGCTTGGTGCTGTCAAAACCTACCTAGGTGTCAGTGTTGAGCGTGCACAGGATGGAAGCTTCTTGCTCAGCCAGAGAGGCAAAATTGAGCAATTGCTTCAGAACATGAGGATGAGTGATTGTGCAGGAGTGAGAAGTCCTATGGAGACTAGTTTTGTTAAGGACAGCCAGCAAGTAGAACGCGCTCCGTTCAAAAATACTGAAGTGTTTCAGTCAGCCCTAGGGAGTTTGTTGTACTTGTCCCAGTGGAGCAGACCTGATATAGCGTTTGCTGTCAATCTGCTCAGCAGGGAAGCTTCAAACCCTAGTGTGCAAGCCTGGAATGGCATCAAGAGAGTTCTGAGGTATTTGTAGGAAACCAAAGACTTTTGTCTTAGGTTGCCGGCACAAGGAGAAGTCAAACTGACTTGTCTTGTGGACTCGGATTGGGCTAATCTTGAGGATCGCAAGTCTGTGTCTGGCCTAGTGGTGAAGTTTGGGAACTCAGTAGTTGGATGGAGGTCTAAGAAGCAAAGTCTTATAGCACTCTCATCCACTGATGCTGAGTTTAGTGCTCTTTCAGAGGTGTGCAGAGAAGTTCTATGCTTGCTTAGTGCAGGAACTCTGCGAAGTGGATTGTCTGCCGATACGTGTTTTCGAGGACAATCAACCATGCCTGCGTTTGGCAGAGTCAGGTCAGTTCAAGGCTAGAACTAAACACCTAGACATTCGCTTTCGGAATGTGTGTCAGAGCGTTCAGGAGGGATTAGTTGCGCTGAAGTATTGTCCCTCTGCCAAGAACCTAGCTGATGGGTTCACGAAGCCACTCACCTTCCAAAGACATGGGGAGTTTTGCGAAGGTCTGGGTTTGGGACGACCAAGGGTCAAGGGTCAAGGGTCTCAGGCGCGAGGCAAGAGGGGGTGTTGGGTGTAGTGAAGGGTTAACCTTCTGTGCCTCAAGCCTGAGAGGACGCGCTTACAAGGGAAGTAAGCCAGGACGTGACGAAAGCAGCTTGGAATGCTGTGAGCTGAGTGGGAACCGAAAGCAGTTCAGCCGCTGCACTGAGAGAGAAGGACGCAGAGAAAATGCAGCTTGAGTCTGATGGTCTTTATGAATTGTAAACACACTATATTTGAGCAAATAAAGGGATAGTAGGACAGAAGAAACGTGTGGGACTTGTTTACTGCTCTCTAGACACACCCCGCTGTCTACTTCCGCTAATTGCTTTACGATCTACAGAGGCTCCCAGGGGAAGCGTGGCTGGGCGCCGAACAATAAAGCAATAAATCTACCGAACATGGCTCTCTATCAAGGGCTGTTTCAGACTCAGGCTGTGGCTGTGGCTGTTGCTCTGGTTCTGGCTCTGGCTCTTTCTCAGGCTCTGGTTCTGAATGAGGGCTTGGTTCTGGCACTGATTCAGGGTCTCGCTCTGGCTCTGGCACTCTATCAAGGACTGTTTCAGACTTAGGCTGTGGCTGTGGCTCTGGCTCTGTTTCCATTCTTACAATGGAATGTACACAAAACCATAATCCTTTCTATATAAATTTTCCAATACATTCTGAAAACATAACAAATCCTTAATTGTTGTCCACCTCCTTTTAGTTCCTTTATCACTCAAATGCTAGCACGGAGTCAAAACTATTATTGTATTTTTGAACATATCTTGTATAACCATCCCATTTTTCTGCAAATTTTTGCTTTGAGATTCCTCTGAGTTTGCTAGTCAATTGAGCCGTCTCCACCAATTCCTGTAATTTGATTTGCCAATCTGTTATTTTTGGAGCCTCGTGATCTTTCCATCCCTTGGCCACAAGTATACGAGCTGCTGCGGTTGCATACAAGAATACCTCTCTTAGATTTTTTGGGATCTCTTTATCTAAAATACTTCATAGAAATGCCTCCGGTTTTTTCGTAAAAGTTATCCCCATCATCTTTTTTAATTCATCGTATATCCCCCCCCCAAAAAAAATCTTGATCTTTTCACACGTCCACCACATGTGGCTCATGTCACCGTTATTTCCTCCACATCTCCAACAAGCATTCGCCAAATTTTTATACATTCTTGATCATCTGGAAGGAGTGAGGTACCACGTATGAGCCATTTTCATCATGCTCTCTCTTATATTATAGCTGGCTGTAAATTTCAAATTTACATTCCATCAGTTTTCCCCATCTTTTAGCATAATTGGACGGCCCACATCTTGGGCCCACTTTATCATTGAAGCCTTAACCTCCTCATCCATTACTTCGCAGTCTAAAAGAAGTCTATACATTTTTGCGATTATTTTGGTTTTACTATTCAGAAGTTCTCTTTCAAATCTTGAAGGCTCCTTTTCAAAACCTATCTGCTTATCCTGTCTGAACACTTCATTCACCTGGAAGTAATCTAGCCAACTAGAAAAGTGATCTTTTATTTTCTCATAACTTATCAATATTAGTTGACCCTCCTCCTCCCCCCTTAATATTGTGTTATACGTTATCCAGTTCTCTTTGATGTTGTTGCTTTTTTTTACAGCGATTGCTTCTAGTGGAGAGTTCCATCTTGGGGTTTTCTGTTCCAAATATCTTTTGTATTTTCCCCATACCTTATATATAGCATTTCTTATTATATGATTTGAAAAACTCCTATGCGTCTTTATTTTCCCATAATTAAGATAGCCATGCCACCCAAAACGGGTGTCATGACCTTCTAGACCTAAAATATCCCAATTTTTTAATAAATACCAATCTTTCAACCAGAGAAGACATGAGGCTTCATAATAGAGCTTCAAATCCGGTAACCCGTAGCCACCTCTTTCTACAGTATCTATTAATATCTTATGCTTTACTCTTGGTCTTTTACCCTTCTACAAAAAATTAGAAATTTCTTTTTGCCACTTGTTGATACTGCTGGTCTTTGCTGTAATTGGAATCGTTTGGAATAGAAAGAGTAGCTTCGGTAAAACTATCATTTTAATTACCGAAATACGGCCCAGGAATGATAAATTTAACCTTGTCCATGTCTCCAACTGTCTTTTGATATCTTTCCAACAATTGGTATAATTATCTTCATATAAGTTAATATTCTTTGGTGTTATCCATAATCCTAAATACTTGATTTTGGGGTAGATTTTAATGTGTATTATTTGTTCTAATTCTGCTTTTTCATCTGGCGACATATTTTTAACTAATAGTTTTGTCTTGTTTAAATTCATTTTGAACCCCGCAACTTTACCGTAGCCATATATTATTTCCAACGCCTTTCTTAAACTCTGTTTTGGTTGCTCCGTAGTTATAATTAAATCGTCAGCAAATGCCCTCATTTTGTAACTTCTATTTCCCAGCATAATCCCTTTTATTTCTTTTTCTTCCCTAATTTGTTTACATAAAACTTCCAATGTTAATATGAAAATTAAGGGGGATAGTGGGCAACCTTGTCTGACCCCTTTACTGATTTCACACTCCTGTGATAAATTTCCATTGATTATGATTTTAGCTTTTTGTTTTGATTATATGGCTTCAATCCCTTTTATATACTGTATACCAAAATCCATATGGTGTAATAGACCTTTCATAAATTTCCAGGATACCCTGTCGAAAGCTTTTTCTGCATCTATAGCCATTAAGACTGCCTTCTTTTCTATTCTTAAGTCTAAATACGCTAATAAGTTTATAATGTTTCTAGTGTTGCTATAAATGTGCCTCCCGGGCAAAAAGCCAGCTTGGTCATTGTGTATCATCATCTGGAAGCCTTTTTTTTATCTTTCGGCTAAAATATTTGCATAGAATTTATAATCGTTATTTAGAAGTGCGATAGGCCTATAGTTGTTAATAAGTAGATTGTCCGTTCCCTGTTTTGGAATTAATGCAATAAGGCTGTCTTTCCAAGAATCCGGCATGGTTCCGTCTTTTAAGATGTTGTTCATGATACTTCTTAATGGGTCAGACAGTAAGTCCTCCATTTTTTATAATATATTGCCGGTAGGCCGTCTGGCCCTGGTGGCTTTACAGGGCTACAACAAAAATGTTTATTCGGCTTTACGCCCATCATAAAGCACAACACACAAAACAAAACAAATAAAACAGCGGTCTCGTACAAGCCACAAGTAATATAACACAATTCACAGCTCACAAGGACAAATATTGGCAATTCAAAAGAAAAATTTAAGATTAAGATTTAAAAATTTAGACACTACACTAAAATCAATATCTGATGTCATTATTGAAAATTCTTATAACTATCAATAATCAGCTAACATTCCATTCCGTCTCTTGTACGAGAGGACGGCTGTTAGGAATTTAGCACCCTGTAGGGTAATATAAGGATCCACATCTTGAAGAACCCAGGCAAGCTGTAGGTCTACTGGTTTGTCAGCCATAGGCTGGATTATGGAGTTTAGTATACTAGCACGAGCTGAACTGTACATAGGGCAGATAAACATAACATGATGTAGAGATTCAGATGTTTTCATTTCACAAGCACACATTGAAGGGACTTGGCCCTTAGTGAATCTATGTCTCAGCATGTTTGTTGGAAAAACATTGAACCTAGCTCTAATGAAGGCATATCGGTGAGATGCGGCCATAAGCGATGTTAAGTAGGACGGAGCACGGTAGATAGGGGTTATGCTGAGATTTAACGGCGAGCAGGCTCCACCACCAGCTAAGAAATTTTGGTATAGCTCCGCATCATCCAGCCTTTGATTTATACACCTTTTTGCCACGTTTAGATCCAGTTTGAGCAATTCAGAGGGCGAGATCTCATAGGACAGCAATTTGGCATGGATTTTTCCTGACCACAAATTTGTGAAGTCATCCCGCCACATGCATTGAATGAGATAGTGGTTCGGGAGTTTATGCCATAGGGATATCCAATAAATCAAAACTCTCCTCCATAAAACTAACTCCACTGAGGGGATCTTCATTTCTAAGCGAATAGCCGCATTACTTACGCATGTTGGTAGTTTTAAAAGTCGGCGTAAGAATTGGCTTTGAAGCGACTCTAAAGGTGAGAGGTTTGCAAAGGCAGCCCATAAAGGTGCAGCGTAGGCCATTGTGGCCATCACTTTGATGCTATACACTTTCAAGGCCGCAGGGATGAATAAGGCCCCCTCAGAGTAGAAAAAACGGAGGAGGGAGTGCGATAGGGCTTTTGTCTTGTTTTGAAGATATTCAACGTGCGCTTTCCACCCTAAATTATATTGAAAATAAATTCCTAAATATTTAAATTTATATACTTGTTCGATTTTCGTGCCCTCCAATTTCCATGAATATAATTTTCGACTCCTTGAAAATATCAGTACTTTGGACTTGGTGTGGTTGATAGACAGATGATTAGAATGGCAATATGACGCAAAAATCTTTAGTGCCCTCCTTAAACCCACTCTGGAGTAAGAGAGTAGTACCGCATCATCTGCGTAGAGAAGTAAAGGACAACGATAATCTGCTATACGGGGGGGGGGGGGTGTGGATAAATTTTTGTGAGTCGATTAATGGGTTCCTCAGATCACTGATAAATAAGTTAAAAAGAAGTGGTGCTAAAATACAACCCTGGCGTACACCCTTATTTACTGGCACTGGGTTAGTTAGGTCTCCAGCAGGGGATATTCTTGTTGGTTTCTGCTTTCCTTCACTGTGCAGCGAAAGGGCTTGTCACGAGACAGGTGTTTACATTCCACAGTCTGTACTGTTGGAGTTTCTCACGGGAAAGGGAGGCTGGATGTGACGTACACTGGTTTCCTGTTTTTCACTGAGTGATTCTCTCCGAGCTGTTGAGGAGAGAGGATGCATTTTTCTGCTCCGGCAGAGGCAAGATGTCTTTCTGTAATATACCAGCTTTGAACTGTAAATAAAGCAATATAGAGTATGCAGCACGTATTCCTCATCCTTCCGCTGGGCACGAGACTCTGCTTTAAATCAACACGTGGTTATGGGCTCCAGAAGTCGAATCGGAGTGCCGGCAAAGGATCGGAATGCAGAGGGACAGATCGGAACGGAATCTGCTCTGCGCGTATAAGTGATTGATGAGGTATGTGCTACTGCTCCGGGCAGCCTGCCAGCTTCTAGTTAATGGCTTTATGGCTTTATGGCTGGTCTTTGAACTTTTAAAGTCGTTTTGCCGGGAACAGGCAAAAGGCTCCCAGGCACAAGTCACTATGCTGGGGAAATCGAAAGTAACTTTTAAAAGCGCTTTTGGAATAAAGCAGCTGCAGCAGTGACGCAGCAAGATTTAAAGCAGCATATATGACGCTGAAGGCTAATGCCAGAGTCATGATGGCCCTTCAGGATGCTTGTGGGATTCCTAAGCTCAACAAGAAAAACTATGCCGACTGGGTTCTGTATGCAGAGGCAATTCTGCGGAAAGAGGGTTTGTTTGAGGTGATTACAGACACCCCCCCAGTTCCAGTTACAGATGCATGGGAAGCTAAAGATTCCAAAGCAAGAGGAACTCTTACATTGATAGTATCCCCAGAAGAGCTCTGTCTATTGCGTGATAAGACCTCAGCCAGAGAAATTTGGGACGCTTTGAGAGAGGCTCACTTAAGGACAGAAGCTGGATCCACTATGTTTTACTTTAACAAGCTGCATAATATGGCTCTTGCTGAAGGTGGAGATGTGCGTTTACATCTGATGGAGATGCAAAATCTGAGACATGAGCTGCAACAGAGAGGACTCAACTTTCCAGAGGCTGTGTATTCTTTCATGATACTACAATCTTTGGGTTCAGGTTGGGAGTCTGTTGCAACCCAGATTGCTGTGCAGCCAACCGCTCAGCTGACAGTGGACTTTGTTACTGCCGTGATATTAAATGAAGCAGATCGCCGGGGTGCTAGCTGCATGGGCAAGGGGGAGTCTTCACAGACGTCATCCCATAGTGCAGTGGAACCACCAGATGGCGCCAAAGCTTTGAAGGCAGTGAAATGCTACTTGTGTGGACGTCTAGGCCATATGAAGAGGGAATGCAGATATCCCAGGGCCAAGACAGAGCAGCGCAGCGAAAGCTCATCGTGTGGAAAAGGCCGAGGCAAAGGCAAAGGTCCGGTGTCTAGGACAACGCAGCACAAGGCTATGGTTTCACGCTTCACTCCAAAGGTTGCAGAGGTCCAGAAGACGTCTAGATCTTTCTTCGTTGTTGATTCAGCGGCAACCCACCACATGTGCAACGACAAGAGACTGTTTGTGTCTTTTACACCGCAGGAAGGTGCGATTCACCAGGCGGATGACCACACTATTCCCAGTAAAGGCTACGGAACTGTTGTTCTTCACAGTTTGGACTTATCGATACAGAATGTGCTTTACGTGCCAGACGCCAAACATAATCTGCTCAGCGTTGGACAGCTGAATGAGCGGAACATTGACGTTTCCTTCAAGAACAAGAAGTGCATCATCACAAAGAAAAATGATTATGTATTGCATGCTGAATATGTTGATCGTTTGTTTGTTTTATATTATGATGATGTTGAAAAGGATGACACTTGTTGCATTGCAGGTTCTAACAAAAGTTTGCATGCAGAATGTATTCATGATTTTCACCGAAAATTTGGTCATTTGCATTTTGAGGCAGTATCTAAAATGCCTGCCTTGGTTGAAGGTATGACTATTAAACCCTGCAGGTACCACATGAAGTGCAAAGCATGCGCAACAAACAAGGTGAAAATGGCTGCGAAAGGTAAGGTGTCTAGTAGGCAAGCTACAGAACCATACCAGGTTGTTCATGCTGATTTGGTTGGTCCACTAGCGCCCTCTTTGGGTGGCAATAGGTACTTCATGGTTCTCATTGATGCATTTTCTAGATATATTTTTGTGTACAATCTCAAGCAGAAATCAGAGGCTTTTCCTAGGTTCAAGGAATTCTGTGCTTGGTTGGAAAATGTGCATGGTAAGAAGATAAAGACTCTTTTCAGTGATCGCGGGGGAGAATTCACTTCTCAGCAGTTTGAAGCTTTTCTGACTGAGAAAGGAATTCAACACGATTTGTCTAGTCCTCGCTCGCCATGGCAGAATGGACTTGCGGAACGGGCAAATCAGACATTGCTTCAAGGGTTAAAAACCTTGCTGCATGATGCCAATCTTCCAGAGAGTTATTGGGCCGAAGCTCTCTCATGTTTTGTTTACAGTTACAATCGCAGGTTATCTTCAGCGATTGGTTGTACCCCCTATGAGAAGATGTTTGGCAAGAAGCCATACATCAAACACATGAAGATTTTTGGTTCTGACATGTGGGTTCACTCACCACAAAACTCCAAGTTAGACAAGCGTGGATTGCATGGTATCTTTCTAGGTTATCAGAAAGGGTCTTACAGAATAATGATGACTGACTCTAAGACAATTAAGCTCACGAGAAGTGTTGAGTACAATGCAAAGTGGGGGGAGAATGTGGGAATTTTCCAATGTTATCCTGATGACGGTGATGAGACTGAGGATAGTCAAAAGCAACCACAACAACCCACACCCACTGATGAAGGTTCTGAGTCTGAATCTGAATCTGAAACTGAATTGGGTGATTCAGAGGATTTCAAGAGTGCGAAAGCTTCTATGCGACCCTCTGAAAGCTCTGATCAGGAATTGGAGGAACCATTGTTCACAATAGGTCGTTTTTCTCCTAAGAAGGAAGAGGAGAGTGTTGAAGACTTAAGGCTAATTCGTAGGTCACAGAGAGCCACAAAAGGCAAACCTCCAAAGAGATTTGCTGATGAGTTTGCTACGATAGCAGTAACAGCTGTTAAAAGCTCCAAGAAGGTATTTGAACCTTCAAGTTTGCAAGAAATCCAGGGTTTGGATTCAAAGGAAGCTGAGCCATGGTTAAATGCCATGAAGGCTGAGCTTGATTCCTTAGAAAGGAACAAAACATGGGAGCTAGTTCCAGTAGTTCCAGGAATGAAACTGCTTGGAAGTAAATGGGTCTTCAAAGCGAAGACAGATCAAAATGGCAAGATAGTCAGACACAAAGCCAGATTGGTAGCCAGAGGTTTTGCACAGGTACCAGGTGAAGACTATCACGAGACCTACTCACCCACGGTGAGATATGAGAGCATTAGGCTTATGCTCAAGCTAGCTGCAGAGGAAAATCTACACATTAGTCACCATGATATTAATACAGCTTTTCTGTACGGATCTCTGGATGAATCACTTTATATGCTTCCACCTGATGGCGTACAGGTAAAACAGGGATTTGTTTGTGCTCTGAAGAAATCCCTTTATGGTCTCAAACAAAGTGCACGGTGTTGGCACACAAAACTCACTGAAGTATTGTTTTCTCTAGGTTTTCAGCAAGGGAAAGCTGATCCATGTGTATTTGTCAAAGAGGAGGGGCAAAAGAAACTGTACTGTTTGTTTTATGTTGATGATTTATTATTCTTTTGGAAAGATGTCGCAATGTACAATAGCGCCCTAGCTCAACTGAAACAGCACTTTGACATGAAAGATCTTGGTGAGGTAAACAACTACCTATCTCTGGAAATAGAGAAAGATCAAGATGGTAACATTCTAGTACACCAGTCACGGAAAATTGCTGATGTGTTAAGCAAACTAAACCTGATGGATGCTAACCATGTAGACACACCGATGACAACAGGTTATCAGGTAGATGACACTGAAGAAGCATTTTCTGACACTACACTGTACAGAAGTGTGCTAGGCAAGCTAAACTTCATTGCCAAATGTTCAAGACCAGACATCGCTGTTAGCTGTAATTTGCTAGGCAGACAAGTCAACAATCCTAGTGTCAAGGATTGGAAAGCTCTGAAACGCATAGCGCGGTATTTGAAAGGCACTGTGCATTACAGACTGAGACTTAACAATCAGAAGTCTGGTGGTCTTAAGATATTTGCAGATGCAAGTTTTGGAAGTGACACTACAGACAGGAAAAGTACGTCTGGAGTTTGCTACATGTACAATCAGGGTCTGTTTGATTGGTCATGCAAGAAGCAAACAACAGTTAGCTTAAGTACTTGTGAAGCTGAACTGAATGCACTGTCTTATTCACTTAAGGATTGTGAATGGTTAGTACGATTGTGCAAAGATATGAAAATTCCTGTCAAATGTCCAATCCAGGTTTACCAGGACAACAAAGCATGTTTGGCTTTGCTGAAGTCTGAAGGTTGTAAGCAAAGCACGAAGCACTTGCAATTAAAGTTGCAGCATGCTAGGGAATGTATTCAGAAGGGACTCGTAACGGTGTCCTATATGCCAGGTAATGAAATTCCTGCTGATGTATTGTCCAAGATTGTATCAAGGGATCAACACTGTACCTATGTGCAGAAGTTGGGTTTGTGCTGATATTGTACGAACACGCTGCCCAGTGATGTTCACAGAAAGGGGGAGGATGTTGGTTTCTGCTTTCCTTCACTGTGCAGCGAAAGGGCTTGTCACGAGACAGGTGTTTACATTCCACAGTCTGTACTGTTGGAGTTTCTCACGGGAAAGGGAGGCTGGATGTGACGTACACTGGTTTCCTGTTTTTCACTGAGTGATTCTCTCCGAGCTGTTGAGGAGAGAGGATGCATTTTTCTGCTCCGGCAGAGGCAAGATGTCTTTCTGTAATATACCAGCTTTGAACTGTAAATAAAGCAATATAGAGTATGCAGCACGTACTCCTCATCCTTCCGCTGGGCACGAGACTCTGCTTTAAATCAACAATTCTTACCCTGGCCACGGACCCGGCATGAAGTTGGGAGATAAGCCACAGGAGCCTTCTATCTATTCCCCAGCAGGCAAGTTTATCCCATAGTAATTGCCTCGGAATACTATCAAACGCAGCTTTCAAATCTATGAAAGCTGTGCAAAGTTGGCCCCGTGGAGGTGTTGAGTATTTCCGGGCTAAGTGATAAAGAATAATTGCCTGGTCTGTTGTGGATCGGTTTAATCTAAATCCAGCTTCCTCATGCCCAATCCGGTCAGCCTCAACTGACCACTTCATCAACCTTGCCAGCAAAAAACGGGCATATATTTTCCCAATGGACGATAGCAGACTGATATTCCGGTAATTCCCTGGGTCACCGGGAGGGCCTTTTTTGTAGATAGGAATTATAATGGCCTCCTTCCACGTTCCTGGTATTAAGCCCGTGGCATTTATTGCGTCGAACGTTTTAGCTAAAATCCCTGCCCACCATGCAGAATGTAGCTTTATAGCCTCAACAGGGACCAAATCTGGCCCAGAGGCCTTACCAGTTTTCAGCTCAGCTATCAATTCTAGGATTTCAGCAGGGTCGGAATTGGGCCAGACGGGAAGGGGATTAGAAGGTCTCCAGTGAGTGGCCGGAGCTTCTGCCACTGAGAAATATTTTCTCAGGAACTGCTCCCATGTAGGGGCCGGGATCACCGTTAAGGGGAATTTCGTGTTTCTTCCCTTTATTAAGGACCAAAATTTCCGGGAGTTATGAGATTTTGAGGCAGAAATTATAGTCTGCCAGCGATTTAAATGCCATTCCCGTTTGGCCGATTTCTGGGCCTGTTTGTATGCTTTTTTAGCCAGGGAATAAGATGGAGGTAAGGCCAGAGCGCCGGAAAGTTTATAGTCATTATATATTGTATGTAGATGGAGTCTGGCTAGTTTACAAGCAGAGTTGAACCAAGGGGCGCCAAATTTAAAATAATCGTTTTTAACTCCATAGGTTGAAGAAGTAAAAAAGCGAGTTAAAACTTCTATCAGGCAAGAAAAAAAATTCATACAGGTAATAGGATCACGCGGGACTATTCCTACGTCCGGCTGATCACCAGGAAACTTTTCTCGGATAAAATCTGTATATCTATGGGCGAGGGCAGGGGACCATCTAATCCCCTTTGTTTTAGTGGACGGCTCCACAATCACCGGGATTGGGTGGGAGCGCTCGAGCAGCTGCCAGTCAACACATAACTTGGTTGTCAGGGGAAGATGGTCACTAAATTGGGCATTATCAATTTTAAAAGAGGTGACATTCAAAAATAGATCCCGGGAAACCAATACATAGTCAAGAACACTGTTTGATTTTAACCCCAGGTGGGTGAACTCTCCTGGTATATCTGGAGGACACCTGCCATTTAATATAATTAAATTAAGGCGTAAAGTCATCTGATAAAGCATCACTCCCGCCTTATTGACTTTTGCATCCTTTGATATTCTAGTGGGGATATATACTAGATCATAGGTTTGAGCGCCGGGGTCGACCCACCATTTAGACTTTATAAGAGCCTCCCGATTTGAGGCTATCCAAGCGATAAAATCGCCTCCGGTAATGGAGGGGACATTAGGATATTTAAGATAACAAGAAAGTAAAAAATCCTCTAGGGATTCCCATCTAGAAGTAAGATCAGCTGCTAACCCTCCCGGGGGAAAATAGACATTTGTAACCAATAAAGAGAAGTTTCCACCAGAGATCAGTCCGGTAATAGCATAAGGCGGAAATGCGTGCACTAGTGAAAGTTTAGCCCGAAGTTTAAGGGAGATACCAATTGTAAGGCCACCTTTAGGGCGGCCACCATTCGTTGACGGGCTAGCAGGCAGACATATAAACTCAAAGCCATTTAACTCAATTTCCTCCTCCACCCAAGTTTCTTGTAATAGAATGATAAGAAAGGAATTAATATATTTTTGGAATTCTGGATCTGATTTTTTACTTTTCCATCCAGCAATGTTCCAACTTAATATTGAAGGCTGGGGTTTCCTCGTTCCTCCAATTGACTGTCATTCGGAAGGTTGGCTCAACTTTAATACGGGAAGAGGGGAGCCAATAAAGAAATCACTTATCTTCCTCTGATGAAAAACCTCTCGTAAAAGCTGAGTGGGAGGATTTACAAGGTTGTCTGACTGTTGAACTTGGCCACTCGATCTACTAGGAGTAGGACCTTGAGCAGGGGCGGCCCCCTTTTCCAAAAGAGTTTGGTGGGCCACCCGGTGTGGTCCATCTATCTCGTCAGAAGTTTGGTCTCTCTGTAGCCTGTTACTGGTCTTTTGGGCTACTTGATTTATGTGGCCTGTTGGATCTTCAGTCAGTTCCATCACTGGTCTTGCTGTTGAATCCATAATACTCCGCAAAGAGGGATGAGGCTGAGCGAGTGGGCTATTTGGGAAGGTTGGCAAAGGCACCTCTTCTCTTGATTGGTCAGTGCTATAAGAAGGTTCCAGGTCCGGCATCAATGAATGTGTAGAAGGGGATTTTTCCTGTTGTGTGCTGCTTTCTTCAGGTATGTTTATCGAGGGACGGTAATGTAAATCTATTAAGAGCACGAAGGGTTGTTCTGGTTGGAGGAAAGGACTGGTAGTTGCTTCTTGGGGTTGTATCTTATCCTCCATTTCCGACATACATTTAGCATTAGATATTGCGAGATCCATATGAACTGGTTCTTCTAGGATGTCATGATCGCTGTACATGGGTATTCTGGTGCTGAGCTTCCTGATAAGTTGGGTTTTAAGCGATTCGAGCCTATTAATAATTTCTTTTTGTTCCACCGCTGGTAAGTCTGCAAAGGAGGCAATGAGTTCGATCTCTTCTGGTGGGGTCAGGCCACTTTCCGGATGGTCATTGTTCTTTGCTAGGGGAGTGGAGGCCACATAACTCATCTCCTGGGGTAGAACACCCACTCCGGTGTCCACTGGTGGATCGGGTTTAGCAGATTTTAAGCCCTCTTTGGTTATTGCCTCCAACAGTAGGGGTTTAGGCGTAGGGTCTATAAAGGCTCTCGTTGGTGCTATCCCACAGCGAAACAAAAATGCTTTCCTTCGTAATATGATAGTGGGAATTTTTGTGGATTGGAACGCAAGCAGGACTCTCTGGGATTTATGATGATAGACAAGGGGGAGGACTGCACAGAGGTCAATTTGTGTTGCCTCCATATCTAAAAGCCCCATTAGGAGTTCCATGGCACCGCCCAGAGTTCTCCATCTTGGGTCCCCATATTGTATAGTTAGGCACACTTTCCTTGGTGTTAAAATCAAGGATTGATGACCTAATTGAAGGTTAAGATTGTATTTAAATTTGTCAGTACGTTTGTTATTTAAGGACAAACTCCTCGTCCCCTTCCTCTCTTCAAGAAACTTAACACCGGCTGACGCTGGAGAAGTAGTAACTATCTTTTGTTGGAGGCTGTGCAGCTGGGACGAAAGATCATCTAGTCTTTTGAATATACAGTGCAAGGTTTTGATTATTAAATGGGACTGTTCAAATGTCATATGATTGGCCGTGCCAAGGACCAGTTCCTCCTTCTGAGGAGAGACTACACTCTTACTGTTGCCCACATCGCTTGTTATTTGAGGTATTATTCGCTCTTCGTCTTTAAGTGCTGACACGCAATCAATCAGAGGGTTAAAACGGTTCTGAGTTTCTACCGTGTAGGAACAATCCAGTAGATTACTCCCTTCCTTAAAGTGACATGGTTCCACCCTTGTTTGCTTTGATCTCGGAAAGGGAACGGGGACTGTCTCCTCAGAATCTCTAAGACGTTTCCCATATCCCATAATTCAGATATCGAGTAGAGGGGGGATAGTATTTTAACGTCAACTCAGGTGATAAATATTTCCTTCAAGCCTGCCAGCACTTGCAGTGGGGGTATATTTCACTGCCTGTTCATATGAAAGTCGGCGTCTTCACCTTCACCCTCACAGTCCGGCAATTTAGTTCTACAAGGAGACTACCGGTAAGCAACACAGACAATTCCTTTGAAGTCCTACTCCCACCAGGACTAAGACTAATATAAAAATTCTCCTTCGGAGCTTATCGCAGGGCCACCGCGGGTCGGTCTCAGATAAAAGGGAAACTCCCAAAGGCCTCACCAGTAGTGTTGGTTTGACTTTCTTCCTCTGTTCGGCCAGCGCTCTGTTCGGAGGTAGATAGTGGCTTCCTTCAACCCACTGCTCTGCTCCGCCGTACTCCAGTAAAACAATAAACCAATAAACCAATAAAACAATAAACTAAAAGCAAAGGGAAGCGAGGAGGTGATAAAACAGCTTATAAGACGTTAAAACTGAGAGTTTAAAACTAGGAAGTGGCTAAAAACTACTTTAAAAACTACTTAAAAGCTTAACTAAAAGCAGAGGAGTCTGACTAGGCTGCTGTGTCCGTCGCCATCTTGGCTCCTCCTCCGGTGGCTTTCCTATCTTTGCTTCCTTAATTGCTCTTTGAATTTCGTACGATGTAATAGGGGCATTCAACGGTTCTTTTTGTTCTTTAGTAAGTTTCGGAAGACAGTTCTGTTCTAAATGTTCTTTAACTTCTTCTGTTGTTTCATTTCCTTCCTTATAGATTTCCCTAAAGAATTCGAGAAATCGTTTCTCTATTTCTTTAGGGTTTGTTGGATTGAAAATGAACGACAGACGAGTAGATAGGTGTCATATGGGAGGCGTCTCTCGAGCAAGCCTTGGAGACTCCCTTTTATTGAATATTACTGCGTTTGCCACGTGTGCTTGTTGCTGATTGGTTAACATAAGTTCAAAACAAGGGTTGCGTACAAGACATTAATTATTGCATATAAGACATTAGTCATAGACAGGTTAAAGGTTGGGAAAAGGAACGCGGAGTTTACACAGGCATGGGTTCGGACTGCCCGTACCAGAGTGGTACGAAAAAGGAATGTACAAGGAGGGGTAAGTACCGATTGATATGGTGTGAACTCAAGGTGAACAGAACGTACCAGGGTGATGATGGAATGTCTTAGCATCAGTACGGTTTGTGCAGCGTGAGCAAAACAAAGCTTAGAAGCAAGACTTCCCAGAATGCAAGAGAAAAGAAGCAATACTTTCCCATAATGCGACAGTTATGTGCAGAGAGAGAACTTCCCTTTAAGGGTTGTTTATTATTTTGCCTTTGCACTTAACTCTATTTATAAGCCTTTCTGCCTCTCTCTTTTTTAATTGCCATGCTAATAACCAGGCTCAGGTTCTGTTTCAGGCTGTGTCTCTGTTTCAGGCTCCGGCACTGTATCAAACACTGTTGCAGACTCAGGCTGTGGCACTATGGCTGTAGCTGTGGCTCTGGTTCTGTTTCAGGCTCTGGCACTGTATCAAGCACTGTTTCAGGCTCTGGCTCTCTTTCAGGCTCTGGTTCTGAATTAGGGTTTTGTTCTGGCTCTGGCTGTGTCTCTGGATCTGGCTGTGTCTCTGCTTCAGGCTCCTATGCTGTATCAAGCACTGTATCAGGCTCTGCCTCTTCCTCTGCCCCTGGCTACGTTTAAGCGTCAGGCTCAGTTTCAGACAGTGTCTCTGTTTCAGGATCCAGCACTCTATCAAGCACTATTTCAGACTCAGGCTGTGGATCTCGGCTGTGGCTGTGGATCTCGGCTGTGGCTCTGGCTCTCTTTGAGGGTCTGGTTCTGAATGAAGATCTGGTTCTGACTCTGATTCAGGGTCTCATGATGGCTCTTCCTCTGCCTCTGACCCAGCTATGTTTCAGGGTCTGGCTCTCTTTCAGGCTCTGGTTCTGAATTAGGGTTTTGTTCTGGCTCTGGCTGTGTCTCTGGCTCTGGCTCTGGCTCCAGCTCCAGCTCCAGCTCCAGCTCCAGCTCCAGCACTGTATCAAGTACTGTTGCAGACTCAGGCTGTGGTTCTAGGCTGTGGCTGCAGCTATGTTTTGCGCTCCGGCCCTGTATCAAGCCCTATTTCTGGCTCTGGCTCTGGCTCTGGCTCATGGTCTCACTCTGACTCTGATTCAGGGTCTCGCTCTGGCTCTGGCACTCTATCAAGGACTGTTTCAGACTTAGGCTGTGGCTGTGGCTCTGGCTCTGTTTCCATTCTTACAATGGAATGTACACAAAACAATAATCCTTTCTATATAAATTTTCCAATACATTCCGAAAACATAATAAATCCTTAATTGTTGTCCACCTCCTTTTAGTTCCTTTATCACTCGAATGCTAGCACGGAGTCAAAACTATTATTGTATTTTTGAACATATCTTGCAGAACCATCCCATTTTTCTGCAAATTTTTGCTTTGAGATTCCTCTGAGTTTGCTAGTCAATTGAGCCGTCTCCACCAATTCCTGTAATTTGATTTGCCAATCTGTTATTTTTGGAGCCTCGTGATCTTTCCATCCCTTGGCCACAAGTATACGAGCTGCTGCGGTTGCATACAAATCTTAGATTTGTTAGGATCTCTTTATCTAAAATACTTCATAGAAATGCCTCCGGTTTTTTCGTAAAAGTTATCCCCATCATCTTTTTTAATTCATCGTATATTCCCCCCCCCAAAAAAAATCTTAATCTTTTCACACGTCCACCACATGTGGCTCATGTCACCGTTATTTCCTCCACATCTCCAACAAGCATTCGCCAAATTTTTATACATTCTTGATCATCTGGAAGGAGTGAGGTACCACCTATGAGCCATTTTCATCATGTTCTCTCTTATATTATAGCTGGCTGTAAATTTCAAATTTACATTCCATCACTTTTCCCCATCTTTTAGCATAATTGGACGGCCCACATCTTGGGCCCACTTTATCATTGAAGCCTTAACCTCCTCATCCATTACTTCGCAGTCTAAAAGAAGTCTATACATTTTTGCGATTATTTTGGTTTTACTATTCAGTAGTTCTCTTTCAAATCTTGAAGGCTCCTTTTCAAAACCTATCTGCTTATCCTGTCTGAACACTTCATTCACCTGGAAGTAATCTAGCCAACTAGAAAAGTGATCTTTTATTTTCTCATAACTTATCAATATTAGCTGACCCTCCTCCCCCCCCCTTAATATTGTGTTATACGTTATCCAGTTCTCTTTGATGTTGTTGCTTTTTTTTACAGCGATTGCTTCTAGTGGAGAGTTCCATCTTGGGGTTTTCTGTTCCAAATATCTTTTGTATTTTCCCCATACCTTATATATAGCATTTCTTATTATATGATTTGAAAAACTCCTATGCGTCTTTATTTTCCCATAATTAAGATAGCCATGCCACCCAAAACGGGTGTCATGAAATTCTAGATCGAAAATATCCCATTTTTTTAATAAATACCAATCTTTCAACCAGGGAAGACATGAGGCTTCGTAATATAGCTTCAAATCTGGTAACCCGTAGCCACCTCTTTCTACAGTATCTATTAATATCTTATGCTTTACTCTTGGTCTTTTACCCTTCCACAAAAATTTAGAAATTTCTTTTTGCCACTTGTTGATACTGTTGGTCTTTCCTGTAACTGGAATTGTTTGGAATAGAAAGAGTAGCTTTGGTAAAACTATCATTTTAATTACCGAAATACGGCCCAGGAATGATAAATTTAACCTTGTCCATGTCTCCAACTGTCTTTTGATATCTTTCCAACAATTGGTATAATTATCTTCATATAAGTTAATATTCTTTGGTGTTATCCATAATCCTAAATACTTGATTTTCGGGTAGATTTTAATGTGTATTATTTGTTCTAATTCCGCTTTTTCATCTGGCGACATATTTTTAACTAATAGTTTTGTCTTGTTTAAATTCATTTTGGACCCCGCAACTTTACCGTAGCCATATATTATTTCCAACGCCTTTCTTAAACTCTGTTTTGGTTGCTCCGTAGTTATAATTAAATTGTCAGCAAGGCTTCTGCTCTTTATTAGGCTTTGTCTCAGTCTTTGGCTCTAGCACTTATTCTAGCTCTATTTCAGGCTCGGCCTGTGTCTCAGCCTTTGTCTCTGTTTCACGCTGTTTCTCTGTTTCAGTCTTCGACGCTGTTTCAAGCCCTGTATCTGCCTCTGCCTCTGTTTCAGGCTCTGGCACTCTATCTAAGAGAGTTTGTGTACTGGTCCAGTAAACGCTTCCGCTGCGCCACCAGCAACAGCTCTCTTTGCAGAGCATTAATTAAGTCCAGTGCAGAGTTTCTTGTTGCAGTACAAGCTTCAAAGTCTCAGCAGCAAAGAAATAACGACACAGGGAAGCCTGTCTTTCCAAAGACAGGTTTATTGCAGAAAGATAACAGAAACACCTCCGGAGCTTTCGGACATTTTTGCTTCACGCCCCACACACAGAAAACAAACACTCTTTATATACTGAGCAACTTAACAACTTAACGAGCTTGACTACTTAAAGTTACATGACATTGCTAACTTGCCAGCGTCTTAGGTTTCACACCCTAACACCCCCTCTCGCTGGCAATACAAAAAACAAAATTACTTCGGACCCATTTCTTCACGAAAGTTTTCATGCCGCTGAAACCCAAGCGGTTTTGTAAAACCATCAGCTTGATTTTCATGACTGGGACAGTAATTTAATTTAACAATTCCTGCTTTTACCGTTTGACAAACATTTTGAAAGCGGATATCCAAATGTTTTGTACGACCTTTAAACTGCCCATTTTGTGCTAACTTAAGACACGGTTGATTATCAGCCCATACAGTGATTGGAGTGATGGCCTTTTCATACATCTCTTGTGCCAAGCATTTGTAAAATTCTAGATCTCTACATAACTCAGATAAGGCACAGAACTCAGCTTCTGTTGACGACAAAGTAATCAGGTTCTGTTTCTTGGATCTCCACCCAATCAGAGAGTTACCAAATTTTATTACACAGCCAGACACTGATTTTCTATCCTTTAAATTTGCCCAATCACTATCTGCCCAACAAGTAATCTGTGCTTGTCCTTCCGAAGATAATTCAAGGCAAAAATCTTTGGTGTATTGTAAATATCTTAACACTCTTTGAATTCCTTTCCATGCATTTACACTAGGTTTCGAAGCTTCTCTGCTGAGTAAGTTAACAGCGTAAGCAATATCTGGTCTACTCCATTGAGAAAGATGGAGTAAGCTTCCCAGTGCTGACTGAAAGATTTCAGCACGCTTGAATTCAGCACTATCCTTGAACTCATTGTCTTTTACAAACCCCATTTCCATTGGTGTTCTAGCACCTGCACACTCCGTCATGTTAAACTTTTTCAACATTTGCAATATCTTGCCTTTTTGATTCAGTAGAAAACTGCCATTTTTGGTCCTATCTATCTGAACACCAAGATAGACCTTCACATCACCAAGATTCTTAACTTTGAAGTGTTTATTTAACTCTTTGGCTAGTTTTTTTACTTGTTCTTGTGTCTTTGAAGTATAAATCAGGTCATCTACATAAACAAGCAAAGATTCTTGAGCATCTCCTGAACTTCTGAAATATAAGCAATTGTCAGCCTTGCTCCTGCTAAAACCAATGCCTACCAAAACGTCATTCAAACACTCATTCCAATTATGAGCAGATTGCTTGAGTCCATAAATAGATTTATGTAGTTTCCATACCTGATTTGATTTACTAACTTTCAATCCTGGCGGTAGCTCCATATAGAGCTCTTCAGCCAAGTCTGAATGAAGATAAGCTGTAGAGACATCAAATTGATTCACTTTGAACCCTTTCTGAGCAGCAACTGCTAATAGTGCCCGTAGGGTTTCACTCCTTGAAGTGGGTGCATAGACTTCGGAATAATGTAACCCCTTTCTTTGCGTAAAACCTCAAGCTACAAGTCTTGCTTTGTACTCTGGTTTCCCCATCGCTGTTGTCTTTATCCTGTACACCCACCTACAACTTACTGCCTTGGTACCTTCTGGCAGTTTGGTGATGGAAAACACACCCAGTTCTTTCATAGAATTCAACTCCTTTTGCATGGCCTCACACCATCTACTGGCCTCCTCCTGGGGTAATTGCTCAACCTCCTCAAAACTTTCAGGTTCGCAATTTGCCAAACCAGCCCAAACACTAATAGCTTGGTAGCTTTCAGGAGGTTTACCTTTGTTGGTACGCTTAGAACGCCTTAACAGTTCCTGCAATGTTCCTTCAGTTTCCTCCTCTGACCCAGAATCACTAGTCGTCACCTGTTTGTCACTAGTAGTTGAAGAACTTTCTGATTCTGACTTTACATGTCTCTCTTGCTGTACAGGTGAACTTTTAGAGCTAGAAGATTCTGACTTTACAGACTTGGGTGAACTAGACGATTTCTCACCCTCGTCCTCAGACTCAAATTCCTCAGTCTGTTCTGGAACTAATACCTGCCCTGGGGCCTGAGTTTCATGGTTACTGTTCACCACATCAAATAGTATGTCAGGATTTCCATGAATTTTATTCCAACCATCCTGTTCACAAAATTCCGCACTTCTGCTGATTGTGATTTTCGTTTGATTGCCTTCTACATTCACAAATCTCCAACCTTTTGTGTTTGCTTGATAACCACAGAAAAACATTTCTTTAGACCTAGGATCGCCTTTCCTACGTTGTGCCCTAGGCACCAGCACATAAGCACGACATCCAAAAACTCTTAGATGATCAATTTTTGGTTTTTTCCCAAATAGCATGAAGTAAGGAGTGTTGCCTACTGTGCTATTGTACACTCTGTTAAAAGTATAATTCGCATACAGTGCAGCCTCAGCCCAAAAACGCTGTGGAAGTCCAGAATCAAACAGCAAAGCAGCACTGGCTTCCTGTAATGTTCGCAATTTTCTTTCGGCAACTGCATTCTCCTGTGGTGAATAGGGATTGGTAAGTCTATGAACTATACCTTTCCTTTTTAACCACGTCTCCAGCGTGTGGTTCACATATTCCCCACCACGATCTGATTGTATTTTACGTACCCTGGTGTCAAATTTACATTCGACTTCTTCAATCCAATCCATCAGGATGGAAGCTGCTTGTGATTTTTCTTTCAGAAAGAAAACCCAACTAGCCCTTGAAAAGTCATCCACCAAAATTTGCATAAATCTCGCACCTCCAAGCGATTTGACTGGCATAGGGCCACACACGTCTGTGTGCACAAGTTCAAAGGGTTTCTTGCTTACTCTATCAGATCTAGGATAGTTACATGTCTTAACCTTAGCATGTTTACAAGCACAACAATCCAGAAAATTTGGACAGGGTTTAATGTTACACTCCTCAGCTAAATCTGGCATCTTGCTTACATACTTAAAGCATATATGAGCTAACCTTCTGTGTAGTAGATGTGCACAACCTGTATGAGGAGCCTTATTTACACACTTAGCTTGCGCTTCACCTGTTGAACATCTACCTGCTGCTAACTGCTCTTCAACCAAAACAAAAAGCCCATCCTCACAGGGAATTTTAACTAGCTCCTTCCCCTGTTTCGAAATGGTGCACACATCATTTTCAAACTCAACCTTAAAACCACTTTTTTACCAGGCATGACAGACTCAAAAGTCCATTCTTCATTCCTGGAAGAACAAAAACAGGAAGGTTAGTTTGCAAACAGTTAACATAAATTGTGCCTTTAAGGTTCATTTCTCATTTACTATTGTCTGCTATAGTCACGGTTTTTGCAACTGGCAATGTCTTGCAGTTCATCAAGCGGCCACTAGATGTCGCTGGAACTAAACTGTGACTTGCTCCACTGTCAATTATCCACTTCAAGGTTTGTTGGCTCCTTTTAGGACTCTGTTGTGCTGCCATTGCAGATAGTCCCTTATCAGACCTGCTCCCCCTCTGGATTGTTGATTCTTGTAGTTCTCACGTCGTCTTCCCCTGTAACTCCGGAAACTGGCCTTGGACTGTTGAAATTCCTGTTGCTTTTCTGGACACTTTGCTATCAAATGAAACCTGCTGCCACATCGAAAACATGACTTGCTGGCCATAGCAGACACTTGTGAGGCTTCCTTACAGCTCTGCCTGCTAGTTTTCCCACGCTGGGAGTTATCTGAACATCCAACCCTTGGGGTATTTGAATTATCAATACGTTTTCGATGATGTTGATATTCTTGCTCACACAATCTACCAGTCACATAATTCATATTCAGCTGGTCCTCTGGCAAAACTTGTAAAGTTAGTACTAAGTTTTCAAACCCTGCATGCAGGCTGCTAAGCAGAGTATAAACTTTAATATTTTCAGGAAAATTCACACCTAAAGATGACAGTCGGTTGAAATACTCAGTCATCTGTGACGTGTGTTCAACCACACTATCCCCTGGCTTCAGTTTCAACTCATACAAAGCACGTATAATGTTCACCTTCTCTCCGGGCGTGGCTCTATGGTGAATTCGCCTAAGAGCTTCCCAAATTTCAAATGCAGACCTTAAATTTTCCACATGAGGTAATTGGGAATCGTCTATCGATACCATCAACATGCATCTAGCTTTAGTGTCCATTTTATCATGTTCCCTGTTCTGAGCATGTGCAGCAGCCTGTTGCTCTGCTGTGGCATCTGCTGCAACAGCCACAAACGGCTTTCGCCTCTGGACATAGTCAGCCCACACTTCTTTGGCTTCCAACCAGACTTGAGCCCTCTTAGACCACTGCACGTAATTAGCAGAGTTCAACTTTGTAAAGGGAACCTGGAAATTTTCCACTGCCATTCTTGGGGTCTGCCGCTACTCCCTCTGTGTGCCCTTTCTTCTCTTTCCCCTTGGGATTTGTTTTACTCACTTTTCAGACGCCTCCAGCCTCCTTTAAGAGCTGGATTTATGACCAAGCCGGTCTTCTCTCCCCCGAAAGCTGCTTTCACTTTCTCTGCACACAATACAGCTGTAGACACGTAGAAGGGTCCATAACCTAAGAGAGTTTGTGTACTGGTCCAGTAAACGCTTCCGCTGCGCCACCAGCAACAGCTCTCTTTGCAGAGCATTAATTAAGTCCAGTGCAGAGATTCTTGTTGCAGTACAAGCTTCAAAGTCTCAGCAGCAAAGAAATAACGACACAGGGAAGCCTGTCTTTCCAAAGACAGGTTTATTGCAGAAAGATAACAGAAACACCTCCGGAGCTTTCAGACATTTTTGCTTCACGCCCCCCACACAGAAAACAAACACTCTTTATATACTGAGCAACTTAACAACTTAACGAGCTTGACTACTTAAAGTTACATGACATTGCTAACTTGCCAGCATCTTAGGTTTCACACCCTAACACTATCAAGTACTGTTTCTGGCTCTGGCTCTCTTTCAGGCTCTGGTTCTGAATTAGGGTTTTGTTCTGGCTCTGGCTGTGTCTCTGGCTCTGGCTCCAGCTCCAGCTCCGGCACTGTATCAAGTACTGCTGCAGACTCAGGCTGTGGCTCTAGGCTGTGGCTGCAGCTATGTTTTGCGCTTCGGCCCTGTATCGAGCCCCATTTCTGGCTCTGGCTCTGGCTCTGGCTCTGGCTCTGGCTCTGGCTCTGGCTTTCTTTCAACTCTGGCTCTGAATGCGCTCTGGCTCTGGCTCTGATTCATGGTCTCACTCTGACTCTGATTCAAGGTCTCGCTCTGGCTCTGGCACTCTATCAAGGACTGTTTCAGACTCAGGCTGTGGCTGTGGCTCTGCCTCTGTTTCAGGCTCAGGCTCTGTTTTGTTGGGGCTGGAACTTAACGGGTTAAGTTGTTCCCATGATGCCTCAGCATTCTGACGTCAGTTTTGGAAGCTTGGGAGGAGCTTGGGAGGAGTTTGTCAGTCTCACTCTGTGCTGTGAGGGAAAAGGAGTAGTCCTACAAATGGCTGCAAGCAGTCCTGGTTTTTTCCCGAGATATGTCGGAATAAAGAACTGTAAATAGACAAACCTGTACGTGTGTGTTTGTCTGGAAGCTGAGCCGAGCTGCGTGACAGGTTACACCGCTGTGTGAAACTCTGCTAAGGCGTGACTGAGAGCTGCGAGCGGAAGTGTGCCGGGCGGCCATAAATCGCTAATTGAGGACCTTAAATCAATTAGCGGGAGTCACGTCAGATCAATCAAATACCAAGAGGTTATGGGTAACCTAAATCACCGATCGTAAACCTGTCACGGGAGATACTGCCGAAAAGCTTTGATCTGCGGTGCAGAGCAGAGAAGCACGGCAGGAGAACGGGAGGCCGGAATCTGAAGCAAGCAAGCTGAAAGACGCTGTACTGAAGGCTGCAGAGAGCTTGGAGCTGTGCCTAGCGTTTAAAGGCAAGCTGACGACGATGCTGAAGCCAGCTTGGAGTTCTGCCTGAAGTTAAGAGAGGCAGAGGAGCTGATCTGCTAGACCGGGAGCTGGAGAGTGGCTGTTTGTTTACGTGAGTACGCTGGGCCCCGGGGGAAGATGGCAGATGGCCAGGAGGTGTTTCAAGCTCCGTTTGAACAGCTTGAGGAACTCACCGTCCAAGCGTGGAATACCTGGGCAAGAAGGGTGAGAGCGTGGTTCATAGCCACGGAAGTTTGGGACATTTCCCAGAGGGAACCAGTGCAACTGGTGGACAGAGATGCAGGAAAGTCGCAATCTGCTTCTCTGGAGGAGAAAATGCAGAGGGAGAAAGTTGAGATCTGCATGTTGAGAGCAGGTGTTCATGCTAGTTTGCAGCATCACCTGGAAAGCGTTGAATCTGCGTGTGAGGCCTGGAGAGTGCTGAAACGTCTGTGTGAAGCCTCAGCAGAGGGCCAAGGGCAGGTGGAAGCTGAAAGCCTAGAGATGGCTGGAGCCCCTGTTCCTGATGCTTTAGCCTCAAGGAGTGCTAGTGAGCAAGTCGGGGGGGCGGAAAATTCCAAAGGCAAGTTTGAAAAGTTTTCCACTGAACCTGCTGGAATGAAGCGGCAGTTCAGGGGGGGTGGATCTGGCAAGGAGTGCTTTTCCAGAAGAAGGAGAAGGAGGCCAGCTGGGAGGAGCCCCAGGCAGTGTTTTTCCACTGGAGTCCAACATCTGCGTGGCAGGTGCCCCCACCGGAGCAGAGAGCCGAGGCAGGATGTTGCCAAGGACACTTCTCATGGGAAACAGGCGGGTTCCCATGGTAACCAGTCTGGAAGAGGAGGCCAGCGTGGGAACGCAAGGGAAGGACGTGGCTCAGACACTGGGGAGGGTTGTTTTCTTATCACTGCTTCTATGGCAACTGTGAAGAACAACTCCAGCCAGGACACAGTGACGCGCTGGGTTTTGGATGCTACTGTCAGTCGTCACCTGATCAGCGAACCTGCTGGCGAAATGCGGAACTGCAGGGCTGTTTCAAGTGGAATGACTGTTATGTTCACAGACGGAACACAAAAATCAGTCTGTGGTGTGGCTAACGTGTTTTTCTCTCCTTTACAGGAGGAGCTAGAGGTCTACGTTGTGCCGGGACTGAATTGTCGTCTTTTATCTGTATCAGCTCTAATGAAGCAGGGATACAATGTTTGCTTTGAAAATGACACCTGTTCCATTTTCAGAGGAGGGAGACAACTGGTCAACGTGCAGAGGGAGAACAATATCTTTGTTCTGGAGTCACCTCTGGAGGGTGGTGGGAATGCTGGAATAGCACAGGTGCAGTGTGCTAAGGTTCCCAGTCATGTTCAAAAGTTGCCCAGGTGCACAAAAGGGTGCAAACTCCGGAAATGTGGGAGGAGGTCCCAAGGGTGCAGGGCATGCAAAGGTGCAAAGGTACTTGGTTTTCCCGGGTTTGGGAGGGTAGCCAAAGAGCCCTTTGAGCTTGTTCACACAGATCTGTCAGGACCCATGAGGTGTGAGAGTCTGGGTGGGGCCAGGTGTGTGCTGTCGCTGACAGATGACCACAGCCAGGTTGGCTGGTGTTTCTCTCTCAAATCACAGGGGGAGGTGGCGCAACTGATCCAGGATTGGGTTGCGGAGGTGGAACTAAGGTTTTCCACCAGGGTGCAAGGGTTCAAGAGCGACCGAGGGTCACAGTTTACTGGGTCTGCTCTGGAGGAGTTTTTCAAGGAAAAGGGAATACGTCACCAGGTGACGGGTGCAAAGTCTCCTCAAGGGGAGGAGAGGGAGGCAGAGGCTGATCCCGGTGATGGGGACCAGTTCCAGGATCAGGGTTCAGAACCCGGTGATGGGGACCAGGTCCAGGGTCAGGGGTCAGGGCAGGTTTGGGCATCTCCAAGGGTTGTGAAAGGAATGTCCAGGTGTGAGGCTTCATCTCCGGTAAGCGTAATGGAGAAAGCTCACGGACGGGTTGTCAAGTCAGAGGGGGAAAAGTCTGACGGAGAAGACACAACTGCTGGCCCAAGTGGGTCAGAGGGGTTTCAGGTCACGGGTGCGTGGGAAAGTGTCGCACAGTGTGATTCTGGGAATGTTGAAGGGGTTCAACAGGTGCCTGGGAAAGATGCCGGGAAGGAGCACAAGGCAAAGGGAAAGGTGTTGAACTCAAAAAGGTCTTGTCAGAATGGTTCGGCAAGAGGGGGTGTTGGGGCTGGAACTTAACGGGTTAAGTTGTTCCCATGATGCCTCAGCATTCTGACGTCAGTTTTGGAAGCTTGGGAGGAGCTTGGGAGGAGTTTGTCAGTCTCACTCTGTGCTGTGAGGGAAAAGGAGTAGTCCTACAAATGGCTGCAAGCAGTCCTGGTTTTTTCCTGAGATATGTCGGAATAAAGAACTGTAAATAGACAAACCTGTACGTGTGTGTTTGTCTGGAAGCTGAGCCGAGCTGCGTGACAGGTTACACCGCTGTGTGAAACTCTGCTAAGGCGTGACTGAGAGCTGCGAGCGGAAGTGTGCCGGGCGGCCATAAATCGCTAATTGAGGACCTTAAATCAATTAGCGGGAGTCACGTCAGATCAATCAAATACCAAGATGTTTGAGGCTGTGTCTCTGTTTCAGGCTCCGGCACTGTATCAAGTACTGTTGCAGACTCAGGCTGTGGCTCGTGGCTGTGGCTGTGGCAGTTGCTCTGGTTCGGGCTGTGGCTCTTTTTCAGGCTCTGGTTCTGAATGAGGGCTTGGTTATGGCACTGATTCAGAGTCTCGCTCTGTCTCTGGCTGTGTCTCTGTTGCACCTCAAGCGGTGGTTTGTTGTTGTTATTTTCTTTCTGGGGTGGGACAAATGTTTAGTTGGGGCGGGGATTATTTTAAGTTTAGCATAATTGTTTCTTGCTTTGTTTTTCTTTTACTATTTTTTTAGGTTTTTAGGAATGGCATCAAGAGAGTTCTGAGGTATTTGCAGGAAACCAAAGACTTTTGTCTTAGGTTGCCGGCACAAGGAGAAGTCAAACTGACTTGTCTTGTGGACTCGGATTGGGCTAATCTTGAGGATCGCAAGTCTGTGTCTGGCCTAGTGGTGAAGTTTGGGAACTCAGTAGTTGGATGGAGGTCTAAGAAGCAAAGTCTTATAGCGCTCTCATCCACTGAGGCTGAGTTTAGTGCTCTTTCAGAGGTGTGCAGAGAAGTTCTATGCTTGCTTAGTGCAGGAAGTCTGCGAAGTGGATTGTCTGCCGATACGTGTTTTCGAGGACAATCAACCATGCCTGCGTTTGGCAGAGTCAGGTCAGTTCAAGGCTAGAACTAAACACCTAGACATTCGCTTTCGGAATGTGTGTCAGAGCGTTCAGGAGGGATTAGTTGCGCTGAAGTATTGTCCCTCTGCCAAGAACCTAGCTGATGGGTTCACGAAGCCACTCACCTTCCAAAGACATGGGGAGTTTTGCGAAGGTCTGGGTTTGGGACGACCAAGGGTCGATTCTCCCCTCAGGCGCGAGGCAAGAGGGGGTGTTGGGTGTAGTGAAGGGTTAACCTTCTGTGCCTCAAGCCTGAGAGGAGGCGCTTACAAGGGAAGTAAGCCAGGACGTGGCGAAAGCAGCTTGGAATGCTGTGAGCTGAGTGGGAACCGAAAGCAGTTCAGCCGCTGCACTGAGAGAGAAGGACGCAGAGAAAATGCAGCTTGAATCTGATGGTCTTTATGAATTGTAAACACACTATATTTGAGCAAATAAAGGGATAGTAGGACAGAAGAAACGTGTGGGACTTGTTTACTGCTCTCTCGACACCCCCCGCTGTGTACTTCTGCTAATTGCTTTACAATCTACAGAGGCTCCCAGGGGAAGCGTGGCTGGGCGCCGAACAATAAAGCAATAAATCTATCGAACATGGCTCTCTATCAAGGGCTGTTTCAGACTCAGGCTGTGGCTGTGGCTGTGGCTGTTGCTCTGGCTCTGGCTCTGGCTCTTTCTCAGGCTCTGGTTCTGAATGAGGGCTTGGTTCTGGCACTGATTCAGGGTCTCGCTCTGGCTCTGGCACTCTATCAAGGACTGTTTCAGACTTAGGCTGTGGCTGTGGCTGTGGCTCTGTTTCCATTCTTACAATGGAATGTACACAAAACAATAATCCTTTCTATATAAATTTTCCAATACATTCTGAAAACATAATAAATCCTTAATTGTTGTCCACCTCCTTTTAATTCCTTTATCACTCGAATGCTAGCACGGAATCAAAACTATTATTGTATTTTTGAACATATCTTGTAGAACCATCCCATTTTTCTGCAAATTTTTGCTTTGAGATTCCTCTGAGTTTGCTAGTCAATTGAGCCGTCTCCACCAATTCCTGTAATTTGATTTGCCAATCTGTTATTTTTGGAGCCTCGTGATCTTTCCATCCCTTGGCCACAAGTATACGAGCTGCTGCGGTTGCATACAAATCTTAGATTTGTTAGGATCTCTTTATCTAAAATACTTCATAGAAATGCCTCCGGTTTTTTCGTAAAAGTTATCCCCATCATCTTTTTTAATTCATCGTATATTCCCCCCCCCCAAAAAAAATCTTAATCTTTTCACACGTCCACCACATGTGGCTCATGTCACCGTTATTTCCTCCACATCTCCAACAAGCATTCGCCAAATTTTTATACATTCTTGATCATCTGGAAGGAGTGAGGTACCACCTATGAGCCATTTTCATCATGTTCTCTCTTATATTATAGCTGGCTGTAAATTTCAAATTTACATTCCATCACTTTTCCCCATCTTTTAGCATAATTGGACGGCCCACATCTTGGGCCCACTTTATCATTGAAGCCTTAACCTCCTCATCCATTACTTCGCAGTCTAAAAGAAGTCTATACATTTTTGCGATTATTTTGGTTTTACTATTCAGTAGTTCTCTTTCAAATCTTGAAGGCTCCTTTTCAAAACCTATCTGCTTATCCTGTCTGAACACTTCATTCACCTGGAAGTAATCTAGCCAACTAGAAAAGTGATCTTTTATTTTCTCATAACTTATCAATATTAGTTCACCCTCCTCCCTGTTACGATATTGAAGCAATGCAGCCGCGAGCTGGTGGTAGCTTGAAAACAAAACATAATGGGAATGTTGGGACTGTTCCGTGGGAAACAGAGGGACAGTCAATTCATAGTGCAGAGGGCACCGGAATTAGCTCAGAGTGTAATATGAGCTGGACAGGAAGTGTTTGTTCTCTCTCGACTGCAGGAGTATGAAGAGAGCAGTCATGTTTTCTGTAATGCTGCAAAGACAGAAATAAAGGCATGTAAATACGTTTCTGTGTATCTCTTTCCCCTGTCCGGGGGGGGGGCAGAAGAGGGGGGGGTGTTCTTCTCACGCTGAGAAGGATCACCTGTCGCGACCTCTGCCTGGATCTTGCCGGGAAAGCAGACAGGGAGGTCAACAGGAGACCAAGCCGGGTGCCTGGGAGAGTTGCCAGTTTCTCCTGATAAAGGCTTGATTCCTCACACTCCCCCCCCTTAATATTGTGTTATACGTTATCCAGTTCTCTTTGATGTTGTTGCTTTTTTTAACAGCGATTGCTTCTAGTGGAGAGTTGCATCTTGGGGTTTTCTGTTCCAAATATCTTTCGTATTTTCCCCATACCTTATATATAGCATTTCTTATTATATGATTTGAAAAACTCCTATGCGTCTTTATTTTCCCATAATTAAGATACCTTCTAGATCTAAAATATCCCAATTTTTTAATAAATACCAATCTTTCAACCAGAGAAGACATGAGGCTTCGTAATATAGCTTCAAATCCAGTAACCCGTAGCCACCTCTTTCTACAGTATCTATTAATATCTTATGCTTTACTCTTGGTCTTTTACCCTTCCACAAAAATTTAGAAATTTCTTTTTGCCACTTGTTGATACTGCTGGTCTTTCCTGTAATTGGAATTGTTTGGAATAGAAAGAGTAGCTTCGGTAAAACTATCATTTTAATTACCGAAATACGGCCCAGGAATGATAAATTTAACCTTTTCCATGTCTCCAGCTGTCTTTTGATATCTTTCCAACAATTGGGATACTGCCAGGGAGACAAAGTCCATCATGGCCCCAAGCCGTCTGCCGGACGATCCATCGATCTCCCGTAAGCACGCAGTATCAGCAATTAGCGACATGAGTTTCTAGAAAATATCTTGCCACATTCTAGAGCTCATGCACACTCTATCAGCAGATAATGCACAGCAAAAGTGGCACTCAGGAGAGCATTATTTACAAGTTTTATTCAGCGTTGATCAGAACAAAGAAAGACATGACTGCCTGCGTCAGTGTCTCCAGAGACAGAGAGTGAGAAAACGAAAGCAAAAGACACAACAGAAACATCCTGTGAAAACAGGAAATACGCAGGCTGTGACACAAACATCCTGCTCCCTTTTAAGGTGGAACGGAAATATCCTAACATCCTCCCCCTTTCCTTGTAACCTGTAGTACCTGTGGTTCAACCCAATTGCAACCTTTGTACGTAAACCTTAAGTTGTTCTCTGTTAACAACCTTAGACAACAGATCAGCAGGAATTTCATTTCCTGGCATGTAGGACACCTGAATGAGTCCTTTCTGAATACACTCTCTTGCACGATGTAGCTTAATCTGCAAGTACTTGGTTCTTTGCTTGCAACTCTCTGAGTTCAGCAAAGCCAAACACGATCTATTGTCTTGATACACTTGTACAGGACATTTCACAGAAACTCTGATGTCCTTAAACAGTTGCATCAACCATTCACAATCAATGAGTGAAAATGACAGAGCATTGAGTTCTGCTTCACAGGAACTTAGGCTTACTGTAGTCTGCTTCCTGCACAACCAGTCAAACAGGCAGTGGTTGTACATGTAGCATACTCCAGAAGTGCTAGTACCATCCGTGGTGTCACTTCCAAAACTTGCATCTGCAAAGATTTCAAGACCTCCAGTCTTCTGACTGGTGAACCTCAGCCTGTAGTGCAAAGTCCCTTTCAAATAGCGGGCTATGCGCTTCAGAGCTTTCCAATCCTGAACAGTAGGATTGTTAGCATGTCTGCTAAGCAGGTTAGTGCTTACAGCTATGTCAGGTCTTGAACATCTAGCAATGAAATTCAACTTGCCTAGAATGCATCTGTACAGCGTAGTGTCAGAAAACACTTCAGCAGTACTGTCTACCTGGTAACCTGTCACCATCGGTGTGTCTGCTGGGTTTGCATCAACCAAATTCAACCTGGTTAATACATCAGCAATTTTCTGTGTTTGGTGTACCAGAAAATTACCTGCTTGGTCCCTCTCCACCTGCAGAGAAAGATAGTTGGATACCTCACCAAGATCCTTCATGCCAAAGTGCTCCTTCAGCTGAGCTAGTGTGCTTTGATAAAAAGCCTGATTCTTCCAAAACATCAGAAGATCATCAACAAAACATAAACAATACAGTTTGTTTTGCCCCTCCTCCTTGACAAACACACATGGATCAGCTTTGCCCTGGTGAAAACCTACAGAAAGCAATGTCTCAGTGAGCTTTGTGTTCCAACACCTGGCACTCTGCTTCAGACCTGTCAGGGAACTGCCATCGGAGCCAAGAGTGGAGGTAAGGCTCCCCGACCATGCAGGAGAAGGGACCAGTAGAGGGAGAGAGAACACTCCCTTTGGGGAAGGTTATCAGCGTGACACCGGGGAGGAAGGGGATCAGGGAAGGACTTAGGAGAGAGGGCTCCAAGAATCTTCCACAGAGACCAGCGGGGAGAGTCCAGGACCTCCGCTGGCTACGCCTACTCTGCGCAGAAAGCTTCCGCGCAGGGAGGCTAGGCGGAGACTGGGCGTCAAGGAATTTTTATGTTGGAAGAAATTCAGGAAACGCCCACTGACGGATTCTGCCAGCGACTGATACAGCCATGGAGAAAGGGCTGTCCAGCCAGGGAAAGGTTTAGCCAGGCAACGTTGCCTAGAACTTCAGCATCCTTTACGCATGAGCAACTCCAATTCCCATTACAAGACCATATAAGGATTTCCGCAGTTTACAGACCATTCCCTTCTGTGTCTGCATCCCATCAGGTGGAAGCATAAACAGCTCCTCCCCTAAAATCCCGTACAAAAAAGCTGTATTAATGTCATGATGGGAAACATGCAGTTTCTCCTCTGCAGCTATCTTGAGCATCAGCCAAATGCTCTCATATTTGACTGTGGGTGAATAGGTCTCGTGGTAATCCTGTCCTGGTACCTGTGAAAAACCTCTGGCAACCAATCTGGCTTTGTGTCTGACAACCTTGCCATTCTGGTCTGTCTTGGCCTTGAAGACCCATTTGCTGCCAACCAGTCTCATTCCTGGGACTACCGGTACCAGTTCCCAAGTTTGGTTCCTATTCAAGGAATCAACTTCAGCCTTCATGGCATTAAGCCAAGGCTCAGCATCTTTAGAGGTTAACTCCTGAACCTCTTTGAAGCTTGAAGGTTCCCATACCTTCTCTGAGCTACTAAGAACAGCAGTTGCTGTCTTAGCAAACTCATCAGCAAATCTCTTTGGAGGTCTGCCCTTTGTGGTTCTTTCAGATCTGCGTACTAGACGCAAGTCTTCTGGACTCATCTCCTCTTTCTTAGGAGAAAAGTGACCAATGGCGAACAGTGGTTCTTCCAGTTCATTGTCATACGCATCAGATGGTCTGACTGAGGCCTTTGCGCTCTTATGTCTGCTGTGTCATCACTGTCACTGACATCAGCAGCAGCGCCGCCCACTGAGCTGGAATCCGAACTCTGATCATCCTCAGCTTCCTCAGCTTCCTCAACATTATCTGCTTTCTTCACATCACCTTCATCCTCCTCTGGGTAACTCTGGAAAATTCCCACATTTCCCCCCTGTTATTGGTTTCAGAACTCACAGGGTTAAAGAGTTCTGGTGACGTCTCTTTCCTGAGGCGTGGTTAGAAACACATACGGGGAGTGGTTTGACGCCGAGTGTTTCTGTCTGGTTTCGCTTTTGCGGAGAGAGGACGCAAGATGTGTCAGTTCTCGCCAGGTTGATTTAAGAGCTGTTTTACTTCATGATTAAAGGCTAAGAAGATAAGAACGCCTGTGTGTCTGGATTTATTACCCACATGCTGCAATTGCTTCACCGCTGTGTTTATCTCTGCTACTGGCAAGAGGCAGAGGCAGGAAGGATTTTTGGATCAGCACGGACAGGCTGCAGAGCTGCGCAGGGAAGCGTGCTGGACTCCATGTTTGTTTTTCTTGGCACTCATGGCAACTTTAGCCTCTGCGTTGCCATAGGTTATGGGTCCTGTTTGCCAACGCTTTGAAGCATTGCAGGAACGTCCCACGTGTGGGGGAAAGCCAGCAGGAAAGTTGCTGGGGCCAGCCGGAGCTTTGCTGTCTTTGAAGCTGGAAGGAGCTCGCTGGGAAGAAGCGGTCTGCCTGAGCCGATCTGCCGGAGGCCGGAGGAAGCTGATGCTGTCGTGAGTACGCTTACCCCGGGGGAGAAGGAGATGGCTCAGTCCCAGGAACATGGCTTTGAGCTTAAGCTGCCATGTGCGAAGTTAACAATCCAAACGTGGCTGGAGTGGAGTTATTTAGCAGAGTTGTCCCTGGTTGGAGCCAAGCTCTGGGAATTGGTCAAGCCGATGTCTTCGTCAGCTGGGGCAGTTGCAAGCCAACGTGAAGCTGAGGAGCGTGTTCTGGCGTTTCTGGCTGAGAATGTAAGTGCTGATTTAAGGCCTGTAGTTCTGGATGCAAGGAAGCCTGAGGCCGCGTGGCTAGCTCTCCAGGAAGTGTGCAAAGCTGGGGGCGGAAGCAAGGGCCGGGAGATGGCTGCATCAGAACAGGAGAGGCAAGAGAGCACTGATCACTTTCGTGGAAGCCGGTGCACAGCTGGGAAAGGCTGTGGGACCCCTGAGGGGGGTGAAGGTGCTGTTGCTGCCAGTTTTGCAGAGTCTAAAAGCTGCGCAGGTGATGCAACGTGTCTGCGTGAGGAGCTTGGAGAGAGGCAAGCTGCTGGGGGCCCTTTACCCATCACTGGGGGTGCAGGAAAGCGTCCTGGGAGCCCTGGGAGCAGTGGGGGGGGGCGGTGAGCAGTAAAAGCACAGAAAAGCCTCTTGTTCCAAAGGCTGCCAAGAGTTGTTTGCGTCGTAAGTCGAAGCCTGGGAAACAGGACACAGCTAAAGGCTTCAAGGTCAGCCATCTGCTGCAGAGGGAGATACGTGCTGCAGAGCTGTCTGGGAACTCTGAGATAAGTCCAGTCTTCGGAGCAACGGGAGAAGTTGCGGTTTCGGACGCTGCCAAGGACAGGTGCAGCAAGACGTTTGTTGGCATGGCAACGCTACAGAGCAATGCCGGCAGGGACACAGCTGTGAAGTGGGTGTTGGATTCGGGTGCCAGTCATCACCTGATAACGCCATCTGCTGGGGAGCTGCGGAATTGCAGGGCTGTTTCAAGTGGAATGACTGTTACATTAGCTGATGGCACAAAAAAGAATGTTTCTAATGTTGGAAATGTTTATGTTTCTCTTTTGCAGGCGGAGCTGGAGTGCTTCATTGTACCAGGGATGAAGTGTTGCCTGTTATCGATACCTGCTCTTGCGAAGCAGGGGTACAAAATTTGTTTTGAAAATAACACCTGTTCTATTTCCAGAGGGGGGAAGCTGCTTGTCAACGTGGAGGGCAAGGACAATCTCTTTGTTCTGGAGACACCTCTGGAGGGTGGTGGGAATGCAGGAAAAGCACGGGCGCAGTGTGCTAGTGTTCCCAGCCATGATTCATGTGTTCATATATGGCACAAGAGAATGTCTCATGCTTGTTTGGAAGATGTTAAGAAGCAACCCAGCTGCACTGAAGGATGCAAACTCCGAGAATGTGGGAGGTCCCTAGTGTGCAGGGCATGCAGCAAGGTTCAAAGGTGCAGGTTTCCCGGAGTAAAGAGGGTAGCCACAAAACCTTTTGAGTTGGTTCACACAGACCTTACAGGGCCAATGAAGTGTGAGAGTCTGGGTGGGGCCAGGTTTCTGCTAACGATGGCAGATGATTTTTCTCAGAATTTATGGTGTTTCTCTCTCAGGACGCAGAGAGAGGCGGCGCAACTGATCAAGGATTGGGTTGCGGAGGTGGAACTAAGGTTCTCCACCAAGGTGCAAGAGTTCAGGAGCGACCGTGGGTCACAGTTCACTGGGTCTGCTCTGAAGGAGTTCTTCAAGCAAAAGGGAATTCGTCACCAGGTGACGGGTGCTAAGTCTCCTCAAGAGAGAGGCGTGGCAGAGCACAGGAGTGAAGCACTGGCTGAAGCTGTCAGGGTTTTGCTGTGTGACTCTGGGCTGCCTCAGAGCTTTTGGAGTGAGGCTTGGAAATTTGCCAGCTTTGTTTTTAACAGGTCCTACAATCACGATGTAGGTGACACACCGTTTTTTCTGTTGCACAAGAGGAAGCCACAGGTGCATTTCTTCCGTTCGTTTGGTTCCAGGGCTTCAGTGCCGATACCAACAGCGCAACGGAAGGAGGGTGGTCCTAGGTACCAGGACATGATCTTCTGTGGGTATGATCCTGCAACAAATGGGTGGAAGTTTGCATACCCAGAGGGTGATCAGACCAAGCTGCTGGTCAGCAAGCATGCTGAGTTCTTTGAGCAGGGTGGTTGGTCACAGCCTAGGTATGGTTCTGATTTTCTCTCAGAATGCTTGTCCGATTCTGAGGGGGAGGAAAGGGAGGAAGGAGAGTCAGAGGCGGAGCCTGTTGCTGAAGACCAGGTTGCTGATGATGGTCAAGCACAGGGGTGGGTTTCTCCACAAGTTAAAGAGAGAACCCAAAAGCGAGCCTTCATCTCCTGTTAGCCAAGTGCAGGAGGCCCGAAGACCCAGCAAGTCAGAGGGGGAGTCCTCTGTGCTGGGAGACACATTTGCTGACCCCAGTGGGTCAGGAGGAGCGCCCGAGGTTGTGCTCCGGCGGTCAACTCGGACCACAAAGGAGATTCCACCGGAGAGGTTTCAGGTCACCAGTGCGTGGGTTGGTTTCGCACAGTGTGATTCTGGGAGTGTGGAAGGGATTCAACAATTGCCTGGGATAGATGCCAGTGGGAGGCAAAAGGCAATGGGAGGTGAGTTGAACTCAAAGAGGTCTGTAAACAAGGGTTCACAGTTTCCCTCAGGGTTCGAGACGAGAGGGGGTGTTATTGGTTTCAGAACTCACAGGGTTAAAGAGTTCTGGTGACGTCTCTTTCCTGAGGCGTGGTTAGAAACACATACGGGGAGTGGTTTGACGCCGAGTGTTTCTGTCTGGTTTCGCTTTTGCGGAGAGAGGACGCAAGATGTGTCAGTTCTCGCCAGGTTGATTTAAGAGCTGTTTTACTTCATGATTAAAGGCTAAGAAGATAAGAACGCCTGTGTGTCTGGATTTATTACCCACATGCTGCAATTGCTTCACGGCTGTGTTTATCTCTGCTACCGGCAAGAGGCAGAGGCAGGAAGGATTTTTGGATCAGCACGGACAGGCTGCAGAGCTGCACAGGGAAGCGTGCTGGACTCCATGTTTGTTTTTCTTGGCACTCATGGCAACTTTAGCCTCTGCGTTGCCATACCCCCCACTTGGGATTGTACTCAACACTCTTTGTGAACTTAATGGACTTAGACTCAGTCATCCATACCCTGTATGCACCTTTTTCGTACCCCATGAACAAACCATGTGCCCCACGCTTCCCAAGCTTGTTGCTCTGTGGGGTGTGTACCCACATGTCAGAACCAAATATTCTCATGTGCTTGATGTTGGGTTTCTTACCAAACATCTTCTCATAGGGGGTACAACCAATAGGTGATGACAATCTGCGATTAAAAGTGTAAACAAAATTCGACAGAGCCTCCCCCCAAAACTTATCAGGGAGATTGGCATCATGCAACTGTTACGATATAGAAGCAATGCGGCAGCGAGCTGCTGGCTTGAAAGGAAAACATAAATGGGAATGTTGGGGCTGTTCCGTGCGAAACAAAGGAACAGTCTATTCACAGTGCGAAGCACCGGAATTAGCTCAGAGTGTAATATGAGCTGTACAGGAAGTACAGGAGGAGTTTGTCTCTCTGCTGTTGGAGTTTGAAGAGAGCAGACGTGTTTTCTGTAACGCTGCAAAAGACAGAAATAAAGACATGTAAATACGTTTCTGTCTATCTCTTTCCCCTGCCTGGGGGGGGCAGGAAAGAGTGGTGTGTCCTTCTCACGTTGGGGAGGATCACCGATCGCGACCTTGCCTGGATCCTGCCGGGAAATGCAGACAGGGAGGTCAACCGGAGATTCAAGCCGGGTGCCTGGAGAGTGGCCAGTTTCTTCTGATAACAGCTTGAATCCCAACATCTGGTAGCAGAGGATGGTTTTGATCCATATAAACTGGAATAGAGGTTGATGGATCGTGCTTCATCCTCTGCACCAGGAGAAGGGAAAAACAGTAACGTGCAGCTGGGAGCTACACGGACGGCTGGACACCGACGAAGGTGTTTACTGAGCAACAGAACCCCTAAGGTATGCTGATTTTATGGCTGAGAGAGTGAACATGAATTGAAGCATTCTTCGGTTCACTGAGTGTCTGCGTTTGGATGAAACCAGCACTGTAAGAAAGCCACATACTTCGCTTATCTTGGTATGCCTAGAATGTGCAGCTGCTAAGCAATGATACATCAGTGCAGTGGAAAGTTACTGGCAAACAACGGCAAAAGGGGCTGGCACAGTGTGAAGGCTGGGAAACAGCGAATGTTTTGTCTACAAAGCTGCTTTTGGAAAGACTTTCAAACAGCTTGCGTTGAACTGCCAGGTGTGCGGCAGTAAACGACCAATTGACTCTTGGATTTTACAGGCTCGAGAATGAGAGCTGAGGCTTGGATTCAAAATGGATGCCAAGAAGGGGGGAGGCTTACCTTACCCACCTCCACTGACTAATGACAATTATTCGTCATGGTCTGTAAAGATGAAAGCCCTGCTTCAGAATCAGAGGATTTTGGGGGTGATTGAGAACCCCATCCCTGTAGCACCAACGCCAGGTTGGAATTCACAGAATGTGAAAGCCAGGACGGCCATAATTCTGTGTGTCTCGGATGACCAGCTCGTGCATATCCAGGATTTAAATAACGCGCGAGAGATTTGGCAGATGCTGTGTAGAATACATCAAAGAGATGATGGTTCTTCAGCGTTGCTGCATTTTGAAAAGCTGACCAGTCTGAGGCTTGTGCCTGATGGAGATGTACGAGCGCATCTGACAGAGATGAAATTCTTACGCCAGCAGATGGCGGAATGCAATTTCCCTCTACAGGAAGAGATATTCTGCTTCATGATTATTAACAGCCTTAATCGGACTTATATTTTTTTTATATATATAAAATATTTATTAAAGGTTTTAAAGAATATATCACCAAACACATACAACACCATCAGCAACATAAAACAAACAGAAGACAAAAAAGCAAAAAAAATTAACAAAAAATAGATAAAATACAACATAATTAGCTTCCAAAAAACCATATTTCCATAGCCTTCCTTTGGGACTTCCTCGCATCTCCCTTTTCTGCGTTCCCAGTTATAAAGTTAAGTTAGCAATGCTTCACCTTCTTTCAAGTCTTACTTTGTAGTTTTCAAATATTATGTCTTCAATATTTAATTTTTATTTTCACATACTTAAATGTTTAAATTTGACATAATATTAAGTAAAGTTTCATCCTTGTTCTTATAATCACTTATTTTCATACTTTTTTCAACTAATTTACTGGTGTCAAATTATTTTCTTATCCTGCATCATCTTAGCATTCATACAATTTACAATGTTTTTGCAAATAGTCCTTAAACTTTTTCCAGTCCTCTTCCACCATCTCTTCTCCCAGGTCTCGGATTCTGCCAGTCATTTCTGCCAATTCCATATATCAGTTGCATCTGCCATTCTTCCAAAGTGGGCAAATCTTGGGTCTTCCAATACTTTGCAATGAGTATTCTTGCTGCTGTTGTCGCATACATAAAGAAAGTTCGGTCCTTCTTTAACACCCTTTGGCCGACAATGCCCAAAAGGAAGGCGTCTGGTTTCTTAGGAAAGGTATATTTAAATACCTTTTTTAACTCATTATAAATCTTTTCCCAGAAAGCCTTAACCCTTGGGCAGGTCCACCAAAGGTGAAAGAATGTTCCTTCAGTTTCCTTACATTTCCAACATTTATTGTCTGGCAAATGGTATACTTTTGCAAGCTTGACTGGGGTCATGTACCACCTATATATCATTTTCATAATATTTTCTTTCAAGGCATTACATGCCGTGAACCTCACACCAGTGGTCCATAACCTTTCCCAGTCAGCAAACATAATGTTGTAACCAATGTCCTGTGCCCATTTTATCATAGCTGATTTAACCGTTTCATCCTGAGTGTTCCATTTTAACAGCAAGTTATACATTTTTGAAAGTACCTTAGTTTTTGGTTTTAACAGTTCTGTTTCTAGTTTCGATTTTTCCACTTGGAAACCTGTTTTTTTGTCCACATTAAAAGTCTCCCTGATCTGAGCATAATGTAACCAATCTCGCACTTTATCCTTTAATTTCTCAAAACTCTGCAATCTCCAGATATCACCATCTTTTTCTAATATTTCCCAATATTTCGGCCATTTGGCCTCCATATTGAGTCTTTTCTGAGCCTTAGCTTCCATTGGTGACAGCCACCTTGGGGTCTTATTTTCTAGTAAGTCTTTGTATTTTGTCCAGACATTGAACACTGCTTTCCTGACAATATGGTTCTTGAAAGCTCTATGAACTTTAACCTTGTCATACCACAAATATGCGTGCCATCCAAAAGCATTATTAAACCCTTCCAAACCCAAAATGTCAGTGTTCTCCAGAAGCAGCCAATCTTTCAACCAGCAGAAAGCTGCTGATTCATAATACAACCTTAAGTCTGGCAGGGCAAACCCCCCTCTTTCCTTAGCATCAGTTAATATTTTAAATTTTTTTGGGGGGGCTTTTTGCCCTGCCAGACAAATTTAGAAATATCACTCTGCCACCTCCTGAAACACTCCACCTTATCCACAATCTGTAGGGTCTGAAACAGAAACAGCATTTTTGGCAGTACATTCATTTTTATAGCAGCAATTCGGCCCAACAAGGAAAGTTTCAATCTTGACCAACTTTCTAGGTCTTTTTTAATTTCTAACCAGCACTTTTCATAATTATCCTTAAATAGGTTCAAGTTTTTGGCTGTCATATTTACCCCTAGGTATTTTACCTTTTTCACCACACTTAAATCTGTCTCTTTCTGAAACCTTTCTGACTCTAAAGTTGTCAAGTTTTTTTCCCAAAACCTTAGTTTTTTGCTTGTTTAATTTAAATCCCGCCACCCGACCAAACTCTTGAATCAGTTCTAATGCCCTTTTCGTACTAGATTCTGGCTCCTGTAATGTCAAAACCAAGTCATCTGCGAAAGCTTTAAGTTTATACTGTTTGGCTCCGACCTGTATTCCTTCAACCAACCGGTCCCTTCTAATCATGTTCAGGAGCACCTCCAGGACCGAAATAAATAACAATGGGGAAATAGGGCAACCTTGTCGTGTTCCTTTCTCAATCTTAAACTCTTCTGTCACCACATTGTTAACTATCAATTTAGCTTTTTGTTCTGAATAAATTGCATCTATACCATTTTCAAACCCCCGTCCCACTCCCATCCCTTCAAGGTTTTTCTTCATAAACTTCCATGAGATGTTGTCAAAGGCCTTCTCCGCATCTATGAAAATCATCACTGCTTTTGTATTAATGTTCATTTGCAAAAGCTCCAAAATGTCAATAATGTTCCTTGTATTGTCAGATAAATGTCTACCTGGGAGAAAACCTGCCTGATCTTTATGAATCACATCGTTTAACACTCTTTTTAGTCTATTTGCTAAAATGTCTGCAAAAAAATTGTAATCCACATTTAAAAGAGAGATGGGACGGTAGTTCTTAAGTTGTGTCTTTTCAGTTTCCAATTTAGGTATCAATGTGATGAAAGCTTCTTTCCACGATTCCGGTGCTTTCTTCCCCTCCATAATCTCATTGCAAACCTCCATTAGTGGTTGAATCAAACAATCTTTCAATGTCTTATAATACTTGGAGGTAAGCCCATCTGGCCCTGGAGATTTGCCCAGTTGCATGTTCTGAATGGCACCTTCAATTTCTTGTTGTGTTATTTTATAGTTCAATATTGTCCTATTTTCTTGGGATAGTTTTGGTAGTCCATTTCTTCTTAAAAATTGGTCTATCTCAATCTCTTTTTGCGGCCCTTGAGTGTAGAGTTGTTTAAAATATCTCTGGAAACATTTTCTAATCTCCACAGGGTTCTGAATATTTCTCCCTTCAATCTCAAGATGAGTAACCGTGTTCAATTTTTGTCTCTTTTTCAGCTGCCATGCTAGCAGTTTTCCACATTTATTTGCCGATTCAAATGTCCTTTGTTTCATTAACTTAATTTTCCACTCAATTTCCTGATTTATCATTTTAGAATATTGTGCTTGATGAAGTTTGATTTCTCTCAAAATCTCCTGTGACTTTGGTTTCGATCTTAACTTTTTCTCGCATTCCTTTATTTTCTCCAGAATCTTATCTTTTTTCTCATTCTGCACTCTTTTCTTTATTGTATTCTGTTGTATCAGAAACCCCCTCATAACGGCTTTGCTTGCGTCCCAGATTACTCTTTTTTCCACTGTAGTGTTCAAATTTATTTCAAAGTAGTCCTTCAAAGTCTTTTGGGCCTTGTTAATAATCTCCTGATTTCTTAATAGGGTGTCATTCATTTTCCATCTAAAGGAGCCGGTTGGGATTAATCTCATTTCCATCTTTACTGCGTTATGGTCGGAGCAGGTTTTTGGGCAGATTTCCACCTTTCTAGTCTTAGGTGCCAGTCCTCTAGTTATTCATATTTGGTCGATTCTTGTCCAAGTCAGTTGGGCTTCAGAAAAGAATGTCCCTTCTCTTCCCAGGGGGTTCTTTGTCCTCCAGATGTCAATCAAGTCCATATTGTCAGTTAATTCAAAAAAAGCTTTTGGTAGTCTGCCCTCTTTTGTTATACTTTGATTTTGGGCTTTGTCCATGTTTGTGGACACCACCCCATTCATATCTCCCATCATAATAATGTTACTATAGTCCAGGTAGTCCAGCATTGTCTCATGCAGCTTCTTATAAAATTCCGATTTCCCCTCATTCGGAGCATAAATTCCCAATATCAAAACCTTTTCCCCTTGTGTTTGTATTTCAATTGCCAAAATTCTTCCCTGCTCATCTTTAAAGAGAAATTTTGGTGACAGGCTCTCCTTTGCGTATATCACCACTCCTCTCTTCTTCACTCGGTCTGATGAGATAAAATCTTGGCCTAGTCTCTTATTAATTAGCACTTTTCTATGGAGCCTAGTCACATGTGTTTCCTGCAGGCAGATAATGTCCAATTGCTCTTTCTTTAATAGATGAAATATCCTTCTCCTTTTTTCCGGGGAGTTGCAGCCATTAATGTTCCAACTTAAGAGCTGCAGAGACATCCTGGATCAATCTGTTATCCCTTGGGTGGTGGTGTCTCTTTCTCCTGTTCTTCAGGCCCCAAAGGTATAGGTACAGGCAATGGCCCAGACCCTGGGGTTCCTCCAATCCCTTTCTGAAGGTCTTCTCCGTAGTCACTCAGAAACTTTTCTTTGTCCTCGGCTGTTTTGATTTTCACCTTCTTCCCTCTAAATGTAAAAGATAATCCTTGAGGGAATTCCCACCTGAAGACGATCAAATTACCCCTCAGCAGTTTCACCAACTCTGTGAAGCTAGATCTGAGTTCCAGTAGTTGTTTAGGGATATCCTTGTAAATTTCCACTCTCAGATCTTGAATTTCAAGTGACTTTTTGAAATGTGCACTCAATATCTTGTCTCTTTCCTCCTTTGTTCTCAAAACAATCAAACAGTCTCTGGGCCTGTCTTTCCTTGTTACTTTTCCAAGTCTGAAAGCACTCGCAATTTTAAAGTCCTTATCTTCTTCCAGAGGCCAAAATTTTGTAAATTCTTTTGTCAGGTATTCGATTAAGTCCCCTTGTTCAAGTTCTAAGATTGACCTCAATCTCAGGTTGTTTTCTCTGCTTCGTAATTCTATCATAGACAGATAGGCCTGCTGTTCACCAATCTGCTTGTGCAATGGTTTTACCTCCTCCTTTAATGCTTCAGCTTTTTGGTTAGCTTCCTCAGCCAATTTACGATTTTCTGTGGTGGCTTCAAATAGTTTCCCAATTGATTGTGCATTCAGAGCAACTTGTTCGGTCAATTTATTAACACTGGCTGTATTTTGGTCAATCTTAGCCGATTGCTCATCCACTTTTTTGTTCAAACTTTCCAATTTTTCAAGAATTTTATCCAATACTGAAGAAGATCCTCCTGTAGCCATACCTTCCGGCAAAGTTTGCTCAATTTCTTCCTCTTGTGTCACCAAAATAGCAGGAAAAGATGATCTACGCAGCTGTGAAGTTAAAGTTGTTTGCTTAGCTTTAGCTTTGGCCGATCTTGTTTTCCCAGAGCCGCTCATTCCACTTCTGTCTACGTGCCAAGGTCAAACTGTATACAATTCCCATGGGAATCCACAAGCCCAGAGAATAAACAAAAGGAAAGGAGAAAAGAAAAAACAAGTCCCAGAGAGTTGTAAATCCAAAACCCTCTAGGGGGAGTTCAAACGTATCTTGAGGGAAACAGCAAATTTGTTGTTCATAAAAAGTTTTTTCTCAAGTTGTTCCAAGGCTTCAAAACTTTTAAAACAGTGTCAAAACAGCTTCAAAATTCCAAAAGACCTTCAGATCTCTTTAGCAGAGTTAATCTTTAAAGTAGAACAGTGTCTCTAAAAAGTGCCAGAGACAGTGTTTCAATGTAACAGTTCAGGTAGCACTCAAATGTAACAGTTCAGAGTAACAAAGTCCACAATCTGACAGTTCTAACAGTCTGGCAGTCCGACTGCCTAGGTTCCTTCATAAATTTGTAAATCCAAAGGAAGAGGTAAAGACAAAGTTCACAACCAGAAAAATTAAATCCACTAATATCAGCAAAGTCAGTTCAGGTAATGCACAGATTAGCTCCTTTGGGCGCCGCTTCAAAGGCACCAGACAGATCAAAGTCTTTGCTTTAAATCTTTAAGCAGAGCCGGGAGACGGACTTCCTGGTTATGTCTCCCGCTTTAGCCGAATTTTAAGTTAATTTAGTCCCAAATTCATTCAGTCCCTCTTACTCATGGGTTGTTACTTTTGTAGTCAAATATTCCCAGGAAAAAAGGTCAGCACTCACTGACAGCAGCTATGCGGCTTCACTCCACAGAAAGAGCGATCGACTCACAGCACCGCGCCAGCCCTTCCACGGTCCGGAACCCCTTACGAGGTCCCTTCTTCGTTTCGGGGGGCGCTTCTGATGCCCGCCGAGTCCCACGACCACAGGCTTTCGCTGCCTGTGGGTTTCCGACTTGGGTCTCCGCTTCGCCATAGCGGACGACCCGTTTCTGCGGAGCTTCCCCTTCACAGCGCGAAGGAGACCGCCATTGCCGTTCGCGCCGCCTCCGGAAGTCCTTAATCGGACTTATAAAACAGTTGCAAGTCAGCTGGGTTCTCTACCTGCTCGAGCTCTTACGACGGAGAGAATTTGTGCCGTGCTTCTCAATGAGAAAGACAGACTTGCTGCAATAGATGTCAAAGACAGGGGGAGAGAAGCTCGGAGTTCAAGCACCCCCGCTGCTATTGCAAGTGAAGAACAGGCTGTTGCTTTGAACGTTGTCCGTTGTTTCAATTGTGGACAGACTGGGCATCTTCAGCGGAATTGTAAGAAGCCACGTCAACAGAAAGGAGCTAAGGGGAGCTCTGCAAAGCCTGAGGCGTCAGGCAAAAGTCGTACCAAGTCCCAGGTGAAACCTGCAAAAGCATTGCTGTCAACAAAAGCCGCATTTTCAACGGAGAACGCTTTTGTTCTTGACACGGAATGCACGCAACACATGACGTCGCACAGAGATCTGTTTTCAACGTTTAAGAATAAAAGCTTCACTGTGAAACAGGCCAATGGCCAGGAGCTGAAAGCGACCGGGTTTGGAACTGTGTATCTTGAGAGTCTGAACTTGACTATTAACAATGTGTATTTGGTTCCTGATTTAAAGTTCAATCTGCTGAGTGTTTCGCAGATCACAAAGAAAGGACTGACTTTGTCCTATGATAGAGAAAGCTGCAAAATCTTCAACGATGGAGAGCTGTATCTTTCTGCCAGAGAGAAAGATGGACTGTATTTGTTGACTTTTGATCAAAGTGATTACATAAATTGTAATGCATCTGAATCTAACATGATTTTTCTTGCAGGTATGACGAAGGACGTCAAGAAGGCGACCGAGGTTGACAGGGCATTTCAGCGAGTGTATGCTCATGTGATTGGTAGTCTAGCACCATCTAGAGGCAATGCAAGATATTATCTTGTGTGTGTGGATTATTTCTCTCATTATGTGTGGGTATATATATTGCAGAAACCACAAGAAGCCTTAGAAAGGTTTAAAGAGTTTTGTGACAAGGTTAAAAATGTTCATGATGCTAACATTGATTGTCTTTTCACAAATGAAAAGTCAGTTATTCTTTTACAGGATTTTCAGGATTTCCTGGATAAGAAAGGGATAAGGCACAAGACTGCTGTTTCTGCAGAAGCATGGAACAGAGGTGTCTGTGTGCAAGTGAACAAAGAATTGCAATATGGCATGAAGGCGCAATTGCTGAGTTCACATTTGCCACATTCCTCACACTCCCCCCCCCTTAATATTGTGTTATACGTTATCCAGTTCTCTTTGATGTTGTTGCTTTTTTTAACAGCGATTGCTTCTAGTGGAGAGTTCCATCTTGGGGTTTTCTTTCTTTTTTTTAATAAAATATTTATTGAGATTTTACACAAAAGAAAAACAGTGTGACAAACAATACAAAAAAATTCAAAAAAGTAGAAAAAGAAGAGAGAGAAAAAGAAAAAATATCTTAAAAAAAGAAAGAATCAATTTTTCAATATCTTTAGGTCCATTTGCTTATTTCCTTGACCTTATTTCCTTGAGGCAAGGAAGAAGGGCTACCCCTATGCTATCCATATAATCAGTTATCAGTAATCAATATATTCAATATATATTCATATATGCTTACACGAATCAAGGATTACAGTACTTATAATCCATTTTGAATCAAAAGGGAAGCTGTGCCTTAGCTAACTGCAAACTGCTTGAAACAGCAAAGTTAGGAACCGACCTTTCCCCTAAAAACATCTGTGCACCCCGGACAAAGGGGAAAGACATGAATCAGAGATTCTGGTACAAATTCCCCTCAGATACAGGCTAAATTAATCCACAGAACAGGAAGAGCAAAACCACAAATGTCCAAGCTCCCTGTCCTGTCATAACTAGGGGAAAGGTTAGACTGAGCGTCACTGGGAGCATCGGAAAGCAGAACTGGAACCCTGCGCTTGACCAGTGCTAGACCAGGAGCTAGAAGCGTGACAACTGCTTGCTGATTGGCTGATTTTTGCTGACCAAGTTATGAGTCCCTCATGATTGTCTTATGATCTATGATTTGCTGTGATTTGCTCAGGTATAAAGACCCCTGCATTTCTGTCAATCGGGGTCCCAGTTCTTTGGAAGATATTCCAACTGGGTCCTTATTGCCTGGCAATAAACTTCACCTTCTTATTCTCCATTGCTGCGTCTGTTTGATCCTTATTTTTGCACTTTGCTAAAACCACTAACTTTCTTGTGCAACACTCACACCTCCCCTTTTTGTATTCCCGTTTACAAAGTCCTTTCAGCAAATCCTTACCCTCTTTCATTTTTCTTTACTCTATATTCTTAACCTATTATAACTATAATTTCTCATCCAAATAACTATCTATATTTACATATTCTTATAAGCCTTAATACCAAAACCATTTATTTTCAGTCCAATATCGCTTTAACATTCATTAATTTTACAGTATTTCTGCAGATAGTCTTTAAATTTCTTCCAGTCTTCTTCCACCATTTCTTCTCCCTGGTCTCGGATTCTGCCAGTCATTTCTGCCAATTCCATATAATCCATCATCTTCATTTGCCATTCTTCCAGAGTGGGTAAACCTTGTGTCTTCCAATACTTTGCAATAAGTAATCTTGCTGCTGTTGTAGCTTACATAAAAAAAGTTCTATCCTTCTTTGGCACCAATTGGCCGACAATGCCTAGAAGAAAGGCCTCTGGTTTCTTCAGGAAAGTATATTTAAATACCTTTTTCATTTCATTATAGATCATTTCCCAGAAAGCCTTAATCCTTGGGCACGTCCACCAAAGGTGAAAGAATGTACCTTCAGTTTCTTTACATTTCCAACATTTATTATCGGGCAAATGATAGATTTTTGCAAGCTTGACTGGGGTCATGTACCACCTGTAAATCATTTTCATAATATTCTCTCTCAAGGCATTACATGCCGTAAACTTCATACCTGTGGTCCACAACTGTTCCCAGTCAGCAAACATAATGTTATGTCCAACATCTTGTGCCCATTTAATCATAGCAGATTTAACCGTCTCGTCCTGAGTGTTCCATTTTAACAGCAAGTTACCGTATTTTTTGCTCTATAAGACTCACTTTTCCCCTCCTAAAAAGTAAGGGGAAATATGTGTTCGTCTTATGGAGTGAATGCAGGCTTTCGCTGCGCAGCGATCCCTCTTGTTGTTCTGGCTTCTGAGATTCAGAATATTTTTTTTCTTGTTTTCCTCTTCCAAAAACTAGGTGCGTCTTATGGTCTGGTGTGTCTTATAGAGCAAAAAATACGGTATACATTCTTGAAAGTATCTTTGTTTTAGGATCTAACAATTCTATTTCCAACTTTGATTTTTCCACCTGGAAGCCAATGTTTTTGTCTAAATTATAGGCCTCTCTTATTTGGTAATAGTGAAGCCAGTCTCACACTTTATCTTTTAGTTTCTCAAAACTCTGCAATTTCAGATTATCTCCTTCCTGCTCCAAAATTTCCCAATATTTCGGCCACTTGGCCTCCATGTTGAGCTTTTTCTGAGCCTTTGCCTCCATCGGTGACAACCACCTTGGGGTTTTGTTTTCAAGTAAGTCTTTATATCTTGTCCAGACATTAAATAATGCTTTCCTGACAATATGGTTTTTAAATGCTTTATGTGCTTTAACCTTGTCGTACCACAAGTATGCATGCCACCCAAAAACATTGTTAAAACCTTCTAAATCCAAAATGTCTGTGTTCTCAAGAAGCAGCCAATCTTTCAACCAGCAGAATGCTGCTGATTCATAGTAAAGTTTAAAGTCTGGCAGGGCAAATCCACCTCTGTCCTTTGCATCCGTTAATATTTTAAATTTTATCCTGGGCTTCTTGCACTGCCAGACAAATCTAGAAATGTCTCTCTGCCACTTCTTGAAACAGTCCATTTTGTCTAAGATTTGTAATGATTGAAATAAAAACAGCATTCTTGGCAATACATTCATCTTTATAGCAGCAATTCGACCCAACAATGAAAGCTTCAGATTTGACCATATTTCTAAATCCTTTTTAACATCCGACCAACATTTTTCATAATTGTCTTTAAATAAATTCCCATTTTTGGCTGTCATATTAATCCCCAAATATTTCACCTTCTTAACCACTGTTAAACCTGTCTCGTTCTGAAACCTCTCTTTCTCATTCGTTGTTAAGTTTTTCTCAAGGACTTTAGTTTTTAACTTATTCAACTTAAATCCTGCCACATGACCAAATTCTTGGATCAGTTCTAATACTCTTTTAGTACTAGGTTCTGGCTCCTGTAATGTCAATACTAAGTCATCTGCAAAGGCTTTCAATTTATATTGTTTGGCTCCAACCTTTATACCCTTAATGAGATGGTCCCTTCTGATCATATTTAACAAAACCTCCAGGACCGAAATAAAGAGTAATGGGGAAATCGGGCAGCCTTGTCGTGTCCCTTTCTCTATCTTAAATTCCTCTGTCACCACATTATTAACTATTAATTTAGCCTTTTATTCTGAATAAATTGCACTTATACCATTTTCAAACCCTTGACCGATCCCCATCCCCTGAAGGTTTTTCTTCATAAAACTCCAAGAAATATTATCAAAGGCTTTCTCGGTGTCCACAAAGATTAAAACTGCTTTAGTGTTAATGTCCTCTTGCAACTTCTCCAAAATGTTAATTATATTCCTCGTGTTGTCAGACAAGTGTCTGCCTGGGAGAAAGCCAGCTTGGTCCTTATGTATCTCTTCCCCTAGTACTTTTTTCAGCCTTTTAGCCAAAATGTCAGCAAATATTTTGTAATCCACATTTAACAGGGATATGGGTCGATAGTTCTTAAGTTGTGTCTTTTCGGACTCAGTTTTCGGTATAAGTGTAATATATGCTTCTTTCCACGACTCTGGCGCTTTTCCCCCCTCCAAAATTTCATTGCAAACCTCCTTTAGTGGTTGAATTATCCAGTCCTTCAAGGTTCTATAGTATTTTGAGGTTAAGCCATCCGGCCCTGGAGATTTTCCCAACTGCATATTCTGAATGGCACCTTCTACCTCCTGTTCCGTAATTTTGTAGCTCAACATTATTTTATTTTCTTGAGAGATCTTTTGCAATCCATTTGTTTTCAAAAACTGGTCTATCTCAGTCTCTTTCTGAGGCCCTTGTGTATATAGTTGTTTAAAATACCTCTGGAAGCATTTTCTAATTTCCACTGGATTCTGAATGTTCTTTCCATCCACCTCTAAATTAGCAATAGTATTTAACTTTTGTCTTTTTTTCATCTGCCAAGCTAGCAGTTTCCCACATTTATTAGCCAATTCAAAAGTCCTTTGTCTCATTTGTTTAATTTTCCATTCAATTTCCTGATTCATTATTATCATGGGAATTGGGGTTGCTTGTGTGTAAACCTCCAGCTGTTCCAACTGCTTAGGGGTGGTTGCATCTTTCCCTGGCTGAGCAGCCCTTTTGCGCGGCTGCCTCAGTCGCTGGTAGAATCCGTCAGTGGGTGTCTCCTAAATTTCCTCCAGCATAAGAATTCCTTAACGGACAACCTCCTCCTCGCCTCTCTGCGCGGAAGCCTTCTGCGCAGAGTGGGCGTGCCAAGCGGTGGTCCTCCACTCTCCTCACTGACTTCACTGGAAGAGTCTCGGAGCCTCCCCTCCGAAGTGCTCTCTGCCTCTCCCTTCTTCCTGGTGTCACCTGGACTTCCTTCCCCAGAGGACGTTCTCTCTCTTCCCTTACTGGTTCCCTCTCCGGCAGAATCTGGGAGCCTAGCCTCTCCACTCTGCTCCGATGTCAGTTCCCTGACATCCACCTCCCTCCCAGGACCCTCCCCCGTCCGTTCCTTGGACGTTGATGCAGGAAACCCCCGGAAGGAACTCCCCCCTCCATCTGATGATTCAAGTACCTCTCTCCATACACTGCTGTCTCTTCTCGCTCCCCAATCTCCCCAGTCGGATTCTTCTCCTTCTGATAATTCCTCTTCCTCCTCTTCGGAGGCGGGAAACCCCACAAACTCTTCCTCCTCATCGGTGGTGCCAAATTGCTCCCCCCAGAACCTCTCGGGTGGTTTGGGCTTTCTCGGATACCTGCTATGAAACTCCTCCTGCAGATACTCATCCCTAATCTCTTCTGCTGGGACCCATGCGTTTTCCTCTTCTGACTCCCCCTCCCACGCCACCAAGTATTCCACTCGCCCCCCTCTCCACCTGGAATCGAGAATTTCAGCTGCATGGCCACTGAGTTCCCTTTCCTCCATCTGTGGATGCAAGGGTGTTTCACTTTGCTGACCCAGAAATTCCCTCCCCTCCCTGAACAGTGAGAGTAAGGACCTGTGGAACACTGGGTGCAGTTTCATGTGAGATGGCAATTTGAGCCTAAAGGCCACCGAATTTACTTGCTGGGCTACTTCGAACGGTCCTAATCTCTTGGGCCGTAGTTTCTTACACCCTCCTTTGAACGGTAACCCTTTGGTAGACAACCACACCTGGTCTCCCACTCTTATGTTTTCCCCCTCTCTGCGGTGCTTGTCTGCCTGCCTCTTGTACTCTTCCTTTGCCCTTTCCAGGTTGATTTTAAGCTGTTGGTGTAAAGCCTCCATCTCTTCCACAAATTGTTCAGCCGCGGGAACACTCCACCTTCCCTCCCCCCCCCCCCCGGGGAAAGCCCTGGGGTGACACCCGTAATTCGCCATAAACGGACTCATCCCCGTGGACACATGTTCCGCGTTATTGTATGCAAACTCAGCCAGCGCTAATTTGTCCACCCAATCATTCTCCCTCTCGTTGACGTTGCAGCGTAGGTATTGTTGAAGTATGCTGTTAGCTCTCTCTGCTTGTCCGTTGGTTTCTGGGTGTCGTGCCGTCGAGAAACTCACCTCGACGTCCAGTAGACTCATCAGCTTCCTCCAGAATCTGGACGTAAATTGCCGGCCTCTGTCGGATAAAATCCTCAAGGGGGCGCCATGCAACCTGAAAACATGCTCTACAAACAGTTTGGCTGTTTCTTCTGCAGACACCGCATGCGAGCACGCAATAAAATGGCACATTTTGGTCATTAAGTCAGCTACCACCATTACTGCCGTTTTCCCCCTGGCCTTGGGTAAATCAGTCATAAAATCAATTGATACCACCTCCCATGGTCTCTCTGGTGTGGGTAAGGGCTCCAGTAACCCCGCGGGTGCTGCCCTCTCCCCCTTAGCTCTCTGGTAGCGCTGGCACCCGCGTACGTATTCCTTCACATCTTCCCTCACCCGTGGCCACCAAAACTGCCTGGTGACCAGTAGCATTGTTTTGTGTTGCCCAAAATGTCCCGCCGTGGGGTTGTCATGTAGCTGTTTGAGTATTCTGCTCCTCAAATCCCCCTCAGGTATGTACAATGCACCCTTATAGTACAATGCCCCGCCCTTTACTTCAAATCCCCCCTGATCTTCCTCGTTACTTCGGATTTCCCTAAGCTTGGTTTGTGCATACTGGTCATCCCTCGTCAAACCGGCCAGCTCTTGCCTCCCTACTAACACTCCCCCACACACCCATCGGTCCTCGGGTATGACATAACGTACTTCTGGCCCTCCCTCCCCTTCCGAGTATTCGGGCTTGCGGGAGAGGGCATCTGCTCTGACGTTTTCCTTCCCAGGCACGTACCTAATCTCAAAATTAAACTTGGAAAACTCCTGTGCCCACCGCACCTGTCGTTGGTTCAGTACTCTCGCCGTTCTCCAATATTCCAGGTTCTTGTGGTCAGTACACACCTGGATTTTGTGCTGTGCCCCTATTAGAAAATGTCTCCAGCGTCTAAAGGCCTCGTGAATTGCCAACAGTTCTCGATCATACACCGTGTAATTTTGCTCTGACTTGTTCAGCTTCCTGGAAAAAAAGGCACACGGCTTCCACTGTCCCCCATCTCCCGGCTGGAGCAATATGCTTCCTACCGCTCTGTCTGACGCATCCGTCTCTAGCCTCATCGGCTTCCGCAGATCTACATGTAGAAGCTGCTCTTCCGACGCGAAAGCCCTCTTAAGCTTTTCAAAAGACCGCTGGGCCTCTTCCGTCCATTCGAACTTCTTCTTACTACTGAGACAATCCGTTATGGGTGCCGTTAGATTGGCGAAGTTCTTGATGAACTTCCTGTAGAAATTTCCAAACCCCAAGAACCTCTGTACGTCCTTCCTGTTCTTGGGAGGCTTCCATTCTAGCACTGCCTGCACCTTGCCCGGGTCCATGGCCAAGCCCTTGTCCAACAACCGATAGCCAAGGGACTCCACCTCTTGAGCGTGGAATTGGCACTTCTCCAGTTTGACCCACAGCTGGTGCTCCTGCAGTCTCCTCAGCACTTCCATGACGTCTTTTACATGCTGCTCCTCGTTCTCTGAGTAGATTAGGACGTCGTCCAGGAAAGCTACACAATTCTTGTAGAGCAGGGACCCCAACACATGGTGCATGAAACTTTGAAATGTGGAAGAGCCTGATTGGAGTCTGAAGGGCATAACTAAGTACTCAAAGGCTCCCAGAGGGGTGAACATGGTGGTTTTCCATTCATCCCCCTCCCTCATCATTATCAAGTTGTACGCCCCCTCAAGGTCCAGCTTGGTAAAAATCTTCCCCTTCCTTACCCTGGCTAAGATGTCATCAATTCTGGGCATTGGGAAGGTCACTGGTTCCGACACCCTGTTCAATCCACGGTAATCCACTACGAGCCTGGGCTCCTTGGAGTCTCACTTGTCCACAAAGAACACTGGACTACCCCCCACCGCCCTTGATTCCCTTATGAACCCTCGCTTCAGGTTCTTGTCAATAAACTTCCGCAATTCCTGCATCTCCCTATCTGACATGGCGTACAGCTTACCCACTGGCAGCTGAGCGTCTGGGAGTAAGTTGATCTGGCAGTCAAAGGGCCTGGGGGGGGGGTAGCCGATCCGCCTCCTTCTCGCTGAAGACTTCTTCCAAGTCCGCATACTGAGGTGGTACCTTCCCCTTTTCCCCTACTGCCATTCCTGCCACCCTGGCTACTGCCATCCTCAGGTTTTCCCCTCCATGGCAGTGCTCTACACAGTGGGCCGACCCAAAGGTGACTGTCCGCTGATGCCACCCTACTACTGGGTCGTGCAGTGCCAGCCAACTCATTCCAAGTATGATGGGTGGTCCTGCTAAGGTCGCTACGTGAAAGGCAATTGTCTCTGTGTGTCTAGAAACTGTCATTTTCATGGGCAGGGTCTGGTGGGTCACCTCCCCTCCCAAGAGTTCTCTCCCATCAATAGTGGTTACTTGCAGGGGATGTTCTAGAGGCACCACCTGTAGCTGGTGTTCTAGCGCAAAATCCTTGCTAAAGAAGTTGCAAGAGCTGCCTGAATCCAGCAGCGCCTTCACTTTGATGGGGTGTCCGTTTGGGAGTTCTAGCACCACCTCTATGGCGATGGCTGCTCGGGGAGGGTCTGGTTTGGGCACTTCTACTGGTTGCTTGCCTGGCTGCTGTGCCCCCCTTCCTGCAGCCAAGCACTGCCGTTTCCCGGCGCCTCTTTCCTTTCCTCCTCACTCCCCACTGCCCCCACCATTCCTTGCCACGCCTTCTTCTGAGGGCATACTCTGGCAAAATGTCCCGGCTGCTGGCATAGGAAACACTTATTACTTGCTTTCCCCTCCTTCTTACGCACCACGCTGGAGTTTGAAAACCCGCGCGCGCGCGCTCCTCCAATCTCCATTGGCTCCTCGGGTGTCTGGAATGCGGTCGTCATGCCAACACTCTGCTCTCCCTTCCCGCCTTTCCAGAGCGCGCGTCTCTTGCCTGACTCCTACAGCGAGCGCCAACTTGGTCAGCTGGTCCATCGACTCCGGGCGGGGTGAGCGGGAAAGTTCGTCTCTCACCCAAGAGGATAAGCCCTCCTCAAATAACATTTGTACTGGTTCGGAACTCAGATCCCACCCAAGTTTATGGATCAACATCGCAAATCTCGACCAGTACTCTCTCACTCACTGGTTCCCTTGTTTGCACCCCATCAGTTCTTTACGAGTCAGACTCTGCTCAACATCACTCGAGAACATGTGGTCCATGGCGCTAAAAAACTTTCTCAAGTCCTTCAGAGCCGCGTTCTCCGCCACCATTAAGGGTCAGACCCAATCTCTGGCCCTCCCTTCCAGGTGCCCCACCACAAAAGCGACTCTTCCCCCATCGTCGGCAAAGTCATCATACTGCAGATCCAGCGCATACTGCACTTCGGTCTTAAAAGCGTTATAATCTCTGGGGTTGCCCCCAAACTTCTGTACTAGTCCCGGTACCTTTCTTGCGATGGGGGTAATCTTCCCATGGGCATCATGGGTCCTCCTCTCATCCAGCCACGCCGCTAGTAGAGCCAGTTGCTGTTCCAAGTCTCGGTTTCTCTCCTCCAGACTCTGTCCTCCTTTGGCCCCCTCTCCTGCGCCGGCTCCTCCGGTTTGACTCATGACTGTGCCCCTGTCCTCTTGCACACAAGCAACGTAAAGGACTGACGGATTGCTATCATGGGAATTGGGGTTGCTTGTGTGTAAACCTCCAGTTGTTCCAACTGCTTAGGGGTGGTTGCGTCTTTCCCTGGCTGAGCAGCCCTTTTGCGCCGCTGCCTCAGTCGCTGGTAGAATCCGTCAGTGGGTGTCTCCTAAATTTCCTCCAGCATAAGAATTCCTTAACGGACAACCTCCTCCTCGCCTCTCTGCGCAGAAGCCTTCTGCACAGAGTGGGCGTGCCACGCGGTGGTCCTCCACTCTCCTCACTGACTTCACTGGAAGAGTCTCGGAGCCTCCCCTCCGAAGTGCTCTCTGCCTCTCCCTTCTTCCTGGTGTCACCTGGACTTCCATCCCCAGAGGACGTTCTCTCTCTTCCCTTACTGGTTCCCTCTCCGGCAGAATCTGGGAGCCTAGCCTCTCCACTCTGCTCCGATGTCAGTTCCCTGACAATTATCTTCATATATTGCACTTGATGTAGCTTTATTTCTCTCAGAATCTCTTGTGAATTGGGTTTCACTCTGTTTCTTCTCGCCCTCTTTAATTTTTTCCATTATTTTTTCTTTTTTCTCATTTTGGGCTCTCTTCTTTAAAGCCATTTCCGCCTTGGAGGAGATGGGGTTGCGGGCGGACTCCTCCCACACGCGTGCGGGGGCTGGCCTTTGCCCCCGCGCGAGCAGGGAATCCCCGGGCGTGTCACTGAGCCGGCCCCCAATCAGCGTGCCGGGGAGGTGGGGCCTGGCCTATTTAAGGCCAGGCAAGCCTGGAGACCGCCCTCTTTCCACCTGGGCAGCACAGAGGTTTTTTTTTCTTCGCTTCTGCGTTTAGCCGCTACGAACCTCACCTTCAGCCGCACGCGCCTCTCCCCGCCTGAGCTGAAATCACTGTAGAGACCACGGTCTCCTCCCGAGCTGAAATCACTGGTGCCGCGGGGGTGTGCCGGCAAAAGAAGGCCGAGAGACGCGAGCAGCTGCGCAGCAATTTTGTGCTTTTGCTTCGTTCCAACCTGGTCGGCTGCAGAGAGGCAGGGGGATCGGAGCAGCGGACAAGTCATCCCTAGCCAATAACGGAGGCATGGTCACCACCGGGAGCGTCGCGCTTGCGCCAGGAGAGGAAGAGGGGTAAAGTACCGGAGCAGCCACCTTTCGCTCCTTCATCCCCCTGCGTGCCGCTGTTTGCCTCCCGGGCCGCCTTTCCCCCGCCTCCATCTCTGCTTCCCTTTTCTTCAGCTACCTCCCCTGCTTTTCCTCATTTTCCTCCTTGCTAGTGCCGGATTAGAGCTGCAGATAGGTAGCCCTGATCTGCCCTCCTCCATCCTTAAACCCCCCCCCCGGCTCCCGGGCATTGCCGATCGCGCTTCCCTTTTCATTGTTGTTGTTTTGCCGGAATTCTTCTGCCGGGTTGCTGCGGACATAGCACTCAGAAGCCGTGGCCGCCATTTGTGTTAAGGGGTCGGGTAAGGGCAGAGAATAAGCGCCATCGTTGAGGGCACTCGTGTGGTGCCGCGAGCGGCCATTTTAGTGTAGGCAGGGGAAAAAGGCTGATAGCGGCCGCCATCTTGGTAGGTCTACGTGTTGAAGCCCCGGCGGCCATTTTAGGTGTGGCGCGCGAGAGCGTTTTACTTTAGCCTTTTAATTAAGCAGGTCTGTTGTGTCTTTATCTCGGCTGCTAAACAGAAGGTGGAGGGATTTTATTACTCTTGTTTTTCCTGGTTTCTTTCAACTGTCAGCTAAGCGCGGTGTGCTTTATTTCTTAATCTTTTCAAATTGCCTTCCTGCTGCTGGGTGACCAGTCGGTAAAGGGAGCGTACAACTAAGCGGTATTTATTGGAATTTTCAAGATAATTGACATAAAATAGATAAGGATCTATAAACAATTACAATAATAATCTATTTAATAACAATATTAATATCTATATAATTAATACTTTAAAAATATAAAAATAAATAAATAAATATAAAAATACAAAAAATACTAATAAAAAATAAAATAAATATAAAAATAATATATTAAAAAAGAAGAAGAAGAAGAAGAGGGGGTTGTGGGGTTATTAGTCTATTTGGTTTAGGTTACAGTTGAACTGGTCTGATTATTTGAACTATTTTGATTGTTCCTCTAGAGCTTGAATATCTTATATTACCAATTAGATCACAGCGAGCCTTGTTAAAATTAAGCTAGCCCTAAGTCAGTGTGGTTAATACGGACAGCGAGCCTTGTTAAAATTAAGCTAGCCCTAAGTCATTGTGGTTAATACTGACCGTGGCAGTGTGGATAATACTGAAGATTAGAAGATTAGTCAACCCCTTCTAGGGTAGGTAATAGCAAGGCCAGTGTTGATCTGCATTTCTAGAGTCAAGCGCAAGCTAAGACAGCGTTGGCAACCCCTTCTAGGGTAGGTAATAGCTAGGCCAGTGTTGATCAGCATTTCTAGAGTCAAGCGCAAGCTGAGACAGGGTTGACAATCCCGAGCTGGGTTCGACTTGAGGCCGTGTTGCTGTTAGCGGTGGGTCTTAAGTCAGCCTAGGTGATCTGAACTGGTAAAGGGGTACACGGACCTCCTAGGCGGGCAATTCTAAATTTCTAGACCAACAACTTGGTGGTTAGTTCCCAATTCTTTACGAAATGGCTTCCGATGGAGACCAGCAGGCATCCACTTCCGCCAATCAGCAGGCACCTCCCGCAGGCAATGGCAGCGCACAAGTGCCGGCCATGCCTTGCGACCCACAAGCCTTCGCCCAATTTTTCATGGCATTTGAAACATTTTACAAACAGTGTAGGTCTAGGGGGGCTTTGGCACTGCCAGCCCCAGAACCTTCGCAGGAGGTGATACCCGACACTCCTCCTAGCTGCCAAGTTCAGCAGGTCATCCCCGCCATTGCAGGGGACAGCAACCAGTCAGAAACAATGAATATAGGTCGCCCAAACACCCGTGCCCAGGCAGCCACTGCTAAGAAAACTAACCAAAGCATAGGCAAAGGAAAGGCACCGGCTAAGGGTCCCGGCAAGGGGAAGGCCACTGCCAAGGGCGCCAGCCGTAACACCGCCTCACAGATTGTAGACATCCCTAGTGTGTTTCAGGAACAGCAGCCCCAGCACAGCTCTACCGAGGACAGCGCGGGTTCTGCCCTGGAGGATGAGCACATTGAACCTCCCATCCCTCAGCCAGCGGAAAGTGCGACCACAGCCAACGTCGAGGTACAAGGTGGAAAGAGGAAGTCCAAGAAGAAGCACACGTCCTCTAAGAAGAAGAGAAGTAAACAGTCAGAGACTGAGGATGAGTCAGGTACGTCATCCTCGGATTCGGATAGCGAGGGCCCCATGGATAGCTATTGGGGTCTAGGGGAGGATAATCATGGGCTCCCACTTTGGGCTCATGAAAGGAGGGCCAATTCCCATCGCAAGACCTTCAATGGTGTACTGGCATGGAAGGATGGGGCATTGGTGGAGGATGTAAAAGTTGCCACCAACCAATCCACTGATTTTATTTTGGGATACCATTTGTCCCAGAAGAAGAGGAATAAGATCCTCAATGGGGACTACGTGGACATGTTTACCCTTCTCCCTCCGACCAAGTTGACAGGGAAAGGGGAGAAGAGGCGCTCCTATGGTAAGCGGAGGTATAGGACGCCTAGGGCGGAGCGCACCTTTGAGAATTGGTTGGACGGGTACCAGGTTTTCATGGGAGTTGTGTGCGCAGCTTATCCTCGGCACTCCATGGATTTGGTTGCTTATTTGGCTCACGTCAGGAGGGCGCATGCCCTTTCGGGAGAAAATGCCACTCTAACGTATGATGAGAATTTCCGTAGAAACGCATCTTTCCTACCTTCCACCCGCTGGGATCTAACGGATCCTAATTTCTGGGGAGAGGACGTCAATCCCTACATCGAAAGGAAAAATCCAAGGCGGGTAAGACAGAGGCGAAGCAGTGCCGCCAGTGCTGGGAGTACAACAGGGGTGTATGCTCGCGACCCTCCTGTAAGTATCTGCATGAATGTGAGCGGTGCTGGGGTAACCACCCCGCCTCTGCCTGCTTCAAGAACAAACAGCAGCCCTTTCGGGGGGGCGGGGGTTCTTCCACAACAATAACAGGGGTGCCCCCGGATCCACCCACCAGGGATCAGGTAACCGCCAGTAATTTGCACCTGGGTCTAGCCTCCTCCCCCATCAAACTTCAGCCCCTCAAAACTTTGCTGGAACAATATCCCGACCGAAAAGCGGCACAATACCTTTGGGAGGGGTTCTCCAAGGGGTTTAGAATCCCCGTGGCTGCCCCCCCTAACACCGGGGACCCACAAAATCAAAAATCAGTTAGGGAAAGGCCAGAGACTGTCAAAAAAAAAGATAGAGAAGGAAATCCGCGCAGGTAGGGTAGCAGGTCCCTTTGCAGAGCCCCCACTAGAAGGTCTTCAATTATACCCATTGGGCATCATACCAAAAAAGTCCCCAGGGGAATTTCGCAACCTCTCCTACCCAAGGGGGGGGGGCTCGGTCAACGATTCGATTCCCCAGGAGCTTTGCACGGTGAAATACGCCTCCTTCGACCAAGCAGTAAAAATGATTCACAGATTTGGGCAGGGGGCACTCCTGGCAAAATGCGACATTGAGTCAGCGTTTCGTTTGCTTCCTGTCCATCCAGTGGACTTCCGTTGGTTAGGCTTCCGGTTTGGGGGGGCGTATTTCATTGAGAAGGCGATGACCATGGGCTGCTCCGTGGCTTGCTCAGCCTTCGAGTGCTTCAGTACCTTTCTTGACTGGGCCCTACGCTTTAGGACAGGATCGTTGGGCGTTTCCCATTACCTCGATGATTTGGCAGGCGAGCTGGGGGTGCCATTGGCCTCCGAGAAAACGGAGGGTCCCGCTACTTCATTAGTTTATTTAGGCATCGAATTAGACACTGTGGCCCAAACCTCCAAACTACCCCGGGAAAAGCTGTTAAGCCTTAAGGAATTGATACAACAGCTACTGCCCCTCAAGAAGGTCACCTTAAGGCAAATTCAATCACTATTAGGCCACCTAAATTTCGCTTGTAGGGTAGTGGCACCAGGTAGACCTTTTTGTGGCCGGCTAGCCAGACTGTCAGCAGGTCTTAGGGCACCCCAGCATAGAGTGCGCCTCTCTAAGGAGGTCAAAGCAGACTTGGAAGTCTGGTTACAATTCCTCGAAAAATACAACGGTATTTCCTTGTGGCAAGATTCCGTGGCACTCAATGCTGACTTCCAAGTCCAGTCAGATGCGGCAGGGTCCTTGGGTTTCGGAGTCTATTTCAGGGGTCAATGGTGTGCAAGAAGTTGGCCTTGAAGATTGGCGGGGCCAGCCCATTTCTCGGGACCTTACGTTCTTGGAATTCTTCCCTATCGTAGTGGCAGTTCATCTTTGGACAGAGCAGTTCCGCAATCATAGAGTTTGTTTCAACACAGATAACCAGGCTGTGGTAGCAGTCCTCTCCAGACAGTCCGCGTGCTCCCCCAGGGTCGGAAGCTTGTTACGGTCCTTCGTCCTCCTATGTCTCGAGCAGAACATATATTTCTCAGCCAAATTTGTACCCGGCATTAATAATGACATCACGGATGCTCTGTCTCGCCTTCAGATGGAGCGCTTCCGCTCGTTAGCGCCGGAGGCAGAGCAGTCATCGATGCCTTTCCTGGAGCATCTCTGGAGTCTTGGGAGCAAGAAGTGATGAAGGGAGTATTCGGCGCAGTTGCCCCTTCCACAATGAGATCTTACAAAAAAGCGTGGGCTGACTTTTTAAAGTTCCGCATTAAATTACCCAGCGCGAGTCGGAACTCTGTCCCCTCTACGAGGGAGGTCCTTCACTATTTGGCACACTTGAAGGAACTGGGCAGGGCACCTAAAACTCTCAATATTCAGTGCGCAGGGATTTCATATTTTTGCAAAACCTTTTTCGCCACCGACCCGTGTGCTAAGTTTATAGTGCGCAAGACTTTAGAGGGGTGGCGCCGGCTCCAGCCCCCCAGCTCCGACAGGAGGAGGCCCATAACTTTTGATGTTCTGACCCAGATACATAAAAAATTACGTGCAATTTGTTGGTCAAAATACGAGGCTCGCCTATTTTCGGCAGCCTATTCCATAGCCTTCTTTGGTGCCCTCCGCATAGGGGAAGTGGTCTGCGAGGTAGGGGTTGCCCACGGCCGGAGGGGCATCCTCCTAAGTGATCTGACCCTATCAACAAGCGAGCTCATAGTTCAAGTGCGGAGCTCTAAGACGGATCAGCAGGGCAGGGGGGCACTCTTGCGGTTACCAGCCGCACAAGGCAGTGGCCCCTGCCCGGTTAGGGATACAAGGCGTTTCCTCTACTTAAGACCCAGTGGCCCAGGCCCCTTCCTAATCCATGCTGATGGATCACCTTTGGCTAGACACCAGTTTACTCGAGTGATGCGCAAAGCTTTGGCTGCTTGTGGGCTGCCCGAGGCCGAATTCGCGGCCCACTCCTTCCGTATTGGTGTGGCAACTACCGCGGTGCACCTCGGTCTCTCCATGGAAAGGATAAAGGATCTGGGCCGGTGGAAGTCTAACGCATACAGGGCCTACTTAAGAAGGTAATTGTGAATAGTGGCATACACCTGACCTTGGTCTTTCTATTTATTTTCTTTTCAGAATTACAAAAGGTACACATTTGGTTGGTGGGCCACAGCATTGTGCACTGGGCCAAGAATCGGGCCATGACTACCGGGCTGGGGCCAAACTTAAATTTACCTGCGAATGTCGAGCTGTCATGGATGGCGCGAAGAGGGATGCGCTGGAGCGAATTCAAGCCAGCTGTGATGGCGAGAGCTGCCTTTGAGGGCCCCCCGGATGCTTTGGTTATTCAGTTGGGGGAAAACGACCTTGCATACCGCAAAGCTATTGACTTGAGATGGAATATATTTGACGATCTGGCTGATTTGATGGCGGTTTACCCAAACATTACGATATTGTGGTCCTCACTGCTTGAAAGGAGGACATGGAGGGATTGTGTGAGCCCGGTTGGGATAAATAAAGCAAGAAAGGTTTTGGAGCGGGCTGTGGAGCGTAGAGTGGCGGCTCTGGGCGGGGGCGTCATTGGCCACCCAAGCATCCAGTACAACAACGAGGCCCTCTACAGAGGTGATGGCGTGCATCTCTCAGATGCGGCAAACGACATTTGGTTGGGGGACATCATGGCAGGGATTAGGAATTGGTTGCAGGGTTAAAGGTATTGGCGACGAGCTTCACTCGGGTGGCGGTTAGGCATTGGCACGGGGAATTGTTATGCAAATGAAAGGGGGGAAGGAAGCGCCATCACCTTCCCCCAATGAAAGGGGTAGTCCGGTAGAGGACTCCGGGGGGCGTTGCCTTGTCCAAAACCTAGGGAGGTAAGGGCCTCCGGCACGCCCCCGAGCGGTGACACCCGTGGGATCCTAGTTGGCGTACTTCAACAGGACCCCCACGGTTTGTGGACAACCCTTCCCGGTCTCCATGCCGGGTAGTCGATGGGAGCCAATGCCTAAAGCCAATACCTTTCAATTCTGTAATCAATAAAGTTGTGGCCTTTTTATGCCCATTAACCTAAAACATTGTGTCCAGTGTCTTCATTTCACATGGGGGGGGGGGGAGCCTTGCCACGCAATGAGTTCTGTTGAATCAGAAACCCCCTCATAACTGCTTTACTTGCGTCCCAGATTACTCTTTTTTCCACGGTAGTGTTCAAATTTATCTGAAAATAGTCTCTCAAGGTTTTTTGGGCCTTCTTAACAACCTCTTGATCTCTAAACAAGGTGTCATTCATCCTCCATCTGAAGGAACCAGTTGGTGTTAGTTTCATCTCCATTTTCACGGCATTATGGTCGGAGCACGTCTTAGGGCAGATCTCTACCTTTCGAGTCTTAGGTGCCAGTCCTCTAGTTATCCAGATTTGGTCAATTCTTGTCCAAGTGTTTTGGGCTTCAGAAAAGAAGGTTCCCTCTCTACCCAAGGGATTCCTAATTCTCCAAATATCAATCAAATCCATATTGTCAGTCAATTCAAAAAAAGGTTTTGGTAGTCTACCATCCTTAGTGACTACCTGTCTCTGCGACTTATCCATGTTTGTCGATACCACTCCATTCATATCTCCCATCAAAATAATGTTGTAGTCCATATAGTCCAACAAAGTCTCATGCAACTTCTTATAGAATTCAGATTTCCCCTCATTCGGTGCATATACTCCTACTATCAGAAATTTTTCTCCTTGTGTTTGAATTTCAACTGCTATAAATCTTCCTTGATCATCTTTAAAAACAAATTTCGGTGATAGGCTCTCTTTTGCATAGATAACTACTCCTCGCTTTTTAACCTTGTCCGATGAAATAAATTCTTGGCCCAGTCTCTTATTGATCAATATTTTCCTATGTAGCCTTATCACATGTGTTTCCTGTAGGCAAATTAAGTCCAATTGTTCCTTTTTCAATAAATAAAAAACTTTCTTCCTTTTCTCCGGGGAATTAAGTCCATGAATGTTCCAGCTTAATAGTTGCAGAGACATGGTGTATTTGAATTATTTTCCTCCAACTGCTCCCAGTAACTCCTCTTGTTCTGACGGTGGTATCACTTTCTGTAACTTGTCCAATCCTAAGGGTGGTGGTACTTTGTCTAATGTTCCTGGTCGTAAGGCCCTTGGATCTTCTTCCACTCCTTTTTGCAGGTCTTCTTCGTGATCTCTCAGAAATTTTTCTTTCTCCTCCACTGATCTTATTTTAAACTTTTTACCTTTAAAGGTAAAAGATAGGCCTTGGGGGAATTCCCACCTAAAGATGGTTCTATTACCTTTCAACAGTGTCACCAAATCTCCGTAGTTAGACCTAAGGTCCAGCAACTATTTCGGACTATCCTTAAATATCTCCACTCTTGATTCGTGTATTGTCAGAGTATTCTGGTAATGCAGGCTCAATATTTTATCTCTCTCCTCTTTTGATCGAAGGGTGATCAAACAGTCTCTCACCCTGTTCTTTCTCCCTCCTCTTCCAAGTCTAAAAGCTTTTACTATCTTAAAGTCTTGCTTGTCATCCAGTTTCAAAAAGCCTGCAAATTCCTGTGTCAAAAAGTCACTTAGGTTATCTTTCTCAAGTTCAGGTACCGCCCTGACTCTCAAATTGGTCTGTTTCTCCTTCAATTCAATCATAGACAAAAGTGCCTGGTGGGTCCCAAGCTGTGACTGGTGGTCTCCAAGCTGTTTACATATCGGTGTTATCTTTTCCTCTACAGCGGCTGCTTTTTCTTTTGCTTCCTCAGCTGTCTTTTGATTTGATGCAGATTCTTGCAGCAATTTTTCAATAGATTCTGTATTTGAATTTACCTTCTGCCCCAAATTGTTAATGCTTATGGTGTTCTGGCCAATTTTATTTGTCGCCTCAGTAACTTGTTTACTTAATTTATCTAAGGTTTCACATATTTTGCTTAAAACTGAAGTGAATCCTTCTTCCGATGTCATACCTTTTACCCCCGCCTGTGCCGGGTCTTCCCCTTGTGGAACAGAAGGGCCAGATGCAGATGCTCTGCGCTGTTGCAGTGCTGCGCTGGTCTGTTGGATTCTAACTTTGCCCGATCTTGTTGTCCTTTCCTCCATAACACTTTATCAACGAGTCAAGGTCGCTCCCACAGTCGAACTTGTTTTGTAGTTAGAAGTGGAAAATTCCCCAGCCAATTGTAACAATTTCAGTGAGCCTCTAGGGTGACACAATAACAGTCAGAAATAGTGCAATAAAGTAACTTCACAGCTCTTCAAGAGGCCCCCTACAAGAAAGTTAATACCAATTTCTAGTCCAAAGTGTCTCACATGCAGAGTTAGCTGTCCAAAAAGTTACATTGTCCATAAATAGTGCGGTTCTCAGAACGACTGTTCTATTTGTCTTGGCAATCCGATCCCAGGGATTGAGTGGTGGCCTTATATCCCTCCTTCTTTTCCTTCCTCTCTTATTTTTTACAAGCAGAAAATACTTTCCCTTCTTCCCTCCCCTCTGAATTCAGGGAGGGAGTTCTTTATTATTTGACGTTTGGGCTTGAGATTTTAACGCACCTCTCCCGGTCTTAGCTTAGTCAGTCTTTGCTTTAATCTATATACAAAACGGAAGGTGGACTTCCTGTTTACACCTTGCCGCTTCGGTGCCAAATTAGTCCATCTTTTTCTTTTAACTTCAGATCTTAAAGCTTGACCTACTCACGGGTTGTTGTTTAATAGCCGAATTGTCCCAGGTCAGCGCTCTCCGGCAACAGCTGCGCGGCTTCACTCCACGGACGTAGCGATCGACTCTCAGCACCGCGTCAAACCCCCGTTTTGCTCCGGAGCCCCTTGCAGGGTTCCCTTTTGCCTCCCGGGCAAAAAGCCAGCTTGGTCATTGTGTATCATCATCTGGAAGCCTTTTTTTGATCTTTCGGCTAAAATAGTTGCATATAATTTATAATCGTTATTTAGAAGTGCGATAGGCCTATAGTTGTTAATAAGTAGATTGTCCGTTCCCTGTTTTGGAATTAATGCAATAAGGCTGTCTTTCCAAGAATCCGGCATGGTTCCGTCTTTTAAGATGTTGTTCATGATACTTCTTAATGGGTCAGACAGGTAGTCCTCCATTTTTTTATCATATATTGCCGGTAGGCCGTCTGGCCCTGGTGGCTTTCCTATCTTTGCTTCCTTAATTGCTCTTTGCATTTTGTACGATGTAATAGGGGCATTCAACAGTTCTTTTTGTTCTTTAATAAGTTTCGGAAGACAGTTCTGTTCTAAATGTTCTCTAAGTTCTTCTGTTGTTTCATTTCCTTCCTTATAGATTTCTCTAAAGAATTCGAGAAATCGTTTCTCTATTTCTTTAGGGTTGTTTATTATTTTGCCTTTGCACTTAACTCTATTTATAAGCCTTTCTGCCTCTCTCTTCTTTAATTGCCAAGCTAATAACCAGGCTCAGGTTCTGTTTCAGGCTGTGTCTCTGTTTCAGGCTCTGGCGCTGTATCAAACACTGTTGCAGACTCAGGCTGTGGCACTATGGCTGTAGCTGTGGCTCTGGTTCTGTTTCAAGCTCTGGCACTGCATCAAGCACTGTTACAGGCTCAGGCTCCTGCTCTTTATTAGGCTTTGTGTCAGTCTTTGGCTCTAGCACTTATTCTAGCTCTATTTCAGGCTCGGCCTGTGTCTCAGCCTTTGTCTCTGTTTCACGCTGTTTCTCTGTTTCAGGCTCCGACGCTGTTTCAAGCCCTGTATCTGCCTCTGCCTCTGTTTCAGGCTCTGGCACTCTATCAAGCACTGTTTCTGGCTCTGGCTCTCTTTCAGGCTCTGGCTCTGAATTAGGGTTTTGTTCTGGCTCTGGCTGTGTCTCTGGATCTGGCTGTGTCTCTGCTTCAGGCTCCTATGCTGTATCAAGCACTGTATCAGGCTCTGCCTCTCCCTCTGCCCCTGGCTACGTTTAAGCGTCGGGCTCAGTTTCAGACAGTGTCTCTGTTTCAGGATCCAGCACTCTATCAAGCACTATTTCAGACTCAAGCTGTGGATCTCGGCTGTGGCTCTAGGCTCCGTCTGTGGCTCTGTCTGTGGCTCTGTCTCTCTTTCAGGGTCTGCTTCTGAATGAAGATCTGGTTCTGACTCTAATTCAGGGTCTCATGATGGCTCTTCCTCTGCCTCTGACCCAGCTATGTTTCAGGGTCTGGCTCTCTTTCAGGCTCTGGTTCTGAATTAGGATTTTGTTCTGGCTGTGTCTCTGGCTCTGGCTCTGGCTCCAGCTCCGGCACTGTATCAAGTACTGTTGCAGACTCAGGCTGTGGCTCTAGGCTGTGGCTGCAGCTATGTTTTGCGCTCCGGCCCTGTATCAAGCCCTATTTCTGGCTCTGGCTCTGGCTCTGGCTCTGGCTCTGGCTTTCTTTCAGCTCTGGCTCTGAATGAGGCTCTGGCTCTGGCTCTGATTCAGGGTCTCGCTCTGGCTCTGGCTCTATCAAGGACTGTTTCAGACTGTGGCTGTGGCTCTGCCTCTGTTTCAGGCTCAGGCTATGTTTGAGGCTGTGTCTCTGTTTCAGGCTCCGGCACGGTATCAAGTACTGTTGCAGACTCAGGCTGTGGCTCTAGGCTGTGGATGTGGCTGTTGCTCTGGTTTGGGCTGTGGCTCTTTTTCAGGCTCTGGTTCTGAATGAGGGCTTGGTTATGGCACTGATTCAGAGTCTCGCTCTGTCTCTGGCTGTGTCTCTGTTGCACCTCAAACGGTGGTTTGTTGTTGTTGTTATTTTCTTTCTGGGGTGGGACAAATGTTTAGTTGGGGCGGGGATTATTTTAAGTTTAGCATAATTGTTTCTTGCTTTGTTTTTCTTTTACTATTTTTTTAGGTTTTTAGGAATGGCATCAAGAGAGTTCTGAGGTATTTGCAGGAAACCAAAGACTTTTGTCTTAGGTTGCCGGCACAAGGAGAAGTCAAACTGACTTGTCTTGTGGACTCGGATTGGGCTAATCTTGAGGATCGCAAGTCTGTGTCTGGCCTAGTGGTGAAGTTTGGGAACTCAGTACTTGGATGGAGGTCTAAGAAGCAAAGTCTTATAGCGCTCTCATCCACTGAGGCTGAGTTTAGTGCTCTTTCAGAGGTGTGCAGAGAAGTAGAGTTCTATGCTTGCTTAGTGCAGGAACTCTGCGAAGTGGATTGTCTGCCGATACGTGTTTTCGAGGACAATCAACCATGCCTGCGTTTGGCAGAGTCAGGTCAGTTCAAGGCTAGAACTAAACACCTAGACATTCGCTTTCGGAATGTGTGCCAGAGCGTTCAGGAGGGATTAGTTGCGCTGAAGTATTGTCCCTCTGCCAAGAACCTAGCTGATGGGTTCCCGAAGCCACTCACCTTCCAAAGACATGGGGAGTTTTGCGAAGGTCTGGGTTTGGGACGACCAAGGGTCGATTCTCCCCTCAGGCGCGAGGCAAGAGGGGGTGTTGGGTGTAGTGAAGGGTTAACCTTCTGTGCCTCAAGCCCGAGAGGAGGCGCTTACAAGGGAAGTAAGCCAGGACATGACGAAAGCAGCTTGGAATGCTGTGATCTGAGTGGGAACCGAAAGCAGTTCAGCCGCTGCACTGAGAGAGAAGGACACAGAGAAAATGCAGCTTGAACCTGATGGTCTTTATGAATTGTAAACACACTATATTTGAGCAAATAAAGGGATAGTAGGACAGAAGAAACGTGTGGGACTTGTTTACTGCTCTCTCGACACATGCCGCTGTGAACTTCTGCTAATTGCTTTACGATCTACAGAGGCTCCCAGGGGAAGCGTGGCTGGGCGCCGAACAATAAAGCAATAAATCTACCGAACATGGCTCTCTATCGACTTCTGGGGTGGCGCCACCGGTAATGGCGGACCCCTCTGAAACGGAGGGAAAAACTCCGCTCGAAACGGGTCTGTCCCGCTACGGCGAAGCGGGGACCCTTTAGAAATCACAGGCGGACGAAGCCTGTGACCTTGGGACTCGGCGGGCACCCTTAGCGCCCCCCCAACCCGCAAAGGAGCCCAATAACGGGCTCCAAAGCAAAGAAGGGGGAAGAGGCGCGGTGCTGAGAGTCTACCGCTATTTCCGTGGAGCGAAGCCGCACAGCCGCTGCCGGAGAGCGCTGCCTTCTTCTTGGACAATTTGGATTCTAAAAACAACCACCGTGAGTACCTAAACTAGGGGAAATCGAACCACAATTTAAGGAACTGGGAAAAGAAAGGAATTGGACTAAAAAATGCATTACAATTCGGTACTGAAACGGGAAGGTCTAACAGGAAGTCAACCTTCCTTTTTTTGTAATATGAACAAAGCAAAGACAAAGTAAACTAGAGTTTTGAATATCATTTTAAAGGAGTGGATTTCATCATCTAAAATAGGTGAACCCCCCCTTCGGCAGCAGAAGGAGAAGGGGGTGCTTTCTTTGGACTGTTGTATCCTGCAGAAGTAAGTTTAAAACAAAGTAATTTTCCACCGTCCTGACCCAGGGAGCGGGGTGTCAGGACTGACGTTTGAAGCTCATTGACCAGGACAGAAGCTGTTTGACAGATAGTTAAAAGAAGAAGAAAAAGCTGCGATTCCACTGTTTCTTTTTGCAACTTAAAAATAACAACGATTGACAAAGTATCTAAAAGTAAAAGAAACTTTGGGGCTGGATTTGTAACAGAAGTTTTCCCTCTAGGGGGAGATAGTGAAACTGTAACTAGGGATTTTCCAGCCGTTACAGTATAACCTGTGGGAATTGAATGGTGACCTTGAAGGACAATGTACTCAGAAATGTTGTTGTGCGCTTTTCTCAAAACAAATGCTCTACTGGAGGAATTCCATGAGGGAATGAATTTGATGACTGACTTGGTTGGGAATCTTAAGCAGACTGTGGGAAATCTTGGACAGGCAGTAGAAAAAAGTATGGAGTTTACACAGGATGTATACCAAGATTGTGCCTTGTTAGAACAGATGAAAGAAGAGGATTCTGCTGAACCTTGGGAGTCAGAAATGGAGCCACAGACGGAGGTTGCGGCCCTGCAGGAACATGAATCTTTGGAATTGGCAACTGGCTTTCAAAAAAATCAGACTCGGAAAGAAGAAGTTTGGATTGGACTGGAAATGGGGGGTTGGATTGACCCCCCTGAGCAGGGACATATGGACTTTCCGAGTCTGGTAGTGGACTGTGAGAGGCTTGGAGATATGGGGATTCCAAAGTCTGGAGGGGCTTTGAAACATGCTTTTAAGTACTACATGGAGCTCAGTTTGGACTTTGGAAAAGGGACCTTTTGGTTGGAAGGAGGCAAAAGCATTATTAAATTGGAGATCACACGAGTGAAAAGAAAATATGAAGAAAAACAGTGGAAGGGACGTGGAAGAGATTTAAGAGCCTCGGATATAAGATCACCAGGTTAATGTGCCAGTTTAATGGGATAAATGGACTGACAAACCCGGGACCTGGGGGATGGGACGTTGGATGATGATTTTCTTTTTCTTTTTTTTCTTTTTTACTATTAGGATTATCCTACATAATTGATGAATACTAGATGGATGTATGAAATGAAACTGCTTGGCTCTGGTATAAAAGTTTAAGGGATTAGGAAAGAATATATATATATATATATATATATATATATATATATATATATATATATATATATATATAAAATATTAATTAAAGGTTTTAAACAATATAACACCATACACATACACAACCCAAAAGCAATAAAAAACACCATCACCAAAGTGAGAAAAAAGATACAAAAAAAAGAAAAAACAACCGACAAAAAATCATATGAAAGACATAAAACATAGTTAAACTTCATAAACCAAGTTTCCATAACCCTCTTTTCTGACTCCCTCACATCTCCCTTTTCTGTGTTCCCATTTATAAAATCATGTTCAGCAGTACTTCACCTTCTCTCAAAACTTATTTTAAATTATACGTTTCAACTATTATGTCTCCAGTTTGCCCTTTGTTATCAAATATTTGAATATTTAAGCTTGACATAATATTATTCAAAATTCACCTTTGTTCTTATAGTTCAGTTATTTTCATGCTCCTTTCCGCTAAATCACTAATGCTATGTTATCTTAATATCCTGCATCATTCTAGCATTCATACAATTTACAATACTTTTGCAAATAGTCCTTAATTTTTTTCCAGTCCTCTTCCACTGTCTCTTCTCCGAGGTCTCGGATTCTGCCAGTCATTTCTGCCAGTTCCATGTAGTCTATCAGTTGCATCTGCCATTCTTCCAGGGTGGGCAAATCTTGTGTCTTCCAATGTTTTGCGATGAGTATCCTTGCTGCTGTTACTGCATACATAAAAAAGGTTCTGTCCTTCTTTAACACCATTTGGCCAACAGTGCCCAAAAGAAAGGCCTCTGGTTTCTTAGGGAAGGTATATTTAAATACCTTTTTCAGTTCATTATATATCATTTCCCAGAAAGCCTTAATTCTGGGACACGTCCACCAAAGGTGAAAGAATGTTCCCTCAGTTTCTCTACATTTCCAACACTTATTGTCTGGCAAATGATATATCTTTGCAATCTTGACTGGGGTCATGTACCACCTGTAAATCATTTTCATAATATTTTCTTTCAGGGCATTACATGCCGTGAATTTCACACCGGTGGTCTATAACTGTTCCCAGTCAGCGAACATAATGTTATAGCCAATGTCTTGCGCCCATTTTATCATAGCTGATTTAACCGTTTCATCCTGGGTATTCCATTTTAACAGCAAGTTATACATTCTTGAAAGTACCTTAGTTTTTGGTTCTAACAGTTCTGTTTCTAGTTTCGATTTTTCCACCTGGAAGCCTATTGTTTTGTCCTTATTAAAAACCTCCCTGATCTGACCATAGTGTAGCCAATCCCGCACTTTATCCTTCAGTTTCTCAAAACTCTGCAATCTCCATGTATCTCCATCTTTTTCTACTATCTCCCAATATTTTGGCCAGTTGGCCTCCATATTGAGTCTTTTCTGAGCCTTGGCTTCCATTGGTGACAACCACCTTGGGGTCTTACTTTCTAATAAATCTTTATATCTTGTCCAGACATTAAACACTGCCTTCCTGACAATATGGTTCTTGAAAGCTTTGTGAGCTTTAACCTTGTCGTACCACAGATATGCATGCCACCCAAATACATTGTTGAACCCTTCCAAATCCAAAATATCAGTGTTCTCTAGAAGTAGCCAATCTTTCAACCAGCAGAAAGCTGCTGATTCATAATACAGTTTCATGTCTGGCAGGGCAAACCCCCCTCTTTCTTTAGCATCAGTTAGTATTTTAAATTTTATTCTGGGTTTTTTGCCCTGCCAGAAAAACCTAGAGATATCTCTCTGCCACCTCTTGAAACATTCCATCTTGTCCACAATCTGCAAGGTCTGAAACAAAAACAACATTTTTGGCAATACATTCATCTTTATAGCAGCAATTCGACCCAACAAGGAAAGCTTCAGTTTTGACCAAATTTCTAAGTCCTTTTTGATTTCTGACCAACATTTTTCATAGTTATCTTTAAATAAATTCAAATTTTTAGCCGTCATATTAACCCCTAGGTATTTCACCTTTTTAACCACATTTAAATCTGTCTCCTTCTGAAACCTTTCTTTTTCTAAAGTTGTCAAGTTTTTTCCCCAAAACCTTAGTTTTCTGCTTATTTAATTTAAATCCCGCCACCTGACCAAATTCTTGAATCAATTCTAACACCCTTTTCATACTAGATTCTGGCTCCTGTAATGTCAAAACCAAGTCATCTGCAAAAGCTTTAAGTTTGTACTGTTTAGCTCCGACCTGAATTCCTTCAACCAACCGGTCCCCTCTGATCATGTTCAGGAGCACCTCCAGGACCGAAATAAATAACAGTGGGGAGATAGGGCAACCCTGTCGTGTTCCTTTCTCAATCTTAAACTCTTCTGTCACCACATTATTAACTATCAATTTTGCCTTTTGTTCTGAGTAAATTGCTTCTATACCGCTTTCAAACCCCCGTCCCACTCCCATCCCTTTAAGATTTTTCTTCATAAAATTCCATGAGATATTGTCAAAGGCCTTCTCCGCATCAATAAAGATCAATACTGCTTTTGTATTGGTGTTCATTTGCAAAAGTTCCAAAATGTCAATAATGTTCCTTGTGTTGTCAGACAAATGTCTACCTGGGAGAAAGCCTGCCTGGTCTTTGTGAATCACTTCATTTAACACTCTTTTTAATCTATTTGCTAAAATATCTGCAAAAATTTTGTAATCCACATTTAAAAGGGAGATGGGACGGTAGTTCTTGAGTTGTGTCTTTTCAGTTTCAGATTTAGGTATCAGTGTGATGAAAGCTTCCTTCCACGACTCCGGTGCCTTCTTCCCCTCCATAATCTCATTGCAAACCTCTTTCAATGGTTGAATCAGATAGTCTTTCAAAGTCTTATAATACTTGGAGGTAAGCCCATCCGGCCCTGGAGATTTGCCCAGTTGCATATTCTGAATGGCACCTTCAATCTCTTGTTCTGTTATTTTATAGTTCAATATTGTCTTATTTTCTTGAGATAGTTTTGGTAATCCGTTGTTTCTTAGAAATTGGTCTATCTCAGTCTCTTTTTGCGGCCCTTGGATATAAAGTTGTTTAAAGTATCTCTGGAAACATTTTCTGATCTCCACAGGGTTCTGAATATTTCTCCCTTCAACCTCTAGGTTGGTAACCGTATTCAATTTTTGCCTCTTTTTCAACTGCCATGCTAGCAGTTTTCCACATTTATTTGCCGATTCAAAAGTCCTTTGTTTCATTAACTTGATTTTCCATTCAACTTCCTGATTTATCAATTTTGAATATTGTGCTTGATAGAGTTTAATTTCTCTCAGAATCTCCTGTGACTTTGGTTTCAGTCTCAACTTTTTCTCTCCTTCTTTTAGTTTCTCCAAGATCTTATCTTTTTTCTCATTCTGAGCTCTTTTCTTTATCGTATTCTGTCGTATCAGAAACCCCCTCATAACCGCCTTACTTGCGTCCCAGATTACTCTTTTTTCCACTGTAGTTTTCAAATTTATTTCAAAATAGTCACTCAGAGTCTTTTGGGCCTTCTTAACAATCTCCTGGTCTCTTAATAAGGTGTCATTCATCTTCCATCTAAAGGAGCCGGTTGTAGTTAGTCTCATTTCCATCTTTACTGCGTTATGGTCGGAGCAGGTTTTTGGGCAGATTTCCACCTTTCTAGTCTTAGGTGCCAGTCCTCTAGTTATCCAGATTTGGTCGATTCTTGTCCATGTCATTTTGGCTTCAGAGAAGAATGTCCCCTCTCTTCCCAAGGGGTTCTTTGTCCTCCAAATGTCCACCAAGTCCATATTGTCAGTTAGTTCAAAAAAGGTTTTTGGCAGTCTGCCCTCTTTTGTTATACTTTGATTTTGGGCTTTGTCCATGTTCGTAGACACCACCCCATTCATATCTCCCATCATAATGATGTTGTTATAGTCCATAAAGTCCAACATTGCCTCATGCAGCTTCTTGTAAAATTCCGATTTCCCCTCATTCGGTGCGTAAATTCCCAAAATTAAAATTTTCCCCCCTTGTGTTTGCACTTCAATTGCCAAAATTCTTCCTTGCTCATCTTTAAAAAGGAATTTTGGTGACAGGCTCTCCTTTGCATATATCACAACTCCTCTCTTCTTCACTCGGTCCGATGAAATAAATTCTTGACCTAGTCTCTTATTAATTAACACTTTTCTGTGGAGCCTGATCACATGTGTTTCCTGCAGACAGATAATATCTAATTGTTCCTTTATTAATAAATGAAAGATCCTCCTCCTTTTTTCCGGGGAATTACAGCCGTTAATATTCCAACTTAAAAGCTGCAGAGACATCCTGGACAGTTCTATTCTCCCTTTTGTGGTGGTGTCTCTTTCTCCTGGTCTTCAGGCCCCGAAGGTGTAGGTAACAATTTTGGTAGCACAGAACCTGAGGCTCCCAGTTCTTCTACAGTCCCTTTCTGAAGGTCTTCTCCGTGATCACTCAAAAACTTTTCCTTATCTTCAGCTGTTTTGATTTTCACTTTCTTCCCTCTAAAGGTAAAAGATAGTCCCTGGGGGAAATCCCACCTAAAAGCGATTGTGTTGCTTCTCAGCAATTTAACAAGGTCTGCGTAGCAAGATCTAAGTTCCAGTAGATGTTTCGGAATATCTTTGTAGATTTCCACTCTCAAATCCTGAATTTCAAGTGATTTTTGGAAATGTGCACTCAGTATTTTATCTCTTTCCTCCTTCGTTCTCAAAGAAATCAGGCAGTCTCTGGGCCTGCCCTTCTTCACTACTTTTCCAAGTCTGAATGCACTTACAATTTTAAAATCTTTATCTTCTTCCAAAGGCCAAAATTTTGTAAATTCTTTTGTCAAGTAATCAATTAAGTCCCCTTTTTCAAGTTCTGGGGCTGACCTCAATCTCAAATTATTCTCCTTGCTTCGTAATTCTATCATAGACAGATAGGCCCGATGTTCACCAATCTGCTTGCACATGGGTTTAACTTCCTCTTGTACGGCCTCTGCTTTCTGTTTAGCCTCCTCAGCTATTTTACGATTTTCTGTGGTAGCTTCAAATAACTTCCCAATTGATTGTGCGTTTAAAGCCACTTGTTGGGTTAGATTGTTAACACTAGCTGTGTTTTGATCAATTTTGGAAGATTGTTCAGATACTTGCCTGCTCAGGCCTTCCAATTTTTCAAAAATTTTATCAAGTACTGAGGGGGAATCCCCTCCTGCAGCCATTCCTTCTGGCCTGGCTTGCTCTAATTCTTCCTCTTTCCTTTCTTAGGAAAGAATATAATGGTTAAGAGAAGTTATTAAAAATAAGATTTAGGTTAAGGTTTTTATAGGACAATGAGGAGAATAGAGTAAGGTAATGTAATGAAAGATTGGAATAGGGTAAAAACTTGATGGTAAGGATTTGCTGAACTAACAAATTGAACTGGAATACAAAAAAGGGAGGTATGAGGAGGTCTGGGAAAATAAGTGTATGGAAGATATGTTATGAAAATTAATGTGTTTTTAACTGTTTTTATTTTGTATGTTTTTCTTTTTTGTATTTTCTTTTTATTTTTCATTTTTCTTGTTATAATTTGGAAAACTCTAATAAAATATCTTTTTTTAAAAAAGAACATGGCTCTCTATCAAGGGCTGTTTCAGACTCAGGCTGTGGCTATGGCTGTTGCTCTGGTTCTGGCTCTGGCTCTTTCTCAGGCTCTGGTTCTGAATGAGGGCTTGGTTCTGGCACTGATTCAGGGTCTTGCTCTGGCTCTGGCACTCTATCAAGGACTGTTTCAGACTTAGGCTGTGGCTCTGGCTCTGTTTCCATTCTTACAATGGAATGTACACAAAACAATAATCCTTTCTATATAAATTTTCCAATACATTCTGAAAACATAATAAATCCTTAATTGTTGTCCACCTCCTTTTAGTTCCTTTATCACTCGAATGCTAGCACGGAGTCAAAACTATTATTGTATTTTTGAACATATCTTGTATAAGCATCCCATTTTTCTGCAAATTTTTGCTTTGAGATTCCTCTGAGTTTGCTAGTCAATTGAGCCGTCTCCACCAATTCCTGTAATTTGATTTGCCAATCTGTTATTTTTGGAGCCTCATGATCTTTCCATCCCTTGGCCACAAGTATACGAGCTGCTGCGGTTGCATACAAGAATACCTCTCTTAGATTCTTTGGAATCTCTTTATCTAAAATACTTCATAGAAATGCCTCCGTTTTTTTCAAAATAAAAAATTCCTTCCAGTAGCACCTTAAAGACCAACTAAGTTAGTTCTTGGTATGAGCTTTCGTGTGCATGCACACTTCTTCAGATACTAACTTAGTTGGTCTTTAAGGTGCTACTGGAAGGAATTTTTTTATTTTGACTATGGCAGACCAACACGGCTACCTATCTTTATCCGGTTTTTTCGTAAAAGTTATCCCCATCATCTTTTTTAATTCATCGTATATCCCCCCCCCCAAAAAAATATTTATCTTTTCACACGTCCACCACATGTGGCTCATGTCACCGTTATTTCCTCCACATCTCCAACAGAAAAGCCTTCCAAAAAGCAAATCTCTCATTTGCAAAATCTTACACACCACATTAAACAGGACGTTGGACTTTCTGGCCTGTGGGACTCATTCACCCAGTGGCTCACTGGCTGGTTGCCAAACCTGAATTGGCTTCGTAATCTCTTTCAATATGCCATTATTATAACATGTATATTGATTTTGCTATGTTGCTTCCTCCAATGCATTCCTGGACTCATAAGTCTTTTGTCTCGGCTTCTCTCTCCCCCTCAGCCACCCAATAAAATCATTGCTGCCTACTTTGCGAAACTGCAGCACCAGCAGTAAACATTAGGGGAGATGTATCCCGTATGACACCTACCTACTCGTCTGTCATTCATTTCAACCCAACAGGGTGTCATGACCTTCTAGATCTAAAATATCCCAATTTTTTAATAAATACCAATCTTTCAACCAGAGAAGACATGAGGCTTCGTAATATAGCTTCAAATCTGGTAACCCGTAGCCACCTCTTTCTACAGTATCTATTAATATCTTATGCTTTACTCTTGGTCTTTTACCCTTTCACAAAAATTTAGAAATTTCTTTTTGCCACTTGTGAATACTGCTTGTCTTTCCTGTAATTGGAATCGTTTGGAATAGAAAGAGTAGCTTCGGTAAAACTATCATTTTAATTACCGAAATACGGCCCAGGAGTGATAAATTTAACCTTGTCCATGTCTCCAACTGTCTTTTGATATCTTTCAAACAATTGGTATAATTATCTTCATATAAGTTAATATTCTTTGGTGTTATCCATAATCCTAAACAATTGATTTTGGGGTAGATTTTAATGTGTATTATTTGTTCTAATTCTGCTTTTTCATCTGGCGACATATTTTTAACTAATAGTTAAAATCGTTTCTCTATTTCTTTAGGGTTGTTTATTATTTTGCCTTTGCACTTAACTCTATTTATAAGCCTTTCTGCCTCTCTCTTCTGTAATTGCCATGCTAATAACCAGGCTCAGGTTCTGTTTCAGGCTGTGTCTCTGTTTCAGGCTCTGGCGCTGTATCAAACACTGTTGCAGACTCAGGCTGTGGCACTATGGCTGTAGCTGTGGCTCTGGTTCTGTTTCAGGCTCTGGCACTGTATCAAGCACTGTTTCAGGCTCAGGCTTCTGCTCTTTATTAGGCTTTGTGTCAGTCTTTGGCTCTAGCACTTATTCTAGCTCTATTTCAGGCTCGGCCTGTGTCTCAGCCTTTGTCTCTGTTTCACGCTGTTTCTCTGTTTCAGGCTCCGACACTGTTTCAAGCCCTGTATCTGCCTCTCCCTCTGCCCCTGGCTACCTTTAAGCATCAGGCTCAGTTTCAGACAGTGCCTCTTTTTCAGGATCCAGCACTCTATCAAGCACTATTTCAGACTCAGGCTGTGGATCTCGACTGTGGCTGTGGATCTTGGCTGTGGCTCTCGGCTCCGTCTGTGGCTCTGTCTGTGGCTCTGGCTCTCTTTCAGGGTCTGGTTCTGAATGAAGATCTGGTTCTGACTCTGATTCAGGGTCTCATGATGGCTCTTCCTCTGCCTCTGCCCCAGCTATGTTTCAGGGTCTGGCTCTCTTTCAGGCTCTGGTTCTGAATTAGGGTTTTGTTCTGGCTCTGGCTGTGTCTCTGGCTCTGGCTCCAGCTCCAGCTCCGGCACTGTATCAAGTACTGTTGCAGACTCAGGCTGTGGCTCGTGGCTGTGGCTGCAGCTATGTTTTGCGCCCCGGCCCTGTATCAAGCCCTATTTCTGGCTCTGGCTCTGGCTCTGGCTCTGGCTCTGGCTCTGGCTCTTAATGAGGCTCTGGCTCTGGCTCTTAATGAGGCTCTGGCTCTGGCTCTGATTCATGGTCTCACTCTGACTCTGATTCAGGGTCTCGCTCTGGCTCTGGCACTCGATCAAGGACTGTTTCAGACTCAGGCTGTGGCTGTGGCTCTGCCTCTGTTTCAGGCTAAGGCTCTGTTTGAGGCTGTGTCTCTGTTTCAGGCTCCGGCACTGTATCAATTACTATTGCAGACTCAGGCTGTGGCTCGTGGCTGTGGCTGTTGCTCTGGTTTGGCCTGTGGCTCTTTTTCAGGCTCTGGTTCTGAATGAGGGCTTGGTTATGGCACTGATTCAGGGTCTCGCTCTGTCTCTGGCTGTGTCTCTGTTGCAACTCAAACTGTGGTTTGTTGTTGTTGTTGTTATTTTCTTTCTGGGGTGGGACAAATGTTTAGTTGGGGCGGGGATTATTTTAAGTTTAGCATAATTGTTTCTTGCTTTGTTTTTCTTTTACAATTTTTTTTGGTTATTGTATAGTTTGTATTTTGCTTTTTAAGGGGAAAGGGTCAGGGCTGCCTGGGAGGGGGCCTCAGCCAACAGAATGGCTGGGGCAGGTTCCCTACGGGGGGATGTATTGGAACACCCAATCTCTGTTATCGCGGGTGGGAGGAGCAGTTGCGCTAAGACCTGACCACGTCTTTACCGAAGATCTGGTTCTGACTCTGACTCTGATTCTCTCATACTGGCTCTCTATCAAGGGCTGTTTCAGACTCAGGCTGTGGCTGTGGCTGTTGCTCTGGTTCTGGTTCTGGTTCTGGCTCTTTCTCAGGCTCTGGTTCTGAATGAGGGCTTGGTTCTGGGACTGATTCAGGGTCTCGCTCTGGCTCTGGCACTCTATCAAGGACTGTTTCAGACTTAGGCTGTGGCTCTGGCTCTGTTTCCATTCTTACAATGGAATGTACACAAAACAATAATCCTTTCTATATAAATTTTCCAATACATTCTGAAAACATAATAAATCCTTAATTGTTGTCCACCTCCTTTTAGTTCCTTTATCACTCGAACGCTACAACGGAGTCAAAACTATTATTGTATTTTTGAACATATCTTGTATAACCATCCGATTTTTCTGCAAATTTTTGCTTTGAGATTCCTCTGAGTTTGCTAGTCAATTGAGCCGTCTCCACCAATTCCTGTAATTTTATTTGTCAATCTGTTATTTTTGGAGCCTCGTGATCTTTCCATCCCTTGGCCACAAGTATACGAGCTGCTGCGGTTGCATACAAGAATACCTCTCTTAGATTCTTTGGGATCTCTTTATCTAAAATAATTCATAGAAATGCCTCCGTTTTTTCCGTAAAAGTTATCCCCATCATCTTTTTTAATTCATCGTATATCCCCCCCCCCAAAAAAATCTTAATCTTTTCACACGTCCACCACATGTGGCTCATGTCACCGTTATTTCCTCCACATCTCCAACAAGCATTCGCCAAATTTTTATACATTCTTGATCATCTGGAAGGAGTGAGGTACCACCTATGAGCCATTTTCATCATGTTCTCTCTTATATTATAGCTGGCTGTAAATTTCAAATTTACATTCCATCAGTTTCCCCCATCTTTTAGCATAATTGGATGGCCCACATCTTGGGCCCACTTTATCATTGAAGCCTTAACCTCCTCATCCATTACTTTGTAGTCTAAAAGAAGTCTATACATTTTTGCTATTATTTTGGTTTTACTATTCAGTAGTTCTCTTTCAAATCTTGAAGGCTCCTTTTCAAAACCTATCTGCTTATCCTGTCTGAACACTTCATTCACCTGGAAGTAATCTAGCCAACTAGAAAAGTGATCTTTTATTTTCTCATAACTTATCAATATTAGTTCACCTTCCTCCCTGTTACAATATTGAAGCAATGCAGCCACGAGCTGGTGGTAGCTTGAAAACAAAACATAATGGGAATGTTGGGACTGTTCCGTGGGAAACAGAGGGACAGTCAATTCATAGTGCAGAGGGCACCGGAATTAGCTCAGAGTGTAATATGAGCTGGACAGGAAGTGTTTGTTCTCTCTCGACTGCAGGAGTATGAAGAGAGCAGTCATGTTTTCTGTAATGCTGCAAAGACAGAAATAAAGGCATGTAAATACGTTTCTGTCTATCTCTTTCCCCTGCCGGGGGGGGGCAGTTAAGAGGGGGGTGTTCTTCTCACGCTGAGAAGGATCGCCTATTGCGACCTCTGCCTGGATCTTGCCGGGAAAGCAGACAGGGAGGTCAACAGGAGACCAAGCCGGGTGCCTGGGAGAGTTGCCAGTTTCTCCTGATAAAGGCTTGATTTCCGACATCTGGTAGCATGTAGCCGATGGTTTTGATCCATGAAAGCAACAAGAGAGGTTGATGGATCGTACTTCATCCTCTGCAAGGAGATAAGGAAGATATGGTAGCGTGCGGATGGAAGCTACAAGGACGGCTGAGCACCGGAGGAGGTGTTTTTGCCGAGCAACGGATTCCCTCAAGGTATGGTGATTTTATGGCTGTGAGAGTGAACGCGAATTGAAGCATTCTTCAGTTCACTGAGTGTCTGCTTTTGGATGAAAACAGCACTGAGAGAGAGCCACATTCCTCGCATTCCTGAGTCTTGATAAGCCAGTTGCTAAGCAACGAAACGTCAGTAAAGTGGAAAGTTACTAGCCAACGGAAAAGGGGCTGGGACTGTGAAAGGCTGGAAAAACACTGGCAAAAATTCCAGCGTTTGTTTTGTCTGCTATCTCACTGCTCTTGGAGGGACTTTCAAAACAGCCTGCGTTTAGCTGCAAAGTGCAACGCAGTGAACAGCCAATAGACTCTTGGAATTTTACAGGTTTGAGAGTGAGAGCTGAGGCTTGGATTCAAAATGGATACCAAGAAGGGGGGAGGCTTACCTTACCCACCTCCACTGACTAATGACAATTATTCCTCATGGTCTGTAAAGATGAAAGCCCTGCTTCAGAATCAGAGGATTTTGGGGGTGATTGATAACCCCATCCCTGCTGCACCAACGCCAGGTTGGAATTCACAGAATATGAGAGCCAGGACGGCCATAATTCTGTGTATCTCAGATGATCAACTCATGCATATTCAGGATTTGGAATACACGCGTGAGATTTGGCAAACGCTGCGTAGAATACATCAGAGAGATGCTGGTTCTTCAGCATTGCTGCATTTTGAAAAACTGACCAATCTGAGGCTAGCGCCTGATGGAGATGTACGAGCGCATCTGACAGAGATGAAATTCTTACGCCAGCAGATGCAATTTCCCTCTACAGGAAGAGATATTCTGCTTCATGATTATTAACAGCCTTAATCGGACTTATAAAACAGTTGCAAGTCAGCTGGGTTCTCTACCTGCTCGAGATCTTATGACGGAGAGAATTTGTGCCGTGCTTCTCAATGAGAAAGACAGACTTGCTGCAATAGATGTCAAAGACAGGGGGAGAGAAGCTCGGAGTTCAAGCACCCCCGCTGCTATTGCAAGTGAAGAACAGGCTGTTTCTTTGAACGTCGTCCGTTGTTTCAATTGTGGACAGGCTGGGCATCTTCAGCGGAATTGTAAGAAGCCACGTCAACAGAAAGGAGCTAAGGGGAGCTCTGCAAAGCCTGAGGCGTCAGGCAAAAGTCGTACCAAGTCCCAGGTGAAACCTGCAAAAGCATTGCTGTCAACAAAAGCCACATTTTCAACGGAGAATGCTTTTGTTCTTGACACGGGATGCACGCAACACATGACGTCGCACAGAGATCTGTTTTCAACGTTTAAGAAGCAAAGCTTCACTGTGAAACAGGCCAATGGCCAGGAGCTGAAAGCGACCGGGTTTGGAACTGTGTATCTTGAGAGTCTGAACTTGACTATTAACAATGTGTATTTGGTTCCTGATTTAAAGTTCAATCTGCTGAGTGTTTCGCAGATCACAAAGAAAGGACTGACTTTGTCCTATGATAGAGAAAGCTGCAAAATCTTCAAAGATGGAGAGCTGTATCTTTCTGCCAGAGAGAAAGATGGACTGTATTTGTTGACTTTTGATAAAAGTGATTGCATAAATTGTAATGCATCTGAATCTAACATGATTTTTCTTGCAGGTATGACGAAGGACGTCAAGAAGGCGACCGAGGTTGACAGGGCATTTCAGAGAGTGTATGCTGATGTGATTGGTCCTCTAGCACCATCTAGAGGCAATGCAAGATATTATCTTGTGTGTGTGGATTATTTCTCTCATTATGTGTGGGTATATATATATTGCAGAAACCACAATAAGCCTTAGAAAGGTTTAAAGAGTTTTGTGACAAGGTTAAAAATGTTCATGATGCTAACATTGATTGTCTTTTCACAGATGAAAAGCCAGTTTTTCTTTTACAGGATTTTCAGGATTTCCTGGATAAGAAAGGGATAAGGCACAAGACAGCTGTTTCAGCAGATGCATGGAACGAAAGTGTCTGTGTGCAAGTGAACAAAGAATTGCAAAATGGCATGAAGGCGCAATTGCTGAGTTCACATTTGCTACATGAGTATTGGGCGGAGTCGTTAATGTGTTTTTGTTACAGTTGGATGAGAAAGGTTTCAAAAGATTTAGGAAGTTCTCCTTTTGAAAAGCTATTCCACAGAAAACCTTCTGTTGCCCATTTTAAAGTTTTTGGGTCTCATGTAAAGACTGAAGCTCCAGGTGGAGTAAAGAATGCTAGAGGCATTTTTGTGGGTTATGAAAAGGGTCTCTACAGAGTAATTTTGTCTGAATCTGGTCAGGTGATTCTCACAAAATTTCTAGAGAGTGCTCCTGAACAGGAGAGAGTAATTGTTCCCACATTTCCCACAGAGGACAATTCAGATGATGATGGTGATTTTACTGATTACAGTGGTACTGAGAGTAACAGTGATAGATCGGAGAGCTCAGTTGACACAGTCATTGAGAGGAAGTCTCACACAATGGCTAGACCTTCACAGGTGAAGGATGAACCACGGTTTACTATTGGAACTGGTTCTCCAAAGAGTCCTGAGACTGAACCAGTGAGCAGAGGGGATCAGCACCTCATACGTAGGTCTGAGAGAGTTACAAAGGGTGTACCACCCAAGAGGTATTCAAAAGAGTTTGCTAACTCAGCTGTTGCATGTGTTACTATTGTTGACAACTCAAGACAGGTTGAAGCTGTGTCTAAGTCAGAGACAAAGACACAACAGAGAGTTGCTAAGTGTAACACTACATTCCCTAGCCAAGGTAATGCAGATGCACTCATTCCTTGGACGTCAGACAACCAGAGAGGTACACTGGGGAAACCAGTGGCGGGTAGTTCCAAGGGTGGAACTGAAACAACAGGGGAGTGTTATATGTATAGCAACTGTTTGTTTTCTTCTCTGGATCACGCTTTGTTCGCAGCGCACTTTGATTCATATGGGGGAGTATGTTACGATATTGAAGAAATGCAGCTGCGAGCTGCTGGTAGCTTGAAAACAAAACATAATGGGAATGTTGGGACTGTTCCTTGGGAAACAGAGGGACAGTCAATTCACAGTGCAGAGGGCACCGGAATTAGCTCACAGTGTAATATGAGCTGGACAGGAAGTGTTTGTTCTCTGTCGACTGCAGGAGTATGAAGAGAGTAGTCATGTTTTCTGTAATGCTGCAAAGACAGAAATAAAGGCATGTAAATACGTTTCTGTCTATCTCTTTCCCCTGCCCGGGGGGGGGTCAGGAAAGAGGGGGGTGTTCTTATCACGCTGAGAAGGATCACCTATCGCGACCTCTGCCTGGATCTTGCTGGGAAAGCAGACAGGGAGGTCAAAAGATGTTCCAAATATCTTTTGTATTTTCCATTTTCCCCATACCTTATATATAGCATTTCTTATATATAGCTATATATAAGGTATGGGGAAATGGAAAATACAAAAGATATTTGGAACATCTTTTGACCTCCCTGTCTGCTTTCCCGGCAAGATCCAGGCAGAGGTCGGAAATCAAGCCTTTATCAGGAGAAACTGGCAACTCTCCCAGGCACCTGGCTTGGTCTCCTGTTGACCAATGCCTTTCACGTAGCCACCTTAGCAGGACCACCCATCATACTTGGAATGAGTTGGCTGGCACTGCACGACCCAGTAGTAGGGTGGCATCAGCGGACAGTCACCTTTGGGTCGGCCCACTGTGTAGAGCACTGCCATGGAGGGGAAAACCTGAGGATGGCAGTAGCCAGGGTGGCAGGGATGGCAGTAGGGGGAAAGGGGAAGGTACCACTTCAGTATGCGGACTTGGAAGAAGTCTTCAGCGAGAAGGAGGCGGATCGGCTACCCCCCCCCCACAGGCCCTTTGACTGCCAGATCAACTTACTCCCAGACGCTCAGCTGCCAGTAGGTAAGCTGTACGCCATGTCAGATAGGGAGATGCAGGAATTGCGGAAGTTTATTGACAAGAATCTGAAGCGAGGGTTCATAAGGGAATCAAGGGCGGTGGGGGGTAGTCCAGTGTTCTTTGTGGACAAGCGAGACTCCAAGGAGCCCAGGCTCGTAGTGGATTACCGTGGATTGAACAGGGTGTCGGAACCAGTGACCTTCCCAATGCCCAGAATTGATGACATCTTAGCCAGGGTAAGGAAGGGGAAGATTTTTACCAAGCTGGACCTTCGGGGGGTGTACAACTTGATAAGGATGAGGGAGGGGGATGAATGGAAAACCACCATGTTCACCCCTCTGGGAGCCTTTGAGTACTTAGTTATGCCCTTCGGACTCCAATCAGGCTCTTCCACATTTCAAAGTTTCATGCACCATGTGTTGGGGTCCCTGCTCTACAAGAATTGTGTAGCTTTCCTGGACGACGTCCTAATCTACTCAGAGAACGAGGAGCAGCATGTAAAAGACGTCATGGAAGTGCTGAGGAGACTGCAGGAGCATCAGCTGTGGGTCAAACTGGAGAAGTGCCAATTCCACGCTCGAGAGGTGGAGTTCCTTGGCTATCGGTTGTCGGACAAGGGCTTGGCCATGGACCCGGGCAATTTGCAGGCACTGCTAGAATGGAAGCCTCCCAAGAACAGGAAGGACGTACAGAGGTTCTTGGGGTTTGGAAATTTCTACAGGAAGTTCATCAAGAACTTCGCCCATCTAATTTTGAGATTAGGTACGTGCCTGGGAAGGAAAACGTCCTCTCCCGCAAGCCCCAATACTCGGAAGGGGAGGGAGGGCCAGAAGTACGTTATGTCATACCCGAGGACCGATGGGTGTGTGTGGGAGTGTTAGTAGGGAGGCAAGAGCTGGCAGGTTTGACGAGGGATGACCAGTATGCACAAACCAAGCTTAGGGAAATCCGAAGTAACGAGGAAGATCAGGGGGGATTTGAAGTAAAGGATGGGGCATTGTACTATAAGGGTGCATTGTACATACCTGAGGGGGATTTGAGGAGCAGAATACTCAAACAACTACATGACAACCCCACGGCGGGACATTTTGGGCAACACAAAACAATGCTACTGGTCACCAGGCAGTTTTGGTGGCCACGGGTGAGGGAAGATGTGAAGGAATACGTACGCGGGTGCCAGCGCTGCCAGAGAGCTAAGGGGGAGAGGGCAGCACCCGCGGGGTTACTGGAGCCCTTACCCACACCAGAGAGACCATGGGAGGTGGTATCAATTGATTTTATGACTGATTTACCCAAGGCCAGGGGGAAAACGGCAGTAATGGTGGTAGCTAACTTAATGACCAAAATGTGCCATTTTATTGCGTGCTCGCATGCGGTGTCTGCAGAAGAAACAGCCAAACTGTTTGTAGAGCATGTTTTCAGGTTGCATGGCGCCCCCTTGAGGATTTTATCCGACAGAGGCCGGCAATTTACGTCCAGATTCTGGAGGAAGCTGATGAGTCTACTGGACGTCGAGGTGAGTTTCTCGACGGCACGACACCCAGAAACCAACGGACAAGCAGAGAGAGCTAACAGCATACTTCAACAATACCTACGCTGCTACGTCAACGAGAGGGAGAATGATTGGGTGGACAAATTAGCGCTGGCTGAGTTTGCATACAATAACGCGGAACATGTGTCCACGGGGATGAGTCCGTTTATGGCGAATTACGGGTGTCACCCCAGGGCTTTCCCCGGGGGAGGGGAGGGAAGGTGGAGTGTTCCCGCGGCTGAACAATTTGTGGAAGAGATGGAGGCTTTACACCAACAGCTTAAAATCAACCTGGAAAGGGCAAAGGAAGAGTACAAGAGGCAGGCAGACAAGCACCGCAGAGAGGGGGAAAACATAAGAGTGGGAGACCAGGTGTGGTTGTCTACCAAAGGGTTACCGTTCAAAGGAGGGTGTAAGAAACTACGGCCCAAGAGATTAGGACCGTTCGAAGTAGCCCAGCAAGTAAATTCGGTGGCCTTTAGGCTCAAATTGCCATCTCACATGAAACTGCACCCAGTGTTCCACAGGTCCTTACTCTCACCGTTCAGGGAGGGGAGGGAATTTCTGGGTCAGCAAAGTGAAACACCCTTGCATCCACAGATGGAGGAAAGGGAACTCAGTGGCCATGCAGCTGAAATTCTCGATTCCAGGTGGAGAGGGGGGCGAGTGGAATACTTGGTGGCGTGGGAGGGGGAGTCAGAAGAGGAAAACGTATGGGTCCCAGCAGAAGAGATTAGGGATGAGTATCTGCAGGAGGAGTTTCATAGCAGGTATCCGAGAAAGCCCAAACCACCCGAGAGGTTCTGGGGGGAGCAATTTGGCACCACCGATGAGGAGGAAGAGTTTGTGGGGTTTCCCGCCTCCGAAGAGGAGGAAGAGGAATTATCAGAAGGAGAAGAATCCGACTGGGGAGATTGGGGAGCGAGAAGAGACAGCAGTGTATGGAGAGAGGTACTTGAATCATCAGATGGAGGGGGGAGTTCCTTCCGGGGGTTTCCTGCATCACCGTCCAAGGAACGGACGGGGGAGGGTCCTGGGAGGGAGGTGGATGTCAGGGAACTGACATCGGAGCAGAGTGGAGAGGTTAGGCTCCCAGATTCTGCCGGAGAGGGAACCAGTAAGGGAAGAGAGAGAACGTCCTCTGGGGAAGGAAGTCCAGGTGACACCAGGAAGAAGGGAGAGGCAGAGAGCACTTCGGAGGGGAGGCTCCAAGACGCTTCCAGTGAAGTCAGTGAGGAGAGTGGAGGACCACCGCTTGGCACGCCCACTCTGCGCAGAAGGCTTCCGCGCAGAGAGGCGAGGAGGAGGTTGTCCGTTAAGGAATTCTTATGCTGGAGGAAATTTAGGAGACACCCACTGACGGATTCTACCACCGACTGAGGCAGCCGCGCAAAAGGGCTGCTCAGCCAGGGAAAGACGCAACCACCCCTAAGCAGTTGGAACAGCTGGAGGTTTACACACAAGCAACCCCAATTCCCATGATTACTCTCTTGCACGATGTAGCTTAATCTGCAAGTACTTGGTTCTTTGCTTGCAACTCTCTGAGTTCAGCAAAGCCAAACACGATCTATTGTCTTGATACACTTGTACAGGACATTTCACAGAAACTCTGATGTCCTTAAACAGTTGCATCAACCATTCACAATCCATGAGTGAAAATGACAGAGCATTGAGTTCTGCTTCACAGGAACTTAGGCTTACTGTCGTCTGCTTCCTGCACAACCAGTCAAACAGGCAGTGGTTGTACATGTAGCATACTCCAGAAGTGCTAGTACCATCCGTGGTGTCACTTCCAAAACTTGCATCTGCAAAGATTTCAAGACCTCCAGTCTTCTGACTGGTGAACCTCAGCCTGTAGTGCAAAGTCCCTTTCAAATAGCGGGCTATGCGCTTCAGAGCTTTCCAATCCTGAACAGTAGGATTGTTAGCATGTCTGCTAAGCAGGTTAGTGCTTACAGCTATGTCGGGTCTTGAACATCTAGCAATGAAATTCAACTTGCCTAGAATGCATCTGTACAGCGTAGTGTCAGAAAACACTTCAGCAGTACTGTCTACCTGGTAACCTGCCACCATCGGTGTGTCTGCTGGGTTTGCATCAACCAAATTCAACCTGGTTAATACATCAGCAATTTTCTGTGTTTGGTGTACCAGAAAATTACCTGCTTGGTCCCTCTCCACCTGCAGAGAAAGATAGTTGGATACCTCACCAAGATCCTTCATGTCAAAGTGCTCCTTCAGCTGAGCTAGTGTGCTTTGATAAAAAGCCTGATTCTTCCAAAACATCAGAAGATCATCAACAAAACATAAGCAATACAGTTTGTTTTGCCCCTCCTCCTTGACAAACACACATGGATCAGCTTTGCCCTGGTGAAAACCTAGAGAAAGCAATGTCTCAGTGAGTTTTGTGTTCCAACACCTGGCACTCTGCTTGAGACCATATAAGGATTTTCGCAGTTTACAGACCATTCCCTTCTGTATCTGCATCCCATCAGGTGGAAGCATGTACAGCTCCTCCCCCAAAATCCCGTACAAAAAAGCTGTATTAATGTCATGATGGGAAACATGCAGTTTCTCCTCCGCAGCGATCTTGAGCATCAGCCGAATGCTCTCATATTTGACTGTGGGTGAATAGGTCTCGTGGTAATCCTGTCCTGGTACCTGTGAAAAACCTCTGGCAACCAATCTGGCTTTGTGTCTGACAACCTTGCCATTCTGGTCTGTCTTGGCCTTGAAGACCCATTTGCTGCCAACCAGTCTCATTCCTGGGACTACCGGTACCAGTTCCCAAGTTTGGTTCCTATTCAAGGAATCAACTTCAGCCTTCATGGCATTAAGCCAAGGCTCAGCATCTTTAGAGGTTAACTCCTGAACTCCCTGCCCCGATCAGTAAAGAGACAGCCAATACGTTTACCGTGAACATTCTCCAACCAAGCACAGAATGCCTTGAACTTAGGAAACGCTTGCGATTTCTGCTCGAGCATAAACACGTGAATGTACCTGGAAAAAGAATCAATTAGAACCATGAAGTACCTTGCTCCACCCAAAGAGGGCGCAAGTGGACCAACCAGGTCTGCGTGCACTAGCTGGTAGGGTTTGGAAGCCTGCCTGCTAGACTCCTTGCCTTTTGGAGCAACCTTCACCTTGTTCTCTGCACAAGATACACATTTCATGTGAAACTTACAGGGTTTGATGTTCAAACCCTCAACCATCTCTGGCATCTTGGCCAGTGCCTTCCAAGAGAGGTGACAAAACCTTCTGTGTGCATCGTGAATGCACCCTGCATGAAGAACTTTGTTAGTTTGTGCAACACAACAAGAATCAGCATTAGACACAGCAACAGCACCATTGTCATCATAAGTTATACAGAACAAACCATCTATAAACTTTGCATGCAAAATGTCCTCTTTGCCTTTTCTGATGACACAGACGCTCCTCTTGAAGGAAATCTCAAAACCACGCCCAGTAAGCTGTGGGACACTGAGCAAATTGTCTGCAGCACCTGGAACATATAGTACATCTTTGATGGTAGTGTGCAGACTTGCCAGTCTCACAGTCACCTTCTTGAGGTTTGAAGGAGATAAAGAGATGGCGGTCTTTTGAGACATGGCGGGTACACCCCCAATCAATAACAAACCTGCCCTGGGCCTTTGGAGCAGTCTTTCTGGCAAGCAAAACCTTGTTTTCCACCGGCGTGGGCTTTTGCAGCTTGCCCCCCTGCTCCTGGCCATCAGACATGCCTTTAGCCTTTGGTGAAGCTGTGCCAGCAAACAAAGCCTTGTTTTCCACTGGCGTGGGCTCTTCACCCTCCCTCTGCTTCTGGCCATCTGCAGGCATCTGCCTCTGTTTACTTCTGGCCTTCCGGTATCTGTGAGGATGACCTTGGCTCCCATGAGAAACAGAGTTCTCAGCTGCCGACTCCTTGGCTCCCCCTGGAGGCTGGAATGCTGCCTGGGATGACATCACAGTCAGCTCCCCCTGCAGCTTGCAACCGGTGCCCTCAGCATCCCTGCATTCACTCGCATTCTGGGAAACAGCCAGGACCTCCGATGCAGTCAAACTCTGGGCTGGGATGACTGGCAGGCGGGCTATCTTCAAAGCATTCCACATCTTACGTGCAGTCACGTTGCCAGCTAACGTTTTAATTTCCTCCAGAGAGACGGACAAGACTATTACGTCAATGACCCTCGAATTCTGGGCTCTCCATCTATCTGTCAGAGGAACTGGAGGGGCTTCAGACACAGTATGCCACACTCCAAACTGACGCAGCAAACTCTCACACCATTTTGCCCAGGTTTTATACTTGTGCCGATTTAACTTTGGGCACTCAGCAGCCTCAGAAGCTTGGAAAAACTCCATTCCAGTTCTGTTCTAAATGTTCTTTAACTTCTTCTGTTGTTTCATTTCCTTCCTTATAGATTTCTCTAAAGAATTTGAGAAATCGTTTCTCTATTTCTTTAGGGTTGTTTATTATTTTGCCTTTGCACTTAACTCTATTTATAAGCATTTCTGCCTCTCTCTTCTTTAATTGCCATGCTAATAACCAGGCTCAGGTTCTGTTTCAGGCTGTGTCTCTGTTTCAGGCTCTGGCGCTGTATCGAACACTGTTGCAGACTCAGGCTGCGGCACTATGGCTGTAGCTGTGGCTCTGGTTCTGTTTCAGGCTCTTGCACTGTATCAAGCACAGTTTCAGGCTCAGGCTCAAGCTTCTGCTCTTTATTAGGCTTTGTCTCAGTCTTTGGCTCTAGCACTTATTCTAGCTCAATTTCAGGCTCGGCCTGTGTCTCAGCCTTTGTCTCTGTTTCACGCTGTTTCTCTGTTTCAGGCTTCGACGCTGTTTCAAGCCCTGTATCTGCCTCTGCCTCTGTTTCAGGCTCTGGCACTCTATCAAGCACTGTTTCTGGCTCTGGCTCTCTTTCAGGCTCTGGTTCTGAATTAGGGTTTTGTTCTGGCTCTGGCTGTGTCTCTGGCTCTGGCTCCAGCTCCAGCTCCGGCACTGTATCAAGTACTGTTGCAGACTTAGGCTGTGGCTCGTGGCTGTGGCTGCAGCTATATTTTGCGCTCCGGCCCTGTATCAAGCCCTATTTCTGGCTCTGGCTCTGGCTCTGGCTCTGGCTCTGGCTCTGGCTCTGGCTCTGGCTCTGGCTCTGGCTCTGGCTTTCTTTCAGCTCTGGCTCTGGCTCTGTCTCTGATTCCTGGTCTCACTCTGACTCTGATTCAGGGTCTCGCTCTGGCTCTGGCACTCGATCAAGGACTGTTTCAGACTCAGGCTGTGGCTGTGGCTCTGCCTCTGTTTCAGGCTAAGGCTCTGTTTGAGGCTGTGTCTCTGTTTCAGGCTCCGGCACTGTATCAAGTACTGTTGCAGACTCAGGCTGTGGCTTGTGGCTGTGGCTGTTGCTCTGGTTCGGGCTGTGGCTCTTTTTCAGGCTCTGGTTCTGAATGAGGGCTTGGTTATGGGACTGATTCAGGGTCTCGCTCTGGCTCTGGCTGTGTCTCTGTTGCACCTCAAACGGTGGTTTGTTGTTGCTGTTGTTATTTTCTTTCTGGGGTGGGACAAATGTTTAGTTGGGGCGGGGATTATTTTAAGTTTAGCATAATTGTTTCTTGCTTTTTTTTTCTTTTACTATTTTTTTAGCTTATTGTATAGTTTGTATTTTGCTTTTTAAGGGGAAAGGGTCAGGGCTGCCTCGGAGGGGGCCTCAGCCAACAGAATGGCTGGGGCAGGTTCCCTACGGGGGGATGTATTGGAACACCCAATCTCTGTTATCGCGGGTGGGAGGAGCAGTTGCGCTAAGACCAGACCACATCTTTACCGAAGATCTGGCTCTGACTCTGATTCTGATTCTCTGATTCTGGCTCTCTATCAAGGGCTGTTTCAGACTCAGGCTGTGGCTGTGGCTGTTGCTCTGGTTCTGGCTCTGGCTCTTTCTCAGGCTCTGGTTCTGAATGAGGGCTTGGTTCTAGCACTGATTCAGGGTCTGGCTCTGGCTCTGGCTCTGGCACTCTATCAAGGACTGTTTCAGACTTAGGCTGTGGCTGTGGCTCTGGCTCTGTTTCCATTCTTACAATGGAATGTACACAAAACAATAATCCTTTCTATATAAATTTTCCAATACATTCTGAAAACATAATAAATCCTTAATTGTTGTCCACCTCCTTTTAGTTCCTTTATCACTCGAATGCTACCATGGAGTCAAAACTATTATTGTATTTTTGAACATATCTTATATAACCATCCCAATTTTCTGCAAATTTTTGCTTTGAGATTCCTCTGAGTTTGCTAGTCAATTGAGCCGTCTCCACCAATTCCTGTAATTTGATTTGTCAATCTGTTATTTTTGGAGCCTCGTGATCTTTCCATCCCTTTGCCACAAGTATACGAGCTGCTGAAGTTGCATACAAGAAAACCTCTCTTAGATTTTTTGGGATCTCTTTATCTAAAATAATTCATAGAAATGCCTCTGGTTTTTTTTCGTAAAAGTTATCCCCATCATCTTTTTTAATTCATCGTATATCCCCCCCAAAAAAATCTTAATCTTTTCACACGTCCACCACATGCGGCTCATGTCACCGTTATTTCCGCCACATCTCCAACAAGCATTCACCAAATTTTTATACATTCTTGATCATCTGGAAGGAGTGAGGTACCACCTATGAGCCATTTTCATCATGTTCTCTCTTATAATATAGCTGGCTGTAAATTTCAAATTTACATTCCATCAGTTTTCCCCATCTTTTAGCATAATTGGATGGCCCACATCTTGGGCCCCCTTTATCATTGAAGCCTTAACCTCCTCATCCATTACTTTGTAGTCTAAAAGAAGTCTATACATTTTTGCGATTATTTTGGTTTTACTATTCAGTAGTTCTCTGTCAAATCTTGAAGGCTCCTTTTCAAAACCTATCTGCTTATCCTGTCTGAACACTTCATTCACCTGGAAGTAATCTAGCCAACTAGAAAAGTGATCTTTTATTTTCTCATAACTTATCAATATTAGTTGACCCTCCTCCTCCCCCCTTAATAATGTGTTATACGTTATCCAGTTCTCTTTGATGTTGTTGCTTTTTTTAACAGCGATTGCTTCTAGTGGAGAGTTCCATCTTGGGGTTTTCTGTTCCAAATATCTTTTCTATTTTCCCCATACCTTATTTATAGCATTTCTTATTATATGATTTGAAAAACTCCTATGCCTCTTTATTTTCCCATAATTAAGATAGCCATGCCACCCAAAACGGGTGTTGAAGGAAAGCATTGCTTTTGCACATGACCATGGCATGATGGGAAGCATTGCTTCTGCACATAACTGTGGCATGATGGGAAGTCTTGCTTCTAAGCTTTGTTCTGCTCATGCTGCACAAACCGTGCTGATGCTAAGACATTCCCTCATCACCCTGGTGCGTTCTGTTCACCTTGAGTTCACACCATATCAATCTGTACTTACCCCTCCTTGTACATTCCTTTTCGTACCACTCTGGTACGGGCAGTCCGAAACCATGCCTGTGTAAACTCCGTGTTCCTTTTCCCAACCTTTAACCTGTCTATGATTAATGTCTTATATGCAATAATTAATGTCTTATATGCAACCCTTGCTTTGTACTTATGTTAACCAATCAGCAACAAGCACACACGTGGCAAACGCTGTATAATATCCAATAAAAGGGAGTCTCCGAGGCTTGCTCGAGAGACGCCTCCCGTATGACACCTACCTACTCGTCTGTCATTCATTTCAATCCAACATCTGGTGACCCTCGACGTGCCAGATCCCTTTACGCAGCCTCATACTTCACTCGACTGGAACAGTCTCAGCGCGCTACACCGTGAGTATGGGGGGGGGAGCTTACAAAGTCCCAAAAAGAGCATGCTAAAGAACTGTTTCATTTAGTCAGACAGAGAGCAGCAGGTGCGCATAGTTCCTTGAAAGAAATTGAACGATTGTTATGTCATATTGCTTGTGAGTGCCCCTGGTACCCAGAAATAGGGTCCTTGGGGATGGAGACATGGCAAAAAATCGGAAAAACCCTCTTCGCAGAACCGAGGGCTCCGATTCATTGTCTGCTCACTTGGCAGAAGTGTGCGGATGCCGTCGCTAGATTAGGTCCCCAGGCGTCTCCGTCGGCACCCGCACCAGACAATTCCCCACCAACTGCCCTGCCACCTGCCCTTTTAGCCGCAACAGACAATCTACCTCCTTACCCAAAGCTTTTGCCTCCATCGCAACTTTCTCTAACCCCCTTCGCCTCAGCCCACATCCCCCCCATCCCCCCTTCCCTCCATCCTTCGCCTGCTCCTACAGGAGCTGTGCGTGCTGCACTTTTTCAAGCTAGACAGGAAGGAATTCTTTCCTTGGAGGAGGCGGCGGGGTGGGCCGGGGAACTACCGTCTGCTTTCCCTATTTCTTATACTAACCCTGGCACTGCGCAACAACAAATTGTGTATGAGACGCTTCCTTATTCTATTCTGAGAGAATTAAGGAGAGCCATTACTGATTCCGGCCTAAAATCCACTTATGTGACAGGAATGCTGGAGGGAATAGCAACTGGTTATACAATGCTACCTCAAGGTTGGAAAGGTCTGATGCGCATGCTGTTATCCCCGGCTCAGTATGTAGTTTTTGAAAGTGAATTTAAGCATTGCGCAGTAGCCCTGGCTGATCCACAGCATTCAGCCAACCAAATCTTTGGTGCTGGTCCGTATGATAATATACCAGCCCAAGTGCAATTATGTTACGGAAAAGGAGGAATGCAGCAGCAAGCTGCAGCTGGCTGGAAAGCAAAACAGGATGTGAATGTTTGGCACTGTACCGCGAGAACAAAGGGGCAGTCTATTCACTGTGCTGAGCACCGGATGTTAGCTCAGAGTGTCATTTGACCTGTACAGGAAGTACAGGAGGTGGGGTTTGTCTCTCTACTGTTGGTGCTTGGAGAGAGCAGACGCGTTTCTCTGTAATGCTGCAAAGACAGAAATAAAGGCATGGAAATACATTTCTGTCTATCTTTTTCACCTCCCTGGGGGAGGCAGGGAGCAGGGAAGAGTGGTGTGTTCTCCTCACGCTTGAGGAGGATCGCCGATAGTGACCTAGCCTGTATCCTGCCGGGAATGCAGACAGGGAGGTCAACAAGGAGATCAAGCCGGGTGCCTGGAGAGTGGCCAGTTCCTCTGATAAGGCTTGAGATCCAACAATTAACACCTTTACATTTTAGTCGCACCGCGACCTGTGTGCAACACGCCTTTCGCAAAGTCCCTGTCTCAGGACAACCACTTAGCTCCTTTGTTAATATTAAGCAACAACATTCGGAGCCCTACCATCAATTTATAGATAGATTGAAAGAATCAGTCACTGGGCAGATTGATGACACTACAGCTCAAAATGAATTGATGAAAAAATTGGCTTTCGAAAATGCAAGTACTGACTGCAAAAAGGCTTTGCAGTCGATCATACATCACCCTAAATATGACCTGGCCGATATGATTCAAGCCCATGCAGATGTTGGAAGCCAGAGTCATGCGATGTCCTTGCTTGCCGGTGCCATCCAGGCTGGCAACAAGCCCACTGGGAACTGCTTCAACGGCAAGCACCCAGGTCATTTTGCTAAACAATGCAGAGCCCCTGGCGGGGGTGCAAACAGGAATGGTGATGCCAATAAGGCTAAGCCTTCCAAGAAATGCCCGAAGTGCGATAAAGGCTATCATTGGGCAAATCAGTGCAGGAGTTCGGGAAACTCCTTAGGGGCCCTACTCCTGGGCCAGGACAAATAGGGAGCCCTCCGCCATTAGTCTCCACTATTAAAACCATCTCAAAGGATACACGCTCTGATTTTACCATCGACTTAATCAATCAAGAAACCAAAGACACTGTTTTACCTGGTGAAATTGTGCTTATGCCCACCCAATTGGCGGTCCCACTACCTCCTAAAGTCGCAGGTTTAATTTTACCCCAATTTTCTACTGCAAAAGAAGGAATCCAGGTTATTCCAGGAGTTCTGGATCCTGACTATGTGGACACAATAATGGTTCAACTTTGGAGCCACATGCCCATGCAGTTAAAGAAGGGTGAGTCCTGGGCGCATTTGGTGGTGCTCCCTTCTCACCCTACTGTTTCTATTATTGATAGTAATTTGCACGAGCTCTCTCCTTTTTCTCCACAGCTGTTAGCTGTAATCCAGCGGATTGGTCATCAGAAACTTCTCCGTCAGTACAAGATAAATGGCAAGGTTCTGGAAGGCTTGATTGACACAGGCGCGGACATTTCTGTAATTTCCAGTAGTTGCTGGGACCCCACGTGGCCCCTTGCGTCTGCCTCTGCAGTTTGGGGTGTAGGTGGACCTCAAACCTCTTCCAATTTCTCTTCCCAGTAGGTCTGAATATATCTCTTTAGCTGTTTCTCTCCTAGGAGTCCCTGGATTGGCTGTACGCAATAGTAGGAACATTAACTCTTTAGCTTGTTCTGCAACAAAAAGCCCTGAATTTTACTTCTCAAGCGCTTCATCTTCTAAATAAAGAGCAGAGTGAACTCCAGCATGGTCTTCTGCAGAACCGCACTGCTATCGATTATCGATTGATGCTTCATCATTACGGCCGTGAACAAGTGGACGACATGTGTTGTTTTAATATTACTGATAATTCCAAAGCCATCCAAAAGCAAATCTCTCATTTGCAAAATCTTACACACCACATTAAACAGGACGTTGGACTTTCTGGCCTGTGGGACTCATTCAACCAGTGGCTCACTGGCTGGTTGCCAAACCTGAATTGGCTTCGTAATCTCTTTCAATATGCCATTATTATAATATGTATATTGATTTTGCTATGTTGCTTCCTCCAATGAATTCCTGGACTCATAAGTCTTTTGTCTCGGCTTCTCTCTCCCACTCAGCCACCCAATAAAATCATTGCTGCCTACTTTGCGAAATTGCAGCACCAGCAGTAAACATTAGGGGAGATGTGGCGAACTTATTTTGGGCATGCGCTGGCAGACCACGTATCCCGAAGTATGTTTGTCTTATTCACCCAGAACACCTCGCAAATAAGAAAAGAAAGGGGGAGATGAAGGAAAGCATTGCTTTTGCACATGACCATGGCATGATGGGAAGCATTGCTTCTGCACATAACTGTGGTATGATGGGAAGTCTTGCTTCTAAGCTTTGTTCTGCTCATGCTGCTCAAACCGTGCTGATGCTAAGACATTCCCTCATCACCCTGGTGCGTTCTGTTCACCTTGAGTTCACACCATATCAATCTGTACTTACCCCTCCTTGTACATTCCTTTTCGTACCACTCTGGTACGGGCAGTCCGAAACCATGCCTGTGTAAACTCCGTGTTCCTTTTCCCAACCTTTAACCTGTCTATGATTAATGTCTTATATGCAATAATTAATGTCTTATATGCAACCCTTGCTTTGTACTTATGTTAACCAATCAGCAACAAGCACACACGTGGCAAACGCTGTATAATATCCAATAAAAGGGAGTCTCCGAGGCTTGCTCGAGAGACGCCTCCCGTATGACACCTACCTACTCGTCTGTCGTTCATTTCAACCCAACAGGGTGTCATGACCTTCTAGATCTAAAATATCCCAATTTTTTAATAAATACCAATCTTTCAACCAGAGAAGACATGAGGCTTCGTAATATAGCTTCAAATCCGGTAACCCGTAGCCACCTCTTTCTACAGTATCTATTAATATCTTATGCTTTACTCTTGGTCTTTTACCCTTCCACAAAAATTTAGAAATTTCTTTTTGCCACTTGTTGATACTGCTGGTCTTTCCTGTAATTGGAATCGTTTGGAATAGAAAGAGTAGCTTCGGTAAAACTATCATTTTAATTACCGAAATACGGCCCAGGTATGATAAATTTAACCTTGTCCATGTCTCCAACTGTCTTTTGATATCTTTCCAAAAATTGGTATACTGTATTTTTCGCTCTATAACACGCACCCGACCATAACACACACGTAGTTTTTAGAGGAGGAAAATCCGTAGGCATGCCACCCATAGGCATTCCCTCCATAACACGCACAGACATTTCCCCTTACTTTTTAGGAGGAAAAAAGTGAGTGTTATGGTGCAAAAAATACGGTAATTATCTTCATATAAGTTAATATTCCTTGGTGTTATCCATAATCCTAAATACTTGATTTTGTTGTTGTTTTTTATAGAATTCTTATTGGTTTTTCACAGTTTTTATAAACACAAACATTACACAATAGAAACAAACAAACACATAAACAAACATGTATAATTTCAAATCCTTTTTTCTTAAACCTTACTTCACCGACTTCCCCATACCTCCCCTTTCTGAATCCCAATTTCCAAATTTGTTTCAGCAAATCCTGCCCCTTGATTTTATCAAATTTTTCCTTATTCTTTTCCTTTACTTAATCTTTTACAGCTGTAATCCCCCTTTTTCAAAAACCTCAACATTTTAACATTCATTAATTTTACAATGTTTCTTGAGATAAATTTTAAATTTCTCCCAGTCTTCATCCGCCGTCTCTTTCCCCTGGTCACGGATTCTGCCGGTCATTTCAGCCAGTCCCATGTAGTCTATCACCTTCATCTGCCATTCTTCCAGAGTGGGTAGATCTTGTGTCTTCCAATACTTTGCGATGAGTATTCTTGCTGCTGTTGTGGCATACATAAAAAAAGTTCTATCTTTCTTTGGCACCACTTGGCCGACAATGCCCAAGAGAAAGGCTTCTGGTTTCTTAGGGAAAGTACATTTAAGTACCTTTTTCATTTCATTATATATCATTTCCCAGAAAGCCTTAATCTTCGGGCACGTCCACCAAAGGTGGAAGAAAGTACCTTCAGATTCTTTACATTTCCAACATTTATTATTGGGCAAATGATAGATCTTTACAAGCTTGACTGGGGTCATGTACCACCTGTAAATCATTTTCATAATATTTTCTCTTAAGGCATTACATGCCGTAAACTTTATACCGGTGGTCCACAACTTTTCCCAGTCAGCAAACATGATGTTATGACCAATGTCTTGTGCCCACTTAATCATAGCTGATTTCACTGTTTCATCTTGCGTATTCCATTTCAGCAACAAGTTATACATTCTTGACAGATTCTTAGTATTGGGTTCTAACAGTTCTGTTTCTAATTTTGTTTTCTCCACCTGAAAGCCAATTTTCCTGTCCTGTTTGTAAACCTCCATTATTTGGTAATAATGGAGCCAGTCTCGTACTTTAAACTTCAACTTCTCATAACTCTGTAATTTCAGTTTATCCCCCTCTTGTTCCAAAATTTCCCAATATTTTGGCCATTTGGCCTCCATATTGATCTTTTTCACTGCCTTCGCCTCCATCGGCGACAGCCACCTTGGGGTTTTGTTTTCCAACAGGTCTTTATATCTAATCCAGACATTATATAATGCTTTCTGAACAATATGATTTTTAAAAGCTTTATGCGCTTTGACCTTGTCATACCATAAATATGCATGCCATCCAAATACATTGTTAAAACCTTCCAAATCCAAAATATCTGTATTCTCGAGGAGCAACCAATCTTTCATCCAGCAAAGAGCTGCTGATTCATAGTAAAGTTTAAAGTCCGGCAGGGCAAATCCCCCTCTTTCCTTTGCATCCGTTAAAATTTTAAATTTTATTCTGGTTTTTTTGCCCTGCCAGACAAATGTCGAAATGTCTTTCTGCCACCTCTTGAAACAGTCCATCTTGTCAACAATTTGCAATGCTTGAAATAAAAATAACATTCTAGGCAATACATTCATCTTAATAACAGCAATTCGGCCTAACAAGGAAAGCTTTAAGTTTGACCATATTTCTAGATCTTTTTTAACTTCTGTCCAGCATTTCTCATAATTATCTTTAAATAAATTCACATTCTTGGATGTCATATTAATCCCCAAGTATTTCACCTTCTTAACCACGGTCAACCCTGTTTCATTTTGGAACCTCTCCCTTTCGATAGCTGTTAAGATTTTCTCCAATACCTTAGTTTTTTGTTTATTCAACTTGAATCCTGCAACTTGACCAAATTCTTGAATTAATTCTAAAACCCTTTTCGCACTAGTGTCTGGCTCTTGTAACGTAAGTACCAAATCATCTGCAAAAGCCCTCAGTTTGTACTGTTTAGCTCTGACCTGTACCAGCTGGTCCCTTCTAATCATATTTAGCAAAACCTCCAGGACTGATATGAAAAGTAATGGGGAAATTGGGCACCCCTGTCGTGTCCCTTTTTCTATTTTAAATTCTTCCGTTATCACATTATTTACAATTAATTTAGCCTTTTGTTCTGAATATATTGCACCCATACCATTCTCAAATCCTTGTCTTACCCCCATCCCATGTAGATTCTTCTTCATAAAACTCCAAGAAATATTGTCAAAGGCTTTCTCCGCATCCACGAATATCAGTACTGCTTTAGTATTTATGTTCACTTCTAGTAGTTCCAAAATGTCTATTATATTCCTCACATTATCTGACAAATGCCTTCCTGGGAGAAAGCCTGCTTGGTCCTTATGAATCTCTTCCATCAGTACTTTTTTCAATCTTTTTGCCAAAATGTCTGCAAAAATTTCATAATCCACATTAAGTAATGATATAGGGCGGTAGTTCTTAAGCTGAGTCTTTTCAGTCTCTGTTTTCGGTATGAGTGTAATATAAGCTTCTTTCCACGATTCTGGTGCCTTTTCCCCCTCCAAAATTTCATTACAGACTTCCTTCAGAGGTTGTAACAGCCACTCCTTCAAAGCTTTGTAATATCTGGAAGTCAACCCATCTGGTCCTGGAGATTTGCCCAGTTGCATGTTTTGAATGGCATCTTCTATCTCTTGTTCAGTTATTTTCTGATTTAGATCTATTTTCCTTTGATGAGAGATTTTTTGTAATCCATATTTCTTGAGAAACTCATCTATATCCCCTTCATTCTGTGGCCCTTGTGAGTATAATTTTTTGAAATAACTCTGGAAGCAGTTTCTAATCTCATTTGGCTTATAAATGTTCTTTCCTTCAACCTCTAGGCTTGTAACCGTGTTTAATTTTTGTCTTTTCTTCAATTGCCAAGCCAGAAGTTTACCACATTTGTCTGCAGATTCAAATGTCCTTTGTCTCATTTGTTTAATCTTCCATTCTATTTCTTGATTCATCAATTCCATATATTGTGTCTGGTATAACTTAATTTCTCTCAAAATCTCTTGGGACTTTGGTTTAGATCTTAATTTCTTTTCTCCTTCTTTCATCTTTTCCAAAATCTTGTCCTTTTTCTCATTTTGACTTCTCTTCTTTACTGTATTTTGTTGTATCAAAAATCCTCGCATAACAGCCTTACTTGCGTCCCAGATTACTCTTTTTTCAACCTCTGTTTTTAAATTTATTTCAAAATAGTCTCTCAAGGTTTTTTGGGCCTTTTTGTAAACTTCTTCATCTCTAAATAAGGTGTCATTCATCCTCCATCTGAAGGAGCCAGCTGTTGTTAACTTCATCTCCATCTTTACAGCATTATGGTCGGAGCAGGTTTTTGGGCAGATTTCCACTTTCTTTATCTTTGGGGCCATCCCACTAGTAACCCATATTTGGTCGATTCTGGTCCATGTCTTCATAGCTTCAGAAAAGAAAGTTCCCTCTCTCTCGAGAGGGTTCTTTGTTCTCCAAATGTCAATCAAGTCCATATTTTCAGTCATTTCAAAGAAAGTCTTTGGTAGTCTCCCATTTTTAGAGATTACCTGTCTTTGTGCTTTATCCATATTTGTAGATACTACTCCATTCATGTCCCCCATCAGAATTAAATTGTAATCCAAATGTTCCAGTAGGATCTCATGCAGCTTCTTAAAAAATTCAGATTTCCCCTCATTTGGTGCATAAATTCCCACGATCAGAAATTTTTCTCCTTCAGCTTGAATTTTGATTGCCAGAAATCTTCCTTGTTCATCCTTAAACATCAATTTTGGTAGCAATTTTTCCTTTGCATATATCACAACTCCTCTTTTCTTAACTTTGTCAGAGAAAATAAATTCTTGTCCCAACCTTTTGTTAATAAGTAATTTTCTATGTAACATTGTCACATGCATTTCTTGTAAACAAATCAAGTCCAAATGTTCTTTTTTCAATATATGAAACACATTTCTCCTCTTTCGGGGAAGGTTGAGACCATTGCAGTTCCAGCTTAGAAGTTGCAAAGCCATCTTACAGTTATTTACTTGTCCCTCCTGCCGCTCCGAGTAGTTGTTCGTCAGTAATCGGTAGTTTCAGTCCGAATGATAGAGGACTTCCGGTCAGCGCCAGCGATTAATGGCGGATTCCCCTCCGAGCTCCGGAGGGAGTCTGCTCCGCGAGTTCAGGTCTGACCGCTACGGCGAAGCGGAGACCCTTAAAAGTCACAGGCGCGGAAGCCTGTGAACAAGGAGACTCGGCGGGCACCTTTGCCCCCCCTCGAAATCGCGAAGGAGCCTTTTTAAAGGCTCCGAAACAGCAGCGGGGTGAGGAGCGGTGCTGAGAGTCGTCATTCAAGCCCGTGGAGCGAAGCCGCATCACCATTGTCGGAGAGCGCTGATTCCTTCCTGCAATTCGGACTGAAAACAACTACCCGTGAGTAGGATACAAATAACAAATTGAAATTGGAACAAATAAATTGGACAATTTGGCCGGAAACGGGAAAGGCAAAAAATAAGGAAGTCTGCCTTTCCGGACTGCAGAGAGATCAAAGCAAAGAGAGTGCAAAGCGTAACCTAAGAGGATTACTTTGAAAATTAGCAAACCTGACATTGAATTTGAAATCCCCCTCATGCATGCAGGAGCAGAGGGGGAGGAAGATTTATTTGATATACCTGCATGAAAAAGGAACTTTTTTGGAAATACAATTTGCTGTCTTAAAACCCTGGGAACGGACTGCCTTGACAGGGAAGCCAATCAGAGGACTGTCACTTTGTTTAAACTGAAACTTAACTCAACTTAACTTAACTTTGTGAAAGTTACAGAGTTACTGGATTATAAGACTTGGGGGAATTGTTACAACAGGAAAGTTGGAATTACTTTAAAGAGACATTTTGTTGCAAGAACTCTGGAGAGTTCCCCCTCTAGAGGATTTGGTTGAAAGACGAAAATGTCTTGCGAGTTCCTGCGGGGTTTTTTTCCTCCCCCCCCCCTTTTTCCCAAGCCGCTAAGCCGCTTATCAGCTGATCCTAAGCCGCTAAGCCGCTTAACAGCTGATCCGCTAAGCCGCTTATCAGCTGATCCGCTAAGCCCGCTAAGCCGCTAATAGCGCTAATCTGCTAAGCCGCTAATGGGCTTGCTTCGCAAGACGAAAAAACCGCAAGACGAAGAGACTCGCGGAACGGATTCCTTTCGTCTTGCGAGGCACCACTGTATCTGCCTCTGCCTCTGTTTCAGGCTCTGGCACTCTATCAAACACTGTTTCTGGCTCCGGTTCGGAATTAGGGTTTTGTTCTGGCTATGGCTGTGCCTCTGGATCTGGCTGTGTCTCTGCTTCAGGCTCCTATCAAGCACTGTATCAGGCTCTGCCTCTCCCTCTGCCCCTGGCTACCTTTAAGCGTCAGGCTCAGTTTCAGACAGTGTCTCTGTTTCAGGATCCAGCACTCTATCAAGCACTATTTCAGACTCAGGCTGTGGATCTTGGCTGTGGCTGTGGATCTCGGCTGTGGCTGTGGATCTCGGCTGTGGCTCTAGGCTCCGTCTGTGGCTCTGGCTCTCTTTGAGGGTCTGGTTCTGAATGAAGATCTGGTTCTGACTCTGATTCAGGGTCTCATGATGGCTCTTCCTCTGCCTCTGACCCAGCTATGTTTCAGGGTCTGGCTCTCTTTCAGGCTCGGGTTCTGAATTAGGGTTTTGTTCTGGCTCTGGCTGTGTCTCTGGCTCTGGCTCCAGCTCCAGCTCTGGCACTGTATCAAGTACTGCTGCAGACTCAGGCTGTGGCTCTAGGCTGTGGCTGCAGCTATGTTTTGCGCTCCGGCCCTGTATCAAGCCCCATTTCTGGCTCTGGCTCTGGCTCTGGCTTTCTTTCAGCTCTGGCTCTTAATGAGGCTCTGGCTCTGGCTCTGAGTCATGGTCTCACTCTGACTCTGATTCAGGGTCTGGCTCTGGCTCTGGCACTCGATCAAGGACTGTTTCAGACTCAGGCTGTGGCTCTGCCTCTGTTTCAGGCTCAGGCTCTGTTTGAGGCTGTGTCTCTGTTTCAGGCTCCGGCACTGTAGCAAGTACTGTTGCAGACTCAGGCTGTGGCTCGTGGCTGTGGCTGTTGCTCTGGTACGGGCTGTGGCTCTTTTTCAGGCTCTGGTTCTGAATGAGGGCTTGGTTATGGCACTGATTCAGGGTCTCGCTCTGGCTCTGGCTGTGTCTCTGTTGCACCTCAAACGGTGGTTTGTTGTTATTGTTGTTGTTATTTTCTTTCTGGGGTGGGACAAATGTTTAGTTGGGGCGGAGATTATTTTAAGTTTAGCAGAATTGTTTCTTGCTTTGTTTTTCTTTTACTATTTTTTTAGCTTATTGTATAGTTTGTATTTTGCTTTTTAAGGGGAAAGGGTCAGGGCTGCCTGGGAGGGGGCCTCAGCCAACAGAATGGCGGGGGCAGGTTCCCTGGCTCTCATTCATGTTCTCCCTCTGGCTCTCATTCATGTTCTCCCTCTGACTCTGGCTCTGGCACTCTATCAAGGACTGTTTCAGATTCAGGCTGTGGCTGTGGCTGTTGCTCTGGTTCAGGCTGTGGCTCTTTTTCAGGCTCTGGTTCTGAATGAGGGCTTGGTTATGGCACTGATTCAGGGTCTCGCTCTGGCTCTGGCTGTGTCTCTGTTGCACCTCAATCGGTGGTTTGTTGTTATTGTTGTTGTTATTTTCTTTCTGGGGTGGGACAAATGTTGAGTTGGGGCGGAGATTATTTTAAGTTTAGCACAATTGTTTCTTGCTTTGTTTTTCTTTTACTATTTTTTTAGCTTATTGTATAGTTTGTATTTTGCTTTTTAAGGGGAAAGGGTCAGGGCTGCCTGGGAGGGGGCCTCAGCCAACAGAATGGCGGGGGCAGGTTCCCTACGGGGGGATGTATTGGAACACCCAGTCTCTGTTATCGCGGGTGGGAGGAGCAGTTGCGCTAAGACCAGACCACGTCTTTACCGAAGATCTGGTCTGACTCTGATTCTGATTCTCTGATTCTGGCTTGTTGGGTGTAGTGAAGGGTTAACCTCCTGTGCCTCAAGCCTGAGAGGAGGCGCTTACAAGGAAAGTAAGCCAGGACGTGACGAAAGCAGCTTGGAGTGCTGTGAGCTGAGTGGGAACCGAAAGCAGTTCAGCCGCTGCACTGAGAGAGAAGGATGCAGAGAAAATGCAGCTTGAATCTGATGGTCTTTGTGAATTGTAAACACACTATATTTGAGCAAATAAAGGGACAGTAGGACAGAAGAAACGTGTGGGACTTGTTTACTGCTCTCTCGACACACGCCGCTGTGTACTTCTGCTAATTGCTTTACGATCTACAGAGGCTCCCAGGGGAAGCGTGGCTGGGTACCGAACAATAAAGCAATAAATCTACCGAACATGGCTCTCTATCAAGGGCTCCAGCTCCAGCTCCGGCACTATATCAAGTACTGTTGCAGACTCAGGCTGTGGCTCTAGGCTGTGGCTGTGGCTGTTGCTCTGGTTCGTGCTGTGGCTCTTTTTCAGGCTCTGGTTCTGAATGAGGACTTGGTTATGGCACTGATTCAGGGTCTCGCTCTCTCTCTGGCTGTGTCTCTGTTGCACCTCAAACGATGGTTTGTTGTTGTTGTTTTCTTTCTGGGGTGGGAGAAATGTTTAGTTGGGGCGGGGATTATTTTAAGTTTAGCATAATTGTTTCTTGCTTTGTTTTTCTTTTACTATTTTTTTAGGTTATTGTATAGTTTGTATTTTGCTTTTTAAGGGGAAAGGGTCAGGGCTGCCTGGGAGGGGGCCTCAGCCAACAGAATGGCTGGGGCAGGTTCCCTACGGGGGGATGTATTGGAACACCCAATCTCTGTTATCGCGGGTGGGAGGAGCAGTTGCGCTAAGACCAGACCACCTCTTTTTGGGAAAATTAATCCTGCGTCCAGTCAGGCTTCCGCTGCGCAACTCTGTTTGGGAGCTGACCTGGCAGGAAGAGCAGAGTAGCAGCGGTCCTGCGTCCGTGTGAGATAAGGGATAAATCACGTCAGGAGACAGTTCGGTTCTTATCTCTAGAAGCGTTTATTTACAAGCAGTAAATCCATCAGAAACTTCCGACATTCTCTGTGCTCCAAAAGCACACACGCAGCCTCTGAGCTGAGCTGTGTCTTAGGCAGAAGCGAAAGCAAGTCTGAACAGTGACACAGACTGTGACGCACTTCTCTGCGACAAGCTCCTCCCAGATACAGGACACCACGGAGTTTTAACCCTGTCAGTTCCAAACTCCACACCCCCTCTTGTCCTGCATCTGGGGACAATAGCCAACAATGCTTTCCCCATACACAGACCCTCATAGAACTCCTCGTGCTTCTGGAAGGTTAATGGTTTTGTGAAACCATCAGCGAGGTTCTTGGTTGAGGGACAGTATTTCAGAGCAACTAGCCCCTCATGAACGCTCTGACATACATTCCGGAAACGTATGTCCAAATGTTTGGTCCTCGCCTTGAATTGCCCCGTCTCGGCCAATTTGAGGCACGGTTGATTGTCTTCATGCACCACAACGGGTAGACAATTCCCTCCACACATTTCCTCGACCAAACACACATAGAACTCCAGCTCTCTGCAAACCTCTGATAGCGCACTGAACTCAGCTTCAGTAGACGAAAGCGCTATGAGACTTTGCTTCTGGGACCTCCACCCAATCACTGAGTCCCCAAACTTCACCACTAGGCCTGACACTGATTTGCGATCCTGAAGGTTAGCCCAGTCCGAATCTACCCACGCGGTCAGCTTGACACCACCCTTAGCTGACATCTTGAGGCAAAAATCTTTGGTATTTTGCAGGTAACGAAGCACCCGTTTAATACCATTCCAGGCCTGCACACTAGGACTTGAAGCCTCTCTACTGAGCAGATTGACAGCAAACGCTATGTCTGGTCTGCTCCACTGTGACAGATACAACAGACTACCCAGAGCTGATTGAAAGAGTTCAGTATTTTCGAACACAACGCGTTCTACTTGCTGACACTCCTTCACGTATCCAGCCTCCATGGGTGACTTGGCACCTGCACAATCAGACATCCTGAACTTCTCAAGCAACTGTTCGATCTTACCTTTCTGGCGAAGCAAAAAGCTTCCATCACTTACTCTTGTGATCTCTAAGCCTAAATACGACTTGACGTCTCCAAGCTGCTTGAGCTTGAACCGCTTTCCAAGCTCCTTAGCAAACTTCTCCACTTGTTTACTTGTCTGTGCCATGATCAAGATATCATCAACAAACCCCTGAACCACTTGCTGTTTCAAGCCTGAATCTCTAATGTAAAGACAACTGTCTGCAAGAGATCTCTTAAAACCTAGCTCTTCTAAGGCTTCATGTAGACACATATTCCAATTCCTGGCAGATTGGCGTAATCCATAGATGGATTTGTGCAACCGCCACACGACGCCTGGCTCACTGACTTCAAACCCTGGAGGAGGAAGCATGTACAACTCCTCCTGGAGATCTGAGTTCAGGTAGGCGACATCTACATCAAAATGGTTCACCTTCCAACCTCTCTGTGCTGCTATTGCCAAAAGCGTTCTCAGAGTCTCGGCCCTTGAGGTCGGCGAATAGACCTCTGTGAAGTGAACACCCTTCCTCTGTGTGAATCCTCAGGCCACTAACTTCGCTTCATACTGTGGTTCTCCAGCTTCTGTGGGTTTAAGTCGGTAAACCCACCTGCAACTCACGGCTTGCTTGTTAGCCGGCAGCTGAGTGAGTGAGAACACACCAAGAGACTCCATTGAGTTCATCTCCTTCTGCATCGCCTCACGCCATTTTCTGGCTTCGTCCTGAGGCAATTTCTGAATATCCTCAAAGGATTCAGGTTCACATCTAGCCACACCAACCCAGACACTAGTGGCTTCATACCTTTCCGGTGGCTTACCCTTGGTTGACCTTGCTGACCTCCTCAGCGTGAACTCTGGAACTGCGCCTGATTCACTTGGGCCAGCTACACCATCCTCTGTGTCAGAAACCTCCCCCTCTGACCTGCTGTGCCTTTTTGGCCGCACAGCTGGGTCTGCTGGCGAGGATGGCTCACTCCTGGGCTCAGACTTGACAGAGACCTGAGGAGGGATCATGGGACTCCCTTTTGGAGAGGTTCGGAACCTCTGCCTTGGAGATCCCGGCTCTGGACTCTGTGGCTGTGGACTGTCCACCTCAGCAACAGGTTCAGCTTCATCCTCCTCCTCTTCCTCATCTGAGTCTAACAGAACATCCGGGTTCCCGTGAAGACTTTTCCACCCACTCTGCTCGCAAAACTCAGCACTGCCGCTAATAAGCAGCTTAGACTGGTTGCCAGTAGGGTATGCGAAACGCCACGCCTTTGAACCCGGCTCATAGCCTACAAAGATCATCTTCCTAGATCTTGGCTCACCCTTTCTGCGCATGGCCTTTGGAATGAGGACCCAAGCCTCACAGCCAAACACTCGCAGGAAATCCACTTTCGGTTTCTTCTGATGCAACAAGAAATATGGTGTGTTGCCTACACTGGAATTGTACACCCTATTCTGCAGAAAACATGCTGCCTTATAACTCTCAGCCCAAAAACGCTGTGGCAAACCCGAGTCTGCCAACATAGCATTCGCTGCTTCCTGTAGCGTGCGACGCTTTCTCTCTGCAACTCCGTTCTGTTGCGGAGAGTAGGGGGCAGTCAATCGATGACTGATACCTTTCTGCCTGAAGAACGATTGCAGCGCAGAACCCGTGAACTCCCCCCCCCCCCCGCGATCAGATTGAAAGGAAATCACCCTGGTAGAGAACCGCAGCTCTACCGCTGTGATCCAATCCCTGATCAGTGCAGCTGCTTCTGACTTTTGTTGAAGCGAGAAAACCCAAGAATGCCTTGAAAAATCACCAATCAGAACCAGAACCCATTTAGACCCAGCTAAAGAAGGTGTTGGCATGCGTCCTGATAAATCTGCATGCACAAGTTCAAAGGGTTTGCTGGTCCTCCTCTCTGACCTGGGGTATGTGCATGTTTTGACCTTTGATTGCCTACAGGCTTGACAATCTAAGTATCTATCACATGCTTTGAACCCACATCCAATTGTGTTCTCTGTGGCCCTTTTTACATACGACCACCCTGCATGTCCGAAGCGTCTGTGCCAGAGGTGTAAACAATCATGGTGTGGTGGGACATTTGCACACTGCACTTGAGCGTCTTCACTGGACTTTCCACTAGCCCCATTTTCCACCAGCCCCATTTCCCCACCAGTCCCATTTTCAATAGGCATCTGCACCAGAAAGAGCCTGTCTTTTCTCTCAACACTGTAGATCTTCTTCCCATTCCTGTAGAAGGAACACAGATTGTTAGAGAACAGAACATCAAAACCATCAGCCATAAGAGCTGATACACTTAAAAGAGAATGTGCAAGCTCAGGAACCACAAAAGCTTGCACCTCCTGATCTATAAAGGGACAGTATAAAAAACCAGTTTCAGTTAGCTGTCTCTGAGATCCATCTGCTAATGTGACGTAGCGTCCAGTTTTAACTGTCTTGCAGTTCCTCAGGAGCCCTCTGGAGGTCACGAGGCAATGTGAGGCTCCCGTATCGACAACAAGAGATAAAGTGTCTCTCTGGCTGTTTTCCACAGTTGCCAAGGCCTTGCTCGCACTCCCACCGGTTGCCATGGCCACAGCCTCCCCCCGACCAAGGCTTTTGCCTTTTCTCAGAGACACCATCGCAGCTGTGAGGTGATAAGACGCCTTGTCTTTGTTTTTCTCCTGGCCTGCTGCTTTCCCACGTTTCTGCTGGGAACCGGCCCTGGAACCGCCGCTTATCTGCTTTGTTGACATTCCATGCCGGCCGGTATCCTTGCCTTCCTGGGCCTCTACAGAACAATGCCCTTCGCTGTTGGACTTCGCCTCAGAGCACAAACAACTCTTGGAGACTTTGGCTTTCCCAGAGCTCTTGGATCGGCCTGCACCCCCACTCCTGGGTGCCCAACTGCCTGAGGAACGGTCTGCAACTGCCTTCCTCTTCCCAGCTCTCAGCCTCTCTCCAGGACCATCACACAGACGTGTTGAAGCATAGAAACAGCTTCCCGGAACAGTCCCAGCCCCCTCTGGGCTTAGTGCTCTCTCTGGGCATCTCTTAGCCCCCTCCTCTGGTCTGGCTCCCACTGCGGCCTGACATGCCGTCTTCAGTGCCTGCCACGCGACCCAGGGCTTCTTCCCTTGGAGCTTTGGCAACAGCCAAGCATCAACGCTGGCCCTTAAAATGGCTAGCACCCTTTGCTCTCTCTCCAGAGCATCAGCCACGTCTGCCTCACAAGCGCCCACTGCTCCTGCAGACCTCTCACTGGGCTGGGCAAAAACTGGACCGGCTTGTGTACACTCCCACAGCTTCTCTTCTGCCAGCCAGTAGTACATGCGCTTACTCCAGGCTTCCCAATTGGCCCCATTCAGTCTTTCGAAGGGGATATTAAAGCTCTCATGGCCCTGCTGTGCCTGGGCAGCAGCCATCTTCCACCCACCGGGGCTTCAAGCGTACTCACGTGTTTGCCAGCAATCTGGACCTCCGAAGCAGCCGTCTTCCTTGGCTTTTGGCTCCGCTCTCCAGCATTCCCCACTGCCCTTCCTGGCAGGAGCTCTCAGCAACGCAACGCTGGCAGTCTTCCTCCCTTCTCACACTTGTCAGGAGACGCGTAACTTCCATAACCTTTGGGAAAATTAATCCTGCGTCCAGTCAGGCTTCCCCTGCGCAACTCTGTTTGGGAGCTGACCTGGCAGGAAGAGCAGAGTAGCAGCGGTCCTGCGTCCGTGTGAGATAAGGGATAAATCACGTCAGGAGACAGTTCGGTTCTTATCTCTAGAAACGTTTATTTACAAGCAGTAAATCCATCAGAAACTTCCGACATTCTCTGTGCTCCAAAAGCACACACACAGCCTCTGAGCTGAGCTGCGTCTTACGCAGAAGCGAAAGCAAGTCTGAACAGTGACACAGACTGTGACGCACTTCTCTGCGACAAGCTCCTCCCAGATACAGGACACCACGGAGTTTTAACCCTTTCAGTTCCAAACTCCACATTCTTTACCGAAGATCTGGTTCTGACTCTGATTCTGATTCTCTGATTCTGGCTCTCTATCAAGGGCTGTTTCAGACTCAGGCTGTGGTTGTGGCTGTTGCTCTGGTTCTGGCTCTTTCTCAGGCTCTGGTTCTGAATGAGGGCTTGGTTCTGGCACTGATTCAGGGTCTCGCTCTGGCTCTGGCTCTGGCACTCTATCAAGGACTGTTTCAGACTTAGGCTGAGGCTGTGGCTCTGGCTCTGTTTCCATTCTTACAATGGAATGTACACAAAACAATAATCCTTTCTATATAAATTTTCCAATACATTCTGAAAACATAATAAATCCTTAATTGTTGTCCACCTCCTTTTAGTTCCTTTATCACTCGGATGCTAGCATGGAGTCAAAACTATTATTGTATTTTTGAACGTATCTTGTATAACCATCCCATTTTTCTGCAAATTTTTGCTTTGACATTCCTCTGAGTTTCCTAGTCAATTGAGCCATCTCCACCAATTCCTGTAATTTGATTTGCCAATCTGTTATTTTTGGAGCCTCGTGATCTTTCCATCCCTTGGCCACAAGTATACGAGCTGCTGCGGTTGCTTACAAGAATACCTCTCTTAGATTTTTTTGGGATCTCTTTATCTAAAATACTTCACAGAAAATGCCTCCGGTTTTTTCGTAAAAGTTATCCCCATCATCTTTTTTCATTCATGGTATATTCCCCCCCCAAAAAAAAATCTTAATCTTTTCACACGTCCACCACATGTGGCTCATGTCACCGTTATTTCCTCCACATCTCCAACAAGCATTTGCCAAATTTTTATACATTCTTGATCATCTGGAAGTAGTGAGGTACCACCTATGAGCCATTTTCATCATGTTCTCTCTTATATTATAGCTGGCTGTAAATTTCAAATTTACATTCCATCAGTTTCCCCCATCTTTTAGCATAATTGGATGGCCCACATCTTGGGCCCACTTTATCATTGAAGCCTTAACCTCCACATCCATTACTTTGTAGTCTAAAAGAAGTCTATACATTTTTGCGATTATTTTGGTTTTACTATTCAGTAGTTCTCTTTCAAAGCTTGAAGGCTCCTTTTCAAAACATATCTGCTTATCCTGTCTGAACACTTCGTTCACCTGGAAGTCATCTAGCCAACTAGAAAACTGATCTTTTATTTTCTCATAACTTATCAATATTAGCTGACCCTCCTCCTCCCCCCTTAATATTGTGTTATACGTTATCCAGTTCTCTTTGATGTTGTTGCTTTTTTTAACAGCGATTGCTTCTAGTGGAGAGTTCCATCTTGGGGTTTTCTGTTCCAAATATCTTTTGTATTTTGCCCATACCTTATATATAGCATTTCTTATTATATGATTTGAAAAACTCCTATGCGTCTTTATTTTCCCATAATTAAGATGGCCATGGCACCCAAAACGGGTGTTGAAGGAAAGAATTGCTTTTGCACATGACCAAGGCATGAAGGGAAGCATTGCTTCTGCAGATAACTGTGGCATGATGGGAAGTCTTGCTTCTAAGCTTTGTTCTGCTCATGCTGCACAAACCGTGCTGATGCTAAGACATTCCCTCATCACCCTGGTATGTTCTGTTCACCTTGAGTTCACACCATATCAATCTGTACTTACCCCTCCTTGTACATTCCTTTTCGTACCACTCTGGTACGGGCAGTCCGAAACCATGCCTGTGCAAACTCCCCGTTCCTTTTCCCAACCTTTAACCTGTCTATGATTAATGTCTTATATGCAATAATTAATGTCTTATATGCAACCCTTGCTTTGTGCTTATGTTAACCAATCAGCAACAAGCACAAACGTGGCAAACGCTGTATAATATCCAATAAAAGGGAGTCTCCGAGGCTTGTTCGAGAGACGCCTCCCGTATGACACCTACCTACTCGTCTGTCGTTCATTTCAACCCAACATCTGGTGACCCTCGACGTGCCAGATCCCTTTAGGCAGCCTCATTCTTCACTTGACTGGAAAAGTCTCAGCGCGCTACACCGTGAGTATGGGGGGGGGAGCTTACAAAGTCCCCAAAAGAGCATGCTAAAGAACTGTTTCATTTAGTCAGACAGAGAGTAACAGGTGCGCATAGTTCCTTGAAAGAAATTGAACGATTGTTATGTCATATTGCTTGTGAGTGCCCCTGGTACCCAGAAATAGGGTCCTTGGGGATGGAGACTTGGCAAAAAATCAGAAAAACCCTCTTCGCAGAACCGAGGGGTCCGATTTATTGTCTGCTCACTTGGCAGAAGTGTGCGGATGCCGTCGCTAGATTAGGTTCCCAGGCGTCTCCGTCGGCACCCGCACCAGACAATTCCCCACCAACTGCCCTGCCACCTGCCCTTTTAGCCGCAACAGACAATCTACCTCCTTACCCAAAGCTTTTGCCTCCATCGCAACTTTCTCTAACCCCCCTTCACCTCAGCCCACATCCCCCCCATCCCCCCTTTCCTCCCTCCTTTGCCTGCTCCTACAGGAGCTGTGCGTGCTGCACTTTTTCAAGCTAGACAGGAAGGAATTCTTTCCTTGGAGGAGGAGGCGGGGTGGGCCGGAGAACTGCCGTCTGCTTTCCCTATTTCTTATACTAACCCTGGCACTGCGCAACAACAAATTATGTATGAGACGGTTCCTTATTCTATTCTGAGAGAATTAAGGAAAGCCATTACTGATTCCGGCCTAAAATCCACTTATGTGACAGGAATGCTGGAGGGAATAGCAACTGGTTATACAATGCTACCTCAAGATTGGAAAGATCTGATGCGCATGCTGTTATCCCCGGCTCAGTATGTAGTTTTTTAAAGTGAATTTAAGCATTGCGCAGTAGCCCTGGCTGATCCACAGCATTCAGCCAACCAACTCTTTGGTGCTGGTCCGTATGATAATATACCAGCCCAAGCGCAATTAACACCTTTACATTTTAGTCACACCGCGACCTGTGTGCAACGCGCCTTTCGCAAAGTCCCTGTCTCAGGACAACCACTTAGCTCCTTTGTTAATATTAAGCAACAACATTCGGAGCCCTACCATCAATTTATAGATAGATTGAAAGAATCAGTCACTAGGCAGATTGATGACACTACAGCTCAAAATGAATTGATGAAAAAATTGGCTTTCGAAAATGCAAGTACTGACTGCAAAAAGGCTTTGCAGTCGATCATACATCACCCTAAATATGACCTGGCCGATATGATTCAAGCCTGTGCAGATGTTGGAAGCCAGAGTCATGCGATGTCCTTGCTTGCCGGTGCCATCCAGGCTGGCAACAAGTCCACTGGGAACTGCTTCAACTGCAAGTGCCCAGGTCATTTTGCTAAACAATGCAGAGCCCCTGGCAGGGGTGCAAACAGGAATGGTGATGCCAATAAGGCTAAACCTTCCAAGAAATGCCCGAAGTGCGGTAAAGGCTATCATTGGGCAAATCAGTGCAGGAGTTCGGGAAACTCCTTAGGGGCCCCACTCCCGGGCCAGGACAAATAGGGAGCCCTCCGCCGTTAGTCTCCACTATTAAAACCATCTCAAAGGATACACGCTCTGATTTTACCATCGACTTAATTAATCAAGAAACCAAAGACACTGTTTTACCTGGTGAAATTGTGCTTATGCCCACCCAATTGGCGGGCCCACTACCTCCTAAAGTCGCAGGTTTAATTTTACCCCAATTTTCTGCTGCAAAAGAAGGAAATCACGGTTATTCCAGGAGTTCTGGATCCTGACTATGTGGGCACAATAATGGTTCAACTTTGGAGCCACATGCCCATGCAGTTAAAGAAGGGTGAGTCCTGGGCGCATTTGGTGGTGCTCCCTTCTCACCCTACTGTTTCTATTATTGATAGTAATTTGTACGAGCTCTCTCCTTTTTCTCCGCGGCTGTTAGCTGTAATCCAGCGGATTGGTCATCAGAAACTTCTTCGTAAGTACAAGATAAATGGCAAGGTTCTGGAAGGCTTGATTGACACAGGCGCGGACATTTCTGTAATTTCCAGTAGTTGCTGGGACCCCACGTGGCCCCTTGAGTCTGCCTCTGCAGTTTGGGGTGTAGGTGGACCTCAAACCTCTTCCAAAAGTGTACAGTGGCTTCCTGTTTCTCTGCCTGATAGCTCTGAAACCATTGCATATATCCAGCCTTGTGTGTTAAAAATCCATCTCAATCTGTGGGGCAGAGACTTACTACAACAATTACAAGCTACCATTCAATTAAATGAGTAAGCTTGCACTCCCCCTCCACTGCAAATCAACCACCCCGGTATGGGTAGAACAATGGCCCATAACGGGGGAAAAGCTACTTGCTTTAGTGCTCATTTTCAGCGTTTTGTTTTTGCCTCTTTCTGCTTCCGCTCTTAATAGCGGTAACTCCACACCAACAAATGTGTGGGAATCTTTTGCAAAGACCCTCAATCTTTCTTCCTTTTGCCTAACCCAACAGGTACCAATAGGTGAAATCCTTGGTTCCTGCCTTATCCCTGTTTGCCATGACCCTTATGACATACAAAATGATACCTGGTTTTTCTCATCCCTACCCCAAAATGATTCTCTTCACACCCTTGGTTATTCTGGGTGCCACAACTGGGGTAACCAAGTGCGCCGACGCCCACCTTTGGCCATTGATTTGTTGACCCCATACGTGGCTTCTTTTAATGTCACCTGTGCCCGTATGGTCAATTGCACAAAATCCAACTGTGTGAAAATGGGCAAGGATAATTTCCACTGCTCTAATTATGTAAATATTTCTTATGTATATAAATACAAAGAAGTACCTGCTGGCTGGTTCTGGACGTGTCCTGGCTATACATTTAATTACATTCCAGCAAACATCAGCCATGGCACTGTTGGGAAACTGCCAGGGAGATATAGTCCATCATGGCCCCAAGCCAGGTGCCGGACGTCCATCGATGTCCCCCGTAGACAGGCAGATCCAGCAGTTAGCGACACGAAGCCTTAGAAATAGATTGCCACATTCCAGGCTTGTGTACACTGTTTATCAGCAGAAACACAGCCAAAAGCTTGCACCGCAGAAGAGCATAATTACAGTTTATTTAGCGCTGAACAGAACAAAGGAAAAACATGACCGTTCTGATCTGAGTCTCCGGCCAACTGAGAAAACGAAAGGAAACATCAGAACATAAACATCCTGTGAATAGGACATGCGCAGACTCTGTAACTTACAAAGCCTGCTCCCTTTTAAGGTGGAACGGAAATATCCTAACATCCTCCCCCTTTCCGTGTAACCTGTTGTACCTGTGGTTCACTCAATTGCAACCTTTATACATAAACCTTATGTTGTTCTCTGTTAACAACCTTAGACAACAGATCAGCAGGAATTTCATTTCCTGGCATGTAGGACACCTGAATCAGTCCTTTCTGAATACACTCTCTTGCACGATGTAGCTTAATCTGCAAGTACTTGGTTCTCTGCTTGCAACTCTCCGAGTTCAGCAAAGCCAAACACGATCTATTGTCTTGATACACTTGTACAGGACATTTCACAGAAACCCCGATGTCCTTAAACAGTTGCATCAACCATTCACAATCCATGAGTGAAAATGACAGAGCATTGAGTTCTGCTTCACAGGAACTTAGACTCACTGTTGTTTGCTTCTTGCACAACCAGTCAAACAGGCAGTGGTTGTACATGTAGCATACTCCAGAAGTGCTTGTACCATCCGTGGTGTCACTTCCAAAACTTGCATCTGCAAAGATTTCAAGACCTCCAGTCTTCTGACTGGTGAACCTCAGCCTGTAGTGCATAGTCCCTTTCAAATAGCGGGCTATGCGCTTCAGAGCTTTCCAATCCTGAACCGTAGGATTGTTGGCATGTCTGCTAAGCAGATTACAGCTTACAGCTATGTCAGGTCTTGAACATCTGGCAATGAAATTCAGCTTGCCTAGAATGCATCTGTATAGCGTTGAGTCAGAAAACGCTTCAGCAGTACTGTCTACCTGGTAACCTGTCACCATCGGTGTGTCTGCTGGGTTTGCATCAACCAAATTCAACCTGGTTAATACATCAGCAATTTTCTGTGTTTGGTGTACCAGAAAATTACCTGCTTGGTCTCTCTCCACCTGCAGAGAAAGATAGTTGGATACCTCACCAAGATCCTTCATGTCAAAGTGCTCCTTCAGCTGAGCTAGGGTGCTTTGGTAAAAAGCCTGATTCTTCCAAAACATCAGAAGATCATCAACAAAACATAAACAATACAGTTTGTTTTGCCCCTCCTCCTTGACAAACACACATGGATCAGCTTTGCCCTGGTGAAAACCTAGAGAAAGCAATGTCTCAGTGAGTTTTGTGTTCCAACACCTGGCACTCTGCTTGAGACCATATAAGGATTTCCGCAGTTTACAGACCATACCCTTCTGTATCTCCATCCCATCAGGTGGAAGCATGAACAGCTCCTCCCCCAAAATCCCGTACAAAAAAGCTGTATTAATGTCATGGTGGGAAACATGCAGTTTCTCCTCCGCAGCGATCTTGAGCATCAGCCGAATGCTCTCATATTTGACTGTGGGTGAGTAGGTCTCGTGGTAATCCTGTCCTGGTACCTGTGAAAAACCTCTGGCAACCAATCTGGCTTTGTGTCTGACTACCTTGCCATTCTGGTCTGTCTTGGCCTTGAAGACCCATTTGCTGCCAACCAGTCTCATTCCTGGGACTACCGGTACCAGTTCCCAAGTTTGGTTCCTGTTCAAGGAATCAACTTCAGCCTTCATGGCATTAAGCCAAGGCTCAGCATCTTTAGAGGTTAACTCCTGAACCTCTTTGAAGCTTGAAGGTTCCCATACCTTCTCTGAGCTACTAAGAACAGCAGTTGCTGTCTTAGCAAACTCATCAGCATACCTCTTTGGAGGTCTGCCCTTGGTCGCCCTTTCAGACCTACGTACTAGACGCAAGTCTTCTGGACTCATCTCCTCTTTCTTTGGAGAAAATTGACCAATGGTGAACAGTGGTTCTTCCAGTTCATTGTCAGACGCATCAGATGGTCTGACTGAGGCCTTTGCGCTCTGGTAGTCTGCTGTGTCATCACTGTCACTGACACCAGCAGCAGCACCGCCCACTGAACTGGAATCCGAACTCTGATCATCATCATCATCATCCTCCTCATCCTCCTTCTCATCATCATCAGCAGCAGCTTTCTCATCTTTAGCTGCTTGCTTGACATCACCTTCATCCTCCTCTGGGTAACTCTGGAAAATTCCCACATTTTCCCCCCACTTAGGATTGTACTCAACACTCCTTGTGAACTTTATGGACTTACAGTTAGTCATCCATACCCTGTATGCACCTTTTTCGTACCCCATGAACAAACCATGTGCCCCACGCTTCCCAAGCTTGTTGGTTTGTTGTGTGCGTACCCACATGTCAGAACCAAAGATTTTCATATGTTTGGTGTTGGGTTTCTTGCCAAACATCTTCTCATAGGGGGTACAACCAATGGGTGATGACAATCTGCGATTAAAGGAGTAAACCAAATTCCCCAAAGCCTCCCCCCAAAACTTATCAGGGAGATTGGCATCATGTAACAAGGTTTTGATTCCTTGCAGCAATGTCTGACTTGCTCTCTCCGCAAGCCCATTCGTCCATGGTGATCTGGGCGTTGACGTGTCATGCTGGATTCCCTTCTCAGTCAGGAAAGCTTCAAACTGCTGAGAAGTAAACTCCCCGCCCCGATCAGTAAACAAACAAGAAATACGTTTACTGTGCACATTCTCCAACCAAGCACAGAATGCCTTAAACTTTGGAAACGCTTGCGATTTCTGTTCGAGCAAATACACATGAATGTACCTGGAAAAAGAATCAATCAGAATCATGAAGTACCTTGCTCCTCCTAAAGAGGGCGCTAGTGGACCAACCAGGTCCGCATGCACTAGCTGGTAGGGTTTGGAAGCCTGCCTGCTAGACTCCTTGCCTTTTGGAGCAACCTTCACCTTGTTCTCTGCACAAGATACACATTTCATGTGAAATTTACAAGGTTTGATGTTCAAACCTTCAACCACCTCTGGCATCTTGGCCAGTGCCTTCCAAGAGAGGTGACCAAACCTTCGATGCGCATCATGAATGCAACCTGCATGAAGAACTTTGTTAGTTTGTGCAACACAACAAGAATCAACATTAGATACAACAGCAGTGTCGTCATAAGTTATATGGAACAAACCATCTTTTGCATGCAAATAGTCCTCTTTGCCTTTACTGATGACACAGACGCTCCTCTTGAAGGAAATCTGAAAACCACGCCCAGTAAGCTGTGGGACACTCAACAAGTTGCTCGCCACTCCTGGAACAAAAAGTACATTACTGATGGTAGTGTGCAGACTTGCAAGCTTCACAGTCCCTTCTCCTGCAATTTGCAACGTCCTTCCATCAGCCAGGTGGATCTCACCTTCCTGAGGCTTGAAGGAGATAAAGAGGTGCCGATCCTTCGAAATGTGGCGCGTACAGCCTGAATCAACAACAAAGCTGCCCTTGGCTGTTGGAGCAGTCTTTACAGCAAGCAAACCCTTGTTTTGCAGCGGCGTGGGCTTTTGCAGCTTGCCCCCCTGCTGCTCCTGGCCACCAGACGTGCCTTTAGCCTTTGGTGAAGCTGTGCCAGCAAGCAAAACCTTGCTTTCCACTGGCGTGGGCTTTTGCAGCTTGCCCCCCTGCTTCTGGTCAGCAGACGTGCCTTTAGCCTTTGGTGAAGCAGTGCCAGCAAACATCGCTTTGTTTTTCCCTGGTGCGGGCTCTTCACCCTCCCTCTGCTCCTGGCCATCTGCAGGCGGCTGCATGTGTTTACCTTTGCCTTTCCGGCCTCTGCAAAGGCGATGGCCTTGGTTCTCACGAGAACCAGAGCTCTCAGCTGCCGACTCCTTGGCTCCCCCTGGAGGCTGGAATGCTGCCTGGGATGACATGACGGTCAGCTCCCCCTGCAGCTTGCAACCGGTGCCCTCAGCTTCCCTGCATTCACTTGCATTCTGGGAAACAGCTAGGACCTCCGATGCAGTCAAACTCTGGGCTGGGATTATTGGCTTGTGAGCTTTCAACAAAGCATTCCACATTCCACGTGCAGTGGTGTTGCCAGCCAGCGTCTTAATTTCCTCAAGAGAGACGGATAAGACTATTACGTCAATGGCCTTCGAATTCTGGCCTTTCCATCTCTCTGTCAGAGGAACTGGGGGGGCCTCATTCACGGTATGCCATACCCCAAACTGACGCAGCAAACTTTCACACCATTTTGCCCAGGTTTCATAATTCTGCCCATCCAACTTAGGGCACTGAGCATCTCCAGAAGCTTGGAAAAACTCCATTCCAGCTTTTTATTTGAGCCGTGAGCCCTTATTTACTTCAGAGACTCGTTATCTTGGCAGCCATTAATCACGAAGCCACTTTGGCGCAGCTCCCAGGCCAATTAAGCCTTGCCGGAGATCAAAGGCTCCTTGCCGAGTTAAAACAGAAAAGCGTCCCTTCCTTTCGCTTTTCCCCCAACATACCTCAAACGCAGTCTGTTGCAGCTTTTACTCTCCTGTAGGTGCTGTGAATCTGGGCCCGAAACCTTGTTGTTGGGAAACTGCCAGGGAGATATAGTCCATCATGGCCCCAAGCCAGGTGCCGGACGTCCATCGATGTCCCCCGTAGACAGGCAGATCCAGCAGTTAGCGACACGAAGCCTTAGAAATAGATTGCCACATTCCAGGCTTGTGTACACTGTTTATCAGCAGAAACACAGCCAAAAGCTTGCACCGCAGAAGAGCATAATTACAGCTTATTTAGCGCTGAACAGAACAAAGGAAAAACATGACCGTTCTGATCTGAGTCTCCGGCCAACTGAGAAAACGAAAGGAAACATCAGAACATAAACATCCTGTGAATAGGACATGCGCAGACTCTGTAACTTACAAAGCCTGCTCCCTTTTAAGGTGGAACGGAAATATCCTAACAGGCACACCCTGCTGCTTAAGCCGTTTGTCCATCGTATTACCCAAAAAGCATCATTTGACCCGCTCTCGATATCGCCGCTCTATTGCATTGACTAACGATTGTGACGATTCAATTTCTCTTCCCAGTAGGTCTGAATATATCTCTTTAGCTGTTTCTCTCCTAGGAGTCCCTGGATTGGCTGTACGCAATAGTAGGAACATTAACTCTTTAGCTTGTTCTGCAGCAAAAGCCCTGAATTTTACTTTTCAAGCGCTTCATCTTCTAAATAAAGAGCAGAGTGAACTCCAGCATGGTCTTCTGCAGAACTGCGCTGCTATCGATTATCTATTGATGCTTCATTATGGCTGTGAACAAGTGGACGACATGTGTTGTTTTAATATTACTGATCATTCCAAAGCCATCCAAAAGCAAATCTCTCATTTGCAAAATCTTACACACCACATTAAACAGGACGTTGGACTTTCTGGCCTGTGGGACTCATTCACCCAGTGGCTCACTGGCTGGTTGCCAAACCTGAATTGGCTTCGTAATCTCTTTCAATATGCCATTATTATAACATGTATATTGATTTTGCTATGTTGCTTCCTCCAATGCATTCCTGGACTCATAAGTCTTTTGTCTCGGCTTCTCTCTCCCCCTCAGCCACCCAATAAAATCATTGCTGCCTACTTTGCGAAATTGCAGCACCAGCAGTAAACATTAGGGGAGATGTATCCCGTATGACACCTACCTACTCGTCTGTCGTTCATTTCAACCCAACAGGGTGTCATGACCTTCTAGATCTAAAATATCCCAATTTTTTAATAAATACCAATCTTTCAACCAGAGAAGACATGAGGCTTCGTAATATAGCTTCAAATCTGGTAACCCGTAGCCACCTCTTTCTACAGTATCTATTAATATCTTATGCTTTACTCTTGGTCTTTTACCCTTCCACAAAAATTTAGAAATTTCTTTTTGCCTCTTGTTGATACTGCTGGTGTTTCCTGTAATTGGAATCGTTTGGAATAGAAAGAGTAGCTTCGGTAAAACTATCATTTTAATTACCGAAGTACGGCCCAGGAATGATAAATTTAACCTTGTCCATGTCTCCAACTGTCTTTTGATATCTTTCCAACAATTGGGATACTGCCAGGGAGACAAAGTCTATCATGGCCCCAAGCCGTCTGCCGGACGATCCATCGATCTCCCGTAAGCACGCAGTATCAGCAATTAGCGACATGAGTTTCTAGAAAATATCTTGCCACATTCTAGAGCTCATGCACACTCTATCAGCAGATAATGCACAGCAAAAGTCGCACTCAGGAGAGCATTATTTACAAGTTTTATTCAGCGTTGATCAGAACAAAGAAAGACATGACTGCCTGCGTCAGTGTCTCCAGACACAGAGAGTGAGAAAATGAAAGCAAAAGACACAACAGAAACATCCTGTGAAAACAGGAAATACGCAGGCTGTGACACAAACATCCTGCTCCCTTTTAAGGTGGAACGGAAATATCCTAACAATCTTCATATAAGTTAATATTCTTTGGTGTTATCCATAATCCTAAATACTTGATTTTGGGGTAGATTTTAATGTGTATTATTTGTTCTAATTACGCTTTTTCATCTGGCGACATATTTTTAACTAATAGTTGTTTCTGGCTCTGGCTCTCTTTCAGGCTCTGGTTCTGAATTAGGGTTTTGTTCTGGCTCTGGCTGTGTCTCTGGATCTGGCTGTGTCTCTGCTTCAGGCTCCTATGCTGTATCAAGCACTGTATCAGGCTCTGCCTCTCCGTCTGCCCCTGGCTACCTTTAAGCATCAGGCTCAGTTTCAGACAGTGTCTCTGTTTCAGGATCCAGCACTCTATCAAGCACTATTTCAGACTCAGGCTGTGGATCTCGGCTGTGGCTCTAGGCTCCGTCTGTGGCTCTGTCTGTGGCTCTGGCTCTCTTTCAGGGTCTGGTTCTGAATGAAGATCTGGTTCTGACTCTGATTCAGGGTCTCATGATGGCTCTTCCTGTGCCTCTGACCCAGCTATGTTTCAGGGTCTGGCTCTCTTTCAGGCTCTGGTTCTGAATTAGGGTTTTGTTCTGGCTCTGGCTCTGGCTCTGGCTCTGGCTCTGGCTCTGGCTCTGGCTCTGGCTCTGGCTCTGGCTCTGGCTCTGGCTCTGGCTCTGGCTCTGGCTCTGGCTCTGGCTCTGGCTCTGGCTCTGGCTCTGGCTCTGGCTCCGGCTCCGGCTCCGGCTCTGGCTCCGGCTCCGGCTCCAGCTCCGGCACTGTATCAAGTATTGTTGCAGACTCAGGCTGTGGCTCTAGGCTGTGGCTGCAGCTATGTTTTGCGCTCCGGCCCTGTATCAAGCCCTATTTCTGGCTCTGGCTCTGGCTTTCTTTCAGCTCTGGCTCTGGCTCTGATTCATGGTCTCACTCTGACTCTGATTCAGGGTCTCGCTCTGGCACTCTATCAAGGACTGTTTCAGACTCAGGCTGTGGCTGTGGCTCTGCCTCTGTTTCAGGCTCAGGCTCTGTTTGAGGCTGTGTCTCTGTTTCAGGCTCCGGCACTGTAGCAAGTACTGTTGCAGACTCAGGCTGTGGCTCGTGGCTGTGGCTGTTGCTCTGGTTTGGCCTGTGGCTCTTTTTCAGGCTCTGGTTCTGAATGAGGGCTTGGTTATGGCACTGATTCAGGGTCTCGCTCTGGCTCTGGCTGTGTCTCTGTTGCACCTCAAACGGTGGTTTGTTGTTGTTGTTGTTATTTTCTTTCCGGGGTGGGACAAATCTTTAGTTGGGGCAGGGATTATTTTAAGTTTAGCATAATTGTTTCTTGCTTTGTTTTTCTTTTACTTTTTTTAGGTTATTGTATAGTTTGTATTTTGCTTTTTAAGGGGAAAGGGTCAGGGCTGCCTGGGAGGGGGCCTCAGCCAACAGAATGGCTGGGGCAGGTTCCCTACGGGGGGATGTATTGGAACACCCAATCTCTGTTATCGCGGGTGGGAGGAGCAGTTGCGCTAAGACCAGACCGAAGATCTGGATCTGACTCTGATTCTGATTCTTTGATTCTGGCTTGTTGGGTGTAGTGAAGGGTTAACCTTCTGTGCCTCAAGCCTTAGAGGAGGCACTTACAAGGTAGTACGCCAGGACGTGACGAAAGCAGCTTGGAATGCTGTGAGCTGAGTGGGAACCGAAAGCAGTTCAGCTGCTGCACTGAGAGAGAAGGACGCAGAGAAAATGCAGCTTGAATCTGATGGTCTTTATGAATTGTAAACACACTATATTTGAGCAAATAAAGGGATAGTAGGACAGAAGAAACGTGTGGGACTTGTTTACTGCTCTCTCGACACACGCCGCTGTGTACTTCTGCTAATTGCTTTACGATCTACAGAGGCTCCCAGGGGAAGCGTGGCTGGGCGCCAAACAATAAAGCAATAAATCTACCGAACATGGTTATGGGTGAACGTGAAGCGTGTGAGAAAGGGCTTGGAAGACTTTAAAAGGACTGAACGTCAGCTTGATCAACTGCCAAGGCTTCAAAGAGAGCAGAGGGCAGATCGGAGGAGGCTGACGGAGTGGGAACTGGGAGCCACGTCGTTCGGAGTGTCCAGTTTGGCTGTAGAGTGAGTACTTTTGCAAGAGGCCAACAGAAGGGAAGGGAAGCAATGGCTCAGCCCCGTGCACATGGCTTTGAGTTTAAACTGCCATGTCAGAAACTGACTAGCCAAAATTGGCTGCAGTGGAGCTTTCAAGTGGAGCTTTTGCTGGTGGGGGAGCAGCTTTGGAACGTAGTACATGTTCAGTTTCTGTTAATTGATTCTCATGGGAACTTGCAGATTCTGGCTTCACACAATTAACTCAAGGCAGTGTCAATTTACTCTTGGCAGAAAGCCAAGGTCTGCTTGACCTAGAAACTACTTACTCTGATTGGTTAACGACCAGCACTCAACTCTGTTATCTAGAAATGCTAGCACAGTTTGGTGTTAGGTGTGTTAGGAGTAGGAATAGAAGTGCTGTGTATGGTTATGAGAGAGAGAGAGAGAAAGAAAGGATTTATTTTGCTTTGTTTTGTATGCAGAAACTCTGCTGGTTTTATTTTTTCCTTTTAATAAATCCTGTAAATAGTTATTCAGAGTCTAGCTGACTAGTCATTTCCACCTCAACTAGCTTCTTCGCTGTGCAGGAAAACTCTGCTACGTTTGGGCTAAAGCCATTAGAGCTATGCCTGACACTTCAAAGTTCCATGAGTACAGCCTCCACAGAATGCAGCTGGGAAAGCAGAGGCTAAGAGGGCTGCAGAGCAAAGTGAAGTTGAGAAGCGTGTGCTTGCTTTTTTGGCAGAAAATGTGGATGCTCAGCTGGTGCCAGTTGTCCTGGGTGCAAAAAGGCCAGAGGCCGCTTGGCTAGCACTCCGAGAAGCTTGTGGAGCTGGGGTGGGAAGCAAAGGCCGAGAAGTGGCTGCATCCGAAAGGGAGAGGCAAGATGGTGCCGGCCACATTCTTGAGAGCCGATACACAGCTGGGAGGAGCTGGGAGCCCCCACAGGGGGGGCGAAGGGACTGTTGCTGTTGCTGGCAATGCTGCTGGTGCTTTTGCTGAGCCTGGGAGCTGTTTGGATGCTGCAACGTGTCTGTGTGAGGAGCCAGGAGAGAGGCCAAGTGTTGGGAGCCCTTTACCCACCAGAGGGGGTGCAGAAAAACGTCCTGGAGGCCGCGTGAGCAGTGGGGGGGGGCAGTGAGCAGTGAAAGCTCAGAGACGCCTCTTTCTCCAAAAGCTGCTAAGAGTTGTTTACGTCGTGAGTCGGAGCCTGGGAAGCTGAAAAGAGCTAAAGGCTTCAAGGCCGGCCACCTGCAGCAAGTAGAGATAAGAGCTGTGGAGTTGTGTGGGAACTCCGAGACAAGTCCGGTCACCATGGCAACTGAGAGAGTTGCATCTACGGAAGCTGTGAAGGTCGTGGGCAAGTCTTCCTGCCGGGGGGAGTCTGTTGCCGTGACAACCAGAAGGACATCTGCAGAAGCCCCAAGGAGGGGGGTAGTGAGAAAATTGTTGCCCTGACGACCCAGGATTGTCAACAACAAGACTTTCTTACTGTAATAATCGACAGTGGAGCCGCCAACTCGCTGGTGCCATCTAGCAGTCTTTTGAGAAATTGCAGGACAGTAAAAACTCAGAAATTTGTGACGATCGCGGATGGAAGCAGAAAAAGACTAACAGAGACAGGCTTTTTCTTCTGTCCCTTCCTTAAGCATGAAGTCAAAGCTTTTGCGGTAACTGTTTGTTAAGTGTGCATGACCTACTAGTTGATGGTTTTCATGTCTCTTTTGCAGGTGACAAATGTGAATTTTCCAAGGATGGGAAACACGTGTACACAGTGCAGTCTAAAGATAATTTGTTTGCTGTAAATGTGCCTTTTTCCACAGGAGAGGATGACACCAAAGAGGCGAAGGGCCAATGTGTGAATGTGGCGCCTCACCATGGTTGTTCACATATTTGGCACCGACGCTTCGCCCATTTGAATTGGAGATATCTTCAGAAAGCACCAGATCTGACACAAGGGTGCAAATTTAATGTTTGTGACAAATTTTTAGATTGCAATGCATGTAAACAGGCAAAAATTGTGACATTCTCATATCCAAAGTCAGAGAGGCAGACCACACAAACCTTTGAATTAATTCGTTCAGATTTGTGTGGACCCATGTCAGTTGAGTCACTGGGAGGATCAAAGTATTCTCTGCTTTTGATTGATGATTTTTCGAGGTCTGCTTGGACCTTCTCTCTGAAAACGAAAGGGGAGGCGGCTAAAATGATCAGGGATTGGATCACCGCAGTTGAGGTAACCTTTTCCACCAAAGTTCGTGGTTTTCAAAGTGACAGAGGTTCTGAATTCACTGGTTCTGCTTTACAGGATTTCTTTAGGGAGAAGGGGATTAGCCACCGTTTGACCGCTCCTTACTCTCCGCAACAGAATGGGGTCGCAGAGAGAAGGAACAGGACGGTGGAGGAAGCTGTGTCTGCAATCCTATGGGACGCAGGGCTACCCCAGAAATATTGGTCTGAGGCCTGGCACTACGTTGTTCATACGCAGAATAGAGTGTACAACTCTAGTGTAGGAAATACGCTGTATTTCTTACTGCATGGAAAGAAGCCCAAGGTACAATACCTCCGTGTGTTTGGTTGTGAGGCTTGGGTTCTTATTCCAAAGGCTCTACGCAAGAAAGGTGAGCCAAGATCTAAAAGAATGATCTTTGTAGGGTATGAGCCTGGCTCAAAGGCCTGGAGGTTTTGAGTACCCAAGTGGAAACCAGTCTAGGTTGGTTATCAGCAATAGAGCTGAATTCTGTGAGCAAGCTGGTTGGAAACGTCTGCACGCTAATCCAGACGTGATTTCGCAGCAGTTCTATGACTCAGATGTTGAGGAGGAAGAGGAACTTGTTGCTGGGGACCACGGTCCAGAGCAACAGGGTCCACCACAGGGACAGAGTCCAAGGCAGGGACAGCTCAGGATCCCTCAGAGGGGGGAACCTAGAACACCTCCTCAGGCAAGTGTCAAATTTGAGCCAAAGAGTGAGCCTTCCTCACCTGCTGGACCAGCTGTAAGGCCCAAGAGGCGCAGCAGGTCAGAGGGGGAAGACACTGAAGATGATTTAGCTAGACCCAGTGAAGCAGCAGGGTCACCAGGATTCACACTGAGGAGATCAGCGAGGACAAGGAGGCCTCCTGATAGGTACGACGCTTCAGGCGTCTGGGTAGGTTCAGCCAGATGTGAACCTGAATCCTTCGAGGATATTCAGAGTTTAGCTGAGGAAGAAGCAGGCAAGTGGCACAGGGCAATGGACAAAGAGATGAAGTCCATGAAAGATCTAGGTGTGTTCTCACTCACAGAGTTGCCACCAGGCAAGCAGGCTGTGAGTTGCGGGTGGGTTTACCGCTTGAAACCCACTGACGCTGGAGAACCACAGTATAAAGCCAGGTTAGTTGCTCAAGGATTTACTCAGAGGAAGGGAATACACTTCACGAAGGTGTACTCGCCAACGTCACGAGCGGAGACTCTGAGAATGCTTTTAGCTTGTGCAGCACAGAGAGGCTGGAAGGTACACCATCATCATCAAAATGTTTATTCGGCTTTACGCCCATCATAAAGCACAACACACAAAACAAATCAAATAAAACAGCGGTCTCGTACAAGCCACAAATAATATAATACAATTCACAGCTCACAAGGACAAATATTGGCAATTCAAAAGAAAAAATTAAGATTAAAAATTTAAGCACTACACTAAAATCAATATCTGATGTCATTATCGAAAATTCTTATAACTATCAATAATCAGCTAACATCCGTCTCTTGTACGAGAGGACGGCTGTTAGGAATTTAGCAACCTGTAGGGTAATATAAGGATCCACATCTTGAAGAACCCAGGCAAGCTGTAGGTCTACTGGTTTGTCAGCCATAGGCTGGGTTATGGAGTTAAGTATACTAGCACGAGCTGAACTGTACATAGGGCAGATAAACATAACATGATGTAGGGATTCAGATGTTTTCATTTCACAAGCACACATTGAAGGGACTTGGCCCTTAGTGAATCTATGTCTCAGCATGTTTGTTGGAAAAACATTGAACCTAGCTCTAATGAAGGCATATCGGTGAGATGCAGCCGTAAGCGATGTTAAGTAGGACGGAGCACGGTAGATAGGGGTTATGCCGAGATTTAACGGCAAACAGGCTCCACCACCAGCTAAGAAATTTTGGTATAGCTCCGCATCATCCAGCCTTTGATTTATACACCTTTTTGCCGCATTTAGATCCAGTTTGAGCAATTCAGTGTGCGAGATCTCATAGGACAGCAATTTGGCATGGATTTTTCCTGACCACAAATTTGTGAAGTCATCCCGCCACATGCATTGAATGAGATAGTGGTTCGGGAGTTTATGCCATAGGGATATCCAATAAATCAAAACTCTCCTCCATAATACTAACTCCACTGAGGGGATCTTCATTTCTAAGCGAATAGCCGCATTACTTACGCATGTTGGTAGTTTTAAAAGTCGGCGTAAGAATTGGCTTTGAAGCGACTCTAAAGGTGAGAGGTTTGCAAAGGCAGCCCATAAAGGTGCAGCGTAGGCCATTGTGGCCATCACTTTGATGCTATACACTTTCAAGGCCGCAGGGATGAATAAGGCCCCCTCAGAGTAGAAAAAAACGGAGGAGGGAGTGTGATAGGGCTTTTGTCTTGTTTTGAAGATATTCAACGTGCGCTTTCCACCCTAAATTATATTGAAAATAAATTCCTAAATATTTAAATTTATGTACTTGTTCGATTTTCGTGCCCTCCAATTCCCATGAATATAATTTTCGACTCCTTGAAAATATCAGTACTTTGGACTTGGTGTGGTTGATAGACAGATGATTAGAATGGCAATATGACGCAAAAATCTTTAGTGCCCTCCTTAAACCCACTCTGGAGTAAGAGAGTAGTACCGCATCATCTGCGTAGAGAAGTAAAGGACAGCGATAATCTGCTATACGGGGGGTGTGGATAAATTTTTGTGAGTCGATTAATGGGTTCCTCATATCACTGATAAATAAGTTAAAAAGAAGTGGTGGGTGCTAAAATACAACCCTGGCGTACACCCTTATTTACTGGCACTGGGTTAGTTAGGTCTCCAGCAGGGGATATTCTTACCCTGGCCACGGACCCGGCATGAAGTTGGGAGATAAGCCACAGGAGCCTTCTATCTATTCCCCAGCAGGCAAGTTTATCCCATAGTAATTGCCTCGGAATACTATCAAACGCAGCTTTCAAATCTCTGAAAGCTGCTCAAAGTTGGCCCCATCGAGGTGTCGAGTATTTCCGGGCTAAGTGATAAAGAATAATTGCCTGGTCTGTTGTGGATCGGTTTAATCTAAATCCAGCTTGCTCATGCCCAATCAGGTCAGCCTCAACTGACCACTTCATCAGCCTTACCAGCAAAAAACGGGCATATATTTTCCCAATGGACGATAGCAGGCTGATATTCCGGTAATTCCCTGGGTCACTGGGAGGGCCTTTTTTATAGATAGGAATTATAATGGCCTCCTTCCACGTTCCTGGTATTAAGCCCGTGGAGTTTATTGCGTCGAACGTTTTAGCTAAAATCCCTGCCCACCATGCAGAATGTAGCTTTATAGCCTCAACAGGGATCAAATCTGGCCCGGGGGCCTTACCAGTTTTCAGCTCAGCTATCAATTCTAGGATTTCCGCAGGGTCGGTATTGGGCCAGACGGGAAGGGGATTAGAAGGTCTCCAGTGAGTGGCCGGAGCTTCTGCCACTGAGAAATATTTTCTCAGGAACTGCTCCCATGTAGGGGCCGGGATCACCGTTAAGGGGAATTTCGTGTTTCTTCCCTTTATTAAGGACCAAAATTTCCGGGAGTTATGAGATTTTGAGGCAGAAATTATAGTCTGCCAGCGATTTAAATGCCATTCCCGTTTGGCCGATTTCTGGGCCTGTTTGTATGCTTTTTTAGCCAGGGAATAAGATGGAGGTAAGGCCAGAGCGCCGGAAAGTTTATAGTCATTATATATTGTAGGTAGATGGAGTCTGGCTAGTTTACAAGCAGAGTTGAACCAAGGGGCGCCAAATTTAAAATAATCGTTTTTAACTCCATAGGTTGGAGAAGTAAAAAAGCGAGTTAGAACTTCTATGAGGCAAGAAAAAAAATTCATACAGGTAATAGGATCACGCGGGACAATTCCTACGTCCGGCTGATCACCAGGAAACTTTTCTCAGATAAAATCCGTATATCTAAGGGCGAGGGCAGGGGACCTAATCCCCTTTGTTTTAGTGGACGGCTCTACAATCACCGGGATTGGGTGGGAGCGCTCGAGCAGCTGCCAGTCAACACATAACTTGGTTGTCAGGGGAAGATGGTCACTAAATTGGGCATTATCAATTTTAAAAGAGGTGACATTCAAAAATAGATCCCGGGAAACCAATACACAGTCAAGAACACTGTTTGATTTTAACCCCAGGTGGGTGAACTCTCCTGGTATATCTGGATGACACCTACCGTTTAATATAATTAAATTAAGGCGTAAAGTCATCTGATAAAGCATCACTCCCGCCTTATTGACTTTTACATCCTTTGATATTCTAGTGGGGATATATCCTAGATCGTAGGTTTGAGCGCCGGGGTCGACCCACCATTTAGACTTTATAAGAGCCTCCCGATTTGAGGCTATCCGAGCGTTAAAATCGCCTCCGGTAATGGAGGGGACATTAGGATATTTAAGATAACAAGAAAGTAAAAAATCCTCTAGGGATTCCCATCTAGAAGTAAGATCAGCTGCTAACCCTCCCGGGGGAAAATAGACATTTGTAACCAATAAAGAGAAGTTTCCACCAGAGATCAGTCCGGTAATAGCATAAGGCGGAAATGCGTGCACTAGTGAAAGTTTAGCCCGAAGTTTAAGGGAGATACCAATTGTAAGGCCACCTTTAGGGCGGCCACCATTCGTTGACGGGCTAGCAGACAGACATATAAACTCAAAGCCATTTAACTCAATTTCCTCCTCCACCCAAGTTTCTTGTAATAGAATGATAAGAAAGGAATTAATATATTTTTGGAATTCTGGATCTGATTTTTTACTTTTCCATCCGGCAATGTTCCAACTTAATATTGAAGGCTGGGGTTTCCTCGTTCCTCCAATTGACTGTCATTCGGAAGGTTGGCTCAACTTTAATACGGGCAGAGGGGAGCCAATAAAGAAATCACTTATCTTCCTCTGATGAAAAACCTCTCGTAAAAGCTGAGTGGGAGGATTTACAAGGTTGTCTGACTGTTGAACTTGGCCACTCGATCTACTAGGAGTAGGACCTTGAGCAGGGGCGGCCCCCTTTTCCAAAAGAGTTTGGTGAGCCACCCGGTGTGGTCCATCTATCTCGTCAAAAGTTTGGTCTCTCTGTAGCCTGCTACTGGCCTTTTGGGCTACTTGATTTATGTGGCCTGTTGGATCTTCAGTCAGTTCCGTCACTGGTCTTGCTGTTGAATCCATAATACTCCGCAAAAAGGGATAAGGCTGGGCGAGTGGGCTATTTGGGACGGTTGACAAAGGCACCTCTTCTCTTGATTGGTCAGTGCTATAAGAAGGTTCCAGGTCTGGCATCGATAAATGTGTAGAAGGGGAAGGTACACCACTTTGATGTGGATGTTGCCTACCTTAACTCAGATCTCCAGGAGGAGCTGTACATGATTCCTCCTCCGGGGTTTGAGAACTTAAGGCAGGATGTTGTGTGGAGATTGCACAAATCCATCTATGGATTACGTCAATCTGCCAGAAACTGAAACATGTGCCTGAATGAAGCCTTAGAAGAGCTAGGTTTCAGGAGAAGTGTTGCTGATAGTTGCTTTTATTTGAGAGGATCAGGGGCAACACAAGAGTATTTGCAGATCTGGGTTGATGACTTGTTGTTTTTCTCAGAGACAGATGAACAGGCAGAGAAGTTTGCCAAAGAGCTAGGGAAACGGTTCAAGCTTAAACAGCTTGGTGCTCTCAAAACCTACCTAGGTGTCAGTGTTGAGCGTGCACAGGATGGAAGCTTCTTGCTCAGCCAGAGAGGCAAAATTGAGCAATTGCTTCAGAAAACGAGGATGAGTGATTGTGCAGGAGTGAGAAGTCCTATGGAGACTAGTTTTGTAAAGGACAGCCAGCAAGTAGAACGCGCTGCGTTCAAAAATACTGAAGTGTTTCAGTCAGCCCTAGGGAGTTTGTTGTACTTGTCCCAGTGGAGCAGACCTGATATAGCGTTTGCTGTCAATCTGCTCAGCAGGGAAGCTTCAAACCCTAGTGTGCAAGCCTGGAATGGCATCAAGAGAGTTCTGAGGTATTTGCAGGAAAACAAAGACTTTTGTCTTAGGTTGCCGGCACAAGGAGAAGTCAAACTGACTTGTCTTGTGGACTCGGATTGGGCTAATCTTGAGGATCGCAAGTCTGTGTCTGGCCTAGTGGTGAAGTTTGGGAACTCAGTAGTTGGATGGAGGTCTAAGAAGCAAAGTCTTATAGCGCTCTCATCCACTGAGGCTGAGTTTAGTGCTCTTTCAGAGGTGTGGAGAGAAGTTCTATGCTAACTTAGTGCAGGAACTCTGCGAAGTGGATTGTCTGCTGATACGTGTTTTCGCGGACAATCAACCATGCCTGCGTTTGGCAGAGTCAGGTCAGTTCAAGGCTAGAACTAAACACCTAGACATTCGCTTTCGGAATGTGTGCCAGAGCGTTCAGGAGTGATTAGTTGCGCTGAAGTATTGTCCCTCTGCCAAGAACCTAGCTGATGGGTTCACGAAGCCACTCACCTTCCAAATACATGGGGAGTTTTGCGAAGGTCTGGGTTTGGGACGACCAAGGGTCGATTCTCCCCTCAGGCGCGAGGCAAGAGGGGGTGTTGGTGTTGGGAATCTGCCAGGGAGATAACGTCCATCATGGCCCCCAAGCCGGAGTTCGGAGATTCCATCGGCCTCCCGTAGTCACGCAGATCCAACAGTTAGCGACACGAAGCCTCTGGAAATTCCTAGCATCGTTCCAGGGCTTGGTGCACCCTCCTTCATCAGCAGAAACACAGCCGAAAGCTTGCATCACAGAAGAGCAGAAGAGCATAATTTACAGACTTTATTTAGCGTTTAACAGAACAAAAGAAAACACGTCCATTCTGTCAGCGTGTCTGAGCCGACTGAAAACGAAAGGAAACAACAGCAGACATAAACATCCTGTGAATAGGACATGCGCAGACTCTGTTGCTTACAAAAGCCTGCTCCCTTTTAAGGTGGAACGGAAATATCCTAACATCCTCCCCCTTTCCGTGTAACCTGTTGTACCTGTGGTTCACCCAATTGCAACCTTTGTACATAAACCTTAAGTTGTTCTCTGTTAACAACCTTCGACAACAGATCAGCAGGAATTTCATTTCCTGCCATGTAGGACACCCGAATCAGTCCTTTCTGAATACACTCTCTTGCACGATGTAGCTTAATCTGCAAGTACTTGGTTCTCTGCTTGCAACTCTCCGAGTTCAGCAAAGCCAAACACGATCTATTGTCTTGATACACTTGTATAGGACATTTCACAGACACCCTGATGTCCTTAAACAGTTGCATCAACCATTCACAATCCATGAGTGAAAATGACAGAGCATTGAGTTCTGCTTCACAGGAACTTAGGCTCACTGTTGTCTGCTTCTTGCACAACCAGTCAAACAGGCAGTGGTTGTACATGTAGCATACTCCAGAAGTGCTTGTACCATCCGTGGTGTCACTTCCAAAACTTGCATCTGCAAAGATTTCAAGACCTCCAGTCTTCTGACTGGTGAACCTCAGCCTGTAGTGCATAGTCCCTTTCAAGTAGCGGGCTATGCGCTTCAGAGCTTTCCAATCCTGAACCGTAGGATTGTTGGCATGTCTGCTAAGCAGATTACAGCTTACAGCTATGTCAGGTCTTGAACATCTGGCAATGAAATTCAGCTTGCCTAGAATGCATCTGTATAGCGTTGTGTCAGAAAACGCTTCAGCAGTACTGTCTACCTGGTAACCTGTCACCATCGGTGTGTCTGCTGGGTTTGCATCAACCAAATTCAACCTGGTTAATACATCAGCAATTTTCTGTGTTTGGTGTACCAGAAAATTACCTGCTTGGTCCTTCTCCACCTGCAGAGAAAGATAGTTGGATACCTCACCAAGATCCTTCATGTCAAAGTGCTCCTTCAGCTGAGCTAGGGTGCTTTGATAAAAAGCCTGATTCTTCCAAAACATCAGAAGATCATCAACAAAACATAAACAATACAGTTTGTTTTGCCCCTCCTCCTTGACAAACACACATGGATCAGCTTTGCCCTGGTGAAAACCTAGAGAAAGCAATGTCTCAGTGAGTTTTGTGTTCCAACACCTGGCACTCTGCTTAAGACCATATAAGGATTTCCGCAGTTTACAGACCATACCCTTCTGTATCTCCATCCCATCAGGTGGAAGCATGAACAGCTGTTCATTCAAAATCCCGTACAAAAAAGCTGTATTAATGTCGTGGTGGGAAACATGCAGTTTCTCCTCCGCAGCGACCTTGAGCATCAGCCGAATGCTCTCATATTTGACTGTGGGTGAGTAGGTCTCGTGGTAATCCTGTCCTGGTACCTGTGAAAAACCTCTGGCAACCAATCTGGCTTTGTGTCTGACTACCTTGCCATTCTGGTCTGTCTTGGCCTTGAAGACCCATTTACTGCCAACCAGTCTCATTCCTGGGACTACCGGTACCAATTCCCAAGTTTGGTTCCTGTTCAAGGAATCAACTTCAGCCTTCATGGTATTAAGCCAAGGCTCAGCATCTTTAGAGGTCAACTCCTGAACCTCTTTGAAGCTTGAAGGTTCCCATACCTTCTCTGAGCTACCAAGAACAGCAGTTGCTGTCTTAGCAAACTCATCAGCATACCTCTTTGGAGGTCTGCCTTTGGTCGCCCTTTCAGATCTGCGTACTAGACGCAAGTCTTCTGGACTCATCTCCTCTTTCTTAGGAGAAAAGTGACCAATGGTGAACAGTGGTTCTTCCAGTTCATTGTCAGACGCATCAGATGGTCTGATTGAGGCCTTTGCGCTCTGGTAGTCTGCTGTGTCATCACTGTCACTGACACCAGCAGCAGCAGCAGCGCCGCCCACTGAACTGGAATCCGAACTCTGATCATCATCATCATCCTCATCCTCATCATCAGCAGCTTTCTCATCTTTAGCTGCTTGCTTGACATCACCTTCATCCTCCTCTGGGTAACTCTGGAAAATTCCCACATTTTCCCCCCACTTAGGATTGTACTCAACACTCCTTGTGAACTTAATGGACTTAGAGTCAGTCATCCATACCCTGTATGCACCTTTTTCGTACCCCATGAACAAACCATGTGCCCCACGCTTCCCAAGCTTGTTGGTTTGTTGTGTGCGTACCCACATGTCAGAACCAAAAATCCTCATGTGTTTGGTGTTGGGTTTCTTGCCAAACATCTTCTCATAGGGGGTACAACCAATGGGTGATGACAATCTGTGATTAACGGTATAAACCAAATTCCCCAGAGCTTCCCCCCAAAACTTATCAGGGAGATTGGCATCATGCAACAAGGTCTTGATTCCTTGCAGCAATGTCTGATTTGCTCTCTCCGCAAGCCCATTCATCCATGGCGATCTGGGCGTTGACATGTCATGCTGGATTCCCTTCTCAGTCAGGAAAGCTTCAAACTGCTGAGAAGTAAACTCCCCGCCCCGATCAGTAAAAAAACAAGAAATACGTTTACCGTGCACATTCTCCAACCAAGCACAGAATGCCTTAAACTTTGGAAACGCTTGCGATTTCTGTTCGAGCAAATACACATGAATGTACCTGGAAAAAGAATCAATCAGAATCATGAAGTACCTTGCTCCTCCTAAAGAGGGCGCAAGTGGCCCAACCAGGTCTGCGTGTACTAGCTGGTAGGGTTTGGAAGCCTGCCTGCTAGACTCCTTGCCTTTTGGAGCAACCTTCACCTTGTTCTCTGCACAAGATACACATTTCATGTGAAATTTACAAGGTTTGATGTTCAAACCCTCAACCACCTCTGGCATCTTGGCCAGTGCCTTCCAAGAGAGGTGACAAAACCTTCGATGCGCATCATGAATGCAACCTGCATGAAGAACTTTGTTAGTTTGTGCAACACAACAAGAATCAGCCTTAGACACAACAACAGTGTCATCATAAGTTATATGGAACAAACCATCCATAAACTTTGCATGCAAATAGTCCTCTTTGCCTTTACTGATGACACAGACGCTCCTCTTGAAGGAAATCTGAAAACCACGTCCAGTAAGCTGTGGGACGCTCAACAAGTTGCTCGCCGCTCCTGGAACAAAAAGTACATTACTGATGGTAGTGTGCAGACTTGCAAGTTTCACAGTCCCTTCTCCTGCAATCTGCAACGTCCTTCCATCAGCCAGGTGGATCTCACCTTCCTGTGGCTTGAAGGAGATAAAGAGATGCCTGTCCTTGGAAATATGGCGGCTGGCACCTGAGTCCACAATAAACCTGCCTTTGGCTGTTGGAGCAGTCTTTACAGCAAGCAAACCCTTGTTTTCCAGCGGTCTGGGCTTTTGCAGCTTGCCCCCCTGCTGCTCCTGGCCAGCAGACGTGCCTTTAGCCTTTGGTGAAGCTGTGCCAGCAAGCAAAACCTTGCTTTCCACTGGCGTGGGCTTTTGCAGCTTGCCCCCCTGCTTCTGGTCAGCAGACGTGCCTTTAGCCTTTGGTGAAGCTGTGCCAGCAAACAATGCTTTGTTTTTCTCTTGCGCGGGCTCTTCACCCTCCCTCTGCTCCTGGCCATCTGCAGGTGTCTGCCTGTGGCTCTGTTTACCTTTGCCTTTCCGGCCTCTGCAAAGGCGATGACCTTGGTTCTCACGAGAACCAGAGCTCTTAGCTGCCGACTCCTTGGCTCCCCCTGGAGGCTGGAATGCTGCCTGGGATGACGTGACGGTCAGCTCCCCCTGCAGCTTGCAACCGGTGCCCTCAGCATCCCTGCACTCATTCGCATTCTGGGAAACAGCTAGGACCTCCGATGCAGTCAAACTCTGGGCTGGGATTATTGGCTTGTGAGCTTTTTTTAAAGCAGACCACATACCACGTGCAGTGGTGTTGCCAGCCAGCGTCTTAATTTCCTCAAGATATACGGATAGGACTATTATGTCAATCGCTTTCGAATCATGCGATTTCCATCTCTCTGTCAGAGGAACTGGGGGGGGGGGGGTTCAGAAACAACATGCCAGACCCCAAACTGACGCAGCAAACTCTCACACCATTTTGCCCAGATCTCATAATTCTGCCCATCCAACTTAGGGCACTGAGCATCTCCATCAGCTTGGAAAAGCTCCATTCCAGCTTTTACTTTAGCCGCGAGTCTATTTTAACTTGAAAGACTCCTTATCTTGGCAGCCATTAATCACGAAGCCTTTCTGGCTCGGCTCCCAGGCCAATTAAGCCTTGCCGTAGATCAAAGGCTCTTTGCCGAGGTATAACAGAAAAAGCGTCCGTCCTGCTTTCCCCCCCTTCATACCTCTCAAACGCAGTCTGTTGCAGCTTTACTCTCCTGTAGGTGCCGTGAATCTGGGCCCGAAACCTTGTTGTTGGGAAACTGCCAGGGAGATAACGTCCATCATGGCCCCCAAGCCGGAGTTCGGAGATTCCATCGGCCTCCCGTAGTCACGCAGATCCAACAGTTAGGGGCACAAAGCCTTAGAAATTCCTAGCCACATTCCAGGGCTTGGTGCACCCTCCTTCATCAGCAGAAACACAGCCGAAAGCTTGCATCACAGAAGAGCAGAAGAGCATAATTTACAGACTTTATTAGCGTTTAACAGAACAAAAGAAAACGTGACCGTTCTGTGTCAGCATTTCTGGGCCGACTGAAAACGAAAGGAAACAACAGCAGACATAAACATCCTGTGAATAGGACATGCGCAGACTCTGTTGCTTACAAAAGCCTGCTCCCTTTTAAGGTGGAACGGAAATATCCTAACAGTTGGGTGTAGTGAAGGGTTAGCCTTCTGTGCCTCAAGCCTGAGAGGAGGCGCTTACAAGGGAAGTAAGCCAGGACGTGACGAGAGCAGCTTGAAATGCTGTGAGCTGAGTGGGAACCGAAAGCAGTTCAGCCGCTGCACTGAAAGAGAAGGACGCAGAGAAAATGCAGCTTGAATCTGATGGTCTTTATGAATTGTAAAAACACTATATTTGAGCAAATAAAGGGATAGTAGGACAGAAGAAACGTGTGGGACTTGTTTACTGCTCTCTCGACACACGCCGCTGTGTACTTCTGCTAATTGCTTTACGATCTACAGAGGCTCCCAGGGGAAGCGTGGCTGGGCGCCGAACAATAAAGCAATAAATCTACCGATCATGGCTCTCTATCAAGGGCTGTTTCAGACTCAGGCTGTGGCTGTGGCTGTTGCTCTGGTTCTGTCTCTGACTCTTTCTCAGGCTCTGGTTCTGAATGAGGGCTTGGTTCTGGCACTGATTCAGGGTCTCGCTCTGGCTCTGGCACTCTATCAAGGACTGTTTCAGACTTAGGATGTGGCTCTGGCTCTGGCTCTGTTTCCATTCTTACAATGGAATGTACACAAAACAATAATCCTTTCTATATAAATTTTCCAATACATTCTGAAAACATAATAAATCCTTAATTGTTGTCCACCTCCTTTTAGTTCCTTTATCACTCGAATGCTAGCACGGAGTCAAAACTATTATTGTATTTTTGAACATATCTTGTATAACCATCCCATTTTTCTGCAAATTTTTGCTTTGAGATTCCTCTGAGTTTGCTAGTCAATTGAGCCGTCTCCACCAATTCCTGTAATTTGATTTGCCAATCTGTTATTTTTGGAGCCTCGTGATCTTTCCATCCCTTGGCCACAAGTATACAAGCTGCTGTGGTTGCATACAAGAATACCTCTCTTAGATTTTTTGGGATCTCTTTATCTAAAATACTTCATAGAAATGCCTCCGGTTTTTTCGTAAAAGTTATCCCCATCATCTTTTTTAATTCATCGTATATCCCCCCCCCCCAAAAAAAAATCTTAATCTTTTCAGACGTCCACCACATGTGGCTCATGTCACCGTTATTTCCTCCACATCTCCAACAAGCATTTGCCAAATTTTTATACATTCTTGATCATCTGGAAGGAGTGAGGTACCACCTATGAGCCATTTTCATCATGTTCTCTCTTATATTATAGCTGGCTGTAAATTTCAAATTTACATTCCATCAGTTTTCCCCATCTTTTAGCATAATTGGACGGCCCACATCTTGGGCCCACTTTATCATTGAAGCCTTAACCTCCTCATCCATTACTTCGCAGTCTAAAAGAAGTCTATACATGTCAGGGGTTCAGGGACAGAAGCACAGGGGAGGCAGGAGATGGAGAGCGATGGGGATGAATTGCAGGACAGCGAGGAAGAGGATGACAATGACTCAAGGCATTCCATGAGTCTTTCCAGCGAATCAGAGGATTCCCAGAAGGGGGCGCCGGTGGTCAAGGCAAGGGGAGCCCCAGGGGGGACGTGTCAGGAGCAGGGGGCCAGTGGGGGATCCCAAAGTGGCAGCTGGGCGTCTGGACCAGCCTCCCCGCCAGAGTGCAGCGAAGGGGGAGGAGGTTCCAGTGTATCAGGAGAAGCAGCTCCGGCAGCAGAGAGGGAAGGGGGGTCGGAGCAAGCCACCCTCCCGGAAGGGGAGGGGAGTAGTGAAGGGAGTGGTGTAACTGTCAAAAGGAAGGTTAGAGGTTGGGCGCGCGCACCAAGTTCAAATGTGGAGGCGCGCGGAAGAACAGGGAGCCCGGAGGAGGAGCCAGGTCCCAAAGCCCACAGGAGGGAGGGAGAGCAGTCTGGGGATTCCACGGCAGGGGAATCCAGGAGGGGCGAAACCCCAGCGGGCAGGAAGACCCTGCGGAAAAGGAAAGAAAGGAAGAGGTGGAGCAGCGTAAGCCTATTAAACTGGTGCAGGGGAGGGACTGATTCAGAGGGGACTTCAACGGTCTAAGGCAAAGAGACGTGGGGCTGCACGCCTCGGTTGTGGAACCAATAATGAACTGCAATAAACATCCTTGTATATAAGAAGAACTTGGCGTTGGTCTTTTGTGAGCTGAGACCTGAGGCAGCCCTGACAGTAAGTCCCCTCTCAATAAGAACGCAAAATATTTTTTTTTGCAAAGCTCACGAAGTTTGGCGGCCATGAGTATGGAGGAGCAAATAACAGCCCTGCGCAACGCGGTCACTGAGCTTTCCACTGCGGTAGTGGTCTCCCAGCAGAAGGGTGAAGAAGCAGAAAAGCGTTGCCAGGATCTGCAAGCCAGGTGGGATCATGCATGCAAAGTGGGGTTCCCGGGGTCCAGATCAGAGGGAATCGGACTCGGACGGCGGGGGGGCAGTTTAGTAGCCCACTTCGATGGGAACCTGAAGCATTATCCCAGTTTCAGAGCAGACGTCGTATATGCGCTGCATTTGCTTCGGAAAGACTTTAAAGATGAGGAGGAGAAAGTGGGTTTCATTGTGTCCCATTTGCATGGGGAAGCTAGAGCCTGGCTACGCAATTTGTGGCGCGAAGATGGTCCTGCCCGCAGGAACTCTGATGAGTTTATCAAAGCCATGGACACTTGCTTCCAATCTACCGTGGACGTGGATGTGGCGCGCCATGAAATGCATGGATTGCGGCAGGGCAAGGCTGCAGTGCGTCAGTACCATTCTCGCTTTTTTGCATTGCTGAATGTGCTGGGCTGCGAAAAAGACTCCCTGGCAGTGAGAGATTTGTTCTGGGAGGGGCTTTCTAGCTCCGTAAAGGATGAATTGGCAAGGGGGGACAGACCCCAAACCCTAGCAGACGTCGTACAGAGGGCACTCACAATAGGACTGCGCCACGAAGAACGCCCTTGGCACAGTGAGGAGGGGCGCCAAGTCCGTGCACCAGCTAGAGCGCCTCCTTTTATTCCCAGGGACCCTGGACGTACGCATCCCTCGCCTCTGCTGAGGGAGGGGGAGGAACCAATGGAACTTGGTGGTGCAAAGGCTCAGACAGCTGCCGGAGCCCCAGCGTCTGGAGCAGTCAAGGCGAAGCCTCCAAGAGGGACCAGGAAGTGTTACGTCTGCGACAGTCCGCAGCACATGGCCAAAGAGTGTCCCCAGAGGCTCCAGAAGCACACTGCAGCCTTAGCAACAGTAACAGCAGCAGCGCTCCAAGGAGAGCAGTTTCAGGGAAACGACAATGCCTGGCTGGAAGCAGAGATGCTGGGGCTCAGCCAGGCGAGTCAGTAAAGAAGTCCCCAGCGCTTGTGCAGCCTACAGACCCCTTACCTCCCAAGCCAGTGGTGCAGCTCACTGCAACTCTCCAGCTACCCAATGGACTCACCCTGGAAGTCCCCATTACAATTGACTCTGGGAGCAACGCAGACTTCGTGGGGGTGCAGTTCGTCAAGCAGCATCGCATAGCGCTTCTACCAGCCACGCTGCCCCTGAACGTCGTCACGGTAGATGGCAGGAAGTTGCTGGGAGGGCAAGTGGTGCAACAGACGCCACCCATGGTGATGCAGATTGGGAACCATCGCGAGGTCATCAGTTTCAACATCACCCGCTTGTCAGACACGCCTATAGTGTTAGGCATGAGTTGGCTGGATAGACACAGCCCATCCTTAGCGTGGTACCAGCGGCAGCTCACCTTTGGCTCGTCCTACTGCGCGCAACATTGCATCCAGACCGGCCAGGAGGAGGAGGGCCAGGAAGAAGGGCAGCAGTTGCATCTAGGCATGGTACAGGCAGTGCCCCACAAGTACAAGGAGTTCTTGGAGGTCTTCTGCGAAAAGGAAGCTGACCAGTTGCCACCCCACCGGCCCTACGACTGTGCAATTGACCTCTTACCAGGGGCGACGCTGCCGACTGCGAAGCTGTATTCCATGTCTGAGGATGAGATGCAGGAACTCAGGGAGTTCATAGATCACAATTTGAAGCGGGGATTCATCCGAGAATCCAAAGCAGTGGGGGGCAGTCCTGTGTTCTTCGTGAAGAAGAAAGACACGCCCCAAAAAAGGCTCATTGTGGACTATAGGTTCATAAACTCGATGACAAAGCCCAAGGCCTTCCCCATGCCCAAGATTGACGACCTGCTCGCGACGGTGAGGAAGGGGAGGATCTTCACCAAGCTGGATCTACGCGGAGCATACAATCTCATACGCATGCGGGAGGGTGACGAGTGGAAGACGGCCATGTTCACGCCCCTGGGCACCTATGAATACAGAGTTATGCCGTTTGGTCTCCAAAACGGCTCTCACTGTTTCCAAGCATTCATGCACCACGTGCTAGCGGGACTCCTCTACAAGAAGTGCGTTTGCTTCCTCGACGACATCCTGATCTTCTCGGAATCGCAGGAGGCTCACGAGAGAGACGTAAAGGAGGTCCTGCAGAGACTACGGGAGCACAGACTCTACGCCAAGCTGGAGAAGTGCCAGTTCGACGTGACGGAGGTGGATTTCCTGGGCTACAGGCTGTCTGACAAGGGACTAGCCATGGACAGCGCCAAGGTCCGCGCGGTGTTGGACTGGAAGAGCCCACGCAATCGGAAGGAGGTCCAGAGCTTCGTCGGCTTCGCCAACTTTTACCGCAAGTTCATCAGGGGTTTCGTGAAAGAGACGGCAGCTATCACGGACACCCTCAGTTCCAAGAAGAAGAAGTTCACCTGGACGGACCAGGCGGAGCAGTCCTTCAGGAGACTTAAGAGCCTCTTCGCGTCCGAAGAACAGCTGCTACACGTGCAGGCCCATGTGGGTTGAGACTGACGCATCTGACAGAGCAGTGGGGGCCGTCCTCTTGCAGGAAGATCCGCAAGGGAACTGGAGGCCCTGCGCTTTCTACTCCCGGAAGCTCAGCAAGTCGGAACAGAACTACACCATCTGGGACAGGGAGTTGTTGGCCATCCACGCAGCTTTCAAGGCGTGGAGGCACTTCCTCATCGGAACCAAGCACACCGTACAGGTCCGCACGGACCACAAGAACCTAGAGTATTGGCGCACGGCGAAGCTCCAGAGCCAGAGGCACATACGCTGGGCAGAGTTCTTTGCGGATTTCGACTTCAGGATAGAGTACATCCCGGGAGACAACAACGTCATAGCAGATGCGCTCTCCAGGAAACCGCAGTATCTCGAGGAAGCGGCACCAGCGGCAGCCAGGCACATTTTTGCACCGCAGGCGTCGGCGTGCGCTTCAGCCGCAGTGGACCTGGACGCGGTACGTCGCGCGCTGCAGACGAACCCGTTCGCACAATCCAAGATGGAGGAGGTGCGGAGTGGCACAGCGAAGGACGACGAGTTCCAGATACGCGACGGCCTGCTAACCCGCAAATGTGCTCTCTACATGCCGGGGGACGATCTCCACGCAAAGGTTCTGCAGCAGTTGCACGACGCACCCAGCGCGGGTCACTTCGGCAAGGAAAAGACGGCGGAATTAGTAGCCAGAGATTTTTGGTGGCCCCAGATGCGAGGAGAGGTCGCGGATTACGTCGCCAGGTGTGACACTTGTCAGAGGTCCAAGTCAGTGCACAAGAAGCCAGCGGGACTGCTGGAACCGTTGGAGACGCCAATACAGCCGTGGGAGAGGGTGGCGCTGGACTTTGTTACTGATCTGCCCAGTTCGCGAGGCAAGACGGCGGTGCTTGTGGTTGTAGACCTGTTCACCAAGATGGCGCACTTCATTCCTTGCGCGAAGGTGGCAACAACGGAACAGACCGCCAAGCTGTTCATAGACCACGTGTTCAGGGTGCACGGCTTGCCACGGTCCATCCTGTCCGACCGCGGTCGCCAATTCATTTCCAGTTTCTGGCAGAAGCTCCTCGGCATCCTGAACGTCAAGATCAACTTAGCGTCGGCGAGACACCCGCAGACCAACGCCCAAGCGGAGAGGGTCAACGCCATCATTGTTATGTCATATTGCTTGTGAGTGCCCCTCGTACCCAGAAATAGGGTCCTTGGGGATGGAGACTTGGCAAAAAATCAGAAAAACCCTCTTCGCAGAACCGAGGGCTCCGATTCATTGTCTGCTCACTTGGCAGAAGTGTGCGGATGCCGTCGCTAGATTAGGTCCCCAGGCGTCTCCGTCGGCACCCGCACCAGACAATTCCCCACCAACTGCCCTGCCACCTGCCCTTTTAGCCACAACAGACAATCTACCTCCTTACCCAAAGCTTTTGCCTCCATCGCAACTTTCTCTAACCCCCCCTTCGCCTCAGCCCACATCCACCCCCCATCCCCCCTTCCCTCCCTCCTTCGCCTGCTCCTACAGGAGCTGTGCGTGCTGCACTTTTTCAAGCTAGACAGGAAGGAATTCTTTCCTTGGAGGAGGAGGCGGGGTGGGCCGGGGAACTGCCGTCTGCTTTCCCTATTTCTTATACTAACCCTGGCACTGCGCAACAACAAATTATGTATGAGACGGTTCCTTATTCTATTCTGAGAGAATTAAGGAAAGCCATTACTGATTCCGGCCTAAAATCCACTTATGTGACAGGAATGCTGGAGGGAATAGCAACTGGTTATACAATGCTACCTCAAGATTGGAAAGATCTGATTCGCATGCTGTTATCCCCGGCTCAGTATGTAGTTTTTGAAAGTGAATTTAAGCATTGCGCAGTAGCCCTGGCTGATCCACAGCATTCAGCCAACCAACTCTTTGGTGCTGGTCCGTATGAATATTAGCCCAAGCGCAATTAACACCTTTACATTTTAGTCGCACTGCGACCTGTGTGCAACGCCCCTTTCGCAAAGTCCCTGTCTCAGGACAACCACTTAGCTCCTTTGTTAATATCAAGCAACAACATTTGGAGCCCTACCATCAATTTATAGATAGATTGAAAGAATCAGTCACTAGGCAGATTGATGACACTACAGCTCAAAATGAATTGATGAAAAAATTGGCTTTCGAAAATGCAAGTACTGACTGCAAAAAGGCTTTGCAGTCGATCATACATCGCCCTAAATATGACCTGGCCGATATGATTCAAGCCTGTGCAGATGTTGGAAGCCAGAGTCATGCGATGTCCTTGCTTGCCGGTGCCATCCAGGCTGGCAACAAGCCCACTGGGAACTGCTTCAACTGCAAGTGCCCAGGTCATTTTGCTAAACAATGGAGAGCCCCTGGCAGGGGTACAAACAGGAATGGTGATGCCAATAAGGCTAAGCCTTCCAAGAAATGCCCGAAGTGCGGTAAAGGCTATCATTGGGCAAATCAGTGCAGGAGTTCGGGAAACTCCTTAGGGGCCCCACTCCCGGGCCAGGACAAATAGGGAGCCCTCCGCCGTTAGTCTCCACTATTAAAACCATCTCAAAGGATACACGCTCTGATTTTACCATCGACTTAATTAATCAAGAAACCAAAGGCACTGTTTTACCTGGTGAAATTGTGCTTATGCCCACCCAATTGGCGGGCCCACTACCTCCTAAAGTCGCAGGTTTAATTTTACCCAAATTTTCTGCGGCAAAAGAAGGAATCCAGGTTATTCCAGGAGTTCTGGATCCTGACTATGTGGGCACAATATGTTAAGGGTTTCAGAACTCACAGGGTTAAAGAGTTCTGAGTGACGTCTCACATTCCTGAGGCGTGGTCACAGACTTTTACGGGAGTGGTTTACTCTGAGTGTTTCAGTCTGTCTGTGTCTCGTACGCTATGCGAGAGGAAGAATGTGCGAGCTTTCGCCGGGCTGATTTATGCTCTTATACTGCATGATTAAAGGCTAAGAAGATAAGGAACGCCTTGTGTTTGTTCTGAGTTATTACCCACACACTGCAATTGCTTCTAACCGCTGTGATCGCTCTGCTAACCGGCCAAGGCGGAGGAAGGACGTTTGGATCGGCACGGACAGTTAGCAAAGCTGCGCAACGGAAGAGTGCTGGACTCCATGTTTGGCCCTCTTGGCGCTCTTGGCCGAGCATACAATAATGGTTCAACTTTGGAGCCACATGCCCATGCAGTTAAAGAAGGGTGAGTCCTGGGCGCATTTGGTGGTGCTCCCTTCTCACCCTACTGTTTCTGTTATTGATAGTAATTTGCACGAGCTCTCTCCTTTTTATCCACAGCTGTTAGCTGTAACCCAGCGGATTGGTCATCAGAAACTTCTTCGTAAGTACAAGACAAATGGCAAGGTTCTGGAAGGCTTGATTTACACAGGCGCGGACATTTCTGTAATTTCCAGTAGTTGCTGGGACCCCACGTGGCCCCTTGAGTCTGCCTCTGCAGTTTGGGGTGTAGGTGGACCTCAAACCTCTTCCAAAAGCGTACAGTGGCTGCCTGTTTCTCTGCCTGATAGCTCTGAAACCATTGCATATATCCAGCCCTGTGTGTTAAAAATCCATCTCAATCTGTGGGGCAGAGACTTACTACAACAATTACAAGCTACCATTCAATTAAATGAGTAAGCTTGCACTCCCCCTCCACTGGAAATCAACCACCCCGGTATGGGTAGAACAATGGCCCATAACGGGGGGAAAGCTACTTGCTTTAGTGCTCATTTTCAGCATTTTGTTTTTGCCTCTTTCTGCTTCCGCTCTTAATAGCGGTAACTCCATACCAACAAATGTGTGGGAATCTTTTGCAAAGACCCTCAATATTTCTTCCTTTTGCCTAACCCAACAGGTATCAATAGGTGAAATCCTTGGCTCCTGCCTTATCCCTGTTTGCCATGACCCTTTTGACATACAAAATGATACCTGGTTTTTCTCATCCCTACCCCAAAATGATTCTCTCCGCACCCTTGGTTATTCCGGTTACCACAACTGGGGTAACCAAGTGCGCAGACACCCACCTTTGGCCATTGATTTGTTGACCCCATACGTGGCTTCTTTTAATGTCACCTGTGCCCGTATGGTCAATTGCACAAAATCCAACTGTGTGAAAATGGGCAAGGATAATTTCCACTGCTCTAATTATGTAAATATTTCTTATGTATATAAATACAAAGAACTACCTGCTGGCTGGTTCTGGACGTGTCCTGGCTATGCATTTAATTACATTCCAGCAAACATCAGCCATGGCACACCCTGCTGCTTAAGCCGTTTGTCCATCGTATTACCCAAAAAGCATCCTTTGACCCGCTCTCGATATCGCCGCTCTATTGCATTGACTAACGATTGTGACGATTCAATTTCTCTTCCCAGTAGGTCTGAATATATCTCCTTTTTATAATATTTTATTACGTTTTATCAATAGAAAAGTTTAGAAAAATACAAAAAACGAAAAAGATACAAAATACAAAAATACATACATTAAACACAAAGATAGAAAAAGAAAAAAGCACATATAAAAGAAAAACAAAAATTCCCTCTTTCTTAGTTTCTCATCTTTAGTTAACTTATTTTCCTGACTTCCTCGCGTCTCCCATTTTTGTATCCCTTTTAGAAATTGGTTCAGCAAGTTCATGTCCTATTAGTTTATCTATTATTAATCCCATCTTACATTTTACCTTGTTGCTAGAACCCCTTCAATTCATTTCAATGTCATCAGCATTCAAAAATTTTACAATATTTCTGCAAATAAGTTTTAAACTTCCTCCAATCTTCTTCCACCAACTCTTCTCCCTGGTCTCGGATTCTGCCAGTCATTTCCGCCATCTCCATATATTCTATTAGTTGCATCTGCCATTCTTCCAAGGTGGGTAGGTCTTGTGTCTTCCAATGCTTTGCGATGAGAATTCTTGCTGCTGCTGTAGCATACATAAAAAAAGTTCTATCCTTCTTTAACACCGATTGGCCAACTATTCCCAGGAGAAAGGCCTCTGGTATATTTAAATACCTTTTTCAGTTCATTATATATCATTTCCCAGAAAGCCTTGATCCTTGGGCACGTCCACCAAAGGTGAAAGAATGTACCTTCAATTTCTTTACATTTCCAACATTTGTTATCGGGCAAGTGATATATTTTTGCTAGCTTGACTGGCGTCATGTACCACCTGTATATCATTTTCATAATATTCTCTCTTAGGGCATTACATGCCGTAAATTTAATCCCGGTGGTCCACAACTTCTCCCAGTCAGCAAACATAATATTATGTCCTATATTTTGTGCCCATTTTATCATTGCAGATTTTACTGTTTCTTCCCCAGTGTTCCATTTCAACAGCAGATTGTACATTCTTGAAAGTATCTTAGCATTGGGTTCTAACAATTCTGTTTCTAACTTTGATTTTTCCACCTGGAAACCAATTTTTTTATCCAAGTTATAAACCTCTCTTATTTGAAAGTAATGTAACCAGTCTCGCACCTTCTCTTTAAGTTTGTCGTAACTCTGCAATTTCAATTTATCACCTTCCTGTTCTAAAATTTCCCAATATTTTGGCCATTTAGCCTCCATATTGAGTTTTTTTCAAAGCTTTCGCTTCCATAGGTGATAGCCACCTTGGGGTTTTATTCTCCAGAAAATCTTTGTACCTTGTCCAGACATTAAACAGTGCTTTCCTGACAATATGGTTTTTAAATGCCTTATGTGCCTTTACCTTGCCATACCATAGATATGCATGCCATCCAAATATGTTATCATACCCTTCAAGATCCAAAACATCTGTATTCTCAAGAAGTAGCCATTCCTTCAGCCAGCAAAAAGCTGCTGACTCATAATAAAGTTTTAAGTCTGGCAAGGCAAACCCCCCTCTGTCTTTAGCATCAGTAAGAATCTTAAATTTTATTCTGGGCTTTTTGCCCTGCCAGACAAATCTAGATATATCTCTTTGCCACTTCTTGAAACAGTCCATCTTATCAATAATTTGCAATGATTGAAATAAGAATAACATTCTCGGCAAAACATTCATCTTAATAACAGCAATTCGACCCAGCAAGGAAAGCTTCAGATTCGTCCAAATTTCTAGATCTTTTTTCACCTCTGACCAACATTTCTCATAGTTGTCTTTAAATAGGTTCACATTCTTGGATGTCATATTCACCCCCAGGTATTTTACCTTCTTTACTAATGTTAAGTCTGTCTCTTTCTGAAACCTCTCTTTCTCTATCTGCGCCAAATTTTTCTCCAAAACCTTAGTTTTCAATTTGTTCAATTTAAAGCCTGCCACTTGATCAAAATCCTGGATTACTTCTAGGGCCCTCTTAGTGCTGGATATCGGCTCCTGTAATGTCATAACGAGATCAAATAACACCGGTCTTGAAAGACCTACATTGGCTCCCAGTACGTTTCCGAGCACAATTCAAAGTGTTGGTGCTGACCTTTAAAGCCCTAAACGGCCTCGGTCCAGTATACCTGAAGGAGCGTCTCCACCTCCATCGTTCTACCTGGACACTGAGGTCCAGCACCGAGGGCCTTCTGGTGGTTCCCTCACTGCGAGAAGCCAAGTTACAGGGAACCAGGCAGCGGGCCTTCTCGGTAGTGGCGCCCTCCCTGTGGAACGCCCTCCCACCAGATGTCAAAGAGAACAACAACTACCAGACTTTTAGAAGACATCTGAAGGCAGCCCTGTTTAGGGAAGCTTTTAATGTTTGATGTATCATAGTATTTTAATATTCTTTTGGAAGCCGCCCAGAGTGGCTGGGGAAACCCAGCCAGATGGGCGGGGTATAAATAATAAATTATTATTATTATTATTATTATTATTATTATTATTATTATTATTATTATTATCATCATCATCATCTGCAAAAGCTTTAAGTTTGTATTGTTTAACTCTGACCTGAATACCTTGAATCAAATGGTCCCTTCTAATCATATTTAGCAAAACCTCCAGGACCGAAATGAAAAGCAATGGGGAAATTGGGCAACCTTGTCGTGTCCCTTTCTCTATTTTAAACTCTTCTGTAACCATATTGTTTACTATCAATTTGGCTTTTTGTTCAGAATATATCGCACCTATACCATTTTCAAAGTTTTGTCCAACCCCCATCCCCTGAAGATTTTTCTTCATAAGACTTCCGGAGGCGGCGCGAAACAAGCAATGGCGGTCCTCTTCGCGCTGTGAAGAGGGGCTCCGCAGAAAAGGGTCGTGCGCTGCGGCACAGCGACGACCCATCAAGAAAAACCACGGGCAGAGTGAGCCCGTGGCCGTGGGACTCGGCGGGCACCTGGAGCGACCCCCAAAACGAAGAAGGGACCCCGTAAGGGGCTCCGGAAGCGCGGAGGGGAAGCGGTGCTGTGAGTTCATCGCTCTTTCTGCGGGAGCGAAGCTGCGCGGCTGTTGCTGATGAGCGCTGACCTTTCTTCCTTAAATATTGGATTCTAAACCACCTACTCGTGAGTAAGAATTACTCTATATTGGATTATAAATTTTTAAATTTGGCTGAAAGCGGGAGACGAAAAAAGGAAGTCCGTCTTCCGGCAAGGCTTAAAGATCAAAGGCAAAGAACTGACAAACTGGAAGCAGCTGAAAGGGATTATAAAACTGGAAGCATCGTGCGCTGGTGGAATTGGTAAAAGGAAAGGCAAGTCTTATTTTTTCTTTTTTACTATTGGGGTGATTTAAATTGGAAACCCTCCTTCTTCTGTGGACTTTTAAATTTAAGAAACCAAACCTCGGGCTGACAGAAGGGAAAAGAGCTGTCTTTGCGGATACAATATTTATCTGAAATTGTTACATTGGAGCGCTATTGGAAGATACAACTGAGCAACTGTAGCCTGCACCTTTTAGAAGAAACTTAATGGCAACTTGGGAAAGGCTCTGCAAGTGGAAAAAGCTTTAAGGACTATTGTTAAATTATTTAGCTGCAGGGACTTTAATGGCGGCTAAACTTTTCTCTTTCTTTCCTGAACTGTAACAATACTCCCTCTAGTGGAGTTGGGATTTACAAACTCTTGGGAACTAACTTTGTTTTGACTCTCTGCTGTTTTGTTATCTACACTGAGGAACTGTCTTTCCCATGGGACAATAGACTATTTGACCTTGACTCATAGACAGGTGTGGAATGAGTGGCCCTCCGAAAACAAGATCTGCAAAAGCGAAAGCAGGGAAAGGCCAACTTGTGCAAACAACTTTGACTACCCAAGCACGTAGATCATCAGTTCCAGCTGTATTAAAGGGAGCTGAATTGCAAACAACAGCTGTATTAAAGGAAGCGGAACAGCCAACAACAGAGGATATGGCTGCAGGGGGATCTGATACTCTTCTAAATGAGATGTTACAACAATTTGCAATTTTAAATAAGAAGGTAGATGATCAAACAGCAAAAATTGACTTAGCCACATCCTCTATTACAAAACTATCTGAACAAGTGGCACAACATTCACAAGCAATTGGGAACTTAAAAGACTCCACTTCTGAGAATCGGAAATTGGCTGAGGCTGCAAATTTAAAAGCAGACCAAGCAAATCAGAAAGTGGACGAATTAAAAGGAGAGGTAAGGCCACTACATAAACATATAAGTGACCAGCTGGCCTACCTGTCTATGGTGGAACTGAGAAATCGGGAAAATAATTTAAGATTACGATCTATCCCAGAGCTTGAGAAAGAAGATTTGACTGGCTATTTGACAGCAGAATTTTCTAAGTTCTGGGGTATACAAGAAGATAAAGACTTTAAAATAACAACTGCGTTTAGATTGGGAAGAGTTGCAAGGAAGGACAGACCTAGAGACTGTCTGATCATTTTGAGGACTAAACAGGAGAGAGACAAAATACTAGACCTTCATTTTAAGAAATCACTTGATATCCAAGGTAAAAGAGCGGAAATCTACAGAGATATCCCAAAACAACTTTTGGACCTCAGGACGGCATATACAGACTTAGCAAAACTTTTGAGAGGCAACGCAATTCCTTATAGGTGGGAGTTTCCCCAAGGTTTGTCTTTCAATTACAAAGGAAAGAAAGTTAAAATCAAAACAACAGAAGACAACCAGAAGTTTCTGCACGACCACAGAGAAGATCTTCAGAAGGGAGCAGCAGTTTCTTGGCCACCGCCACCGTCTGGAATAGTACCAATACCTACACCTTCGGACCCGGAAGAAAAGAAGGACACTCCATAATAAAAACAACAGATTGATTCAGGATGTCTCTGCAGCTGTATAGTTGGAACATTAATGGAGCAAATTCCCCGGAGAAAAGGAAAAGGATCTTTCATATTTTGAAAAAAGAACATCTGGACATAATTTGCCTGCAGGAAACACATGTGACTAGACTCCACAGGAAAGTGTTAATTAATAAAAGACTAGGCCAAGAATTTATTTCATCAGACAGAGTCAAGAAGAGAGGTGTGGTGATCTACGCAAAGGAGAACTTGTCACCGAAATTCTTGTTTAAAGATGAACAAGGAAGAATCCTGGCAATTGAAATACAAACACAAGGAGAAAAAGTTTTGATAGTAGGAATTTATGCACCAAATGAGGGGAAATCGGAATTTTATAAGAAGCTGCATGAGACACTGCTGGACTATCTGGACTATTCCAACATCATTATGATGGGAGACATGAATGGGGTGGTGTCTACTCTTATGGATAAGTCACAAAATCAAAACCTAACTAAGGATGGCAGACTACCTAAAACCTTCTTTGAACTGACAGACAACATGGACTTGATTGATATTTGGAGGACAAGGAACCCTCTGGGTAAAGAGGGAACTTTCTTTTCTGAGGCCCACCTGTCATGGACAAGAATCGACCAAATTTGGACAACTAGAGGGCTGGCACCTAAGACTGTAAAAGTGGAAATCTGCCCAAAGACCTGCTCCGACCATAATGCTCTGAAAATGGAAGTGAGATTCACTCCACCCGGTTCCTTCAGATGGAAAATGAATGACACCTTGCTAAGAGATCAAGAGATTGTAAAGAAGGCCCAAAAAGCTTTAAAGGACTATTTTGAAATCAATTTGAACACCTCGGTGGAAAAAAGAATAATCTGGGACGCAAGTAAAGCAGTAATGAGAGGGTTTCTGATACAACAGAATACGATTAAGAAAAAACTCTGGAATGGAAAAAAGGATAAGATACTGGAGAAGATAAGAGATGGAGAGAAAAAATTAAGATCAAAACCAAAATCTAAAGAGATTCTGAGAGAAATTAAATTCCACCAGTCACAATATTCGAAATTGATAAACCAAGAAGTGGAATGGAAAATTAAACAAATGAAACAAAGATCTTTTGAATCAGCGAACAAATGTGGGAAACTGCTAGCATGGCAGTTGAAAAAAAGACAAAAATTAAATTATGTCACCAATCTAGAGGTTGAAGGGAAGAACATCCAGAAACCAGGGGAAATTAGAAAGTGTTTCCAGAAATATTTTAAAAAATTGTACACGCAAGGGCCCGAGGAAGTGTCTGAGATGGATCAATTCTTAAAAGCCAACGGATTACCAGAACTATCTCAGGAGAAGAGATCAATCTTGAATTATAAAATAACACAACAGGAAATTGAGGTTGCCATTCAGAACATGCAGCTGGGTAAATCTCCAGGCCCAGATGGACTTACCTCCAAGTATTACAGGACGTTAAAGGACTATTTGATACAACCATTAATGGAGGTTTGCAATCAGATTATGGGGGGAGGAAGGGCACCGGAAACGTGGAAAGAAGCTTTCATCACATTGATACCCAAAGTGGAAACTGAAAAGACCCAACTTAAGAACTACTGTCCCATCTCACTCCTAAATGTGGATTACAAAATATTTGCAGACATTTTGGCAAGTAGATTTAAAAAGGTACTAAATGAAGTAATTCATAAGGACCAAGCAGGCTTTCTCCCAGGCAGGCATTTGTTTGACAACACCAGGAACATTATTGATATTCTGGAACTTTTGCAAACAAATGTTAACACTAAAGCAGTGTTAATTTTTATTGATGCAGAGAAGGCCTTTGATAACATTTCTTGGAAGTTTATGAAGAAAAATTTGGAAGGGATGGGAGTGGGCCGGGGGTTTGTAAATGGTATAGAAGCAATTTACTCAGAACAGAAAGCTAAGCTGATAGTGAACAATGTGGTGACAGAAGAGCTCCAAATTGAAAAAGGAACACGTCAGGGGTGCCCCCTTTCCCCCCTATTATTTATTTCCGTCCTGGAGGTACTCCTGAATATGATTAGGAAGGACCGGCAGGTACAAGGAATACGGGTCGGAGCGAAACAATACAAACTGAAAGCTTTTGCAGATGACTTGGTTTTAACACTTCAGGAGCCAGAATCTAGTACAAAAAGAGTTTTAGAATTGATTCAGGAGTTTGGTCGGGTGGCGGGATTTAAGTTGAATAAACAAAAAACTAAAGTTTTGGGAAAGAATTTGACACCTTCAGAAACTGATGGGTTCCAGAAGGAAACAGAATTAAATGTGGTTAAAAAAGTGAAATACCTGGGGGTTAACCTGTCTTCCAAAAATTTGAATTTATTCAAAGATAATTATGAAAAATGTTGGTCAGAGGTTAAAAAAGACCTAGAATCTTGGTCAAGATTGAAACTTTCCTTGTTGGGCCGAATTGCAGCTATAAAGATGAATGTATTGCCAAAGATGCTGTTTTTGTTTCAAACCTTGCAGATCGTGGACAGAGTGGAATGTTTTGGAAAGTGGCAGAAGGATATCTCAAAGTTTGTCTGGCAGGGCAAAAAGCCCCGAATAAAGTTTAAAATATTAACTGATGCAAAAGAAAGAGGGGGGTTTGCCCTGCCGGACTTAAGGTTATACTACGAGGCTGCAGCCTTCTGCTGGATGAAAGATTGGTTTCTGCTAGAGAACACCGATGTCCTAGATCTGGAAGGTTTCAACAACTCGTTAGGATGGCATGCATATTTGTGGTACGACAAGGTAAAAACACATAAAATGTTCAAAAACCATATTGTCAGAAAAGCAATATTTATGGTCTGGACAAAATACAAAGACTTACTAGAAAGTAAGACTCCGAGGTAGTTATCACCAGTGGAGGCCAAGGCTCGGAAAAAAACCAATATGGAGGTCGGTTGGCCGAAATATTGGGAAATGGTAGAAAAAGTTGGAGATAATTGGAGACTGCAGAGTTATGAAAAATTAAAGAACAAGGTGCAGGATTGGTTTCATTATGCCCAAATTCATGAGGTTTTTAAGTTGGATAAAAAAACAGGATTCCAGGTGGAAAAATCGAAACTTGAGACAGAACTGTTAGAACCAAAGACTAAGTTATTATCAAGAATGTATAACTTGCTGCTTAAATGGAACACTCAGGATGAGACAGTCAAATCAGCCATGATAAAATGGGCTCAAGACATTGGGTACAACATTATGTTTGAAGACTGGGAAAGGTTATGGACCACCGGTATGAAATTTACGGCATGCAATGCCCTGAAAGAAAACATTATGAAAATGATATACAGGTGGTACATGACCCCAGTCAAGCTTGCTAAGATATACCATTTGTCTAATAACAAATGCTGGAAGTGTAAGGAGGCTGAAGGGACATTCTTTCACCTCTGGTGGACATGTCCAAGAGTGAAGGCCTTCTGGGAAATGATCTACAATGAGTTAAAAAAGGTGCTTAAGTACACCTTTTCTAAGAAACCAGAGGCCTTCCTCTTGGGCATTGTCGGCCAAAAGGTGTTAAAGAAGGATAGAACGTTTTTTATGTATGCAACCACAGCAGCAAGAATTCTTATTGCTAAACATTGGAAGACTCAAGATTTGCCCACACTGGAAGAGTGGCAAACGCAATTGATGGACTACATGGAATTGGCCGAGATGACTGCCAGAATCCGAGATTTGGGAGAAGAAACAATCGAGGAGGATTGGAAAAAATTTAAGGACTATTTGCAAAAATTTTATAAATTATATGAACTATAAAAATTCGCACGATTTGGAATGGCTAGCCCCAGCAACGAGAGTGGATGATATATGAAATTAGGTTGGTTAATAAGTAATTTAAATTTAAAACGTAATGATTTGAAAGTACAAAAGAAACACATGAAACAAGGTTATAATTTGCTGATAAATTTATTGTTGAGAATGCATTGTGTGGGAGATGTGGGGAAGTCCGATAGAAGACTGAAATAAGCTTGGAAACAATTCTTTTTTCTTTTTTTCTTTTTTTTTCTTTTTCTTTCTTGCTGTTCTTGTTTCTTTGTATATCTGACTGGTTATCTTTATCTGGAAAAATGCAATAAAAATTTATTTTAAAAAAAAAAAAAGATTTTTCTTCATAAAACTCCAGGAAATGTTGTCAAAGGCTTTCTCCGCATCTACGAAAATCAAGACTGCTTTTGTGTTAATGTTCACCTGCAGCTTTTCTAAGATGTTAATTATATTCCTCGTATTGTCCGATTGTCTTCCAGGGAGAAAGCCGGCCTGATCTTTATGTATCACCTCTGCCAAGACTTTTTTCAGTCTTCTAGCCAAGATATCTGCAAAGATTTTGTAATCCACATTAAGTAGGGATATGGGGCGATAGTTCTTAAGTTGTGTCTTTTCAGACTCAGTTTTCGGTATAAGTGTGATATAAGCTTCTTTCCACGTCTCTGGCGCCTTTTCCCCCTCCATAATTTCATTGCAAACCTCCTTTAATGGTTGAATTAAATAGTCCTTCAAAGTTCTGTAATACTTGGAGGTTAATCCGTCAGGCCCTGGAGATTTGCCCAGTTGCATATTCTGAATCGCGCCTTCCACCTCTTGTTCAGTTATTTTGTAATTCAATAATACTTTGTTTTCTTGAGAAATTTTTTGTAATCCATTAGTTTTCAGAAATTGATCAATTTTCGACTCAATCTGCGGCCCTTGTGTATAAAATTGCTTAAAGTATCTCTGGAAGCAGCTTCTAATTTCCTGTGGATTCTGAATGTTCTTTCCCTCCACTTCAAGATTAGTAACCGTGTTTAATTTTTGTCTCTTCTTCAACTGCCATGCTAACAGCTTTCCACATTTATTAGCTGATTCGAAGGTCTTTTGTCTCATCTGTTTAACTTTCCATTCAGTGTCCTGATTTATCATTTTCATATATTGTACTTGATATGACTTAATTTCTCTCAAAATCTCTTGTGATTTTGGTTTAGCTCTAAGTTTTTTCTCTCCTTCTCTTATTTTCTCCAAAATCTTCTCTTTTTTCTCATTTTGGGTTCTCCTTTTTATTGCATTTTGCTGAATCAAAAACCCTCTCATTACGGCTTTGCTTGCGTCCCAGATTGTTCTTTTTTCCACTGTGGTCTTCAAATTTATCTCAAAATATTCTTTTATAATTTTTTGGGCCTTCTTGGTAATTTCTGGATCTCTAAATCCTCCATCTGAAGGAACCAGTCGATATTGGTTTCATTTCCATTTTCACAGGATTATGGTCGGAGCAAGTTTTTGGGCATATTTCCACTTTTCGGATCTTAGGAGCCATTCCTCTGGTTATCCAGATTTGGTCAATCCTTGTCCAAGTCTCTTGGGCTTCAGAAAAGAATGTCCCCTTTCTACTTAGGGGGTTCTTAGTTCTCCAGATATCAATTAAGTTCATATTGTCTGTCATTTCAAAAAAAGTTTTCGCTAGTCTTCTGTCTTTTGTCACCACTTGTCTTTCTGACTTGTCCATATTTGTCGATACCACTCCATTCATATCTCCAAACATAATGATGTTAAAGTCCATAAAGTCCAGCAATGTCTCATGCAGTTTCTTATAAAATTCTGATTTCCCCTCATTTGGTGCATATATCCCTACTATCAAGAATTTCTCACCTTGAAATTGTATCTCAATAGCCACAAATCTTCCTTGATCATCTTTAAAGACAAATTTAGGTGATAAGCCAGTGTGGTGTAGTGGTTGAGAGCGGTAGTCTTGTAATCTGGGGAACCGGGTTCTAGTCTCCGCTCCTCCACATGCAGCTGCTGGGTGACCTTGGGCCAGTCACACTTCTTTGAAGTCTCTCAGCCCCACTCACCTCACAGAGTGTTTGTTGTGGGGGAGGAAGGGAAAGGAGAATGTTAGCCGCTTTGAGACTCCTTAAAGGGAGTGAAAGGCGGGATATCAAATCCAAACTCTTCTTTTGCGTAAATCACCACTCCTCTTTTTTTAACTTTGTCTGATGAAATAAATTCTTGTCCTAATCTTTTGTTAATTAATACTTTCCTGTGTGTTCTAGTCACATGAGTTTCTTGCAAGCATATCAAGTCCAATTTTTCCTTTTTCAATAGATGAAAGATTCTTTTCCTCTTATCAGGGGAATTCAAACCTCGAATATTCCAGCTTAATACCTGAAGAGACATTGTGTGGTTATTCTGCTTCCCCTCTGACTGCTCCCAGTACTTGTTCTTGGTCTGTGGGTGGTATCACTTCTGGTTTGTCCAGTTCCAATGGTAGCTTTGCTAGGTCCAAAACTCCTGGTTTTAATTTTGGTTCTCTTCTCTCTGCCTCTTTTTGTAGATCTTCCTCGTGATCCTTCAGGAATCTCACTTTGTCCTCCTCTGATCTTATCTTCACCCTTTTCCCTCTGTAAGTGAAAGACAGCCCCTGGGGAAATTCCCACCTGAAGATGACACTGTTTCTTCTTAACAAGTTCACCAGGTCTCCGTAGTTGGCTCTGAGGTCCAATAGATATTTTGGGATGTCTTAAAAAATTTCTATCCTTGAATCCTCTATTTCCAATGATTTCTGATAATGTAGGCCCAGTATTTTGTCTCTCTCTTCTCTAGATCTGAGTGTAATCAAACAGTCTCTTACCTTGTTCTTCCTTCCCCCTTTGTTCCCTTTGCCAAGTCTAAAGGCTGTCACTATCTTGAAGTCTTTCTCTGGGTCAAGGCCCCAGAATTCTTCAAATTCCTGTGTAAGAAAGTCACTCAGTTTGCCTTCTTCCAATTCCGGTACCGCCCTGATCCTTAAATTAGCCTGTTTATCTTTCAATTCAATTAAGGACAGTTGTGCCTTATGGTCTTCTAATTGTTTATTAATTGGCTGTAATTTTCCTTCTACCGCCAGCACCTTTTCTTTAGCTTCGTCGGCAATTTTCCTTGTCAATTTAGATTCCTGCAACAATCGGTCAATAGCCTGAGTATTGGAGCTGATAGTTGTAGTGTTTAAATCAATTTTAGCTGACAATTTTTCTAAAGCTCCAAATATTTTGTCTAAAGATGCATTTAATGTCTCTTCAGAGCCTGTACTTTTTGCTCCAGGCTGCCCAGTGTCTTCTTTTTCTAGGACAGGAGGTGCTACTATTGATTGTCTTCGTTGCTGCAATCGTTTTTATCCTTGTAGGCTGGGGTTTTTCCTGATCCATTACTTTACCTTTAAAGTTCAAGGTCACTCACGCAGTTCAAATTTCCTTTCTGGTGAGAAAGTTTCCAGGCCAGCTGTAATGGAAAATCCCCAGCTATATCCCAGACCTCCTCTAGGGGAGCACCTTGGCAACAATGTTACTTTCAGAGCAACTTTTCCAAAAGCAGTCCTGCCCTTTTTAACTTCCACTTTTTCAATAAAAGGCAACAGTTCAATAATAGGCAACAGTTGCAAAGAGTCCTTTCCAGTTCACATGCAGAGTATTCACACACAGTTATAAATATTTATAAACGGTGCAACACTTTCTTACTGTCTCTGGCAGACCAATATCAGGGATTAGGCAGTGGTCTTTTTCCTCACTTTCTTATCCTCAAGTCCAAGATTTCCTTCTCCCCCTCACTCTAAGAGGGAGTTCTTGTATCTGGCATTAACATTTAAACTCCTCTTAATTCTGCTTCTCCAGCTCTAGCTTCAAAAGTCTTTGCTTTAATCCTGTTTACAAAACCAGAAGACGGACTTCCTTTTTACGCCTTCCCACTTCAGTGCCAAATTCAAGTTCGCTGCGTCGATCAAAGGCAAACCAAACATTTGATCTCCCGATTCTTAAAAAGTCTTACCCACGGGTTGTAATTTGAAAGCCGAAATTTCAAAGGAAACAGGTCAGCGCTCTCCAGCTTCACTCCACAGAAGTAGCGATCGACTCTCAGCACCGCGCCACCCCCGTTCCGCTCCAGAGCCCCTCGCGGGGTTCCTTTGCCACTTGGGGGGCGCTTCTGGCTTCCCTCGCCTGCGGTTTTTGAACGGGTCCCCGCTGCGCCGTAGCGGTAAGACACAGTTTCCGCGGAGCTTCTCCCTCCGTCTTAGAAGGAGACCGCCATAGCCGTTGGCGCCGCCTCCGGAAGTCTGCTGAATATATCTCTTTAGCTGTTTCTCTCCTAGGAGTCCCTGGATTGGCTGTACGCAATAGTATGAACGCTAACTCTTTAGCTTGTTCTGCAGCAAAAGCCCTGAATTTTACTTCTCAAGCGCTTCATCTTCTAAATAAAGAGCAGAGTGAACTCCAGCATGGTCTTCTGCAGAACCGCGCTGCTATCGATTATCTATTGATGCTTCATCATTACGGCTGTGAACAAGTGGACGACATGTGTTGTTTTAATATTACTGATCATTCCAAAGCCATCCAAAAGCAAATCTCTCATTTGCAAAATCTTACACACCACATTAAACAGGACGTTGGACTTTCTGGCCTGTGGGACTCATTCGCCCAGTGGCTCACTGGCTGGTTGCCAAACCTGAATTGGCTTCATAATCTCTTTCAATATTCCATTATTATAATATGTATATTGATTTTGCTATGTTGCTTCCTCCAATGCATTCCTGGACTCATAAGTCTTTTGTCTCGGCTTTTCTCTCCCCCTCAGCCACCCAATAAAATCATTGCTGCCTACTTTGCAAAATTGCAGCACCAGCAGTAAACCTAAGGGGAGATGTGGCGAACTTATTTCGGTCATGCGCTGGCATACCATGTATCCCGAAATATTTTTGTCCCGTCAACCCTGGTGAACCTATTTCGGGCATGCGCTGGCATACCACGTATCCCGAAGTATTTTTGTCTTATTCACCCAGAACACCTCGCAAATAAGAAAAGAAAGGGGGAGATGAAGGAAAGCATTGCTTTTGCACATGACCATGGCATGATGGGAAGCACTGCTTCTGCACATAACTGTGGCATGATGGGAAGTCTTGCTTCTAAGCTTTGTTCTGCTCATGCTGCTCAAACCGTGCTGATGCTAAGACATTCCCTCATCACCCTGGTACGTTCTGTTCACCTTGAGTTCACACCATATCAATCTATACTTACCCCTCCTTGTACATTCCATTTCGTACCACTCTGGTACGGGCAGTCCGAAACCATGCCTGTGTAAACTCTGCATTCCTTTTCCCAACCTTTAACCTGTCTATGATTAATGTCTTATATGCAATAATTAATGTCTTATATGCAACCCTTGCTTTGTACTTATGTTAACCAATCAGCAACAAGCACACACGTGGCAAACGCTGTATAATATCCAATAAAAGGGAGTCTCCGAGGCTTGCTCGAGAGACGCCTCCCGTATGACACCTACCTACTCGTCTGTCGTTCATTTCAACCCAACAGGGTGTCATGACCTTCTAGATCTAAAATATCCCAATTTTTTAATAAATACCAATCTTTCAACCAGAGAAGACATGAGGCTTCGTAATATAGCTTCAAATCCTGTAACCCGTAGCCACCTCTTTCTACAGTATCTATTAATATCTTATGCTTTACATTTGGTCTTTTACCCTTCCACAAAAATTTAGAAATTTCTTTTTGCCACTTGTTGATACTGCTGGTCTTTCCTGTAATTGGAATCGTTTGGAATAGAAAGAGTAGCTTCCGTAAAAACTATCATTTTAATTACCGAAATACGGCCCAGGAATGATAAATTTAACCTTGTCCATGTCTCCAACTGTCTTTTGATATCTTTCCAACAATTGGTATAATTATCTTCATATAAGTTAATATTCCTTGGTGTTATCCATAATCCTAAATACTTGATTTTGTTTTTTTTTTTTTTTGTTTTTTTTATAATATTTTTTATTGCTTTTTTTCCAGGGTCAAATACATACTCAGTAACTCATCAAAAGCGACTTTACAGAAAAGAAGAAGAAAAAAATTAAGAAAAAAAATATTCATATTATCCAAACAATTTTTCATAATCTACTGGACTTCCCCACATCCTCCACACCCTGCGTTCTTTACAATAAAAATAACAGCAACTTATTACCTTGTTTCATGCGTTTTTTGTACTTTCATCTAATTATATTTTAGATTTAGGGTACTTGTTGTTAAGTCTTTTTTTTCCTATCATCAATCCTAAAAAACAAACATTACTCTAAATTTTGATCTTTTCATGGTTATAACTTAGTTTCCACCATTTTCAAGTTTAATTGCTGAAGCTAATTTTCCCAGAACTTAGCAAATTCTCAACATTCATATAGCTTATAATGTTTTTGTAAATAGTCCTTAATTTTTTTCCAGTCCTCCTCTATTGTTTCTTCTCCCAGATCTCGGATTCTGCCAGTCATTTCGGCCAACTCCATGTAGTCCATCAGTTGCGTGTGCCACTCTTCCAGCGTGGGTAGCTCCTGTGTCTTCCAATGTTTAGCTATAAGGATTCTTGCTGCTGTAGTTGCATATAAAAAGAAAGTTCTATCCTTCTTTAACACTCTCTGGCCCACAATACCCAGGAGGAAGGCCTCTGGTTTCTTGTGAAAGGTATACTTAAATACCTTTTTCATCTCATTGTAAATCATTTCCCAGAAGGCCTTCACCCTCGGGCATGTCCACCAGAGGTGAAAAAATGTTCCTTCAGCCTCCTTACATTTCCAACATTTATTATCAGACAGATGATATATCTTTGCAAGTTTGACTGGGGTCATGTACCACCTATATATCATTTTCATAATGTTTTCTTTCAAGGCATTACATGCTGTGAATTTCATACCGGTGGTCCATAACCTTTCCCAGTCTTCAAACATAATGTTGTACCCAATGTCTTGAGCCCATTTTATCATGGCTGATTTAACTATCTCATCTTGAGTGTTCCATTTAAGCAGCAAGTTATACATTCTTGAAAGCACTTTCGTCTTTGGTTCAAGTAATTCTGTCTCTAGTTTCGATTTTTCCACCTGGAAACCAATTTTTTTATCCTTTTTAAAAGTCTCTTGAATTTGGGCATAATGTAACCAGTCTCGCACCTTGTTTTTTAATTTTTCTAGGCTCTGCAACCTCCATTTGTCTCCAATTTTTTCTATTATCTCGCAGTATCTTGCCCAACCAACCTCCATATTAAGTCTTTTTGAGGCCTTTGCCTCCATTGGTGAAAGCCACCTCGGGGTCTTATTTTCAAGTAAGTCCTTATATTTGGTCCAGACAGTAAATAAAGCTTTCCTGACAATATGGTTTTTAAACAATTTATGAACCTTTACCTTGTCGTACCACAAGTATGCATGCCATCCAAAAGCATTGTTAAACCCTTCCAGATCTAGGACATCAGTGTTTTCTAATAAAAAGCAATCCTTCATCCAGCAGAAGGATGCAGCCTCATAGTATAACCTTAAGTCCGGCAGGGCAAATCCCCCTCTTTCTTTTGCGTCTGTTAGTATTTTAAATTTTATTCTGGGCTTTTTGCCCTGCCAGACAAACTTCGAGATATCCTTCTGCCACTTTCCAAAACATTCCACTCTGTCCACGATCTGCAGGGTTTGAAACAAAAACAACATCTTTGGCAATACATTCATCTTTACGGCTGCGATTCTTCCCAACAAGGAAAGTTTTAGTCTTGACCAAATTTCTAAATCCTTTTTGATTTCTGACCAACATTTTTCATAGTTATCTTTGAACAAATTCAAATTTTTACCAGACAAATTGACCCCCAGGTATTTCACTTTTTTAACCACATTTAACTCCGTTTCCTTCTGGAACCCATCTATTTCTGAAGGTGTCAATTTTTTTGCCAAAACCTTAGTTTTTTGTTTATTCAGCTTAAATCCCGCCACCTGACCAAACTCATAAATTAATTCTAAAACTCTTTTTGTACTAGGTTCTGGCTCCTGTAATGTTAAGACCAAGTCATCTGCAAAAGCTTTCAGTTTATATTGTTTCTCTCCGACCTGTATACCTTCCACCAGCTGGTCCTTCCTAATCAAATTCAACAGCACCTCCAGGACAGAAATAAATAACAGAGGTGATAAGGGGCACCCCTGTCGTGTCCCTTTTTCAATTTTGAACTCTTCTGTCACCACATTGTTCACTATCAATTTAGCCTTTTGCTCTGAATAGATTGCCTCTATACCATTTTGGAACGCCCTTCCCACTCCCATCCCTTCCAAGTTTTTCTTCATAAATTTCCAAGAAATGTTGTCAAAGGCCTTCTCTGCATCTATGAAAATTAACACTGCCTTCGTGTTCATATTTGTCTGCAGTAACTCCAAAACATCGATAATATTCCTAGTGTTGTCAGACAAATGTCTACCAGGGAGAAAGCCTGCTTGATCTTTATGAATTACTTCATTTAAAACTTTTTAAAATCTACTTGCCAAAATGTCAGCAAAAATTTTGTAATCCACGTTCAGGAGTGAGATGGGACGGTAGTTCTTAAGTTGAGTCTTTTCAGATTCCAATTTTGGTATCAAAGTGATGAAAGCTTCTTTCCACGATTCTGGTGCCCCCTTCCCCTCCATAATTTGATTACATACCTCCATTAGTGGCTGGATCAAATAGTCCTTTAATGTCTTATAATACTTGGAGGTAAGTCCATCTGGGCCTGGGGATTTACCTAATTGCATATTCTGAATGGCACTTTCAATTTCCTGCTGTGTTATTTTATAATTCAGGGTTGTTTGTTTATCTTGAGATAGTTTTGGCAGTCCATTACTTTTTATAAATTGGCTTATCTCTATCTCTGCCAGAGGTCCTTGAGTAAATAATTTTTTAAAATATCTCTGGAAACACTTTCTAATTTCTTCTGGTTTCTGGATACTTTCTCCTTCAACCTCCAGATTGGTAACAAAGTTCAATTTTTGTCTCTTTTTCAACTGCCATGCTAATAGTTTTCCACATTTATTTGCTGATTCAAACGATCTTTGTCTCATTTGTTTAATTTTCCATTCAACTTCTTGATTTATCAATTTCGCATATTGTATTTGGTGAAATTTAATTTCTCTTAACACTTCTTTTGACTTTGGATTAAGTCTAAGCCTCTTTTCACCGTCTCTTATCTTCTCTAGTATCTTATCTTTTTTCTCATTCCAGAGTTTTTTCTTAATAGTATTCTGTTGGATCAGAAACCCTCTCATAACTGCTTTACTCGCGTCCCAGATTGTTCTCTTTTCCACCGAAGTGTTCAAATTTATCTCAAAGTAATCCTTCAACGTTTTTTGGGCCTTCTTCACAATCTCCTGATCTCTAAACAAGGTGTCATTCATTCTCCATCTGAAGGATCCAGCTGACGTAAGTCTCAATTCCATTTTCAAGGCATTATGGTCGGAGCAAGTTTTGGGGCAGATCTCTATTTTTTTAGTCTTAGGTGCCAGTCCTCTAGTTATCCAGATTTGGTCGATTCTTGTCCATGATAGGTGGGCCTCAGAAAAGAATGTCCCTTCTTTACCTAATGGGTTCTTTGTCCTCCATATGTCGGTCAAGTCCATATTGTCTGTTAGTTCAAAAAAAGTTTTAGGTAGTCTGCCATCTTTAGTCAAGTTTTGGTTTTGTGACTTATCCATATAGGTGGAGACCACCCCATTCATATCTCCCATCAGAATGATGTTAGTATAGTCAATATGATCCAGCATTATCTCATGCAGCCTCTTGTAAAATTCCGATTTCCCCTCGTTTGGTGCGTATATTCCTACTATCAGAAATTGTTCTCCTTGTGTTTGTATTTCAATCGCCAAAATTCTTCCTTGTTCATCTTTAAACAAAAACTTGGGTGATAGGTTCTCCTTTGCATAAATCACTACCCCTCTTTTCTTAACCTTATCTGATGAAATAAATTCTTGGCCTAGTCTTTTATTAATTAGAACTCTCCTATGGAGCCTAGTCACATGTGTTTCTTGCAGGCAAATAATGTCCAATTGTTCTTTCCTCAATATATGAAAGATCCTTTTTCTTTTCTCGGGGGAATTTGCACCATGAATGTTCCAACTAAGAAGCTGCAGAGACATCCTGAATCAGTCTGTCAACCAATAGGGATGTCTCCCTTGTCGTCTACGTCTGGAGGTGGGGCAGGTGTTGAGCCAGGCGGAGGTGGTGGCCAAGCTCCTGCTACTCCTTTCCGAAGGTCCTCCCCGTGGTCGTTCAGGAACTTTTCTTGGTCCTCTGCTGTTCTAATTCTTACTTTTTTCCCTTTGAAGTTGAAAGATAGTCCTTGAGGGAATTCCCACCTATAGGGAATTGTGTTGTTTCTCAATAGTCCTGCAAGATCTTTATATGTAGTTCTTAAGTCCAGAAGCTGTTTCGGTATGTCTCTGAAGATTTCTGCTGTCCTTCCCTGAATCACCAGTGAGTTTTTGAAGTGTAGGCCGAGTATATTGTCTTTTTCTTGCTTAGATCTCAAAATGATCAAGCAATCTCTTGGTTTGTCCTTCTTCGCCACTCTTCCCAATCTGAAGGCGGTGACAATTTTGAAATCCTTCTCTTCTGCTAGACCCCAGAACTTTGATATTTCTGCTGTCAGGAAACCAATCAAATCTTCTTTCTCAAGTTCTGGTATATTTCTCAGCCTGAGATTGCTTTCCCGATTTTTCAATTCCGCCATGGACAGATAAGCTTGCTGTTCATTGATCTGTCTACTCAGTGGTCTAACTTCCCCTCTTACTTCCTCTATCTTCTTTTTATTTTGTTCTGCTTTTAAATTTGCTTCTTCAGCTAATTTACGATTTTCTGCCGTTGTTATTTGAATATTTCCTATTGCCTGTGTATTTTGAGCAACTTGGTCAGTCAATTTATTAATCGTAGCTGTCACTTGGTCAAATTTAGTCGCCTGTTCGTCAGCTTTCTTATTTAATGCTGCCAGCTGGTCCAATATTTCTCTAGAGACTGGATCCAGCCCTCCTGAAGCAATATCCCCAAAAGCTGGCTGTTTAGGTTCTCCTTCTTGCAGGCCTGTGACAATTGGGACAGATGATCTACGTGGCTGCACAGGCAAGGTTGATTGCAACAGTTCAGTTTGTTTTGCTTTTTTGGCAGCCCTTGTTTTTGCAGCGCCACTCATTCCACAGCTGTCCATGTATCAAGGTCAAATTGTAAATCCCATGGGAAAAGTTATCCAGGATATAAACATCCAGGCAGAAGATTTGCAAAACAACCAGCAGTTTTCAGAGACTAGATATTCCACAGTCCAGTAGGGGGAGCTCCCCAAAAGTTAGAAAAGAAAATGAAAAGTTTCCACCATTAAGTTTCCAAGTAAAAATGGAAAAAGAAAAAGGGAAGGAGGGACTTCCGGTCGGCGCCAGCGTTAATGGCGGTCCTCTTTCCGAGCTCCGGAGGAGGACTGCTCTGCGAGTTCGGGTCTGACCTGCTACGGCAAGCGGGGGACCCCTAAAATCACAGGCGCTGAGGCCTGTGAACAAGGAGACTCGGTGGGCACCAGAAGCGCCCCCCCTTACTGCAGAAAGAGCCTTTTTAAAGGCTCTGGAACGGCATCGGGAGAGCGCGGTGCTGAGAGTCGCTACCCAGCCCGCAGAGTGAAGCCGCGTCGCCATTGACGGAGAGCGCCGATTCCTTCCTGTAAATCTGGGACTGAAAAAAACCTGTGAGTAAGATTGAACGCTAATTTGGAACTCTTTAAAAAGAAAATTTGGCTGAAAACGGGGAAGGCAAAAATTAAGGAAGTCTGCCTCCCCCTGACTGCATGACAGCTAAAGCAACAGGACTTTAAAGCTGCATCCGTATGAGACTTTTCTTTTGATTATCTAAACCTGACATTGAACTTAGATCTCCCCTCTAGCAAGCAGGGCAGAGGGGGGGGGGGGAAAGGACATTAAGAGCTGCATGATTTACTTAAAAAAAGGAAAAACCCTTCTGCTGCCTCACTGCCCTGAAGTGGACTGCCGAATAAGACATTAAAGCACTGAACTGTCTTTAACTCCTGGGAAAGTTACATAGTTGAAGTTTCTGCTGATACAAAGTTTTTGGACTCTGTTGTTACAGTTTACTGGAGTATGTTGAAATTGTATCTACTGGAAAAAGTATTCTAAAAGACTTTTACAAGCCTCCTGATATACTTGTTTTTTAACTCCTTTGTCTCTATACTTGGAATTTTTTTTTTTTTGGCTTGCTCCCCCTAGAGGGCTAAAGTAACGGCTGTAACAGTTTAGGACAGTGGAATTTTCCATCAGGGGACTGTCTTCCTGGGAACGACCTTGGGACATGAGTGGCCCAGTAGAAGAGATAACCACAAGAGCTAAGGCTAAGCAACAACAATACCAGCAACAGCAACAAAAGAAAAGAGGCTCAATCACTGGCGCAACTCCTATAGGAACAACAGGACAAGAAAAAGTGACAGCTGCTTCCATGGAGTCAGTGACACAAGCGCTTCTCAAGATAAATCAGTCTTTGGAGAATTTGACAAAGCAGAGTACAGAAAATACACAGAAATTAACAGAACTAACAGCAAGATTGGACTTGAATACAGAATCTATAAACAAGCTGGTCCAAGAAAATTCCGCAACACATAAGATTGCAGAGGAAGCCAGAACTATTGCTGGAGAGACTCAACAGAACTTGCAACCGATTGCTAAAAAAGTTTATGAACATGATACAACTCTGGCTTTGTGGGAATTACAGAGAAAGGAAAGAAATTTGAAATTAAGACTGATTCCCGAGAGCGAAGGAGACAATCTAGTGGAGTTTTTAACACGAGAGTTTGCTGATTTCTGGGAAGACTTGGAGGACGAAGAAATTAAAATAACAACAGCATTTAGACTGGGCAGAAGACAGAACAGAAAGACCCCGAGGGACTGCTTGATTACCCTTAGATCGAAGGAAGAAAGAGACAAAATACTAAAATTACATTACGGAAGGGCCTTGCAAATTGAAAATTCATCTATACAGATTTTTAAAGATATTCCTAAACACATCTTGGAGCTGAGAACCTTCTATAAGGACTTGGTCTATCTGTTGAAGAAGAATACCATCCCCTTCAGGTGGGAGTACCCACAAGGACTGTCTTTTGACTATAAGGGAAAGAAGGTGAAAATAAAGACAGTACAAGACAAAGAAAGATTCCTGGAAAGAAATCAAGAAGATCTACAGAAGGGAACTGTGGACCCAATTGCAGAACAAAGGAGAGCACTAGACATTCTTAATCTATCGTATGGACTTGACCCAGCACCATCAGAGGAAGAGCAACAACTTGGAGCGGTCGGAGGAGTAACAGAAAAATAACAGGATGGCCCTGCAATTCCTTAGCTGGAATTGCAATGGGCTGAACATGCCTTTGAGGAGACGCCAAGTATTCCACATATTGAAAAGAGAACAATTGGACTTGATTTGTTTACAAGAAACCCATATAACCAGAGCACACAGGAAACTACTTATAAATAAAAGATTAGGACAAGAATTCATCTCATCGGATAAAGTTAAGAAAAGAGGAGTTGTGATTTATGTAAAAGAAAAATGGGCCCCAAAAATGATGTTTAAAGACGAACAAGGAAGATATCTGGCAGTTGAAATACAAGTACAAGGAGAAAAATACTTAATAGTTGGAATTTACGCACCAAATGAAGGCAAAGCGGAATTTTTCAAGAAACTCCATGAAACTTTGACGGACTATCTGGACTACAATATGATAATTATGGGAGACATGAATGGTGTAGTCTCTACAAATATGGACAAGGCACAAAGACTGACAATCTCCAAGGAAGGGAGACTCCCGAAGACTTTTTTTGAGATGACGGAAAATATGGACTTAATAGACATATGGAGAACAAGGAACCCTTTGGAGAGAGAGGGAACCTTTTTCTCCCAAGCAATGATGACCTGGACCAGAATTGACCAAATTTGGATTACTAGTGGGATGGCTCCAAAGATCAAGAAAATAGAAATCTGCCCAAAAACCTGTTCCGACCATAACGCCCTGAAGATGGAAATGAAACTTACAACAACTGGTCAATTCAGATGGAGGATGAATGACACCCTGTTTCGAGATAAAGAAATCCACATGAAGGCCCAAAAAACCTTAAAGGACTACTTTGAAATAAATCTAAAGGCCGATGTGGAAAAAAGAGTGATCTGGGACGCAAGTAAAGCTGTGATGCGAGGATTTTTGATTCAACAAAATTCAATTAAAAAGAGAAAGCTGGATGAGAAGAAGGAAAAGATTTTGGGAAAGATAAAAGAAGGAGAGAAAAAACTAAGATCAAAACCGAAGTCCCAGGAGATTTTGAGAGAGATTAAGTTATACCAAACACAATATATGGAATTGATGAACCAAGAGATTGAATGGAAGATAAAGCAAATGAAACAAAAGACATTCGAATCGGCAGATAAATGTGGCAAACTTCTGGCATGGCAATTGAAGAAAAGACAGAAATTAAATACAGTTACAAGCCTAGAAGTGGATGGAAAGAACATATCTAAACCCAACGAGATTAGAAACTGCTTTCTGAGTTATTTTAAAAAACTTTATTCTCAAGGACCACAAAATGAAGAGGATATAGATAAATTCCTTAACAAATATGGATTACAAAAAATCTCTCACCAAAGCAAGGTGGACTTAAACCAGAGAATAACAGAACAAGAGATAGAGGGTGCCATCCAAGACATGCAATTGGGCAAATCTCCAGGGCCAGATGGACTGACTTCCAGATACTACAAATCTTTGAAGGAATGGTTGGTTCATCCGTTAAAGGAAGTCTGCAACGAGATCTTAGAGGGGGAAAAGGCACCAGAATCGTGGAAAGAAGCGTATATTTCACTCATACCAAAGACAGAGACTGAAAAGACTCAACTTAAGAACTACCGCCCAATATCATTACTTAATGTGGATTACAAAATTTTTGCAGACATTTTGGCAAAAAGATTTAAAAGAGTGTTGATGGAGAAGATTCATAAGGACCAAGCAGGCTTCCTCCCGAAAAGACACTTATCAGACAATGTAAGGAATATAATAGACATTTTGGAATTGCTTGAGGTGAAAATTAACACTAAAGCAGTGCTGATCTTTGTGGACGCGGAGAAAGCCTTTGACAATATCTCTTGGAGTTTTATGAAAAAGAATCTCCATGGGATGGGGGTAGGCCAAGGATTTGAGAACGGTATGGGTGCGATATACTCTGAACAAAAAGCCAAGTTAATTGTAAATAATGTGATAACGGAGGATCTTAAGATAGAAAAAGGAACTCGACAGGGATGTCCAATTTCCCCATTGCTTTTTATTTCTGTTCTGGAGGTGTTGCTGAATATGATTAGAAATGACCAGCAGGTTAAAGGTGTACAGGTCGGAGACAAACATTATAAGTTAAGGGCATTTGCAGATGACTTAGTATTGACCCTACAAGAGCCAAACACTAGTACGAAAAGGGTGTTGGAGATAATTCAACAATTTGGCCAGGTAGCTGGATTCAAACTGAATAAACAAAAAACTAAAGTCTTAGAAAAAAACTTAACAGTCATGGAGAAGGAGAAATTTCAAGAAGAGACAGGTTTGACAGTGGTTAAGAAGGTGAAATACCTAGGGGTTTATTTGACATCTAAAAATTTGAACTTGTATAAGGACAATTATGAAAAATGTTGGTCAGAAATTAGAAAAGATATAGAAATATGGTCAAATTTGAAACTGTCAATGTTAGGCCGAATTGCAGTTATCAAGATGAATGTATTGCCTAGAATGTTATTTTTGTTTCAAACCTTGCAGATTCTTGACAAGATGGACTGTTTCAAGAGGTGGCAGAGAGACATCTCGAAATTTGTCTGGCAGGGCAAAAAGCCCAGAATTAAATTAAAAATACTGACAGATGCTAAAGAAAGAGGGGGATTTGCCCTGCCGGACTTAAAATTGTACTATGAAGCAGCAGCGTTTTGCTGGCTGAAAGAGTGGATGCTCCTCGAGAACACAGACATTTTGGACTTGGAAGGTTTTAATAATGCATTTGGTTGGCATGCATATCTATGGTATGATAAAATCAAGGTGCATAGGGCCTTTAAAAATCATATTGTCAGAAAAGCATTGTTTAATGTTTGGATAAGATATAAAGATTTGTTGGAAAATAAAACCCCTAGATGGTTGTCACCCTTGGAGGCTAAGGCAGTGAAGAAACTCAATATGGAGGTCGGATGGCCGAAGTATTGGGAAATCTTGGAACAGGAAGGAGATAAATGGAAACTACAAAGTCATGAGAAATTGAAACCTAAAGTACAAGACTGGCTTCAGTATTACCAAATAATGGAGATTTTTAAACAGGACAGGAAAATTGGCTTTCAGGTGGAAAAATCTAAATTAGAGATTGAACTGTTAGAACCCAATACTAAGAACTTGTCAAGAATGTATAATTTGCTGCTGAAATGGAATACACAAGATGAAACAGTTAAATCGGCTATGATTAAGTGGGCACAGGACATTGGCCATAACATTGTGTTTGCTGACTGGGAATGGTTGTGGAACACCGGTATTAAATTTACGGCATGTAATGCCTTAAAGGAAAATATCATGAAAATGATCTACAGGTGGTACATGACCCCAGTCAAGCTAGCAAAAATTTATCATTTGCCTGATAATAAATGTTGGAAGTGTAAAGAGACTGAAGGTACTTTTTATCACCTTTGGTGGACGTGCCCGAAGATTAAGGCTTTCTGGGAAATGATATATAATGAAATGAAAAAGGTACTTAAATGCACTTTTTCTAAGAAACCAGAGGCCTTTCTCTTGGGCATTGTCGGCCAATTGGTGTCAAAGAAGGACAGAACTTTCTTTATGTATGCTACAACAGCAGCAAGAATACTTATCGCAAAGTACTGGAAGACACAAGATCTACCCACCTTGGAAGAATGGCAGATGAAAGTGATGGACTATATGACATTAGCTGAGATGACTGGCAGAATTCGCGACCAGGGAAAGGAGACGGCGGAAGAAGAATGGAAGAAATTTAAAGTCTACCTTAAGGACTATTATAAACTTGTTGAATGTTAGAATGTCGAGGTTTTGAGCAAGAAAGGGTTACAGCGACATAAGATTAAGCTGAAGGAAAGATTAAGAGGACAGAGGACTGATGGATATATTTAGAGTTGCTAAAAACTTTTGGACATTGGGATGCAGAAAGGGGAGGTATGGGGAAGTCGGAGAAACATGGTTTATGAAAAAAAGGTTATGAATTTATACGTGTTTGTATGTCTTTTCTTTATGTTTGTATTGTCTCAAAATTTTTTGTAAAACTAATAAAAAAATTTTATTAAAAAAAGAAAAAAAGAAAAAGGGAAGGAGGAGAAAACCTTCAAAGTTCACTTTAAACTTGCAGAAATTTACCCAAGTCAAAATGAAAGTTCTTAACAATGGTGCATGCAACAGTTCCTTATTTGTATCTTACAAAATAGCCCCAATGTAGCATTTTAACTTTATATACAGTTACCGCAGTCTGATGGTTCTTTTGTATCCAGGCAGCCCGAGGGCTGGGTTCTCAAAACTTTGTAATCCACCAAAAAGAGGAGAAGAGGTCCCGATCTATGTCCATTTACACAAATACAATTTTTTACTTCTAAGCAGTCAAATCCGAATTTGCAGGGTATATTCCAACTTCTTTTAAAAACCCCTCTCAGCGCTTCAGCTTTTATAAGCCTTTGCTTGATACTTTGAGCAGAGCCGGAAGACGGACTTCCTTTTTAGCGTCTCCCGCTTTCAGCCAAATTTCACAAATTTAGATTCAGAAGTCTTGAGATTCTTACTCACGGGTATGTTGTTTCAAATCGAATATTCAAAGAAGAAAGGTCAGCGCTCATCAGCAGCAGCCGCGCGGCTTCACTTCTGCGGAAAGAGCGATGAACTCACAGCACCGCTACCCCCTCCACGTTCCGGAGCCCCTTACGGGGTCCCTTCTTCGTTTCCGAGGTCGCTCTTCGTGCCCGCCGAGTCCCACGACCACAGGCTCACTCTACCTGTGGTTTTTCTTAGCGGGTCTCTGCTCTGCCGTAGCGGACGACCCTTTTCCACGGAGCCCCTCTTCACAGTGTAAAGAGGGCCGCCATTGCCGTTTCGCGCCGCCTCCGGAAGTCCAAAATGAATTTAAACAAGACAAAACTATTAGTTAAAAAGATGTGGAGGAAATAACGGTGACATGAGCCACATGTGGTGGACGTGTGAAAAGATTAATATTTTTTTTGGGGGGGGGGATATACGATGAATTAAAAAAGAGGATGGGGGTAACTATTACGAAAAAACCGGAGGCATTTCTATGAAGTATTTTAGATAAAGAGATCCCAAAAAATCTAAGAGAGGTATTCTTGTATGCAACCGCAGCACCTCGTATACTTGTGGCCAAGGGATGGAAAGATCACGAGGCTCCAAAAATAACAGATTGGCAAATCAAATTACAGGAATTGGTGGAGACGGCTCAATTGACTAGCAAACTCAGTGGAATCTCAAAGCAAAAGTTTGCAGAAAAATGGGATGGGTATACAAGATATGTTAAAAATATAATAATAGTTTTGAATCCGTGCTAGCATTCGAGTGATAAAGGAACTAAAAGGAGGTGAACAACAATTAAGGATTTATTATGCTTTCAGAGTGTATAGAAAAATTTATATAGAAAGGATTATTGTTTTGTGTACATTCCATTGTAAGAATGGAAACAGAGCCAGAGCCACAGCCTAAGTCTGAAACAGTCCTTGATAGAGTGCCAGAGCCAGAGTGAGACCCTGAATCAGTGCCAGAACCAAGCCCTCATTCAGAACCAGAGCCTGAGAAAGAGCCAGAACCAGAACCAGATGAAAAAGCAGAATTAGAACAAATAATACACATTAAAATCTACCCCAAAATCAAGTATTTAGGATTATGGATAACACCAAAGAATATTAACTTATATGAAGATTGTTAGGATATTTCCGTTCCACCTTAAAAGGGAGCAGGATGTTTGTGTCACAGCCTGCGTATTTCCTGTTTTCACAGGATGTTTCTGTTGTGTCTTTTGCTTTCGTTTTCTCACTCTCTGTGTCTGGAGACACTGACGCAGGCAGTCATGTCTTTCTTTGTTCTGATCAACGCTGAATAAAACTTGTAAATAATGCTCTCCTGAGTGCGACTTTTGCTGTGCATTATCTGCTGATAGAGTGTGCATGAGCTCTAGAATGTGGCAAGATATTTTCTAGAAACTCATGTCGCTAATTGCTGATACTGCGTGCTTACGGGAGATCGATGGATCGTCCGGCAGACGGCTTGGGGCCATGATAGACTTTGTCTCCCTGGCAGTATCCCAATTGTTGGAAAGATATCAAAAGACAGTTGGAGACATGGACAAGGTTAAATTTATCATTCCTGGGCCGTACTTCGGTAATTAAAATGATAGTTTTACCGAAGCTACTCTTTCTATTCCAAACGATTCCAATTACAGGAAACACCAGCAGTATCAACAAGAGGCAAAAAGAAATTTCTAAATTTTTGTGGAAGGGTAAAAGACCAAGAGTAAAGCATAAGATATTAATAGATACTGTAGAAAGAGGTGGCTACGGGTTACCAGATTTGAAGCTATATTACGAAGCCTCATGTCTTCTCTGGTTGAAAGATTGGTATTTATTAAAAAATTGGGATATTTTAGATCTAGAAGGTCATGACACCCTGTTGGGTTGAAATGAACGACAGACGAGTAGGTAGGTGTCATACGGGATACATCTCCCCTAATGTTTACTGCTGGTGCTGCAATTTCGCAAAGTAGGCAGCAATGATTTTATTGGGTGGCTGAGGGGGAGAGAGAAGCCGAGACAAAAGACTTATGAGTCCAGGAATGCATAACAACAGGTTATGGGCCCAGATTCACGGCACTTACAGGAGAGTAAGACTGCGACAGACTGCTGAAAGGTATGTGGAGGAAAAGCGAAAGTGAGGCTTTTCGTTTGCCGCGGCAAGAGCTTTTGATTTTGGGGTAGATTTTAATGTGTATTATTTGTTCTAATTCTGCTTTTTCATCTGGCGACATATTTTTAACTCATAGTTTTGTCTTGTTTAAATTCATTTTGAACCCCGCAACTTTACCGTGGCCATATATTATTTCCAACGCCTTTCTTAAACTCTGTTTTGGTTGCTCCGTAGTTATAATTAAATCGTCAGCAAATGCCCTCATTTTATAACTTCTGTTTCCCTGCATAATCCCTTTTATTTCTTTTTCTTCCCTAATTTGTTTACATAAAACTTCCAATGTTAATATGAAAATTAAGGGGGATAGTGGGCAACCTTGTCTGACCCCTTTACTGATTTCACACTCCTGTGATAAATTTCAGTTGATTATGATTTTAGCTTTTTGTTTTGATTATATTGCTTCAATCCCTTTTATATACCGTATAATGTTTCTAGTGTTGCTATAAATGTGCCTCCCGGGCAAAAAGCCGGCTTGGTCATTGTGTATCATCATCTGGAAGCCTTTTTTTTATCTTTCAGCTAAAATATTTGCATATAATTTATAATCGTTATTTAGAAGTGCGATAGGCCTATAGTTGTTAATAAGTAGATTGTCCGTTCCCTGTTTTGGAATTAATGGAATAAGGCTGTGTCAGGGGTTCAGGGACAGAGGCACAGGGGAGGCAGGAGATGGAGAGCGATGGGGAAGAATCCCAGGACAGCGAGGAAGAGGATGGCAGTGGGTCGGAGGATTACATGAGCCTCTCCAGCGAATCTGAGGAGAGAGAGGAGGTCGGAGCAAGCCGTCCTCCCGGAAGGGGAGGGGAGTAGTGAAGGGAGTAGCGTATCTGTCAAAAGGAAGGTCAGGAGTTGGGCGCGCGCGCCAAGTTCAAATGTGGAGGCGCGCGGAAGAACAGGCAGCCCGGAGGAGGAGCCAGGTCCCAAAGCCCACAGGAGGGAGGGAGAGCAGTCTGGGGATTCCACGGCAGGGGAATCCAGGAGGGGCGAAACCCCAGCGGGCAGGAAGACCCTGCGGAAAAGGAGAGAAAGGAAGAGGTGGAGCAGCGCAAGCCTCTTAAACTGGTGCAGGGGAGGGACTGACTCAGAGGGGACTTCAGCGGTCTAAGCGTAACAGACGTGGGGCTGCGCACCTCGGCTGTGGAGCGAAAAATGAACTGCAATAAACACCTTTGTATATAAGAAGAACTTGGCGTTGGTCTTTTGTGAGCTAAGACCTGAGGCAGCCCTGACAGTAAGTCCCCTCTCTAAAACCGCAAAAAAAATTTTTTGCGAAGCTCACGAAGTTTGGCAGACATGAATACTGAGGAGCAGATAACAGCCCTGCGCAACGCGGTCACTGAGCTTTCCACTGCGGTAGTGGTTTCCCAGCGGAAAGGTGAAGAAGCAGAAGCGCGCTGCCAGGATCTGCAAGCCAGGTGGGATCGTGCGTGCAAAGAGGGGTTCCCGGGGTCCAGATCAGAGGGAATCGGACTCGGACGGCGGGGGGGCAGTTTAGTAGCCCACTTCGATGGGAACCTGAAGCAGTATCCCAGTTTCAGAGCAGACGTCGTATATGCGCTGCATTTGCTTCGGAAAGACTTTAAAGATGAGGAGGAGAAAGTAGGCTTCATTGTGTCCCACTTGCATGGGGAAGCTAGAGCCTGGTTACACAATTTGTGGCGCGAAGATGGTCCTGCCCGCAGGGATTCTAACGAATTTATCAAAGCCATGGACGCTTGCTTCCAATCTACCGTGGACGTTGATGTGGCGCGACGGGAGATGCATGGATTGCGGCAGGGCAAGGCTACAGTACGTCAGTACCATTCCCGCTTTTTTGCATTGCTGAATGTGCTGGGTTGGGAAAAAGACTCCCTGGCAGTGAGAGATTTGTTCTGGGAGGGACTCAATGGCTCCGTGAAGGATGAGTTAGCCAGGGGGGACAGACCTCGAACCCTCGCAGACGTCGTGCAGAGGGCACTCATGATAGGAGTGCGCCACGAAGAACGCCCTTGGCACAGTGAGGAGGGTCGCCAGGTGCGCGCACCAGCTAGAGCGCCTCCTTTTATTCCCAGGGACCTGGGACGTGCGCATCCCTCGCCTCTGCTTAGGGAGGGGGAGGAACCAATGGAGCTTGGTGGTGCAAAGGCTCAGACAGCTGCCGGAGCCCCAGCGTCTGGAGCAGTCAAGACGAAGCCTCCTAGAGGGAGCAGGAAGTGTTACATCTGTGACAGTGCAGCACACATGGCCAAAGAGTGTCCCCAGAGGCTCCAGAAGCACACTGCAGCCTTAGCAACAGTAACAGCAGCAGCGCTCCAAGGAGAGCAGTTTCAGGGAAACGACAATGCCTGGCTGGAAGCAGAGATGCTGGGGCTCAGCCAGGCGAGTCAGTAAAGCAGTCCCCAGCGCTTTTGCAGCCTACAGATCCTTTACCACCCAAGCCAGTGGTGCAGCTCACTGCCAATCTCCAGCTACCTAATGGACTCACCCTGGAAGTCCCCATTACAATTGACTCTGGGAGCAACGCAGACTTCGTGGGGGTGCAGTTCATCAAGCAACATCGCATAGTGCTTCTACCAGCCACGCTGCCCTTAAACGTCGTTACCGTCGATGTCAGGAAGCTGCTGGGCGGGCAGGTGGTACAACAGACGCCACCCATGGTGCTGCAGATTGGGAATCATCGCGAGGTCATCAGTTTCAACGTCACCCGCCTGTCAGACACGCCTATAGTGTTAGGCATGAGTTGGCTGGACAGACACAGCCCTTCATTAGCGTGGTTCCAGCGACAGCTCACCTTTGGCTCATCCTACTGCGCGCAACATTGCATCCAGACCGGCCAGGAGGAGGAGGGCCAGGAGGAAGGGCAGCAGTTGCACCTCGGCATGGTGCAGGCAGTGCCCCACAAGTACAAGGGGTTTTTGGAGGTCTTCTGCGAAAAGGAAGCTGATCAGTTGCCACCCCACCGGCCCTACGACTGTGCAATTGACCTCTTACCAGGGGCGATGCTGCCGACTGCGAAGCTGTATTCCATGTCTGAGGATGAGATGCAGGAACTCAGGGAGTTCATAGATCACAATTTGAAGCGGGGATTCATCCAAGAATCCAAGGAAGAGGGGGGCAGTCCGGTGTTTTTCGTGAAGAAGAAGGACACGCCCCAAAAAAGACTCATCGTGGACTATAGGGCCATAAACTTGATGACGAAGCCCAAGGCCTTTCCCATGCCCAAGATTGACGACCTGCTCGCGACGGTGAGGAAGGGGAGGATCTTCACCAAGTTGGATCTACGCGGAGCATACAATCTCATACGCATGCGGGAGGGTGATGAGTGGAAGACGGCCATGTTCACGCCGTTGGGCACCTATGAGTACAGAGTTATGCCGTTTGGTCTCCAAAATGGCTCCCACTGTTTCCAGGCTTTCATGCACCACGTGCTAGCGGGACTCCTCTACAAGAAGTGCGTGTGCTTCCTCGACGACATCCTGATCTTCTCGGAATCGCAGGAGGCTCACGTAAGGGACGTAAAGGAGGTCCTGCAGCGGCTACGGGAGCACAGACTCTACGCCAAACTGGAGAAGTGTCAGTTCGACGTGACGGAGGTGGATTTCCTGGGCTACAGGCTGTCCAACAAAGGACTAGCCATGGACAGCGCCAAGGTCCGCGCGGTGTTGGAGTGGAAGAGCCCGCGCAATCGGAAGGAGGTCCAGAGGTTCGTCGGCTTAGGGGACTTCCGGAGGCGGCGCGAAACAGCAATGGCTGTCCTCCTCAGCTGCTGAAGAGGGGATCCGCGGAAAAGGGTCGTGCGCTGCGGCACAGCGACGACCCATCCAGAAAAACCACGGGTAGAGTGAGCCCGTGGCCGTGGGACTGGGCGGGCACCAGGAGCGACCCCAGAAACGTTGAAGGGACCCCGTAAGGAGCCCCGGAACGTGGAAGGGGGAGCGGTGCTGTGAGTTCATCGCTCTTTCCGCGGAAGTGAAGCCGCGCGGCTGCTGCTGATGAGCGCTGTCCTTTCTTTCTGAAAACATCAGGCTCCAAACTTCATACTCGTGAGTAAGGACTTTAAGAATTTGGTTGGGACTAAAACATCAAATTTCGGCTGAAAGCGGGAGACGAGAAACAGGAAGTCCGTCTCCCGACACTGCTTTTAGATCAAAGCAAAGTCTTTGCCAAGCGTGAAGCGCTTTGAAAGGGATTTTAAAAAAGAGACTTTCTTCTCCGTGCAAATTGCCAAAGCTCCAATTGGCAAGCTAGAAGGGCAGAGGAATTGACTGGATCTGAATTAAACCCCCCCCTCTCTTGAGTGGATTACAAAAGTTTAAATACCGGATCTCTGGGCTGCCGGGTTACTAAAGAACTGTCAAACTGAGGAAACTGTATCAGATGGTGTAGTTACTTTGAGCGCTGGAGGATACAAGTAAGAAACTGTTACCTGCATCTTTTTTGAAACTTTGTTCTATTTGGGGGAAACTTTGCAGCTTTAAAGGGACAAAGAAGGTTCCCCTGTGGTTTGTTTTTTTTTCTTTCCCTCCTTTGGATTGCTGGATTAATGGCGGAAAAAGCTTTTTTCCTTTTTTGAGTTACAGGGAAGCTCCCCCTAGTGGATTTGGGATTAATAAATCTCTGGAAACTGCCTTTTTCTTTGGATTATCCTTTTGGTGGATGTTTACACTTTGGATTGTTTTTCCCATGGGATCTACAATTTGACCTTGATATATAGACAGCTGTGGAATGAGTGGCACAGGGAGATCAAGAGCTGCCAAATCGAAAGCAAAACAAACTGTACAACAATTGCTGCAGACAACACTAACTGTCCAGCCACGTAGATCATCTGTTCCCACTGTTCCTACTGTTTTGACACTGCAAGAAAGAGAAACTGCTCAGACAGCCCAAGAGCCAACCTCAGAAGATATGGCTTCAGGAGGGTCTGACCCAATCTCTAAACAAATTTTGGAACAGTTGGCAGCTTTAAATACAAAATTTGATCAAGTTACGACTACTATTAATAAACTGACTGAGCAGGTTTCCCAAAATACACAAGTAATTGGGAATCTTCAAACAACAACTTTAGAAAATCGCAAATTGGCTGAGCAAGTGAATCAAAAAGCAGAACAAGCTAACAAGAAGGCTGAGGAAGTACAAAAGGAAGTAAGGCCACTTTGCAGGCAGATCAATGACCAGCAGGCCTATCTGTCTATGGTGGAATTGAAAAATAGGGAAAATAATCTTAGACTTAGAGCAATTCCAGAACTTGAAGGAGAAGATTTGATTGGCTATCTGACATCAGAACTATCAAAGTTCTGGGGTATAGAAGAAGACAAGGACTTTAAAATCGTTACCGCTTTCAGATTGGGAAGATTGGTGAGAAAAGACAGATTTAGAGATTGCCTGATCATTTTGAGATCTAGGCAAGAAAGAGATAAAATCTTAGGCCTGCACTTTAAGAAACCACTGGTGATCCAGGACAAGAAGGCAGAAATCTACAGAGATATTCCAAAACAACTTTTGGATTTAAGAGTTACATACACAGATCTAGCAAGATCATTGAGAAACAACTCAATTCCCTATAGGTGGGAGTTTCCCCAAGGACTATCTTTCAATCTTAAAGGAAAGAAGGTTAAAATTAGAACACCAGAGGACCAGCAAAAATTTCTACACGATCACGGAGAGGACCTTCAGAAGGGAATAGCAGGGGCTTGGCCGCCCCCCCAACCTGAGCCAACACCTGTGCCAGCCCCGGACGAAAAGGAAGACACATCCCTATAGGACTTATAGACTAAACCAGGATGTCTCTGCAGCTCCTTAGTTGGAATATAAATGGCGGGAATTCCCCGGAAAAAAGAGGAAGGATCTTTCATATATTGAAAAAAGAACAATTGGACATTATTTGTTTACAAGAAACACATGTGACTAGGCTCCACAGGAAAGTTTTAATCAATAAAAGATTAGGCCAAGAATTTATTTCATCAGATAAAGTCAAGAAGAGAGGCGTAGTGATTTATGCAAAGGAGAACCTGTCACCGAAATTTTTATTTAAAGATGAACAAGGAAGAATTTTGGCTATTGAAGTACAAATACAAGGAGAAAAAAATTTGATATTAGGAATTTATGCACCGAATGAGGGAAAATCAGAATTTTACAAGAAGCTGCATGAGATAATGCTGGATTATCTGGACTTTACCAACATCATTATGATGGGAGATATGAATGGGGTGGTCTCTACTCACATGGATAAGTCACAGAACCAAAATTTAACTAAGGACGGCAGACTACCTAAGACGTTCTTTGAACTAACTGACAGTATGGACTTGATTGACATTTGGAGGACAAAGAACCCCTTGGGTAAAGAAGGAACATTCTTTTCCGAGGCCCATTTGTCATGGACACGAATCGACCAAATATGGACATCTAGAGGGCTGGCTCCTAAGACCAGAAAAGTGGAAATCTGCCCTAAAACCTGCTCCGACCATAATGCTCTGAAAGTGGAATTGAGACTTACTTCAACCGGTTCCTTCAGGTGGAAAATGAATGACACTTTACTAAGAGATCAGGAGATTGTAAAGAAGGCCCAAAAAACCTTAAAAGATTATTTTGAAATTAATTTGAACACTTCGGTGGAAAAGAGAACAATCTGGGACGCAAGCAAGGCAGTAATGAGAGGGTTTCTGATACAACAGAATACAATTAAGAAAAAACTCTGGAATGGAAAAAGGACAAGATATTAGAGAAGATAAGAGATGGTGAGAAAAAATTGAGATCCAAACCAAAATCTAAAGAGATTCTAAGAGAAATTAAGTTTCATCAGGCACAATTTGCGAAATTGATAAATCAAGAAGTGGAATGGAAGATTAAACAAATGAAACAAAGATCATTTGAATCAGCGAATAAGTGTGGGAAACTGCTAGCTTGGCAGTTGAAAAAAAGACAAAAATTGAACTTTGTTACCAATCTAGAGGTGGAAGGTAGAAACATACAGAAACCTGAGGAAATTAGAAAGTGTTTCCGGAGATATTTCAAAAAACTTTATACGCAAGGGCCTCAGAAAGAGACTGAGATAGACCAATTTTTAAAAATTAATGGACTCTCAAAATTATCTCAGGAAAAGACAGCAATCCTGAATCACAGAATAACACAACAGGAAATCGAGGATGCCATTCAGAATATGCATTTGGGCAAATCTCCAGGTCCAGATGGACTTATCTCCAAGTACTATAAGACATTAAAAGATTATCTGATACAACCACTAATGGAGGTTTGTAATCAAATCATGGAGGGGAAGAAGGCACCGGAAACGTGGAAAGAAGCTTTCATCACATTGATACCTAAAGTGGAAACTGAAAAGACTCAACTGAAGAACTACCGTCCCATCTCACTCTTAAATGTGGATTATAAAATTTTTGCAGACATTTTGGCAAGTAGATTTAAGAAAGTGTTAAATGAAATAATTCATAAGGACCAGGCAGGCTTTCTCCCAGGTAGACATTTGTTTGATAATACCAGGAACATTATTGACATTTTGGAACTTTTACAAACTAACATTAACACTAAGGCAGTGTTAATTTTCATTGACGCGGAGAAGGCCTTTGACAATATCTCTTGGAAGTTTATGAAGAAAAACTTGGAAGGGATGGGAGTGGGACGGGGGTTTGAAAATGGCATAGAAGCAATTTATTCAGAACAAAAAGCTAAATTGATAGTGAACAATGTGGTGACAGAAGAGTTTAAAATTGAAAAAGGAACACGACAGGGGTGCCCCTTATCTCCTCTTTTATTTATCTCAGTCCTGGAGGTGCTCTTGAACATGATCAGGGAGGACCGGTTGGTACAAGGAATACAGGTCGGAGTGAAACAATATAAATTGAAAGCTTTTGCAGATGATTTGGTTTTAACATTACAGGAGCCAGAATCTAGTACAAAAAGAGCTTTAGAACTGATTCATGAGTTTGGTCGGGTGGCGGGATTTAAGTTGAACAAGCAAAAAACTAAGGTTTTGGGAAAAAATTTGACACCTTCAGAAACAGATGGGTTTCAGAAAGAGACAGAATTAAGTGTGGTAAAAAAAGTGAAATACCTAGGGGTTCATTTCTCTGCCAAAAATTTGAACTTATTTAAAGACAATTATGAAAAATGTTGGTCGGAAATCAAAAAAGATTTGGAAACTTGGTCAAGACTGAAACTTTCCTTGTTGGGTAGAATTGCAGCTATAAAGATGAATGTATTGCCGAAAATGTTATTTTTGTTTCAAACCCTACAGATTGTGGACAGAGTGGAATGTTTTGGAAGGTGGCAGAAGGATATATCAAAGTTTGTTTGGCAGGGCAAAAAGCCCCGGATAAAGTTTAAAATATTAACTGATTCAAAAGAGGGGGGGGTTGCCCTGCCGGACCTGAGATTGTATTATGAAGCTGCGGCCTTCAGTTGGATGAAAGATTGGTTACTTCTTGAGAACACTGATGTCCTAGATCTGGAAGGGTTTGACAATGCTTTTGGTTGGCATGCATATTTGTGGTACGACAAGGCAAAGGTTCATAAAATGTTCAAAAATCACATTGTCAGAAAATCAATATTTATGGTCTGGACAAAATACAAGGACTTATTAGAAGGTAAGACTCCGAGGTGGCTATCACCAGCAGAGGCCAAGGCCTGGAAAAAACCCAATATGGAGGTTGGCTGGCCAAAATATGGGGAAATCATAGAAAAAGTTGGAGAAACTTGGAGGCTGCAGAGTTTTGAAAAACTAAAGAACAAGGTGCAAAACTGGTTTCATTATGCTCAAATTCAAGAGGTTTTTAAGTTGGACAAAAAAATAGGTTTCCAGGTGGAAAAATCGAAACTAGAGACAGAATTGTTAGAACCTAAGACTAAGGTACTTTCGAGAATGTACAACTTGCTGCTTAAATGGAACACTCAGGATGAGACAGTCAAATCAGCAATGATAAAATGGGCTCAGGACATTGGGTACAACATTATGTTTGAAGACTGGGAAAGGTTATGGACCACTGGTATGAAATTCACGGCATGTAATGCCCTGAAAGAGAATATTATGAAAATGAAATACAGGTGGTACATGACCCCAGTCAAGCTTGCTAAGATATATCATTTGTCTGACAATAAATGTTGGAAATGTAAGGAGGCTGAAGGGACATTCTTTCACCTCTGGTGGACTTGCCCCAAAGTGAAGGCCTTCTGGGAAATGATTTATAACGAGTTAAAAAAGGTGTTTAAGTACACCTTTCCCAAGAAACCAGAGGCCTTCCTCCTGGGCATTATTGGCCAGAAGGTGTTAAAGAAGGATAGAACTTTTTTTATGTACGCAACAACAGCAGCAAGAATTCTTATTGCAAAATACTGGAAGACACAAGATTTGCCCACACTGGAAGAGTGGCAGACGCAGTTGTTGGACTACATGGAACTGGCTGAAATGACTGGCAGAATCCGAGATCTAGGAGAAGAAACAATGGAGGAGGACTGGAGAAAGTTCAAGGATTATTTACAAAAATATTATAAGTTATACGAATGTTAAAAATTTGCATGTTTCGGAAAATTTAGCTTCAGCAACAAGATTCGGTGTTATGGGAAACTAGGTTATAAGTATGAAGGGATTAAGGTTTAAAATGACATTACATTTATATCAAGATAAAAGTAAATTGCCAATAAGTATTTTAAACCTAAAACATAACTATTTGAAAGTACAAAGCAGTACATGAAACAAGATAATAATTTGCTGATATCTTTATTATAAAGAATGCAGGGTGAGGGGGACGTGGGGAAGTCCAGTTGGTGATGGAAAAATGTTTTGAAAAGATGGATTCTTTTTCTTTTCTTTCTTTTCTTTTTCGTTCTTCTTATTAATGTTATATATCTGACTTGATTTCTGTACCTGAGAAAAGCAATAAAAAATATTTATTAAAAAACAAAACAAAAAAAAAACAGAGGTTCGTCGGCTTCGCCAACTTTTACCGCAAGTTCATCAGGGGTTTCGCGAAAGAGACGGCAGCTATCACGGACACCCTCAGTTCCAAGAAGAAGTTGTTCACCTGGACGGACCAGGCGGAGCAGTCCTTTCGGAAACTTAAGAGCCTCTTCGCGTCCGAAGAACAGCTGCTACACGTGAACCCCGGCAGGCCCATGCGGGTTGAGACTGACGCATCAGACAGAGCGGTGGGGGCCGTCCTCTTGCAGGAAGATCCGCAAGGGAACTGGAGGCCCTGCGCTTTCTATTCCCGGAAGCTCAGCAAGTCGGAACAGAACTACACCATCTGGGACAGGGAGTTGTTGGCCATTCACGCGGCTTTCAAGGCGTGGAGGCACTTCCTCATCGGAGCCAAACACACCGTGCAGGTCCGCACGGACCACAAGAACCTAGAGTATTGGCGCACGGCGAAGCTCCAGAGCCAGAGGCACATACGCTGGGCGGAGTTCTTTGCGGATTTCGAATTCAGGATCGAGTACATCCCGGGAGACAACAATGTCATAGCAGATGCGCTCTCCAGGAAACCGCAGTATCTCGAGGAAGCGGCACCTGTGGCGGCCAAGCACATTTTCGCACCGCAGGCATGGGCATGCACTTCAGCAGCTGTGGACCTGGACGCGGTGCGTCGCGCGCTGCAGGCGGATCCGTTTGCGCAATCCAAGATGGAGGAACTGCGGAGAGGCACAGCGAAGGACAAGGATTTCCAGATACGAGACGGTCTGCTAACCCGCAAAGGTGCTCTCTATGTGCCGGGGGACGATCTCCGCGCGAAGGTCCTGCAGCAGTTGCACGACGCGCCCAGCGCGGGTCACTTCGGCAAGGAAAAGACGGCGGACTTAGTAGCCAGGGACTTTTGGTGGCCCCAGATGCAAGGAGAGGTCGCGGATTACGTCGCCAGGTGTGACACTTGCCAAAGATCCAAACCAGTGCACAATAAGCCAGCGGGACTGCTGGAACCGCTGGAGACGCCACTACAACCGTGGGAGAGGGTGGCGCTGGACTTTGTTACTGATCTACCCAGTTCGAGAGGCAAGACGGCGGTACTTGTGGTTGTAGACCTGTTCACCAAGATGGCACACTTCATTCCTTGCGCGAAGGTGGCCACAGCGGAACAGACCGCCAAGCTGTTCATAGACCACGTGTTCAGAGTGCACGGCTTGCCACGGTCCATCCTGTCCGACCGGGGCCGCCAATTCATTTCCAGTTTCTGGCAGAAGCTGCTGGGTATTCTGAACGTCAAGATCAACTTAGCGGCGGCGAGGCATCCGCAGACCAACGGCCAAGCGGAGAGGGTCAACGCCATCATGCAGCAGTACCTGCGATGTTACGCCAATCAACAGCCTGCGACTTGGGTGGACTACCTGCCGCTGGCCGAGTTTGCCTACAACAACACGAAGCACGCGTCAACGGGGGTGACACCGTTCTTCGCCAACAATGGGCGGCATCCCAGAACCTTCCCGGGGTTGGAGACGACGACGCAGGGGGAGCCGCAGGGAGCTGAGCACTTAGCAGCAGAATTGCAGGAGGTCCACGAGGAACTCCGACGGCACCTGGAGCTAGCTAAACACGCATACAAAGTGCAGGCAGATAAGCACAGGAGGGCAGGGGAAGACACCCAGGTGGGGGACTGGGTATGGTTAGCGGCCCAGGCGGTGCCGGCCAAGTCGCTAACTAAGAAGAAGCTAGGACACAAACAGCTAGGGCCATACCAAGTTGAGGCCAGGATCAATCCCGTAGCTTTTAGGTTGACCCTCCCAGAAGGTTCCAGAATGCACCCGGTCTTTCATAGGTCGGTGCTCACACCCTACAAGGCCCCACACAGATTTCAGGAGCCAGGGACGGCACCACACCCACGTAGAAAGTCACCGGAGGGGGGGAAGTCACCGAGGGCCACGACACTCAACGAGGTCACGGAAATTCTGGACTCGAGATGGGGGGAGGAGGGAGTAGAATACCTCCTCGCCAGAGAAGGTACCCCGGCCAGCGCCAACAGTTGGGTGCCGGACTATGCTCTGGAGGAACCTCTTCTTAAAGACGAATTCCATGCACTCTTCCCACACAGGCCCATGCCAGCGGATTATTTCGACGACTGGCTCTTTACGCCCACACTTTCAGACAGCACGTTCTGGGGGTTCTCCTCCGCAGAGGAGACGCCGCCGGAATCCAGTCCTCCAAGGGGATCGTGTTCGGGGGTGGACACGGACCGCTCTTACTGGTGGGACGATCAACCAGAAGTGGAGTGGCGCAGGAGGTGGCTAAGGGGGCCTTGGCAAACAGCATTGCCCGAAGTAACAGGGGGAGAGGCGGACATGGACGTGTTGGGGGAGGAGCCCGGGTTCGAGCACACATACACTGAACTGGAAGCAGAGGAGCTTGACGTCGACGAACTGTTTCCAGCAACTACCCCCGCAACGACGGAGCACCCGGAACCTGCGCCCGAGCAGCGGGAGGGGGGAAGGGGGGCTTCGAGGGGGGGATAGATGTCAGGGGTTCAGGGACAGAGGCACAGGGGAGGCAGGAGATGGAGAGCGATGGGGAAGAATCCCAGGACAGCGAGGAAGAGGATGGCAGTGGGTCGGAGGATTACATGAGCCTCTCCAGCGAATCTGAGGATTCCCAGGAGGGGGCGCCTGTGGTCAAGGCTAGGGGAGCCCCAGGGGGGACGCGTCAGGAGCAGGGGGCCAGCAAGGGATCCCCAAGTGGCAGCTGGGAGTCAGGACCAGCTTCCCCACCAGAGCGCAGAGAAGGGGGAGGAGGTTCCAGTGTGACAGGGGAAGCAGCTCCGGCAGCAGAGAGAGAGAGGAGGTCGGAGCAAGCCGTCCTCCCGGAAGGGGAGGGGAGTAGTGAAGGGAGTAGCGTAACTGTCAAAAGGAAGGTCAGGAGTTGGGCGCGCACGCCAAGTTCAAATGTGGAGGCGCGTGGAAGAACAGGCAGCCCGGAGGAGGAGCCAGGTCCCAAAGCCCGCAGGAGGGAGGGAGAGCAGTCTGGGGATTCAGCGTCAGGGGAATCCAGGAGGGGCGAAACCCCAGCGGGCAGGAAGACCCTGCGGAAAAGGAGAGAAAGGAAGAGGTGGAGCAGCGCAAGCCTCTTAAACTGGTGCAGGGGAGGGACTGACTCAGAGGGGACTTCAGCGGTCTAAGCGAAACAGACGTGGGGCTGCGCGCCTCGGCTGTGGAGCGAAAAATGAACTGCAGTAAACATCTTTGTATATAAGAAGAACTTGGCGTTGGTCTTTTGTGAGCTAAGACCTGAGGCAGCCCTGACAGGCTGTCTTTCCAAGAATCCGACATAGTTCTGTCTTTTAAGATGTTGTTCATGATACTTCTTAATGGGTCAGACAGTAAGTCCTCCATTTTTTTATAATATATTGCCGGTAGGCGGTCTGGCCCTGGTGGCTTTCCTATCTTTGCTTCCTTAATTGCTCTTTGCATTTCGTACGATGTAATAGGGGCATTCAACAGTTCTTTTTGTTCTTTAGTAAGTTTCGGAAGACATTTCTGTTCTAAATGTTCTTTAACTTCTTCTGTTGTTTCATTTCCTTCCTTATAGATTTCTCTAAAGAATTTGAGAAATCGTTTCTCTATTTCTTTTTTTTTTTAATATATTTTTATTGCTTTTTTCCAGATATCATATCAAACAACAACAGAAAAACAGAAAAAAGAACAGAAAAAAGAAACAAATAGAATCCACCTTTCAATTACATCTTCCCATAACTTGCCGGACTTCCCCACGTCTCCCTCACTCTGCTTTCTTAACAATAAAATGTCAGCAAATTAGTATCTTGTTTCGTGTGTTATTAATACTTTCAAGTAATTGTCTTTTAAGTTCAAAATACTTATTATCAATTTACTTTTACTTTAATCTAAACACAATATTTATTTTAAACTTTAGTCCTCTCTTAGTCATATCTTAATGTCCAATATAGAAAATCTTATTGCTGAAGCTTGGTTTTTCAATTTATGCAAATTATTGACAATCATATAGCTTATAATGTTTTTGTAAATAGTCCTTAAATTTTTTCCAGTTCTCCTCCGTTGTCTCTTCTCCCAAATCTCGGATTCTGCCAGTCATTTCATCCAATTCCATATAGTCCATCAATTGCATATGCCATTCTTCCAGTGTGGGCAAATCTTGTGTCTTCCAGTACTTTGCAATAAGTATTCTTGCTGCTGTTGTTGCATACATAAAAAACGTTCTGTCGTTCTTTAGCACATTCTGGCCGACAATGCCCAAAAGAAAGGCCTCTGGTTTCTTGGGAAAGGTATACTTAAATACCTTTTTTAACTCATTGTAAGTCATTTCCCAGAAAGCCTTTACCCTTGGGCATGTCCACCAGAGATGAAAGAATGTCCCTTCCACCTCCTTACATTTCCAACATCTGTTATCAGACAAATGATATATTTTAGCAAGTTTAACTGGGGTCATGTACCACCTGTATGTCATTTTCAAAATATTTTCTTTCAATGCACTACATGCCGTAAATTTCATACCGGTGGTCCATAACCTTTCCCAGTCATCAAACATGATGTTGTGCCCAATGTCTTGAGCCCATTTTATCATGACGGATTTAACTGTCTCGTCCTGAGTGTTCCATTTAAGCAGCAAGTTGTACATTCTCGAAAGTACCTTTGTCTTTGGTTCTAGCAGTTCTGTCTCTAATTTCGATTTTTCCACCTGGAATCCTGTTTTTTTATCCAATTTTAAAATCTCTTGAATTTGAGCGTAATGAAACCAGTCTTGCACCTTATGCTTTACTTTTTCATAGCTCTGTAACCTCCAATTATCGCCTATTTTTTCTAGCATTTCCCAATATTTCAACCAGCCGGTCTCCATATTGGGTTTTTTTCGGCCCTTGGCCTCCACTGGTGATAGCCACCTCGGGGTCTTACTTTCCAGTAAGTCTTTGTATTTTATCCAGACCATAAATATTGCTTTTCTGACAATATGGTTTTTGAATGTTTTATGAATCTTAACCTTGTCGTACCACAAATATGCATGCCACCCAAAAGCGTTGTCAAACCCTTCTAGATCCAGGACATCAGTATTTTCTAAAAGCAACCAATCTTTCAACCAGCAGAAGGCTGCAGCTTCGTAGTATAACCTTAAGTCTGGCAGGGCAAACCCCCCTCTTTCTTTTGCATCGGTTAGTATTTTAAATTTTATTCGGGGCTTTTTGCCCTGCCAAACAAACTTCGAAATGTCCTTCTGCCATTTGCCAAAACATTCAGGTCTGTCCACAATCTGAAGGGCTTGAAACAAAAACAGCATCTTTGGCAATACATTCATTTTTACTGCTGCAATTCTGCCCAACAAGGAAAGTTTCAATCTTGACCAAATTTCTAGGTCTTTTTTAACTTCTAACCAACTTTTTTCATAATTGTCCTTAAACAAATTCAAGTTTCTGGAAGACAAATTAATTCCCAGGTATTTCACTTTTTTAACCACAGATAATTCTGTTTCCTTCCGAAATTCATCTGTTTCTAAGGGTGTCAAGTTTTTTACCAGAACCTTGGTTTTTTGTTTATTCAGCTTAAATCCCGCCACCCGACCAAACTCTTGGGTCAGTTCTAAAACTCTTTTTGTGCTAGATTCTGGCTCCTGTAGTGTTAAAACCAAGTCATCTGCAAAAGCTTTCAGTTTATATTGTTTATCTCCGACCTGTATTCCTTTTATCATCCGGTCCTCCCTTATCATATTCAAAAACACCTCCAGGACTGAAATAAATAAAAGAGGGGATAGGGGACACCCCTGTCGTGTTCCTTTTTCAATTCTAAACTCATCTGTCACCACATTGTTCACTATCAATTTAGCTTTTTGTTCTGAGTAAATTGCTTCTATACCATTTTCGAACCCCTGTCCCACTCCCATCCCTTCCAAATTTTTCTTCATAAACTTCCAGGAAATATTGTCAAAGGCTTTAACCGCATCAATAAAAATTAACACCGCTTTTGTATTGATATTTGTTTGCAGAAGTTCCAAAATATCAATAATGTTCCTGGTGTTATCAAACAAATGTCTGCCTGGGAGAAAGCCTGCCTGGTCCTTGTGAAATATTTCTTTAGGGTTGTTTATTATTTTGCCTTTGCACTTAACTCTATTTATAAGCCTTTCTGCCTCTTTCTTCTTTAATTGCCATGCTAATAACCAGGCTCAGGTTCTGTTTCAGGCTGTGTCTCTGTTTCAGGCTCTGGCGCTGTATCAAACACTGTTGCAGACTCAGGCTGTGGCACTATAGCTGTAGCTGTGGCTCTGGTTCTGTTTCAGGCTCTGGCACTGTATCAAGCACTGTTTCAGGCTCAGGCTTCTGCTCTTTATTAGGCTTTGTCTCAGTCTTTGGCTCTAGCACTTATTCTAGCTCTATTTCAGGCTCGGCCTGTGTCTCAGCCTTTGTCTCTGTTTCACGCTGTTTCTCTGTTTCAGACTCCGACGCTGTTTCAAGCCCTGTATCTGTCTCTGCCTCTGTTTCAGGCTCTGGCACTCTATCAAGTACTGTTTCTGGCTCTGGCTCTCTTTCAGGCTCTGGTTCTGAATTAGGGTTTTGTTCTGGCTCTGGCTGTGTCTCTGGATCTGGCTGTGTCTCTGCTTCAGGCTCCTATGCTGTATCAAGCACTGTATCAGGCTCTGCCTCTCCCTCTGCCCCTGGCTACGTTTAAGAGTCAGGCTCAGTTTCAGACAGTGTCTCTGCTTCAGGATCCAGCACTCTATCAAGCACTATTTCAGACTCAGGCTGTCGATCTCGGTTGTGGCTGTGGATCTCGGCTGTTGCTCTAGGCTCCGTTTGTGGCTCTGGCTCTCTTTCAGGGTCTGGTTCTGAATGAAGATCTGGTTCTGACTCTGATTCAGGGTCTCATGATGGCTCTTCCTCTGCCTCTGACCCAGCTATGTTTCAGGGTCTGGCTCTCTTTCAGGCTCTGGTTCTGAATTAGGGTTTTGTTCTGGCTCTGGCTGTGTCTCTGGCTCTGGCTCTGGCTCTGGCTCTGGCTCTGGCTCTGGCTCCAGCTCCAGTTCCAGTTCCAGCTCCGGCACTGTATCAAGTACTGCTGCAGACTCAGGCTGTGGCTCCAGGCTGTGGCTGCAGCTATGTTTTGCGCTCCGGCCCTGTATCAAGCCCTATTTCTGGCTCTGGCTCTGGCTCTGATTCATGTTCTCCCTCTGACTCTGATTCAGGGTCTCGCTCTGGCTCTGGCACTCGATCAAGGACGGTTTCAGACTCAGGCTGTGGCTGTGGCTCTGCCTCTGTTTCAGGCTCAGGCTCTGTTTGAGGCTGTGTCTCTGTTTCAGGCTCCGGCACTGTATCAATTACTGTTGCAGACTCAGGCTGTGGCTCGTGGCTGTGGCTGTGGCTGTTGCTCTGGTTCGGGATGTGGTTCTTTTTCAGGCTCTGGTTCTGAATGAGGGCTTGATTATGGCACTGATTCAGGGTCTCGCTCTGGCTCTGGCTGTGTCTCTGTTGCACCTCAAACGGTGGTTTGTTGTTGTTGTTGTTGTTATTTTCTTTCTGGGGTGGGACAAATGTTTAGTTGGGGCGGGGATTATTTTAAGTTTAGCATAATTGTTTCTTGCTTTGTTTTTCTTTTACTATTTTTTTAGGTTATTGTATAGTTTGTATTTTGCTTTTTAAGGGGAAAGGGTCAGGGCTGCCTGGGAGGGGGCCTCAGCCAACAGAATGGCTGGGGCAGGTTCCCTACGGGGGGATGTATTGGAACACCCAATCTCTGTTATCGCGGGTGGGAGGAGCAGTTGCACTAAGACCAGACCACGTCTTTACCGAAGATCTGGTTCTGACTCTGATTCTGATTCTGATACTGGCTCTCTATCAAGGGCTGTTTCAGACTCAGGCTGTGGCTGTGGCTGTTGCTCTGGTTCTGGCTCTGGCTCTTTCTCAGGCTCTGGTTCTGAATGAGGGCTTGGTTCTGGGACTGATTCAGGGTCTCGCTCTGGCTCTGGCACTCTATCAAGGACTGTTTCAGACTTAGGCTGTGGCTGTGGCTCTGGCTCTGTTTCTATTCTTGCAATGGAATGTACACAAAACAATAATCCTTTCTATATAAATTTTCCAATACATTCTGAAAGCATAATAAATCCTTAATTGTTGTCCTTTTAGTTCCTTTATCACTCGAATGCTAGCATGGAGTCAAAACTATTATTGTATTTTTGAACATATCTTGTATAACCATCCCATTTTTCTGCAAATTTTTGCTTTGAGATTCCACTGAGTTTGCTCGTCAATTGAGCCGTCTCCACCAATTCCTGTAATTTGATTTGCCAATCTGTTATTTTTGGAGCCTCGTGATCTTTCCATCCCTTGGCCACAAGTATACGAGCTGCTGCGGTTGCATACAAGAATACCTCTCTTAGATTTTTTGGGATCTCTTTATCTAAAATACTTCATAGAAATGCCTCCGTTGTTTTCGTAAAAGTTATCCCCATCATCTTTTTTAATTCATTGTATATTGCCCCCCCCCAAATCTTAATCTTTTCACACGTCCACCACATGTGGCTCATGTCACTGTTATTTCCTCCACATCTCCAACAAGCATTCGCCATTTTTTTTATACATTCTTGATCATCTGGAAGGAGTGAGGTACCACCTATGAGCCATTTTCATCATGTTCTCTCTTATATTATAGCTGGCTGTAAATTTCAAATTTGCATTCCATCAGTTTCCCCCATCTTTTAGCATAATTGGACGGCCCACATCTTGGGCCCACTTTATCATTGAAGCCGTTGTTGGGAAAAAGCACCAATGCAAAAGCCAGCTGCAGGTTGCTGGAATGCAGAACAGGATGTTGTTGTTTCAAACTGTACTGTTGGGAAAAAGGGGGAGTCTATTCTCTGTACTGAGCACCGGATGTTAGCTCAGAGTGTCATCTGACCTGTACTGGAAGTACAGGGGTGGAGTTGTGACTCTTCTGATGGAGTCTGAAGGGAGCAGTCACGTTTCTATGTACTGCTGAATGACAGGAATAAAACATGTAAATAGACTCCTGTCTGTCTCATTTCCCCTCCCTGGGGGGGGGGAATGCAAGGAGAGAGAAGCAGAGGGTGTGTTCTCCTCACATCTAATGAGGAGAATCGCCGGTTTACGACCACGTCTGCCGGGAGACGCAGACGGAATGTAAACAAGTATCTCACTCAGTTTGCCTCGGGGAGGCCAGTTACCTCTGACTGTGAGCTGAGATACTGACATATGGCAGCATTCGGTGGTTGCGATTCATCGAACATCTGCATGAGAGGCTGGTGGATTGTCCTCCTCTGCTCCAAGGGAGGAGATAAGCGTCTGAGAGCAGCCAGATGCTGAACAGACAGCTGGACCCAGAGGAAAGTGTTTTCCAAGCAACGGAGCTCAAGGTATGCTGCATTTCGGGCTAAAAGTGTGAACGCAGAATGATTTATTCTCTGATTCACTGGAGCTGCGTTTGAAAAAAACAACAGCTCCGGAAGGAGAGGCCTGCAGCTCAGAGGCTCAGCCTGCATTCCACGAATTCTTGTGGTTGAGATAAGCTTTCCTGTATGCACAGTTGCTAAGCAACGCCCGTCAGAGACGTGGAAATTTACTGGCTGCGCAGATGGCTCTGAAAGAGTGCCTGGGAAGCGAAAGATTGTTTTGACTATGTTTTCGATGCTGTGCAAGGTCTGAGAAACAGCTTGCAGTTTGCCTGGAAAGGCAGTAAACAATCCAGCAGAGGCTATTGGAGTTTTAGCAAGGCTGGAAAGTGAGAGAGAGGCTTGGCTTCAAGATGGATGCCAAGAAGGGGGGAGCCCTGCCTTATTCATCCCCCCTGACCAGTGGCAGTTATTCATCATGGTCTGGAAAGACGACTACCCCAGAAGGGGTGAGCAAGGATGATGCTGGCCAAGTTCCTAAGAGCTCATCGAAAGCTGAGGAGAGCTTTGACCCTAGATGGGGGAGCGAAGGAACTGTTCAATCTGCACTGGAAGTGAAGGACAGGGGGAGGGAAGAACAGAGTTCTAATTCCCCCGCTGCTGAAGCTACTGCAGAGCATGCTATAGCATTGAGCGCTGTCCGATGTTACAATTGTGGACAGACTGGGCATCTACAGCGAAACTGTAGGAAGCCACGCCAGTCAAAAGGTGCCAAAAGCAGCTCTACGAAGCCTGAGGCGTCAGGCAAAAGCCGTACCAAGTGCCAGGTGAAACCTGCAAAGGCTATGATGGCGAAAGGAACCACGCCAGATGTTGGGAACGCCTTCATAATCGACACGGGAGCGACGGTTCATATGTGCCTGCACAGGGAACTGTTTTCAACGTTTAAGAAGCAAAGCTTCGCTGTGAAACAGGCCAATGGTCAAGAGTTGAAAGCGACCGGAATTGGGACTGTGTATCTTGAGAGTCTGAACTTGACTATAAACAATGTTTACCTGGTTCCAGAACTGAGATTTAATCTGCTAAGTGTGTCGCAGATTGCAAAGAAAGGACTGAAACTGACCTATGATGCTAAAAGCTGCAAGATCTACAAAGATGGAGAACTGTATCTTACTGCCAGAGAGAAAGATGGACTGTATTTGTTGACTTTTGATCAAAGTGATTACATGAAATGTAATTCTTCTGATTCTAACGAAATCTCTCTTGCAGGTGTGACCAACATGAGCACCAGGAAGGTGACCAAGAAGGTCGACAGAGCATTTCAGCGGGTGTATGCTGATGTGATTGGTCCTCTAGAACCATCTAGAGGCGGTGCAAAATATTACCTTGTGTGTGTTGATTGTTTCACTAATTATTCTTGGGTTTTTGTGATAGAAAAACCACAAGAGACCTTAGAAAGGTTTCAGGAGTTTTGTGACAAGGTTAAAAATATGCATGATGCTAACATTGATTGTCTTTTCACAGATGAGAAACAAGTTTTTCTGTTACAGAAGTTTCAGAAGTTCCTGGATGGAAGAGGGATAGACCACAAAGTTGCTGTTTCAGCCGAAGCGTGGAACAGGGGGGTCTGTGTGAGGGTGAACAAAGAATTGCAAAAGTGGATGCATGCGCAATTGCTGAGTTCACATTTGCCACATGAATATTGGGCCGAGTCGCTAGCGTCCTATCTTCACGTGTGGGTGAGAAAAGTCTCAACAGAGTTAGGATGTTCTCCTTTTGAGAAGCTGTTCCATAGAAAACCTTCTGTTGCCTATTTCAAGGTTTTCGGGTCTCATGTGAGAACAGAAGCTCCAGGTGGAGTAAAGAATGCCAGAGGCATTTTTGTGGGTTATGAAAAGGGTCTCTACAGAGTAATTTTGTCTGAATCTGGTCAGGTGATTCTCACAAAGTTTCTAGAGAGTGCTCCAGAACAAGAGCGGGTAGTAGTACACACATTTCCCACAGGTGACAATTCAGATGATGATGATTTTTCTGATGTCACAGATTACAGTGGTACTGATGATGACAGTGATAGCTCAGAGAGTTCAGTTGTAACAGTCATTGAGAGGAAATCTCACACAATGGATAGACCTTCACAGGTGAAGGAAGAACCACTGATTGCTACTGGTTCTCAACAAAGTCCAGAGGTTGAACCAGTGAGCAGAGAGGATCAGAACCTCATACGCAGGTCTGAGAGAGTTACAAAGGGTGTACCACCAAAGAGGTACTCAAAAGAGTTTGCTAACTTAGCTGTTGCATGTGTTGCTATTGTTAACAACTCAAAACAAGTTGAAGCAGTGTCTAAGTCAGAGACAAAGACACAACAGAGAGTAGCAAGCCAAGGTAATGCAGAAGCACTCATTCCTTGGAAGCCAGACAACCAGAGAGGTACACTGGTGAAACCAGTGGTGGGAAGTTCCAAGGGTGGAACTGAAACAACAGGGGACTGTTATATGTATAACAACTGTTTGTTTTCTTCTCTGGATCGTGTTTTGCCTATTGATGCTTTTGGGGGAGGTTGTTGGGAAAAAGCACCAATGCAAAAGCCAGCTGCAGGTGGCTGGAATGCAAAACAGGTTGTTGTTGTTTCAAACTGTACTGTTGGGGAAAAGGGGGAGTCTATTCACTGTACTGAGCACCGGATGTTAGCTCAGAGTGTCATCTGACCTGTACTGGAAGTACAGGGGTGGAGTTGTGACTCTTCTGATGGAGTCTGAAGGGAGCAGTCACGTTTCTATGTACTGCTGAATGACAGGAATAAAACATGTAAATAGACTCCTGTCTGTCTCATTTCCCCTCCCTGGGGGGGGAATGCAAGGAGAGAGAAGCAGAGGGTGTGTTCTCCTCACATCTAACGAGGAGAATTGCCGGTTTACGACCACGTCTGCCGGGAGACGCAGACGGAATGTAAACAAGTATCTCACTCAGTTTGCCTCGGGGAGGCCAGTTACCTCTGACTGTGAGCTGAGATACTGACAGCCTTAACCTCCTCATCCATTACTTTGTAGCCTAAAAGAAGTCTATACATTTTTGCTATTATTTTGGTTTTACTATTCAGTAGTTCTCTTTCAAATCTTGAAGGCTCCTTTTCAAAACCTATCTGCTTATCCTGTCTGAACACTTCATTCACCTGGAAGTAATCTAGCCAACTAGAAAAGTGATCTTTTATTTTCTCATAACTTATCAATATTAGTTCACCCTCCTCCCTGTTACGCTACTGAAGCAATGCAGCCGCGAGCTGCTGGTAGCTTGAAAACAAAACATAATGGGAATGTTGGGACTGTTCTGTGGGAAACAGAGGGACAGTCAATTCACAGTGCAGAGGGCACCGGAATTAGCTCAGAGTGTAATATGAGCTGGACAGGAAGTGTTTGTTCTCTCTCGACTGCAGGAGTATGAAGAGAGCAGTCATGTTTTCTGTAATGCTGCAAAGACAGAAATAAAGGCATGGTTGAAATAAAGAGGGGGGGGTGTTCTTCTCATGCTGAGAAGGATCGCCTATCGCGACCTCTGCCTGGATCTTGCCGGGAAAGCAGACAGGGAGGTCAACAGGAGACCAAGCCGGGTGCCTGGGAGAGTTGCCAGTTTCTCCTGATAAAGGCTTGATTTCCGACATCTGGTAGCATGTAGCCGATGGTTTTGATCCATGAAAGCAACAAGAGAGGTTGATGGATCGTACTTCATCCTCTGCAAGGAGATAAGGAAGATATGGTAGTGTGCGGATGGAAGCTACAAGGACGGCTGAGCACCGGAGGAGGTGTTTGTGCTGAGCAACGGATTCCCTCAAGGTATGGTGATTTTATGGCTGTGAGAGTGAACGTGAATTGAAGCATTCTTCGGTTCACTGAGTGTCTGCTTTTGGATGAAAACAGCACTGAGAGAGAGCCACATTCTTCGCATTCCTGAGTCTTGATAAGCCAGTTGCTAAGCAACGAAACGTCAGTAAAGTGGAAAGTTACTAGCCAACGGAAAAGGGGCTGGGACTGTGAAAGGCTGGAAAAACACTGGCAAAAATTCCAGCGTTTGTTTTGTCTGCTATCTCACTGCTCTTGGAGGGACTTTCAAAACAGCCTGCGTTTAGCTGCAAAGTGCAACGCAGTGAACAGCCAATAGACTCTTGGAATTTTACAGGTTTGAGAGTGAGAGCTGAGGCTTGGATTCAAAATGGATACCAAGAAGGGGGGAGGCTTACCTTACCCACCTCCACTGACTAATGACAATTATTCCTCATGTAAAGATGAAAGCCCTGCTTCAGAATCAGAGGATTTTTGGGGTGATTGATAACCCCATCCCTGCTGCACCAACGCCAGGTTGGAATTCACAGAATGTGAGAGCCAGGACGGCCATAATTCTGTGTATCTCAGATGATCAACTCGTGCATATTCAGGATTTGGAATACGCGCGTGAGATTTGGCAAACGCTGCGTAGAATACATCAGAGAGATGCTGGTTCTTCAGCGTTGCTGCATTTTGAAAAACTGACCAATCTGAGGCTAGCGCCTGATGGAGATGTACGAGCGCATCTGACAGAGATGAAATTCTTACGCCAGCAGATGGCGGAACGCAATTTCCCTCTACAGGAAGAGATATTCTGCTTCATGATTATTAACAGCCTTAATCGGACTTATAAAACCGTTACAAGTCAGCTGGGTTCTCTACCTGCTCGAGCTCTTACGACGGAGAGAATTTGTGCCGTGCTTCTCAATGAGAAAGACAGACTTGCTGCAATAGATGTCAAAGACAGGGGGAGAGAAGCTTGGAGTTCAAGCACCCCCGCTGCTATTGCAAGTGAAGAACAGGCTGTTGCTTTGAACGTTGTCCATTGTTTCAATTGTGGACAGACTGGGCATCTTCAGCGGAATTGTAAGAAGCCACATCAACAGGAAGGAGCTAAGGGGAGCTCTGCAAAGCCTGAGGCGTCAGGCAAAAGTCGTACCAAGTCCCAGGTGAAACCTGCAAAAGCATTGCTGTCAATAAAAGCCACATTTTCAGTGGAGAACGCTTTTGTTCTTGACACGGGATGCACGCAACACATGACATCACACAGAGATCTGTCTTCAACGTTTAAGAAGCAAAGCTTCACTGTGAAACAGGCCAATGGCCAGGAGCTGAAAGCGACTGGGTTTGGAACTGTGTATCTTGAGAGTCTGAACTTGACTATTAACAATGTGTATTTGGTTCCTGATTTAAAGTTCAATCTGCTGAGTGTTTCGCAGATCACAAAGAAAGGACTGACTTTGTCCTATGATAGAGAAAGCTGCAAAATCTTCAAAGATGGAGAGCTGTATCTTTCTGCCAGAGAGAAAGATGGACTGTATTTGTTGACTTTTGATCAAAGTGATTGCATAAATTGTAATGCATCTGAATCTAACATGATTTCTCTTGCAGGTATGACGAAGGACGTCAAGAAGGCGACCGAGGTTAACAGGGCATTTCAGCGAGTGTATGCTGATGTGATTGGTCCTCTAGCACCATCTAGAGGCAATGCAAGATATTATCTTGTGTGTGTGGATTATTTCTCTCATTATGTGTGATTATATATACATTGCAGAAACCACAAGAAGCCTTAGAAAGGTTTAAAGAGTTTTGTGACAAAGTTAAGAATGTTCATGATGCTAACATTGATTGTCTTTTCACAGATGAGAAGCCAGTTTTTCTTTTACAGGATTTTCAGGATTTCCTGCATAAGAAAGGGATCAGGCACAAGACTGCTGTTTCTGCAGAAGCATGGAACAGAGGTGTCTGTGTGCAAGTGAACAAAGAATTGCAAAATGGCATGAAGGCGCAATTGCTGAGTTCACATTTGCCACATGAGTATTGGGCAGAGTCGTTAATGTTTTTTTTATTACAGTTGGATGAGAAAGGTTTCAAAAGATTTAGGAAGTTCTCCTTTTGAAAAGCTATTCCACAGAAAACCTTCTGTTGTCCATTTTAAGGTTTTTGGGTCTCATGTAAAGACTGAAGCTCCAGGTGGAGTAAAGAATGCTAGAGCCATTTTTGTGGGTTATGAAAAGGGTCTCTACAGAGTAATTTTGTCTGAATCTGGTCAGGTGATTCTCACAAAATTTCTAGAGAGTGCTCCTGAACAGGAGAGAGTAATTGTTCCCACATTTCCCACAGAGGACAATTCAGATGATGATGGTGATTTTACTGATTACAGTGGTACTGAGAGTAACAGTGATAGCTCAGAGAGCTCAGTTGACACAGTCATTGAGAGGAAGTCTCACACAATGGCTAGACCTTCGCAGGTGAAGGATGAACCACTGTTTACTATTGGAACTGGTTCTCCAAAGAGTCCTGAGACTGAACCAGTGAGCAGAGAGGATCAGCACCTCATACGTAGGTCTGAGAGAGTTACAAAGGGTGTACCACCCAAGAGGTATTCAAAAGAGTTTGCTAACTCAGCTGTTGCATGTGTTACTATTGTTGACAACTCAAGACAGGTTGAAGCTGTGTCTAAGTCAGAGACAAAGACACAACAGAGAGTTGCTAAGCGTAACACTACATTCCCTAGCCAAGGTAATGCAGATGCACTCATTCCTTGGACGTCAGACAACCAGAGAGGTACACTGGGGAAACCAGTGGCGGGTAGTTCCAAGGGTGGAACTGAAACAACAGGGGAGTGTTATATGTATAACAACTGTTTGTTTTCTTCTCTGGATCACGCTTTGCTCGCAGTGCACATTGATTCATATGGGGAAGTATGTTACGATATTGAAGCAATGCAGCCGCAAGCTGCTGGTAGCTTGAAAACAAAACATAATGGGAATGTTGGGACTGTTCCATGGGAAACAGAGGGACAGTCAATTCACAGTGCAGAGGGCACCGGAATTAGCTCAGAGTGTAATATGAGCTGGACAGGAAGTGTTTGTTCTCTGTCGACTGCAGGAGTATGAAGAGAGCAGTCATGTTTTCTGTAATGCTGCAAAGACAGAAATAAAGGCATGTAAATACGTTTCTGTCTATCTCTTTCCCCTGCCCATGCTACCAGATGTCGGAAATCAAGCCTTTATCAGGAGAAACTGGCAACTCTCCCAGGCACCCGGCTTGGTCTCCTGTTTCTCCTGATAAAGACTTGATTCCTCACACTCCCCCCCCCCCTTAATATTGTGTTATACGTTATCCACTTCTCTTTGATGTTGTTACTTTTTTTAACAGATATTGCTTCTAGTGGAGAGTTCCATCTTGGGGCTTTCTGTTCCAAATATCTTTTGTATTTTCCCCATACCTTATATATAGCATTTCTTATTATATGATTTGAAAAAGTCCTATGTGACTTTATTTTCCCATAATTAAGATAGCCATGCCACCCAAAACGGGTGTCATGACCTTCTAGATCTAAAATATCCCAATTTTTTAATAAATACCAATCTTTCTTTTTTTTTTGTATAGCCCGAACAGGTTTATTATGGTTTTTTTTTAATAAAATTTTTTATTGGTTTTACAAAAATTTTTATAGACAATACAAACAAATAGAAAAACAAACAAACATGCATAATTTCGTATCCTTTTTTCATAAACCTCACTTCTTCGACTCCCCCAAACCTCCCCTTTCTACATCCCCATTTCCAAAATTATTTCAGCAGATCCTAAGATTTATTTTTATCAAATTTATCCCTTATTTATTTTTTTCTTTTACTTAATCTTTTGTAGCTGTAATCCCCTTTTTTCTAAAACCTCGACATTTTAGCATTCATCAATTCTATAATATTTCTTAAGATAAATTTTAAATTTCTTCCAATCTTCATCCGCCGTCTCTTTCCCCTGATCGCGGATTCTGCCGGTCATTTCAGCCAGTCCCATATAGTCTATCACCTTCATCTGCCATTCTTCCAGAGTGGGTAGATCTTGAGTCTTCCAATGCTTTGCGATGAGAATTCTTGCTGCTGTAGTAGCATACATAAAAAAAGTTCTGTCTCTCTTTGACACCAATTGGCCGACAATGCCCAAGAGAAAGGCCTCTGGTTTCTCAGGGAAAGTACATTTAAGTACCTTTTTCATTTCATTATATATCATTTCCCAGAAAACCTTAATCTTCGGGCACGTCCACCAAAGGTGATAGAAAGTACCTTCAATTTCTTTACATTTCCAACACTTATTGTCAGGCAAATGGTAGATTTTTGCTAGCTTGACTGGCGCCATGTACCACCTATAGATCATTTTCATAATATTTTATTTTAAGGCATTACATGCCGTAAATTTTAAACCGGTGGTCCACAACTGTTCCCAGTCAGCAAACATGATGTTATGACCAATATCCTGTGCCCACTTAATCATAGCTGATTTAACTGTTTCATCTTGTGTATTCCATTTCAGCAACAAGTTATACATTCTTGACAAATTCTTAGCATTGGGTTCTAACAGTTCTGTTTCTAGTTTTGATTTCTCCACCTGGAAGCCAATTTTCCTGTCTTGTTTATAAACCTCCATTATTTGATAATAATGGAGCCAATCTCGTACTTTAGTTTTCAATTTCTCAAGACTCTGTAGTTTCAATTTGTCACCCTCTTGTTCCAAAATTTCCCAATACTTTGGCCATTTGGCCTCCATATTGAGTTTTTTCACAGCTTTAGCCTCCAAAGGCGACAACCATCTAGGAGTTTTGTTTTCCATCAAATCTTTATATCTAATCCAAACATTATATAATGCTTTTCTGACAATGTAATAATAATAATAATAATAATAATAATAATAATAATAATAATAAATTTTATTTATATCCCGCCCTCCCCAGCCGAAGCTGGGCTCAGGGCGGCTAACAACAATCAAAATAGCTCAACATTCTAAAACATTCATTATAAAATTAATTAAATCAAATTAAAATCAAATTAATGGCAACCATCAAGCAAAATTTTGTGCAGATTGCCAGAGGAGGGGGTCAGGCTGCGCCCTGACAAAAGGCCTGGTGGAACAGCTCTGTCTTGCAGGCCCTGCAGAAGGATGTCAGGTCCTGCAGGGCCCTAGTCTCTTGTGACAGAGCGTTCCACCAGATTGGAGCCGCGGCCGAGAAGGCCCTGGCTCTAGTTGAGGCCAGCCTAACCTCTCTGAGGCCTGGGATCTTTAGGGTGTTTTTATTTGCAGACCGTAAATTTCTCTGTGGGACATACCAGGAGAGGCGGTCCCGTAGGTACGAGGGTCCTAGGCCGTATAGGGCTTTAAAGGTTAAAACCAGCACCTTAAACCTGATCCTGTACTCCACCGGGAGCCAGTGCAGCTGGTACAGCACTGGATGGATATGATCTCGCAGAGAAGACCCCGTAAGGAGTCTTGCCGCGGCATTCTGCACCCGCTGGAGTTTCTGGGTCAGTCTCAAGGGCAGCCCCACGTAGAGCGAGTTACAATAATCCAGTCTGGAGGTGACCGTCGCATGGATCACAGTGGCTAGGTCAGGGCGAGAGAGATAAGGAGCCAACTGCTTAGCTTGGCGGAGATGAAAAAATGCCGCCTTTGTTATAGCTGTAATCTGCGCCTCCATAGAGAGGGAGGTATCAAAGATTACACCCAAACTCTTCACGGATGATGCTGGCACTAATTGCACCCCCGCAAGAGACGGGAGTTGCCCCCTCAATCCCATATCGCTCCGTCCCAGCCAGAGGACCTCTGTCTTCGAAGGATTTAACTTCAACCGGCTCCCACGTAACCATCCACCCACAGCTTCCAGACATCTGGTCAGTGTATCTGGGGCCGAGTCAGGATGGCCATCCATCAACAGATAGAGTTGGGTGTCATCGGCATACTCATTTTTATGTGATTTTTAAAGGCCTTATGCACCTTAACTTTGTCATACCATAAATATGCATGCCATCCAAATGCGTTATTAAAACCTTCTAAATCTAGTATATCTGTATTCTCAAGGAGCATCCACTCTTTCATCCAGCAGAACGCTGCTGATTCATAATACAATTTTAAGTCCGGCAGGGCAAATCCCCCTCTTTCCTTTGCATCCGTTAATATCTTAAATTTTATTCTGGGCTTTTTGCCCTGCCAGACAAATTTCGAAATGTCCTTCTGCCACCTCTTGAAACAGTCCATCTTGTCAAGAATTTGCAATGTTTGAAACAAAAATAACATTCTAGGCAATACATTCATCTTTATAGCTGCAATTCGGCCTAACATTGAAAGCTTCAAATTTGACCATATTTCTAGATCCTTTTTAACTTCTGACCAACATTTCTCATAGTTATCTTTAAACAAATTCAGATTCTTAGATGTCATATGAACCCCTAAATATTTCACCTTCTTAACCACCGTCAAGCCTGTTTCATTCTGGAACTTCTCCCTTTCCATGACTGTTAATTTTTTCTCCAAAACCTTAGTGTAGTGGTTGGGAGTTACTCGTGCGTAATCCTGCTCCGTTTGAGCGTCGGATTGCCTGGTTAAACCCTCCGGACTGCGCAGCCCATCTTAGCATGGCTGCCCTTAGTCACTCGTAGAATCTGTCTGTGGGCGTTTCTTAAAGCGTTGCCAACATAAAAGTTGTTTGACGCCCAATCGTTTCCGCCTCTCTGTGGGCGTGGGCAGCGGGGTGCTTGGGCTCTCCTCGCTAACTTCCAACAAAGAGTCTTGGAGCCCCTGCACCTCCCTGTCCCGTTGCTCTCCCTGATCCCTGGTGTTACACTCATTCTCTTCCCCTTCTTCCCGGCTGAGTCTCCCTCTAGCGCTTGGACCTTCCCCTGCAGAATCTGAGACCCTTTCCTTCTCCCGTGCCTCTGATGGCAGTTCCCTGACACTTAGTCTTTTGTTTGTTCAATTTAAATCCGGCAACTTGACCAAATTCTTGAATTAACTCTAAAACCCTTTTTGTACTAGTGTCTGGCTCTTGTAAAGTAAGTACTAAATCATCTGCGAAGGCCCTTAACTTGTACTGTTTAGCTCCGACCTGTACCCCTTTAACCAGCTGGTCACCTCTAATCATGTTTAGCAACACCTCCAGAACTGATATAAAAAGTAGTGGGGAGATTGGGCACCCCTGTCGTGTCCCTTTTTCTATTTTAAATTCTTCGGTTATCACAATCAACTTAGCCTTTTGTTCAGAGTATATTGCACGAATACCATTCTCAAATCCTTGGCCTACCCCCATTCCATAAAGATTCTTTTTCATAAAACTCCAAGAAATATTGTCAAAGGCTTTCTCCGCGTCCACAAATATCAGAACTGCTTTAGTATTTAAATTCACCTCTAGTAATTCCTCACATTATCTGATAAATGTCTTTTTGGGAGAAAGCCTGTTTGGTCCTTATGAATCTCTTCCATCAGCACTCTTTTCAGTCTTTTTGCCAAAATGTCTGCAAAAATTTTGTAATCCACATTAAATAAATACCAATCTTTCAACCAGAGAAGACAGGAGGCTTCGTAATATAGCTTCAAATCCGGTAACCCGTAGCCACCTCTTTCAACAGTATCTATTAATATCTTATGCTTTACTCTTGGTCTTTTACCCTTCCACAAAAATTTAGAAATTTCTTTTTGCCACTTGTTGATACTGCTGGTCTTTCCTGTAATTGGAATCGTTTGGAATAGAAAGAGTAGCTTCCGTAAAACTATCATTTTAATTACCGAAATACGGCCCAGGAATGATAAATTTAACCTTGTCCATGTCTCCAACTGTCTTTTGATATCTTTCCAACAATTGGGATACTGCCAGAGAGACAAAGTCCATCATGGCCCCAAGCCGTCTGCCGGACGATCCATCGATCTCCTGTAAGCACGCAGTATCAGCATTTAGCGACATGAGTTTCTAGAAAATATCTTGCCACATTCTAGAGCTCATGCACACTCTATCAGCAGATAATGCACAGCAAAAGTCACACTCGGGAGAGCATTATTTACAAGTTTTATTCAGCGTTGATCAGAACAAAGAAAGACATGACTGCCTGCGTCAATGTCTCCAGACACAGAGAGTGAGAAAACGAAAGCAAAAGACACAACAGAAACATCCTGTGAAAACAGGAAATACGCAGGCTGTGACACAAACATCCTGCTCCCTTTTAAGGTGGAACGGAAATATCCTAACATCCTCCCCCTTTCCGTGTAACCTGTAGTACCTGTGGTTCAACCCAATTGCAACCTTTGTACGTAAACCTTAAGTTGTTCTCTGTTAACAACCTTAGACAACAGATCAGCAGGAATTTCATTTCCTGGCATGTAGGACACCTGAATGAGTCCTTTCTGAATACACTCTCTTGCACGATGTAGCTTAATCTGCAAGTACTTGGTTCTTTGCTTGCAACTCTCTGAGTTCAGCAAAGCCAAACACGATCTATTGTCTTGATACACTTGTACAGGACATTTCACAGAAACTCTGATGTCCTTAAACAGTTGCATCAACCATTCACAATCCATGAGTGAAAATGACAGAGCATTGAGTTCTGCTTCACAGGAACTTAGGCTTACTGTCGTCTGCTTCCTGCACAACCAGTCAAACAGGCAGTGGTTGTACATGTAGCATACTCCAGAAGTGCTAGTACCATCCGTGGTGTCACTTCCAAAACTTGCATCTGCAAAGATTTCAAGACCTCCAGTCTTCTGACTGGTGAACCTCAGCCTGTAGTGCAAAGTCCCTTTCAAATAGCGGGCTATGTGCTTCAGAGCTTTCCAATCCTGAACAGTAGGATTGTTAGCATGTCTGCTAAGCAGGTTAGTGCTTACAGCTATGTCGGGTCTTGAACATCTAGCAATGAAATTCAACTTGCCTAGAATGCATCTGTACAGCGTAGTGTCAGAAAACACTTCAGCAGTACTGTCTACCTGGTAACCTGTCACCATCGGTGTGTCTGCTGGGTTTGCATCAACCAAATTCTTTTTTTTTTCATCTTTAAATTTTTATTCAATTTTCCTTTTGCTTATATTGGTTACAACCATAATTACAAATATACAGTTTTTGAACCTCCACCAGCACCTCCCACAATCATCCATTTTTCTTATTTTCCCGCATTTTCTATATAATATTGCTGATTTGCCATTATCTTACACCTCTCTGATTCTGTCGTGCAATATACCTTACAGTATTACAAAGTCTCTTTAAACCCCACTAGCGTTGTTTGTTGATCACATATAGATTCCAGATATACCGCAAACTTTCCCCAGTCCTCGATGAATTTTTGATCTTTCTGATATCTTATTCTTCCAGTCATTTTGTCCAATTCTGCGTAATCTATGAGTTTCATCCTCCATTCATTCAAAGTCGGCATTTCCTCCTGTCTCCACCTCTGGGCCATCAGTGTTCTTGCCGCTGTGACAGCGTATTGGAACAGTTTGTAGTCCCGTCTTTTTATCTCTCTTCCTGTTATACCTAGCAGGAAGGATTCTGGCTTCTTAACAAACGAATATTTAAACATCTTTTTCAATTCACAGTAGATCAATTCCCAGAATCCCCTCACCTTCCTGCAATCCCACCACATATGAAAGAGAGATCCCTCTTTTTCTTTGCATTTCCAGCACCTATTGCATGTCTTATACATCTTTGCCAGTTTTGCCGGTGTAATATACCACCTGTACACCATCTTCATTATGTTTTCCTTTAGTGCTGTGCATGCAGTAAATTTCATGTTTTCGTTCCATACCTTTTCCCAATCCTCTAATTGTATACTGTAACCAAAGTCTCTGGCCCACTTAATCATGACCGACTTAATCTCCTCGTCCTTTGTTTGCCATTCCAAAAGTAATTTATACATTTTCGAAATTATCTTAACATCATTGTCAATTATATCTGATTGAAATTTAGACACTTTTTCTATGTAACCCTTTTCTTTAAGATCTTTGTTAAACATTGCATTTACCTGAAAGTAATGCAGCCAATCATAAACCTGGTCCTTGACTTGTTCATATGGCTTCAGTTTCCATTTCTCCCCCTCTTTCACTACCAGTTCGCCATATGTTATCCAATTTGGTCTCATATTAATATTTTTTACTGACATTATCTCTAGTGGTGACAACCAGTGCGGGACTTTAAATTCCAAAATATTTTTCTACCTGTCCCAAACCTCTATTAAAGAACCCCTAATAACATGGTTAGTGAAACCTTTATGGACTTTCTTCTTCTCCAACCACAAATAGGCGTGCCATCCAAACCTATTACCATGACCCTCTAGATCTAATAGTTTGTTGTTATTTAACTTTATCCACTCCTTTAGCCAGCAAAGACAAGACGCCTCGTAATATAATTTTAGGTCTGGCAGGGCAAAACCGCCTCTTTCCTTGGCATCTGTCAGTAACTTAAATTGTATTCTTGGCTTCTTGCCCTGCCAGATATATCTCGAAAGCGTTCTTTGCCACTCTTTAAACACACTTATTCCCCTGATTATAGGGATCATTTGAAACAGAAATATCATCTTTGGGAGCACACACATTTTGATTGTTGATATTCTGCCCCAAAAAGACAGTTTCATTCTACCCCAGGTTTCTAAATCTTTCTTAATTCCCTTCCACGCCTGAATATAGTTGTTCTGATATAAATCGATGTTTTTTGGGGTCAGCCATATTCCCAAATATTTTACCTTTTTGGTCACATCAATCCCTGATTCTCGTTGCAATTCATCCACTAGACTCTGGTCGATATTCTTAACCATTATTTTTGTTTTCTTTTTGTTTAACGTAAATCCGGCCACTTTGCCAAACTGGTCTATTTCCTCCAATACCTCATTTAAACTGTTTTTAGGTTCTTCAATCGTTATTACTATGTCGTCGGCAAAGGCTTTAATCTTGTATTCATTTTTGCCGACTGTCACCCCCTTTATTTTATCATTGTTCCTTACTGAGCCTAAAAGGACTTCCAGGACTGTTATAAATAGTAACGGCGAGAGAGGACACCCCTGTCTGGTACCTTTCGATATCTTAAATTCTTCAGTGTGTATGTTATTCACGATCAATTTAGCTCTTTGTTCCGAATAAATTGCCCTTATTCCGTTATAAAATTCGTTCCCAACTTCCATCATTTCTAAATTTTTTAACATAAATTCCCACGATATATTATCGAAAGCCTTCTCTGCGTCCACAAACATTAATAGAGCTTGCTTCTCATTCCTTACAGACAGATATTCCAGAATATTTATTATGTTCCTAACATTGTCTTTCATCTGTCTGCCCGGGAGGAAGCCTGCCTGGTCTACATGTATTACTTCCTGCAGTATCTTCTTTAATCTTTTTGCTAGTATTCCAGCAAAAATCTTATAGTCTGTGTTCAGCAGAGATATTGGCCTATAATTCTTTACTTGTGTCAAATCAGAGTCTTGCTTAGGAATAAGTGTAATAAAGGCCTCTTTCCACGTTCCGGGGATATCCTGTTGTTTCAGTATGTTGTTCATAACTTCCTTTATTGGTACTATTAAGGCGTGCCTCAGTTCTTTGTAATAACTGGATGTTAAACCATCTGGTCCTGGTGCCTTCCCTTTCTTCAGTTCTTTTATTGTTTCGATTATTTCCTCATTTACAATTGGGGCGTTCAGTCGGTCTTTCTTATCTGTCGGGATCTTTTGCACACTTTTTTTCCTTTAGAAATCTTTCTATTTTCTTCATGTTGTTCTTTTCTCTGTTGTTATATAAATGTTTGTAAAAATCCAGGAATCCTTTCCTGATAGCTTTAGGGTTTTCAACTTCTTCTCCATCTAAGATAATTTTGTTAATTGTACTTTGTTCCTTCCTTTTCCTAATTTGCCACTGTCAGGGGTTCAGGAGCAGAGGCGAGGGCAAGGGAGGAAACAGAGAGCGAGGGGGAGGAGGCAGAAGAAAAGATGAGTGATGACGACGACCCGAGATCTCCGAGTCTTTCCAGTGAATCAGAAGATTCACAGAAAGGAGCACCAGTGGCCAGGGCAAGGGGGGAGACTAGGGGGACACCCCAGGAAGATAGAGCCAGAGGGGACTCAGAGGGGAGCAGTTGGAAATCGGGACCAGCGTCACCGCCAGAGAGCAGGGAAGAGGAAGGGCGCCAGGGATCAAGCGCTGGCAGCTCACAACAGGAGGGAGGGCACGAGTCAGGAGTGGCCACACCTCCATCGGGGAGCGAAGAGACAGTTAGACGGAAGGTGGAAGGTTGGGCGCGCGCGCCAAGTTCAAATGCACAGGAAGGTGGCGCAGTAGGCAGCCCGGAAAGGGAGCCAGGTCCTAAAGCCCGGCGCAAGGAGACAGGAGGGTCCGGGGGGTCAGCGTCAGAAGAATCCCGGAAGGAAGAGACCCGGGGGGGGCAGAGGGACCCAGAGAAGAACAGTCAGGTGGAAAAGGTGGAGCAGGGCTAGGATATTAAGTTGGTGTACAAGGGGCGGAGATTCAGACGGAGCTTCGCCGATCTAAGCATAAGACGTAGAGTTGCACGCAGCAGCTTGAGAATGGAAACTGTAACTCAATAAAGACTTTTATTTAATGATCGCTGGCTAGCGTGATCCTCTGTGAGCTAGGATCTAGAAGCAACTCTGACAGTAAGCTCCGTCTCCTGAATTGTGGGCATCCACGGCCTCGCGGAGAGGAGAGAGAGCGGGTGCCTACTAGCGAGCTCACGAACGGCAGACAATATGACGGCCGAACAGCAGATAGCAGAACTCAGAGAAGCAGTGTCACGACTGAATGTCGAGGCTCTGGCATCCAGGAAGAGAGAGGAGGACGCAGCTGCCGCCTACAGGGATCTCCAGGTCAGGTTGGAAGTGCTTACGAAGCAAGGGCAACAGACACCCAAACCAGAGGGGATTGGGTTGGGGAGACGCACAGGCGGTCTGGTCTCTCACTTCGATGGGAATTTACAACAGTACCCCAACTTTAGAGCAGATGTAATGTGTGCACTGCAACTGCTAAACAAAGACTTTAGAGATGAAGAAGAGAAGGTGGGGTTCATCATGTCCCATTTGCATGGAGACGCTAAAGCATGGCTGCGCAATTTGTGGAGAGATAAGGATCCTGCGCTCCAAAATGCGGATGCCTTTATTAAAGCGATGGATGGGTGCTTTTTATCAAGCATTGACGTGGATCTTGCCCGGAAGGAGGTGCATGGACTAAGGCAAGGGAGGGCCAGCGTAAGGCAGTACCATGCCCGCTTTTTCGCTTTGGTCAGTGCCCTGGAATGGGACAGAGATTCGGCCCCTGTAAGAGACCTCTTTTGGGAGGGATTGCACAGCTCGGTTAAAGATGAAATTGCGAGGGGGGAGAGACCCCGGACCACGCAGGAGATCGTTCAGAGGGCGCTGGTGGTGGGGGTGCGGCTGGAAGAACGTCCGTGGAGCAGGGACGAAGGGCGTGGAGGGCGCGAACCAGCCAAGGGCTCCTCCTTCCTTCCCAGAGAAGCAGCGCGTGCGCAATCCACGCCTCCGCCCGGAGGAGGGGCGGAACCTATGGAGGTGGGAGGTGCAAGGGCTCAGTCAGCAGCCAGAGCCCTAGCACCGGCAACAGTGAAAGCGAAGCCTCCTAGAGGGAACAGGAAGTGTTACATATGTGATGATCCACAGCATATGGCGAAAGAGTGTCCCCGGAGGCTCCACAAGCACACTGCAGCCTCAGCAATGGTAACTGCAGCAACGCAGCAAGCAGAACCACAGCAGGGAAACGACGCAGTCTGGCTGGAGGAAGAGGCACTGGGGCCCAGCCAGACGTCTCAGTGAAGCAGTCCCCAGAGATTTTACAGCCCATGGACCCCCTCCCGCCCAAACCAGTAGTAAGGCTCACCGCATCTCTCCAGCTGCCCAATGGAATCACCATGGACGTGCCAATCACCATTGACTCAGGAAGCAATGCGGACTTTATAGGGCAGGACTTTGTCGACCGGCACGCTATACAGTTGCTGCCTGCCACGCTGCCCCTGCAGGTTGTCACGGTGGATGGCAGGGAGCTGCTAGGGGGGCAAGTGGTGAAGCAGACGCCACCAATGGTGATGCGACTTGGGAATCACAGGGAAGTCATCAGCTTCAACGTCACTCAACTATCGGACACGCCCATTGTATTGGGCATGAGTTGGCTGGACAAGCACAGCCCGACGCTGGCTTGGTACCAGAGGCAGCTGACCTTCGGCTCTTCCTTTTGCGCTGAACACTGCATCGTGCCCCGGCAGGAAGGAGAGGAAGAGGAGTCACAGCTGCAGCTAGGCACGCTGCAAGCGGTTCCCCACAAGTACGCAGAATTTTTGGAGGTTTTCTGCGAGAAGGAGGCAGACAGGCTACCCCCCCACAGACCATATGACTGCAAAATTGACCTGCTGCCGGGGGCGGCGCTGCCCAAAGGGAAGCTGTATTCCATGTCTGAGGACGAACTGCAGGAACTCAAGGAGTTCATAGATCATAATTTGGAGCGCGGTTTCATCCGAGAGTCCAAGGCAGCGGGGGGCAGTCCGGTATTCTTTGTTAAGAAGCGGGACACGCCCCAAAAAAGACTCGTAGTGGACTACCGCATTTTGAACAGTGTGACCAAGCCATCGGACTTCCCCATGCCCCGAATCGACGACCTCCTCGCAAAGGTACGCAAGGGCAGCGTGTTCACCAAGTTGGACCTGCGAGGGGCGTACAACCTCATTCGCATGCGGGAAGGAGATGAGTGGAAGACAGCCATGTTCACGCCCCTGGGCACCTACGAATATAGAGTTATGCCTTTTGGATTGCAAAATGGCTCCCACGTTTTTCAAGCTTTCATGCATCACGTGTTGGCGGGGCTCCTCTACAAGACGTGCGTCTGTTTCTTGGATGACATCCTGATCTTTTCGGAATCGCAGCAGGAGCATGACAGACACGTCAGGGAAGTGCTGAGCAGGCTACAGCAACATAGGCTTTACGCCAAGCTGGAGAAGTGCCAATTCGACGTGACGGAGGTGGATTTCCTGGGCTACAAGTTGTCTGACAAGGGGCTCGCCATGGACAGCGCCAAGGTTCGAGCGGTGTTGGATTGGAAAAGCCCACGCAACCGGAAGGAGGTCCAACGGTTTGTCGGCTTCGCGAACTTCTATCGCAAGTTTATCAAAGGCTTTGCTATGCAGACAGCGGCCATCACGGACACGCTCAGCTCCAAGAAAAAGAAGTTCATCTGGACAGAGCAGGCAGAGCAGTCCTTTCAGGCACTCAAGCGTCTCTTCGCGTCGGAAGAACAGCTGCTTCATGTCAACCCCAGCAAGCCGATGAGGGTTGAGACAGACGCTTCGGACAGAGCCGTCGGAGCAGTCCTGCTGCAGAAGGACCCGCAGGGGGTTTGGAGGCCGGGAGCGTTTTACTCCAGGAAGCTCAGCAAGTCCGAACAGAACTACACCATCTGGGACAGGGAGTTGCTGGCCATTCATGCAGCATTCAAAGCATGGAGGCACTTCCTGATCGGAGCCAAGCACACGGTGCAGGTCTGCACAGACCACAAGAATCTGGAGCACTGGCGCACGGCACAGTTCCTGAACCAGAGGCAAATACGTTGGGCTGAGTTCTTTGCGAACTTCGACTTCCGAATAGAGTATGTCCCGGGGGACACCAACATCATGGCGGATGCTCTCTCCCGTAAGCCACAGTATCTGGAGGAGGCAACGCCAGCGGCCGCCATGCACATCTTCGCACCGACAGTGTGGGCGTGCGCTGCGGCAACAGTTGACCTGGAGGCGGTGCGACGAGCGTTGCAGGATGACTCCTTCGCACAAGCAAAGATGGCAGAGGTGCACAGGGGCACGGCAGCGACCGACGAGTTCCAGCTGCGAGATGGATTGCTCCTCCGTAAAGGGGCCATCTACGTGCCGGGAGACGAACTTCGCGCCAAGGTACTGCAGCAGCTGCACGACGCGCCCACTGCCGGGCACTTTGGCAAGGAGAAGACGGTGGAATTAGTCGCCAGAGACTTCTGGTGGCCCGGAATGAGAGGGGAAGTCGCGGACTACGTGGCGAGGTGTGACACCTGCCAGAGGGCCAAACCAGTGCACAGACCGCCGGCCGGACTGCTGGAACCGCTGCAAACTCCGTGCGAACCATGGGAGAGAGTGGCTCTGGACTTTGTCACGGATCTGCCCAGCTCGAGGGGCAAGACGGCTGTGCTGGTGGTGGTGGACTTGTTCTCCAAGATGGCACATTTCATTCCGTGTGCGAAGGTGGCCACGGCGGAACAAACCGCCAAACTGGTCATAGATCACGTGTTCAAGGTTCACGGTCTGCCGCGGTCTATTCTGTCCGACCGAGGGCGACAGTTCATCTCGAACTTCTGGCAGAAGCTGATGGGCTTCCTGAACGTCAAGATCAACCTGGCGTCGGCTAGACACCCGCAGACCAACGGACAAGCGGAGCGGGTCAATGCCATCATGCAGCAGTACCTGAGATGCTATGCGAATCAACAGCCTGCGACGTGGGTGGATTACCTGCCTCTCGCCGAGTTCGCCTACAACAACACGAAGCACGTGTCCACAGGGGTCACGCCGTTCTTCGCCAACAACGGGAGGCACCCCAGAACCTTCCCGGGACTGGAAAGACTGGGGGAGGGGGAGCCGCAGACAGCAGATGCGTTCGCGTCGGAGTTGCAGGAGGTCCACGATCAGCTGCGGCGGCACCTGGAGCTGGCTAAACACGCATACAAGGTACAAGCGGACAAACACAGAAGGGTTGGCGAAGAGATCCATGTGGGAGACTGGGTCTGGTTAGCAGCCCACGCAGTGCCGGCCAGGTCGTTGGCGAAGAAGAAACTAGGGCATAAACAACTGGGGCCCTACCAAGTCGAAGAGCAGGTCAACCCGGTGGCTTTCAGGCTGGCGCTTCCGGAGGGCTCCAGGATGCATCCGGTGTTCCACAGATCGGTGCTAACTCCCTACAAGGCACCTCACAGGTTTCAGGAACCAGGAACGGCGCCGAGTCCGCTCCGAGAGAGAACCGGGCAAGGGGGAGTGGCACAGGAGGTGCGCATCAACGAAGTCACGGAGATTTTGGACTCCAGATGGGGGGAAGAGGGGGTAGAATACCTTCTCGCCAAGGAGGGCACCCCGGCCAGTGCCAACAGCTGGGTGCCGGGCTACGCTTTAGACGAACCTCTGCTCAAAGAAGAGTTTCATGCCCTCTTCCCACATAGGCCAATGCCAGCAGACTTTTTCGACGACTGGCTTTTCACGCCCACGCTTTCAGCCAGCACGTTCCGGGGGTTCGACTCGGATGAGGAACCGACACGAGACGCCCGTTCCCCGGAGGGGTCACCCTCGGGATCTGCTTCAGAACCCTCGTATTGGTGGGATGATCGACCAGAGGAGCAGTGGCGCAGAAGACTTCAGATGGAGGCCCGCCACGGGAAGCGAACTGTACCCAACATTCGTCCCCTTGACACGGCAGCACCCAGCTCCCGCACCGGAAGGAGGGGAGGGGGGAAGAGGGGGCTTCGAGGGGGGGATGGATGTCAGGGGTTCAGGAGCAGAGGCGAGGGCAAGGGAGGAAACAGAGAGCGAGGGGGAGGAGGCAGAAGAAAAGATGAGTGATGACGACGACCCGAGATCTCCGAGTCTTTCCAGTGAATCAGAAGATTCACAGAAAGGAGCACCAGTGGCCAGGGCAAGGGGGGAGACTAGGGGGACAACCCAGGAAGATAGAGCCAGAGGGGACTCAGAGGGGAGCAGTTGGAAATCGGGACCAGCGTCACCGCCAGAGAGCAGGGAAGAGGAAGGGCGCCAGGGATCAAGCGCTGGCAGCTCACAACAGGAGGGAGGGCACGAGTCAGGAGTGGCCACACCTCCATCGGGGAGCGAAGAGACGGTTAGACGGAAGGTGGAAGGTTGGGCGCGCGCGCCAAGTTCAAATGCACAGGAAGGTGGCGCAGTAGGCAGCCCGGAAAGGGAGCCAGGTCCTAAAGCCCGGCGCAAGGAGACAGGAGGGTCCGGGGGGTCAGCGTCAGAAGAATCCCGGAAGGAAGAGACCCCGGGGGGCAGAGGGACCCAGAGAAGAACAGTCAGGCGGAAAAGGTGGAGCAGGGCTAGGATATTAAGTTGGTGTACAAGGGACGGAGATTCAGACGGAGCTTCGCCGATCTAAGCATAAAACGTAGAGTTGCACGCAGCAGCTTGAGAATGGAAACTGTAACTCAATAAAGACTTTTATTTAATGATCGCTGGCTAGCGTGATCCTCTGTGAGCTAGGATCTAGAAGCAACTCTGACAGCCACGCAAGCCATCTGCCAGATTTATTAGCAAATTCAAAGTTTTTCTGTCGAAGCCTTTTGATATTCCATTCCACCTCTTTATTAATAATCATTGCGAATTGTGTCTGCAGGACTTTAATATTCTCTTTTATTTTTAAGCTGTTTGGATTCTTGATTAATTTTCTTTCGTTGTCCATTATTTGTTTTAAAATTTCCTTCCTCCCTTTCTCCCTGTTCTTATTCTTAATCACATTCTGTTGAATAAAGAATCCTCTTATTACTGCTTTGCTTGCATCCCAAACTATACTCATTTTTGTGCCCTTATTCATATTGTCCATAAAGTAATCTGTCAATTTTTTTCTTTGCCTCTTGAATAAGCTTATGATCATCCAGGAGATAATCATTAAGTCGCCATCTAAATGATCTTTCTTCATATCCTTTAACCTCCATTTTTATTGGACTGTGGTCTGATATTGTTTTTGGTTGTATCTCAATCTGTCGGATTATTGGAGTTAGCTCATTAGAGACCCAAATTTGATCGATTCTTGATAGAGATTGATTTGGTTCGGAGTAAAACGTAAACTGCTTCTCCAGCGGATGTCTCAGTCTCCATATGTCAATTAGATTGAAGTTTTTTATCATAGTGAAAAAAGTCTTAGGCAATTTTCCTTCTCTGCTTACATCTTTTTCTCTTAACCTGTCGATTTCCAGTGAAACCACCCCATTCATATCCCCCATAAGTATCATTTTTTGGTCCATGTATTCAAACAACTTTTCTTCCAGATTGCATCAACCAAATTCAACCTGGTTAATACATCAGCAATTTTCTGTGTTTGGTGTACCAGAAAATTACCTGCTTGGTCCCTCTCCACCTGTAGAGAAAGATAGTTGGATACCTCACCAAGATCCTTCATGTCAAAGTGCTCCTTCAGCTGAGCTAGTGTGCTTTGATAAAAAGCCTGATTCTTCCAAAACATCAGAAGATCATCAACAAAACATAAACAATACAGTTTGTTTTGCCCCTCCTCCTTGACAAACACACATGGATCAGCTTTGCCCTGGTGAAAACCTAGAGAAAGCAATGTCTCAGTGAGCTTTGTGTTCCAACACCTGGCACTCTGCTTGAGACCATATAAGGATTTCCGCAGTTTACAGACCATTCCCTTCTGTATCTGCATCCCATCAGGTGGAAGCATAAACAGCTCCTCCCCCAAAATCCTGTACAAAAAAGCTGTATTAATGTCATGATGGGAAACATGCAGTTTCTCCTCCGCAGCGATCTTGAGCATCAGCCGAATGCTCTCATATTTGACTGTGGGTGAATAGGTCTCGTGGTAATCCTGTCCTGGTACCTGTGAAAAACCTCTGGCAACCAATCTGGCTTTGTGTCTGACAACCTTGCCATTCTGGTCTGTCCTGGCCTTGAAGACCCATTTGCTGCCAACCAGTCTCATTCCTGGGACTACCGGTACCAGTTCCGAAGTTTGGTTCCTATTCAAGGAATCAACTTCAGCCTTCATGGCATTAAGCCAAGGCTCAGCATCTTTAGAGGTTAACCCCTGAACCTCTTCGAAGCTTGAAGGTTCCCATACCTTCTCTGAGCTACTAAGAACAGCAGTTGCTGTCTTAGCAAACTCATCAGCAAATCTCTTTGGAGGTCTGCCCTTTGTGGCTCTTTCAGATCTGCGTACTAGACGCAAGTGTTCTGGACTCATCTCCTCTTTCTTAGGAGAAAAGTGACCAATGGTGAACAGTGGTTCTTCCAGTTCATTGTCAGACGCATCAGATGGTCTGATTGAGGCCTTTGCGCTCTTGTAGTCTGCTGTGTCATCACTGTCACTGACATCAGCAGCAGCGCCACCCACTGAGCTGGAATCCGAACTCTGCTCATCATCATCATCATCCTCAGCTTCCTCAGCTGCCTCAACATTATCTGCTTTCTTCACATCACCTTCATCCTCCTCTGGGTAACTCTGGAAAATTCCCACATTTCCCCCCACTTGGGATTGTACTCAACACTCTTTGTGAACTTAATGGACTTAGAGTCAGTCATCCATACCCTGTATGCACCTTTTTCGTACCCCATGAACAAACCATGTGCCCCACGCTTCCCAAGCTTGTTGCTCTGTGGGGTGTGTACCCACATGTCAGAACCAAATATTCTCATGTGCTTGATGTTGGGTTTCTTACCAAACATCTTCTCATAGGGGGTACAACCAATAGGTGATGACAATCTGCGATTAAAAGTGTAAACAATATTCGACAGAGCCTCCCCCAAAAAACTTATCAGGGAGATTGGCATCATGCAACAAGGTTTTCAGTCCTTGCAGCAACATTTGATTTGCTCGCTCCACAAGTCCATTCATCCATGGCGATCTAGGCGTTGACAAGTCATGCTGGATTCCCTTCTCAGTCAGGAAAGCTTCAAACTGCTGAGAAGTGAACTCCCCGCCCCGATCAGTAAAGAGACAGCCAATACGTTTACCGTGAACATTCTCCAACCAAGCACAGAATGCCTTGAACTTAGGAAACGCTTGAGATTTCTGCTCGAGCATAAACACATGAATGTACCTGGAAAAAGAATCAATTAGAACCATGAAGTACCTTGCTCCACCCAAAGAGGGCGCAAGTGGACCAACCAGGTCTGCGTGCACTAGCTGGTAGGGTTTGGAAGCCTGCCTGCTAGACTCCTTGCCTTTTGGAGCAACCTTCACCTTGTTCTCTGCACAAGATACACATTTCATGTGAAACTTACAGCGTTTGATGTTCAAACCCTCAACCATCTCTGGCATCTTGGCCAGTGCCTTCCAAGAGAGGTGACAAAACCTTCTGTGTGCATCGTGAATGCAGCCTGCGTATTTCCTGTTATGACAATCTGCGATTAAAAGTGTAAACAAAATTTGACAGAGCCTCCCCCCAAAACTTATCAGGGAGATTGGCATCATGCAACAAGGTTTTAAGTCCTTGCAGCAACGTTGAATGAATGAATTTTATTAATACGGTCACAGACCAGCGTCAACACACACAATATCACAGATCATTAAAAAAATCTCATAAATACAAAGGACAATATGAATATAACAAAGATTTAAATATAAAAATTAAAATTAATTATTGGCGTTCTCCCTGTAGTTAACATTTAGGGGTTTGGTCATTATGGGATACCACTTGCTTCCTGCGATTAATTGCAGACACACAGAATTTGGCTACATTTAATGTAGTTTTGGGATTCTTGTCCTCTAGCAGTAGTTTTAAACTATGGTGTTCCGATTCTTTCCTGGACTTTTGCAAAACAGGTGTAATAAAAGTCAAACGTATATCCTCATAAAGACGGCAACGTAATAGTACGTGAAGAGCAGTTTCAACTTCCAACGAGCCACAAGGGCAGACCCGTGCTGTATATGGTTTACCCTCAAATCTGCCCTGAAGTAAGGCAGAAGGGAGAACGTTGAATCTGGCGAGGGTAAAAGACCGTCTGTATTTGGGTACCTGAAGACCTGACAGATAGTTAGCTGGAGAAAAACCTCTCCCATGGTCCCTTACTGCTGGATGTTTGATCATTTCGCTCATGTGGCATTGTAATTCTACGTCCCAGATACGTTGGCGAATTGTAGTCCTAGCTTTCTCGAAGCCTGCCGCTATCAGGGTCTGCTGTGGGATCCCCAAGCCTTTAAGCTTTTCCAGCAGTGTAGCTTTCCATCTGGATTGATAGGTATCTAATAAGGTTAAAGGTGCCAGCCCAACCGGGAAGAAAATAAGCTTTAGCCAATAATGAATCTTCAATATCCATATCCGAGTACTGATAGGAATTTGCCCAACCTCCAAACGGACCGCTATGTTGGATACGCAAGAGGGGATCCCCAGCAGGCAGCGGAAAAACTTAGTTTGGAATGCCTCTGAGAGAGTAAGGTTTTTAAAGCTGCAGATCTGGGATCCATATAACAATTGTGATAGTATTTTGGCAGCAAAGACCTGGGAGGCTGCCGGTATGTATTGGCCCCCTTTCCCATAGAAGAATCTTATTAACGCTTTGGTAGATCTTTCTGCATTTGCAATAGTATTATTAATCTGAAAGCGCCAGGAGCCCCTTTTCTGGAAGGTTACACCCAGGTATTTAAAGGTTGCTACCTGTTCTATTGAGCGATTGTCTATTCTCCATTTGTGCCTCCTCCTTTTTTTAGAGAACGCCATAACTTTGGATTTATTGTAGTTAATTGTTAGTTGTTCGATGCTACAATATTTAGTAAAAGATCTCAAAAGTTTTCTTAAGCCAACACAAGAAAAAGAAATTAAAACTGTATCATCCGCATATAAAAGGACCGGGAGGGGCGTACCAGCCAATTTGGGGGGGTGGGGGGGTGGGCATTTTCTTTCTCCATATTTCCTACTAACGAGTTGATATAGAAGTTAAATAGAGTAGGCGCAAGGACACACCCTTGCCTGACCCCCTGATGGATTTGGATTTCCTTGGATAGGTGGCCCTGTCGGTCACACCTTACCCGGATCCGTGTATTTTCATATAGACTGTGGATGAGATACAGTAGGCGTTTGTTTATATTTGCGGCGCTTAGCTTTCCCCAAAGCCTGTCCCTCGGTATTAAATCAAAAGCAGATTTGAAATCTATAAAGGCCACGTATAGGGAACCTCCTTTTCTTGATGTATATTTCTCCGCAAGATGTTGGAGAACAAGGCCCTGGTCTAAGGTTGACCGATTTGCCCTAAACCCAGCCTGTGCTTCTGAAAGAATGTGGTCTTATTCCAGCCAGTCCACTAATTTGTCGCATAGTTGGGCAGCGTACAGTTTGCTAATGATACTTAGGAGGCTGATTGGCCTGTAATTAGCCAGATCTGATCGGCTCCCTTTCTTGAATAAAGGGATGATGATTGCTAATCCCCAGTCCTCAGGGATAGTGGCCGATTGATCTATGCTGGTAAATAGGGCGGCTAACACAGGGGCCCACCATTCAACATTAGCCTTGAGGAGTTCCGGTGTAATGTTGTCTACGCCGGGTGCTTTTCCAGGTTTAAGGGATTGGATGAGCCTATAGATCTCTTCAGTTGCTACTGGGGGCCATTCGGCGCCAATATCACTCGGAGCTAGGGCCAGGGCCTGCAGATGATGATTTGATGTATATAAAGATAGAAAGTAAGCCTCCCAAATCCCAGCTGGTATAGTATAATCAATTTCAATCGGGGAGTCTTGCCAACTTTTCGCGACTATTTTCCAAAAAGTGGCTGAGTCTTTCCTTCGAGAGGCCTCTAATAAACGTTGCCCCTCCCCCCTTTGGGCCTGAAGCTGTTTCTTTTTAATCAGATCTTTATATTTACGTTTGGCTTCGAACCATTCCGCAGGAAGCAAGGGTAAGTTCGCTGATTTGTAATTCCTGTACTTATTCAGCAAAGAGCGCTTCGTAGCAATACATTCCTGATCAAACCAGGGTTTGGATTTGTTGGGGAATAGAGGTTGGCGCGATGTCTTTTTTTGGGTCAGGTGGGGTTGCAAAAGTGAGATCAAATCCTGGAACAAGATTATTCTAGATTCAAAACATGGTGAGTTTAAGAGATTATCTCTTCTCATAAGGAATATGTCTGAGTATAGCCTTTCAGATGTTTCAGCATTCAGCTTTTCGGACCATCTAATACGTGAGTATCTCAACTCCATGTTGGAGGACCTGGGGGCTTCAAGTTTATCGTTGCAAAATAAGTCTTTACTTGCATCCAGGAGGAGGCAGAGCGGTAAGTGATCACTATCAACCCTCTCCTCCACTTTGCACTCAAGGGCTCTATTTAGGAGATTAAATGATACCATAACATAGTCGATAGTGGAAGCTCCTGCGCTTGATATAAAAGTAAATTCCCCACAAGTCTCCCCATTCTTGCGCCCATTTAGTATGACCAGGTCCAGCTTGTTAGAAAGACGCAATAGGCACAGACCTGCATAATTACAACCCTTGTCTTTTGAGAGTCTGGTGGGTATAAGATGGTTTTCCTCCATGATGGGTGGCGAGTCGTGGAAGTGTGCATATAATGCTTCGTCAGACTGGCCAATTCTGGCATTAAGGTCACCAGCCACTAGCACTGAAGCTGCAGGGGTTTGAGTCATCAAACCATCAATGTATGTTTCCAGCCTATGCCAGGTGTTTTTAATCAGCTGCTTGCCTCTTTGGGGGGGGGGGAGATATACATTAATCAGTAGCAGGGTGAAGAATCTACTTTTCACTAGTAAGGCCATAGCCAGGTGTTTCAGTGTCTCTAACTTTACTAAGGACGCCCTCAACCTTGTAGATATTAAAATGCCTAGGCCACCCTTGACTCTCCCCCCTTTACTGCTTGGGGACCCTGTGAGTGACATTGAGGAAAAGCCGTTAACTTCTAGGTCCCCTGTGAGCCATGTCTCCTGTAAAAATACTATGTCGTAGCCTTGGATAAATTTAACAAAGGATGGATCAGCTGCCTTTTTTTTGCCATCCTGCGATATTCCATGATAAAAAAGTAAGGTTGGCTTTACCAGGATCCACTCCTTGTCAATTATCTTCCAAGGTACTGTTGGAATTTACCATTCTACGTGGCAGCCGACTATAATCCTTACATGGAGAGCTGCCCAGGTGTTCTATGGTGTCAGATGGTAAATATAGAGTGCTCACATTGGTAGACACTGGGCCTTTGCTATACAAGGCCTCCTCCTGGGGGTACTCTACCTGGTTGTAGCCTAATTCCGCTTCATCTAAGTATCTCATTTTGGACCAGAAGCCTGGTGAGGTTTCCTTAGGCATGTTTTTCCTTATAGGGAGCGATGCATTGTTCTCCTTTGTGAGTTGTACTTTCTTGATTGCAGGTAGATTAATCTCTGCCTTTATCTGAAGCTTACGTGGTCGACAAGCCACTGAATCGAGTTCTTGTGAGGTGATCATTTTGGAAGGGCTCTTGCTCTTTCTTTGGACATCCACCTTGGTTTCCTTATATAAGTCTTTTCCTGCCAGCTTATTTCTTAGCGTTTCTAATCTTTCTAAGATTTCAGCTTGTATTAAAGGTGGGAATGTCCAGAATTCACTAATTAAGGTATTTTCTTCAAAGGAGAAGTTGTGTGTGGGGGTACCCAGTTCGTGAGGCGACTGGTGGTTATTCTGAAATTCAGCTTTATTGTTTTCCACCACCTTTGAATGGATGTCTTTCTTATTTAATTTGATGAGGTGTGAGGGGGGCCGGGCACTTCGAATAGGCGAGTCACTGTCAGGCCCACCCTTTGCAGCTTCTCCTTATTAATTAATATTTGTTTTGCGGACGAGTCATCTTTAAATGTCAGCATCACTCGATTATACTTATTGTCATTTGGGAGAAAATCTACATTGATAACGTTACCTTGTAATAGGAGGCCTCTGAGTACTAAGTCAATTTTTTTAGATATATACGTTCTTTCTTTGTTTTTTATAAATTTTTTATTGGTTTTTCACAATTTATATAAACACAGACAATACACAATACAAACATACAAACACAAAACCAAACATGTATAGTTTCATATCCTTTTTTTCTTAAAACTTATTTCTCCGACTTCCCCATACCTCCCCTTTCTGCATTCCAATTCCCAAATTTGTTTCAGCAAATCCTCCCCTTAATCTTATCCATTTTTTCCTTTTCTTTTCTTTTACTTGATCTTTTACAGCTGTAATCCCTTACTTTCTATAACCACAACATTTTAACACTCGTTAATTTTACAATTCTTCTTAAGGTAAATTTTAAATTTCTTCCAATCTTCTTCCGCCGTCTCTTTCCCCTGGTCTCGGATTCTGCCAGTCATTTCAGCCAGTCCCATATAGTCTATCACCTTCATCTGCCATTCTTCCAAGGTGGGTAGATCCTGTGTCTTCCAATACTTTGCGATAAGTATTCTTGCTGCTGTTGTGGCATACATAAAAAAAAATCTGTCTTTCTTTGACACCAATTGGCTGACAATGCCCAAGAGAAAGGCTTCTGGTTTCTTAGGAAAAGTACATTTAAGTACCTTTTTCATTTCATTATATATCATTTCCCAGAAGACCTTAATCTTCGGGCACGTCCACCAAAGGTGAAAAAAAGTACCTTCAACTTCTTTACATTTCCAACATTTATTATCAGGCAAATGATAAATTTTTGCAAGCTTGACTGGGGTCATGTACCACCTATAAATCATTTTCATAATATTCTCTCTTAAGGCATTACATGCTGTAAATTTTATACCGGTGGTCCACAACTGTTCCCAGTCAGCAAACATAATATTATGACCAATGTCTTGTGCCCACTTAATCATGGCTGATTTCACTGTTTCATCTTGTGTATTCCATTTCAGCAACAAGTTGTACATTCTTGACAGATTCTTAGTATTGGGTTCTAACAGTTCTATTTCTAATTTTGATTTCTCCACCTGGAAGCCAATTTTCCTGTCCTGTTTGTAAACCTCCATTATTTGGTAATAATGGAGCCAGTCTCGTACTTTGAGCTTCAATTTCTCATAACTCTGTAATTTCAATTTATCTCCCTCTTGTTCCAAAATTTCCCAATATTTTGGCCTTTTGGCCTCCATATTGAGCTTTTTCACGGCTTTTGCCTCCATTGGGGACAACCACCTTGGGGTTTTATTTTCCAGCAGATCCTTGTATCTAATCCAAACATTATATAATGCTTTCCTGACAATATGATTTTTAAAAGCTTTATGAGCTTTAACCCTGTCATACCATATATATGTGTCAGGGAACTGCCATCGGAGGAACAGGTGGTGGAGGGGCTCAGGGAGGCTGGGAGAGACTCAACAGCTGAAGCAGGAACCAGCAGGGGGAGGAGTGGATCTCTGAGGGAATGCGAGCAGGCGGGAGGGCTCAGAGACACTTCCAGCGAGAACAGTGGGGAGGTATCTGAAGTTCCCATAGGGAGACCCACGCCTCGCCGGAAACTGTCACGCCGTGAGTCCAGAAGACGTGTTTCCGTTAAGGAACTTTTATGCTGGAAACGATTCCGAAAACAACCACTGTCGGAATCTGCAAGTGATTAGAGCAGACATGTCTGAGGAGCTCTGTCACACACAGAGGTTTGTGGAGTTGCACAAACTCTGAGGGACTACGATTTTATGCACAAGCAGCTCATCATCCCATCACAGCATTCCGACAGTCTTTGTAAGCTGCCTGTGCAGGAGAAGGCATCATGAGCGACCCAGCCGGAACCGAAGGAGCAGGGGTTGGAGCTGGTCCAAGCTTGGAAGAAAGGTACCGAGCGTTGGAAATCCAACTGGCGCTGCAGACGGCGAGGCTTGAGGAGAGAAGGGCTCAGGATGCAGACAAGAAGGGGAGAGCCACCCAGTTCACCAGAAAGGTACCAGGATTGGTGCAGAAGTTTGGGGGGGACCCCAAGGACTACCATGCCTTTAGAACAGAGATGCAATATGCCCTCAATGTGCAGTTTGATGAATTCCCTGACGAGGAATCGCAAGTGGCTTTCGTGATTGGGCACCTTGAAAAGGGGGCAAGGGACTGGGTGCGACCCCTGATGGCAACGCATAATGACGTCCTAAAGGACACAATGAAGTTCTTTCGCGCAATGGATCTCATGTTTTCCAGCGATATTGAGCAGGGAGTGGTGTGCAGACAGTTAATGGCTTGCAAGCAGGGGAGCCGATCTGTCCGTGAGTACTGGACTGAGTTTACCATGCTGGTTCACAGATTGGGGTGGGATTTATCGGCGGAACCCATTCAAATGCTTTTTGAAGAAGGTCTTTCTTCGGCTGTGAAAGACGAACTTTCCCGGAGTCCCAGGGCGGTTTCTATGGATCAGCTGACCAAATCTGCGCTGACCATAGGAGCGCGCCAGGAGGCGAGAGCCTTGGAGAGGCGGGAAGGTAAGGGGGAACGTTGGAAGGAGTTCCGCATTCCAGACATTCCTGAGCCAGCTTTCCCGCCGGCAGAGCCGATGGAAATCGGAACAGCGCGCGCGCACGCAGTTTCAAAGCCCAGTGAAGGGGGTAGGAAGGAGGGAAAAGGCGCCCGGAAATGCTATCTCTGCCAACAGCCAGGTCACTTTGCCAGAGTCTGCCCCCAGAGGAAGGAATGGCAAGGGATGGTGGGAGCTGTTGAGGGAGGAGTGGAGGAGATATCGGAGCAAGTAAAAGCCAACGCCTGGCTGCCACCGTCGGGGCACAGCAGCCAGGCCAAAGAGCAGTGAAAGTGCCCACGCCAGAACCTCCCAAACCTGCCCTAGTGATAGAAGTGTCACTAGAGTTGCAAAACGGATACCCTCTGAAGATTAAGGCGCTGTTGGACTCAGGCAGCTCCTGCAATTTCATGAGCAAAGAGTTTGCAGCTGAACACCAGATACAGACGATCCCTTTAAGCAACCCCCTGCAGGTGACCACGATCGATGGCAGGGAGCTGTTGGGAGGGGAAGTCAGCTTGCAGACCGTCCCAATGATAATGAAGGTGGCAAGGCACACAGAACTGATAGCGTTTAATGTGGCCACCTTGGGAGGGGCTCCCATTATTTTGGGGGTGAGCTGGCTGGCGTTACATGATCCACTGGTGGGCTGGCATCAGAGAGTGGTTTCCTTTGGTTCCGCACATTGCTTAGAACACTGCAAGGAGGGAAAGGGTTCAGCAGGAGCCCAAGCTACCCTAGCAGGGACAGAAGTAACGGAGAAGGTGAAGGTACCACGACAATACGCAGATCTCAGCGACGTGTTCAGCGAAAGGGAAGCTGACCAACTACCCCCGCATAGACCCTTTGATTGTCAAATCAATTTACTGCCTGGGGCGCAGCTCCCCGCAGGCAAGTTGTATGCCATGTCAGACAGAGAAATGCAGGAGCTAAGAGAGTTCATTGACAAGAACCTGAAGAGGGGTTTCATCAGAGAGTCAAGAGCGGTGGGAGGTAGTCCAGTGTTTTTTGTGGATAAAAAAAACACGGACAAGCCGAGACTTGTGTGTGACTTTCGGGCCTTAAACGCAGTGTCAGAACCATTGGCCTTTCCCATGCCTAGAATAGATGACATTTTGAACAGGGTGCGGAAGGGAAAGATTTTTACCAAGCTGGACCTAAGGGGGGCGTACAATCTGATACGTATAAGGAAAGGGGATGAATGGAAAACCACCATGTTCACCCCTTTGGGGGCATTTGAATATCTCGTTATGCCATTTGGATTACAAGCAGGCTCGGTGTGCTTTCAATCGCTGATGAACCACGTACTAGGGCCTTTGCTTTACAAGAATTGTGTGGCCTTCCTGGATGACGTGTTGGTGTATTCTGAGAATGAGGAGCAGCATGTGAGAGACGTCAGAGAAGTGTTGCGCAGGCTGCTAGCCAACCGGCTGTGGGTGAAACTGGAGAAGTGTCAGTTTCGTACCAAGGAGGTGGAGTTCCTGGGGTACCGCCTGTCAGACAAGGGATTGGCCATGGATCCCGGCAAGGTCCAGGCAGTGCTGGAATGGAAAACACCCAAAACAAAGAAGGATGTGCAGAGGTTCCTAGGGTTTGGGAACTTTTACCGTAAGTTCATCCGAAACTTTGCCCACCTGACGGCGCCCATAACAGACTGTCTCAGCAGTAAGAAGAAATTTGTTTGGACTGAGGAGGCGGAGCGAGCTTTTGAGGAGCTAAAAAGGGCCTTCGCCTCTGAAGAACAACTTCTGCATGTGGATTTACAAAAAAAGATGAGAGTCGAAACAGACGCATCAGACAGAGCCATAGGGGCGGTGCTTCTTCTGCAGCCAGGGAAGGAGGAGTCAGAGTGGAGACCGTGTGCCTTTTTTTCGCGAAAGCTGAACAAATCCGAGAGGAACTACACGGTGTACGACCGAGAACTTCTTGCTATTCATGAGGCTTTTCGGAGATGGAGGCACCTGCTAATTGGTGCACAACATAAGGTGCAAGTGTGCACTGACCACAAGAACCTAGAGTATTGGAGAACGGCACGAGTGCTCAACCAACGGCAGTTGAGATGGGCCCAGGAGTTCTCCAGATTTAACTTTGAGATTTGTTACGTGCCAGGCCCAGAGAACGTTAGGGCGGACGCTCTCTCACGCAAACCTGAATATTTGGAGGGGGAGGGAGCACCCGAAGAGAGACATGTCATTCCAGAGGACCGCTGGGTGTGGGGGGGGGGGCATTGGTGGGGCAAAGAGAACTGGTAGAGGGAACGGAGAATGATGAATACGCCCAGGACAAACTCAGGGGACTCAGGAGGGAGGGAGATAAACCTGGAGGTTTTGAGGAGAGAAACGGGGCGTTGTACTACAAGGGAGCGTTATATATACCTGAAGGAGAGTTGAGGGGGAAGGTACTCAAGCAGCTGCACGATAGCCCCACAGCGGGGCATTTTGGGCAACACAGAACCATGTGGCTGGTGACCAGGGAATTTTGGTGGCCCAAGGTCAGGGAAGACGTGCGGGAGTATGTGAGGAGTTGTGACCAATGCCAGCGAGCCAAAGGGGAAAGGCGGGCGCCGGCAGGGTTATTAGAACCGCTACCCACACCAGAAAGACCATGGGAAGCAGTGGCCATAGATTTCATGACTGATCTGCCAAGGTCCAGAGGGAAAACAGCCATCATGGTTGTGGTAGACCTGTTAACCAAAATGGCACACTTTATAGCCTGCTCACATGCTGTTACGGCAGAAGAAACAGCTAAATTGTTTGTAGAAAATGTGTTTAGGTTGCATGGCGCCCCCTTGAGGTGTATCTGAAGAAGTGTGCATGCACACGAAAGCTCATACCAAGAACTAACTTAGTTGGTCTTTAAGGTGCTACTGGAAGGAATTTTTTTATTTTGACTATGGCAGACCAACACGGCTACCTATCTACTACTAGAACCATGGAAGGCACCACATTGAGCCGCATGAAATGGAAGTCCATCAACTGTGTATCTGAAGAAGTGTGCATGCACACGAAAGCTCATACCAAGAACTAACTTAGTTGGTCTTTAAGGTGCTACTGGAAGGAATTTTTTTATTTTGCCCTTGAGGGTGGTTTCTGACCGAGGGAAACAATTTACTTCCAGGTTCTGGAGGAAGCTCATGAGCTTACTGCATGTAGAGGTTAATTTCTCGACTGCCCGGCATCCTGAAACCAATGGGCAGGCGGAAAGAGCCAATGGCATCCTCCAGCAATATTTGAGGTGTTATGTCAATGACAGAGAGAATGATTGGGTGGAGAAGTTGGCATTGGCGGAATTTGCCTACAACAATGCGGAGAACGTGTCCACGGGGATGAGCCCCTTTTTGGCTAATTACGGGTGCCATCCCAGGGCTTTCCCGGGGGGGAAGGGGAGAGATGGAGCGTTCCGGCTGCCGAACAGTTCGTAGAAGAAATGGAAGCGATCCATCGCCAGCTCCAACTTAACTTAGACAGGGCCAAGGAGGAATATAAGAGGCAGGCAGACAAACACAGGAGAGAAGGTGAAACCATTAGGGTGGGGGACCAAGTGTGGCTGTCAACCCAAGGGTTACCCTTCAAAGGGGGTTGTAAGAAGTTAAGACCCAAAAGATTGGGCCCATTTGAAATCACACAACAGGTCAATCCAGTGGCTTTCAGACTCCGGTTACCTAACCACATGAAGCTGCACCCAGTTTTCCACAGGTCATTGCTGTCACTGTATAAAGGGGACAGAGAAGGGAGGGTCACTCGGGGACCAGCAATGGAGGAAAGGGAACAAAGCTACCATGTAGCGGAGATCCTCGATTCCAGGTGGAAGGGAGATCAAGTAGAGTATTTGGTAATGTGGGAAGGGGAACCGGAGTCGGAAAACACCTGGGTCAGGGCAGAGGATGTCAATGACGAGGTTTTAATAGAAACTTTTCATCAGAGGTTCCCACGCAAGCCTCAACCGGTAGCGAGGTTCCGGAGGGAATACTTTGCCACCACAGACGAAGAAGAGGAGTTGGAGGGGTTCACAGATTCCGAGGAGGAGGAGGATTCAGCGAGCCGGGACGGCGATCGATGGAGGGAATTGTTCGAGACATCTGAAGATGAAGAAGATTCTTTTCGGGGTTTTACCTCCTCACCTCCCAGAGGAGAGGGAACGGGAGGGGGTGAGGGGGGCCCTGGAGGGGAGGTGGATGTCAGGGAACTGCCATCGGAGGAACAGGTGGTGGAGGGGCTCAGGGAGGCTGGGAGAGACTCAACAGCTGAAGCAGGAACCAGCAGGGGGAGGAGTGGATCTCTGAGGGAATGCGAGCAGGCGGGAGGGCTCAGAGACACTTCCAGCGAGAACAGTGGGGAGGTATCTGAAGTTCCCATAGGGAGACCCACGCCTCGCCGGAAACTGTCACGCCGTGAGTCCAGAAGACGTGTTTCCGTTAAGGAACTTTTATGCTGGAAACGATTCCGAAAACAACCACTGTCGGAATCTGCAAGTGATTAGAGCAGACATGTCTGAGGAGCTCTGTCACACACAGAGGTTTGTGGAGTTGCACAAACTCTGAGGGACTACGATTTTATGCACAAGCAGCTCATCATCCCATCACAATATGCATGCCATCCAAATACATTATTAAAACCTTCCAAGTCCAAGATATCTGTATTCTCAAGAAGTAGCCAGTCTTTCATCCAGCAGAAAGCTGCTGATTCATAGTACAGTTTTAAGTCCGGCAGGGCAAACCCCCCTCTTTCCTTTGCATCAGTTAAAATTTTACATTTTATTCTGGGTTTTTTGCCCTGCCAGACAAACTTCGAAATATCTTTCTGCCACCTCTTGAAGCAATCCATCTTGTCCACAATTTGCAATGTTTGGAATAAAAACAACATTCTCAGCAATACATTCATCTTAATAACAGCAATTCGGCCTAACAAGGAAAGCTTCAAATTTGACCATATTTCTAGATCTTTTTTTACCTCTGTCCAACATTTCTCATAATTGTCTTTAAATAAATTCACATTCTTAGGTGTCATATTAATCCCCAAGTATTTCATCTTCTTAACCACAATTAATCCTGTTTCATTCTGGAACCTCTCCCTTTCAGTAACTGTCAATTTTTTCTCCAATACCTTGGTTTTTTGTTTATTCAACTTAAATCCTGCTACTTGACCAAATTCTTGAATTAATTCTAAAACCCTTTTCGTACTAGTTTCTGGCTCTTGTAAAGTAAGTACCAAGTCATCTGCGAAGGCCCTCAATTTGTACTGTTTAGCTCCGACCTGTACCCCTTTAACCAACTGGTCTCTTCTAATCATATTTAGCAAAACCTCCAGGACTGATATAAACAGTAATGGGGAAATTGGGCATCCCTGTCGTGTCCCTTTTTCTATTTTAAATTCTTCCGTTATCACAATATTTACAATTAATTTAGCCTTTTGTTCGGAATATATTGCACCCATACCATTCTCAAATCCTTGGCCTACCCCCATCCCATGTAGATTCTTCTTCATAAAACTCCAAGAGATATTGTCAAAGGCTTTCTCCGCATCCACAAATATCAGCACTGCTTTAGTGTTTATGTTCACCTCTAATAATTCCAAAATGTCTACTATATTCCTCACGTTATCTGACAAGTGTCTTCTTGGGAGAAAGCCTGCTTGGTCCTTATGAATCTCTTCCACCAATACTTTTTTCAATCTTTTTGCCAAAATGTCTGCAAAAATTTTGTAATCCACATTGAGTAATGATATAGGGCGGTAGTTCTTAAGCTGAGTCCTTTCAGTCTCTGTTTTTGGTATGAGTGTAATATAAGCTTCTTTCCACGATTCTGGTGCCTTTTCCCTCTCTAAAATTTCATTGCAGACTTCCTTCAGAGGTTGTAATAACCACTCCTTCAAAGCTTTGTAATATCTGGAAGTCAACCCATCTGGTCCTGGAGATTTGCCTGGTTGCATGTTTTGAATGGCACCTTCTATCTCTTGTTCAGTTATTTTCTGGTTCAGATCTATTTTACTTTGATGAGAAATTTTTTGTAGTCCGTATTTCTTTAGAAACTCATCTATGTCCCCTTCTTTCTGCGGCCCTTGCGAATATAATTTTTTGAAATAGTTCTGGAAGCAGTTTCTAATCTCATTTGGCTTATAGATATTCTTTCCTTCAACCTCTAGGCTTGTAACCGTGTTTAATTTTTGTCTTTTCTTCAATTGCCAAGCCAGAAGTTTACCACATTTATCTGCAGATTCAAATGTCCTTTGTCTCATTTGTTTGATCTTCCATTCTATTTCTTGATTCATCAATTCCATATATTGCGTCTGATATAACTTAATTTCTCTCAAAATCTCTTGGGACTTTGGTTTAGATCTCAATCTCTTTTCTCCTTCTTTTATCTTTTCCAAAATCTTATCCTTTTTCTCATTTTGGCTTCTCTTCTTTATTGTATTTTGTTGTATTAAAAATCCTCGCATAACAGCTTTGCTTGCGTCCCAAATTACTCTTTTTTCAACATCTGTTTTTAAATTTATTTCGAAATAGTCTCTCAAAGTTTTTTGGGCCTTTTTGTAGACCTCTTCATCTCTGAATAAGGTGTCATTCATCCTCCATCTGAAGGAGCCAGCTGTTGTTAACTTCATCTCCATCTTTACAGCATTGTGGTCGGAGCAGGTTTTTGGGCAGATTTCCACTTTCTTTGTCTTTGGAGCCATCCCACTAGTAACCCATATTTGGTCAATTCTAGTCCATGTCATCATAGCTTCAGAAAAGAAAGTTCCCTCTCTCTCGAGAGGGTTCTTTGTTCTCCAGATATCAATCAAGTCCATGTTTTCAGTCATTTCAAATAAAGTCTTTGGTAGTCTCCCATCTTTAGAGACCACCAGTCTTTGTGCTTTGTCCATATTTGTAGATACTACTCCGTTCATGTCCCCCATCAAAATTAAGTTGTAATCCAAATAATCCAGTAAGGTCTCGTGCAACTTCTTAAAGAATTCAGATTTCCCCTCGTTAGGTGCATAAATTCCCACAATCAGAAATTTTTCTCCTTGTACTTGAATTTCAATTGCCAAAAATCTTCCTTCTTCATCTTTAAACATCAATTTCGGTAATAATTTTTCTTTTGCATAAATCACAACTCCTCTTTTCTTGACTTTATCAGATGAAATAAATTCTTGTCCTAATCTTTTGTTAATAAGTAATTTTCTGTGTATCCTCGTGACATGTGTTTCTTGTAAACAAATCAAGTCCAATTGTTCTTTTTTCAATATATGAAACACTTTTTCCCTCTTTCGAGGAAGGTTCAAACCGTTACAATTCCAGCTTAGAAGTTGCAGAGCCATCTTGCCGTTATTTACTTTCCCCTCCTACTGTGCCGAGTAGTTGTTTGTTGTCCGTCGGTGGTTTCAGTCCGAATGATAAATTTAGAATGTCTGTTATTTCCTTTACTGCTGGGGTTGGTTCCACTTCAACCACTTCTTTCAGAAGATCTTCTCCGTTGTCTCGTAGAAATTGATCCTTGTCACTCCCTGATTTTATTCTTGTTTTCCTCCCCTTATATTTAAAAGATAGGCCTTGAGGAAATTCCCACCTGAAGGGTATTCCGTTCTTTCTCAGTAGGTCAACCAGGTCTTTGTAGTAAGTTCTTGCATCCAAAATATGCTTAGGTATGTCCTTGAAGATCTCCACAAAGGAATTTTCAATTTCCAAAGTTCTTTGAAAATGCAGATTCAATATTTTGTCTCTTTCTTCTTTTGATCTTAAAATTATCAGACAGTCCCTTGGCTTCTTTCTGCTTTGTCTTCTGCCCAATCTAAAAGCAGCCACTATCTTAAATTCTTCCTTCTCTAGCTCCTGTTGCCAAAAGTCCAAAAATTCTTTTGTAAGGAAGTCCACCAAGTTGTCCTTCTCACTTTCCGGCACCGCTCTTATTCTCAAATTCCTCTCTTTCCTTTGTATTCAAGCATAGACAAAGCCAACTCATGATCTTCTAACTTTTTGAAGACTGGTGATATCTTTTCCTGGGTAGCATCTGCAGTAACCTTAGCTTCTTCTGCAATCTTTCGAGTTGTGGCTGATTCTTCTAATAATTTTTCGATAGTCTGTGTGTTTGAATTCACCTTCTTCCCCAGTTCATTTATAGTTTTCGTATTCAAATCAAGTTTTGCTGAGACCTCTGCCAATTGTTTACTAGATTCCGCACCTTGTTTTGTCAGAAATTCCAAAGACTCATTTATTTTGCAGAGAGCTTGTGCCACAGGATCAGATGACATAATTATTGTTTTGGTCTGCCCAGTTGCAGCTGTTACTGTGCCTGAGACCGAGGCCCTTCGCTGGTGTGAAGTTTTAATCTTATATTGTCTGCCGGATCTAGTAGTTCTCTCATCTGCCATAACACTCTTACTCCCAGCCAAGGTCGTTCCCACGTCTGTAGATTGTTTTCAAATGGAAGTTTCCAATGACTTAGCTATTGTAGTCCACTTTGCAACTGTTTCAACAAAGTCCTCTAGGGGGAGAGATCTCCAAAACTTTTACAACAAAATGTCTCTTTAAAGAAGTCCCCAATGTCTCCAAGAGGGTCTATTATAACAGTTCCCAGATATATTTCGAAAGCTTAACAGTCCAGTAATTAAGTATCTTTCACAAAGTCTTAACAAAGTGACAGTTCTCTATCCGGCTTCCCTATCCAGGCAGTCCGTTCCCAGGGCTTTGAAACAGCGGATAAAATTTTTCCAGTGGTTCCTTTTCATGCAGGTATCAAAGGTCCACCTTCCTCCCCCTCTGCTCCTGCATGCAAGAGGGGGATTTCAATTCTAATGTCAAATTTACTTGTTTTCCGAATAGTCCTTCTCAGATTACAGCTTTGCGCTTTCTTTGCTTTGAACTTTCAGCAGTCCGGAAAGGCAGACTTCCTTATTTTATGCCTTTCCCGTTTCCGGCCAAATCATCTTTAAATTGACTTTAAATTCCAATAGATCTTTAAATCCTACTCACGGGTAGTTCTTTTCAGTCCAAATTTCAGGAAGGAATCAGCGCTCTCCGACCATGGCGACGTGGCTTCGCTCCACGGGCTTGGGTGACGACTCTCAGCACCGCGCCACACACCCGCTGCCGCTCCGAAGCCTTTAAAAAGGCTCCTTCGCGGTTTTGGGGGGGCGCAAAGGTGCCCGCCGAGTCTCCTTGCTCACAGGCTTCCGCGCCTGTGATTTTTGTGGGTCCCCGCTTCGCCGTAGCGGTCAGACCCGAACTCGCGGAGCAGACTCCCTCCGGAGCTCGGAGGGGAATCCGCCATTGATCGCTGGCGCCGACCGGAAGTCTATATACGTTCTTTGTTGGTCCAGTGAATGTAATTCTGTACGGTTGTACATAGGGCAAATAACCAATCTGCTTCTGTTGAGAATCAGCGCTTGATTGTTCTGAGTTATCTTACTGAGAATGGGGGTGTTAGTCTCCACAGTAGCAGAGGAGGTTTGCCAGTCTTTATCTAGTTGTTCGTTCCGATCTTTCGTTGATTGAGGGTTAGGAAATTGTGATGCGCTTGTCACTTTGGGTTGCTGGATAATGCTCTGTTTTGGGGTCACGGGTTTAGTATTCTTTGTATTTGATTCCTTTATTGTGGGATTCTCCAGGAGCTTGAATAACTTAGAAAAATTCAATTTCTTAGTTTGTGTATGGCTCTTAGTCCGCCTTCCCACTTTTATGTTTTTAGACTTCTTCTTGTGAAGTAGGTGTAATCTTTGGTGGCGATGCTTCTTTTTAGGTGAGGGGTGTGTGACTCGACTGTTGGTAGACATGGGAGTGGCTCTCTTTGGGACCTTCTCTGAGATACTGGGCTCTGTTGGAATTTCAGCCGCTGGAGTGGGGGAGTGTGAGATTGCTCCCTTCCTGATGAACTCTGTCAGGCTTACTAGCAGACCCGCACATTCCGTAAGAAAGTTCCTAATTGGTCCTAATTCTTTACTTATGTGCATTTGGCATTCTTTCATCATTTCATTAAAAAGCCCAATCAGGACACAGATATTGCTATCTGTGCCCCAGCAGGCTCCTTTTGGCTGACTTGGATTTCCCTCTGTTCTCATCGCACTTGAGAGTTCCATCCTAGCCTTTTTGCTGGGGCTGGCTGCATTAACTGATCCATCCAGTGTGACTTCCAGGCGTTTCAGATTTCGTTCTTGATCATGATCTATGAGAGTGTCGGTAGCACTGGATTGTGAGACTATCTGAGCCATCTCCATTGCCAGACTGATCCCCTCTCTCTCCTCACCAATATCAGGTTCCTTCCCATACCATGTTCGGTCAATAGACCAATTGTGGAAAGGTGGGGACTCGGAGCATATGGACGTTTTTGTTTTAGGCTTAAAATAATGCAAAATTTTCGTCTGCGAGGTTACTGGTGGTGATTCAACCCTCTGCATTGGGGAGATCCCCAGAACTCTACATTTCTGTCTGGTGAGCACCATCTCCGTAGAGTATATGGAGCTATGTGGGATATGTGGATGTATAGATAGCACCGCTTAGTCCCAGTTAGACAAGCTGGAATTAGCACTCCTCTCATTAAATAACGCGCTCCCCAGGAGCTCCACGTCTAGTTAATTGATTAGAAGTGGCTGTGGTCCACTGCGTGCCAGACTTTCCGACAGTTCACGATTTAGCGGTCAGAGATAGAGGAAGATAGATAAAATAGATTTTTACAGCGGCATTACTTACAACGGCATTACTTACAACGACTGTGGCAGGTGAAACGTTGAGGGGAGGAGGGCGATGAAATCCTATCTGGCTTGAACCCCCATCTTACTTGCCGAAGAGACTATGTAATGATACTTCCCGCCGGCGTTGAAAGCCCTCCGGTGATGTTAACGTTAATTTACTGCCCCCACTGTACCCCGCCAGCTGCGTGGAATTCCAAGGTGTAAGTAAAGCTCAGTACTCTCTTTTCCTCTCTTCCTCTCTCCTCTATTATAGTTGCACTTGAAGAGATGTTTCGTTGTGGTAGGCAAGCCTCCAGCAACCAAATGCCAGTAAGATAAGGAGGTAATAAATCACTCAGGCTGGAGTCGGAGTCGGTGTTAACTAAAGCTTAACAGGCAATAAAAATACTAGCTCTAAAACTACTATCTCTAAAAAGCTCTAAAAAGTACGGCAAGGGCGTTTGAAACGAGCAATATAAAGCTGTAGCTGTCTGCAACATCAGAGAGCAGTGTGGGGCTGCTGCTCCCTAGCCGCCATCTTCTTCCTAATATCCAATATGATTGATCTATCAACTTAAATGAGGTAATGAAGTACAATTGGTGGAAATTGCAGCAACGTTTGATTTGCTCGCTCCGCAAGTCCATTCATCCATGGCGATCTAGGCGTTGACAAGTCATGCTGGATTCCCTTCTCAGTCAGGAAAGCTTCAAACTGCTGAGAAGTGAACTCCCCGCCCCGATCAGTAAAGAGACAGCCAATACGTTTACCGTGAACATTCTCCAACCAAGCACAGAATGCCTTGAACTTAGGAAACGCTTGCGATTTCTGCTCAAGCATAAACACATGAATGTACCTGGAAAAAGAATCAATTAGAACCATGAAGTACCTTGCTCCACCCAAAGAGGGCGCAAGTGGACCAACCAGGTCTGCATGCACTAGCTGGTAGGGTTTGGAAGCCTGCCAACTAGACTCCTTGCCTTTTGGAGCAACCTTCACCTTGTTCTCTGCACAAGATACACATTTCATGTGAAACTTACAGCGTTTGATGTTCAAACCCTCAACCATCTCTGGCATCTTGGCCAGTGCCTTCCAAGAGAGGAGACAAAACCTTCTGTGTGCATCGTGAATGCATCCTGCATGAAGAACTTTGTTAGTTTGTGCAACACAACAAGAATCAGCATTAGACACAGCAACAGCACCATTGTCATCATAAGTTATACAGAACAAACCATCTATAAACTTTGCATGCAAAATGTCCTCTTTGCCTTTTCTGATGACACAGACGCTCCTCTTGAAGGAAATCTCAAAACCACGCCCAGTAAGCTGTGGGACACTGAGCAAATTGTCTGCAGCACCTGGAACATATAGTACATCTTTGATGGTAGTGTGCAGACTTGTCAGTCTCACAGTCCCTTCTCCTGCGATTCGCAACGTCTTTCCATCAGCCAGGTGGATCTCACCTTCTTGAGGTTTGAAGGAGATAAAGAGATGGCGGTCATTTGAGACATGGCGGGTACACCCCGAAACAATAACAAACCTGGCCTTGGCCTTTGGAGCAGTCTTTCTGGCAAGCAAAACCTTGTTTTCCACCGGCGTGGGTTTTTGCAGCTTGCCCCCCTGCTCCTGGCCATCAGACATGCCTTTAGCCTTTGGTGAAGCTGTGCCAGCAAACAAAGCCTTGTTTTCCACTGGCGTGGGCTCTTCACCCTCCCTCTGCTTCTGGCCATCTGCAGGCATCTGCCTCTGTTTACTTCTGGCCTTCCGGTATCTGTGAGGATGACCTTGGCTCCCATGAGAAACAGAGTTCTCAGCTGCCAACTCCTTGGCTCCCCCTGGAGGCTGGAATGCTGCCTGGGATGACATCACAGTCAGCTCCCCCTGCAGCTTGCAACCGGTGCCCTCAGCATCCCTGCATTCTCTCGCATTCTGGGAAACAGCCAGGACCTCCGATGCAGTCAAACTCTGGGCTGGGATGACTGGCAGGTGGGCTATCTTCAAAGCATTCCACATCTTACGTGCAGTCACGTTGCCAGCTAACGTTTTAATTTCCTCCAGAGAGACGGACAAGACTATTACGTCAATGGCCCTCGAATTATGGGCTCTCCATCTATGTGTCAGAGGAACTGGAGGGGCTTCAGACACAGTATGCCACACTCCAAACTGACGCAGCAAACTCTCACATCATTTTGCCCACGTTTTATAATTGTGCCGATTTAACTTTGGGCAGCAGCAGCCTCAGAAGCTTGGAAAAACTCCATTCCAGCTTTTTACTTGAGCCGTGAATCTTATTCACTTCAGAGGCTTCTTATCTCAGCAGCCCATTAATCACGAAGCCTGCTTGGCTCGGCTCCCAGGCCAATTAGGCCTGCTGTGCTGGTCCCGGGGGGGGGGGAGGTACTAATACCGTAGCCGAAGTTCAGTCCAGAGTCACTAGCAGGGTAGACGATCACTAGATGAGATGCGAGGTCCGAAACAGGGAGCCGGGCGGGGGAGCAGAAACGCTGGTAGGGCAGCAGCAGGAAGCCAGGCGGGTAACAGGAACACTGGTAGAGCAGAAGCAGGGAGCCAGGCGGGGAACAGGAACACTGGTGGGTCAGCAGCAGGCAGCCGGGCGAGGAACAGGAACACCGGAGAGTCAGGAGCAGGAAGCCAGGCGAGGAACAGGCACACTGGGAGTGCAGATCTAGGTCTGGGTAAAGCAGGTACTCCACAACGACGTTGCTCCCGCAACCTGGGACCGGGCTGCCTGACCTTTATCTTCTTCTAAGGCCAGGGGCGGTCCCGGCCCCCAGGAGCCCTTAAGGCGAGCACTCCTCCTGGGAGAGACCAGTTCCCTTCGCCTCTCTGCCCTAAGCCTCTGCAGTTCAGGAGAGGCCGAAGGGTTACTGGAGGGGGCTCACCTGTAGCCACTGAGTCCTCCAGCACCTCTGGGGCCAGAATGGTCTCACCTGGTGCCTGCCCCTGAGGATCTGGCACAGGTGCAGGCTCCTCAGCATCTAGGCCTTGCCCCAGTTCAGCCGGCCCTGGAGGCGGGGACTCCTGTGCCGGCTGGGATTCCTCCGGTTCACTCTCAGACTTGGAATCCCAGGCCATCACACCTGCCGGACATCAAAAGCTCTTGCCGCGGCAAACGAAAAGCCTCACTTTCGCTTTTCCTCCACATACCTTTCAGCAGTCTGTCGCAGTCTTACTCTCCTGTAAGTGCCGTGAATCTGGGCCCATAACCTGTTGTTGGGATACTGCCAGGGAGACAAAGTCCATCATGGCCCCAAGCCGTCTGCCGGACGATCCATCGATCTCCCGTAGGCACGCAGTATCAGCAATTAGCGACATGAGTTCCTAGAAAATATCTTGCCACATTCTAGAGCTCATGCACACTCTATCAGCAGATAATGCACAGCAAAAGTCGCACTCAGGAGAGCATTATTTACAAGTTTTATTCAGCGTTGATCAGAACAAAGAAAGACATGACTGCCTGCGTCAGTGTCTCCAGACACAGAGAGTGAGAAAACGAAAGCAAAAGACACAACAGAAACATCCTGTGAAAACAGGAAATACGCAGGCTGTGACACAAACATCCTGCTCCCTTTTAAGGTGGAAGGGAAATATCCTAACAATCTTCATATAAGTTAATATTCTTTGGTGTTATCCATAATCCTAAATACTTGATTTTGGGGTAGATTTTAATGTGTATTATTTGTTCTAATTCTGCTTTTTCATCTGGTTCTGGTTCTGGCTCTTTCTCAGGCTCTGGTTCTGAATGAGGGCTTGGTTCTGGCACTGATTCAGGGTCTCACTCTGGCTCTGGCACTCTATCAAGGACTGTTTCAGACTTAGGCTGTGGCTCTGGCTCTGTTTCCATTCTTACAATGGAATGTACACAAAACAATAATCCTTTCTATATAAATTTTTCTATACACTCTGAAAGCATAATAAATCCTTAATTGTTGTTCACCTCCTTTTAGTTCCTTTATCACTCGAATGCTAGCACGGAGTCAAAACTATTATTGTATTTTTGAACATATCTTGTATACCCATCCCATTTTTCTGCAAACTTTTGCTTTGAGATTCCACTGAGTTTGCTAGTCAATTGAGCTGTCTCCACCAATTCCTGTAATTTGATTTGCCAATCTGTTATTTTTGGAGCCTCGTGATCTTTCCATCCCTTGGCCACAAGTATACGAGCTGCTGCGGTTGCATACAAGAATACCTCTCTTAGATTTTTTGGGATCTCTTTATCTAAAATACTTCATAGAAATGCCTCCGGTTTTTTCGTAATAGTTACCCCCATCCTCTTTTTTAATTCATCGTATATCCCCCCCCCAAAAAAAATATTAATCTTTTCACACGTCCACCACATGTGGCTCATGTCACCGTTATTTCCTCCACATCTTTTTAACTAATAGTTTTGTCTTGTTTAAATTCATTTTGGACCCCGCAACTTTACCGTAGCCATATATTATTTCCAACGCCTTTCTTAAACTCAGTTTTGGTTGCTCCATAGTTATAATTAAATTGTCAGCAAATGCCCTCATTTTGTAACTTCTATTTCCCAGCATAATCCCTTTTATTTCTTTTTCTTCCCTAATTTGTTTACATAAAACTTCCAATGTTAATATGAAAATTAAGGGGGATGGGGGCGACCTTGTCTGACCCCTTTACTGATTTCACACTCCTGTGATAAATTTCCATTGATTATGATTTTAGCTTTTTGTTTTGATTATATTGCTTCATTTTTTTCCATGAAATATTTATTAAAAGTTTTAAACAGTATATCACCAAACACATAAAACACCATCACCAACAAAAAACAAACAAAAAAGAAGACAGCAAAAGGTTGACATACAATAAATAAAAATACAACATAATTAATTTCCAGAAAAAACCATATTTCCATAACCTTCTTTTGGGACTTCCTCACATCTCCCTTATCTGCGTTCCCAATTATCAAGTAAATTCAGCAATGCTTCACCTTCTTTCAACTCTTACTTTGTAGTTTTCAAATATTATGTTTCCAATTTTAATTTCTATTTACACATACTTACATATTTAAGTTTGGCATAATATTAGATAAAATTTCATCCTTGTTCTTATAAATCACTCATTTTCATACCTCTTTCAACTAAAGTTACTGGTGCCAGGTTATTTTCTATCCTGCATCATCTTAGCATTCATACAATTTACAATATTTTTGCAAATAGTCCTTGAACTTTTTCCAGTCCTCTTCCACCATCTCTTCTCCCAGGTCCCGGATTCTGCCAGTCATTTCCGCCAATTCCATATAGTCTGTCAGTTGCATCTGCCATTCTTCCAGAGTGGGTAAATCTTGGGTCTTCCAATGCTTTGCAATAAGTATTCTTGCTGCTGTTGTCGCATACATAAAGAAAGTTCGGTCCTTCTTTAACACCCTTTGGCCGACAATGCCCAAAAGGAAGGCCTCTGGTTTCTTAGGGAAGGTATATTTAAATACCTTTTTTAACTCATTGTAGATCATTTCCCAGAAGGCCTTAACCCTTGGACAAGTCCACCACAGGTGAAAGAATGTTCCTTCAGTTTCCTTACATTTCCAACATTTATTGTCTGGCAAATGGTAGACTTTTGCAAGCTTGACTGGGGTCATGTACCACCTATATATCATTTTCATAATATTTTCTTTCAAGGCATTACATGCCGTGAACCTCACACCGGTGGTCCATAACCTTTCCCAGTCAGCAAACATAATGTTGTAACCAATGTCCTGTGCCCATTTTAGCATAGCTGATTTAACCGTTTCATCCTGAGTATTCCATTTAAGCAGCAAGTTATACATTTTTGAAAGTACCTTAGTTTTTGGTTCTAACAATTCTGTTTCTAGTTTTGATTTTTCCACCTGGAAACCTATTTTTTTAATCCATATTAAAAGTCTCCCTGATCTGAGCATAATGTAACCAATCTTGCACTTTATCCTTTAATTTCTCAAAGCTCTGCAGTCTCCAAATGTCTCCATCTTTTTCTAATATTTCCCAATATTTCGGCCATTTGGCCTCCATATTGAGTCTTTTCTGAGCCTTAGCTTCCATTGGTGACAGCCACCTTGGGGTCTTATTTTCTAGTAGGTCTTTGTATTTTGTCCAGACATTAAACACTGCTTTCCTGACAATATGGTTCTTGAAAGCTCTATGAACTTTTACCTTGTCATACCACAAATATGCATGCCATCCAAAAGAATTATTAAACCCTTCCAAATCCAAAATATCGGTGTTCTCCAGAAGCAGCCAATCTTTCAGCCAGCAGAAAGCTGCTGATTCATAATACAACCTTAAGTCTGGCAGGGCAAACCCCCCTCTTTCCTTAGCATCAGTTAATATTTTGAATTTTATTCTGGGCTTTTTGCCCTGCCAGACAAATTTGGAAATATATCTCTGCCACCTCCTGAAACACTCCACCTTATCCACAATCTGTAGGGTCTGAAACAGAAACAACATCTTTGGCAATACATTCATTTTTATAGCAGCAATTCGGCCTAGCAAGGAAAGTTTCAATCTTGACCAACTTTCTAGATCTTTTTTAATTTCTGACCAGCACTTTTCATAATTGTCCTTAAATAAGTTCAAATTTTTGGCTGTCATATTTACCCCTAGGTATTTAACCTTTTTAACCACGTTTAAATCTGTCTCTTTCTGAAACCTTTCTGACTCTAGAGTTGTCAATTTTTTCCCCAAAACCTTGGTTTTTTGCTTATTTAACTTGAATCCCGCCACCCGACCAAACTCTTGAATCAATTCTAACACCCTTTTTGTACTAGATTCTGGCTCCTGTAATGTCAAAACCAAGTCATCTGCAAAAGCTTTAAGTTTAGGACTTCCGGAGGCGGCGCGTTCAGCAATGGCGGTCCTCTTCAGCTGCTGAAGAGGGGCTCCGCGGAAAAGGGTCGTGCGCTGCGGCACAGCGACGACCCACCAAGAGAAACCACGGGTAGAGTGAGCCCGTGGCCGTGGGGTTCGGCGGGCACCAGAAGCGACCTCGGAAACGCAGAAGAGACCCCGTAAGGGGTCTTGGAACGTGGAGGGGGTAGCGGTGCTGTGAATCCATCGCTCTTTCCGTGGAAGTGAAGCCGCGCGGCTGCTGCTGATCGGCGCTGACCTTTCTTCTTTGAACAACAGAATTGAAACAACCTACTCGTGAGTAAGAAACCTGAGGCTTTATCTGAACTAAATTTGGTGAATTTTGGCTGAAAGCGGGAGACGCTAAAAAGGAAGTCAGTCTTCCGGCTCTGTTTAAAGTATCGAGCAAAGTCCCTTTAAAGCTGAAGTGTTGAAAGGAACTTAAAAGGAGTTGGAATTCACTCTGCAAATTTGGTTTTGATTGACTAAAAGTTAAAGAAAGGACATAACAGTTTTATAAGTGAGCTAAGTCTGTGATCCTCTTTCTATTCCCCTGTGGATTACAAAGTTTTGAAACCCTGCTCTCGGTCTGACCGGATACAAGTAACATCGGACTGCGGTAACTGTAGACAAAGTTATAAGTTACATTGGGCTACTTTGCAAGTTGGTAAAAGGAACTGTTGCATGCACCTTGGCAAAGAACTTTTATTCTCTGCAGTTTAAACTGAATGTGAGGGGTTCCCCCCCCTGCTTTGGATAACTTTTTTTGTTGTTGTGGGAACTTAATGGTGGAAATTTCCTATCCTTCTCCCTAATTTTTGGGGAGCTCCCCCTGCTGGATTGTGGAATTATTAGTCTCTGAAAACTGCTACTGGTCTTGGAATTTTTCTGTCTGGATGTTTACCTTTTTTGGGATTACTTTTCCCATGGGATTTACAATTTGACCTTGACACTGGGACAGCTGTGGAATGAGTGGTACAGCAAAAACAAGGGCTGCAAAGAAAGCAAAACAAACTGAACTTTTGCAATCAACTCTGCCTGTGCAGCTACGCAGATCATCTGTCCCAATTTTGACAGGTCTGCAGGAAGGACAATCTATACAGCCTACTCTCGGAGAGATGGCTGCTGGAGGGATAGACCCTGTCTCTAAAGAAATATTGGAGCAGTTGGCAGCACTGAATAAGAAAGCTGATGAACAAGCAGCTAGGTTTGATGAACAAGCTGCTAAATTTGACCAGGTGACAGCCTCAATTAATAAATTGACAGACCAAGTCACTAAAAATACACAGGCGATAGGTAACATTGAAAAGACTACAACAGAAAACCGAAAATTAGTTGACGAAGTAAACACAAAAGCAGACGAAAATAAAAAGAGGATAGAGGAATTAAGAGGGGAAGTCAGACCACTGAGTAGACAGGTTACTGAACAACAAGTGTACCTGTCCCTTGCAGAACTGAAAAATAGGGAAAATAACCTCAGAATTAGAAATATCCCAGAATCAGAAAAAGAGGATTTGATTGGATTTTTGACAACAGAAATATCCAAATTCTGGGGTCTGGCAGAAGAGAAAGACTTTAAAATTGTCACCGCTTTTAGATTAGGAAGAGTGGCTAAGAAGGATAAACCAAGAGATTGCCTGATCATTTTGAGATCTAGGCAAGAAAAAGAAAACATACTCGGCTTGCATTTTAAAAATTCATTGGTGATTCAGGGAAAAAAGGCAGAAATCTTCAGAGATATACCAAAACAGCTTTTGGATTTAAGAGCCACATATAAAGACCTAGCAAGCTTACTGAGAAACAACACAATCCCATACAGGTGGGAATTCCCTCAAGGACTATCTTTTACTTTGAAAGGGGTAAAGATAAGAATCAGAACAGCAGAGGAGCAAGAAAAGTTCCTAAACGATCACGGGGAGGACCTTCGGAAAGGAATAGCAGGCGTCTGGCCACCTCCTTCGTTCGGATTGAACCCGGTTCCACCTCCAGACAAAAACGACAAAGGAGACATCCCAGCAGGCCAATAACTAGTCCGAGATGTCTCTACAGCTTCTCAGTTGGAACATTAATGGCACAAATTCTCCCGAAAAAAGGAAAAAGATTTTTCATATTTTGAGAAAAGAACAATTAGACATCATTTGCCTTCAAGAAACACATGTGACTAGGCTCCATAGGAGAGTGTTAACCAACAAGAGACTAGGCCAAGAATTTATTTCATCAGATAAGGTTAAAAAAAGAGGAGTAGTGATTTATGCAAAGGAGACACTAGTACCAAAATTGATTTTTAAAGATGAACAAGGAAGAATTCTGGCGATTGAAATTCAAGCACAAGGAGAAAAATTTTTGATTGTAGGAATCTATGCACCAAACGATGGGAAATCGGAATTCTATAAGAAGCTGCATGAGACAATGTTGGACTATATTGACTATACTAACATCATTTTGATGGGTGATATGAATGGAGTTGTCTCCACATACATGGACAAGTCACAAAATCAGAACTTAACCAAAGATGGCAGACTCCCAAAGACTTTTTTTGAACTTACAGACAATATGGATTTGATTGATATTTGGAGGACAAAGAACCCTCTAGGTAAAGAAGGAACATTCTTTTCTGAGGCCCATCTTTTGTGGACAAGAATCGACCAAATTTGGGCATCTAGAGGACTGGCACCTAAGACAAAAAAAGTAGAGATCTGCCCTAAAACCTGCTCCGACCATAACGCTTTGAAAATAGACTTAAGACTTACACCAGCTGGATCCTTCAGATGGAGAATGAATGACTATTTGTTCAGAGATCAGGAGATTGTGAAGAAGGCCCAAAAAATGCTGAAAGATTATTTCGAAATAAATTTGAATACTTTGGTGGAAAAGAAAACAATCTGGGACGCAAGTAAAGCTGTTATGAGAGGGTTCCTGATACAGCAGAATTCTATCAAGAAAAAACTCTGGAATGGTAAAAAGGACAAGATTTTGGAGAAGATAAGAGACGGAGAGAAAAAGTTGAGATTAAACCCAAAATCAAAAGAAGTTTTAAGAGAAATAAAATTCCATCAAGCACAATATGCGAAATTGATAAATCAAGAAGTCGAATGGAAAATTAAACAGATGAAACAAAGATCGTTCGAATCTGCAAATAAATGTGGGAAGCTGCTGGCATGGCAGCTGAAAAAGAGACAAAAATTGAACTTTGTTACCAATCTGGAGGTTGAAGGAGAATGTATTCAGAAACCAGAAGATATTAGAAAGTGTTTCCAGAGATATTTTAAAAAACTGTTCACTCAAGGACCCCAAGTAGAGACTGAGATAAATAATTTTCTAAAAAGCTATGGCCTGCAAAAACTAACACAAGACAAGCAAACAGCCCTGAATTACAAAATAACACAACAGGAAATTGAAAGTGCCATTCAGAACATGCAATTAGGCAAATCTCCAGGCCCAGATGGTCTTACCTCCAAATATTATAAGACATTGAAGGAATATTTGGTCCAGCCATTAATGGAGGTATGTAATCAAATCATGGAAGGGAAGGGGGCACCCGAATCGTGGAAAGAGGCATTCATCACCTTGATACCAAAACTGGAATCTGAAAAGACTCAACTTCGGAACTACCGCCCTATCTCACTCCTAAATGTGGATTACAAAATTTTTGCTGACATTTTGGCAAACAGATTGAAAAAAGTTTTAAATGAAGTAATTCATAAAGACCAAGCAGGCTTTCTTCCTGGCAGGCACCTGTCTGACAACACTAGGAATATCATTGATGTTTTGGAGTTACTACAGACAAATTTGAACACGAAAGCAGTTTTGATCTTTATAGACGCCGAGAAAGCCTTTGATAACATATCTTGGAAATTTATGAAGAAAAATTTGGAAGGGATGGGAGTGGGAAGGGCGTTCCAAAATGGTATTGAAGCAATTTATTCAGAGCAAAAAGCTAAATTGATAGTAAACAATGTGGTGACAGAGGAGTTTAAAATTGAAAAAGGGACACGACAGGGGTGCCCCTTATCACCCTTGTTATTTATTTCTGTCCTGGAGGTGTTGCTGAACATGATTAGGAAGGACCAGCAGGTGGAAGGAATACAGGTCGGAGAAAAACAATATAAACTGAAGGCCTTTGCAGACGATTTGGTTTTGACATTACAGGAGCCAGAAGCTAGCACAAAAAGAGCTTTAGAACTAATCTCTGAGTTTGGTCGGGTGGCGGGATTCAAGTTAAACAAACAAAAAACCAAGGTTTTGGCAAAAAACTTGACACCTTTAGAAATAGATGGGTTTCAGAAGGAAACAGAATTAAATGTGGTTACAAAAGTGAAATACCTGGGGGTCAATCTGACTGGGAGAAATTTGAATTTGTTCAAAGATAATTATGAAAAATGTTGGTCGGAAATTAAAAAGGACTTAGAAACTTGGTCAAGATTGAAACTTTCCTTGTCGGGAAGAATTGCAGCAGTTAAGATGAATGTATTGCCAAGAATGTTGTTTTTGTGTCAAACCCTTCAGGTCGTGGACAGAGTGGAATGTTTTGGAAAGTGGCAGAGGGACATTGCGAAGTTTGTCTGGCAGGGCAAAAAGCCCCGAATAAAATTTAAAATATTAACAGATGCAAAGGAAAGAGGGGGGTTTGCCCTGCCGGACTTAAGATTGTATTATGAAGCTGCATCCTTCTGCTGGATGAAAGATTGGTTTTTGCTAGAAAACACTGATGTCCTAGATCTGGAAGGGTTTAACAATGCTTTTGGATGGCATGCATACCTGTGGTACGACAAGATAAAGCTTCATAAATTGTTTAAAAACCATATTGTCAGGAAAGCTCTATTTATTGTCTGGACTAAATATAAGGACTTACTCGAAAGTAAGACTCCGAGGTGGCTATCACCGACGGAGGCTAAGGCCATAAAACTACGTAACATGGAGAGTGGCTGGGTAAAATACTGCGAGATAATAGAAAGAGTTGGTGATACCTGGAGGTTGCAAAGTTTCGAAAAACTGAAAGGAAAGGTGCGAGATTGGTTTCATTATGCCCAAATTTCAGAGATCTTTAAAAAGGACAAAAAAATTGGTTTCCAGGTGGAAAAATCAAAATTAGAGACAGAACTACTTGAACCTAAGACGAAAGTGCTTTCAAGGATGTATAACTTGTTGCTTAAATGGAATACTCAAGATGAGACAGTTAAATCAGCTATGATAAAATGGGCACAAGATATTGGGTACAACATTATGTCTGAAGACTGGGAAAGGTTATGGACCACCGGTATGAAATTCACGGCATGTAGTGCCTTAAAAGAAAACATTATGAAAATGGTATACAGGTGGTACATGACCCCAGTCAAACTTGCAAAGATATATCATTTGTCTGACAATAAATGTTGGAAATGTAAGGAGGCTGAAGGAACATTCTTTCACCTCTGGTGGACATGCCCGAGGGTGAAGGCTTTCTGGGAAATGATTTACAATTAGTTGAAAAAGGTGTTTAAGTACACCTTTTATAAGAAACCAGAGGCCTTCCTCCTGGGCATTGTAGGCCAGAGAGTGCCAAAAAAAGATAGAACTTTCTTTTTATATGCAACTACAGCAGCAAGAATCCTTTTAGCTAAATACTGGAAGGCACAGGAGTTACCCACACTGGAAGAATGGCATTCGCAGCTGATAGACTACATGGAATTAGCTGAAATGACCGGCAGAATCCGAGATCTGGGAGAAGAGGCAGTGGAAGAGGACTGGAAAAAATTTAAGGACTATTTACAAAAACATTATAAGTTATATGAATGTTGAGAATTTGCTAAGTTTTCGGGAAAAAACATACTTCGGTATTGAGATTTGTAAATGATGAAAATTAAGTTAAAATTTTGAAAAGTATAAATTATAGGTTATATAACTAAATGAAAGTACAAAAACACACAAAATAAGGTATCAATTTGCTGTTATTTTTATTGTGAAGAAAGCAGGGGATGGAAGACGTGGGGAAGTCCAGTTGATTATGAAAATAGACTTGAAAAAGTGAATTTTTTTTCTTTATAATTTCTTCTTTTTTCTGTAAAATCGCTTTTGTTGTCCTATTGATGATGTATTCTGACCTTGGAAAAAAAGCAATAAAAAAAATCATTATAAAAAAAAAAAAAAGCTTTAAGTTTATACTGTTTGGCTCCGACCTGTATTCCTTCAACCAAACGGTCCCTTCTAATCATGTTCAAGAGCACCTCCAGGACTGAGATAAATAACAATGGGGAAATAGGGCAACCTTGTCGTGTTCCTTTCTCAATCTTAAACTCTTCTGTCACCACATTGTTAACTATCAATTTAGCTTTCTGTTCTGAATAAATTGCATCTATACCATTTTCAAATCCCCGTCCCACTCCCATCCCTTCAAGGTTTTTCTTCATAAACTTCCATGAGATATTGTCAAAGGCCTTCTCCGCATCTATGAAAATCAATACTGCTTTTGTGTTAATGTTCGTTTGCAAAAGTTCCAAAATATCAATAATATTCCTCATGTTATCAGATAGATGCCTGCCAGGGAGAAAGCCTGCCTGATCTTTATGGATTACTTCATTTAACACTTTTTAAGCCTATTTGCTAAAATGTCTGCAAAAATTTTGTAATCCACATTTAGGAGAGAGATGGGACGGTAGTTCTTAAGTTGTGTCTTTTCAGTTTCCGATTTAGGTATCAATGTGATGAAAGCCTCTTTCCACGATTCCGGTGCCTTCTTCCCCTCCATAATCTCATTGCAAACCTCCATTAATGGTTGCATCAAATGATCTTTCAATGTCTTATAATACTTGGAGGTAAGCCCATCTGGCCCTGGAGATTTGCCCAGTTGCATATTCTGAATGGCACCTTCAATTTCTTGTTGTGTTATTTTGTAGTTCAGTATTGTCCTATTTTCTTGAGATAATTTTGGCAAGCCATTACTTCTTAAAAATTGGTCTATCTCAGTCTCTTTTTGCGGCCCTTGAGTATAGAGTTGTTTGAAATATCTCTGAAAGCATTTTCTAATCTCCACAGGGTTCTGAATGTTTCTCCCTTGAATCTCTAGATTAGTGACCGTATTCAATTTTTGTCTCTTTTTCAACTGCCATGCTAGCAGTTTTCCACATTTGTTTGCCGATTCAAAAGTCTTTTGTTTCATTAACTTAATTTTCCACTCAACTTCCTGGTTAATCAATTTAGAATATTGTATTTGATAAAGTTTAATTTCTCTCAGAATCTCCTGTGACTTTGGTTTCGATCTTAGCTTTTTCTCACCTTCCTTTATTTTCTCCAAGATCTTATCTTTTTTCTCATTCTGCACTCTTTTCTTTATCGTATTCTGTTGTATCAGAAACCCCCTCATGACCGCTTTACTTGCATCCCAGATTACTCTTTTTTCCACTGTAGTGTTCAAGTTTATTTCAAAATAGTCTCTTAAAGTCTTTTGGGCCTTCTTAATGATCTCCTGATCTCTTAGCAAGGTGTCATTCATCTTCCATCTAAAGGAGCCGGTTGGGGTTAGTCTCATTTCCATCTTTACTGCGTTATGGTCGGAGCAGGTTTTTGGGCAGATTTCCACCTTTCTAGTCTTAGGTGCCAGTCCTCTAGTTATCCATATTTGGTCGGTTCTTGTCCATGTCAGTTGGGCTTCAGAAAAGAATGTCCCTTCTCTTCCCAGGGGGTTCTTTGTCCTCCAAATGTCAATCAAGTCCATATTGTCAGTTAATTCAAAAAAAGTTTTTGGTAGTCTGCCCTCCTTTGTCAGGCTTTGGCTTTGTGCTTTGTCCATGTTTGTGGACACCACCCCATTCATATCTCCCATCATAATGATGTTACTATAGTCCAGATAGTCCAGCATTGTCTCATGCAGCTTCTTATAAAATTCCGATTTCCCCTCATTCGGAGCGTAAATTCCCAATATCAAAAACTTTTCCCCTTGTGTTTGTATTTCGATTGCCAAGATTCTTCCCTGCTCATCTTTAAAGAGAAATTTTGGTGACAGGCTCTCCTTTGCGTATATCACCACTCCTCTCTTCTTCACTCGGTCCGAGGAGATAAATTCTTGGCCTAGTCTCTTGTTAATTAGCACTTTTCTGTGGATCCTAGTCACATGTGTTTCCTGCAGGCAAATAATGTCCAATTGCTCTTTCTTTAATAGATGAAATATCCTCCTCCTTTTTTCCGGGGAATTACAGCCATTAATATTCCAGCTTAAGAGCTGCAGAGACATCCTGGACCAATCTGTTATTCCTTAGGTGGTGGTGTCTCTTTCTCCTTTTCTTCAGACCTCAAAGGTGTAGGTACAGGCAATGGCCCAGACCCTGGGGTTCCGCCGATCCCTTTCTGAAGGTCTTCTCCGTAGTCACTCAGAAACTTTTCTTTGTCCTCGGCTGTTTTGATTTTCACCTTTTCCCCTCTAAATGTAAAAGATAGTCCTTGTGGGAATTCCCACCTAAAGACGATTGAATTACTCTCCAGCAGTTTCGCCAACTCTGTGTAGCTTGATCTGAGTTCCAATAGTTGTTTAGGAATATCCTTGTAAATTTCCGCTCTCAAATCTTGAATTTCAAGTGACTTTTTAAAATGTGCACTCAATATCTTGTCTCTTTCCTCCTTTGTTCTAAAAGCAATCAAACAGTCTCTGGGCCTGTCTCTTCTTGCTACTTTTCCAAGTCTAAAAGCACTCACAATTTTAAAGTCCTTATCTTCTTCCAAAGGCCGAAATTTTGTGAATTCTTTTGTCAGGTATCCGATTAAGTCCCCTTGTTCAAGTTCTAAGATTGACCTCAGTCTCAAATTGTTTTCCCTGCTTCGTAATTCTATCGTAGACAGATAGGCCTGCTGTTCACCAATCTGCTTGTGTAATGGTTTTACCTCCTCCTTTAATGCTTCAACTTTTTGGTTAGCTTCCTCAGCCAATTTACGATTTTCTGTGGAGGCTTCAAATAATTTCCCAATTGATTGTGCGTTCAAAGTGACTTGTTCAGTCAATTTATTAACACTGGCTGTATTTTGGTCAATCTTAGCCGATTGCTCATCCGCTTTTTTATCCAGACTTTCCAATTTTTCGAGAATTTTGTCCAATACTGAAGCGGATCCTCCTGAGGCCATACCTTCCAGCAAAGTTTGCTCAGTTTCTTCCTCTTGTGTCACCAAAATAGCAGGAACAGATGATCTGCGCAGCTGTGAAGTTAAAGTTGTCTGTTTAGCTTTAGCCTTGGCCGATCTTGTTTTCCCAGTGCCGCTCATTCCACTTCTGTCTACATGCCAAGGTCAAACTGTATACGCTCCCATGGGAATCCACAAGCCCAGAGAATAAACAAGGAAAGAGAAAGGCAGGAAAGAAAAACAAGTCCCACAGAGTTGTAAATCCAAAATCCTCTAGGGGGAGTTCAAACATATCTTGAGGGAAACTGCTATTTTATTGTTCATAGAAAGTTTTTTCTCAACTTGTTCCAAAACTTCAAATTTTTTAAAACAATGTCCAAACAGCCTCAAATTTCCAAAAGACCTTCAGATCTCTTATAGTTGGCAGAGTTAATCTTCAAAGTAAAACAATGTCTCTAAAAAGTGCCAGAAACGGCATTTCAGTGTAGCAGTTCAGGTAACGCTCAAATGTAACAGTTCAGAATAGCAAAGTAACAAAGTCCACAATCTGACAGTTCTATCAATCTGGCAGTCCGACTGCCTGGGTCTCTTGATAAATTTGTAAATCCAGAGGAAGAGGTATAAACAAAGTCCACAACCAAGAAAAAACCAAGAAAAAATTAAATCCACTGATATCAACAAAGTCAGTTCAATAATGCATGGATTATTGCCTTTAAGCGTCACTTCAGATCGAAGTCTTTGCTTTAAAGCTTTAAGCAGAGCCGGGAGACGGACTTCCTGGTTGCGTCTCCCGCTTTGGCCGAATTTTAAATTAATTTGGTCCCCAATTCCTTCAGTCCCTCTTATTCACGGGTTGTTGCTTTTTTAATCGAATGTTCCCAGGAAAAAAGGTCAGCGCTCACCGACAGCAGCTATGCGGCTTCACTCCACAGAAAGAGTGATCGACTCACAGCACCGCGCCAGCCCTTCCACGTTCCGGAACCCTTTACGGGGTCCCTTCTTCGTTTCGGGGGGCGCTTCTGGTGCCCGCCGAGTCCCACGACCACAGGCTTTTGCTGCCTGTGGGTTTCCGACTTGGGTCTCCGCTTCGCCGTAGCGGACGACCCGTTTCTGCGGAGCTTCCCCTTCACAGTATGAAGGAGACCGCCATTGCCGTTCGCGCCGCCTCCGGAAGTCCTTGATTATATTGCTTCAATCCCTTTTATATACTGCATTCCAAAATCCATATGGTGTAATAGACCTTTCATAAATTTCCAGGATACCCTGTCAAAAGCTTTTTCTGCATCTATAGCCATTAAGACTGCCTTCTTTTCTATTCTTAAGTCTAAATACGCTAATAAGTTTATAATGTTTCTAGTGTTGCTATAAATGTGCCTCCCGGGCAAAAAGCCAGCTTGGTCATTGTGTATCATCATCTGGAAGCCTTTTTTTGATCTTTCGGCTAAAATATTTGCATAGAATTTATAATCGTTATTTAGAAGTGCGATAGGCCTATAGTTGTTAATAAGTAGATTGTCCGTTCCCTGTTTTGGAATTAATGCAATAAGGCTGTCTTTCCAAGAATCCGGCATGGTTCCATCTTTTAAGATGTTGTTCATGATACTTCTTAATGGGTCAGACAGTAAGTCCTCCATTTTTTTATAATATATTGCGGGTAGGCCGTCTGGCCCTGGTGGCTTTCCTATCTTTGCTTCCTTAATTGCTCTTTGCATTTCGTACGATGTAATAGGGGCATTCAACAGTTCTTTTTCTTCTTTAGTAAGTTTCGGGAGACAGTTCTGTTCTAAATGTTCTTTAACTTCTGTTGTTTCATTTCCTTCCTTATAGATTTCTCTAAAGAATTCGAGAAATCGTTTCTCTATTTCTTTAGGGTTGTTTATTATTTTGCCTTTGCACTTAACTCTATTTATAAGCCTTTCTGCCTCTCTCTTCTTTAATTGCCATGCTAATATCCAGGCTCAGGTTCTGTTTCAGGCTGTATCTCTGTTTCAGGCTCTGGCGCTGTATCAAACACTGTTGCAGACTCAGGCTGTGGCACTATGGCTGTAGCTGTGGCTCTGGTTCTGTTTCAGGCTCTGGCACTGTATCAAGCAATGTTTCAGGCTCAGGCTTCTGCTCTTTATTAGACTTTGTGTCTGTCTTTGGCTCTAGCACTTATTCTAGCTCTATTTCAGGCTCGGCCTGTGTCTCAGCCTTTGTCTCTGTTTCACGCTGTTTCTCTGTTTCAGGCTCCGACCCTGTTTCAAGCCCTGTATCTGCCTCTGCCTCTGTTTCAGGCTCTGGCACTCTATGAAGCGCTGTTTCTGGCTCTGGCTCTCTTTCAGGCTCTGGTTCTGAATTAGGGTTTTGTTCTGGCTCTGGCTGTGTCTCTGGATCTGGCTGTGTCTCTGCTTCAGGCTCCTATGCTGTATCAAGCACTGTATCAGGCTCTGCCTCTCCCTCTGCCCCTGGCTACGTTTAAGCGTCAGGCTCAGTTTCAGACAGTGTCTCTGTTTCAGGATCCAGCACTCTATCAAGCACTATTTCAGACTCAGGCTGTGGATCTCGGCTGTGGCTGTGGATCTCGGCTATGGCTCTAGGCTCCGTCTGTGGCTCTGTCTGTGGCTCTGGCTCTCTTTCAGGGTCTGGTTCTGAATGAAGATCTGGTTCTGACTCTGTTTCGGGGCCTCATGATTTCTCTTCCTCTGCCTCTGACCCAGCTATGTTTCAGGGTCTGGCTCTCTTTCAGGCTCTGGTTCTGGCTCCAGCTCCAGCTCCAGCTCCAGCTCCGGCACTGTATCAAGTCCTGCTGCAGACTCAGGCTGTGGCTCTAGGCTGTGGCTGCAGCTATGCTTTGTGCTCCGGCCCTGTATCAAGCCCTATTTCTGGCTCTGGCTCTGGCTTTCTTTCAGCTCTGGCTCTGAATGAGGCTCTGGCTCTGGCTCTGATTCATGGTCTCACTCTGACTCTGATTCAGGGTCTCGCTCTGGCTCTGGCACTCTATCAAGGACTGTTTCAGACTCAGGCTGTGCCTGTGGCTCTGCCTCTGTTTCAGTCTCAGGCTCTGTTTGAGGCTGTGTCTCTGTTTCAGGCTCCGGCACTGTAACAAGTACTGTTGCAGACTCAGGCTGTGGCTCGTGGCTGTGGCTGTTGCTCTGGTTCGGGCTGTTGCTCTTTTTCAGGCTCTGGTTCTGAATGAGGGCTTGGTTATGGCACTGATTCAGGGTCTCGCTCTGGCTCTGGCTGTGTCTCTGTTGCACCTCAAACGGTGGTTTGTTGTTGTTGTTATTTTCTTTCTGGGGTGGGACAAATGTTTAGTTGGGGCGGGGATTATTTTAAGTTTAGCATAATTGTTTCTTGCTTTGTTTTTCTTTTACTGTTTTTTTAGGTTATTGTATAGTTTGTATTTTGCTTTTTAAGGGGAAAGGGTCAGGGCTGCCTGGGAGGGGGCCTCAGCAGGGGGGTGTATTGGAACACCCAATCTCTGTTATCGCGGGTGGGAGGAGCAGTTGCGCTAAGACCAGACCATGTCTTTTTGGGAAAATTAATCCTGCGTCCAGTCAGGCTTCCCCTGCGCAACTCTGTTCGGGAGCTGACCTGGTAGGAAGAGCAGAGTAGCAGCGGTCCTGCGTCCATGTGAGATAAGGGATAAATCACGTCAGGAGACAGTTCGGTTCTTATCTCTAGAAGCGTTTATTTACAAGCAGTAAATCTATCAGAAACTTCCGACATTCTCTGTGCTCCAAAAGCACACACGCAGCCTCTGAGCTGAGCTGTGTCTTAGGCAGAAGCGAAAGCAAGTCTGAACAGTGACACAGACTGTGACACACTTCTCTGCGACAAGCTCCTCTCAGATACAGGACACCACGGAGTTTTAACCCTGTCAGTTCCAAACTCCACACCCCCTCTTGTCCTGCATCTGGGGACAATAGCCAACAATGCTTTCCCCATACACAGACCCTCACAGAACTCCTCGTGCTTCTGGAAGGTTAATGGTTTTGTGAAACCATCAGCGAGGTTCTTGGTTGAGGGACAGTATTTCAGAACAACTAGCCCCTCATGAACACTCTGACATACATTCTGGAAACGTATGTCCAAATGTTTGGTCCTCGCCTTGAATTGCCCCGTCTCGGCCAATTTGAGGCACGGTTGATTGTCTTCATGCACCACAACGGGTAGACAATTCCCTCCACAGATTTCCTCGACCAAACACACATAGAACTCCAGCTCTCTGCAAACCTCTGATAGCGCACTGAACTCAGCTTCAGTAGACGAAAGCGCTATGAGACTTTGCTTCTGGGACCTCCACCCAATCACTGAGTCCCCAAACTTCACCACTAGGCCTGACACTGATTTGCGATCCTGAAGGTTAGCCCAGTCCGAATCTACCCACGCGGTCAGCTTGACACCACCCTTAGCTGACATCTTGAGGCAAAAATCTTTGGTATTTTACAGGTAACGAAGCACCCGTTTAATACCATTCCAGGCCTGCACACTAGGACTTGAAGCCTCTCTACTGAGCAGATTGACAGCAAACGCTATGTCTGGTCTGCTCCACTGTGACAGATACAACAGACTTACCCTTGGTTGACCGGTGGCTTAACCTTGGTTGACCTTGCTGACCTCCTCAGCGTGAACTCTGGAACTGCGCCTGATTCACTTGGGCCAGCTACACCATCCTCTGTGTCAGAAACTTCCCCCTCTGACCTGCTGTGCCTTTTTGGCCGCACAGCTGGGTCTGCTGGCGAGGATGGCTCACTCCTTGGCTCAGACTTGACAGAGACCTGAGGAGGGATCATGGGACTCCCTTTTGGAGAGGTTCGGAACCTCTGCCTTGGAGATCCTGGCTCTGGACTCTGTGGCTGTGGACTGTCCACCTCAGCAACAGGTTCAGCTTCATCCTCCTCCTCTTCCCCATCTGAGTCTAACAGAACATCCGGGTTCCCGTGAAGACGTTTCCACCCACTCTGCTCGCAAAACTCAGCACTGCCGCTAATAAGCAGCTTAGACTGGTTGCCAGTAGGGTATGCAAAACGCCACGCCTTTGAACCCGGCTCATAGCCTACAAAGATCATCTTCCTAGATCTTGGCTCACCCTTTCTGCGCATGGCCTTTGGAATGAGAACCCAAGCCTCACAGCCAAACACTCGCAGGAAATCCACTTTCGGTTTCTTCTGATGCAACAAGAAATATGGTGTGTTGCCTACACTGGAATTGTACACCCTATTCTGCAGAAAACATGCTGCCTTATAACTCTCAGCCCAAAAACGCTGTGGCAAACCCGAGTCTGCCAACATAGCATTCGCTGCTTCCTGTAGCGTGCGAAGCTTTCTCTCTGCAACTCCGTTCTGTTGCGGAGAGTAGGGGGCAGTCAATCGATGACTGATACCTTTCTGCCTGAAGAACGATTGCAGCGCAGAACCCGTGAACTCCCCCCCCCCCGCGATCAGATTGAAAGGAAATCACCCTGGTAGAGAACCGCAGCTCTACCGCTGTGATCCAATCCCTGATCAGTGCAGCTGCTTCTGACTTTTGTTGAAGCAAGAAAACCCAAGAATGCCTTGAAAAATCATCAATCAGAACCAGAACCCATTTAGACCCAGCTAAAGAAGGTGTTGGCATGGGTCCTGATAAATCTGCATGCACAAGTTCAAAGGGTTTGCTGGTCCTCCTCTCTGACCTGGGGTATGTGCATGTTGTGACCTTTGATTGCTTACAGGCTTGACAATCTAAGTATCTATCACATGCTTTGAACCCACATCCAATTGTGTTCTCTGCGGCCCTTTTTACATACGACCACCCTGCATGTCCGAAGCGTCTGTGCCAGAGGTGTAAACAATCATGGTGTGGTGGGACATTTGCACACTGCACTTGAGCGTCTTCACTGGACTTTCCACTAGCCCCATTTTCCACCAGTCCCATTTTCCCACCAGTCCCATTTTCAATAGGCATCTGCACCAGAAAGAGCCTGTCTTTTCTCTCAACACTGTAGATCTTCCCATTCCTGTAGAAGGAACACAGATTGTTAGAGAACAGAACATCAAAACCATCAGCCATAAGAGCTGATACACTTAAAAGAGAATGTGCAAGCTCAGGAACCACAAAAGCTTGCACCTCCTGATCTATAAAGGGACAGTATAAAAAACCAGTTTCAGTTAGCTGTCTCTGAGATCCATCTGCTAATGTGACGTAGCGTCCAGTTTTAACTGTCTTGCAGTTCCTCAGGAGCCCTCTGGAGGTCACGAGGCAATGTGAGGCTCCCGTATCGACAACAAGAGATAAAGTGTCTCTCTGGCTGTTTTCCACAGTTGCCAAGGCCTTGCTCGCACTCCCACCGGTTGCCATGGCCACAGCCTCCCCCCGACCAAGGCTTTTGCCTTTTCTCAGAGACACCATCGCAGCTGTGAGGTGATAAGACGCCTTGTCTTTGTTTTTCTCCTGGCCTGCTGCTTTCCCACGTTTCTGCTGGAACCGCCGCTTATCTGCTTTGTTGACATTCCACGCCGGCCGGTGTCCTTGCCTTCCTGGGCCTCTACAGAACAATGCCCTTCGCTGTTGGACTTCGCCTCAGAGCACAAACAACTCTTGGAGACTTTGGCTTTCCCAGAGCTCTTGGATCGGCCTGCACCCCCACTCCTGGGTGCCCAGCTGCCTGAGGAACGGTCTGCAACTGCCTTCCTCTTCCCAGCTCTCAGCCTCTCTCCAGGACCATCACACAGACGTGTTGAAGCATAGAAACAGCTTCCCGGAACAGTCCCAGCCCCCTCTGGGCTTAGTGCTCTCTCTGGGCATCTCTTAGCCCCCTCTGGTCTGGCTCCCACTGCGGCCTGACATGCCGTCTTCAGTGCCTGCCACGCGACCCAGGGCTTCTTCCCTTGGAGCTTTGGCAACAGCCAAGCATCAACGCTGGCCCTTAAAATGGCTAGCACCCTTTGCTCTCTCTCCAGAGCATCAGCCACGTCTGCCTCACAAGCACGCACTGCTCCTGCAGACCTCTCACTGGGCTGGGCAAAAACTGGACCGGCTTGTGTACACTCCCACAGCTTCTTTTCTGCCAGCCAGTAGTACATGCGCTTACTCCAGGCTTCCCAATTGGCCCCATTCAGTCTTTCGAAGGGGATATTAAAGCTCTCATGGCCCTGCTGTGCCTGAGCAGCAGCCATCTTCCACCAACCGGGGCTTCAAGCGTACTCACGCGTTTGCCAGCAATCTGGACCTCCGAAGCAGCCGTCTTCCTTGGCTTTTGGCTCCGCTCTCCAGCATTCCCCACTGCCCTTCCTGGCATGAGCTCTCAGCAACGCAACGCTGGCAGTCTTCCTCCCTTCTCACACTTGTCAGGAGACGCGTAACTTCCATAACCTTTGGGGAAATTAATCCTGCGTCCAGTCAGGCTTCCCCTGCGCAACTCTGTTTGGGAGCTGACCTGGCAGGAAGAGCAGAGTAGCAGCGGTCCTGCGTCCGTGTGAGATAAAGGATAAATCACGTCAGGAGACAGTTCGGTTCTTATCTCTAGAAGCGTTTATTTACAAGCAGTAAATCCTGTTTGAGACTCAGGCTGTGGTTGTGGCTGTTTCTCTGGTTCTGGCTCTTTCTCAGGCTCTGGTTCTGAATGAGGGCTTGGTTCTGGCACTGATTCAGGGTCTCACTCTGGCTCTGGCACTCTATCAAGGACTGTTTCAGACTTAGGCTGTGGATCTGACTCTGTTTCCATTCTTACAATGGAATGTACACAAAACAATAATCCTTTCTATATAAATTTTCCAATACATTCTGAAAACATAATAAATCCTTAATTGTTGTCCACCTCCTTTTAGTTCCTTTATCACTCGAATGCTAGCACGGAGTCAAAACTATTATTGTATTTTTGAACGTATCTTGTATAACCATCCCATTTTTCTGCAAATTTTTGCTTTGAGATTCCTCTGAGTGTGCTAGTCAATTGAGCCGTCTCCACCAATTCCTGTAATTTGATTTGCCAATCTGTTATTTTTGGAGCCTCGTGATCTTTCCATCCCTTGGCCACAAGTATACGAGCTGCTGCGGTTGCATACAAGAATACCTCTCTTAGATTTTTTGGGATCTCTTTATCTAAAATACTTCATAGAAATGCCTCCATTTTTTTCCGTAAAAGTTATCCCCATCATCTTTTTTAATTCATCGTATATTCCCCCCCAAAAAACAAACCTTAATCTTTTCACACATCCAGCACATGTGGCTCATGTCACCGTTATTTCCTCCACATCTCCAACAAGCATTCGCCAAATTTTTATACATTCTTGATCATCTGGAAGGAGTGAGGTACCACCTATGAGCCATTTTCATCATGTTCTCTCTTATATTATAGCTGGCTGTAAATTTCAAATTTACATTCCATCAGTTTCCCCCACCTTTTAGCATAATTGGACGGCCCACATCTTGGGCCCACTTTATCACTGAAGCCTTAACCTCCTCATCCATTACTTTGTAGTCTAAAAGAAATCTATACATTTTTGCGATTATTTTGGTTTTACTATTCAGTAGTTCTCTTTCAAATCTTGAAGGCTCCTTTTCAAAACCTATCTGCTTATCCTGTCTGAACACTTCATTCACCTGGAAGTAATCTAGCCAACTAGAAAAGTGATCTTTTATTTTCTCATAACTTATCAATATTAGTTGACCCTCCCCCTCCCCCCTTAATATTGTGTTATATGTTATCCAGTTCTCTTTGATGTTGTGGCTTTTTTTAACAGCGATTGCTTCTAGTGGAGAGTTCCATCTTGGGGTTTTCTGTTCCAAATATCTTTTGTATTTCCCCCATACCTTATATATAGCATTTCTTATTATATGATTTGAAAAACTCCTATGCGTCTTTATTTTCCCATAATTAAGATAGCCATGCCACCCAAAACGGGTGTCATGACCTTCTAGATCTAAAATATCCCAATTTTTTAATAAATACCAATCTTTCAACCAGAGAAGACATGAGGCTTCGTAATATAGCTTCAAATCCGGTAGCCCGTAGCCACCTCTTTCTACAGTATCTATTAATATCTTATGCTTTACTCTTGGTCTTTTACCCTTCCACAAAAATTTAGAAATTTCTTTTTGCCACTTGTTGATACTGCTGGTCTTTGCTGTAATTGGAATCGTTTGGAATAGAAAGAGTAGCTTCGGTAAAACTATCATTTTAATTACCGAAATACGGCCCAGGAATGATAAATTTAACCTTGTCCATGTCTCCAACTGTCTTTTGATATCTTTCCAACAACTGGTATAATTATCTTCATATAAGTTAATATTCTTTGGTGTTATCCATAATCCTAAATACTTGATTTTGGGGTAGATTTTAATGTGTATTATTTGTTCTAATTCTGCTTTTTCATCTGGCGACATATTTTTAACTAATAGTTTTGTCTTGTTTAAATTCATTTTGAACCCCGCAACTTTACCGTAGCCATATATTATTTCCAACGCCTTTCTTAAACTCTGTTTTGGTTGCTCCGTAGTTATAATTAAATCGTCAGCAAATGCCCTCATTTTGTAACTTCTATTTCCCAGCATAATCCCTTTTATTTCTTTTTCTTCCCTAATTTGTTTACATAAAGCTTCCAATGTTAATATGAAAATTAAGGGGGATAGGGGGCGACCTTGTCTGACCCCTTTACTGATTTCACACTCCTGTGATAAATTTCCATTGATTATGATTTTAGCTTTTTGTTTTGATTATATTGCTTCAATCCCTTTTATATACTGTACACCAAAATCCATATGGTGTAATAGACCTTTCATAAATTTCCAGGATACCCTGTCGAAAGCTTTTTCTGCATATATAGCCATTAAGACTGCCTTCTTTTCTATTCTTAAGTCTAAATACGCTAATAAGTTTATAATGTTTCTAGTGTTGCTATAAATGTGCCTCCCGGGCAAAAAGCCAGCTTGGTCATTGTGTATCATCATCTGGAAGCCTTTTTTTGATCTTTCAGCTAAAATATTTGCATAGAATTTATAATCGTTATTTAGAAGTGCGATAGGCCTATAGTTGATAATAAGTAGATTGTCCGTTCCCTGTTTTGGAATTAATGCAATAAGGCTGTCTTTCCAAGAATCCGGCATGGTTCGGTCTTTTAAGATGTTGTTCATGATACTTCTTAATGGGTCAGACAGTAAGTCCTCCATTTTTTTATAATATATTGCCGGTAGGCCGTCTGGCCCTGGTGGCTTTCCTATGTTTGCTTCCTTAATTGCTTTTTGAATTTCGTACGATGTAATAGGGGCATTCAACGGTTCTTTTTCCTCTTTAGTAAGTTTCAGAGACAGTTCTGTTCTAAATGTTCTTTAACTTCTTCTGTTGTTTCATTTCCTTCCTTATAGATTTCTCTAAAGAATTCGAGAAATCGTTTCTCTATTTCTTTAGGGTTGTTTATTATTTTGCCTTTGCACTTAACTCTATTTATAAGCCTTTCTGCCTCTCTCTTCTTTAATTGCCATGCTAATAACCAGGCTCCGGTTCTGTTTCAGGCTGTGTCTCTGTTTCAGGCTCCGGCGCTGTATCAAACACTGTTGCAGACTCAGGCTGTGGCACTATGGCTCTAGCTGTAGCTGTAGCTGTGGCTCTGGTTCTGTTTCAGGCTCTGGAACTGTATCAAGCACTGTTTCATGCTCAGGCTCAGGCTTCTGCTCTTTATTAGGCTTTGTCTCAGTCTTTGGCTCTAGCACTTATTCTAGCTCTATTTCAGGCTCGGCCTGTCTCAGCCTTTGTCTCTGTTTCACGCTGTTTCTCTGTTTCAGGCTCCGACGCTGTTTCAAGCCCTGTATCTGCCTCTGCCTCTGTTTCAGGCTCTGGCACTCTATCAAGCACTGTTTCTGGCTCTCTTTCAAGCTCTGGTTCTGAATTAGGGTTTTGTTCTGGCTCTGGCTGTGTCTCTGGATCTGGCTGTGTCTCTGCTTCAGGCCCCTATGCTGTATCAAGCACTGTATCAGGCTCTGCCTCTCCGTCTGCCCCTGGCTACGTTTAAGCGTCAGGCTCAGTTTCAGACAGTGTCTCTGCTTCAGGATCCAGCACTCTATCAAGCACTATTTCAGACTCAGGCTGTGGATCTCGGCTGTGGCTGTGGATCTCGGCTGTGGCTGTGGATCTCGGCTGTGGCTCTCGGCTCCGTCTGTGGCTCTGTCTGTGGCTCTGGCTCTCTTTCAGGCTCTGGTTCTGAATTAGGGTTTTGTTCTGGCTCTGGCTGTGTCTCTGGCTCTGGCTCCAGCTCCAGCTCTGGCACTGTATCAAGTACTGTTGCAGACTCAGGCTGTGGCTCGTGGCTGTGGCTGCAGCTATGTTTTGCGCTCCGGCCCTGTATCAAGCCCCATTTCAGGCTCTGGCTCTGGCTGTGTCTCTGGCTCTGGCTTTCTTTCAGCTCTGGCTCTGAATGAGGCTCTGGCTCTGGCTTTCTTTCAGCTCTGGCTCTGAATGCGGCTCTGGCTCTGGCTCTGATTCATGGTCTCACTCTGACTCTGATTCAGGGTCTTGCTCTGGCTCTGGCTCTGGCACTCTATCAAGGACTGTTTCAGACTCAGGCTGTGGCTGTGGCTCTGCCTCTGTTTCAGGCTCAGGCTCTGTTTGAGGCTGTGTCTCTGTTTCAGGCTCCGGCACTGTTTTGGTTGCTCCGTAGTTATAATTAAATCGTCAGCAAATGCCCTCATTTTGTAACTTCTATAGCTTCTGTAGCTTTTTGTTTTGATTATATTGCTTCAGTCCCTTTTATATACTGTATACCAAAATCCATATGGTGTAATAGACCTTTCATAAATTTCCAAGATACCCTGTCGAAAGCGTTTTCTGCATCTATAGCCATTAAGACTGCCTTCTTTTCTATTCTTAAGTCTAAATACGCTAATAAGTTTATAATGTTTCTAGTGTTGCTATAAATGTGCCTTCCGGGCAAAAAGCCAGCTTGGTCATTGTGTATCATCATCTGGAAGCCTTTTTTTGATCTTTCGGCTAAAATATTTGCACATAATTTATAATCGTTATTTAGAAGTGTGATAGGCTTATAGTTGTTAATAAGTAGATTCTCCGTTCCCTGTTTTGGAATTAATGCAATAAGGCTGTCTTTCCAAGAATCCGGCATGGTTCCGTCTTTTAAGATGTTGTTCATGATACTTCTTAATGGGTCAGACAGTAAGTCCTCCATTTTTTTATAATATATTGCGGGTAGGCCGTCTGGCCCTGGTGGCTTTCCTATCTTTGCTTCCTTAATTGCTCTTTGCATTTCGTACGATGTAATAGGGGCATTCATCAGTTCTTTTTGTTCTTTAGTAAGTTTCAGAAGACAGTTCTGTTCTAAATGTTCTCTAAGTTCTTCTGTTGTTTCATTTCCTTCCTTATAGATTTCTCTAAAGAATTCGAGAAATCGTTTCTCTATTTCTTTAGGGTTGTTTATTATTTTGCCTTTGCACTTAACTCTATTTATAAGCCTTTCTGCCTCTCTCTTCTTTAATTGCCATGCTAATAACTAGGCTCCGGTTCTGTTTCAGGCTGTGTCTCTGTTTCAGGCTCTGGCGCTGTATCAAACACTGTTGCAGACTCAGGCTGTGGCACTATGGCTGTAGCTGTGGCTCTGGTTCTGTTTCAGGCTCTGGCACTGTATCAGTCTTTGGCTCTAGCACTTATTCTAGCTCTATTTCATGCTCGGCCTGTGTCTCAGCCTTTGTCTCTGTTTCACGCTGTTTCTCTGTTTCAGGCTCTGATTCTGTTTCTCTGATTCTGGCTCTCTATCAAGGGCTGTTTCAGACTCAGGCTGTGGCTGTGGCTGTTGCTCTGGTTCTGGTTCTGGCTCTTTCTCAGGCTCTGGTTCTGAATGAGGGCTTGGTTCTGGCACTGATTCAGGGTCTCAGTCTGGCTCTGGCACTCTATCAAGGACTGTTTCAGACTTAGGCTGTGGCTGTGGATCTGACTCTGTTTCCATTCTTACAATGGAATGTACACAAAACAATAATCCTTTCTATATAAATTTTCCAATACATTCTGAAAGCATAATAAATCCTTAATTGTTGTCCACCTCCTTTTAGTTCCTTTATCACTCGAATGCTAGCACGGAGTCAAAACTATTATTGTATTTTTGAACGTATCTTGTTTAACCATCCCATTTTTCTGCAAATTTTTGCTTTGAGATTCCTCTGAGTTTCCTAGTCAATTGAGCCGTCTCCACCAATTCCTGTAATTTGATTTGCCAATCTGTTATTTTTGGAGCCTCGTGATCTTTCCATCCCTTGGCCACAAGTATACAAGCTGCTGCGGTTGCATACAAGAATACCTCTCTTAGATTTTTTGGGATCTCTTTATCTAAAATACTTCATAGAAATGCCTCCGTTTTTTTCATAAAAGTTATCCCCATCATCTTTTTTAATTCATCGTATATTCCCCCCCAAAAAACAAACCTTAATCTTTTCACACATCCAGCACATGTGGCTCATGTCACCGTTATTTCCTCCACATCTCCAACAAGCATTCGCCAAATTTTTATACATTCTTGATCATCTGGAAGGAGTGAGGTACCACCTATGAGCCATTTTCATCATGTTCTCTCTTATATTATAGCTGGCTGTAAATTTCAAATTTGCATTCCATCAGTTTCCCCCATCTTTTAGCATAATTGGACGGCCCACATCTTGGGCCCACTTTATCACTGAAGCCTTAACCTCCGCGTCCATTACTTTGTAGTCTAAAAGAAATCTATACATTTTTGCGATTATTTTGGTTTTACTATTCAGTAGTTCTCTTTCAAATCTTGAAGGCTCCTTTTCAAAACCTATCTGCTTATCCTGTCTGAACACATCATTCACCTGGAAGTAATCTAGCCAACTAGAAAAGTGATCTTTTATTTTCTCATAACTTATCAATATTAGTTGACCCTCCTCCTCCCCCCTTAATATTGTGTTATACGTTATCCAGTTCTCTTTGATGTTGTGGCTTTTTTTAACAGCGATTGCTTCTAGTGGAGAGTTCCATCTTGGGGTTTTCTGTTCCAAATATCTTTTGTATTTTCCCCATACCTTATATATAGCATTTCTTATTATATGATTTGAAAAACTCCTATGTGTCTTTATTTTCCCATAATTAATATAGCCATGCCACCCAAAACGGGTGTCATGACCTTCTAGATCTAAAATATCCCAATTTTTTAATAAATACCAATCTTTCAACGAGAGAAGACATGAGGCTTCGTAATATGTCAGTGTTTGTAGAAAAGCAAAAAAAAAGAAGGAAAGGGTTCTGACCTCCCTTTATCTTCTCAGTCTCCTTGTCGGCACAAAAAGAGTCCACGGGAATATCCTTGCAGAGTTTTATTAAAAGTCTTTGTGCAAAACACGACTGAAACACACCAGCACCAACCAACCCAAACACCAGCCAACACCCCAAACTAACATTTCTCACTATATATACACAACCTGCTGCAAGCCGCTGAGTCATGCTGACCCAGCTTTATTCACATTAAAGAAACAGCGGCCATTTTAGCCGTGACACCCCTTCTGTTTCTTAAATGCGAAAAACCCCAACAGAAACAATACATTACAACAATACAACAATACATTATATACATAAACCCAGTTTTGTCATCAATTCATTATGGCATGTTGCTGGCAAAGGCTTGGTAAACAAATCAGCAATATTATCTTGTGATTGACAATACTCCAGTTTGATTACCCCATTCTGTACACAATCTCTCACATTCGCATGACGGATAGCAATATGTTTTGATGCGGATTTCATTATTTCCGAGCCCGCTAATGCAATGCACGATTGGCTATCTTCATACACTTGGATAGGCAAATCTACTTTGCAATCTAGATCTTTTAGTATCTGTATAAACCACATGATTTCGTTGCATGCTAGTGACAGGCTCCCATATTCTGCCTCACAGGATGAGGTCGCAACAAATCCTTGTTTCTTTGACCTCCATCCAATTATGGAATTGGCAAACATCATAACCATTCCACTTGTAGATTTTCTGGTAGCTACACAGCTTCCCCAGTCCGCATCAACAAATACTTCTAGTTTTTCATCTTGTGTACTAGATATCTTTAAACATACATTTAATGTCCCCTTTAGATATCTGATAAGCCTTTTCAAAGCACACCAATCAGCAGTACTGGGTTTAGATACACGTTGGCTCAGAACATTTGTAGCACATGCAATGTCTGGCCTTGACCACTGGCTTAAATACAGCAGTGATCCTATTTTTGAGTGATACAACTCAGGCTGATCAAATTCATCATCACACAGTGTCTTTGGGAAATCTGGTGTCATGGGAGTCTGAACTGGCTTGCAGTTTTCCATGCCAAACTGCTCTATTAAATGAAGAATTTTCTCTTTCTGGCTCAATAGGAAGCTTCCATCTGCTTCCTGCCTTACTTCTACTCCCAAGTAATTGCTTACAGGCCCTAAGGCTTTAAGCTTAAACCTCTTTTCTAGTTGACTTGTGAGCTTCTGGATCTCATCTGTGGAACTCCCTGCCACAAGCAAATCATCAACAAAGACTAAGAGCATTAGATATTTGTTGCCTGTCCCCTTGGTGTACAAGCATGGATCAGCCACACTCCTTTTAAAACCAAGTTTTACAAGGGCTTCATTTAAACACTGGTTCCAACACCTTCCACTTTGTTTGAGACCGTAAACAGCTTTTTTCAAACGCCAGACTGCACCATTCCCCTCTTCAAACCCAGGGGGTTGTCTCATTAACACTTCATGGTCTAAATTTGCATGCAGATATGCAGCATCAACATCAAAATGGTGCACTGCTAGTTGTCTTACAGCAGCAATGGAAAGCATTAAACGAAAAGTTTCACTCTTTACCGTGGGAGAAAACACTTCATCATAACTCTCCCCTTTAATCTGAGTGAACCCTCTGGCTACTAATCTGGCTCGAAAACGTGGTTCCCCAGATGCAAGGGTTTTTCTTTTGTAAACCCACTTGCATGACACCACTCTGCCACCAGGTGGCGGCATTATGACCTCAAACACTTTGTTACGTTTAAAAGAGTCCATTTCTTCTTTCATAGCTTGTTCCCACAAAGCACATTCCCCAGGGGGTAAGTCTAAGACTTCATTATAACTTTGTGGTTCCACACAACTCACATTGCATACTCTCACTCCTCCTAGGGTCAAACGCTGAGGAGGTACACCCTTGTTTGAACGCTGGGAGCGCCTAGGCACAACTACTTCTTCTTCCCCCCTTATCTCTGGCTCTTCTTCCTCTTCCTCTAGAGAAGTATTATCTATTGCCACATCTTTTGGGGAAATCTGTGCCTCTTCCTCATTCTGCTCCTGTGTTGCCAATGGCTGAGAAGGAGCCTCTTCTCTTACTTGAAGGGGCAGTAGGCAATCAGGGTTGGCATGGATCGCAGTCCATCTGTCCTGGTCAGCGAAGTCTGCACTTCGTGACAGAACCACGCGCCCTGGGCATAAATTGAAACGCCACCCTTTGCCATAGGACTGATATCCCACAAACCGCAGTTTCTGCGCTCTAGCGCCCCCTTTCTGACGCTGAGCTTTGGGAATGTTTACATGTGCCCAAGAACCCCAATTATGGAGCATTGTCCACTCTGGTTCTTTCCCAAACAACACACGATATGGTATATCTTTTATAGAGCTAGACCAGGTTCTATTAATCAAAAAGTTCGCGGTCAGAAAAGCCTCGCCCCACAGCCTATGGTTGTGACCCAATCCTGCATCTACTAGCAGGCAGTCCTTTACTGACTGTATCACAGCCCCACGTCTTTCACACAGACCATTTTCAGCAGGGCTATAAGGGTTAGTCAAACGGTGAGTGATCCCCTTACGTCGCAACCATGCCCCAAATTGTTTGTTCAGAAATTCTCCGCCCCTATCTGTTTGCAGCTGCACAACAGGCCGAGCGAAGAGCTTTTCAGCTTGGGCAACCCATTCTCTGAATGTGGGGAAACACTCAGATTTCTGCTTTAACAAAAACAGCCAACTAAAACGTGATTTGTCATCTATTACCAGAAAAGCATATCTGGCGCCCCCTTCAGTCTTCTGTGGAAAAGGGCCTATCACGTCACAATGGACAAGTTCTAAAACCTCTTTAGATACTCTGTCACTTTTAGAAGCCACAGGCTTCCTCTTAGATTTGGCCATTTTACATACATTGCAATCTAGAAAACAGTTACAGCTATTTACTTTTAGGTTCTTGCACACCTTTTGCATCTCTGAAAGCACACGGAAATTGGCGTGACCCAGTTTTCTGTGCAGTTGATGTACACACCCCTTATGAACTGGAAAATTATCCTGAACCACCTGGGCTACTTTAACAGGCTTGTCCTGCATTACATATAACCCATTTTCCAACTTTGCATGGCCACATACCTGAGTTCCATTCTTTATCAGACAGCCATCCTGCGTGAACTTAACACTATACCCTGCATTAATCAAACAGCTTACAGACAGCAAACAATAGTCCAAACTGCTGACAAACAGAGTCTCTGGTAGAGTAGTGTTCAAGCACTGCAGGAAACATGTTCCCTGGCCATCAATCTTGCTTCTACGACCATCAGCAAGATAAATTGAGTCTTTTCCATCAGCTGGCTTCTCCAGGGTCTTAAAGTCCTCCCGACTATTGCAGATAATCCTGCTGCTGCCAGAGTCCAGCAACCATGTTCCTCGAGGTATCTTTCTCTCCTCCCGAGAAAATGCAGACACAAACTGAGCAGAACGCGTGTTCTTCTTCCCCGAAGAGAACCCCTTCTGCTTACGTTTCTGTGTCGATTGCTGTCTCTGCTCCACGTCGTCTCCTGGAAGTCTTGCCCTGCATTGGCTTTGGAGATGCCCGGGTTGGTTGCATCTATAGCATCTCCTCACCGCCATGGCCAAGTCCAAACCCTGGCGTTGCTCCATTGGCAGATTCTGCTGCTGGCCCCCTCGGCTGTAACTCCTCCGTTCTTGGAGTTCAGCCTGTCTATCTGACCTTCTTTCTGCTTCTTCGGTCAATCTGCCAACCACATACTCAAGGGTCAGATCTCGGGGACGCATACTCTCCATGCTGTTAATCACAGGCAACCAGCTTTCAGGCAAACTTGAAAGGATAATGTATGTTTGGTCAGTCTCATCATAACGCTTACCTCTCTGCTGTAGTTGAAGAAACAGAGATTTCAGCGTTTGAAGATGAGTTGCCAAACTCTCACCTTCCTTCATAACAGTCCTGAACAGCCTTCTGGTCAGAGAAATTATAGTTCCAGCAGTTTCTCTGACATGCATTGCCCTTAATAAATTCCAGCACTCAAACGCTGTGCTGGCATTTGCTACATGCAATAAATGAGAGTTGCTCAAACACAGCATAATTTGGGCACGGGCCCTTTCATCTAGCCGTTTTTTCTCAGCAGAGTCCCGTCTCAAAACCTCAGTTTCAACACAGTCCCATAGTCCATCTCTCCTTAACAACTGCTGCATTTTAATTGACCAACTCAGCCAGTTGCTTTCTGAGAGAAGTTCAAAAGGGATGCCTCCCCCAATATTTACAACTTGGGAAGACTGGAAATCTGCCATCTCTGCTGGTGCTTGCTGAGCCCCTTCTGTGGGGTCTCCAGCAATCTCTCCTGACTCTCTCTTTAGAGTCCAACTAGATGGTCCTGGCTGGCACTCACCGGCTTCTAGCTGCTGCCTCTGTTGACCCTCAGGTCCCGCCTGGTTCTGCAACTGGTGTAGCCGCTCTGTGAGTCGCCTACTGTGGTCCTCTAGCAGTTCAAACTGTTCCAGTAGCCGACGCTGAGTGCTTTCCTGATCCTCAGATCCTCGCCTCTCCAGCGTCACTGCAGACAGTTACAGCTTGCCACCAACTGCTCCAACGCACAGCCACTGTCTCCGTACACCACCAGGACTCACCAGCTCCTTGCTGAAATGCTGTTAGTCGTTTTGCACTCTGCACATGCTCAGAAACACTGGGCCCATAACCTGTCAGTGTTTGTAGAAAAGCAAAAAAAAAGAAGGAAAGGGTTCTGACCTCCCTTTATCTTCTCAGTCTCCTTGTCGGCACAAAAAGAGTCCACGGGAATATCCTTGCAGAGTTTTATTAAAAGTCTTTGTGCAAAACACGACTGAAACACACCAGCACCAACCAACCCAAACACCAGCCAACACCCCAAACTAACATTTCTCACTATATATACACAACCTGCTGCAAGCCGCTGAGTCATGCTGACCCAGCTTTATTCACATTAAAGAAACAGCGGCCATTTTAGCCGTGACATAATATAGCTTCAAATCCGGTAGCCCGTAGCCACCTCTTTCTACAGTATCTATTAATATCTTATGCTTTACTCTTGGTCTTTCACCCTTCCACAAAAATTTAGAAATTTCTTTTTGCCACTTGTTGATACTGCTGGTCTTTCCTGTAATCGGAATCGTTTGGAATAGAAAGAGTAGCTTCGGTAAAACTATCATTTTAATTACCGAAATACAGCCCAGGAATGATAAATTTAACCTTGTCCATGTCTCCAACTGTCTTTTGATATCTTTCCAACAATTGGTATAATTATCTTCATATAAGTTAATATTCTTTGGTGTTATCCATAATCCTAAATACTTGATTTTGGGGTAGATTTTAATGTGTATTATTTGTTCTAATTCTGCTTTTTCATCTGGCGACATATTTTTAACTAATAGTTTTGTCTTGTTTAAATTCATTTTGAACCCCGCAACTTTACAGTAGCCATATATTATTTCCTTTTTTTATTATTATTATTATTATAAACTTTATTACAAGTGCATAAACTTACACATACATAAAATCAGACACATACACCTAGAAGAAATAAAAGCCATATATTATTTCCAACGCCTTTCTTAAACTCTGTTTTGGTTGCTCCGTAGTTATAATTAAATCGTCAGCAAATGCCCTCATTTTGTAACTTCTATTTCCCAGCATAATCCCTTTTATTTCTTTTTCTTCCCTAATTTGTTTACATAAAACTTCCAATGTTAATATGAAAATTAAGGGGGATAGGGGGCGACCTTGTCTGACCCCTTTACTGATTTCACACTCCTGTGATAAATTTCCATTGATTATGATTTTAGCTTTTTGTTTTGATTATATTGCTTCAGTCCCTTTTATATACTTTATACCAAAATCCATATGGTGTAATAGACCTTTCATAAATTTCCAGGATACCCTGTCGAAAGCTTTTTCTGCATCTATAGCCATTAAGACTGCCTTCTTTTCTATTCTTAAGTCTAAATACGCTAATAAGTTTATAATGTTTCTAGTGTTGCTATAAATGTGCCTCCCGGGCAAAAAGCCAGCTTGGTCATTGTGTATCATCATCTGGAAGCCTTTTTTTGATCTTTCGGCTAAAATATTTGCACATAATTTATAATCGTTATTTAGAAGTGTGATAGGCTTATAGTTGTTAATAAGTAGATTCTCCGTTCCCTGTTTTGGAATTAATGCAATAAGGCTGTCTTTCCAAGAATCCGGCATGGTTCCGTCTTTTAAGATGTTGTTCATGATACTTCTTAATGGGTCAGACAGTAAGTCCTCCATTTTTTTATAATATATTGCGGGTAGGCCGTCTGGCCCTGGTGGCTTTCCTATCTTTGCTTCCTTAAGTGCTCTTTGCATTTCGTACGATGTAATAGGGGCATTCATCAGTTCTTTTTGTTCTTTAGTAAGTTTCAGAAGACAGTTCTGTTCTAAATGTTCTCTAAGTTCTTCTGTTGTTTCATTTCCTTCCTTATAGATTTCTCTAAAGAATTCGAGAAATCGTTTCTCTATTTCTTTAGGGTTGTTTATTATTTTGCCTTTGCACTTAACTCTATTTATAAGCCTTTCTGCCTCTCTCTTCTTTAATTGCCATGCTAATAACCAGGCTCCGGTTCTGTTTCAGGCTGTGTCTCTGTTTCAGGCTCCGGCGCTGTATCAAACACTGTTGCAGACTCAGGCTGTGGCACTATGGCTCTAGCTGTGGCTCTGGTTCTGTTTCAGGCTCTGGCACTGTATCAAGAACTGTTTCAGGCTCAGGCTCAGGCTTCTGCTCTTTATTAGGCTTTGTCTCAGTCTTTGGCTCTAGCACTTATTCTAGCTCTATTTCAGGCTCGGCCTGTCTCAGCCTTTGTCTCTGTTTCACGCTGTTTCTCTGTTTCAGGCTCCGACGCTGTTTCAAGCCCTGTACCTGCCTCTGCCTCTGTTTCAGGCTCTGGCACTCTATCAAGCACTGTTTCTGGCTCTCTTTCAAGCTCTGGTTCTGAATTAGGGTTTTGTTCTGGCTCTGGCTGTGTCTCTGGATCTGGCTGTGTCTCTGCTTCAGGCTCCTATGCTGTATCCAGCACTGTATCAGGCTCTGCCTCTCCGTCTGCCCCTGGCTACCTTTAAGCGTCAGGCTCAGTTTCAGACAGTGTCTCTGCTTCAGGATCCAGCACTCTATCAAGCACTATTTCAGACTCAGGCTGTGGATCTCGCCTGTGGCTGTGGATCTCGCCTGTGGCTGTGGATCTCGGCTGTGGCTCTCGGCTCCGTCTGTGGCTCTGTCTGTGGCTCTGGCTCTCTTTCAGGGTCTGGTTCTGAATGAAGATCTGGTTCTGACTCTGATTCAGGGTCTCATGATGGCTCTTCCTCTGCCTCTGACCGAGCTATGTTTCAGGGTCTGGCTCTCTTTCAGGCTCTGGTTCTGAATTAGGGTTTTGTTCTGGCTCTGGCTCTGGCTCTGGCTCTGGCTCTGGCTCTGGCTCTGGCTCTGGCTCTGGCTCTGGCTCCGGCTCCGGCTCCGGCTCCGGCTCCGGCTCCGGCTCCGGCTCCAGCTTCAGCTCCAGCTCCAGCTCCAGCTCCAGCTCCAGCTCCGGCACTGTATCAAGTACTGTTGCAGATTCAGGCTGTGGCTCGTGGCTGTGGCTGCAGCTATGTTTTGCGCTCCGGCCCTGTATCAAGCCCCATTTCAGGCTCTGGCTCTGGCTCTGGCTGTGTCTCTGGCTCTGGCTTTCTTTCAGCTCTGGCTCTGAATGAGGCTCTGGCTCTGGCTCTGATTCATGGTCTCACTCTGACTCTGATTCAGGGTCTCGCTCTAGCTCTGGCACTCTATCAAGGACTGTTTCAGACTCAGGCTGTGGCTGTGGCTGTGGCTCTGCCTCTGTTTCAGGCTCAGCCTCTGTTTGAGGCTGTGTCTCTGTTTCAGGCTCCGGCACTGTATCAAGTACTGTTGCAGACTTAGGCTGTGGCTCGTGGCTCGTGGCTGTGGCTGTTGCTCTGGTTCGGGCTGTGGCTCTTTTTCAGGCTCTGGTTCTGAAGGAGGGCTTGGTTCTGGCACTGATTCAGGGTCTCGCTCTGTCTCTGGCTGTGTCTCTGTTGCACCTCAAACGGTGGTTTGTTGTTGCTGTTGTTGTTTTCTTTCTGGGGTGGGACAAATGTTTAGTTGGGGCGGGGATAATTTTAAGTTTAGCATAATTGTTTCTTGCTTTGTTTTTCTTTTACTATTTTTTTAGCTTATTGTATAGTTTGTATTTTGCTTTTTAAGGGGAAAGGGTCAGGGCTGCCTGGGAGGGGGCCTCAGCCAACAGAATGGCTGGGGCAGGTTCCCTTCGGAGGGATGTATTGGAACACCCAATCTCTGTTATCACGGGTGGGAGGAGCAGTTGCGCTAAGACCAGACAACGTATTTACCGAAGATCTGGTTCTGACTCTGATTCTGATTCTCTGATTCTGGCTCTCTATCAAGGGCTGTTTCAGACTCAGGCTGTGGCTGTGGCTGTTGCTCTCGTTCTGGTTCTGGTTCTTTCTCAGGCTCTGGTTCTGAATGAGGGCTTGGTTCTGGCACTGAAATCTTGGGGTTTTCTGTTCCAAATATCTTTTGTATTTTCCCCATACCTTATATATAGCATTTCTTATTATATGATTTGAAAAACTCCTATGCGTCTTTATTTTCCCATAATTAAGATAGCCATGCCACCCAAAACGGGTGTTGAAGGAAAGCATTGCTTTTGCACATGACCATGGCATGATGGAAAGCATTGCTTCTGCACATAACTGTGGCATGATGGGAAGTCTTGCTTCTAAGCTTTGTTCTGCTCATGCTGCTCAAACCGAGCTGATGCTAAGACATTCCCTCATCACCCTGGTGCGTTCTGTTCACCTTGAGTTCACACCATATCAATCTGTACTTACCCCTCCTTGTACATTCCTTTTCGTACCACTCTGGTATGGGCAGTCCGAAACCATGCCTGTGTAAACTCCGCGTTCCTGTTCCCAACCTTTAACCTGTCTATGATTAATGTCTTATATGCAATAATTAATGTCTTATATGCAACCCTTGCTTTGTACTTATGTTAACCAATCAGCAACAAGCACACACGTGGCAAACGCTGTATAATATCCAATAAAAGGGAGTCTCCGAGGCTTGCTCGAGAGACGCCTCCCGTATGACACCTACCTACTCGTCTGTCGTTCATTTCAACCCAACATTTGGTGACCCTCGACGTGCCAGATCCCTTTACGCAGCCTCATACTTCACTCGATTGGAAAAGTCTCAGCGCGCTACACCGTGAGTATGGGGGGGGGGAGCTTACAAAGTCCCAAAAAGAGCATGCTAAAGAACTGTTTCATTTAGTCAGACAGAGAGTAGCAGGTGCGCATATTTCCTTGAAAGAAATTGTACGATTGTTATGTCATATTGCTTGTGAGTGCCCCTGGTACCCAGAAATAGGGTCCTTGGGGATGGAGACTTGGCAAAAAATCGGAAAAACCCTCTTCGCAGAACCGAGGGCTCCGATTCATTGTCTGCTCACTTGGCAGAAGTGTGCGGATGCCGTCGCTAGATTAGGTCCCCAGGCGTCTCCGTCGGCACCCGCACCCGACAATTCCCCACCAACTGCCCTGCCACCTGCCCTTTTAGCCGCAACAGACAAGCTACCTCCTTACCCAAAGCTTTTGCCTCCATCGCAACTTTCTCTAACCCCCCTTCGCCTCAGCCCACATCCCCCCCATCCCCCCTTCCCTCCATCCTTCGCCTGCTCCTACAGGAGTTGTGCGTGCTGCACTTTTTCAAGCTAGACAGGAAGGAATTCTTTCCTTGGAGGAGGAGGCGGGGTGGGCCGGGGAACTGCCGTCTGCTTTCCCTATTTCTTATACTAACCCTGGCACTGCACAACAACAAATTATGTATGAGACGCTTCCTTATTGTATTCTGAGAGAATTAAGGAAAGCCATTACTGATTCCGGCCTAAAATCCATTTATGTGACAGGAATGCTGGAGGGAATAGCAACTGGTTATACAATGCTACCTCAAGATTGGAAAGATCTGGTTCTGCAAAGAGTCCTGAGACTGAACCAGTGAGCAGAGAGGATCAGCACCTCATACGTAGGTCTGAGACAGGTACAAAGGGTGTACCAACCAAGAGGTATTCAAAAGAGTTTGCTAACTTAGCTGTTGCATGTGTTACTATTGTTAACAACCCAAGAGGTTGAAGCTGTGTCTAAGTCAGAGACAAAGACACAACAGGGAGTTGCTAAGTGTAACACTACATTCCCTAGCCAAGGTAATGCAGATGCACTCATTCCTTGGAAGTCAGACAACCAGAGAGGTACACTGGGGAATCCAGTGGCGGGGAGTTCCAAGGGTGGAACTGAAACAACAGGGGTGTGTTATATGTATAACAACTGTTTGTTTTCTTCTCTGGATCACGCTTTGCTCGCAACGCACATTGATTCTTTTGGGGGAGTATGTTACGGAAATGGAGCAATGCAGCAGCGAGCTGCAGCTGGCTGGAAAGCAAAACAGGATGTGAATGTTTGGGACTGTACCATGAGAACAAAGGGGCAGTCTATTCACTGTGCTGAGCACCGGATGTTAGCTCAGAGTGTCATTTGACCTGTACAGGAAGTACAGGAGGTGGGGTTTGTCTCTCTACTGTTGGTGTTTGGAGAGAGCAGACGCGTTTCTCTGTAATGCTGCAAAGACAGAAATAAAGGCATGTAAATACATTTCTGTCTATCTCTTTCCCCTCCCTGGGGCAGGCAGGGAGCAGGGAAGAGTGGTGTGTTCTCCTCACGCTTGAGGAGGATCGCCGATAGTGACCTAGCCTGTATCCTGCCGGGAATGCAGACAGGGAGGTCAACAAGGAGATCAAGCCGGGTGCCTGGAGAGTGGCCAGTTCCTCTGATAAGGCTTGAGATCCAACAATTAACACCTTTACATTTTAGTCGCACCGCGACCTGTGTGCAACGCGCCTTTCGCAAAGTCCCTGTCTCAGGACAACCACTTAGCTCCTTTGTTAATATTAAGCAACAACATTCGGAGCCCTACCATCAATTTATAGATAGATTGAAAGAATCAGTCACTGGGCAGATTGATGACACTACAGCTCAAAATGAATTGATGAATAAATTGGCTTTGCAGTCGATCATACATCGCCCTAAATATGACCTGGCCGATATGATTCAAGCCCGTGCAGATGTTGGAAGCCAGAGTCATGCGATGTCCTTGCTTGCCGGTGCCATCCAGGCTGGCAACAAGCCCACTGGGAACTGCTTCAACTGCAAGCGCCCAGGTCATTTTGCTAAACAATGCAGAGCCCCTGGCGGGGGTGCAAACAGGAATGGTGATGCCAATAAGGCTAAGCCTTCCAAGAAATGCCCGAAGTGCGATAAAGGCTATCATTGGGCAAATCAGTGCAGGAGTTCGGAAAACTCCTTAGGGGCCCCACTCCCGGGCCAGGACAAATAGGGAGCCCTCCGCCATTAGTCTCCACTATTAAAACCATCTCAAAGGATACACGCTCTGATTTTACCATCGACTTAATCAATCAAGAAACCAAATACACTGTTTTACCTGGTGAAATTGTGCTTATGCCCACCCAATTGGCGGTCCCACTACCTCCTAAAGTCGCAGGTTTAATTTTACCCCAATTTTCTACTGCAAAAGAAGGAATCCAGGTTATTCCAGGAGTTCTGGATCCTGACTATGTGGACACAATAATGGTTCAACTTTGGAGCCACATGCCCATGCAGTTAAAGAAGGGTGAGTCCTGGGCGCATTTAGTGGTGCTCCCTTCTCACCCTACTGTTTCTATTATTGATAGTAATTTGCACGAGCTCTCTCCTTTTTCTCCACAGCTGTTAGCTGTAATCCAGCGGATTGGTCATCAGAAACTTCTCCGTAAGTACAAGATAAATGGCAAGGTTCTGGAAGGCTTGATTGACACAGGCGCGGACATTTCTGTAATTTCCAGTAGTTGCTGGGACCCAACGTGGCCCCTTGAGTCTGCCTCTGCAGTTTGGGGTGTAGGTGGACCTCAAACCTCTTCCAATTTCTCTTCCCAGTAGGTCTGAATATATCTCTTTAGCTGTTTCTCTCCTAGGAGTCCCTGGATTGGCTGTACGCAATAGTAGGAACATTAACTCTTTAGCTTGTTCTGCAGCAAAAGCCCTGAATTTTACTTTTCAAGCGCTTCATCTTCTAAATAAAGAGCAGAGTGAACTCCAGCATGGTCTTCTGCAGAACCGCACTGCTATCGATTATCGATTGATGCTTCATCATTACGGCCGTGAACAAGTGGACGACATGTGTTGTTTTAATATTACTGATAATTCTAAAGACATCCAAAAGCAAATCTCTCATTTGCAAAATCTTACACACCACATTAAACAGGACGTTGGACTTTCTGGCCTGTGGGACTCATTCACCCAGTGGCTCACTGGCTGGTTGCCAAACCTGAATTGGCTTCGTAATCTCTTTCAATATGCCATTATTATAATATTGTCAGGGGTTCAGGAGCAGAGGCAAGGGCAAGGGAGGAAACAGAGAGCGAGGGGGAGGAGGCAGAAGAAAAGATGAGTGATGACGACGACCCGAGATCTCCGAGTCTTTCCAGTGAATCAGAAGATTCACAGAAAGGAGCACCAGTGGCCAGGGCAAGGGGGGAGCCTAGGGGGACACCCCAGGAAGAAAGGGCCAGAGGGGGCTCAGAGGGGAGCAGTTGGAAATCGGGACCAGCGTCACCAACAGAGAGCAGGGGAGAGGAAGGGCGCCAGGGATCAAGCGCTGGAAGCTCACAACAGGAGGGAGGGCACGAGTCAGGAGTGGCCACACCTCCATCGGGGAGCGAAGAAACGGTCAGACAGAAAGTGGAAGGTTGGGCGCGCGCGCCAAGTTCAAATGCACAGGAAGGTGGCGCAGTAAGCAGCCCGGAAAGGGAGCCAGGTCCTAAAGCCCGGCGCAAGGAGACAGGAGGGTCCGGGGGGTCAGCGTCAGAAGAATCCCGGAAGGAAGAGACCCCGGGGGGCAGAGGGACCCAGAGAAGAACAGTCAGGCGGAAAAGGTGGAGTAAGGCTAGGGTATTAAGTTGGTGTACAGGGGGCGGAGACTCAGACGGAGCTTCACCGGTCTAACCCTTAAGACGTAGAGTTGCGCGCAGCAGCTTGAGAATGGAAACTGTAACTCAATAAAAGACTTTTACAAGTGACTGCTGGCTAGCGTGATCCTCTGTGAGCTAGGATCTGGGAGCAGCTCTGACAAATATGTATATTGATTTTGCTATGTTGCTTCCTCCAATGCATTCCTGGACTCATAGGTCTTTTGTCTCGGCTTCTCTCTCCCCCTCAGCCACCCAATAAAATCATTCCTGCCTACTTTGCGAAATTGCAGCACCAGCAGTAAACATTAGGGGAGATGTGGCGAACTTATTTCGGGCATGCGCTGGCATACCACGTATCCTGAAGTATTTTTGTCTTATTCACCCAGAACACCTCGCAAATAAGAAAAGAAAGGGGGAGATGAAGGAAAGCATTGCTTTTGCACATGACCATGGCATGATGGGAAGCATTGCTTCTGCACATAACTGTGGTATGATGGGAAGTCTTGCTTCTAAGCTTTGTTCTGCTCATGCTGCTCAAACCGTGCTGATGCTAAGACATTCCCTCATCACCCTGGTACGTTCTGTTCACCTTGAGTTCACACCATATCAATCTGTACTTACCCCTCCTTGTACATTCCTTTTCGTACCACTCTGGTACGGGCAGTCCGAAACCATGCCTGTGTAAACTCCGCGTTCCTTTTCCCAACCTTTAACCTGTCTATGATTAATGTCTTATATGCAATAATTAATGTCTTATATGCAACCCTTGCTTTGTACTTATGTTAACCAATCAGCAACAAGCACACACGTGGCAAACGCTGTATAATATCCAATAAAAGGGAGTCTCCGAGGCTTCCTCGAGAGACGCCTCCTGTATGACACCTACCTACTCGTCTGTCGTTCATTTCAACCCAACAGGGTGTCATGACCTAGATCTAAAATATCCCAATTTTTTAATAAATACCAATCTTTCAACCAGAGAAGACATGAGGCTTCGTAATATAGCTTCAAATCCGGTAACCCGTAGCCACCTCTTTCTACAGTATCTATTAATATCTTATGCTTTACTCTTGGTCTTTTACCCTTCCACAAAAAAATAGAAATTTCTTTTTGCCACTTGTTGATACTGCTGGTCTTTCCTGTAATTGGAATTGTTTGGAATAGAAAGAGTAGCTTCGGTAAAACTATCATTTTAATTACCGAAATACGGCCCAGGAATGATAAATTTAACCTTGTCCATGTCTCCAACTGTCTTTTGATATCTTTCCAACAATTGGTATAATTATCTTCATATAAGTTAATATTCTTTGGTGTTATCCATAATCCTAAATACTTGATTTTGGGGTAGATTTTAATGTGTATCATTTGTTCTAATTCTGCTTTTTCATCTGACGACATATTTTTAACTAATAGTTTTGTCTCTCCTGTGTGTTAGTTTGGACTCTCCTGTGTGAGTGTCTGAGGGCCCTGCTCTTGCCGCTTACCATCTGGCCCGGGGAGGGGCCTGAAGCCTCACAAGGACTGCTGCTTTCTGTTGCCCAGGAGGACTCTCCTGTGTGAGTGTCTGAGGGCCCTGCTCTTGCCGCTTACCATCTGGCCCGGGGCGCGGCCTGAAGCCTCACAAGGACTGCTGCGCTCTGCTGCCCAGGAGGACTCTCCTGTGTGAGTGTCTGAGGGCCCTGCTCCTTCCTGCCGCTTACCATCTGGCCCGGGGCGGGGCCTGAAGCTTCACAAGGACTGCTGCGTTCTGCTGCCCAGGAGGACTCTCCTGTGTGAGTGTCTGAGGGCCCTGCTCCTTCCTGCCACTTACCATCTGGCCCGGGGCGGGGCCTGAAACCTCACAAGGACTGCTGCGCTCTGCTGCCCAGGAGGACTCTCCTGTGTGAGTGTCTGGGGGCCCTGCTCCTTCCTGCCACTTACCACCTGGCCCAGGGCAGGGCCTGACGAGCCTCACTAGGACAGTTGCTGTTACTGCTGGAGTGGTGCAGAGTGCTTTTAAAATGTTTTTTAAAAAATTCTTTTGAATTTTTTGTAAGTGGGGGGTGGGGTGGGATAGATGCTTATTGGGCCTGGGAATTTGTTTGATTTTATGTTTTTGTAATTTTTACTGTTTTTTGTTTGTATTGTTTTATTGGTGTGTTTTTTAAGGTGTTATTTTGTTCTTAAGGGGAGGGGTCAGGGCTGCCGGGGAGTGGGTCCCAGCCAATAAAATGGCTGGGGCATGTTCCACGGGGGGGGGGGGGGATGCACTGGGACAACCGATCTCAGTGATCACGGGTAGGAGGAGGAGTTACGCTAAGACCAGACCATGTCATTACAGAGGAGGCAGGTTTAGTCGTTGTCTGAGGACTATCCCTGCCTCTGGGTCTGGTCCTGACCGGATGGATACTAGAATCCGCAAGGGATACCCACATGACCTGAAGGTGCTGCTGTGCAATGCCACGTCAATGATTCATAAGACCACTGCCATCCATGACTTGATCATGGATGGAGGACTTGACCTGGCATGTGTGACAGAGACTTGGTTGGATGAAGCAGATGGGCCTGTCCTTGCCGCTGCTTGTCCACCAGGTTTCTCTTACTCACAGCAACCCAGGTCATGTGGGCGGGGGGGGGGGTTGCAGTGATTTTTAGGAAGTCATTAGTTTGCACCAGGCGTCCTATTGGGAAGACCCAGTTTTCCGAGTGCATGTTCTGGAAGTTGTTAAAGAAATTGGAGTTCTTTTTTTTTCTTTTTCAAACATAATTTTTATTAATTTACACCAAAACAAAATAAAAATAAAATTCTACATCTTATTATCACAAATTACTTTCTTTAGGACTTCCTTCAGCTTCTCCACAAATCATCCGTAGTCATTTTTTAAATTACGTATTTCATACTTTATATTGACATTATTTGACTCCTTACTTCTATTTCTCTTCAGACAATATTCCTACATTTTTCACAGTGCTCTTTTAAATCCCACTAGCGTTATCTGTCCTTTACTTATGTTTTCCAGATGTTCCACAAATTTCCCCCAGTCCTCAATGAACCTTTGGTCTCTTAAGTACCTAATTTTCCCCGTCAATCTATCCAACTCCGCGTAATCTAGCAATTTCATTCTCCATTCCTCAACTGTCGGTATTTTCTGTTGTTTCCAGTTTTGGGCCAGGAGGACTCTTGCTGCAGTCGTTGCATATTGAAACAATTTACAATCGTTACTCTTTATCTCCCTTCCTAATATTCCTAACAGGAAAGCCTCGGTTTTTTTTTCAAATGTATACCTTAAAATTTTCTTCATTTCATTATATACACTTTCCCAAAAACCTTTTACCTTTTTGCATTCCCACCACATGTGGTAGAAGGACCCCTCTTTTTCCCTGCATTTCCAGCATTTATTACAAGTTTTATACATTTTTGCCAATTTTGCAGGGGTTATATACCATCGGTAAAACATCTTCATTATATTCCCCTTCAGCCTCATACAAGCTGTAAATTTTAGGTTTTTTTCCCAAAGTTTTTCCCACTCTTCCAAATATATATTATGTCCAATGTCCCTGGCCCAATGTACCATGACCGACTTTACTTCCTCCTCTATCAGGTTCCACTCTAGCAGCAAATTGTACATTTTGGATAAAATTTTATAGTCGTTATTTATTATTTCAATCTGGAATTTGGAGTCCTTATCAGCATATCCTCTGTCTTTGATATCTTTCCTGAACATTTCATTTATTTGAAAGTAATGTAGCCAATCAAACACATTTTCTTTAACCTGATCGTACGGTTTCATTTTCCATTCCCCCCCTTCTTTGAATAACAATTGATCATAAGTAATCCAGTTGCCTCTCATATTGATCTTCTTAACGCTCATAACTTCTAGTGGGGATAACCAGTGTGGAACTTTAGGTTCTAATAGATATCTATTCCTTCCCCACACTTCAATCAGGGGACCTCTAAAGATGTGGCTTTCGAAACCCTTATGAATTTTCTTCTTCTCATGCCATAAATACGCATGCCACCCAAACCTGTTGTCGAATCCCTCCAGGTCTAACAGTTCCTTCTTTTCCAATTTTATCCATGCTTTCAACCAGCAAAGGCACGAAGCCTCATAATATAGTTTCAAATCTGGCAGGGCAAAACCTCCTCTTTCTTTTGCATCTGTTAAGAGCTTGAACTGGATTCTCGGCCTTTTGCCCTGCCAGATATACTTTGAGATTTCTCTTTGCCATTCTTTGAATATCTTAATTCCTTTAATTACAGGGATAGTCTGAAACAAAAACAACATTTTTGGGAGTACATTCATCTTAATTGTAGATATCCTACCCCAAAATGACAGTTTCAACTTTCCCCACACCTCGAGGTCCTTTCTTATTCCTTTCCATACCGGCTCATAGTTATTCTTGAATAAATCTATATTTTTCGGGGTTATCCATATTCCTAGATATTTCACCTTTTTGACCACCTCTATCTCTATTTGTTGTTGCACTTCTTCAATTACACTTAAGTCTATATTCTTCACCATTATTTTAGTCTTTTTCTTGTTTAATTTGAAGCCTGCCACTTTACCAAATTGTTCGAATTCTTCCAATACCTCTTTTATTGAATTCGTCGGGTCTTCTATTGTTATTACCAAATCGTCTGCGAACGCTTTAACTTTGTATTCATTTTGGCCAATTGTTATCCCTTTTATCTTCTTATTTTGTCTTATTGAGTTCAGGAGGAGTTCCAACACCGTTATAAACAACAATGGAGAAAGTGGGCATCCCTGTGTTGTTCCTTTTGCTATCTTTATTTCTTCTGATACCACATTGTTTATAATCAATTTTGCCTTTTGTTCTGTGTAAATTGCCTTTACTCAGTTAAAGAATTCTGTACCAACCTCCATATATTCCAGATACTTTAACATAAAGTCCCAAATTATATTGTCGAATGCCTTCTCTGCATCCACGAACATCAATATAGCTTGCTTCTCACTCCTGGCAGACAAATATTCTACTATATTTATTATGTTTCTTATATTATCTTTCATTTGCCTGCCAGGTAAGAAGCCTGCTTGATCCCCATGAATGCTTTCTAACAGTATGTTTTTCATTCTTTTCGCCAAAATTCCTGCAAAAATTTTGTAATCTATATTTAACAGTGAGATCGGTCTATAATTTTTAACTTGCAATAAATCTGAGTCCTGTTTTGGAATTAATGTAATAAATGCATCTTTCCATGTTTCTGGTATTTCTCTTTCTTTTAAAATGTTATTCATTACTTCTTTCAGTGGTGTCATCAATGCGAATTTCATTTCTTTGTAGTAGTTAGCGGTGAATCCATCTGGACCTGGGGCTTTCCCCCTTTTTAATTCTTTTATTACTTCTGTTATTTCTTCTATCTCTATTGGGGTATTCAGTTGCTCTTTTTTATCTGTCGGAATCGTCTGCACCTTTTTTTCTTTCAGAAATCTTTCTATTTTCCTCGAGTTGTTTTTCTCTCTGTTTTTATATAATCCTCTGTAATAATCCAAGAAACCTTTCCTTATTTCCTTGGGGTTAGTTATCTCTTCTCCATCCACTACAATTTTATTTATTGTGTTTTGTCCCTTTCTTTTTTTGATCTGCCATGTCAGCAATTTTCCTGATTTGTTTGCAAATTCGAAACTTCTTTGTCTTAGTTTTTTAATGTTCCATTCCACTTCTCTGTTTATTAGCATAGCAAACTGGGATTGCTAAACTTTAATGTTTTCTTTTATTCTCTTATTATTAGGTTTTTTAACTAATTTTTGCTCATTGTCCATTATCTGCTTCAAGATATCTTTTTTCCCTTTTCCTCTACCCTTATTTTTAATGGCATTCTGCTGGATGAAGAAGCCTCTCATCACTGCCTTACTTGCATCCCACACCACTTTTATTTTTGTACCTTTATTCAAATTATCCATAAAATATTCCGTCAACCTTTTTTGAGCTTTTTCAACAATTTCTTGGTCGTCTAAAAGGTAGTCTTTCATTCTCCACCTAAAAGTTCTATCTTCCAAACCTTTTAGTTCCATTTTTATTGGATTGTGATCAGAGATCATTTTGGCTTGGATTTCTACCCGAAGAGTTCTTGGTGTTAATTCATTCGAAATCCAAATCTGATCTATTCTGGACATTGACTGGTTAGGCTCAGAGTGGTAAGTGAACTGTTTTTCCAGTGGATGTCTAAGTCTCCAGATATCTATCAAATTACAATTCTTAACCAATGAAAAAAAAGTTCTAGGTAACTTCCCTTCCTTGCTTCTTCCATCTCTGAGTCTGTCCATTTCCAATGACACCACCCCGTTCATGTCTCCCAGTATTATAATTTTCTGATCTACATATTCAGATAATTTTTCTTCCAAAGTTTTGTAAAACTCAGACTTATTACCGTTTGGTGCATAGATCCCGACTATAATTAGATTTTCTCCCTGCCATTTCTCACTCCACTATTATCCTTCCTTCTTCATCTTTAAAAATTTGTTGAGCTTCAATTTGTTTTTTAACATAGATGACCACTCCTCTTTTTTATCTTTATCTGAGGATATAAACTCGTTTCCTAATCTTTTATTAATCAATATTCTTTTGTGTCTTCTTGCTACGTGTGTCTCTTGTAGGCAAATAATGTCCAGGCTTTCTTTTTTTAAGATTTGTTGAATTTTATTCCTTTTTCCCCCCTCATTCATCCCATTAATGTTCCAGTTCCAAATTTTTAACGCCATAATGTTTTAAATTTAAATAAATTTGTTTCCCCTTTTATAATTTAGCTGTTTCTTCTTCCTCCTGATCCTCTTCTTCTCCTGATGTCTTTTCTGTTTCTTCCTCTGAGTCTGCGCCTCCTGCTGCCTCTTCTCCTTTATCTTCTTCTTTTTCTGATCTCAGTTCTTTATATTTTCTCAGGAATTTTCCAGTTTCTTCTAGGCTTATCAGTCTATGCCTCTTGCTTCTGTAAGTAAATGAAATACCTTCCGGGAATTCCCATTTAAATTCTATGTTATTTTTCTTCAGCGTCTGCACCAGTGCTTTATACGGCTCTCTACGTTTCAGTAATCTGATTGGTATGTCTTTAAATATTATTATGTAGTTCCCATTAATGCTCAATCTTTTTTCTCTATTTTTTTGCAGAATCATATTTCTCATTTCCCTTTCTTTAAATGTGATCAAGCAGTCTCCTACAAATTTTTTAACTCTAGTTGTTCTTACACGTAATCTAAATGCAGATTGTACCGATCTTGCCATTTCTTCTACTGGTAATTCCATCCATTGAGCTAATTCTGTTATCAATTTCTCTTTAATGTTTTCACCTTGTGATTCTGGGACCGCTCTAAGTCTCAAATTAACTTCCCTCTGTCTTAGTTCATTCATAGCTATTACGTCCTTCATTTCTTCTTGCGCTTTACTCAATTCCATCATCTCCACTTTTATCCTATCTTCTTCACGTTTCACATCTTTCATTTCTAATCTTGTCTTTTTCAATCCCTCTTCCACGGATTGTGTTCTTCTAAATACTTCCTTTATTTGCCCTTTCAGTTCATTGACTGTTTCATCCATTTTTTTATCCATTTTTCCAATCTTATTATCTACTTGTTCTAATTTTACTTCTAAATTTTTTTCACTTTGTTTAATTTCCGCAAACATTCTTAATATATCTGCTTTAAAGTCTATTTCTTGCTTGGATCCTTTTCTTTCTGTTGGTGTCCCCCCCTCCATCCTCTTTGTTGGATTCGACATTGTATCTTATTTACCCAAAACCCTCTATTACGTATCAAAATATTTTTATATCTCAATTTCTAAATTCTAATTTGTGATCCCTCAGCCAAAATGCCAAGTAAGTTTACCAAATTTTACACAATCCCCAAATAATACAAATGTAACCCCAAAGAATATTCCAGCAACCAAGCAGAGTCTGGTCCTTTTCCTCTTCTTGCCTCCACTCAGGCTAATCCACTTAGTTACCCAATCTTCTTCTTCTTTTTGGCTTTAATTATCAATTTTCAGTTTGAATTTCAATTTTGTAGTCCCTTCAAGTTCCTAACTTCAAATGTTAGCACTTTAATCCCAATCAAAAAGGAAGAAAGTAATCAGAAAGGTAAGGGAATATATATTACCCAGCTCAAAAAGGGGGAGAGGAGCTATATTATAACGACCAACGTCTGTCTGTCTTAAAGTCTAAGGGCACCCTTTGATTAAAATCCGCGAAATTGGAAGAAGTCCATGAAATTGGAAGAAGAAGGAAAAAAAAAATTGCAATGTTATACTCTGTCCACTAGGTGTCCTCCGTTGTTATGGCGTAATTCGGAAGTAAAGAAAAGGGACTTGAGAAAATGAGTCAGTATTTTAGTGTCTTTTTAAATATTGCTATATTCCAATTCCAATAATGACATAAGCAGGACTGGCAAACAAAAAATAAAAATAAGTTAATTCAACCCAAGCCACCAAAATGCGTTGTTAATTACTACGCTTCAGATTCTTTAATGGCGTCGGAACCTTCTCTTCCATTTCACTATCCTTTGCTCTTTCGAGGCAAAAGTGGAGAACAGTTCCTTCTTCTCTCCCCCCCCCCTCAGTTCATTGAGTACTTCCAGTTTTCAAAGCGATACTTTCTGTTCCCTATTTTAGTTCTAACCTGTTCTTGATATTGAGTATCCTCTTTTCGCAGGATACTTTCAAAATAAAAGTCCTTCAGGGAAACAAACAATAGCCGCTAGGGCAACTCACTTTCCCTTTCTCCGCTCTGCAAATCACTTTGCGTCCATGCTGATTCCGGATAATAGCTGAACTCCGCAATATTCTTGTTTTCCCTCCGGGTTTCTTTTATTCTTTAATTAATCGCCAATTTCAGTTTATTCCCGGGTTTCTTTTATTTTGAGAGCGAGGCGCTTTCTCTGCAAGACCGGGGCTTCGCTACTCGGGAGTAGATAATGGCTTCTCTCAACCTGCCGCTCCGCCCCGCCGTTCTCTTCGCTTCTTTCGGAAGCTACCTGACGGCTGGGCGAGCCGCTTCTGGTCCTGCCGGGATCCTGACCTTCTGGACACCCACCAGAGGTATTTTGGGGGGCCTCCACGCCTAGGGCACCCCCTTTTCCCCCGAAGTAGCTCGGGATTTCCCTCACGGAAAAATCCCCTCTTGCGACGAGATCGCGCTCCACCGGAAGTATATAATTTGTTATATTTATGATTTATGGCATTGAAGCACCTTGATTTACCTTGACATATTATTTGATATTACCAGCTGAAGAAGGCGTTTACTCCGAAACAGGGCCCTGTCCTGGTCACCACTACTGAGTCGTACATCTGATTCACACTCCGGATACTCCGTTTTGGCCCTATTTGATCCTTTATTCTGTATTCTTTATCCTGATTTTTTATATATATGGACTCTTTTTGACTGCCATTGAGACTTGTATAAAACAATTGTTGTGCACTGGTATTTCATGTACCTTTGTACCATATCACTGTATATTTGAAACTACATTATTTCTGTACTTAAACGTTGTATCCAAACTTACCACTACTTTAAAACCATCATACTTACATGTTATATTTAAATTTACTACTAGCTTCAAACTGTTATTCTTAGCAGAATATACACGTTTTTCATTTCAACTCTTGAGTAGGAATTATTCCTCTAATTGAAAGTTGTGGCCAGAGTTCTTGGTATATCTTGTTCTGGAAGTTGGGCAATAGGGGCAGTACAGGATTCCTTTTGGTGTACCGACCTCCCCGCTGCACCTAGGATTCCCTGCCCGAGCTGCTTCAGGTCGTGGCGGATGTTCTCCTGGAGACACCTAGTTTGGTTGTCCTAGGGGATTTTAACATCCATGCCGACACGACCTTACAAGGGGCTGCTCGGGACTTCGTGGAAAGCATGGCCTCCATGGGGCTGTCCCTGAATAAGTCTGGCCCAACCCATAGCCACGGGCATGCCTTAGACATGGTGTTCACCTCTATGGATGTTGGTGATCTGACACTAAGTAAAAGCGAAACGAAAGAAGTGCCATGGTCAGATCACTTCCTGGTGCAACTGGACTTCTCTGCGACCCATCCCCTCTGCAGGGAGGTGGGACCAATTCGGATGGTCCGCCCCCGCCACTTAATGGATCCAAATGGTTTCCAGAGAGTGGTAGGGGATGCTTTATCCCGTGTTGATGGCCTTTCAGCCGATTCCCTGGTGGCCCGCTGGAATGTGGAGTTAACCAGGGCTATTGACTGTTTGGCTCTGAAGCGCCCTCTCCGATTGCATGGAGCCCGGACAGCCTCATGGTTTTCCACGGATCTGAGGGCAATGAAACAATCGTTGAGACGGCTAGAGCGCCGGTGGCGGATAACTCATTCCGAATCTGAACGGACACAGGTTAGAGCTCAACGTCGAGCCTACCAAGTGGCGATAGCGACGGCGATGAAGACTTTCTTTGCCGCCTCTATTGCATCTGCAGAAAACAGCAGCAGGAGACTTTTTCAGGTGGTTCACAATTTAGCGGAACCACCTGCGACATCTGGGCCCAGTACGGGCCACATGATCTCCTGCAATGATTTTGCAAAGTTTTTTGCAGATAAAATCGCTCAGATTCGGGAAGAAGTAGACTCCACCGTGGGAGCAGGGCCAGGGCGGGAGAGTGCTAGAGTCCTGTCTAGTCAAGTTGTGTGGGATCAATTCCAATCTGTTACCTCCGAGGATGTGGACAGTCTGCTTGGACGAGTGAAGCCAACCACCTGTCTCCTGGATCCTTGCCCATGCTGGCTTATAAAAGCTAGCTGGGAAGGGCTGGGCGATGGGCTTCATGGGGTGGTGAATGCTTCCCTCCGTGAGGGAGCCTTCCCAGACCCGCTGAAAGAGGCGGTTATTAAACCGCTTCTTAAAAAACCATCTTTAGATGCGGCCACAATGGCCAATTATCGCCCAGTCTCAAATCTTCCATTCTTGGGCAAGGTGTTTTAGCGAGTGGTTGCTGAACAACTCCAGGCACGCCTGGAAGAAGCGGACCATTTGGATCCCTTCCAGTCGGGATTCAGGCCTCATCATGGGACTGAAACTGCCTTGGTCGCACTGGTTGATGATCTCCGGCGGGCTAGGGACAAAGGTGAGAGCTGTTTCCTAGTTCTGCTGGATCTCTCAGCGGCGTTTGATACCATCAACCATAACATCCTTCTGGACCGTCTTGAGGGGCTGGGAGCTGGGGGCACTGTCATACAGTGGTTCCGCTCCTTCCTCCTGGGCCGTGTTCAGAAAGTGGTGGTGGGGGATGAGTGTTCAGACCCTTGGGCTCTCTCTTGTGGGGTGCCTCAGGGTTCTGTCCTCTCCCCCATGCTTTTCAACATTTACATGCAGCCACTGGGAGAGATCATCAGGAGGTTTGGGCTGGGTGTTCATCAATATGCGGATGATACCCAGCTCTACCTCTCTTTTAAATCAGAACCAGTGAAGGCGGTGAAGGTCCTGTGTGAGTGCCTGGAGGCGGTTGGAGGATGGATGGCGGCTAACAGATTGAGGTTGAACCCTGACAAGACAGAAGTACTGTTTTGGGGGGACAGGAGGCGGGCAGGTGTGGAGGATTCCCTGGTCCTGAATGGGGTAACTGTGCCCCTGAAGGACCAGGTGCGCAGCCTGGGAGTCATTTTGGACTCACAGCTGTCCATGGAGGCACAGGTCAAATCTGTGTCCAGGGCAGCTGTTTACCAGCTCCATCTGGTACGTAGGCTGAGACCCTATCTGCCTGCAGACTGTCTCGCCAGAGTGGTGCATGCTCTGGTTATCTCCCGCTTGGACTATTGCAATGCGCTCTATGTGGGGCTACCTTTGAAGGTGACCCGGAAACTACAACTAATCCAGAATGCGGCAGCTAGACTGGTGACTGGGAGCGGCCACCGAGACCATATAACACCGGTCTTGAAAGACCTACATTGGCTCCCAGTATGTTTCTGAGCACAATTCAAAGTGTTGGTGCTGACCTTTAAAGCCCTAAACGGCCTCGGTCCAGTATATCTGAAGGAGCGTCTCCACCCCCATCGTTCTGCCCGGACACTGAGGTCCAGCTCCGAGGGCCTTCTGGCGGTTCCCTCACTGCGAGAGGCCAAGTTACAGGGAACCAGGCATAGGGCCTTCTCGGTAGTGGCGCCCGCCCTGTGGAACGCCCTCCCATCAGATGTCAAAGCGATAAACAACTACCTGACATTCAGAAGACATCTGAAGGCAGCCCTGTTCAGGGAAGTTTTTAATATGTGACATTTTAGTGTATTTTTCATCTTTGTTGGAAGCTGCCCAGAGTGGCTGGGGAAACCCAGCCAGATGGGCGGGGTACAAATAATAAATTATTGGCCACAAGTATACGAGCTGCTGCGGTTGCATACAAGAATACCTCTCTTAGATTTTTTGGGATCTCTTTATCTAAAATACTTCATAGAAATGCCTCCGTTTTTTTCGTAAAAGTTATCCCCATCATCTTTTTTAATTCATCGTATATTCCCCCCCAAAAAACAAATCTTAATCTTTTCACACGTCCAGCACATGTGGCTCATGTCACCGTTATTTCCTCCACATCTCCAACAAGCATTTGCCAAATTTTTATACATTCTTGATCATCTGGAAGGAGTGAGGTACCACCTATGAGCCATTTTCATCATGTTCTCTCTTATATTATAGCTGGCTGTAAATTTCAAATTTACATTCCATCAGTTTCCCTCACCTTTTAGCATAATTGGACGGCCCACATCTTGGGCCCACTTTATCACTGAAGCCTTAACCTCCTCATCCATTACTTTGTAGTCTAAAAGAAATCAATAAATTTTTGCGATTATTTTGGTTTTACTATTCAGTAGTTCTCTTTCAAATCTTGAAGGCTCCTTTTCAAAACCTATCTGCTTATCCTGTCTGAACACTTCATTCACCTGGAAGTAATCTAGCCAACTAGAAAAAGTGATCTTTTATTTTCTCATAACTTATCAATATTAGTTGACCCTCCTCCTCCCCCCTTAATATTGTGTTATACGTTATCCAGTTCTCTTTGATGTTGTTGCTTTTTTTAACAGCGATTGCTTCTAGTGGAGAGTTCCATCTTGGGGTTTTCTGTTCCAAATATCTTTTGTATTTTCCCCATACCTTATATATAGCATTTCTTATTATATGATTTGAAAAACTCCTATGCGTCTTTATTTTCCCATAATTAAGATAGCCATGCCACCCAAAACAGGTGTCATGACCTTCTAGATCTAAAATATCCCAATTTTTTAATAAATACCAATCTTTCAACCAGAGAAGACATGAGGCTTCGTAATATAGCTTCAAATCCAGTAGCCCGTAGCCACCTCTTTCTACAGTATCTATTAATATCTTATGCTTTACTCTTGGTCTTTTACCCTTCCACAAAAATTTAGAAATTTCTTTTTGCCACTTGTTGATACTGCTGGTCTTTCCTGTAATTGGAATCGTTTGGAATAGAAAGAGTAGCTTCGGTAAAACTATCATTTTAATTACCGAAATACGGCCCAGGAATGTTAAATTTAACCTTGTCCATGTCTCCAACTGTCTTTTGATATCTTTCCAACAATTGGGATACTGCCAGGGAGACAAAGTCCATCATGGCCCTAAGCCGTCTGCCGGACGATCCATCGATCTCCCGTAAGCACGCAGTATCAGCAATTAGCGACATGAGTTTCTAGAAAATATCTTGCCACATTCTAGAGCTCATGCACACTCTATCAGCAGATAATGCACAGCAAAAGTCGCACTCAGGAGAGCATTATTTACAAGTTTTATTCAGCGTTGATCAGAACAAAGAAAGACATGACTGCCTGCGTCAGTGTCTCCAGACACAGAGAGTGAGAAAACGAAAGCAAAAGACACAACAGAAACATCCTGTGAAAACAGGAAATACGCAGGCTGTGACACAAACATCCTGCTCCCTTTTAAGGTGGAAGGGAAATATCCTAACATCCTCCCCCTTTCCGTGTAACCTGTAGTACCTGTGGTTCAACCCAATTGCAACCTTTGTACGTAAACCTTAAGTTGTTCTCTGTTAACAACCTTAGACAACAGATCATCAGGAATTTCATTTCCTGGCATGTAGGACACCTGAATGAGTCCTTTCTGAATACACTCTCTTGCACGATGTAGCTTAATCTGCAAGTACTTGGTTCTTTGCTTGCAAAGCCAAACACGATCTATTGTCTTGATACACTTGTACAGGACATTTCACAGAAACTCTGATGTCCTTAAACAGTTGCATCAACCATTCACAATCCATGAGTGAAAATGACAGAGCATTTAGTTCTGCTTCACAGGAACTTAGGCTTACTGTCCTCTGCTTCCTGCACAACCAGTCAAACAGGCAGTGGTTGTACATGTAGCATACTCCAGAAGTGCTTGTACCATCCGTGGTGTCACTTCCAAAACTTGCATCTGCAAAGATTTCAAGACCTCCAGTCTTCTGACTGGTGAACCTCAGCCTGTAGTGCAAAGTCCCTTTCAAATAGCGGGCTATGCGCTTCAGAGCTTTCCAATCCTGAACAGTAGGATTGTTAGCATGTCTGCTAAGCAGGTTAGTGCTTACAGCTATGTCGGGTCTGGAACATCTAGCAATGAAATTCAACTTGCCTAGAATGCATCTGTACAGCGTAGTGTCAGAAAACACTTCAGCAGTACTGTCTACCTGGTAACCTGTCACCATCGGTGTGTCTGCTGGGTTTGCATCAACCAAATTCAACCTGGTTAATACATCAGCAATTTTCTGTGTTTGGTGTACCAGAAAATTACCTGCTTGGTCCCTCTCCACCTGCAGAGAAAGATAGTTGGATACCTCACCAAGATCCTTCATGTCAAAGTGCTCCTTCAGCTGAGCTAGTGTGCTTTGATAAAAAGCCTGATTCTTCCAAAACATCAGAAGATCATCAACAAAACATAAGCAATACAGTTTGTTTTGCCCCTCCTCCTTGACAAACACACATGGATCAGCTTTGCCCTGGTGAAAACCTAGAGAAAGCAATGTCTCAGTGAGCTTTGTGTTCCAACACCTGGCACTCTGCTTGAGACCATATAAGGATTTCCGCAGTTTACAGACCATTCCCTTTTGTATCTGCATCCCATCAGGTGGAAGCATAAACAGCCCCTCCCCCAAAATCCCATACAAAAAAAGCTGTATTAATGTCATGATGGGAAACATGCAGTTTCTCCTCCGCAGCGATCTTGAGCATCAGCCGAATGCTCTCATATTTGACTGTGGGTGAATAGGTCTCGTGGTAATCCTGTCCTGGTACCTGTGAAAAACCTCTGGCAACCAATCTGGCTTTGTGTCTGACAACCTTGCCATTCTGGTCTGTCCTGGCCTTGAAGACCCATTTGCTGCCAACCAGTCTCATTCCTGGGACTACCGGTACCAGTTCCGAAGTTTGGTTCCTATTCAAGGAATCAACTTCAGCCTTCATGGCATTAAGCCAAGGCTCAGCATCTTTAGAGGTTAACTCCTGAACCTCTTTGAAGCTTGAAGGTTCCCATACCTTCTCTGAGCTACTAAGAACAGCAGTTGCTGTCTTAGCAAACTCATCAGCAAATGTCTTTGGAGGTCTGCCCTTTGTGGCTCTTTCAGATCTGCGTACTAGACGCAAGTCTTCTGGACTCATCTCCTCTTTCTTAGGAGAAAAGTGACCAATGGTGAACAGTGGTTCTTCCAGTTCATTGTCAGATGCATCACATGGTCTGATTGAGGCCTTTGCGCTCTTATGTCTGCTGTGTCATCACTGTCACTGACATCAGCAGCAGCGCCGCCCACTGAGCTGGAATCCGAACTCTGATCATCATCATCATCATCATCATCATCCTCAGCTTCCTCAGCTTCCTCAACTGCCTCAACATTATCTGCTTTCTTCACATCACCTTCATCCTCCTCTGGGTAACTCTGGAAAATTCCCACATTTCCCCCCCCCCCACACACACACTTGGGATTGTACTCAACACACTTTGTGAACTTAATGGACTTAGAGTCAGTCATCCATACCCTGTATGCACCTTTTTCGTACCCCATGAACAAACCATGTGCCCCACGCTTGCCAAGCTTGTTGCTCTGTGGGGTGTGTACCCACATGTCAGAACCAAATATTCTCATGTGCTTGATGTTGGGTTTCTTACCAAACATCTTCTCATAGGGGGTACAACCAATAGGTGATGACAATCTGTGATTAAAAGTGTAAACAAAATTCGACAGAGCCTCCCCCCAAAACTTATCAGGGAGATTGCAATCATGCAACAAGGTTTTCAGTCCTTGCAGCAACATTTGATTTGCTCGCTCCGCAAGTCCATTCATCCATGGCGATCTAGGCGTTGACAAGTCATGCTGGATTCCCTTCTCAGTCAGGAAAGCTTCAAACTGCTGAGAAGTGAACTCCCCGCCCCGATCAGTAAAGAGACAGCCAATACGTTTACCGTGAACATTCTCCAACCAAGCACAGAATGCCTTGAACTTAGGAAGCGCTTGCGATTTCTGCTCGAGCATAAACACATGAATGTACCTGGAAAAAGAATCAATTAGAACCATGAAGTACCTTGCTCCACCCAAAGAGGGCGCAAGTGGACCAACCAGGTCTGCATGCACTAGCTGGTAGGGTTTGGAAGCCTGCCTGCTAGACTCCTTGCCTATTGGAACAACCTTCACCTTGTTCTCTGCACAAGATACACATTTCATGTGAAACTTACAGGGTTTGATGTTCAAACCCTCAACCATCTCTGGCATCTTGGCCAGTGACTTCCAAGAGAGGTGACAAAACCTTCTGTGTGCATCGTGAATGCATCCTGCATGAAGAACTTTGTTAGTTTGTGCAACACAACAAGAATCAGCATTAGACACAGCAACAGCACCATTGTCATCATAAGTTATACAGAACAAACCATCTATAAACTTTGCATGCAAAATGTCCTCTTTGCCTTTTCTGATGGCACAGACGCTCCTCTTGAAGGAAATCTCAAAACCATGCCCAGTAAGCTGTGGGACACTGAGCAAATTGTCTGCAGCACCTGGAACATATAGTACATCTTTGATGGTAGTGTGCAGACTTGCCAGTCTCACAGTCCCTTCTCCTGCGATTCGCAACGTCTTTCCATCAGCCAGGTGGATCTCACCTTCTTGAGGTTTGAAGGAGATAAAGAGATGGCGGTCTTTTGAGACATGGCGGGTACACCCCGAATCAATAACAAACCTGCCCTGGGCCTTTGGAGCAGTCTTTCTGGCAAGCAAAACCTTGTTTTCCACCGGCGTGGGCTTTTGCAGCTTGCCCCCCTGCTCCTGGCCATCTGCAGGCATCTGCCTCTGTTTACTTCTGGCCTTCCGGTATCTGTGAGGATGACCTTGGCTCCCATGAGAAACAGAGTTCTCAGCTGCCGACTCCTTGGCTCCCCCTGGAGGCTGGAATGCTGCCTGGGATGACATCACAGTCAGCTCCCCCTGCAGCTTGCAACCGGTGCCCTCGGCATCCCTGCATTCACTCGCATTCTGGGAAACAGCCAGGACCTCCGATGCAGTCAAACTCTGGGCTGGGATGACTGGCAGGTGGGCTATCTTCAAAGCATTCCACATCTTACGTGCAGTCACGTTGCCAGCTAACGTTTTAATTTCCTCCAGAGAGACGGACAAGACTATTACGTTAATGGCCCTCGAATTCTGGGATCTTCATCTATCTGCCAGAGGAACTGGAGGGGCTTCAGACACAGTAAGCCACACTCCAAACTGACGCAGGAAACTCTCACACCATTTTGCCCAGGTTTTATAATTGTGCCGATTTAACTTTGGGCACTGAGTAGCCTCAGAAGCTTGGAAAAACTCCATTCCAGCTTTTTACTTGAGCCGTGAATCTTATTCACTTCAGAGGCTTCTTATCTCGGCAGCCCATTAATCACGAAGCCTGCTTGGCTCGGCTCCCAGGCCAATTAGGCCTGCCGGAAATCAAAAGCTCTTGCCGCGGCAAACGAAAAGCCTCACTTTCACTTTTCCTCCACATACCTTTCAGCAGTCTGTCACAGTCTTACTCTCCTGTAAGTGCCGTGAATCTGGACCCATAACCTGTTGTTGGGATACTGCCAGGGAGACAAAGTCCATCATGGCCCCAAGCCGTCTGCCGGACGATGCATCGATCTCCCGTAGGCACGCAGTATCAGCAATTAGCGACATGAGTTTCTAGAAAATATCTTGCCACATTCTAGAGCTCATGCACACTCTATCAGCAGTTAATGCACAGCAAAAGTCGCACTCGGGAGAGCATTATTTACAAGTTTTATTCAGCGTTGATCAGAACAAAGAAAGACATGAATGCCTGCGTCAGTGTCTCCAGACACAGAGAGTGAGAAAACGAAAGCAAAAGACACAACAGAAACATCCTGTGAAAACAGGAAATACGCAGGCTGTGACACAAACATCCTGCTCCCTTTTAAGGTGGAACGGAAATATCCGAACAATCTTCATATAAGTTAATATTCTTTGGTGTTATCCATAATCCTAAATACTTGATTTTGGGGTAGATTTTAATGTGTATTATTTGTTCTAATTCCGCTTTTTCATCTGGCGACATATTTTTAACTAATAGTTTTGTCTTGTTTAAATTCATTTTGGACCCCGCAACTTTACCGTAGCCATATATTATTTCCAACGCCTTTCTTAAACTCTGTTTTGGTTGCTCCGTAGTTATAGTTAAATTGTCAGCAAATGCCCTCATTTTGTAACTTCTATTTCCCAGCATAATCCCTTTTATTTCTTTTTCTTCCCTAATTTATTTACATAAAACTTCCAATGTTAATATGAAAATTAAGGGGGATAGGGGGCAACCTTGTCTGACGCCTTTACTGATTTCACACTCCTGTGATAAATTTCCATTGATTATGATTTTAGCTTTTTGTTTTGATTATATTGCTTCAATCCCTTTTATATACTTTATACCAAAATCCATATGGTGTAATAGACCTTTCATAAATTTCCAGGATACCCTGTTGAAAGCTTTTTCTGCATCTATAGCCATTAAGACTGCCTTCTTGCCTATTCTTAAGTCTAAATACGCTAATAAGTTTATAATGTTTCTAGTGTTGCTATAAATGTGCCTCCCGGGCAAAAAGCCAGCTTGGTCATTGTGTATCATCATCTGGAAGCCTTTTTTTGATCTTTCGGCTAAAATATTTGCATAGAATTTATAATCGTTATTTAGAAGTGCGATAGGCCTATAGTTGTTAATAAGTAGATTGTCCGTTCCCTGTTTTGGAATTAATGCAATAAGGCTGTCTTTCCAAGAATCCGGCATGGTTCCGTCTTTTAAGATGTTGTTCATGATACTTCTTAATGGGTCAGACAGTAAGTCCTCCATTTTTTTATAATATATTGCCGGTAGGCCGTCTGGCCCTGGTGGCTTTCCTATCTTTGCTTCCTTAATTGCTCTTTGCATTTCGTACGATGTAATAGGGGCATTCAACGGTTCTTTTTGTTCTTTAGTAAGTTTCGGAAGACAGTTCTGTTCTAAATGTTCTTTAACTTCTTCTGTTGTTTCATTTCCTTCCTTATAGATTTCTCTAAAGAATTCGAGAAATCGTTTCTCTATTTCTTTAGGGTTGTTTATTATTTTGCCTTTGCACTTAACTCTATTTATAAGCCTTTCTGCCTCTCTCTTCTTTAATTGCCATGCTAATAACCAGGCTCATGTTATGTTTCAGGCTGTGTCTCTGTTTCAGGCTCTGGCGCTGTATCAAACACTGTTGCAGACTCAGGCTTCTGCTCTTTATTAGGCTTTGTCTCAGTTTTTGGCTCTAGCATTTATTCTAGCTCTATTTCAGGCTCGTCCTGTGTCTCAGCCTTTGTCTCTGTTTCACGCTGTTTCTCTGTTTCAGGCTCCGACGCTGTTTCAAGCCCTTTACAGTGGTGCCCCACAAGACGAATGCCTCACAAGACGGAAAACCCGCTAGACGAAAGGGTTTTCCGTTTTGGAGGTGCTTCGCAAAACATATTTCCTATGGGCTTGCTTCGCAAAACGAAAATGTCTTGCGAGTTCCTGTGGGGTTTTTTCCTTCCCCCCCTTTTTCCCAAGCCGCTAAGCCGCTTATCAGCTGATCCTAAGCCGCTTATCAGCTGATCCGCTAAGCCGCTTAACAGCTGATCCGGTAAGCCGCTAAGCCGCTAATAGCGCTAATCTGCGAAACCGCTAATGGGCTTGCTTCGCAAGACGAAGAGACTCGCAAAACGGATTCGTCTTGCGAGGCACCACTGTATCTGCCTCTGCCTCTGTTTCAGGCTCTGGCACTCTATCAAGCACTGTTTCTGGCTCTGGCTCTCTTTCAGGCTCTGGTTCTGAATTAGGGTTTTGTTCTGGCTCTGGCTGTGTCTCTGGATCTGGCTGTGTCTCTGCTTCAGGCTCCTATGCTGTATCAAGCACTGTATCAGGCTCTGCCTCTCCCTCTGCCCCTGGCTACGTTTAAGCGTCAGGCTCAGTTTCAGACAGTGTCTCTGTTTCAGGATCCAGCACTCTATCAAGCACTATTTCAGACTCAGGCTGTGGATCTCGGCTGTGGCTGTGGATCTCGGCTGTGGCTCTAGGCTCCGTCTGTGGCTCTGTCTGTGGCTCTGGCTCTCTATGAGGGTCTTGTTCTGAATGAAGATCTGGTTCTGACTCTGATTCAGGGTCTCATGATGGCTCTTCCTCTGCCTCTGACCCAGCTATGTTTCAGGGTCTGGCTCTCTTTCAGGCTCTGGTTCTGAATTAGGGTTTTGTTCTGGCTCTGGCTGTGTCTCTGGCTCTGGCTCCAGCTCCGGCACTGTATCAAGTACTGCCGCAGACTCAGGCTGTGGCTCTAGGCTGTGGCTGCAGCTATGTTTTGCGCCCCGGCCCTGTATCAAGCCCTATTTCTGGCTCTGGCTCTGGCTCTGGCTCTGGCTCTGGCTCTGGCTCTGGCTCTGGCTCTGGCTCTGGCTCTGGCTCTCGCTCTCGCTCTCGCTCTCGCTCTCGCTCTGGCTTTCTTTCAGCTCTGGCTCTGAATGAGGCTCTGGCTCTGGCTCTGATTCATGGTCTCACTCTGACTCTGATTCAGGGTCTCGCTCTGGCTCTGGCACTCTATCAAGGACTGCTTCAGACTCAGGCTGTGGCTGTGGCTCTGCCTCTGTTTCAGGCTCAGGCTATGTTTGAGGCTGTGTCTCTGTTTCAGGCTCCGGCACTGTATCAAGTACTGTTGCAGACTCAGGCTGTGGCTCTAGGCTGTGGCTGTGGCTGTTGCTCTGGTTCGGGCTGTGGCTCTTTTTCAGGCTCTGGTTCTGAATGAGGGCTTGGTTATGGCACTGATTCAGGGTCTCGCTCTGGCTCTGGCTGTGTCTCTGTTGCACCTCAAACGGTGGTCTGTTGTTGTTGTTGTTGTTGTTGTTTTCTTTCTGGGGTGGGACAAATGTTTAGTTGGGGCGGGGATTATTTTAAGTTTAGTATAATTGTTTCTTGCTTTGTTTTTCTTTTACTATTTTTTTAGGTTATTGTATAGTTTGTATTTTGCTTTTTAAGGGGAAAGGGTCAGGGCTGCCTGGGAGGGGGCCTCAGCCAACAGAATGGCTGGGGCAGGTTCCCTACGGGGGGGTGTATTGGAACACCCAATCTCTGTTATCACGGGTGGGAGGAGCAGTTGCGCTAAGACCAGACAACGTCTTTACCGAAGATCTGGTTCTGACTCTGATTCTGATTCTCTGATTCTGGCTCTCTATCAAGGGCTGTTTCAGACTCAGGCTGTGGCTGTGGCTGTTGCTCTGGTTCTGGCTCTGGCTCTTTCTCAGGCTCTGGTTCTGAATGAGGGCTTGGTTATGGCACTGATTCAGGGTCTCGCTCTGGCTCTGGCACTCAATCAAGGACTGTTTCAGACTTAGGCTGTGGCTGTGGCTGTTGCTCTCGTTCTGGTTCTGGCTCTTTCTCAGGCTCTGGTTCTGAATGAGGGCTTGGTTCTGGCACTGATTCAGGGTCTCGCTCTGGCTCTGGCTCTGGCACTCTGTCAAGGACTGTTTCAGACTTAGGCTGTGGCTCTGGCTCTGGCTCTGTTTCCATTCTTACAATGGAATGTACACAAAACAATAATCCTTTCTATATAAATTTTCCAATACATTCTGAAAACATAATAAATCCTTAATTGTTCTCCACCTCCTTTTAGTTCCTTTATCACTCGAATGCTAGCACGGAGTCAAAACTATTCTTGTATTTTTGAACATATCTTGTATAACCATCCCATTTTTCTGCAAATTTTAGCTTTGAGATTCCTCTGAGTTTGCTAGTCAATTGAGCCGTCTCCACCAATTCCTGTAATTTGATTTTCCAATCTGTTATTTTTGGAGCCTCGTGATCTTTCCATCCCTTGGCCACAAGTATATGAGCTGCTGTCGTTGCATACAAGAATACCTCTCTTAGATTTTTTTGGGATCTCTTTATCTAAAATACTTCATAGAAATGCCTCCTTTTTTTCGTAAAAGTTATCCCCATCATCTTTTTTAATTCATCGTATATTACCCCCCCAAAAAAATCTTAATCTTTTCACACGTCCACCACATGTGGCGCATTTCACCGTTATTTGCTTCACATCTCCAACAAGCATTCGCCAATTTTTTATACATTCTTGATCATCTGGAAGCACTGAGGTACCACCTATGAGCCATTTTCATCATGTTCTCGCTTATATTATAGCTGGCTGTATATTTCAAATTTACATTCCATCAGTTTTCCCCATCTTTTAGCATAATTGGATGGCCCACATCTTGGGCCCACTTTATCATTGAAGCCTTAACCTCCTCATCCATTACTTTGTAGTCTAAAAAAAGTCTATACATTTTTACGATTATTTTGGTTTTACTATTCAGTAGTTCTCTTTCAAATCTTGAAGGCACCTTTTCAAAACCTATCTGTTATCCAGTTCTCTTTGATGTTGTTGCTTTTTTTAACAGCGATTGCTTCTAGTGGAGAGTTCCATCTTGGGGTTTTCTGTTCCAAATATCTTTTGTATTTTCCCCATACCTTATATATAGCATTTCTTATTATATGATTTGAAAAACTCCTATGTGTCTTTATTTTCCCATAATTAAGATAGCCATGCCACCCAAAACGGGTGTCATGACCTTCTAGATCTAAAATATCCCAATTTTTTAATAAATACCAATCTTTCAACCAGAGAAGACATGAGGCTTCATAATATAGCTTCAAATCCGGTAACCCGTAGGCTCCGTCTGTGGCTCTGTCTGTGGCTCTGTCTCTCTTTCAAGGTATGGTTCTGAATGAAGATCTGGTTCTGACTCTAATTCAGGGTCCCATGATGGCTCTTCCTCTGCCTCTGACCCAGCTATGTTTCAGGATGTGGCTCTCTTTCAGGCTCTGGTTCTGAATTAGGGTTTTGTTCTGGCTCTGGCTGTGTCTCTGGCTCTGGCTCTGGCTCCAGCTCCGGCACTGTATCAAGTACTGTTGCAGACTCAGGCTGTGGCTTTAGGCTGTGGCTGCAGCTATGTTTTGCGCTTCGGCCCTGTATCAAGCCCTATTTCTGGCTCTGGCTCTGATTCATGTTCTCCCTCTGACTCTGATTCAGGGTCTCGCTCTGGCTCTGGCTCTGGCTCTGGCACTCTATCAAGGACTGTTTCAGACTCAGGCTGTGGCTGTGGTTGTTGCTCTGGTTCGGGCTGTGGCTCTTTTTCAGGCTCTGGTTCTGAATGAGGGCTTGGTTATGGCACTGATTCAGGGTCTCACTCTGTCTCTGGCTGTGTCTCTGTTGCACCTCAAACGGTGGTTTGTTGTTGTTGTTATTTTCTTTCTGGGGTGGGACAAATGTTTAGTTGGGGCGGGGATTATTTTAAGTTTAGCATAATTGTTTCTTGCTTTGTTTTTCTTTTACTATTTTTTTAGGTTATTGTATAGTTTGTATTTTGTTTTTTAAGGGGAAAGGGTCAGGGCTGCCTGGGAGGGGGCCTCAGCCAACAGAATGGCTGGGGCAGGTTCCCTACGGGGGGATGTATTGGAACACCCAGTCTCTGTTATCGCGGGTGGGAGGAGCAGTTGCGCTAAGACCAGACCACGTCTTTACCGAAGATCTGGTTCTGACTCTGATTCTGATTCTCTGATTCTGGCTTGTTGGGTGTAGTGAAGGGTTAACCTTCTGTGCCTCAAGCCTGAGAGGAGGCGCTTACAAGGGAAGTAAGCCAGGACGTGACGAAAGCCGCTTGGAATGCTGTGAGCTGAGTGGGAACCGAAAGCACTTCAGCCACTGCACTGAGAGAGAAGGACGCAGAGAAAATGCAGCTTGAATCTGATGGTCTTTATGAATTGTAAACACACTATATTTGATCAAATAAAGGGATAGTAGGACAGAATAAACGTGTGGGACTTGTTTACTGCTCTCTCGAACACCTAGAACACCTCCTCAGGCAATTGTCAAATTTGAGCCAAAGCGTGAGCCTTCCTCACCTGCTGGACCAGCTGTAAGGCCCAAGAGGCGCAGCAGGTCAGAGGGGGAAGACACTGAATGTGAAATAGAAGGTGAACTTCTATTTCCCAGCATAATCCCTTTTATTTCTTTTTCTTCCCTAATTTCTTTACATAAAACTTCCAATGTTAATATGAAAATTAAGGGGGATAGGGGGCAACCTTGTCTGACCCCTTTACTGATTTCACACTCCTGTGATAAATTTCCCTTGATTATGATTTTAGCTTTTTGTTTTGATTATATTGCTTCAATCCCTTTTATATACTTTATACCAAAATCCATATGGTGTAATAGACCTTTCATAAATTTCCAGGGTACCCTGTCGAAAGCTTTTTCTGCATCTATAGCCATTAAGACTGCCTTCTTGCCTATTCTTAAGTCTAAATACGCTAATAAGTTTATAACGTTTTTAGTGTTGCTATAAATGTGCCTCCCGGGCAAAAAGCCAGCTTGGTCATTGTGTATCATCATGTGGAAGCCTTTTTTTGATCTTTCGGCTAAAATATTTGCATAGAATTTATAATCGTTATTTAGAAGTGCGATAGGCCTATAGTTGTTAATAAGTAGATTGTCCGTTCCCTGTTTTGGAATTAATGCAATAAGGCTGTCTTTCCAAGAATCCGGCATGGTTCCGTCTTTTAAGATGTTGTTCATGATACTTCTTAATGGGTCAGACAGTAAGTCCTCCATTTTTTTATAATATATTGCCGGTAGGCCGTCTGGCCCTGGTGGCTTTACAGGGCTACAACAAAAATGTTTATTCGGCTTCACGCCCATCATAAAGCACAACACACAAAACAAATCAAATAAAACAGCGGTCTCGTACAAGCCACAAGTAATATAACACAATTCACAGCTCTCAAGGACAAATATTGGCAATTCAAAAGAAAAATTTAAGATTAAGATTAAGATTAAAAAATTTAGACACTACTCTAAAATCAATATCTGATGTCATTATCGAAAATTATTATAACTATCAATAATCAGCTAACATTCCATTCCGTCTCTTGTACGAGAGGACGGCTGTTAGGAATTTAGCAACCTGTAGGGTAATATAAGGATCCACATCTTGAAGAACCCAGGCAAGCTGTAGGTCTACTAGTTTGTCAGCCATAGGCTGGATTATGGAGTTTAGTATACTAGCACGAGCTGAACTGTACATAGGGCAGATAAACATAACATGATGTAGAGATTCAGATGTTTTCATTTCACAAGCACACATTGAAGGGACTTGGCCCTTAGTGAATCTATGTCTCAGCACGTTTGTTGGAAAAACATTGAACCTAGCTCTAATGAAGGCATATCGGTGAGATGCGGCCATAAGCGATGTTAAGTAGGACGGAGCACGGTAGATAGGGGTTATGCTGAGATTTAACGGCGAGCAGGCTCCACCACCAGCTAAGAAATTTTGGTATAGCTCCGCATCATCCAGCCTTTGATTTATACACCTTTTTGCCACGTTTAGATCCAGTTTGAGCAATTCAGTGGGCGAGATCTCATAGGACAGCAATTTGGCATGGATTTTTCCTGACCACAAATTTGTGAAGTCATCCCGCCACATGCATTGAATGAGATAGTGGTTCGGGAGTTTATGCCATAGGGATATCCAATAAATCAAAACTCTCCTCCATAATACTAACTCCACTGAGGGGATCTTCATTTCTAAGCGAATAGCCGCATTACTTACGCATGTTGGTAGTTTTAAAAGTCGGCGTAAGAATTGGCTTTGAAGCGACTCTAAAGGTGAGAGGTTTGCAAAGGCAGCCCATAAAGGTGCAGCATAGGCCATTGTGGCCATCACTTTGATGCTATACACTTTCAAGGCCGCAGGGATGAATAAGGCCCCCTCAGAGTAGAAAAAACGGAGGAGGGAGTGCGATAGGGCTTTTGTCTTGTTTTGAAGATATTCAACGTGCGCTTTCCACCCTAAATTATATTGAAAATAAATTCCTAAATATTTAAATTTATGTACTTGTTCGATTTTCGTGCCCTCCAATTTCCATGAATATAATTTTCGACTCCTTGAAAATATCAGTACTTTGGACTTGGTGTGGTTGATAGACAGATGATTAGAATGGCAATATGACGCAAAAATCTTTAGTGCCCTCCTTAAACCCACTCTGGAGTAAGAGAGTAGTACCGCATCATCTGCGTAGAGAAGTAAAGGACAGCGATAATCCGCTATACGGGGGGTGTGGATAAATTTTTGTGAGTCGATTAATGGGTTCCTCAGATCACTGATAAATAAGTTAAAAAGAAGTGGCGCTAAAATACAACCCTGGCGTACACCCTTATTTACTGGCACTGGGTTAGTTAGGTCTCCAGCAGGGGATATTCTTACCCTGGCCGCGGACCCGGCATGAAGTTGGGAGATAAGCCACAGGAGCCTTCTATCTATTCCCCAGCAGGCAAGTTTATCCCATAGTAATTGCCTCGGAATACTATCAAACGCAGCTTTCAAATCTATGAAAGCTGCGCAAAGTTGGCCCCATGGAGGTGTCGAGTATTTCCGGGCTAAGTGATAAAAAATAATTGCCTGGTCTGTTGTGGATCGGTTTAATCTAAATCCAGCTTGCTCATGCCCAATCCGGTCAGCCTCAACTGACCACTTCATCAACCTTGCCAGCAAAAAACGGGCATATATTGTCCCAATGGACGATAGCAGACTGATATTCCGGTAATTCCCTGGGTCACCGGGAGGGCCTTTTTTGTAGATAGGAATTATAATGGCCTCCTTCCACGTTCCTGGTATTAAGTCCGTGGCATTTATTGCGTCGAATGTTTTAGCTAAAATCCCTGCCCACCATGCAGAATGTAGCTTTATAGTCTCAACAGGGACCAAATCTGGCCCAGGGGCCTTACCAGTTTTCAGCTCAGCTATCAATTCTAGGATTTCAGCAGGGTCGGTATTGGGCCAGACGGGAAGGGGATTAGAAGGTCTCCAGTGAGTGGCCGGAGCTTCTGCCACTGAGAAATATTTTCTCAGGAACTGCTCCCATGTAGAGGCCGGGATCACAGTTAAGGGGTATTTCGTGTTTCTTCCCTTTATTAAGGACCAAAATTTCCGGGAGTTATGAGATTTTGAGGCAGAAATTATAGTCTGCCAGCGATTTAAATGCCATTCCCGTTTGGCCGATTTCTGGGCCTGTTTGTATGCTTTTTTAGCCAGGGAATAAGATGGAGGTAAGGCCAGAGCGCCGGAAAGTTTATAGTCATTATATATTGTATGTAGATGGAGTCTGGCTAGTTTACAAGCAGAGTTGAACCAAGGGGCGCCAAATTTAAAATAATCGTTTTTAACTCCATAGGTTGGAGAAGTAAAAAAGCGAGTTAAAACTTCTATCAGGCAAGAAAAAAAAAATCATACAGGTAATAGGATCACGCGGGACAATTCCTACGTCCGGCTGATCACCAGGAAACTTTTCTCGGATAAAATCCGTATATCTATGGGCGAGGGCAGGGGACCATCTAATCCCCTTTGTTTTAGTGGACGGCTCCACAATCACCGGGATTGGGTGGGAGCGCTCGAGCAGCTGCCAGTCAACACATAACTTGGTTGTCAGGGGAAGATGGTCACTAAATTGGGCATTATCAATTTTAAAAGAGGTGACATTCAAAAATAGATCCCGGGAAACCAATACATAGTCAAGAACACTGTTTGATTTTAACCCCAGGTGGGTGAACTCTCCTGGTATATCTGGAGGACACCTGCCATTTAATATAATTAAATTAAGGCATAAAGTCATCTGATAAAGCATCACTCCCGCCTTATTGACTTTTGCATCCTTTGATATTCTAGTGGGGATATATCCTAGATCGTAGGTTTGAGCCCCGGGGTCAACCCACCATTTAGACTTTATAAGAGCCTCCCGATTTGAGTCTATCCGAGCGTTAAAATCGCCTCCGGTAATGGAGGGGACATTAGGATATTTAAGATAACAAGAAAGTAAAAAATCCTCTAGGGATTCCCATCTAGAAGTAAGATCAGCTGCTAACCCTCCCGGGGGGAAATAGACATTTGTAACCAATAAAGAGAAGTTTCCACCAGAGATCAGTCCGGTAATAGCATAAGGCGGAAATGCGTGTACTAGTGAAAGTTTAGCCCGAAGTTTAAGGGAGATACCAATTGTAAGGCCACCTTTAGGGCGGCCACCATTCGTTGACGGGCTAGCAGGCAGACATATAAACTCAAAGCCATTTAACTCAATTTCCTCCTCCACCCAAGTTTCTTGTAATAGAATGATAAGAAAGGAATTAATATATTTTTGGAATTCTGGATCTGATTTTTTACTTTTCCATCCAGCAATGTTCCAACTTAATATTGAAGGCTGGGGTTTCCTCGTTCCTCCAATTGACTGTCATTCGGAAGGTTGGCTCAACTTTAATACGGGAAGAAATCACTTATCTTCCTCTGATGAAAAGCCTCTCGTAAAAGCTGAGTGGGAGGATTTACAAGGTTGTCTGACTGTTGAACTTGGCCACTCGATCTACTAGGAGTATGACCTTGAGCAGGGGCGGCCCCCTTTTCCAAAAGAGTTTGGTGGGCCACCCGGTGTGGTCCATCTATCTCGTCAGAAGTTTGGTCTCTCTGTAGCCTGCTACTGGTCTTTTGGGCTACTTGATTTATGTGGCCTGTTGGATCTTCAGTCAGTTCCGTCACTGGTCTTGCTGTTGAATCCATAATGCTCCGCAAAGAGGGATGAAGCTGAGCGAGTGGGCTATTTGGGAAGGTTGGCAAAGGCACCTCTTCTCTTGATTGGTCAGTGCTATAAGAAGGTTCCAGGTCCGGCATCGATGAATGTGTAGAAGGGGATTTTTCCTGTTGTGTGCTGCTTTCTTCAGGTATGTTTATCGAGGGACGGTAATGTAAATCTATTAAGAGCACGAAGGGTTGTTCTGGTTGGAGGAAAGGACTGGTAGTTGCTTCTTGGGGTTGTATCTTATCCTCCATTTCCGACATACATTTAGCATTAGATATTGCGAGATCCATATGAACTGGTTCTTCTAGGATGTCATGATCGCTGTACATGGGTATTCTGGTGCTGAGCTTCCTGATAAGTTGGGTTTTAAGCGATTCGAGCCTATTAATAATTTCTTTTTGTTCCACCGCTGGTAAGTCTGCAAAGGAGGCAATGAGTTCGATCTCTTCTGGTGGGGTCAGGCCACTTTCCGGATGGTCATTGTTCTTTGCTAGGGGAGTGGAGGCCACATAACTCATCTCCTGGGGTAGAACACCCACTCCGGTGTCCACTGGTGGATCGGGTTTAGCAGATTTTAAGCCCTCTTTGGTTATTGCCTCCAACAGTAGGGGTTTAGGCGTAGGGTCTATAAAGGCTCTCGTTGGTGCTATCCCACAGCGAAACAAAAATGCTTTCCTTCGTAATATGATAGTGGGAATTTTTGTGGATTGGAACGCAAGCAGGACTCTCTGGGATTTATGATGATAGACAAGGGGGAGGACTGCACAGAGGTCAATTTGTGTTGCCTCCATATCTAAAAGCCCCATTAGGAGTTCCATGGCACCGCCCAGAGTTCTCCATCTTGGGTCCCCATATTGTATAGTTAGGCACACTTTCCTTGGTGTTAAAATCAAGGATTGATGACCTAATTGAAGGTTAAGATTGTATTTAAATTTGTCAGTACGTTTGTTATTTAAGGACAAACTCCTCGTCCCCTTCCTCTCTTCAAGAGACTTAACACCGGCTGACGCTGGAGAAGTAGTAACTATCTTTTGTTGGAGGCTGTGCAGCTGGGACGAAAGATCATCTAGTCTTTTGAATATACAGTGCAAGGTTTTGATTATTAAATGGGACTGTTCAAATGTCATATGATTGGCCGTGCCAAGGACCAGTTCCTCCTTCTGAGGAGAGACTACACTCTTACTGTTGCCCACATCGCTTGTTATTTGAGGTATTATTCGCTCTTCGTCTTTAAGTGCTGACACGCAATCAATCAGAGGGTTAAAACGGTTCTGAGTTTCTACCGTGTAGGAACAATCCAGTAGATTACTCCCTTCCTTAAAGTGACATGGTTCCACCCTTGTTTGCTTTGATCTCGGAAAGGGAACGGGGACTGTCTCCTCAGAATCTCTAAGACGTTTCCCATATCCCATAATTCAGATATCGAGTAGAGGGGGGATAGTATTTTAACGTCAACTCAGGTGATAAATATTTCCTTCAAGCCTGCCAGCACTTGCAGTGGGGGTATATTTCACTGCCTGTTCATATGAAAGTCGGCGTCTTCACCTTCACCCTCACAGTCCGGCAATTTAGTTCTACAAGGAGACTACCGGTAAGCAACACAGACAATTCCTTTGAAGTCCTACTCCCACCAGGACTAAGACTAATATAAAAATTCTCCTTCGGAGCTTATCGCAGGGCCACCGCGGGTCGGTCTCAGATAAAAGGGAAACTCCCAAAGGCCTCACCAGTAGTGTTGGTTTGACTTTCTTCCTCTGTTCAGCCAGCGCTCTGTTCGGAGGTAGATAGTGGCTTCCCTCAACCCACTGCTCTGCTCCGCCGTACTCCAGTAAAACAATAAACCAATAAAACAATAAAACAATAAACTAAAAGCAAAGGGAAGCGAGGAGGTGATAAAACAGCTTATAAGACGTTAAAACTGAGAGTTTAAAACTAGGAAGTGGCTAAAAACTACTTTAAAAACTACTTAAAAGCTTAACTAAAAGCAGAGGAGTCTGACTAGGCTGCTGTGTCCGTCGCCATCTTGGCTCCTCCTCCAGTGGCTTTCCTATCTTTGCTTCCTTAATTGCTCTTTGAATTTCGTACGATGTAATAGGGGCATTCAACGGTTCTTTTTGTTCTTTAGTAAGTTTCGGAAGACAGTTCTGTTCTAAATGTTCTTTAACTTCTTCTGTTGTTTCATTTCCTTCCTTATAGATTTCCCTAAAGAATTCGAGAAATCGTTTCTCTATTTCTTTAGGGTTTGTTGGATAGAAAATGAACGACAGACGAGTAGATAGGTGTCATATGGGAGGCGTCTCTCGAGCAAGCCTTGGAGACTCCCTTTTATTGAATATTACTGCGTTTGCCACGTGTGCTTGTTGCCGATTGGTTAACATAAGTTCAAAACAAGGGTTGCGTACAAGACATTAATTATTGCATATAAGACATTAGTCATAGACAGGTTAAAGGTTGGGAAAAGGATAACGGAGTTTACACAGGCATGGGTTCGGACTGCCCGTACCAGAGTGGTACGAAAAAGGAATGTACAAGGAGGGGTAAGTACAGATTGATATGGTGTGAACTCAAGGTGAACAGAACGTACCAGGGTGATGATGGAATGTCGTAGCATCAGCACGGTTTGTGCAGCGTGAGCAAAACAAAGCTCAGAAGCAAGACTTCCCAGAATGCAGGAGAAAAGAAGCAATACTTTCCCATAATGCGACAGTTATGTGCAGAGAGAGAACTTCCCTTTATCTCCCCCTTTCTTTTCTTGTTTGCGAGGCGTTCTGGGTAAATAAGGCAAAAATACTTCGGGATCAGTGGTGTGCCAGCAAATGCCCAAATTAAGTTCGCCAGGGTCGATGGGACAAAAATATTTTGGGATACGTGGTCTGCCAGCGCATGCCCAAAATAAGCCTGCCCACATCTCCCCTTAGGTTTACTGTTGGTGTTGCCATTTCGTAAAGTAGGCAGCAAGGAGTTTAGTGGGTGGCTGAGGGGGAGAGAGAAGCCGAGAGAAAAGACTTATGAGGCCAGGAACACATTGGAGGAAGCAACATAGCAAAATCAATATACATATTATAACAATGGCATATTGAAAGAGATTACGAAGCCAATTCAGGTTTGGCAACCAGCCAGTGAGCCACTGGGTGAATGAGTCCCACAGGCCAGAAAGTCCAACGTCCTGTTTAATGTGGTGTGTAAGATTTTGCAAATGAGAGATTTGCTTTTGGATGGCTTTAGAATTATCAGTAATATTAAAACAACACATGTCGTCCACTTGTTCACAGCCATAATGATGAAGCATCAGCAAATAGTGATAGCAGCACAATTTTGTAAAAATCCATGGTGGAGTTCACTGTTCTTTATTCAAAAGGTGAAGAGCTTGTGAAATAAAATTCAGGGCTTTTGCTGCAGAACAAGCTAAATTATTAATGTTCATACGATTCCGTACAGCCAATCCAGGGACTCCTAAGAGAGAAACAGCTAAAAAGATATATTCAGACCTACTGGGAAGAGAGACAAAAGCATCACAATCGTTAGTCAATTTCACAGAGCGGCGATATCGAGAGCGGGATAAATGATGCTTCTTGGGTAAAATGATGCACAAACGGCTTAAACAGCAATGTGTACCATGGCTGATGTATTGTTGGCACATGGTAGGGGAATTCAGCATTCCTTGTGGTAGGACTTTGCATTGATACCGTTCCGTGGGCTGACTGTTATTTAACACAGGAACAATAAAAGCAAAGAATTTATGATCCTTCTCCTGTAGGGGAATGGAGAAAAAACAATCTTGCAAATCTATTATAGCCAATTGATACAAATGTGGAATCACATTTGGATTAGGCAGACCACACTGCAAAGGCCCCATGGGTTCAAGGATCTGGTTTATTTTCCTTAAATCTTGGAGAAATCTCCATTTTCCACTCTTCTTTTTTATGACGAAGACAGGGGTATTATAGGGACTAACTGAAGGCTCAATATGGTCTGCCAATAATTGTTCATTTACCAATTGTTTTAAAGCAAGTAGCTTTTCCCCCGTTATGGGCCATTGTTCTACCCATACTGGACTGGTAGATTTCCAGCTAAGGGGAAGTGCAAGCTTACTCATTAAATTGAATGGTAGCTTGTAATTGTTGCAGCAGGTCTCTGCCCCACAGATTGAGGTGGATTTTTAACACACAGGGTTGGATGTATGCAATGGTTTCAGAGCTATCAGGCAGAGAAACAGGCAGCCACTGTACACTTTTGGAAGAGGTTTGGGGGCCACCCACACCCCAGACTGCAGACGCAGACTCAAGGGGCCACGTGGGGTCCCAACAACTACTGGAAATTACAGAAACGTCTGCGCCCGTGTCAATCAAGCCTTCCAGCACAATACCATTGATTTTATACTTACGAAGAAGTTTCTTCCCTCCAATCCTCTGGACAACAGCTAACAGCTGTGGAGGGAAACAAGAGAGCTCGTGCAAATTACTATCCATAATAGAGGCAGTAGGATGAGAAGGGAGCACCACCAAATGCGCCCAGGACTCACCCTTTTTTTAATTGCATGGGCATATGGCTCCAGAGTTGAACCATTATTGTGCCCACATAGTCAGGATCCAGAACTCCTGGAATAACCTGGATTCCTTCTTTTGCCGCAGAAAATTTGGGTAAAATTAAACCTGCGACTTTAGGAGGCAGTGGGCCTGCCAATTGGGTGGGCATAAGCACAATTTCACCAGGTAAAACAGTGTCTTTGGTCTCTTGATTGATCAAGTCAATGGCAAAGTCAGAAGGCGTATTTTCAGAAAGTTTTTCAGCAGCGGAAACTAAAGGCGAAAAACTCTCTAATTGTCCTGGCCCGAGAGTGGGGCCGCAATGGAGTTTCCCGGACTCCTGCATTGATTAGCCCAATGGTAGCCTTTACCACATTTCGGGCATTTTTTGGAAGGTCTAGCCCTGTTGGCAGCACCATCCTTGCTTGCCCCCCCCCCGCCAGGGGCTCTGCATTGCTTAGCAAAATGGCCTGGGCGCTTGCAATTAAAGCAATTCCCAGTGGGCTTTTTGCCAGCCTGGATGGCACCAGCTAGCAAGGACATCGCATGACTCTGGCTGCCAACATCTGCACAGGCTTGAATCATGTCGGCCAGGTCATATTTAGGGCGATGTATGATTGACTGCAAGGCTTTCTTGCAATCGGTGTTTGCGTTTTCAAAGGCCAATTTTTTCATCAGTTCATTCTGATCTATAGTGTTATCAATCTGCCTAGTGACTGATTCTTTCAATCTATCTATAAACTGATGGTAGGGCTCCGAATGTTGTTGCTTAATATTAACAAAGGAGCTCAGTGGTTGCCCTGAGACAGGGACTTTGCGAAAGGTGCGTTGCACACAGGTCGCGGTGCGACTAAAATGTAAAGGTGTCAGCGTCGCCTGGGCTGGCATATTATCATACGGACCAGCACCAAAGAGTTGGTTGGCTGAATGCTGTGGATCAGCCAGGGCTACTGCGCAATGCTTAAATTCACTTTCAAATACCACATACTGAGCTGGTGATAAAAGCATGCGCATCAGATCTTTCCAGTCTTGAGGTAGCATTTTATAACCAGTTGCTATTCCCTCCAGCATTCCTGTCACATAAGTGGATTTTAGGCCAGAATCAGTAATGCCTTGTCTCAATTCTCTCAGAATGGAATAAGGAAGCGTCTCAGACATAATTTGTTGTTGCGCAGTGCCAGGGTTAGTATAAGAAATAGGGAAGGCAGACGGCAGTTCCCCGGCCCACCCCACCTCCTCCTCCAAGGAAAGAATTCCTTCCTGTCTAGCTTGAAAAAGTACAGCACGCACAGCTCCTGTAGGAGCAGGCGAAGGAGGGAGGGAAGGGGGGATGGGGGTGGATGTGGGCTGAGGCGAAGGGGGGGGTGATGGAGGCAAAAGCTTTGGGTAAGGCGGTAGATTGTCTGTTGCGGCTAAAAGGGCAGGTGGTGGGGAATTGTCTGCTGCGGTTGCCGACAGAGACGCCTGGGGACCTAATCTAGCGACGGCATCGGCACACTTCTGCCAAGTGAGCAGACAATGAATTGGAGCCCTCGGTTCTGCGAAGAGGGTTTTTACGATTTTTTGCCAAGTCTCCATCCCCAAAGACCCTGTTTCTGGGTGCCAGGGGCACTAACAAGCAATATGACATAACAATCGTTCAATTTCTTTCAAGGAAATATGTGCACCTGTTACTCTCTGCCTGACTAAATGAAACAGTTCTTTAGAATGCTCTTTTTGGGACTTTGTAAGCTCCCCCCCCCCCATACTCACGGTGTAGCGCACTGAGACTTTTCCAGTCGAGTGAAGCATGAGGCTGCGTGAAGGGATCTGGCACGTCGGGGGTCACCAGATGTTGGATTGAAAATGAATGACAGACGACCATTCAGAACATGCAATTGGGCAAATCTCCAGGGCCGGATGGGCTTACCTCCAAATACTACAAGACTTTAAAAGACCATTTGATTCAACCATTGAAGGAGGTATGTAATGAGATTATGGAGGGGAAGAAGGCACCGGAAACGTGGAAAGAAGCTTTCATCACACTTATACCTAAAGTGGAAACTGAAAAGACACAACTTAAGAACTACCGTCCCATTTCCCTTTTAAATGTGGATTACAAAATTTTTGCAGACATTTTAGCTAATAGACTAAAACGAGTGCTAAATGAAGTGATTCATAAAGACCAGGCAGGCTTCCTCCCAGGTAGACATTTGTCTGACAATACAAGGAACATTATTGACATTTTGGAACTATTGCAAATGAATACTAATACAAAAGCAGTGTTGATTTTTATAGAAGGCCTTTGATAATATTTCATGGAATTTTATGAAGAAAAATCTTAAAGGGATGGGAGTGGGATGGGGGTTTGAAAATGGTATAGATGCAATTTATTCAGAACAAAAGGCAAAATTGATAGTCAATAATGTGGTGTCAGAAGAGTTTAAAATTGAGAAAGGAACACGACAGGGTTGCCCTATTTCCCCACTGCTATTCATCTCGGTCCTGGAGGTGCTCTTGAATATGATTAGAGGAGACCAGTTGATTGAAGGAATTCAGGTCGGGGCTAAACAATATAAACTTAAGGCTTTTGCAGATGACCTTGTTTTGACATTACAGGAGCCAGAATCTAGTACTAAGAGGGTGTTAGAACTGATTCAAGAATTTGGTCGAGTGGCAGGATTTAAATTAAACAAGCAGAAAACTAAAGTTTTGGGGGAAAACTTGACAACTTTGGAAAAAGAAAGGTTTCAGAAGGAGAAAGAGTTAAATGTGGTCAAAAAGGTGAAATATTTAGGGGTTAACACGACGGCTAAAAATTTGAATTTATTTAAAGACAATTATGAAAAATGCTGGTCAGAAATCAAAAAGGATCTAGAAATTTGGTCAAAATTGAAGCTTTCCTTGTTGGGTCGAATAGCTGTTATAAAGATGAATGTATTGCCAAAAATGTTGTTTTTGTTTCAGACTTTGCAGATTGTGGACAAGATGGATTGTTTCAAGAGGTGGCAGAGAGATATCTCTAGGTTTGTCTGGCAGGGCAAAAAGCCCAGAATAAAATTTAAAATATTAACTGATGCTAAAGAAAGAGGGGGGTTTGCCCTGCCAGATATGAAACTGTATTATGAATCAGCAGCTTTCTGATGGTTGAAAGATTGGCTACTTCTTGAAAACACTGACATTTTGGATTTGGAAGGGTTTAACAATAAGTTTTGGGTGGCATGCATATTTGTGATATGACAAGGTTAAAGCTCATAAAGCGTTTAAGAACCATATAGTCAGGAAAACACTGTTCAATGTCTGGACAAGATATAAAGATCTTCCGGTTCAGCGCGACTCCAGTGCAGGCGGGGATCTCTTCCTTGCGGAGGATCCTGAGCTTTCCGGAGAAAATAGGGGTTCCACAGGGCGCCGTGGTCCCCTGAAAAGTGTCTGGAGGGTGTTCAGACACACAGGTTCCCGCAGAGCCAAAACGCGGACCTCTCGGCTGTCAGGTAACTCCGGTTTCGGAGCGAAGAGTACGGCGGGGGGAGAAGCGGGCGAGGGAAGCCATAGCTGTCTCCGAGAAAAGCGAAGCCCCGAGTCTGCATGAGAAGTGCTGGATTCTCAAAAAAAAGAAACTCGAGCCTAATAAGATGATAAATAGTTTGGACACTACTAAAGGATAGGCTCGATAAAAAAGGGTAGTGAAAAAAGGGCTCTATTTTTATCTGGAGTCATTTCAAACGCAAGGAGCTAGACAAAGCGGAGAGAAACGTGAGTGACGCTGGCGGTTAAAGTTTTTCTCTCCTTTCCAACTTTCTTTGTTTGCATGAGAGGATACTAAATAACCAATAGAAGAGGAACTCGGAAGGAGAGCAAAGAGACAATTTTTTGCTACTTTTGGCTACTTCTTAGCCCTCCCGGTGACGGGGGAAAGAGGCGAAACCTATCTTTACTTTTGAAGTTCCGCGTAACTGGAGATTCCATTTTGCGAGGTTTGGGCTCCATTACAAACTTTTCGAGTCGCCTCCGGAAGAAGGAGGAGGAAGAAGGCACCTTTTCTTAAGTGCTAACTTCCACCCCCGAGAATTTACGTTTATATAATCTTAAAAACTTTAGTTAAGTTTTGAACTCAATAATTGCTACTGCTTTCTGTGGGTAAAACTAAAAGAGAAGCCGGATAAATTCTCTCTGCCTCCCTCCCTTCTCTTGCGTGCCCTTTTCCAGGCTTCGCCTCCAGAAGACCTCTAGTGGACGGGGGAAAAATTACAATTTGTTTTTCTCTTCCTCCCCTTTTCCTTTTGTTTTCTATATATTTCGACGGTCTGAAGCTTTTGCTACCTTTTCTGCTGTTGGGATTTAGCCCAATTGAGGGCAAGAAGAGCAAGAAGTGGCCTTAAAAAAAAAAAACTTTTGGATTAAACAGCCTTATGAGGAATAGCCCATTTGGGGGCAGGAAGAACTGAGAGTTGCCTACTTATTAGAGTTAAAATATTGGAAGATTTTGGGAGGTCGACAAATCGTACCTTTCTTTTTCTCCCCCCCCCCCCCCTGTTTTCCCCTGGGCCTCTCTTCCTGCCTGTTGGAATATCCTACTTGGTGGACTTGGTGGACTAGCCTAATTGGTGGTAATAAGAAGAGAATACCAGATTCCTACCCAACCTTAATTAAGACCTTTTAATATAATCTACCATATAACTCACCACAAAATTACCAGAATTGACTATATGGAACTTTAGCGGACTCAAAAGAACTATTAGGTTTGAAGTCGTCAGGAGTCTTATAAAACACTGTTAAAATGATTGTTACGTCCTGATTGGGAAAGGGCAATTTGGACACTGCAATAGGTTTATTACTTTACTTAGTTGGTGCAGTAAGCTTTATTCATATAAAATGTCGCATGTACCAAAGAAAGGTGGGAATGGGGGGACACCAGTAGAAAGAAAGGGGTCTAAACAAGAGACAGATTTCAGATCGGAAATATTAAAGATGTTTGCAGAGATTAGGCAAAGTGAAAAAAATCTGGAAACAAAAATAGAACAGGTCGACTCTAAAATTGGGCAAATGGATAAAAAAATAGATGAAACAGTGAGTGAGTTAAAAGGGCAAATTAAAGAGGTATCCAAAAGAACTCATGCGCTAGAAGAAGGGATGAAAAGGACAAAATTGGAAATGAAGGATTTAAAGCGGGAAGATGATAAATTTAGGATAGGACTCTTGGAAACTAACAAAATACAAGAGGAAATGTGGGATGCGATCTCCATGAGTGAACTTCGGCAACGGGAAGTAAATTTAAGGTTGAGGGGGGTACCAGAGAACCAAGGAGAAAATATTAGGCAAAAATTAACAACAGAACTGGCACAATGGCTGGAGTTGCAAGCTGAGGAGGTGGCGAGTACAATACAGAACGTCTTTAGATTAAAAGTGAAGACGATTAAGGCGAGGAAATTCCCAGGGGACTGTCTTATAACTTTCAAGGATAGAGACATGAGGAATTTGGTACTTCAAAAAAACAGAGAAAAAAGATTATATATTGATGGTAGTTACATAATTGTTTTCAAAGATATACCAATTAGACTGTTGAAACGGAGAGATCCCTACAAGCCACAGGCGCAAATTCTCAAAAAGAACAATATAGAATTTAAATGGGAGTTCCCAGAGGGAATCTCATTCACTTATAAAAATAAGAGGCACAGACTAACCAGCCCAGAAGAAATAGGGAAATTCCAAAGAAAATACAAAGAGTTGTTAACGGAAGAGGAAGAAGAGGTCGGGGGAGCAGTAGGAGGGGTAGAGGCAAAGGGTCTGAAAGAGGTGGGGGAGAAAAGGAAGGTTGGGGAAGGGCTGGAGGAGGAGGAGGGGGAGGAGGAGGGAGAGGAGGAAGAGGAGAGATTATAAGGAATTTAAGTTGAGAAAAAAGTATTTTTGTTAATTGAGAACAATATGGCATTAAAATTATGGAACTGGAATATAAATGGATTAAACGAAAAGAAAAAAAGGAATAAGGTGGAACAATTCTTAAAGAAAAAATTTTTAGATATCATCTGTTTGCAAGAAACGCATGTAGCAAAAAGGCACAGGAAAATTTTGATAAATAAAAGACTTGGAAACGAATTTATATCTTCGGATAAAGGGAAAAAAAGAGGAGTAATCTTATATATAAAAAGCAACATAGAAGCTCATCAAATCTTCAAGGACGAAGAAGGAAGAATTATTGCTGTTCAAATTAATTGGCAAGGCGAAAAAATAATAATTGTCGGAATCTATGCCCCTAATGGAAATAAAACTGACTTTTACAAAAACTTGGAGGAAAAATTAATGGAATATGTGGATCAAAAAATAATTATGATGGGAGATATGAATGGGGTGGTCTCAATTGAAATGGATAGACTGAGAGAGAGTGGTTCAAAAGAAGGTAAACTACCAAATCATTTTTTGAAATGATTAAAAATTGTAACTTAATAGACATTTGGAGGTTAAGATACCCATTGGAAAAACAATTCACATACTATTCAGAACCAAACCAATCGTTGTCGAGAATCGATCAAATTTGGATTTCGAACGAGCTGACCCCAAGAATTCTCCAGGTTGAAATAGAACCAAGAGTAATTTCAGACCATAATCCGATTAAGTTAGAGATTAAAAGTCTCGAAGAAAGAATGTTTAGATGGAGGATGAACGATTATCTTTTTGATGATCAAAAATTTGTGCAACGGGCACAGAAAAAAATGAAGGAATATTTCATGGACAACTGTAATAAAGGTACGAAAATGAGTATAGTGTGGGATGCAAGCAAGGCAGTGATGCGAGGACTTTATATACAACAAAATTCAATTAAAAGAAAGATTAGAGAGAAAGAAAAGAAAGAAATACTAAAACAAATTATGGATTACGAGCAAAAGTTAATTAAAAAACCAAATAATATGAAAGTCAGACAAAGCATCAAGGCCTTGCAAACCCAATTTGCTATGATAATAAATAAGGAGGTGGAATGGAACATTAAAAGAATAAGACAAAAGAACTTCGAATTTGCGAATAAATCAGGAAAATGGTTAGCCTGGCAGATTAAGAAAAGAAAAGAGCAAAGTACAATAAATAAAATTAGAGTGAAGGAAGAAGAGATTACCAACCCTAAAGGCATTAGGAAAGGATTTTTGGACTTCTATAGTCAATTGTACAGGAAAAAAAGAGAAGAATAATATAAGGAAAATAGAGAGATATATAAAAGAGAAAAAGGTGCAAAAGATCCCGACAGAGGCAAGAGACAGATTGAACGCCCCGATAGAAGAAGAGGAAATTAAGGTGGTCATATCAGAGCTGAAAAATGGGAAGGCCCCAGGACCAGATGGCTTTACGGCAAGGTACTACAAAGAACTGAAAACAACTTTGGTAACACCGTTGAAAGAAACAATGAATAATATATTAAAAGAGAGAGATATCCCAGAGACCTGGAAGGAAGCATATATAACTTTTATTCCGAAAGAAGGTGTGGATTTAACACAAGTAAAGAATTATAGGCCAATTTCTTTGCTTAATACTGACTACAAAATCTTTGCAGGAATAATGGCAAAGAGATTAAAAAAAGTATTGCAAGGAATCATCCAAGAAGACCAAACGGGTTTCCTTCCTCGAAGGCAGATAAGAGATAATGTGAGGAATATAATAAACATTTTGGAGTACCTGACAGCGAGTAATGAGAGAAGAGCAATGCTAATGTTTGTAGATGCCGAAAAGGCATTTGACAATATATCATGGGACTTTATGTTTAAAAATATGGAATATATGGAGATGGGGAATGAGTTTTTTAACGGAATAAAGGCAATATATACGGAACAAAGGGCAAAGCTGATAGTAAACAACGTGACAACAGAAGAAATTAAAATATCAAAAGGAACTAGGCAGGGCTGCCCGCTCTCACCATTGCTATTTATCATGGTTTTGGAGATCCTCCTGAATTCAATCAGAGAAAATAAAAAGATAAAGGGGGTGACAGTAGGAAAAAATGAATATAAAGTTAGAGCCTTTGCGGACGATTTGGTTATTATGGTGGAAGACCCGACGAACAACGCAACTGAAGTTTTAGAGGAAATTGAAAAATTTGGTGAGGTGGCCGGCTTTATATTGAATAGGGGGAAGACAAAAATATTGACAAAAAATATGGATCAAACAATGTTAGAGGTGCTACAACAACAAATAGGTATTGAAATTGTTAAAAAGGTTAAATACTTGGGCATATGGTTAACAACTAAAAATATTGATTTGTTTCAAAATAATTATGTACCGGTATGGCACGGAATTAAGAAAGATTTGGAGAGATGGGGAAGGTTAAAATTATCCTTTTGGGGCAGAATAGCAATGATCAAGATGAACGTGTTGCCAAAGATGATATTTTTATTTCAGATGATCCCAGTATTAAGAGGAGTGAAGATCTTTAAGGAATGGCAAAGAATAATATCAAGATATATCTGGCAGGGCAAAAAAACAAGGATCAAATATAAATTGTTAACGGATGTAAAGGAAAGAGGAGGTTTTGCCCTGCCAGACTTGAAGTTATACTATGAGGCATCATGTCTTTGCTGGGTAAAAGAATGGATAAGATTAAAAGACACAAAATTGTTGGATTTGGAGGGATTCGATAATAGATTCGGGTGGCATGTTTATCTATGGAAAGAAAAGAAAAAGGGTCACAAATCGTTTGAAAATCATATTTTCCGAAAATCCCTAATTGAAGTATGGGACAGATATAAAAATATATTAGAAAGGGGAGTGCCACACTGGTTATCTCCATTAGAGGCCATGGCAATTAAGAAGATTAATATGAGGAGTAATTGGATTACATATGGTGATTTGGTCATGAAAGAAGGGGATAAATGGAGAATAAAACCATATGAGCAAGTAAAAGAACAGGTATATGATTGGTTGCAATACCTACAGATAAGGGACATGTTTAATAAGGAGGTAAAAGAAAGAAGATACAATGAAAAAGAATCGAGATTCCAAATAGAAATTATTAATAATGATTGTAAGATAATATCCAAAATGTATAAAATCTTATTGGAATGGCAAACGATGGATGAAGAGGTGAAAGAGGTAATGATCCATTGGGCCAGGGATTTAGGATATAGTATAGAGCTGGAGGAGTGGCAAAAAATATGGACTGAAAATCTGAAATTCACGGCATGTACAACGTTGAAAGAAAACACTATGAAGATGGTATACAGATGGTATATGACACCGGCTAGGCTTTCAAAAATGTATAAAGTATGTAACAAATGTTGGAAGTGTAAAGAGAAGGAGGGTACATTTATGCACATGTGGTGGGAATGCAAAAGGGTGAAGGGGTTCTGGGAAACAATATATAACGAGTTAAAGAAAATATTGAAGTATAACTTTGTAAAGAGACCAGAGACTTTTTTACTGGGAGTAACTAGAAATGAAATAAATAAGAGGGATAGAAAACTCTTCCAGTATGCAATAACAGCAGCGAGAACCCTATTGGCTCAGAGATGGAAAAATGAAGAGGCACCGACTTTGGAAGAATGGAGAGCAAAATTAACAGATTACGCAGAATTGGACAAATTAACGGGGAAAATTAGACTTCAAAGAGACCATAAGTTCCTGGAGGACTGGGAAAAATTTAGGGAATATTTGAAAACTGTATGTGAGGACCACATAACGCTAGTGTGTTTCAAAGAAGCTTTGTGAAAAAATAAGGAATATTGCAAGAAAGAAAATGAAGGTAGGAAAATTTATCTAACGGTGATATTATAATTAAGAAATGCGTAGGTAAAGGAATAACTATGGAAGACTACCAGAGGAATTGAGGGAGGTCCAATAAGTGTAATTATGTGATGTGAAAATTGATTGTTTGAAGATATTAAGAAAACTTTTAATAAAAAATATATATTTTTTTTTTAAAAAAAGATCTATTAGAAAGTAAGACCCCAAGGTGGTTGTCACCAATGGAAGCCAAGGCTCAGAAAAGACTCAATATGGAGGCCAACTGGCCAAAATATTGGGAGATAGTAGAAAAAGATGGAGACATTTGGAGATTGCAGAGTTTTGAGAAACTAAAGGACAAAGTGCGAGATTGGTTACATTATGGTCAGATTAGGGAGGCCTTTAAGGTGGACAAAAAAATAGGCTTCCAGGTGGAAAAATCGAAACTAGAAACAGAACTGTTAGAACCAAAAACCAAGGTTCTTTCAAGAATGTATAACTTGCTGTTAAAATGGAATACTCAGGATGAAACGGTTAAATCAGCAATGATAAAATGGGCGCAAGACATTGGCTATAATATTATGTTTGCTGACTGGGAATGTTTATGGACCACCGGTGTGAAATTTACGGCATGTAATGCCCTGAAAGAAAATATTATGAAAATGATATACAGGTGGTACATGACCCCAGTCAAGCTTGCAAAAATATGCCATTTGCCAGACAATAAGTGTTGGAAATGTAAAGAAACTGAAGGAACATTCTTTCACCTTTGGTGGACGTGCCCAAGGATTAAGGCTTTCTGGGAAATGATCTATAATGAACTGAAAAAGGTATTTAAATATACCTTCCCTAAGAAACCAGAGGCCTTTCTTTTGGGCATTGTTGGCCAAATGGTGTTAAAGAAGGACAGAACTTTCTTTATGTATGCAGTAACAGCAGCAAGGATACTCATCGCAAAATATTGGAAGACACAAGATTTGCCCACCCTGGAAGAATGGCAGATGCAACTGATTAGACTACATGGAACTGGCAGAAATGACTGGCAGAATCCGAGACCTGGGAGAAGAGATAGTGGAAGAGGACTGGAAGAAATTCAAGGATTATTTGCAAAAGTATTGTAATTTGTATGAATGTTAGAATGATGCAGGATATCAAGATAATATGGCATTAGTGACATAGCTGAAAGGAGTATGAAAACAATTGATTTATAAGAACAAAGGTGAAACTTGAAGAATATTATGTCAAGCTTAAATATTTGATAACAAAGGGAAAAATTGGAGACATAATAGCTGAAACGTATAACTTAAAATAAGTTTTGAGAGAAGGTGAAGCATTGCTGAACAAGATTTTGTAAATGGGAATACAGAAAAGGGAGGTGTGAGGGAGTCAGAAAAGAGGGTCATGGAAATTTTATTCATGAAACTGAACCACTTTCTATGTGTTTTTTATGAATTTTGGTTCTTTGCCTTTGTTGTATATCCTTTTTCGTTTCTTTTTTTTTCCTTGACGGTGACGGTGTTTTTTCCTTTTTGGGTTGTGTATGTGAATGGTGTTTTATTGTTTAAATACTTAATAAATATTTTATATATAAAAAAAAGAAAATGAACGACAGACGAGTAGATAGGTGTCATATGGGAGGCGTCTCTCGAGCAAGCCTCGGAGACTCCCTTTTATTGAATATTACTGCATTTGCCACGTGTGCTTGTTGCTGATTGATTAACATAAGTTCAAAACAAGGGTTGCGTACAAGACATTAATTATTGCATATAAGACAGTCATAGACAGGTTAAAGGTTGGAAAAAGTTATGTGCAGAGAGAGAACATCCCTTTAAGGGTTGTTTATTATTTTGCCTTTGCACTTAACTCTATTTATAAGCCTTTCTGCCTCTTTCTTCTTTAATTGCCATGCTAATAACCAGGCTCAGGTTCTGTTTCAGGCTGTGCCTCTGTTTCAGGCTCCGGCACTGTATCAAACACTGTTGCAGACTCAGGCTGTGGCACTATGGCTGTAGCTGTGGCTCTGGTTCTGTTTCAGGCTCTGGCACTGTATCAAGCACTGTTTCAGGCTCAGGCTCAGGCTCAGGCTCAGGCTCCTGCTCTGTCTCAGTCTTTGGCTCTAGCACTTATTCTAGCTCTATTTCAGGCTCGGCCTGTGTCTCAGCCTTTGTCTCTGTTACACGCTGTTTCTCTGTTTCAGGCTCCGACGCTGTTTCAAGCCCTGTATCTGTCTCTGCCTCTGTTTCAGGCTCTGGCACTCTATCAAGTACTGTTTCTGGCTCTGGCTCTCTTTCAGGCTCTGGTTCTGAATTAGGGTTTTGTTCAGGCTCTGGCTGTGTCTCTGGATCTGGCTGTGTCTCTGCTTCAGGCTCCTATGCTGTATCAAGCACTGTATCAGGCTCTGCCTCTCCCTCTGCCCCTGGCTACGTTTAAGCGTCAGGCTCAAACTGTGGATCTCGGCTGTGGCTGTGGATCTCGGCTGTGGCTCTAGGCTCCGTCTGTGCCTCCGTCTGTGGCTCTGGCTCTCTATGAGGGTCTTGTTCTGAATGAAGATCTGGTTCTGACTCTGATTCAGGGTCTCAGGATGGCTCTTCCTCTGCCTCTGACCCAGCTATGTTTCAGGGTCTGGCTCTCTTTCAGGCTCTGGTTCTGAATTAGGGTTTTGTTCTGGCTCTGGCTCCAGCTCCAGCTCCAGCACTGTATCAAGTACTGTTGCAGACTCAGGCTGTGGCTCTAGGCTGTGGCTGCAGCTATGTTTTGCGCTCCGGACCTGTATCAAGCCCTATTTCTGGCTCTGGCTCTGGCTCTGGCTCATGGTCTCACTCTGACTCTGATTCAGGGTCTCGCTCTGGCTCTGGCACTCTATCAAGGACTGTTTCAGACTTAGGCTGTGGCTGTGGCTCTGGCTCTATTTCCATTCTTACAATGGAAGGTACACAAAACAATAATCCTTTCTATATAAATTTTCCAATACATTCCGAAAACATAATAAATCCTTAATTGTTGTCCACCTCCTTTTAGTACCTTTCTCACTCGAATGCTAGCACGGAGTCAAAACTATTATTGTATTTTTGAACATATCTTGTACAGTGGTACCCCGCAAGACGAACGCCTCGCGAGACGAAAAACTCGCAAAACGAAAGGTTTTTTCGTTTTCGAGTTGCCTCGCAAGACGAATTTCCCTATGGGCTTGCTGCGCAAAATGAAGCTTGCCCCGGGGACAGCGGGTCTTCTCTTTTGAAGCAAGGGGCGGCGGGGAGAAGCGATCTTCTCCCCGCAGCCCCAGGTCCGGGGACAGCGGGAAGCGCTTTTGAAGCAAGGGGCTGCGGGGAGATCGCTTCTCCCGGTGCTCCGAAGCCGGGCGGGGGGGAGGGAACACCTTCTGAAGGCAGGCGGGGGGCGAAAGTCTTTGCTCCCCCCTGCCTGCCTGTCCCGGGCTTTTGAAGGCAGGCGGGGGGGAGCAAAGACTTTCGCCCCCCGCCCGCCTTCAGAAGAGGTCCAGGACCTCTTCTGAAGGCTGGCGGGGGGCAAAAGTCTTTGTCCCCCCTGCCTGCCTTCCCAGGGGCTTTTAAATCGCCCCGGACAACGGAGAAGTCCTCCGCTGTCCCGGGGCGATTTTAAAATGCCGCCCGCCAGCATTTTAAGATCGCCCGGACAGCGGAGAAGTCATCCGCTGTCCCGGGGTTTTTTAAAATGCTGGGGGTGGGAAGAAAAGCCCTTGTCCCCCCCCCCCCACCCTTCAGAAGAGGTCCGGGGACAGACTGTCCCCGGACCTGGTCTGAAGGCGGTTTCCCTAGGAACGCATTAATTGATTTTCAATGCATTCCTATGGGAAACCGTGCATCGCAAGACGAAAAAACCGCAAGACGAAGTGACTTGCGGAACGAATTAATTTTGTCTTGCGAGGCACCACTGTATAACCATCCCATTTTTCTGCAAATTTTTGCTTTGAGATTCCTCTGAGTTTGCTAGTCAATTGAGCCGTCTCCACCAATTCCTGTAATTTGATTTGCCAATCTGTTATTTTTGGAGCCTCGTGATCTTTCCATCCCTTGGCCACAAGTATACGAGCTGCTGCGGTTGCATACAAGAATACCTCTCTTAGATTTGTTGGGATCTCTTTATCTAAAATACTTCATAGAAATGCCTCATGTCACCGTTATTTCCTCCACATCTCCAACAAGCATTCGCCAAATTTTTATACATTCTTGATCATCTGGAAGGAGTGAGGTACCACCTATGAGCCATTTTCATCATGTTCTCTCTTATATTATAGCTGGCTGTAAATTTCAAATTTACATTCCATCAGTTTTCCCCATCTTTTAGCATAATTGGACGGCCCACATCTTGGGCCCACTTTATCATTGAAGCCTTAACCTCCTCATCCATTACTTCGCAGTCTAAAAGAAGTCTATACATTTTTGCGATTATTTTGCTTTTACTATTCAGTAGTTCTCTTTCAAATCTTGAAGGCTCCTTTTCAAAACCTATCTGCTTATCCTGTCTGAACACTTCATTCACCTGGAAGTAATCTAGCCAACTAGAAAAGTGATCTTTTATTTTCTCATAACTTATCAATATTACTTGACCCTCCTCCTCCCCCCTTAATATTGTGTTATACGTTATCCAGTTCTCTTTGATGTTGTTGCTTTTTTTAACAGCGATTGCTTCTAGTGGAGAGTTCCATCTTGGGGTTTTCTGTTCCAAATTTCTTTTGTATTTTCCCCATACCTTATATATAGCATTTCTTATTATATGATTCGAAAAACTCCTATCCGTCTTTATTTTCCCATAATTAAGATAGCCATGCCACCCAAAATGGGTGTTGAAGGAAAGCATTGCTTTTGCACATGACCATGGCATGATGGGAAGCATTGCTTCTGCACTGTAGTGGTTGGGAGTTACTCGTGCGTAATCCTGCCCCGTTTGAGCATCGGATTGCCTGGTTAAACCCTCCGGACTGCACAGCCCATCTCAGCGTGGCTGCCCTTAGTCACTCGTAGAATCTGTCTTTGGGCGTTTCTTAAAGAGCTGCCAACATAAGAGTTGTTTGACGCCTAAGCGTCTCCACCTCTCACTGCCCGGGAGTCTCCTGCGCAGGGTGGGCGTGGGCAGCAGGGTGCTTGGGCTCTCCTCACTAACTTCCAACGAAGAGTCCTGGAGCCCCTGCACCTCCCTGTCCCGTTGCTCTCCTGGATCCCTGGTGTTACACTCATTCTCTTCCCCTCTTTCCCAGCTGAGTCTCCCCCTAGCGCTAGGACCTTCTCCTGCAGAATCAGAGACCCTCTCCTTCTCCCGTGTCTCTGATGTCAGTTCCCTGACATCCACCTCCCTCCCAGGGCCCCCTTCACTCCCCCTCCTACCTGTGGGCTCTATTGTAGCCTCTGCTCTGGTTGGTGAGCCAAGAAAACCCCGGAATGAGCTGTCCTCCTCATCTGTGGGTGCGAAAACCTCTTCCCACCTGCTAAGGTTCCCACCCAAGGAATGACTCTCCCAATCCGATTCTTCTTCGGATTCTGAAAACCCTTCAAAACTCTCTTCCTCCTCTGTGGTACCGAATTGTTCCTCCCAGAATCGCTCTAAGGGTTGGGGCTTATCTGGGAACCGTCGGTGGAACACTTCCACCATATGCTCGTTGCCAACTGCCTCTGCGGGCACCCACGTGTTTTCCGACCAGGGCTCTCCTTCCCACGCCACCAAGTACTCCACTTGCCGACCTCGCCACCTTGAATCAACTATCTCTGCGGCCGAACTTTGGTGTTCCCTTTCTTCTACCTGTGGTGGTGGCATGACTTCTACCTCCCGCCCCTCAAATTCCCGCCCCTCTCTGTGTGGTGAGAGTAAGGACCTGTGGAACACGGGATGTATTTTCATGTTGTCGGGCAACCTGAGCTTGAACGCCACGGGGTTTATCTGTTGTATGACTTCAAATGGCCCCAGTCGTCTGGGCTGCAACTTCTTGCACCCTCCCTTAAAGGGTAACCCTTGAGTGGACAACCACACGCGATCCCCCACCCTTATGGTTTCCCCTTCCCTTCGGTGTTTATCTGCTTGCTTCTTGTAATTGGCTTTGGCCCTTTCTAGATTCATCTTGAGCTGTTGATGTAACGCTTCCATTTCTTCCACAAACTGCTCAGCTGCGGGCACACTCCAGCTCTGTTCCTCATTACCCGGGAATGCCCTGGGATGACACCCATAATTGGCCAAAAATGGACTCATTCCTGTGGATACATGTTCAGCGTTATTGTACGCAAATTCTGCTAACGCTAGTTTCTCTACCCAGTCATTCTGCCTCTCGCTCACGTAGCAGCGTAAGTATTGCTGGAGTACGCTGTTTGCCCTTTCCGCTTGCCCATTGGTTTCTGGGTGTCTCGCGGTCGAGAAGCTAACCTCGACTTGCAGTAGGCTCATGAGCTTCCTCCAGAACCGGGAAGTAAATTGTTTTCCGCGGTCTGACAGAACCCTCAAGGGGGCGCCATGCAGCCTGAAAATGTTTTCTACAAACAACCGTGCCTTTTCTTCCACCGTCACCGCATGTGAACAGGCGATGAAATGGCACATTTTGGTTAGCAAGTCAACTACTACCATCACTGCTGTTTCCCCCCTCGATTGGGCAAATCCGTCATGAAATCAATTGACACCACCTCCCAGGGTTTGTTGGGTGTGTGTAAGGGTTCCAGCAAACCTGCTGGTACAGTGCGTTCCCCTTTGGCCCTCTGGCAGCGGTCACACCCTCTTACATATTCGCGTACATCTTCCCTCACCCGTGGCCACCAAAATTGTCGAGTCACCAGCATCATGGTTTTGTGTTGCCCAAAGTGCCCCGCTGTGGGGGTGTCATGTAGTTGCTTGAGTACCATTCTTCTTAGAGCCTCCCCCGGTAAGTACATCGCCCCCCTGTAGTACAACACCCCTTCCTTCTCTTCAAACCCCTCTGGTGCTCCCCTCTCCTCTTGGAGTTCCCTGATTTTTGTTCGTGCGAATTCATCGTCCCTAGTGAGTCCTGCCAGTTCTCTCGTGCCCACTAGAGTACCCCCACACACCCATCGGTCCTCAGGTATGACGTGTCGGGTCTCCGGCAGCCCCTCTCCTTCGAAGTACTCTGGTTTCCGCGAGAGCGCATCTGCTCTCACGTTTTGCTCGCCTGGCACATACTGGATTTCGAAGGAAAACTTGGAAAACTCCTGCGCCCAGCGAATCTGTCTCTGGTTGAGCACCCGTGCTGTCCGCGAATATTCCAAGTTCTTGTGATCTGTGCAGACCTGGATCTTGTGCTGCGTCCCTATCAACAAATGGCGCCACCGACGAAAGGCGGCGTAAATTGCTAGCAGTTCTCGGTCGTACACGGTGTAGTTTTGTTCCGACTTGCTCAGCTACCGCGAGAAAAAGGCGCACGGTTTCCATTCTTGCTTGTTCAGTCCTGGCTGCAACAGAACCGCCCCGATGGCTCTGTCTGACGCGTCCGTCTCCAACCTCAGTGGTTTCTCCAAATCCACATGTAGTAATTGTTCTTCCGATGCGAACGCCTTCTCCAATCTTTCAAAGGATTGCTGGGCTTCCTCCGTCCACACAAACTTTCTTTTACTACTGAGACAGTCCGTGATTGGCGCCGTCAAGTGTGCCAAGTTCTTGATGAACTTCCTGTAGAAATTGCCAAAACCTAGGAACCTCTGCACATCCTTTCGTGTCTTTGGGGTTTTCCACTCCAATACAGCTTGCACCTTGCTTGGGTCCATCGCTAAGCCTTTGTCAGATAACTTGTACCCCAGGAACTCCACCTCTCGGGCATGAAACTGACATTTCTCTAGCTTGACCCACAACTGGTGTTTCCGCAAGCGTTGTAGCACTTCCCTGACATCTCTCACATGTTGCTCCTCATTTTCTGAATATATCAAGACGTCGTCCAGGAATGCTACACAGTTCTTGTAAAGCAGAGACCCCAACACGTGGTGCATGAACGCTTGAAAACAGGTGGAGCCTGACTGTAATCCGAAAGGCATAACGACATATTCAAAGGCCCCCAGGGGTGTGAACATGGTGGTCTTCCACTCATCTCCCTCTCTCATTCGGATTAAGTTGTAAGCCCCCCTAAGGTCTAGCTTGGTGAAAATCTTTCCCTTCCTCACTCTCGTCAGAATGTCGTCAATTCTGGGCATAGGGAAAGTCACAGGTTCTGACACCAAATTTACCCCCCGGAAGTCCACGACCAGCCTCGGTTTATCAGTGTCCTTTTTGTCCACAAAAAATACTGGACTGCCCCCCACTGCCTTTGACTCTCTTATAAACCCTCTCTTTAGGTTCTTGTCGATAAAGTCCCGTAACTCCTTCATCTCCCTGTCTGACATGGCATACAGCTTACCCACCGGCAGCTGCGCCCCAGGGAGCAAATTGATCTGGCAATCGAACGGCCTGTGGGGTGGCAGTCTATCTGCCTCCTTTTCACTAAAAACCTCCTTCAGATCAGCATATTGTGGTGGCACCTTCCCTTTACCCTCCACTGCAGTGCTTGCCACTCTGGCTACGCTCATCCTTGGCGTTTCCACGCCTAGGCAGTGCTGCAGGCAGTAGTCAGACCCAAAGCTGACGGTCCTCTGATGCCACGCCACCACCGGATCATGTTGCGCTAGCCAGCTCATCCCTAATATTATTGGGGGACCCGCTAATGAGGCAACGTGGAAGGCGATTGTCTCTGAGTGCCTAGACACTCTCATTCTCATTGGTGGGGTCTGGTGGGTAACTTCCCCCCCAATCAGTTCCCTCCCATCAATGTTGGTGACTTGCAAAGGAGCATCCAACGGTAGCAGGTGAAGCTGATGCTCTAAGGCAAAGTCCCTGCTAAAAAAGTTGCATGAGCTTCCTGAGTCCAGCATACCCTGAACCTTCACTGGGTGCCCATTTGGGAGTTCAAGCACCACCTCAATGGCAATTGCTGCTCTTGGAGAATCTGGTTTGGGCACATTCATTGGTTGTTGGCTCGGCTGCTGTGCCCACTGATTGGCAGCCAAGCATTTCCGTTTCCCTGCTCCAGAGTCTGGGGTTCCTCCTCCTCGCCCCCCACGGCCCCCACCATCCCTTGCCAGGCCTTTCTTTGTGGGCAGACTCTGGCAAAATGTCCTGGCCGTTGGCAAAGGAAACATTTCTTGGTCGTTTTTACATCCTTTCCCTCCTTTTTGCGACTCTCGCTGGAGTTTGAAACTTTCTGGGCGCGCGCACCGCCTATTTCCATTGGCTCCGTTGGCGGGGAAAGCTGCCTAGGTATTCTAGGAATGCGGTAGTCATGACAACGCTGCTCTCTCCCTTCCCGCCTCTCTTGAGCCCGCGCTTCCTGTCTTACGCAAATCGCAAGGGCTGCCTTGGTCAGCTGATCCATAGACTGTGGGCGGGGTGCGCGCGAAAGCTCGTCTTTGACCGTTGGTGACAACCCCTCCTCAAATAGCATTTGTATGGGTTCCGGGTCCAGCTGCCACCCCAGGCGATGCACGATCATGGCAAAACGTGACCAATAGTCTCTAACTGACCCTTCTCCCTGCTTACAGCTCAGCAGTTCCCGTTTGGTCACACTCTGTTGCACATCGCTACTGAACATAGCGTCCATCGCCTCAAAGAATTTCGATAGATTCTCCATGGCGTCATTCTGCGTCGCCATAAGCGGTCAAATCCACTCTCTCGCCCCGTCCTGCAAGTGCCCCACAATATAAGCAACTTTGGCTGCGTCATTTTCAAAATCGTTTTGCTGCAGCTTCAAGGCATATTCTATTTCTGTTCTAAACGCCCCATACTCTTGGGGCTTTCCCCCAAACTTGTGCACCAGTCCCGGTACCTTCCTCGCTATGGGGGTGGGTTTCCCCTGAGCATCCAGCGACCGTCGTTCGTCCAGCCTCGCCGTCAGGATGGCTATGTGCTCTTCCAAATCGCGGTTTCTCTCCTCCAGCGACTGGCCTCCAGCCGCCCCTCTCGTGGCTCCGACTTCTCCGGTCTTACTCATGATGCTCCCTTCTGCTTGTTGCGCACGAGCAATTTTCAGTGACAGACAGATTGCTGCAGTGGTTGGGAGTTACTCATGCGTAATCCTGCCCCGTTTGAGCATCGGATTGCCTGGTTAAACCCTCCAGACTGCACAGCCCATCTCAGCGTGGCTGCCCTTAGTCACTCGTAGAATCTGTTTGTGGGCGTTTCTTAAAGCGCTGCCAACATAAGAGTTGTTTGTATCTTGGCTCACAGTCAGAGGTACCTGGCCTCCCCCGAGGCAATTGAGCGAGATACTGTGTTTACCTTCCGTCTGCAACTGCCGGCAGGCTAGGTAAACAAACCGGCGATTCTTCTCATTAGACGTGAGAAAAACACACCCTCTGCTTCTTCTTCTTCTCTCTCCCTCCCTGCATTCTCCCAGGGAGGGGAAATGAGACAGACAGGAGTCCTATTTACATGTTTTATTCCTGTCACTCTAGCAGTACATAGAAATGTGACTGCTCCCTTCAGACTCCATCAGAAGAGACTCACACTCCTCCCCTGTACTTCCAGCACAGGTCAGATGACACACTGAGCTAACATCCGGTGCTCAGTACAGAGAATAGGCTCCACCTTTTCCCCAGCAGTACATCTGCAAAACACAACATCCTGTTGTGCATTCCAGCCATCTGGAGCTGGCTTTTGCCTTGGTGCTTTTTCCTGACAGTTTGACGCCTAAGCGTCTCCGCCTCTCACAGCGCGGGAGTCTCCTGCGCAGGGTGGGCGTGGGCAGCGGGGTGCTTGGGCTCTCCTCACTAACTTCCAACGAAGAGTCCTGGAGCCCCTGCACCTCCCTGTCCCGTTGCTCTCCTGGATCCCTGGTGTTACACTCATTCTCTTCCCCTCTTTCCCAGCTGAGTCTCCCCCTAGCGCTAGGACCTTCTCCTGCAGAATCAGAGACCCTCTCCTTCTCCCGTATCTCTGATGTCAGTTCCCTGACATGCACATAACTGTGGCATGATGGGAAGTCTTGCTTCTAAGCTTTGTTCTGCTCATGCTGCACAAACCGTGCTGATGCTAAGACATTCCCTCATCACCCTGGTACGTTCTGTTCACCTTGAGTTCACACCATATCAATCTGTACTTACCCCTCCTTGTACATTCCTTTTCGTACCACTCTGGTACGGGCAGTCCGAAACCATGTCTGTGTAAACTCCGCGTTCCTTTTCCCAGCCTTTAACCTGTCTATGACTGTCTTATATGCAATAATTAATGTCTTATCTGCAACCCTTGCTTTGTACTTATGTTAATCAATCAGCAACAAGCACACATGTGGCAAACGCTGTATAATATCCAATAAAAGGGAGTCTCCGAGGCTTGCTCGAGAGACGCCTCCCGTATGACACCTACCTACTCGTCTGTCGTTAATTTCAACCCAACATCTGGTGACCCTCGACGTGCCAGATCCCTTTACGCAGCCTCATACTTCACTCGACTCGAAAAGTCTCAGTGCGCTACACCGTGAGTATGGGGGGGGGGGAGCTTACAAAGTCCCAAAAAGAGCATGCTAAAGAACTGTTTCATTTAGTCAGACAGAGAGTAGCAGGTGCGCATATTTCCTTGAAAGAAATTGTACGATTGTTATGTCATATTGCTTGTGAGTGCCCCTGGTACCCAGAAATAGGGTCCTTGGGGATGGAGACTTGGCAAAAAATCGGAAAAACCCTCTTCGCAGAACCAAGGGCTCCGATTCATTGTCTGCTCACTTGGCAGAAGTGTGCGGATGCCCTAGCTAGATTAGGTCCCCAGGCGTCTCCGTCGGCACCCGCACCAGACAATTCCCCACCAACTGCCCTGCCACCTGCCCTTTTAGCCGCAACAGACAATCTACCTCCTTACCCAAAGCTTTTGGAGGAGGCGGGGTGGGCCGGGGAACTGCCGTCTGCTTTCCCTATTTCTTATACTAACCCTGGCACTGCGCAACAACAAATTATGTATGAGACGCTTCCTTATTCTATTCTGAGAGAATTAAAGAAAGCCATTACTGATTCCGGCCTAAAATCCACTTATGTGACAGGAATGCTGGAGGGAATAGCAACTGGTTATACAATGCTACCTCAAGATTGGAAAGATCTGATGCGCATGCTGTTATCCCCGGCTCAGTATGTAGTTCTTGAAAGTGAATTTAAGCATTGCGCAGTAGCCCTGGCTGATCCACAGCATTCAGCCAACCAACTCTTTGGTGCTGTTCCGTATGATAATATACCAGCCCAAGCGCAATTAACACCTTTACATTTTAGTCGCACCGTGACCTGTGTGCAACGCTCCTTTTGCAAAGTCCCTGTCTCAGGACAACCACTTAGCTCCTTTGTTAATATTAAGCAACAACATTCGGAGCCCTACCATCAATTTATAGATAGATTGAAAGAATCAGTCACTAGGCAGATTGATGACACTACAGCTCAAAATGAATTGATGAAAAAATTGGCTTTCGAAAATGCAAGCACTGACTGCAAAAAGGCTTTGCAGTCGGTCATACATCGCCCTAAATATGACCTGGCCGATATGATTCAAGCCTGTGCAGATGTTGGAAGCCAGAGTCATGCGATGTCCTTGCTTGCCGGTGCCATCTAGGCTGGCAGCAAGCCCACTGGGAACTGCTTCAACTGCAAGCACCTAGGTCATTTTGCTAAACAATGCAGAGCCCCTGGCGGTGGTGCAAACAGGAATGGCGATGCCAATAAGGCTAAGCTTTCCAAGAAATGCCCGAAGTGCGGTAAAGGCAAATCAGTGCAGAAGTTCGGGAAACTCCTTAGGGTTTAAAGAAGGGTGAGTCCTGGGCGCATTTGGTGGTGCTCCCTTCTCACCCTACTGTTTCTATTATTGATAGTAATTTGCACGAGCTCTCTCCTTTTTCTCCACAGCTGTTAGCTGTAATCCAGCGGATTGGTCATCAGAAACTTCTTCGTAAGTACAAGATAAATGGCAAGGTTCTGGAAGGCTTGATTGACACAGGCGCAGACATTTCTGTAATTTCCAGTAGTTGCTGGGACCCCACGTGGCCCCTTGAGTCTGCCTCTGCAGTTTGGGGTGTAGGTGGACCTCAAACCTCTTCCAAAAGCGTACAGTGGCTGCCTGTTTCTCTGCCTGATAGCTCTGAAACCATTGCATATATCCAGCCCTGTGTGTTAAAAATCCATCTCAATCTGTGGGGCAGAGACTTACTACAACAATTACAAGCTACCATTCAATTAAATGAGTAAGCTTGCACTCCCCCTCCACTGCAAATCAACCACCCCGGTATGGGTAGAACAATGGCCCATAACGGGGGAAAAGCTACTTGCTTTAGTGCTCATTTTCAGCGTTTTGTTTTTGCCTCTTTCTGCTTCCGCTCTTAATAGCGGTAACTCCACACCAACAAATGTTTGGGAATCTTTTGCAAAGACCCTCAATCTTTCTTCCTTTTGCCTAACCCAACAGGTATCAATAGGTGAAATCCTTGGCTCCTGCCTTATCCCTGTTTGCCATGACCATTTTGACATACAAAATGATACCTGGTTTTTCTCATCCCTACCCCAAAATGATTCTCTCCGCACCCTTGGTTATTCCAGTTACCACAACTGGGGTAACCAAGTGCGCTTACGCCCACCTTTGGCCATTGATTTGTTGACCCCATACGTGGCTTCTTTTAATGTCACCTGTGCCCGTATGGTCAATTGCACAAAATCCAACTGTGTGAAAATGGGCAAGGATAATTTCCACTGCTCTAATTATGTAAATATTTCTTATGTATATAAATACACAGAACTACCTGCTGGCTGGTTCTGGACGTGTCCTGGCTATACATTTAATTACATTCCAGCAAACATCAGCCATGGTACACCCTGCTGCTTAAGCCGTTTGTCCATCGTATTACCCAAAAAGCATCATTTGACCCGCTCTCGATATCGCCGCTCTATTGCATTGACTAACGATTGTGACGATTCAATTTCTCTTCCCAGTAGGTCTGAATATATCTCTTTAGCTGTTTCTCTCCTAGGAGTCCCTGGATTGGCTGTGCGCAATAGTAGGAACATTAACTCTTTAGCTTGTTCTGCAGCAAAAGCCCTGAATTTTACTTCTCAAGCGCTTCATCTTCTAAATAAAGAGCAGAGTGAACTCCAGCATGGTCTTCTGCAGAACCGCACTGCTATCGATTATCGATTGATGCTTCATCATTACGGCCGTGAACAAGTGGACGACATGTGTTGTTTTAATATTACTGATAATTCCAAAGCCACCCAAAAGCAAATCTCTCATTTGCAAAATCTTACACACCACATTAAACAGGACGTTGGACTTTCTGGCCTGTGGGACTCATTCACCCAGTGGCTCACTGGCTGGTTGCCAAACCTGAATTGGCTTCGTAATCTCTTTCAATATGCCATTATTATAATATGTATATTGATTTTGCTATGTTGCTTCCTCCAATGCATTCCTGGACTCATAAGTCTTTTGTCTCGGCTTCTCTCTCCCCCTCAGCCACCCAATAAAATCATTGCTGCCTACTTTGTGAAACTGCAACACCAGCAGTAAACATTAGGGGAGATGTGGCGAACTTATTTTGGGCATGCGCTGGCATACCACGTATCCCGAAATATTTTTGTCCCGTCAACCCTGGCGAACTTGTTTCGGGCATGCGCTGGCATACCACGTATCCCGAAGTATTTTTGTCTTATTCACCCAGAACACCTCGCAAATAAGAAAAGAAAGGGGGAGATGAAGGAAAGCATTGCTTTTGCACATGAACATGGCATGATGGGAAGCATTGCTTCTGCACATAACTGTGGCATGATGGGAAGTCTTGCTTCTAAGCTTTGTTCTGCTCATGCTGCTCAAACCGTGCTGATGCTAAGACATTCCCTCATCACCCTGGTACGTTCTGTTCACCTTGAGTTCACACCATATCAATCTGTACTTACCCCTCCTTGTACATTCCTTTTCGTACCACTCTGGTACGGGCAGTCCGAAACCATGTCAGGAAAAAGCAGCAATGCGAAAGCCAGCTGCAGGTGTCTGGAATGCAAAACAGGATGTTGATGTCTGGGACTGTACTATTGGAACAAAGGGGCAGTCTATTCACTGTACTGAGCACCGGATGTTAGCTCAGAGTGTCATCTGACCCGTACTGGAAGTACAGGGGTGGAGTTTCTTACTCTACTGTTGGAGTCTGGAGAGTGCAGACACGTTTCTCTGTACTGCTGGAATGACAGGAATAAAGACATGTAAATAGATTTCTCTCTGTCTCTTTACCCCTCCCTGAGGGAAGCAGGGAGGAGGGGGAGAGGTGTGTCCCTCTCACGCTGAGTGGGATCGCCGATTGGTGACCTTGCCTGTATCCTGCCGGGAGACGCAGACGGGGAGGTCAACTAGGATCTCAAGCCGAATGCCTGAGTGTGGCCAGTTACCTCTGACTGCGGCTAGAGAATCCGACAAACCATGCCTGTGTAAACTCCGCGTTCCTTTTCCCAACTTTTTACCTGTCTATGATTAATGTCTTATATGCAATAATTAATGTCTTATATGCAACCCTTGCTTTGTACTTATGTTAACCAATCAGCAACAAGCACACACGTGGCAAACGCTGTATAATATCCAATAAAAGGGAGTCTCCGAGGCTTGCTCGAGAGACGCCTCCCGTATGACACCTACCTACTCGTCTGTCGTTCATTTCAACCCAACAGGGTGTCATGACCTTCTAGATCTAAAATATCCCAATTTTTTAATAAATACCAATCTTTCAACCAGAGAAGACATGAGGCTTCGTAATATAGCTTCAAATCCGGTAACCCGTAGCCACCTCTTTCTACAGTATCTATTAATATCTTATGCTTTACTCTTGGTTTTTTACCCTTCCACAAAAATTTAGAAATTTCTTTTTGCCACTTGTTGATACTGCTGGTCTTTCCTGTAATTGGAATCGTTTGGAATAGAAAGAGTAGCTTCGGTAAAACTATCATTTTAATTACCGAAATACAGCCCAGGAATGATAAATTTAACCTTGTCCATGTCTCCAACTGTCTTTTGATATCTTTCCAACAATTGGCATAATTATCTTCATATAAGTTAATATTCTTTGGTGTTATCCATAATCCTAAATACTTGATTTTGGGGTAGATTTTAATGTGTATTATTTCTTCTAATTCTGCTTTTTCATCTGGTGACATATTTTTAACTAATACTTTTGTCTTGTTTAAATTCATTTTGAACCCCGCAACTTTACCGTAGCCATATATTATTTCCAACGCCTTTCTTAAACTCTGTTTTGGTTGCTCCGTAGTTATAATTAAATCGTCAGCAAATGCCCTCATTTTGTAACTTCTATTTCCCAGCATAATCCCTTTTATTTCTTTTTCTTCCCTAATTTGTTTACATAAAACTTCCAATGTTAATATGAAAATTAAGGGGGATAGTGGGCGACCTTGTCTGACCCCTTTACTGATTTCACACTCCTGTGATAAATTTCCATTGATTATGATTTTAGCTTTTTGTTTTGATTATATGGCTTCAATCCCTTTTATATACTGTATACCAAAATCCATATGGTGTAATAGACCTTTCATAAATTTCCAGGATACCCTGTCGAAAGCTTTTTCTGCATCTATAGCCATTAAGACTGCCTTCTTTTCTATTTTTAAGTCTAAATACGCTAATAAGTTTATAATGTTTCTAGTGTTGCTATAAAAGTGCCTCCCGGGCAAAAAGCCAGCTTGGTCATTGTGTATCATCATCTGGAAGCCTTTTTTTGATCTTTCGGCTAAAATATTTGCATAGAATTTATAATCGTTATTTAGAAGTGCGATAGGCCTATAGTTGTTAATAAGTAGATTGTCTGTTCCCTGTTTTGGAATTAATGCAATAAGGCTGTCTTTCCAAGAATCCGGCATGGTTCCGTCTTTTAAGATGTTGTTCATGATACTTCTTAATGGGTCAGACAGTAAGTCCTCCATTTTTTTATAATATATTGCCGGTAGGCCGTCTGGCCCTGGTGGCTTTCCTATCTTTGCTTCCTTAATTGCTCTTTGCATTTCGTACGATGTAATAGGGGCATTCAACGGTTCTTTTTGTTCTTTAGTAAGTTTCGGAAGACAGTTCTGTTCTAAATGTTCTTTAACTTCTTCTGTTGTTTCATTTCCTTCCTTATAGATTTCTCTAAAGAATTCGAGAAATCGTTTCTCTATTTCTTTAGGGTTGTTTATTATTTTGCCTTTGCACTTAACTCTATTTATAAGCCTTTCTGCCTCTCTCTTCTTTAATTGCCATGCTAATAACCAGGCTCAGGTTCTGTTTAAGGCTGTGTCTCTGTTTCAGGCTCCGGTACTGTATCAAACACTGTTGCAGACTCAGGCTGTGGCACTATGGCTGTAGCTGTGGCTATGGTTCTGTTTCAGACTCTGGCACTGTATCAAGCACTGTTTCAGGCTCAGGCTCAGGCTTCTGCTCTTTATTAGGCTTTGTCTCAGTCTTTGGCTCTAGCACTTATTCTAGCTCTATTTCAGGCTCGGCCTGTGTCTCAGCCTTTGTCTCTGTTTCACGCTGTTTCTCTGTTTCAGGCTCCGACGCTGTTTCAAGCCCTGTATCTGCCTCTGCCTCTGTTTCAGGCTCTGGCACTCTATCAAGCACTGTTTCTGGCTCTCTTTCAAGCTCTGGTTCTGAATTAGGGTTTTGTTCTGGCTCTGGCTGTGTCTCTGGATCTGGCTGTGTCTCTGCTTCAGGCTCCTATGCTGTATCAAGCACTGTATCAGGCTCTGCCTCTCCCTCTGCCCCTGGCTACGTTTAAGCGTCGGGCAGGTTTCAGACAGTGTCTCTGTTTCAGGATCCAGCACTCTATCAAGCACTATTTCAGACTCAGGCTGTGGATCTCGGCTATGGCTGTGGATCTCGGCTGTGGCTCTAGGCTCCGTCTGTGGCTCTGTCTGTGGCTCTGGCTCTCTTTCAGGGTCTGCTTCTGAATGAAGATCTGGTTCTGACTCTAATTCAGGGTGTCATGATGGCTCTTCCTCTGCCTCTGACCCAGCTATGTTTCAGGGTCTGGCTCTCTTTCAGGCTCTGGTTCTGAATTAGGGTTTTGTTCTGGCTCTGGCTGTGCCTCTGGCTCTGGCTCCAGCTCCGGCACTGTATCAAGTACCGCTGCAGACTCAGGCTGTGGCTCTAGGCTGTGGCTGCAGCTATGTTTTGCGCTCCGGCCCTGTATCAAGCCCTATTTCTGGCTCTGGCTCTGGCTCTGGCTCTGGCTCTGGCTGTGCCTCTGGCTCTGGCTTTCTTTCAGCTCTGGCTCTGAATGAGGCTCTGGCTCTGGCTCTGATTCATTGTCTCACTCTGACTCTGATTCAGGGTCTCGCTCTGGCTCTGGCACTCTATCAAGGACTGTTTCAGACTCAGGCTGTGGCTCTGCCTGTTTCAGGCTCAGGCTCTGTTTGAGGCTGTGTCTCTGTTTCAGGCTCCGGCACTGTATCAAGTACTGTTGCAGACTCAGGCTGTGGCTCTAGGCTGTGGCTGTGGCAGTTGCTCTGGTTCGGGCTGTGGCTCTTTTTCAGGCTCTGGTTCTGAATGAGGGCTTGGTTATGGCACTGATTCAGAGTCTCGCTCTGTCTCTGGCTGTGTCTCTGTTGCACCTCAAACGGTGGTTTGATGTTGTTGTTGTTGTTATTTTCTTTCTGGGGTGGGACAAATGTTTAGTTGGGGCAGGGATTATTTTAAGTTTAGCATAATTGTTTCTTGCTTTGTTTTTCTTTTACTATTTTTTTAGGTTTTTAGGAATGGCATCAGGAGAGTTCTGAGGTATTTGCAGGAAACCAAAGACTTTTGTCTTAGGTTGCCGGCACAAGGAGTCTTGTGGACTCGGATTGGGCTAATCTTGAGGATCGCAAGTCTGTGTCTGGCCTAGTGGTGAAGTTTGGGAACTCAGTACTTGGATGGAGGTCTAAGAAGCAAAGTCTTATAGCGCTCTCATCCACTGAGGCTGAGTTTAGTGCTCTTTCAGAGGTGTGCTGAGAAGTAGAGTTCTATGCTTGCTTAGTGCAGGAAGTCTGCGAAGTGGATTGTCTGCCGATACGTGTTTTCGAGGACAATCAACCATGCCTGCGTTTGGCAGAGTCAGGTCAGTTCAAGGCTAGAACTAAACACCTAGACATTCGCTTTCGGAATGTGTGCCAGAGCGTTCAGGAGGGATTAGTTGCGCTGAAGTATTGTCCCTCTGCCAAGAACCTAGCTGATGGGTTCACGAAGCCACTCACCTTCCAAAGACATGGGGAGTTTTGCGAAGGTCTGGGTTTGGGACGACCAAGGGTCGATTCTCCCCTCAGGCGCAAGGCAAGAGGGGGTGTTGGGTGTAGTGAAGGGTTAACCTTCTGTGCCTCAAGCCTGAGAGGAGGCTCTTACAAGGGAAGTAAGCCAGGACGTGACAAAAGCAGCTTGGAATGCTGTGAGCTGAGTGGGAACCGAAAGCAGTTCAGCTGCTGCACTGAGAGAGAAGGACGCAGAGAAAATGCAGCTTGAATCTGATGGTCTTTATGAATTGTAAACACACTATATTTGAGCAAATAAAGGGATAGTAGGACAGAAGAAACATGTGGGACTTGTTTACTGCTCTCTCGACACACGCCGCTGTGTACTTCTGCTAATTGCTTTACGATCTACAGAGGCTCCCAGGGGAAGCGTGGCTGGGCGCCGAACAATAAAGCAATAAATCTACCGAACATGGTTATGGGTCAACGTGAAGCGTGTGAGAAAGGGCTTGGAAGACTTTAAAAGGACTGAACGTCAGCTTGATCGACTGCCAAGGCTTCAAAGAGAGCAGAGGGCAGATCGGAGGAGGCTGACGGAGTGGGAGCTGGGAGCCACGTCGTCCGGAGTGCCCGGTTTGGCTGCAGAGTGAGTACTTTTGCAAGAGGCCAACAGAAGGGAAGGGAAGCAATGGCTCAGCCCCGTGCACATGGCTTTGAGTTTAAACTGCCATGTCAGAAACTGACTAGCCAAAATTGGCTGCAGTGGAGCTTTCAAGTGGAGCTTTTGCTGGTGGGGGAGCAGCTTTGGGACGTAGTACAGCCTCCACAGAATGCAGCTGGGAAAGCAGAGGCTAAGAGGGCTGCAGAGCAAAGTGAAGTTGAGAAGCATGTTGTAGTGGTTTGGAGTTACTCGTGCGTAAACTGTCCCCGTTTGGGAGCTTAACGGCCTGGGTTAAACCGTCTTGACTGCACAGCCCATGTCCGCGTGGCTGCCTCAGTCGCTAGCAGTATCTGTCTGTGGGCGTTTCTTAAACCTCTTCCAGCATAAAATCTGTTTGACACCCAGTCGTCTCTGCGCAGGGAGGGCGTGGGTAGTGGAGGACCAGTGCTCTCTGTCAGTATCTCAGCTCGCAGTCAGAGGTAACTGGCCTCCCCCGGGCAAACCGAGTGAGATACTTGTTGACCTTTCCGTCTGCGTCTCCCGGCAGGCAAGGTCATAAATCGGCGATTCTCCTCATCAGACGTGAGAAGAACACACCCTCTGCTTCTCTCCCTCCCTGCATCCCCCAGGGAGGGGAAATGAGACAGACAGGAGTCCTATTTACATGTTTTATTCCTGTCACTCAGCAGTACAGAGAAAACGTGTCTGTACCCTCCAGACTCCAGCAGTAGAGTCACAGCTCCACCCCTGTACTTCCAGCACAGGTCAGATGACAGTCTGAGCTAACATCCGGTGCTCAGTACAGAGAAAGGACTGCCCCCTTTCTCCACTAGTACAGTTGCAGACATCAACATCCTGTTTTGCTTTCCAGCCACCTGCAGCTGGCTTTTGCATTGCTGCTTTTTCCTGACAACCTCCCCCAAAAGCATCAATGTGCAAAACATGATCCAGAGAAGAAAACAAACAGTTGTTATACATATAACAGTCCCCTGTTGTTTCAGTTCCACCCTTGGAACTCCCCACCACTGGTTTCCCCAGTGTACCTCTCTGGTTGTCTGGCTTCCAAGGAATGAGTGCTTCTGCATTACCTTGGCTTGGGGCTCTCTGTTATGTCTTTGTCTCTGACTTAGACACTGCTTCAACCTGTTTTGAGATGTTAACAATAGCAACACACGCAACAGCTATGTTAGCAAACTCTTTTGAGTACCTCTTTGGTGGTACACCCTTTGTAACTCTCTCAGACATGCGTATGAGGTGCTGATCCTCTTTGCTCACTGGTTCAACCTCTGGACTTTGTTGAGAACCAGTAGCAATGGCAAACAGTGGTTCATCCTTCACCTGTGAAGGTCTAGCCATTATCTGAGGTTTCCTCTCAATGACTGTTACAACTGAACTCTCTGAGCTATCACTGTCATCATCAGTACCACTGTAATCTGTGAAATCAGAAAAACCATCATCATCTGAATTGTCATCTGTGGGAAATGTGTGTACTATTACCCGCTCTTGTTCAGGAGCACTCTCTAGAAACTTTGTGAGAATCACCTGACCAGATTCAGACAAAATTACTCTGTAGAGACCCTTTTCATATCCCACAAAAATGCCTCTGACATTCCTTACTCCACCTGGAGCTTCTGTTCTCACATGAGACCCGAAAACCTTAAAATAGGCAACAGAAGGTTTTCTATGGAACAGCTTCTCAAAAGGAGAACTTCCCAACTCTGTTGAGACTTTTCTCACCCACACGTGAAGATAAGACATTAGCGACTCGGCCCAATATTCATGTGGCAAATGTGAACTCAGCAATTGCGCATTCATCCACTTTTGCAATTCTTTGTTCACCCTCACACAGACCCCCCTGTTCCATGCTTCGGCTGAAACAGCAACTTTGTGGTCTATCCCTTTTCCATCCAGGAACTTCTGAAACTTCTGTAACAGAAAAACTTGCTTCTCATCTGTGAAGAGACAGTCAATGTTAGCATCATGCATACTTTTAACCTTGTCACAAAACTCCTGAAACCTTTCTAAGGTCTCTTGTGGTTTTTCCATCACAAAAACCCAAGAATAATTAGTAAAACAATCCACACACACAAGGTAATATGGTGCACCGCCCCTAGATGGTTCTAGAGGACCAATCACATCAGCATACATCCGCTGAAATGCTCTGTTGACCCTCTTGTTCACCTTCCTGGTGTCCTTGGCCACACCTGCAAGAGAGATTTCGTTAGAATCAGAAGAATTACATTTCATGTAATCACTTTGATCAAAAGTCAACAAATACAGTCCATCTTTCTCTCTGGCAGTAAGATACAGTTCTCCATCTTTGAAGATCTTGCAGCTTTTAGCATCATAGGACAGTTTCAGTCCTTTCTTTGCAATCTGCGACACACTCAGCAGATTAAAACTCAGTTCTGGAACCAAGTAAACATTGTTTATAGTCAAGTTCAGACTCTCAAGATACACAGTCCCAATTCCGGTCGCTTCCAACTCCTGACCGTTGGCCTGTTTCACAGCGAAGCTTTGCTTCTTAAACGTAGAAAACAGTTCTCTGTGTGGACACATGTGTTTTGTGCAACCAGTGTCGATTATGAAGGCGTTCCCAACATCTGGCGTGGTTCCTTTCGCCATCATAGCCTTTGCAGGTTTCACCTGGCACTTGGTACGGCTTTTGCCTGACGCCTCAGGCTTCGCAGAGCTGCTCTTGGCTCCTTTTGACTGGCGTGGCTTTCTATAGTTTCGCTGTAGATGCCCAGTCTGTCCACAATTGTAACATTGGACAGTGCTCAATGCTACAGCATGCTCTCCAGTAGCATCAGTAGCGGGGGAATTAGAACTCTGTTCTTCCCGGCTTCCGGGATGCCGCGGCCACGGGAAGGAGCGCGAGGCAACTCGTCTGAGGAGCCTCGAACAGCGTGGGGGTCTTAGGGGGGTCACGAAGGCTCCGTGAACCCCTAAACCACAGGTGGAATATCCTGTTGGTCAAAACACCCAGCAAGGCTGCATGTGCTCGCCTGTGTTGCCGGCATTTAACAAGGCTGAAGCCGCAGTGAGAAGGGGAAGCATCAGACTCCATGCTGTGAAGCCTCAGGCTCCGAGTGAAAGCGGTGGACCTCCGACAACAGAGGAAAAGCTGGGAAATAGTTCTAAAGTTTTGACGAAAGCAGAGGAGGGAGAACATTGGAAAACAATCAAAGTAAAAGCAAAAGGAATGCTGAATGAAGTACCAAGCGGAGAAGTAATTAAAGACAAAAGAAGGAGGAATTCACTACTGGCGGCAAGATTGATAAAGGAGTAAAGCGAAAAGCTGGCAGACGTGAATGAAAGAGCAAGAAAGTAACCGCTAGCGAGGGGAAGGAATATCCTCGGTAATAAAGTACACTTTATAAAGTACAAAGTACAAAGAGTTGGAAGCAAGGTAATACTGAGTGGTTTTTTTTGATAGAGAGACTCTTTACCGGGTTTGAGAGGAGGAAAGGAGGTTTCTGGGGCATTTGGTTGATGCTTTAACCGACAGGCTTTTTGAGGACGTTATCGTTAACATCAACTTTCTTGTTTGAAGTGGGTGGAAGAAAGCCTGGGTCCTCCCCAGACCTTAATGCCGGTTTTATGTTAGTGACTTCCCTATGGGTTTAAAAAAGGGAGGAGGAAGCCATTCCGAGACTTAACTTGGCTCTGTTATTCGCCATTTCATCTTGTTCTTGATCTATTACGCCTCTGCATATATTTGAGATTTAAAGGGACATGCACCAAAAGCCAAATAGGAGAATTTAAACCAGCATAAAGAACACTTCCCGAAGAACCTCCAAGTCTCCAGTAAAGGAAAATTTTTGGTGACGCCAGACTTCTATAATACCACCCTCTAAGAGGGCAAAGACTGTAAAAGGTAAAGACTGTAAAACTTTGTGTATAGTCTGACGCCTACTATCTGCTATTACACCCCAACGCCAGACCCGGTAACTTATTAACCCATTAGAGACCATCTGTGATCCTGTGCCTCATCCCTTTTTGAAAGACATTAGTGTGGTGGACCCTAAGATTTTTCAAGCCTACAAAATGACAAACGGTGCAAAAAAGGGGGTGGCAACACCAGCGGAAAGGAGGCCGTCGAGACAAGAGGATGCTAAGGAAAGTAAAGAAATTAAAGACTATAGCAGTCTGATGGCCGAAATAAGGAAAGAATTCAAAAATAATGAACAATATATTGAGAGAAAATTACTTGAGGTACAAGACACTTTAGACAAGAAATTGGAGGGAGTGGTGGGGGAATTGACAGGAAAGGTTAAAGATTTATCAGTAAGAACTAAGGTTTTGGAAGATTCAATGAAAAAGGTGCAAAAAGATACGAAAACTAGTAAGAAGGAGGTGGATAGAATTAGAGTAGAAGTTAAAGAGATAGAAAGAGTGCAGGAAGAGTTGTTGGACAATATGGCTATGACGCAAATGAGGCAAAATCAAACCAACCTGAAACTGAGGGGTGTACCAGAGACCCCAAATGAGAATATTAGATCTAAAATGATAAAAGAGCTGGCAACTTGGTTAAATAAGAGTGAGGAGGAGGTAAACTGTCATTTAGTAAATATTTTTCGAATAAGACCAAAATCAGACAGAGCCAGAAAGAAAAAGCTGCCAGGTGATGTAATTGTCATGTTCAACACTTTGGAAATAAGAAATGAAATACTGCAACAGAACCACATAAAAAGGTTATATATTGAAGGAAACCCAATTATTATCTTTAAAGAAATTCCTTTGAGATTTCTTCGAAGGAGAGAGACATACAAAAAATTAACAAACCAAATGAAGAAGAATGGGATATTGTATAGATGGGAGTTTCCTGAAGGCATTTCATTCTACTTTAAGGAAAAAAGGTTTAAATTAAGCACCAATGTTGAACTCCAAAAATTTGCGAGGAGATACGAGAAGGACCTGGGAAAAGTTGAAGGGGAGGCGGAAAGGGAGGAACGACAGAGAGACGAGGAGGGTGAAGGGAGTGAAGAAGAAGAAAAAGAGGAGAGCTTAATAGGAGAAGGGGAAGAACAAGAGGAGGAAAGCAAGGAACAGTAGTTTCTATTTAATCTAGTTAAATTAGCTAGAATAGTTTAATAGATGGCTTTAAAAACAATAAGCTGGAATGTGAACGGTTTGAACAATAAAAATAAGAGGAATCAGATTGCGCATGTATTGCTGAAAAAGTATTGGGATTTAATTTGTCTTCAAGAAACGCATGTTATAGGAAAACACAAGAGGGTATTAAGTAATAAGAGATTGGGATTGGACTTTGTGACCTCCGACAAGGTTAAGAAAAGAGGGGTAGTGTCAGGGGTTCAGGAGCAGAGACGCAGAGAAGGGAGGAGACAGAGAGCGAGGGGGAGGAATACGAAGGAAGGATGAGTGGGGATGACGACCCGAGATCACCGAGCCTGTCTAGCGAGTCCGAGGATTCCCAGAAGGGAGCGCCAGCAGCCAGGGCAAGGGGGGAGAGCAGGGGGACACCCCAGGAAGAAGGGTCCAGAGAGGGATCAGAGAGCAGCAGTTGGAGATCGGGACCCACGTGCCCAGCCGGGAGCAGCGGGGAGAAAGGGGACCAGATATCGGGTTCCGGAGACTTTCAGAAGGAGGGAGGGCATGAGTCAGGAGTAGTCACGCCCACCTCGGGGAGCGATGAAACTATCAAGAGGAAAGTGGAGAGTTGGGCGCGCGCGCCAAGTTCAAATGTAGCGGAAGCTGGCGCAGTCAGCAGCCCAGAGAGTGAGCCGGGTCCCAAAGCCCGCCGCAAGGAGGCGGAAGGGTCAGGGGGGTCCGCGTCAGAAGAGAGTAGGAAGGGAGAGACCCAGGGGGGCAGAAGGACCCAGAGACGGAAGGAAAGGCGCAGGAGGTGGAGCAAGGCTAGGGTATTAAGCTGGTGCGCTAGAGGCGGAGACTCAGACGGGTCTTCGTCATTCTGACCTAGAAGAAGTAGGGCTGCACATTGCAGTTTGGAAATGGAACCTGTAATCCAATAAAGACTCTTTGAAACTGAACGCTGGCTGACTTGGTCCTATGTGAGCTGGGACTGGGTGGCAGCCCTGACAGTAAGACCCGTCTCTGTAGCTTCTGACACCTGATACCTCGCAGCGGAGACAGCAGCAGCTGGAGGAGGGGATCGGTGTTTGGGAGCAAGCTCACGACAGTTGGCAAAGATGACGGAAGCAGAGAAAGTTTCAGCGCTGCAACAGGCAGTTACCCAATTGAATGCGGAGGTACTGGCATCCAAGAAAAGGGAGGAGGATGCGGCAGCCGCCTACCGGGATCTCCACGCCAGGTTTGAAGCATGGGTTAAGCACGGGCAGCCAGGACCCAGACCGGAGGGGGTCGGGTTGGCACGGAGAGCAGGAGGGCTTGTGGCTCACTTCGATGGGAATTTACAACAGTACCCCAATTTTCGAGCAGATGTAATGTGCGCACTGCAACTGCTGGCAAAAGACTTTAGAGATGAGGAAGAGAAAGTGGGGTTTATACTATCCCATTTGCATGGGGATGCTAAAGCGTGGCTACGCAATTTGTGGAGGGATAAAGATCCGGCGCTTCAGAGTGCAGATGCCTTTATCAAAGCGATGGATGCGTGTTTTTTGTCTACCATTGATGTGGATCTTGCCCGACGGGAGATTCATGGACTGAAACAAGGGAGGGCGAGCGTACGGCAGTACCACGCCCGCTTTTTTGCGCTTGTCAGTGCTTTGGAATGGGACCGGGATTCGCCCCCAGTCAGGGACCTGTTCTGGGAGGGTCTAAGCCCTGCTGTGAAGGATGAAATTGCGAGGGGGGAGAGGCCCCGAAGCACGCAAGAAGTGGTCCAAAGGGCGCTGACTGTGGGGGTGAGGCTGGAAGAACGTCCATGGTGCAGAGATGAAGGACGTGGAGGGCGCGAAGCAGCGAGAAGTTTCTCTTTCGTTCCAAGGGAAGCAGCGCGTGCGCAATCCACACCTCCGCCAGGAGGGGGGGTGGAACCTATGGAGGTGGGAGGCGCCAGGGCTCAGTCAGCTACCAGAGCCTCTGCACCGACGGCAGTCAAGACTAAACCTCCTAGAGGGACCCGGAAGTGTTACATATGCGACAGCTCTCAACACTTGGCGAAAGAGTGTCCCCAGAGGAGCTCCAAGCACACTGCAGCCTCCGCGACGGTGAAAGCGGCCACGCAATACAGCGAAACTCAGCAGGGAAACGACGATGTCTGGCTGGAGACAGAGGCACTGGGGCCCAGCCAGACGCATCAGTGAAGCAGTCCCCAGCGATATTGCAACCCACGGACCCCCTCCCACCCAAACCAGTGGTGCAGCTCACAGCGTCTCTCCAGCTACCAAATGGCGTCACTATCGAAGTGCCGCTTTCTGTGGATTCTGGAAGCAACGCAGACTTTATAGCACAGGATTTTGTGGAGCAGCACGCTATACCGCTACTGCCTGCCACTCTGCCCCTGCAAGTCGTCACAGTGGATGGCAGAGAGTTGCTAGGGGGGCAGGTGGTGAAGCAGACGCCACCAATGGTGATGCAACTTGGTAACCACAGGGAAGTCATCAGTTTTAATGTCACCCGACTGTCGGACACGCCCATTGTGTTGGGCATGAGTTGGCTGGACAGGCACAGTCCAACGCTGGCTTGGTACCAGAGACAGCTGATCTTCGGCTCCTCTTACTGCGCAGAACACTGCATCCTGCCCAGGCAGGAGGGAGAGGAGGAGGACTCACAACTGCAGTTGGGAACGTTGCAAGCAGTCCCCCACAAATACGCGGACTTTCTGGAGGTCTTCTGCGAAAAAGAGGCAGACAAGCTACCACCGCACAGGCAATATGACTGCAAGATTGACCTCCTGCCAGGGGCGACGCTGCCGAAGGGGAAGCTATATTCCATGTCTGAGGACGAACTACAGGAACTCAAACAGTTCATAGATCACAATTTGCAGCGCGGTTTCATCCGGGAGTCCAGAGCAGTAGGGGGCAGTCCTGTTTTCTTCGTGAAGAAGAAGGACACGCCCCAAAAAAGATTGGTGGTGGATTACCGCCTCTTAAACAGGATGACCAAGCCCTCCGATTTCCCCATGCCCAGGATTGACGACCTGCTGGCGACGGTGCGCAAGGGACGCGTGTTCACCAAGTTGGATCTGCGAGGAGCGTACAATCTCATTCGCATGAGGGAGGGCGATGAGTGGAAGACAGCCATGTTCACGCCTCTAGGCACCTACGAATACGGAGTGATGCCGTTTGGTTTGCAAAACGGTTCTCACTGTTTTCAAGCTTTCATGCATCACGTGTTGGCAGGACTCCTCTACAAGAAGTGCGTCTGTTTTCTGGATGACATCCTGATATTCTCTGACTCACAGCAGGCACACGACCAGGACGTTCGGGAGGTGCTGAAGAGGCTGCAGCAGCATAGACTGTACGCCAAACTGGAGAAGTGCCAGTTCGACACGACGGAGGTGGATTTCTTGGGTTACAAGCTGTCGGACAAGGGGCTAGCCATGGACAGCGCCAAGGTTCGTGCGGTGTTGGATTGGAAGAGCCCGCGCAACCGGAAGGAGGTCCAGAGGTTTGTCGGATTCGCCAACTTCTATCGCAAGTTTATCAAGGGGTTCGCGATGCAGACGGCGGCTATTACGGACACGCTAAGCTCCAAGAAAAAGAAATTCGTCTGGACGGAGCAGGCGGAGCGGTCCTTTCAGACACTCAAGCGTCTCTTCGCGTCGGAAGAGCAACTGCTGCATATCGACCCCAGCAGACCGCTGCGGGTAGAGACAGACGCGTCCGATAGAGCAGTGGGAGCGGTCCTGCTGCAGAGGGACCCACAGGGGGTCTGGCGGCCGGGGGCGTTCTACTCCAGAAAGCTCAGCAAGTCGGAGCAGAACTACACCATCTGGGATAGGGAGTTGCTTGCCATTCATGCAGCTTTCAAGGCGTGGCGGCACTTCCTGGTCGGCGCCAAGCACACGGTGCAGGTCTGCACGGACCACAAGAATCTGGAGCACTGGCGCACGGCTCGGTTCCTGAACCAGAGGCAGATACGTTGGGCGGAGTTCTTTGCTGATTTCGATTTCCGAATTGAGTACGTCCCGGGCGACACCAACATCATGGCGGATGCACTGTCCCGAAAACCGCAATACCTCGAAGAGGCGACGCCAGCGGCAGCCATGCACATCTTCGCGCCAACAGCGTGGGCGTGCGCTTCAGCCACAGTAGACCTGGATGCGGTGCGACGGGCGTTGCAGGACGACTCCTTCGCGCAGGCGAAGATGGCAGAGGTGCACAAGGGCACGGCGAAGGGCGACGAGTTCCAGATACGAGACGGCTTGCTCTTACGTAAAGGGGCCATCTACGTGCCGGGAGACGAACTTCGCGCCAGGGTACTGCAGCAGCTGCACGACGCACCCACGGCCGGGCACTTTGGCACAGAAAAAACGGTGGAATTGGTCGCAAGAGACTTTTGGTGGCCCAAACTGAGGGGGGAAGTCGCGGACTACGTCGCGAGGTGCGACACCTGCCAGAGGGCCAAGCCGGTGCACAAACCACCGGCGGGACTGCTGGAACCGCTGCAAACGCCGTTTGAACCGTGGGAGAGAGTGGCCCTGGACTTTGTCACGGATCTACCCAGCTCGAGAGGCAAGACAGCTGTACTAGTGGTGGTGGACTTGTTCACCAAGATGGCACACTTCATACCGTGTGCGAAGGTGGCCACGGCGGAACAAACGGCCAAACTGTTCATAGATCACGTGTTCAAAGTGCACGGGCTGCCGCGGTCTATACTGTCCGACCGCGGACGCCAGTTCATCTCGAATTTCTGGCAAAAGCTGATGGGCTTCCTGAACGTCAAGATCAATCTGACATCAGCAAGACACCCGCAGACCAACGGGCAAGCGGAGAGGGTCAATGCCATCATGCAGCAGTACCTGAGATGCTATGCCAATCAACAGCCTGCGACGTGGGTGGATTACCTGCCGCTCGCCGAATTCGCCTACAACAACACGAAGCACGTGTCCACAGGGGTGACGCCGTTCTTCGCCAACAATGGGAGGAATCCCAGAACCTTCCCGGGACTGGACAGGATGGGGGAAGGGGAACCGCAGACGGCGGACGCTTTCGCATCTGAGTTGCAAGAGGTCCACGATCAACTCAGACGGCAGCTGGAGCTAGCGAAGCACGCATACAAAGTACAAGCTGACAAGCACAGGCGAGTGGGCGAAGAGATCCGAGTGGGAGACTGGGTCTGGTTGGCAGCCCACGCGGTGCTGACCCGATCGTTAGCCAAGAGAAAGCTGGGGCACAAGCAACTCGGTCCATACCGAGTCGAAGCGCAGATCAACCCGGTGGCTTTCCGGCTGGTGCTACCGGAGGGTTCCAGGATGCATCCGGTGTTCCACAGGTCGGTGCTCACTCCCTACAGGGCACCGCACAGGTTCCAGGAACCAGGAACGGCACCGAGTCAGTCTCCGGAACGGACGGAGGCGGGAAGGTTGCCACAGCAGGACCCCATCAACGAAGTCACAGAGATTCTGGACTCCAGATGGGGGGAAGACGGAGTAGAATATCTACTAGCAAGGGAAGGCACCCGGGCCAGTGCTAATAGCTGGGTGCCGGACTACGCCTTGGAGGAACCCCTGCTAAAGGATGAGTTTCATGCCCTTTTCCCACACAGACCTATGCCAGCGGGCTTCTTCGACGACTGGTTGTTCACGCCCACGCTTTCCTCCAGCACTTTCCATGGTTTCGACTCGGACGGGGAACCAGCACCGCGCACACGTTCCCCAGAGGGGTCACCGGAGGGTTCGGCGTCCGAGAACTCGTATTGGTGGGATGATCGGCCAGAGGAGCAGTGGCGCCGGAAGTGGCAGGAGATACCAGGTCCGGCGGCAGACGCAGAGACTGACATGGACATTTGCGGGGAGGATCTTGGTTTCGAGCACGGCGGCACCGAAATGGAGGCGGAGGAGATCACAGTTGCCGAAAGCGGGGAGGAAGACTCGGAGGTCTTCAGTTGGCGGCCAGCAACGGGGAGCGAACTGTATCCGACATTCACTCCCGTGATGACGGAGCACCCACCAACCACCCTTGAAAGCGGGGAGGGGGGGAAGGGGGGGCTTCGAGGGGGGGATGGATGTCAGGGGTTCAGGAGCAGAGACGCAGAGAAGGGAGGAGACAGAGAGCGAGGGGGAGGAATACGAAGGAAGGATGAGTGGGGATGACGACCCGAGATCACCGAGCCTGTCTAGCGAGTCCGAGGATTCCCAGAAGGGAGCGCCAGCAGCCAGGGCAAGGGGGGAGAGCAGGGGGACACCCCAGGAAGAAGGGTCCAGAGAGGGATCAGAGAGCAGCAGTTGGAGATCGGGACCCACGTGCCCAGCCGGGAGCAGCGGGGAGAAAGGGGACCAGATATCGGGTTCCGGAGACTTTCAGAAGGAGGGAGGGCATGAGTCAGGAGTAGTCACGCCCACCTCGGGGAGCGATGAAACTATCAAGAGGAAAGTGGAGAGTTGGGCGCGCGCGCCAAGTTCAAATGTAGCGGAAGCTGGCGCAGTCAGCAGCCCAGAGAGTGAGCCGGGTCCCAAAGCCCGCCACAAGGAGGCGGAAGGGTCAGGGGGGTCCGCGTCAGAAGAGAGTAGGAAGGGAGAGACCCAGGGGGGCAGAAGGACCCAGAGACGGAAGGAAAGGCGCAGGAGGTGGAGCAAGGCTAGGGTATTAAGCTGGTGCGCTAGAGGCGGAGACTCAGACGGGTCTTCGTCGTTCTGACCTAGAAGAAGTAGGGCTGCACATTGCAGTTTGGAAATGGAACCTGTAATCCAATAAAGACTCTTTGAAACTGAACGCTGGCTGACTTGGTCCTATGTGAGCTGGGACTGGGTGGCAGCCCTGACAGGTAGTAATTTATATAAAGGAAAAATATGACCCGCAATTACTGTACAAAGATGAACATGGGAGAGTAGTGGTGGTGCAGATGGTGTTTCATGGAGAAAAAATAGTTGTGGTTGGAATATATGCCCCGAATGAGAAAAAATCAGCTTTCTTTTTGGAATTAGATAATATACTAACGGAATGGATGGATCAGAAAATGATATTGATGGGAGATTTTAATGGGGTGGTGACGCCGAATACGGATAGATTAACAAAAAGACAAGATGGGAAAGAAGGTAAATTACCACGATCTTTCTTTGACATGGTAAATAATTTGGGATTGACGGATGCTTGGAGATTTAAAAACCCTACTGCAAAACAATTCACTTTTTTTTCAAATCCGAATCAGAGCTGGGGGAGGATAGACAGTATTTGGGTCTCGAGGGAATTGGTACAGAACTTAATTAAGTCTGAAATTTGGCCTCGAACTTTATCTGATCATAGTGCGGTTTCCATGGAGTTAAAAAGTAGAGAATAAATCAATCTGCGTTCACACTTTTAGCCCGAAATGCAGCATACCTTGAGCTCCGTTGCTTGGAAAACAATTTCCTCTGGGGGTCCAGCCGTCTGTTCAGCTTCTGGCTGCTCTCAGACGCTATTTCCTCCCTTGGAGCAGAGGAGGACAATTCACCAGCCTCTCATGCAGATGTTCGATGAATCGCAACCATCCGAACGCTGCCATATGTCAGTATCTCAGCTCGCAGTCAGAGGTAACTGGCCTCCCCCGGGCAAACCGAGTGAGATACTTGTTGACCTTTCCGTCTGCGTCTCCCGGCAGGCAAGGTCATAAATCGGCGATTCTCCTCATCAGACGTGAGAAGAACACACCCTCTGCTTCTCTCCCTCCCTGCATCCCCCAGGGAGGGGAAATGAGACAGACAGGAGTCCTATTTACATGTTTTATTCCTGTCACTCAGCAGTACAGAGAAAACGTGTCTGTACCCTCCAGACTCCAGCAGTAGAGTCACAGCTCCACCCCTGTACTTCCAGCACAGGTCAGATGACAGTCTGAGCTAACATCCGGTGCTCAGTACAGAGAAAGGACTGCCCCCTTTCTCCACTAGTACAGTTGCAGACATCAACATCCTGTTTTGCTTTCCAGCCACCTGCAGCTGGCTTTTGCATTGCTGCTTTTTCCTGACACTGACGTCCAGGGACGAATCCTGGAGCCCTTTCCCCTCTTCCCCCATTTGCTCTCCTGGATCCTTGGTGTTACGCTGATTTCCTTCCCCCTCTATTAAGCTGCGTCTCCCCCTGGCGCTGGTACCTTCTCCTGCAGAATCGGAGAGCCTCTCCTTCTCCTGTTGCTCCGATGCCAGTTTCCTGACATCCACCTCCCCTCCAGGACCCCCTCCACCCCCTGCTCGACCTGTGGAATCGATTTCTCTCTCTTCCTCGGCCGACGAGACGGGGAAACCCCGGAAGGAACTGTCACCATCCTCAGTGGATTCGAAACCCGCTTCCCACCTGCTTTGATTCCCACCCACGGGGTGACCCTCCCAGTCTGATTCTTCCTCGGATTCTGAAAACCCCTCGAAACTCTCTTCGTCATCTGTGGTTCCAAATTGTTCCTCCCAGAACCTCTCTAAGGGTTTGGGCTTGTCCGGGAACCGGCGGTGGAATACTTCCACCATATACCTGTCATTGATGGCTTCCGCGGGAACCCACGTGTTTTCTGACCAGGGCTCCCCTTCCCAAGCCACCAAGTACTCCACCTGACGACCTCGCCACCTTGAATCAATTATTTCCGTGGCCGACCGCTGGTGTTCCCTTTCTTCTACCTGCGGTTGTGGGGTGGCTCCTACCTCTCGCCCCAGGAATTCCCGCCCCTCCCTTTGTGGTGAGAGCAAGGACCGGTGGAACACAGGGTGTATTTTCATGCTGTCTGGCAACTTGAGCTTGAATGCTACGGGGTTTACCTGTTGTGTTACCTCAAATGGCCCCAGCCGTCAGGGCTGCAACTTCTTGCACCCCCCTTTAAAAGGTAACCCTTGGGTGGACAACCACACCCGGTCTCCCACCCGTATGGTTTCCCCTTCCCTGCGGTGCTTGTCTGCCTGCTTCTTGTAAACAGCCTTGGCCCGCTCCAAGTTTATCTTAAGTTGCTGGTGTAGGGCTTCCATTTCTTCCACAAACTGCTCCGCCGCGGGTACACTGCAGCTTTGCTCCTCACTCCCCGGGAAGGCTCTGGGATGGCACCCATAATTGGCCATAAACGGACTCATCCCCGTGGACATGTGTTTAGCGTTATTATACGCAAATTCAGCCAGCGCTAGTTTCTCTACCCAATCGTTCTGTCTCTCACTGACGTAGCAGCGTAAGTATTGCTGGAGTATACTGTTTGCCCTTTCCGCTTGCCCATTGGTCTCTGGGTGCCTTGCCATTGAGAACCCCACCTCGACTTGCAGCAAGCTCATGAGCTTCCTCCAGAACCGGGAGGTAAATTGTTTTCCGTGGTCGGAGATAACCCTCAAGGGGGCGCCATGCAACCTGAAAACGTGCTCTATGAACAATCGTGCCGTCTCTTCTGCCGTCACCGCATGTGAGCAGGCTATGAAATGGCACATTTTGGTCAGCAAGTCGACTACTACCATGACCGCTGTTTTCCCCCGTGATTTGGGCAAATCAGTCATAAAATCAATGGACACCACCTCCCAGGGTTTGCTCGGTGTGGGTAAGGGTTCCAGTAAGCCTGCTGGGGCCGTCCGCTCCCCTTTTGCCCTTTGGCAGCGGTCGCACCCTCGTACATATTCCCGTACATCCTCCCTCACCCGTGGCCACCAGAACTGTCTGGTGACCAGCATCATCGTTTTGTGCTGTCCAAAGTGCCCCGCTGTGGGGTTGTCGTGGAGTTGTTTGAGTACCCTTTCCCTTAGAGCTTCCCCCGGTACATACATGGCCCCTCTATAGTACAACACCCCTTCTTTCTCCTCAAACCCTTCTGCCGCCTCTCTCCCATCTCAGAGTTCCCTGATTTTAGTTCGTGAGAATTCATCATTCCTAGTAAGCCCTGCCAGTTCTCTTTTCCCCACTAGAGTTCCCCCACACACCCATCGGTCCTCAGGTATGATGTGTCGTGTCTCCGGCGGACCCTCTCCTTCGAAGTACTCTGGCTTCCGCGAGAGAGCGTCCGCTCTCACGTTTTCCTCTCCGGGCACATACTGGATTTCAAAATAAAATTTGGAGAACTCCTGCGCCCAGCGAATTTGTCTCTGGTTGAGTACTCGTGCAGTTCTCCAGTACTCTAGGTTCTTGTGATCGGTGCACACCTGGATTCTGTGTTGCGCTCCTATCAGTAGATGACGCCAACGACAAAAGGCAGCGTAGATCGCGAGCAGTTCTCGGTCATACACGGTATAGTTTTGCTCCGACTTGCTCAACTTCCTCGAGAAAAAGGCACACGGTTTCCATTCCTGTTTGCTCCGCCCTGGCTGCAAAAGGACCGCCCCTATCGCTCTGTCTGACGCGTCGGTCTGTAGCCTCAGGGGTTTCTCCAGGTCTACGTGTAATAGTTGCTCTTCCGACGCGAACGCCTTCTTCAATCGTTCAAAGGATTGCTGAGCTTCCTCCGTCCACACGAACTTCTTTTTGCTGCTGAGACAGTCCGTGATGGGTGCTGTCAAGTGGCCGAAGTTCTTGATGAACTTCCTGTAGAAGTTGCTGAAACCTAGGAACCTTTGTACATCCTTCCGTGTTTTGGGGGACTTCCATTCCAACACTGCTTGCACCTTGCTTGGGTCCATCGCTAAGCCCTTGTCAGACAACTTGTACCCCAGAAACTCCACTTCTCTGGCATGAAACTGACATTTCTCTAGCTTGACCCACAACTGGTGTTTCTGCAATTGTTGTAGCACTTCCCTAACGTCTCGTACATGTTGCTCCTCGCTATCCGAATAAATCAAGACGTCGTCCAGTAATGCCACACAGCTCTTGTAAAGCAGAGACCCCAACACGTGGTGCATGAAAGCTTGAAAACAGGCGGAGCCTGACTGTAATTCAAAAGGCATAACTAAATATTCAAAGGCCCCTAGGGGGTGAACATGGTGGTCTTCCATTCACCCCCCTCCCTCATCCTGATCAAGTTGTAAGCCCCCCTGAGGTCCAGTTTGGTAAAAATCTTTCCCTTCCTCACTCTCGTCACAATGTCGTCAATTCTGGGCATTGGGAAAGTCACGGGTTCCGACACCAAATTTACGCCACGAAAGTCCACTACAAGCCTGGGTTTATCCGTGTCTTTTTTGTCCACAAAAAACACCGGACTGCCTCCCGCTGCTTTCGATTCTCTTATGAATCCTCTCTTTAGGTTCTTGTCAATAAACTCCCGTAACTCCTTCATCTCCCTGTCTGACATGGCATACAGCTTACCCACCGGCAGCTGCGCTCCCGGGAGCAAGTTGATTTGGCAGTCAAAGGGCCTGTGGGGTGGTAGCCTATCTGCCTCCTTCTCACTGAAGACCTCCCTCAGATCAGCATATTGTGGTGGCACCTCCCCTTTCTGTTCCACTGCCATTCCTGCCATTCGGGCTACACTCATCCTTGGTGTTTCCCCTCCTAGGCAGTGCTCCAGGCAGTAGGCTGACCCAAAACTGACTGTCTTCTGATGCCACGCCACCACGGGATCATGTTGTGCTAGCCAGCTCATCCCTAATATTATTGGGGGCCCCGCTAGTGAGGCAACGTGGAAGGCGATCGTCTCTGAGTGCTTAGACACCCTCATTCTCATTGGTGGGGTCTGGTGTGTCACTTCCCCTCCAAGAAGCTCCCTCCCATCAATGGTGGTTACTTGCAAGGGAAAATCCAAAGGTAGCAAGTGAAGCTGGTGCTCTAATGCAAAGTCCTTGCTGAAGAAATTGCAGGAGCTGCCCGAATCCAGCATTCCCTGAACCTTGACTGGGTGCCCATTCGGGAGTTCTAGCACCACCTCAATGGCTATAGCTGCCTTTGGGGAATCTGGTTTGGGCACTTTTACTGGTTGCTTGCCTGGCTGCTGTGCCCGCTGAGTGGCAGCCAAGCGTTCCCATTTCCCTGCTCCTGTGTCTGTTGCCCCTCCTCCTCACCCCCAGCGGCTCCCACCATTCCTTGCCAGGCCTTTCTTTGCGGGCAGACCCTGGCAAAATGTCCTGGCCGCTGGCAGAGGAAACATTTCTTGGTCGTTTTTCCGTCCTTTCCCTCTCTCTTGCGACTTTCGCTGGAGCTTGAAACCTCCTGGGCGCGCGCACCATCTATTTCCATTGGCTCCGCCGCCGGGGAAGGCTGCCTTGGCATCTTTTTTTTTTCCCCTCTTAAATTTTTATTCAGTTTTCCTTTTACTTATATTGGTTACAACCATAATTACAAATTAACAATTTTTTGAACCTCCACCAGCACCTCCCTCAATCATCCATTTTTCTTATTTTCCCGCATTTTCTATATAATATTGCCGATTTACTATTCACCTTCACCTCTCTAATTCTGTCTTGCAATATACCTTAAAATATTACAAAGTCTCTTTAAACCCCACTAGCGTTGTTTGTTGATCACATATAGTTTCCAGATATTCCGCAAACTTTCCCCAGTCCTCGATGAATTTTTAATCTTTCTGATATCTTATTCTTCCAGTCATTTTATCCAATTCTGCATAATCTATGAGTTTCATCCTCCATTCATTCAAGGTCGGCAATTCCTCCTGTCTCCACCTCTGGGCCATCAGTGTTCTTGCCGCTGTAACAGCGTACTGAAACAGTTTATAATCCCGTCTTTTTATCTCTCTTCCTGTTATTCCTAACAGAAAGGATTCTGGTTTCTTAACAAACGAGTATTTAAGCATCTTTTTCAATTCACTATAGATCATTTCCCAGAATCCCCTCGCCTTCCTGCAAGCCCACCACATGTGAAAGAGAGATCCTTCTTTTTCTTTGCATTTCCAGCACCTATTACATGTCTTGTACATTTTTGCCAGCTTTACCGGTGTAATATACCACCTGTACACCATCTTCATTATGTTTTCCTTTAGTGCTGTACATGCAGTAAATTTCATGTTCTCATTCCATACCTTTTCCCAGTCCTCTAATTGTATATTGTAACCGAAGTCTCTGGCCCATTTAATCATGACCGACTTTATCTCCTCGTCTTTTGTTTGCCATTCCAAAAGTATTTTATACATTTTTGAGATTATCCTAACATCATTATCAATTATTTCTGATTGAAATTTAGACACTTTTTCTATATAGCCCCTTTCTTTAAGGTCTTTATTAAACATTGCATTTGCCTGGAAGTAGTGCAGCCAATCATAAACCTGGTCCTTAACTTGTTCGTATGGCTTCAATTTCCATTTCTCCCCCTCTTTCATTACCAACTCACCATATGTTATCCAATTTGGCCTCATATTAATATTCTTTACCGACATTACCTCTAGTGGTGACAACCAATGCGGGACTTTAAATTCCAAAATATTTTTGTACCTGTCCCAAACCTCTATTATAGAACCCCTAATAACATGATTGGTGAAACCTTTGTGGACTTTCTTCTTCTCCAACCATAAATAGGCGTGCCATCCAAACCTATTATCGAAACCCTCTAGATCTAATAGTTTGTTGTTATTTAATTTTATCCACTCCTTTAACCAGCAAAGACAGGACGCCTCGTAATATAGTTTTAAGTCCGGCAGGGCAAAACCGCCTCTTTCCTTGGCACCTGTTAGTAACTTAAATTGTATTCTTGGCTTTTTGCCCTGCCAGATATATCTCGAAAGCGTTCTTTGCCATTCTTTAAACACGCTTATTCCCCTAATTATAGGGATCATTTGAAACAAAAATATCATCTTTGGAAGCACACACATTTTGATCGTTGATATTCTGCCCCAAAAGGACAGTTTCATTCTACCCCAGGTTTCTAAATCTTTCTTAATTCCGTTCCACACCTGAATATAGTTGTTCTGATATAAATCAATGTTTTTTGGGGTCAACCATATTCCCAAATATTTTACCTTTTTGGCCACATCAATCCCTGATTCTCGTTGCATTTCATCCGTTAAACTCTGGTCGATATCCTTAACCATTATTTTTGTTTTCTTCTTATTTAACGTAAATCCAGCCACTCTACCGAACTGGTCAATTTCCTCCAATACCTCATTTAAGCTGTTTTTAGGTTCTTCAATCGTTATTACAATATCGTCGGCAAAGGCTTTGACCTTATATTCATTTCTACCGACTGTCACTCCTTTTATCTTGTCATTATTCCTTATTGAACACAAAAGGACTTCCAGGACTATTATAAATAGCAACGGCGAAAGAGGACACCCCTGTCTAGTACCTTTCAATATCTTAAATTCTTCGGTATGTATATTATTCACAATCAATTTAGCTCTTTGTTCCGAGTAAATTGCCCTTATTCCATTGTAGAATTCATTCCCGACTTCCATCATTTCTAAATTTTTTAACATAAATTCCCACGATATATTATCGAAAGCCTTCTCTGCGTCCACAAACATTAATAAGGCTTGCTTCTCATTCCTTGCAGACAGATATTCCAAAATATTTATTATGTTTCTAACATTATCTTTCATCTGTCTGCCCGGGAGAAAGCCTGCCTGATCTATATGTATTACTTCCTGCAATATCTTCTTTAGTCTTTTTGCTAATATTCCAGCAAAGATCTTATAGTCTGTGTTCAGCAGAGATATTGGCCTATAATTCTTTACTTGTGTCAAATCAGAATCTTGCTTAGGGATGAGCGTAATGAAGGCCTCTTTCCACGTTCCGGGGATATCCTGTTGTTTCAATATATTGTTCATAACTTCCTTTATTGGTACTATTAAGGCGTGCCTCAGTTCTTTGTAATAACTGGATGTTAAGCCATCTGGTCCTGGTGCTTTTCCTTTCTTCAGTTCTTTTATTATTTCGATTATTTCCTCATTTGCAATTGGGGCGTTCAGTCGGTCTTTCTTATCTGTCGGGATCTTTTGCACACTTTTTTCCTTTAAAAATCTTTCTATTTTCTTCATGTTATTCTTTTCTCTGTTGTTATAGAGATGTTTGTAAAAATCCAAGAATCCTTTCCTGATAACTTTAGGATTTTCTACTTCTTCTCCATCTACAATAATTTTGTTAATTGTACTTTGTTCTTTCCTTTTCCTGATTTGCCACGCAAGCCATCTGCCCGATTTATTAGCAAATTCAAAGTTTTTCTGTCGAAGCCTTTTGATGTTCCATTCCACCTCTTTATTTATAATCATTGCAAATTGTGTCTGCAGGACTTTAATGTTCTCTTTTATTTTTAAGCTGTTTGGATTCTTGATTAATTTTGTTTCATTGTCCATTATTTGTTTTAAAATTTCCTTCCTCCCTTTCTCCCTGTTCTTATTCTTAATCGCATTCTGTTGAATGAAGAATCCTCTTATTACTGCTTTGCTTGCGTCCCAGACTATACTCATTTTTGTACCCTTATTCATATTGTCCATAAAATATTCTGTCAGTTTTTTCTTTGCCTCTTGAATAAGCTTTTGGTCGTCCAGGAAATATTCATTAAGTCGCCATCTAAATGATCTTTCTTCGTATCCTTTAACCTCCATTTTTATTGGATTGTGGTCTGATATTGTTTTTGGTTGAATCTCGATCTGTCGGATTCTTGGAGTTAACTCGTTAGAGACCCAAATTTGATCAATTCTTGATAAAGACTGATTTGGTTCCGAGTAAAACGTAAACTGCTTCTCCAGCGGGTGTCTGAGTCTCCATATATCAATTAAATTAAATTTTTTTATCATAGTAAAAAAAGTCTTAGGCAATTTTCCTTCTCTACTTACATCTTTTTCTCTTAATCTATCAGTTTCCAGTGAAACTACCCCGTTCATATCTCCCATAAGTATCATTTTTTGGTCCATGTATTCAAACAGCTTCTCTTCCAGATTTTTATAAAAATCAGTCTTGTTCCCATTAGGTGCATAGATCCCGACAATTATTATTTTTTCGCCTTGCCATTTAATCTGTATTACAATTATTCTTCCTTCTTCATCTTTGAAGATTTGATGAGCCTCAATATTCTTCTTTACATATAGTACAACCCCTCTCTTTTTCCCTTTATCAGAAGATACAAATTCGTTTCCCAGTCTATTGTTAATCAAAATTTTCCTGTGCTTTTTTGCCACATGTGTTTCTTGAAGACAGATGATATCGAGGTTTTTCTTTTTTAAGTATTGTTCAATTTTGTTTCGTTTTTTTCATTCCATTAATGTTCCAATTCCATAGTTTTAGCGCCATCTTTCCTTCCCAATTAAAGATTTATCTAGTTAATTATGATCTAGCTTCTTCCTGTTCTTCTCCCTCTTCTTCTTCTTCTTCCTCTTCTTCTTCCGACTCTCCGTTTTCCTTCTCCTTTTCTTCCAAATGCTTCCTCTCCAATAGACCAACTCCTCCTACTGCTCCTCTTTCTTCTTCCTCTTCTACCGTCAACTCCTTATAGCATCTCTGGAATTTGCTTGTTTCCTCCGGACTAGTAAGTCTGTGTTTCTTACTTTTGTAGGTAAATGAGATCCCTTGAGGGAATTCCCATTTAAATTCAGTCTTGTTCTTCTTGAGAATTTGGACCAATGGCTTGTATGGGTCTCTTCGTTTCAACAATCTTACTGGAATATCTTTAAAGATAATTATGTAGTTCCCATCAATATTTAATCTTTTTTCTCTGTTTTTTTTGCAGGATTAAATTTCTCATATCTTTATCTTTGAAGGTAATCAGACAATCTCCAGGCATTTTCTTTGTTCTGCTTGTTCTCATTCTTATTCTGAATGCGTTTTGAACTGATCTTTCAACTTCTTCTTTGGGTATCGCCAACCATTGTGCTATTTCTGTTGTCAATTTCTCTCTGATGTTTTCACCTTGTGTTTCGGGGACTGCTCTCAGCCTAAGATTCACCTCCCGTTGCCTCAATTCATTCATCGCGATTGCGTCCCATATTTCTTCTTGTGTTTTGTTAACTTCCAATAATCCTGCTTTTAATTTCTCTTCTTCCCGTTTCACTTCCTTCATTTCTACTCTTGTTTTTTCATTCCTTCTTCCAGAGATTGTGTTCTTTTGGAGACATCTTTAATTTGACCTCTTAGCTCTTTTACAGTTTCATCAATCTTTTGGTCCATTTTCCCAATTCTCGTATCCACCTGTTCTATTCTTGTATTTACATGCTCCAATTTATCCTCCATATTCTTTTCACTCTGTCTAATTTCGGCGAACATTTTCAAAATTTCTGCCTTAAAGTCTGCATCTGGTTTGGACCCTCTCCTATCTCCTGGTGTTCCACCCTCCCCACCTTTCTTAGGTACGTGGGACATCCTCCCAATATGACCTTTAACTTAGAGTTGACACCACCCTAATATCACTTCAACCTTTTATGGGTTCCAAACTTGTTCACTTACAGCACTCAAAATCCAATTCAAATTCACTAATTCATATAAGTCTAACTTAGGAGTATCGATATTATACCTTTTACCAAAAGTTTACCAAAAGTTCCAAATTTCACCCCCCTCTAGAGTTAAGGAAGGGTAATTAATTAAGTCCAGGAGACTTCAAAGAGTATTCTTCTTGCCACCAATTAGGCTACTCCCTTTAGAAGTCAAAATTTTCCCCAATTATATTCCTATTGTATCGCAAAGAAGTACAAACAAGTATAAAAAAGGGAGAGAAAAAAAAGAGAAAGTTCAAAGTTCCAGTCGCAGGAGACAAAAGAGAAAAGAAAGGGGGGAAAAAGGAAAAAAGAAAAGGAATCTTCTGCGCCCAATTGGGCTAATCCTTATAAGTTCTTATGGAGTAGTTGTAGAATCAGATTTAGTCCGACCTCCAAACAGAGGAATCAAATGGAGCACGAACAACCAATAAACAACCAATAAAAAACAGGTTAAGGAGAGGAGCTAGAAAACAGGTTGTAATTATCCTCCTGGCCACTGGGTGCCCAGGGTCTCTGAAGTGTAGCTGGGTAAAGTACAAAAGAAGGGGGGGGGAAATAAAAAGTGGTGCAGTAAAAATGGGGGATATTTCAAAACTGCCGAGCCAGTTTTTTCAATTCTCCAATGCCAGTTGAAAGTCCGATATTGTAAGTTAAGTCCGAATAAACTATCTGGTGGGCACCAGAAAAAAAAGTCTTTTACGAAAAAAGGGAAAGGCAGGAAAGGAGAAAGCCCGGAAGGCTGACCATACAATGGAGTCGAAGACACTTCCTCTGTTGCGCAGTCTTTTTTTTTTTAAAAAAAGGATCACAGTTAGACTTTCAGCTTCCCCTTTCAAAATTCCAAAGAGGACCTTGAAGTAGCAAATCTTAACCCTCCGTTCCCCCTTTTAGCTTGGGTTCTTCTTTTACAATCAAAAAGTTAGTTTGTATCAGTTAGTTTGTAACAGCCTGAAAGGGGAAAAGAAACAATAGCCGCGAGCGGCGACTCACTTTCACTTTTAACAACTTTGCTTCCCAAATGCGCACACGTTGATTGGAGATAGCGCCGGTCTCGTAATTACTTATTTTTCATCCGGTGCTTTCCTTTGAAGTCCTAGTTTATCTTTGAAAATATTTTAAGCCCGAATTCCTTGGTTTCGAGAGTTGTGGGCTCCCCCAGCAAGCTCGGGGCTTCGTTTTCCGGAGTTAGCTATGGCTTCCCCTTAGCCCGCATCTCCTCCCCGCCGCTCTCTTCGCTCCCGTTGGAGTTACCTGGCAGCCGGGTGGTCTGCATTGTGGCTCTCCGCGGGAACCTGAGTGTCTGAACACCCTCCAGACACTACTTCAGGGGGTCACTGTGCCCAAAGACCCCCCTAAATCCTCCGAAAAACCCGGGATTCTCCGCTAGGAAGAAATCCCCGCTTGCGATGGCGTCGCTCGCAACCGGAAGTCTGTCGGCTGCCTTGGCATCTTAGGAATGCGGTAGTCATGGCAACGCTGCTCTCTTCCTTCCTGCCTCTCCTGAGCCCGCGCTTCCTGCCTCACACCAATCGCAAGTGCAGCTTTGGTCAGCTGGTCCATGGACTGTGGGCGGGGTACGCGCGAAAGCTCATCCTTGACCGTTGGTGACAACCCCTCCTCAAACAACATTTGTATGGGTTCAGAGTCCAGCTGCCACCCGAGACGGTGAACTATCATAGCAAAACGTGACCAGTAGTCTCTAACTGACTGGTCTCCCTGTTTACAGTTCATCAGTTCCCGTTTTGTCACACTTTGCTCTACATCGCTGGAAAACATCGCGTCCATCGCCTGATAGAATTTCCGTACGTCCTGCATGGCTGCATTCTGCATCGCCATCAGGGGCCTGATCCATTCCCTAGCCCCATCCTCCAGGTGACCCACGATATAAGCCACTCGCGCTTCATCGTCTGCAAAATCGTTATGCTGCAGTTTCAAGGCGTATTCTATTTCTGTTCTAAACGCTTCGTAATCTTGAGACCTCCCCCCAAACTTATGCACCAGTCCCGGTACCTTCCTTGCTATGGGGGTGGGATTGCCCTGGGCATCTTGAGACCGTCGTTCGTCCAGCCTCGCTGTCAAGAGGGCTATGTGCTGTTCCAAGTCGCGGTTTCTCTCTGCCAGCGATTGTCCTCCAGCAGCCCCTTCCGTGGCTCTGACTTCTCCTGTCTTACTCATGATGCCGCCTGCTTGTTGCGCACGAGCAACTTTCGGTGACAGACAGATTGCTGTAGTGGTTTGGAGTTACTCGTGCGTAAACTGTCCCCGTTTGGGAGCTTAACGGCCTGGGTTAAACCGTCTTGGCTGCACAGCCCATCTCCGCGTGGCTGCCTCACTCGCTAGCAGTATCTGTCTGTGGGCGTTTCTTAAACCTCTTCCAGCATAAAATCTGTTTGACACCCAGTCGTCTCCGCCTCTCATTGCGCGGGAGTCTTCTGCGCAGGGAGGGCGTGGGTAGTGGAGGACCAATGCTCTCTTCACTGACGTCCAGGGAAGAATCCCGGAGCCCTTTCCCCTCTTCCCCCATTTGCTCTCCTGGATCCTTGGTGTTACGCTGATTTCCTTCCCCCTCTATTAAGCTGCGTCTCCCCCTGGTGCTGGTACCTTCTCCTGCAGAATCGGAGAGCCTCTCCTTATCCTGTTGCTCCGATGTCAGTTTCCTGACATGTGTGCTTGCTTTTTTGGCAGAAAATGTGGATGCTCAGCTGGTGCCAGTTGTCCTGGGTGCAAAAAGGCCAAAGGCCGCTTGGCTAGCACTCCGAGAATCTTGTGGAGCTGGGGTGGGAAGCAAGGGCCGAGAAGTGGCTGCATCCGAAAGGGAGAGGCAAGATGGCGCCGGCCACATTCTTGAGAGCCGATAGACAGCTGGGAGGAGCTGGGAACCCCCACAGGGGGGCGAAGGGACTGTTGCTGTTGCTGGCAATGCTGCTGGTGCTTTTGCTGAGCCTGGGAGCTGTTTGGATGCTGCAACGTGTCTGTGTGAGGAGCCAGGAGAGAGGCCAAGTGTTGGGAGCCCTTTACCCACCAGAGGGGGTGCAGGAAAACGTCCTGGAGGCCGCGTGTGCAGTGGGGGGGGGGGCAGTGAGCAGTGAAAGCTCAGAGACGCCTCTTTCTCCAAAAGCTGCTAAGAGTTGTTTACGTCGTGAGTCGGAGCCTGGGAAGCTGAAAAGAGCTAAAGGCTTCAAGGCCGGCCACCTGCAGCAAGTAGAGATAAGAGCTGTGGAGTTGTGTGGGAACGCCGAGACAAGTCCGGTCACCATGGCAACTGAGAGAGTTGCATCTACAGGGACTTCCGGAACGCCGCAGCCACGGGAAGGAGCGCGAGCCTGCCCTTCGGGGGAGTCTCGAACAACACAGAGGTCTAGAGGGGTCACGAAGGCTCCGTGAACCTCGTAACCCCAGGAGGATTATCCTGAGGGTCAAGGTACCCAGCGACGCTGCCCAAGCTTCCCTGTATTGTCAGCGTTTTGCAGGGTTTGAGCTGCAGCATGAAGGGGATGTAACAGACTCTGTGTTGTGAAGCCTCAGGCTCCGTGTGAAAGCGGTGAACCTCCGACAACAGTCATAAAACTGGGGAAAAACAAACCAACTAAGCTGATAAAAAGACTAACTAAAGAACCCAGCGTAAAAGGATTACGAAAGGTAATAGGAGCAGGAATCCACTACCGGCGGTAAGAGAAAATGGAGTACAACGTAAGGCTGGGAGAGAGGGAAAACAAAAAAAGCTGCCGCTAAGTGGTTGTAGAAGAGAGACCTCAGATACAAAGTATAAGGACTCTGAGGCAAAGTAACAAATGAAAATATCTTAAGGGATTAGAAAGAAGTGAAAGGAATTTTTCTGTTCAACTTGGTGAGATAGCAGCGTTTATGACCGGGAAGAGATTGCAGGGGCGGTTTCATGGCAATTAACTCCTTTGCACGCCGTCTGTAAACATGGTCTGAGTCAAGCAGCATACGCTTAGAGACTTTTATTATTCACACCTCTTTGTTACTCACACCTCTCATATTGGTACAAAGGACAGAAACTGCTATTTTACTCGGGCCAGCTAAAAGAGTGAAAAACAGATTGGCAGCAGGAGGAGGGAAGACGCGGAGAGGCAGCGCCCTTCCAGTGACGTTTGGAAGGAAAAAGAGATTTGTGTGTTTGGAGAAAGCAGCGAGTTTCCATACCAACACCCTCATTTCGTGTTCTTCTCCCCGATATAAAGAGTCACAACCTAATACATTGGCTGGAGAAGAGGGGGTTTACTTTCTAGATTATTTCACCGCTACAGCGGAAAGAGACTGAGAACTTTTGGAAAGGGGGAAAGCGAAATCAAGACGGTGGGTCAGGACTTTTTGCAACATATAAAAGCTTTTCCACTCAGGAGACGCTCTAATTGGGTCCTGCCCCACACCCATATGCCCACTTTTGGATTAAGACACACCCCACACTCCGTTTAAGTTCCAGGGGATTATTGGCCACTGGGATTTAAGCCAATGGTCTCAGTAACTTTGGCGATTATTTCTGTGCTGCTTATATAGTCCTTTTATGAACTTTGCAAGCTCTTTTTCTTTTTTTTCTCTCCTTTTCTCTTTTTTGCTCTGTGCCACTGGTTGATATTTGGGTCACCCTCTTCCTCCCCTCATTGTTTGATTACCTTCTTTATCTTGATCGCTTTCCCTTATCCTCCTAATAGGCTTTTTCTTTTCTTTTTCTTCTTTTTTTCCCCCTGTGGTACGGTACCTCCTTATTCTTAGCCCCCCCCCAATGGCGGACAAAACAAAGTGAAACAGTTTAACGGACTAGAGAGAAGGGAAAGGAAGCTTTCTGTCTCACCGGGTCGGAGACTGCGATAGCAACGACCGGCGCGGATTTTTGTGGATGGTTTTTCCTTCCTTCACTCCTTGGAATACAGCGCTCCTCCACCTCTTTGAATACAACGTTCAAGAGGGGAACGACACAAACAGTACAGCTTCAATTTTCCCTGTAACATCTGAGAGACGTGGGTTTTGCCACTAGAATACTTTCTCTCTTTATACCAAAGGAGGAAGACTATTAAATATATAAAATGAAAAACGGATCGAAAAAGGGGGTGGGAACACCAGTAGAAAGGAGGCCATCAAGACAAGAAGAGGGGAAAGAGGCGAAAGAAATCAAAGATTACGATAGTTTGATGGCTGAAATAAGAAAAGAATTTAAAAATAATGAACAATATATTGAGAGAAAGTTATTAGAAGTGCAAGATATTTTGGATAAGAAATTGGAGGGGGTGGTAGGCGAACTGACAGGAAAAGTTAAAGAATTATCGGTAAGAGCTAAGGTACTGGAGGATTCAATGAAAAGGGTGCAAAAAGATACGAAGGACAGTAAGAAGGAGGTGGACAGGATTAGAGTAGAAGTGAAAGAGATAGGAAAGATACAGGAAGAGCTGATGGACAACATGGCTATGACACAGATGAGACAAAATCAATCAAATCTGAAGTTTAGAGGAATACCGGAGAGTCTAAATGAGAATATAAGATCTAAAATGGTTAAAGAGTTAGCAACTTGGCTAGACAGGAAGGAAGAAGAGATAAATTACTCTCTTGTAAACATATTCAGGATAAAAACAAAATCGGTCAAAGCCAAAGGGAAAAAATTACCAGGAGATGTATTAGCCATGTTCAATTCGTTGGAGATAAGAAATGAAATACTGAAACAGAATTATAACAAAAGGTTATATATTGAAGGAAACCCAATTATTATATTAAAAGAGATTTCTTCGAGATTTCTTCCAAGGAGGGACCCTTATAAAAAACTAACCAACCAGCTGAAGAAAAACGGGATCCTGTATAGATGGGAATTCCCGGAAGGTATTTCATTCTACTTCAAGGAAAAAAGATTTAAACTGTCCACCCCTTCAGAACTTCAGAAATTTGCAAGGAGATACGAGAAGGACTTTGGAAGGATGACGGGGTGGGAGGAGGAGGTTGGGAAGCAACAGGGGGAGGAGGGGGAGGGAGAGGGGAGCGAAGAAGAAGAAGGAGAGGAGGGAGAAAGGGAAGAAGTAGAGATAGAAGACAAAGAACAGTAGTTTCTATTTAGATTTGATAAACTTATTAACACTATATAACAGATGACTTTAAAAATACTAAATTGGAATGTGAATGGGCTGAACAATAAAAACAAAAGGAACCAGATTGCACATATATTATTGAAAAAGAATTGCGACCTAATTTGTCTACAAGAGACTCATGTAATAAACAAGCATAAGAGAATTCTGAGTAACAAGAGACTAGGATTGGACTTTGTGACATCGGATAAGGTTAAGAAAAGAGACGTAGTAATATATATAAAGGAAAAATTTGAACCAAAATTATTGTATAAAGATGATCAAGGGAGACTGATTGTAGTACAGGTGGTCTTTCAAGGAGAAAAAATAATTGTTGTTGGAATATATGCGCCAAATGAGAAAAAGTCAGTTTTTTTCTCTGAATTAGGTAATAAGTTAATGGAGTGGATGGATCAAAAAATGATACTGATGGGTGACTTTAATGGGGTGGTAGCACCAGACTTGGATAGATCAACAAAAAAGCAAAAGACGAAGGAAGGTAAACTACCCTGCTCTTTTTGTGACATGGTTGATAATATGGGACTAATTGACGCCTGGAGATTTAAAAACCCCACTATTAAACAATACACCTTCTTTTCAAACCCAAACCAGAGTTGGGGAAGAACAGATAGTGTTTGGATATCGAAGGAAATGATACAAAATTTAATTAAGTCTGAAATTCTTCCACGAACAATATCTGATCATAATGCGGTTTCTATAGAATTAAGAGGTAAAGATGTTAGAGTAGGATGATGGAGAATGAATGAATTCTTATTCAATGATCAGAAAATTGTAACAAAGGCTAAAGAAACAATTGAAGAATACTTTAAATGGAATTTAAATGGAGAAACTGCTATAGAGATGGTGTGGGATGCAGGAAAGGCAGTTATGAGGGGTTTTTTGATTCAGAAAAATAGTCACTTAGGGAAAGAAAAAGAGAAAAAGAAAGAACAGATTTTAACACAGATAATAGAAAATGAAAGAAAATTAACTATTAACCCTGATGAGAAGACGGCAAAACAAAAAATATAAAGATACTACAAGCCAAATTTTCTACAATAATCAACCAAGAGATTGAATGGAAAATTAAAACGATGAAACAGAAGAACTTTGAATCAGCAAATAGGGTAGGGAAATATTTGGCGTGGCAAATAAGAGAAAGAAGGAAACAAAATGTGATTTGTAAGATAAGGGAAGGAGAAAGGATGGTAGAGGAACCAAAAGAGATAAAAAAGATATTTCAAAAGTATTATAAGGATTTATATAAAAGAGGAAAGGAAACAGATTATGAAATAGATTGCTTCTTACAAGAACACCATCTGCAACAGATCTCAAAAGAAGAAAAAGAGCTATTAGATCAAAACATTACACAAGAAGAGATAAAGGAGGCTATAAAAAAGATGAAATCCGGGAAAGCGCCGGGGCCGGATGGCCTTCCGGCTAAATACTACAAAATATTAAGTGACCAAGTATCACCAATGTTATGTGAAGTGATGAACAATATAATAAAAGAGGGAAGGATCCCGAACACCTGGAAGGAAGCATATATTACATTGATTCCTAAAAAAGATGTGGATGCTCTGGAAGTGAAGAATTATAGGCCAATTTTGTTATTAAATAATGATTATAAACTGTTTGCTGACGTAATGGCAGAAAGATTAAAAAACGTTTTAAACAACAGAATTCATAAAGATCAAACGGGCTTCCTTCCAGGGAGACAACTAAGGGACAATGTAAGAAATGTGATAGACATTATTGAATATTTGGACACCAGAATAGATAAACAGGCAGCCCTGGTATTCATAGATGCCGAAAAGGCATTTGATAATATTTCATGGGGCTTCCTGATGAAAAGTTTGAAATTTATGGGAATGGGAGAAAAATTTAGAAGAGGCATAGAAGCAATTTATCATGAACAAAAGGCAAAACTGGTAATAAATAATACTACAACAGAATTTTTTAATATACATAAAGGGACTAGACAAGGTTGCCCCCTGTCTCCTCTATTGTTTATAACAGTATTAGAAATACACAATAAGAGACTGAGAGAAGCAACAGAGGTTAAAGGAATTAAGGTTGGAAAGAGGGAATACAAAATCAAAGCTTTTGCGGATGATATTGTACTAACACTAGAGGACCCAAAGAATAGCGTAAAAGAAGCCCTACAAATATTTGAAGAGTTTGGTGCTGTGGCAGGACTCAAGGTAAATAAAAATAAAACTAAAATGTTGGTTAAAAACTTAACTAAGGAAGAAACGACAGATCTAGAACAAAGGGCGGGTATTATGACAGCTAAAAAAGTGAAATATCTATCCATTTTGGGGAGGATAGCGGTTGTTAAAATGAATGTTCTGCCCAGAATGTTGTTCTTATTTCAAACTATCCCTGTACTTAAAGGTTTAAAGCAGTGTAAGGAATGGCAGAGAGCCCTGGCAAGATATATCTGGCAGGGAAAAAGACCGCGGATAAAAATGAAAATATTGGTAGACAAAAAGGAAAGAGGAGGCTTTTCCTTACCGGACTTGAGTCTATATTATGAAGCCGCGTCTTTATTGTGGCTAAAAGACTGGATAAGATTGGAAAATAGAGATATAATAGATTTGGAGGGCTTCAATAACAGGTACGGATGGCATTCGTACCTGTGGTACGAAAAGGTGAAGGTTCATAGGGGCTTCCTAAACCATATTTTTAGGGGACCAATATACCAGGTATGGGAGAGAAATAAAAATCTCCTGGAAAGGAAGACTCCCTGGTGGATCTCACCATTAGAGGTGTTAACGATTAGGAAAACAAATATGGAAGAGAGGAATGCCACCTATGAAGAACTTATAAGTAGAACAGAACAAGGGAACAAACTTAGACCCTACGAAGAGATAAAAAACTTATTCACTGGCTGGTTGCAATACCACCAGGTGAATGATTTGTTAAAAGAAGATAAAAAGAAACTGGGCTTTGAAGACAAAAAATCTAAGTTCCACGTGGAGGTAGTTGAAGGTAAAAATAAAATACTGTCTAGGATATATGATATGCTACTGGAGTGGTACACAAAAGACGAGGAGGTGAAGGAGGCAATGATTAAATGGGCAATAGACATTGGCCATAATCTTGACTTTGAATGGTGGGAGGAACTGTGGAACAGTAGTATAAAGTTTACGGCGTGTATGGCACTGAGGGAAAATATCTGGAAAATGATATATAGGTGGTATCACACGCCGGTGAAATTGGCTAAAATGTATAGGTTAAAGAATAAAAGATGTTGGAAATGTGGTGAAGCAGAAGGCGACTTTTATCACATGTGGTGGTCATGTAATAAAGTGAAAGGCTTTTGGGAACTAATTTATAACGAGCTTAAAAAAATACTTAAATACACTTTCCCCAAAAGACCTGAAGCCTTTCTGCTAGGAATGATGGGTAAAGAAATTAGAAAAGAAGATAAGAACATATTTCTTTATGCCACCACAGCTGCAAGAATTATGTTGGCACAAAACTGGAAAACGGAAACCATACCCAGTATAAAGGATTGGCAGGTCAAAATGGTAAACTATGCCGAGCTTGCTAGACTAACAGGTAGAATACGAGACCAAGATGAACAGAAATTTCAAAAAAATTGGAATAAATATTGGAATTATGTCGGAACCAATTTGTAGAGGAAACTGGCGGGGTTGGAATAAATCTAACAGTGAGTGATTAACTTTTAAGAATAAAAAAAAAAAAACGTGATTGTGGAATTTATTTGATACTTACCAAAAGGGTGGAGGGGAGTCCAGGACTCGGCAGAGCCCGAAATATTATGATTTTCTTTATCTTTTTATGATTTTTTGTATAATTTGGGGAAGGGAAATAATAAATTATGTAAATATGTACTCATATGTATACTGATATGTTTAGCGGTATGTCTATTTGTATATTTTCTTTGTGTAATTTGAATAAAAATGTACTGGGGGAAAAAAAGAAAAAAGAAAAAGAGAGAGTTGCATCTACGGAAGCTGTGAAGGTCCTGGGCAAGTCTTCCTGCCAGGGGGAGTCTGTTGCCGTGACAACCAGAGAGGACATCTGCAGAAGCCCCAAGGAGGGGGGTAGTGAGAAAATTGTTGCCCTGACGACCCAGGAATGTCAACAACAAGACTTTCTTACTGTAATAATCGACAGTGGAGCCGCCAACTCGCTGGTGCCATCTAGCAGTCTTTTGAGAAATTGCAGGACAGTAAAAACTCAGAAATTTGTGACGATCGCGGATGGAAGCAGAAAAAGACTAACAGAGACAGGCTTTCTTCTGTCCCTTCCTTAAGCATGAAGTCAAAGCTTTTGCGGTAACTGTTTGTTAAGTGTGCATGACCTACTAGTTGATGGTTTTCATGTCTCTTTTGCAGGTGACAAATGTGAATTTTCCAAGGATGGGAAACACGTGTACACAGTGCAGTCTAAAGATAATTTGTTTCCTCAGGAGAGGATGACACCGAAGAAGCGAAGGGCCAATGTGTGAATGTGGCGCCTCACCATGGTTGTTCACATATTTGGCACCAACGCTTCGCCCATTTGAATTGGAGATATCTTCAGAAAGCACCAGAGCTGACACAAGGGTGCAAATTTAATGTTTGTGACAAATCTTTAGATTGCAATGCATGTAAACAGGCAAAAATTGTGACATGCTCATATCCAAAGTCAGAGAGGCGGACCACACAACCCTTTGAAGTAATTCATTCAGATTTGTGTGGACCCATGTCAGTTGAGTCACTGGGAGGATCAAAGTATTCTCTGCTTTTGATTGATGATTTTTCGAGGTCTGCTTGGACCTTCTCTCTGAAAACGAAAGGGGAGGCAGCTAAAATGATCAGGGATTGGATCACCGCAGTTGAGGTAACCTTTTCCACCAAAGTTCGTGGTTTTCAAAGTGACAGAGGTTCTGAATTCACTGGTTCTGCTTTACAGGATTTCTTTAGGGAGAAGGGGATTAGCCACCGTTTGACCACTCCTTACTCTCCGCAACAGAATGGGGTCGCAGAGAGAAGGAACAGGACGGTGGAGGAAGCTGTGTCTGCGATCCTTTGGGACGCAGGGCTACCCCAGAAATATTGGTCTGAGGCCTGGTGCTACGTTGTTCATACGCAGAATAGAGTGTACAACTCTAGTGTAGGAAATACGCCGTATTTCTTACTGCATGGAAAGAAGCCCAAGGTACACTACCTCCGTGTGTTTGGTTGTGAGGCTTGGGTTCTTATTCCAAAGGCTCTACGCAAGAAAGGTGAGCCAAGATCTAAAAGAATGATCTTTGTAGGGTATGAGCCTGGCTCAAAGGCCTGGCGGTTTGCGTACCCAAGTGGAAACCAGTCTAGGTTGGTTATCAGCAATAGCGCTGAATTCTGTGAGCAAGCTGGTTGGAAACGTCTGCACGCTAATCCAGACGTGATTTCGCAGCAGTTCTATGACTCAGATGTTGAGGAGGAAGAGGAACTTGTTGCTGGGGACCACGGTCCAGAGCAACAGGGTCCACCACAGGGACAGAGTCCAAGGCAGGGACAGCTCAGGATCCCTCAGAGGGGGGAACCTAGATCACCTCCTCAGGCAAGTGTCAAATTTGAGCCAAAGAGTGAGCCTTCCTCACCTGCTGGACCAGCTGTAAGGCCCAAGAGGCACAGCAGGTCAGAGGGGGAAGACACTGGAGATGATTTAGCTGGACCCAGTGAAGCAGCAGGGTCACCAGGATTCACACTGAGGAGATCAGCGAGGACAAGGAGGCCTCCTGATAGGTACGATGCTTCAGGCGTCTGGGTAGGTTCAGCCAGATGTGAACCTGAATCCTTCGAGGATATTCAGAGTTTACCTGAGGAAGAAGCAGGCAAGTGGCACAGGGCAATGGACAAAGTGATGAAGTCCATGAAAGATCTAGGTGTGTTCTCACTCACAGAGTTGCCACCGGGCAAGCAGGCTGTGAGTTGCAGGTGGTTTTACCGCTTGAAACCCACTGACGCTGGAGAACCACAGTATAAAGCCAGGTTAGTTGCTCGAGCATTTACTCAGAGGAAGGGAATACACTTCACGAAGGTGTATTCGCCAACGTCACGAGCAGAGACTCTGAGAACGCTTTTAGCTTGTGCAGCACAGAGAGGCTGGAAGGTAAACCACTTTGATGTGGATGTTGCCTACCTTAACTCAGATCTCCAGGAGGAGCTGTACATGATTCCTCCTCCGGGGTTTGAGAACTTAAGGCAGGATGTTGTGTGGAGATTGCACAAATCCATCTATGGATTACGTCAATCTGGCAGAAACTGGAACATGTGCCTGAATGAAGCCTTAGAAGAGCTAGGTTTCAGGAGAAGTGTTGCTGATAGTTGCTTTTATTTGAGAGGATCAGGGGCAACACAAGAGTATTTGCAGATCTGGGTTGATGACTTGTTGTTTTTCTCAGAGACAGATGAACAGGCAGAGAAGTTTGCCAAAGAGCTAGGGAAACGGTTCAAGCTTAAACAGCTTGGTGCTCTCAAAACCTACCTAGGTGTCAGTGTTGAGCGTGCACAGGATGGAAGCTTCTTGCTCAGCCAGAGAGGCAAAATTGAGCAATTGCTTCAGAACATGAGGATGAGTGATTGTGCAGGAGTGAGAAGTCCTATGGAGACTAGTTTTGTAAAGGACAGCCAGCAAGTAGAACGCGCTGCGTTCAAAAATACTGAAGGGTTTCAGTCAGCCCTAGGGAGTTTGCTGTACTTGTCCCAGTGGAGCAGACCTGATATAGCGTTTGCTGTCAATCTGCTCAGCAGGGAAGCTTCAAACCCTAGTGTGCAAGCCTGGAATGGCATCAAGAGAGTTCTGAGGTATTTGCAGGAAACCAAAGACTTTTGTCTTAGGTTGCCGGCACAAGGAGAAGTCAAACTGACTTGTCTTGTGGACTCGGATTGGGATAATCTTGAGGACTGCAAGTCTGTGTCTGGCCTAGTGGTGAAGTTTGGGAACTCAGTAGTTGGATGGAGGTCTAAGAAGCAAAGTCTTATAGCGCTCTCATCCACTGAGGCTGAGTTTAGTGCTCTTTCAGAGGTGTGCAGAGAAGTTCTATGCTTGCTTAGTGCAGGAACACTGCGAAGTGGATTGTCTGCCGATACGTGTTTTCGAGGACAATCAACCATGCCTGCGTTTGGCAGAGTCAGGTCAGTTCAAGGCTAGAACTAAACACCTAGACATTCGCTTTCGGAATGTGTGCCAGAGCGTTCAGGAGGGATTAGTTGCTCTGAAGTATTGTCTGAACCTAGCTGATGGGTTCACGAAGCCACTCACCTTCCAAAGACATGGGGAGTTTTGCGAAGGTCTGGGTTTGGGACGACCAAGGGTCAAGGGTTGATTCTCCCCTCAGGCGCGAGGCAAGAGGGGGTGTTGGGTGTAGTGAAGGGTTAACCTTCTGTGCCTCAAGCCTGAGAGGAGGCTCTTACAAGGGAAGTAAGCCAGGACGTGACGAAAGCCGCTTGGAATGCTGTGAGCTGAGTGGGAACCGAAAGCAGTTCAGTCGCTGCACTGAGAGAGAAGGACGCAGAGAAAATGCAGCTTGAATCTGATGGTCTTTATGAATTGTAAACACACTATATTTGAGCAAATAAAGGGATAGTAGGACAGAAGAAACATGTGGGACTTGTTTACTGCTCTCTCGACACACGCCGCTGTGTACTTCCGCTAATTGCTTTACGATCTACAGAGGCTCCCAGGGGAAGTGTGGCTGGGCGCCGAACAATAAAGCAATAAATCTACCGAACATGGCTCTCTATCAAGGGCTGTTTCAGACTCAGGCTGTGGCTGTGGCTGTTGCTCTGGTTCTGGCTGTGGCTCTTTCTCAGGCTCTGGTTCTGAATGAGGGCTTGGTTCTGGCACTGATTCAGGGTCTCGCTCTGGCTCTGGCACTCTATCAAGGACTGTTTCAGACTTAGGCTGTGGCTGTGGCTCTGTTTCCATTCTTACAATGGAATGTACACAAAACAATAATCCTTTCTGTATAAATTTTCCAATACATTCTGAAAACATAATAAACCCTTAATTGTTGTCCACCTCCTTTTAGTTCCTTTATCACTCGAATGCTAGCACGGAGTCAAAACTATTATTGTATTTTTGAACATATCTTGTATAACCATCCCATTTTTCTGCAAATTTTTGCTTTGAGATTCCTCTGAGTTTGCTAGTCAATTGAGCCGTCTCCACCAATTCCTGTAATTTGATTTGCCAATCTGTTATTTTTGGAGCCTCGTGATCTTTCCATCCCTTGGCCACAAGTATACGAGCTGCTGCGGTTGCATACAAGAATACCTCTCTTAGATTTTTTGGGATCTCTTTATCTAAAATACTAGAAATGCCTCCGGTTTTTTCGTAAAAGTTATCCCCATCATCTTTTTTAATTCATCGTATATTCCCCCCCCCAAAAAAAAAATCGAGGGCAGGGGACCATCTAATCCCCTTTGTTTTAGTGGACGGCTCCACAATCACCGGGATTGGGTGGGAGCGCTCGAGCAGCTGCCAGTCAACACATAACTTGGTTGTCAGGGGATGGTCACTAAATTGGGCATTATCAATTTTAAAAGAGGTGACATTCAAAAATAGATCCCGGGAAACCAATACATAGTCAAGAACACTGTTTGATTTTAACCCCAGGTGGGTGAACTCTCCTGGTATATCTGGAGGACACCTGCCATTTAATATAATTAAATTAAGGCGTAAAGTCATCTGATAAAGCATCACTCCCGCCTTATTGACTTTTGCATCCTTTGATATTCTAGTGGGGATATATACTAGATCATAGGTTTGAGCGCCGGGGTCGACCCACCATTTAGACTTTATAAGAGCCTCCCGATTTGAGTCTATCCGAGCGTTAAAATCGCCTCCGGTAATGGAGGGGACATTAGGATATTTAAGATAACAAGAAAGTAAAAAATCCTCTAGGGATTCCCATCTAGAAGTAAGATCAGCTGCTAACCCTCCCGGGGGAAAATAGACATTTGTAACCAATAAAGAGAAGTTTCCACCAGAGATCAGTCCGGTAATAGCATAAGGCGGAAATGCGTGCACTAGTGAAAGTTTAGCCCGAAGTTTAAGGGAGATACCAATTGTAAGGCCACCTTTAGGGCGGCCACCATTCGTTGACGGGCTAGCAGACAGACATATAAACTCAAAGCCATTTAACTCAATTTCCTCCTCCACCCAAGTTTCTTGTAATAGAATGATAAGAAAGGAATTAATATATTTTTGGAATTCTGGATCTGATTTTTTACTTTTCCATCCAGCAATGTTCCAACTTAATATTGAAGGCTGGGGTTTCCTCGTTCCTCCAATTGACTGTCATTCGGAAGGTTGGCTCAACTTTAATACGGGAAGAAATCACTTATCTTCTTCTGATGAAAAACCTCTTGTAAAAGCTGAGTGGGAGGATTTACAAGGTTGTCTGACTGTTGAACTTGGCCACTCAATCTACTAGGAGTATGACCTTGAGCAGGGGCGGCCCCCTTTTCCAAAAGAGTTTGGTGGGCCACCCGGTGTGGTCCATCTATCTCGTCAGAAGTTTGGTCTCTCTGTAGCCTGCTACTGGTCTTTTGGGCTACTTGATTTATGTGGCCTGTTGGATCTTCAGTCAGTTCCGTCACTGGTCTTGCTGTTGAATCCATAATGCTCCGCAAAGAGGGATGAGGCTGAGCGAGTGGGCTATTTGGGAAGGTTGGCAAAGGCACCTCTTCTCTTGATTGGTCAGTGCTATAAGAAGGTTCCAGGTCCGGCATCGATGAATGTGTAGAAGGGGATTTTTCCTGTTGTGTGCTGCTTTCTTCAGGTATGTTTATCGAGGGACGGTAATGTAAATCTATTAAGAGCACGAAGGGTTGTTCTGGTTGGAGGAAAGGACTGGTAGTTGCTTCTTGGGGTTGTATCTTATCCTCCATTTCCGACATACATTTAGCATTAGATATTGCGAGATCCATATGAACTGGTTCTTCTAGGATGTCATGATCGCTGTACATGGGTATTCTGGTGCTGAGCTTCCTGATAAGTTGGGTTTTAAGCGATTCGAGCCTATTAATAATTTCTTTTTGTTCCACCGCTGGTAAGTCTGCAAAGGAGGCAATGAGTTCGATCTCTTCTGGTGGGGTCAGGCCACTTTCCGGACGGTCATTGTTCTTTGCTAGGGGAGTGGAGGCCACATAACTCATCTCCTGGGGTAGAACACCCACTCCGGTGTCCACTGGTGGATCGGGTTTAGCAGATTTTAAGCCCTCTTTGGTTATTGCCTCCAACAGTAGGGGTTTAGGCGTAGGGTCTATAAAGGCTCTCGTTGGTGCTATCCCACAGCGAAACAAAAATGCTTTCCTTCGTAATATGATAGTGGGAATTTTTGTGGATTGGAACGCAAGCAGGACTCTCTGGGATTTATGATGATAGACAAGGGGGAGGACTGCACAGAGGTCAATTTGTGTTGCCTCCATATTTAAAAGCCCCATTAGGAGTTCCATGGCACCGCCCAGAGTTCTCCATCTTGGGTCCCCATATTGTATAGTTAGGCACACTTTCCTTGGTGTTAAAATCAAGGATTGATGACCTAATTGAAGGTTAAGATTGTATTTAAATTTGTCAGTACGTTTGTTATTTAAGGACAAACTCCTCGTCCCCTTCCTCTCTTCAAGAGACTTAACACCGGCTGACGCTGGAGAAGTAGTAACTATCTTTTGTTGGAGGCTGTGCAGCTGGGACAAAAGATCATCTAGTCTTTTGAATATACAGTGCAAGGTTTTGATTATTAAATGGGACTGTTCAAATGTCATATGATTGGCCGTGCCAAGGACCAGTTCCTCCTTCTGAGGAGAGACTACACTCTTACTGTTGCCCACATCGCTTGTTATTTGAGGTATTATTCGCTCTTCGTCTTTAAGTGCTGACACGCAATCAATCAGAGGGTTAAAACGGTTCTGAGTTTCTACCGTGTAGGAACAATCCAGTAGATTACTCCCTTCCTTAAAGTGACATGGTTCCACCCTTGTTTGCTTTGATCTCGGAAAGGGAACGGGGACTGTCTCCTCAGAATCTCTAAGACGTTTCCCATATCCCATAATTCAGATATCGAGTAGAGGGGGGATAGTATTTTAACGTCAACTCAGGTGATAAATATTTCCTTCAAGCCTGCCAGCACTTGCAGTGGGGGTATATTTCACTGCCTGTTCATATGAAAGTCGGCGTCTTCACCTTCACCCTCACAGTCCGGCAATTTAGTTCTACAAGGAGACTACCGGTAAGCAACACAGACCATTCCTTTGAAGTCCTACTCCCACCAGGACTAAGACTAATATAAAAATTCTCCTTCGGAGCTTATCGCAGGGCCACCGCGGGTCGGTCTCAGATAAAAGGGAAACTCCCAAAGGCCTCACCAGTAGTGTTGGTTTGACTTTCTTCCTCTGTTCGGCCAGCGCTCTGTTCGGAGGTAGATAGTGGCTTCCTTCAACCCACTGCTCTGCTCCGCCGTACTCCAGTAAAACAATAAACCAATAAAACAATAAAACAATAAACTAAAAGCAAAGGGAAGCGAGGAGGTGATAAAACAGCTTATAAGACGTTAAAACTGAGAGTTTAAAACTAGGAAGTGGCTAAAAACTACTTTAAAAACTACTTAAAAGCTTAACTAAAAGCAGAGGAGTCTGACTAGGCTGCTGTGTCCGTCGCCATCTTGGCTCCTCCTCCAGTGGCTTTCCTATCTTTGCTTCCTTAATTGCTCTTTGAATTTCGTACGATGTAATAGGGGCATTCAACGGTTTTTTTTGTTCTTTAGTAAGTTTCGGAAGAAAGTTCTGTTCTAAATGTTCTTTAACTTCTTCTGTTGTTTCATTTCCTTCCTTATAGATTTCCCTAAAGAATTCGAGAAATCGTTTCTCTATTTCTTTAGGGTTTGTTGGATTGAAAATGAACGACAGACGAGTAGATAGGTGTCATATGGGAGGCGTCTCTCGAGCAAGCCTTGGAGACTCCCTTTTATTGAATATTACTGTGTTTGCCACGTGTGCTTGTTGCTGATTGGTTAACATAAGTTCAAAACAAGGGTTGCGTACAAGACATTAATTATTGCATATAAGACATTAGTCATAGACAGGTTAAAGGTTGGGAAAAGGAACGCGGAGTTTACACAGGCATGGGTTCGGACTGCCCGTACCAGAGTGGTACGAAAAAGGAATGTACAAGGAGGGGTAAGTACAGATTGATATGGTGTGAACTCAAGGTGAACAGAACGTACCAGGGTGATGATGGAATGTCTTAGCATCAGTACGGTTTGTGCAGCGTGAGCAAAACAAAGCTTAGAAGCAAGACTTCCCAGAATGCAAGAGAAAAGAAGCAATACTTTCCCATAATGCGACAGTTATGTGCAGAGAGAGAACTTCCCTTTAAGGGTTGTTTATTATTTTGCCTTTGCACTTAACTCTATTTATAAGCCTTTCTGCCTCTCTCTTTTTTAATTGCCATGCTAATAACCAGGCTCAGGTTCTGTTTCAGGCTGTGTCTCTGTTTCAGGCTCCGGCACTGTATCAAACACTGTTGCAGACTCAGGCTGTGGCACTATGGCTGTAGCTGTGGCTCTGGTTCTGTTTCAGGCTCTGGCACTGTATCAAGCACTGTTTCAGGCTCAGGCTTCTGCTCTTTATTAGGCTTTGTCTCAGTCTTTGGCTCTAGCACTTATTCTAGCTCTATTTCAGGCTCGGCCTGTGTCTCAGCCTTTGTCTCTGTTTCACGCTGTTTCTCTGTTTCAGTCTTCGACGCTGTTTCAAGCCCTGTATCTGCCTCTGCCTCTGTTTCAGGCTCTGGCACTCTATCTAAGAGAGTTTGTGTACTGGTCCAGTAAACGCTTCCGCTGCGCCACCAGCAACAGCTCTCTTTGCAGAGCATTAATTAAGTCCAGTGCAGAGTTTCTTGTTGCAGTACAAGCTTCAAAGTCTCAGCAGCAAAGAAATAACGACACAGGGAAGCCTGTCTTTCCAAAGACAGGTTTATTGCAGAAAGATAACAGAAACACCTCCGGAGCTTTCGGACATTTTTGCTTCACGCCCCCCACACAGAAAACAAGCACTCTTTATATACTGAGCAACTTAACAACTTAACGAGCTTGACTACTTAAAGTTACATGACATTGCTAACTTGCCAGCGTCTTAGGTTTCACACCCTAACACTATCAAGTACTGTTTCTGGCTCTGGCTCTCTTTCAGGCTCTGGTTCTGAATTAGGGTTTTGTTCTGGCTCTGGCTGTGTCTCTGGATCTGGCTGTGTCTCTGCTTCAGGCTCCTATGCTGTATCAAGCACTGTATCAGGCTCTGCCTCTCCCTCTGCCCCTGGCTACGTTTAAGTGTCAGGCTCAGTTTCAGACAGTGACTCTGTTTCAGGATCCAGCACTCTATCAAGCACTATTTCAGACTCAGGCTGTGGATCTCGGCTGTGGCTGTGGATCTCGGCTGTGGCTCTAGGCTCCGTCTGTGGCTCTGTCTGTGGCTCTGGCTCTCTTTCAGGGTCTGGTTCTGAATGAAGATCTGGTTCTGACTCTGATTCAGGGTCTCATGATGGCTCTTCCTCTGCCTCTGACCCAGCTATGTTTCAGGGTCTGGCTCTCTTTCAGGCTCTGGTTCTGAATTAGGGTTTTGTTCTGGCTCTGGCTGTGTCTCTGGCTCTGGCTCCAGCTCCAGCTCCGGCACTGTATCAAGTACTGCTGCAGACTCAGGCTGTGGCTCTAGGCTGTGGCTGCAGCTATGTTTTGCGCTCCGGCCCTGTATCAAGCCCCATTTCTGGCTCTGGCTCTGGCTCTGGCTCTGGCTCTGGCTCTGGCTCTGGCTCTGGCTCTGGCTCTGGCTCTGGCTCTGGCTCTGGCTCTGGCTCTGGCTCTGGCTCTGGCTCTGGCTCTGGCTTTCTTTCAACTCTGGCTCTGAATGCGCTCTGGCTCTGGCTCTGATTCATGGTCTCACTCTGACTCTGATTCAAGGTCTCGCTCCGGCTCTGGCACTCTATCAAGGACTGTTTCAGACTCAGGCTGTGGCTGTGGCTCTGCCTCTGTTTCAGGCTCAGGCTCTGTTTGAGGCTGTGTCTCTGTTTCAGGCTCCGGCACTGTATCAAGTACTGTTGCAGACTCAGGCTGTGGCTCGTGGCTGTGGCAGTTGCTCTGGTTCGGGCTGTGGCTCTTTTTCAGGCTCTGGTTCTGAATGAGGGCTTGGTTATGGCACTGATTCAGAGTCTCGCTTTGTCTCTGGCTGTGTCTCTGTTGCACCTCAAGCGGTGGTTTGTTGTTGTTATTTTCTTTCTGGGGTGGGACAAATGTTTAGTTGGGGCGGGGATTATTTTAAGTTTAGCATAATTGTTTCTTGCTTTGTTTTTCTTTTACTATTTTTTTAGGTTTTTAGGAATGGCATCAAGAGAGTTCTGAGGTATTTGCAGGAAACCAAAGACTTTTGTCTTAGGTTGCCGGCACAAGGAGAAGTCAAACTGACTTGTCTTGTGGACTCGGATTGGGCTAATCTTGAGGATCGCAAGTCTGTGTCTGGCCTAGTGGTGAAGTTTGGGAACTCAGTACTTGGATGGAGGTCTAAGAAGCAAAGTCTTATAGCGCTCTCATCCACTGAGGCTGAGTTTAGTGCTCTTTCAGAGGTGTGCAGAGAAGTTCTATGCTTGCTTAGTGCAGGAAGTCTGCGAAGTGGATTGTCTGCCGATACGTGTTTTCGAGGACAATCAACCATGCCTGCGTTTGGCAGAGTCAGGTCAGTTCAAGGCTAGAACTAAACACCTAGACATTCGCTTTCGGAATGTGTGTCAGAGCGTTCAGGAGGGATTAGTTGCGCTGAAGTATTGTCCCTCTGCCAAGAACCTAGCTGATGGGTTCACGAAGCCACTCACCTTCCAAAGACATGGGGAGTTTTGCGAAGGTCTGGGTTTGGGACGACCAAGGGTCGATTCTCCCCTCAGGCGCGAGGCAAGAGGGGGTGTTGGGTGTAGTGAAGGGTTAACCTTCTGTGCCTCAAGCCTGAGAGGAGGCGCTTACAAGGGAAGTAAGCCAGGACGTGACAAAAGCAGCTTGGAATGCTGTGAGCTGAGTGGGAACCGAAAGCAGTTCAGCCGCTGCACTGAGAGAGAAGGACGCAGAGAAAATGCAGCTTGAATCTGATGGTCTTTATGAATTGTAAACACACTATATTTGAGCAAATAAAGGGATAGTAGGACAGAAGAAACGTGTGGGACTTGTTTACTGCTCTCTCGACACCCCCCGCTGTGTACTTCTGCTAATTGCTTTACAATCTACAGAGGCTCCCAGGGGAAGCGTGGCTGGGCGCCGAACAATAAAGCAATAAATCTATCGAACATGGCTCTCTATCAAGGGCTGTTTCAGACTCAGGCTTTGGCTGTGGCTGTTGCTCTGGTTCTGGCTCTGGCTCTTTCTCAGGCTCTGGTTCTGAATGAGGGCTTGGTTCTGGCACTGATTCAGGGTCTTGCTCTGGCTCTGGCACTATATCAAGGACTGTTTCAGACTTAGGCTGTGGCTGTGGCTGTGGCTCTGTTTCCATTCTTACAATGGAATGTACACAAAACAATAATCCTTTCTATATAAATTTTCCAATACATTCTGAAAACATAATAAATCCTTAATTGTTGTCCACCTCCTTTTAATTCCTTTATCACTCGAATGCTAGCACGGAATCAAAACTATTATTGTATTTTTGAACATATCTTGTAGAACCATCCCATTTTTCTGCAAATTTTTGCTTTGAGATTCCTCTGAGTTTGCTAGTCAATTGAGCCGTCTCCACCAATTCCTGTAATTTGATTTGCCAATCTGTTATTTTTGGAGCCTCGTGATCTTTCCATCCCTTGGCCACAAGTATACGAGCTGCTGCGGTTGCATACAAGAATACCTCTCTTAGATTTTTTGGGATCTCTTTATCTAAAATACTAGAAATGCCTCCGGTTTTTTCGTAAAAGTTATCCCCATCATCTTTTTTAATTCATCGTATATCCCCCCCCCCCAAAAAAATATTAATCTTTTCACACGTCCACCACATGTGGCTCATGTCACCGTTATTTCCTCCACATCTCCAACAAGCATTCGCCATTTTTTTATACATTCTTGATCATCTGGAAGGAGTGAGGTACCACGTATGAGCCATTTTCATCATGTTCTCTCTTATATTATAGCTGGCTGTAAATTTCAAATTTACATTCCATCAGTTTTCCCCATCTTTTAGCATAATTGGACGGCCCACATCTTGGGCCCACTTTATCATTGAAGCCTTAACCTCCTCATCCATTACTTTGTAGTCTAAAAGAAGTCTATACATTTTTGCGATTATTTTGGTTTTACTATTCAATAGTTCTCTTTCAAATCTTGAAGGCTCCTTTTCAAAACCTATCTGCTTATCCTGTCTGAACACTTCATTCACCTGGCAGTAATCTAGCCAACTAGAAAAGTGATCTTTTATTTTCTCATAACTTATCAATATTAGTTCACCCTCCTCCCTGTTACGATATTGAAGCAATGCAGCCGCGAGCTGCTGGTAGCTTGAAAACAAAACATAATGGGAATGTTGGGACTGTTCCGTGGGAAACAGAGGGACAGTCAATTCATAGTGCAGAGGGCACCGGAATTAGCTCAGAGTGTAATATGAGCTGGACAGGAAGTGTTTGTTCTCTCTCGACTGCAGGAGTATGAAGAGAGCAGTCATGTTTTCTGTAATGCTGCAAAGACAGAAATAAAGGCATGTAAATACGTTTCTGTGTATCTCTTTCCCCTGTCCGGGGGGGGGGCAGAAGAGGGGGGGTGTTCTTCTCACGCTGAGAAGGATCACCTATCGCGACCTCTGCCTGGATCTTGCCGGGAAAGCAGACAGGGAGGTCAACAGGAGACCAAGCCGGGTGCCTGGGAGAGTTGCCAGTTTCTCCTGATAAAGGCTTGATTCCTCACACTCCCCCCCCTTAATATTGTGTTATACGTTATCCAGTTCCCTTTGATGTTGTTGCTTTTTTTAACAGCGATTGCTTCTAGTGGAGAGTTGCATCTTGGGGTTTTCTGTTCCAAATATCTTTCGTATTTTCCCCATACCTTATATATAGCATTTCTTATTATATGATTTGAAAAACTCATATGCGTCTTTATTTTCCCATAATTAAGATACCTTCTAGATCTAAAATATCCCAATTTTTTAATAAATACCAATCTTTCAACCAGAGAAGACATGAGGCTTCGTAATATAGCTTCAAATCCAGTAACCCGTAGCCACCTCTTTCTACAGTATCTATTAATATCTTATGCTTTACTCTTGGTCTTTTACCCTTCCACAAAAATTTAGAAATTTCTTTTTGCCACTTGTTGATACTGCTGGTCTTTCCTGTAATTGGAATTGTTTGGAATAGAAAGAGTAGCTTCGGTAAAACTATCATTTTAATTACCGAAATACGGCCCAGGAATGATAAATTTAACCTTTTCCATGTCTCCAGCTGTCTTTTGATATCTTTCCAACAATTGGGATACTGCCAGGGAGACAAAGTCCATCATGGCCCCAAGCCGTCTGCCGGACGATCCATCGATCTCCCGTAAGCACGCAGTATCAGCAATTAGCGACATGAGTTTCTAGAAAATATCTTGCCACATTCTAGAGCTCATGCACACTCTATCAGCAGATAATGCACAGCAAAAGTCGCACTCAGGAGAGCATTATTTACAAGTTTTATTCAGCGTTGATCAGAACAAAGAAAGACATGACTGCCTGCGTCAGTGTCTCCAGAGACAGAGAGTGAGAAAACGAAAGCAAAAGACACAACAGAAACATCCTGTGAAAACAGGAAATACGCAGGCTGTGACACAAACATCCTGCTCCCTTTTGAGGTGGAACGGAAATATCCTAACATCCTCCCCCTTTCCTTGTAACCTGTAGTACCTGTGGTTCAACCCAATTGCAACCTTTGTACGTAAACCTTAAGTTGTTCTCTGTTAACAACCTTAGACAACAGATCAGCAGGAATTTCATTTCCTGGCATGTAGGACACCTGAATGAGTCCTTTCTGAATACACTCTCTTGCACGATGTAGCTTAATCTGCAAGTACTTGGTTCTTTGCTTGCAACTCTCTGAGTTCAGCAAAGCCAAACATGATCTATTGTCTTGATACACTTGTACAGGACATTTCACAGAAACTCTGATGTCCTTAAACAGTTGCATCAACCATTCACAATCCATGAGTGAAAATGACAGAGCATTGAGTTCTGCTTCACAGGAACTTAGGCTTACTGTCGTCTGCTTCCTGCACAACCAGTCAAACAGGCAGTGGTTGTACATGTAGCATACTCCAGAAGTGCTAGTACCATCCGTGGTGTCACTTCCAAAACTTGCATCTGCAAAGATTTCAAGACCTCCAGTCTTCTGACTGGTGAACCTCAGCCTGTAGTGCAAAGTCCCTTTCAAATAGCGGGCTATGCGCTTCAGAGCTTTCCAATCCTGAACAGTAGGATTGTTAGCATGTCTGCTAAGCAGGTTAGTGCTTACAGCTATGTCGGGTCTTGAACATCTAGCAATGAAATTCAACTTGCCTAGAATGCATCTGTACAGCGTAGTGTCAGAAAACACTTCAGCAGTACTGTCTACCTGGTAACCTGTCACCATCGGTGTGTCTGCTGGGTTTGCATCAACCAAATTCAACCTGGTTAATACATCAGCAATTTTCTGTGTTTGGTGTACCAGAAAATTACCTGCTTGGTCCCTCTCCACCTGCAGAGAAAGATAGTTGGATACCTCACCAAGATCCTTCATGCCAAAGTGCTTCTTCAGCTGAGCTAGTGTGCCTTGATAAAAAGCCTGATTCTTCCAAAACATCAGAAGATCATCAACAAAACATAAACAATACAGTTTGTTTTGCCCCTCCTCCTTGACAAACACACATGGATCAGCTTTGCCCTGGTGAAAACCTAGAGAAAGCAATGTCTCAGTGAGCTTTGTGTTCCAACACCTGGCACTCTGCTTCAGACCTGTCAGGGAACTGCCATCGGAGCCAAGAGTGGAGGTAAGGCTCCCCGACCATGCAGGAGAAGGGACCAGTAGAGGGAGAGAGAACACTCCCTTTGGGGAAGGTTATCAGCGTGACACCGGGGAGGAAGGGGATCAGGGAAGGACTTAGGAGAGAGGGCTCCAAGAATCTTCCACAGAGACCAGCGGGGAGAGTCCAGGACCTCCGCTGGCTACGCCTACTCTGTGCAGAAAGCTTCCGCGCAGGGAGGCTAGGCGGAGACTGGGCGTCAAGGAATTTTTATGTTGGAAGAAATTCAGGAAACGCCCACTGACGGATTCTGCCAGCGACTGATACAGCCATGGAGAAAGGGCTGTCCAGCCAGGGAAAGGTTTAGCCAGGCAACGTTGCCTAGAACTTCAGCATCCTTTACGCATGAGCAACCCCAATTCCCATTACAAGACCATATAAGGATTTCCGCAGTTTACAGACCATTCCCTTCTGTGTCTGCATCCCATCAGGTGGAAGCATAAACAGCTCCTCCCCTAAAATCCCGTACAAAAAAGCTGTATTAATGTCATGATGGGAAACATGTAGTTTCTCCTCTGCAGCTATCTTGAGCATCAGCCGAATGCTCTCATATTTGACTGTGGGTGAATAGGTCTCGTGGTAATCCTGTCCTGGTACCTGTGAAAAACCTCTGGCAACCAATCTGGCTTTGTGTCTGACAACCTTGCCATTCTGGTCTGTCTTGGCCTTGAAGACCCATTTGCTGCCAACCAGTCTCATTCCTGGGACTACCGGTACCAGTTCCCAAGTTTGGTTCCTATTCAAGGAATCAACTTCAGCCTTCATGGCATTAAGCCAAGGCTCAGCATCTTTAGAGGTTAACTCCTGAACCTCTTTGAAGCTTGAAGGTTCCCATACCTTCTCTGAGCTACTAAGAACAGCAGTTGCTGTCTTAGCAAACTCATCAGCAAATCTCTTTGGAGGTCTGCCCTTTGTGGCTCTTTCAGATCTGCGTACTAGACGCAAGTCTTCTGGACTCATCTCCTCTTTCTTAGGAGAAAAGTGACCAATGGTGAACAGTGGTTCTTCCAGTTCATTGTCAGATGCATCACATGGTCTGATTGAGGCCTTTGCGCTCTTATGTCTGCTGTGTCATCACTGTCACTGACCTCAGCAGCAGCGCCGCCCACTGAGCTGGAATCCGAACTCTGATCATCCTCAGCTTCCTCAGCTTCCTCAACATTATCTGCTTTCTTCACATCACCTTCATCCTCCTCTGGGTAACTCTGGAAAATTCCCACATTTCCCCCCTGTTATTGGTTTCAGAACTCACAGGGTTAAAGAGTTCTGGTGACGTCTCTTTCCTGAGGCGTGGTTAGAAACACATACGGGGAGTGGTTTGACGCCGAGTGTTTCCGTCTGGTTTCGCTTTTGCGGAGAGAGGACGCAAGATGTGTCAGTTCTCGCCAGGTTGATTTAAGAGCTGTTTTACTTCATGATTAAAGGCTAAGAAGATAAGAACGCCTGTGTGTCTGGATTTATTACCCACATGCTGCAATTGCTTCACCGCTGTGTTTATCTCTGCTACTGGCAAGAGGCAGAGGCAGGAAGGATTTTTGGATCAGCACGGACAGGCTGCAGAGCTGCGCAGGGAAGCGTGCTGGACTCCATGTTTGTTTTTCTTGGCACTCATGGCAACTTTAGCCTCTGTGTTGCCATAGGTTATGGGTCCTGTTTGCCAACGCTTTGAAGCATTGCAGGAACGTCCCACGTGTGGGGGAAAGCCAGCAGGAAAGTTGCTGGGGCCAGCCGGAGCTTTGCTGTCTTTGAAGCTGGAAGGAGCTCGCTGGGAAGAAGCGATCTGCCTGAGCCAATCTGCCGGAGGCCGGAGGAAGCTGATGCTGTCGTGAGTACGCTTACCCCGGGGGAGAAGGAGATGGCTCAGTCCCAGGAACATGGCTTTGAGCTTAAGCTGCCATGTGCGAAGTTAACAATCCAAACGTGGCTGGAGTGGAGTTATTTAGCAGAGTTGTCCCTGGTTGGAGCCAAGCTCTGGGAATTGGTCAAGCCGATGTCTTCGTCAGCTGGGGCAGTTGCAAGCCAACGTGAAGCTGAGGAGCGTGTTCTGGCGTTTCTGGCTGAGAATGTAAGTACTGATTTAAGGCCTGTAGTTCTGGATGCAAGGAAGCCTGAGGCCGCGTGGCTAGCTCTCCAGGAAGTGTGCAAAGCTGGGGGCGGAAGCAAGGGCCGGGAGATGGCTGCATCAGAACAGGAGAGGCAAGAGAGCACTGATCACTTTCGTGGAAGCCGGTGCACAGCTGGGAAAGGCTGTGGGAACCGTGAGGGGGGCGAAGGTGCTGTTGCTGCCAGTTTTGCAGAGTCTAAAAGCTGTGCAGGTGATGCAACGTGTCTGCGTGAGGAGCTTGGAGAGAGGCAAGCTGCTGGGGGCCCTTTACCCATCACTGGGGGTGCAGGAAAGCGTCCTGGGAGCCCTGGGAGCAGTGGGGGGGCGGTGAGCAGTAAAAGCACAGAAAAGCCTCTTGTTCCAAAGGCTGCCAAGAGTTGTTTGCGTCGTAAGTCGAAGCCTGGGAAACAGGACACAGCTAAAGGCTTCAAGGTCAGCCATCTGCTGCAGAGGGAGATACGTGCTGCAGAGCTGTCTGGGAACTCTGAGATAAGTCCAGTCTTCGGAGCAACGGGAGAAGTTGCGGTTTCGGACGCTGCCAAGGACAGGTGCAGCAAGACGTTTGTTGGCATGGCAACGCTACAGAGCAATGCCGGCAGGGACACAGCTGTGAAGTGTTGGATTCGGGTGCCAGTCATCACCTGATAACGCCATCTGCTGGGGAGCTGCGGAATTGCAGGGCTGTTTCAAGTGGAATGACTGTTACATTAGCTGATGGCACAAAAAAGAATGTTTCTAATGTTGGAAATGTTTATGTTTCTGTTTTGCAGGCGGAGCTGGAGTGCTTCATTGTACCAGGGATGAAGTGTTGCCTGTTATCGATACCTGCTCTTATGAAGCAGGGGTACAAAATTTGTTTTGAAAATAACACCTGTTCTATTTCCAGAGGGGGGAAGCTGCTTGTCAACGTGGAGGGCAAGGACAATCTCTTTGTTCTGGAGACACCTCTGGAGGGTGGTGGGAATGCAGGAAAAGCACGGGCGCAGTGTGCTAGTGTTCCCAGCCATGATTCATGTGTTCATATATGGCACAAGAGAATGTCTCATGCTTGTTTGGAAGATGTTAAGAAGCAACCCAGCTGCACTGAAGGATGCAAACTCCGAGAATGTGGGAGGTCCCTAGTGTGCAGGGCATGCAGCAAGGTTCAAAGGTGCAGGTTTCCCGGAGTAAAGAGGGTAGCCACAAAACCTTTTGAGTTGGTTCACACAGACCTTACAGGGCCAATGAAGTGTGAGAGCCTGGGTGGGGCCAGGTTTCTGCTAACGATGGCAGATGATTTTTCTCAGAATTTATGGTGTTTCTCTCTCAGGACGCAGAGAGAGGCGGCGCAACTGATCAAGGATTGGGTTGCAGAGGTGGAACTAAGGTTCTCCACCAAGGTGCAAGAGTTCAGGAGCGACTGTGGGTCACAGTTCACTGGGTCTGCTCTGAAGGAGTTCTTCAAGCAAAAGGGAATTCGTCACCAGGTGACGGGTGCAAAGTCTCCTCAAGAGAGAGGCGTGGCAGAGCACAGGAGTGAAGCACTGGCTGAAGCTGTCAGGGTTTTGCTGTGTGACTCTGGGCTGCCTCAGAGCTTTTGGAGTGAGGCTTGGAAATTTGCCAGCTTTGTTTTTAACAGGTCCTACAATCACGATGTAGGTGACACACCGTTTTTTCTGTTGCACAAGAGGAAGCCACAGGTGCATTTCTTCCGTTCGTTTGGTTCCAGGGCTTCAGTGCCGATACCAACAGCGCAACGGAAGGAGGGTGGTCCTAGGTACCAGGACATGATCTTCTGTGGGTATGATCCTGCAACAAATGGGTGGAAGTTTGCATACCCAGAGGGTGATCAGACCAAGCTGCTGGTCAGCAAGCATGCTGAGTTCTTTGAGCAGGGTGGTTGGTCACAGCCTAGGTATGGTTCTGATTTTCTCTCAGAATGCTTGTCCGATTCTGAGGGGGAGGAAAGGGAGGAAGGAGAGTCAGAGGCGGAGCCTGTTGCTGAAGACCAGGTTGCTGATGATGGTCAAGCACAGGGGTGGGTTTCTCCACAAGTTAAAGAGAGAACCCAAAAGCGAGCCTTCATCTCCTGTTAGCCAAGTGCAGGAGGCCCGAAGACCCAGCAAGTCAGAGGGGGAGTCCTCTGTGCTGGGAGACACATTTGCTGACCCCAGTGGGTCAGGAGGAGCGCCCGAGGTTGTGCTCCGGCGGTCAACTCGGACCACAAAGGAGATTCCACCGGAGAGGTTTCAGGTCACCAGTGCGTGGGTTGGTTTCGCACAGTGTGATTCTGGGAGTGTGGAAGGGATTCAACAATTGCCTGGGATAGATGCCAGTGGGAGGCAAAAGGCAATGGGAGGTGAGTTGAACTCAAAGAGGTCTGTAAACAGGGGTTCACAGTTTCCCTCAGGGTTCGAGACGAGAGGGGGTGTTATTGGTTTCAGAACTCACAGGGTTAAAGAGTTCTGGTGACGTCTCTTTCCTGAGGCGTGGTTAGAAACACATACGGGGAGTGGTTTGACGCCGAGTGTTTCTGTCTGGTTTCGCTTTTGCGGAGAGAGGACGCAAGATGTGTCAGTTCTCGCCAGGTTGATTTAAGAGCTGTTTTACTTCATGATTAAAGGCTAAGAAGATAAGAACGCCTGTGTGTCTGGATTTATTACCCACATGCTGCAATTGCTTCACCGCTGTGTTTATCTCTGCTACCGGCAAGAGGCAGAGGCAGGAAGGATTTTTGGATCAGCACGGACAGGCTGCAGAGCTGCGCAGGGAAGCGTGCTGGACTCCATGTTTGTTTTTCTTGGCACTCATGGCAACTTTAGCCTCTGCGTTGCCATACCCCCCACTTGTGATTGTACTCAACACTCTTTGTGAACTTAATGGACTTAGACTCAGTCATCCATACCCTGTATGCACCTTTTTCATACCCCATGAACAAACCATGTGCCCCACGTTTCCCAAGCTTGTTGCTCTGTGGGGTGTGTACCCACATGTCAGAACCAAATATTCTCATGTGCTTGATGTTGGGTTTCTTACCAAACATCTTCTCATAGGGGGTACAACCAATAGGTGATGACAATCTGCAATTAAAAGTGTAAACAAAATTCGACAGAGCCTCCCCCCAAAACTTATCAGGGAGATTGGCATCAGGCAACTGTTACGATATAGAAGCAATGCGGCAGCGAGCTGCTGGCTTGAAAGGAAAACATAAATGGGAATGTTGGGGCTGTTCCGTGCGAAACAAAGGAACAGTCTATTCACAGTGCGAAGCACCGGAATTAGCTCAGAGTGTAATATGAGCTGTACAGGAAGTACAGGAGGAGTTTGTCTCTCTGCTGTTGGAGTTTGAAGAGAGCAGACGTGTTTTCTGTAACGCTGCAAAAGACAGAAATAAAGACATGTAAATACGTTTCTGTCTATCTCTTTCCCCTGCCGGGGGGGGGGCAGGAAAGAGTGGTGTGTCCTTCTCACGTTGGGGAGGATCACCGATCGCGACCTTGCCTGGATCCTGCCGGGAAATGCAGACAGGGAGGTCAACCGGAGATTCAAGCCGGGTGCCTGGAGAGTGGCCAGTTTCTTCTGATAACAGCTTGAATCCCAACATCTGGTAGCAGAGGATGGTTTTGATCCATATAAACTGGAATAGAGGTTGATGGATCGTGCTTCATCCTCTGCACCAGGAGAAGGGAAAAACAGTAACGTGCAGCTGGGAGCTACACGGACGGCTGGACACCGACGAAGGTGTTTACTGAGCAACAGAACCCCTAAGGTATGCTGATTTTATGGCTGAGAGAGTGAACATGAATTGAAGCATTCTTCGGTTCACTGAGTGTCTGCGTTTGGATGAAACCAGCACTGTAAGAAAGCCACATACTTCGCTTATCTTGGTATGCCTAGAATGTGCAGCTGCTAAGCAATGATACATCAGTGCAGTGGAAAGTTACTGGCAAACAACGGCAAAAGGGGCTGGCACAGTGTGAAGGCTGGGAAACAGCGAATGTTTTGTCTACAAAGCTGCTTTTGGAAAGACTTTCAAACAGCTTGCGTTGAACTGCCAGGTGTGCGGCAGTAAACGACCAATTGACTCTTGGATTTTACAGGCTCGAGAATGAGAGCTGAGGCTTGGATTCAAAATGGATGCCAAGAAGGGGGGAGGCTTACCTTACCCACCTCCACTGACTAATGACAATTATTCATCATGGTCTGTAAAGATGAAAGCCCTGCTTCAGAATCAGAGGATTTTGGGGGTGATTGAGAACCCCATCCCTGTAGCACCAACGCCAGGTTGGAATTCACAGAATGTGAAAGCCAGGACGGCCATAATTCTGTGTGTCTCGGATGACCAGCTCGTGCATATCCAGGATTTAAATAACGCGCGAGAGATTTGGCAGATGCTGTGTAGAATACATCAAAGAGATTATGGTTCTTCAGCGTTGCTGCATTTTGAAAAGCTGACCAGTCTGAGGCTTGCGCCCGATGGAGATGTACAAGCGCATTTGACAGAGATGAAATTCTTACGCCAGCAGATGGCAGAACACAATTTCCCTCTACAGGAAGAGATATTCTGCTTCATGATTATAAACAGCCTAAATCGGACTTATAAAACGGTTGCAAGTCAGCTTGGATCTCTACCTGCCGCGGATCACATGGCGGAGAGAGTCTGCGCCATGGTTCTCCATGAGAGAGATCGACTTGCTGCAATAGATGTCAAAGACAGGGGGAGAGAAGCTCGGAGTACTGACACCCCCACAGCTATTGCTAGTGAAGAACAGGCTGTTGCTTTGAACGTTCTGTGTTGTTTCAATTGTGGACAGACTGGGCATCTTCAGGGGAACTGTAAGAAGCCACGTCAACAGAAAGGAGCTAAGGGCAGCTCTGCAAAGCCTGAAGCATCAGGCAAAAGTCATACCAAGTCCCAGGTGAAACCTGCAAAGGCTTTGATGTCAAAAGGAGCCACACCAGAAGTGGAGAACACGTTTGTCAGGGGTTCAGGAGCAGAGGCAAGGGCAAGGGAGGAAACAGAGAGCGAGGGGGAGGAGGCAGAAGAAAAGATGAGTGATGACGACGACCCGAGATCTCCGAGTCTTTCCAGTGAATCAGAAGATTCACAGGAAGGAGCACCAGTGGCCAGGGCAAGGGGGGAGCCTAGGGGGACACCCCAGGAAGAAAGGGCCAGAGGGGACTCAGAGGGGAGCAGTTGGAAATCGGGACCAGTGTCACCGCCAGAGAGCAGGGGAGAGGAAGGGCGCCAGGTATCAAGCGCTGGCAGCTCACAACAGGAGGGAGGGCACGAGTCAGGAGTGGCCACACCTCCATCGGGGAGCGAAGAAACGGTTAAGCGGAAAGTGGAAGGTTGGGCGCGCGCACCAAGTTCAAATGCACAGGACGGTGGCGCAGTAAGTAGCCCGGAAAGGGAGCCAGGTCCTAAAGCCCGGCGCAAGGAGACAGGAGGGTCCGGGGGGTCAGCGTCAGAAGAATCCCGGAAGGAAGAGACCCCGGGGGGCAGAGGGACCCAGAGAAGAATGGTCAGGCGGAAAAGGTGGAGTAAGGCTAGGTTAGTAAGCTGGTGCACAGGGGGCGGAGACTCAGACGGAGCTTCGCCGGTCTAACCCTTAAGACGTAGAGTTGCGCGCAGCAGCTTGAGAATGGAAACTGTAACTCAATAAAATACTTTTACAAGTGACCGCTGGCTAGCGTGATCCTCTGTGAGCTAGGATCTGGAAGCAGCTCTGACAGTAAGCTCCGTCTCTCATTGTGGGCATCTACAGCCTCGCGGACAGAGGAGAAGGAGGGTGCCTACGACTCAGCTCACGAACGGCAGACAATATGACGGCCGAACAGCAGATAGGAGAACTCAGAGAAGCAGTGACACGTCTGAATGCCGAAATACTTGCATCCAGGAAGAGAGAGGAGGACGCAGCTGCCGCCTACAGGGATCTCCAGGTCAGGTTGGAAGTGCTTACGAAGCAAGGGCAACTGACACCCAAACTGGAGGGGATTGGGTTGGGGAGAAGAACAGGCGGTCTAGTCTCTCACTTCGATGGGAATTTACAATTGTACCCCAACTTTAGAGCAGATGTACAGTGTGCACTGCAACTGCTGGACAAAGACTTTAGAGATGAGCAAGAGAAGGTGGGATTTATCATGTCCCATTTGCATGGAGATGCTAAAGCATGGCTGCGCAATTTGTGGAGAGATAAGGATCCAGCGCTCCAAACCGCGGATGCCTTTATTAAAGCGATGGATGGCTGCTTTTTATCTAGCATAGACGTGGATCTTGCCCGGAAGGAGGTGCATGGGCTGAAGCAAGGGAGGGCCAGCGTAAGACAGTACCATGCCCGCTTTTTTGCATTAGTCAGTGCCTTGGAATGGGACAGAGATTCAGCTCCAGTCAGAGATCTATTTTGGGAAGGCTTGAACAGTGCGGTTAAAGACGAAATTGCAAGGGGGGAGAGACCCCGGACCACGCAGGAGGTCGTTCAGAGGGCGCTGGCGGTGGGAGTGCGGCTGGAGGAACGTCCATGGAGCAGGGACGAAGGACGTGGAGGGCGCGAACCAGCGAGAGGGTTCTCCTTCGTTCCCAGGGAAGCTGCGCGTGCGCAATCCACGCCTCCGCCAGGAGGGGGAGCGGAACCGATGGAGGTTGGAGGTGCAAGGGCTCAGTCAACAACCAGAGCCCCAGCACCGGGAGCAGTGAAAGCGAAGCCTCCTAGAGGGAACCGGAAGTGTTACATCTGCGAAGATCCCCAGCACCTGGCAAAAGAGTGTCCCCAGAGGATCCACAAGCACACTGCAGCCTCAGCAATGGTAACTGCAGCAACTCAGCAAGGGGAACCACAGCAGGGAAACGACGGGGTCTGGCTGGAGAGAGAGGCACTGGGGCCCAGCCAGACGTGTCAGTGAAGCAGTCCCCAGAGATTTTGCAGCCCACAGACCCCCTCCCACCCAAACCAGTGGTGAGGCTCACCGCATCGCTCCAGCTACCCAATGGACTCACCATGGACGTGCCAATCACCATTGACTCAGGAAGCAATGCGGACTTTATAGGGCAGGACTTTGTCGATAAACACGCTATACAGCTGCTGCCTGCCACGCTGCCCCTGCAGGTCGTCACGGTGGATGGCAGGGAGCTGCTAGGGGGGCAGGTGGTGAAGCAAACGCCACCAATGGTGATGCGACTTGGAAATCACAGGGAAATCATCAGTTTTAATGTCACCAGACTGTCGGACACGCCTATTGTCTTGGGCATGAGTTGGCTGGACAGACACAGTCCGACGTTGGCTTGGTACCAGCGGCAGCTAGCCTTTGGCTCATCATACTGCGCTGAACACTGCATTCTACCCCGGCAGGAGGGAGAGGAGGAGGAAGAGCAGCTGCAGCTGGGGACGCTGCAAGCAATCCCCCACAAGTACGCGGGATTTTTGGAGGTCTTCTGCGAGAAGGAAGCGGATAGGCTACCCCCCCACAGATCATATGACTGCAAGATTGACCTACTGCCAGGGGCGGTGCTGCCCAAAGGGAAGCTGTATTCCATGTCTGAGGACGAACTACAGGAACTCAAGGAGTTCATAGATCATAATTTGGAGCGCGGCTTCATCCGAGACTCCAAGGCGGTGGGAGGCAGTCCTGTATTCTTTGTTAAGAAGAAGGACACGCCCCAAAAAAGACTTGTAGTGGACTACCGGATCTTGAACAGTGTGACCAAGCCATCAGACTTCCCCATGCCCAGGATCGACGACCTCCTCGCGACGGTACGCAAGGGCCGCGTGTTCACCAAGTTGGACCTGCGTGGGGCGTACAACCTCATTCGCATGCGGGAGGGTGATGAGTGGAAGACAGCCATGTTCACGCCCCTGGGCACCTACGAATACAGAGTTATGCCTTTTGGATTGCAAAATGGCTCTCACTGTTTTCAAGCTTTCATGCATCACGTGCTGGTGGGGCTCCTCTACAAGACGTGCGTCTGCTTCTTGGATGACATCCTGATATTTTCTGAATCGCAGCAGGATCACGACAGACATGTCAAGGAGGTGCTGAGCAGACTACAGCAGCATAGGCTTTATGCCAAGCTGGAAAAGTGTCAGTTCGACGTGACGGAGGTGGATTTCCTGGGCTACAGGTTGTCAGACAAGGGGCTCGCCATGGACAGCGCCAAGGTTCGTGCCGTGTTGGACTGGAAGAGCCCGCGCAACCGGAAGGAGGTCCAGCGGTTTGTTGGTTTTGCGAACTTCTATCGCAAGTTTATCAAGGGGTTTGCGATGCAGACAGCGGCCATCACAGACACGCTCAGCTCCAAGAAAAAGAAGTTCATCTGGACGGAGCAGGCGGAGCAGTCTTTTCAGGCACTCAAGCGTCTCTTCGCGTCGGAAGAGCAGCTGTTGCATGTCGACCCCAGCAGGCCTATGAGGGTGGAGACGGACGCGTCGGACAGAGCCGTGGGAGCAGTCCTGTTGCAGCAAGACCCGGAGGGGGCCTGGAGGCCGGGAGCGTTTTACTCCAGGAAGCTCAGCAAGTCTGAACAGAACTACACCATCTGGGACAGGGAGTTGCTTGCCATTCATGCTGCTTTCAAGGCGTGGAGGCACTTCCTGATCGGCGCCAAGCACACGGTGCAGGTCTGCACGGACCACAAGAATCTGGAGCACTGGTGCACGGCGCAGTTCCTGAACCAGAGGCAGATACGTTGGGCCGAATTCTTTGCGAACTTTGACTTCCGAATAGAGTATGTCCCGGGGGACACCAACATCATGGCGGATGCCCTATCCCGTAAACCACAGTACCTGGAGGAGGCGACGCCAGCGGCTGCCATGCACATCTTCGCACCGACGGTGTGGGCGTGCGCTTCGGCGACAGTTGACCTGGAGGCGGTGAGGAGAGCGCTGCAGGATGACACCTTCGCGCGAGCCAAGATGGCAGAGGCGCAAAGGGGCACGGCGGCGACCGGCGAGTTCCAAGTTCGTGATGGATTACTCCTCCGGAAAGGGGCCATCTACGTGCCGGGGGACGATCTTCGCGCCAAGGTACTGCAGCAGCTGCATGACGCACCCACTGCCGGGCACTTTGGCAAGGAGAAGACGATGGAATTAGTCGCCAGGGACTTCTGGTGGCCCAGAATGAGAGGGGAGGTCGCGGACTACGTGGCGAGGTGCGACACCTGCCAGAGGGCCAAGCCAGTACACCGACCGCCGGCGGGACTGCTGGAACCGCTGCAAATCCCGTGCGAACCGTGGGAGAGAGTGGCCCTGGACTTTGTCACGGATCTGCCCAGCTCGAGGGGCAAGACGGCAGTGCTGGTGGTGGTGGACTTGTTCTCCAAGATGGCACATTTCATCCCGTGTGCGAAGGTGGCCACAGCGGAACAAACCGCCAAACTGTTCATAGATCACGTGTTCAGGGTTCACGGTCTGCCGCAGTCTATACTGTCCGACCGGGGGCGGCAGTTCATCTCGAACTTCTGGCAGAAGCTGATGAGCTTCCTGAACGTCAAGATCAACCTGGCTTCGGCTAGACACCCGCAGACCAACGGACAAGCGGAGCGGGTCAATGCCATCATGCAGCAGTACCTGAGATGTTATGCGAATCAACAGCCTGCGATGTGGGTGGATTACCTGCCTCTCGCCGAGTTCGCCTACAACAACACGAAGCACGTGTCCACGGGGGTCACGCCGTTCTTCGCCAACAACGGGAGGCACCCCAGAACCTTCCCGGGACTGGAAAGAATGGGGGAGGGGGAGCCGCAGACAGCAGATGCGTTCGCGTCAGAGTTGCAGGAAGTCCACGATCAGCTTCGGCGGCACCTGGAGCTGGCTAAACACGCATACAAGGTACAAGCGGACAAACACAGGAGGGTTGGCGAAGAGATCCAAGCGGGAGACTGGGTCTGGTTAGCAGCCCACGCAGTGCCGGCCAGGTCGTTAGCGAAGCAGAAACTAGGGCATAAACAACTGGGGCCCTACCAAGTCGAAGAGCAGGTCAACCCGGTGGCTTTCAGGCTGGCGCTTCCGGAGGGCTCCAGGATGCATCCGGTGTTCCACAGATCGGTGCTCACTCCCTACAAAGCTCCTCACAGGTTTCAGGAACCAGGAACGGCACCGAGTCCGCTCCGAGAGAGAACCGAGCAAGGGGGAGTGGCACAGGAGGAGCACATCAACGAAGTCACAGAGATTTTGGACTCCAGATGGGGGGAAGAGGGGGTAGAATACCTTCTCGCCAAGGAGGGCACCCCGGCCAGTGCCAACAGCTGGGTGCCGGGCTACGCTTTAGAGGAACCTCTGCTCAAAGAAGAGTTTCATGCCCTCTTCCCACATAGGCCCATGCCAGCAGACTTTTTCGACGACTGGCTCTTCACGCCCACGCTTTCAGCCAGCACGTTCCAGGGGTTCGACTCGGACAAGGAACCGACACGAGACGCCCGTTCCCCGGAGGGGTCACCCTCGGGATCTGCCTCAGAACCCTCGTATTGGTGGGACGATAGACCAGAGGAGCAGTGGCGCAGAAAGTGGATGGAGGGTCCAGGACGAGCAACGTCCCCAGAAGGAAACGAGGGAGAGACGGACATGGACGTTTTCGGGGACGACCCGGGTTTCGAGCATGGCGGCACAGAGATGGAAGCGGAGGTGACCGTCGTCGACGAGAGCAGGGAGGAAGAACCGGAAGTCTTCAGTTGGAGGCCAGCCACGGGAAGCGAACTGTATCCGACATTCGTCCCCCCGACACGGCAGCACCCAGCTCCCGCACCGGAAGGAGGGGAGGGGGGAAGGGGGGGCTTCGAGGGGGGGATGGATGTCAGGGGTTCAGGAGCAGAGGCAAGGGCAAGGGAGGAAACAGAGAGCGAGGGGGAGGAGGCAGAAGAAAAGATGAGTGATGACGACGACCCGAGATCTCCGAGTCTTTCCAGTGAATCAGAAGATTCACAGAAAGGAGCACCAGTGGCCAGGGCAAGGGGGGAGCCTAGGGGGACACCCCAGGAAGAAAGGGCCAGAGGGGACTCAGAGGGGAGCAGTTGGAAATCGGGACCAGCGTCACCGCCAGAGAGCAGGGGAGAGGAAGGGCGCCAGGTATCAAGCGCTGGCAGCTCACAACAGGAGGGAGGGCACGAGTCAAGAGTGGCCACACCTCCATCGGGGAGTGAAGAAACGGTTAAGCAGAAAGTGGAAGGTTGGGCGCGCGCGCCAAGTTCAAATGCACAGGAAGGTGGCGCAGTAAGTAGCCCGGAAAGGGAGCCAGGTCCTAAAGCCCGGCGCAAGGAGACAGGAGGGTCCGGGGGGTCAGCGTCAGAAGAATCCCGGAAGGAAGAGACCCCGGGGGGCAGAGGGACCCAGAGAAGAATGGTCAGGCGGAAAAGGTGGAGTAAGGCTAGGTTAGTAAGCTGGTGCACAGGGGGCGGAGACTCAGACGGAGCTTCGCCGGCCTAACCCTTAAGACGTAGAGTTGCGCGCAGCAGCTTGAGAATGGAAACTGTAACTCAATAAAAGACTTTTACAAGTGACCGCTGGCTAGCGTGATCCTCTGTGAGCTAGGATCTGGAAGCAGCTCTGACAACGTTTATTTTGGACACGGGTTGCACTCAACACATGACGTCGAACAGAAAACTTTTTTCAACGTTTAAGAAGCAAAGCTTCACTGTGAAACAGGCCAACGGTCAGGAGCTGGAAGCGACCTGGTTTGGAACTGTGTACCTTGAGAGTCTGAACTTGACTATCAACAAAGTGTATTTGGTTCCTGATTTAAAGTTCAATCTGCTGAGTGTTTCGCAGATCACAAAGAAAGGACTGACTTTGTCCTATGATAGAGAAAGCTGCAAAATCTTCAAAGATGGAGAGCTGTATCTTTCTGCCAAAGAGAAAGATGGACTGTATTTGTTGACTTTTGATCGAAGTGATTGCATGAAGTGTAATTCATCTGATTCTAACATAATTTCTCTCGCAGGTGTGGCGAAGAACGTCAAGAAGACGACCAGGGTCGACAGAGCATTGCAGCGGGTGTATGCTGATGTGATTGGTCCTCTAGCACCATCTAGAGGCAATGCAAGATATTATCATGTGTGTGTGGATTATTTCTCTCATTATGTCTGGGTATATGTGTTGGAGAAACCACAAGAAGCCTTAGAAAGGTTTAAAGAGTTTTGTGAGAAAGTTAAGAATGTTCATGATGCTAACATTGATAGTCTTTTCACAGATGAAAAGCCAGTTTTTCTTTTACAGGATTTTCAGGATTTCCTGCATAAGAAAGGGATCAGGCACAAGACTGCTGTTTCTGCAGAAGCGTGGAACAGAGGTGTCTGTGTGCAGGTGAACAAAGATTTGCAAAAAGGCATGAAGGCGCAATTGCTGAGTTCACATTTGTCACATGAGTTTTGGGCAGAGTCGTTAATGTGTTATTGTCACACGTGGTTAAGAAAAGTTTCAAAAGATTTGGGAAGTTCTCCTTTTGAGAAGCTATTCCATAGAAAACCTTCTGTTGCCCATTTTAAGGTTTTTGGGTCTCATGTGAGGACTGAAGCTCCAGGTGGAGTAAAGAATGCCAGAGGCATTTTTGTGGGTTATGAAAAGGGTCTCTACAGAGTAATTTTGTCTGAATCTGGTCAGGCGATTCTCACGAAATTTCTGGAGAGTGCTCATGAACAGGAGAGAGTAATTGTTCACACATTTCCCACTGAGGACAATTCAGATGATCATGATGATTTTACTGATTACAGTGGTACTCAGAGTGACAGTGATAGCTCACAGAGCTCAGTTGACACAGTCATTGAGAGGAAATCTCACACAATGGATAGACCTTCACAGATGAAGGATGAACCACTGTTTACTATTGGAACTGGTTCTCAAAAGAGTCCTGAGACTGAACCAGTGAGCAGAGAGGATCAGCACCTCATACGTAGGTCTGAGAGAGTTACAAAGGGTGTACCACCCAAGAGGTATTCAAAAGAGTTTGCTAACTCAGCTGTTGCATGTGTTACTATTGTTAACAACTCAAGACAGGTTGAAGCTGTGTCTAAGTCAGAGACAAAGACACAACAGGGAGTTCCTGCCGGGAAATGCAGACAGGATCCTGTCGGGAAATGCAGACAGGGAGGTCAACCGGAGATTCAAGCCGGGTGCCTGGAGAGTGGCCAGTTTCTTCTGATAACAGCCTGAATCCCAACAGCAACAAAGTTTTCAGTCCTTGCAGCAACGTTTGATTTGCTCGCTCCACAAGTCCATTCATCCATGGCGATCTAGGCGTTGACAAGTCATGCTGGATTCCCTTCTCAGTCAGGAAAGCTTCAAACTGCTGAGAAGTGAACTCCCCGCCCCGATCAGTAAAGAGACAGCCAATACGTTTACCGTGAACATTCTCCAACCAAGCACAGAATGCCTTGAACTTAGGAAACGCTTGCGATTTCTGCTCGAGCATAAACACATGAATGTACCTGGAAAAAGAATCAATTCGAACCATGAAGTACCTTGCTCCACCCAAAGAGGGCGCAAGTGGACCAACCAGGTCTGCGTGCACTAGCTGGTAGGGTTTGGAAGCCTGCCTGCTAGACTCCTTGCCTTTTGGAGCAACCTTCACCTTGTTCTCTGCACAAGATACACATTTCATGTGAAACTTACAGGGTTTGATGTTCAAACCCTCAACCATCTCTGGCATCTTGGCCAGTGCCTTCCAAGAGAGGTGACAAAACCTTCTGTGTGCATCGTGAATGCATCCTGCATGAAGAACTTTGTTAGTTTGTGCAACACAACAAGAATCAGCATTAGACACAGCAACAGCACCATTGTCATCATAAGTTATACAGAACAAACCATCTATAAACTTTGCATGCAAAATGTCCTCTTTGCCTTTTCTGATGACACAGACGCTCCTCTTGAAGGAAATCTCAAAACCACGCCCAGTAAGCTGTGGGACACTGAGCAAATTGTCTGCAGCACCTGGAACATATAGTACATCTTTGATGGTAGTGTGCAGACTTGCCAGTCTCACAGTCACCTTCTTGAGGTTTGAAGGAGATAAAGAGATGGCGGTCTTTTGAGACATGGCGGGTACACCCCGAATCAATAACAAACCTGCCCTGGGCCTTTGGAGCAGTCTTTCTGGCAAGCAAAACCTTGTTTTCCACCGGCGTGGGCTTTTGCAGCTTGCCCCCCTGCTCCTGGCCATCAGACATGCCTTTAGCCTTTGGTGAAGCTGTGCCAGCAAACAAAGCCTTGTTTTCCACTGGCGTGGGCTCTTCACCCTCCCTCTGCTTCTGGCCATCTGCAGGCATCTGCCTCTGTTTACTTCTGGCCTTCCGGTATCTGTGAGGATGACCTTGGCTCCCATGAGAAACAGAGTTCTCAGCTGCCGACTCCTTGGCTCCCCCTGGAGGCTGGAATGCTGCCTGGGATGACATCACAGTCAGCTCCCCCTGCAGCTTGCAACCGGTGCCCTCAGCATCCCTGCATTCACTCGCATTCTGGGAAACAGCCAGGACCTCCGATGCAGTCAAACTCTGGGCTGGGATGACTGTCAGGTGGGCTATCTTCAAAGCATTCCACATCTTACGTGCAGTCACGTTGCCAGCTAACGTTTTAATTTCCTCCAGAGAGACGGACAAGACTATTACGTCAATGACCCTCGAATTCTGGGCTCTCCATCTATCTGTCAGAGGAACTGGAGGGGCTTCAGACACAGTATGCCACACTCCAAACTGACGCAGCAAACTCTCACACCATTTTGCCCAGGTTTTATAATTATGCCGATTTAACTTTGGGCACTCAGCAGCCTCAGAAGCTTGGAAAAACTCCATTCCAGCTTTTTACTTGAGCCATGAATCTTATTCACTTCAGAGGCTTCTTATCTCAGCAGCCCATTAATCACGAAGCCTGCTTGGCTCGGCTCCCAGGCCAATTAGGCCTGCCGGACATCAAAAGCTCTTGCCGCGGCAAACGAAAAGCCTCACTTTCGCTTTTCCTCTACATACCTTTCAGCAGTCTGTCACAGTCTTACTCTCCTGTAAATGCCGTGAATCTGGACCCATAACCTGTTGTTGGGATACTGCCAGGGAGACAAAGTCCATCATGGCCCCAAGCCGTCTGCCGGACGATCCATCGATCTCCCGTAGGCACGCAGTATCAGCAATTAGCGACATGAGTTTCTAGAAAATATCTTGCCACATTCTAGAGCTCATGCACACTCTATCAGCAGATAATGCACAGCAAAAGTCGCACTCAGGAGAGAATTATTTACAAGTTTTATTCAGCGTTGATCAGAACAAAGAAAGACATGACTGCCTGCGTCAGTGTCTCCAGACACAGAGAGTGAGAAAACGAAAGCAAAAGACACAACAGAAACATCCTGCGAAAACAGGAAATACGCAGGCTGTGACACAAATATCCTGCTCCCTTTTAAGGTGGAAGGGAAATATCCTAACAATCTTCATATAAGTTAATATTCTTTGGTGTTATCCATAATTCTAAATACTTGATTTTGGGGTAGATTTTAATGTGTATTATTTGTTCTAATTCCACTTTTTCATCTGGCGACATATTTTTAACTAATAGTTTTGTCTTGTTTAAATTCATTTTGGACCCCGCAACTTTACCGTAGCCATATATTATTTCCAACGCCTTTCTTAAACTCTGTTTTGGTTGCTCCGTAGTTATAATTTAATCGTCAGCAAATGCCCTCATTTTGTAACTTCTATTTCCCAGCATAATCCCTTTTATTTCTTTTTCATCCCTAATTTGTTTACATAAAACTTCCAATGTTAATATGAAAATTAAGGGGGATAGTGGGCAACCTTGTCTGACCCCTTTAGTGATTTCACACTCCTGTGATAAATTTCCATTATGATTTTAGCTTTTTGTTTTGATTATATTGCTTCAATCCCTTTTATATACTTTATACCAAAATCCATATGGTGTAATAGACCTTTCATAAATTTCCAGGATACCCTGTCGAAAGCTTTTTCTGCATCTATAGCCATTAAGACTGCCTTCTTTTCTATTCTTAAGTCTAAATACGCTAATAAGTTTATAATGTTTCTAGTGTTGCTATAAATGTGCCTCCCGGGCAAAAAGCCAGCTTGGTCATTGTGTATCATCATCTGGAAGCCTTTTTTTGATCTTTCGGCTAAAATATTTGCATATAATTTATAATCGTTATTTAGAAGTGCGATAGGCCTATAGTTGTTAATAAGTAGATTGTCCGTTCCCTGTTTTGGAATTAATGCAATAAGGCTGTCTTTCCAAGAATCCGGCATGGTTCCATCTTTTAAGATGTTGTTCATGATACTTCTTAATGGGTCAGACAGTAAGTCCTCCATTTTTTTATAATATATTGCTGGTAGGCCGTCTGGCCCTGGTGGCTTTCCTATCTTTGCTTCCTTAATTGCTCTTTGCATTTCTTACGATGTAATAGGGGCATTCTTTTTGTTCTTTAGTAAGTTTCGGAAGACAGTTCTGTTCTAAATGTTCTTTAACTTCTTCTGTTGTTTCATTTCCTTCCTTATAGATTTCTCTAAAGAATTTGAGAAATCGTTTCTCTATTTCTTTAGGGTTGTTTATTATTTTGCCTTTGCACTTAACTCTATTTATAAGCCTTTCTGCCTCTCTCTTCTTTAATTGCCATGCTAATAACCAGGCTCAGGTTCTGTTTCAGGCTGTGTCTCTGTTTCAGGCTCTGGCGCTGTGTCGAACACTGTTGCAGACTCAGGCTGTGGCACTATGGCTGTAGCTGTGGCTCTGGTTCTGTTTCAGGCTCTTGCACTGTATCAAGCACTGTTTCAGGCTCAGGCTTCTGCTCTTTATTAGGCTTTGTCTCAGTCTTTGGCTCTAGCACTTATTCTAGCTCTATTTCAGGCTCGGCCTGTGTCTCAGCCTTTGTCTCTGTTTCACGCTGTTTCTCTGTTTCAGTCTTCGACGCTGTTTCAAGCCCTGTATCTGCCTCTGCCTCTGTTTCAGGCTCTGGCACTCTATCAAGCACTGTTTCTGGCTCTGGCTCTCTTTCAGGCTCTGGTTCTGAATTAGGGTTTTGTTCTGGCTCTGGCTGTGTCTGTGGATCTGGCTGTGTCTCTGCTTCAGGCTCCTATGCTGTATCAAGCACTGTATCAGACTCTGCCTCTCCCTATGCCCCTGGCTACGTTTAAGCGTCAGGCTGAGTTTCAGACAGTGTCTCTGTTTCAGGATCCAGCACTCTATCAAGCACTATTTCAGACTCAGGCTGTGGATCTCGGCTGTGGCTGTGGATCTCGGCTGTGGCTCTAGGCTCCGTCTGTGGCTCCGTCTGTGGCTCTGGCTCTCTTTCAGGGTCTGGTTCTGAATGAAGATCTGGTTCTGACTCTGATTCAGGGTCTCATGATGGCTCTTCCTCTGCCTCTGACCCAGGTATGTTTCAGGGTCTGGCTCTCTTTCAGGCTCTGGTTCTGAATTAGGGTTTTGTTCTGGCTCTGGCTGTGTCTCTGGCTCTGGCTCCAGCTCCAGCTCCGGCACTGTATCAAGTACTGTTGCAGACTCAGGCTGTGGCTCGTGGCTGTGGCTGTGGCTGCAGCTATGTTTTGCGCTCCGACCCTGTATCAAGACCTTTTTCTGGCTCTGGCTCTGGCTCTTGCTTTCTTTCAGCTCTGGCTCTGAATGAGGCTCTGGCTCTGGCTCTGATTCATGGTCTCACGCTCTGGCTCTGGCACTCGATCAAGGACTGTTTCAGACTCAGGCTGTGGCTGTGGCTCTGCCTCTGTTTGAGGCTCAGGCTCTGTTTGAGGCTGTGTCTCTGTTTCAGGCTCCGGCACTGTATCAAGTACTGTTGCAGACTCAGGCTGTGGCTCGTGGCTGTGGCTGTGGCTGTTGCTCTGGTTCGGGCTGTGGCTCTTTTTCAGGCTCTGGTTCTGAATGAGGGCTTGGTTATGGCACTGATTCAGGGTCTCGCTCTGTCTCTGGCTGTGTCTCTGTTGCACCTCAAACGGTGGTTTGTTGTTGTTGTTGTTATTTTCTTTCTGGGGTGGGACAAATATTTAGTTGGGGCGGGGATTATTTTAAGTTTAGCATAATTGTTTCTTGCTTTGTTTTTCTTTTACTATTTTTTTAGGTTATTGTATAGTTTGTATTTTGTTTTTTAAGGGGAAAGGGTCAGGGCTGCCTGGGAGGGGGCCTCAGCCAACAGAATGGCTGGGGCAGGTTCCCTACGGGGGGATGTATTGGAACACCCAATCTCTGTTATCGCGGGTGGGAGGAGCAGTTGCGCTACGACCATACTGAAGATCTGGATCTGACTCTGATTCTGATTCTCTGATTCTGGCTTGTTGGGTGTAGTGAAGGGTTAACCTTCTGTGCCTCAAGCCTTAGAGGAGGCACTTACAAGGGAAGTACGCCAGGACGTGACGAAAGCAGCTTGGAATGCTGTGAGCTGAGTGGGTACCGAAAGCAGTTCAGCCGCTGCACTGAGAGAGAAGGACACAGAGAAAATGCAGCTTGAATCTGATGGTCTTTATGAATTGTAAACACACTATATTTGAGCAAATAAAGGGATAGTAGGACAGAAGAAACGTGTGGGACTTGTTTACTGCTCTCTCGACACACGCCGCTGTGTACTTCTGCTAATTGCTTTACGATCTACAGAGGCTCCCAGGGGAAGCGTGGCTGGGCGCCGAACAATAAAGCAATAAATCTACCGAACATGGTTATGGGTCAACGTGAAGCGTGTGAGAAAGGGCTTGGAAGACTTTAAAAGGACTGAACGTCAGCTTGATCGACTGCCAAGGCTTCAAAGAGAGCAGAGGGCAGATCGGAGGAGGCTGACGGAGTGGGAACTGGGAGCCACGTCGTCCGGAGTGCCCGGTTTGGCTGCAGAGTGAGTACTTTTGCAAGAGGCCAACAGAAGGGAAGGGAAGCAATGGCTCAGCCCCGTGCACATGGCTTTGAGTTTAAACTGCCATGTCAGAAACTGACTAGCCAAAATTGGCTGCAGTGGAGCTTTCAAGTGGAGCTGTTGCTGGTGGGGGAGCAGCTTTGGGACGTAGTACAGCCTCCACAGAATGCAGCTGAGAAAGCAGAGGCTAAGAGGGCTGCAGAGCAAAGTGAAGTTGAGAAGCGTGTGCTTGCTTTTTTGACAGAAAATGTGGATGCTCAGCTGGTGCCAGTTGTCCTGGGTGCAAAAAGGCCAGAGGCCGCTTGGCTAGCACTCCGAGAAGCTTGTGGAGCTGGGGTGGGAAACAAGGGCCGAGAAGTGGCTGCATCCGAAAGGGAGAGGCAAGATGGCGCCGGCCACATTCTTGAGAGCCGATACACAGCGGGGAGGAGCTGGGAGCCACCCCAGGGGGGCGAAGGGACTGTTGCTGTTGCTGGCAATGCTGCTGGTGCTTTTGCTGAGCCTGGGAGCTGTTTGGATGCTGCAACGTGTCTGTGTGAGGAGCCAGGAGAGTGGCCAAGTGTTGGGAGCCCTTTACCCACCAGAGGGGGTGCAGAAAAACGTCCTGGAGGCCGCGTGTGCAGTGGGGGGGGGGCAGTGAGCAGTGAAAGCTCAGAGACGCCTCTTTCTCCAAAAGCTGTTAAGAGTTGTTTACGTCGTGAGTCGGAGCCTGGGAAGCTGAAAAGAGCTAAAGGCTTCAAGGCCGGCCACCTGCAGCAAGTAGAGATAAGAGCTGTGGAGTTGTGTGGGAACGCCGAGACAAGTCCGGTCACCATGGCAACTGAGAGAGTTGCATCTACGGAAGCTGTGAAAGTCGTGGGCAAGTCTTCCTGCCGGGGGGAGTCTGTTGCCGTGACAACCAGAGAGGACATCTGCAGAAGCCCCAAGGAGGGGGGTAGTGAGAAAATTGTTGCCCTGACGACCCAGGAATGTCAACAACAAGACTTTCTTACTGTAATAATCGACAGTGGAGCCGCCAACTCGCTGGTGCCATCTAGCAGTCTTTTGAGAAATTGCAGGACAGTAAAAACTCAGAAATTTGTGACGATCGCGGATGGAAGCAGAAAAAGACTAACAGAGACAGGCTTTTTCTTCTGTCCCTTCCTTAAGCATGAAGTCAAAGCTTTTGCGGTAACTGTTTGTTAAGTGTGCATGACCTACTAGTTGATGGTTTTCATGTCTCTTTTGCAGGTGACAAATGTGAATTTTCCAAGGATGGGAAACACGTGTACACAGTGCAGTCTAAAGATAATTTGTTTGCTGTAAATGTGCCTTTTTCCACAGGAGAAGATGACACCGAAGATGCGAAGGGCCAATGTGTGAATGTGGCATCTCACCATGGTTGTTCACATATTTGGCACCGACGCTTCGCCCATTTGAATTGGAGATATCTTCAGAAAGCACCAGAGCTGACACAAGGGTGCAAATTTAATGTTTGTGACAAATCTTTATATTGCAATGCATGTAAACAGGCAAAAATTGTGACATGCTCATATCCAAAGTCAGAGAGGCAGACCACACAACCCTTTGAATTAATTCATTCAGATTTGTGTGGACCCATGTCAGTTGAGTCACTGGGAGGATCAAAGTATTCTCTGCTTTTGATTGATGATTTTTCGAGGTCTGCTTGGACCTTCTCTCTGAAAACGAAAGGGGAGGCGGCTAAAATGATCAGGGATTGGATCACCGCAATTGAGGTAACCTTTTCCACCAAAGTTCGTGGTTTTCAAAGTGACAGAGGTTCTGAATTCACTGGTTCTGCTTTACAGGATTTCTTTAGGGAGAAGGTGTTTAGCCACCGTTTGATCGCTCCTTACTCTCCGCAACAGAATGGGGTCGCAGAGAGAAGGAACAGAACGGTGGAGGAAGCTGTGTCTGCGATCCTTTGGGACGCAGGGCTACCCCAGAAATATTGGTCTGAGGCCTGGCGCTACGTTGTTCATACGCAGAATAGAGTGTACAACTCTAGTGTAGGAAATACGCCGTATTTCTTACTGCATGGAAAGAAGCCCAAGGTACACTACCTCCATGTGTTTGGTTGTGAGGCTTGGGTTCTTATTCCAAAGGCTCTACGCAAGAAAGGTGAGCCAAGATCTAAAAGAATGATCTTTGTAGGGTATGAGCCTGGCTCAAAGGCCTGGCGGTTTGCGTACCCAAGTGGAAACCAGTCTAGGTTGGTTATCAGCAATAGCGCTGAATTCTGTGAGCAAGCTGGTTGGAAACGTCTGCACGCTAATCCAGACGTGATTTCGCAGCAGTTCTATGACTCAGATGTTGAGGAGGAAGAGGAACTTGTTGCTGGGGACCACGGTCCAGAGCAACAGGGTCCACCACAGGGACAGAGTCCAAGGCAGGGACAGCTCAGGATCCCTCAGAGGGCGGAACCTAGAACACCTCCTCAGGCAAGTGTCAAATTTGAGCCAAAGAGTGAGCCTTCCTCACCTGCTGGACCAGCTGTAAGGCCCAAGAGGCGCAGCAGGTCAGAGGGGGAAGACACTGAAGATGATTTAGCTGGACCCAGTGAAGCAGCAGGGTCACCAGGATTCACACTGAGGAGATCAGCGAGGACAAGGAGGCCTCCTGATAGGTACGACACTTCAGGCGTCTGGGTAGGTTCAGCCAGATGTGAACCTGAATCCTTCGAGGATATTCAGAGTTTAGCTGAGGAAGAAGCAGGCAAGTGGGACAGGGCAATGGACAAAGAGATGAAGTCCATGAAAGATCTAGGTGTGTTCTCACTCACAGAGTTGCCACCGGGCAAGCAGGCTGTGAGTTGCAGGTGGTTTTACCGCTTGAAACCCACTGACGCTGGAGAACCACAGTATAAAGCCAGGTTAGTTGCTCGAGGATTTACTCAGAGGAAGGGAATACACTTCACGAAGGTGTATTCGCCAACGTCACGAGCGGAGACTCTGAGAACGCTTTTAGCTTGTGCAGCACAGAGAGGCTGGAAGGTAAACCACTTTGATGTGGATGTTGCCTACCTTAACTCAGATCTCCAGGAGGAGCTGTACATGATTCCTCCTCCGGGGTTTGAGAACTTAAGGCAGGATGTTGTGTGGAGATTGCACAAATCCATCTATGGATTACGTCAATCTGCCAGAAACTGAAACATGTGCCTGAATGAAGCCTTAGAAGAGCTAGGTTTCAGGAGAAGTGTTGCTGATAGTTGCTTTTATTTGAGAGGATCAGGGGCAACACAAGTGTATTTGCAGATCTGGGTTGATGACTTGTTGTTTTTCTCAGAGACAGATGAACAGGCAGAGAATTTTGCCAAACAGCTAGGGAAACGGTTCAAGCTTAAACAGCTTGGTGCCGTCAAAACCTACCTAGGTGTCAGTGTTGAGCGTGCTCAGGATGGAAGCTTCTTGCTCAGCCAGAGAGGCAAAATTGAGCAATTGCTTCAGAACATGAGGATGAGTGATTGTGCAGGAGTGAGAAGTCCTATGGAGACTAGTTTTGTAAAGGACAGCCAGCAAGTAGAACGCGCTGCGTTCGAAAATACTGAAGTGTTTCAGTCAGCCCTAGGGAGTTTGTTGTACTTGTCCCAGTGGAGCAGACCTGATATAGCGTTTGCTGTCAATCTGCTCAGCAGGGAAGCTTCAAACCCTAGTGTGCAAGCCTGGAATGGCATCAAGAGAGTTCTGAGGTATTTGCAGGAAACCAAAGACTTTTGTCTTAGGTTGCCGGCACAAGGAGAAGTCAAACTGACTTGTCTTGTGGACTCGGATTGGGCTAATCTTGAGGATCGCAAGTCTGTGTCTGGCCTAGTGGTGAAGTTTGGGAACTCAGTAGTTGGATGGAGGTCTAAGAAGCAAAGTCTTATAGCGCTCTCATCCACTGAGGCTGAGTTTAGTGCTCTTTCAGAGGTGTGCAGAGAAGTTCTATGCTTGCTTAGTGCAGGAACTCTGCGAAGTGGATTGTCTGCCGATACGTGTTTTCGAGGACAATCAACCATGCCTGCATTTGGCAGAGTCAGGTCAGTTCAAGGCTAGAACTAAACACCTAGACATTCGCTTTCGGAATGTGTGCCAGAGCGTTCAGGAGGGATTGGTTGCGCTGAAGTATTGTCCCTCTGCCAAGAACCTAGCTGATGGGTTCACGAAGCCACTCACCTTCCAAAGACATGGGGAGTTTCCATCCCTTGGCCACAAGTATACGAGCTGCTGCGGTTGCATACAAGAATACCTCTCTTAGATTTTTTGGGATCTCTTTATCTAAAATACTTAATAGAAATGCCTCCATTTTTTTCGTAAAAGTTATCCCCATCATCTTTTTTAATTCATCATATATCCCCCCCCCCAAAAAAATCTTAATCTTTTCACACGTCCACCACATGTGGCTCATGTCACCGTTATTTCCTCCACATCTCCAACTAGCATTCGCCAAATTTTTATACATTCTTGATCATCTGGAAGGAGTGAGGTACCACCTATGAGCCATTTTCATCATGTTCTCTCTTATATTATAGCTGGCTGTAAATTTCAAATTTACATTCCATCAGTTTTCCCCATCTTTTAGCATAATTGGACGGCCCACATCTTGGGCCCACTTTATCATTGAAGCCTTAACCTCCTCATCCATTACTTCGCAGTCTAAAAGAAGTCTATACATTTTTGCGATTATTTTGGTTTTACTATTCAGTAGTTCTCTTTCAAATCTTGAAGGCTCCTTTTCAAAACCTATCTGCTTATCCTGTCTGAACACTTCATTTACCTGGAAGTAATCTAGCCAACTAGAAAGGTGATCTTTTATTTTCTCATAACTTATCAATATTAGTTCACCCTCCTCCCTGTTACGATATTGAAGCAATGCAGCCGCGAGCTGCTGGTAGCTTGAAAACAAAACATAATGGGAATGTTGGGACTGTTCCGTGGGAAACAGAGGGACAGTGAATTCATAGTGCAGAGGGCACCGGAATTAGCTCAGAGTGTAATATGAGCTGGACAGGAAGTGTTTGTTCTCTCTCGACTGCAGGAGTATGAAGAGAGCAGTCATGTTTTCTGTAATGCTGCAAAGACAGAAATAAAGGCATGTAAATACGTTTCTGTCTATCTCTTTCCCCTGCCCGGGGGGGGGGGCGGCAGGAAAGAGGGGGGGGTGTTCTTCTCACGCTGAGAAGGATCGCCTATCGCGACCTCTGCCTGAATCTTGCCGGGAAAGCAGACAGGGAGGTCAACAGGAGACCAAGCCGGGTGCCTGGGAGAGTTGCCAGTTTCTCCTGATAAAGGCTTGATTTCCGACATCTGGTAGCATGTAGCCGATGGTTTTGATCCATGAAAGCAACAAGAGAGGTTGATGGATCGTACTTCATCCTCTGCAAGGAGATAAGGAAGATATGGTAGCGTGCGGATGGAAGCTACAAGGACGGCTGAGCACCAGAGGAGGTGTTTTTGCTGAGCAACGGATTCCCTCAAGGTATGGTGATTTTATGGCTGTGAGAGTGAACGCGAGTTGAAGCATTCTTCGGTTCACTGAGTGTCTGCTTTTGGATGAAAACAGCACTGAGAGAAAGCCACATTCTTCGCATTCCTGAGTCTTGATAAGCCAGTTGCTAAGCAACGAAACGTCAGTAAAGTGGAAAGTTACTAGCCAACGGAAAAGGGGCTGGGGCTGTGAAAGGCTGGAAAAACACTGGCAAAAATTCCAGCGTTTGTTTTGTCTGCTATCTCACTGCTCTTGGAGGGACTTTCAAAACAGCCTGCGTTTAGCTGCAAAGTGCAACGCAGTGAACAGCCAATAGACTCTTGGAATTTTACAGGTTTGAGAGTGAGAGCTGAGGCTTGGATTCAAAATGGATACCAAGAAGGGGGGAGGCTTACCTTACCCACCTCCACTGACTAATGACAATTATTCCTCATGGTCTGTAAAGATGAAAGCCCTGCTTCAGAATCAGAGGATTTTTGGGGTGATTGATAACCCCATCCCTGCTGCACCAACGCCAGGTTGCAATTCACAGAATGTGAGAGCCAGGACGGCCATAATTCTGTGTATCTCAGATGATCAACTCGTGCATATTCAGGATTTGGAATACGCGCGTGAGATTTGGCAAACGCGGCGTAGAATACATCAGAGAGATGCTGGTTCTTCAGCGTTGCTGCATTTTGAAAAACTGACCAATTTGAGGCTAGCGCCTGATGGAGATGTACGAGCGCATCTGACAGAGATGAAATTCTTACGCCAGCAGATGGCGGAATGCAATTTCCCTCTACAGGAAGAGATATTCTGCTTCATGATTATTAACAGCCTTAATCGGACTTATATTTTTTATATATATATAAAATATTTATTAAAGGTTTTAAAGAATATATCACCAAACACATACAACACCATCAGCAACATAAAACAAACAGAAGAGAAAAAAGCAAAAAAAATTAACAAAAAATAGATAAAATACAACATAATTAGCTTCCAAAAAACCATATTTCCATAGCCTTCCTTTGGGACTTCCTCACATCTCCCTTTTCTGCGTTCCCAGTTAGAAAGTTAAGTTAGCAATGCTTCACCTTCTTTCAAGTCTTACTTTGTAGTTTTCAAATATTATGTCTTCAATATTTAATTTTTATTTTCACATACTTAAATGTTTAAATTTGACATAATATTAAGTAAAGTTTCATCCTTGTTCTTATAATCACTTATTTTCATACTTTTTTCAACTAATTTACTGGTGTCAAATTATTTTCTTATCCTGCATCATCTTAGCATTCATACAATTTACAATGCTTTTGCAAATAGTCCTTAAACTTTTTTCCAGTCCTCTTCCACCATCTCTTCTCCCAGGTCTCGGATTCTGCCAGTCATTTCTGCCAATTCCATATAGTCTATCAGTTGCATCTGCCATTCTTCCAAAGTGGGCAAATCTTGGGTCTTCCAATACTTTGCAATGAGTATTCTTGCTGCTGTTGTCGCATACATAAAGAAAGTTCGGTCCTTCTTTAACACCCTTTGGCCGACAATGCCCAAAAGGAAGGCCTCTGGTTTCTTAGGAAAGGTATATTTAAATACCTTTTTTAACTCATTATAAATCTTTTCCCAGAAAGCCTTAACCCTTGGGCAGGTCCACCAAAGGTGAAAGAATGTTCCTTCAGTTTCCTTACATTTCCAACATTTATTGTCTGGCAAATGGTATACTTTTGCAAGCTTGACTGGGGTCATGTACCACCTATATATCATTTTCATAATATTTTCTTTCAAGGCATTACATGCCGTGAACCTCACACCAGTGTTCCATAACCTTTCCCAGTCAGCAAACATAATGTTGTAACCAATGTCCTGTGCCCATTTTATCATAGCTGATTTAACCGTTTCATCCTGAGTGTTCCATTTTAACAGCAAGTTATACATTTTTGAAAGTACCTTAGTTTTTGGTTTTAACAGTTCTGTTTCTAGTTTCGATTTTTCCACTTGGAAACCTGTTTTTTTGTCCATATTAAAAGTCTCCCTGATCTGAGCATAATGTAACCAATCTCGCACTTTATCCTTTAATTTCTCAAAACTCTGCAATCTCCAGATATCACCATCTTTTTCTAATATTTCCCAATATTTCGGCCATTTGGCCTCCATATTGAGTCTTTTCTGAGCCTTAGCTTCCATTGGTGACAGCCACCTTGGGGTCTTATTTTCTAGTAAGTCTTTGTATTTTGTCCAGACATTGAACACTGCTTTCCTGACAATATGGTTCTTGAAAGCTCTATGAACTTTAACCTTGTCATACCACAAATATGCGTGCCATCCAAAAGCATTATTAAACCCTTCCAAACCCAAAATGTCAGTGTTCTCCAGAAGCAGCCAATCTTTCAACCAGCAGAAAGCTGCTGATTCATAATACAACCTTAAGTCTGGCAGGGCAAACCCCCCTCTTTCCTTAGCATCAGTTAATATTTTAAATTTTTTGGGGGGGCTTTTTGCCCTGCCAGACAAATTTAGAAATATCACTCTGCCACCTCCTGAAACACTCCACCTTATCCACAATCTGTAGGGTCTGAAACAGAAACAGCATTTTTGGCAGTACATTCATTTTTATAGCAGCAATTCGGCCCAACAAGGAAAGTTTCAATCTTGACCAACTTTCTAGGTCTTTTTTAATTTCTAACCAGCACTTTTCATAATTATCCTTAAATAGGTTCAAGTTTTTGGCTGTCATATTTACCCCTAGGTAAAGGGAAGTCTCTTTCTGCACAAAACTGCTCCATTTTGGGGAAGCCTTGCTCCTCTTTTTCTCTTGCTTTCTGAGAAGTCTTGCTTGTAGGTTTTCCCCTGCTTTTGCACACACTGTACGAACCTGCTCTTCACGCCTAGCTGATCATAAAACCTGATTACATTGTTACATGATATGATCAATCATTAGTAACAGACATCCTAAGCTCATGGAAAACAAACTGTACTTGCTCTCCATGCCTAGCTGACCATAATTATAGAACCCGATTGTTATATTGTTTGTGCCAATTAATCCCTAGTTACAATTCAATTAGGAGGCTTCATGCCTGTCTAGTTCTAGCTCCGATTCTCAGCCTTCTCTCCATCAATGATAAATGATCACATGTAATCCCCACCTTTCACATGTAATTCCCGCCTTAGTACTTATGTTAACCAATCACAAGTTTCTGTGTGTATGTATCAACCAATCAGCCACAGGCACACTTTTGGCAATGCTTGTAATATTCAATAAAAGAGGCTCTCAGGGTCCGCCCAGACAGACGCCTAGCTACACCTGCCTCTCTCGTCTCCCATGATTTTTCATTTCTACATCTGGTGACTCCGACGTGCCAGATCCCTTGCGCAGCCGAGCAGTCAGCCAGCCTCATACTTCACTCGACTGGAGAAGTCTTAGCCGGCTACACCGTGAGTATGGGGGGGGGGGGAGAGCTTACAAAGTCCCAGAAAGTGCATGCTACTGAACTGCTTCATTTAGTCAGACAGAGAGGTGCAGGTGCTCATGTTTCTTTAAAGGAAATTGAACAATTGCTAGGTGAGATCGCATTCCAATGTCCCTGGTACCCCAAGGCAGGCTCCTTGGGGGTAGAGGCTTGGCAAAAGATTGGAAAAACTTTTTTTGCAGAACCCAGGGCTCCTATTCATTGTCTGCTAACTTGGCAGAAATGCGCAGTTGCCGTGGCAAACTTAGGGCCCCTGGCCTCTCAGGCGTCTCCCACAGCTCCTGCACTTCTAACTATTGCAGACAATCCCCCTCCTTACCCCAAGCTTTTGCCTCCTGCACAATCCTGCCAATCCCTCCCTCCTTTGCCTGCTTCCACCTCATCCATTCCCCCTTCCCCCCCTCCTGCATCTGCTCATACAGGAGCTATGCCTCAGCCCACACCCATTCCCCCTTCCCCCCCTCCTGCATCTGCTCATACAGGAGCTATGCCTCAGCCCACCCCCATCCCCCCTTCCCTCCCTCCTGTGTTTCCTTTGCCTGCATCCGCTTCTTCAGAAGCTGTGTCTCAGCCAACATCCACTTCCCCCCCTCTTTCTTCCCCCCCACTTTCTTCCCTCCCTCCTTCCACCCCTCCCTTGCCTGCCTCAGCTCCTGCCTGTTTCACGGGAGCTGTCCGTGTTGCACTTTCTCAAGCTAGGCAGAAAGGTCTCCTATCCTTAGAGGAAGAGTCTGAGTGGGCTGGGGTGTTGCCATCTGCTTTCCCTATTTCTTATGCAAACCCAGGCACAGCACAACAACAGGTGCTATATGAAACCCTTTCTTATTCTGTAATGCGAGAATTAAGAAGGGCCATTGTTGATTCTGGTCTCAAATCCTCCTATGTAACAGGAATGCTGGAGGGAATAGCAACTGCTTCAACTGCAATCGCCCAGGTCATTTTGCTAAACAATGCAGAGCCCCTGGCAGGGGTGCAAACAGGAATGGTGATGCCAATAAGGCTAAGCCTTCCAAGAAATGCCCAAAGTGTGGTAAAAGCTATCATTGGGCAAATCAGTGCAGGAGTTCGGGAAACTCCTTAGGGGCCCCACTCCCGGGCCAGGACAAATAGGGAGCCCCCCCCCTCCGCCGTTAGTCTCCACTATTAAAACCATCTCAAAGGATACACGCTCTGATTTTACCAACAACTTAATTAATCAAAAAACCAAAGACACTGTTTTACCTGGTGAAATTGTGCTTATGACCACCCAATTACCTCCTAAAGTCGCAGGCTTAATTTTACCCAAATTTTCTGCGGCCAAAGAAGGAATCCAGGTTATTCCAGGAGTTCTGGATCCTGACTATGTAGGCACAATAATGGTTCAATTTTGGAGCCATATGCCCATGCAGTTAAAAAAGGGTGAGTCTTGGGCGCATTTGGTGGTGCTCCCTTCTCATCCCACTGCTTCCATTATGGATATTAATTTGCACGAGCTTTCTTTTTTTTAATTGCAGTCTGGGGCGTGGGTGGCCCCCAAAATTCTTCTAAAAGCGTACAGTGGCTGCCTGTTTCTCTGCCTGATAGTTCTGAAACCATTGCATACATCCAGCCCTGTGTGCTGAAAATCCACCTCAACCTGTGGGGAAGAGATTTACTGCAACAATTACAAGCTACCATTCAATTTAATGAGTAAGCTTGCACTTCCCCTCAACTGGAACTCTTCTGGTTGTGTCCTGGCTATACGTTTAATTACATTCCAGCAAACATCAGCCATGGCACACCTTGCTGTTTAAGCCGTTTGTCCATCATTTTACCCAAGAAACATCATTTATCCTGCTCTTGAGATCGCCGCTCTGTGAAATTGACTAACGATTGTGATGCTTTTGTCTCCTTTTTCAGTAGGTCTGAATATATCTCTTTAGTTGTTTCTCTCTTAGGAGTTCCTGGATTGGCTGTACGGAATCGTGTGAACATTAATTCTTTAGCTTATTCTGCAGAAAAAGCCCTGAATTTTACTTCAGAAGCTCTTCACCTTTTGAATAAAGAACAGAGTGGACTACATAATGGACTTTTACAAAATTGTGCTATTGATTATCTATTGATGATTCATCATTATGGATGTGAACAAGTTGACAACATGTGTCGTTTTAATATTACTGATAATTCCAAAGCCATCCAAAAGCAGATCTCTCATTTGCAAAATCTTACAACCACATTAATATGCCCTTGTCATTATATGCATTTTAATTTTGTTATGTTGCTTCCTTCAATGCGTTCCTGGCCTCATAAGTCTTTTCTCCCGGCTTCTCTCTCCCCCTCAACCACCTAATAAACTCCTTGCTGCCTACATTGCGAAATGGCAACACCAACAGTAAACCTAAGGTGAGATGTGGACGGACTTATTTTGGGCATGCGTTGGCAAACCACGTATCCCGAAATATTTTTGTCCCATCGACCCTGGCGAACTTATTTTGGGCATTTGTTGGCACACCACTAATCCTGAAATATTTTTGCCTTATCTACCCAGAATGCCTCGCAAACAAGAAAAGAAAGGGGGAGATAAAGGGAAGTCTCTTTCTGCACAAAACTGCTCCATTTTGGGGAAGCCTTGCTCCTCTTTTTCTCTTGCTTTCTGAGAAGTCTTGCTGGTAGGTTTTCCCCTGCTTTTGCACACACTGTACGAACCTGCTCTTCACGCCTAGCTGATCATAAAACCTGATTACATTGTTACATGATATGATCAATCATTAGTAACAGACATCCTAAGCTCATGGAAAACAAACTGTACTTGCTCTCCATGCCTAGCTGACCATAATTATAGAACCCGATTGTTATATTGTTTGTGCCAATTAATCCCTAGTTACAATTCAATTAGGAGGCTTCATGCCTGTCTAGTTCTAGCTCCGATTCTCAGCCTTCTCTCCATCAATGATAAATGATCACATGTAATCCCCACCTTTCACATGTAATTCCCGCCTTAGTACTTATGTTAACCAATCACAAGTTTCTGTGTGTATGTATCAACCAATCAGCCACAGGCACACTTTTGGCAATGCTTGTAATATTCAATAAAAGAGGCTCTCAGGGTCCGCCCAGACAGACGCCTAGCTACACCTGCCTCTCTCGTCTCCCATGATTTTTCATTTCTACACCTAGGTATTTTACCTTTTTCACCACACTTAAATCTGTCTCTTTCTGAAACCTTTCTGACTCTAAAGTTGTCAAGTTTTTTTCCCAAAACCTTAGTTTTTTGCTTGTTTAATTTAAATCCCGCCACCCGACCAAACTCTTGAATCAGTTCTAATGCCCTTTTCGTACTAGATTCTGGCTCCTGTAATGTCAAAACCAAGTCATCTGCGAAAGCTTTAAGTTTATACTGTTTGGCTCCGACCTGTATTCCTTCAACCAACCGGTCCCTTCTAATCATGTTCAGGAGCACCTCCAGGACCGAAATAAATAACAATGGGGAAATAGGGCAACCTTGTCGTGTTCCTTTCTCAATCTTAAACTCTTCTGTCACCACATTGTTAACTATCAATTTAGCTTTTTGTTCTGAATAAATTGCATCTATACCATTTTCAAACCCCCGTCCCACTCCCATCCCTTCAAGGTTTTTCTTCATAAACTTCCATGAGATGTTGTCAAAGGCCTTCTCCGCATCTATGAAAATCAGAACTGCTTTTGTATTAATGTTCATTTGCAAAAGCTCCAAAATGTCAATAATGTTCCTTGTATTGTCAGATAAATGTCTACCTGGGAGAAAACCTGCCTGATCTTTATGAATCACATCGTTTAACACTCTTTTTAGTCTATTTGCTAAAATGTCTGCAAAAAAATTGTAATCCACATTTAAAAGAGAGATGGGACGGTAGTTCTTAAGTTGTGTCTTTTCAGTTTCCAATTTAGGTATCAATGTGATGAAAGCTTCTTTCCACGATTCCGGTGCTTTCTTCCCCTCCATAATCTCATTGCAAACCTCCATTAGTGGTTGAATCAAACAATCTTTCAATGTCTTATAATACTTGGAGGTAAGCCCATCTGGCCCTGGAGATTTGCCCAGTTGCATGTTCTGAATGGCACCTTCAATTTCTTGTTGTGTTATTTTATAGTTCAATATTGTCCTATTTTCTTGGGATAGTTTTGGTAGTCCATTTCTTCTTAAAAATTGGTCTATCTCAATCTCTTTTTGCGGCCCTTGAGTGTAGAGTTGTTTAAAATATCTCTGGAAACATTTTCTAATCTCCACAGGGTTCTGAATATTTCTCCCTTCAATCTCAAGATGAGTAACCGTGTTCAATTTTTGTCTCTTTTTCAGCTGCCATGCTAGCAGTTTTCCACATTTATTTGCCGATTCAAATGTCCTTTGTTTCATTAACTTAATTTTCCACTCAATTTCCTGATTTATCATTTTAGAATATTGTGCTTGATGAAGTTTGATTTCTCTCAAAATCTCCTGTGACTTTGGTTTCGATCTTAACTTTTTCTCGCATTCCTTTATTTTCTCCAGAATCTTATCTTTTTTCTCATTCTGCACTCTTTTCTTTATTGTATTCTGTTGTATCAGAAACCCCCTCGTAACGGCTTTGCTTGCGTCCCAGATTACTCTTTTTTCCACTGTAGTGTTCAAATTTATTTCAAAGTAGTCCTTCAAAGTCTTTTGGGCCTTGTTAATAATCTCCTGATTTCTTAATAGGGTGTCATTCATTTTCCATCTAAAGGAGCCGGTTGGGATTAATCTCATTTCCATCTTTACTGCGTTATGGTCGGAGCAGGTTTTTGGGCAGATTTCCACCTTTCTAGTCTTAGGTGCCAGTCCTCTAGTTATTCATATTTGGTCGATTCTTGTCCAAGTCAGTTGGGCTTCAGAAAAGAATGTCCCTTCTCTTCCCAGGGGGTTCTTTGTCCTCCAGATGTCAATCAAGTCCATATTGTCAGTTAATTCAAAAAAAGCTTTTGGTAGTCTGCCCTCTTTTGTTATACTTTGATTTTGGGCTTTGTCCATGTTTGTGGACACCACCCCATTCATATCTCCCATCATAATAATGTTACTATAGTCCAGGTAGTCCAGCATTGTCTCATGCAGCTTCTTATAAAATTCCGATTTCCCCTCATTCGGAGCATAAATTCCCAATATCAAAACCTTTTCCACTTGTGTTTGTATTTCAATTGCCAAAATTCTTCCCTGCTCATCTTTAAAGAGAAATTTTGGTGACAGGCTCTCCTTTGCGTATATCACCACTCCTCTCTTCTTCACTCGGTCTGATGAGATAAAATCTTGGCCTAGTCTCTTATTAATTAGCACTTTTCTATGGAGCCTAGTCACATGTGTTTCCTGCAGGCAGATAATGTCCAATTGCTCTTTCTTTAATAGATGAAATATCCTTCTCCTTTTTTCCGGGGAGTTGCAGCCATTAATGTTCCAACTTAAGAGCTGCAGAGACATCCTGGATCAATCTGTTATCCCTTGGGTGGTGGTGTCTCTTTCTCCTGTTCTTCAGGCCCCAAAGGTATAGGTACAGGCAATGGCCCAGACCCTGGGGTTCCTCCAATCCCTTTCTGAAGGTCTTCTCCGTAGTCACTCAGAAACTTTTCTTTGTCCTCGGCTGTTTTGATTTTCACCTTCTTCCCTCTAAATGTAAAAGATAATCCTTGAGGGAATTCCCACCTGAAGACGATCAAATTACTCCTCAGCAGTTTCACCAACTCTGTGAAGCTAGATCTGAGTTCCAGTAGTTGTTTAGGGATATCCTTGTAAATTTCCACTCTCAGATCTTGAATTTCAAGTGACTTTTTGAAATGTGCACTCAATATCTTGTCTCTTTCCTCCTTTGTTCTCAAAACAATCAAACAGTCTCTGGGCCTGTCTTTCCTTGTTACTTTTCCAAGTCTGAAAGCACTCACAATTTTAAAGTCCTTATCTTCTTCCAGAGGCCAAAATTTTGTAAATTCTTTTGTCAGGTATTCGATTAAGTCCCCTTGTTCAAGTTCTAAGATTGACCTCAATCTCAGGTTGTTTTCTCTGCTTCGTAATTCTATCATAGACAGATAGGCCTGCTGTTCACCAATCTGCTTGTGCAATGGTTTTACCTCCTCCTTTAATGCTTCAGCTTTTTGGTTAGCTTCCTCAGCCAATTTACGATTTTCTGTGGTGGCTTCAAATAGTTTCCCAATTGATTGTGCATTCAGAGCAACTTGTTCGGTCAATTTATTAACACTGGCTGTATTTTGGTCAATCTTAGCCGATTGCTCATCCACTTTTTTGTTCAAACTTTCCAATTTTTCAAGAATTTTATCCAATACTGAAGAAGATCCTCCTGTAGCCATACCTTCCGGCAAAGTTTGCTCAATTTCTTCCTCTTGTGTCACCAAAATAGCAGGAAAAGATGATCTACGCAGCTGTGAAGTTAAAGTTGTTTGCTTAGCTTTAGCTTTGGCCGATCTTGTTTTCCCAGAGCCGCTCATTCCACTTCTGTCTACGTGCCAAGGTCAAACTGTATACAATTCCCATGGGAATCCACAAGCCCAGAGAATAAACAAAAGGAAAGGAGAAAAGAAAAAACAAGTCCCAGAGAGTTGTAAATCCAAAATCCTCTAGGGGGAGTTCAAACGTATCTTGAGGGAAACAGCAAATTTGTTGTTCATAAAAAGTTTTTTCTCAAGTTGTTCCAAGGCTTCAAAACTTTTAAAACAGTGTCAAAACAGCTTCAAAATTCCAAAAGACCTTCAGATCTCTTTAGCAGAGTTAATCTTTAAAGTAGAACAGTGTCTCTAAAAAGTGCCAGAGACAGTGTTTCAATGTAACAGTTCAGGTAGCACTCAAATGTAACAGTTCAGAGTAACAAAGTCCACAATCTGACAGTTCTAACAGTCTGGCAGTCCGACTGCCTAGGTTCCTTCATAAATTTGTAAATCCAAAGGAAGAGGTAAAGACAAAGTCCACAACCAGAAAAATTAAATCCACTAATATCAGCAAAGTCAGTTCAGGTAATGCACAGATTAGCTCCTTTGGGCGCCGCTTCAAAGGCACCAGACAGATCAAAGTCTTTGCTTTAAATCTTTAAGCAGAGCCGGGAGACGGACTTCCTGGTTATGTCTCCCGCTTTAGCCGAATTTTAAGTTAATTTAGTCCCAAATTCATTCAGTCCCTCTTACTCACGGGTTGTTACTTTTGTAGTCAAATATTCCCAGGAAAAAAGGTCAGCACTCACTGACAGCAGCGGCTTCACTCCACAGAAAGAGCGATCGACTCACAGCACCGCGCCAGCCCTTCCACGGTCCGGAACCCCTTACGAGGTCCCTTCTTCGTTTCGGGGGGCGCTTCTGATGCCCGCCGAGTCCCACGACCACAGGCTTTCGCTGCCTGTGGGTTTCCGACTTGGGTCTCCGCTTCGCCGTAGCGGACGACCCGTTTCTGCGGAGCTTCCCCTTCACAGCGCGAAGGAGACCGCCATTGCCGTTCGCGCCGCCTCCGGAAGTCCTTAATCGGACTTATAAAACAGTTGCAAGTCAGCTGGGTTCTCTACCTGCTCGAGCTCTTACGACGGAGAGAATTTGTGCCGTGCTTCTCAATGAGAAAGACAGACTTGCTGCAATAGATGTCAAAGACAGGGGGAGAGAAGCTCGGAGTTCAAGCACCCCCGCTGCTATTGCAAGTGAAGAACAGGCTGTTGCTTTGAACGTTGTCCGTTGTTTCAATTGTGGACAGACTGGGCATCTTCAGCGGAATTGTAAGAAGCCACGTCAACAGAAAGGAGCTAAGGGGAGCTCTGCAAAGCCTGAGGCATCAGGCAAAAGTCGTACCAAGTCCCAGGTGAAACCTGCAAAAGCATTGCTGTCAACAAAAGCCGCATTTTCAACGGAGAACGCTTTTGTTCTTGACACGGGATGCACGCAACACATGACGTCGCACAGAGATCTGTTTTCAACGTTTAAGAATCAAAGCTTCACTGTGAAACAGGCCAATGGCCAGGAGCTGAAAGCGACCGGGTTTGGAACTGTGTATCTTGAGAGTCTGAACTTGACTATTAACAATGTGTATTTGGTTCCTGATTTAAAGTTCAATCTGCTGAGTGTTTCGCAGATCACAAAGAAAGGACTGACTTTGTCCTATGATAGAGAAAGCTGCAAAATCTTCAAAGATGGAGAGCTGTATCTTTCTGCCAGAGAGAAAGATGGACTGTATTTGTTGACTTTTGATCAAAGTGATTACATAAATTGTAATGCATCTGAATCTAACATGATTTTTCTTGCAGGTATGACGAAGGACGTCAAGAAGGCGACCGAGGTTGACAGGGCATTTCAGCGAGTGTATGCTCATGTGATTGGTAGTCTAGCACCATCTAGAGGCAATGCAAGATATTATCTTGTGTGTGTGGATTATTTCTCTCATTATGTGTGGGTATATATATTGCAGAAACCACAAGAAGCCTTAGAAAGGTTTAAAGAGTTTTGTGACAAGGTTAAAAATGTTCATGATGCTAACATTGATTGTCTTTTCACAGATGAAAAGCCAGTTTTTCTTTTACAGGATTTTCAGGATTTCCTGGATAAGAAAGGGATAAGGCACAAGACAGCTGTTTCAGCAGATGCATGGAACAAAAGTGTCTGTGTGCAAGTGAACAAAGAATTGCAATATGGCATGAAGGCGCAATTGCTGAGTTCACATTTGCCACATTCCTCACACTCCCCCCCCCTTAATATTGTGTTATACGTTATCCAGTTCTCTTTGATGTTGTTGCTTTTTTTAACAGCGATTGCTTCTAGTGGAGAGTTCCATCTTGGGGTTTTCTTTCTTTTTTTTAATAAAATATTTATTGAGATTTTACACAAAAGAAAAACAGTGTGACAAACAATACAAAAAAATTCAAAAAAGTAGAAAAAGAAGAGAGAGAAAAAGAAAAAATATCTTAAAAAAAGAAAGAATCCATTTTTCAATATCTTTAGGTCCATTTGCTTATTTCCTTGACCTTATTTCCTTGAGGCAAGGAAGAAGGGCTACCCCTATGCTATCCATATAATCAGTTATCAGTAATCAATATATTCAATATATATTCATATATGCTTACACGAATCAAGGATTACAGTACTTGTTGGTATTAAAGGGTTAAGAAGCTCTAATCAAGACGCTCTAATCACTGAGCAGCTGGAGGTCGTTAAGCTTCCAGGAATGTGAGTTTGTATAAATAGTCAGCTCACTCGTGTGTTTGCCCCCTTTCCCTTTCTTTTGGAGCGTGTTTGCTGAAATGTGTGATTCTTCACCAGGGTTTTTTGTTTTTGTGTAAATAAACCTTTTATTTGAGTTCCAAACCGCTTGCTCCAAGATTCCTTTATTGAAAAGATGCTGACTCTCCAGCCCTTCTTGAGCCGCTGTGCGAAAAGCTCTGCTGTAATGGGACATTGTGGCATCGGAAGCGCACTGGACATTTGATTAGCATTAAACTAATTAAAGTTTAATGGGACAGGTTATGGCTGTTTGTACGTCAAGAAGGAGATAAGGAGTGCAGTTCAGAGTGATTTATGAAAGGACTGGAGCGAAGACAGAAGCAGTTGCCGACAACCAAAGCCTTCAAAGCAGCTTGAGTCCTGCAACGTGCCTAGGAAAAGTTTTAAAGAGGCACTGCGCAGTTTGTACTCGCTGGAAGACGTCTTATTCCTCGAGGAGCCACCTCAGCAGCTGGGAGACGGTCTACAGGTCTGTGAGTATCGTTCCTAAGCCCCAGGGAGGATGGCAGAGTCCCAGGAAAGTTTTGCTGTCCCATTTACGCGACTCAATGGGAAAAATTGGCAAGATTGGAAGGCTAGAGTAAGGGTTTGGTTGCAAGCAAAAGAGTTGTGGAGTTGTACTGAAGCACCGCCTTTACAGGCAGCTGCAGACGTGTCTGCAGAAGACAAAGCAGCAGCGGCAGCTTCACAGAAACGCGACAGGAAAGCCCAAGGTCTACTAGTTTTGGCAGTGGGACCAGAGCAAATGCCTTATGTTTCTGAGTTAAAGAACACGCATGAGGTCTGGACGGTTCTGCAGCGGTTAAATTCCAGAAACACTGCGGGGGCCAAGATCCATGCTACAAGATGTTTGTTTGATTTACGTCTCCAACCGGGAGCGTGTGTGAAAGAACATATTGCCAAAATGGTGTCTGCCTTTAATCAACTAAGACAGCTGGGCATTCCTTTCTCTATGGAGCAGCAGTCATACATTTTGTTGTCTTCTCTTGATAAAAGCTATGAGACTCTAGCTTTAACTTTGGAAGCTATGCCTTCATCTGAATTAACCCTTGAATACATTTCTTCTCGGCTTGCTGATGAACAGGATAAAAGGCAAAGAGAAAGAGGTTTGTCTTCAAAGGGGAGTTATGCTGTGCCTAAGAGTGGGGATGCTGAGTTTGAGAACACAGTAAATGCTTTTGCAGCTAGACACTGTTTTCGCTGTGGTTCCTCTTCCCATTTAATCAGGAATTGTACACGTGAACCTGGTCAAGACAGCACCAAGGCCGTTGCCCCTAGTTACCAGACAAGGAGTTCCAGGGGACGTCGAAGAAGAGGAGGAGGTCGTGGCTACTCCCACAGCACACAGCACATGGCTTCAGCAATGGCGTTGATGCAAGGGCGTGGCCAAGGCAGCAATCTACGCTGGTTGATCGACAGTGGTGCATCTCACCACCTGGTGGCGCCATCTAGTGTCCGTTTGCAGAATTGCAGACATTTGCAAACCCTTAAAGTTGTGACAATGGCAGATTCAACTAAACGTTCCTTAGAGACCGTAGGCACAGTGTTTTTGAAGTGTTTGCAAACAGAAATTGATGCCTACATGCTAAAGGGAATGAAGGGGTGTATTTTGTCTGTGTCAGAACTTGATAGAAATGGGTTTAAAACTGTGTTTGAAAATGGGGTTTGCACTATTTCAAAGAATAACGTATCTCTTTTGCAGGTGGAATGCAGAAATGGGTTATATTATTTTGAGACAAGTCCAGATGAAGTTGAACAGGTTCATGCTGGTTGTGTGAACTCGCCTACCCATAATTCTTGTGTTCATTTATGCCACCGCCGTTTGGGACATATTAATTTTCAGTATGTTAAAAGACAACCTGAATTATCAGAAGGGTGCAAGTTGAACAAATGTGCTAAGTATTTGGATTGTACTGCATGCAAAAGGGCGAAGGTTCATAGATGCAGCTATCCCAGTTCAAATAGGAAATCTGACAAAGTATTCCAACTTGTGCATATGGACCTATGTGGCCCAATGCCTGTTGCTAGCATGGGAGGTTCGAGGTATGCACTGTGTCTCTCAGATGACAAAACAAAGGTCACATGGTTTTTTCCTCTCAAAACAAAAGCAGATACTGCAGAAACAGTTAAAAATTGGGTTCATGCAGTAGAACTTGAATTCGGTACTAGAGTTCTTGCTTTTCAAACAGACAGAGGGTCAGAATTTACCGGGTCTGTGTTGCAGAATTTCTTTAAGAAAAAGGGAATTAAGCATCGTCTGTCTACACCTTATTCTCCCCAAGAAGGAGGCGTGGCCGAACGTAAGAACAGGGTTCTGCAAGAGTTGGCAAACTCTATGTTGTTTGATGCTAAACTTCCTCAAAGTTACTGGGCGGAAGCCTGGAAGACGGCTACTCATGTTCTGAACCGAGTATATAATTCGGTAATTGGTACTACGCCATATTTTGCTTTATATGGGAAGAAGCCCAAAGTTAATTACTTTCGGGTGTTTGGATCTCAAGCCTATGTACTTATCCCAAAAGCGTTAAGGAAAAAGGGAGGTCCAAGGGCTAGGAAACTCATCTTTTGTGGGTACGAACCACACGCCAAATCTTGGAGGTTCGTGAACCCAGATGGGGATACTACAAGAGTGGTTCTCAGTAGGAGCGCTGAATTTTGTGAGCAATCCGGATGGACTCACTTACATGCTAACCCTGACATTTTGAGGGATGATTTAGGCATTTATGCTGAGAAAGAAAGTCCAGAGGGTGATGGGCCAGAAGGGGACGGTGCACATGGTTCAGATGCCGATTCTGACCAGGCACAAGGTTCTTCTCCTAAGGTAGAAAAGCCAGAATCTAAGAGTGTTCCAACATCGCCAGTCAGTAGGCCTAGCAGACAGCAAAAGCGAAGCAGGTCGCCTGCAACACCAAGCCCAAGGGAGGTATCTAAACGGAGGTCTTTATCCCTAGAGGCACGTCCAGACATAAAGTCTGAGACAGATTCTGACAGCCAACGGTCAGAGGGGGCACAAGAGGAGCAATTGCGCAGGTCAAAACGTGCCACAAAGGGCAAGCCGCCAGAGCGGTTTAAGGTGACAAGTGTATACGTAAATATGGCACAGTGTGAACCAGATAGCTATGTAGAGGTACAACAGCTTCCAAGCTCAGAAGCCGCAAAGTGGCAGGAAGCAATGGAAAAAGAGATGGCTTCAATGAAGTCTCTCGGTGTGTTTACAAGTACAGAGCTTCCAAAAGGGCAACAAGCTGTAGGTTGTCGATGGGTATATCGTTTAAAGCCCACAACTACTGAGGAGTTGCAATATAAAGCCCGACTAGTTGCAAAAGGGTTTTCGCAGCGCAAAGGAGTTCACTATTCTCAAATCTATGCCCCTACTTCAAGATCGGAGTCATTAAGAATGCTTTTAGCCTCTTCAGCTAAGAAGGGAAATAAGGTGTTTCATTTTGATGTCAATGTGGCTTATTTAAATGCAGACTTACAGGAGGAAGTCTATATGACGCCACCACCAGGTTTTGAAGGAGACAAGCCAAACCAGGTCTGGCGCCTACACAAATCCATTTATGGGTTGAAACAGTCCGCCCGTAATTGGAATTCCTGCTTAAACGATGCTCTAGAGAGCATGGGGTTCAGAAAGAGCGCAGCAGATGCGTGTCTTTATCTAAAAGGCTCGGGATGTGAACAAGAAGCAGTCTTGATATTTGTTGACGATTTATTATACAGTGGAAAGGACGATAAACTTGCACAACAATTTGCCACAAAGCTTGGAGAAAGGTTTCAGATAAAATCACTAGGCAATGTATCTGTTTATCTAGGAGTTAAAATTCAGCAAGATGAAGATGGGAACTATTGGCTCAGCCAAGAAGCTAAGATCCAGCAGTTGCTGGAAAGGTTTAAAATGGACAACTGTGCTGGTGTTAAAACCCCAATGGAGTTAAGTTACACAAAGGATGCTCAAACTGAGCAACAGGCAGAGTTCTGTAATCCCGGGGTTTACCAGTCAGCGATAGGCAGTCTACTCCACATTGCACAGTGGACTCGGCCCGATATAACGTATGCTGTCAACATGCTGTGTAGACAAGCTGAAAAACCATCAATGCATGCTTTGCAAGGAGTAAAAAGAGTTTTAAGGTATCTCCAAACTACCAAAAGGTTTCGCTTAAAACTATCAGCAGAGGGCAGCACACAACTTGAATGTTGGGCTGACAGCAGTTGGGCAGATGCTGGACCAGATAGAAAATCAGTGTCAGGAATGGCAATAAAATTTGGAAATGCACTAATTGGTTGGAGATCAAGAAAACAATCACTTATAGCTTTAAGTTCAACTGAATCTGAGTTCAATGCATTATCAGATGTATGTAGAGAACTGGAATTTTATAAGCAACTGATACAAGAATTGTTTGGAGAATGTTCCCTACCTATCAGAGTGTGGGAAGACAATCCAACCTTGTATTAAACTAGCTAAATCAGGCCAATTCAAGGCACACACAAAACACTTGGATATCCGTTATCAAAATGTATGCCAAAGAGTAAAACAAGGTTTAATTGAACTAAAGTATTGTCCAAGCCAAGAAAATCTCGCAGACGGTTTTACAAAAGCTTTGAGTCCGCAATCTCATAAATGTTTCTGTTCAGGTTTAAATTTGAATTAAGGTTGGTACAGCTCAGTGTTACGAGCGAGAGGGGGTGTTGGTATTAAAGGGTTAAGAAGCTCTAATCAAGACGCTCTAATCACTGAGCAGCTGGAGGTCGTTAAGCTTCCAGGAATGTGAGTTTGTATAAATAGTCAGCTCACTCGTGTGTTTGCCCCCTTTCCCTTTCTTTTGGAGCGTGTTTGCTGAAATGTGTGATTCTTCACCAGGGTTTTTTGTTTTTGTGTAAATAAACCTTTTATTTGAGTTCCAAACCGCTTGCTCCAAGATTCCTTTATTGAAAAGATGCTGACTCTCCAGCCCTTCTTGAGCCGCTGTGCGAAAAGCTCTGCTGTAATGGGACATTGTGGCATCGGAAGCGCACTGGACATTTGATTAGCATTAAACTAATTAAAGTTTAATGGGACAGTACTTATAATCCATTTTGAATCAAAAGGGAAGCTGTGCCTTAGCTAACTGCAAACTGCTTGAAACAGCAAAGTTAGGAACCGACATTTCCCCTAAAAACATCTGTGCACCCCGGACAAAGGGGAAAGACATGAATCAGAGATTCTGGTACAAATTCCCCTAAGATACAGGCTAAATTAATCCACAGAACAGGAAGAGCAAAACCACAAATGTCCAAGCTCCCTGTCCTGTCATAACTTGGGGAAAGGTTAGACTGAGCGTCACTGGGAGCATCGGAAAGCAGAACTGGAACCCTGCGCTTGACCAGTGCTAGACCAGGAGCTAGAAGCGTGACAACTGCTTGCTGATTGGCTGATTTTTGCTGACCAAGTTATGAGTCCCTCATGATTGTCTTATGATCTATGATTTGCTGTGATTTGCTCAGGTATAAAGACCCCTGCATTTCTGTCAATCGGGGTCCCAGTTCTTTGGAAGATATTCCAACTGGGTCCTTATTGCCTGGCAATAAACTTCACCTTCTTATTCTCCATTGCTGCGTCTGTTTGATCCTTATTTTTGCACTTTGCTAAAACCACTAACTTTCTCGTGCAACACTCACACCTCCCCTTTTTGTATTCCCGTTTACAAAGTCCTTTCAGCAAATCCTTACCCTCTTTCATTTTTCTTTACTCTATATTCTTAACCTATTATAACTATAATTTCTCATCCAAATAACTATCTATATTTACATATTCTTATAAGCCTTAATACCAAAACCATTTATTTTCAGTCCAATATCGCTTTAACATTCATTAATTTTACAGTATTTCTGCAGATAGTCTTTAAATTTCTTCCAGTCTTCTTCCACCATTTCTTCTCCCTGGTCTCGGATTCTGCCAGTCATTTCTGCCAATTCCATATAATCCATCATCTTCATTTGCCATTCTTCCAGAGTGGGTAAACCTTGTGTCTTCCAATACTTTGCAATAAGTAATCTTGCTGCTGTTGTAGCTTACATAAAAAAAGTTCTATCCTTCTTTGGCACCAATTGGCCGACAATGCCTAGAAGAAAGGCCTCTGGTTTCTTCAGGAAAGTATATTTAAATACCTTTTTCATTTCATTATAGATCATTTCCCAGAAAGCCTTAATCCTTGGGCACGTCCACCAAAGGTGAAAGAATGTACCTTCAGTTTCTTTACATTTCCAACATTTATTATCGGGCAAATGATAGATTTTTGCAAGCTTGACTGGGGTCATGTACCACCTGTAAATCATTTTCATAATATTCTCTCTCAAGGCATTACATGCCGTAAACTTCATACCTGTGGTCCACAACTGTTCCCAGTCAGCAAACATAATGTTATGTCCAACATCTTGTGCCCATTTAATCATAGCAGATTTAACCGTCTCGTCCTGAGTGTTCCATTTTAACAGCAAGTTATACATTCTTGAAAGTATCTTTGTTTTAGGATCTAACAATTCTATTTCCAACTTTGATTTTTCCACCTGGAAGCCAATGTTTTTGTCTAAATTATAGGCCTCTCTTATTTGGTAATAGTGAAGCCAGTCTCACACTTTATCTTTTAGTTTCTCAAAACTCTGCAATTTCAGATTATCTCCTTCCTGCTCCAAAATTTCCCAATATTTCGGCCACTTGGCCTCCATGTTGAGCTTTTTCTGGGCCTTTGCCTCCATCGGTGACAACCACCTTGGGGTTTTGTTTTCAAGTAAGTCTTTATATCTTGTCCAGACATTAAATAATGCTTTCCTGACAATATGGTTTTTAAATGCTTTATGTGCTTTAACCTTGTCGTACCACAAGTATGCATGCCACCCAAAAACATTGTTAAAACCTTCTAAATCCAAAATGTCTGTGTTCTCAAGAAGCAGCCAATCTTTCAACCAGCAGAATGCTGCTGATTCATAGTAAAGTTTAAAGTCTGGCAGGGCAAATCCACCTCTGTCCTTTGCATCCGTTAATATTTTAAATTTTATCCTAGGCTTCTTGCCCTGCCAGACAAATCTAGAAATGTCTCTCTGCCACTTCTTGAAACAGTCCATTTTGTCTAAGATTTGTAATGATTGAAATAAAAACAGCATTCTTGGCAATACATTCATCTTTATAGCAGCAATTCGACCCAACAATGAAAGCTTCAGATTTGACCATATTTCTAAATCCTTTTTAACATCCGACCAACATTTTTCATAATTGTCTTTAAATAAATTCCCATTTTTGGCTGTCATATTAATCCCCAAATATTTCACCTTCTTAACCACTGTTAAACCTTTCTCGTTCTGAAACCTCTCTTTCTCATTCGTTGTTAAGTTTTTCTCAAGGACTTTAGTTTCTAACTTATTCAGCTTAAATCCTGCCACATGACCAAATTCTTGGATCAGTTCTAATACTCTTTTAGTACTAGGTTCTGGCTCCTGTAAACCTTTATACCCTTAATGAGATGGTCCCTTCTGATCATATTTAACAAAACCTCCAGGACCGAAATAAAGAGTAATGGGGAAATCGGGCAGCCTTGTCGTGTCCCTTTCTCTATCTTAAATTCCGTTGTCACCACATTATTAACTATTAATTTAGCCTTTTATTCTGAATAAATTGCACTTATACCATTTTCAAACCCTTGACCGATCCCCATCCCCTGAAGGTTTTTCTTCATAAAACTCCAAGAAATATTATCAAAGGCTTTCTCGGCGTCCACAAAGATTAAAACTGCTTTAGTGTTAATGTCCTCTTGCAACTTCTCCAAAATGTTAATTATATTCCTCGTGTTGTCAGACAAGTGTCTGCCTGGGAGAAAGCCAGCTTGGTCCTTATGTATCTCTTCCCCTAGTACTTTTTTCAGCCTTTTAGCCAAAATGTCAGCAAATATTTTGTAATCCACATTTAACAGGGATATGGGTCGATAGTTCTTAAGTTGTGTCTTTTCGGACTCAGTTTTCGGTATAAGTGTAATATATGCTTCTTTCCACGACTCTGGCGCTTTCCCCCCCCTCCAAAATTTCATTGCAAACCTCCTTTAGTGGTTGAATTATCCAGTCCTTCAAGGTTCTATAGTATTTTGAGGTTAAGCCATCCGGCCCTGGAGATTTTCCCAACTGCATATTCTGAATGGCACCTTCTACCTCCTGTTCCGTAATTTTGTAGCTCAACATTATTTTATTTTCTTGAGAGATCTTTTGCAATCCATTTGTTTTCAAAAACTGGTCTATCTCAGTCTCTTTCTGAGGCCCTTGTGTATATAGTTGTTTAAAATACCTCTGGAAGCATTTTCTAATTTCCACTGGATTCTGAATGTTCTTTCCATCCACCTCTAAATTAGCAATAGTATTTAACTTTTGTCTTTTTTTCATCTGCCAAGCTAGCAGTTTCCCACATTTATTAGCCAATTCAAAAGTCCTTTGTCTCATTTGTTTAATTTTCCATTCAATTTCCTGATTCATTATTATCATGGGAATTGGGGTTGCTTGTGTGTAAACCTCCAGCTGTTCCAACTGCTTAGGGGTGGTTGCATCTTTCCCTGGCTGAGCAGCCCTTTTGCGCGGCTGCCTCAGTCGCTGGTAGAATCCGTCAGTGGGTGTCTCCTAAATTTCCTCCAGCATAAGAATTCCTTAACGGACAACCTCCTCCTCGCCTCTCTGCGCGGAAGCCTTCTGCGCAGAGTGGGCGTGCCAAGCGGTGGTCCTCCACTCTCCTCACTGACTTCACTGGAAGAGTCTCGGAGCCTCCCCTCCGAAGTGCTCTCTGCCTCTCCCTTCTTCCTGGTGTCACCTGGACTTCCTTCCCCAGAGGACGTTCTCTCTCTTCCCTTACTGGTTCCCTCTCCGGCAGAATCTGGGAGCCTAGCCTCTCCACTCTGCTCCGATGTCAGTTCCCTGACATCCACCTCCCTCCCAGGACCCTCCCCCGTCCGTTCCTTGGACGTTGATGCAGGAAACCCCCGGAAGGAACTCCCCCCTCCATCTGATGATTCAAGTACCTCTCTCCATACACTGCTGTCTCTTCTCGCTCCCCAATCTCCCCAGTCGGATTCTTCTCCTTCTGATAATTCCTCTTCCTCCTCTTCGGAGGCGGGAAACCCCACAAACTCTTCCTCCTCATCGGTGGTGCCAAATTGCTCCCCCCAGAACCTCTCGGGTGGTTTGGGCTTTCTCGGATACCTGCTATGAAACTCCTCCTGCAGATACTCATCCCTAATCTCTTCTGCTGGGACCCATGCGTTTTCCTCTTCTGACTCCCCCTCCCACGCCACCAAGTATTCCACTCGCCCCCCTCTCCACCTGGAATCGAGAATTTCAGCTGCATGGCCACTGAGTTCCCTTTCCTCCATCTGTGGATGCAAGGGTGTTTCACTTTGCTGACCCAGAAATTCCCTCCCCTCCCTGAACAGTGAGAGTAAGGACCTGTGGAACACTGGGTGCAGTTTCATGTGAGATGGCAATTTGAGCCTAAAGGCCACCGAATTTACTTGCTGGGCTACTTCGAACGGTCCTAATCTCTTGGGCCGTAGTTTCTTACACCCTCCTTTGAACGGTAACCCTTTGGTAGACAACCACACCTGGTCTCCCACTCTTATGTTTTCCCCCTCTCTGCGGTGCTTGTCTGCCTGCCTCTTGTACTCTTCCTTTGCCCTTTCCAGGTTGATTTTAAGCTGTTGGTGTAAAGCCTCCATCTCTTCCACAAATTGTTCAGCCGCGGGAACACTCCACCTTCCCTCCCCCCCCCCCGGGGAAAGCCCTGGGGTGACACCCGTAATTCGCCATAAACGGACTCATCCCCGTGGACACATGTTCCGCGTTATTGTATGCAAACTCAGCCAGCGCTAATTTGTCCACCCAATCATTCTCCCTCTCGTTGACGTTGCAGCGTAGGTATTGTTGAAGTATGCTGTTAGCTCTCTCTGCTTGTCCGTTGGTTTCTGGGTGTCGTGCCGTCGAGAAACTCACCTCGACGTCCAGTAGACTCATCAGCTTCCTCCAGAATCTGGACGTAAATTGCCGGCCTCTGTCGGATAAAATCCTCAAGGGGGCGCCATGCAACCTGAAAACATGCTCTACAAACAGTTTGGCTGTTTCTTCTGCAGACACCGCATGCGAGCACGCAATAAAATGGCACATTTTGGTCATTAAGTTAGCTACCACCATTACTGCCGTTTTCCCCCTGGCCTTGGGTAAATCAGTCATAAAATCAATTGATACCACCTCCCATGGTCTCTCTGGTGTGGGTAAGGGCTCCAGTAACCCCGCGGGTGCTGCCCTCTCCCCCTTAGCTCTCTGGTAGCGCTGGCACCCGCGTACGTATTCCTTCACATCTTCCCTCACCCGTGGCCACCAAAACTGCCTGGTGACCAGTAGCATTGTTTTGTGTTGCCCAAAATGTCCCGCCGTGGGGTTGTCATGTAGCTGTTTGAGTATTCTGCTCCTCAAATCCCCCTCAGGTATGTACAATGCACCCTTATAGTACAATGCCCCGCCCTTTACTTCAAATCCCCCCTGATCTTCCTCGTTACTTCGGATTTCCCTAAGCTTGGTTTGTGCATACTGGTCATCCCTCGTCAAACCGGCCAGCTCTTGCCTCCCTACTAACACTCCCCCACACACCCATCGGTCCTCGGGTATGACATAACGTACTTCTGGCCCTCCCTCCCCTTCCGAGTATTCGGGCTTGCGGGAGAGGGCATCTGCTCTGACGTTTTCCTTCCCAGGCACGTACCTAATCTCAAAATTAAACTTGGAAAACTCCTGTGCCCACCGCACCTGTCGTTGGTTCAGTACTCTCGCCGTTCTCCAATATTCCAGGTTCTTGTGGTCAGTACACACCTGGATTTTGTGCTGTGCCCCTATTAGAAAATGTCTCCAGCGTCTAAAGGCCTCGTGAATTGCCAACAGTTCTCGATCATACACCGTGTAATTTTGCTCTGACTTGTTCAGCTTCCTGGAAAAAAAGGCACACGGCTTCCACTGTCCCCCATCTCCCGGCTGGAGCAATATGCTTCCTACCGCTCTGTCTGACGCATCCGTCTCTAGCCTCATCGGCTTCCGCAGATCTACATGTAGAAGCTGCTCTTCCGACGCGAAAGCCCTCTTAAGCTTTTCAAAAGACCGCTGGGCCTCTTCCGTCCATTCGAACTTCTTCTTACTACTGAGACAATCCGTTATGGGTGCCGTTAGATGGGCGAAGTTCTTGATGAACTTCCTGTAGAAATTTCCAAACCCCAAGAACCTCTGTACGTCCTTCCTGTTCTTGGGAGGCTTCCATTCTAGCACTGCCTGCACCTTGCCCGGGTCCATGGCCAAGCCCTTGTCCAACAACCGATAGCCAAGGGACTCCACCTCTTGAGCGTGGAATTGGCACTTCTCCAGTTTGACCCACAGCTGGTGCTCCTGCAGTCTCCTCAGCACTTCCATGACGTCTTTTACATGCTGCTCCTCGTTCTCTGAGTAGATTAGGACGTCGTCCAGGAAAGCTACACAATTCTTGTAGAGCAGGGACCCCAACACATGGTGCATGAAACTTTGAAATGTGGAAGAGCCTGATTGGAGTCTGAAGGGCATAACTAAGTACTCAAAGGCTCCCAGAGGGGTGAACATGGTGGTTTTCCATTCATCCCCCTCCCTCATCCTTATCAAGTTGTACGCCCCCTCAAGGTCCAGCTTGGTAAAAATCTTCCCCTTCCTTACCCTGGCTAAGATGTCATCAATTCTGGGCATTGGGAAGGTCACTGGTTCCGACACCCTGTTCAATCCACGGTAATCCACTACGAGCCTGGGCTCCTTGGAGTCTCACTTGTCCACAAAGAACACTGGACTACCCCCCACCGCCCTTGATTCCCTTATGAACCCTCGCTTCAGGTTCTTGTCAATAAACTTCCGCAATTCCTGCATCTCCCTATCTGACATGGCGTACAGCTTACCCACTGGCAGCTGAGCGTCTGGGAGTAAGTTGATCTGGCAGTCAAAGGGCCTGTGGGGGGGGGGGGTAGCCGATCCGCCTCCTTCTCGCTGAAGACTTCTTCCAAGTCCGCATACTGAGGTGGTACCTTCCCCTTTTCCCCTACTGCCATTCCTGCCACCCTGGCTACTGCCATCCTCAGGTTTTCCCCTCCATGGCAGTGCTCTACACAGTGGGCCGACCCAAAGGTGACTGTCCGCTGATGCCACCCTACTACTGGGTCGTGCAGTGCCAGCCAACTCATTCCAAGTATGATGGGTGGTCCTGCTAAGGTCGCTACGTGAAAGGCAATTGTCTCTGTGTGTCTAGAAACTGTCATTTTCATGGGCAGGGTCTGGTGGGTCACCTCCCCTCCCAAGAGTTCTCTCCCATCAATAGTGGTTACTTGCAGGGGATGTTCTAGAGGCACCACCTGTAGCTGGTGTTCTAGCGCAAAATCCTTGCTAAAGAAGTTGCAAGAGCTGCCTGAATCCAGCAGCGCCTTCACTTTGATGGGGTGTCCGTTTGGGAGTTCTAGCACCACCTCTATGGCGATGGCTGCTCGGGGAGGGTCTGGTTTGGGCACTTCTACTGGTTGCTTTTCTGGCTGCTGTGCCCCCCTTCCTGCAGCCAAGCACTGCCGTTTCCCGGCGCCTCTTTCCTTTCCTCCTCACTCCCCACTGCCCCCACCATTCCTTGCCACGCCTTCTTCTGAGGGCATACTCTGGCAAAATGTCCCGGCTGCTGGCATAGGAAACACTTATTACTTGCTTTCCCCTCCTTCTTACGCACCACGCTGGAGTTTGAAAACCCGCGCGCGCGCACTCCTCCAATCTCCATTGGCTCCTCGGGTGTCTGGAATGCGGTCATCATGCCAACGCTCTGCTCTCCCTTCCCGCCTTTCCAGAGCGCGCGTCTCTTGCCTGACTCCTACAGCGAGCGCCAACTTGGTCAGCTGGTCCATCGACTCCGGGCGGGGTGAGCGGGAAAGTTCGTCTCTCACCCAAGAGGATAAGCCCTCCTCAAATAACATTTGTACTGGTTCGGAACTCAGATCCCACCCAAGTTTATGGATCAACATCGCAAATCTCGACCAGTACTCTCTCACTCACTGGTTCCCTTGTTTGCACCCCATCAGTTCTTTACGAGTCAGACTCTGCTCAACATCACTCGAGAACATGTGGTCCATGGCGCTAAAAAACTTTCTCAAGTCCTTCAGAGCCGCGTTCTCCGCCACCATTAAGGGTCAGACCCAATCTCTGGCCCTCCCTTCCAGGTGCCCCACCACAAAAGCGACTCTTCCCCCATCGTCGGCAAAGTCATCATACTGCAGATCCAGCGCATACTGCACTTCGGTCTTAAAAGCGTTATAATCTCTGGGGTTGCCCCCAAACTTCTGTACTAGTCCCGGTACCTTTCTTGCGATGGGGGTAATCTTCCCCTGGGCATCATGGGTCCTCCTCTCATCCAGCCACGCCGCTAGTAGAGCCAGTTGCTGTTCCAAGTCTCGGTTTCTCTCCTCCAGACTCTGTCCTCCTTTGGCCCCCTCTCCTGCGCCGGCTCCTCCGGTTTGACTCATGACTGTGCCCCTGTCCTCTTGCACACAAGCAACGTAAAGGACTGACGGATTGCTATCATGGGAATTGGGGTTGCTTGTGTGTAAACCTCCAGTTGTTCCAACTGCTTAGGGGTGGTTGCGTCTTTCCCTGGCTGAGCAGCCCTTTTGCGCCGCTGCCTCAGTCGCTGGTAGAATCCGTCAGTGGGTGTCTCCTAAATTTCCTCCAGCATAAGAATTCCTTAACGGACAACCTCCTCCTCGCCTCTCTGCGCGGAAGCCTTCTGCGCAGAGTGGGCGTGCCACGCGGTGGTCCTCCACTCTCCTCACTGACTTCACTGGAAGAGTCTCGGAGCCTCCCCTCCGAAGTGCTCTCTGCCTCTCCCTTCTTCCTGGTGTCACCTGGACTTCCATCCCCAGAGGACGTTCTCTCTCTTCCCTTACTGGTTCCCTCTCCGGCAGAATCTGGGAGCCTAGCCTCTCCACTCTGCTCCGATGTCAGTTCCCTGACAATTATCTTCATATATTGCACTTGATGTAGCTTTATTTCTCTCAGAATCTCTTGTGAATTGGGTTTCACTCTGTTTCTTCTCGCCCTCTTTAATTTTTTCCATTATTTTTTCTTTTTTCTCATTTTGGGCTCTCTTCTTTAAAGCCATTTCCGCCTTGGAGGAGATGGGGTTGCGGGCGGACTCCTCCCACACGCGTGCGGGGGCTGGCCTTTGCCCCCGCGCGAGCAGGGAATCCCCGGGCGTGTCACTGAGCCGGCCCCCAATCAGCGTGCCGGGGAGGTGGGGCCTGGCCTATTTAAGGCCAGGCACGCCCGGAGACCGCCCTCTTTCCACCTGGGCAGCACAGAGGTTTTTTTTTCTTCGCTTCTGCGTTTAGCCGCTACGAACCTCACCTTCAGCCGCACGCGCCTCTCCCCGCCTGAGCTGAAATCACTGTAGAGACCACGGTCTCCTCCCGAGCTGAAATCACTGGTGCCGCGGGGGTGTGCCGGCAAAAGAAGGCCGAGAGACGCGAGCAGCTGCGCAGCAATTTTGTGCTTTTGCTTCGTTCCAACCTGGTCGGCTGCAGAGAGGCAGGGGGATCGGAGCAGCGGACAAGTCATCCCTAGCCAATAACGGAGGCATGGTCACCACCGGGAGCGTCGCGCTTGCGCCAGGAGAGGAAGAGGGGTAAAGTACCGGAGCAGCCACCTTTCGCTCCTTCATTCCCCTGCGTGCCGCTGTTTGCCTCCCGGGCCGCCTTTCCCCCGCCTCCATCTCTGCTTCCCTTTTCTTCAGCTACCTCCCCTGCTTTTCCTCATTTTCCTCCTTGCTAGCGCCGGATTAGAGCTGCAGATAGGTAGCCCTGATCTGCCCTCCTCCATCCTTAACCCCCCCCCCCGGCTCCCGGGCATTGCCGATCGCGCTTCCCTTTTCATTGTTGTTGTTTTGCCGGAATTCTTCTGCCGGGTTGCTGCGGACATAGCACTCAGAAGCCGTGGCCGCCATTTATGTTAAGGGGTCGGGTAAGGGCAGAGAATAAGCGCCATCGTTGAGGGCACTCGTGTGGTGCCGCGAGCGGCCATTTTAGTGTAGGCAGGGGGAAAAGGCTGATAGCGGCCGCCATCTTGGTAGGTCTACGTGTTGAAGCCCCGGCGGCCATTTTAGGTGTGGCGCGCGAGAGCGTTTTACTTTAGCCTTTTAATTAAGCAGGTCTATTGTGTCTTTATCTCGGCTGCTAAACAGAAGGTGGAGGGATTTTATTACTCTTGTTTTTCCTGGTTTCTTTCAACTGTCGGCTAAGCGCGGTGTGCTTTATTTCTTAATCTTTTCAAATTGCCTTCCTGCTGCTGGGTGACCAGTCGGTAGAGGGAGCGTACAACTAAGCGGTATTTATTGGAATTTTCAAGATAATTGACATAAAATAGATAAGGATCTATAAACAATTACAATAATAATCTATTTAATAACAATATTAATATCTATATAATTAATACTTAAAAAATATAAAAATAAATAAATAAATATAAAAATACAAAAAATACTAATAAAAAATAATATAAATATAAAAATAATATATTAAAAAAGAAGAAGAAGAAGAAGAGGGGGTTGTGGGGTTATTAGTCTATTTGGTTTAGGTTACAGTTGAACTGGTCTGATTATTTGAACTATTTTGATTCTTCCTCTAGAGCTTGAATATCTTATATTACCAATTAGATCACAGCGAGCCTTGTTAAAATTAAGCTAGCCCTAAGTCAGTGTGGTTAATACGGACAGCGAGCCTTGTTAAAATTAAGCTAGCCCTAAGTCATTGTGGTTAATACTGACCGTGGCAGTGTGGATAATACTGAAGATTAGAAGATTAGCCAACCCCTTCTAGGGTAGGTAATAGCAAGGCCAGTGTTGATCTGCATTTCTAGAGTCAAGCGCAAGCTAAGACAGCGTTGGCAACCCCTTCTAGGGTAGGTAATAGCTAGGCCAGTGTTGATCAGCATTTCTAGAGTCAAGCGCAAGCTGAGACAGGGTTGACAATCCCGAGCTGGGTTCGACTTGAGGCCGTGTTGCTGTTAGCGGTGGGTCTTAAGTCAGCCTAGGTGATCTGAACTGGTAAAGGGGTACACGGACCTCCTAGGCGGGCAATTCTAAATTTCTAGACCAACAACTTGGTGGTTAGTTCCCAATTCTTTACGAAATGGCTTCCGATGGAGACCAGCAGGCATCCACTTCCGCCAATCAGCAGGCACCTCCCGCAGGCAATGGCAGCGCACAAGTGCCGGCCATGCCTTGCGACCCACAAGCCTTCGCCCAATTTTTCATGGCATTTGAAACATTTTACAAACAGTGTAGGTCTAGGGGGGCTTTGGCACTGCCAGCCCCAGAACCTTCGCAGGAGGTGATACTCGACACTCCTCCTAGCTGCCAAGTTCAGCAGGTCATCCCCGCCATTGCAGGGGACAGCAACCAGTCAGAAACGATGAATATAGGTCGCCCAAACACCCATGCCCAGGCAGCCACTGCTAAGAAAACTAACCAAAGCATAGGCAAAGGAAAGGCACCGGCTAAGGGTCCCGGCAAGGGGAAGGCCACTGCCAAGGGCGCCAGCCGTAACACCGCCTCACAGATTGTAGACATCCCTAGTGTGTTTCAGGAACAGCAGCCCCAGCACAGCTCTACCGAGGACAGTGCGGGTTCTGCCCTGGAGGATGAGCACATTGAACCTCCCATCCCTCAGCCAGCGGAAAGTGCGACCACAGCCAACGTCGAGGTACAAGGTGGAAAGAGGAAGTCCAAGAAGAAGCACACGTCCTCTAAGAAGAAGAGAAGTAAACAGTCAGAGACTGAGGATGAGTCAGGTACGTCATCCTCGGATTCGGATAGCGAGGGCCCCATGGATAGCTATTGGGGTCTAGGGGAGGATAATCATGGGCTCCCACTTTGGGCTCATGAAAGGAGGGCCAATTCCCATCGCAAGACCTTCAATGGTGTACTGGCATGGAAGGATGGGGCATTGGTGGAGGATGTAAAAGTTGCCACCAACCAATCCACTGATTTTATTTTGGGATACCATTTGTCCCAGAAGAAGAGGAATAAGATCCTCAATGGGGACTACGTGGACATGTTTACCCTTCTCCCTCCGACCAAGTTGACAGGGAAAGGGGAGAAGAGGCGCTCCTATGGTAAGCGGAGGTATAGGACGCCTAGGGCGGAGCGCACCTTTGAGAATTGGTTGGATGGGTACCAGGTTTTCATGGGAGTTGTGTGCGCAGCTTATCCTCGGCACTCCATGGATTTGGTTGCTTATTTGGCTCACGTCAGGAGGGCGCATGCCCTTTCGGGAGAAAATGCCACTCTAACGTATGATGAGAATTTCCGTAGAAACGCATCTTTCCTACCTTCCACCCGCTGGGATCTAACGGATCCTAATTTCTGGGGAGAGGACGTCAATCCCTACATCGAAAAGAAAAATCCAAGGCGGGTAAGACAGAGGCGAAGCGGTGCCGCCAGTGCTGGGAGTACAACAGGGGTGTATGCTCGCGACCCTCCTGTAAGTATCTGCATGAATGTGAGCGGTGCTGGGGTAACCACCCCGCCTCTGCCTGCTTCAAGAACAAACAGCAGCCCTTTCGGGGGGGCGGGGGTTCTTCCACAACAATAACAGGGGTGCCCCCGGATCCACCCACCAGGGATCAGGTAACCGCCAGTAATTTGCACCTGGGTCTAGCCTCCTCCCCCATCAAACTTCAGCCCCTCAAAACTTTGCTGGAACAATATCCCGACCGAAAAGCGGCACAATACCTTTGGGAGGGGTTCTCCAAGGGGTTTAGAATCCCCGTGGCTGCCCCCCCTAACACCGGGGCCCCACAAAATCAAAAATCAGTTAGGGAAAGGCCAGAGACTGTCAAAAAAAAGATAGAGAAGGAAATCCGCGCAGGTAGGGTAGCAGGTCCTTTTGCAGAGCCCCCACTAGAAGGTCTTCAATTATACCCATTGGGCATCATACCAAAAAAGTCCCCAGGGGAATTTCGCAACCTCTCCTACCCAAGGGGGGGGGGCTCGGTCAACGATTCGATTCCCCAGGAGCTTTGCACGGTGAAATACGCCTCCTTCGACCAAGCAGTAAAAATGATTCACAGATTTGGGCAGGGGGCACTCCTGGCAAAATGCGACATTGAGTCAGCGTTTCGTTTGCTTCCTGTCCATCCAGTGGACTTCCGTTGGTTAGGCTTCCGGTTTGGGGGGGCGTATTTCATTGAGAAGGCGATGACCATGGGCTGCTCCGTGGCTTGCTCAGCCTTCGAGTGCTTCAGTACCTTTCTTGACTGGGCCCTACGCTTTAGGACAGGATCGTTGGGCGTTTCCCATTACCTCGATGATTTGGCAGGCGAGCTGGGGGTGCCATTGGCCTCCGAGAAAACGGAGGGTCCCGCTACTTCATTAGTTTATTTAGGCATCGAATTAGACACTGTGGCCCAAACCTCCAAACTACCCCGGGAAAAGCTGTTAAGCCTTAAGGAATTGATACAACAGCTACTGCCCCTCAAGAAGGTCACCTTAAGGCAAATTCAATCACTATTAGGCCACCTAAATTTCGCTTGTAGGGTAGTGGCACCAGGTAGACCTTTTTGTGGCCGGCTAGCCAGACTGTCAGCAGGTCTTAGGGCACCCCAGCATAGAGTGCGCCTCTCTAAGGAGGTCAAAGCAGACTTGGAAGTCTGGTTACAATTCCTCGAAAAATACAACGGTATTTCCTTGTGGCAAGATTCCATGGCACTCAATGCTGACTTCCAAGTCCAGTCAGATGCGGCAGGGTCCTTGGGTTTCGGAGTCTATTTCAGGGGTCAATGGTGTGCAAGAAGTTGGCCTTGAAGATTGGCGGGGCCAGCCCATTTCTCGGGACCTTACGTTCTTGGAATTCTTCCCTATCGTAGTGGCAGTTCATCTTTGGACAGAGCAGTTCCGCAATCATAGAGTTTGTTTCAACACAGATAACCAGGCTGTGGTAGCAGTCCTCTCCAGACAGTCCGCGTGCTCCCCCAGGGTCGGAAGCTTGTTACGGTCCTTCGTCCTCCTATGTCTCGAGCAGAACATATATTTCTCAGCCAAATTTGTACCCGGCATTAATAATGACATCACGGATGCTCTGTCTCGCCTTCAGATGGAGCGCTTCCGCTCGTTAGCGCCGGAGGCAGAGCAGTCATCGATGCCTTTCCTGGAGCATCTCTGGAGTCTTGGGAGCAAGAAGTGATGAAGGGAGTATTCGGCGCAGTTGCCCCTTCCACAATGAGATCTTACAAAAAAGTGTGGGCTGACTTTTTAAAGTTCCGCATTAAATTACCCAGCGCGAGTCGGAACTCTGTCCCCTCTACGAGGGAGGTCCTTCACTATTTGGCACACTTGAAGGAACTGGGCAGGGCACCTAAAACTCTCAATATTCAGTGCGCAGGGATTTCATATTTTTGCAAAACCTTTTTCGCCACCGACCCGTGTGCTAAGTTTATAGTGCGCAAGACTTTAGAGGGGTGGCGCCGGCTCCAGCCCCCCAGCTCCGACAGGAGGAGGCCCATAACTTTTGATGTTCTGACCCAGATACATAAAAAATTACGTGCAATTTGTTGGTCAAAATACGAGGCTCGCCTATTTTCGGCAGCCTATTCCATAGCCTTCTTTGGTGCCCTCCGCATAGGGGAAGTGGTCTGCGAGGTAGGGGTTGCCCACGGCCGGAGGGGCATCCTCCTAAGTGATCTGACCCTATCAACAAGCGAGCTCATAGTTCAAGTGCGGAGCTCTAAGACGGATCAGCAGGGCAGGGGGGCACTCTTGCGGTTACCAGCCGCACAAGGCCGTGGCCCCTGCCCGGTTAGGGATACAAGGCGTTTCCTCTACTTAAGACCCAGTGGCCCAGGCCCCTTCCTAATCCATGCTGATGGATCACCTTTGGCTAGACACCAGTTTACTCGAGTGATGCGCAAAGCTTTGGCTGCTTGTGGGCTGCCCGAGGCCGAATTCGCGGCCCACTCCTTCCGTATTGGTGTGGCAACTACCGCGGTGCACCTCGGTCTCTCCATGGAAAGGATAAAGGATCTGGGCCGGTGGAAGTCTAACGCATACAGGGCCTACTTAAGAAGGTAATTGTGAATAGTGGCATACACCTGACCTTGGTCTTTCTATTTATTTTCTTTTCAGAATTACAAAAGGTACACATTTGGTTGGTGGGCCACAGCATTGTGCACTGGGCCAAGAATCGGGCCATGACTACCGGGCTGGGGCCAAACTTAAATTTACCTGCGAATGTCGAGCTGTCATGGATGGCGCGAAGAGGGATGCGCTGGAGCGAATTCAAGCCAGCTGTGATGGCGAGAGCTGCCTTTGAGGGCCCCCCGGATGCTTTGGTTATTCAGTTGGGGGAAAACGACCTTGCATACCGCAAAGCTATTGACTTGAGATGGAATATATTTGACGATCTGGCTGATTTGATGGCGGTTTACCCAAACATTACGATATTGTGGTCCTCACTGCTTGAAAGGAGGACATGGAGGGATTGTGTGAGCCCGGTTGGGATAAATAAAGCAAGAAAGGTTTTGGAGCGGGCTGTGGAGCGTAGAGTGGCGGCTCTGGGCGGGGGCGTCATTGGCCACCCAAGCATCCAGTACAACAACGAGGCCCTCTACAGAGGTGATGGCGTGCATCTCTCAGATGCGGCAAACGACATTTGGTTGGGGGACATCATGGCAGGGATTAGGAATTGGTTGCAGGGTTAAAGGTATTGGCGACGAGCTTCACTCGGGTGGCGGTTAGGCATTGGCACGGGGAATTGTTATGTAAATGAAAGGGGGGAAGGAAGCGCCATCACCTTCCCCCAATGAAAGGGGTAGTCCGGTAGAGGACTCCGGGGGGCGTTGCCTTGTCCAAAACCTAGGGAGGTAAGGGCCTCCGGCACGCCCCCGAGCGGTGACACCCGTGGGATCCTAGTTGGCGTACTTCAACAGGACCCCCACGGTTTGTGGACAACCCTTCCCGGTCTCCATGCCGGGTAGTCGATAGGAGCCAATGCCTAAAGCCAATACCTTTCAATTCTGTAATCAATAAAGTTGTGGCCTTTTTATGCCCATTAACCTAAAACATTGTGTCCAGTGTCTTCATTTCACATGGGGGGGGGGGAGCCTTGCCACGCAATGAGTTCTGTTGAATCAGAAACCCCCTCATAACTGCTTTACTTGCGTCCCAGATTACTCTTTTTTCCACGTTAGTGTTCAAATTTATCTGAAAATAGTCTCTCAAGGTTTTTTGGGCCTTCTTAACAACCTCTTGATCTCTAAACAAGGTGTCATTCATCCTCCATCTGAAGGAACCAGTTGGTGTTAGTTTCATCTCCATTTTCACGGCATTATGGTCGGAGCACGTCTTAGGGCAGATCTCTACCTTTCGAGTCTTAGGTGCCAGTCCTCTAGTTATCCAGATTTGGTCAATTCTTGTCCAAGTCTTTTGGGCTTCAGAAAAGAAGGTTCCCTCTCTACCCAAGGGATTCCTAATTCTCCAAATATCAATCAAATCCATATTGTCAGTCAATTCAAAAAAAGGTTTTGGTAGTCTACCATCCTTAGTGACTACCTGTCTCTGCGACTTATCCATGTTTGTCGATACCACTCCATTCATATCTCCCATCAAAATAATGTTGTAGTCCATATAGTCCAACAAAGTCTCATGCAACTTCTTATAGAATTCAGATTTCCCCTCATTCGGTGCATATACTCCTACTATCAGAAATTTTTCTCCTTGTGTTTGAATTTCAACTGCTATAAATCTTCCTTGATCATCTTTAAAAACAAATTTCGGTGATAGGCTCTCTTTTGCATAGATAACTACTCCTCGCTTTTTAACCTTGTCCGATGAAATAAATTCTTGGCCCAGTCTCTTATTGATCAATATTTTCCTATGTAGCCTTATCACATGTGTTTCCTGTAGGCAAATTAAGTCCAATTGTTCCTTTTTCAATAAATAAAAAACTTTCTTCCTTTTCTCCGGGGAATTAAGTCCATGAATGTTCCAGCTTAATAGTTGCAGAGACATGGTGTATTTGAATTATTTTCCTCCAACTGCTCCCAGTAACTCCTCTTGTTCTGACGGTGGTATCACTTTCTGTAACTTGTCCAATCCTAAGGGTGGTGGTACTTTGTCTAATGTTCCTGGTCGTAAGGCCCTTGGATCTTCTTCCACTCCTTTTTGCAGGTCTTCTTCGTGATCTCTCAGAAATTTTTCTTTCTCCTCCACTGATCTTATTTTAAACTTTTTACCTTTAAAGGTAAAAGATAGGCCTTGGGGGAATTCCCACCTAAAGATGGTTCTATTACCTTTCAACAGTGTCACCAAATCTCCGTAGTTAGACCTAAGGTCCAGCAACTATTTCGGACTATCCTTAAATATCTCCACTCTTGATTCGTGTATTGTCAGAGTATTCTGGTAATGCAGGCTCAATATTTTATCTCTCTCCTCTTTTGATCGAAGGGTGATCAAACAGTCTCTCACCCTGTTCTTTCTCCCTCCTCTTCCAAGTCTAAAAGCTTTTACTATCTTAAAGTCTTGCTTGTCATCCAGTTTCAAAAAGCCTGCAAATTCCTGTGTCAAAAAGTCACTTAGGTTATCTTTCTCAAGTTCAGGTACCGCCCTGACTCTCAAATTGGTCTGTTTCTCCTTCAATTCAATCATAGACAAAAGTGCCTGGTGGGTCCCAAGCTGTGACTGGTGGTCTCCAAGCTGTTTACATATCGGTGTTATCTTTTCCTCTACAGCGGCTGCTTTTTCTTTTGCTTCCTCAGCTGTCTTTTGATTTGATGCAGATTCTTGCAGCAATTTTTCAATAGATTCTGTATTTGAATTTACCTTCTGCCCCAAATTGTTAATGCTTATGGTGTTCTGGCCAATTTTATTTGTCGCCTCAGTAACTTGTTTACTTAATTTATCTAAGGTTTCACATATTTTGCTTAAAACTGAAGTGAATCCTTCTTCCGATGTCATACCTTTTACCCCTGCCTGTGCCGGGTCTTCCCCTTGTGGAACAGAAGGGCCAGATGCAGATGCTCTGCGCTGTTGCAGTGCTGCGCTGGTCTGTTGGATTCTAACTTTGCCCGATCTTGTTGTCCTTTCCTCCATAACACTTTATCAACGAGTCAAGGTCGCTCCCACAGTCGAACTTGTTTTGTAGTTAGAAGTGGAAAATTCCCCAGCCAATTGTAACAATTTCAGTGAGCCTCTAGGGTGACACAATAACAGTCAGAAATAGTGCAATAAAGTAACTTCACAGCTCTTCAAGAGGCCCCCTACAAGAAAGTTAATACCAATTTCTAGTCCAAAGTGTCTCACATGCAGAGTTAGCTGTCCAAAAAGTTACATTGTCCATAAATAGTGCGGTTCTCAGAACGACTGTTCTATTTGTCTTGGCAATCCGATCCCAGGGATTGAGTGGTGGCCTTATATCCCTCCTTCTTTTCCTTCCTCTCTTATTTTTTACAAGCAGAAAATACTTTCCCTTCTTCCCTCCCCTCTGAATTCAGGGAGGGAGTTCTTTATTATTTGACGTTTGGGCTTGAGATTTTAACGCACCTCTCCCGGTCTTAGCTTAGTCAGTCTTTGCTTTAATCTATATACAAAACGGAAGGTGGACTTCCTGTTTACACCTTGCCGCTTCGGTGCCAAATTAGTCCATCTTTTTCTTTTAACTTCAGATCTTAAAGCTTGACCTACTCACGGGTTGTTGTTTAATAGCCGAATTGTCCCAGGTCAGCGCTCTCCGGCAACAGCTGCGCGGCTTCACTCCACGGACGTAGCGATCGACTCTCAGCACCGCGTCAAACCCCCGTTTTGCTCCGGAGCCCCTTGCAGGGTTCCCTTTTGCCTCCCGGGCAAAAAGCCAGCTTGGTCATTGTGTATCATCATCTGGAAGCCTTTTTTTGATCTTTCGGCTAAAATAGTTGCATATAATTTATAATCGTTATTTAGAAGTGCGATAGGCCTATAGTTGTTAATAAGTAGATTGTCCGTTCCCTGTTTTGGAATTAATGCAATAAGGCTGTCTTTCCAAGAATCCGGCATGGTTCCGTCTTTTAAGATGTTGTTCATGATACTTCTTAATGGGTCAGACAGGTAGTCCTCCATTTTTTTATCATATATTGCCGGTAGGCCGTCTGGCCCTGGTGGCTTTCCTATCTTTGCTTCCTTAATTGCTCTTTGCATTTCGTACGATGTAATAGGGGCATTCAACAGTTCTTTTTGTTCTTTAGTAAGTTTCGGAAGACAGTTCTGTTCTAAATGTTCTCTAAGTTCTTCTGTTGTTTCATTTCCTTCCTTATAGATTTCTCTAAAGAATTCGAGAAATCGTTTCTCTATTTCTTTAGGGTTGTTTATTATTTTGCCTTTGCACTTAACTCTATTTATAAGCCTTTCTGCCTCTCTCTTCTTTAATTGCCAAGCTAATAACCAGGCTCAGGTTCTGTTTCAGGCTGTGTCTCTGTTTCAGGCTCTGGCGCTGTATCAAACACTGTTGCAGACTCAGGCTGTGGCACTATGGCTGTAGCTGTGGCTCTGGTTCTGTTTCAAGCTCTGGCACTGTATCAAGCACTGTTACAGGCTCAGGCTCCTGCTCTTTATTAGGCTTTGTGTCAGTCTTTGGCTCTAGCACTTATTCTAGCTCTATTTCAGGCTCGGCCTGTGTCTCAGCCTTTGTCTCTGTTTCACGCTGTTTCTCTGTTTCAGGCTCCGACGCTGTTTCAAGCCCTGTATCTGCCTCTGCCTCTGTTTCAGGCTCTGGCACTCTATCAAGCACTGTTTCTGGCTCTGGCTCTCTTTCAGGCTCTGGCTCTGAATTAGGGTTTTGTTCTGGCTCTGGCTGTGTCTCTGGATCTGGCTGTGTCTCTGCTTCAGGCTCCTATGCTGTATCAAGCACTGTATCAGGCTCTGCCTCTCCCTCTGCCCCTGGCTACGTTTAAGCGTCGGGCTCAGTTTCAGACAGTGTCTCTGTTTCAGGATCCAGCACTCTATCAAGCACTATTTCAGACTCAAGCTGTGGATCTCGGCTGTGGCTCTAGGCTCCGTCTGTGGCTCTGTCTGTGGCTCTGTCTCGCTTTCAGGGTCTGCTTCTGAATGAAGATCTGGTTCTGACTCTAATTCAGGGTCTCATGATGGCTCTTCCTCTGCCTCTGACCCAGCTATGTTTCAGGGTCTGGCTCTCTTTCAGGCTCTGGTTCTGAATTAGGGTTTTGTTCTGGCTGTGTCTCTGGCTCTGGCTCTGGCTCCAGCTCCGGCACTGTATCAAGTACTGTTGCAGACTCAGGCTGTGGCTCTAGGCTGTGGCTGCAGCTATGTTTTGCGCTCCGGCCCTGTATCAAGCCCTATTTCTGGCTCTGGCTCTGGCTCTGGCTCTGGCTCTGGCTCTGGCTCTGGCTCTGGCTCTGGCTCTGGCTTTCTTTCAGCTCTGGCTCTGAATGAGGCTCTGGCTCTGGCTCTGATTCAGGGTCTCGCTCTGGCTCTGGCTCTATCAAGGACTGTTTCAGACTGTGGCTGTGGCTCTGCCTCTGTTTCAGGCTCAGGCTATGTTTGAGGCTGTGTCTCTGTTTCAGGCTCCGGCACGGTATCAAGTACTGTTGCAGACTCAGGCTGTGGCTCTAGGCTGTGGATGTGGCTGTTGCTCTGGTTTGGGCTGTGGCTCTTTTTCAGGCTCTGGTTCTGAATGAGGGCTTGGTTATGGCACTGATTCAGAGTCTCGCTCTGTCTCTGGCTGTGTCTCTGTTGCACCTCAAACGGTGGTTTGTTGTTGTTGTTATTTTCTTTCTGGGGTGGGACAAATGTTTAGTTGGGGCGGGGATTATTTTAAGTTTAGCATAATTGTTTCTTGCTTTGTTTTTCTTTTACTATTTTTTTAGGTTTTTAGGAATGGCATCAAGAGAGTTCTGAGGTATTTGCAGGAAACCAAAGACTTTTGTCTTAGGTTGCCGGCACAAGGAGAAGTCAAACTGACTTGTCTTGTGGACTCGGATTGGGCTAATCTTGAGGATCGCAAGTCTGTGTCTGGCCTAGTGGTGAAGTTTGGGAACTCAGTAGTTGGATGGAGGTCTAAGAAGCAAAGTCTTATAGCGCTCTCATCCACTGAGGCTGAGTTTAGTGCTCTTTCAGAGGTGTGCAGAGAAGTAGAGTTCTATGCTTGCTTAGTGCAGGAACTCTGCGAAGTGGATTGTCTGCCGATACGTGTTTTCGAGGACAATCAACCATGCCTGCGTTTGGCAGAGTCAGGTCAGTTCAAGGCTAGAACTAAACACCTAGACATTCGCTTTCGGAATGTGTGCCAGAGCGTTCAGGAGGGATTAGTTGCGCTGAAGTATTGTCCCTCTGCCAAGAACCTAGCTGATGGGTTCCCGAAGCCACTCACCTTCCAAAGACATGGGGAGTTTTGCGAAGGTCTGGGTTTGGGACGACCAAGGGTCGATTCTCCCCTCAGGCGCGAGGCAAGAGGGGGTGTTGGGTGTAGTGAAGGGTTAACCTTCTGTGCCTCAAGCCCGAGAGGAGGCGCTTACAAGGGAAGTAAGCCAGGACATGACGAAAGCAGCTTGGAATGCTGTGATCTGAGTGGGAACCGAAAGCAGTTCAGCCGCTGCACTGAGAGAGAAGGACACAGAGAAAATGCAGCTTGAACCTGATGGTCTTTATGAATTGTAAACACACTATATTTGAGCAAATAAAGGGATAGTAGGACAGAAGAAACGTGTGGGACTTGTTTACTGCTCTCTCGACACATGCCGCTGTGAACTTCTGCTAATTGCTTTACGATCTACAGAGGCTCCCAGGGGAAGCGTGGCTGGGCGCCGAACAATAAAGCAATAAATCTACCGAACATGGCTCTCTATCGACTTCTGGGGTGGCGCCACCGGTAATGGCGGACCCCTCTGAAACAGAGGGAAAAACTCTGCTCGAAACGGGTCTGTCCCGCTACGGCGAAGCGGGGACCCTTTAGAAATCACAGGCGGACGAAGCCTGTGACCTTGGGACTCGGCGGGCACCCTTAGCGCCCCCCCAACCCGCAAAGGAGCCCAATAACGGGCTCCAAAGCAAAGAAGGGGGAAGAGGCGCGGTGCTGAGAGTCTACCGCTATTTCCGTGGAGCGAAGCCGCACAGCCGCTGCCGGAGAGCGCTGCCTTCTTCTTGGACAATTTGGATTCTAAAAACAACCACCGTGAGTACCTAAACTAGGGGAAATCGAACCACAATTTAAGGAACTGGGAAAAGAAAGGAATTGGACTAAAAAATGCATTACAATTCGGTACTGAAACGGGAAGGTCTAACAGGAAGTCAACCTTCCTTTTTTTGTAATATGAACAAAGCAAAGACAAAGTAAACTAGAGTTTTGAAAATCATTTTAAAGGAGTGGATTTCATCATCTAAAATAGGTGAACCCCCCCTTCGGCAGCAGAAGGAGAAGGGGGTGCTTTCTTTGGACTGTTGTATCCTGCAGAAGTAAGTTTAAAACAAAGTAATTTTCCACCGTCCTGACCCAGGGAGCGGGGTGTCAGGACTGACGTTTGAAGCTCATTGACCAGGACAGAAGCTGTTTGACAGATAGTTAAAAGAAGAAGAAAAAGCTGCGATTCCACTGTTTCTTTTTGCAACTTAAAAATAACAACGATTGACAAAGTATCTAAAAGTAAAAGAAACTTTGGGGCTGGATTTGTAACAGAAGTTTTCCCTCTAGGGGGAGATAGTGAAACTGTAACTAGGGATTTTCCAGCCGTTACAGTATAACCTGTGGGAATTGAATGGTGACCTTGAAGGACAATGTACTCAGAAATGTTGTTGTGCGCTTTTCTCAAAACAAATGCTCTACTGGAGGAATTCCATGAGGGAATGAATTTGATGACTGACTTGGTTGGGAATCTTAAGCAGACTGTGGGAAATCTTGGACAGGCAGTAGAAAAAAGTATGGAGTTTACACAGGATGTATACCAAGATTGTGCCTTGTTAGAACAGATGAAAGAAGAGGATTCTGCTGAACCTTGGGAGTCAGAAATGGAGCCACAGACGGAGGTTGCGGCCCTGCAGGAACATGAATCTTTGGAATTGGCAACTGGCTTTCAAAAAAATCAGACTCGGAAAGAAGAAGTTTGGATTGGACTGGAAATGGGGGGTTGGATTGACCCCCCTGAGCAGGGACATATGGACTTTCCGAGTCTGGTAGTGGACTGTGAGAGGCTTGGAGATATGGGGATTCCAAAGTCTGGAGGGGCTTTGAAACATGCTTTTAAGTACTACATGGAGCTCAGTTTGGACTTTGGAAAAGGGACCTTTTGGTTGGAAGGAGGCAAAAGCATTATTAAATTGGAGATCACACGAGTGAAAAGAAAATATGAAGAAAAACAGTGGAAGGGACGTGGAAGAGATTTAAGAGCCTCGGATATAAGATCACCAGGTTAATGTGCCAGTTTAATGGGATAAATGGACTGACAAACCCGGGACCTGGGGGATGGGACGTTGGATGATGATTTTCTTTTTCTTTTTTTTCTTTTTTACTATTAGGATTATCCTACATAATTGATGAATACTAGATGGATGTATGAAATGAAACTGCTTGGCTCTGGTATAAAAGTTTAAGGGATTAGGAAAGAATATATATATATATATATATATATATATATATATATATATATATATATATATATATATATATAAATATTAATTAAAGGTTTTAAACAATATAACACCATACACATACACAACCCAAAAGCAATAAAAAACACCATCACCAAAGTGAGAAAAAAGATACAAAAAAAAGAAAAAACAACCGACAAAAAATCATATGAAAGACATAAAACATAGTTAAACTTCATAAACCAAGTTTCCATAACCCTCTTTTCTGACTCCCTCACATCTCCCTTTTCTGTGTTCCCATTTATAAAATCATGTTCAGCAGTACTTCACCTTCTCTCAAAACTTATTTTAAATTATACGTTTCAACTATTATGTCTCCAGTTTGCCCTTTGTTATCAAATATTTGAATATTTAAGCTTGACATAATATTATTCAAAATTCACCTTTGTTCTTATAGTTCAGTTATTTTCATGCTCCTTTCCGCTAAATCACTAATGCTATGTTATCTTAATATCCTGCATCATTCTAGCATTCATACAATTTACAATACTTTTGCAAATAGTCCTTAATTTTTTTCCAGTCCTCTTCCACTGTCTCTTCTCCGAGGTCTCGGATTCTGCCAGTCATTTCTGCCAGTTCCATGTAGTCTATCAGTTGCATCTGCCATTCTTCCAGGGTGGGCAAATCTTGTGTCTTCCAATGTTTTGCGATGAGTATCCTTGCTGCTGTTACTGCATACATAAAAAAGGTTCTGTCCTTCTTTAACACCATTTGGCCAACAGTGCCCAAAAGAAAGGCCTCTGGTTTCTTAGGGAAGGTATATTTAAATACCTTTTTCAGTTCATTATATATCATTTCCCAGAAAGCCTTAATTCTGGGACACGTCCACCAAAGGTGAAAGAATGTTCCCTCAGTTTCTCTACATTTCCAACACTTATTGTCTGGCAAATGATATATCTTTGCAATCTTGACTGGGGTCATGTACCACCTGTAAATCATTTTCATAATATTTTCTTTCAGGGCATTACATGCCGTGAATTTCACACCGGTGGTCTTACATGCCGTGAATTTCACACCGGTGGTCCATAACTGTTCCCAGTCAGCGAACATAATGTTATAGCCAATGTCTTGCGCCCATTTTATCATAGCTGATTTAACCGTTTCATCCTGGGTATTCCATTTTAACAGCAAGTTATACATTCTTGAAAGTACCTTAGTTTTTGGTTCTAACAGTTCTGTTTCTAGTTTCGATTTTTCCACCTGGAAGCCTATTTTTTTGTCCTTATTAAAAACCTCCCTGATCTGACCATAGTGTAGCCAATCCCGCACTTTATCCTTCAGTTTCTCAAAACTCTGCAATCTCCATGTATCTCCATCTTTTTCTACTATCTCCCAATATTTTGGCCAGTTGGCCTCCATATTGAGTCTTTTCTGAGCCTTAGCTTCCATTGGTGACAACCACCTTGGGGTCTTACTTTCTAATAAATCTTTATATCTTGTCCAGACATTAAACACTGCCTTCCTGACAATATGGTTCTTGAAAGCTTTGTGAGCTTTAACCTTGTCGTACCACAGATATGCATGCCACCCAAATACATTGTTGAACCCTTCCAAATCCAAAATATCAGTGTTCTCTAGAAGTAGCCAATCTTTCAACCAGCAGAAAGCTGCTGATTCATAATACAGTTTCATGTCTGGCAGGGCAAACCCCCCTCTTTCTTTAGCATCAGTTAGTATTTTAAATTTTATTCTGGGCTTTTTGCCCTGCCAGACAAACCTAGAGATATCTCTCTGCCACCTCTTGAAACATTCCATCTTGTCCACAATCTGCAAGGTCTGAAACAAAAACAACATTTTTGGCAATACATTCATCTTTACAGCAGCAATTCGACCCAACAAGGAAAGCTTCAGTTTTGACCAAATTTCTAAGTCCTTTTTGATTTCTGACCAACATTTTTCATTGTTATCTTTAAATAAATTCAAATTTTTAGCCGTCATATTAACCCCTAGGTATTTCACCTTTTTAACCACATTTAAATCTGTCTCCTTCTGAAACCTTTCTTTTTCTAAAGTTGTCAAGTTTTTTTCCAAAACCTTAGTTTTCTGCTTATTTAATTTAAATCCTGCCACCCGACCAAATTCTTGAATCAATTCTAACACCCTTTTCATACTAGATTCTGGCTCCTGTAATGTCAAAACCAAGTCATCTGCAAAAGCTTTAAGTTTGTACTGTTTAGCTCCGACCTGAATTCCTTCAACCAACCGGTCCCCTCTGATCATGTTCAGGAGCACCTCCAGGACCGAAATAAATAACAGTGGGGAGATAGGGCAACCCTGTCGTGTTCCTTTCTCAATCTTAAACTCTTCTGTCACCACATTATTAACTATCAATTTTGCCTTTTGTTCTGAGTAAATTGCTTCTATACCGCTTTCAAACCCCCGTCCCACTCCCATCCCTTTAAGATTTTTCTTCATAAAATTCCATGAGATATTGTCAAAGGCCTTCTCCGCATCAATAAAGATCAATACTGCTTTTGTATTGGTGTTCATTTGCAAAAGTTCCAAAATGTCAATAATGTTCCTTGTGTTGTCAGACAAATGTCTACCTGGGAGAAAGCCTGCCTGGTCTTTGTGAATCACTTCATTTAACACTCTTTTTAATCTATTTGCTAAAATATCTGCAAAAATTTTGTAAACCACATTTAAAAGGGAGATGGGACGGTAGTTCTTGAGTTGTGTCTTTTCAGTTTCAGATTTAGGTATCAGTGTGATGAAAGCTTCCTTCCACGACTCCGGTGCCTTCTTCCCCTCCATAATCTCATTGCAAACCTCTTTCAATGGTTGAATCAGATAGTCTTTCAAAGTCTTATAATACTTGGAGGTAAGCCCATCCGGCCCTGGAGATTTGCCCAGTTGCATATTCTGAATGGCACCTTCAATCTCTTGTTCTGTTATTTTATAGTTCAATATTGTCTTATTTTCTTGAGATAGTTTTGGTAATCCGTTGTTTCTTAGAAATTGGTCTATCTCAGTCTCTTTTTGCGGCCCTTGGATATAAAGTTGTTTAAAGTATCTCTGGAAACATTTTCTGATCTCCACAGGGTTCTGAATATTTCTCCCTTCAACCTCTAGGTTGGTAACCGTATTCAATTTTTGCCTCTTTTTCAACTGCCATGCTAGCAGTTTTCCACATTTATTTGCCGATTCAAAAGTCCTTTGTTTCATTAACTTGATTTTCCATTCAACTTCCTGATTTATCAATTTTGAATATTGTGCTTGATAGAGTTTAATTTCTCTCAGAATCTCCTGTGACTTTGGTTTCAGTCTCAACTTTTTCTCTCCTTCTTTTAGTTTCTCCAAGATCTTATCTTTTTTCTCATTCTGAGCTCTTTTCTTTATCGTATTCTGTCGTATCAGAAACCCGCTCATAACCGCCTTACTTGCGTCCCAGATTACTCTTTTTTCCACTGTAGTTTTCAAATTTATTTCAAAATAGTCACTCAGAGTCTTTTGGGCCTTCTTAACAATCTCCTGGTCTCTTAATAAGGTGTCATTCATCTTCCATCTAAAGGAGCCGGTTGTAGTTAGTCTCATTTCCATCTTTACTGCGTTATGGTCGGAGCAGGTTTTTGGGCAGATTTCCACCTTTCTAGTCTTAGGTGCCAGTCCTCTAGTTATCCAGATTTGGTCGATTCTTGTCCATGTCATTTTGGCTTCAGAGAAGAATGTCCCCTCTCTTCCCAAGGGGTTCTTTGTCCTCCAAATGTCCACCAAGTCCATATTGTCAGTTAGTTCAAAAAAGGTTTTTGGCAGTCTGCCCTCTTTTGTTATACTTTGATTTTGGGCTTTGTCCATGTTCGTAGACACCACCCCATTCATATCTCCCATCATAATGATGTTGTTATAGTCCATAAAGTCCAACATTGCCTCATGCAGCTTCTTGTAAAATTCCGATTTCCCCTCATTCGGTGCGTAAATTCCCAAAATTAAAAATTTTCCCCCTTGTGTTTGCACTTCAATTGCCAAAATTCTTCCTTGCTCATCTTTAAAAAGGAATTTTGGTGACAGGCTCTCCTTTGCATATATCACAACTCCTCTCTTCTTCACTCGGTCCGATGAAATAAATTCTTGACCTAGTCTCTTATTAATTAACACTTTTCTGTGGAGCCTGATCACATGTGTTTCCTGCAGACAGATAATATCTAATTGTTCCTTTATTAATAAATGAAAGATCCTCCTCCTTTTTTCCGGGGAATTACAGCCGTTAATATTCCAACTTAAAAGCTGCAGAGACATCCTGGACAGTTCTATTCTCCCTTTTGTGGTGGTGTCTCTTTCTCCTGGTCTTCAGGCCCCGAAGGTGTAGGTAACAATTTTGGTAGCACAGAACCTGAGGCTCCCAGTTCTTCTACAGTCCCTTTCTGAAGGTCTTCTCCGTGATCACTCAAAAACTTTTCCTTATCTTCAGCTGTTTTGATTTTCACTTTCTTCCCTCTAAAGGTAAAAGATAGTCCCTGGGGGAATTCCCACCTAAAAGCGATTGTGTTGCTTCTCAGCAATTTAACAAGGTCTGCGTAGCAAGATCTAAGTTCCAGTAGATGTTTCGGAATATCTTTGTAGATTTCCACTCTCAAATCCTGAATTTCAAGTGATTTTTGGAAATGTGCACTCAGTATTTTATCTCTTTCCTCCTTCGTTCTCAAAGAAATCAGGCAGTCTCTGGGCCTGCCCTTCTTCACTACTTTTCCAAGTCTGAATGCACTTACAATTTTAAAATCTTTATCTTCTTCCAAAGGCCAAAATTTTGTAAATTCTTTTGTCAAGTAATCAATTAAGTCCCCTTTTTCAAGTTCTGGGGCTGACCTCAATCTCAAATTATTCTCCTTGCTTCGTAATTCTATCATAGACAGATAGGCCCGATGTTCACCAATCTGCTTGCACATGGGTTTAACTTCCTCTTGTACGGCCTCTGCTTTCTGTTTAGCCTCCTCAGCTATTTTACGATTTTCTGTGGTAGCTTCAAATAACTTCCCAATTGATTGTGCGTTTAAAGCCACTTGTTGGGTTAGATTGTTAACACTAGCTGTGTTTTGATCAATTTTGGAAGATTGTTCAGATACTTGCCTGCTCAGGCCTTCCAATTTTTCAAAAATTTTATCAAGTACTGAGGGGGAATCCCCTCCTGCAGCCATTCCTTCTGGCCTGGCTTGCTCTAATTCTTCCTCTTTCCTTTCTTAGGAAAGAATATAATGGTTAAGAGAAGTTATTAAAAATAAGATTTAGGTTAAGGTTTTTATAGGACAATGAGGAGAATAGAGTAAGGTAATGTAATGAAAGATTGGAATAGGGTAAAAACTTGATGGTAAGGATTTGCTGAACTAACAAATTGAACTGGAATACAAAAAAGGGAGGTATGAGGAGGTCTGGGAAAATAAGTGTATGGAAGATATGTTATGAAAATTAATGTGTTTTTAACTGTTTTTATTTTGTATGTTTTTCTTTTTTGTATTTTCTTTTTATTTTTCATTTTTCTTGTTATAATTTGGAAAACTCTAATAAAATATCTTTTTTTAAAAAAGAACATGGCTCTCTATCAAGGGCTGTTTCAGACTCAGGCTGTGGCTATGGCTGTTGCTCTGGTTCTGGCTCTGGCTCTTTCTCAGGCTCTGGTTCTGAATGAGGGCTTGGTTCTGGCACTGATTCAGGGTCTTGCTCTGGCTCTGGCACTCTATCAAGGACTGTTTCAGACTTAGGCTGTGGCTCTGGCTCTGTTTCCATTCTTACAATGGAATGTACACAAAACAATAATCCTTTCTATATAAATTTTCCAATACATTCTGAAAACATAATAAATCCTTAATTGTTGTCCACCTCCTTTTAGTTCCTTTATCACTCGAATGCTAGCACGGAGTCAAAACTATTATTGTATTTTTGAACATATCTTGTATAACCATCCCATTTTTCTGCAAATTTTTGCTTTGAGATTCCTCTGAGTTTGCTAGTCAATTGAGCCGTCTCCACCAATTCCTGTAATTTGATTTGCCAATCTGTTATTTTTGGAGCCTCATGATCTTTCCATCCCTTGGCCACAAGTATACGAGCTGCTGCGGTTGCATACAAGAATACCTCTCTTAGATTCTTTGGAATCTCTTTATCTAAAATACTTCATAGAAATGCCTCCGTTTTTTTCAAAATAAAAAATTCCTTCCAGTAGCACCTTAAAGACAAACTAAGTTCGTTCTTGGTATGAGCTTTCGTGTGCATGCACACTTCTTCAGATACTAACTTAGTTGGTCTTTAAGGTGCTACTGGAAGGAATTTTTTTATTTTGACTATGGCAGACCAACACGGCTACCTATCTTTATCCGGTTTTTTTCGTAAAAGTTATCCCCATCATCTTTTTTAATTCATCGTATATCCCCCCCCCAAAAAAAAAAATCTTTATCTTTTCACACGTCCACCACATGTGGCTCATGTCACCGTTATTTCCTCCACATCTCCAACAGAAAAGCCTTCCAAAAAGCAAATCTCTCATTTGCAAAATCTTACACACCACATTAAACAGGACGTTGGACTTTCTGGCCTGTGGGACTCATTCACCCAGTGGCTCACTGGCTGGTTGCCAAACCTGAATTGGCTTCGTAATCTCTTTCAATATGCCATTATTATAACATGTATATTGATTTTGCTATGTTGCTTCCTCCAATGCATTCCTGGACTCATAAGTCTTTTGTCTCGGCTTCTCTCTCCCCCTCAGCCACCCAATAAAATCATTGCTGCCTACTTTGCGAAACTGCAGCACCAGCAGTAAACATTAGGGGAGATGTATCCCGTATGACACCTACCTACTCGTCTGTCATTCATTTCAACCCAACAGGGTGTCATGACCTTCTAGATCTAAAATATCCCAATTTTTTAATAAATACCAATCTTTCAACCAGAGAAGACATGAGGCTTCGTAATATAGCTTCAAATCTGGTAACCCGTAGCCACCTCTTTCTACAGTATCTATTAATATCTTATGCTTTACTCTTGGTCTTTTACCCTTTCACAAAAATTTAGAAATTTCTTTTTGCCACTTGTGAATACTGCTGGTCTTTCCTGTAATTGGAATCGTTTGGAATAGAAAGAGTAGCTTCGGTAAAACTATCATTTTAATTACCGAAATACGGCCCAGGGGTGATAAATTTAACCTTGTCCATGTCTCCAACTGTCTTTTGATATCTTTCAAACAATTGGTATAATTATCTTCATATAAGTTAATATTCTTTGGTGTTATCCATAATCCTAAACAATTGATTTTGGGGTAGATTTTAATGTGTATTATTTGTTCTAATTCTGCTTTTTCATCTGGCGACATATTTTTAACTAATAGTTAAAATCGTTTCTCTATTTCTTTAGGGTTGTTTATTATTTTGCCTTTGCACTTAACTCTATTTATAAGCCTTTCTGCCTCTCTCTTCTGTAATTGCCATGCTAATAACCAGGCTCAGGTTCTGTTTCAGGCTGTGTCTCTGTTTCAGGCTCTGGCGCTGTATCAAACACTGTTGCAGACTCAGGCTTCTGCTCTTTATTAGGCTTTGTGTCAGTCTTTGGCTCTAGCACTTATTCTAGCTCTATTTCAGGCTCGGCCTGTGTCTCAGCCTTTGTCTCTGTTTCACGCTGTTTCTCTGTTTCAGGCTCCGACGCTGTTTCAAGCCCTGTATCTGCCTCTCCCTCTGCCCCTGGCTACCTTTAAGCATCAGGCTCAGTTTCAGACAGTGCCTCTTTTTCAGGATCCAGCACTCTATCAAGCACTATTTCAGACTCAGGCTGTGGATCTCGACTGTGGCTGTGGATATCGGCTGTGGCTCTCGGCTCCGTCTGTGGCTCTGTCTGTGGCTCTGGCTCTCTTTCAGGGTCTGGTTCTGAATGAAGATCTGGTTCTGACTCTGATTCAGGGTCTCATGATGGCTCTTCCTCTGCCTCTGCCCCAGCTATGTTTCAGGGTCTGGCTCTCTTTCAGGCTCTGGTTCTGAATTAGGGTTTTGTTCTGGCTCTGGCTGTGTCTCTGGCTCTGGCTCCAGCTCCAGCTCCGGCACTGTATCAAGTACTGTTGCAGACTCAGGCTGTGGCTCGTGGCTGTGGCTGCAGCTATGTTTTGCGCTCCGGCCCTGTATCAAGCCCTATTTCTGGCTCTGGCTCTGGCTCTGGCTCTGGCTCTTAATGAGGCTCTGGCTCTGGCTCTGATTCATGGTCTCACTCTGACTCTGATTCAGGGTCTCGCTCTGGCTCTGGCACTCGATCAAGGACTGTTTCAGACTCAGGCTGTGGCTGTGGCTCTGCCTCTGTTTCAGGCTAAGGCTCTGTTTGAGGCTGTGTCTCTGTTTCAGGCTCCGGCACTGTATCAATTACTATTGCAGACTCAGGCTGTGGCTCGTGGCTGTGGCTGTTGCTCTGGTTTGGCCTGTGGCTCTTTTTCAGGCTCTGGTTCTGAATGAGGGCTTGGTTATGGCACTGATTCAGGGTCTCGCTCTGTCTCTGGCTGTGTCTCTGTTGCAACTCAAACTGTGGTTTGTTGTTGTTGTTGTTATTTTCTTTCTGGGGTGGGACAAATGTTTAGTTGGGGCGGGGATTATTTTAAGTTTAGCATAATTGTTTCTTGCTTTGTTTTTCTTTTACTATTTTTTTAGGTTATTGTATAGTTTGTATTTTGCTTTTTAAGGGGAAAGGGTCAGGGCTGCCTGGGAGGGGGCCTTAGCCAACAGAATGGCTGGGGCAGGTTCCCTACGGGGGGATGTATTGGAACACCCAATCTCTGTTATCGCGGGTGGGAGGAGCAGTTGCGCTAAGACCTGACCACGTCTTTACCGAAGATGTGGTTCTGACTCTGACTCTGATTCTCTCATACTGGCTCTCTATCAAGGGCTGTTTCAGACTCAGGCTGTGGCTGTGGCTGTTGCTCTGGTTCTGGTTCTGGTTCTGGCTCTTTCTCAGGCTCTGGTTCTGAATGAGGGCTTGGTTCTGGGACTGATTCAGGGTCTCGCTCTGGCTCTGGCACTCTGTCAAGGACTGTTTCAGACTTAGGCTGTGGCTCTGGCTCTGTTTCCATTCTTACAATGGAATGTACACAAAACAATAATCCTTTCTATATAAATTTTCCAATACATTCTGAAAACATAATAAATCCTTAATTGTTGTCCACCTCCTTTTAGTTCCTTTATCACTCGAACGCTACAACGGAGTCAAAACTATTATTGTATTTTTGAACATATCTTGTATAACCATCCGATTTTTCTGCAAATTTTTGCTTTGAGATTCCTCTGAGTTTGCTAGTCAATTGAGCCGTCTCCACCAATTCCTGTAATTTTATTTGTCAATCTGTTATTTTTGGAGCCTCGTGATCTTTCCATCCCTTGGCCACAAGTATACGAGCTGCTGCGGTTGCATACAAGAATACCTCTCTTAGATTCTTTGGGATCTCTTTATCTAAAATACTTCATAGAAATGCCTCCGTTTTTTCCGTAAAAGTTATCCCCATCATCTTTTTTAATTCATCGTATATCCCCCCCAAAAAAAAATCTTAATCTTTTCACACGTCCACCACATGTGGCTCATGTCACCGTTATTTCCTCCACATCTCCAACAAGCATTCGCCAAATTTTTATACATTCTTGATCATCTGGAAGGAGTGAGGTACCACCTATGAGCCATTTTCATCATGTTCTCTCTTATATTATAGCTGGCTGTAAATTTCAAATTTACATTCCATCAGTTTCCCCCATCTTTTAGCATAATTGGATGGCCCACATCTTGGGCCCACTTTATCATTGAAGCCTTAACCTCCTCATCCATTACTTTGTAGTCTAAAAGAAGTCTATACATTTTTGCTATTATTTTGGTTTTACTATTCAGTAGTTCTCTTTCAAATCTTGAAGGCTCCTTTTCAAAACCTATCTGCTTATCCTGTCTGAACACTTCATTCACCTGGAAGTAATCTAGCCAACTAGAAAAGTGATCTTTTATTTTCTCATAACTTATCAATATTAGTTCACCTTCCTCCCTGTTACAATATTGAAGCAATGCAGCCACGAGCTGCTGGTAGCTTGAAAACAAAACATAATGGGAATGTTGGGACTGTTCCGTGGGAAACAGAGGGACAGTCAATTCATAGTGCAGAGGGCACCGGAATTAGCTCAGAGTGTAATATGAGCTGGACAGGAAGTGTTTGTTCTCTCTCGACTGCAGGAGTATGAAGAGAGCAGTCATGTTTTCTGTAATGCTGCAAAGACAGAAATAAAGGCATGTAAATACGTTTCTGTCTATCTCTTTCCCCTGCCGGGGGGGCAGTTAAGAGGGGGGTGTTCTTCTCACGCTGAGAAGGATCGCCTATTGCGACCTCTGCCTGGATCTTGCCGGGAAAGCAGACAGGGAGGTCAACAGGAGACCAAGCCGGGTGCCTGGGAGAGTTGCCAGTTTCTCCTGATAAAGGCTTGATTTCCGACATCTGGTAGCATGTAGCCGATGGTTTTGATCCATGAAAGCAACAAGAGAGGTTGATGGATCATACTTCATCCTCTGCAAGGAGATAAGGAAGATATGGTAGCGTGCGGATGGAAGCTACAAGGACGGCTGAGCACCGGAGGAGGTGTTTTTGCCGAGCAACGGATTCCCTCAAGGTATGGTGATTTTATGGCTGTGAGAGTGAACGCGAATTGAAGCATTCTTCAGTTCACTGAGTGTCTGCTTTTGGATGAAAACAGCACTGAGAGAGAGCCACATTCCTCGCATTCCTGAGTCTTGATAAGCCAGTTGCTAAGCAACGAAACGTCAGTAAAGTGGAAAGTTACTAGCCAACGGAAAAGGGGCTAGTACGCATCTACGAGCGCATCTGACAGAGATGAAATTCTTACGCCAGCAGATGCAATTTCCCTCTACAGGAAGAGATATTCTGCTTCATGATTATTAACAGCCTTAATCGGACTTATAAAACAGTTGCAAGTCAGCTGGGTTCTCTACCTGCTCGAGATCTTATGACGGAGAGAATTTGTGCCGTGCTTCTCAATGAGAAAGACAGACTTGCTGCAATAGATGTCAAAGACAGGGGGAGAGAAGCTCGGAGTTCAAGCACCCCCGCTGCTATTGCAAGTGAAGAACAGGCTGTTTCTTTGAACGTCGTCCGTTGTTTCAATTGTGGACAGGCTGGGCATCTTCAGCGGAATTGTAAGAAGCCACGTCAACAGAAAGGAGCTAAGGGGAGCTCTGCAAAGCCTGAGGCGTCAGGCAAAAGTCGTACCAAGTCCCAGGTGAAACCTGCAAAAGCATTGCTGTCAACAAAAGCCACATTTTCAACGGAGAACGCTTTTGTTCTTGACACGGGATGCACGCAACACATGACGTCGCACAGAGATCTGTTTTCAACGTTTAAGAAGCAAAGCTTCACTGTGAAACAGGCCAATGGCCAGGAGCTGAAAGCGACCGGGTTTGGAACTGTGTATCTTGAGAGTCTGAACTTGACTATTAACAATGTGTATTTGGTTCCTGATTTAAAGTTCAATCTGCTGAGTGTTTCGCAGATCACAAAGAAAGGACTGACTTTGTCCTATGATAGAGAAAGCTGCAAAATCTTCAAAGATGGAGAGCTGTATCTTTCTGCCAGAGAGAAAGATGGACTGTATTTGTTGACTTTTGATAAAAGTGATTGCATAAATTGTAATGCATCTGAATCTAACATGATTTCTCTTCCAGGTATGACGAAGGACGTCAAGAAGGCGACCGAGGTTGACAGGGCATTTCAGAGAGTGTATGCTGATGTGATTGGTCCTCTAGCACCATCTAGAGGCAATGCAAGATATTATCTTGTGTGTGTGGATTATTTCTCTCATTATGTGTGGGTATATATATATTGCAGAAACCACAATAAGCCTTAGAAAGGTTTAAAGAGTTTTGTGACAAGGTTAAAAATGTTCATGATGCTAACATTGATTGTCTTTTCACAGATGAAAAGCCAGTTTTTCTTTTACAGGATTTTCAGGATTTCCTGGATAAGAAAGGGATAAGGCACAAGACAGCTGTTTCAGCAGATGCATGGAACGAAAGTGTCTGTGTGCAAGTGAACAAAGAATTGCAAAATGGCATGAAGGCGCAATTGCTGAGTTCACATTTGCTACATGAGTATTGGGCGGAGTCGTTAATGTGTTTTTGTTACAGTTGGATGAGAAAGGTTTCAAAAGATTTAGGAAGTTCTCCTTTTGAAAAGCTATTCCACAGAAAACCTTCTGTTGTCCATTTTAAAGTTTTTGGGTCTCATGTAAAGACTGAAGCTCCAGGTGGAGTAAAGAATGCTAGAGGCATTTTTGTGGGTTATGAAAAGGGTCTCTACAGAGTAATTTTGTCTGAATCTGGTCAGGTGATTCTCACAAAATTTCTAGAGAGTGCTCCTGAACAGGAGAGAGTAATTGTTCCCACATTTCCCACAGAGGACAATTCAGATGATGATGGTGATTTTACTGATTACAGTGGTACTGAGAGTAACAGTGATAGATCGGAGAGCTCAGTTGACACAGTCATTGAGAGGAAGTCTCACACAATGGCTAGACCTTCACAGGTGAAGGATGAACCACGGTTTACTATTGGAACTGGTTCTCCAAAGAGTCCTGAGACTGAACCAGTGAGCAGAGGGGATCAGCACCTCATACGTAGGTCTGAGAGAGTTACAAAGGGTGTACCACCCAAGAGGTATTCAAAAGAGTTTGCTAACTCAGCTGTTGCATGTGTTACTATTGTTGACAACTCAAGACAGGTTGAAGCTGTGTCTAAGTCAGAGACAAAGACACAACAGAGAGTTGCTAAGCGTAACACTACATTCCCTAGCCAAGGTAATGCAGATGCACTCATTCCTTGGACGTCAGACAACCAGAGAGGTACACTGGGGAAACCAGTGGCGGGTAGTTCCAAGGGTGGAACTGAAACAACAGGGGAGTGTTATATGTATAGCAACTGTTTGTTTTCTTCTCTGGATCACGCTTTGTTCGCAGCGCACTTTGATTCATATGGGGGAGTATGTTACGATATTGAAGAAATGCAGCTGCGAGCTGCTGGTAGCTTGAAAACAAAACATAATGGGAATGTTGGGACTGTTCCTTGGGAAACAGAGGGACAGTCAATTCACAGTGCAGAGGGCACCGGAATTAGCTCACAGTGTAATATGAGCTGGACAGGAAGTGTTTGTTCTCTCTCGACTGCAGGAGTATGAAGAGAGTAGTCATGTTTTCTGTAATGCTGCAAAGACAGAAATAAAGGCATGTAAATACGTTTCTGTCTATCTCTTTCCCCTGCCCGGGGGGGGGGGTCAGGAAAGAGGGGGGTGTTCTTATCACGCTGAGAAGGATCACCTATCGCGACCTCTGCCTGGATCTTGCTGGGAAAGCAGACAGGGAGGTCAAAAGATGTTCCAAATATCTTTTGTATTTTCCATTTTCCCCATACCTTATATATAGCATTTCTTATATATAGCTATATATAAGGTATGGGGAAATGGAAAATACAAAAGATATTTGGAACATCTTTTGACCTCCCTGTCTGCTTTCCCGGCAAGATCCAGGCAGAGGTCGGAAATCAAGCCTTTATCAGGAGAAACTGGCAACTCTCCCAGGCACCTGGCTTGGTCTCCTGTTGACCAATGCCTTTCACGTAGCCAACTTGGCAGGACCACCCATCATACTTGGAATGAGTTGGCTGGCACTGCACGACCCAGTAGTAGGGTGGCATCAGCGGACAGTCACCTTTGGGTCGGCCCACTGTGTAGAGCACTGCCATGGAGGGGAAAACCTGAGGATGGCAGTAGCCAGGGTGGCAGGGATGGCAGTAGGGGGAAAGGGGAAGGTACCACTTCAGTATGCGGACTTGGAAGAAGTCTTCAGCGAGAAGGAGGCGGATCGGCTACCCCCCCCCCACAGGCCCTTTGACTGCCAGATCAACTTACTCCCAGACGCTCAGCTGCCAGTAGGTAAGCTGTACGCCATGTCAGATAGGGAGATGCAGGAATTGCGGAAGTTTATTGACAAGAATCTGAAGCGAGGGTTCATAAGGGAATCAAGGGCGGTGGGGGGTAGTCCAGTGTTCTTTGTGGACAAGCGAGACTCCAAGGAGCCCAGGCTTGTAGTGGATTACCGTGGATTGAACAGGGTGTCGGAACCAGTGACCTTCCCAATGCCCAGAATTGATGACATCTTAGCCAGGGTAAGGAAGGGGAAGATTTTTACCAAGCTGGACCTTCGGGGGGTGTACAACTTGATAAGGATGAGGGAGGGGGATGAATGGAAAACCACCATGTTCACCCCTCTGGGAGCCTTTGAGTACTTAGTTATGCCCTTCGGACTCCAATCAGGCTCTTCCACATTTCAAAGTTTCATGCACCATGTGTTGGGGTCCCTGCTCTACAAGAATTGTGTAGCTTTCCTGGACGACGTCCTAATCTACTCAGAGAACGAGGAGCAGCATGTAAAAGACGTCAGGGAAGTGCTGAGGAGACTGCAGGAGCATCAGCTGTGGGTCAAACTGGAGAAGTGCCAATTCCACGCTCGAGAGGTGGAGTTCCTTGGCTATCGGTTGTCGGACAAGGGCTTGGCCATGGACCCGGGCAATTTGCAGGCAGTGCTAGAATGGAAGCCTCCCAAGAACAGGAAGGACGTACAGAGGTTCTTGGGGTTTGGAAATTTCTACAGGAAGTTCATCAAGAACTTCGCCCATCTAATTTTGAGATTAGGTACGTGCCTGGGAAGGAAAACGTCCTCTCCCGCAAGCCCCAATACTCGGAAGGGGAGGGAGGGCCAGAAGTACGTTATGTCATACCCGAGGACCGATGGGTGTGTGTGGGAGTGTTAGTAGGGAGGCAAGAGCTGGCAGGTTTGACGAGGGATGACCAGTATGCACAAACCAAGCTTAGGGAAATCCGAAGTAACGAGGAAGATCAGGGGGGATTTGAAGTAAAGGATGGGGCATTGTACTATAAGGGTGCATTGTACATACCTGAGGGGGATTTGAGGAGCAGAATACTCAAACAACTACATGACAACCCCACGGCGGGACATTTTGGGCAACACAAAACAATGCTACTGGTCACCAGGCAGTTTTGGTGGCCACGGGTGAGGGAAGATGTGAAGGAATACGTACGCGGGTGCCAGCGCTGCCAGAGAGCTAAGGGGGAGAGGGCAGCACCCGCGGGGTTACTGGAGCCCTTACCCACACCAGAGAGACCATGGGAGGTGGTATCAATTGATTTTATGACTGATTTACCCAAGGCCAGGGGGAAAACGGCAGTAATGGTGGTAGCTAACTTAATGACCAAAATGTGCCATTTTATTGCGTGCTCGCATGCGGTGTCTGCAGAAGAAACAGCCAAACTGTTTGTAGAGCATGTTTTCAGGTTGCATGGCGCCCCCTTGAGGATTTTATCCGACAGAGGCCGGCAATTTACGTCCAGATTCTGGAGGAAGCTGATGAGTCTACTGGACGTCGAGGTGAGTTTCTCGACGGCACGACACCCAGAAACCAACGGACAAGCAGAGAGAGCTAACAGCATACTTCAACAATACCTACGCTGCTACGTCAACGAGAGGGAGAATGATTGGGTGGACAAATTAGCGCTGGCTGAGTTTGCATACAATAACGCGGAACATGTGTCCACGGGGATGAGTCCGTTTATGGCGAATTACGGGTGTCACCCCAGGGCTTTCCCCGGGGGAGGGGAGGGAAGGTAGAGTGTTCCCGCGGCTGAACAATTTGTGGAAGAGATGGAGGCTTTACACCAACAGCTTAAAATCAACCTGGAAAGGGCAAAGGAAGAGTACAAGAGGCAGGCAGACAAGCACCGCAGAGAGGGGGAAAACATAAGAGTGGGAGACCAGGTGTGGTTGTCTACCAAAGGGTTACCGTTCAAAGGAGGGTGTAAGAAACTACGGCCCAAGAGATTAGGACCGTTCGAAGTAGCCCAGCAAGTAAATTCGGTGGCCTTTAGGCTCAAATTGCCATCTCACATGAAACTGCACCCAGTGTTCCACAGGTCCTTACTCTCACCGTTCAGGGAGGGGAGGGAATTTCTGGGTCAGCAAAGTGAAACACCCTTGCATCCACAGATGGAGGAAAGGGAACTCAGTGGCCATGCAGCTGAAATTCTCGATTCCAGGTGGAGAGGGGGGCGAGTGGAATACTTGGTGGCGTGGGAGGGGGAGTCAGAAGAGGAAAACGCATGGGTCCCAGCAGAAGAGATTAGGGATGAGTATCTGCAGGAGGAGTTTCATAGCAGGTATCCGAGAAAGCCCAAACCACCCGAGAGGTTCTGGGGGGAGCAATTTGGCACCACCGATGAGGAGGAAGAGTTTGTGGGGTTTCCCGCCTCCGAAGAGGAGGAAGAGGAATTATCAGAAGGAGAAGAATCCGACTGGGGAGATTGGGGAGCGAGAAGAGACAGCAGTGTATGGAGAGAGGTACTTGAATCATCAGATGGAGGGGGGAGTTCCTTCCGGGGGTTTCCTGCATCAACGTCCAAGGAACGGACGGGGGAGGGTCCTGGGAGGGAGGTGGATGTCAGGGAACTGACATCGGAGCAGAGTGGAGAGGCTAGGCTCCCAGATTCTGCCGGAGAGGGAACCAGTAAGGGAAGAGAGAGAACGTCCTCTGGGGAAGGAAGTCCAGGTGACACCAGGAAGAAGGGAGAGGCAGAGAGCACTTCGGAGGGGAGGCTCCAAGACGCTTCCAGTGAAGTCAGTGAGGAGAGTGGAGGACCACCGCTTGGCACGCCCACTCTGCGCAGAAGGCTTCCGCGCAGAGAGGCGAGGAGGAGGTTGTCCGTTAAGGAATTCTTATGCTGGAGGAAATTTAGGAGACACCCACTGACGGATTCTACCAGCGACTGAGGCAGCCGCGCAAAAGGGCTGCTCAGCCAGGGAAAGACGCAACCACCCCTAAGCAGTTGGAACAGCTGGAGGTTTACACACAAGCAACCCCAATTCCCATGATTACTCTCTTGCACGATGTAGCTTAATCTGCAAGTACTTGGTTCTTTGCTTGCAACTCTCTGAGTTCAGCAAAGCCAAACACGATCTATTGTCTTGATACACTTGTACAGGACATTTCACAGAAACTCTGATGTCCTTAAACAGTTGCATCAACCATTCACAATCCATGAGTGAAAATGACAGAGCATTGAGTTCTGCTTCACAGGAACTTAGGCTTACTGTCGTCTGCTTCCTGCACAACCAGTCAAACAGGCAGTGGTTGTACATGTAGCATACTCCAGAAGTGCTAGTACCATCCGTGGTGTCACTTCCAAAACTTGCATCTGCAAAGATTTCAAGACCTCCAGTCTTCTGACTGGTGAACCTCAGCCTGTAGTGCAAAGTCCCTTTCAAATAGCGGGCTATGCGCTTCAGAGCTTTCCAATCCTGAACAGTAGGATTGTTAGCATGTCTGCTAAGCAGGTTAGTGCTTACAGCTATGTCGGGTCTTGAACATCTAGCAATGAAATTCAACTTGCCTAGAATGCATCTGTACAGCGTAGTGTCAGAAAACACTTCAGCAGTACTGTCTACCTGGTAACCTGCCACCATCGGTGTGTCTGCTGGGTTTGCATCAACCAAATTCAACCTGGTTAATACATCAGCAATTTTCTGTGTTTGGTGTACCAGAAAATTACCTGCTTGGTCCCTCTCCACCTGCAGAGAAAGATAGTTGGATACCTCACCAAGATCCTTCATGTCAAAGTGCTCCTTCAGCTGAGCTAGTGTGCTTTGATAAAAAGCCTGATTCTTCCAAAACATCAGAAGATCATCAACAAAACATAAGCAATACAGTTTGTTTTGCCCCTCCTCCTTGACAAACACACATGGATCAGCTTTGCCCTGGTGAAAACCTAGAGAAAGCAATGTCTCAGTGAGCTTTGTGTTCCAACACCTGGCACTCTGCTTGAGACCATATAAGGATTTTCGCAGTTTACAGACCATTCCCTTCTGTATCTGCATCCCATCAGGTGGAAGCATGTACAGCTCCTCCCCCAAAATCCCGTACAAAAAAGCTGTATTAATGTCATGATGGGAAACATGCAGTTTCTCCTCCGCAGCGATCTTGAGCATCAGCCGAATGCTCTCATATTTGACTGTGGGTGAATAGGTCTCGTGGTAATCCTGTCCTGGTACCTGTGAAAAACCTCTGGCAACCAATCTGGCTTTGTGTCTGACAACCTTGCCATTCTGGTCTGTCTTGGCCTTGAAGACCCATTTGCTGCCAACCAGTCTCATTCCTGGGACTACCGGTACCAGTTCCCAAGTTTGGTTCCTATTCAAGGAATCAACTTCAGCCTTCATGGCATTAAGCCAAGGCTCAGCATCTTTAGAGGTTAACTCCTGAACTCCCTGCCCCGATCAGTAAAGAGACAGCCAATACGTTTACCGTGAACATTCTCCAACCAAGCACAGAATGCCTTGAACTTAGGAAACGCTTGCGATTTCTGCTCGAGCATAAACACGTGAATGTACCTGGAAAAAGAATCAATTAGAACCATGAAGTACCTTGCTCCACCCAAAGAGGGCGCAAGTGGACCAACCAGGTCTGTGTGCACTAGCTGGTAGGGTTTGGAAGCCTGCCTGCTAGACTCCTTGCCTTTTGGAGCAACCTTCACCTTGTTCTCTGCACAAGATACACATTTCATGTGAAACTTACAGGGTTTGATGTTCAAACCCTCAACCATCTCTGGCATCTTGGCCAGTGCCTTCCAAGAGAGGTGACAAAACCTTCTGTGTGCATCGTGAATGCACCCTGCATGAAGAACTTTGTTAGTTTGTGCAACACAACAAGAATCAGCATTAGACACAGCAACAGCACCATTGTCATCATAAGTTATACAGAACAAACCATCTATAAACTTTGCATGCAAAATGTCCTCTTTGCCTTTTCTGATGACACAGACGCTCCTCTTGAAGGAAATCTCAAAACCACGCCCAGTAAGCTGTGGGACACTGAGCAAATTGTCTGCAGCACCTGGAACATATAGTACATCTTTGATGGTAGTGTGCAGACTTGCCAGTCTCACAGTCACCTTCTTGAGGTTTGAAGGAGATAAAGAGATGGCGGTCTTTTGAGACATGGCGGGTACACCCCGAATCAATAACAAACCTGCCCTGGGCCTTTGGAGCAGTCTTTCTGGCAAGCAAAACCTTGTTTTCCACCGGCGTGGGCTTTTGCAGCTTGCCCCCCTGCTCCTGGCCATCAGACATGCCTTTAGCCTTTGGTGAAGCTGTGCCAGCAAACAAAGCCTTGTTTTCCACTGGCGTGGGCTCTTCACCCTCCCTCTGCTTCTGGCCATCTGCAGGCATCTGCCTCTGTTTACTTCTGGCCTTCCGGTATCTGTGAGGATGACCTTGGCTCCCATGAGAAACAGAGTTCTCAGCTGCCGACTCCTTGGCTCCCCCTGGAGGCTGGAATGCTGCCTGGGATGACATCACAGTCAGCTCCCCCTGCAGCTTGCAACCGGTGCCCTCAGCATCCCTGCATTCACTCGCATTCTGGGAAACAGCCAGGACCTCCGATGCAGTCAAACTCTGGGCTGGGATGACTGGCAGGCGGGCTATCTTCAAAGCATTCCACATCTTACGTGCAGTCACGTTGCCAGCTAACGTTTTAATTTCCTCCAGAGAGACGGACAAGACTATTACGTCAATGACCCTCGAATTCTGGGCTCTCCATCTATCTGTCAGAGGAACTGGAGGGGCTTCAGACACAGTATGCCACACTCCAAACTGACGCAGCAAACTCTCACACCATTTTGCCCAGGTTTTATACTTGTGCCGATTTAACTTTGGGCACTCAGCAGCCTCAGAAGCTTGGAAAAACTCCATTCCAGTTCTGTTCTAAATGTTCTTTAACTTCTTCTGTTGTTTCATTTCCTTCCTTATAGATTTCTCTAAAGAATTTGAGAAATCGTTTCTCTATTTCTTTAGAGTTGTTTATTATTTTGCCTTTGCACTTAACTCTATTTATAAGCATTTCTGCCTCTCTCTTCTTTAATTGCCATGCTAATAACCAGGCTCAGGTTCTGTTTCAGGCTGTGTCTCTGTTTCAGGCTCTGGCGCTGTATCGAACACTGTTGCAGACTCAGGCTGCGGCACTATGGCTGTAGCTGTGGCTCTGGTTCTGTTTCAGGCTCTTGCACTGTATCAAGCACAGTTTCAGGCTCAGGCTCAGGCTTCTGCTCTTTATTAGGCTTTGTCTCAGTCTTTGGCTCTAGCACTTATTCTAGCTCAATTTCAGGCTCGGCCTGTGTCTCAGCCTTTGTCTCTGTTTCACGCTGTTTCTCTGTTTCAGGCTTCGACGCTGTTACAAGCCCTGTATCTGCCTCTGCCTCTGTTTCAGGCTCTGGCACTCTATCAAGCACTGTTTCTGGCTCTGGCTCTCTTTCAGGCTCTGGTTCTGAATTAGGGTTTTGTTCTGGCTCTGGCTGTGTCTCTGGCTCTGGCTCCAGCTCCAGCTCCGGCACTGTATCAAGTACTGTTGCAGACTTAGGCTGTGGCTCGTGGCTGTGGCTGCAGCTATATTTTGCGCTCCGGCCCTGTATCAAGCCCTATTTCTGGCTCTGGCTCTGGCTCTGGCTCTGGCTTTCTTTCAGCTCTGGCTCTGGCTCTGTCTCTGATTCCTGGTCTCACTCTGACTCTGATTCAGGGTCTCGCTCTGGCTCTGGCACTCGATCAAGGACTGTTTCAGACTCAGGCTGTGGCTGTGGCTCTGCCTCTGTTTCAGGCTAAGGCTCTGTTTGAGGCTGTGTCTCTGTTTCAGGCTCCGGCACTGTATCAAGTACTGTTGCAGACTCAGGCTGTGGCTTGTGGCTGTGGCTGTTGCTCTGGTTCGGGCTGTGGCTCTTTTTCAGGCTCTGGTTCTGAATGAGGGCTTGGTTATGGCACTGATTCAGGGTCTCGCTCTGGCTCTGGCTGTGTCTCTGTTGCACCTCAAACGGTGGTTTGTTGTTGCTGTTGTTATTTTCTTTCTGGGGTGGGACAAATGTTTAGTTGGGGCGGGGATTATTTTAAGTTTAGCATAATTGTTTCTTGCTTTTTTTTTCTTTTACTATTTTTTTAGCTTATTGTATAGTTTGTATTTTGCTTTTTAAGGGGAAAGGGTCAGGGCTGCCTCGGAGGGGGCCTCAGCCAACAGAATGGCTGGGGCAGGTTCCCTACCGGGGGATGTATTGGAACACCCAATCTCTGTTATCGCGGGTGGGAGGAGCAGTTGCGCTAAGACCAGACCACATCTTTACCGAAGATCTGGCTCTGACTCTGATTCTGATTCTCTGATTCTGGCTCTCTATCAAGGGCTGTTTCAGATTCAGTCTGTGGCTGTGGCTGTTGCTCTGGTTCTGGTTCTGGCTCTTTCTCAGGCTCTGGTTCTGAATGAGGGCTTGGTTCTAGCACTGATTCAGGGTCTCGCTCTGGCTCTGGCTCTGGCACTCTATCAAGGACTGTTTCAGACTTAGGCTGTGGCTGTGGCTCTGGCTCTGTTTCCATTCTTACAATGGAATGTACACAAAACAATAATCCTTTCTATATAAATTTTCCAATACATTCTGAAAACATAATAAATCCTTAATTGTTGTCCACCTCCTTTTAGTTCCTTTATCACTCGAATGCTACCATGGAGTCAAAACTATTATTGTATTTTTGAACATATCTTATATAACCATCCCAATTTTCTGCAAATTTTTGCTTTGAGATTCCTCTGAGTTTGCTAGTCAATTGAGCCGTCTCCACCAATTCCTGTAATTTGATTTGTCAATCTGTTATTTTTGGAGCCTCGTGATCTTTCCATCCCTTGGCCACAAGTATACGAGCTGCTGAAGTTGCATACAAGAAAACCTCTCTTAGATTTTTTGGGATCTCTTTATCTAAAATAATTCATAGAAATGCCTCTGGTTTTTTTTCGTAAAAGTTATCCCCATCATATTTTTTAATTCATCGTATATCCCCCCCCAAAAAATCTTAATCTTTTCACACGTCCACCACATGCGGCTCATGTCACCGTTATTTCCTCCACATCTCCAACAAGCATTCGCCAAATTTTTATACATTCTTGATCATCTGGAAGGAGTGAGGTACCACCTATGAGCCATTTTCATCATGTTCTCTCTTATAATATAGCTGGCTGTAAATTTCAAATTTACATTCCATCAGTTTTCCCCATCTTTTAGCATAATTGGATGGCCCACATCTTGGGCCCCCTTTATCATTGAAGCCTTAACCTCCTCATCCATTACTTTGTAGTCTAAAAGAAGTCTATACATTTTTGCGATTATTTTGGTTTTACTATTCAGTAGTTCTCTGTCAAATCTTGAAGGCTCCTTTTCAAAACCTATCTGCTTATCCTGTCTGAACACTTCATTCACCTGGAAGTAATCTAGCCAACTAGAAAAGTGATCTTTTATTTTCTCATAACTTATCAATATTAGTTGACCCTCCTCCTCCCCCCTTAATAATGTGTTATACGTTATCCAGTTCTCTTTGATGTTGTTGCTTTTTTTAACAGCGATTGCTTCTAGTGGAGAGTTCCATCTTGGGGTTTTCTGTTCCAAATATCTTTTCTATTTTCCCCATACCTTATTTATAGCATTTCTTATTATATGATTTGAAAAACTCCTATGCCTCTTTATTTTCCCATAATTAAGATAGCCATGCCACCCAAAACGGGTGTTGAAGGAAAGCATTGCTTTTGCACATGACCATGGCATGATGGGAAGCATTGCTTCTGCACATAACTGTGGCATGATGGGAAGTCTTGCTTCTAAGCTTTGTTCTGCTCATGCTGCACAAACCGTGCTGATGCTAAGACATTCCCTCATCACCCTGGTGCGTTCTGTTCACCTTGAGTTCACACCATATCAATCTGTACTTACCCCTCCTTGTACATTCCTTTTCGTACCACTCTGGTACGGGCAGTCCGAAACCATGCCTGTGTAAACTCCGCGTTCCTTTTCCCAACCTTTAACCTGTCTATGATTAATGTCTTATATGCAATAATTAATGTCTTATATGCAACCCTTGCTTTGTACTTATGTTAACCAATCAGCAACAAGCACACACGTGGCAAACGCTGTATAATATCCAATAAAAGGGAGTCTCCGAGGCTTGCTCGAGAGACGCCTCCCGTATGACACCTACCTACTCGTCTGTCATTCATTTCAATCCAACATCTGGTGACCCTCGACGTGCCAGATCCCTTTACGCAGCCTCATACTTCACTCGACTGGAACAGTCTCAGCGCGCTACACCGTGAGTATGGGGGGGGTAGCTTACAAAGTCCCAAAAAGAGCATGCTAAAGAACTGTTTCATTTAGTCAGACAGAGAGCAGCAGGTGCGCATAGTTCCTTGAAAGAAATTGAACGATTGTTATGTCATATTGCTTGTGAGTGCCCCTGGTACCCAGAAATAGGGTCCTTGGGGATGGAGACATGGCAAAAAATCGGAAAAACCCTCTTCGCAGAACCGAGGGCTCCGATTCATTGTCTGCTCACTTGGCAGAAGTGTGCGGATGCCGTCGCTAGATTAGGTCCCCAGGCGTCTCCGTCGGCACCCGCACCAGACAATTCCCCACCAACTGCCCTGCCACCTGCCCTTTTAGCCGCAACAGACAATCTACCTCCTTACCCAAAGCTTTTGCCTCCATCGCAACTTTCTCTAACCCCCTTCGCCTCAGCCCACATCCCCCCCATCCCCCCTTCCCTCCATCCTTCGCCTGCTCCTACAGGAGCTGTGCGTGCTGCACTTTTTCAAGCTAGACAGGAAGGAATTCTTTCCTTGGAGGAGGCGGCGGGGTGGGCCGGGGAACTACCGTCTGCTTTCCCTATTTCTTATACTAACCCTGGCACTGCGCAACAACAAATTGTGTATGAGACGCTTCCTTATTCTATTCTGAGAGAATTAAGGAGAGCCATTACTGATTCCGGCCTAAAATCCACTTATGTGACAGGAATGCTGGAGGGAATAGCAACTGGTTATACAATGCTACCTCAAGGTTGGAAAGGTCTGATGCGCATGCTGTTATCCCCGGCTCAGTATGTAGTTTTTGAAAGTGAATTTAAGCATTGCGCAGTAGCCCTGGCTGATCCACAGCATTCAGCCAACCAAATCTTTGGTGCTGGTCCGTATGATAATATACCAGCCCAAGTGCAATTATGTTACGGAAAAGGAGGAATGCAGCAGCAAGCTGCAGCTGGCTGGAAAGCAAAACAGGATGTGAATGTTTGGCACTGTACCACGAGAACAAAGGGGCAGTCTATTCACTGTGCTGAGCACCGGATGTTAGCTCAGAGTGTCATTTGACCTGTACAGGAAGTACAGGAGGTGGGGTTTGTCTCTCTACTGTTGGTGCTTGGAGAGAGCAGACGCGTTTCTCTGTAATGCTGCAAAGACAGAAATAAAGGCATGGAAATACATTTCTGTCTATCTTTTTCACCTCCCTGGGGGAGGCAGGGAGCAGGGAAGAGTGGTGTGTTCTCCTCACGCTTGAGGAGGATCGCCGATAGTGACCTAGCCTGTATCCTGCCGGGAATGCAGACAGGGAGGTCAACAAGGAGATCAAGCCGGGTGCCTGGAGAGTGGCCAGTTCCTCTGATAAGGCTTGAGATCCAACAATTAACACCTTTACATTTTAGTCGCACCGCGACCTGTGTGCAACACGCCTTTCGCAAAGTCCCTGTCTCAGGACAACCACTTAGCTCCTTTGTTAATATTAAGCAACAACATTCGGAGCCCTACCATCAATTTATAGATAGATTGAAAGAATCAGTCACTGGGCAGATTGATGACACTACAGCTCAAAATGAATTGATGAAAAAATTGGCTTTCGAAAATGCAAGTACTGACTGCAAAAAGGCTTTGCAGTCGATCATACATCACCCTAAATATGACCTGGCCGATATGATTCAAGCCCATGCAGATGTTGGAAGCCAGAGTCATGCGATGTCCTTGCTTGCCGGTGCCATCCAGGCTGGCAACAAGCCCACTGGGAACTGCTTCAACGGCAAGCACCCAGGTCATTTTGCTAAACAATGCAGAGCCCCTGGCGGGGGTGCAAACAGGAATGGTGATGCCAATAAGGCTAAGCCTTCCAAGAAATGCCCGAAGTGCGATAAAGGCTATCATTGGGCAAATCAGTGCAGGAGTTCGGGAAACTCCTTAGGGGCCCTACTCCCGGGCCAGGACAAATAGGGAGCCCTCCGCCATTAGTCTCCACTATTAAAACCATCTCAAAGGATACACGCTCTGATTTTACCATCGACTTAATCAATCAAGAAACCAAAGACACTGTTTTACCTGGTGAAATTGTGCTTATGCCCACCCAATTGGCGGTCCCACTACCTCCTAAAGTCGCAGGTTTAATTTTACCCCAATTTTCTACTGCAAAAGAAGGAATCCAGGTTATTCCAGGAGTTCTGGATCCTGACTATGTGGACACAATAATGGTTCAACTTTGGAGCCACATGCCCATGCAGTTAAAGAAGGGTGAGTCCTGGGCGCATTTGGTGGTGCTCCCTTCTCACCCTACTGTTTCTATTATTGATAGTAATTTGCACGAGCTCTCTCCTTTTTCTCCACAGCTGTTAGCTGTAATCCAGCGGATTGGTCATCAGAAACTTCTCCGTCAGTACAAGATAAATGGCAAGGTTCTGGAAGGCTTGATTGACACAGGCGCGGACATTTCTGTAATTTCCAGTAGTTGCTGGGACCCCACGTGGCCCCTTGCGTCTGCCTCTGCAGTTTGGGGTGTAGGTGGACCTCAAACCTCTTCCAATTTCTCTTCCCAGTAGGTCTGAATATATCTCTTTAGCTGTTTCTCTCCTAGGAGTCCCTGGATTGGCTGTACGCAATAGTAGGAACATTAACTCTTTAGCTTGTTCTGCAACAAAAAGCCCTGAATTTTACTTCTCAAGCGCTTCATCTTCTAAATAAAGAGCAGAGTGAACTCCAGCATGGTCTTCTGCAGAACCGCACTGCTATCGATTATCGATTGATGCTTCATCATTACGGCCGTGAACAAGTGGACGACATGTGTTGTTTTAATATTACTGATAATTCCAAAGCCATCCAAAAGCAAATCTCTCATTTGCAAAATCTTACACACCACATTAAACAGGACGTTGGACTTTCTGGCCTGTGGGACTCATTCAACCAGTGGCTCACTGGCTGGTTGCCAAACCTGAATTGGCTTCGTAATCTCTTTCAATATGCCATTATTATAATATGTATATTGATTTTGCTATGTTGCTTCCTCCAATGAATTCCTGGACTCATAAGTCTTTTGTCTCGGCTTCTCTCTCCCCCTCAGCCACCCAATAAAATCATTGCTGCCTACTTTGCGAAATTGCAGCACCAGCAGTAAACATTAGGGGAGATGTGGCGAACTTATTTTGGGCATGCGCTGGCAGACCACGTATCCCGAAGTATTTTTGTCTTATTCACCCAGAACACCTCGCAAATAAGAAAAGAAAGGGGGAGATGAAGGAAAGCATTGCTTTTGCACATGACCATGGCATGATGGGAAGCATTGCTTCTGCACATAACTGTGGTATGATGGGAAGTCTTGCTTCTAAGCTTTGTTCTGCTCATGCTGCTCAAACCGTGCTGATGCTAAGACATTCCCTCATCACCCTGGTGCGTTCTGTTCACCTTGAGTTCACACCATATCAATCTGTACTTACCCCTCCTTGTACATTCCTTTTCGTACCACTCTGGTACGGGCAGTCCGAAACCATGCCTGTGTAAACTCCGCGTTCCTTTTCCCAACCTTTAACCTGTCTATGATTAATGTCTTATATGCAATAATTAATGTCTTATATGCAACCCTTGCTTTGTACTTATGTTAACCAATCAGCAACAAGCACACACGTGGCAAACGCTGTATAATATCCAATAAAAGGGAGTCTCCGAGGCTTGCTCGAGAGACGCCTCCCGTATGACACCTACCTACTCGTCTGTCGTTCATTTCAACCCAACAGGGTGTCATGACCTTCTAGATCTAAAATATCCCAATTTTTTAATAAATACCAATCTTTCAACCAGAGAAGACATGAGGCTTCGTAATATAGCTTCAAATCCGGTAACCCGTAGCCACCTCTTTCTACAGTATCTATTAATATCTTATGCTTTACTCTTGGTCTTTTACCCTTCCACAAAAATTTAGAAATTTCTTTTTGCCACTTGTTGATACTGCTGGTCTTTCCTGTAATTGGAATCGTTTGGAATAGAAAGAGTAGCTTCGGTAAAACTATCATTTTAATTACCGAAATACGGCCCAGGTATGATAAATTTAACCTTGTCCATGTCTCCAACTGTCTTTTGATATCTTTCCAAAAATTGGTATACTGTATTTTTCGCTCTATAACACGCACCCGACCATAACACACACGTAGTTTTTAGAGGAGGAAAATCCGTAGGCATGCCACCCATAGGCATTCCCTCCATAACACGCACAGACATTTCCCCTTACTTTTTAGGAGGAAAAAAGTGAGTGTTATGGTGCAAAAAATACGGTAATTATCTTCATATAAGTTAATATTCCTTGGTGTTATCCATAATCCTAAATACTTGATTTTGTTGTTGTTTTTTATAGAATTCTTATTGGTTTTTCACAGTTTTTATAAACACAAACATTACACAATAGAAACAAACAAACACATAAACAAACATGTATAATTTCAAATCCTTTTTTCTTAAACCTTACTTCACCGACTTCCCCATACCTCCCCTTTCTGAATCCCAATTTCCAAATTTGTTTCAGCAAATCCTGCCCCTTGATTTTATCAAATTTTTCCTTATTCTTTTCCTTTACTTAATCTTTTACAGCTGTAATCCCCCTTTTTCAAAAACCTCAACATTTTAACATTCATTAATTTTACAATGTTTCTTGAGATAAATTTTAAATTTCTCCCAGTCTTCATCCGCCGTCTCTTTCCCCTGGTCACGGATTCTGCCGGTCATTTCAGCCAGTCCCATGTAGTCTATCACCTTCATCTGCCATTCTTCCAGAGTGGGTAGATCTTGTGTCTTCCAATACTTTGCGATGAGTATTCTTGCTGCTGTTGTGGCATACATAAAAAAAGTTCTATCTTTCTTTGGCACCACTTGGCCGACAATGCCCAAGAGAAAGGCTTCTGGTTTCTTAGGGAAAGTACATTTAAGTACCTTTTTCATTTCATTATATATCATTTCCCAGAAAGCCTTAATCTTCGGGCACGTCCACCAAAGGTGGAAGAAAGTACCTTCAGATTCTTTACATTTCCAACATTTATTATTGGGCAAATGATAGATCTTTACAAGCTTGACTGGGGTCATGTACCACCTGTAAATCATTTTCATAATATTTTCTCTTAAGGCATTACATGCCGTAAACTTTATACCGGTGGTCCACAACTTTTCCCAGTCAGCAAACATGATGTTATGACCAATGTCTTGTGCCCACTTAATCATAGCTGATTTCACTGTTTCATCTTGCGTATTCCATTTCAGCAACAAGTTATACATTCTTGACAGATTCTTAGTATTGGGTTCTAACAGTTCTGTTTCTAATTTTGTTTTCTCCACCTGAAAGCCAATTTTCATGTCCTGTTTGTAAACCTCCATTATTTGGTAATAATGGAGCCAGTCTCGTACTTTAAACTTCAACTTCTCATAACTCTGTAATTTCAGTTTATCCCCCTCTTGTTCCAAAATTTCCCAATATTTTGGCCATTTGGCCTCCATATTGATCTTTTTCACTGCCTTCGCCTCCATCGGCGACAGCCACCTTGGGGTTTTGTTTTCCAACAGGTCTTTATATCTAATCCAGACATTATATAATGCTTTCTGAACAATATGATTTTTAAAAGCTTTATGCGCTTTGACCTTGTCATACCATAAATATGCATGCCATCCAAATACATTGTTAAAACCTTCCAAATCCAAAATATCTGTATTCTCGAGGAGCAACCAATCTTTCATCCAGCAAAGAGCTGCTGATTCATAGTAAAGTTTAAAGTCCGGCAGGGCAAATCCCCCTCTTTCCTTTGCATCCGTTAAAATTTTAAATTTTATTCTGGTTTTTTTGCCCTGCCAGACAAATGTCGAAATGTCTTTCTGCCACCTCTTGAAACAGTCCATCTTGTCAACAATTTGCAATGCTTGAAATAAAAATAACATTCTAGGCAATACATTCATCTTAATAACAGCAATTCGGCCTAACAAGGAAAGCTTTAAGTTTGACCATATTTCTAGATCTTTTTTAACTTCTGTCCAGCATTTCTCATAATTATCTTTAAATAAATTCACATTCTTGGATGTCATATTAATCCCCAAGTATTTCACCTTCTTAACCACGGTCAACCCTGTTTCATTTTGGAACCTCTCCCTTTCGATAGCTGTTAAGATTTTCTCCAATACCTTAGTTTTTTGTTTATTCAACTTGAATCCTGCAACTTGACCAAATTCTTGAATTAATTCTAAAACCCTTTTCGCACTAGTGTCTGGCTCTTGTAACGTAAGTACCAAATCATCTGCAAAAGCCCTCAGTTTGTACTGTTTAGCTCTGACCTGTACCCCTTTAACCAGCTGGTCCCTTCTAATCATATTTAGCAAAACCTCCAGGACTGATATGAAAAGTAATGGGGAAATTGGGCACCCCTGTCGTGTCCCTTTTTCTATTTTAAATTCTTCCGTTATCACATTATTTACAATTAATTTAGCCTTTTGTTCTGAATATATTGCACCCATACCATTCTCAAATCCTTGTCTTACCCCCATCCCATGTAGATTCTTCTTCATAAAACTCCAATAAATATTGTCAAAGGCTTTCTCCGCATCCACGAATATCAGTACTGCTTTAGTATTTATGTTCACTTCTAGTAGTTCCAAAATGTCTATTATATTCCTCACATTATCTGACAAATGCCTTCCTGGGAGAAAGCCTGCTTGGTCCTTATGAATCTCTTCCATCAGTACTTTTTTCAATCTTTTTGCCAAAATGTCTGCAAAAATTTCATAATCCACATTAAGTAATGATATAGGGCGGTAGTTCTTAAGCTGAGTCTTTTCAGTCTCTGTTTTCGGTATGAGTGTAATATAAGCTTCTTTCCACGATTCTGGTGCCTTTTTCCCCTCCAAAATTTCATTACAGACTTCCTTCAGAGGTTGTAACAGCCACTCCTTCAAAGCTTTGTAATATCTGGAAGTCAACCCATCTGGTCCTGGAGATTTGCCCAGTTGCATGTTTTGAATGGCATCTTCTATCTCTTGTTCAGTTATTTTCTGATTTAGATCTATTTTCCTTTGATGAGAGATTTTTTGTAATCCATATTTCTTGAGAAACTCATCTATATCCCCTTCATTCTGTGGCCCTTGTGAGTATAATTTTTTGAAATAACTCTGGAAGCAGTTTCTAATCTCATTTGGCTTATAAATGTTCTTTCCTTCAACCTCTAGGCTTGTAACCGTGTTTAATTTTTGTCTTTTCTTCAATTGCCAAGCCAGAAGTTTACCACATTTGTCTGCAGATTCAAATGTCCTTTGTCTCATTTGTTTAATCTTCCATTCTATTTCTTGATTCATCAATTCCATATATTGTGTCTGGTATAACTTAATTTCTCTCAAAATCTCTTGGGACTTTGGTTTAGATCTTAATTTCTTTTCTCCTTCTTTCATCTTTTCCAAAATCTTGTCCTTTTTCTCATTTTGACTTCTCTTCTTTACTGTATTTTGTTGTATCAAAAATCCTCGCATAACAGCCTTACTTGCGTCCCAGATTACTCTTTTTTCAACCTCTGTTTTTAAATTTATTTCAAAATAGTCTCTCAAGGTTTTTTGGGCCTTTTTGTAAACTTCTTCATCTCTAAATAAGGTGTCATTCATCCTCCATCTGAAGGAGCCAGCTGTTGTTAACTTCATCTCCATCTTTACAGCATTATGGTCGGAGCAGGTTTTTGGGCAGATTTCCACTTTCTTTATCTTTGGGGCCATCCCACTAGTAACCCATATTTGGTCGATTCTGGTCCATGTCTTCATAGCTTCAGAAAAGAAAGTTCCCTCTCTCTCGAGAGGGTTCTTTGTTCTCCAAATGTCAATCAAGTCCATATTTTCAGTCATTTCAAAGAAAGTCTTTGGTAGTCTCCCATTTTTAGAGATTACCTGTCTTTGTGCTTTATCCATATTTGTAGATACTACTCCATTCATGTCCCCCATCAGAATTAAATTGTAATCCAAATGTTCCAGTAGGATCTCATGCAGCTTCTTAAAAAATTCAGATTTCCCCTCATTTGGTGCATAAATTCCCACGATCAGAAATTTTTCTCCTTGAGCTTGAATTTTGATTGCCAGAAATCTTCCTTGTTCATCCTTAAACATCAATTTTGGTAGCAATTTTTCCTTTGCATAAATCACAACTCCTCTTTTCTTAACTTTGTCAGAGAAAATAAATTCTTGTCCCAACCTTTTGTTAATAAGTAATTTTCTATGTAACATTGTCACATGCATTTCTTGTAAACAAATCAAGTCCAAATGTTCTTTTTTCAATATATGAAACACATTTCTCCTCTTTCGGGGAAGGTTGAGACCATTGCAGTTCCAGCTTAGAAGTTGCAAAGCCATCTTACAGTTATTTACTTGTCCCTCCTGCCGCACCGAGTAGTTGTTCGTCAGTAATCGGTAGTTTCAGTCCGAATGATAGAGGACTTCCGGTCAGTGCCAGCGATTAATGGCGGATTCCCCTCCGAGCTCCGGAGGGAGTCTGCTCCGCGAGTTCAGGTCTGACCGCTACGGCGAAGCGGAGACCCTTAAAAGTCACAGGCGCGGAAGCCTGTGAACAAGGAGACTCGGCGGGCACCTTTGCCCCCCCTCGAAATCGCGAAGGAGCCTTTTTAAAGGCTCCGAAACAGCAGCGGGGTGAGGAGCGGTGCTGAGAGTCGTCATTCAAGCCCGTGGAGCGAAGCCGCATCACCATTGTCGGAGAGCGCTGATTCCTTCCTGCAATTCGGACTGAAAACAACTACCCGTGAGTAGGATACAAATAACAAATTGAAATTGGAACAAATAAATTGGACAATTTGGCCGGAAACGGGAAAGGCAAAAAATAAGGAAGTCTGCCTTTCCGGACTGCAGAGAGATCAAAGCAAAGAGAGTGCAAAGCGTAACCTAAGAGGATTACTTTGAAAATTAGCAAACCTGACATTGAATTTGAAATCCCCCTCATGCATGCAGGAGCAGAGGGGGAGGAAGATTTATTTGATATACCTGCATGAAAAAGGAACTTTTTTGGAAATACAATTTGCTGTCTTAAAACCCTGGGAACGGACTGCCTTGACAGGGAAGCCAATCAGAGGACTGTCACTTTGTTTAAACTGAAACTTAACTCAACTTAACTTAACTTTGTGAAAGTTACAGAGTTACTGGATTATAAGACTTGGGGGAATTGTTACAACAGGAAAGTTGGAATTACTTTAAAGAGACATTTTGTTGCAAGAACTCTGGAGAGTTCCCCCTCTAGAGGATTTGGTTGAAAGACGAAAATGTCTTGCGAGTTCCTGCGGGGTTTCCCCCCCCCTTTTTCCCAAGCCGCTAAGCCGCTTATCAGCTGATCCTAAGCCGCTAAGCCGCTTAACAGCTGATCCGCTAAGCCGCTTATCAGCTGATCCGCTAAGCCCGCTAAGCCGCTAATAGCGCTAATCTGCTAAGCCGCTAATGGGCTTGCTTCGCAAGATGAAAAAACCGCAAGACGAAGAGACTCGCGGAACGGATTCCTTTCGTCTTGCGAGGCACCACTGTATCTGCCTCTGCCTCTGTTTCAGGCTCTGGCACTCTATCAAACACTGTTTCTGGCTCCGGTTCGGAATTAGGGTTTTGTTCTGGCTATGGCTGTGCCTCTGGATCTGGCTGTGTCTCTGCTTCAGGCTCCTATCAAGCACTGTATCAGGCTCTGCCTCTCCCTCTGCCCCTGGCTACCTTTAAGCGTCAGGCTCAGTTTCAGACAGTGTCTCTGTTTCAGGATCCAGCACTCTATCAAGCACTATTTCAGACTCAGGCTGTGGATCTCGGCTGTGGCTGTGGATCTCGGCTGTGGCTGTGGATCTCGGCTGTGGCTCTAGGCTCCGTCTGTGGCTCTGGCTCTCTTTGAGGGTCTGGTTCTGAATGAAGATCTGGTTCTGACTCTGATTCAGGGTCTCATGATGGCTCTTCCTCTGCCTCTGACCCAGCTATGTTTCAGGGTCTGGCTCTCTTTCAGGCTCGGGTTCTGAATTAGGGTTTTGTTCTGGCTCTGGCTGTGTCTCTGGCTCTGGCTCCAGCTCCAGCTCTGGCACTGTATCAAGTACTGCTGCAGACTCAGGCTGTGGCTCTAGGCTGTGGCTGCAGCTATGTTTTGCGCTCCGGCCCTGTATCAAGCCCCATTTCTGGCTCTGGCTCTGGCTCTGGCTTTCTTTCAGCTCTGGCTCTTAATGAGGCTCTGGCTCTGGCTCTGAGTCATGGTCTCACTCTGACTCTGATTCAGGGTCTGGCTCTGGCTCTGGCACTCGATCAAGGACTGTTTCAGACTCAGGCTGTGGCTCTGCCTCTGTTTCAGGCTCAGGCTCTGTTTGAGGCTGTGTCTCTGTTTCAGGCTCCGGCACTGTAGCAAGTACTGTTGCAGACTCAGGCTGTGGCTCGTGGCTGTGGCTGTTGCTCTGGTACGGGCTGTGGCTCTTTTTCAGGCTCTGGTTCTGAATGAGGGCTTGGTTATGGCACTGATTCAGGGTCTCGCTCTGGCTGTGTCTCTGTTGCACCTCAAACGGTGGTTTGTTGTTATTGTTGTTGTTATTTTCTTTCTGGGGTGGGACAAATGTTTAGTTGGGGCGGAGATTATTTTAAGTTTAGCAGAATTGTTTCTTGCTTTGTTTTTCTTTTACTATTTTTTTAGCTTATTGTATAGTTTGTATTTTGCTTTTTAAGGGGAAAGGGTCAGGGCTGCCTGGGAGGGGGCCTCAGCCAACAGAATGGCGGGGGCAGGTTCCCTGGCTCTCATTCATGTTCTCCCTCTGGCTCTCATTCATGTTCTCCCTCTGACTCTGGCTCTGGCACTCTATCAAGGACTGTTTCAGATTCAGGCTGTGGCTGTGGCTGTTGCTCTGGTTCGGGCTGTGGCTCTTTTTCAGGCTCTGGTTCTGAATGAGGGCTTGGTTATGGCACTGATTCAGGGTCTCGCTCTGGCTCTGGCTGTGTCTCTGTTGCACCTCAATCGGTGGTTTGTTGTTATTGTTGTTGTTATTTTCTTTCTGGGGTGGGACAAATGTTGAGTTGGGGCGGAGATTATTTTAAGTTTAGCACAATTGTTTCTTGCTTTGTTTTTCTTTTACTATTTTTTTAGCTTATTGTATAGTTTGTATTTTGCTTTTTAAGGGGAAAGGGTCAGGGCTGCCTGGGAGGGGGCCTCAGCCAACAGAATGGCGGGGGCAGGTTCCCTACGGGGGGATGTATTGGAACACCCAGTCTCTGTTATCGCGGGTGGGAGGAGCAGTTGCGCTAAGACCAGACCACGTCTTTACCGAAGATCTGGTCTGACTCTGATTCTGATTCTCTGATTCTGGCTTGTTGGGTGTAGTGAAGGGTTAACCTCCTGTGCCTCAAGCCTGAGAGGAGGCGCTTACAAGGAAAGTAAGCCAGGACGTGACGAAAGCAGCTTGGAGTGCTGTGAGCTGAGTGGGAACCGAAAGCAGTTCAGCCGCTGCACTGAGAGAGAAGGATGCAGAGAAAATGCAGCTTGAATCTGATGGTCTTTGTGAATTGTAAACACACTATATTTGAGCAAATAAAGGGACAGTAGGACAGAAGAAACGTGTGGGACTTGTTTACTGCTCTCTCGACACACGCCGCTGTGTACTTCTGCTAATTGCTTTACGATCTACAGAGGCTCCCAGGGGAAGCGTGGCTGGGTACCGAACAATAAAGCAATAAATCTACCGAACATGGCTCTCTATCAAGGGCTCCAGCTCCAGCTCCGGCACTGTATCAAGTACTGTTGCAGACTCAGGCTGTGGCTCTAGGCTGTGGCTGTGGCTGTTGCTCTGGTTCGTGCTGTGGCTCTTTTTCAGGCTCTGGTTCTGAATGAGGACTTGGTTATGGCACTGATTCAGGGTCTCGCTCTCTCTCTGGCTGTGTCTCTGTTGCACCTCAAACGATGGTTTGTTGTTGTTGTTTTCTTTCTGGGGTGGGAGAAATGTTTAGTTGGGGCGGGGATTATTTTAAGTTTAGCATAATTGTTTCTTGCTTTGTTTTTCTTTTACTATTTTTTTAGGTTATTGTATAGTTTGTATTTTGCTTTTTAAGGGGAAAGGGTCAGGGCTGCCTGGGAGGGGGCCTCAGCCAACAGAATGGCTGGGGCAGGTTCCCTACGGGGGGATGTATTGGAACACCCAATCTCTGTTATCGCGGGTGGGAGGAGCAGTTGCGCTAAGACCAGACCACCTCTTTTTGGGAAAATTAATCCTGCGTCCAGTCAGGCTTCCGCTGCGCAACTCTGTTCAGGAGCTGACCTGGCAGGAAGAGCAGAGTAGCAGCGGTCCTGCGTCCGTGTGAGATAAGGGATAAATCACGTCAGGAGACAGTTCGGTTCTTATCTCTAGAAGCGTTTATTTACAAGCAGTAAATCCATCAGAAACTTCCGACATTCTCTGTGCTCCAAAAGCACACACGCAGCCTCTGAGCTGAGCTGTGTCTTAGGCAGAAACGAAAGCAAGTCTGAACAGTGACACAGACTGTGACGCACTTCTCTGCGACAAGCTCCTCCCAGATACAGGACACCACGGAGTTTTAACCCTGTCAGTTCCAAACTCCACACCCCCTCTTGTCCTGCATCTGGGGACAATAGCCAACAATGCTTTCCCCATACACAGACCCTCATAGAACTCCTCGTGCTTCTGGAAGGTTAATGGTTTTGTGAAACCATCAGCGAGGTTCTTGGTTGAGGGACAGTATTTCAGAGCAACTAGCCCCTCATGAACGCTCTGACATACGTTCCGGAAACGTATGTCCAAATGTTTGGTCCTCGCCTTGAATTGCCCCGTCTCGGCCAATTTGAGGCACGGTTGATTGTCTTCATGCACCACAATGGGTAGACAATTCCCTCCACAGATTTCCTCGACCAAACACACATAGAACTCCAGCTCTCTGCAAACCTCTGATAGCGCACTGAACTCAGCTTCAGTAGACGAAAGCGCTATGAGACTTTGCTTCTGGGACCTCCACCCAATCACTGAGTCCCCAAACTTCACCACTAGGCCTGACACTGATTTGCGATCCTGAAGGTTAGCCCAGTCCGAATCTACCCACGCGGTCAGCTTGACACCACCCTTAGCTGACATCTTGAGGCAAAAATCTTTGGTATTTTGCAGGTAACGAAGCACCCGTTTAATACCATTCCAGGCCTGCACACTAGGACTTGAAGCCTCTCTACTGAGCAGATTGACAGCAAACGCTATGTCTGGTCTGCTCCACTGTGACAGATACAACAGACTACCCAGAGCTGATTGAAAGAGTTCAGTATTTTCGAACACAACGCGTTCTACTTGCTGACACTCCTTCACGTATCCAGCCTCCATGGGTGACTTGGCACCTGCACAAGCAGACATCCTGAACTTCTCAAGCAACTGTTCGATCTTACCTTTCTGGCGAAGCAAAAAGCTTCCATCACTTACTCTTGTGATCTCTAAGCCTAAATACGACTTGACGTCTCCAAGCTGCTTGAGCTTGAACCGCTTTCCAAGCTCCTTAGCAAACTTCTCCACTTGTTTACTTGTCTGTGCCATGATCAAGATATCATCAACAAACCCCTGAACCACTTGCTGTTTCAAGCCTGAATCTCTAATGTAAAGACAACTGTCTGCAAGAGATCTCTTAAAACCTAGCTCTTCTAAGGCTTCATGTAGACACATATTCCAATTCCTGGCAGATTGGCGTAATCCATAGATGGATTTGTGCAACCGCCACACGACGCCTGGCTCACTGACTTCAAACCCTGGAGGAGGAAGCATGTACAACTCCTCCTGGAGATCTGAGTTCAGGTAGGCGACATCTACATCAAAATGGTTCACCTTCCAACCTCTCTGTGCTGCTATTGCCAAAAGCGTTCTCAGAGTCTCGGCCCTTGAGGTCGGCGAATAGACCTCTGTGAAGTGAACACCCTTCCTCTGTGTGAATCCTCGGGCCACTAACTTCGCTTCATACTGTGGTTCTCCAGCTTCTGTGGGTTTAAGTCGGTAAACCCACCTGCAACTCACGGCTTGCTTGTTAGCCGGCAGCTGAGTGAGTGAGAACACACCAAGAGACTCCATTGAGTTCATCTCCTTCTGCATCGCCTCACGCCATTTTCTGGCTTCATCCTGAGGCAATTTCTGAATATCCTCAAAGGATTCAGGTTCACATCTAGCCACACCAACCCAGACACTAGTGGCTTCATACCTTTCCGGTGGCTTACCCTTGGTTGACCTTGCTGACCTCCTCAGCGTGAACTCTGGAACTGCGCCTGATTCACTTGGGCCAGCTACACCATCCTCTGTGTCAGAAACCTCCCCCTCTGACCTGCTGTGCCTTTTTGGCCGCACAGCTGGGTCTGCTGGCGAGGATGGCTCACTCCTGGGCTCAGACTTGACAGAGACCTGAGGAGGGATCATGGGACTCCCTTTTGGAGAGGTTCGGAACCTCTGCCTTGGAGATCCCGGTTCTGGACTCTGTGGCTGTGGACTGTCCACCTCAGCAACAGGTTCAGCTTCATCCTCCTCCTCTTCCTCATCTGAGTCTAACAGAACATCCGGGTTCCCGTGAAGACTTTTCCACCCACTCTGCTCGCAAAACTCAGCACTGCCGCTAATAAGCAGCTTAGACTGGTTGCCAGTAGGGTATGCGAAACGCCATGCCTTTGAACCCGGCTCATAGCCTACAAAGATCATCTTCCTAGATCTTGGCTCACCCTTTCTGCGCATGGCCTTTGGAATGAGGACCCAAGCCTCACAGCCAAACACTCGCAGGAAATCCACTTTCGGTTTCTTCTGATGCAACAAGAAATATGGTGTGTTGCCTACACTGGAATTGTACACCCTATTCTGCAGAAAACATGCTGCCTTATAACTCTCAGCCCCAAAACGCTGTGGCAAACCCGAGTCTGCCAACATAGCATTCGCTGCTTCCTGTAGCGTGCGACGCTTTCTCTCTGCAACTCCGTTCTGTTGCGGAGAGTAGGGGGCAGTCAATCGATGACTGATACCTTTCTGCCTGAAGAACGATTGCAGCGCAGAACCCGTGAACTCCCCCCCCCCCGCGATCAGATTGAAAGGAAATCACCCTGGTAGAGAACCGCAGCTCTACCGCTGTGATCCAATCCCTGATCAGTGCAGCTGCTTCTGACTTTTGTTGAAGCGAGAAAACCCAAGAATGCCTTGAAAAATCACCAATCAGAACCAGAACCCATTTAGACCCAGCTAAAGAAGGTGTTGGCATGCGTCCTGATAAATCTGCATGCACAAGTTCAAAGGGTTTGCTGGTCCTCCTCTCTGACCTGGGGTATGTGCATGTTTTGACCTTTGATTGCCTACAGGCTTGACAATCTAAGTATCTATCACATGCTTTGAACCCACATCCAATTGTGTTCTCTGTGGCCCTTTTTACATACGACCACCCTGCATGTCCGAAGCGTCTGTGCCAGAGGTGTAAACAATCATGGTGTGGTGGGACATTTGCACACTGCACTTGAGCGTCTTCACTGGACTTTCCACTAGCCCCATTTTCCACCAGCCCCATTTCCCCACCAGTCCCATTTTCAATAGGCATCTGCACCAGAAAGAGCCTGTCTTTTCTCTCAACACTGTAGATCTTCTTCCCATTCCTGTAGAAGGAACACAGATTGTTAGAGAACAGAACATCAAAACCATCAGCCATAAGAGCTGATACACTTAAAAGAGAATGTGCAAGCTCAGGAACCACAAAAGCTTGCACCTCCTGATCTATAAAGGGACAGTATAAAAAACCAGTTTCAGTTAGCTGTCTCTGAGATCCATCTGCTAATGTGACGTAGCGTCCAGTTTTAACTGTCTTGCAGTTCCTCAGGAGCCCTCTGGAGGTCACGAGGCAATGTGAGGCTCCCGTATCGACAACAAGAGATAAAGTGTCTCTCTGGCTGTTTTCCACAGTTGCCAAGGCCTTGCTCGCACTCCCACCGGTTGCCATGGCCACAGCCTCCCCCCGACCAAGGCTTTTGCCTTTTCTCAGAGACACCATCGCAGCTGTGAGGTGATAAGACGCCTTGTCTTTGTTTTTCTCCTGGCCTGCTGCTTTCCCACGTTTCTGCTGGGAACCGGCCCTGGAACCGCCGCTTATCTGCTTTGTTGACATTCCATGCCGGCCGGTATCCTTGCCTTCCTGGGCCTCTACAGAACAATGCCCTTCGCTGTTGGACTTCGCCTCAGAGCACAAACAACTCTTGGAGACTTTGGCTTTCCCAGAGCTCTTGGATCGGCCTGCACCCCCACTCCTGGGTGCCCAACTGCCTGAGGAACGGTCTGCAACTGCCTTCCTCTTCCCAGCTCTCAGCCTCTCTCCAGGACCATCACACAGACGTGTTGAAGCATAGAAACAGCTTCCCGGAACAGTCCCAGCCCCCTCTGGGCTTAGTGCTCTCTCTGGGCATCTCTTAGCCCCCTCCTCTGGTCTGGCTCCCACTGCGGCCTGACATGCCGTCTTCAGTGCCTGCCACGCGACCCAGGGCTTCTTCCCTTGGAGCTTTGGCAACAGCCAAGCATCAACGCTGGCCCTTAAAATGGCTAGCACCCTTTGCTCTCTCTCCAGAGCATCAGCCACGTCTGCCTCACAAGCGCCCACTGCTCCTGCAGACCTCTCACTGGGCTGGGCAAAAACTGGACCGGCTTGTGTACACTCCCACAGCTTCTCTTCTGCCAGCCAGTAGTACATGCGCTTACTCCAGGCTTCCCAATTGGCCCCATTCAGTCTTTCGAAGGGGATATTAAAGCTCTCATGGCCCTGCTGTGCCTGGGCAGCAGCCATCTTCCACCCACCGGGGCTTCAAGCGTACTCACGCGTTTGCCAGCAATCTGGACCTCCGAAGCAGCCGTCTTCCTTGGCTTTTGGCTCCGCTCTCCAGCATTCCCCACTGCCCTTCCTGGCAGGAGCTCTCAGCAACGCAACGCTGGCAGTCTTCCTCCCTTCTCACACTTGTCAGGAGACGCGTAACTTCCATAACCTTTGGGAAAATTAATCCTGCGTCCAGTCAGGCTTCCCCTGCGCAACTCTGTTTGGGAGCTGACCTGGCAGGAAGAGCAGAGTAGCAGCGGTCCTGCGTCCGTGTGAGATAAGGGATAAATCACGTCAGGAGACAGTTCGGTTCTTATCTCTAGAAACGTTTATTTACAAGCAGTAAATCCATCAGAAACTTCCGACATTCTCTGTGCTCCAAAAGCACACACACAGCCTCTGAGCTGAGCTGCGTCTTACGCAGAAGCGAAAGCAAGTCTGAACAGTGACACAGACTGTGACGCACTTCTCTGCGACAAGCTCCTCCCAGATACAGGACACCACGGAGTTTTAACCCTTTCAGTTCCAAACTCCACATTCTTTACCGAAGATCTGGTTCTGACTCTGATTCTGATTCTCTGATTCTGGCTCTCTATCAAGGGCTGTTTCAGACTCAGGCTGTGGTTGTGGCTGTTGCTCTGGTTCTGGCTCTTTCTCAGGCTCTGGTTCTGAATGAGGGCTTGGTTCTGGCACTGATTCAGGGTCTCGCTCTGGCTCTGGCTCTGGCACTCTATCAAGGACTGTTTCAGACTTAGGCTGAGGCTGTGGCTCTGGCTCTGTTTCCATTCTTACAATGGAATGTACACAAAACAATAATCCTTTCTATATAAATTTTCCAATACATTCTGAAAACATAATAAATCCTTAATTGTTGTCCACCTCCTTTTAGTTCCTTTATCACTCGAATGCTAGCATGGAGTCAAAACTATTATTGTATTTTTGAACGTATCTTGTATAACCATCCCATTTTTCTGCAAATTTTTGCTTTGACATTCCTCTGAGTTTCCTAGTCAATTGAGCCATCTCCACCAATTCCTGTAATTTGATTTGCCAATCTGTTATTTTTGGAGCCTCGTGATCTTTCCATCCCTTGGCCACAAGTATACGAGCTGCTGCGGTTGCTTACAAGAATACCTCTCTTAGATTTTTTGGGGATCTCTTTATCTAAAATACTTCACAGAAAATGCCTCCGGTTTTTTCGTAAAAGTTATCCCCATCATCTTTTTTCATTCATGGTATATTCCCCCCCCCCAAAAAAATCTTAATCTTTTCACACGTCCACCACATGTGGCTCATGTCACCGTTATTTCCTCCACATCTCCAACAAGCATTTGCCAAATTTTTATACATTCTTGATCATCTGGAAGTAGTGAGATACCACCTATGAGCCATTTTCATCATGTTCTCTCTTATATTATAGCTGGCTGTAAATTTCAAATTTACATTCCATCAGTTTCCCCCATCTTTTAGCATAATTGGATGGCCCACATCTTGGGCCCACTTTATCATTGAAGCCTTAACCTCCACATCCATTACTTTGTAGTCTAAAAGAAGTCTATACATTTTTGCGATTATTTTGGTTTTACTATTCAGTAGTTCTCTTTCAAAGCTTGAAGGCTCCTTTTCAAAACATATCTGCTTATCCTGTCTGAACACTTCATTCACCTGGAAGTCATCTAGCCAACTAGAAAACTGATCTTTTATTTTCTCATAACTTATCAATATTAGCTGACCCTCCTCCTCCCCCCTTAATATTGTGTTATACGTTATCCAGTTCTCTTTGATGTTGTTGCTTTTTTTAACAGCGATTGCTTCTAGTGGAGAGTTCCATCTTGGGGTTTTCTGTTCCAAATATCTTTTGTATTTTGCCCATACCTTATATATAGCATTTCTTATTATATGATTTGAAAAACTCCTATGCGTCTTTATTTTCCCATAATTAAGATGGCCATGGCACCCAAAACGGGTGTTGAAGGAAAGAATTGCTTTTGCACATGACCAAGGCATGAAGGGAAGCATTGCTTCTGCAGATAACTGTGGCATGATGGGAAGTCTTGCTTCTAAGCTTTGTTCTGCTCATGCTGCACAAACCGTGCTGATGCTAAGACATTCCCTCATCACCCTGGTATGTTCTGTTCACCTTGAGTTCACACCATATCAATCTGTACTTACCCCTCCTTGTACATTCCTTTTCGTACCACTCTGGTACGGGCAGTCCGAAACCATGCCTGTGTAAACTCCCCGTTCCTTTTCCCAACCTTTAACCTGTCTATGATTAATGTCTTATATGCAATAATTAATGTCTTATATGCAACCCTTGCTTTGTGCTTATGTTAACCAATCAGCAACAAGCACAAACGTGGCAAACGCTGTATAATATCCAATAAAAGGGAGTCTCCGAGGCTTGCTCGAGAGACGCCTCCCGTATGACACCTACCTACTCGTCTGTCGTTCATTTCAACCCAACAGGGTGTCATGACCTTCTAGATCTAAAATATCCCAATTTTTTAATAAATACCAATCTTTCAACCAGAGAAGACATGAGGCTTCGTAATATAGCTTCAAATCTGGTAACCCGTAGCCACCTCTTTCTACAGTATCTATTAATATCTTATGCTTTACTCTTGGTCTTTTACCCTTCCACAAAAATTTAGAAATTTCTTTTTGCCTCTTGTTGATACTGCTGGTCTTTCCTGTAATTGGAATCGTTTGGAATAGAAAGAGTAGCTTCGGTAAAACTATCATTTTAATTACCGAAGTACGGCCCAGGAATGATAAATTTAACCTTGTCCATGTCTCCAACTGTCTTTTGATATCTTTCCAACAATTGGGATACTGCCAGGGAGACAAAGTCTATCATGGCCCCAAGCCGTCTGCCGGACGATCCATCGATCTCCCGTAAGCACGCAGTATCAGCAATTAGCGACATGAGTTTCTAGAAAATATCTTGCCACATTCTAGAGCTCATGCACACTCTATCAGCAGATAATGCACAGCAAAAGTCGCACTCAGGAGAGCATTATTTACAAGTTTTATTCAGCGTTGATCAGAACAAAGAAAGACATGACTGCCTGCGTCAGTGTCTCCAGACACAGAGAGTGAGAAAACGAAAGCAAAAGACACAACAGAAACATCCTGTGAAAACAGGAAATACGCAGGCTGTGACACAAACATCCTGCTCCCTTTTAAGGTGGAACGGAAATATCCTAACAATCTTCATATAAGTTAATATTCTTTGGTGTTATCCATAATCCTAAATACTTGATTTTGGGGTAGATTTTAATGTGTATTATTTGTTCTAATTACGCTTTTTCATCTGGCGACATATTTTTAACTAATAGTTGTTTCTGGCTCTGGCTCTCTTTCAGGCTCTGGTTCTGAATTAGGGTTTTGTTCTGGCTCTGGCTGTGTCTCTGGATCTGGCTGTGTCTCTGCTTCAGGCTCCTATGCTGTATCAAGCACTGTATCAGGCTCTGCCTCTCCGTCTGCCCCTGGCTACCTTTAAGCATCAGGCTCAGTTTCAGACAGTGTCTCTGTTTCAGGATCCAGCACTCTATCAAGCACTATTTCAGACTCAGGCTGTGGATCTCGGCAGGCTGTGGATCTCGGCTGTGGGTCTAGGCTCCGTCTGTGGCTCTGTCTGTGGCTCTGGCTCTCTTTCAGGGTCTGGTTCTGAATGAAGATCTGGTTCTGACTCTGATTCAGGGTCTCATGATGGCTCTTCCTGTGCCTCTGACCCAGCTATGTTTCAGGGTCTGGCTCTCTTTCAGGCTCTGGTTCTGAATTAGGGTTTTGTTCTGGCTCTGGCTCTGGCTCTGGCTCTGGTTCTGGCTCCGGCTCCAGTTCTGGCTCCGGCTCCGGCTCCGGCTCCAGCTCCGGCACTGTATCAAGTACTGTTGCAGACTCAGGCTGTGGCTCTAGGCTGTGGCTGCAGCTATGTTTTGCGCTCCGGCCCTGTATCAAGCCCCATTTCTGGCTCTGGCTCTGGCTCTGGCTTTCTTTCAGCTCTGGCTCTTAATGAGGCTCCGGCTCCGGCTCCGGCTCCGGCTCCAGCTCCGGCACTGTATCAAGTACTGTTGCAGACTCAGGCTGTGGCTCTAGGCTGTGGCTGCAGCTATGTTTTGCGCTCCGGCCCTGTATCAAGCCCTATTTCTGGCTCTGGCTCTGGCTTTCTTTCAGCTCTGGCTCTGGCTCTGATTCGTGGTCTCACTCTGACTCTGATTCAGGGTCTCGCTCTGGCACTCTATCAAGGACTGTTTCAGACTCAGGCTGTGGCTGTGGCTCTGCCTCTGTTTCAGGCTCAGGCTCTGTTTGAGGCTGTGTCTCTGTTTCAGGCTCCGGCACTGTAGCAAGTACTGTTGCAGACTCAGGCTGTGGCTCGTGGCTGTGGCTGTGGCTGTTGCTCTGGTTTGGCCTGTGGCTCTTTTTCAGGCTCTGGTTCTGAATGAGGGCTTGGTTATGGCACTGATTCAGGGTCTCGCTCTGGCTCTGGCTGTGTCTCTGTTGCACCTCAAACGGTGGTTTGTTGTTGTTGTTGTTATTTTCTTTCCGGGGTGGGACAAATCTTTAGTTGGGGCAGGGATTATTTTAAGTTTAGCATAATTGTTTCTTGCTTTGTTTTTCTTTTACTTTTTTTAGGTTATTGTATAGTTTGTATTTTGCTTTTTAAGGGGAAAGGGTCAGGGCTGCCTGGGAGGGGGCCTCAGCCAACAGAATGGCTGGGGCAGGTTCCCTACGGGGGGATGTATTGGAACACCCAGTCTCTGTTATCGCGGGTGGGAGGAGCAGTTGCGCTAAGACCAGACCGAAGATCTGGATCTGACTCTGATTCTGATTCTCTGATTCTGGCTTGTTGGGTGTAGTGAAGGGTTAACCTTCTGTGCCTCAAGCCTTAGAGGAGGCACTTACAAGGTAGTACGCCAGGACGTGACGAAAGCAGCTTGGAATGCTGTGAGCTGAGTGGGAACCGAAAGCAGTTCAGCTGCTGCACTGAGAGAGAAGGACGCAGAGAAAATGCAGCTTGAATCTGATGGTCTTTATGAATTGTAAACACACTATATTTGAGCAAATAAAGGGATAGTAGGACAGAAGAAATGTGTGGGACTTGTTTACTGCTCTCTCGACACACGCCGCTGTGTACTTCTGCTAATTGCTTTACGATCTACAGAGGCTCCCAGGGGAAGCGTGGCTGGGCGCCAAACAATAAAGCAATAAATCTACCGAACATGGTTATGGGTGAACGTGAAGCGTGTGAGAAAGGGCTTGGAAGACTTTAAAAGGACTGAACGTCAGCTTGATCAACTGCCAAGGCTTCAAAGAGAGCAGAGGGCAGATCGGAGGAGGCTGACGGAGTGGGAACTGGGAGCCACGTCGTTCGGAGTGCCCAGTTTGGCTGTAGAGTGAGTACTTTTGCAAGAGGCCAACAGAAGGGAAGGGAAGCAATGGCTCAGCCCCGTGCACATGGCTTTGAGTTTAAACTGCCATGTCAGAAACTGACTAGCCAAAATTGGCTGCAGTGGAGCTTTCAAGTGGAGCTTTTGCTGGTGGGGGAGCAGCTTTGGGACGTAGTACATGTTCAGTTTCTGTTAATTGATTCTCATGGGAACTTGCAGATTCTGGCTTCACACAATTAACTCAAGGCAGTGTCAATTTACTCTTGGCAGAAAGCCAAGGTCTGCTTGACCTAGAAACTACTTACTCTGATTGGTTAACGACCAGCACTCAACTCTGTTATCTAGAAATGCTAGCACAGTTTGGTGTTAGGTGTGTTAGGAGTAGGAATAGAAGTGCTGTGTATGGTTATGAGAGAGAGAGAAAGAGAGAAAGAAAGGATTTATTTTGCTTTGTTTTGTATGCAGAAACTCTGCTGGTTTTATTTTTTCCTTTTAATAAATCCTGTAAATAGTTATTCAGAGTCTAGCTGACTAGTCATTTCCACCTCAACTAGCTTCTTCGCTGTGCAGGAAAACTCTGCTACGTTTGGGCTAAAGCCATTAGAGCTATGCCTGACACTTCAAAGTTCCATGAGTACAGCCTCCACAGAATGCAGCTGGGAAAGCAGAGGCTAAGAGGGCTGCAGAGCCAAGTGAAGTTGAGAAGCGTGTGCTTGCTTTTTTGGCAGAAAATGTGGATGCTCAGCTGGTGCCAGTTGTCCTGGGTGCAAAAAGGCCAGAGGCCGCTTGGCTAGCACTCCGAGAAGCTTGTGGAGCTGGGGTGGGAAGCAAAGGCCGAGAAGTGGCTGCATCCGAAAGGGAGAGGCAAGATGGTGCCGGCCACATTCTTGAGAGCCGATACACAGCTGGGAGGAGCTGGGAGCCCCCACAGGGGGGGGCGAAGGGACTGTTGCTGTTGCTGGCAATGCTGCTGGTGCTTTTGCTGAGCCTGGGAGCTGTTTGGATGCTGCAACGTGTCTGTGTGAGGAGCCAGGAGAGAGGCCAAGTGTTGGGAGCCCTTTACCCACCAGAGGGGGTGCAGAAAAACGTCCTGGAGGCCGTGTGAGCAGTGGGGGGGGGCAGTGAGCAGTGAAAGCTCAGAGACGCCTCTTTCTCCAAAAGCTGCTAAGAGTTGTTTACGTCGTGAGTCGGAGCCTGGGAAGCTGAAAAGAGCTAAAGGCTTCAAGGCCGGCCACCTGCAGCAAGTAGAGATAAGAGCTGTGGAGTTGTGTGGGAACTCCGAGACAAGTCCGGTCACCATGGCAACTGAGAGAGTTGCATCTACGGAAGCTGTGAAGGTCGTGGGCAAGTCTTCCTGCTGGGGGGAGTCTGTTGCCGTGACAACCAGAAGGACATCTGCAGAAGCCCCAAGGAGGGGGGTAGTGAGAAAATTGTTGCCCTGACGACCCAGGATTGTCAACAACAAGACTTTCTTACTGTAATAATCGACAGTGGAGCCGCCAACTCACTGGTGCCATCTAGCAGTCTTTTGAGAAATTGCAGGACAGTAAAAACTCAGAAATTTGTGACGATCGCGGATGGAAGCAGAAAAAGACTAACAGAGACAGGCTTTTTCTTCTGTCCCTTCCTTAAGCATGAAGTCAAAGCTTTTGCGGTAACTGTTAAGTGTGCATGACCTACTAGTTGATGGTTTTCATGTCTCTTTTGCAGGTGACAAATGTGAATTTTCCAAGGATGGGAAACACGTGTACACAGTGCAGTCTAAAGATAATTTGTTTGCTGTAAATGTGCCTTTTTCCACAGGAGAGGATGACACCAAAGAGGCGAAGGGCCAATGTGTGAATGTGGCGCCTCACCATGGTTGTTCACATATTTGGCACCGACGCTTCGCCCATTTGAATTGGAGATATCTTCAGAAAGCACCAGAGCTGACACAAGGGTGCAAATTTAATGTTTGTGACAAATTTTTAGATTGCAATGCATGTAAACAGGCAAAAATTGTGACATTCTCATATCCAAAGTCAGAGAGGCAGACCACACAAACCTTTGAATTAATTCGTTCAGATTTGTGTGGACCCATGTCAGTTGAGTCACTGGGAGGATCAAAGTATTCTCTGCTTTTGATTGATGATTTTTCGAGGTCTGCTTGGACCTTCTCTCTGAAAACGAAAGGGGAGGCGGCTAAAATGATCAGGGATTGGATCACCGCAGTTGAGGTAACCTTTTCCACCAAAGTTTGTGGTTTTCAAAGTGACAGAGGTTCTGAATTCACTGGTTCTGCTTTACAAGATTTCTTTAGGGAGAAGGGGATTAGCCACCGTTTGACCGCTCCTTACTCTCCGCAACAGAATGGGGTCGCAGAGAGAAGGAACAGGACGGTGGAGGAAGCTGTGTCTGCAATCCTATGGGACGCAGGGCTACCCCAGAAATATTGGTCTGAGGCCTGGCGCTACGTTGTTCATACGCAGAATAGAGTGTACAACTCTAGTGTAGGAAATACGCTGTATTTCTTACTGCATGGAAAGAAGCCCAAGGTACAATACCTCCGTGTGTTTGGTTGTGAGGCTTGGGTTCTTATTCCAAAGGCTCTACGCAAGAAAGGTGAGCCAAGATCTAAAAGAATGATCTTTGTAGGGTATGAGCCTGGCTCAAAGGCCTGGAGGTTTGAGTACCCAAGTGGAAACCAGTCTAGGTTGGTTATCAGCAATAGCGCTGTAAAGGGAAGTCCTCTTTCTGCATATAACTGCTAGTTCTCCTTCTGCACAAAACTGCACAAAACTGCTGCATTTTGGGGAAGCTTTGCACCCTTTCTCTTGCATTCTAGAAAGTCTTGCTTGTAGGTTTTTCCCTGCCTTTTGCACACACTGTGCGAACCTGCTCTTCACGCCTAGCTGACTACAGAACCTGATTACATTGTTACATGCTATAATCAGTCATTAAGTAACAGACATCCCAAGCTCATGGAAAACAAACTGTACTTGCTCTCCATGCCTAGCTGACCATCTCTATAGAACTTGATTGTTATATTGTTTGTGCCAATTAATCCCTAGTTACAATTCAGTTAGGAGGCTTCATGCCTGTTAGTTCTGGCTCCGATTCTCAGCCTTCTCTCCATCAATGATAAATGATCACATGTAATCCCCACCTTTAAGATGTAATTCCCGCCTTAGTACTTATGTTAACCAATTACAAGTTTCTGTGTGTATGTATCAACCAATCAACCACAGGCCCACCTGGGGCAATGCTTGCAATATTCAATAAAATAGGCTCTCAGGGCCCGCCCTGACAGACGCCTAGCTACACCTGCCTCTCTCGTCTCCCATGATTTTTCATTTCTACATCTGGTGACCCCGACGTGCCAGATCCCTTGCGCAGCCGAGCAGTCAGCCAGCCTCATACTTCACTCGACTGGAGAAGTCTTAGCCGGCTACACCGTGAGTATGGGGGGGGAGCTTACAAAGTCCCAGAAAGTGCATGCTACTGAACTGCTTCATTTAGTCAGACAGAGAGGTGCAGGTGCTCATGTTTCTTTAAAGGAAATTGAACAATTGCTAGGTGAGATCGCATTCCAATGTCCCTGGTACCCTGAGGCGGGCTCCTTGGGGGTAGAGACTTGGCAAAAGATTGGAAAGACTCTTTTTGCAAAGCCCAGGGCTCCTATTCATTGTCTGCTAACTTGGCAGAAATGCGCAGTTGCCGTGGCAAACTTAGGGCCCCTGGCCTCTCAGGCGTCTCCCACGGCTCCTGCACTTCTAACTATTGCAGACAATCCCCCTCCTTATCCTAAGCTTTTGCCTCCTGCACAATCCTGCCAATCCCTCCCTCCTTTGCCTGCTTCCAACCCATCCACCCCCCCTTCCACCCCTCCTGCATCTGCTCATACAGGAGCTATTCCTCAGCCCACACCCATTCCCCCTTCCCTCCCTCCTGCATCTGCTCATACAGGAGCTGTGCCCACCCCCATCCCCCCTTCCCTCCCTCCTGTGTTTCCTTTGCCTGCATCTCAGCCAACATCCACTTCCCCCCCTCTTCCTTCCCCCTCTCTTTCTTCCCTCCCTCCTTCCACCCCTCCCTTGCCTGCCTCAGCTCCTGCCTGTTTCACAGGAGCTGTTCGTGTTGCACTTTCTCAAGCCAGGCAAAAAGGTCTCCTTTCCTTAGAGGAAGAATCTGAGTGGGCTGGTGAAATGCCATCAGCTTTCCCTGTCTCCAGCTCAACCCCATCAGCTTTCCCTGTCTCCAGCTCAACCCCATCAGCTTTCCCTGTCTCCAGCTCAACCCCATCAGCTCTCCCTGTCTCCAGCTCAACCCCATCAGCTTTCCCTATTTCCTACACTAACCCAGGCACTGCGCAGCAACAGGTGTTGTACGAAACCCTTCCCTATTCTGTAATGCGAGAATTAAGAAGGGCCATTGTTGATTCTGGTCTCAAATCCTCCTATGTAACAGGAATGCTGGAGGGAATAGCAACTGCTTCAACTGCAATCGCCCAGGTCATTTTGCTAAACAATGCAGAGCCCCTGGCGGGGGTCCAAACAGGAATGGTGATGCCAATAAGGCTAAACCTTCCAAGAAATGCCCAAAGTGTGGTAAAGGCTATCATTGGGCAAATCAGTGCAGGAGTTCGGGAAACTCCTTAGGGGCCCCACTCCCGGGCCAGGACAAATAGGGAGCCCCCCCCCCCCCCCCGCCGTTAGTCTCCACTATTAAAACCATCTCAAAGGATACACGCTCTGATTTTACCATCGACTTAATTAATCAAAAAACCAAAGACACTGTTTTACCTGGTGAAATTGTGCTTATGACCACCCAATTACCTCCTAAAGTTGCAGGCTTAATTTTACCCAAATTTTCTGCGGCCAAAGAAGGAATCCAGGTTATTCCTGGTGTTCTGGATCCTTTATCCCACTCTTGATATCGCCGCTCTGTGAAATTGACTAACGATTGTGATGCTTTTGTCTCCCTTTTCAGTAGGTCTGAATATATCTCTTTAGTTGTTTCTCTCTTAGGAGTCCCTGGATTGGCTGTACAGAATCGTATGAACATTAATTCTTTAGCTTGTTCTGCAGAAAAAGCCCTGAATTTTACTTCACAAGCTTCTCACCTTTTGAATAAATAACAGAGTGAATTTCACTATGGAAGAAAAAGCCCTGAATTTTACTTCACAAGCTTCTCACCTTTTGAATAAAGAACAGAGTGAATTTCACTATGGACTTTTACAAAATCATTCTGCTATCACTATTTGCTGATGCTTCATCATTACGGCTGTGAACAAGTGGACAACATGTGCTGTTTTAATATTACTGATAATTCCAAAGCCATCCAAAAGCAGATCTCTCACTTGCAAAATCTCACACACCACATTAAACAAGACGTTGGTTTTCCTGGCCTCTGGGGTTCTTTCACCCAGTGGCTTACTGCTTGGCTACCAAATCTTACTTGGCTTCGTAATCTCTTTCAATATGCCCTTGTCATTATATGCATCTTAATTTTGTTATGTTGCTTCCTTCAATGCGTTCCTGGCCTCATAAGCCTTTTCTCTCGGCTTCTCTCTCCCCCTCAACCACCTAATAAACTTCTCGCCGCCTACTTTGCGAAATGGCAACACCAACAGTAAACCTAAGGTGAGATGTGGACGGGCTTATTTTGGGCATGCGTTGGCAAACCACGTATCCCGAAGTATTCTTGTCCCATCGATCCTGGACGGACTTATTTTGGGCATGCGTTGGCAAACCACGTATCCCGAAATATTCTTGTCCCATCGACCCTGGCGAACTTATTTTGGGCATTTGTTGGCACACCACTAATCCTGAAATATTTTTGCCTTATCTACCCAGAATGCCTCGCAAACAAGAAAAGAAAGGGGGAGATAAAGGGAAGTCCTCTTTCTGCATATAACTGCTAGTTCTCCTTCTGCACAAAACTGCACAAAACTGCTGCATTTTGGGGAAGCTTTGCACCCTTTCTCTTGCATTCTAGAAAGTCTTGCTTGTAGGTTTTTCCCTGCCTTTTGCACACACTGTGCGAACCTGCTCTTCACGCCTAGCTGACTACAGAACCTGATTACATTGTTACATGCTATAATCAATCATTAAGTAACAGACATCCCAAGCTCATGGAAAACAAACTGTACTTGCTCTCCATGCCTAGCTGACCATCTCTATAGAACTTGATTGTTATATTGTTTGTGCCAATTAATCCCTAGTTACAATTCAGTTAGGAGGCTTCATGCCTGTTAGTTCTGGCTCCGATTCTCAGCCTTCTCTCCATCAATGATAAATGATCACATGTAATCCCCACCTTTAAGATGTAATTCCCGCCTTAGTACTTATGTTAACCAATTACAAGTTTCTGTGTGTATGTATCAACCAATCAACCACAGGCCCACCTGGGGCAATGCTTGCAATATTCAATAAAATAGGCTCTCAGGGCCCGCCCTGACAGACGCCTAGCTACACCTGCCTCTCTCGTCTCCCATGATTTTTCATTTCTACAGCGCTGAATTCTGTGAGCAAGCTGGTTGGAAACGTCTGCACGCTAATCCAGACGTGATTTCGCAGCAGTTCTATGACTCAGATGTTGAGGAGGAAGAGGAACTTGTTGCTGGGGACCACGGTCCAGAGCAACAGGGTCCACCACAGGGACAGAGTCCAAGGCAGGGACAGCTCAGGATCCCTCAGAGGGGGGAACCTAGAACACCTCCTCAGGCAAGTGTCAAATTTGAGCCAAAGAGTGAGCCTTCCTCACCTGCTGGACCAGCTGTAAGGCCCAAGAGGTGCAGCAGGTCAGAGGGGGAAGACACTGAAGATGATTTAGCTAGACCCAGTGAAGCAGCAGGGTCACCAGGATTCACACTGAGGAGATCAGCGAGGACAAGGAGGCCTCCTGATAGGTACGACGCTTCAGGCGTCTGGGTAGGTTCAGCCAGATGTGAACCTGAATCCTTCGAGGATATTCAGAGTTTAGCTGAGGAAGAAGCAGGCAAGTGGCACAGGGCAATGGACAAAGAGATGAAGTCCATGAAAGATCTAGGTGTGTTCTCACTCACAGAGTTGCCACCAGGCAAGCAGGCTGTGAGTTGCAGGTGGGTTTACCGCTTGAAACCCACTGACGCTGGAGAACCACAGTATAAAGCCAGGTTAGTTGCTCAAGGATTTACTCAGAGGAAGGGAATACACTTCACGAAGGTGTACTCGCCAACGTCACGAGCGGAGACTCTGAGAATGCTTTTAGCTTGTGCAGCACAGAGAGGCTGGAAGGTACACCATCATCATCAAAATGTTTATTCGGCTTTACGCCCATCATAAAGCACAACACACAAAACAAATCAAATAAAACAGCGGTCTCGTACAAGCCACAAATAATATAGTACAATTCACAGCTCACAAGGACAAATATTGGCAATTCAAAAGAAAAAATTAAGATTAAAAATTTAAGCACTACACTAAAATCAATATCTGATGTCATTATCGAAAATTCTTATAACTATCAATAATCAGCTAACATCCGTCTCTTGTACGAGAGGACGGCTGTTAGGAATTTAGCAACCTGTAGGGTAATATAAGGATCCACATCTTGAAGAACCCAGGCAAGCTGTAGGTCTACTGGTTTGTCAGCCATAGGCTGGGTTATGGAGTTAAGTATACTAGCACGAGCTGAACTGTACATAGGGCAGATAAACATAACATGATGTAGGGATTCAGATGTTTTCATTTCACAAGCACACATTGAAGGGACTTGGCCCTTAGTGAATCTATGTCTCAGCATGTTTGTTGGAAAAACATTGAACCTAGCTCTAATGAAGGCATATCGGTGAGATGCAGCCGTAAGCGATGTTAAGTAGGACGGAGCACGGTAGATAGGGGTTATGCCGAGATTTAACGGCAAACAGGCTCCACCACTAGCTAAGAAATTTTGGTATAGCTCCGCATCATCCAGCCTTTGATTTATACACCTTTTTGCCGCATTTAGATCCAGTTTGAGCAATTCAGTGTGCGAGATCTCATAGGACAGCAATTTGGCATGGATTTTTCCTGACCACAAATTTGTGAAGTCATCCCGCCACATGCATTGAATGAGATAGTGGTTCGGGAGTTTATGCCATAGGGATATCCAATAAATCAAAACTCTCCTCCATAATACTAACTCCACTGAGGGGATCTTCATTTCTAAGCGAATAGCCGCATTACTTACGCATGTTGGTAGTTTTAAAAGTCGGCGTAAGAATTGGCTTTGAAGCGACTCTAAAGGTGAGAGGTTTGCAAAGGCAGCCCATAAAGGTGCAGCGTAGGCCATTGTGGCCATCACTTTGATGCTATACACTTTCAAGGCTGCAGGGATGAATAAGGCCCCCTCAGAGTAGAAAAAAACGGAGGAGGGAGTGTGATAGGGCTTTTGTCTTGTTTTGAAGATATTCAACGTGCGCTTTCCACCCTAAATTATATTGAAAATAAATTCATAAATATTTAAATTTATGTACTTGTTCGATTTTCGTGCCCTCCAATTCCCATGAATATAATTTTCGACTCCTTGAAAATATCAGTACTTTGGACTTGGTGTGGTTGATAGACAGATTATTAGAATGGCAATATGACGCAAAAATCTTTAGTGCCCTCCTTAAACCCACTCTGGAGTAAGAGAGTAGTACCGCATCATCTGCGTAGAGAAGTAAAGGACAGCGATAATCTGCTATACGGGGGGTGTGGATAAATTTTTGTGAGTCGATTAATGGGTTCCTCATATCACTGATAAATAAGTTAAAAAGAAGTGGTGCTAAAATACAACCCTGGCGTACACCCTTATTTACTGGCACTGGGTTAGTTAGGTCTCCAGCAGGGGATATTCTTACCCTGGCCACGGACCCGGCATGAAGTTGGGAGATAAGCCACAGGAGCCTTCTATCTATTCCCCAGCAGGCAAGTTTATCCCATAGTAATTGCCTCGGAATACTATCAAACGCAGCTTTCAAATCTCTGAAAGCTGCTCAAAGTTGGCCCCATCGAGGTGTCGAGTATTTCCGGGCTAAGTGATAAAGAATAATTGCCTGGTCTGTTGTGGATCGGTTTAATCTAAATCCAGCTTGCTCATGCCCAATCAGGTCAGCCTCAACTGACCACTTCATCAGCCTTACCAGCAAAAAACGGGCATATATTTTCCCAATGGACGATAGCAGGCTGATATTCCGGTAATTCCCTGGGTCACCGGGAGGGCCTTTTTTATAGATAGGAATTATAATGGCCTCCTTCCACGTTCCTGGTATTAAGCCCGTGGAGTTTATTGCGTCGAACGTTTTAGCTAAAATCCCTGCCCACCATGCAGAATGTAGCTTTATAGCCTCAACAGGGATCAAATCTGGCCCGGGGGCCTTACCAGTTTTCAGCTCAGCTATCAATTCTAGGATTTCCGCAGGGTCGGTATTGGGCCAGACGGGAAGGGGATTAGAAGGTCTCCAGTGAGTGGCCGGAGCTTCTGCCACTGAGAAATATTTTCTCAGGAACTGCTCCCATGTAGGGGCCGGGATCACCGTTAAGGGGAATTTCGTGTTTCTTCCCTTTATTAAGGACCAAAATTTCCGGGAGTTATGAGATTTTGAGGCAGAAATTATAGTCTGCCAGCGATTTAAATGCCATTCCCGTTTGGCCGATTTCTGGGCCTGTTTGTATGCTTTTTTAGCCAGGGAATAAGATGGAGGTAAGGCCAGAGCGCCGGAAAGTTTATAGTCATTATATATTGTAGGTAGATGGAGTCTGGCTAGTTTACAAGCAGAGTTGAACCAAGGGGCGCCAAATTTAAAATAATCGTTTTTAACTCCATAGTTTGGAGAAGTAAAAAAGCGAGTTAGAACTTCTATGAGGCAAGAAAAAAAATTCATACAGGTAATAGGATCACGCGGGACAATTCCTACGTCCGGCTGATCACCAGGAAACTTTTCTCAGATAAAATCCGTATATCTAAGGGCGAGGGCAGGGGACCTAATCCCCTTTGTTTTAGTGGACGGCTCTACAATCACCGGGATTGGGTGGGAGCGCTCGAGCAGCTTCCAGTCAACACATAACTTGGTTGTCAGGGGAAGATGGTCACTAAATTGGGCATTATCAATTTTAAAAGAGGTGACATTCAAAAATAGATCCCGGGAAACCAATACATAGTCAAGAACACTGTTTGATTTTAACCCCAGGTGGGTGAACTCTCCTGGTATATCTGGATGACACCTACCGTTTAATATAATTAAATTAAGGCGTAAAGTCATCTGATAAAGCATCACTCCCGCCTTATTGACTTTTGCATCCTTTGATATTCTAGTGGGGATATATCCTAGATCGTAGGTTTGAGCGCCGGGGTCGACCCACCATTTAGACTTTATAAGAGCCTCCCGATTTGAGGCTATCCGAGCGTTAAAATCGCCTCCGGTAATGGAGGGGACATTAGGATATTTAAGATAACAAGAAAGTAAAAAATCCTCTAGGGATTCCCATCTAGAAGTAAGATCAGCTGCTAACCCTCCCGGGGGAAAATAGACATTTGTAACCAATAAAGAGAAGTTTCCACCAGAGATCAGTCCGGTAATAGCATAAGGCGGAAATGCGTGCACTAGTGAAAGTTTAGCCCGAAGTTTAAGGGAGATACCAATTGTAAGGCCACCTTTAGGGCGGCCACCATTCGTTGACGGGCTAGCAGACAGACATATAAACTCAAAGCCATTTAACTCAATTTCCTCCTCCACCCAAGTTTCTTGTAATAGAATGATAAGAAAGGAATTAATATATTTTTGGAATTCTGGATCTGATTTTTTACTTTTCCATCCGGCAATGTTCCAACTTAATATTGAAGGCTGGGGTTTCCTCGTTCCTCCAATTGACTGTCATTCGGAAGGTTGGCTCAACTTTAATACGGGCAGAGGGGAGCCAATAAAGAAATCACTTATCTTCCTCTGATGAAAAACCTCTCGTAAAAGCTGAGTGGGAGGATTTACAAGGTTGTCTGACTGTTGAACTTGGCCACTCGATCTACTAGGAGTAGGACCTTGAGCAGGGGCGGCCCCCTTTTCCAAAAGAGTTTGGTGAGCCACCCGGTGTGGTCCATCTATCTCGTCAAAAGTTTGGTCTCTCTGTAGCCTGCTACTGGTCTTTTGGGCTACTTGATTTATGTGGCCTGTTGGATCTTCAGTCAGTTCCGTCACTGGTCTTGCTGTTGAATCCATAATACTCCGCAAAAAGGGATAAGGCTGGGCGAGTGGGCTATTTGGGACGGTTGACAAAGGCACCTCTTCTCTTGATTGGTCAGTGCTATAAGAAGGTTCCAGGTCTGGCATCGATAAATGTGTAGAAGGGGAAGGTACACCACTTTGATGTGGATGTTGCCTACCTTAACTCAGATCTCCAGGAGGAGCTGTACATGATTCCTCCTCCGGGGTTTGAGAACTTAAGGCAGGATGTTGTGTGGAGATTGCACAAATCCATCTATGGATTACGTCAATCTGCCAGAAACTGAAACATGTGCCTGAATGAAGCCTTAGAAGAGCTAGGTTTCAGGAGAAGTGTTGCTGATAGTTGCTTTTATTTGAGAGGATCAGGGGCAACGCAAGAGTATTTGCAGATCTGGGTTGATGACTTGTTGTTTTTCTCAGAGACAGATGAACAGGCAGAGAAGTTTGCCAAAGAGCTAGGGAAACGGTTCAAGCTTAAACAGCTTGGTGCTCTCAAAACCTACCTAGGTGTCAGTGTTGAGCGTGCACAGGATGGAAGCTTCTTGCTCAGCCAGAGAGGCAAAATTGAGCAATTGCTTCAGAAAACGAGGATGAGTGATTGTGCAGGAGTGAGAAGTCCTATGGAGACTAGTTTTGTAAAGGACAGCCAGCAAGTAGAACGCGCTGCGTTCAAAAATACTGAAGTGTTTCAGTCAGCCCTAGGGAGTTTGTTGTACTTGTCCCAGTGGAGCAGACCTGATATAGCGTTTGCTGTCAATCTGCTCAGCAGGGAAGCTTCAAACCCTAGTGTGCAAGCCTGGAATGGCATCAAGAGAGTTCTGAGGTATTTGCAGGAAAACAAAGACTTTTGTCTTAGGTTGCCGGCACAAGGAGAAGTCAAACTGACTTGTCTTGTGGACTCGGATTGGGCTAATCTTGAGGATCGCAAGTCTGTGTCTGGCCTAGTGGTGAAGTTTGGGAACTCAGTAGTTGGATGGAGGTCTAAGAAGCAAAGTCTTATAGCGCTCTCATCCACTGAGGCTGAGTTTAGTGCTCTTTCAGAGGTGTGGAGAGAAGTTCTATGCTAACTTAGTGCAGGAACTCTGCGAAGTGGATTGTCTGCTGATACGTGTTTTCGCGGACAATCAACCATGCCTGCGTTTGGCAGAGTCAGGTCAGTTCAAGGCTAGAACTAAACACCTAGACATTCGCTTTCGGAATGTGTGCCAGAGCGTTCAGGAGTGATTAGTTGCGCTGAAGTATTGTCCCTCTGCCAAGAACCTAGCTGATGGGTTCACGAAGCCACTCACCTTCCAAATACATGGGGAGTTTTGCGAAGGTCTGGGTTTGGGACGACCAAGGGTCGATTCTCCCCTCAGGCGCGAGGCAAGAGGGGGTGTTGGTTGTAGTGAAGGGTTAGCCTTCTGTGCCTCAAGCCTGAGAGGAGGCGCTTACAAGGGAAGTAAGCCAGGACGTGACGAAAGCAGCTTGAAATGCTGTGAGCTGAGTGGGAACCGAAAGCAGTTCAGCCGCTGCACTGAAAGAGAAGGACGCAGAGAAAATGCAGCTTGAATCTGATGGTCTTTATGAATTGTAAAAACACTATATTTGAGCAAATAAAGGGATAGTAGGACAGAAGAAACGTGTGGGACTTGTTTACTGCTCTCTCGACACACGCCGCTGTGTACTTCTGCTAATTGCTTTACGATCTACAGAGGCTCCCAGGGGAAGCGTGGCTGGGCGCCGAACAATAAAGCAATAAATCTACCGATCATGGCTCTCTATCAAGGGCTGTTTCAGACTCAGGCTGTGGCTGTGGCTGTTGCTCTGGTTCTGTCTCTGACTCTTTCTCAGGCTCTGGTTCTGAATGAGGACTTGGTTCTGGCACTGATTCAGGGTCTCGCTCTGGCTCTGGCACTCTATCAAGGACTGTTTCAGACTTAGGCTGTGGCTGTGGCTGTGGCTCTGTTTCCATTCTTACAATGGAATGTACACAAAACAATAATCCTTTCTATATAAATTTTCCAATACATTCTGAAAACATAATAAATCCTTAATTGTTGTCCACCTCCTTTTAGTTCCTTTATCACTCGAATGCTAGCACGGAGTCAAAACTATTATTGTATTTTTGAACATATCTTGTATAACCATCCCATTTTTCTGCAAATTTTTGCTTTGAGATTCCTCTGAGATTCCTAGTCAATTGAGCCGTCTCCACCAATTCCTGTAATTTGATTTGCCAATCTGTTATTTTTGGAGCCTCGTGATCTTTCCATCCCTTGGCCACAAGTATACAAGCTGCTGTGGTTGCATACAAGAATACCTCTCTTAGATTTTTTGGGATCTCTTTATCTAAAATACTTCATAGAAATGCCTCCGTTTTTTTCGTAAAAGTTATCCCCATCATCTTTTTTAATTCATCGTATATTCCCCCCCCCCAAAAAAAATCTTAATCTTTTCAGACGTCCACCACATGTGGCTCATGTCACCGTTATTTCCTCCACATCTCCAACAAGCATTTGCCAAATTTTTATACATTCTTGATCATCTGGAAGGAGTGAGGTACCACCTATGAGCCATTTTCATCATGTTCTCTCTTATATTATAGCTGGCTGTAAATTTCAAATTTACATTCCATCAGCTTTCCCCATCTTTTAGCATAATTGGACGGCCCACATCTTGGGCCCACTTTATCATTGAAGCCTTAACCTCCTCATCCATTACTTCGCAGTCTAAAAGAAGTCTATACATGTCAGGGGTTCAGGGACAGAAGCACAGGGGAGGCAGGAGATGGAGAGCGATGGGGATGAATCGCAGGACAGCGAGGAAGAGGATGACAATGACTCAAGGCATTCCATGAGTCTTTCCAGCGAATCAGAGGATTCCCAGAAGGGGGCGCCGGTGGTCAAGGCAAGGGGAGCCCCAGGGGGGACGTGTCAGGAGCAGGGGGCCAGTGGGGGATCCCAAAGTGGCAGCTGGGCGTCTGGACCAGCCTCCCCGCCAGAGTGCAGCGAAGGGGGAGGAGGTTCCAGTGTATCAGGAGAAGCAGCTCCGGCAGCAGAGAGGGAAGGGGGGTCGGAGCAAGCCACCCTCCCAGAAGGGGAGGGGAGTAGTGAAGGGAGTGGTGTAACTGTCAAAAGGAAGGTTAGAGGTTGGGCGCGCGCACCAAGTTCAAATGTGGAGGCGCGCGGAAGAACAGGGAGCCCGGAGGAGGAGCCAGGTCCCAAAGCCCGCAGGAGGGAGGGAGAGCAGTCTGGGGATTCCACGGCAGGGGAATCCAGGAGGGGCGAAACCCCAGCGGGCAGGAAGACCCTGCGGAAAAGGAAAGAAAGGAAGAGGTGGAGCAGCGTAAGCCTATTAAACTGGTGCAGGGGAGGGACTGATTCAGAGGGGACTTCAACGGTCTAAGGCAAAGAGACGTGGGGCTGCACGCCTCGGTTGTGGAACCAATAATGAACTGCAATAAACATCCTTGTATATAAGAAGAACTTGGTGTTGGTCTTTTGTGAGCTGAGACCTGAGGCAGCCCTGACAGTAAGTCCCCTCTCAATAAGAACGCAAAATATTTTTTTTTGCAAAGCTCTCGAAGTTTGGCGGCCATGAGTATGGAGGAGCAAATAACAGCCCTGCGCAACGCGGTCACTGAGCTTTCCACTGCGGTAGTGGTCTCCCAGCAGAAGGGTGAAGAAGCAGAAAAGCGTTGCCAGGATCTGCAAGCCAGGTGGGATCATGCATGCAAAGTGGGGTTCCCGGGGTCCAGATCAGAGGGAATCGGACTCGGACGGCGGGGGGGCAGTTTAGTAGCCCACTTCGATGGGAACCTGAAGCATTATCCCAGTTTCAGAGCAGACGTCGTATATGCGCTGCATTTGCTTCGGAAAGACTTTAAAGATGAGGAGGAGAAAGTGGGTTTCATTGTGTCCCATTTGCATGGGGAAGCTAGAGCCTGGCTACGCAATTTGTGGCGCGAAGATGGTCCTGCCCGCAGGAACTCTGATGAGTTTATCAAAGCCATGGACACTTGCTTCCAATCTACCGTGGATGTGGATGTGGCGCGCCATGAAATGCATGGATTGCGGCAGGGCAAGGCTGCAGTGCGTCAGTACCATTCCCGCTTTTTTGCATTGCTGAATGTGCTGGGCTGGGAAAAAGACTCCCTGGCAGTGAGAGATTTGTTCTGGGAGGGGCTTTCTAGCTCCGTAAAGGATGAATTGGCAAGGGGGGACAGACCCCAAACCCTAGCAGACGTCGTACAGAGGGCACTCACAATAGGACTGCGCCACGAAGAACGCCCTTGGCACAGTGAGGAGGGGCGCCAAGTCCGTGCACCAGCTAGAGCGCCTCCTTTTATTCCCAGGGACCCTGGACGTACGCATCCCTCGCCTCTGCTGAGGGAGGGGGAGGAACCAATGGAACTTGGTGGTGCAAAGGCTCAGACAGCTGCCGGAGCCCCAGCGTCTGGAGCAGTCAAGGCGAAGCCTCCTAGAGGGACCAGGAAGTGTTACGTCTGCGACAGTCCGCAGCACATGGCCAAAGAGTGTCCCCAGAGGCTCCAGAAGCACACTGCAGCCTTAGCAACAGTAACAGCAGCAGCGCTCCAAGGAGAGCAGTTTCAGGGAAACGACAATGCCTGGCTGGAAGCAGAGATGCTGGGGCTCAGCCAGGCGAGTCAGTAAAGAAGTCCCCAGCGCTTGTGCAGCCTACAGACCCCTTACCTCCCAAGCCAGTGGTGCAGCTCACTGCAACTCTCCAGCTACCCAATGGACTCACCCTGGAAGTCCCCATTACAATTGACTCTGGGAGCAACGCAGACTTCGTGGGGGTGCAGTTCGTCAAGCAGCATCGCATAGCGCTTCTACCAGCCACGCTGCCCCTGAACGTCGTCACGGTAGATGGCAGGAAGTTGCTGGGAGGGCAAGTGGTGCAACAGACGCCACCCATGGTGATGCAGATTGGGAACCATCGCGAGGTCATCAGTTTCAACATCACCCGCTTGTCAGACACGCCTATAGTGTTAGGCATGAGTTGGCTGGATAGACACAGCCCATCCTTAGCGTGGTACCAGCGGCAGCTCACCTTTGGCTCGTCCTACTGCGCACAACATTGCATCCAGACCGGCCAGGAGGAGGAGGGCCAGGAAGAAGGGCAGCAGTTGCATCTAGGCATGGTACAGGCAGTGCCCCACAAGTACAAGGAGTTCTTGGAGGTCTTCTGCGAAAAGGAAGCTGACCAGTTGCCACCCCACCGGCCCTACGACTGTGCAATTGACCTCTTACCAGGGGCGACGCTGCCGACTGCGAAGCTGTATTCCATGTCTGAGGATGAGATGCAGGAACTCAGGGAGTTCATAGATCACAATTTGAAGCGGGGATTCATCCGAGAATCCAAAGCAGTGGGGGGCAGTCCTGTGTTCTTCGTGAAGAAGAAAGACACGCCCCAAAAAAGGCTCATTGTGGACTATAGGTTCATAAACTCGATGACAAAGCCCAAGGCCTTCCCCATGCCCAAGATTGACGACCTGCTCGCGACGGTGAGGAAGGGGAGGATCTTCACCAAGCTGGATCTACGCAGAGCATACAATCTCATACGCATGCGGGAGGGTGACGAGTGGAAGACGGCCATGTTCACGCCCCTGGGCACCTATGAATACAGAGTTATGCCGTTTGGTCTCCAAAACGGCTCTCACTGTTTCCAAGCATTCATGCACCACGTGCTAGCGGGACTCCTCTACAAGAAGTGCGTTTGCTTCCTCGACGACATCCTGATCTTCTCGGAATCGCAGGAGGCTCACGAGAGAGACGTAAAGGAGGTCCTGCAGAGACTACGGGAGCACAGACTCTACGCCAAGCTGGAGAAGTGCCAGTTCGACGTGACGGAGGTGGATTTCCTGGGCTACAGGCTGTCTGACAAGGGACTAGCCATGGACAGCGCCAAGGTCCGCGCGGTGTTGGACTGGAAGAGCCCACGCAATCGGAAGGAGGTCCAGAGCTTCGTCGGCTTCGCCAACTTTTACCGCAAGTTCATCAGGGGTTTCGCGAAAGAGACGGCAGCTATCACGGACACCCTCAGTTCCAAGAAGAAGAAGTTCACCTGGACGGACCAGGCGGAGCAGTCCTTCAGGAGACTTAAGAGCCTCTTCGCGTCCGAAGAACAGCTGCTACACGTGAATCCCGGCAGGCCCATGTGGGTTGAGACTGACGCATCTGACAGAGCAGTGGGGGCCGTCCTCTTGCAGGAAGATCCGCAAGGGAACTGGAGGCCCTGCGCTTTCTACTCCCGGAAGCTCAGCAAGTCGGAACAGAACTACACCATCTGGGACAGGGAGTTGTTGGCCATCCACGCAGCTTTCAAGGCGTGGAGGCACTTCCTCATCGGAACCAAGCACACCGTACAGGTCCGCACGGACCACAAGAACCTAGAGTATTGGCGCACGGCGAAGCTCCAGAGCCAGAGGCACATACGCTGGGCAGAGTTCTTTGCGGATTTCGACTTCAGGATAGAGTACATCCCGGGAGACAACAACGTCATAGCAGATGCGCTCTCCAGGAAACCGCAGTATCTCGAGGAAGCGGCACCAGCGGCAGCCAGGCACATTTTCGCACCGCAGGCGTGGGCGTGCGCTTCAGCCGCAGTGGACCTGGACGCGGTACGTCGCGCGCTGCAGACGAACCCGTTCGCACAATCCAAGATGGAGGAGGTGCGGAGTGGCACAGCGAAGGACGACGAGTTCCAGATACGCGACGGCCTGCTAACCCGCAAATGTGCTCTCTACATGCCGGGGGACGATCTCCACGCAAAGGTTCTGCAGCAGTTGCACGACGCACCCAGCGCGGGTCACTTCGGCAAGGAAAAGACGGCGGAATTAGTAGCCAGAGATTTTTGGTGGCCCCAGATGCGAGGAGAGGTCGCGGATTACGTCGCCAGGTGTGACACTTGTCAGAGGTCCAAGTCAGTGCACAAGAAGCCAGCGGGACTGCTGGAACCGTTGGAGACGCCAATACAGCCGTGGGAGAGGGTGGCGCTGGACTTTGTTACTGATCTGCCCAGTTCGCGAGGCAAGACGGCGGTGCTTGTGGTTGTAGACCTGTTCACCAAGATGGCGCACTTCATTCCTTGCGCGAAGGTGGCAACAACGGAACAGACCGCCAAGCTGTTCATAGACCACGTGTTCAGGGTGCACGGCTTGCCACGGTCCATCCTGTCCGACCGCGGTCGCCAATTCATTTCCAGTTTCTGGCAGAAGCTCCTCGGCATCCTGAACGTCAAGATCAACTTAGCGTCGGCGAGACACCCGCAGACCAACGCCCAAGCGGAGAGGGTCAACGCCATCATTGTTATGTCATATTGCTTGTGAGTGCCCCTCGTACCCAGAAATAGGGTCCTTGGGGATGGAGACTTGGCAAAAAATCAGAAAAACCCTCTTCGCAGAACCGAGGGCTCCGATTCATTGTCTGCTCACTTGGCAGAAGTGTGCGGATGCCGTCGCTAGATTAGGTCCCCAGGCGTCTCCGTCGGCACCCGCACCAGACAATTCCCCACCAACTGCCCTGCCACCTGCCCTTTTAGCCACAACAGACAATCTACCTCCTTACCCAAAGCTTTTGCCTCCATCGCAACTTTCTCTAACCCCCCCTTCGCCTCAGCCCACATCCACCCCCCATCCCCCCTTCCCTCCCTCCTTCGCCTGCTCCTACAGGAGCTGTGCGTGCTGCACTTTTTCAAGCTAGACAGGAAGGAATTCTTTCCTTGGAGGAGGAGGCGGGGTGGGCCGGGGAACTGCCGTCTGCTTTCCCTATTTCTTATACTAACCCTGGCACTGCGCAACAACAAATTATGTATGAGACGGTTCCTTATTCTATTCTGAGAGAATTAAGGAAAGCCATTACTGATTCCGGCCTAAAATCCACTTATGTGACAGGAATGCTGGAGGGAATAGCAACTGGTTATACAATGCTACCTCAAGATTGGAAAGATCTGATGCGCATGCTGTTATCCCCGGCTCAGTATGTAGTTTTTGAAAGTGAATTTAAGCATTGCGCAGTAGCCCTGGCTGATCCACAGCATTCAGCCAACCAACTCTTTGGTGCTGGTCCGTATGAATATTAGCCCAAGCGCAATTAACACCTTTACATTTTAGTCGCACCGCGACCTGTGTGCAACACCCCTTTCGCAAAGTCCCTGTCTCAGGACAACCACTTAGCTCCTTTGTTAATATCAAGCAACAACATTTGGAGCCCTACCATCAATTTATAGATAGATTGAAAGAATCAGTCACCAGGTGACAGCTTCCATTAATAAATTGACAGACCAGGTTACTAAAAACACACAGGCAATAAGTGGTATTGAAAAAGTCACAACAGAAAACCGGAAATTAGTTGAAGAAGTTAATACTAAAGCAGAGGAAAACAAAAAGAGGATAGAGGAATTAAGAGGGGAGGTGAGGCCACTCAGTAGACAGGTAACGGAACAGCAAGCGTACCTGTCCCTGGCAGAATTGAAAAATAGGGAAAATAATCTTAGATTGAGAAATATCCCAGAATCTGAGAAGGAGGACTTGATTGGCTTTTTGACAACAGAAATCTCCAAATTTTGGGGATTGACAGAAGAAAAGGACTTTAAAATAGTCACCGCCTTCAGACTAGGAAGAGTGGTTAAGAAGGATAAATCAAGAGACTGCTTGATCATTTTGAGATCTAAGCAAGAAAAAGATAACATACTCGGCCTACATTTCAAAAACCCATTGGTGATTCAGGGGAAGACGGCAGAAATCTTCAGAGATATACCAAAACAGCTTTTGGATTTAAGAATTACATATAAGGAGTTAGCAAGCCTACTGAGAAACAACAAAATCCCTTATAGGTGGGAATTCCCTCAAGGACTATCTTTTACCCTGAAAGAGAGGAAGATAAGAATCAGAACAGCAGAGGAGCAAGAAAAGTTTCTAAACGACCACGGGGAGGATCTTCGGAAAGGAGTAGCAGGACCCTGGCCACCTCCTTCGTTTGGCTTCAATCCGGTTCCACCTCCAGGTGAAGAAGATAAAAAAGAGCCCCCTGCTGACAAATAAATTGACCCAGGATGTCTCTGCAGCTTCTTAGTTGGAATATTAATGGTGCAAATTCTCCTGAAAGGAGGAAGAAGATTTTCCATATATTAAGAAAAGAACAATTGGATGTTATCTGCCTTCAAGAAACACATGTGACCAGGCTACACAGGAGAGTACTAATTAATAAGAGATTAGGTCAAGAGTTTATTTCATCAGACAAGGTGAAAAAAAGAGGAGTAGTGATCTATGCAAAGGAGAGCCTGTCACCAAAATTGGTTTTTAAAGATGAACAAGGAAGAATTTTGGCGATCGAAATACAATCACAAGGAGAAAAATTTCTGATAGTGGGAATATATGCACCAAATGATGGGAAGTCGGAATTTTTCAAGAGGCTGCATGAGACAATGTTGGACTATATTGACTATACAAATATCATTTTGATGGGAGACATGAACGGGGTAGTCTCTACCCATATGGATAAGTCACAAAACCAAAATTTGAACAAGGATGGCAGACTGCCAAAGACTTTTTTTGAACTCACAGACAACATGGATTTGATAGACATTTGGAGAACAAAGAACCCTCTAGGCATGGAGGGAACTTTCTTTTCTGAGGCCCACCTATCATGGACAAGAATAGACCAAATTTGGATATCAAGAGGACTGGCACCCAAGACAAAAAAGGCTGAGATCTGCCCTAAAACCTGCTCCGACCATAATGCTTTAAAAATGGACTTGAGACTTACACCAGCTGGATCCTTCAGATGGAGAATGAATGACCATCTGCTTAGAGATCAGGAGATTGTGAAGAAGGCCCAAAAAACGTTGAAGGATTATTTTGAAATAAATTTGAATACCTCAGTGGAAAAGAAAACAGTCTGGGACGCGAGCAAAGCCGTCATGAGAGGGTTTCTGATACAACAGAACACTATTAAGAAGAAACTCTGGAATGGTAAAAAGGACAAGATTTTGGATAAAATAAGAGATGGAGAAAAAAGACTGAGACTAAACCCAAAATCAAAAGAAGTCTTAAGAGAAATAAAATTTTACCAAGTACAATATACAAAATTGATAAATCAAGAAATTGAATGGAAAATTAAACAGATGAAGCAAAGATCATTTGAATCGGCTAATAAATGTGGGAAGCTGCTGGCATGGCAGCTGAAGAAGAGGCAAAAATTGAACTTTGTTACCAATCTGGAGGTTGAAGGAGAATGTATTCAGAAACCAGAAGAAATTAGAAAGTGTTTCCAGAGATATTTCAAAAAGCTATATACTCAAGGACCACAAGCAGAGATAGAAATAAATAACTTTTTAAAGAGCTATGGCCTGCAAAAGTTAACACAAGACACACGAACAGCCCTGAACTGTAGAATAACACAACAGGAAATTGAAAGAGCCATTCAGAACATGCAAATAGGCAAATCCCCAGGCCCAGACGGGCTTACCTCCAAATACTATAAGACACTGATGGATTATTTGATACAGCCATTAATGGAGGTCTGCAACCAGATTATGGAAGGGAAGGGGGCACCAGAATCGTGGAAAGAAGCATTCATCACCCTGATACCAAAATTGGAATCTGAAAAGACCCAACTTAAAAATTATCGTCCCATCTCACTCTTAAACGTGGATTATAAAATTTTTGCTGACATTTTAGCAAATAGACTGAAAAAAGTTTTGAATGAAGTAATTCATAAGGACCAAGCAGGCTTTCTCCCTGGTAGGCATTTGTCTGACAACACCAGGAACGTTATAGATGTTTTGGAGTTACTACAGACAAATATGAATACGAAAGCAGTTTTGATCTTTATAGATGCGGAGAAGGCCTTTGATAATATATCTTGGAAATTTATGAAGAAAAACCTGGAAGGGATGGGAGTGGGAGGGGCGTTCCAAAACGGTATTGAAGCAATCTATTCAGAACAGAAGGCCAAACTGATAGTAAACAGCGTGGTGACAGAGGAGTTCAAAATTGAAAAAGGGACACGACAGGGGTGTCCCTTATCACCCTTGTTATTTATTTCTGTGCTGGAGGTGTTGCTGAACTTGATTAGGAGGGATCAGCTGGTGGAAGGAATACAGGTCGGAGAAAAGCAATACAAACTTAAGGCTTTTGCAGATGATTTGGTTTTGACATTACAGGAGCCAGAAACCAGTACAAAAAGAGCTCTAGAATTAATTTCTGAGTTTGGTCGGGTGGCGGGATTTAAGTTGAACAAACAAAAAACTAAGGTTTTAGCAAAAAACCTGACATCGTCAGAAATAGATGGGTTTCAGAAGGAAACAGAACTAAATGTGGTTACAAAAGTGAAATACCTGGGGGTTAACTTGACTGGGAGAAATCTGAATTTGTTTAAGGATAATTATGAAAAATGCTGGTCAGAAATTAAAAAGGATTTGGAAGTTTGGTCAAGATTGAAACTTACCTTGTCAGAAAGAATTGCTGCAGTTAAAATGAATGTTTTGCCAAGAATGCTGTTTTTGTTTCAAACCCTTCAGATTGTGGACAGGGTGGAATGTTTTGGAAAGTGGCAGAGAGACATTACGAAGTTTGTCTGGCAGGGCAAAAAGCCCCGAATAAAATTTAAGATTTTAACAGATGCAAAAGAAAGAGGGGGGTTTGCCCTGCCGGATTTAAGACTGTATTATGAAGCTGCGTCTCTCTGCTGGATGAAAGATTGGTTTCTGTTAGAAAACACTGATGTCCTAGATCTGGAAGGGTTTAGTAATGCTTTTGGGTGGCACGCATATCTTTGGTATGACAAGGCAAAGTCTCATAAACTGTTTAAAAACCATGTTGTCAGGAAAGCTCTACTTATTGTCTGGACTAAATACAAGGACTTATTTGAAAGTAAGACCCCGAGGTGGTTATCACCGGTTGAGGCTAAGGCTATAAAACTACGTAACATGGAGAGTGGCTGGTTGAAATATTGCGAGATAATTGAAAGAGATGGTGATAACTGGAGGTTGCAGAGTTTTGAAAAATTGAAAGGAAAGGTGCGAGACTGGTTTCACTATGCCCAAATCTTAGAGACTTTTAAAAAAGATAAAAGAATTGGTTTCCAGGTGGAAAAATCAAAATTAGAAACAGAATTACTTGAACCTAAGACGAAAGTGCTTTCAAGAATGTATAATCTGCTGCTTAAGTGGAATACCCAAGATGAGATAGTCAAATCAGCAATGATAAAATGGGCACAGGACATAGGGTACAACATTATGTCTGAAGACTGGGAAAGGTTGTGGACCACCAGTATGAAATTTACGGCATGTAGTGCCTTAAAGGAAAACATTATGAAAATGGTATACAGGTGGTACATGACCCCAGTCAAACTTGCAAAGATATATCATCTGTCTGACAATAAATGTTGGAAATGTAAGGAGGTTGAAGGAACTTTCTTTCACCTCTGGTGGACATGCCCGAGGGTGAAGGCTTTTTGGGAAATGATTTATAACGAATTGAAAAAGGTGTTGAAATACACCTTTCACAAGAAACCAGAGGCCTTCCTCCTGGGCATTGTGGGTCAGAGAGTGCCAAAGAAAGATAGAACTTTCTTTTTATATGCAACCACAGCAGCAAGAATCCTTATAGCTAAATACTGGAAGGCACAGGAGTTACCCACGCTGGAAGAATGGCATTCGCAGCTGATCGACTACATGGAACTGGCTGAAATGACGGGCAGAATTCGAGATCTGGGAGAAGAGGCAGTGGAAGAGGACTGGAAAAAATTTAAGGACTATCTATAAAAATACTATAAGTTATATGAATGTTGACATTTTGCTAAGTACTTTGGAAAAATATGCCTCAGTATTGAAATTGGTAAATGAGAGAATTTAAGTTTAAGATTTAGAAATGTATAAATTATGGATAATATAACTAAATGAAAACACAAAAACAACTGAAATAAGGTATTAATTTGCTGTTTATTTTATAGTAAAGAAAGCAGGGGATGGGGGATGTGGGGAAGTCTGGTTGATTATGAAAATTGATAATTGAAAATTGAATCTTTTTTCTTTCTTTTTTTCTTCTTTCTTTTTTCTTTTTATAATCCCTTTTCTTTTCTGTAAAAACTGCTTTTGTAGTGTTAATGATGTTGTATTTTTACCCTGGAAAAAAGCAAATAAAAAAACTATTATAAAATGAAAGAATCAGTCACTAGGCAGATTGATGACACTACAGCTCAAAATGAATTGATGAAAAAATTGACTTTCGAAAATGCAAGTACTGACTGCAAAAAGGCTTTGCAGTCGATCATACATCGCCCTAAATATGACCTGGCCGATATGATTCAAGCCTGTGCAGATGTTGGAAGCCAGAGTCATGCGATGTCCTTGCTTGCCGGTGCCATCCAGGCTGGCAACAAGCCCACTGGGAACTGCTTCAACTGCAAGTGCCCAGGTCATTTTGCTAAACAATGGAGAGCCCCTGGCAGGGGTACAAACAGGAATGGTGATGCCAATAAGGCTAAGCCTTCCAAGAAATGCCCGAAGTGCGGTAAAGGCTATCATTGGGCAAATCAGTGCAGGAGTTCGGGAAACTCCTTAGGGGCCCCACTCCCGGGCCAGGACAAATAGGGAGCCCTCCGCCGTTAGTCTCCACTATTAAAACCATCTCAAAGGATACACGCTCTGATTTTACCATCGACTTAATTAATCAAGAAACCAAAGGCACTGTTTTTCCTGGTGAAATTGTGCTTATGCCCACCCAATTGGCGGGCCCACTACCTCCTAAAGTCGCAGGTTTAATTTTACCCAAATTTTCTGCGGCAAAAGAAGGAATCCAGGTTATTCCAGGAGTTCTGGATCCTGACTATGTGGGCACAATATGTTAAGGGTTTCAGAACTCACAGGGTTAAAGAGTTCTGAGTGACGTCTCACATTCCTGAGGCGTGGTCACAGACTTTTACGGGAGTGGTTTACTCTGAGTGTTTCAGTCTGTCTGTGTCTCGTACACTATGCGAGAGGAAGAATGTGCGAGCTTTCGCCGGGCTGATTTATGCTGTTATACTACATGATTAAAGGCTAAGAAGATAAGGAACGCCTTGTGTTTGTTCTGAATTATTACCCACACACTGCAATTGCTTCTAACCGCTGTGATCGCTCTGCTAACCAGCCAAGGCGGAGGAAGGACGTTTGGATCGGCACGGACAGTTAGCAAAGCTGCGCAACGGAAGAGTGCTGGACTCCATGTTTGGCCCTCTTGGCGCTCTTGGCCGAGCATACAATAATGGTTCAACTTTGGAGCCACATGCCCATGCAGTTAAAGAAGGGTGAGTCCTGGGCGCATTTGGTGGTGCTCCCTTCTCACCCTACTGTTTCTGTTATTGATAGTAATTTGCACGAGCTCTCTCCTTTTTATCCACAGCTGTTAGCTGTAATCCAGCGGATTGGTCATCAGAAACTTCTTCGTAAGTACAAGACAAATGGCAAGGTTCTGGAAGGCTTGATTTACACAGGCGCGGACATTTCTGTAATTTCCAGTAGTTGCTGGGACCCCACGTGGCCCCTTGAGTCTGCCTCTGCAGTTTGGGGTGTAGGTGGACCTCAAACCTCTTCCAAAAGCGTACAGTGGCTGCCTGTTTCTCTGCCTGATAGCTCTGAAACCATTGCATATATCCAGCCCTGTGTGTTAAAAATCCATCTCAATCTGTGGGGCAGAGACTTACTACAACAATTACAAGCTACCATTCAATTAAATGAGTAAGCTTGCACTCCCCCTCCACTGCAAATCAACCACCCCGGTATGGGTAGAACAATGGCCCATAACGGGGGGAAAGCTACTTGCTTTAGTGCTCATTTTCAGCATTTTGTTTTTGCCTCTTTCTGCTTCCGCTCTTAATAGCGGTAACTCCATACCAACAAATGTGTGGGAATCTTTTGCAAAGACCCTCAATATTTCTTCCTTTTGCCTAACCCAACAGGTATCAATAGGTGAAATCCTTGGCTCCTGCCTTATCCCTGTTTGCCATGACCCTTTTGACATACAAAATGATACCTGGTTTTTCTCATCCCTACCCCAAAATGATTCTCTCCGCACCCTTGGTTATTCCGGTTACCACAACTGGGGTAACCAAGTGCGCAGACACCCACCTTTGGCCATTGATTTGTTGACCCCATACGTGGCTTCTTTTAATGTCACCTGTGCCCGTATGGTCAATTGCACAAAATCCAACTGTGTGAAAATGGGCAAGGATAATTTCCACTGCTCTAATTATGTAAATATTTCTTATGTATATAAATACAAAGAACTACCTGCTGGCTGGTTCTGGACGTGTCCTGGCTATGCATTTAATTACATTCCAGCAAACATCAGCCATGGCACACCCTGCTGCTTAAGCCGTTTGTCCATCGTATTACCCAAAAAGCATCATTTGACCCGCTCTCGATATCGCCGCTCTATTGCATTGACTAACGATTGTGACGATTCAATTTCTCTTCCCAGTAGGTCTGAATATATCTCTTTTTTATAATATTTTATTAGGTTTTATCAATAGAAAAGTTTAGAAAAATACAAAAAACGAAAAAGATACAAAATACAAAAATACATACATTAAACACAAAGATAGAAAAAGAAAAAAGCACATATAAAAGAAAAACAAAAATTCCCTCTTTCTTAGTTTCTCATCTTTAGTTAACTTATTTTCCTGACTTCCTCGCGTCTCCCATTTTTGTATCCCTTTTAGAAATTGGTTCAGCAAGTTCATGTCCTATTAGTTTATCTATTATTAATCCCATCTTACATTTTACCTTGTTGCTAGAACCCCTTCAATTCATTTCAATGTCATCAGCATTCAAAAATTTTACAATATTTCTGCAAATAAGTTTTAAACTTCCTCCAATCTTCTTCCACCAACTCTTCTCCCTGGTCTCGGATTCTGCCAGTCATTTCCGCCATCTCCATATATTCTATTAGTTGCATCTGCCATTCTTCCAAGGTGGGTAGGTCTTGTGTCTTCCAATGCTTTGCGATGAGAATTCTTGCTGCTGCTGTAGCATACATAAAAAAAGTTCTATCCTTCTTTAACACCGATTGGCCAACTATTCCCAGGAGAAAGGCCTCTGGTATATTTAAATACCTTTTTCAGTTCATTATATATCATTTCCCAGAAAGCCTTGATCCTTGGGCACGTCCACCAAAGGTGAAAGAATGTACCTTCAATTTCTTTACATTTCCAACATTTGTTATCGGGCAAGTGATATATTTTTGCTAGCTTGACTGGCGTCATGTACCACCTGTATATCATTTTCATAATATTCTCTCTTAGGGCATTACATGCCGTAAATTTAATCCCGGTGGTCCACAACTTCTCCCAGTCAGCAAACATAATATTATGTCCTATATTTTGTGCCCATTTTATCATTGCAGATTTTACTGTTTCTTCCCCAGTGTTCCATTTCAACAGCAGATTGTACATTCTTGAAAGTATCTTAGCATTGGGTTCTAACAATTCTGTTTCTAACTTTGATTTTTCCACCTGGAAACCAATTTTTTTATCCAAGTTATAAACCTCTCTTATTTGAAAGTAATGTAACCAGTCTCGCACCTTCTCTTTAAGTTTGTCGTAACTCTGCAATTTCAATTTATCACCTTCCTGTTCTAAAATTTCCCAATATTTTGGCCATTTAGCCTCCATATTGAGTTTTTTTCAAAGCTTTCGCTTCCATAGGTGATAGCCACCTTGGGGTTTTATTCTCCAGAAAATCTTTGTACCTTGTCCAGACATTAAACAGTGCTTTCCTGACAATATGGTTTTTAAATGCCTTATGTGCCTTTACCTTGCCATACCATAGATATGCATGCCATCCAAATATGTTATCATACCCTTCAAGATCCAAAACATCTGTATTCTCAAGAAGTAGCCATTCCTTCAGCCAGCAAAAAGCTGCTGACTCATAATAAAGTTTTAAGTCTGGCAAGGCAAACCCCCCTCTGTCTTTAGCATCAGTAAGAATCTTAAATTTTATTCTGGGCTTTTTGCCCTGCCAGACAAATCTAGATATATCTCTTTGCCACTTCTTGAAACAGTCCATCTTATCAATAATTTGCAATGATTGAAATAAGAATAACATTCTCGGCAAAACATTCATCTTAATAACAGCAATTCGACCCAGCAAGGAAAGCTTCAGATTCGTCCAAATTTCTAGATCTTTTTTCACCTCTGACCAACATTTCTCATAGTTGTCTTTAAATAGGTTCACATTCTTGGATGTCATATTCACCCCCAGGTATTTTACCTTCTTTACTAATGTTAAGTCTGTCTCTTTCTGAAACCTCTCTTTCTCTATCTGCGCCAAATTTTTCTCCAAAACCTTAGTTTTCAATTTGTTCAATTTAAAGCCTGCCACTTGACCAAAATCCTGGATTACTTCTAGGGCCCTCTTAGTGCTGGATATCGGCTCCTGTAATGTCATAACGAGATCATATAACACCGGTCTTGAAAGACCTACATTGGCTCCCAGTACGTTTCCGAGCACAATTCAAAGTGTTGGTGCTGACCTTTAAAGCCCTAAACGGCCTCGGTCCAGTATACCTGAAGGAGCGTCTCCACCTCCATCGTTCTACCTGGACACTGAGGTCCAGCACCGAGGGCCTTCTGGCGGTTCCCTCACTGCGAGAAGCCAAGTTACAGGGAACCAGGCAGAGGGCCTTCTCGGTAGTGGCGCCCTCCCTGTGGAACGCCCTCCCACCAGATGTCAAAGAGAACAACAACTACCAGACTTTTAGAAGACATCTGAAGGCAGCCCTGTTTAGGGAAGCTTTTAATGTTTGATGTATCATAGTATTTTAATATTCTTTTGGAAGCCGCCCAGAGTGGCTGGGGAAACCCAGCCAGATGGGCGGGGTATAAATAATAAATTATTATTATTATTATTATTATTATTATTATTATTATTATTATTATTATTATCATCATCATCATCATCATCATCATCATCATCATCTGCAAAAGCTTTAAGTTTGTATTGTTTAACTCTGACCTGAATACCTTGAATCAAATGGTCCCTTCTAATCATATTAGATTAGCCAGTGTGGTGTAGTGGTTAAGAGCGGTAGTCTCGTAATCTGGGGAACCGGGTTCGCGTCTCCGCTCCTCCACATGCAGCTGCTGGGTGACCTTGGGCCAGTCACACTTCTTTGAAGTCTCTCAGCCCCACTCACCTCACAGAGTGTTTGTTGTGGGGGAGGAAGGGAAAGGAGAATGTTATCCGCTTTGAGACTCCTTAAAGGGAGTGAAAGGCGGGATATCAAATCCAAACTCTTCTTCTTCTTCTATTTAGCAAAACCTCCAGGACCGAAATGAAAAGCAATGGGGAAATTGGGCAACCTTGTCGTGTCCCTTTCTCTATTTTAAACTCTTCTGTAACCATATTGTTTACTATCAATTTGGCTTTTTGTTCAGAATATATCGCACCTATACCATTTTCAAAGTTTTGTCCAACCCCCATCCCCTGAAGATTTTTCTTCATAAGACTTCCGGAGGCGGCGCGAAACAAGCAATGGCGGTCCTCTTCGCGCTGTGAAGAGGGGCTCCGCAGAAAAGGGTCGTGCGCTGCGGCACAGCGACGACCCATCAAGAAAAACCACGGGCAGAGTGAGCCCGTGACCGTGGGACTCGGCGGGCACCTGGAGCGACCCCCAAAACGAAGAAGGGACCCCGTAAGGGGCTCCGGAAGCGTGGAGGGGAAGCGGTGCTGTGAGTTCATCGCTCTTTCTGCGGGAGCGAAGCTGCGCGGCTGTTGCTGATGAGCGCTGACCTTTCTTCCTTAAATATTGGATTCTAAACCACCTACTCGTGAGTAAGAATTACTCTATATTGGATTATAAATTTTTAAATTTGGCTGAAAGCGGGAGACGAAAAAAGGAAGTCCGTCTTCCGGCAAGGCTTAAAGATCAAAGGCAAAGAACTGACAAACTGGAAGCAGCTGAAAGGGATTATAAAACTGGAAGCATCGTGCGCTGGTGGAATTGGTAAAAGGAAAGGCAAGTCTTATTTTTTCTTTTTTACTATTGGGGTGATTTAAATTGGAAACCCTCCTTCTTCTGTGGACTTTTAAATTTAAGAAACCAAACCTCGGGCTGACAGAAGGGAAAAGAGCTGTCTTTGCGGATACAATATTTATCTGAAATTGTTACATTGGAGCGCTATTGGAAGATACAACTGAGCAACTGTAGCCTGCACCTTTTAGAAGAAACTTAATGGCAACTTGGGAAAGGCTCTGCAAGTGGAAAAAGCTTTAAGGACTATTGTTAAATTATTTAGCTGCAGGGACTTTAATGGCGGCTAAACTTTTCTCTTTCTTTCCTGAACTGTAACAATACTCCCTCTAGTGGAGTTGGGATTTACAAACTCTTGGGAACTAACTTTGTTTTGACTCTCTGCTGTTTTGTTATCTACACTGAGGAACTGTCTTTCCCATGGGACAATAGACTATTTGACCTTGACTCATAGACAGGTGTGGAATGAGTGGCCCTCCGAAAACAAGATCTGCAAAAGCGAAAGCAGGGAAAGGCCAACTTGTGCAAACAACTTTGACTACCCAAGCACGTAGATCATCAGTTCCAGCTGTATTAAAGGGAGCTGAATTGCAAACAACAGCTGTATTAAAGGAAGCGGAACAGCCAACAACAGAGGATATGGCTGCAGGGGGATCTGATACTCTTCTAAATGAGATGTTACAACAATTTGCAATTTTAAATAAGAAGGTAGATGATCAAACAGCAAAAATTGACTTAGCCACATCCTCTATTACAAAACTATCTGAACAAGTGGCACAACATTCACAAGCAATTGGGAACTTAAAAGACTCCACTTCTGAGAATCGGAAATTGGCTGAGGCTGCAAATTTAAAAGCAGACCAAGCAAATCAGAAAGTGGACGAATTAAAAGGAGAGGTAAGGCCACTACATAAACATATAAGTGACCAGCTGGCCTACCTGTCTATGGTGGAACTGAGAAATCGGGAAAATAATTTAAGATTACGATCTATCCCAGAGCTTGAGAAAGAAGATTTGACTGGCTATTTGACAGCAGAATTTTCTAAGTTCTGGGGTATACAAGAAGATAAAGACTTTAAAATAACAACTGCGTTTAGATTGGGAAGAGTTGCAAGGAAGGACAGACCTAGAGACTGTCTGATCATTTTGAGGACTAAACAGGAGAGAGACAAAATACTAGACCTTCATTTTAAGAAATCACTTGATATCCAAGGTAAAAGAGCGGAAATCTACAGAGATATCCCAAAACAACTTTTGGACCTCAGGACGGCATATACAGACTTAGCAAAACTTTTGAGAGGCAACGCAATTCCTTATAGGTGGGAGTTTCCCCAAGGTTTGTCTTTCAATTACAAAGGAAAGAAAGTTAAAATCAAAACAACAGAAGACAACCAGAAGTTTCTGCACGACCACAGAGAAGATCTTCAGAAGGGAGCAGCAGTTTCTTGGCCACCGCCACCGTCTGGAATAGTACCAATACCTACACCTTCGGACCCGGAAGAAAAGAAGGACACTCCATAATAAAAACAACAGATTGATTCAGGATGTCTCTGCAGCTGTATAGTTGGAACATTAATGGAGCAAATTCCCCGGAGAAAAGGAAAAGGATCTTTCATATTTTGAAAAAAGAACATCTGGACATAATTTGCCTGCAGGAAACACATGTGACTAGACTCCACAGGAAAGTGTTAATTAATAAAAGACTAGGCCAAGAATTTATTTCATCAGACAGAGTCAAGAAGAGAGGTGTGGTGATCTATGCAAAGGAGAACTTGTCACCGAAATTCTTGTTTAAAGATGAACAAGGAAGAATCCTGGCAATTGAAATACAAACACAAGGAGAAAAAGTTTTGATAGTAGGAATTTATGCACCAAATGAGGGGAAATCGGAATTTTATAAGAAGCTGCATGAGACACTGCTGGACTATCTGGACTATTCCAACATCATTATGATGGGAGACATGAATGGGGTGGTGTCTACTCTTATGGATAAGTCACAAAATCAAAACCTAACTAAGGATGGCAGACTACCTAAAACCTTCTTTGAACTGACAGACAACATGGACTTGATTGATATTTGGAGGACAAGGAACCCTCTGGGTAAAGAGGGAACTTTCTTTTCTGAGGCCCACCTGTCATGGACAAGAATCGACCAAATTTGGACAACTAGAGGGCTGGCACCTAAGACTGTAAAAGTGGAAATCTGCCCAAAGACCTGCTCCGACCATAATGCTCTGAAAATGGAAGTGAGATTCACTCCACCCGGTTCCTTCAGATGGAAAATGAATGACACCTTGCTAAGAGATCAAGAGATTGTAAAGAAGGCCCAAAAAGCTTTAAAGGACTATTTTGAAATCAATTTGAACACCTCGGTGGAAAAAAGAATAATCTGGGACGCAAGTAAAGCAGTAATGAGAGGGTTTCTGATACAACAGAATACGATTAAGAAAAAACTCTGGAATGGAAAAAAGGATAAGATACTGGAGAAGATAAGAGATGGAGAGAAAAAATTAAGATCAAAACCAAAATCTAAAGAGATTCTGAGAGAAATTAAATTCCACCAGTCACAATATTCGAAATTGATAAACCAAGAAGTGGAATGGAAAATTAAACAAATGAAACAAAGATCTTTTGAATCAGCGAACAAATGTGGGAAACTGCTAGCATGGCAGTTGAAAAAAAGACAAAAATTAAATTATGTCACCAATCTAGAGGTTGAAGGGAAGAACATCCAGAACCCAGGGGAAATTAGAAAGTGTTTCCAGAAATATTTTAAAAAATTGTACACGCAAGGGCCCGAGGAAGTGTCTGAGATGGATCAATTCTTAAAAGCCAACGGATTACCAGAACTATCTCAGGAGAAGAGATCAATCTTGAATTATAAAATAACACAACAGGAAATTGAGGTTGCCATTCAGAACATGCAGCTGGGTAAATCTCCAGGCCCAGATGGACTTACCTCCAAGTATTACAGGACGTTAAAGGACTATTTGATACAACCATTAATGGAGGTTTGCAATCAGATTATGGGGGGAGGAAGGGCACCGGAAACGTGGAAAGAAGCTTTCATCACATTGATACCCAAAGTGGAAACTGAAAAGACCCAACTTAAGAACTACCGTCCCATCTCACTCCTAAATGTGGATTACAAAATATTTGCAGACATTTTGGCAAGTAGATTTAAAAAGGTACTAAATGAAGTAATTCATAAGGACCAAGCAGGCTTTCTCCCAGGCAGGCATTTGTTTGACAACACCAGGAACATTATTGATATTCTGGAACTTTTGCAAACAAATGTTAACACTAAAGCAGTGTTAATTTTTATTGATGCAGAGAAGGCCTTTGATAACATTTCTTGGAAGTTTATGAAGAAAAATTTGGAAGGGATGGGAGTGGGCCGGGGGTTTGTAAATGGTATAGAAGCAATTTACTCAGAACAGAAAGCTAAGCTGATAGTGAACAATGTGGTGACAGAAGAGCTCCAAATTGAAAAAGGAACACGTCAGGGGTGCCCCCTTTCCCCCCTATTATTTATTTCCGTCCTGGAGGTACTCCTGAATATGATTAGGAAGGACCGGCAGGTACAAGGAATACGGGTCGGAGCGAAACAATACAAACTGAAAGCTTTTGCAGATGACTTGGTTTTAACACTTCAGGAGCCAGAATCTAGTACAAAAAGAGTTTTAGAATTGATTCAGGAGTTTGGTCGGGTGGCGGGATTTAAGTTGAATAAACAAAAAACTAAAGTTTTGGGAAAGAATTTGACACCTTCAGAAACTGATGGGTTCCAGAAGGAAACAGAATTAAATGTGGTTAAAAAAGTGAAATACCTGGGGGTTAACCTGTCTTCCAAAAATTTGAATTTATTCAAAGATAATTATGAAAAATGTTGGTCAGAGGTTAAAAAAGACCTAGAATCTTGGTCAAGATTGAAACTTTCCTTGTTGGGCCGAATTGCAGCTATAAAGATGAATGTATTGCCAAAGATGCTGTTTTTGTTTCAAACCTTGCAGATCGTGGACAGAGTGGAATGTTTTGGAAAGTGGCAGAAGGATATCTCAAAGTTTGTCTGGCAGGGCAAAAAGCCCCGAATAAAGTTTAAAATATTAACTGATGCAAAAGAAAGAGGGGGGTTTGCCCTGCCGGACTTAAGGTTATACTACGAGGCTGCAGCCTTCTGCTGGATGAAAGATTGGTTTCTGCTAGAGAACACCGATGTCCTAGATCTGGAAGGTTTCAACAACTCGTTAGGATGGCATGCATATTTGTGGTACGACAAGGTAAAAACACATAAAATGTTCAAAAACCATATTGTCAGAAAAGCAATATTTATGGTCTGGACAAAATACAAAGACTTACTAGAAAGTAAGACTCCGAGGTAGTTATCACCAGTGGAGGCCAAGGCTCGGAAAAAAACCAATATGGAGGTCGGTTGGCCGAAATATTGGGAAATGGTAGAAAAAGTTGGAGATAATTGGAGACTGCAGAGTTATGAAAAATTAAAGAACAAGGTGCAGGATTGGTTTCATTATGCCCAAATTCATGAGGTTTTTAAGTTGGATAAAAAAACAGGATTCCAGGTGGAAAAATCGAAACTTGAGACAGAACTGTTAGAACCAAAGACTAAGTTATTATCAAGAATGTATAACTTGCTGCTTAAATGGAACACTCAGGATGAGACAGTCAAATCAGCCATGATAAAATGGGCTCAAGACATTGGGTACAACATTATGTTTGAAGACTGGGAAAGGTTATGGACCACCGGTATGAAATTTACGGCATGCAATGCCCTGAAAGAAAACATTATGAAAATGATATACAGGTGGTACATGACCCCAGTCAAGCTTGCTAAGATATACCATTTGTCTAATAACAAATGCTGGAAGTGTAAGGAGGCTGAAGGGACATTCTTTCACCTCTGGTGGACATGTCCAAGAGTGAAGGCCTTCTGGGAAATGATCTACAATGAGTTAAAAAAGGTGCTTAAGTACACCTTTTCTAAGAAACCAGAGGCCTTCCTCTTGGGCATTGTCGGCCAAAAGGTGTTAAAGAAGGATAGAACGTTTTTTATGTATGCAACCACAGCAGCAAGAATTCTTATTGCTAAACATTGGAAGACTCAAGATTTGCCCACACTGGAAGAGTGGCAAACGCAATTGATGGACTACATGGAATTGGCCGAGATGACTGCCAGAATCCGAGATTTGGGAGAAGAAACAATCGAGGAGGATTGGAAAAAATTTAAGGACTATTTGCAAAAATTTTATAAATTATACGAACTATAAAAATTCGCACGATTTGGAATGGCTAGCCCCAGCAACGAGAGTGGATGATATATGAAATTAGGTTGGTTAATAAGTAATTTAAATTTAAAACGTAATGATTTGAAAGTACAAAAGAAACACATGAAACAAGGTTATAATTTGCTGATAAATTTATTGTTGAGAATGCATTGTGTGGGAGATGTGGGGAAGTCCGATAGAAGACTGAAATAAGCTTGGAAACAATTCTTTTTTATTTTTTTCTTTTTTTTTCTTTTTCTTTCTTGCTGTTCTTGTTTCTTTGTATATCTGACTGGTTATCTTTATCTGGAAAAATGCAATAAAAATTTATTTTTTTTAAAAAAAAAAGATTTTTCTTCATAAAACTCCAGGAAATGTTGTCAAAGGCTTTCTCCGCATCTACGAAAATCAAGACTGCTTTTGTGTTAATGTTCACCTGCAGCTTTTCTAAGATGTTAATTATATTCCTCGTATTGTCCGATTGTCTTCCAGGGAGAAAGCCGGCCTGATCTTTATGTATCACCTCTGCCAAGACTTTTTTCAGTCTTCTAGCCAAGATATCTGCAAAGATTTTGTAATCCACATTAAGTAGGGATATGGGGCGATAGTTCTTAAGTTGTGTCTTTTCAGACTCAGTTTTCGGTATAAGTGTGATATAAGCTTCTTTCCACGTCTCTGGCGCCTTTTCCCCCTCCATAATTTCATTGCAAACCTCCTTTAATGGTTGAATTAAATAGTCCTTCAAAGTTCTGTAATACTTGGAGGTTAATCCGTCAGGCCCTGGAGATTTGCCCAGTTGCATATTCTGAATCGCGCCTTCCACCTCTTGTTCAGTTATTTTGTAATTCAATAATACTTTGTTTTCTTGAGAAATTTTTTGTAATCCATTAGTTTTCAGAAATTGATCAATTTTCGACTCAATCTGCGGCCCTTGTGTATAAAATTGCTTAAAGTATCTCTGGAAGCAGCTTCTAATTTCCTGTGGATTCTGAATGTTCTTTCCCTCCACTTCAAGATTAGTAACCGTGTTTAATTTTTGTCTCTTCTTCAACTGCCATGCTAACAGCTTTCCACATTTATTAGCTGATTCGAAGGTCTTTTGTCTCATCTGTTTAACTTTCCATTCAGTGTCCTGATTTATCATTTTCATATATTGTACTTGATATGACTTAATTTCTCTCAAAATCTCTTGTGATTTTGGTTTAGCTCTAAGTTTTTTCTCTCCTTCTCTTATTTTCTCCAAAATCTTCTCTTTTTTCTCATTTTGGGTTCTCCTTTTTATTGCATTTTGCTGAATCAAAAACCCTCTCATTACGGCTTTGCTTGCGTCCCAGATTGTTCTTTTTTCCACTGTGGTCTTCAAATTTATCTCAAAATAGTCTTTTATAATTTTTTGGGCCTTCTTGGTAATTTCTGGATCTCTAAATCCTCCATCTGAAGGAACCAGTCGATATTGGTTTCATTTCCATTTTCACAGGATTATGGTCGGAGCAAGTTTTTGGGCATATTTCCACTTTTCGGATCTTAGGAGCCATTCCTCTGGTTATCCAGATTTGGTCAATCCTTGTCCAAGTCTCTTGGGCTTCAGAAAAGAATGTCCCCTTTCTACTTAGGGGGTTCTTAGTTCTCCAGATATCAATTAAGTCCATATTGTCTGTCATTTCAAAAAAAGTTTTCGGTAGTTTTCTGTCTTTTGTCACCACTTGTCTTTCTGACTTGTCCATATTTGTCGATACCACTCCATTCATATCTCCAAACATAATGATGTTAAAGTCCATAAAGTCCAGCAATGTCTCATGCAGTTTCTTATAAAATTCTGATTTCCCCTCATTTGGTGCATATATCCCTACTATCAAGAATTTCTCACCTTGAAATTGTATCTCAATAGCCACAAATCTTCCTTGATCATCTTTAAAGACAAATTTAGGTGATAAGCCAGTGTGGTGTAGTGGTTGAGAGCGGTAGTCTTGTAATCTGGGGAACCGGGTTCTAGTCTCCGCTCCTCCACATGCAGCTGCTGGGTGACCTTGGGCCAGTCACACTTCTTTGAAGTCTCTCAGCCCCACTCACCTCACAGAGTGTTTGTTGTGGGGGAGGAAGGGAAAGGAGAATGTTAGCCGCTTTGAGACTCCTTAAAGGGAGTGAAAGGCGGGATATCAAATCCAAACTCTTCTTTTGCGTAAATCACCACTCCTCTTTTTTTAACTTTGTCTGATGAAATAAATTCTTGTCCTAATCTTTTGTTAATTAATACTTTCCTGTGTGTTCTAGTCACATGAGTTTCTTGCAAGCATATCAAGTCCAATTTTTCCTTTTTCAATAGATGAAAGATTCTTTTCCTCTTATCAGGGGAATTCAAACCTCGAATATTCCAGCTTAATACCTGAAGAGACATTGTGTGGTTATTCTGCTTCCCCTCTGACTGCTCCCAGTACTTGTTCTTGGTCTGTGGGTGGTATCACTTCTGGTTTGTCCAGTTCCAATGGTAGCTTTGCTAGGTCCAAAACTCCTGGTTTTAATTTTGGTTCTCTTCTCTCTGCCTCTTTTTGTAGATCTTCCTCGTGATCCTTCAGGAATCTCACTTTGTCCTCCTCTGATCTTATCTTCACCCTTTTCCCTCTGTAAGTGAAAGACAGCCCCTGGGGAAATTCCCACCTGAAGATGACACTGTTTCTTCTTAACAAGTTCACCAGGTCTCCGTAGTTGGCTCTGAGGTCCAATAGATATTTTGGGATGTCTTAAAAAATTTCTATCCTTGAATCCTCTATTTCCAATGATTTCTGATAATGTAGGCCCAGTATTTTGTCTCTCTCTTCTCTAGATCTGAGTGTAATCAAACAGTCTCTTACCTTGTTCTTCCTTCCCCCTTTGTTCCCTTTGCCAAGTCTAAAGGCTGTCACTATCTTGAAGTCTTTCTCTGGGTCAAGGCCCCAGAATTCTTCAAATTCCTATGTAAGAAAGTCACTCAGTTTGCCTTCTTCCAATTCCGGTACCGCCCTGATCCTTAAATTAGCCTGTTTATCTTTCAATTCAATTAAGGACAGTTGTGCCTTATGGTCTTCTAATTGTTTATTAATTGGCTGTAATTTTCCTTCTACCGCCAGCACCTTTTCTTTAGCTTCGTCGGCAATTTTCCTTGTCAATTTAGATTCCTGCAACAATCGGTCAATAGCCTGAGTATTGGAGCTGATAGTTGTAGTGTTTAAATCAATTTTAGCTGACAATTTTTCTAAAGCTCCAAATATTTTGTCTAAAGATGCATTTAATGTCTCTTCAGAGCCTGTACTTTTTGCTCCAGGCTGCCCAGTGTCTTCTTTTTCTAGGACAGGAGGTGCTACTATTGATTGTCTTCGTTGCTGCAATCGTTTTTATCCTTGTAGGCTGGGGTTTTTCCTGATCCATTACTTTATCTTTAAAGTTCAAGGTCACTCACGCAGTTCAAATTTCCTTTCTGGTGAGAAAGTTTCCAGGCCAGCTGTAATGGAAAATCCCCAGCTATATCCCAGACCTCCTCTAGGGGAGCACCTTGGCAACAATGTTACTTTCAGAGCAACTATTCCAAAAGCAGTCCTGCCCTTTTTAACTTCCACTTTTTCAATAAAAGGCAACAGTTCAATAATAGGCAACAGTTGCAAAGAGTCCTTTCCAGTTCACATGCAGAGTATTCACAAACAGTTATAAATCTTTATAAACGGTGCAACACTTTCTTACTGTCTCTGGCAGACCAATATCAGGGATTAGGCAGTGGTCTTTTTCCTCACTTTCTTATCCTCAAGTCCAAGATTTCCTTCTCCCCCTCACTCTAAGAGGGAGTTCTTGTATCTGGCATTAACATTTAAACTCCTCTTAATTCTGCTTCTCCAGCTCTAGCTTCAAAAGTCTTTGCTTTAATCCTGTTTACAAAACCAGAAGACGGACTTCCTTTTTACGCCTTCCCACTTCAGTGCCAAATTCAAGTTCGCTGCGTCGATCAAAGGCAAACCAAACATTTGATCTCCCGATTCTTAAAAAGTCTTACCCACGGGTTGTAATTTGAAAGCCGAAATTTCAAAGGAAACAGGTCAGCGCTCTCCAGCTTCACTCCACAGAAGTAGCGATCGACTCTCAGCACCGCGCCACCCCCGTTCCGCTCCAGAGCCCCTCGCGGGGTTCCTTTGCCACTTGGGGGGCGCTTCTGGCTTCCCTCGCCTGCGGTTTTTGAACGGGTCCCCGCTGCGCCGTAGCGGTAAGACACAGTTTCCGCGGAGCTTCTCCCTCCGTCTTAGAAGGAGACCGCCATAGCCGTTGGCGCCGCCTCCGGAAGTCTGCTGAATATATCTCTTTAGCTGTTTCTCTCCTAGGAGTCCCTGGATTGGCTGTACGCAATAGTATGAACGCTAACTCTTTAGCTTGTTCTGCAGCAAAAGCCCTGAATTTTACTTCTCAAGCGCTTCATCTTCTAAATAAAGAGCAGAGTGAACTCCAGCATGGTCTTCTGCAGAACCGCGCTGCTATCGATTATCTATTGATGCTTCATCATTACGGCTGTGAACAAATGGACGACATGTGTTGTTTTAATATTACTGATCATTCCAAAGCCATCCAAAAGCAAATCTCTCATTTGCAAAATCTTACACACCACATTAAACAGGACGTTGGACTTTCTGGCCTGTGGGACTCATTCACCCAGTGGCTCACTGGCTGGTTGCCAAACCTGAATTGGCTTCATAATCTCTTTCAATATTCCATTATTATAATATGTATATTGATTTTGCTATGTTGCTTCCTCCAATGCATTCCTGGACTCATAAGTCTTTTGTCTCGGCTTTTCTCTCCCCCTCAGCCACCCAATAAAATCATTGCTGCCTACTTTGCGAAATTGCAGCACCAGCAGTAAACCTAAGGGGAGATGTGGCGAACTTATTTCGGTCATGCGCTGGCATACCATGTATCCCGAAATATTTTTGTCCCGTCAACCCTGGTGAACCTATTTCGGGCATGCGCTGGCATACCACGTATCCCGAAGTATTTTTGTCTTATTCACCCAGAACACCTCGCAAATAAGAAAAGAAAGGGGGAGATGAAGGAAAGCATTGCTTTTGCACATGACCATGGCATGATGGGAAGCACTGCTTCTGCACATAACTGTGGCATGATGGGAAGTCTTGCTTCTAAGCTTTGTTCTGCTCATGCTGCTCAAACCGTGCTGATGCTAAGACATTCCCTCATCACCCTGGTACGTTCTGTTCACCTTGAGTTCACACCATATCAATCTATACTTACCCCTCCTTGTACATTCCATTTCGTACCACTCTGGTACGGGCAGTCCGAAACCATGCCTGTGTAAACTCTGCATTCCTTTTCCCAACCTTTAACCTGTCTATGATTAATGTCTTATATGCAATAATTAATGTCTTATATGCAACCCTTGCTTTGTACTTATGTTAACCAATCAGCAACAAGCACACACGTTGCAAACGCTGTATAATATCCAATAAAAGGGAGTCTCCGAGGCTTGCTCGAGAGACGCCTCCCGTATGACACCTACCTACTCGTCTGTCGTTCATTTCAACCCAACAGGGTGTCATGACCTTCTAGATCTAAAATATCCCAATTTTTTAATAAATACCAATCTTTCAACCAGAGAAGACATGAGGCTTCGTAATATAGCTTCAAATCCTGTAACCCGTAGCCACCTCTTTCTACAGTATCTATTAATATCGTATGCTTTACATTTGGTCTTTTACCCTTCCACAAAAATTTAGAAATTTCTTTTTGCCACTTGTTGATACTGCTGGTCTTTCCTGTAATTGGAATCGTTTGGAATAGAAAGAGTAGCTTCCGTAAAAACTATCATTTTAATTACCGAAATACGGCCCAGGAATGATAAATTTAACCTTGTCCATGTCTCCAACTGTCTTTTGATATCTTTCCAACAATTGGTATAATTATCTTCATATAAGTTAATATTCCTTGGTGTTATCCATAATCCTAAATACTTGATTTTGTTTTTTTTTGTTTTTTATTTTTTTTATAATATTTTTTATTGCTTTTTTCCAGGGTCAAATACATACTCAGTAACTCATCAAAAGCGACTTTACAGAAAAGAAGAAGAAAAAAATTAAGAAAAAAAATATTCATATTATCCAAACAATTTTTCATAATCTACTGGACTTCCCCACATCCTCCACACCCTGCGTTCTTTACAATAAAAATAACAGCAACTTATTACCTTGTTTCATGCGTTTTTTGTACTTTCATCTAATTATATTTTAGATTTAGGGTACTTGTTGTTAAGTCTTTTTTTTCCTATCATCAATCCTAAAAAACAAACATTACTCTAAATTTTGATCTTTTCATGGTTATAACTTAGTTTCCACCATTTTCAAGTTTAATTGCTGAAGCTAATTTTCCCAGAACTTAGCAAATTCTCAACATTCATATAGCTTATAATGTTTTTGTAAATAGTCCTTAATTTTTTTCCAGTCCTCCTCTATTGTTTCTTCTCCCAGATCTCGGATTCTGCCAGTCATTTCGGCCAACTCCATGTAGTCCATCAGTTGCGTGTGCCACTCTTCCAGCGTGGGTAGCTCCTGTGTCTTCCAATGTTTAGCTATAAGGATTCTTGCTGCTGTAGTTGCATATAAAAAGAAAGTTCTATCCTTCTTTAACACTCTCTGGCCCACAATACCCAGGAGGAAGGCCTCTGGTTTCTTGTGAAAGGTATACTTAAATACCTTTTTCATCTCATTGTAAATCATTTCCCAGAAGGCCTTCACCCTCGGGCATGTCCACCAGAGGTGAAAAAATGTTCCTTCAGCCTCCTTACATTTCCAACATTTATTATCAGACAGATGATATATCTTTGCAAGTTTGACTGGGGTCATGTACCACCTATATATCATTTTCATAATGTTTTCTTTCAAGGCATTACATGCTGTGAATTTCATACCGGTGGTCCATAACCTTTCCCAGTCTTCAAACATAATGTTGTACCCAATGTCTTGAGCCCATTTTATCATGGCTGATTTAACTATCTCATCTTGAGTGTTCCATTTAAGCAGCAAGTTATACATTCTTGAAAGCACTTTCGTCTTTGGTTCAAGTAATTCTGTCTCTAGTTTCGATTTTTCCACCTGGAAACCAATTTTTTTATCCTTTTTAAAAGTCTCTTGAATTTGGGCATAATGTAACCAGTCTCGCACCTTGTTTTTTAATTTTTCTAGGCTCTGCAACCTCCATTTGTCTCCAATTTTTTCTATTATCTCGCAGTATCTTGCCCAACCAACCTCCATATTAAGTCTTTTTGAGGCCTTTGCCTCCATTGGTGAAAGCCACCTCGGGGTCTTATTTTCAAGTAAGTCCTTATATTTGGTCCAGACAGTAAATAAAGCTTTCCTGACAATATGGTTTTTAAACAATTTATGAACCTTTACCTTGTCGTACCACAAGTATGCATGCCATCCAAAAGCATTGTTAAACCCTTCCAGATCTAGGACATCAGTGTTTTCTAATAAAAAGCAATCCTTCATCCAGCAGAAGGATGCAGCCTCATAGTATAACCTTAAGTCCGGCAGGGCAAATCCCCCTCTTTCTTTTGCGTCTGTTAGTATTTTAAATTTTATTCTGGGCTTTTTGCCCTGCCAGACAAACTTCGAGATATCCTTCTGCCACTTTCCAAAGCATTCCACTCTGTCCACGATCTGCAGGGTTTGAAACAAAAACAACATCTTTGGCAATACATTCATCTTTACGGCTGCGATTCTTCCCAACAAGGAAAGTTTTAGTCTTGACCAAATTTCTAAATCCTTTTTGATTTCTGACCAACATTTTTCATAGTTATCTTTGAACAAATTCAAATTTTTACCAGACAAATTGACCCCCAGGTATTTCACTTTTTTAACCACATTTAACTCCGTTTCCTTCTGGAACCCATCTATTTCTGAAGGTGTCAATTTTTTTGCCAAAACCTTAGTTTTTTGTTTATTCAGCTTAAATCCCGCCACCTGACCAAACTCATAAATTAATTCTAAAACTCTTTTTGTACTAGGTTCTGGCTCCTGTAATGTTAAGACCAAGTCATCTGCAAAAGCTTTCAGTTTATATTGTTTCTCTCCGACCTGTATACCTTCCACCAGCTGGTCCTTCCTAATCAAATTCAACAGCACCTCCAGGACAGAAATAAATAACAGAGGTGATAAGGGGCACCCCTGTCGTGTCCCTTTTTCAATTTTGAACTCTTCTGTCACCACATTGTTCACTATCAATTTAGCCTTTTGCTCTGAATAGATTGCCTCTATACCATTTTGGAACGCCCTTCCCACTCCCATCCCTTCCAAGTTTTTCTTCATAAATTTCCAAGAAATGTTGTCAAAGGCCTTCTCTGCATCTATGAAAATTAACACTGCCTTCGTGTTCATATTTGTCTGCAGTAACTCCAAAACATCGATAATATTCCTAGTGTTGTCAGACAAATGTCTACCAGGGAGAAAGCCTGCTTGATCTTTATGAATTACTTCATTTAAAACTTTTTAAAATCTACTTGCCAAAATGTCAGCAAAAATTTTGTAATCCACGTTCAGGAGTGAGATGGGACGGTAGTTCTTAAGTTGAGTCTTTTCAGATTCCAATTTTGGTATCAAAGTGATGAAAGCTTCTTTCCACGATTCTGGTGCCCCCTTCCCCTCCATAATTTGATTACATACCTCCATTAGTGGCTGGATCAAATAGTCCTTTAATGTCTTATAATACTTGGAGGTAAGTCCATCTGGGCCTGGGGATTTACCTAATTGCATATTCTGAATGGCACTTTCAATTTCCTGCTGTGTTATTTTATAATTCAGGGTTGTTTGTTTATCTTGAGATAGTTTTGGCAGTCCATTACTTTTTATAAATTGGCTTATCTCTATCTCTGCCAGAGGTCCTTGAGTAAATAATTTTTTAAAATATCTCTGGAAACACTTTCTAATTTCTTCTGGTTTCTGGATACTTTCTCCTTCAACCTCCAGATTGGTAACAAAGTTCAATTTTTGTCTCTTTTTCAACTGCCATGCTAATAGTTTTCCACATTTATTTGCTGATTCAAACGATCTTTGTCTCATTTGTTTAATTTTCCATTCAACTTCTTGATTTATCAATTTCGCATATTGTATTTGGTGAAATTTAATTTCTCTTAACACTTCTTTTGACTTTGGATTAAGTCTAAGCCTCTTTTCACCGTCTCTTATCTTCTCTAGTATCTTATCTTTTTTCTCATTCCAGAGTTTTTTCTTAATAGTATTCTGTTGGATCAGAAACCCTCTCATAACTGCTTTACTCGCGTCCCAGATTGTTCTCTTTTCCACCGAAGTGTTCAAATTTATCTCAAAGTAATCCTTCAACGTTTTTTGGGCCTTCTTCACAATCTCCTGATCTCTAAACAAGGTGTCATTCATTCTCCATCTGAAGGATCCAGCTGACGTAAGTCTCAATTCCATTTTCAAGGCATTATGGTCGGAGCAAGTTTTGGGGCAGATCTCTATTTTTTTAGTCTTAGGTGCCAGTCCTCTAGTTATCCAGATTTGGTCGATTCTTGTCCATGATAGGTGGGCCTCAGAAAAGAATGTCCCTTCTTTACCTAATGGGTTCTTTGTCCTCCATATGTCAGTCAAGTCCATATTGTCTGTTAGTTCAAAAAAAGTTTTAGGTAGTCTGCCATCTTTAGTCAAGTTTTGGTTTTGTGACTTATCCATATAGGTGGAGACCACCCCATTCATATCTCCCATCAGAATGATGTTAGTATAGTCAATATGATCCAGCATTATCTCATGCAGCCTCTTGTAAAATTCCGATTTCCCCTCGTTTGGTGCGTATATTCCTACTATCAGAAATTTTTCTCCTTGTGTTTGTATTTCAATCGCCAAAATTCTTCCTTGTTCATCTTTAAACAAAAACTTTGGTGATAGGTTCTCCTTTGCATAAATCACTACCCCTCTTTTCTTAACCTTATCTGATGAAATAAATTCTTGGCCTAGTCTTTTATTAATTAGAACTCTCCTATGGAGCCTAGTCACATGTGTTTCTTGCAGGCAAATAATGTCCAATTGTTCTTTCCTCAATATATGAAAGATCCTTTTTCTTTTCTCGGGGGAATTTGCACCATGAATGTTCCAACTAAGAAGCTGCAGAGACATCCTGAATCAGTCTGTCAACCAATAGGGATGTCTCCCTTGTCGTCTACGTCTGGAGGTGGGGCAGGTGTTGAGCCAGGCGGAGGTGGTGGCCAAGCTCCTGCTACTCCTTTCCGAAGGTCCTCCCCGTGGTCGTTCAGGAACTTTTCTTGGTCCTCTGCTGTTCTAATTCTTACTTTTTTCCCTTTGAAGTTAAAAGATAGTCCTTGAGGGAATTCCCACCTATAGGGAATTGTGTTGTTTCTCAATAGTCCTGCAAGATCTTTATATGTAGTTCTTAAGTCCAGAAGCTGTTTTGGTATGTCTCTGAAGATTTCTGCTGTCCTTCCCTGAATCACCAGTGAGTTTTTGAAGTGTAGGCCGAGTATATTGTCTTTTTCTTGCTTAGATCTCAAAATGATCAAGCAATCTCTTGGTTTGTCCTTCTTCGCCACTCTTCCCAATCTGAAGGCGGTGACAATTTTGAAATCCTTCTCTTCTGCTAGACCCCAGAACTTTGATATTTCTGCTGTCAGGAAACCAATCAAATCTTCTTTCTCAAGTTCTGGTATATTTCTCAGCCTGAGATTGCTTTCCCGATTTTTCAATTCCGCCATGGACAGATAAGCTTGCTGTTCATTGATCTGTCTACTCAGTGGTCTAACTTCCCCTCTTACTTCCTCTATCTTCTTTTTATTTTGTTCTGCTTTTAAATTTGCTTCTTCAGCTAATTTACGATTTTCTGCCGTTGTTATTTGAATATTTCCTATTGCCTGTGTATTTTGAGCAACTTGGTCAGTCAATTTATTAATCGTAGCTGTCACTTGGTCAAATTTAGTCGCCTGTTCGTCAGCTTTCTTATTTAATGCTGCCAGCTGGTCCAATATTTCTCTAGAGACTGGATCCAGCCCTCCTGAAGCAATATCCCCAAAAGCTGGCTGTTTAGGTTCTCCTTCTTGCAGGCCTGTGACAATTGGGACAGATGATCTACGTGGCTGCACAGGCAAGGTTGATTGCAACAGTTCAGTTTGTTTTGCTTTTTTGGCAGCCCTTGTTTTTGCAGCGCCACTCATTCCACAGCTGTCCATGTATCAAGGTCAAATTGTAAATCCCATGGGAAAAGTTATCCAGGATATAAACATCCAGGCAGAAGATTTGCAAAACAACCAGCAGTTCTCAGAGACTAGATATTCCACAGTCCAGTAGGGGGAGCTCCCCAAAAGTTAGAAAAGAAAATGAAAAGTTTCCACCATTAAGTTCCCAAGTAAAAATGGAAAAAGAAAAAGGGAAGGAGGGACTTCCGGTCGGCGCCAGCGTTAATGGCGGTCCTCTTTCCGAGCTCCGGAGGAGGACTGCTCTGCGAGTTCGGGTCTGACCTGCTACGGCAAGCGGGGGATCCCTAAAATCACAGGCGCTGAGGCCTGTGAACAAGGAGACTCGGTGGGCACCAGAAGCGCCCCCCCTTACTGCAGAAAGAGCCTTTTTAAAGGCTCTGGAACGGCATCGGGAGAGCGCGGTGCTGAGAGTCGCTACCCAGCCCGCAGAGTGAAGCCGCGTCGCCATTGACGGAGAGCGCCGATTCCTTCCTGTAAATCTGGGACTGAAAAAAACCTGTGAGTAAGATTGAACGCTAATTTGGAACTCTTTAAAAAGAAAATTTGGCTGAAAACGGGGAAGGCAAAAATTAAGGAAGTCTGCCTCCCCCTGACTGCATGACAGCTAAAGCAACAGGACTTTAAAGCTGCATCCGTATGAGACTTTTCTTTTGATTATCTAAACCTGACATTGAACTTAGATCTCCCCTCTAGCAAGCAGGGCAGAGGGGGGGGGAAAGGACATTAAGAGCTGCATGATTTACTTAAAAAAAGGAAAAACCCTTCTGCTGCCTCACTGCCCTGAAGCGGACTGCCGAATAAGACATTAAAGCACTGAACTGTCTTTAACTCCTGGGAAAGTTACATAGTTGAAGTTTCTGCTGATACAAAGTTTTTGGACTCTGTTGTTACAGTTTACTGGAGTATGTTGAAATTGTATCTACTGGAAAAAGTATTCTAAAAGACTTTTACAAGCCTCCTGATATACTTGTTTTTTAACTCCTTTGTCTCTATACTTGGAATTTTTTTTTTTTGGCTTGCTCCCCCTAGAGGGCTAAAGTAACGGCTGTAACAGTTTAGGACAGTGGAATTTTCCATCAGGGGACTGTCTTCCTGGGAACGACCTTGGGACATGAGTGGCCCAGTAGAAGAGATAACCACAAGAGCTAAGGCTAAGCAACAACAATACCAGCAACAGCAACAAAAGAAAAGAGGCTCAATCACTGGCGCAACTCCTATAGGAACAACAGGACAAGAAAAAGTGACAGCTGCTTCCATGGAGTCAGTGACACAAGCGCTTCTCAAGATAAATCAGTCTTTGGAGAATTTGACAAAGCAGAGTACAGAAAATACACAGAAATTAACAGAACTAACAGCAAGATTGGACTTGAATACAGAATCTATAAACAAGCTGGTCCAAGAAAATTCCGCAACACGTAAGATTGCAGAGGAAGCCAGAACTATTGCTGGAGAGACTCAACAGAACTTGCAACCGATTGCTAAAAAAGTTTATGAACATGATACAACTCTGGCTTTGTGGGAATTACAAAGAAATTTGAAATTAAGACTGATTCCCGAGAGCGAAGGAGACAATCTAGTGGAGTTTTTAACACGAGAGTTTGCTGATTTCTGGGAAGACTTGGAGGACGAAGAAATTAAAATAACAACAGCATTTAGACTGGGCAGAAGACAGAACAGAAAGACCCCGAGGGACTGCTTGATTACCCTTAGATCGAAGGAAGAAAGAGACAAAATACTAAAATTACATTACGGAAGGGCCTTGCAAATTGAAAATTCATCTATACAGATTTTTAAAGATATTCCTAAACACATCTTGGAGCTGAGAACCTTCTATAAGGACTTGGTCTATCTGTTGAAGAAGAATGTGGGAGTACCCACAAGGACTGTCTTTTGACTATAAGGGAAAGAAGGTGAAAATAAAGACAGTACAAGACAAAGAAAGATTCCTGGAAAGAAATCAAGAAGATCTACAGAAGGGAACTGTGGACCCAATTGCAGAACAAAGGAGAGCACTAGACATTCTTAATCTATCGTATGGACTTGACCCAGCACCATCAGAGGAAGAGCAACAACTTGGAGCGGTCGGAGGAGTAACAGAAAAATAACAGGATGGCCCTGCAATTCCTTAGCTGGAATTGCAATGGGCTGAACATGCCTTTGAGGAGACGCCAAGTATTCCACATATTGAAAAGAGAACAATTGGACTTGATTTGTTTACAAGAAACCCATATAACCAGAGCACACAGGAAACTACTTATAAATAAAAGATTAGGACAAGAATTCATCTCATCGGATAAAGTTAAGAAAAGAGGAGTTGTGATTTATGTAAAAGAAAAATGGGCCCCAAAAATGATGTTTAAAGACGAACAAGGAAGATATCTGGCAGTTGAAATACAAGTACAAGGAGAAAAATACTTAATAGTTGGAATTTACGCACCAAATGAAGGCAAAGCGGAATTTTTCAAGAAACTCCATGAAACTTTGACGGACTATCTGGACTACAATATGATAATTATGGGAGACATGAATGGTGTAGTCTCTACAAATATGGACAAGGCACAAAGACTGACAATCTCCAAGGAAGGGAGACTCCCGAAGACTTTTTTTGAGATGACGGAAAATATGGACTTAATAGACATATGGAGAACAAGGAACCCTTTGGAGAGAGAGGGAACCTTTTTCTCCCAAGCAATGATGACCTGGACCAGAATTGACCAAATTTGGATTACTAGTGGGATGGCTCCAAAGATCAAGAAAATAGAAATCTGCCCAAAAACCTGTTCCGACCATAACGCCCTGAAGATGGAAATGAAACTTACAACAACTGGTCAATTCAGATGGAGGATGAATGACACCCTGTTTCGAGATAAAGAAATCCACATGAAGGCCCAAAAAACCTTAAAGGACTACTTTGAAATAAATCTAAAGGCCGATGTGGAAAAAAGAGTGATCTGGGACGCAAGTAAAGCTGTGATGCGAGGATTTTTGATTCAACAAAATTCAATTAAAAAGAGAAAGCTGGATGAGAAGAAGGAAAAGATTTTGGGAAAGATAAAAGAAGGAGAGAAAAAACTAAGATCAAAACCGAAGTCCCAGGAGATTTTGAGAGAGATTAAGTTATACCAAACACAATATATGGAATTGATGAACCAAGAGATTGAATGGAAGATAAAGCAAATGAAACAAAAGACATTCGAATCGGCAGATAAATGTGGCAAACTTCTGGCATGGCAATTGAAGAAAAGACAGAAATTAAATACAGTTACAAGCCTAGAAGTGGATGGAAAGAACATATCTAAACCCAACGAGATTAGAAACTGCTTTCTGAGTTATTTTAAAAAACTTTATTCTCAAGGACCACAAAATGAAGAGGATATAGATAAATTCCTTAACAAATATGGATTACAAAAAATCTCTCACCAAAGCAAGGTGGACTTAAACCAGAGAATAACAGAACAAGAGATAGAGGGTGCCATCCAAGACATGCAATTGGGCAAATCTCCAGGGCCAGATGGACTGACTTCCAGATACTACAAATCTTTGAAGGAATGGTTGGTTCATCCGTTAAAGGAAGTCTGCAACGAGATCTTAGAGGGGAAAAAGGCACCAGAATCGTGGAAAGAAGCGTATATTTCACTCATACCAAAGACAGAGACTGAAAAGACTCAACTTAAGAACTACCGCCCAATATCATTACTTAATGTGGATTACAAAATTTTTGCAGACATTTTGGCAAAAAGATTTAAAAGAGTGTTGATGGAGAAGATTCATAAGGACCAAGCAGGCTTCCTCCCGAAAAGACACTTATCAGACAATGTAAGGAATATAATAGACATTTTGGAATTGCTTGAGGTGAAAATTAACACTAAAGCAGTGCTGATCTTTGTGGACGCGGAGAAAGCCTTTGACAATATCTCTTGGAGTTTTATGAAAAAGAATCTCCATGGGATGGGGGTAGGCCAAGGATTTGAGAACGGTATGGGTGCGATATACTCTGAACAAAAAGCCAAGTTAATTGTAAATAATGTGATAACGGAGGATCTTAAGATAGAAAAAGGAACTCGACAGGGATGTCCAATTTCCCCATTGCTTTTTATTTCTGTTCTGGAGGTGTTGCTGAATATGATTAGAAATGACCAGCAGGTTAAAGGTGTACAGGTCGGAGACAAACATTATAAGTTAAGGGCATTTGCAGATGACTTAGTATTGACCCTACAAGAGCCAAACACTAGTACGAAAAGGGTGTTGGAGATAATTCAACAATTTGGCCAGGTAGCTGGATTCAAACTGAATAAACAAAAAACTAAAGTCTTAGAAAAAAACTTAACAGTCATGGAGAAGGAGAAATTTCAAGAAGAGACAGGTTTGACAGTGGTTAAGAAGGTGAAATACCTAGGGGTTTATTTGACATCTAAAAATTTGAACTTGTATAAGGACAATTATGAAAAATGTTGGTCAGAAATTAGAAAAGATATAGAAATATGGTCAAATTTGAAACTGTCAATGTTAGGCCGAATTGCAGTTATCAAGATGAATGTATTGCCTAGAATGTTATTTTTGTTTCAAACCTTGCAGATTCTTGACAAGATGGACTGTTTCAAGAGGTGGCAGAGAGACATCTCGAAATTTGTCTGGCAGGGCAAAAAGCCCAGAATTAAATTAAAAATACTGACAGATGCTAAAGAAAGAGGGGGATTTGCCCTGCCGGACTTAAAATTGTACTATGAAGCAGCAGCGTTTTGCTGGCTGAAAGAGTGGATGCTCCTCGAGAACACAGACATTTTGGACTTGGAAGGTTTTAATAATGCATTTGGTTGGCATGCATATCTATGGTATGATAAAATCAAGGTGCATAGGGCCTTTAAAAATCATATTGTCAGAAAAGCATTGTTTAATGTTTGGATAAGATATAAAGATTTGTTGGAAAATAAAACCCCTAGATGGTTGTCACCCTTGGAGGCTAAGGCAGTGAAGAAACTCAATATGGAGGTCGGATGGCCGAAGTATTGGGAAATCTTGGAACAGGAAGGAGATAAATGGAAACTACAAAGTCATGAGAAATTGAAACCTAAAGTACAAGACTGGCTTCAGTATTACCAAATAATGGAGATTTTTAAACAGGACAGGAAAATTGGCTTTCAGGTGGAAAAATCTAAATTAGAGATTGAACTGTTAGAACCCAATACTAAGAACTTGTCAAGAATGTATAATTTGCTGCTGAAATGGAATACACAAGATGAAACAGTTAAATCGGCTATGATTAAGTGGGCACAGGACATTGGCCATAACATTGTGTTTGCTGACTGGGAATGGTTGTGGAACACCGGTATTAAATTTACGGCATGTAATGCCTTAAAGGAAAATATCATGAAAATGATCTACAGGTGGTACATGACCCCAGTCAAGCTAGCAAAAAATTATCATTTGCCTGATAATAAATGTTGGAAGTGTAAAGAGACTGAAGGTACTTTTTATCACCTTTGGTGGACGTGCCCGAAGATTAAGGCTTTCTGGGAAATGATATATAATGAAATGAAAAAGGTACTTAAATGCACTTTTTCTAAGAAACCAGAGGCCTTTCTCTTGGGCATTGTTGGCCAATTGGTGTCAAAGAAGGACAGAACTTTCTTTATGTATGCTACAACAGCAGCAAGAATACTTATCGCAAAGTACTGGAAGACACAAGATCTACCCACCTTGGAAGAATGGCAGATGAAAGTGATGGACTATATGACATTAGCTGAGATGACTGGCAGAATTCGCGACCAGGGAAAGGAGACGGCGGAAGAAGAATGGAAGAAATTTAAAGTCTACCTTAAGGACTATTATAAACTTGTTGAATGTTAGAATGTCGAGGTTTTGAGCAAGAAAGGGTTACAGCGACATAAGATTAAGCTGAAGGAAAGATTAAGAGGACAGAGGACTGATGGATATATTTAGAGTTGCTAAAAACTTTTGGACATTGGGATGCAGAAAGGGGAGGTATGGGGAAGTCGGAGAAACATGGTTTATGAAAAAAAGGTTATGAATTTATACGTGTTTGTATGTCTTTTCTTTATGTTTGTATTGTCTCAAAATTTTTTGTAAAACTAATAAAAAAAATTTATAAAAAAAGAAAAAAGAAAAAGGGAAGGAGGAGAAAACCTTCAAAGTTCACTTTAAACTTGCAGAAATTTACCCAAGTCAAAATGAAAGTTCTTAACAATGGTGCATGCAACAGTTCCTTATTTGTATCTTACAAAATAGCCCCAATGTAGCATTTTAACTTTATATACAGTTACCGCAGTCTGATGGTTCTTTTGTATCCAGGCAGCCCGAGGGCTGGGTTCTCAAAACTTTGTAATCCACCAAAAAGAGGAGAAGAGGTCCCGATCTATGTCCATTTACACAAATACAATTTTTTACTTCTAAGCAGTCAAATCCGAATTTGCAGGGTATATTCCAACTTCTTTTAAAAACCCCTCTCAGCGCTTCAGCTTTTATAAGCCTTTGCTTGATACTTTGAGCAGAGCCGGAAGACGGACTTCCTTTTTAGCGTCTCCCGCTTTCAGCCAAATTTCACAAATTTAGATTCAGAAGTCTTGAGATTCTTACTCACGGGTATGTTGTTTCAAATCGAATATTCAAAGAAGAAAGGTCAGCGCTCATCAGCAGCAGCCGCGCGGCTTCACTTCTGCGGAAAGAGCGATGAACTCACAGCACCGCTACCCCCTCCACGTTCCGGAGCCCCTTACGGGGTCCCTTCTTCGTTTCCGAGGTCGCTCTTCGTGCCCGCCGAGTCCCACGACCACAGGCTCACTCTACCTGTGGTTTTTCTTAGCGGGTCTCTGCTCTGCCGTAGCGGACGACCCTTTTCCACGGAGCCCCTCTTCACAGTGTAAAGAGGGCCGCCATTGCCGTTTCGCGCCGCCTCCGGAAGTCCAAAATGAATTTAAACAAGACAAAACTATTAGTTTAAAAGATGTGGAGGAAATAACGGTGACATGAGCCACATGTGGTGGACGTGTGAAAAGATTAATATTTTTTTTTGGGGGGGGATATACGATCAATTAAAAAAGAGGATGGGGGTAACTATTACGAAAAAACCGGAGGCATTTCTATGAAGTATTTTAGATAAAGAGATCCCAAAAAATCTAAGAGAGGTATTCTTGTATGCAACCGCAGCACCTCGTATACTTGTGGCCAAGGGATGGAAAGATCACGAGGCTCCAAAAATAACAGATTGGCAAATCAAATTACAGGAATTGGTGGAGACGGCTCAATTGACTAGCAAACTCAGTGGAATCTCAAAGCAAAAGTTTGCAGAAAAATGGGATGGTTATACAAGATATGTTAAAAATATAATAATAGTTTTGAATCCGTGCTAGCATTCGAGTGATAAAGGAACTAAAAGGAGGTGAACAACAATTAAGGATTTATTATGCTTTCAGAGTGTATAGAAAAATTTATATAGAAAGGATTATTGTTTTGTGTACATTCCATTGTAAGAATGGAAACAGAGCCAGAGCCACAGCCTAAGTCTGAAACAGTCCTTGATAGACTGCCAGAGCCAGAGTGAGACCCTGAATCAGTGCCAGAACCAAGCCCTCATTCAGAACCAGAGCCTGAGAAAGAGCCAGAACCAGAACCAGATGAAAAAGCAGAATTAGAACAAATAATACACATTAAAATCTACCCCAAAATCAAGTATTTAGGATTATGGATAACACCAAAGAATATTAACTTATATGAAGATTGTTAGGATATTTCCGTTCCACCTTAAAAGGGAGCAGGATGTTTGTGTCACAGCCTGCGTATTTCCTGTTTTCACAGGATGTTTCTGTTGTGTCTTTTGCTTTCGTTTTCTCACTCTCTGTGTCTGGAGACACTGACGCAGGCAGTCATGTCTTTCTTTGTTCTGATCAACGCTGAATAAAACTTGTAAATAATGCTCTCCTGAGTGTGACTTTTGCTGTGCATTATCTGCTGATAGAGTGTGCATGAGCTCTAGAATGTGGCAAGATATTTTCTAGGAACTCATGTCACTAATTGCTGATACTGCGTGCCTACGGGAGATCAATGGATCGTCCGGCAGACGGCTTGGGGCCATGATGGACTTTGTCTCCCTGGCAGTCTCCCAACAACAGGTTATGGGCCCAGATTCACGGCACTTACAGGAGAGTAAGACTGCGACAGACTGCTGAAAGGTATGTGGAGGAAAAGCGAAAGTGAGGCTTTTCGTTTGCCGCGGCAAGAGCTTTTGATTTTGGGGTAGATTTTAATGTGTATTATTTGTTCTAATTCTGCTTTTTCATCTGGCGACATATTTTTAACTCATAGTTTTGTCTTGTTTAAATTCATTTTGAACCCCGCAACTTTACCGTGGCCATATATTATTTCCAACGCCTTTCTTAAACTCTGTTTTGGTTGCTCCGTAGTTATAATTAAATCGTCAGCAAATGCCCTCATTTTATAACTTCTGTTTCCCAGCATAATCCCTTTTATTTCTTTTTCTTCCCTAATTTGTTTACATAAAACTTCCAATGTTAATATGAAAATTAAGGGGGATAGTGGGCAACCTTGTCTGACCCCTTTACTGATTTCACACTCCTGTGATAAATTTCAGTTTATTATGATTTTAGCTTTTTGTTTTGATTATATTGCTTCAATCCCTTTTATATACTGTATAATGTTTCTAGTGTTGCTATAAATGTGCCTCCCGGGCAAAAAGCCGGCTTGGTCATTGTGTATCATCATCTGGAAGCCTTTTTTTTATCTTTCAGCTAAAATATTTGCATATAATTTATAATCGTTATTTAGAAGTGCGATAGGCCTATAGTTGTTAATAAGTAGATTGTCCGTTCCCTGTTTTGGAATTAATGGAATAAGGCTGTGTCAGGGGTTCAGGGACAGAGGCACAGGGGAGGCAGGAGATGGAGAGCGATGGGGAAGAATCCCAGGACAGCGAGGAAGAGGATGGCAGTGGGTCGGAGGATTACATGAGCCTCTCCAGCGAATCTGAGGAGAGAGAGGAGGTCGGAGCAAGCCGTCCTCCCGGAAGGGGAGGGGAGTAGTGAAGGGAGTAGCGTATCTGTCAAAAGGAAGGTCAGGAGTTGGGCGCGCGCGCCAAGTTCAAATGTGGAGGCGCGCGGAAGAACAGGCAGCCCGGAGGAGGAGCCAGGTCCCAAAGCCCACAGGAGGGAGGGAGAGCAGTCTGGGGATTCCACGGCAGGGGAATCCAGGAGGGGCGAAACCCCAGCGGGCAGGAAGACCCTGCGGAAAAGGAGAGAAAGGAAGAGGTGGAGCAGCGCAAGCCTCTTAAACTGGTGCAGGGGAGGGACTGACTCAGAGGGGACTTCAGCGGTCTAAGCGTAACAGACGTGGGGCTGCGCACCTCGGCTGTGGAGCGAAAAATGAACTGCAATAAACACCTTTGTATATAAGAAGAACTTGGCGTTGGTCTTTTGTGAGCTAAGACCTGAGGCAGCCCTGACAGTAAGTCCCCTCTCTAAAACCGCAAAAAAAATTTTTTGCGAAGCTCACGAAGTTTGGCAGACATGAATACTGAGGAGCAGATAACAGCCCTGCGCAACGCGGTCACTGAGCTTTCCACTGCGGTAGTGGTTTCCCAGCGGAAAGGTGAAGAAGCAGAAGCACGCTGCCAGGATCTGCAAGCCAGGTGGGATCGTGCGTGCAAAGAGGGGTTCCCGGGGTCCAGATCAGAGGGAATCGGACTCGGACGGCGGGGGGGCAGTTTAGTAGCCCACTTCGATGGGAACCTGAAGCAGTATCCCAGTTTCAGAGCAGACGTCGTATATGCGCTGCATTTGCTTCGGAAAGACTTTAAAGATGAGGAGGAGAAAGTAGGCTTCATTGTGTCCCACTTGCATGGGGAAGCTAGAGCCTGGTTACACAATTTGTGGCGCGAAGATGGTCCTGCCCGCAGGGATTCTAACGAATTTATCAAAGCCATGGACGCTTGCTTCCAATCTACCGTGGACGTTGATGTGGCGCGACGGGAGATGCATGGATTGCGGCAGGGCAAGGCTACAGTACGTCAGTACCATTCCCGCTTTTTTGCATTGCTGAATGTGCTGGGTTGGGAAAAAGACTCCCTGGCAGTGAGAGATTTGTTCTGGGAGGGACTCAATGGCTCCGTGAAGGATGAGTTAGCCAGGGGGGACAGACCTCGAACCCTCGCAGACGTCGTGCAGAGGGCACTCATGATAGGAGTGCGCCACGAAGAACGCCCTTGGCACAGTGAGGAGGGTCGCCAGGTGCGCGCACCAGCTAGAGCGCCTCCTTTTATTCCCAGGGACCTGGGACGTGCGCATCCCTCGCCTCTGCTTAGGGAGGGGGAGGAACCAATGGAGCTTGGTGGTGCAAAGGCTCAGACAGCTGCCGGAGCCCCAGCGTCCGGAGCAGTCAAGACGAAGCCTCCTAGAGGGAGCAGGAAGTGTTACATCTGTGACAGTGCAGCACACATGGCCAAAGAGTGTCCCCAGAGGCTCCAGAAGCACACTGCAGCCTTAGCAACAGTAACAGCAGCAGCGCTCCAAGGAGAGCAGTTTCAGGGAAACGACAATGCCTGGCTGGAAGCAGAGATGCTGGGGCTCAGCCAGGCGAGTCAGTAAAGCAGTCCCCAGCGCTTTTGCAGCCTACAGATCCTTTACCACCCAAGCCAGTGGTGCAGCTCACTGCCAATCTCCAGCTACCTAATGGACTCACCCTGGAAGTCCCCATTACAATTGACTCTGGGAGCAACGCAGACTTCGTGGGGGTGCAGTTCATCAAGCAACATCGCATAGCGCTTCTACCAGCCACGCTGCCCTTAAACGTCGTTACCGTCGATGTCAGGAAGCTGCTGGGCGGGCAGGTGGTACAACAGACGCCACCCATGGTGCTGCAGATTGGGAATCATCGCGAGGTCATCAGTTTCAACGTCACCCGCCTGTCAGACACGCCTATAGTGTTAGGCATGAGTTGGCTGGACAGACACAGCCCTTCATTAGCGTGGTTCCAGCGACAGCTCACCTTTGGCTCATCCTACTGCGCGCAACATTGCATCCAGACCGGCCAGGAGGAGGAGGGCCAGGAGGAAGGGCAGCAGTTGCACCTCGGCATGGTGCAGGCAGTGCCCCACAAGTACAAGGGGTTTTTGGAGGTCTTCTGCGAAAAGGAAGCTGATCAGTTGCCACCCCACCGGCCCTACGACTGTGCAATTGACCTCTTACCAGGGGCGATGCTGCCGACTGCGAAGCTGTATTCCATGTCTGAGGATGAGATGCAGGAACTCAGGGAGTTCATAGATCACAATTTGAAGCGGGGATTCATCCAAGAATCCAAGGAAGAGGGGGGCAGTCCGGTGTTTTTCGTGAAGAAGAAGGACACGCCCCAAAAAAGACTCATCGTGGACTATAGGGCCATAAACTTGATGACGAAGCCCAAGGCCTTTCCCATGCCCAAGATTGACGACCTGCTCGCGACGGTGAGGAAGGGGAGGATCTTCACCAAGTTGGATCTACGCGGAGCATACAATCTCATACGCATGCGGGAGGGTGATGAGTGGAAGACGGCCATGTTCACGCCGTTGGGCACCTATGAGTACAGAGTTATGCCGTTTGGTCTCCAAAATGGCTCCCACTGTTTCCAGGCTTTCATGCACCACGTGCTAGCGGGACTCCTCTACAAGAAGAGCGTGTGCTTCCTCGACGACATCCTGATCTTCTCGGAATCGCAGGAGGCTCACGTAAGGGACGTAAAGGAGGTCCTGCAGCGGCTACGGGAGCACAGACTCTACGCCAAACTGGAGAAGTGTCAGTTCGACGTGACGGAGGTGGATTTCCTGGGCTACAGGCTGTCCGACAAAGGACTAGCCATGGACAGCGCCAAGGTCCGCGCGGTGTTGGACTGGAAGAGCCCGCGCAATCGGAAGGAGGTCCAGAGGTTCGTCGGCTTAGGGGACTTCCGGAGGCGGCGCGAAACAGCAATGGCTGTCCTCCTCAGCTGCTGAAGAGGGGATCCGCGGAAAAGGGTCGTGCGCTGCGGCACAGCGACGACCCATCCAGAAAAACCACGGGTAGAGTGAGCCCGTGGCCGTGGGACTGGGCGGGCACCAGGAGCGACCCCAGAAACGTTGAAGGGACCCCGTAAGGAGCCCCGGAACGTGGAAGGGGGAGCGGTGCTGTGAGTTCATCGCTCTTTCCGCGGAAGTGAAGCCGCGCGGCTGCTGCTGATGAGCGCTGTCCTTTCTTTCTGAAAACATCAGGCTCCAAACTTCATACTCGTGAGTAAGGACTTTAAGAATTTGGTTGGGACTAAAACATCAAATTTCGGCTGAAAGCGGGAGACGAGAAACAGGAAGTCCGTCTCCCGACACTGCTTTTAGATCAAAGCAAAGTCTTTGCCAAGCGTGAAGCGCTTTGAAAGGGATTTTAAAAAAGAGACTTTCTTCTCCGTGCAAATTGCCAAAGCTCCAATTGGCAAGCTAGAAGGGCAGAGGAATTGACTGGATCTGAATTAAACCCCCCCCCTCTCTTGAGTGGATTACAAAAGTTTAAATACCGGATCTCTGGGCTGCCGGGTTACTAAAGAACTGTCAAACTGAGGAAACTGTATCAGATGGTGTAGTTACTTTGAGCGCTGGAGGATACAAGTAAGAAACTGTTACCTGCATCTTTTTTGAAACTTTGTTCTATTTGGGGGAAACTTTGCAGCTTTAAAGGGACAAAGAAGGTTCCCCTGTGGTTTGTTTGTTTTTCTTTCCCTCCTTTGGATTGCTGGATTAATGGCGGAAAAAGCTTTTTTCCTTTTTTGAGTTACAGGGAAGCTCCCCCTAGTGGATTTGGGATTAATAAATCTCTGGAAACTGCCTTTTTCTTTGGATTATCCTTTTGGTGGATGTTTACACTTTGGATTGTTTTTCCCATGGGATCTACAATTTGACCTTGATATATAGACAGCTGTGGAATGAGTGGCACAGGGAGATCAAGAGCTGCCAAATCGAAAGCAAAACAAACTGTACAACAATTGCTGCAGACAACACTAACTGTCCAGCCACGTAGATCATCTGTTCCCACTGTTCCTACTGTTTTGACACTGCAAGAAAGAGAAACTGCTCAGACAGCCCAAGAGCCAACCTCAGAAGATATGGCTTCAGGAGGGTCTGACCCAATCTCTAAACAAATTTTGGAACAGTTGGCAGCTTTAAATACAAAATTTGATCAAGTTACGACTACTATTAATAAACTGACTGAGCAGGTTTCCCAAAATACACAAGTAATTGGGAATCTTCAAACAACAACTTTAGAAAATCGCAAATTGGCTGAGCAAGTGAATCAAAAAGCAGAACAAGCTAACAAGAAGGCTGAGGAAGTACAAAAGGAAGTAAGGCCACTTTGCAGGCAGATCAATGACCAGCAGGCCTATCTGTCTATGGTGGAATTGAAAAATAGGGAAAATAATCTTAGACTTAGAGCAATTCCAGAACTTGAAGGAGAAGATTTGATTGGCTATCTGACATCAGAACTATCAAAGTTCTGGGGTATAGAAGAAGACAAGGACTTTAAAATCGTTACCGCTTTCAGATTGGGAAGATTGGTGAGAAAAGACAGATTTAGAGATTGCCTGATCATTTTGAGATCTAGGCAAGAAAGAGATAAAATCTTAGGCCTGCACTTTAAGAAACCACTGGTGATCCAGGACAAGAAGGCAGAAATCTACAGAGATATTCCAAAACAACTTTTGGATTTAAGAGTTACATACACAGATCTAGCAAGATCATTGAGAAACAACTCAATTCCCTATAGGTGGGAGTTTCCCCAAGGACTATCTTTCAATCTTAAAGGAAAGAAGGTTAAAATTAGAACACCAGAGGACCAGCAAAAATTTCTACACGATCACAGAGAGGACCTTCAGAAGGGAATAGCAGGGGCTTGGCCGCCCCCCCAACCTGAGCCAACACCTGTGCCAGCCCCGGACGAAAAGGAAGACACATCCCTATAGGACTTATAGACTAAACCAGGATGTCTCTGCAGCTCCTTAGTTGGAATATAAATGGCGGGAATTCCCCGGAAAAAAGAGGAAGGATCTTTCATATATTGAAAAAAGAACAATTGGACATTATTTGTTTACAAGAAACACATGTGACTAGGCTCCACAGGAAAGTTTTAATCAATAAAAGATTAGGCCAAGAATTTATTTCATCAGATAAAGTCAAGAAGAGAGGCGTAGTGATTTATGCAAAGGAGAACCTGTCACCGAAATTTTTATTTAAAGATGAACAAGGAAGAATTTTGGCTATTGAAGTACAAATACAAGGAGAAAAAAAATTGATATTAGGAATTTATGCACCGAATGAGGGAAAATCAGAATTTTACAAGAAGCTGCATGAGATAATGCTGGATTATCTGGACTTTACCAACATCATTATGATGGGAGATATGAATGGGGTGGTCTCTACTCACATGGATAAGTCACAGAACCAAAATTTAACTAAGGACGGCAGACTACCTAAGACGTTCTTTGAACTAACTGACAGTATGGACTTGATTGACATTTGGAGGACAAAGAACCCCTTGGGTAAAGAAGGAACATTCTTTTCCGAGGCCCATTTGTCATGGACACGAATCGACCAAATATGGACATCTAGAGCAGTGTTTCCCAAACGTTTTTGGGCAACGGCACACCTGCTTACCGGAAAAAAATCTCGCGGCACACCACCATTAAAGCCCCGCCCCGTGACGTCAGCGCGCAGCGTCACGCGGGGGGGGGGACGCACAAAAGTGAACGTTTTTTCCCTTCCCCTTGCCGGGGTGGGAGGAGGCAGCAGAGCGAGGGACTGAGGGACGGCGGCAGCTGAGGCGGCGGCGGCTGTTGTGGTGGTGGCGGCGATAGCGGGCGGAGGAGGAGCCGTCGCCGGGAGTTGCTGCTGCTGCTGTTGCTGCTGCTGCCCGGACATGCCGGCCTCCTCCTCCTCCGCTGTCTCGCGCTCCTCCCTTTTGCGCGAGCTGCCCCGCCGCTCGGCACCACCACCGCGGAGCCGCCCCCGGCTCGACGCGGATCCTCGCCGCCGCCGCCGCCGCCTCTCGCCGCCCGACTCGCCCGCCTCCCTCCCACGGCACACCAGCCGGTGTCTCACGGCACAGTAGTGTGCCGCGGCACACCGGTTGGGAAACACTGATCTAGAGGGCTGGCTCCTAAGACCAGAAAAGTGGAAATCTGCCCTAAAACCTGCTCCGACCATAATGCTCTGAAAGTGGAATTGAGACTTACTTCAACCGGTTCCTTCAGGTGGAAAATGAATGACACTTTACTAAGAGATCAGGAGATTGTAAAGAAGGCCCAAAAAACCTTAAAAGATTATTTTGAAATTAATTTGAACACTTCGGTGGAAAAGAGAACAATCTGGGACGCAAGCAAGGCAGTAATGAGAGGGTTTCTGATACAACAGAATACAATTAAGAAAAAACTCTGGAATGGAAAAAGGACAAGATATTAGAGAAGATAAGAGATGGTGAGAAAAAATTGAGATCCAAACCAAAATCTAAAGAGATTCTAAGAGAAATTAAGTTTCATCAGGCACAATTTGCGAAATTGATAAATCAAGAAGTGGAATGGAAGATTAAACAAATCATAGAATCATAGAATCATAGAGTTGGAAGAGACCACAAGGGCCATCGAGTCCAACCCCCTGCCAAGCAGGAAACACCATCAGAGCACTCCTGACATATAGTTGTCAAGCCTCTGCTTAAAGACCTCCAAAGTAGGAGACTCCACCACACTCCTTGGCAGCAAATTCCACTGTCGAACAGCTCTTACTGTCAGGAAGTTCTTCCTAATGTTTAGGTGGAATCTTCTTTCTTGTAGTTTGGATCCATTGCTCCGTGTCCGCTTCTCCGGAGCAGCAGAAAACAACCTTTCTCCCTCCTCTATGTGACATCCTTTTATATATTTGAACATGGCTATCATATCACCCCTTAACCTCCTCTTCTCCAGGCTAAACATGCCCAGCTCCCTTAGCCGTTCCTCATAAGGCATCGTTTCCAGGCCTTTGACCATTTTGGTTGCCCTCCTCTGGACACGTTCCAGTTTGTCAGTGTCCTTCTTGAATTGTGGTGCCCAGAACTGGACACAGTACTCCAGGTGAGGTCTGACCAGAGCAGAATACAGTGGCACTATTACTTCCCTTGATCTAGATGCTATACTCCTATTGATGCAGCCCAGAATTGCATTGGCTTTTTTAGCTGCCGCGTCACACTGTTGGCTCATGTCAAGTTTGTGGTCAACCAAGACTCCTAGATCCTTTTCACATGTACTGCTCTCAAGCCAGGTGTCACCCATCTTGTATTTGTGCCTCTCATTTTTTTTGCCCAAGTGCAATACTTTACATTTCTCCCTGTTAAAATTCATCTTGTTTATTTTTGCCCAGTTCTCTAATCTGTCAAGGTCGTTTTGAAGTGCGATCCTGTCCTCTGGGGTGTTAGCCACCCCTCCCAGTTTGGTGTCATCTGCAAATTTGATCAGGATGCCCTTGAGTCCATCATCCAAGTCGTTGATAAAGATGTTGAATAAGACCGGGCCCAAGACAGAACCCTGTGGCACCCCACTAGTCACTCTTCTCCAGGATGAAGAGGAACCATTGATGAGCACCCTTTGGGTTCGGTCAGTCAGCCAGTTACAAATCCACTGAGTGGTAGCATAGTCAAGACCGCATTTTACCAGCTTCTTTACAAGAATATCATGGGGCACCTTGTCAAATGCCTTGCTGAAATCAAGGTAGGCTACATCCACTGCGTTCCCTTCATCTACCAGGCTTGTAATTCTGTCAAAAAACGAGATCAGGTTAGTCTGACATGACTTATTTTTCAGAAATCCATGCTGACTATTGGTGATCACAGCATTCCTTTCTAGGTGCTCACAGACTGTTTGCTTAATGATCTGCTCCAGAATCTTCCCTGGTATTGATGTCAGACTGACTGGGCGGTAATTATTTGGGTCCTCTCTTTTCCCCTTTTTGAAAATAGGGACAACATTTGCCCTCCTCCAGTCTGCCGGGACTTCGCCTGTTCTCCAGGAATTCTCAAAGATGACTGCCAGTGGTTCTGAGATCACATCTGCCAGTTCTTTTAATACTCTTGGATGCAGTTCATCTGGCCCTGGAGACTTGAATACATCTAAACTAGCCAAATATTCTTGTACTATCTCCTTAGTTATTCTGGGCTGTGTTTCCTTTGCTGAATCATTTGCTCCAAATTCTTCAGGTCGGGCATTGTTTTCTTTATCGGAGAAGACTGAGGCAAAGAAGGCATTGAGTAGTTCAGCCCTTTCTGTGTCCCCTGTTTGCATTTCACCATCTTCTCCTCTGAGTGACCCCATTGTTTCTTTGTTCTTCCTTTTGCTACGAACATACCCATAAAAGCCTTTTTTGTTGCTTTTAACCTCTCTAGCAAGCCTGAGTTCATTCTGTGCTTTAGCTTTTCTGACTTTGTGTCTACACGTGCTGGCTATTTGTTTGAATTCCTCTTTGGTGGTTTCCCCCCTTTTCCATTTTTTGTACACATCCTTTTTTAATCTTAATTCAGTTAAAAGTTCTTTAGATAGCCACCCTGGCTTCTTTAGGCACCTTCCATGTTTCCGTCTCATTGGTATTGCCTGACGTTGTGCTTTTAGTATCTCCCTCTTAACAAACTCCCAGCCATCATGAACTCCCTTTCCTTTTAGTATTGTTGTCCATGGGATCTCACCCAGCACTTCCCTAAGTTTTATGAAGTCGGCTTTCTTAAAGTCAAGAAGTTGAGTCCTAGTATGCTTGGCTGCTCCTTTCCGCTGTATAGTAAACTTCAGAAGAGCATGATCACTCGCGCCTAATGATCCTTCCACTTCTACCCCACTAACCAGGTCATCAACATTGGTTAGGACCAGATCTAAAATGGCTGTTCCTCTTGTTGCTTCTCCCACTTTCTGGACAATGAAGTTGTCTGCAAGGCCAGTGAGGAATCTGTTTGACCTTATGCTCTTGGCTGAGTTTGACGTCCAACAAATATCCGGGTAATTGAAGTCCCCCATTACTACTATCTCCCTTCCTTTTGCATGCTTGGCCATCTGTTCCAGGAAGGCATCATCTATGTCCTCCGTTTGGCTTGGGGATCTATAGTAAACTCCCACAATGAGGTCTCTGTTATTCTTCTCTCCCTTAATTTTGACCCAAATGCTCTCACTTTGGCTTTGAGGATCTAAATCTTGGATCTCTTCACAGGTATACACATCCCTGACATATAACGCCACTCCTCCTCCTTTCTTGTCTGAAATGAAACAAAGATCATTTGAATCAGCGAATAAGTGTGGGAAACTGCTAGCTTGGCAGTTGAAAAAAAGACAAAAATTGAACTTTGTTACCAATCTAGAGGTGGAAGGTAGAAACATACAGAAACCTGAGGAAATTAGAAAGTGTTTCCGGAGATATTTCAAAAAACTTTATACGCAAGGGCCTCAGAAAGAGACTGAGATAGACCAATTTTTAAAAATTAATGGACTCTCAAAATTATCTCAGGAAAAGACAGCAATCCTGAATCACAGAATAACACAACAGGAAATCGAGGATGCCATTCAGAATATGCATTTGGGCAAATCTCCAGGTCCAGATGGACTTATCTCCAAGTACTATAAGACATTAAAAGATTATCTGATACAACCACTAATGGAGGTTTGTAATCAAATCATGGAGGGGAAGAAGGCACCGGAAACGTGGAAAGAAGCTTTCATCACATTGATACCTAAAGTGGAAACTGAAAAGACTCAACTGAAGAACTACCGTCCCATCTCACTCTTAAATGTGGATTATAAAATTTTTGCAGACATTTTGGCAAGTAGATTTAAGAAAGTGTTAAATGAAATAATTCATAAGGACCAGGCAGGCTTTCTCCCAGGTAGACATTTGTTTGATAATACCAGGAACATTATTGACATTTTGGAACTTTTACAAACTAACATTAACACTAAGGCAGTGTTAATTTTCATTGACGCGGAGAAGGCCTTTGACAATATCTCTTGGAAGTTTATGAAGAAAAACTTGGAAGGGATGGGAGTGGGACGGGGGTTTGAAAATGGCATAGAAGCAATTTATTCAGAACAAAAAGCTAAATTGATAGTGAACAATGTGGTGACAGAAGAGTTGAAAATTGAAAAAGGAACACGACAGGGGTGCCCCTTATCTCCTCTTTTATTTATCTCAGTCCTGGAGGTGCTCTTGAACATGATCAGGGAGGACCGGTTGGTACAAGGAATACAGGTCGGAGTGAAACAATATAAATTGAAAGCTTTTGCAGATGATTTGGTTTTAACATTACAGGAGCCAGAATCTAGTACAAAAAGAGCTTTAGAACTGATTCATGAGTTTGGTCGGGTGGCGGGATTTAAGTTGAACAAGCAAAAAACTAAGGTTTTGGGGAAAAATTTGACACCTTCAGAAACAGATGGGTTTCAGAAAGAGACAGAATTAAGTGTGGTAAAAAAAGTGAAATACCTAGGGGTTCATTTCTCTGCCAAAAATTTGAACTTATTTAAAGACAATTATGAAAAATGTTGGTCGGAAATCAAAAAAGATTTGGAAACTTGGTCAAGACTGAAACTTTCCTTGTTGGGTAGAATTGCAGCTATAAAGATGAATGTATTGCCGAAAATGTTATTTTTGTTTCAAACCCTACAGATTGTGGACAGAGTGGAATGTTTTGGAAGGTGGCAGAAGGATATATCAAAGTTTGTTTGGCAGGGCAAAAAGCCCCGGATAAAGTTTAAAATATTAACTGATTCAAAAGAGGGGGGGGTTGCCCTGCCGGACCTGAGATTGTATTATGAAGCTGCGGCCTTCAGTTGGATGAAAGATTGGTTACTTCTTGAGAACACTGATGTCCTAGATCTGGAAGGGTTTGACAATGCTTTTGGTTGGCATGCATATTTGTGGTACGACAAGGCAAAGGTTCATAAAATGTTCAAAAATCACATTGTCAGAAAATCAATATTTATGGTCTGGACAAAATACAAGGACTTATTAGAAGGTAAGACTCCGAGGTGGCTATCACCAGCAGAGGCCAAGGCCTGGAAAAAACCCAATATGGAGGTTGGCTGGCCAAAATATGGGGAAATCATAGAAAAAGTTGGAGAAACTTGGAGGCTGCAGAGTTTTGAAAAACTAAAGAACAAGGTGCAAAACTGGTTTCATTATGCTCAAATTCAAGAGGTTTTTAAGTTGGACAAAAAAATAGGTTTCCAGGTGGAAAAATCGAAACTAGAGACAGAATTGTTAGAACCTAAGACTAAGGTACTTTCGAGAATGTACAACTTGCTGCTTAAATGGAACACTCAGGATGAGACAGTCAAATCAGCAATGATAAAATGGGCTCAGGACATTGGGTACAACATTATGTTTGAAGACTGGGAAAGGTTATGGACCACTGGTATGAAATTCACGGCATGTAATGCCCTGAAAGAGAATATTATGAAAATGAAATACAGGTGGTACATGACCCCAGTCAAGCTTGCTAAGATATATCATTTGTCTGACAATAAATGTTGGAAATGTAAGGAGGCTGAAGGGACATTCTTTCACCTCTGGTGGACTTGCCCCAAAGTGAAGGCCTTCTGGGAAATGATTTATAACGAGTTAAAAAAGGTGTTTAAGTACACCTTTCCCAAGAAACCAGAGGCCTTCCTCCTGGGCATTATTGGCCAGAAGGTGTTAAAGAAGGATAGAACTTTTTTTATGTACGCAACAACAGCAGCAAGAATTCTTATTGCAAAATACTGGAAGACACAAGATTTGCCCACACTGGAAGAGTGGCAGACGCAGTTGTTGGACTACATGGAACTGGCTGAAATGACTGGCAGAATCCGAGATCTAGGAGAAGAAACAATGGAGGAGGACTGGAGAAAGTTCAAGGATTATTTACAAAAATATTATAAGTTATACGAATGTTAAAAATTTGCATGTTTCGGAAAATTTAGCTTCAGCAACAAGATTCGGTGTTATGGGAAACTAGGTTATAAGTATGAAGGGATTAAGGTTTAAAATGACATTACATTTATATCAAGATAAAAGTAAATTGCCAATAAGTATTTTAAACCTAAAACATAACTATTTGAAAGTACAAAGCAGTACATGAAACAAGATAATAATTTGCTGATATCTTTATTATAAAGAATGCAGGGTGAGGGGGACGTGGGGAAGTCCGGTTGGTGATGGAAAAATGTTTTGAAAAGATGGATTCTTTTTCTTTTCTTTCTTTTCTTTTTCGTTCTTCTTATTAATGTTATATATCTGACTTGATTTCTGTACCTGAGAAAAGCAATAAAAAATATTTATTAAAAAAAAAACAAAAAAAAACAGAGGTTCGTCGGCTTCGCCAACTTTTACCGCAAGTTCATCAGGGGTTTCGTGAAAGAGACGGCAGCTATCACGGACACCCTCAGTTCCAAGAAGAAGTTGTTCACCTGGACGGACCAGGCGGAGCAGTCCTTTCGGAAACTTAAGAGCCTCTTCGCGTCCGAAGAACAGCTGCTACACGTGAACCCCGGCAGGCCCATGCGGGTTGAGACTGACGCATCAGACAGAGCGGTGGGGGCCGTCCTCTTGCAGGAAGATCCGCAAGGGAACTGGAGGCCCTGCGCTTTCTATTCCCGGAAGCTCAGCAAGTCGGAACAGAACTACACCATCTGGGACAGGGAGTTGTTGGCCATTCACGCGGTTTTCAAGGCGTGGAGGCACTTCCTCATCGGAGCCAAACACACCGTGCAGGTCCGCACGGACCACAAGAACCTAGAGTATTGGCGCACGGCGAAGCTCCAGAGCCAGAGGCACATACGCTGGGCGGAGTTCTTTGCGGATTTCGAATTCAGGATCGAGTACATCCCGGGAGACAACAATGTCATAGCAGATGCGCTCTCCAGGAAACCGCAGTATCTCGAGGAAGCGGCACCTGTGGCGGCCAAGCACATTTTCGCACCGCAGGCATGGGCATGCGCTTCAGCAGCTGTGGACCTGGACGCGGTGCGTCGCGCGCTGCAGACGGATCCGTTTGCGCAATCCAAGATGGAGGAACTGCGGAGAGGCACAGCGAAGGACAAGGATTTCCAGATACGAGACGGTCTGCTAACCCGCAAAGGTGCTCTCTATGTGCCGGGGGACGATCTCCGCGCGAAGGTCCTGCAGCAGTTGCACGACGCGCCCAGCGCGGGTCACTTCGGCAAGGAAAAGACGGCGGACTTAGTAGCCAGGGACTTTTGGTGGCCCCAGATGCAAGGAGAGGTCTCGGATTACGTCGCCAGGTGTGACACTTGCCAAAGATCCAAACCAGTGCACAATAAGCCAGCGGGACTGCTGGAACCGCTGGAGACGCCACTACAACCGTGGGAGAGGGTGGCGCTGGACTTTGTTACTGATCTACCCAGTTCGAGAGGCAAGACGGCGGTACTTGTGGTTGTAGACCTGTTCACCAAGATGGCACACTTCATTCCTTGCGCGAAGGTGGCCACAGCGGAACAGACCGCCAAGCTGTTCATAGACCACGTGTTCAGAGTGCACGGCTTGCCACAGTCCATCCTGTCCGACCGGGGCCGCCAATTCATTTCCAGTTTCTGGCAGAAGCTGCTGGGTATTCTGAACGTCAAGATCAACTTAGCGTCGGCGAGGCATCCGCAGACCAACGGCCAAGCGGAGAGGGTCAACGCCATCATGCAGCAGTACCTGCGATGTTACGCCAATCAACAGCCTGCGACTTGGGTGGACTACCTGCCGCTGGCCGAGTTTGCCTACAACAACACGAAGCACGCGTCAACGGGGGTGACACCGTTCTTCGCCAACAATGGGCGGCATCCCAGAACCTTCCCGGGGTTGGAGACGACGACGCAGGGGGAGCCGCAGGGAGCTGAGCACTTAGCAGCAGAATTGCAGGAGGTCCACGAGGAACTCCGACGGCACCTGGAGCTAGCTAAACACGCATACAAAGTGCAGGCAGATAAGCACAGGAGGGCAGGGGAAGACACCCAGGTGGGGGACTGGGTATGGTTAGCGGCCCAGGCGGTGCCGGCCAAGTCGCTAACTAAGAAGAAGCTAGGACACAAACAGCTAGGGCCATACCAAGTTGAGGCCAGGATCAATCCCGTAGCTTTTAGGTTGACCCTCCCAGAAGGTTCCAGAATGCACCCGGTCTTTCATAGGTCGGTGCTCACACCCTACAAGGCCCCACACAGATTTCAGGAGCCAGGGACGGCACCAGACCCACGTAGAAAGTCACCGGAGGGGGGGAAGTCACCGAGGGCCACGACACTCAACGAGGTCACGGAAATTCTGGACTCGAGATGGGGGGAGGAGGGAGTAGAATACCTCCTCGCCAGAGAAGGTACCCCGGCCAGCGCCAACAGTTGGGTGCCGGACTATGCTCTGGAGGAACCTCTTCTTAAAGACGAATTCCATGCACTCTTACCACACAGGCCCATGCCAGCGGATTATTTCGACGACTGGCTCTTTACGCCCACACTTTCAGACAGCACGTTCTGGGGGTTCTCCTCCGCAGAGGAGACGCCGCCGGAATCCAGTCCTCCAAGGGGATCGTGTTCGGGGGTGGACACGGACCGCTCTTACTGGTGGGACGATCAACCAGAAGTGGAGTGGCGCAGGAGGTGGCTAAGGGGGCCTTGGCAAACAGCATTGCCCGAAGTAACAGGGGGAGAGGCGGACATGGACGTGTTGGGGGAGGAGCCCGGGTTCGAGCACACATACACTGAACTGGAAGCAGAGGAGCTTGACGTCGACGAACTGTTTCCAGCAACTACCCCCGCAACGACGGAGCACCCGGAACCTGCGCCCGAGCAGCGGGAGGGGGGAAGGGGGGCTTCGAGGGGGGGATAGATGTCAGGGGTTCAGGGACAGAGGCACAGGGGAGGCAGGAGATGGAGAGCGATGGGGAAGAATCCCAGGACAGCGAGGAAGAGGATGGCAGTGGGTCGGAGGATTACATGAGCCTCTCCAGCGAATCTGAGGATTCCCAGGAGGGGGCGCCTGTGGTCAAGGCTAGGGGAGCCCCAGGGGGGACGCGTCAGGAGCAGGGGGCCAGCAAGGGATCCCCAAGTGGCAGCTGGGAGTCAGGACCAGCTTCCCCACCAGAGCGCAGAGAAGGGGGAGGAGGTTCCAGTGTGACAGGGGAAGCAGCTCCGGCAGCAGAGAGAGAGAGGAGGTCGGAGCAAGCCGTCCTCCCGGAAGGGGAGGGGAGTAGTGAAGGGAGTAGCGTAACTGTCAAAAGGAAGGTCAGGAGTTGGGCGCGCACGCCAAGTTCAAATGTGGAGGCGCGCGGAAGAACAGGCAGCCCGGAGGAGGAGCCAGGTCCCAAAGCCCGCAGGAGGGAGGGAGAGCTGTCTGGGGATTCAGCGTCAGGGGAATCCAGGAGGGGCGAAACCCCAGCGGGCAGGAAGACCCTGCGGAAAAGGAGAGAAAGGAAGAGGTGGAGCAGCGCAAGCCTCTTAAACTGGTGCATGGGAGGGACTGACTCAGAGGGGACTTCAGCGGTCTAAGCGAAACAGACGTGGGGCTGCGCGCCTCGGCTGTGGAGCGAAAAATGAACTGCAGTAAACATCTTTGTATATAAGAAGAACTTGGCGTTGGTCTTTTGTGAGCTAAGACCTGAGGCAGCCCTGACAGGCTGTCTTTCCAAGAATCCGACATAGTTCTGTCTTTTAAGATGTCGTTCATGATACTTCTTAATGGGTCAGACAGTAAGTCCTCCATTTTTTTATAATATATTGCCGGTAGGCGGTCTGGCCCTGGTGGCTTTCCTATCTTTGCTTCCTTAATTGCTCTTTGCATTTCGTACGATGTAATAGGGGCATTCAACAGTTCTTTTTGTTCTTTAGTAAGTTTCGGAAGACATTTCTGTTCTAAATGTTCTTTAACTTCTTCTGTTGTTTCATTTCCTTCCTTATAGATTTCTCTAAAGAATTTGAGAAATCGTTTCTCTATTTCTTTTTCTTTTTAATATATTTTTATTGCTTTTTTCCAGATATCATATCAAACAACAACAGAAAAACAGAAAAAAAGAACAGAAAAAAGAAACAAATAGAATCCACCTTTCAATTACATCTTCCCATAACTTGCCGGACTTCCCCACGTCTCCCTCACTCTGCTTTCTTAACAATAAAATGTCAGCAAATTAGTATCTTGTTTCGTGTGTTATTAATACTTTCAAGTAATTGTCTTTTAAGTTCAAAATACTTATTATCAATTTACTTTTACTTTAATCTAAACACAATATTTATTTTAAACTTTAGTCCTCTCTTAGTCATATCTTAATGTCCAATATAGAAAATCTTATTGCTGAAGCTTGGTTTTTCAATTTATGCAAATTATTGACAATCATATAGCTTATAATGTTTTTGTAAATAGTCCTTAAATTTTTTCCAGTTCTCCTCCGTTGTCTCTTCTCCCAAATCTCGGATTCTGCCAGTCATTTCATCCAATTCCATATAGTCCATCAATTGCATATGCCATTCTTCCAGTGTGGGCAAATCTTGTGTCTTCCAGTACTTTGCAATAAGTATTCTTGCTGCTGTTGTTGCATACATAAAAAACGTTCTGTCGTTCTTTAGCACATTCTGGCCGACAATGCCCAAAAGAAAGGCCTCTGGTTTCTTGGGAAAGGTATACTTAAATACCATTTTTAACTCATTGTAAGTCATTTCCCAGAAAGCCTTTACCCTTGGGCATGTCCACCAGAGATGAAAGAATGTCCCTTCCACCTCCTTACATTTCCAACATCTGTTATCAGACAAATGATATATTTTAGCAAGTTTAACTGGGGTCATGTACCACCTGTATGTCATTTTCAAAATATTTTCTTTCAATGCACTACATGCCGTAAATTTCATACCGGTGGTCCATAACCTTTCCCAGTCATCAAACATGATGTTGTGCCCAATGTCTTGAGCCCATTTTATCATGACGGATTTAACTGTCTCGTCCTGAGTGTTCCATTTAAGCAGCAAATTGTACATTCTCGAAAGTACCTTTGTCTTTGGTTCTAGCAGTTCTGTCTCTAATTTCGATTTTTCCACCTGGAATCCTGTTTTTTTATCCAATTTAAAAATCTCTTGAATTTGAGCGTAATGAAACCAGTCTTGCACCTTATGCTTTACTTTTTCATAGCTCTGTAACCTCCAATTATCGCCTATTTTTTCTAGCATTTCCCAATATTTCAACCAGCCGGTCTCCATATTGGGTTTTTTTCGGCCCTTGGCCTCCACTGGTGATAGCCACCTCGGGGTCTTACTTTCCAGTAAGTCTTTGTATTTTATCCAGACCATAAATATTGCTTTTCTGACAATATGGTTTTTGAATGTTTTATGAATCTTAACCTTGTCGTACCACAAATATGCATGCCACCCAAAAGCGTTGTCAAACCCTTCTAGATCCAGGACATCAGTATTTTCTAAAAGCAACCAATCTTTCAACCAGCAGAAGGCTGCAGCTTCGTAGTATAACCTTAAGTCTGGCAGGGCAAACCCCCCTCTTTCTTTTGCATCGGTTAGTATTTTAAATTTTATTCGGGGCTTTTTGCCCTGCCAAACAAACTTCGAAATGTCCTTCTGCCATTTGCCAAAACATTCAGGTCTGTCCACAATCTGAAGGGCTTGAAACAAAAACAGCATCTTTGGCAATACATTCATTTTTACTGCTGCAATTCTGCCCAACAAGGAAAGTTTCAATCTTGACCAAATTTCTAGGTCTTTTTTAACTTCTAACCAACTTTTTTCATAATTGTCCTTAAACAAATTCAAGTTTCTGGAAGACAAATTAATTCCCAGGTATTTCACTTTTTTAACCACAGATAATTCTGTTTCCTTCCGAAATTCATCTGTTTCTAAGGGTGTCAAGTTTTTTACCAGAACCTTGGTTTTTTGTTTATTCAGCTTAAATCCCGCCACCCGACCAAACTCTTGGGTCAGTTCTAAAACTCTTTTTGTGCTAGATTCTGGCTCCTGTAGTGTTAAAACCAAGTCATCTGCAAAAGCTTTCAGTTTATATTGTTTATCTCCGACCTGTATTCCTTTTATCATCCGGTCCTCCCTTATCATATTCAAAAACACCTCCAGGACTGAAATAAATAAAAGAGGGGATAGGGGACACCCCTGTCGTGTTCCTTTTTCAATTCTAAACTCATCTGTCACCACATTGTTCACTATCAATTTAGCTTTTTGTTCTGAGTAAATTGCTTCTATACCATTTTCGAACCCCTGTCCCACTCCCATCCCTTCCAAATTTTTCTTCATAAACTTCCAGGAAATATTGTCAAAGGCTTTCTCCGCATCAATAAAAATTAACACCGCTTTTGTATTGATATTTGTTTGCAGAAGTTCCAAAATATCAATAATGTTCCTAGTGTTATCAAACAAATGTCTGCCTGGGAGAAAGCCTGCCTGGTCCTTGTGAAATATTTCTTTAGGGTTGTTTATTATTTTGCCTTTGCACTTAACTCTATTTATAAGCCTTTCTGCCTCTTTCTTCTTTAATTGCCATGCTAATAACCAGGCTCAGGTTCTGTTTCAGGCTGTGTCTCTGTTTCAGGCTCTGGCGCTGTATCAAACACTGTTGCAGACTCAGGCTGTGGCACTATAGCTGTAGCTGTGGCTCTGGTTCTGTTTCAGGCTCTGGCACTGTATCAAGCACTGTTTCAGGCTCAGGCTTCTGCTCTTTATTAGGCTTTGTCTCAGTCTTTGGCTCTAGCACTTATTCTAGCTCTATTTCAGGCTCGGCCTGTGTCTCAGCCTTTGTCTCTGTTTCACGCTGTTTCTCTGTTTCAGACTCCGACGCTGTTTCAAGCCCTGTATCTGTCTCTGCCTCTGTTTCAGGCTCTGGCGCTCTATCAAGTACTGTTTCTGGCTCTGGCTCTCTTTCAGGCTCTGGTTCTGAATTAGGGTTTGGTTCTGGCTCTGGCTGTGTCTCTGGATCTGGCTGTGTCTCTGCTTCAGGCTCCTATGCTGTATCAAGCACTGTATCAGGCTCTGCCTCACCCTCTGCCCCTGGCTACGTTTAAGAGTCAGGCTCAGTTTCAGACAGTGTCTCTGCTTCAGGATCCAGCACTCTATCAAGCACTATTTCAGACTCAGGCTGTCGATCTCGGTTGTGGCTGTGGATCTCGGCTGTTGCTCTAGGCTCCGTTTGTGGCTCTGGCTCTCTTTCAGGGTCTGGTTCTGAATGAAGATCTGGTTCTGACTCTGATTCAGGGTCTCATGATGGCTCTTCCTCTGCCTCTGACCCAGCTATGTTTCAGGGTCTGGCTCTCTTTCAGGCTCTGGTTCTGAATTAGGGTTTTGTTCTGGCTCTGGCTGTGTCTCTGGCTCTGGCTCTGGCTCTGGCTCCAGCTCCAGCTCCAGTTCCAGTTCCAGCTCCGGCACTGTATCAAGTACTGCTGCAGACTCAGGCTGTGGCTCCAGGCTGTGGCTGCAGCTATGTTTTGCGCTCCGGCCCTGTATCAAGCCCTATTTCTGGCTCTGGCTCTGGCTCTGATTCATGTTCTCCCTCTGACTCTGATTCAGGGTCTCGCTCTGGCTCTGGCACTCGATCAAGGACGGTTTCAGACTCAGGCTGTGGCTGTGGCTCTGCCTCTGTTTCAGGCTCAGGCTCTGTTTGAGGCTGTGTCTCTGTTTCAGGCTCCGGCACTGTATCAATTACTGTTGCAGACTCAGGCTGTGGCTCGTGGCTGTGGCTGTTGCTCTGGTTCGGGATGTGGTTCTTTTTCAGGCTCTGGTTCTGAATGAGGGCTTGATTATGGCACTGATTCAGGGTCTCGCTCTGGCTCTGGCTGTGTCTCTGTTGCACCTCAAACGGTGGTTTGTTGTTGTTGCTGTTGTTATTTTCTTTCTGGGGTGGGACAAATGTTTAGTTGGGGCGGGGATTATTTTAAGTTTAGCATAATTGTTTCTTGCTTTGTTTTTCTTTTACTATTTTTTTAGGTTATTGTATAGTTTGTATTTTGCTTTTTAAGGGGAAAGGGTCAGGGCTGCCTGGGAGGGGGCCTCAGCCAACAGAATGGCTGGGGCAGGTTCCCTACGGGGGGATGTATTGGAACACCCAATCTCTGTTATCGCGGGTGGGAGGAGCAGTTGCGCTAAGACCAGACCACGTCTTTACCGAAGATCTGGTTCTGACTCTGATTCTGATTCTGATACTGGCTCTCTATCAAGGGCTGTTTCAGACTCAGGCTGTGGCTGTGGCTGTTGCTCTGGTTCTGGCTCTGGCTCTTTCTCAGGCTCTGGTTCTGAATGAGGGCTTGGTTCTGGGACTGATTCAGGGTCTCGCTCTGGCTCTGGCACTCTATCAAGGACTGTTTCAGACTTAGGCTGTGGCTCTGTTTCTATTCTTGCAATGGAATGTACACAAAACAATAATCCTTTCTATCTAAATTTTCCAATACATTCTGAAAGCATAATAAATCCTTAATTGTTGTCCTTTTAGTTCCTTTATCACTCGAATGCTAGCATGGAGTCAAAACTATTATTGTATTTTTGAACATATCTTGTATAACCATCCCATTTTTCTGCAAATTTTTGCTTTGAGATTCCACTGAGTTTGCTCGTCAATTGAGCCGTCTCCACCAATTCCTGTAATTTGATTTGCCAATCTGTTATTTTTGGAGCCTCGTGATCTTTCCATCCCTTGGCCACAAGTATACGAGCTGCTGCGGTTGCATACAAGAATACCTCTCTTAGATTTTTTGGGATCTCTTTATCTAAAATACTTCATAGAAATGCCTCTGTTGTTTTCGTAAAAGTTATCCCCATCATCTTTTTTAATTCATTGTATATTGCCCCCCCCAAAAAAAATCTTAATCTTTTCACACGTCCACCACATGTGGCTCATGTCACCGTTATTTCCTCCACATCTCCAACAAGCATTCGCCATTTTTTTTATACATTCTTGATCATCTGGAAGGAGTGAGGTACCACCTATGAGCCATTTTCATCATGTTCTCTCTTATATTATAGCTGGCTGTAAATTTCAAATTTGCATTCCATCAGTTTCCCCCATCTTTTAGCATAATTGGACGGCCCACATCTTGGGCCCACTTTATCATTGAAGCCGTTGTTGGGAAAAAGCACCAATGCAAAAGCCAGCTGCAGGTGGCTGGAATGCAGAACAGGATGTTGTTGTTTCAAACTGTACTGTTGGGAAAAAGGGGGAGTCTATTCTCTGTACTGAGCACCGGATGTTAGCTCAGAGTGTCATCTGACCTGTACTGGAAGTACAGGGGTGGAGTTGTGACTCTTCTGATGGAGTCTGAAGGGAGCAGTCACGTTTCTATGTACTGCTGAATGACAGGAATAAAACATGTAAATAGACTCCTGTCTGTCTCATTTCCCCTCCCTGGGGGGGAATGCAAGGAGAGAGAAGCAGAGGGTGTGTTCTCCTCACATCTAATGAGGAGAATCGCCGGTTTACGACCACGTCTGCCGGGAGACGCAGACGGAATGTAAACAAGTATCTCACTCAGTTTGCCTCGGGGAGGCCAGTTACCTCTGACTGTGAGCTGAGATACTGACATATGGCAGCATTCGGTGGTTGCGATTCATCGAACATCTGCATGAGAGGCTGGTGGATTGTCCTCCTCTGCTCCAAGGGAGGAGATAAGCATCTGAGAGCAGCCAGATGCTGAACAGACAGCTGGACCCAGAGGAAAGTGTTTTCCAAGCAACAGAGCTCAAGGTATGCTGCATTTCGGGCTAAAAGTGTGAACGCAGAATGATTTATTCTCTGATTCACTGGAGCTGCGTTTGAAAAAAACAACAGCTCCGGAAGGAGAGGCCTGCAGCTCAGAGGCTCAGCCTGCATTCCACGAATTCTTGTGGTTGAGATAAGCTTTCCTGTATGCACAGTTGCTAAGCAACGCCCGTCAGAGACGTGGAAATTTACTGGCTGCGCAGATGGCTCTGAAAGAGTGCCTGGGAAGCGAAAGATTGTTTTGACTATGTTTTCGATGCTGTGCAAGGTCTGAGAAACAGCTTGCAGTTTGCCTGGAAAGGCAGTAAACAATCCAGCAGAGGCTATTGGAGTTTTAGCAAGGCTGGAAAGTGAGAGAGAGGCTTGGCTTCAAGATGGATGCCAAGAAGGGGGGAGCCCTGCCTTATTCATCCCCCCTGACCAGTGGCAGTTATTCATCATGGTCTGGAAAGACGACTACCCCAGAAGGGGTGAGCAAGGATGATGCTGGCCAAGTTCCTAAGAGCTCATCGAAAGCTGAGGAGAGCTTTGACCCTAGATGGGGGAGCGAAGGAACTGTTCAATCTGCACTGGAAGTGAAGGACAGGGGGAGGGAAGAACAGAGTTCTAATTCCCCCGCTGCTGAAGCTACTGCAGAGCATGCTATAGCATTGAGTGCTGTCCGATGTTACAATTGTGGACAGACTGGGCATCTACAGCGAAACTGTAGGAAGCCACGCCAGTCAAAAGGTGCCAAAAGCAGCTCTACGAAGCCTGAGGCGTCAGGCAAAAGCCGTACCAAGTGCCAGGTGAAACCTGCAAAGGCTATGATGGCGAAAGGAACCACGCCAGATGTTGGGAACGCCTTCATAATCGACACGGGAGCGACGGTTCATATGTGCCTGCACAGGGAACTGTTTTCAACGTTTAAGAAGCAAAGCTTCGCTGTGAAACAGGCCAATGGTCAAGAGTTGAAAGCGACCGGAATTGGGACTGTGTATCTTGAGAGTCTGAACTTGACTATAAACAATGTTTACCTGGTTCCAGAACTGAGATTTAATCTGCTAAGTGTGTCGCAGATTGCAAAGAAAGGACTGAAACTGACCTATGATGCTAAAAGCTGCAAGATCTACAAAGATGGAGAACTGTATCTTACTGCCAGAGAGAAAGATGGACTGTATTTGTTGACTTTTGATCAAAGTGATTACATGAAATGTAATTCTTCTGATTCTAACGAAATCTCTCTTGCAGGTGTGACCAACATGAGCACCAGGAAGGTGACCAAGAAGGTCGACAGAGCATTTCAGCGGGTGTATGCTGATGTGATTGGTCCTCTAGAACCATCTAGAGGCGGTGCAAAATATTACCTTGTGTGTGTTGATTGTTTCACTAATTATTCTTGGGTTTTTGTGATAGAAAAACCACAAGAGACCTTAGAAAGGTTTCAGGAGTTTTGTGACAAGGTTAAAAATATGCATGATGCTAACATTGATTGTCTTTTCACAGATGAGAAACAAGTTTTTCTGTTACAGAAGTTTCAGAAGTTCCTGGATGGAAGAGGGATAGACCACAAAGTTGCTGTTTCAGCCGAAGCGTGGAACAGGGGGGTCTGTGTGAGGGTGAACAAAGAATTGCAAAAGTGGATGCATGCGCAATTGCTGAGTTCACATTTGCCACATGAATATTGGGCCGAGTCGCTAGCGTCCTATCTTCACGTGTGGGTGAGAAAAGTCTCAACAGAGTTAGGATGTTCTCCTTTTGAGAAGCTGTTCCATAGAAAACCTTCTGTTGCCTATTTCAAGGTTTTCGGGTCTCATGTGAGAACAGAAGCTCCAGGTGGAGTAAAGAATGCCAGAGGCATTTTTGTGGGTTATGAAAAGGGTCTCTACAGAGTAATTTTGACTGAATCTGGTCAGGTGATTCTCACAAAGTTTCTAGAGAGTGCTCCAGAACAAGAGCGGGTAGTAGTACACACATTTCCCACAGGTGACAATTCAGATGATGATGATTTTTCTGATGTCACAGATTACAGTGGTACTGATGATGACAGTGATAGCTCAGAGAGTTCAGTTGTAACAGTCATTGAGAGGAAATCTCACACAATGGATAGACCTTCACAGGTGAAGGAAGAACCACTGATTGCTACTGGTTCTCAACAAAGTCCAGAGGTTGAACCAGTGAGCAGAGAGGATCAGAACCTCATACGCAGGTCTGAGAGAGTTACAAAGGGTGTACCACCAAAGAGGTACTCAAAAGAGTTTGCTAACTTAGCTGTTGCATGTGTTGCTATTGTTAACAACTCAAAACAAGTTGAAGCAGTGTCTAAGTCAGAGACAAAGACACAACAGAGAGTAGCAAGCCAAGGTAATGCAGAAGCACTCATTCCTTGGAAGCCAGACAACCAGAGAGGTACACTGGTGAAACCAGTGGTGGGAAGTTCCAAGGGTGGAACTGAAACAACAGGGGACTGTTATATGTATAACAACTGTTTGTTTTCTTCTCTGGATCGTGTTTTGCCTATTGATGCTTTTGGGGGAGGTTGTTGGGAAAAAGCACCAATGCAAAAGCCAGCTGCAGGTGGCTGGAATGCAAAACAGGTTGTTGTTGTTTCAAACTGTACTGTTGGGGAAAAGGGGGAGTCTATTCGCTGTACTGAGCACCGGATGTTAGCTCAGAGTGTCATCTGACCTGTACTGGAAGTACAGGGGTGGAGTTGTGACTCTTCTGATGGAGTCTGAAGGGAGCAGTCACGTTTCTATGTACTGCTGAATGACAGGAATAAAACATGTAAATAGACTCCTGTCTGTCTCATTTCCCCTCCCTGGGGGGGGAATGCAAGGAGAGAGAAGCAGAGGGTGTGTTCTCCTCACATCTAACGAGGAGAATCGCCGGTTTACGACCACGTCTGCCGGGAGACGCAGACGGAATGTAAACAAGCATCTCACTCAGTTTGCCTCGGGGAGGCCAGTTACCTCTGACTGTGAGCTGAGATACTGACAGCCTTAACCTCCTCATCCATTACTTTGTAGTCTAAAAGAAGTCTATACATTTTTGCTATTATTTTGGTTTTACTATTCAGTAGTTCTCTTTCAAATCTTGAAGGCTCCTTTTCAAAACCTATCTGCTTATCCTGTCTGAACACTTCATTCACCTGGAAGTAATCTAGCCAACTAGAAAAGTGATCTTTTATTTTCTCATAACTTATCAATATTAGTTCACCCTCCTCCATGTTACGCTACTGAAGCAATGCAGCCGCGAGCTGCTGGTAGCTTGAAAACAAAACATAATGGGAATGTTGGGACTGTTCTGTGGGAAACAGAGGGACAGTCAATTCACAGTGCAGAGGGCACCGGAATTAGCTCAGAGTGTAATATGAGCTGGACAGGAAGTGTTTGTTCTCTCTCGACTGCAGGAGTATGAAGAGAGCAGTCATGTTTTCTGTAATGCTGCAAAGACAGAAATAAAGGCATGGTTGAAATAAAGAGGGGGGGTGTTCTTCTCATGCTGAGAAGGATCGCCTATCGCGACCTCTGCCTGGATCTTGCCGGGAAAGCAGACAGGGAGGTCAACAGGAGACCAAGCCGGGTGCCTGGGAGAGTTGCCAGTTTCTCCTGATAAAGGCTTGATTTCCGACATCTGGTAGCATGTAGCCGATGGTTTTGATCCATGAAAGCAACAAGAGAGGTTGATGGATCGTACTTCATCCTCTGCAAGGAGATAAGGAAGATATGGTAGTGTGCGGATGGAAGCTACAAGGACGGCTGAGCACCGGAGGAGGTGTTTGTGCTGAGCAACGGATTCCCTCAAGGTATGGTGATTTTATGGCTGTGAGAGTGAACGCGAATTGAAGCATTCTTCGGTTCACTGAGTGTCTGCTTTTGGATGAAAACAGCACTGAGAGAGAGCCACATTCTTCGCATTCCTGAGTCTTGATAAGCCAGTTGCTAAGCAACGAAACGTCAGTAAAGTGGAAAGTTACTAGCCAACGGAAAAGGGGCTGGGACTGTGAAAGGCTGGAAAAACACTGGCAAAAATTCCAGCGTTTGTTTTGTCTGCTATCTCACTGCTCTTGGAGGGACTTTCAAAACAGCCTGCGTTTAGCTGCAAAGTGCAACGCAGTGAACAGCCAATAGACTCTTGGAATTTTACAGGTTTGAGAGTGAGAGCTGAGGCTTGGATTCAAAATGGATACCAAGAAGGGGGGAGGCTTACCTTACCCACCTCCACTGACTAATGACAATTATTCCTCATGGTCTGTAAAGATGAAAGCCCTGCTTCAGAATCAGAGGATTTTTGGGGTGATTGATAACCCCATCCCTGCTGCACCAACGCCAGGTTGGAATTCACAGAATGTGAGAGCCAGGACGGCCATAATTCTGTGTATCTCAGATGATCAACTCGTGCATATTCAGGATTTGGAATACGCGCGTGAGATTTGGCAAACGCTGCGTAGAATACATCAGAGAGATGCTGGTTCTTCAGCGTTGCTGCATTTTGAAAAACTGACCAATCTGAGGCTAGCGCCTGATGGAGATGTACGAGCGCATCTGACAGAGATGAAATTCTTACGCCAGCAGATGGCGGAACGCAATTTCCCTCTACAGGAAGAGATATTCTGCTTCATGATTATTAACAGCCTTAATCGGACTTATAAAACCGTTACAAGTCAGCTGGGTTCTCTACCTGCTCGAGCTCTTACGACGGAGAGAATTTGTGCCGTGCTTCTCAATGAGAAAGACAGACTTGCTGCAATAGATGTCAAAGACAGGGGGAGAGAAGCTTGGAGTTCAAGCACCCCCGCTGCTATTGCAAGTGAAGAACAGGCTGTTGCTTTGAACGTTGTCCGTTGTTTCAATTGTGGACAGACTGGGCATCTTCAGCGGAATTGTAAGAAGCCACATCAACAGGAAGGAGCTAAGGGGAGCTCTGCAAAGCCTGAGGCGTCAGGCAAAAGTCGTACCAAGTCCCAGGTGAAACCTGCAAAAGCATTGCTGTCAATAAAAGCCGCATTTTCAGTGGAGAACGCTTTTGTTCTTGACACGGGATGCACGCAACACATGACATCACACAGAGATCTGTCTTCAGCGTTTAAGAAGCAAAGCTTCACTGTGAAACAGGCCAATGGCCAGGAGCTGAAAGCGACTGGGTTTGGAACTGTGTATCTTGAGAGTCTGAACTTGACTATTAACAATGTGTATTTGGTTCCTGATTTAAAGTTCAATCTGCTGAGTGTTTCGCAGATCACAAAGAAAGGACTGACTTTGTCCTATGATAGAGAAAGCTGCAAAATCTTCAAAGATGGAGAGCTGTATCTTTCTGCCAGAGAGAAAGATGGACTGTATTTGTTGACTTTTGATCAAAGTGATTGCATAAATTGTAATGCATCTGAATCTAACATGATTTCTCTTGCAGGTATGACGAAGGACGTCAAGAAGGCGACCGAGGTTAACAGGGCATTTCAGCGAGTGTATGCTGATGTGATTGGTCCTCTAGCACCATCTAGAGGCAATGCAAGATATTATCTTGTGTGTGTGGATTATTTCTCTCATTATGTGTGATTATATATACATTGCAGAAACCACAAGAAGCCTTAGAAAGGTTTAAAGAGTTTTGTGACAAAGTTAAGAATGTTCATGATGCTAACATTGATTGTCTTTTCACAGATGAGAAGCCAGTTTTTCTTTTACAGGATTTTCAGGATTTCCTGCATAAGAAAGGGATCAGGCACAAGACTGCTGTTTCTGCAGAAGCATGGAACAGAGGTGTCTGTGTGCAAGTGAACAAAGAATTGCAAAATGGCATGAAGGCGCAATTGCTGAGTTCACATTTGCCACATGAGTATTGGGCAGAGTCGTTAATGTTTTTTTTATTACAGTTGGATGAGAAAGGTTTCAAAAGATTTAGGAAGTTCTCCTTTTGAAAAGCTATTCCACAGAAAACCTTCTGTTGTCCATTTTAAGGTTTTTGGGTCTCATGTAAAGACTGAAGCTCCAGGTGGAGTAAAGAATGCTAGAGGCATTTTTGTGGGTTATGAAAAGGGTCTCTACAGAGTAATTTTGTCTGAATCTGGTCAGGTGATTCTCACAAAATTTCTAGAGAGTGCTCCTGAACAGGAGAGAGTAATTGTTCCCACATTTCCCACAGAGGACAATTCAGATGATGATGGTGATTTTACTGATTACAGTGGTACTGAGAGTAACAGTGATAGCTCAGAGAGCTCAGTTGACACAGTCATTGAGAGGAAGTCTCACACAATGGCTAGACCTTCGCAGGTGAAGGATGAACCACTGTTTACTATTGGAACTGGTTCTCCAAAGAGTCCTGAGACTGAACCAGTGAGCAGAGAGGATCAGCACCTCATACGTAGGTCTGAGAGAGTTACAAAGGGTGTACCACCCAAGAGGTATTCAAAAGAGTTTGCTAACTCAGCTGTTGCATGTGTTACTATTGTTGACAACTCAAGACAGGTTGAAGCTGTGTCTAAGTCAGAGACAAAGACACAACAGAGAGTTGCTAAGCGTAACACTACATTCCCTAGCCAAGGTAATGCAGATGCACTCATTCCTTGGACGTCAGACAACCACAGAGGTACACTGGGGAAACCAGTGGCGGGTAGTTCCAAGGGTGGAACTGAAACAACAGGGGAGTGTTATATGTATAACAACTGTTTGTTTTCTTCTCTGGATCACGCTTTGCTCGCAGTGCACATTGATTCATATGGGGAAGTATGTTACGATATTGAAGCAATGCAGCCGCAAGCTGCTGGTAGCTTGAAAACAAAACATAATGGGAATGTTGGGACTGTTCCGTGGGAAACAGAGGGACAGTCAATTCACAGTGCAGAGGGCACCGGAATTAGCTCAGAGTGTAATATGAGCTGGACAGGAAGTGTTTGTTCTCTGTCGACTGCAGGAGTATGAAGAGAGCAGTCATGTTTTCTGTAATGCTGCAAAGACAGAAATAAAGGCATGTAAATACGTTTCTGTCTATCTCTTTCCCCTGCCCATGCTACCAGATGTCGGAAATCAAGCCTTTATCAGGAGAAACTGGCAACTCTCCCAGGCACCCGGCTTGGTCTCCTGTTTCTCCTGATAAAGACTTGATTCCTCACACTCCCCCCCCCTTAATATTGTGTTATACGTTATCCACTTCTCTTTGATGTTGTTACCTTTTTTAACAGATATTGCTTCTAGTGGAGAGTTCCATCTTGGGACTTTCTGTTCCAAATATCTTTTGTATTTTCCCCATACCTTATATATAGCATTTCTTATTATATGATTTGAAAAAGTCCTATGTGACTTTATTTTCCCATAATTAAGATAGCCATGCCACCCAAAACGGGTGTCATGACCTTCTAGATCTAAAATATCCCAATTTTTTAATAAATACCGATCTTTCTTTTTTTTTTTTTGTATAGCCCGAACAGGTTTATTATGGTTTTTTTTTAATAAAATTTTTTATTGGTTTTACAAAATTTTTTATAGACAATACAAACAAATAGAAAAACAAACAAACATGCATAATTTCGTATCCTTTTTTCATAAACCTCACTTCTTCGACTCCCCCAAACCTCCCCTTTCTACATCCCCATTTCCAAAATTATTTCAGCAGATCCTAAGATTTATTTTTATCAAATTTATCCCTTATTTATTTTTTTCTTTTACTTAATCTTTTGTAGCTGTAATCCCCTTTTTTCTAAAACCTCGACATTTTAGCATTCATCAATTCTATAATATTTCTTAAGATAAATTTTAAATTTCTTCCAATCTTCATCCGCCGTCTCTTTCCCCTGATCGCGGATTCTGCCGGTCATTTCAGCCAGTCCCATATAGTCTATCACCTTCATCTGCCATTCTTCCAGAGTGGGTAGATCTTGAGTCTTCCAATGCTTTGCGATGAGAATTCTTGCTGCTGTAGTAGCATACATAAAAAAAGTTCTGTCTCTCTTTGACACCAATTGGCCGACAATGCCCAAGAGAAAGGCCTCTGGTTTCTCAGGGAAAGTACATTTAAGTACCTTTTTCATTTCATTATATATCATTTCCCAGAAAACCTTAATCTTCGGGCACGTCCACCAAAGGTGATAGAAAGTACCTTCAATTTCTTTACATTTCCAACACTTATTGTCAGGCAAATGGTAGATTTTTGCTAGCTTGACTGGCGCCATGTACCACCTATAGATCATTTTCATAATATTTTATTTTAAGGCATTACATGCCGTAAATTTTATACCGGTGGTCCACAACTGTTCCCAGTCAGCAAACATGATGTTATGACCAATATCCTGTGCCCACTTAATCATAGCTGATTTAACTGTTTCATCTTGTGTATTCCATTTCAGCAACAAGTTATACATTCTTGACAAATTCTTAGCATTGGGTTCTAACAGTTCTGTTTCTAGTTTTGATTTCTCCACCTGGAAGCCAATTTTCCTGTCTTGTTTATAAACCTCCATTATTTGATAATAATGGAGCCAATCTCGTACTTTAGTTTTCAATTTCTCAAGACTCTGTAGTTTCAATTTGTCACCCTCTTGTTCCAAAATTTCCCAATACTTTGGCCATTTGGCCTCCATATTGAGTTTTTTCACAGCTTTAGCCTCCAAAGGCGACAACCATCTAGGAGTTTTGTTTTCCATCAAATCTTTATATCTAATCCAAACATTATATAATGCTTTTCTGACAATGTAATAATAATAATAATAATAATAATAATAATAATAATAATAATAATAATAAAAAATTTTATTTATATCCCGCCCTCCCCAGCCGAAGCTGGGCTCAGGGCGGCTAACAACAATCAAAATAGCTCAACATTCTAAAACATTCATTATAAAATTAATTAAATCAAATTAAAATCAAATTAATGGCAACCATCAAGCAAAATTTTGTGCAGATTGCCAGAGGAGGGGGTCAGGCTGCGCCCTGACAAAAGGCCTGGTGGAACAGCTCTGTCTTGCAGGCCCTGCAGAAGGATGTCAGGTCCTGCAGGGCCCTAGTCTCTTGTGACAGAGCGTTCCACCAGATTGGAGCCGCGGCCGAGAAGGCCCTGGCTCTAGTTGAGGCCAGCCTAACCTCTCTGAGGCCTGGGATCTTTAGGGTGTTTTTATTTGCAGACCGTAAATTTCTCTGTGGGACATACCAGGAGAGGCGGTCCCGTAGGTACGAGGGTCCTAGGCCGTATAGGGCTTTAAAGGTTAAAACCAGCACCTTAAACCTGATCCTGTACTCCACCGGGAGCCAGTGCAGCTGGTACAGCACTGGATGGATATGATCTCGCAGAGAAGACCCCGTAAGGAGTCTTGCCGCGGCATTCTGCACCCGCTGGAGTTTCTGGGTCAGTCTCAAGGGCAGCCCCACGTAGAGCGAGTTACAATAATCCAGTCTGGAGGTGACCGTCGCATGGATCACAGTGGCTAGGTCAGGGCGAGAGAGATAAGGAGCCAACTGCTTAGCTTGGCGGAGATGAAAAAATGCCGCCTTTGTTATAGCTGTAATCTGCGCCTCCATAGAGAGGGAGGTATCAAAGATTACACCCAAACTCTTCACGGATGATGCTGGCACTAATTGCACCCCCGCAAGAGACGGGAGTTGCCCCCTCAATCCCATATCGCTCCGTCCCAGCCAGAGGACCTCTGTCTTCGAAGGATTTAACTTCAACCGGCTCCCACGTAACCATCCACCCACAGCTTCCAGACATCTGGTCAGTGTATCTGGGGCCGAGTCAGGATGGCCATCCATCAACAGATAGAGTTGGGTGTCATCGGCATACTCATTTTTATGTGATTTTTAAAGGCCTTATGCACCTTAACTTTGTCATACCATAAATATGCATGCCATCCAAATGCGTTATTAAAACCTTCTAAATCTAGTATATCTGTATTCTCAAGGAGCATCCACTCTTTCATCCAGCAGAACGCTGCTGATTCATAATACAATTTTAAGTCCGGCAGGGCAAATCCCCCTCTTTCCTTTGCATCCGTTAATATCTTAAATTTTATTCTGGGCTTTTTGCCCTGCCAGACAAATTTCGAAATGTCCTTCTGCCACCTCTTGAAACAGTCCATCTTGTCAAGAATTTGCAATGTTTGAAACAAAAATAACATTCTAGGCAATACATTCATCTTTATAGCTGCAATTCGGCCTAACATTGAAAGCTTCAAATTTGACCATATTTCTAGATCCTTTTTAACTTCTGACCAACATTTCTCATAGTTATCTTTAAACAAATTCAGATTCTTAGATGTCATATGAACCCCTAAATATTTCACCTTCTTAACCACCGTCAAGCCTGTTTCATTCTGGAACTTCTCCCTTTCCATGACTGTTAATTTTTTCTCCAAAACCTTAGTGTAGTGGTTGGGAGTTACTCGTGCGTAATCCTGCTCCGTTTGAGCGTCGGATTGCCTGGTTAAACCCTCCGGACTGCGCAGCCCATCTTAGCATGGCTGCCCTTAGTCACTCGTCGAATCTGTCTGTGGGCGTTTCTTAAAGCGTTGCCAACATAAGAGTTGTTTGACGCCCAATCGTTTCCGCCTCTCTGTGGGCGTGGGCAGCGGGGTGCTTGGGCTCTCCTCGCTAACTTCCAACGAAGAGTCTTGGAGCCCCTGCACCTCCCTGTCCCGTTGCTCTCCCTGATCCCTGGTGTTACACTCATTCTCTTCCCCTTCTTCCCGGCTGAGTCTCCCTCTAGCGCTTGGACCTTCCCCTGCAGAATCTGAGACCCTTTCCTTCTCCCGTGCCTCTGATGGCAGTTCCCTGACATCCACCTCCCTCCCAGAGCCCCCTTCACTCCCCCTCCGACCCGGGGGCTCTATTGCAGCCTCTTCTCGGGTCGGCGAGCCAAGGAAACCCCTGAAAGAGCTGTCCTCCTCATCTGTGGGTGTGAACACCTCTTCCCACCTGCCAAGGTTCCCACCCAAGGAATAACTCTCCCAATCCGATTCTTCTTCGGATTCTGAAAACCCTTCGAAACTCTCTTCCTCCTCTGTGGTGCCGAACTGTTCTTCCCAGAATCGCTCTAAGGGCTTGGGCTTATCTGGGAACCGTCGGTGGAACACTTCCACCATGTGCTCGTCGCCCACTGCCTCTGCTGGCACCCACGTGTTTTCCGACCAGGGCTCTCCTTCCCACGCCACCAAGTACTGCACCTGCCGCCCTCGCCACCTTGAGTCCACTATCTCTGCGGCCGAGCTCTGGTGTTCCCTCTCTTCTACCTGTGGTTGTGGCAAGACTTCTACCTCCCGCCCCTCGAATTCCCGCCCCTCTCTGTGTGGTGAGAGTAAGGACCTGTGGAACACGGGATGTATTTTCATGTTGTCGGGCAACCTGAGCTTGAACGCCACTGGGTTTATCTGTTGTATGACTTCAAACGGGCCCAGTCTTCTGGGCTGCAACTTCTTGCACCCTCCCTTAAAGGGTAACCCTTGAGTGGACAACCACACGCAATCCCCCACCCTAATGGTTTCCCCTTCCCTCCGGTGTTTATCTGCTTGCTTCTTGTAACTGGCTTTGGCCCTTTCTAGGTTCGTCTTGAGCTGTTGATGTAACGCTTCCATTTCTTCCACGAACTGTTCAGCTGCAGGCACACTCCAGCTCTGTTCCTCATTACCCGGGAATGCCCTGGGATGACACCCATAATTGGCCAGGAAGGGACACATGTTCAGCATTATTGTACGCAAATTCTGCTAGCGCTAGTTTCTCTACCCAATCATTCTGCCTTTCGCTAACGTAGCAGCGTAAGTATTGCTGAAGAACACTGTTTGCCCTTTCCGCCTGCCCATTGGTTTCTGGGTGTCTCGCTGTCGAGAAGCTGACCTCGACCTGCAGTAGGCTCATGAGCTTCCTCCAGAACCGGGAAGTAAATTGTTTTCCGCGGTCAGACAAAACCCTCAAGGGGGCGCCATGCAGCCTGAAAATGTGTTCTACAAACAACCTTGCCGTTTCTTCTGCCGTCACTGCATGGGAGCAGGCGATAAAATGGCACATTTTGGTTAGCAAGTCGACTACTACCATCACTGCTGTTTTTCCCCTCGATTTGGGCAAATCCATCATGAAATCAATTGACACCACCTCCCAGGCTTTGTTGGGTGTGTGTAAGGGTTCCAGCAAACCCGCTGGCATCATGCGTTCCCCTTTGGCCCTCTGGCATCGGTCACAACCTCTTACATATTCCCTTACATCTTCCCTCACCCGTGGCCACCAAAATTGTCGGGTCACCAGCATCATGGTTTTGTGTTGCCCAAAGTGCCCCGCTGTGGGGGTGTCATGTAGTTGTTTGAGTACCCTTCTTCTTAGAGCCTCCCCCGGTACGTACATCGCCCCCCTGTAGTACAACACCCCTTCCTTCTCTTCAAACCCCTCTGGTGCTCCCCTCCCCTCTTGGAGTTCCCTGATCTTTGTCCGGGCAAATTCATCGTCCCTAGTGAGTCCGGCCAGTTCTCTCGTGCCCACTAGAGTCCCCCCCCCCACACCCATCGGTCCTCAGGTATGATGTGGCGGGTCTCCGGCGGCCCCTCTCCTTCGAAGTACTCTGGTTTCCGTGAGAGAGCGTCTGCTCTCACGTTTTGCTCGCCGGGCACATACTGGATTTCGAAGGAAAACTTGGAAAACTCCTGCGCCCAGCGGATCTGTCTCTGGTTGAGCACCCGTGCTGTCCGCCAATATTCCAAGTTCTTGTGATCTGTGCAGACCTGGATCTTATGCTGCACCCCTATCAGCAAATGGCGCCACCGACGAAAGGCGGCGTAAATTGCTAGCAGTTCTCTGTCGTACACGGTGTAGTTTTGTTCCGACTTGCTCAGCTTCCTCGAGAAAAAGGCACACGGTTTCCATTCTTGCTTGTTCAGTCCTGGCTGCAACAGAACCGCCCCGATGGCTCTGTCTGACGCGTCCGTCTCCACCCTCATTGGTTTCTCCAAATCCACATGTAGTAATTGTTCCTCCGACACGAATGCCTTCTTCAAATTTTCAAAGGATTGCTGGGCTTCCTCCGTCCACACAAACTTTCTTTTGCTACTGAGACAGTCCGTGATTGGGGCAGTCAAGTGCGCAAAGTTCTTGATGAACTTCCTGTAGAAATTGCCAAAACCTAGGAACCTCTGCACATCCTTTCGGGTCTTTGGGGTCTTCCACTCTAATACTGCTTGCACCTTGCTTGGGTCCATCACTAAGCCTTTGTCAGATAACTTGTACCCCAGGAACTCCACCTCTCGGGCATGAAACTGACATTTCTCTAGCTTGACCCACAACTGGTGTTTCTGCAAACGTTGTAGCACTTCCCTGACATCTCTCACATGTTGTTCCTCATTTTCTGAATAAATCAAGACGTCGTCCAGGAAAGCTACACAGTTCTTGTAAAGCAGAGACCCCAACACGTGGTGCATGAAAGCTTGAAAACAGACGGAGCCTGACTGTAATCCGAAGGGCATAACAAGATATTCAAAAGCCCCCAGGGGTGTGAACATGGTGGTCTTCCATTCATCCCCCTCTCTCATCCGGATTAAGTTGTAAGCCCCCCTCAGATCTAGCTTGGTGAAAATCTTTCCCTTCCTCACTCTCGTCAGAATGTCATCAATTCTGGGCATCGGGAACGTCACAGGTTCTGACACCAAATTTACCCCCCTAAAGTCCACGACCAGTCTCGGTTTATCAGTGTCTTTTTTGTCCACAAAAAATACTGGACTGCCCCCCACTGCCTTGGACTCTCTTATAAACCCTCTCTTTAGGTTCTTGTCGATAAAGTCCCGTAACTCCTTCATCTCTCTGTCTGACATGGCATACAGCTTACCCACCGGCAGCTGCGCCCCAGGGAGCAAATTGATCTGGCAATCGAACGGCCTGTGGGGTGGCAGTCTATCTGCCTCCTTTTCACTAAAAACCTCCTTCAGATCAGCATATTGCGGTGGCACCTTCCCTTTACCCTCCACTGCAGTGCTTGCCACTCTGGCTACGCTCATCCTTGGCGTTTCCCCTCCTAGGCAGTGCTGCAGGCAGTAGTCAGACCCAAAGCTGACGGTCCTCTGATGCCACGCCACCACCGGATCATGTTGCACTAACCAGCTCATCCCTAATATTATTGGGGGACCCGCTAATGAGGCAACGTGGAAAGCGATTGTCTCTGAGTGCCTAGACACTCTCATTCTCATCGGTGGGGTCTGGTGGGTAACTTCCCCCCCAATCAGCTCCCTCCCATCAATGGTGGTGACTTGCAGAGGTGCATCCAAAGGTAGCAGGTGAAGCTGATGCTCTAAAGCAAAGTCCCTGCTAAAAAAATTGCATGAGCTTCCTGAGTCCAGCATACCTTGAACCTTCACTGGGTGCCCACTTGGGAGCTCAAGCACCACCTCAATGGCAATTGCTGCTCTTGGAGAATCTGGTTTGGGCACATTCATTGGTTGTTGGCTCGGCTGCTGTGCCCGCTGATTGGCAGCCAAGCGTTTCCATTTCCCTGCTCCGGAGTCTGGGGTTCCTCCTCCTCGCCCCCCACGGCCCCCACCATCGCTTGCCAGGCCTTTCTTTGTGGGCAGACTCTGGCAAAATGTCCTGGCCTTTGGCAAAGGAAACATTTCTTGGTCGTTTTTACATCCTTTCCCTCCTTTTTGCGACTCCCGCTGGCGTTTGAAACTTCCTGGGCGCACGCACCGCCTATTTCCATTGGCTCCACCGGCGGGGAAGGCTGCCTAGGTATTCTAGGAATGCGGTAGTCATGACAACGCTGCTCTCTCCCTTCCCGCCTCTCCTGAGCCCGCGCTTCCTGTCTTACTCCAATCGCAAGGGCTGCCTTGGTCAGCTGGTCCATAGACTATGGGCGGGGTGCGCGCGAAAGCTCATCCTTGACCGTTGGTGACAGCCCCTCCTCAAATAGCATTTGTATGGGTTCCGCGTCCAGCTGCCACCCCAGACGATGAACAATCATGGCAAAACGTGACCAATAGTCTCTAACTGACCCTTCTCCCTGCTTACAGCTTAGCAGTTCCCGTTTGGTCACACTCTGCTGCACATCGCTACTGAACATAGCATCCATCGCCTGAAAGAATTTCGATAGATCCTCCATGGCGTCATTCTGCGTCGCCATAAGCAGTCGAATCCACTCTCTCGCCCCGTCCTCCAAGTGCCCCACAATATAAGCAACTTTGGCTGCGTCATTTTCAAAATCATTTTTCTGCAGCTTCAAGGCATATTCTATTTCTGTTCTAAACGCCCCATACTCTTGAGGCTTTCCCCCAAACTTGTGCACCAGTCCCGGTACCTTCCTCGCTATGGGGGTGGGTTTCCCCTGGGCATCCAGCGACCGTCGTTCGTCCAGCCTCGCCGTCAGGATGGCTATGTGCTCTTCCAAATTGCGGTTTCTCTCCTCCAGCGATTGGCCTCCAGCCGCCCCTCCCATGGCTCCGGCTCCTCCGGTCTTACTCATGATGCCCCCTTCTGCTTGTTGTGCATGAGCAACTTTCAGGGACAGACAGATTGCTCTAGTGGTTGGGAGTTACTCGTGCGTAATCCTGCTCCGTTTGAGCGTCGGATTGCCTGGTTAAACCTTCCGGACTGCGCAGCCCATCTTAGCGTGGCTGCCCTTAGTCACTCGTAGAATCTGTCTGTGGGCGTTTCTTAAAGCGTTGCCAACATAAAAGTTGTTTGACGCCCAATCGTTTCCGCCTCTCACTGCGCGGGAGTCTCCTGCGCAGGGTGGGCGTGGGCAGCGGGGTGCTTGGGCTCTCCTCGCTAACTTCCAACGAAGAGTCTTGGAGCCCCTGCACCTCCCTGTCCCGTTGCTCTCCCTGATCCCTGGTGTTACACTCATTCTCTTCCCCTTCTTCCCGGCTGAGTCTCCCTCTAGCGCTTGGACCTTCCCCTGCAGAATCTGAGACCCTTTCCTTCTCCCGTGCCTCTGATGGCAGTTCCCTGACACTTAGTCTTTTGTTTGTTCAATTTAAATCCGGCAACTTGACCAAATTCTTGAATTAACTCTAAAACCCTTTTTGTACTAGTGTCTGGCTCTTGTAAAGTAAGTACTAAATCATCTGCGAAGGCCCTTAACTTGTACTGTTTAGCTCCGACCTGTACCCCTTTAACCAGCTGGTCACCTCTAATCATGTTTAGCAACACCTCCAGAACTGATATAAAAAGTAGTGGGGAGATTGGGCACCCCTGTCGTGTCCCTTTTTCTATTTTAAATTCTTCGGTTATCACATTCAACTTAGCCTTTTGTTCAGAGTATATTGCACGAATACCATTCTCAAATCCTTGGCCTACCCCCATTCCATAAAGATTCTTTTTCATAAAACTCCAAGAAATATTGTCAAAGGCTTTCTCCGCGTCCACAAATATCAGAACTGCTTTAGTATTTAAATTCACCTCTAGTAATTCCTCACATTATCTGATAAATGTCTTTTTGGGAGAAAGCCTGTTTGGTCCTTATGAATCTCTTCCATCAGCACTCTTTTCAGTCTTTTTGCCAAAATGTCTGCAAAAATTTTGTAATCCACATTAAATAAATACCAATCTTTCAACCAGAGAAGACAGGAGGCTTCGTAATATAGCTTCAAATCCGGTAACCCGTAGCCACCTCTTTCTTTTTTTTTTTTATAATAATTTTTTTATTTGCTTTTTTTCCAGGGTAAAAATACAACATCAATAACACTACAAAAGCAGTTTTTACAGAAAAGAAAAGAGGTTATAAAAAGAAAAAAGAAAAAAGATTCACTTTTTCAAATCAATTTTCATAATCAACCAGACTTCCCCACATCCCCCATCCCCTGCTTTCTTTACAATAAAATAAACAGCAAATTAATACCTTATTTCAGTTGTTTTTATGTTTTCATTTAGTTATATTATCCATAATTTATGCATTTCTAAATCTTAAACTTAATTTCTCGTAGCCACCTCTTTCAACAGTATCTATTAATATCTTATGCTTTACTCTTGGTCTTTTACCCTTCCACAAAAATTTAGAAATTTCTTTTTGCCACTTGTTGATACTGCTGGTCTTTCCTGTAATTGGAATCGTTTGGAATAGAAAGAGTAGCTTCCGTAAAACTATCATTTTAATTACCGAAATACGGCCCAGGAATGATAAATTTAACCTTGTCCATGTCTCCAACTGTCTTTTGATATCTTTCCAACAATTGGGATACTGCCAGAGAGACAAAGTCCATCATGGCCCCAAGCCGTCTGCCGGACGATCCATCGATCTCCCGTAAGCACGCAGTATCAGCATTTAGCGACATGAGTTTCTAGAAAATATCTTGCCACATTCTAGAGCTCATGCACACTCTATCAGCAGATAATGCACAGCAAAAGTCACACTCGGGAGAGCATTATTTACAAGTTTTATTCAGCGTTGATCAGAACAAAGAAAGACATGACTGCCTGCGTCAATGTCTCCAGACACAGAGAGTGAGAAAACGAAAGCAAAAGACACAACAGAAACATCCTGTGAAAACAGGAAATACGCAGGCTGTGACACAAACATCCTGCTCCCTTTTAAGGTGGAACGGAAATATCCTAACATCCTCCCCCTTTCCGTGTAACCTGTAGTACCTGTGGTTCAACCCAATTGCAACCTTTGTACGTAAACCTTAAGTTGTTCTCTGTTAACAACCTTAGACAACAGATCAGCAGGAATTTCATTTCCTGGCATGTAGGACACCTGAATGAGTCCTTTCTGAATACACTCTCTTGCACGATGTAGCTTAATCTGCAAGTACTTGGTTCTTTGCTTGCAACTCTCTGAGTTCAGCAAAGCCAAACACGATCTATTGTCTTGATACACTTGTACAGGACATTTCACAGAAACTCTGATGTCCTTAAACAGTTGCATCAACCATTCACAATCAATGAGTGAAAATGACAGAGCATTGAGTTCTGCTTCACAGGAACTTAGGCTTACTGTCGTCTGCTTCCTGCACAACCAGTCAAACAGGCAGTGGTTGTACATGTAGCATACTCCAGAAGTGCTAGTACCATCCGTGGTGTCACTTCCAAAACTAGCATCTGCAAAGATTTCAAGACCTCCAGTCTTCTGACTGGTGAACCTCAGCCTGTAGTGCAAAGTCCCTTTCAAATAGCGGGCTATGTGCTTCAGAGCTTTCCAATCCTGAACAGTAGGATTGTTAGCATGTCTGCTAAGCAGGTTAGTGCTTACAGCTATGTCGGGTCTGGAACATCTAGCAATGAAATTCAACTTGCCTAGAATGCATCTGTACAGCGTAGTGTCAGAAAACACTTCAGCAGTACTGTCTACCTGGTAACCTGTCACCATCGGTGTGTCTGCTGGGTTTGCATCAACCAAATTCTTTTTTTTTTTTCATCTTTAAATTTTTATTCAATTTTCCTTTTGCTTATATTGGTTACAACCATAATTACAAATATACAGTTTTTGAACCTCCACCAGCACCTCCCACAATCATCCATTTTTCTTATTTTCCCGCATTTTCTATATAATATTGCTGATTTGCCATTATCTTACACCTCTCTGATTCTGTCGTGCAATATACCTTACAGTATTACAAAGTCTCTTTAAACCCCACTAGCGTTGTTTGTTGATCACATATAGATTCCAGATATACCGCAAACTTTCCCCAGTCCTCGATGAATTTTTGATCTTTCTGATATCTTATTCTTCCAGTCATTTTGTCCAATTCTGCGTAATCTATGAGTTTCATCCTCCATTCATTCAAAGTCGGCATTTCCTCCTGTCTCCACCTCTGGGCCATCAGTGTTCTTGCCGCTGTGACAGCGTATTGGAACAGTTTGTAGTCCCGTCTTTTTATCTCTCTTCCTGTTATACCTAGCAGGAAGGATTCTGGCTTCTTAACAAACGAATATTTAAACATCTTTTTCAATTCACAGTAGATCAATTCCCAGAATCCCCTCACCTTCCTGCAATCCCACCACATATGAAAGAGAGATCCCTCTTTTTCTTTGCATTTCCAGCACCTATTGCATGTCTTATACATCTTTGCCAGTTTTGCCGGTGTAATATACCACCTGTACACCATCTTCATTATGTTTTCCTTTAGTGCTGTGCATGCAGTAAATTTCATGTTTTCGTTCCATACCTTTTCCCAATCCTCTAATTGTATACTGTAACCAAAGTCTCTGGCCCACTTAATCATGACCGACTTAATCTCCTCGTCCTTTGTTTGCCATTCCAAAAGTAATTTATACATTTTCGAAATTATCTTAACATCATTGTCAATTATATCTGATTGAAATTTAGACACTTTTTCTATGTAACCCTTTTCTTTAAGATCTTTGTTAAACATTGCATTTACCTGAAAGTAATGCAGCCAATCATAAACCTGGTCCTTGATTTGTTCATATGGCATCTGTCAGTAACTTAAATTGTATTCTTGGCTTCTTGCCCTGCCAGATATATCTCGAAAGCGTTCTTTGCCACTCTTTAAACACACTTATTCCCCTGATTATAGGGATCATTTGAAACAGAAATATCATCTTTGGGAGCACACACATTTTGATTGTTGATATTCTGCCCCAAAAGGACAGTTTCATTCTACCCCAGGTTTCTAAATCTTTCTTAATTCCCTTCCACGCCTGAATATAGTTGTTCTGATATAAATCGATGTTTTTTGGGGTCAGCCATATTCCCAAATATTTTACCTTTTTGGTCACATCAATCCCTGATTCTCGTTGCAATTCATCCACTAGACTCTGGTCGATATTCTTAACCATTATTTTTGTTTTCTTTTTGTTTAACGTAAATCCGGCCACTTTACCAAACTGGTCTATTTCCTCCAATACCTCATTTAAACTGTTTTTAGGTTCTTCAATCGTTATTACTATGTCGTCGGCAAAGGCTTTAATCTTGTATTCATTTTTGCCGACTGTCACCCCCTTTATTTTATCATTGTTCCTTACTGAGCCTAAAAGGACTTCCAGGACTGTTATAAATAGTAACGGCGAGAGAGGACACCCCTGTCTGGTACCTTTCGATATCTTAAATTCTTCAGTGTGTATGTTATTCACGATCAATTTAGCTCTTTGTTCCGAATAAATTGCCCTTATTCCGTTATAAAATTCGTTCCCAACTTCCATCATTTCTAAATTTTTTAACATAAATTCCCACGATATATTATCGAAAGCCTTCTCTGCGTCCACAAACATTAATAGAGCTTGCTTCTCATTCCTTACAGACAGATATTCCAGAATATTTATTATGTTCCTAACATTGTCTTTCATCTGTCTGCCCGGGAGGAAGCCTGCCTGGTCTACATGTATTACTTCCTGCAGTATCTTCTTTAATCTTTTTGCTAGTATTCCAGCAAAAATCTTATAGTCTGTGTTCAGCAGAGATATTGGCCTATAATTCTTTACTTGTGTCAAATCAGAGTCTTGCTTAGGAATAAGTGTAATAAAGGCCTCTTTCCACGTTCCGGGGATATCCTGTTGTTTCAGTATGTTGTTCATAACTTCCTTTATTGGTACTATTAAGGCGTGCCTCAGTTCTTTGTAATAACTGGATGTTAAACCATCTGGTCCTGGTGCCTTCCCTTTCTTCAGTTCTTTTATTGTTTCGATTATTTCCTCATTTACAATTGGGGCATTCAGTCGGTCTTTCTTATCTGTCGGGATCTTTTGCACCCTTTTTTTCCTTTAGAAATCTTTCTATTTTCTTCATGTTGTTCTTTTCTCTGTTGTTATATAAATGTTTGTAAAAATCCAGCAATCCTTTCCTGATAGCTTTAGGGTTTTCAACTTCTTCTCCATCTAAGATAATTTTGTTAATTGTACTTTGTTCCTTCCTTTTCCTAATTTGCCACGCAAGCCATCTGCCAGATTTATTAGCAAATTCAAAGTTTTTCTGTCGAAGCCTTTTGATATTCCATTCCACCTCTTTATTAATAATCATTGCGAATTGTGTCTGCAGGACTTTAATATTCTCTTTTATTTTTAAGCTGTTTGGATTCTTGATTAATTTTCTTTCGTTGTCCATTATTTGTTTTAAAATTTCCTTCCTCCCTTTCTCCCTGTTCTTATTCTTAATCACATTCTGTTGAATAAAGAATCCTCTTATTACTGCTTTGCTTGCATCCCAAACTATACTCATTTTTGTGCCCTTATTCATATTGTCCATAAAGTAATCTGTCAATTTTTTTCTTTGCCTCTTGAATAAGCTTATGATCATCCAGGAGATAATCATTAAGTCGCCATCTAAATGATCTTTCTTCATATCCTTTAACCTCCATTTTTATTGGACTGTGGTCTGATATTGTTTTTGGTTGTATCTCAATCTGTCGGATTATTGGAGTTAGCTCATTAGAGACCCAAATTTGATCGATTCTTGATAGAGATTGATTTGGTTCGGAGTAAAACGTAAACTGCTTCTCCAGCGGATGTCTCAGTCTCCATATGTCAATTAGATTGAAGTTTTTTATCATAGTGAAAAAAGTCTTAGGCAATTTTCCTTCTCTGCTTACATCTTTTTCTCTTAACCTGTCGATTTCCAGTGAAACCACCCCATTCATATCCCCCATAAGTATCATTTTTTGGTCCATGTATTCAAACAACTTTTCTTCCAGATTGCATCAACCAAATTCAACCTGGTTAATACATCAGCAATTTTCTGTGTTTGGTGTACCAGAAAATTACCTGCTTGGTCCCTCTCCACCTGTAGAGAAAGATAGTTGGATACCTCACCAAGATCCTTCATGTCAAAGTGCTCCTTCAGCTGAGCTAGTGTGCTTTGATAAAAAGCCTGATTCTTCCAAAACATCAGAAGATCATCAACAAAACATAAACAATACAGTTTGTTTTGCCCCTCCTCCTTGACAAACACACATGGATCAGCTTTGCCCTGGTGAAAACCTAGAGAAAGCAATGTCTCAGTGAGCTTTGTGTTCCAACACCTGGCACTCTGCTTGAGACCATATAAGGATTTCCGCAGTTTACAGACCATTCCCTTCTGTATCTGCATCCCATCAGGTGGAAGCATAAACAGCTCCTCCCCCAAAATCCTGTACAAAAAAGCTGTATTAATGTCATGATGGGAAACATGCAGTTTCTCCTCCGCAGCGATCTTGAGCATCAGCCGAATGCTCTCATATTTGACTGTGGGTGAATAGGTCTCGTGGTAATCCTGTCCTGGTACCTGTGAAAAACCTCTGGCAACCAATCTGGCTTTGTGTCTGACAACCTTGCCATTCTGGTCTGTCCTGGCCTTGAAGACCCATTTGCTGCCAACCAGTCTCATTCCTGGGACTACCGGTACCAGTTCCCAAGTTTGGTTCCTATTCAAGGAATCAACTTCAGCCTTCATGGCATTAAGCCAAGGCTCAGCATCTTTAGAGGTTAACCCCTGACAGCAGTTGCTGTCTTAGCAAACTCATCAGCAAATCTCTTTGGAGGTCTGCCCTTTGTGGCTCTTTCAGATCTGCGTACTATACGCAAGTGTTCTGGACTCATCTCCTCTTTCTTAGGAGAAAAGTGACTAATGGTGAACAGTGGTTCTTCCAGTTCATTGTCAGACGCATCAGATGGTCTGATTGAGGCCTTTGCGCTCTTGTAGTCTGCTGTGTCATCACTGTCACTGACATCAGCAGCAGCGCCACCCACTGAGCTGGAATCCGAACTCTGCTCATCATCATCATCATCCTCAGCTTCCTCAGCTGCCTCAACATTATCTGCTTTCTTCACATCACCTTCATCCTCCTCTGGGTAACTCTGGAAAATTCCCACATTTCCCCCCACTTGGGATTGTACTCAACACTCTTTGTGAACTTAATGGACTTAGAGTCAGTCATCCATACCCTGTATGCACCTTTTTCGTACCCCATGAACAAACCATGTGCCCCACGCTTCCCAAGCTTGTTGCTCTGTGGGGTGTGTACCCACATGTCAGAACCAAATATTCTCATGTGCTTGATGTTGGGTTTCTTACCAAACATCTTCTCATAGGGGGTACAACCAATAGGTGATGACAATCTGCGATTAAAAGTGTAAACAATATTCGACAGAGCCTCCCCCAAAAAACTTATCAGGGAGATTGGCATCATGCAACAAGGTTTTCAGTCCTTGCAGCAACATTTGATTTGCTCGCTCCGCAAGTCCATTCATCCATGGCGATCTAGGCGTTGACAAGTCATGCTGGATTCCCTTCTCAGTCAGGAAAGCTTCAAACTGCTGAGAAGTGAACTCCCCGCCCCGATCAGTAAAGAGACAGCCAATACGTTTACCGTGAACATTCTCCAACCAAGCACAGAATGCCTTGAACTTAGGAAACGCTTGAGATTTCTGCTCGAGCATAAACACATGAATGTACCTGGAAAAAGAATCAATTAGAACCATGAAGTACCTTGCTCCACCCAAAGAGGGCGCAAGTGGACCAACCAGGTCTGCGTGCACTAGCTGGTAGGGTTTGGAAGCCTGCCTGCTAGACTCCTTGCCTTTTGGAGCAACCTTCACCTTGTTCTCTGCACAAGATACACATTTCATGTGAAACTTACAGCGTTTGATGTTCAAACCCTCAACCATCTCTGGCATCTTGGCCAGTGCCTTCCAAGAGAGGTGACAAAACCTTCTGTGTGCATCGTGAATGCAGCCTGCGTATTTCCTGTGATGACAATCTGCGATTAAAAGTGTAAACAAAATTTGACAGAGCCTCCCCCCAAAACTTATCAGGGAGATTGGCATCATGCAACAAGGTTTTAAGTCCTTGCAGCAACGTTGAATGAATGAATTTTATTAATACGGTCACAGACCAGCGTCAACACACACAATATCACAGATCATTAAAAAAATCTCATAAATACAAAGGACAATATGAATATAACAAAGATTTAAATATAAAAATTAAAATTAATTATTGGCGTTCTCCCTGTAGTTAACATTTAGGGGTTTGGTCATTATGGGATACCACTTGCTTCCTGCGATTAATTGCAGACACACAGAATTTGGCTACATTTAATGTAGTTTTGGGATTCTTGTCCTCTAGCAGTAGTTTTAAACTATGGTGTTCCGATTCTTTCCTGGACTTTTGCAAAACAGGTGTAATAAAATTCAAACGTATATCCTCATAAAGACGGCAACGTAATAGTACGTGAAGAGCAGTTTCAACTTCCAACGAGCCACAAGGGCAGACCCGTGCTGTATATGGTTTACCCTCAAATCTGCCCTGAAGTAAGGCAGAAGGGAGAATGTTGAATCTGGCGAGGGTAAAAGACCGTCTGTATTTGGGTACCTGAAGACCTGACAGATAGTTAGCTGGAGAAAAACCTCTCCCATGGTCCCTTACTGCTGGATGTTTGATCATTTCGCTCATGTGGCATTGTAATTCTACGTCCCAGATACGTTGGCGAATTGTAGTCCTAGCTTTCTCGAAGCCTGCCGCTATCAGGGTCTGCTGTGGGATCCCCAAGCCTTTAAGCTTTTCCAGCAGTGTAGCTTTCCATCTGGATTGATAGGTATCTAATAAGGTTAAAGGTGCCAGCCCAACCGGGAAGAAAATAAGCTTTAGCCAATAATGAATCTTCAATATCCATATCCGAGTACTGATAGGAATTTGCCCAACCTCCAAACGGACCGCTATGTTGGATACGCAAGAGGGGATCCCCAGCAGGCAGCGGAAAAACTTAGTTTGGAATGCCTCTGAGAGAGTAAGGTTTTTAAAGCTGCAGATCTGGGATCCATATAACAATTGTGATAGTATTTTGGCAGCAAAGACCTGGGAGGCTGCCGGTATGTATTGGCCCCCTTTCCCATAGAAGAATCTTATTAACGCTTTGGTAGATCTTTCTGCATTTGCAATAGTATTATTAATCTGAAAGCGCCAGGAGCCCCTTTCCTGGAAGGTTACACCCAGGTATTTAAAGGTTGCTACCTGTTCTATTGAGCGATTGTCTATTCTCCATTTGTGCCTCCTCCTTTTTTTAGAGAACGCCATAACTTTGGATTTATTGTAGTTAATTGTTAGTTGTTCGATGCTACAATATTTAGTAAAAGATCTCAAAAGTTTTCTTAAGCCAACACAAGAAAAAGAAATTAAAACTGTATCATCCGCATATAAAAGGACCGGGAGGGGCGTACCAGCCAATTTGGGGGTGGGTGGGCATTTTCTTTCTCCATATTTCCTACTAACGAGTTGATATAGAAGTTAAATAGAGTAGGCGCAAGGACACACCCTTGCCTGACCCCCTGATGGATTTGGATTTCCTTGGATAGGTGGCCCTGTCGGTCACACCTTACCCGGATCCGTGTATTTTCATATAGACTGTGGATGAGATACAGCAGGCGTTTGTTTATATTTGCGGCGCTTAGCTTTCCCCAAAGCCTGTCCCTCGGTATTAAATCAAAAGCAGATTTGAAATCTATAAAGGCCACGTATAGGGAACCTCCTTTTCTTGATGTATATTTCTCCGCAAGATGTTGGAGAACAAGGCCCTGGTCTAAGGTTGACCGATTTGCCCTAAACCCAGCCTGTGCTTCTGAAAGAATGTGGTCTTATTCCAGCCAGTCCACTAATTTGTCGCATAGTTGGGCAGCGTACAGTTTGCTAATGATACTTAGGAGGCTGATTGGCCTGTAATTAGCCAGATCTGATCGGCTCCCTTTCTTGAATAAAGGGATGATGATTGCTAATCCCCAGTCCTCAGGGATAGTGGCCGATTGATCTATGCTGGTAAATAGGGCGGCTAACACAGGGGCCCACCATTCAACATTAGCCTTGAGGAGTTCCGGTGTAATGTTGTCTACGCCGGGTGCTTTTCCAGGTTTAAGGGATTGGATGAGCCTATAGATCTCTTCAGTTGCTACTGGGGGCCATTCGGCGCCAATATCACTCGGAGCTAGGGCCAGGGCCTGCAGATGATGATTTGATGTATATAAAGATAGAAAGTAAGCCTCCCAAATCCCAGCTGGTATAGTATAATCAATTTCAATCGGGGAGTCTTGCCAACTTTTCGCGACTATTTTCCAAAAAGTGGCTGAGTCTTTCCTTCGAGAGGCCTCTAATAAACGTTGCCCCTCCCCCCTTTGGGCCTGAAGCTGTTTCTTTTTAATCAGATCTTTATATTTACGTTTGGCTTCGAACCATTCCGCAGGAAGCAAGGGTAAGTTCGCTGATTTGTAATTCCTGTACTTATTCAGCAAAGAGCGCTTCGTAGCAATACATTCCTGATCAAACCAGGGTTTGGATTTGTTGGGGAATAGAGGTTGGCGCGATGTCTTTTTTTGGGTCAGGTGGGGTTGCAAAAGTGAGATCAAATCCTGGAACAAGATTATTCTAGATTCAAAACATGGTGAGTTTAAGAGATTATCTCTTCTCATAAGGAATATGTCTGAGTATAGCCTTTCAGATGTTTCGGCATTCAGCTTTTCGGACCATCTAATACGTGAGTATCTCAACTCCATGTTGGAGGACCTGGGGGCTTCAAGTTTATCGTTGCAAAATAAGTCTTTACTTGCATCCAGGAGGAGGCAGAGCGGTAAGTGATCACTATCAACCCTCTCCTCCACTTTGCACTCAAGGGCTCTATTTAGGAGATTAAATGATACCATAACATAGTCGATAGTGGAAGCTCCTGCGCTTGATATAAAAGTAAATTCCCCACAAGTCTCCCCATTCTTGCGCCCATTTAGTATGACCAGGTCCAGCTTGTTAGAAAGACGCAATAGGCACAGACCTGCATAATTACAACCCTTGTCTTTTGAGAGTCTGGTGGGTATAAGATGGTTTTCCTCCATGATGGGTGGCGAGTCGTGGAAGTGTGCATATAATGCTTCGTCAGACTGGCCAATTCTGGCATTAAGGTCACCAGCCACTAGCACTGAAGCTGCAGGGGTTTGAGTCATCAAACCATCAATGTATGTTTCCAGCCTATGCCAGGTGTTTTTAATCAGCTGCTTGCCTCTTGGGGGGGGGGGAGATATACATTAATCAGTAGCAGGGTGAAGAATCTACTTTTCACTAGTAAGGCCATAGCCAGGTGTTTCAGTGTCTCTAACTTTACTAAGGACGCCCTCAACCTTGTAGATATTAAAATGCCTAGGCCACCCTTGACTCTCCCCCCTTTAGTGCTTGGGGATCCTGTGAGTGACATTGAGGAAAAGCCGTTAACTTCTAGGTCCCCTGTGAGCCATGTCTCCTGTAAAAATACTATGTCGTAGCCTTGGATAAATTTAACAAAGGATGGATCAGCTGCCTTTTTTTTGCCATCCTGCGATATTCCATGATAAAAAAGTAAGGTTGGCTTTACCAGGATCCACTCCTTGTCAATTATCTTCCAAGGTACTGTTGGAATTTACCATTCTACGTGGCAGCCGACTATAATCCTTACATGGAGAGCTGCCCAGGTGTTCTATGGTGTCAGATGGTAAATATAGAGTGCTCACATTGGTAGACACTGGGCCTTTGCTATACAAGGCCTCCTCCTGGGGGTACTCTACCTGGTTGTAGCCTAATTCCGCTTCATCTAAGTATCTCATTTTGGACCAGAAGCCTGGTGAGGTTTCCTTAGGCATGTTTTTCCTTATAGGGAGCGATGCATTGTTCTCCTTTGTGAGTTGTACTTTCTTGATTGCAGGTAGATTAATCTCTGCCTTTATCTGAAGCTTACGTGGTCGACAAGCCACTGAATCGAGTTCTTGTGAGGTGATCATTTTGGAAGGGCTCTTGCTCTTTCTTTGGACATCCACCTTGGTTTCCTTATATAAGTCTTTTCCTGCCAGCTTATTTCTTAGCGTTTCTAATCTTTCTAAGATTTCAGCTTGTATTAAAGGTGGGAATGTCCAGAATTCACTAATTAAGGTATTTTCTTCAAAGGAGAAGTTGTGTGTGGGGGTACCCAGTTCGTGAGGCGACTGGTGGTTATTCTGAAATTCAGCTTTATTGTTTTCCACCACCTTTGAATGGATGTCTTTCTTATTTAATTTGATGAGGTGTGAGGGGGGCCGGGCACTTCGAATAGGCGAGTCACTGTCAGGCCCACCCTTTGCAGCTTCTCCTTATTAATTAATATTTGTTTTGCGGACGAGTCATCTTTAAATGTCAGCATCACTCGATTATACTTATTGTCATTTGGGAGAAAATCTACATTGATAACGTTACCTTGTAATAGGAGGCCTCTGAGTACTAAGTCAATTTTTTTAGATATATACGTTCTTTCTTTGTTTTTTATAAATTTTTTATTGGTTTTTCACAATTTATATAAACACAGACAATACACAATACAAACATACAAACACAAAACCAAACATGTATAGTTTCATATCCTTTTTTTCTTAAAACTTATTTCTCCGACTTCCCCATACCTCCCCTTTCTGCATTCCAATTCCCAAATTTGTTTCAGCAAATCCTCCCCTTAATCTTATCCAATTTTTCCTTTTCTTTTCTTTTACTTGATCTTTTACAGCTGTAATCCCTTACTTTCTATAACCACAACATTTTAACACTCATTAATTTTACAATTCTTCTTAAGGTAAATTTTAAATTTCTTCCAATCTTCTTCCGCCGTCTCTTTCCCCTGGTCTCGGATTCTGCCAGTCATTTCAGCCAGTCCCATATAGTCTATCACCTTCATCTGCCATTCTTCCAAGGTGGGTAGATCCTGTGTCTTCCAATACTTTGCGATAAGTATTCTTGCTGCTGTTGTGGCATACATAAAAAAAAATCTGTCTTTCTTTGACACCAATTGGCCGACAATGCCCAAGAGAAAGGCTTCTGGTTTCTTAGGAAAAGTACATTTAAGTACCTTTTTCATTTCATTATATATCATTTCCCAGAAGACCTTAATCTTCGGGCACGTCCACCAAAGGTGAAAAAAAGTACCTTCAACTTCTTTACATTTCCAACATTTATTATCAGGCAAATGATAAATTTTTGCAAGCTTGACTGGGGTCATGTACCACCTATAAATCATTTTCATAATATTCTCTCTTAAGGCATTACATGCTGTAAATTTTATACCGGTGGTCCACAACTGTTCCCAGTCAGCAAACATAATATTATGACCAATGTCTTGTGCCCACTTAATCATGGCTGATTTCACTGTTTCATCTTGTGTATTCCATTTCAGCAACAAGTTGTACATTCTTGACAGATTCTTAGTATTGGGTTCTAACAGTTCTATTTCTAATTTTGATTTCTCCACCTGGAAGCCAATTTTCCTGTCCTGTTTGTAAACCTCCATTATTTGGTAATAATGGAGCCAGTCTCGTACTTTGAGCTTCAATTTCTCATAACTCTGTAATTTCAATTTATCTCCCTCTTGTTCCAAAATTTCCCAATATTTTGGCCTTTTGGCCTCCATATTGAGCTTTTTCACGGCTTTTGCCTCCATTGGGGACAACCACCTTGGGGTTTTATTTTCCAGCAGATCCTTGTATCTAATCCAAACATTATATAATGCTTTCCTGACAATATGATTTTTAAAAGCTTTATGAGCTTTAACCCTGTCATACCATATATATGTGTCAGGGAACTGCCATCGGAGAAACAGGTGGTGGAGGGGCTCAGGGAGGCTGGGAGAGACTCAACAGCTGAAGCAGGAACCAGCAGGGGGAGGAGTGGATCTCTGAGGGAATGCGAGCAGGCGGGAGGGCTCAGAGACACTTCCAGCGAGAACAGTGGGGAGGTATCTGAAGTTCCCATAGGGAGACCCACGCCTCGCCGGAAACTGTCACGCCGTGAGTCCAGAAGACGTGTTTCCGTTAAGGAACTTTTATGCTGGAAACGATTCCGAAAACAACCACTGTCGGAATCTGCAAGTGATTAGAGCAGACATGTCTGAGGAGCTCTGTCACACACAGAGGTTTGTGGAGTTGCACAAACTCTGAGGGACTACGATTTTACGCACAAGCAGCTCATCATCCCATCACAGCATTCCGACAGTCTTTGTAAGCTGCCTGTGCAGGAGAAGGCATCATGAGCGACCCAGCCGGAACCGAAGGAGCAGGGGTTGGAGCTGGTCCAAGCTTGGAAGAAAGGTACCGAGCGTTGGAAATCCAACTGGCGCTGCAGACGGCGAGGCTTGAGGAGAGAAGGGCTCAGGATGCAGACAAGAAGGGGAGAGCCACCCAGTTCACCAGAAAGGTACCAGGATTGGTGCAGAAGTTTGGGGGGGACCCCAAGGACTACCATGCCTTTAGAACAGAGATGCAATATGCCCTCAATGTGCAGTTTGATGAATTCCCTGACGAGGAATCGCGAGTGGCTTTCGTGATTGGGCACCTTGAAAAGGGGGCGAGGGACTGGGTGCGACCCCTGATGGCAACGCATAATGACGTCCTAAAGGACACAATGAAGTTCTTTCGTGCAATGGATCTCATGTTTTCCAGCGATATTGAGCAGGGAGTGGTGTGCAGACAGTTAATGGCTTGCAAGCAGGGGAGCCGATCTGTCCGTGAGTACTGGACTGAGTTTACCATGCTGGTTCACAGATTGGGGTGGGATTTATCGGCGGAACCCATTCAAATGCTTTTTGAAGAAGGTCTTTCTTCGGCTGTGAAAGACGAACTTTCCCGGAGTCCCAGGGCGGTTTCTATGGATCAGCTGACCAAATCTGCGCTGACCATAGGAGCGCGCCAGGAGGCGAGAGCCTTGGAGAGGCGGGAAGGTAAGGGGGAACATTGGAAGGAGTTCCGCATTCCAGACATTCCTGAGCCAGCTTTCCCGCCGGCAGAGCCGATGGAAATCGGAACAGCGCGCGCGCGCGCAGTTTCAAAGCCCAGTGAAGGGGGTAGGAAGGAGGGAAAAGGCGCCCGGAAATGCTATCTCTGCCAACAGCCAGGTCACTTTGCCAGAGTCTGCCCCCAGAGGAAGGAATGGCAAGGGATGGTGGGAGCTGTTGAGGGAGGAGTGGAGGAGATATCGGAGCAAGTAAAAGCCAACGCCTGGCTGCCACCGTCGGGGCACAGCAGCCAGGCCAAAGAGCAGTGAAAGTGCCCACGCCAGAACCTCCCAAACCTGCCCTAGTGATAGAAGTGTCACTAGAGTTGCAAAACGGATACCCTCTGAAGATTAAGGCGCTGTTGGACTCAGGCAGCTCCTGCAATTTCATGAGCAAAGAGTTTGCAGCTGAACACCAGATACAGACGATCCCTTTAAGCAACCCCCTGCAGGTGACCACGATCGATGGCAGGGAGCTGTTGGGAGGGGAAGTCAGCTTGCAGACCGTCCCAATGATAATGAAGGTGGCAAGGCACACAGAACTGATAGCGTTTAATGTGGCCACCTTGGGAGGGGCTCCCATTATTTTGGGGGTGAGCTGGCTGGCGTTACATGATCCACTGGTGGGCTGGCATCAGAGAGTGGTTTCCTTTGGTTCCGCACATTGCTTAGAACACTGCAAGGAGGGAAAGGGTTCAGCAGGAGCCCAAGCTACCCTAGCAGGGACAGAAGTAACGGAGAAGGTGAAGGTACCACGACAATACGCAGATCTCAGCGACGTGTTCAGCGAAAGGGAAGCTGACCAACTACCCCCGCATAGACCCTTTGATTGTCAAATCAATTTACTGCCTGGGGCGCAGCTCCCCGCAGGCAAGTTGTATGCCATGTCAGACAGAGAAATGCAGGAGCTAAGAGAGTTCATTGACAAGAACCTGAAGAGGGGTTTCATCAGAGAGTCAAGAGCGGTGGGAGGTAGTCCAGTGTTTTTTGTGGATAAAAAAAACACGGACAAGCCGAGACTTGTGTGTGACTTTCGGGCCTTAAACGCAGTGCCAGAACCATTGGCCTTTCCCATGCCTAGAATAGATGACATTTTGAACAGGGTGCGGAAGGGAAAGATTTTTACCAAGCTGGACCTAAGGGGGGCGTACAATCTGATACGTATAAGGAAAGGGGATGAATGGAAAACCACCATGTTCACCCCTTTGGGGGCATTTGAATATCTCGTTATGCCATTTGGATTACAAGCAGGCTCGGCGTGCTTTCAATCGCTGATGAACCACGTACTAGGGCCTTTGCTTTACAAGAATTGTGTGGCCTTCCTGGATGACGTGTTGGTGTATTCTGAGAATGAGGAGCAGCATGTGAGAGACGTCAGAGAAGTGTTGCGCAGGCTGCTAGCCAACCGGCTGTGGGTGAAACTGGAGAAGTGTCAGTTTCATACCAAGGAGGTGGAGTTCCTGGGGTACCGCCTGTCAGACAAGGGATTGGCCATGGATCCCGGCAAGGTCCAGGCAGTGCTGGAATGGAAAACACCCAAAACAAAGAAGGATGTGCAGAGGTTCCTAGGGTTTGGGAACTTTTACCGTAAGTTCATCCGAAACTTTGCCCACCTGACGGCGCCCATAACAGACTGTCTCAGCAGTAAGAAGAAATTTGTTTGGACTGAGGAGGCGGAGCGAGCTTTTGAGGAGCTAAAAAGGGCCTTCGCCTCTGAAGAACAACTTCTGCATGTGGATTTACAAAAAAAGATGAGAGTCGAAACAGACGCATCAGACAGAGCCATAGGGGCGGTGCTTCTTCTGCAGCCAGGGAAGGAGGAGTCAGAGTGGAGACCGTGTGCCTTTTTTTCGCGAAAGCTGAACAAATCCGAGAGGAACTACACGGTGTACGACCGAGAACTTCTTGCTATTCATGAGGCTTTTCGGAGATGGAGGCACCTGCTAATTGGTGCACAACATAAGGTGCAAGTGTGCACTGACCACAAGAACCTAGAGTATTGGAGAACGGCACGAGTGCTCAACCAACGGCAGTTGAGATGGGCCCAGGAGTTCTCCAGATTTAACTTTGAGATTTGTTACGTGCCAGGCCCAGAGAACGTTAGGGCGGACGCTCTCTCACGCAAACCTGAATATTTGGAGGGGGAGGGAGCACCCGAAGAGAGACATGTCATTCCAGAGGACCGCTGGGTGTGTGGGGGGGCATTGGTGGGGCAAAGAGAACTGGTAGAGGGAACGGAGAATGATGAATACGCCCAGGACAAACTCAGGGGACTCAGGAGGGAGGGAGATAAACCTGGAGGTTTTGAGGAGAGAAACGGGGCGTTGTACTACAAGGGAGCGTTATATATACCTGAAGGAGAGTTGAGGGGGAAGGTACTCAAGCAGCTGCACGATAGCCCCACAGCGGGGCATTTTGGGCAACACAGAACCATGTGGCTGGTGACCAGGGAATTTTGGTGGCCCAAGGTCAGGGAAGACGTGCGGGAGTATGTGAGGAGTTGTGACCAATGCCAGCGAGCCAAAGGGGAAAGGCGGGCGCCGGCAGGGTTATTAGAACCGCTACCCACACCAGAAAGACCATGGGAAGCAGTGGCCATAGATTTCATGACTGATCTGCCAAGGTCCAGAGGGAAAATAGCCATCATGGTTGTGGTAGACCTGTTAACCAAAATGGCACACTTTATAGCCTGCTCACATGCTGTTACGGCAGAAGAAACAGCTAAATTGTTTGTAGAAAATGTGTTTAGGTTGCATGGCGCCCCCTTGAGGTGTATCTGAAGAAGTGTGCATGCACACGAAAGCTCATACCAAGAACTAACTTAGTTGGTCTTTAAGGTGCTACTGGAAGGAATTTTTTTATTTTGACTATGGCAGACCAACACGGCTACCTATCTACTACTAGAACCATGGAAGGCACCACATTGAGCCGCATGAAATGGAAGTCCATCAACCTGTGTATCTGAAGAAGTGTGCATGCACACGAAAGCTCATACCAAGAACTAACTTAGTTGGTTTTTAAGGTGCTACTGGAAGGAATTTTTTTATTTTGACTATGGCAGACCAACACGGCTACCTATCTACTACTAGAACCATGGAAGGCACCACATTGAGCCGCATGAAATGGAAGTCCATCAACTGTGTATCTGAAGAAGTGTGCATGCACACGAAAGCTCATACCAAGAACTAACTTAGTTGGTCTTTAAGGTGCTACTGGAAGGAATTTTTTTATTTTGCCCTTGAGGGTGGTTTCTGACCGAGGGAAACAATTTACTTCCAGGTTCTGGAGGAAGCTCATGAGCTTACTGCATGTAGAGGTTAATTTCTCGACTGCCCGGCATCCTGAAACCAATGGGCAGGCGGAAAGAGCCAATGGCATCCTCCAGCAATATTTGAGGTGTTATGTCAATGACAGAGAGAATGATTGGGTGGAGAAGTTGGCATTGGCGGAATTTGCCTACAACAATGCGGAGAACGTGTCCACGGGGATGAGCCCCTTTTTGGCTAATTACGGGTGCCATCCCAGGGCTTTCCCGGGGGGGGGAAGGGGAGAGATGGAGCGTTCCGGCTGCCGAACAGTTCGTAGAAGAAATGGAAGCGATCCATCGCCAGCTCCAACTTAACTTAGACAGGGCCAAGGAGGAATATAAGAGGCAGGCAGACAAACACAGGAGAGAAGGTGAAACCATTAGGGTGGGGGACCAAGTGGGGCTGTCAACCCAAGGGTTACCCTTCAAAGGGGGTTGTAAGAAGTTAAGACCCAAAAGATTGGGCCCATTTGAAATCACACAACAGGTCAATCCAGTGGCTTTCAGACTCCGGTTACCTAACCACATGAAGCTGCACCCAGTTTTCCACAGGTCATTGCTGTCACTGTATAAAGGGGACAGAGAAGGGAGGGTCACTCGGGGACCAGCAATGGAGGAAAGGGAACAAAGCTACCATGTAGCGGAGATCCTCGATTCCAGGTGGAAGGGAGATCAAGTAGAGTATTTGGTAATGTGGGAAGGGGAACCGGAGTCGGAAAACACCTGGGTCAGGGCAGAGGATGTCAATGACGAGGTTTTAATAGAAACTTTTCATCAGAGGTTCCCACGCAAGCCTCAACCGGTAGCGAGGTTCCGGAGGGAATACTTTGCCACCACAGACGAAGAAGAGGAGTTGGAGGGGTTCACAGATTCCGAGGAGGAGGAGGATTCAGCGAGCCGGGACGGCGATCGATGGAGGGAATTGTTCGAGACATCTGAAGATGAAGAAGATTCTTTTCGGGGTTTTACCTCCTCACCTCCCAGAGGAGAGGGAACGGGAGGGGGTGAGGGGGGCCCTGGAGGGGAGGTGGATGTCAGGGAACTGCCATCGGAGGAACAGGTGGTGGAGGGGCTCAGGGAGGCTGGGAGAGACTCAACAGCTGAAGCAGGAACCAGCAGGGGGAGGAGTGGATCTCTGAGGGAATGCGAGCAGGCGGGAGGGCTCAGAGACACTTCCAGCGAGAACAGTGGGGAGGTATCTGAAGTTCCCATAGGGAGACCCACGCCTCGCCGGAAACTGTCACGCCGTGAGTCCAGAAGACGTGTTTCCGTTAAGGAACTTTTATGCTGGAAACGATTCCGAAAACAACCACTGTCGGAATCTGCAACTGATTAGAGCAGACATGTCTGAGGAGCTCTGTCACACACAGAGGTTTGTGGAGTTGCACAAACTCTGAGGGACTACGATTTTATGCACAAGCAGCTCATCATCCCATCACAATATGCATGCCATCCAAATACATTATTAAAACCTTCCAAGTCCAAGATATCTGTATTCTCAAGAAGTAGCCAGTCTTTCATCCAGCAGAAAGCTGCTGATTCATAGTACAGTTTTAAGTCCGGCAGGGCAAACCCCCCTCTTTCCTTTGCATCAGTTAAAATTTTACATTTTATTCTGGGTTTTTTGCCCTGCCAGACAAACTTCGAAATATCTTTCTGCCACCTCTTGAAGCAATCCATCTTGTCCACAATTTGCAATGTTTGGAATAAAAACAACATTCTCGGCAATACATTCATCTTAATAACAGCAATTCGGCCTAACAAGGAAAGCTTCAAATTTGACCATATTTCTAGATCTTTTTTTACCTCTGTCCAACATTTCTCATAATTGTCTTTAAATAAATTCACATTCTTAGATGTCATATTAATCCCCAAGTATTTCATCTTCTTAACCACAATTAATCCTGTTTCATTCTGGAACCTCTCCCTTTCAGTAACTGTCAATTTTTTCTCCAATACCTTGGTTTTTTGTTTATTCAACTTAAATCCTGCTACTTGACCAAATTCTTGAATTAATTCTAAAACCCTTTTCGTACTAGTTTCTGGCTCTTGTAAAGTAAGTACCAAGTCATCTGCGAAGGCCCTCAATTTGTACTGTTTAGCTCCGACCTGTACCCCTTTAACCAACTGGTCTCTTCTAATCATATTTAGCAAAACCTCCAGGACTGATATAAACAGTAATGGGGAAATTGGGCATCCCTGTCGTGTCCCTTTTTCTATTTTAAATTCTTCCGTTATCACATTATTTACAATTAATTTAGCCTTTTGTTCGGAATATATTGCACCCATACCATTCTCAAATCCTTGGCCTACCCCCATCCCATGTAGATTCTTCTTCATAAAACTCCAAGAGATATTGTCAAAGGCTTTCTCCGCATCCACAAATATCAGCACTGCTTTAGTGTTTATGTTCACCTCTAATAATTCCAAAATGTCTACTATATTCCTCACGTTATCTGACAAGTGTCTTCTTGGGAGAAAGCCTGCTTGGTCCTTATGAATCTCTTCCACCAATACTTTTTTCAATCTTTTTGCCAAAATGTCTGCAAAAATTTTGTAATCCACATTGAGTAATGATATAGGGCGGTAGTTCTTAAGCTGAGTCCTTTCAGTCTCTGTTTTCGGTATGAGTGTAATATAAGCTTCTTTCCACGATTCTGGTGCCTTTTCCCTCTCTAAAATTTCATTGCAGACTTCCTTCAGAGGTTGTAATAACCACTCCTTCAAAGCTTTGTAATATCTGGAAGTCAACCCATCTGGTCCTGGAGATTTGCCTGGTTGCATGTTTTGAATGGCACCTTCTATCTCTTGTTCAGTTATTTTCTGGTTCAGATCTATTTTACTTTGATGAGAAATTTTTTGTAGTCCGTATTTCTTTAGAAACTCATCTATGTCCCCTTCTTTCTGCGGCCCTTGCGAATATAATTTTTTGAAATAGTTCTGGAAGCAGTTTCTAATCTCATTTGGCTTATAGATATTCTTTCCTTCAACCTCTAGGCTTGTAACCGTGTTTAATTTTTGTCTTTTCTTCAATTGCCAAGCCAGAAGTTTACCACATTTATCTGCAGATTCAAATGTCCTTTGTCTCATTTGTTTGATCTTCCATTCTATTTCTTGATTCATCAATTCCATATATTGCGTCTGATATAACTTAATTTCTCTCAAAATCTCTTGGGACTTTGGTTTAGATCTCAATCTCTTTTCTCCTTCTTTTATCTTTTCCAAAATCTTATCCTTTTTCTCATTTTGGCTTCTCTTCTTTATTGTATTTTGTTGTATTAAAAATCCTCGCATAACAGCTTTGCTTGCGTCCCAAATTACTCTTTTTTCAACATCTGTTTTTAAATTTATTTCGAAATAGTCTCTCAAAGTTTTTTGGGCCTTTTTGTAGACCTCTTCATCTCTGAATAAGGTGTCATTCATCCTCCATCTGAAGGAGCCAGCTGTTGTTAACTTCATCTCCATCTTTACAGCATTGTGGTCGGAGCAGGTTTTTGGGCAGATTTCCACTTTCTTTGTCTTTGGAGCCATCCCACTAGTAACCCATATTTGGTCAATTCTAGTCCATGTCATCATAGCTTCAGAAAAGAAAGTTCCCTCTCTCTCGAGAGGGTTCTTTGTTCTCCAGATATCAATCAAGTCCATGTTTTCAGTCATTTCAAAGAAAGTCTTTGGTAGTCTCCCATCTTTAGAGACCACCAGTCTTTGTGCTTTGTCCATATTTGTAGATACTACTCCGTTCATGTCCCCCATCAAAATTAAGTTGTAATCCAAATAATCCAGTAAGGTCTCGTGCAACTTCTTAAAGAATTCAGATTTCCCCTCGTTAGGTGCATAAATTCCCACAATCAGAAATTTTTCTCCTTGTACTTGAATTTCAATTGCCAAAAATCTTCCTTCTTCATCTTTAAACATCAATTTCGGTAATAATTTTTCTTTTGCATAAATCACAACTCCTCTTTTCTTGACTTTATCAGATGAAATAAATTCTTGTCCTAATCTTTTGTTAATAAGTAATTTTCTGTGTATCCTCGTGACATGTGTTTCTTGTAAACAAATCAAGTCCAATTGTTCTTTTTTCAATATATGAAACACTTTTTCCCTCTTTCGAGGAAGGTTCAAACCGTTACAATTCCAGCTTAGAAGTTGCAGAGCCATCTTGCCGTTATTTACTTTCCCCTCCTACTGTGCCGAGTAGTTGTTCGTTGTCCGTCGGTGGTTTCAGTCCGAATGATAAATTTAGAATGTCTGTTATTTCCTTTACTGCTGGGGTTGGTTCCACTTCAACCACTTCTTTCAGAAGATCTTCTCCGTTGTCTCGTAGAAATTGATCCTTGTCACTCCCTGATTTTATTCTTGTTTTCCTCCCCTTATATTTAAAAGATAGGCCTTGAGGAAATTCCCACCTGAAGGGTATTCCGTTCTTTCTCAGTAGGTCAACCAGGTCTTTGTAGTAAGTTCTTGCATCCAAAATATGCTTAGGTATGTCCTTGAAGATCTCCACAAAGGAATTTTCAATTTCCAAAGTTCTTTGAAAATGCAGATTCAATATTTTGTCTCTTTCTTCTTTTGATCTTAAAATTATCAGACAGTCCCTTGGCTTCTTTCTGCTTTGTCTTCTGCCCAATCTAAAAGCAGCCACTATCTTAAATTCTTCCTTCTCTAGCTCCTGTTGCCAAAAGTCCGAAAATTCTTTTGTAAGGAAGTCCACCAAGTTGTCCTTCTCACTTTCCGGCACCGCTCTTATTCTCAAATTCCTCTCTTTCCTTTGTATTCAAGCATAGACAAAGCCAACTCATGATCTTCTAACTTTTTGAAGACTGGTGATATCTTTTCCTGGGTAGCATCTGCAGTAACCTTAGCTTCTTCTGCAATCTTTCGAGTTGTGGCTGATTCTTCTAATAATTTTTCGATAGTCTGTGTGTTTGAATTCACCTTCTTCCCCAGTTCATTTATAGTTTTCGTATTCAAATCAAGTTTTGCTGAGACCTCTGCCAATTGTTTACTAGATTCCGCACCTTGTTTTGTCAGAAATTCCAAATACTCATTTATTTTGCAGAGAGCTTGTGCCACAGGATCAGATGACATAATTATTGTTTTTGTCTGCCCAGTTGCAGCTGTTACTGTGCCTGAGACCGAGGCCCTTCGCTGGTGTGAAGTTTTAATCTTATATTGTCTGCCGGATCTAGTAGTTCTCTCATCTGCCATAACACTCTTACTCCCAGCCAAGGTCGTTCCCACGTCTGGAGATTGTTTTCAAATGGAAGTTTCCAATGACTTAGCTATTGTAGTCCACTTTGCAACTGTTTCAACAAAGTCCTCTAGGGGGAGAGATCTCCAAAACTTTTACAACAAAATGTCTCTTTAAAGAAGTCCCCAATGTCTCCAAGAGGGTCTATTATAACAGTTCCCAGATATATTTCGAAAGCTTAACAGTCCAGTAATTAAGTATCTTTCACAAAGTCTTAACAAAGTGACAGTTCTCTATCCGGCTTCCCTATCCAGGCAGTCCGTTCCCAGGGCTTTGAAACAGCGGATAAAATTTTTCCAGTGGTTCCTTTTCATGCAGGTATCAAAGGTCCACCTTCCTCCCCCTCTGCTCCTGCATGCAAGAGGGGGATTTCAATTCTAATGTCAAATTTACTTGTTTTCCGAATAGTCCTTCTCAGATTACAGCTTTGCGCTTTCTTTGCTTTGAACTTTCAGCAGTCCGGAAAGGCAGACTTCCTTATTTTATGCCTTTCCCGTTTCCGGCCAAATCATCTTTAAATTGACTTTAAATTCCAATAGATCTTTAAATCCTACTCACGGGTAGTTCTTTTCAGTCCAAATTTCAGGAAGGAATCAGCGCTCTCCGACCATGGCGACGTGGCTTCGCTCCACGGGCTTGGGTGACGACTCTCAGCACCGCGCCACACACCCGCTGCCGCTCCGAAGCCTTTAAAAAGGCTCCTTCGCGGTTTTGGGGGGGCGCAAGGTGCCCGCCGAGTCTCCTTGCTCACAGGCTTCCACGCCTGTGATTTTTGTGGGTCCCCGCTTCGCCGTAGCGGTCAGACCCGAACTCGCGGAGCAGACTCCCTCCGGAGCTCGGAGGGGAATCCGCCATTGATCGCTGGCGCCGACCGGAAGTCTATATACGTTCTTTGTTGGTCCAGTGAATGTAATTCTGTACGGTTGTACATAGGGCAAATAACCAATCTGCTTCTGTTGAGAATCAGCGCTTGATTGTTCTGAGTTATCTTACTGAGAATGGGGGTGTTAGTCTCCACAGTAGCAGAGGAGGTTTGCCAGTCTTTATCTAGTTGTTCGTTCCGCTCTTTCGTTGATTGAGGGTTAGGAAATTGTGATGCGCTTGTCACTTTGGGTTGCTGGATAATGCTCTGTTTTGGGGTCACGGGTTTAGTATTCTTTGTATTTGATTCCTTTATTGTGGGATTCTCCAGGAGCTTGAATAACTTAGAAAAATTCAATTTCTTAGTTTGTGTATGGCTCTTAGTCCGCCTTCCCACTTTTATGTTTTTAGACTTCTTCTTGTGAAGTAGGTGTAATCTTTGGTGGCGATGCTTCTTTTTAGGTGAGGGGTGTGTGACTCGACTGTTGGTAGACATGGGAGTGGCTCTCTTTGGGACCTTCTCTGAGATACTGGGCTCTGTTGGAATTTCAGCCGCTGGAGTGGGGGAGTGTGAGATTGCTCCCTTCCTGATGAACTCTGTCAGGCTTACTAGCAGACCCGCACATTCCGTAAGAAAGTTCCTAATTGGTCCTAATTCTTTACTTATGTGCATTTGGCATTCTTTCATCATTTCATTAAAAAGCCCAATCAGGACACAGATATTGCTATCTGTGCCCCAGCAGGCTCCTTTTGGCTGACTTGGATTTTCCTCTGTTCTCATCGCACTTGAGAGTTCCATCCTAGCCTTTTTGCTGGGGCTGGCTGCATTAACTGATCCATCCAGTGTGACTTCCAGGCGTTTCAGATTTCGTTCTTGATCATGATCTATGAGAGTGTCGGTAGCACTGGATTGCGAGACTATCTGAGCCATCTCCATTGCCAGACTGATCCCCTCTCTCTCCTCACCAATATCAGGTTCCTTCCCATACCATGTTCGGTCAATAGACCAATTGTGGAAAGGTGGGGACTCGGAGCATATGGACGTTTTTGTTTTAGGCTTAAAATAATGCAAAATTTTCGTCTGTGAGGTTACTGGTGGTGATTCAACCCTCTGCGTTGGGGAGATCCCCAGAACTCTACATTTCTGTCTGGTGAGCACCATCTCCGTAGAGTATATGGAGCTATGTGGGATATGTGGATGTATAGATAGCACCGCTTAGTCCCAGTTAGACAAGCTGGAATTAGCACTCCTCTCGTTAAATAACGCGCTCCCCAGGAGCTCCACGTCTAGTTAATTGATTAGAAGTGGCTGTGGTCCACTGCGTGCCAGACTTTCCGACAGTTCACGATTTAGCGGTCAGAGATAGAGGAAGATAGATAAAATAGATTTTTACAGCGGCATTACTTACAACGGCATTACTTACAACGACTGTGGCAGGTGAAACGTTGAGGGGAGGAGGGCGATGAAATCCTATCTGGCTTGAACCCCCATCTTACTTGCCGAAGAGACTATGTAATGATACTTCCCACCGGCGTTGAAAGCCCTCCGGTGATGTTAACGTTAATTTACTGCCCCCACTGTACCGGTTTTTTCGTAATAGTTACCCCCATCCTCTTTTTTAATTCATCGTATATCCCCCCCCCAAAAAAATATTAATCTTTTCACACGTCCACCACATGTGGCTCATGTCACCGTTATTTCCTCCACATCTTTTTAACTAATAGTTTTGTCTTGTTTAAATTCATTTTGGACCCCGCAACTTTACCGTAGCCATATATTATTTCCAACGCCTTTCTTAAACTCAGTTTTGGTTGCTCCATAGTTATAATTAAATTGTCAGCAAATGCCCTCATTTTGTAACTTCTATTTCCCAGCATAATCCCTTTTATTTCTTTTTCTTCCCTAATTTGTTTACATAAAACTTCCAATGTTAATATGAAAATTAAGGGGGGTGGGGGCGACCTTGTCTGACCCCTTTACTGATTTCACACTCCTGTGATAAATTTCCATTGATTATGATTTTAGCTTTTTGTTTTGATTATATTGCTTCATTTTTTTTCATGAAATATTTATTAAAAGTTTTAAACAGTTTTAAACAGTATATCACCAAACACATAAAACACCATCACCAACAAAAAACAAACAAAAAAGAAGACAGCAAAAGGTTGACATACAATAAATAAAAATACAACATAATTAATTTCCAGAAAAAACCATATTTCCATAACCTTCTTTTGGGACTTCCTCACATCTCCCTTATCTGCGTTCCCAATTATCAAGTAAATTCAGCAATGCTTCACCTTCTTTCAACTCTTACTTTGTAGTTTTCAAATATTATGTTTCCAATTTTAATTTCTATTTACACATACTTACATATTTAAGTTTGGCATAATATTAGATAAAATTTCATCCTTGTTCTTATAAATCACTCATTTTCATACCTCTTTCAACTAAAGTTACTGGTGCCAGGTTATTTTCTATCCTGCATCATCTTAGCATTCATACAATTTACAATATTTTTGCAAATAGTCCTTGAACTTTTTCCAGTCCTCTTCCACCATCTCTTCTCCCAGGTCCCGGATTCTGCCAGTCATTTCCGCCAATTCCATATAGTCTGTCAGTTGCATCTGCCATTCTTCCAGAGTGGGTAAATCTTGGGTCTTCCAATGCTTTGCAATAAGTATTCTTGCTGCTGTTGTCGCATACATAAAGAAAGTTCGGTCCTTCTTTAACACCCTTTGGCCGACAATGCCCAAAAGGAAGGCCTCTGGTTTCTTAGGGAAGGTATATTTAAATACCTTTTTTAACTCATTGTAGATCATTTCCCAGAAGGCCTTAACCCTTGGACAAGTCCACCACAGGTGAAAGAATGTTCCTTCAGTTTCCTTACATTTCCAACATTTATTGTCTGGCAAATGGTAGACTTTTGCAAGCTTGACTGGGGTCATGTACCACCTATATATCATTTTCATAATATTTTCTTTCAAGGCATTACATGCCGTGAACCTCACACCGGTGGTCCATAACCTTTCCCAGTCAGCAAACATAATGTTGTAACCAATGTCCTGTGCCCATTTTAGCATAGCTGATTTAACCGTTTCATCCTGAGTATTCCATTTAAGCAGCAAGTTATACATTTTTGAAAGTACCTTAGTTTTTGGTTCTAACAATTCTGTTTCTAGTTTTGATTTTTCCACCTGGAAACCTATTTTTTTTATCCATATTAAAAGTCTCCCTGATCTGAGCATAATGTAACCAATCTCGCACTTTATCCTTTAATTTCTCAAAGCTCTGCAGTCTCCAAATGTCTCCATCTTTTTCTAATATTTCCCAATATTTCGGCCATTTGGCCTCCATATTGAGTCTTTTCTGAGCCTTAGCTTCCATTGGTGACAGCCACCTTGGGGTCTTATTTTCTAGTAGGTCTTTGTATTTTGTCCAGACATTAAACACTGCTTTCCTGACAATATGGTTCTTGAAAGCTCTATGAACTTTTACCTTGTCATACCACAAATATGCATGCCATCCAAAAGAATTATTAAACCCTTCCAAATCCAAAATATCGGTGTTCTCCAGAAGCAGCCAATCTTTCAACCAGCAGAAAGCTGCTGATTCATAATACAACCTTAAGTCTGGCAGGGCAAACCCCCCTCTTTCCTTAGCATCAGTTAATATTTTGAATTTTATTCTGGGCTTTTTGCCCTGCCAGACAAATTTGGAAATATATCTCTGCCACCTCCTGAAACACTCCACCTTATCCACAATCTGTAGGGTCTGAAACAGAAACAACATCTTTGGCAATACATTCATTTTTATAGCAGCAATTCGGCCTAGCAAGGAAAGTTTCAATCTTGACCAACTTTCTAGATCTTTTTTAATTTCTGACCAGCACTTTTCATAATTGTCCTTAAATAAGTTCAAATTTTTGGCTGTCATATTTACCCCTAGGTATTTAACCTTTTTAACCACGTTTAAATCTGTCTCTTTCTGAAACCTTTCTGACTCTAGAGTTGTCAATTTTTCCCCCAAAACCTTGGTTTTTTGCTTATTTAACTTGAATCCCGCCACCCGACCAAACTCTTGAATCAATTCTAACACCCTTTTTGTACTAGATTCTGGCTCCTGTAATGTCAAAACCAAGTCATCTGCAAAAGCTTTAAGTTTATACTGTTTGGCTCCGACCTGTATTCCTTCAACCAAACGGTCCCTTCTAATCATGTTCAAGAGCACCTCCAGGACTGAGATAAATAACAATGGGGAAATAGGGCAACCTTGTCGTGTTCCTTTCTCAATCTTAAACTCTTCTGTCACCACATTGTTAACTATCAATTTAGCTTTCTGTTCTGAATAAATTGCATCTATACCATTTTCAAATCCCCGTCCCACTCCCATCCCTTCAAGGTTTTTCTTCATAAACTTCCATGAGATATTGTCAAAGGCCTTCTCCGCATCTATGAAAATCAATACTGCTTTTGTGTTAATGTTCGTTTGCAAAAGTTCCAAAATATCAATAATATTCCTCATGTTATCAGATAGATGCCTGCCAGGGAGAAAGCCTGCCTGATCTTTATGGATCACTTCATTTAACACTTTTTTAAGCCTATTTGCTAAAATGTCTGCAAAAATTTTGTAATCCACATTTAGGAGAGAGATGGGACGGTAGTTCTTAAGTTGTGTCTTTTCAGTTTCCGATTTAGGTATCAATGTGATGAAAGCTTCTTTCCACGATTCCGGTGCCTTCTTCCCCTCCATAATCTCATTGCAAACCTCCATTAATGGTTGCATCAAATGATCTTTCAATGTCTTATAATACTTGGAGGTAAGCCCATCTGGCCCTGGAGATTTGCCCAGTTGCATATTCTGAATGGCACCTTCAATTTCTTGTTGTGTTATTTTGTAGTTCAGTATTGTCCTATTTTCTTGAGATAATTTTGGCAAGCCATTACTTCTTAAAAATTGGTCTATCTCAGTCTCTTTTTGCGGCCCTTGAGTATAGAGTTGTTTGAAATATCTCTGAAAGCATTTTCTAATCTCCACAGGGTTCTGAATGTTTCTCCCTTGAATCTCTAGATTAGTGACCGTATTCAATTTTTGTCTCTTTTTCAACTGCCATGCTAGCAGTTTTCCACATTTGTTTGCCGATTCAAAAGTCTTTTGTTTCATTAACTTAATTTTCCACTCAACTTCCTGGTTAATCAATTTAGAATATTGTATTTGATAAAGTTTAATTTCTCTCAGAATCTCCTGTGACTTTGGTTTCGATCTTAGCTTTTTCTCACCTTCCTTTATTTTCTCCAAGATCTTATCTTTTTTCTCATTCTGCACTCTTTTCTTTATCGTATTCTGTTGTATCAGAAACCCCCTCATGACCGCTTTACTTGCATCCCAGATTACTCTTTTTTCCACTGTAGTGTTCAAGTTTATTTCAAAATAGTCTCTTAAAGTCTTTTGGGCCTTCTTAATGATCTCCTGATCTCTTAGCAAGGTGTCATTCATCTTCCATCGAAAGGAGCCGGTTGGGGTTAGTCTCATTTCCATCTTTACTGCGTTATGGTCGGAGCAGGTTTTTGGGCAGATTTCCACCTTTCTAGTCTTAGGTGCCAGTCCTCTAGTTATCCATATTTGGTCGGTTCTTGTCCATGTCAGTTGGGCTTCAGAAAAGAATGTCCCTTCTCTTCCCAGGGGGTTCTTTGTCCTCCAAATGTCAATCAAGTCCATATTGTCAGTTAATTCAAAAAAAGTTTTTGGTAGTCTGCCCTCCTTTGTCAGGCTTTGGCTTTGTGCTTTGTCCATGTTTGTGGACACCACCCCATTCATATCTCCCATCATAATGATGTTACTATAGTCCAGATAGTCCAGCATTGTCTCATGCAGCTTCTTATAAAATTCCGATTTCCCCTCATTCGGAGCGTAAATTCCCAATATCAAAAACTTTTCCCCTTGTGTTTGTATTTCGATTGGCAAGATTCTTCCCTGCTCATCTTTAAAGAGAAATTTTGGTGACAGGCTCTCCTTTGCGTATATCACCACTCCTCTCTTCTTCACTCGGTCCGAGGAGATAAATTCTTGGCCTAGTCTCTTGTTAATTAGCACTTTTCTGTGGATCCTAGTCACATGTGTTTCCTGCAGGCAAATAATGTCCAATTGCTCTTTCTTTAATAGATGAAATATCCTCCTCCTTTTTTCCGGGGAATTACAGCCATTAATATTCCAGCTTAAGAGCTGCAGAGACATCCTGGACCAATCTGTTATTCCTTAGGTGGTGGTGTCTCTTTCTCCTTTTCTTCAGACCCCAAAGGTGTAGGTACAGGCAATGGCCCAGACCCTGGGGTTCCTCCGATCCCTTTCTGAAGGTCTTCTCCGTAGTCACTCAGAAACTTTTCTTTGTCCTCGGCTGTTTTGATTTTCACCTTTTTCCCTCTAAATGTAAAAGATAGTCCTTGAGGGAATTCCCACCTAAAGACGATTGAATTACTCTCCAGCAGTTTCGCCAACTCTGTGTAGCTTGATCTGGGTTCCAATAGTTGTTTAGGAATATCCTTGTAAATTTCCGCTCTCAAATCTTGAATTTCAAGTGACTTTTTAAAATGTGCACTCAATATCTTGTCTCTTTCCTCCTTTGTTCTAAAAGCAATCAAACAGTCTCTGGGCCTGTCTCTTCTTGCTACTTTTCCAAGTCTAAAAGCACTCACAATTTTAAAGTCCTTATCTTCTTCCAAAGGCCAAAATTTTGTGAATTCTTTTGTCAGGTATCCGATTAAGTCCCCTTGTTCAAGTTCTAAGATTGACCTCAGTCTCAAATTGTTTTCCCTGCTTCGTAATTCTATCGTAGACAGATAGGCCTGCTGTTCACCAATCTGCTTGTGTAATGGTTTTACCTCCTCCTTTAATGCTTCAACTTTTTGGTTAGCTTCCTCAGCCAATTTACGATTTTCTGTGGAGGCTTCAAATAATTTCCCAATTGATTGTGCGTTCAAAGTGACTTGTTCAGTCAATTTATTAACACTGGCTGTATTTTGGTCAATCTTAGCCGATTGCTCATCCGCTTTTTTATCCAGACTTTCCAATTTTTCGAGAATTTTGTCCAATACTGAAGCGGATCCTCCTGAGGCCATACCTTCCAGCAAAGTTTGCTCAGTTTCTTCCTCTTGTGTCACCAAAATAGCAGGAACAGATGATCTGCGCAGCTGTGAAGTTAAAGTTGTCTGTTTAGCTTTAGCCTTGGCCGATCTTGTTTTCCCAGTGCCGCTCATTCCACTTCTGTCTACATGCCAAGGTCAAACTGTATACGCTCCCATGGGAATCCACAAGCCCAGAGAATAAACAAGGAAAGAGAAAGGCAGGAAAGAAAAACAAGTCCCACAGAGTTGTAAATCCAAAATCCTCTAGGGGGAGTTCAAACATATCTTGAGGGAAACTGCTATTTTATTGTTCATAGAAAGTTTTTTCTCAACTTGTTCCAAAACTTCAAATTTTTTAAAACAATGTCCAAACAGCCTCAAATTTCCAAAAGACCTTCAGATCTCTTATAGTTGGCAGAGTTAATCTTCAAAGTAAAACAATGTCTCTAAAAAGTGCCAGAAACGGCATTTCAGTGTAGCAGTTCAGGTAACGCTCAAATGTAACAGTTCAGAATAGCAAAGTAACAAAGTCCACAATCTGACAGTTCTATCAATCTGGCAGTCCGAATGCCTGGGTCTCTTGATAAATTTGTAAATCCAGAGGAAGAGGTATAAACAAAGTCCACAACCAAGAAAAAACCAAGAAAAAATTAAATCCACTGATATCAACAAAGTCAGTTCAATAATGCACGGATTATTGCCTTTAAGCGTCACTTCAGATCGAAGTCTTTGCTTTAAATCTTTAAGCAGAGCCGGGAGACGGACTTCCTGGTTGCGTCTCCCGCTTTGGCCGAATTTTAAATTAATTTGGTCCCCAATTCCTTCAGTCCCTCTTATTCATGGGTTGTTGCTTTTTTAATCGAATGTTCCCAGGAAAAAAGGTCAGCGCTCACCGACAGCAGCTATGCGGCTTCACTCCACAGAAAGAGCGATCCACTCACAGCACCGCGCCAGCCCTTCCACGTTCCGGAACCCTTTACGGGGTCCCTTCTTCGTTTCGGGGGGCGCTTCTGGTGCCCGCCGAGTCCCACGACCACAGGCTTTTGCTGCCTGTGGGTTTCCGACTTGGGTCTCCGCTTCGCCGTAGCGGACGACACGTTTCTGCGGAGCTTCCCCTTCACAGTATGAAGGAGACCGCCATTGCCGTTCGCGCCGCCTCCGGAAGTCCTTGATTATATTGCTTCAATCCCTTTTATATACTGCATTCCAAAATCCATATGGTGTAATAGACCTTTCATAAATTTCCAGGATACCCTGTCAAAAGCCTTTTCTGGATCTATAGCCATTAAGACTGCCTTCTTTTCTATTCTTAAGTCTAAATACGCTAATAAGTTTATAATGTTTCTAGTGTTGCTATAAATGTGCCTCCCGGGCAAAAAGCCAGCTTGGTCATTGTGTATCATCATCTGGAAGCCTTTTTTTGATCTTTCGGCTAAAATATTTGCATAGAATTTATAATCGTTATTTAGAAGTGCGATAGGCCTATAGTTGTTAATAAGTAGATTGTCCGTTCCCTGTTTTGGAATTAATGCAATAAGGCTGTCTTTCCAAGAATCCGGCATGGTTCCGTCTTTTAAGATGTTGTTCATGATACTTCTTAATGGGTCAGACAGTAAGTCCTCCATTTTTTTATAATATATTGCGGGTAGGCCGTCTGGCCCTGGTGGCTTTCCTATGTTTGGCTTTCCGACGCTGTTTCAAGCCCTGTATCTGCCTCTGCCTCTGCCTCTGTTTCAGGCTCTGGCACTCTATCAAGCACTGTTTCTGGCTCTCTTTCAAGCTCTGGTTCTGAATTAGGGTTTTGTTCTGGCTCTGGCTGTGTCTCTGGATCTGGCTGTGTCTCTGCTTCAGGCTCCTATGCTGTATCAAGCACTGTATCAGGCTCTGCCTCTCCGTCTGCCCCTGGCTACGTTTAAGCGTCAGGCTCAGTTTCAGACAGTGTCTCTGCTTCAGGATCCAGCACTCTATCAAGCACTATTTCAGACTCAGGCTGTGGATCTCGGCTGTGGCTGTGGATCTCGGCTGTGGCTGTGGATCTCGGCTGTGGCTCTCGGCTCCGTCTGTGGCTCTGTCTGTGGCTCTGTCTCTCTTTCAGGGTCTGGTTCTGAATGAAGATCTGGTTCTGACTCTAATTCAGGGTGTCATGATGGCTCTTCCTCTGCCTCTGACCGAGCTATGTTTCAGGGTCTGGCTCTCTTTCAGGCTCTGGTTCTGAATTAGGGTTTTGTTCTGGCTCTGGCTGTGTCTCTGGCTCTGGCTCCAGCTCCAGCTCCGGCACTGTATCAAGTACTGTTGCAGACTCAGGCTGTGGCTCGTGGCTGTGGCTGCAGCTATGTTTTGCGCTCCGGCCCTGTATCAAGCCCCATTTCAGGCTCTGGCTCTGGCTGTGTCTCTGGCTGTGTCTCTGGCTCTGGCTTTCTTTCAGCTCTGGCTCTGAACGAGGCTCTGGCTCTGGCTTTCTTTCAGCTCTGGCTCTGAATGCGGCTCTGGCTCTGGCTCTGATTCATGGTCTCACTCTGACTCTGATTCAGGGTCTTGCTCTGGCTCTGGCTCTGGCTCTGGCACTCTATCAAGGACTGTTTCAGACTCAGGCTGTGGCTGTGGCTCTGCCTCTGTTTCAGGCTCAGGCTCTGTTTGAGGCTGTGTCTCTGTTTCAGGCTCCGGCACTGTTTTGGTTGCTCCGTAGTTATAATTAAATCGTCAGCAAATGCCCTCATTTTGTAACTTCTATAGCTTCTGTAGCTTTTTGTTTTGATTATATTGCTTCAATCCCTTTTATATACTGTATACCAAAATCCATATGGTGTAATAGACCTTTCATAAATTTCCAAGATACCCTGTCGAAAGCTTTTTCTGCATCTATAGCCATTAAGACTGCCTTCTTTTCTATTCTTAAGTCTAAATACGCTAATAAGTTTATAATGTTTCTAGTGTTGCTATAAATGTGCCTCCCGGGCAAAAAGCCAGCTTGGTCATTGTGTATCATCATCTGGAAGCCTTTTTTTGATCTTTCGGCTAAAATATTTGCACATAATTTATAATCGTTATTTAGAAGTGTGATAGGCTTATAGTTGTTAATAAGTAGATTGTCCGTTCCCTGTTTTGGAATTAATGCAATAAGGCTGTTTTTCCAAGAATCCGGCATGGTTCCGTCTTTTAAGATGTTGTTCATGATACTTCTTAATGGGTCAGACAGTAAGTCCTCCATTTTTTTATAATATATTGCGGGTAGGCCGTCTGGCCCTGGTGGCTTTCCTATCTTTGCTTCCTTAATTGCTCTTTGCATTTCGTACGATGTAATAGGGGCATTCATCAGTTCTTTTTGTTCTTTAGTAAGTTTCAGAAGACAGTTCTGTTCTAAATGTTCTCTAAGTTCTTCTGTTGTTTCATTTCCTTCCTTATAGATTTCTCTAAAGAATTCGAGAAATCGTTTCTCTATTTCTTTAGGGTTGTTTATTATTTTGCCTTTGCACTTAACTCTATTTATAAGCCTTTCTGCCTCTCTCTTCTTTAATTGCCATGCTAATAACTAGGCTCCGGTTCTGTTTCAGGCTGTGTCTCTGTTTCAGGCTCTGGCGCTGTATCAAACACTGTTGCAGACTCAGGCTGTGGCACTATGGCTGTAGCTGTGGCTCTGGTTCTGTTTCAGGCTCTGGCACTGTATCAAGAACTGTTTCAGGCTCAGGCTTCTGCTCTTTATTAGGCTTTGTCTCAGTCTTTGGCTCTAGCACTTATTCTAGCTCTATTTCATGCTCGGCCTGTGTCTCAGCCTTTGTCTCTGTTTCACGCTGTTTCTCTGTTTCAGGCTCTGATTCTGTTTCTCTGATTCTGGCTCTCTATCAAGGGCTGTTTCAGACTCAGGCTGTGGCTGTGGCTGTTGCTCTGGTTCTGGCTCTGGCTCTTTCTCAGGCTCTGGTTCTGAATGAGGGCTTGGTTCTGGCACTGATTCAGGGTCTCAGTCTGGCTCTGGCACTCTATCAAGGACTGTTTCAGACTTCGGCTGTGGCTGTGGATCTGACTCTGTTTCCATTCTTACAATGGAATGTACACAAAACAATAATCCTTTCTATATAAATTTTCCAATACATTCTGAAAACATAATAAATCCTTAATTGTTGTCCACCTCCTTTTAGTTCCTTTATCACTCGAATGCTAGCACGGAGTCAAAACTATTATTGTATTTTTGAACGTATCTTGTATAACCATCCCATTTTTCTGCAAACTTTTGCTTTGAGATTCCTCTGAGTTTCCTAGTCAATTGAGCCGTCTCCACCAATTCCTGTAATTTGATTTGCCAATCTGTTATTTTTGGAGCCTCGTGATCTTTCCATCCCTTGGCCACAAGTATACGAGCTGCTGCGGTTGCATACAAGAATACCTCTCTTAGATTTTTTGGGATCTCTTTATCTAAAATACTTCACAGAAAATGCCTCCGTTTTTTTCATAAAAGTTATCCCCATCATCTTTTTTAATTCATCGTATATTCCCCCCCAAAAAACAAACCTTAATCTTTTCACACATCCAGCACATGTGGCTCATGTCACCGTTATTTCCTCCACATCTCCAACAAGCATTCACCAAACTTTTATACATTCTTGATCATCTGGAAGGAGTGAGGTACCACCTATGAGCCATTTTCATCATGTTCTCTCTTATATTATAGCTGGCTGTAAATTTCAAATTTGCATTCCATCAGTTTCCCCCATCTTTTAGCATAATTAGACGGCCCACATCTTGGGCCCACTTTATCACTGAAGCCTTAACCTCCTCGTCCATTACTTTGTAGTCTAAAAGAAATCTATACATTTTTGCGATTATTTTGGTTTTACTATTCAGTAGTTCTCTTTCAAATCTTGAAGGCTCCTTTTCAAAACCTATCTGCTTATCCTGTCTGAACACTTCATTCACCTGGAAGTAATCTAGCCAACTAGAAAAGTGATCTTTTATTTTCTCATAACTTATCATTATTAGTTGACCCTCCTCCTCCCCCCTTAATATTGTGTTATACGTTATCCAGTTCTCTTTGATGTTGTGGCTTTTTTTAACAGCGATTGCTTCTAGTGGAGAGTTCCATCTTGGGGTTTTCTGTTCCAAATATCTTTTGTATTTTCCCCATACCTTATATATAGCATTTCTTATTATATGATTTGAAAAAGTCCTATGTGTCTTTATTTTCCCATAATTAATATAGCCATGCCACCCAAAACGGGTGTCATGACCTTCTAGATCTAAAATATCCCAATTTTTTAATAAATACCAATCTTTCAACGAGAGAAGACATGAGGCTTCGTAATATAGCTTCAAATCCGGTAGCCCGTAGCCACCTCTTTCTACAGTATCTATTAATATCTTATGCTTTACTCTTGGTCTTTTACCCTTCCACAAAAATTTAGAAATTTCTTTTTGCCACTTGTTGATACTGCTGGTCTTTCCTGTAATCGGAATCGTTTGGAATAGAAAGAGTAGCTTCGGTAAAACTATCATTTTAATTACCGAAATACGGCCCAGGAATGATAAATTTAACCTTGTCCATGTCTCCAACTGTCTTTTGATATCTTTCCAACAATTGGCATAATTATCTTCATATAAGTTAATATTCTTTGGTGTTATCCATAATCCTAAATACTTGATTTTGGGGTAGATTTTAATGTGTATTATTTGTTCTAATTCTGCTTTTTCATCTGGCGACATATTTTTAACTAATAGTTTTGTCTTGTTTAAATTCATTTTGAACCCCGCAACTTTACCGTAGCCATATATTATTTCCAACGCCTTTCTTAAACTCTGTTTTGGTTGCTCCGTAGTTATAATTAAATCGTCAGCAAATGCCCTCATTTTGTAACTTCTATTTCCCAGCATAATCCCTTTTATTTCTTTTTCTTCCCTAATTTGTTTACATAAAACTTCCAATGTTAATATGAAAATTAAGGGGGATAGGGGGCGACCTTGTCTGACCCCTTTACTGATTTCACACTCCTGTGATAAATTTCCATTGATTATGATTTTAGCTTTTTGTTTTGATTATATTACTTCAATCCCTTTTATATACTGTATTCCAAATCCATATGGTGTAATAGACCTTTCATAAATTTCCAGGATACCCTGTCGAAAGCTTTTTCTGCATCTATAGCCATTAAGACTGCCTTCTTTTCTATTCTTAAGTCTAAATACGCTAATAAGTTTATAATGTTTCTAGTGTTGCTATAAATGTGCCTCCCGGGCAAAAAGCCAGCTTGGTCATTCTGTATCATCATCTGGAAGCCTTTTTTTGATCTTTCGGCTAAAATATTTGCACATAATTTATAATCGTTATTTAGAAGTGTGATAGGCTTATAGTTGTTAATAAGTAGATTGTCCGTTCCCTGTTTTGGAATTAATGCAATAAGGCTGTCTGTCCAAGAATCCGGCATGGTTCCGTCTTTTAAGATGTTGTTCATGATACTTCTTAATGGGTCAGACAGTAAGTCCTCCATTTTTTTATAATATATTGCGGGTAGGCCGTCTGGCCCTGGTGGCTTTCCTATCTTTGCTTCCTTAAGTGCTCTTTGCATTTCGTACGATGTAATAGGGGCATTCATCAGTTCTTTTTGTTCTTTAGTAAGTTTCAGAAGACAGTTCTGTTCTAAATGTTCTTTAAGTTCTTCTGTTGTTTCACTTCCTTCCTTATAGATTTCTCTAAAGAATTCGAGAAATCGTTTCTCTATTTCTTTAGGGTTGTTTATTATTTTGCCTTTGCACTTAACTCTATTTATAAGCCTTTCTGCCTCTCTCTTCTTTAATTGCCATGCTAATAACCAGGCTCCGGTTCTGTTTCAGGCTCTGGCGCTGTATCAAACACTGTTGCAGACTCAGGCTGTGGCACTATGGCTGTAGCTGTGGCTCTGGTTCTGTTTCAGGCTCTGGCACTGTATCAAGAACTGTTTCAGGCTCAGGCTCAGGCTTCTGCTCTTTATTAGGCTTTGTCTCAGTCTTTGGCTCTAGCACTTATTCTAGCTCTATTTCAGGCTCGGCCTGTCTCAGCCTTTGTCTCTGTTTCACGCTGTTTCTCTGTTTCAGGCTCCGACGCTGTTTCAAGCCCTGTACCTGCCTCTGCCTCTGTTTCAGGCTCTGGCACTCTATCAAGCACTGTTTCTGGCTCTCTTTCAAGCTCTGGTTCTGAATTAGGGTTTTGTTCTGGCTCTGGCTGTGTCTCTGGATCTGGCTGTGTCTCTGCTTCAGGCTCCTATGCTGTATCCAGCACTGTATCAGGCTCTGCCTCTCCGTCTGCCCCTGGCTACCTTTAAGCGTCAGGCTCAGTTTCAGACAGTGTCTCTGCTTCAGGATCCAGCATTCTATCAAGCACTATTTCAGACTCAGGCTGTGGATCTCGCCTGTGGCTGTGGATCTCGGCTGTGGCTGTGGATCTCGGCTGTGGCTCTCGGCTCCGTCTGTGGCTCTGTCTGTGGCTCTGGCTCTCTTTCAGGGTCTGGTTCTGAATGAAGATCTGGTTCTGACTCTGATTCAGGGTCTCATGATGGCTCTTCCTCTACCTCTGACCGAGCTATGTTTCAGGGTCTGGCTCTCTTTCAGGCTCTGGTTCTGAATTAGGGTTTTGTTCTTGCTCTGGCTCTGGCTCCGGCTCCGGCTCCGGCTCCGGCTCCGGCTCCGGCTCCGGCTCCGGCTCCGGCTCCGGCTCCGGCTCCGGCTCCAGCTCCGGCACTGTATCAAGTACTGTTGCAGACTCAGGCTGTGGCTCGTGGCTGTGGCTGCAGCTATGTTTTGCGCTCCGGCCCTGTATCAAGCCCCATTTCAGGCTCTGGCTCTGGCTCTGGCTCTGGCTCTGGCTCTGGCTGTGTCTCTGGCTCTGGCTTTCTTTCAGCTCTGGCTCTGAATGAGGCTCTGGCTCTGGCTCTGATTCATGGTCTCACTCTGACTCTGATTCAGGGTCTCGCTCTAGCTCTGGCACTCTATCAAGGACTGTTTCAGACTCAGGCTGTGGCTGTGGCTGTGGCTCTGCCTCTGTTTCAGGCTCAGCCTCTGTTTGAGGCTGTGTTTCTGTTTCAGGCTCCGGCACTGTATCAAGTACTGTTGCAGACTTAGGCTGTGGCTCGTGGCTGTGGCTGTTGCTCTGGTTCGGGCTGTGGCTCTTTTTCAGGCTCTGGTTCTGAAGGAGGGCTTGGTTCTGGCACTGATTCAGGGTCTCGCTCTGTCTCTGGCTGTGTCTCTGTTGCACCTCAAACGGTGGTTTGTTGTTGCTGTTGTTGTTTTCTTTCTGGGGTGGGACAAATGTTTAGTTGGGGCGGGGATAATTTTAAGTTTAGCATAATTGTTTCTTGCTTTGTTTTTCTTTTACTATTTTTTTAGCTTATTGTATAGTTTGTATTTTGCTTTTTAAGGGGAAAGGGTCAGGGCTGCCTGGGAGGGGGCCTCAGCCAACAGAATGGCTGGGGCAGGTTCCCTTCGGAGGGATGTATTGGAACACCCAATCTCTGTTATCACGGATGGTAGGAGCAGTTGCCCTAAGACCAGACCACGTATTTACCGAAGATCTGGTTCTGACTCTGATTCTGATTCTCTGATTCTGGCTCTCTATCAAGGGCTGTTTCAGACTCAGGCTGTGGCTGTGGCTGTTGCTCTCGTTCTGGTTCTGGTTCTTTCTCAGGCTCTGGTTCTGAATGAGGGCTTGGTTCTGGCACTGAAATCTTGGGGTTTTCTGTTCCAAATATCTTTTGTATTTTCCCCATACCTTATATATAGCATTTCTTATTATATGATTTGAAAAACTCCTATGCGTCTTTATTTTCCCATAATTAAGATAGCCATGCCACCCAAAACGGGTGTTGAAGGAAAGCATTGCTTTTGCACATGACCATGGCATGATGGAAAGCATTGCTTCTGCACATAACTGTGGCATGATGGGAAGTCTTGCTTCTAAGCTTTGTTTTGCTCATGCTGCTCAAACCGAGCTGATGCTAAGACATTCCCTCATCACCCTGGTGCGTTCTGTTCACCTTGAGTTCACACCATATCAATCTGTACTTACCCCTCCTTGTACATTCCTTTTCGTACCACTCTGGTATGGGCAGTCCGAAACCATGCCTGTGTAAACTCCGCGTTCCTTTTCCCAACCTTTAACCTGTCTATGATTAATGTCTTATATGCAATAATTAATGTCTTATATGCAACCCTTGCTTTGTACTTATGTTAACCAATCAGCAACAAGCACACACGTGGCAAACGCTGTATAATATCCAATAAAAGGGAGTCTCCGAGGCTTCCTCGAGAGACGCCTCCTGTATGACACCTACCTACTCGTCTGTCGTTCATTTCAACCCAACAGGGTGTCATGACCTAGATCTAAAATATCCCAATTTTTTAATAAATACCAATCTTTCAACCAGAGAAGACATGAGGCTTCGTAATATAGCTTCAAATCCGGTAACCCGTAGCCACCTCTTTCTACAGTATCTATTAATATCTTATGCTTTACTCTTGGTCTTTTACCCTTCCACAAAAAAATAGAAATTTCTTTTTGCCACTTGTTGATACTGCTGGTCTTTCCTGTAATTGGAATTGTTTGGAATAGAAAGAGTAGCTTCGGTAAAACTATCATTTTAATTACCGAAATACGGCCCAGGAATGATAAATTTAACCTTGTCCATGTCTCCAACTGTCTTTTGATATCTTTCCAACAATTGGTATAATTATCTTCATATAAGTTAATATTCTTTGGTGTTATCCATAATCCTAAATACTTGATTTTGGGGTAGATTTTAATGTGTATCATTTGTTCTAATTCTGCTTTTTCATCTGGCGACATATTTTTAACTAATAGTTTTGTCTCTCCTGTGTGTTAGTTTGGACTCTCCTGTGTGAGTGTCTGAGGGCCCTGCTCTTGCCGCTTACCATCTGGCCCGGGGCGGGGCCTGAAGCCTCACAAGGACTGCTGCTTTCTGTTGCCCAGGAGGACTCTCCTGTGTGAGTGTCTGAGGGCCCTGCTCCTTCCTGCCACTTACCATCTGGCCCGGGGCGCGGCCTGAAGCCTCACAAGGACTGCTGCGCTCTGCTGCCCAGGAGGACTCTCCTGTGTGAGTGTCTGAGGGCCCTGCTCCTTCCTGCCGCTTACCATCTGGCCCGGGGCGGGGCCTGAAGCTTCACAAGGACTGCTGCGTTCTGCTGCCCAGGAGGACTCTCCTGTGTGAGTGTCTGAGGGCCCTGCTCCTTCCTGCCGCTTACCATCTGGCCCGGGGCGGGGCCTGAAGCTTCACAAGGACTGCTGCGTTCTGCTGCCCAGGAGGACTCTCCTGTGTGAGTGTCTGAGGGCCCTGCTCCTTCCTGCCACTTACCATCTGGCCCGGGGCGGGGCCTGAAACCTCACAAGGACTGCTGCGCTCTGCTGCCCAGGAGGACTCTCCTGTGTGAGTGTCTGGGGGCCCTGCTCCTTCCTGCCACTTACCACCTGGCCCAGGGCAGGGCCTGACGAGCCTCACTAGGACAGTTGCTGTTACTGCTGGAGTGGTGCAGAGTGCTTTTAAAATGTTTTTTAAAAAATTCTTTTGAATTTTTTGTAAGTGGGGGGTGGGGTGGGATAGATGCTTATTGGGCCTGGGAATTTGTTTGATTTTATGTTTTTGTAATTTTTACTGTTTTTTTGTTTGTATTGTTTTATTGGTGTGTTTTTTAAGGTGTTATTTTGTTCTTAAGGGGAGGGGTCAGGGCTGCCGGGGAGTGGGTCCCAGCCAATAAAATGGGGGGATGCACTGGGACAACCGATCTCAGTGATCACGGGTAGGAGGAGGAGTTACGCTAAGACCAGACCATGTCATTACAGAGGAGGCAGGTTTAGTCGTTGTCTGAGGACTATCCCTGCCTCCGGGTCTGGTCCTGACCGGATGGATACTAGAATCCGCAAGGGATACCCACATGACCTGAAGGTGCTGCTGTGCAATGCCACGTCAATGATGCATAAGACCACTGCCATCCATGACTTGATCATGGATGGAGGACTTGACCTGGCATGTGTGACAGAGACTTGGTTGGATGAAGCAGATGGGCCTGTCCTTGCCGCTGCTTGTCCACCAGGTTTCTCTTACTCACAGCAACCCAGGTCATGTGGGCGGGGGGGGGGGGGGGGGTTGCAGTGATTTTTAGGAAGTCATTAGTTTGCACCAGGCGTCCTATTGGGAAGACCCAGTTTTCCGAGTGCATGTTCTGGAAGTTGTTAAAGAAATTGGAGTTCTTTTTTTTCTTTTTCAAACATAATTTTTATTAATTTACACCAAAACAAAATAAAAATAAAATTCTACATCTTATTATCACAAATTACTTTCTTTAGGACTTCCTTCAGCTTCTCCACAAATCATCCGTAGTCATTTTTTAAATTACGTATTTCATACTTTATATTGACATTATTTGACTCCTTACTTCTATTTCTCTTCAGACAATATTCCTACATTTTTCACAGTACTCTTTTAAATCCCACTAGCGTTATCTGTCCTTTACTTATGTTTTCCAGATGTTCCACAAATTTCCCCCAGTCCTCAATGAACCTTTGGTCTCTTAAGTACCTAATTTTCCCCGTCAATCTATCCAACTCCGCGTAATCTAGCAATTTCATTCTCCATTCCTCAACTGTCGGTATTTTCTGTTGTTTCCAGTTTTGGGCCAGGAGGACTCTTGCTGCAGTCGTTGCATATTGAAACAATTTACAATCGTTACTCTTTATCTCCCTTCCTAATATTCCTAACAGGAAAGCCTCGGTTTTTTTTTTCAAATGTATACCTTAAAATTTTCTTCATTTCATTATATACACTTTCCCAAAAACCTTTTACCTTTTTGCATTCCCACCACATGTGGTAGAAGGACCCCTCTTTTTCCCTGCATTTCCAGCATTTATTACAAGTTTTATACATTTTTGCCAATTTTGCAGGGGTTATATACCATCGGTAAAACATCTTCATTATATTCCCCTTCAGCCTCATACAAGCTGTAAATTTTAGGTTTTTTTTCCAAAGTTTTTCCCACTCTTCCAAATATATATTATGTCCAATGTCCCTGGCCCAATGTACCATGACCGACTTTACTTCCTCCTCTATCAGGTTCCACTCTAGCAGCAAATTGTACATTTTGGATAAAATTTTATAGTCGTTATTTATTATTTCAATCTGGAATTTGGAGTCCTTATCAGCATATCCTCTGTCTTTGATATCTTTCCTGAACATTTCATTTATTTGAAAGTAATGTAGCCAATCAAACACATTTTCTTTAACCTGATCGTACGGTTTCATTTTCCATTCCCCCCCTTCTTTGAATAACAATTGATCATAAGTAATCCAGTTGCCTCTCATATTGATCTTCTTAACGCTCATAACTTCTAGTGGGGATAACCGGTGTGGAACTTTAGGTTCTAATAGATATCTATTCCTTTCCCACACTTCAATCAGGGGACCTCTAAAGATGTGGCTTTCGAAACCCTTATGAATTTTCTTCTTCTCATGCCATAAATACGCATGCCACCCAAACCTGTTGTCGAATCCCTCCAGGTCTAACAGTTCCTTCTTTTCCAATTTTATCCATGCTTTCAACCAGCAAAGGCACGAAGCCTCATAATATAGTTTCAAATCTGGCAGGGCAAAACCTCCTCTTTCTTTTGCATCTGTTAAGAGCTTGAACTGGATTCTCGGCCTTTTGCCCTGCCAGATATACTTTGAGATTTCTCTTTGCCATTCTTTGAATATCTTAATTCCTTTAATTACAGGGATAGTCTGAAACAAAAACAACATTTTTGGGAGTACATTCATCTTAATTGTAGATATCCTACCCCAAAATGACAGTTTCAACTTTCCCCACACCTCGAGGTCCTTTCTTATTCCTTTCCATACCGGCTCATAGTTATTCTTGAATAAATCTATATTTTTCGGGGTTATCCATATTCCTAGATATTTCACCTTTTTGACCACCTCTATCTCTATTTGTTGTTGCACTTCTTCAATTACACTTAAGTCTATATTCTTCACCATTATTTTAGTCTTTTTCTTGTTTAATTTGAAGCCTGCCACTTTACCAAATTGTTCGAATTCTTCCAATACCTCTTTTATTGAATTCGTCGGGTCTTCTATTGTTATTACCAAATCGTCTGCGAACGCTTTAACTTTGTATTCATTTTGGCCAATTGTTATCCCTTTTATCTTCTTATTTTGTCTTATTGAGTTCAGGAGGAGTTCCAACACCGTTATAAACAACAATGGAGAAAGTGGGCATCCCTGTCTTGTTCCTTTTGCTATCTTTATTTCTTCTGATACCACATTGTTTATAATCAATTTTGCCTTTTGTTCTGTGTAAATTGCCTTTACTCAGTTAAAGAATTCTGTACCAACCTCCATATATTCCAGATACTTTAACATAAAGTCCCAAATTATATTGTCGAATGCCTTCTCTGCATCCACGAACATCAATATAGCTTGCTTCTCACTCCTGGCAGACAAATATTCTACTATATTTATTATGTTTCTTATATTATCTTTCATTTGCCTGCCAGGTAAGAAGCCCGCTTGATCCCCGTGAATGCTTTCTAACAGTATGTTTTTCATTCTTTTCGCCAAAATTCCTGCAAAAATTTTGTAATCTATATTTAACAGTGAGATCGGTCTATAATTTTTAACTTGCAATAAATCTGAGTCCTGTTTTGGAATTAATGTAATAAATGCATCTTTCCATGTTTCTGGTATTTCTCTTTCTTTTAAAATGTTATTCATTACTTCTTTCAGTGGTGTCATCAATGCGAATTTCATTTCTTTGTAGTAGTTAGCGGTGAATCCATCTGGACCTGGGGCTTTCCCCCTTTTTAATTCTTTTATTACTTCTGTTATTTCTTCTATCTCTATTGGGGTATTCAGTTGCTCTTTTTTATCTGTCGGAATCGTCTGCACCTTTTTTTCTTTCAGAAATCTTTCTATTTTCCTCGAGTTGTTTTTCTCTCTGTTATTATATAATCCTCTGTAATAATCCAAGAAACCTTTCCTTATTTCCTTGGGGTTAGTTATCTCTTCTCCATCCACTACAATTTTATTTATTGTGTTTTGTCCCTTTCTTTTTTTGATCTGCCATGTCAGCAATTTTCCTGATTTGTTTGCAAATTCGAAACTTCTTTGTCTTAGTTTTTTAATGTTCCATTCCACTTCTCTGTTTATTAGCATAGCAAACTGGGATTGCTAAACTTTAATGTTTTCTTTTATTCTCTTATTATTAGGTTTTTTTAACTAATTTTTGCTCATTGTCCATTATCTGCTTCAAGATATCTTTTTCCCCTTTTTCTCTACCCTTATTTTTAATGGCATTCTGCTGGATGAAGAAGCCTCTCATCACTGCCTTACTTGCATCCCACACCACTTTTATTTTTGTACCTTTATTCAAATTATCCATAAAATATTCCGTCAACCTTTTTTGAGCTTTTTCAACAATTTCTTGGTCGTCTAAAAGGTAGTCTTTCATTCTCCACCTAAAAGTTCTATCTTCCAAACCTTTTAGTTCCATTTTTATTGGATTGTGATCAGAGATCATTTTGGCTTGGATTTCTACCCGAAGAGTTCTTGGTGTTAATTCATTCGAAATCCAAATCTGATCTATTCTGGACATTGACTGGTTAGGCTCAGAGTGGTAAGTGAACTGTTTTTCCAGTGGATGTCTAAGTCTCCAGATAGATCAAATTACAATTCTTAACCAATGAAAAAAAAGTTCTAGGTAACTTCCCTTCCTTGCTTCTTCCATCTCTGAGTCTGTCCATTTCCAATGACACCACCCCGTTCATGTCTCCCAGTATTATAATTTTCTGATCTACATATTCAGATAATTTTTCTTCCAAAGTTTTGTAAAACTCAGACTTATTACCGTTTGGTGCATAGATCCCGACTATAATTAGATTTTCTCCCTGCCATTTCTCACTCCACTATTATCCTTCCTTCTTCATCTTTAAAAAATTGTTGAGCTTCAATTTGTTTTTTAACATAGATGACCACTCCTCTTTTTTATCTTTATCTGAGGATATAAACTCGTTTCCTAATCTTTTATTAATCAATATTCTTTTGTGTCTTCTTGCTACGTGTGTCTCTTGTAGGCAAATAATGTCCAGGCTTTCTTTTTTTAAGATTTGTTGAATTTTATTCCTTTTTCCCCCCTCATTCATCCCATTAATGTTCCAGTTCCAAATTTTTAACGCCATAATGTTTTAAATTTAAATAAATTTGTTTCCCCTTTTATAATTTAGCTGTTTCTTCTTCCTCCTGATCCTCTTCTTCTCCTGATGTCTTTTCTGTTTCTTCCTCTGAGTCTGCGCCTCCTGCTGCCTCTTCTCCTTTATCTTCTTCTTTTTCTGATCTCAGTTCTTTATATTTTCTCAGGAATTTTCCAGTTTCTTCTAGGCTTATCAGTCTATGCCTCTTGCTTCTGTAAGTAAATGAAATACCTTCCGGGAATTCCCATTTAAATTCTATGTTATTTTTCTTCAGCGTCTGCACCAGTGTTTTATACGGCTCTCTACGTTTCAGTAATCTGATTGGTATGTCTTTAAATATTATTATGTAGTTCCCATTAATGCTCAATCTTTTTTCTCTATTTTTTTGCAGAATCATATTTCTCATTTCCCTTTCTTTAAATGTGATCAAGCAGTCTCCTACAAATTTTTTAACTCTAGTTGTTCTTACACGTAATCTAAATGCAGATTGTACCGATCTTGCCATTTCTTCTACTGGTAATTCCATCCATTGAGCTAATTCTGTTATCAATTTCTCTTTAATGTTTTCACCTTGTGATTCTGGGACCGCTCTAAGTCTCAAATTAACTTCCCTCTGTCTTAGTTCATTCATAGCTATTACGTCCTTCATTTCTTCTTGCGCTTTACTCAATTCCATCATCTCCACTTTTATCCTATCTTCTTCACGTTTCACATCTTTCATTTCTAATCTTGTCTTTTTCAATCCCTCTTCCACGGATTGTGTTCTTCTAAATACTTCCTTTATTTGCCCTTTCAGTTCATTGACTGTTTCATCCATTTTTTTATCCATTTTTCCAATCTTATTATCTACTTGTTCTAATTTTACTTCTAAATTTTTTTCACTTTGTTTAATTTCCGCAAACATTCTTAATATATCTGCTTTAAAGTCTATTTCTTGCTTGGATCCTTTTCTTTCTGTTGGTGTCCCCCCCTCCATCCTCTTTGTTGGATTCGACATTGTATCTTATTTACCCAAAACCCTCTATTACGTATCAAAATATTTTTATATCTCAATTTCTAAATTCTAATTTGTGATCCCTCAGCCAAAATGCCAAGTAAGTTTACCAAATTTTACACAATCCCCAAATAATACCAATGTAACCCCAAAGAATATTCCAGCAACCAAGCAGAGTCTGGTCCTTTTCCTCTTCTTGCCTCCACTCAGGCTAATCCACTTAGTTACCCAATCTTCTTCTTCTTTTTGGCTTTAATTATCAATTTTCAGTTTGAATTTCAATTTTGTAGTCCCTTCAAGTTCCTAACTTCAAATGTTAGCACTTTAATCCCAATCAAAAAGGAAGAAAGTAATCAGAAAGGTAAGGGAATATATATTACCCAGCTCAAAAAGGGGGAGAGGAGCTATATTATAACGACCAACGTCTGTCTGTCTTAAAGTCTAAGGGCACCCTTTGATTAAAATCCGCGAAATTGGAAGAAGTCCATGAAATTGGAAGAAGAAGGGGAAAAAAACAAATTGCAATGTTATACTCTGTCCACTAGGTGTCCTCCGTTGTTATGGCGTAATTCGGAAGTAAAGAAAAGGGACTTGAGAAAATGAGTCAGTATTTTAGTGTCTTTTTAAATATTGCTATATTCCAATTCCAATAATGACATAAGCAGGACTGGCAAACAAAAAATAAAAATAAGTTAATTCAACCCAAGCCACCAAAATGCGTTGTTAATTACTACGCTTCAGATTCTTTAATGGCGTCGGAACCTTCTCTTCCATTTCACTATCCTTTGCTCTTTCGAGGCAAAAGTGGAGAACAGTTCCTTCTTCTCTCCCCCTCCTCAGTTCATTGAGTACTTCCAGTTTTCAAAGCGATGCTTTCTGTTCCCTATTTTAGTTCTAACCTGTTCTTGATATTGAGTATCCTCTTTTCGCAGGATACTTTCAAAATAAAAGTCCTTCAGGGAAACAAACAATAGCCGCTAGGGCAACTCACTTTCCCTTTCTCCGCTCTGCAAATCACTTTGCGTCCATGCTGATTCCGGATAATAGCTGAACTCCGCAATATTCTTGTTTTCCCTCCGGGTTTCTTTTATTCTTTAATTAATCGCCAATTTCAGTTTATTCCCGGGTTTCTTTTATTTTGAGAGCGAGGCGCTTTCTCTGCAAGACCGGGGCTTCGCTACTCGGGAGTAGATAATGGCTTCTCTCAACCTGCCGCTCCGCCCCGCCGTTCTCTTCGCTTCTTTCGGAAGCTACCTGACGGCTGGGCGAGCCGCTTCTGGTCCTGCCGGGATCCTGACCTTCTGGACACCCACCAGAGGTATTTTGGGGGGCCTCCACGCCTAGGGCACCCCCTTTTCCCCCGAAGTAGCTCGGGATTTCCCTCACGGAAAAATCCCCTCTTGCGACGAGATCGCGCTCCACCGGAAGTATATAATTTGTTATATTTATGATTTATGGCATTGAAGCACCTTGATCTACCTTGACATATTATTTGATATTACCAGCTGAAGAAGGCGTTTACTCCGAAACAGGGCCCTGTCCTGGTCACCACTACTGAGTCGTACATCTGATTCACACTCCGGATACTCCGTTTTGGCCCTATTTGATCCTTTATTCTGTATTCTTTATCCTGATTTTTTATATATATGGACTCTTTTTGACTGCCATTGAGACTTGTATAAAACAATTGTTGTGCACTGGTATTTCATGTACCTTTGTACCATATCACTGTATATTTGAAACTACATTATTTCTGTACTTAAACGTTGTATCCAAACTTACCACTACTTTAAAACCATCATACTTACATGTTATATTTAAATTTACTACTAGCTTCAAACTGTTATTCTTAGCAGAATATACACGTTTTTCATTTCAACTCTTGAGTAGGAATTATTCCTCTAATTGAAAGTTGTGGCCAGAGTTCTTGGTATATCTTGTTCTGGAAGTTGGGCAATAGGGGCAGTACAGGATTCCTTTTGGTGTACCGACCTCCCCGCTGCACCTAGGATTCCCTGCCCGAGCTGCTTCAGGTCGTGGCGGATGTTCTCCTGGAGACACCTAGTTTGGTTGTCCTAGGGGATTTTAACATCCATGCCGACACGACCTTACAAGGGGCTGCTCGGGACTTCGTGGAAAGCATGGCCTCCATGGGGCTGTCCCTGAATAAGTCTGGCCCAACCCATAGCCACGGGCATGCCTTAGACATGGTGTTCACCTCTATGGATGTTGGTGATCTGACACTAAGTAAAAGCGAAACGAAAGAAGTGCCATGGTCAGATCACTTCCTGGTGCAACTGGACTTCTCTGCGACCCATCCCCTCTGCAGGGAGGTGGGACCAATTCGGATGGTCCGCCCCCGCCACTTAATGGATCCAAATGGTTTCCAGAGAGTGGTAGGGGATGCTTTATCCCGTGTTGATGGCCTTTCAGCCGATTCCCTGGTGGCCCGCTGGAATGTGGAGTTAACCAGGGCTATTGACTGTTTGGCTCCGAAGCGCCCTCTCCGATTGCATGGAGCCCGGACAGCCCCGTGGTTTTCCACGGATCTGAGGGCAATGAAACAATCGTTGAGATGGCTAGAGCGCCGGTGGCGGATAACTCATTCCGAATCTGAACGGACACAGGTTAGAGCTCAACGTCGAGCCTACCAAGTGGCGATAGCGACGGCGATGAAGACTTTCTTTGCCGCCTCTATTGCATCTGCAGAAAACAGCAGCAGGAGACTTTTTCAGGTGGTTCACAATTTAGCGGAACCACCTGCGACATCTGGGCCCAGTACGGGCCACATGATCTCCTGCAATGATTTTGCAAAGTTTTTTGCAGATAAAATCGCTCAGATTCGGGAAGAAGTAGACTCCACCGTGGGAGCAGGGCCAGGGCGGGAGAGTGCTAGAGTCCTGTCTAGTCAAGTTGTGTGGGATCAATTCCAATCTGTTACCTCCGAGGATGTGGACAGTCTGCTTGGACGAGTGAAGCCAACCACCTGTCTCCTGGATCCTTGCCCATGCTGGCTTATAAAAGCTAGCTGGGAAGGGCTGGGCGATGGGCTTCATGGGGTGGTGAATACTTCCCTCCGTGAGGGAGCCTTCCCAGACCCGCTGAAAGAGGCGGTTATTAAACCGCTTCTTAAAAAACCATCTTTAGATGCGGCCACAATGGCCAATTATCGCCCAGTCTCAAATCTTCCATTCTTGGGCAAGGTGTTTTAGCGAGTGGTTGCTGAACAACTCCAGGCACGCCTGGAAGAAGCGGACCATTTGGATCCCTTCCAGTCGGGATTCAGGCCTCATCATGGGACTGAAACTGCCTTGGTCGCACTGGTTGATGATCTCCGGTGGGCTAGGGACAAAGGTGAGAGCTGTTTCCTAGTTCTGCTGGATCTCTCAGCGGCGTTTGATACCATCAACCATAACATCCTTCTGGACCGTCTTGAGGGGCTGGGAGCTGGGGGCACTGTCATACAGTGGTTCCGCTCCTTCCTCCTGGGCCGTGTTCAGAAAGTGGTGGTGGGGGATGAGTGTTCAGACCCTTGGGCTCTCTCTTGTGGGGTGCCTCAGGGTTCTGTCCTCTCCCCCATGCTTTTCAACATTTACATGCAGCCACTGGGAGAGATCATCAGGAGGTTTGGGCTGGGTGTTCATCAATATGCGGATGATACCCAGCTCTACCTCTCTTTTAAATCAGAACCAGTGAAGGCGGTGAAGGTCCTGTGTGAGTGCCTGGAGGCGGTTGGAGGATGGATGGCGGCTAACAGATTGAGGTTGAACCCTGACAAGACAGAAGTACTGTTTTGGGGGGACAGGAGGCGGGCAGGTGTGGAGGATTCCCTGGTCCTGAATGGGGTAACTGTGCCCCTGAAGGACCAGGTGCGCAGCCTGGGAGTCATTTTGGACTCACAGCTGTCCATGGAGGCACAGGTCAAATCTGTGTCCAGGGCAGCTGTTTACCAGCTCCATCTGGTACGTAGGCTGAGACCCTATCTGCCTGCAGACTGTCTCGCCAGAGTGGTGCATGCTCTGGTTATCTCCCGCTTGGACTATTGCAATGCGCTCTACGTGGGGCTACCTTTGAAGGTGACCCGGAAACTACAACTAATCCAGAATGCGGCAGCTAGACTGGTGACTGGGAGCGGCCACCGAGACCATATAACACCGGTCTTGAAAGACCTACATTGGCTCCCAGTATGTTTCTGAGCACAATTCAAAGTGTTGGTGCTGACCTTTAAAGCCCTAAACGGCCTCGGTCCAGTATATCTGAAGGAGCGTCTCCACCCCCATCGTTCTGCCCGGACACTGAGGTCCAGCTCCGAGGGCCTTCTGGCGGTTCCCTCACTGCGAGAGGCCAAGTTACAGGGAACCAGGCATAGGGCCTTCTCGGTAGTGGCGCCCGCCCTGTGGAACGCCCTCCCATCAGATGTCAAAGCGATAAACAACAACCTGACATTCACAAGACATCTGAAGGCAGCCCTGTTCAGGGAAGTTTTTAATATGTGACATTTTAGTGTATTTTTCATCTTTGTTGGAAGCCGCCCAGAGTGGCTGGGGAAACCCAGCCAGATGGGCGGGGTACAAATAATAAATTATTGGCCACAAGTATACGAGCTGCTGCGGTTGCATACAAGAATACCTCTCTTAGATTTTTTGGGATCTCTTTATCTAAAATACTTCATAGAAATGCCTCCGTTTTTTTCGTAAAAGTTATCCCCATCATCTTTTTTAATTCATCGTATATTCCCCCCCAAAAAAACAAATCTTAATCTTTTCACACGTCCAGCACATGTGGCTCATGTCACCGTTATTTCCTCCACATCTCCAACAAGCATTTGCCAAATTTTTATACATTCTTGATCATCTGGAAGGAGTGAGGTACCACCTATGAGCCATTTTCATCATGCTCTCTCTTATATTATAGCTGGCTGTAAATTTCAAATTTACATTCCATCAGTTTCCCTCACCTTTTAGCATAATTGGACGGCCCACATCTTGGGCCCACTTTATCACTGAAGCCTTAACCTCCTCATCCATTACTTTGTAGTCTAAAAGAAATCTATACATTTTTGCGATTATTTTGGTTTTACTATTCAGTAGTTCTCTTTCAAATCTTGAAGGCTCCTTTTCAAAACCTATCTGCTTATCCTGTCTGAACACTTCATTCACCTGGAAGTAATCTAGCCAACTAGAAAAAGTGATCTTTTATTTTCTCATAACTTATCAATATTAGTTGACCCTCCTCCTCCCCCCTTAATATTGTGTTATACGTTATCCAGTTCTCTTTGATGTTGTTGCTTTTTTTAACAGCGATTGCTTCTAGTGGAGAGTTCCATCTTGGGGTTTTCTGTTCCAAATATCTTTTGTATTTTCCCCATACCTTATATATAGCATTTCTTATTATATGATTTGAAAAACTCCTATGCGTCTTTATTTTCCCATAATTAAGATAGCCATGCCACCCAAAACGGGTGTCATGACCTTCTAGATCTAAAATATCCCAATTTTTTAATAAATACCAATCTTTCAACCAGAGAAGACATGAGGCTTCGTAATATAGCTTCAAATCCAGTAGCCCGTAGCCACCTCTTTCTACAGTATCTATTAATATCTTATGCTTTACTCTTGGTCTTTTACCCTTCCACAAAAATTTAGAAATTTCTTTTTGCCACTTGTTGATACTGCTGGTCTTTCCTGTAATTGGAATCGTTTGGAATAGAAAGAGTAGCTTCGGTAAAACTATCATTTTAATTACCGAAATACGGCCCAGGAATGTTAAATTTAACCTTGTCCATGTCTCCAACTGTCTTTTGATATCTTTCCAACAATTGGGATACTGCCAGGGAGACAAAGTCCATCATGGCCCTAAGCCATCTGCCGGACGATCCATCGATCTCCCGTAAGCACGCAGTATCAGCAATTAGCGACATGAGTTTCTAGAAAATATCTTGCCACATTCTAGAGCTCATGCACACTCTATCAGCAGATAATGCACAGCAAAAGTCGCACTCAGGAGAGCGTTATTTACAAGTTTTATTCAGCGTTGATCAGAACAAAGAAAGACATGACTGCCTGCGTCAGTGTCTCCAGACACAGAGAGTGAGAAAACGAAAGCAAAAGACACAACAGAAACATCCTGTGAAAACAGGAAATACGCAGGCTGTGATACAAACATCCTGCTCCCTTTTAAGGTGGAACGGAAATATCCTAACATCCTCCCCCTTTCCGTGTAACCTGTAGTACCTGTGGTTCAACCCAATTGCAACCTTTGTATGTAAACCTTAAGTTGTTCTCTGTTAACAACCTTAGACAACAGATCAGCAGGAATTTCATTTCCTGGCATGTAGGACACCTGAATGAGTCCTTTCTGAATACACTCTCTTGCACGATGTAGCTTAATCTGCAAGTACTTGGTTCTTTGCTTGCAAAGCCAAACACGATCTATTGTCTTGATACACTTGTACAGGACATTTCACAGAAACTCTGATGTCCTTAAACAGTTGCATCAACCATTCACAATCCATGAGTGAAAATGACAGAGCATTGAGTTCTGCTTCACAGGAATTTAGGCTTACTGTCCTCTGCTTCCTGCACAACCAGTCAAACAGGCAGTGGTTGTACATGTAGCATACTCCAGAAGTGCTTGTACCATCCGTGGTGTCACTTCCAAAACTTGCATCTGCAAAGATTTCAAGACCTCCAGTCTTCTGACTGGTGAACCTCAGCCTGTAGTGCAAAGTCCCTTTCAAATAGCGGGCTATGCGCTTCAGAGCTTTCCAATCCTGAACAGTAGGATTGTTAGCATGTCTGCTAAGCAGGTTAGTGCTTACAGCTATGTCGGTTCTTGAACATCTAGCAATGAAATTCAACTTGCCTAGAATGCATCTGTACAGCGTAGTGTCAGAAAACACTTCAGCAGTACTGTCTACCTCGTAACCTGTCACCATCGGTGTGTCTGCTGGGTTTGCATCAACCAAATTCAACCTGGTTAATACATCAGCAATTTTCTGTGTTTGGTGTACCAGAAAATTACCTGCTTGGTCCCTCTCCACCTGCAGAGAAAGATAGTTGGATACCTCACCAAGATCCTTCATGTCAAAGTGCTCCTTCAGCTGAGCTAGTGTGCTTTGATAAAAAGCCTGATTCTTCCAAAACATCAGAAGATCATCAACAAAACATAAGCAATACAGTTTGTTTTGCCCCTCCTCCTTGACAAACACACATGGATCAGCTTTGCCCTGGTGAAAACCTAGAGAAAGCAATGTCTCAGTGAGCTTTGTGTTCCAACACCTGGCACTCTGCTTGAGACCATATAAGGATTTCTGCAGTTTACAGACCATTCCCTTCTGTATCTGCATCCCATCAGGTGGAAGCATAAACAGCCCCTCCCCCAAAATCCTGTACAAAAAAAGCTGTATTAATGTCATGATGGGAAACATGCAGTTTCTCCTCCGCAGCGATCTTGAGCATCAGCCGAATGCTCTCATATTTGACTGTGGGTGAATAGGTCTCGTGGTAATCCTGTCCTGGTACCTGTGAAAAACCTCTGGCAACCAATCTGGCTTTGTGTCTGACAACCTTGCCATTCTGGTCTGTCTTGGCCTTGAAGACCCATTTGCTGCCAACCAGTCTCATTCCTTGGACTACCGGTACCAGTTCCCAAGTTTGGTTCCTATTCAAGGAATCAACTTCAGCCTTCATGGCATTAAGCCAAGGCTCAGCATCTTTAGAGGTTAACTCCTGAACCTCTTTGAAGCTTGAAGGTTCCCATACCTTCTCTGAGCTACTAAAAACAGCAGTTGCTGTCTTAGCAAACTCATCAGCAAATGTCTTTGGAGGTCTGCCCTTTGTGGCTCTTTCAGATCTGCGTACTAGACGCAAGTCTTCTGGACTCATCTCCTCTTTCTTAGGAGAAAAGTGACCAATGGTGAACAGTGGTTCTTCCAGTTCATTGTCAGATGCATCACATGGTCTGATTGAGGCCTTTGCGCTCTTATGTCTGCTGTGTCATCACTGTCACTGACATCAGCAGCAGCGCCGCCCACTGAGCTGGAATCCGAACTCTGATCATCATCATCATCATCATCATCCTCAGCTTCCTCAGCTTCCTCAGCTGCCTCAACATTATCTGCTTTCTTCACATCACCTTCATCCTCCTCTGGGTAACTCTGGAAAATTCCCACATTCCCCCCCCCCCCACACACACACTTGGGATTGTACTCAACACACTTTGTGAACTTAATGGACTTAGAGTCAGTCATCCATACCCTGTATGCACCTTTTTCGTACCCCATGAACAAACCATGTGCCCCACGCTTGCCAAGCTTGTTGCTCTGTGGGGTGTGTACCCACATGTCAGAACCAAATATTCTCATGTGCTTGATGTTGGGTTTCTTACCAAACATCTTCTCATAGGGGGTACAACCAATAGGTGATGACAATCTGTGATTAAAAGTGTAAACAAAATTCGACAGAGCCTCCCCCCAAAACTTATCAGGGAGATTGCAATCATGCAACAAGGTTTTCAGTCCTTGCAGCAACATTTGATTTCCTCGCTCCGCAAGTCCATTCATCCATGGCGATCTAGGCGTTGACAAGTCATGCTGGATTCCCTTCTCAGTCAGGAAAGCTTCAAACTGCTGAGAAGTGAACTCCCCGCCCCGATCAGTAAAGAGACAGCCAATACGTTTACCGTGAACATTCTCCAACCAAGCACAGAATGCCTTGAACTTAGGAAGCGCTTGCGATTTCTGCTCGAGCATAAACACATGAATGTACCTGGAAAAAGAATCAATTAGAACCATGAAGTACCTTGCTCCACCCAAAGAGGGCGCAAGTGCACCAACCAGGTCTGCATGCACTAGCTGGTAGGGTTTGGAAGCCTGCCTGCTAGACTCCTTGCCTATTGGAACAACCTTCACCTTGTTCTCTGCACAAGATACACATTTCATGTGAAACTTACAGGGTTTGATGTTCAAACCCTCAACCATCTCTGGCATCTTGGCCAGTGACTTCCAAGAGAGGTGACAAAACCTTCTGTGTGCATCGTGAATGCATCCTGCATGAAGAACTTTGTTAGTTTGTGCAACACAACAAGAATCAACATTAGACACAGCAACAGCACCATTGTCATCATAAGTTATACAGAACAAACCATCTATAAACTTTGCATGCAAAATGTCCTCTTTGCCTTTTCTGATGGCACAGACGCTCCTCTTGAAGGAAATCTCAAAACCATGCCCAGTAAGCTGTGGGACACTGAGCAAATTGTCTGCAGCACCTGGAACATATAGTACATCTTTGATGGTAGTGTGCAGACTTGCCAGTCTCACAGTCCCTTCTCCTGCGATTCGCAACGTCTTTCCATCAGCCAGGTGGATCTCACCTTTTTGAGGTTTGAAGGAGATAAAGAGATGGCGGTCTTTTGAGACATGGCGGGTACACCCCGAATCAATAACAAACCTGCCCTGGGCCTTTGGAGCAGTCTTTCTGGCAAGCAAAACCTTGTTTTCCACCGGCGTGGGCTTTTGCAGCTTGCCCCCCTGCTCCTGGCCATCAGACATGCCTTTAGCCTTTGGTGAAGCTGTGCCAGCGAACAAAGCCTTGTTTTCCACTGGCGTGGGCTCTTCACCCTCCCTCTGCTTCTGGCCATCTGCAGGCATCTGCCTCTGTTTACTTCTGGCCTTCCGGTATCTGTGAGGATGACCTTGGCTCCCATGAGAAACAGAGTTCTCAGCTGCCGACTCCTTGGCTCCCCCTGGAGGCTGGAATGCTGCCTGGGATGACATCACAGTCAGCTCCCCCTGCAGCTTGCAACCGGTGCCCTCGGCATCCCTGCATTCACTTGCATTCTGGGAAACAGCCAGGACCTCCGATGCAGTCGAACTCTGGGCTGGGATGACTGGCAGGTGGGCTATCTTCAAAGCATTCCACATCTTACGTGCAGTCACGTTGCCAGCTAACGTTTTAATTTCCTCCAGAGAGACGGACAAGACTATTACGTTAATGGCCCTCGAATTCTGGGTTCTTCATCTATCTGCCAGAGGAACTGGAGGGGCTTCAGACACAGTATGCCACACTCCAAACTGACACAGCAAACTCTCACACCATTTTGCCCAGGTTTTATAATTGTGCCGATTTAACTTTGGGCACTCAGTAGCCTCAGAAGCTTGGAAAAACTCCATTCCAGCTTTTTACTTGAGCCGTGAATCTTATTCACTTCAGAGGCTTCTTATCTCGGCAGCCCATTAATCACGAAGCCTGCTTGGCTCGGCTCCCAGGCCAATTAGGCCTGCCGGACATCAAAAGCTCTTGCCGCGGCAAACGAAAAGCCTCACTTTCACTTTTCCTCCACATACCTTTCAGCAGTCTGTCACAGTCTTACTCTCCTGTAAGTGCCGTGAATCTGGACCCATAACCTGTTGTTGGGATACTGCCAGGGAGACAAAGTCCATCATGGCCCCAAGCCGTCTGCCGGACGATGCATCGATCTCCCGTAGGCACGCAGTATCAGCAATTAGCGACATGAGTTTCTAGAAAATATCTTGCCACATTCTAGAGCTCATGCACACTCTATCAGCAGTTAATGCACAGCAAAAGTCGCACTCGGGAGAGCATTATTTACAAGTTTTATTCAGCGTTGATCAGAACAAAGAAAGACATGAATGCCTGTGTCAGTGTCTCCAGACACAGAGAGTGAGAAAACGAAAGCAAAAGACACAACAGAAACATCCTGTGAAAACAGGAAATACGCAGGCTGTGACACAAACATCCTGCTCCCTTTTAAGGTGGAACGGAAATATCCGAACAATCTTCATATAAGTTAATATTCTTTGGTGTTATCCATAATCCTAAATACTTGATTTTGGGGTAGATTTTAATGTGTATTATTTGTTCTAATTCCGCTTTTTCATCTGGCGACATATTTTTAACTAATAGTTTTGTCTTGTTTAAATTCATTTTGGACCCCGCAACTTTACCGTAGCCATATATTATTTCCAACGCCTTTCTTAAACTCTGTTTTGGTTGCTCCGTAGTTATAGTTAAATTGTCAGCAAATGCCCTCATTTTGTAACTTCTATTTCCCAGCATAATCCCTTTTATTTCTTTTTCTTCCCTAATTTCTTTACATAAAACTTCCAATGTTAATATGAAAATTAAGGGGGATAGGGGGCAACCTTGTCTGACCCCTTTACTGATTTCACACTCCTGTGATAAATTTCCATTGATTATGATTTTAGATTTTTGTTTTGATTATATTGCTTCAATCCCTTTTATATACTTTATACCAAAATCCATATGGTGTAATAGACCTTTCATAAATTTCCAGGATACCCTGTCGAAAGCTTTTTCTGCATCTATAGCCATTAAGACTGCCTTCTTGCCTATTCTTAAGTCTAAATACGCTAATAAGTTTATAACGTTTCTAGTGTTGCTATAAATGTGCCTCCCGGGCAAAAAGCCAGCTTGGTCATTGTGTATCATCATCTGGAAGCCTTTTTTTGATCTTTCGGCTAAAATATTTGCATAGAATTTATAATCGTTATTTAGAAGTGCGATAGGCCTATAGTTGTTAATAAGTAGATTGTCCGTTCCCTGTTTTGGAATTAATGCAATAAGGCTGTCTTTCCAAGAATCCGGCATGGTTCCGTCTTTTAAGATGTTGTTCATGATACTTCTTAATGGGTCAGACAGTAAGTCCTCCATTATTTTATAATATATTGCCGGTAGGCCGTCTGGCCCTGGTGGCTTTCCTATCTTTGCTTCCTTATTTGCTCTTTGCATTTCGTACGATGTAATAGGGGCATTCAACGGTTCTTTTTGTTCTTTAGTAAGTTTCGGTAGACAGTTCTGTTCTAAATGTTCTTTAACTTCTTCTGTTGTTTCATTTCCTTCCTTATAGATTTCTCTAAAGAATTCGAGAAATCGTTTCTCTATTTCTTTAGGGTTGTTTATTATTTTGCCTTTGCACTTAACTCTATTTATAAGCCTTTCTGCCTCTCTCTTCTTTAATTGCCATGCTAATAACCAGGCTCATGTTATGTTTCAGGCTGTGTCTCTGTTTCAGGCTCTGGCGCTGTATCAAACACTGTTGCAGACTCAGGCTTCTGCTCTTTATTAGGCTTTGTCTCAGTTTTTGGCTCTAGCATTTATTCTAGCTCTATTTCAGGCTCGTCCTGTGTCTCAGCCTTTGTCTCTGTTTCACGCTGTTTCTCTGTTTCAGGCTCCGACGCTGTTTCAAGCCCTTTACAGTGGTGCCCCACAAGACGAATGCCTCACAAGACGGAAAACCCGCTAGACGAAAGGGTTTTCCGTTTTGGAGGTGCTTCGCAAAACATATTTCCTATGGGCTTGCTTCGCAAAACGAAAATGTCTTGCGAGTTCCTGTGGGGTTTTTTCCTTCCCCCCCTTTTTCCCAAGCCGCTAAGCCGCTTATCAGCTGATCCTAAGCCGCTTATCAGCTGATCCGCTAAGCCGCTTAACAGCTGATCCGCTAAGCCGCTAAGCCGCTAATAGCGCTAATCTGCGAAACCGCTAATGGGCTTGCTTCGCAAGACGAAGAGACTCGCAAAACGGATTCTTTTCGTCTTGCGAGGCACCACTGTATCTGCCTCTGCCTCTGTTTCAGGCTCTGGCACTCTATCAAGCACTGTTTCTGGCTCTGGCTCTCTTTCAGGCTCTGGTTCTGAATTAGGGTTTTGTTCTGGCTCTGGCTGTGTCTCTGGATCTGGCTGTGTCTCTGCTTCAGGCTCCTATGCTGTATCAAGCACTGTATCAGGCTCTGCCTCTCCCTCTGCCCCTGGCTACGTTTAAGCGTCAGGCTCAGTTTCAGACAGTGTCTCTGTTTCAGGATCCAGCAGTCTATCAAGCACTATTTCAGACTCAGGCTGTGGATCTCGGCTGTGGCTGTGGATCTCGGCTGTGGCTCTAGGCTCCGTCTGTGGCTCTGTCTGTGGCTCTGGCTCTCTATGAGGGTCTTGTTCTGAATGAAGATCTGGTTCTGACTCTGATTCAGGGTCTCATGATGGCTCTTCCTCTGCCTCTGACCCAGCTATGTTTCAGGGTCTGGCTCTCTTTCAGGCTCTGGTTCTGAATTAGGGTTTTGTTCTGGCTCTGGCTGTGTCTCTGGCTCTGGCTCCAGCTCCGGCACTGTATCAAGTACTGCCGCAGACTCAGGCTGTGGCTCTAGGCTGTGGCTGCAGCTATGTTTTGCGCCCCGGCACTGTATCAAGCCCTATTTCTGGCTCTGGCTCTGGCTCTGGCTCTGGCTCTGGCTCTGGCTCTGGCTCTGGCTCTGGCTCTGGCTCTGGCTCTCGCTCTCGCTCTCGCTCTCGCTCTCGCTCTGGCTTTCTTTCAGCTCTGGCTCTGAATGAGGCTCTGGCTCTGGCTCTGATTCATGGTCTCACTCTGACTCTGATTCAGGGTCTCGCTCTGGCTCTGGCACTCTATCAAGGACTGCTTCAGACTCAGGCTGTGGCTGTGGCTCTGCCTCTGTTTCAGGCTCAGGCTATGTTTGAGGCTGTGTCTCTGTTTCAGGCTCCGGCACTGTATCAAGTACTGTTGCAGACTCAGGCTGTGGCTCTAGGCTGTGGCTGTGGCTGTGGCTGTTCCTCTGGTTCGGGCTGTGGCTCTTTTTCAGGCTCTGGTTCTGAATGAGGGCTTGGTTATGGCACTGATTCAGGGTCTCGCTCTGGCTCTGGCTGTGTCTCTGTTGCACCTCAAACGGTGGTCTGTTGTTGTTGTTGTTGTTGTTGTTGTTTTCTTTCTGGGGTGGGACAAATGTTTAGTTGGGGCGGGGATTATTTTAAGTTTAGTATAATTGTTTCTTGCTTTGTTTTTCTTTTACTATTTTTTTAGGTTATTGTATAGTTTGTATTTTGCTTTTTAAGGGGAAAGGGTCAGGGCTGCCTGGGAGGGGGCCTCAGCCAACAGAATGGCTGGGGCAGGTTCCCTACGGGGGGATGTATTGGAACACCCAATCTCTGTTATCACGGGTGGGAGGAGCAGTTGCGCTAAGACCAGACAACGTCTTTACCGAAGATCTGGTTCTGACTCTGATTCTGATTCTCTGATTCTGGCTCTCTATCAAGGGCTGTTTCAGACTCAGGCTGTGGCTGTTGCTCTGGTTCTGGCTCTGGCTCTTTCTCAGGCTCTGGTTCTGAATGAGGGCTTGGTTATGGCACTGATTCAGGGTCTCGCTCTGGCTCTGGCACTCAATCAAGGACTGTTTCAGACTTAGGCTGTGGCTGTTGCTCTCGTTCTGGTTCTGGCTCTTTCTCAGGCTCTGGTTCTGAATGAGGGCTTGGTTCTGGCACTGATTCAGGGTCTCGCTCTGGCTCTGGCTCTGGCACTCTGTCAAGGACTTTTTCAGACTTAGGCTGTGGCTGTGGCTCTGGCTCTGTTTCCATTCTTACAATGGAATGTACACAAAACAATAATCCTTTCTATATAAATTTTCCAATACATTCTGAAAACATAATAAATCCTTAATTGTTCTCCACCTCCTTTTAGTTCCTTTATCACTCGAATGCTAGCACGGAGTCAAAACTATTCTTGTATTTTTGAACATATCTTGTATAACCATCCCATTTTTCTGCAAATTTTAGCTTTGAGATTCCTCTGAGTTTGCTAGTCAATTGAGCCGTCTCCACCAATTCCTGTAATTTGATTTTCCAATCTGTTATTTTTGGAGCCTCGTGATCTTTCCATCCCTTTGCCACAAGTATACGAGCTGCTGTCGTTGCATACAAGAATACCTCTCTTAGATTTTTTTGGGATCTCTTTATCTAAAATACTTCATAGAAATGCCTCCTTTTTTTCGTAAAAGTTATCCCCATCATCTTTTTTAATTCATCGTATATTACCCCCCCCCAAAAAAAATCTTAATCTTTTCACACGTCCACCACATGTGGCGCATTTCACCGTTATTTGCTTCACATCTCCAACAAGCATTTGCCAATTTTTTATACATTCTTGATCATCTGGAAGCACTGAGGTACCACCTATGAGCCATTTTCATCATGTTCTCGCTTATATTATAGCTGGCTGTATATTTCAAATTTACATTCCATCAGTTTTCCCCATCTTTTAGCATAATTGGATGGCCCACATCTTGGGCCCACTTTATCATTGAAGCCTTAACCTCCTCATCCATTACTTTGTAGTCTAAAAAAAGTCTATACATTTTTATGATTATTTTGGTTTTACTATTCAGTAGTTCTCTTTCAAATCTTGAAGGCACCTTTTCAAAACCTATCTGTTATCCAGTTCTCTTTGATGTTGTTGCTTTTTTTTAACAGCGATTGCTTCTAGTGGAGAGTTCCATCTTGGGGTTTTCTGTTCCAAATATCTTTTGTATTTTCCCCATACCTTATATATAGCATTTCTTATTATATGATTTGAAAAACTCCTATGTGTCTTTATTTTCCCATAATTAAGATAGCCATGCCACCCAAAACGGGTGTCATGACCTTCTAGATCTAAAATATCCCAATTTTTTAATAAATACCAATCTTTCAACCAGAGAAGACATGAGGCTTCATAATATAGCTTCAAATCCGGTAACCCGTAGGCTCCGTCTGTGGCTCTGTCTGTGGCTCTGTCTCTCTTTCAAGGTATGGTTCTGAATGAAGATCTGTTTCTGACTCTGATTCAGGGTCCCATGATGGCTCTTCCTCTGCCTCTGACCCAGCTATGTTTCAGGATGTGGCTCTCTTTCAGGCTCTGGTTCTGAATTAGGGTTTTGTTCTGGCTCTGGCTGTGTCTCTGGCTCTGGCTCTGGCTCCAGCTCCGGCACTGTATCAAGTACTGTTGCAGACTCAGGCTGTGGCTTTAGGCTGTGGCTGCAGCTATGTTTTGCGCTTCGGCCCTGTATCAAGCCCTATTTCTGGCTCTGGCTCTGATTCATGTTCTCCCTCTGACTCTGATTCAGGGTCTTGCTCTGGCTCTGGCTCTGGCTCTGGCACTCTATCAAGGACTGTTTCAGACTCAGGCTGTGGCTGTGGCTGTTGCTCTGGTTCGGGCTGTGGCTCTTTTTCAGGCTCTGGTTCTGAATGAGGGCTTGGTTATGGCACTGATTCAGGGTCTCACTCTGTCTCTGGCTGTGTCTCTGTTGCACCTCAAACGGTGGTTTGTTGTTGTTGTTATTTTCTTTCTGGGGTGGGACAAATGTTTAGTTGGGGCGGGGATTATTTTAAGTTTAGCATAATTGTTTCTTGCTTTGTTTTTCTTTTACTATTTTTTTAGGTTATTGTATAGTTTGTATTTTGTTTTTTAAGGGGAAAGGGTCAGGGCTGCCTGGGAGGGGGCCTCAGCCAACAGAATGGCTGGGGCAGGTTCCCTACGGGGGGATGTATTGGAACACCCAGTCTCTGTTATCGCGGGTGGGAGGAGCAGTTGCGCTAAGACCAGACCACGTCTTTACCGAAGATCTGGTTCTGACTCTGATTCTGATTCTCTGATTCTGGCTTGTTGGGTGTAGTGAAGGGTTAACCTTCTGTGCCTCAAGCCTGAGAGGAGGCGCTTACAAGGGAAGTAAGCCAGGACGTGACGAAAGCCGCTTGGAATGCTGTGAGCTGAGTGGGAACCGAAAGCACTTCAGCCGCTGCACTGAGAGAGAAGGACGCAGAGAAAATGCAGCTTGAATCTGATGGTCTTTATGAATTGTAAACACACTATATTTGATCAAATAAAGGGATAGTAGGACAGAATAAACGTGTGGGACTTGTTTACTGCTCTCTCGAACACCTAGAACACCTCCTCAGGCAATTGTCAAATTTGAGCCAAAGCGTGAGCCTTCCTCACCTGCTGGACCAGCTGTAAGGCCCAAGAGGCGCAGCAGGTCAGAGGGGGAAGACACTGAATGTGAAATAGAAGGTGAACTTCTATTTCCCAGCATAATCCCTTTTATTTCTTTTTCTTCCCTAATTTGTTTACATAAAACTTCCAATGTTAATATGAAAATTAAGGGGGATAGGGGGCAACCTTGTCTGACCCCTTTACTGATTTCACACTCCTGTGATAAATTTCCATTGATTATGATTTTAGCTTTTTGTTTTGATTATATTGCTTCAATCCCTTTTATATACTTTATACCAAAATCCATATGGTGTAATAGACCTTTCATAAATTTCCAGGATACCCTGTCGAAAGCTTTTTCTGCATCTATAGCCATTAAGACTGCCTTCTTGCCTATTCTTAAGTCTAAATACGCTAATAAGTTTATAACGTTTCTAGTGTTGCTATAAATGTGCCTCCCGGGCAAAAAGCCAGCTTGGTCATTGTGTATCATCATCTGGAAGCCTTTTTTTGATCTTTCGGCTAAAATATTTGCATAGAATTTATAATCGTTATTTAGAAGTGCGATAGGCCTATAGTTGTTAATAAGTAGATTGTCCGTTCCCTGTTTTGGAATTAATGCAATAAGGCTGTCTTTCCAAGAATCCGGCATGGTTCCGTCTTTTAAGATGTTGTTCATGATACTTCTTAATGGGTCAGACAGTAAGTCCTCCATTATTTTATAATATATTGCCGGTAGGCCGTCTGGCCCTGGTGGCTTTACAGGGCTACAACAAAAATGTTTATTCGGCTTCACGCCCATCATAAAGCACAACACACAAAACAAATCAAATAAAACAGCGGTCTCGTACAAGCCACAAGTAATATAACACAATTCAAAGCTCACAAGGACAAATATTGGCAATTCAAAAGAAAAATTTAAGATTAAGATTAAGATTAAAAAATTTAGACACTACTCTAAAATCAATATCTGATGTCATTATCGAAAATTATTATAACTATCAATAATCAGCTAACATTCCATTCCGTCTCTTGTACGAGAGGACGGCTGTTAGGAATTTAGCAACCTGTAGGGTAATATAAGGATCCACATCTTGAAGAACCCAGGCAAGCTGTAGGTCTACTAGTTTGTCAGCCATAGGCTGGATTATGGAGTTTAGTATACTAGCACGAGCTGAACTGTACATAGGGCAGATAAACATAACATGATGTAGAGATTCAGATGTTTTCATTTCACAAGCACACATTGAAGGGACTTGGCCCTTAGTGAATCTATGTCTCAGCATGTTTGTTGGAAAAACATTGAACCTAGCTCTAATGAAGGCATATCGGTGAGATGCGGGCATAATAAGCGATGTTAAGTAGGACGGAGCACGGTAGATAGGGGTTATGCTGAGATTTAACGGCGAGCAGGCTCCACCACCAGCTAAGAAATTTTGGTATAGCTCCGCATCATCCAGCCTTTGATTTATACACCTTTTTGCCACGTTTAGATCCAGTTTGAGCAATTCAGTGGGCGAGATCTCATAGGACAGCAATTTGGCATGGATTTTTCCTGACCACAAATTTGTGAAGTCATCCCGCCACATGCATTGAATGAGATAGTGGTTCGGGAGTTTATGCCATAGGGATATCCAATAAATCAAAACTCTCCTCCATAAAACTAACTCCACTGAGGGGATTTTCATTTCTAAGCGAATAGCCGCATTACTTACGCATGTTGGTAGTTTTAAAAGTCGGCGTAAGAATTGGCTTTGAAGCGACTCTAAAGGTGAGAGGTTTGCAAAGGCAGCCCATAAAGGTGCAGCATAGGCCATTGTGGCCATCACTTTGATGCTATACACTTTCAAGGCCGCAGGGATGAATAAGGCCCCCTCAGAGTAGAAAAAACGGAGGAGGGAGTGTGATAGGGCTTTTGTCTTGTTTTGAAGATATTCAACGTGCGCTTTCCACCCTAAATTATATTGAAAATAAATTCCTAAATATTTAAATTTATGTACTTGTTCGATTTTCATGCCCTCCAATTTCCATGAATATAATTTTCGACTCCTTGAAAATATCAGTACTTTGGACTTGGTGTGGTTGATAGACAGATGATTAGAATGGCAATATGACGCAAAAAATCTTTAGGGCCCTCCTTAAACCCACTCTGGAGTAAGAGAGTAGTACCGCATCATCTGCGTAGAGAAGTAAAGGACAACGATAATCTGCTATACGGGGGTTGTGGATAAATTTTTGTGAGTCGATTAATGGGTTCCTCAGATCACTGATAAATAAGTTAAAAAGAAGTGGTGCTAAAATACAACCCTGGCGTACACCCTTATTTACTGGCACTGGGTTAGTTAGGTCTCCAGCAGGGGATATTCTTACCCTGGCCACGGACCCGGCATGAAGTTGGGAGATAAGCCACAGGAGCCTTCTATCTATTCCCCAGCAGGCAAGTTTATCCCATAGTAATTGCCTCGGAATACTATCAAACACAGCTTTCAAATCTATGAAAGCTGTGCAAAGTTGGCCCCGTGGAGGTTTGAGTATTTCCGGGCTAAGTGATAAAGAATAATTGCCTGGTCTGTTGTGGATCGGTTTAATCTAAATCCAGCTTGCTCATGCCCAATCCGGTCAGCCTCAACTGACCACTTCATCAACCTTGCCAGCAAAAACCGGGCATATATTTTCCCAATGGACGATAGCAGACTGATATTCCGGTAATTCCCTGGGTCACCGGGAGGGCCTTTTTTGTAGATAGGAATTATAATGGCCTCCTTCCACGTTCCTGGTATTAAGCCCGTGGCATTTATTGCGTCGAACGTTTTAGCTAAAATCCCTGCCCACCATGCAGAATGTAGCTTTATAGCCTCAGCAGGGACCAAATCTGACCCAGAGGCCTTACCAGTTTTCAGCTCAGCTATCAATTCTAGGATTTCAGCAGGGTCGGAATTGGGCCAGACGGGAAGGGGATTAGAAGGTCTCCAGTGAGTGGCCGGAGCTTCTGCCACTGAGAAATATTTTCTCAGGAACTGCTCCCATGTAGGGGCCAGGATCACCATTAAGGGGAATTTCGTGTTTCTTCCCTTTATTAAGGACCAAAATTTCCGGGAGTTATGAGATTTTGAGGCAGAAATTATAGTCTGCCAGCGATTTAAATGCCATTCCCGTTTGGCCTATTTCTGGGCCTGTTTGTATGCTTTTTTAGCCAGGGAATAAGATGGAGGTAAGGCCAGAGCGCCGGAAAGTTTATAGTCATTATATATTGTATGTAGATGGAGTCTGGCTAGTTTACAAGCAGAGCTGAACCAAGGGGCGCCAAATTTAAAATAATCGTTTTTAACTCCATAGGTTGAAGAAGTAAAAAAGCGAGTTAAAACTTCTATCAGGCAAGAAAAAAAATTCATACAGGTAATAGGATCACGCGGGACTATTCCTATGTCCGGCTGATCACCAGGAAACTTTTCTCGGATAAAATCTGTATATCTATGGGCGAGGGCAGGGGACCATCTAATCCCCTTTGTTTTAGTGGACGGCTCCACAATCACCGGGATTGGGTGGGAGCGCTCGAGCAGCTGCCAGTCAACACATAACTTGGTTGTCAGGGGAAGATGGTCACTAAATTGGGCATTATGAATTTTAAAAGAGGTGACATTCAAAAATAGTTCCCGGGAAACCAATACATAGTCAAGAACACTGTTTGATTTTAACCCCAGGTGGGTGAACTCTCCTGGTATATCTGGAGGACACCTGCCATTTAATATAATTAAATTAAGGCGTAAAGTCATCTGATAAAGCATCACTCCCGCCTTATTGACTTTTGCATCCTTTGATATTCTAGTGGGGATATATACTAGATCATAGGTTTGAGTGCCGGGGTCGACCCACCATTTAGACTTTATAAGAGCCTCCCGATTTGAGGCTATCCAAGCAATAAAATCGCCTCCGGTAATGGAGGGGACATTAGGATATTTAAGATAACAAGAAAGTAAAAAATCCTCTAGGGATTCCCATCTAGAAGTAAGATCAGCTGCTAACCCTCCCGGGGGAAAATAGACATTTGTAACCAATAAAGAGAAGTTTCCACCAGAGATCAGTCCGGTAATAGCATAAGGCGGAAATGCGTGCACTAGTGAAAGTTTAGCCCAAAGTTTAAGGGAGATACCAATTGTAAGGCCACCTTTAGGGCGGCCACCATTCGTTGACGGGCTAGCAGGCAGACATATAAACTCAAAGCCATTTAACTCAATTTCCTCCTCCACCCAAGTTTCTTGTAATAGAATGATAAGAAAGGAATTAATATATTTTTGGAATTCTGGATCTGATTTTTTACTTTTCCATCCAGCAATGTTCCAACTTAATATTGAAGGCTGGGGTTTCCTCGTTCCTCCAATTGACTGTCATTAGGAAGGTTGGCTCAACTTTAATACGGGAAGAGGGGAGCCAATAAAGAAATCACTTATCTTCCTCTGATGAAAAACCTCTCGTAAAAGCTGAGTGGGAGGGTTTACAAGGTTGTCTGACTGTTGAACTTGGCCACTCGATCTACTAGGAGTAGGACCTTGAGCAGGGGCGGCCCCCTTTTCCAAAAGAGTTTGGTGGGCCACCCGGTGTGGTCCATCTATCTCGTCAGAAGTTTGGTCTCTCTGTAGCCTGCTACTGGTCTTTTGGGCTACTTGATTTATGTGGCCTGTTGGATCTTCAGCCAGTTCCGTCACTGGTCTTGCTGTTGAATCCATAATGCTCCGCAAAGAGGGATGAGGCTGAGCGAGTGGGCTATTTGGGAAGGTTGGCAAAGGCACCTCTTCTCTTGATTGGTCAGTGCTATAAGAAGGTTCCAGGTCCGGCATCGATGAATGTGTAGAATGGGATTTTTCCTGTTGTGTGCTGCTTTCTTCAGGTATGTTTATCGAGGGACGGTCATGTAAATCTATTAAGAGCACGAAGGGTTGTTCTGGTTGGAGGAAAGGACTGGTAGTTGCTTCTTGGGGTTGTATCTTATCCTCCATTACCGACATACATTTAGCATTAGATATTGCGAGATCCATATGAACTGGTTCTTCTAGGATGTCATGATCGCTGTACATGGGTATTCTGGTGCTGAGCTTCCTGATAAGTTGGGTTTTAAGCGATTCGAGCCTATTAATAATTTCTTTTTGTTCCACCGCTGGTAAGTCTGCAAAGGAGGCAATGAGTTCGATCTCTTCTGGTGGGGTCAGGCCACTTTCCGGATGGTCATTGTTCTTTGCTAGGGGAGTGGAGGCCACATAACTCATCTCCTGGGGTAGAACACCCACTCCGGTGTCCACTGGTGGATCGGGTTTAGCAGATTTTAAGCCCTCTTTGGTTATTGCCTCCAACAGTAGGGGTTTAGGTGTAGGGTCTATAAAGGCTCTCGTTGGTGCTATCCCACAGTGAAACAAAAATGCTTTCCTTCGTAATATGATAGTGGGAATTTTTGTGGATTGGAACGCAAGCAAGACTCTCTGGGATTTATGATGATAGACAAGGGGGAGGACTGCACAGAGGTCAATTTGTGTTGCCTCCATATCTAAAAGCCCCATTAGGAGTTCCATGGCACCGCCCAGAGTTCTCCATCTTGGGTCCCCATATTGTATAGTTAGGCACACTTTCCTTGGTATTAAAATCAAGGATTGATGACCTAATTGAAGGTTAAGATTGTATTTAAATTTGTCAGTACGTTTGTTATTTAAGGACAAACTCCTCGTCCCCTTCCTCTCTTCAAGAGACTTAACACCGGCTGACGCTGGAGAAGTAGTAACTATCTTTTGTTGGAGGCTGTGCAGCTGGGACGAAAGATCATCTAGTCTTTTGAATATACAGTGCAAGGTTTTGATTATTAAATGGGACTGTTCAAATGTCATATGATTGGCCGTGCCAAGGACCAGTTCCTCCTTCTGAGGAGAGACTACACTCTTACTGTTGCCCACATCGCTTGTTATTTGAGGTATTATTCGCTCTTCGTCTTTAAGTGCTGACACGCAATCAATCAGAGGGTTAAAACGGTTCAAAGTTTCTACCGTGTAGGAACAATCCAGTAGATTACTCCCTTCCTTAAAGTGACATGGTTCCACCCTTGTTTGCTTTGATCTCGGAAAGGGAACGGGGACTGTCTCCTCAGGATCTCTAAGACGTTTCCCATATCCCATAATTCAGATATCGAGTAGAGGGGGGATAGTATTTTAACGTCAACTCAGGTGATAAATATTTCCTTCAAGCCTGCCAGCACTTGCAGTGGGGGTATATTTCACTGCCTGTTCATATGAAAGTCGGCGTCTTCACCTTCACCCTCACAGTCCGGCAATTTAGTTCTACAAGGAGACTACCGGTAAGCAACACAGACCATTCCTTTGAAGTCCTACTCCCACCAGGACTAAGACTAATATAAAAATTCTTCTTCGGAGCTTATCACAGGGCCACCGCGGGTCGGTCTCAGATAAAAGGGAAACTCCCAAAGGCCTCACCAGTAGTGTTGGTTTCACTTTCTTCCTCTGTTCGGCCAGCGCTCTGTTCGGAGGTAGATAGTGGCTTCCTTCAACCCACTGCTCTGCTCCGCCGTACTCCAGTAAAACAATAAACCAATAAACCAATAAAACAATAAACTAAAAGCAAAGGGAAGCGAGGAGGTGATAAAACAGCTTATAAGACGTTAAAACTGAGAGTTTAAAACTAGGAAGTGGCTAAAAACTACTTTAAAAACTACTTAAAAGCTTAACTAAAAGCAGAGGAGTCTGACTAGGCTGCTGTGTCCGTCGCCATCTTGGCTCCTCCTCCGGTGGCTTTCCTATCTTTGCTTCCTTAATTGCTCTTTGAATTTCGTACGATGTAATAGGGGCATTCAACGGTTCTTTTTGTTCTTTAGTAAGTTTCGGAAGACAGTTCTGTTCTAAATGTTCTTTAACTTCTTCTGTTGTTTCATTTCCTTCCTTATAGATTTCCCTAAAGAATTCGAGAAATCGTTTCTCTATTTCTTTAGGGTTTGTTGGATTGAAAATGAACGACAGACGAGTAGATAGGTGTCATATGGGAGGCGTCTCTCGAGCAAGCCTTGGAGACACCCTTTTATTGAATATTACTGCGTTTGCCACGTGTGCTTGTTGCTGATTGGTTAACATAAGTTCAAAACAAGGGTTGCGTACAAGACATTAATTATTGCATATAAGACATTAGTCATAGACAGGTTAAAGGTTGGGAAAAGGAACGCGGAGTTTACACAGGCATGGGTTCGGACTGCCCGTACCAGAGTGGTACGAAAAAGGAATGTACAAGGAGGGGTAAGTACAGATTGATATGGTGTGAACTCAAGGTGAACAGAACGTACCAGGGTGATGATGGAATGTCTTAGCATCAGCACGGTTTGTGCAGCGTGAGCAAAACAAAGCTTAGAAACAAGACTTCCCAGAATGCAGGAGAAAAGAAGCAATACTTTCCCATAATGCGACAGTTATGTGCAGAGAGAGAACTTCCCTTTATCTCCCCCTTTCTTTTCTTGTTTGCGAGGCGTTCTGGGTAAATAAGGCAAAAATACTTCGGGATCAGTGGTGTGCCAGCAAATGCCCAAAGTAAGTTCGCCAGGGTCGATGGGACAAAAATATTTCGGGATATGTGGTCTGCCAGCGCATGCCCAAAATAAGCCTGCCCACATCTCCCCTTAGGTTTACTGTTGGTGTTGCCATTTCGTAAAGTAGGCAGCAAGGAGTTTAGTGGGTGGCTGAGGGGGAGAGAGAAGCCGAGAGAAAAGACTTATGAGGCCAGGAACACATTGGAGGAAGCAACATAGCAAAATCAATATACATATTATAACAATGGCATATTGAAAGAGATTACGAAGCCAATTCAGGTTTGGCAACCAGCCAGTGAGCCACTGGGTGAATGAGTCCCACAGGCCAGAAAGTCCAACGTCCTGTTTAATGTGGTGTGTAAGATTTTGCAAATGAGAGATTTGCTTTTGGATGGCTTTAGAATTATCAGTAATATTAAAACAACACATGTCGTCCACTTGTTCACAGCCATAATGATGAAGCATCAGCAAATAGTGATAGCAGCACGATTTTGTAAAAATCCATGGTGGAGTTCACTGTTCTTTATTCAAAAGGCGAAGAGCTTGTGAAATAAAATTCAGGGCTTTTGCTGCAGAACAAGCTAAAGAATTAATGTTCATACGATTCCGTACAGCCAATCCAGGGACTCCTAAGAGAGAAACAGCTAAAAAGATATATTCAGACCTACTGGGAAGAGAGACAAAAGCATCACAATCATTAGTCAATTTCACAGAGTGGCGATATCGAGAGCGGGATAAATGATGCTTCTTGGGTAAAATGATGCACAAACGGCTTAAACAGCAATGTGTACCATGGCTGATGTATTGTTGGCACATGGTAGGGGAATTCAGCATTCCTTGTGGTAGGACTTTGCATTGATACCGTTCCGTGGGCTGACTGTTATTTAACAGGAATAATAAAAGCAAAGAATTTACGATCCTTCTCCTGTAGGGGAATGGAGAAGAAACAATCTTGCAAATCTATTATAGCCAATTGATACGAATGTGGAATCACATTTGGATTAGGCAGACCACACTGCAAAGGCCCCGTGGGTTCAAGGATCTGGTTTATTTTCCTTAAATCTTGGCGAAATCTCCATTTTCCACTCTTCTTTTTTATGACGAAGACAGGGGTATTATAGGGGCTAACTGAAGGCTCAATATGGTCTGCCAATAATTGTTCATTTACCAATTGTTTTAAAGCAAGTAGCTTTTCCCCCGTTATGGGCCATTGTTCTACCCATACTGGACTGGTAGATTTCCAGCTAAGGGGAAGTGCAAGCTTACTCATTAAATTGAATGGTAGCTTGTAATTGTTGCAGCAGGTCTTTGCCCCACAGATTGAGGTGGATTTTTAACACACAGGGTTGGATGTATGCAATGGTTTCAGAGCTATCAGGCAGAGAAACAGGCAGCCACTGTACACTTTTGGAAGAGGTTTGGGGGCCACCCACACCCCAGACTGCAGACGCAGACTCAAGGGGCCACGTGGGGTCCCAACAACTACTGGAAATTACAGAAACGTCTGCACCCGTGTCAATCAAGCCTTCCAGCACAATACCATTGATTTTATACTTACGAAGAAGTTTCTTCCCTCCAATCCTCTGGACAACAGCTAACAGCTGTGGAGGGAAACAAGAGAGCTCGTGCAAATTACTATCCATAATAGAGGCAGTAGGATGAGAAGGGAGCACCACCAAATGCGCCCAGGACTCACCCTTTTTTAATTGCATGGGCATATGGCTCCAGAGTTGAACCATTATTGTGCCCACATAGTCAGGATCCAGAACTCCTGGAATAACCTGGATTCCTTCTTTTGCCGCAGAAAATTTGGGTAAAATTAAACCTGTGACTTTAGGAGGCAGTGGGCCTGCCAATTGGGTGGGCATAAGCACAATTTCACCAGGCAAAACAGTGTCTTTGGTCTCTTGATTGATCAAGTCAATGGCAAAGTCAGAAGGCGTATTTTCAGAAAGATTTTCAGCAGCAGAAACTAAAGGCAAAAAACTTTCTGTCCTGGCCCGAGAGTGGGGCCGCAATGGAGTTTCCCGGACTCCTGCATTGATTAGCCCAATGGTAGCCTTTACCACATTTCGGGCATTTTTTGGAAGGTCTAGCCCTGTTGGCAGCACCATCCTTGCTTGCCCCCCCCCCCCCCGCCAGGGGCTCTGCATTGCTTAGCAAAATGGCCTGGGCGCTTGCAATTAAAGCAATTCCCAGTGGGCTTTTTACCAGCCTGGATGGCACCAGCTAGCAAGGACATCGCATGACTCTGGCTGCCAACATCTGCACAGGCTTGAATCATGTCGGCCAGGTCATATTTAGGGCGATGTATGATTGACTGCAAGGCTTTCTTGCAATCGGTGTTTGCGTTTTCAAAGGCCAATTTTTTCATCAGTTCATTCTGATCTATAGTGTTATCAATCTGCCTAGTGACTGATTCTTTCAATCTATCTATAAACTGATGGTAGGGCTCCGAATGTTGTTGCTTAATATTAACAAAGGAGCTCAGTGGTTGCCCTGAGACAGGGACTTTGCGAAAGGTGCGTTGCACACAGGTCGCGGTGCGACTAAAATGTAAAGGTGTCAGCGTCGCCTGGGCTGGCATATTATCATACGGACCAGCACCAAAGAGTTGGTTGGCTGAATGCTGTGGATCAGCCAGGGCTACTGCGCAATGCTTAAATTCACTTTCAAATACCACATACTGAGCTGGTGATAAAAGCATGCGCATCAGATCTTTCCAGTCTTGAGGTAGCATTGTATAACCAGTTGCTATTCCCTCCAGCATTCCTGTCACATAAGTGGATTTTAGGCCAGAATCAGTAATGCCTTGTCTCAATTCTCTCAGAATGGAATAAGGAAGCATCTCAGACATAATTTGTTGTTGCGCAGTGCCAGGGTTAGTATAAGAAATAGGGAAGGCAGACGGCAGTTCCCCGGCCCACCCCGCCTCCTCCTCCAATGAAAGAATTCCTTCCTGTCTAGCTTGAAAAAGTGCAGCACCCACAGCTCCTTTAGGAGCAGGCGAAGGGGGGAGGGAAGGGGGGATGGGGGTGGATGTGGGCTGAGGCGAAGGGGGGGGGTGATGGAGGCAAAAGCTTAGGGTAAGGAGGTAGATTGTCTGTTGCGGCTAAAAGGGCAGGTGGTGGGGAATTGTCTGCTGCGGTTGACGACAGAGACGCCTGGGGACCTAATCTAGCGACGGCATCGGCACACTTCTGCCAAGTGAGCAGACAATGAATTGGAGCCCTCGGTTCTGCGAAGAGGGTTTTTACGATTTTTTGCCAAGTCTCCATCCCCAAAGACCCTGTTTCTGGGTGCCAGGGGCACTCACAAGCAATATGACATAACAATCGTTCAATTTCTTTCAAGGAACTATGCGCACCTGTTACTCTCTGCCTGACTAAATGAAACAGTTCTTTAGAATGCTCTTTTTGGGACTTTGTAAGCTCCCCCCCCCCATACTCACGGTGTAGCGCGCTGAGACTTTTCCAGTCGAATGAAGTATGAGGCTGCGTGAAGGGATCTGGCACGTCGGGGGTCACCAGATGTTGGATTGAAAATGAACGACAGACGAGTAGATAGGTGTCATATGGGAGGCGTCTCTCGAGCAAGCCTCTGAGACTCCCTTTTATTGAATATTACTGCATTTGCCACGTGTGCTTGTTGCTGATTGATTAACATAAGTTCAAAACAAGGGTTGCGTACAAGAGATTAATTATTGCATATAAGACAGTCATAGACAGGTTAAAGGTTGGGAAAAGGAACGCGGAGTTTACACAGGCCCGTACCAGAGTGGTACGAAAAAGGAATGTACAAGGAGGGGTAAGTACAGATTGATATTGTGTGAACTCAAGGTGAACAGAACATACCAGGGTGATGATGGAATGTCTTAGCATCAGTACGGTTTGTGCAGCCTGAGCAAAACAAAGCTTAGAAGCAAGACTTCCCAGAATGCAAGAGAAAAGAAGCAATACTTTCCCATAATGCGACAGTTATGTGCAGAGAGAGAACTACCCTTTAAGGGTTGTTTATTATTTTGCCTTTGCACTTAACTCTATTTATAAGCCTTTCTGCCTCTCTCTTCTTTAATTGCCATGCTAATAACCAGGCTCAGGTTCTGTTTCAGGCTGTGTCTCTGTTTCAGGCTCCGGCACTGTATCAAACACTGTTGCAGACTCAGGCTGTGGCACTATGGCTGTAGCTGTGGCTCTGGTTCTGTTTCAGGCTCTGGCACTGTATCAAGCACTGTTTCAGGCTCTGGCTCTCTTTCAGGCTCTGGTTCTGAATTAGGGTTTTGTTCTGGCTCTGGCTGTGTCTCTGGATCTGGCTGTGTCTCTGCTTCAGGCTCCTATGCTGTATCAAGCACGGTGTCAGGCTCTGCCTCTCCCTCTGCCCCTGGCTACGTTTAAGCGTCAGGCTCAGTTTCAGACAGTGTCTCTGTTTCAGGATCCAGCACTCAATCAAGCACTATTTCAGACTCAGACTGTGGATCTCGGCTGTGGCTGTGGATCTCGGCTGTGGCTCTGGCTCTCTTTGAGGGTCTGGTTCTGAATGAAGATCTGGTTCTGACTCTGATTCAGGGTCTGGTTCTGAATGAAGATCTGGTTCTGACTCTGATTCAGGGTCTCATGATGGCTCTTCCTCTTCCTCTGACCCAGCTATGTTTCAGGGTCTGGCTCTCTTTCAGGCTCTGGTTCTGAATTAGGGTTTTGTTCTGGCTCTGGCTGTGTCTCTGGCTCTGGCTCCAGCTCCAGCTCCAGCACTGTATCAAGTACTGTTGCAGACTCAGGCTGTGGCTGCAGCTATGTTTTGCGCTCCGGCCCTGTATCAAGCCCTATTTCTGGCTCTGGCTCTGGCTCATGGTCTCACTCTGACTCTGATTCAGGGTCTCGCTCTGGCTCTGGCACTCTATCAAGGACTGTTTCAGACTTAGGCTGTGGCTGTGGCTCTGGCTCTGTTTCCATTCTTACAATGGAATGTACACAAAACAATAATCCTTTCTATATAAATTTTCCAATACATTCCGAAAACATAATAAATCCTTAATTGTTGTCCACCTCCTTTTAGTTCCTTTATCACTCGAATGCTAGCACGGAGTCAAAACTATTATTGTATTTTTGAACATATCTTGTATAACCATCCCATTTTTCTGCAAATTTTTGCTTTGAGATTCCTCTGAGTTTCCTAGTCAATTGAGCCGTCTCCACCAATTCCTGTAATTTGATTTGCCAATCTGTTATTTTTGGAGCCTCGTGATCTTTCCATCCCTTGGCCACAAGTATACGAGCTGCTGCGGTTGCATACAAATCTTAGATTTGTTAGGATCTCTTTATCTAAAATACTTCATAGAAATGCCTCCGGTTTTTTCGTAAAAGTTATCCCCATCATCTTTTTTAAATCATTGTATAATCCCCCCCCCCCCAAAAAATCTTAATCTTTTCACACGTCCACCACATGTGGCTCATGTCACCGTTATTTCCTCCACATCTCCAACAAGCATTCACCATTTTTTTTATACATTCTTGATCATCTGGAAGGAGTGAGGTACCACCTATGAGCCATTTTCATCATGTTCTCTCTTATATTATAGCTGGCTGTAAATTTCAAATTTACATTCCATCACTTTTTCCCATCTTTTAGCATAATTGGACGGCCCACATCTTGGGCCCACTTTATCATTGAAGCCTTAACCTCCTCATTCATTACTTTTTAGTCTAAAAGAAGTCTATACATTTTTGCGATTATTTTGGTTTTACTATTCAGTAGTTCTCTTTCAAATCTTGAAGGCTCCTTTTCAAAACCTATCTGCTTATCCTGTCTGAACACTTCATTCACCTGGAAGTAATCTAGCCAAGTAGAAAAATGATCTTTTATTTTCTCATAACTTATCAATATTAGCTGACCCTCCTCCCCCCCCTTAATATTGTGTTATACGTTATCCAGTTCTCTTTGATGTTGTTGCTTTTTTTAACAGCGATTGCTTCTAGTGGAGAGTTCCATCTTGGGGTTTTCTGTTCCAAATATCTTTTGTATTTTCCCCATACCTTATATATAGCATTTCTTATTATATGATTTGAAAAACTCCTATGCGTCTTTATTTTCCCATAATTAAGATAGCCATGCCACCCAAAACGGGTGTCATGACCTTCTAGATCTAAAATATCCCAATTTTTTTTAATAAATACCAATCTTTCAACCAGGGAAGACATGAGGCTTCGTAATATAGCTTCAAATCTGGTAACCCGTAGCCACCTCTTTCTACAGTATCTATTAATATCTTATGCTTTACTCTTGGTCTTTTACGCTTCCACAAAAATTTAGAAATTTCTTTTTGCCACTTGTTGATACTGCTGGTCTTTCCTGTAATTGGAATCGTTTGGAATAGAAAGAGTAGCTTCGGTAAAACTATCATTTTAATTACCAAAATACGGCCCAGGAATGATAAATTTAACCTTGTCTATGTCTCCAACTGTCTTTTGATATCTTTCCAACAATTGGTATAATTATCTTCATATAAGTTAATATTCTTTGGTGTTATCCATAATCCTAAATAATTGATTTTGGGGTAGATTTTAATGTTTATTATTTGTTATAATTCTGCTTTTTAATCTGGCGACATATTTTTAACTAATAGTTTTGTCTTTTTTAAATTCATTTTGAACCCCGCAACTTTACCGTAGCCATATATCATATTTCCAACACCTTTCTTAAACTCTGTTTTGGTTGCTCCGTAGTTATAATTTAATCGTCAGCAAATGCCCTCATTTTGTAACTTCTATTTCCCAGCATAATCCCTTTTATTTCTTTTTCTTCCCTAATTTGTTTACATAAAACTTCCAATGTTAATATGAAAATTAAGGGGGATAGTGGGCAACCTTGTCTGACCCCTTTACTGATTTCACACTCCTGTGATAAATTTCCATTGATTATGATTTTAGCTTTTTGTTTTGATTATATGGCTTCAATCCCTTTTATATACTGTATACCAAAATCCATATGGTGTAATAGACCTTTAATAAATTTCCAGGATACCCTGTCAAAACCTTTTCTGCATCTATAGCCATTAAGACTGCCTTCTTTTCTATTCTTTAGTCTAAATACGCTAACAAGTCTATAATGTTTCTAGTGTTGCTATAAATGTGCCTCCCGGGCAAAAAGCCAGCTTGGTCATTGTGTATCATCCTCTGGAAGCCTTTTTTTGACCTCTCGGCTAAAATATTTGCATAGAATTTATAATCGTTATTTAGAAGTGCAATAGGCTTATAGTTGTTAATAAGTAGATTGTCCGTTCCCTGTTTTGGAATTAATGCAATAAGGCTGTCTTTCCAAGAATCCGGCATGGTTCCGTCTTTTAAGATGTTGTTCATGATACTTCTTAATGGGTCAGACAGTAAGTCCTCCATTATTTTATAATATATTGCCGGTAGGCCGTCTGGCCCTGGTGGCTTTCCTATCTTTGCTTCCTTAATTGCTCTTTGCATTTCGTACGATGTAATAGGGGCATTCAACAGTTCTTTTTGTTCTTTAATAAGTTTCGGAAGACAGTTCTGTTCTAAATGTTCTTTAACTTCTTCTGTTGTTTCATTTCCTTCCTTATAGATTTCTCTAAAGAATTCGAGAAATCGTTTCTCTATTTCTTTAGGGTTGTTTATTATTTTGCCTTTGCACTTAACTCTATTTATAAGCCTTTCTGCCTCTTTCTTCTTTAATTACCATGCTAATAACCAGGCTCAGGTTCTGTTTCAGGCTGTGTCTCTGTTTCAGGCTCCGGCGTTGTATCAAACACTGTTGCAGACTCAGGCTGTGGCACTATGGCTGTAGCTGTGGCTCTGGTTCTGTTTCAGGCTCTGGCACTGTATCAAGCACTGTTTCAGGCTCAGGCTTCTGCTCTTTATTAGGCTTTGTCTCAGTCTTTGGCTCTAGCACTTTTTCTAGCTCTATTTCAGGCTCGGCCTGTGTCTCAGCCTTTGTCTCTGTTTCACGCTGTTTCTCTGTTTCAGTCTTCAACGCTGTTTCAAGCCCTGTATCTGCCTCTGCCTCTGTTTCAGGCTCTGGCACTCTATCTAAGAGAGTTTGTGTACTGGTCCAGTAAACTCTTCCGCTGCGCCACCAGCAACAGCTCTCTTTGCAGAGCATTAATTAAGTCCAGTGCAGAGTTCCTTGTTGCAGTACAAGCTTCAAAGTCTCAGCAGCAAAGAAATAACGACACAGGGAAGCCTGTCTTTCCAAAGACAGGTTTATTGCAGAAAGATAACAGAAACACCTCCGGAGCTTTCGGACATTTTTGCTTCACACCCCCCACACAGAAAACAAACACTCTTTATATACTGAGCAACTTAACAACTTAATGAGCTTGACTACTTAAAGTTACATGACATTGCTAACTTGCCAGCGTCTTAGGTTTCACACCCTAACACTATCAAGTACTGTTTCTGGCTCTGGCTCTCTTTCAGGCTCTGGTTCTGAATTAGGGTTTTGTTCTGGCTCTGGCTGTGTCTCTGGATCTGGCTGTGTCGCTGCTTCAGGCTCCTATGCTGTATCAAGCACTGTATCAGGCTCTGCCTCTCCCTCTGCCCCTGGCTACGTTTAAGCGTCAGGCTCAGTTTCAGACAGTGTCTCTGTTTCAGGATCCAGCACTCTATCAAGCACTATTTCAGACTCAGGCTGTGGATCTCGGCTGTGGCTGTGGATCTCGGCTGTGGCTCTAGGCTCCATCTGTGGCTCTGTCTGTGGCTCTGGCTCTCTTTCAGGGTCTGGTTCTGAATGAAGATCTGGTTCTGACTCTGATTCAGGGTCTCATGATGGCTCTTCCTCTGCCTCTGACCCAGCTATGTTTCAGGGTCTGGCTCTCTTTCAGGCTCTGGTTCTGAATTAGGGTTTTGTTCTGGCTCTGGCTGTGTCTCTGGCTGTGGCTCTGGCTCTGGCTCCAAGCTACGGCACTGTATCAAGTACTGCTGCAGACTCAGGCTGTGGCTCTAGTCTGTGGCTGCAGCTATGTTTTGCGCTCCGGCCCTGTATCAAGCCCCATTTCTGGCTCTGGCTCTGGCTCTGGCTTTCAGCTCAGAGACAGATGAACAGGCAGAGACGTTTGCCAAAGAGCTAGGGAAACGGTTCAAGCTTAAACAGCTTGGTGCTCTCAAAACCTACCTAGGTGTCAGTGTTGAGCGTGCACAGGATGGAAGCTTCTTGCTCAGCCAGAGAGGCAAAATTGAGCAATTGCTTCAGAACATGAGGATGAGTGATTGTGCAGGAGTGAGAAGTCCTATGGAGACTAGTTTTGTAAAGGACAGCCAGCAAGTAGAACGCGCTGCGTTCAAAAATACTGAAGTGTTTCAGTCAGCCCTAGGGATTTTGTTGTACTTGTCCCAGTGGAGCAGACCTGATATAGTGTTTGCTGTCAATCTGCTCAGCAGGGAAGCTTCAAACCCTAGTGTGCAAGCCTGGAATGGCATCAAGAGAGTTCTGAGGTATTTGCAGGAAACCAAAGACTTTTGTCTTAGGTTGCCGGCACAAGGAGAAGTCAAACTGACTTGTTTTGTGGACTCGGATTGGGCTAATCTTGAGGATCGCAAGTCTGTGTCTGGCCTAGTGGTGAAGTTTGGGAACTCAGTAGTTGGATGGAGGTCTAAGAAGCAAAGTCTTATAGCGCTCTCATCCACTGAGGCTGAGTTTAGTGCTCTTTCAGAGGTGTGCAGAGAAGTTCTATGCTTGCTTAGTGCAGGAACTCTGCGAAGTGGATTGTCTGCCGATACGTGTTTTCGAGGACAATCAACCATGCCTGCGTTTGGCATAGTCAGGTCAGTTCAAGGCTAGAACTAAACACCTAGACATTCGCTTTCGGAATGTGTGCCAGAGCGTTCAGGAGGGATTAGTTGCTCTGAAGTATTGTCTGAACCTAGCTGATGGGTTCACGAAGCCACTCACCTTCCAAAGACATGGGGAGTTTTGCGAAGGTCTGGGTTTGGGACGACCAAGGGTCAAGGGTTGATTCTCCCCTCAGGCGCGAGGCAAGAGGGGGTGTTGGGTGTAGTGAAGGGTTAACCTTCTGTGCCTCAAGCCTGAGAGGAGGCTCTTACAAGGGAAGTAAGCCAGGACGTGACGAAAGCCGCTTGGAATGCTGTGAGCTGAGTGGGAACCGAAAGCAGTTCAGCCGCTGCACTGAGAGAGAAGGACGCAGAGAAAATGCAGCTTGAATCTGATGGTCTTTATGAATTGTAAACACACTATATTTGAGCAAATAAAGGGATAGTAGGACAGAAGAAACGTGTGGGACTTTTTTACTGCTCTCTCGACACATGCCGCTGTGTACTTCCGCTAATTGCTTTACGATCTACAGAGGCTCCCAGGGGAAGCGTGGCTGGGCGCCGAACAATAAAGCAATAAATCTACCGAACATGGCTCTCTATCAAGGGCTGTTTCAGACTCAGGCTGTGGCTGTGGCTGTTGCTCTGGTTCTGGCTCTGGCTCTTTCTCAGGCTCTGGTTCTGAATGAGGGCTTGGTTCTGGCACTGATTCAGGGTCTCGCTCTGGCTCTGGCACTCTATCAAGGACTGTTTCAGACTTAGGCTGTGGCTGTGGCTCTGTTTCCATTCTTACAATGGAATGTACACAAAACAATAATCATAGAATCATAGAATCATAGAATCATAGAGTTGGAAGAGACCACAAGGGCCATCGAGTCCAACCCCCTGCCAAGCAGGAAACACCATCAGAGCACTCCTGACATATGGTTGTCAAGCCTCTGCTTAAAGACCTCCAAAGAAGGAGACTCCACCACACTCCTTGGCAGCAAATTCCACTGTCGAACAGCTCTTACTGTCAGGAAGTTCTTCCTAATGTTTAGGTGGAATCTTCTTTCTTGTAGTTTGGATCCATTGCTCCGTGTCCGCTTCTCTGGAGCAGCAGAAAACAACCTTTCTCCCTCCTCTATGTGACATCCTTTTATATATTTGAACATGGCTATCATATCACCCCTTAACCTCCTCTTCTCCAGGCTAAACATGCCCAGCTCCCTTAGCCGTTCCTCATAAGGCATCGTTTCCAGGCCTTTGACCATTTTGGTTGCCCTCCTCTGGACACGTTCCAGTTTGTCAGTGTCCTTCTTGAATTGTGGTGCCCAGAACTGGACACAGTACTCCAGGTGTGGTCTGACCAGAGCAGAATACAGTGGCACTATTACTTCCCTTGATCTAGATGCTATACTCCTATTGATGCAGCCCAGAATTGCATTGGCTTTTTTAGCTGCCGCGTCACACTGTTGGCTCATGTCAAGTTTGTGGTCAACCAAGACTCCTAGATCCTTTTCACATGTACTGCTCTCAAGCCAGGTGTCACCCATCTTGTATTTGTGCCTCTCATTTTTTTTGCCCAAGTGCAATACTTTACATTTCTCCCTGTTAAAATTCATCTTGTTTGTTTTTGCCCAGTTCTCTAATCTGTCAAGGTCGTTTTGAAGTGTGATCCTGTCCTCTGGGGTGTTAGCCACCCCTCCCAGTTTGGTGTCATCTGCAAATTTGATCAGGATGCCCTTGAGTCCATCATCCAAGTCGTTGATAAAGATGTTGAATAAGACCGGGCCCAAGACAGAACCCTGTGGCACCCCACTAGTCACTCTTCTCCAGGATGAAGAGGAACCATTGATGAGCACCCTTTGGGTTCGGTCAGTCAGCCAGTTACAAATCCACTGAGTGGTAGCATAGTCAAGACCGCATTTTACCAGCTTCTTTACAAGAATATCATGGGGCACCTTGTCAAATGCCTTGCTGAAATCAAGGTAGGCTACATCCACTGCGTTCCCTTCATCTACCAGGCTTGTAATTCTGTCAAAAAACGAGATCAGGTTAGTCTGACATGACTTATTTTTCAGAAATCCATGCTGACTATTGGTGATCACAGCATTCCTTTCTAGGTGTTCACAGACTGTTTGCTTAATGATCTGTTCCAGAATCTTCCCTGCTATTGATGTCAGACTGACTGGGCGGTAATTATTTGGGTCCTCTCTTTTCCCCTTTTTGAAAATAGGGACAATCCTTTCTGTATAAATTTTCCAATACATTCTGAGAACATAATAAACCCTTAATTGTTGTCCACCTCCTTTTAGTTCCTTTATCACTCGAATGCTAGCACGGAGTCAAAACTATTATTGTATTTTTGAACATATCTTGTATAACCATCCCATTTTTCTGCAAATTTTTGCTTTGAGATTCCTCTGAGTTTGCTAGTCAAGATTTTTTGGGATCTCTTTATCTAAAATACTTCATAGAAATGCCTCCATTTTTTTCGTAAAAGTTATCCCCATCATCTTTTTTAATTCATCGTATATTCCCCCCCCAAAAAAAATATTAATCTTTTCACACGTCCACCACATGTGGCTCATGTCACCGTTATTTCCTCCACATCTCCAACAAGCATTCGCCAAATTTTTATACATTCTTGATCATCTGGAAGGAGTGAGGTACCACCTATGAGCCATTTTCATCATGTCCTCTCTTATATTATAGCTGGCTGTAAATTTCAAATTTACATTCCGTCAGTTTCCCCCATCTTTTAGCATAATTGGACGGCCCACATCTTGGGCCCACTTTATCATTGAAGCCTTAACCTCCTCATCCATTACTTTGTAGTCTAAAAGAAGTCTACATTTTTGCGATTATTTTGGTTTTACTATTCAGTAGTTCTCTTTCAAATCTTGAAGGCTCCTTTTCAAAACCTATCTGCTTATCCTGTCTGAACTCTTCATTCACCTAGAAGTAATCTAGCCAACTAGAAAAGTGATCTTTTATTTTCTCATAACTTATCAATATTAGCTGACCCTCCTCCTCCCCCCCTTAATATTGTGTTATACGTTATCCAGTTCTCTTTGATGTTGTTGCTTTTTTAAACAGCGATTGCTTCTAGTGGAGAGTTCCATCTTGGGGTTTTCTGTTCCAAATATCTTTTGTATTTTCCCCATAACTTATTTGTAGCATTTCTTATTATATGATTTGAATAACTCCTATGCGTCTTTATTTTCCCATAATTAAGATAGCCATGCCACCCAAAACGGGTGTCATGACCTTCTAGATCTAAAATATCCCAATTTTTTAATAAATACCAATCTTTCAACCAGAGAAGACATGAGGCTTTGTAATATAGCTTCAAATCCGGTAACCCGTAGCCACCTCTTTCTACAGTATCTATTGATATCTTATGCTTTACTCTTGGTCTTTTACCCTTCCACAAAAATTTAGAAATTTCTTTTTTTTATATAAAGATATTTATTAAGGATTTTAAACTTTAAATTCACCAAACATATATAAAACCGTCACCCAAATACAACAAACAAGCAAAGAAAAACAGAGAAAAACAAAAAGGTTAACATATAATAGAAAAACATACAACAAAATCAAATATCCAACAACAATATTTTCTTAGCCTTTTGGACTTCCTCACATCTCCCATTCCTGCGTTCCCAATTAAAATTATGAACAGCAAATTATCACCTTGTTTCAACTCCTATTTTGTAATTTTCAAATATTATGTCTCCGACTTTAAATATTTTTATCAAATACTCAAATGCTTAATTTATACATAATGTTGTTCCAAAATTTATCTTTTTCTCAGATCTCACTTATTCTCATATTTCTTTGAACTAAGTTGCTGATGCCATGTTATTTTCAGTCCTGCATCTTTCTTAACACTCATACAGTTTACAATGTTTTTGTAAATAGTCCTTAAACTTTTTCCAGTCCTCTTCCACTGCCTCTTCTCCCAGGTCTCGGATTCTGCCAGTCATTTCTGCCAATTCCATGTAGTCTATCAGTTGCGTCTGCCATTCTTCCACGGTGGGCAAATCTTGGGTCTTCCAATATTTTGCAATAAGTATTCTTGCTGCTGTTGTTGCATACATAAAAAAAGTTCGATCCTTCTTTAAGACCCTCTGACCAACAATACCCAGAAGGAAGGCCTCTGGTTTCTTAGAGAAGGTATACTTAAATACCTTTTTCAGTTCATTATATATCATTTCCCAGAAAGCCTTAACCCTAGGGCAAGTCCACCAGAGGTGAAAGAATGTTCCTTCAGTTTCCTTACATTTCCAACATTTGTTGTCGGGCAAATGGTATATTTTTGCAAGCTTGACTGGGGTCATGTACCACCTATATATCATTTTCATAACATTTTCTTTCAAGGAATTACATGCCATGAATTTCACAGCGGTGGTCCATAACCTTTCCCAGTCAGCAAACATAATATTGTACCCAATGTCCTGTGCCCATTTTATCATAGCTGATTTAACGGTTTCGTCTTGTGTGTTCCATTTTAACAGCAAGTTATACATTTTTGAAAGTACCTTAGTCTTAGATTCTAACAGTTCTGTTTCTAGTTTCGATTTTTCCACCTGGAATCCTATCTTTTTGTTCGAATTAAAAACCTTCTTAATCTGAGCATAATGTAACCAATCTCGCACTTTATCCTTTAATTTCTCCAAACTCTGCAATCTCCAAGTCTCTCCATCTTTTTCTAGTATTTCCCAATATTTCGGCCATTTGGCCTCCATATTGAGTCTTTTCCGGGCCTTAGCTTCCATTGGTGACAACCACCTTGGGGTTTTGTTTTCTAGTAAGTCTTTGTATTTTATCCAGACATTAAACACTGCCTTCCTGACAATATGGTTCTTGAAAGCCTTATGAATTTTAACCTTGTCGTACCACAAATATGCATGCCATCCAAAAGCATTGTTAAACCCTTCCAGATCCAAAACATCCGTGTTCTCAAGAAGCAGCCAGTCTTTCAACCAGCAGAAAGCTGCTGATTCATAATACAATCTTAAATCTGGCAGGGCAAACCCCCCTCTTTCCTTGGCATCAGTTAATATTTTAAACTTTATTCTGGGCTTTTTGCCCTGCCAGACAAATTTAGAGATATCTCTCTGCCACTTCCTGAAACACTCCACCTTATCCACAATCTGTAAGGTCTGGAACAAAAACAGCATTTTTGGCAATACATTCATCTTTATAGCAGCAATTCGGCCCAACAAGGAAAGTTTCAATCTTGACCAACTTTCTAAATCCTTTTTGATTTCTAACCAGCACTTTTCATAATTGTCCTTAAATAGATTCAGATTCTTGGCTGTCATGTTTACCCCTAGGTATCTCACCTTTTTAACCACATTTAAGTCTGTCTCTTTCTGAAACCTTTCTGATTCTGAAGGTGTCAATTTTTTCCCCAATACCTTTGTTTTTTGCTTGTTTAGTTTGAATCCCGCCACCCGACCAAACTCGTGAATCAATTCTAAAACCCTTTTCGTACTAGATTCTGGCTCCTGTAGTGTCAAAACCAGGTCATCTGCAAAAGCTTTAAGTTTATACTGTTTAGCTCCGACCTGAATTCCTTCAACCAACCGGTCCCCTCTAATCATATTTAAGAGCACCTCCAGGACCGAAATAAATAGCAAAGGGGAAATAGGGCAACCTTGTCGTGTTCCTTTTTCAATCTCAAACTCTTCTGACACCACATTGTTAACTATCAATTTAGCTTTTTGTTCTGAATAAATTGCATCTATGCCATTTTCAAACCCCCGTCCCACTCCCATCCCTTCAAGGTTTTTCTTCATGAACTTCCATGAGATGTTGTCAAATGCCTTCTCCGCATCTATAAAAATTAACACTGCTTTTGTCTTTATATTTGTTTGCAAAAGTTCCAAAATGTCAATAATATTCCTTGTGTTGGCAAACAAATGTCTGCCTGGGAGAAAACCTGCCTGATCCTTATGAATCACTTCATTTAAAACTTTTTAAAGTCTATTTGCTAAGATGTCTGCAAAAATTTTATAATCCACATTTAGAAGGGAAATGGGACGGTAGTTCTTAAGTTGTGTCTTCAGTTTCCACTTTAGGTATCAATTTGATGAAAGCTTCTTTCCACGATTCCGGTGCTTTCTTCCCCTCCATAATCTCATTGCAAACCTCCGTTAATGGATGTATCAAATAATCTTTCAATGTCTTGTAATATTTGGAGGTAAGCCCATCTGGCCCTGGAGATTTGCCCAGTTGCATATTCTGAATGGCACCTTCAATCTCTTGTTGTGTTATTTTATAATTCAGGAATGTCCTATTTTCTTGAGACAATTTTGGTAGTCCGTTCCTTCTCAAAAATTCGTCTATCTCAGTCTCATCTTGGGGCCCTTGGGTATACAATTGTTTGAAGTATCTCTGGAAACACTTTCTAATCTCCACAGGATTCTGGATGTTTCTCCCTTCAATCTCTAGGTTAGTGACCGTATTTAGTTTTTGTCTCTTTTTCAACTGCCATGCTAGCAGTTTCCCACATTTGTTTGCCGATTCAAATGATCTTTGTTTCATTAACTTGATTTTCCACTCCACTTCCTGATTTATCAGTTTGGAGTATTGTGCTTGATAAAGTTTAATTTCTCTCAGAATCTCCTGTGACTTCGGTTTCGATCTTAACTTTTTCTCACATTCCTTAATTTTCTCCAAGATCTTGTCCTTTCTCTCATTCTGTGCTCTTTTCTTTATGGTGTGCTGTTGTATCAGAAACCCCCTCATAACAGCTTTGCTGGCGTCCCAGATTACTTTTTCCCCCACAGTAGTGTTCAAATTTATTTCAAAATAGTCCTTCAAAGTTTTTTGGGCCTTTTTGATAATCTCCTGATCTCTAAACAGGTTGTCATTCATCTTCCATCTAAAGGAGCCTATTGGAGTTAGTCTCATATCCATCTTTACTGCGTTATGGTCGGAGCAGGTCTTTGGGCAGATTTCCACTTTTCTAGTCTTAGGAGCCAGACCTCTAGTTATCCATATTTGGTCGATGCTTGTCCATGTCAGTTGGGCTTCAGAAAAGAATGTTCCTTCTCTTCCTAGAGGGTTCTTTATCCTCCAAATGTCAATCAAGTCCATATTGTCAGTCAGTTCAAAGAAGGTTTTAGGTAGTCTGCCATCTTTTGTCAAGCTTTGATTTTGTGACTTATCCATATTCGTAGAGACCACCCCATTCATATCTCCCATCATAATGATGTTGCTATAGTCCAGATAGTCCAGCAATGTCTCATGCTGTTTCTTATAAAATTCTGATTTCCCCTCGTTCGGTGCATAAATTCCCAATATCAAAAGCTTTTCGCCTTGGGTTTGTATCTCGATTGCCAAAATTCTTCCTTGCTCATCTTTAAATAGAAATTTTGGTGATAGGCTCTCTTTTGCATATATCACCACTCCTCTTTTCTTAACTCGATCCGATGAAATAAATTCTTGGCCTAATCTCTTGTTAATTAACACCTTTCTATGGATCCTAGTCACATGTGTTTCCTGCAAACAAATGATGTCCAATTGTTCTTTCTTTAATAAATGAAATATCCTTCTCCTCTTTTCCGGGGAATTACAGCCATTAATATTCCAACTGAAAAGCTGCAGAGACATCCTGGGCAAATCTGTTATTCCTTTGGTGGTGGCGTCTCTTTCTTCTGGTCCTCAGGCCCCAAAGGTGTAGGTATAGGCAATAGCCCCGGCCCTGGAATTCCTGTGGTCCCTTTCTGAAGGTCTTCTCCGTGGTCGTTCAAAAACTTTTCTTGATCCTCGGCTGTTTTAATTTTCACTTTCTTCCCTCTGAAAGTAAAGGATAGTCCTTGAGGAAATTCCCACCTAAAAGCAATTGAATTGCTCCTCAGCAGTCTTGCTAACTCTGTATAGGTAGATCTAAGGTCCAAAAGTTGTTTCGGGATGTCTTTGTAGATTTCTGCTCTCCTATCTTGAATTACAAGTGACTTTTCGTAATGTAGGCTTAATATTTTGTCTCTTTCTTGCTTGGATCTCAAAATAATCAAGCAATCTCTGGGTCTATCTTTCCTTGCTACTCTTCCCAGTCTGAAGGCACTCACAATTTTAAAATCCTTATCTTCCTCTAAAGGCCAGAACTTGGAGAATTCTTTTGTCAAATAGTCAATTAAGTCCCCTTGTTCAAGTTCTGGAATTGCCCTCAGTCTAAGGTTGTTTTCCCTATTTCGTAGTTCAATCATAGACAGGTAGGCCTGCTGTTCACCAATCTGCTTGTGCAATGGTTTTACTTCTTCCTTTAATGCTTCAGCTTTTTGGTTAGCTTCCTCAGCCAGTTTACGATTTTCAGTGGTGGCTTCAAAAAGGTTCCCAATTGCTTGTGCGTGCTGAGCAACTTGTTCAGTTAGTTTATTAACACTGGCTGTAGTTTGATCAATCTTAGCTGAATGCTCATCTGCCTTTTTGTCCAAACTTTCCAATTTTTACAAAATTTTATCTAATACTGAGGCAGATCCTCCTGCAGCCATACCTTCTAGCAAGGTCTGCTCAGTTTCTTCCTCTTGTGCCACCAAAATAGCAGGAACAGATGATCTGCGCGGCTGTGGATTCAAAGTTGTTTGCGTTAATTGTTTAGCTTTAGCTTTAGCCAATCTTGTTTTCCCAAAGCCACTCATTCCACTCCTGTCTACGTGCCAAGGTCAAACCGTGTATAGTCCCATGGGAATCCACAAGTACAGAGAATAAACAATAAGATAGGAGGAAAGGAAAGAAGGAGCAAGTCCCAAACAGTTGTAAATCCAAAATCCACTAGGGGGAGTTCAGATGTATCTTGAGGGAAGAAGTAAAATTGTTAATTAAATAGTTTTTAACTCAGGTTAATTCCAAAGTTTCAAAACTTTTAAAACAAAGTCCAAACAGCCACAAATTCAAGAGGAACTTCAGCTCTCTTGTAGTTAGCAGAGTTGATCTTAAAAGTAAAACAATGTCTCTGAAAAGTGCCAGAAACAATGTCTCAATATAACAGTTCAAAAGCACTCAAATGTAACAGTTCAAACTAACAAAATAGCAAAGTCCGCAGTCTGACAGTTCTATCAATCTGGCAGTCCGACTGCCTGGGTTTCTTAGTGAATTTGTAATTCCAAAGGGAGAGGTAAAACACAGTCCATAGCCAAAAGAGTTAAATCCTTAATCTCAATAAAAAAAACAGCTCCAGTAATGCATAGAAAAATTTAGAAATTTCTTTTTGCCACTTGTTGATACTGCTGGTCTTTCCTGTAATTGGAATCGTTTGGAATAGAAAGAGTAGCTTCGGTAAAACTATCATTTTAATTACCGAAATACGGACGGCCCAGGAATGATAAATTTAACCTTGTCCATGTCTCCAGCTGTCTTTTGATATCTTTCCAACAATTGGGATACTGCCAGGGAGACAAAGTCCATCATGGCCCCAAGCCGTCTGCCGGACGATCCATCGATCTCCCGTAAGCACGCAGTATCAGCAATTAGCGACATGAGTTTCTAGAAAATATCTTGCCACATTCTAGAGCTCATGCACACTCTATCAGCAGATAATGCACAGCAAAAGTCGCACTCAGGAGAGCATTATTTACAAGTTTTATTCAGCGTTGATCAGAACAAAGAAAGACATGACTGCCTGCGTCAGTATCTCCAGACACAGAGAGTGAGAAAACGAAAGCAAAAGACACAACAGAAACATCCTGTGAAAACAGGAAAAACGCAGGCTGTGACACAAACATCCTGCTCCCTTTTAAGGTGGAACGGAAATATCCTAACACCCTCCCCCTTTCCATGTAACCTGTAGTACCTGTGATTCAACCCAATTGCAACCTTTGTACGTAAACCTTAAGTTGTTCTCTGTTAACAACCTTAGACAACAGATCAGCAGGAATTTCATTTCCTGGCATGTAGGACACCTGAATGAGTCCTTTCTGAATACACTCTCTTGCACGATGTAGCTTAATCTGCAAGTACTTGGTTCTTTGCTTGCAACTCTCTGAGTTCAGCAAAGCCAAACACGATCTATTGTCTTGATACACTTGTACAGGACATTTCACAGAAACTCTGATGTCCTTAAACAGTTGCATCAACCATTCACAATCCATGAGTAAAAATGACAGAGCATTGAGTTCTGCTTCACAGGAACTTAGGCTTACTGTCGTCTGCTTCCTGCACAACCAGTCAAACAGGCAGTGGTTGTACATGTAGCATACTCCAGAAGTGCTAGTACCATCCATGGTGTCACTTCCAAAACTTGCATCTGCAAAGATTTCAAGACCTCCAGTCTTCTGACTGGTGAACCTCAGCCTGTAGTGCAAAGTCCCTTTCAAATAGCGGGCTATGCGCTTCAGAGCTTTCCAATCCTGAACAGTAGGATTGTTAGCATGTCTGCTAAGCAGATTACAGCTTACAGCTATGTCAGGTCTTGAACATCTGGCAATGAAATTCAGCTTGCCTAGAATGCATCTGTATAGCGTTGTGTCAGAAAACGCTTCAGCAGTACCGTCTACCTGGTAACCTGTCACCATCGGTGTGTCTGCTGGGTTTGCATCAACCAAATTCAACCTGGTTAACACATCAGCAATTTTCTGTGTTTGGTGTACCAGAAAATTACCTGCTTGGTCCTTCTCCACCTGCAGAGAAAGATAGTTGGATACCTCACCAAGATCCTTCATGTCAAAGTGCTCCTTCAGCTGAGCTAGGGTGCTTTGATAAAAAGCCTGATTCTTCCAAAACATCAGAAGATCATCAACAAAACATAAACAATACAGTTTGTTTTGCCCCTCCTCCTTGACAAACACACATGGATCAGCTTTGCCCTGGTGAAAACCTAGAGAAAGCAATGTCTCAGTGAGTTTTGTGTTCCAACACCTGGCACTCTGCTTAAGACCATATAAGGATTTCCGCAGTTTACAGACCATTCCCTTCTGTATATCCATCCCATCAGGTGGAAGCATGAACAGCTGTTCATTCAAAATCCCGTACAAAAAAGCTGTATTAATGTCGTGGTGGGAAACATGCAGTTTCTCCTCCGCAGCGACCTTGAGCATCAGCCGAATGCTCTCATATTTGACTGTGGGTGAGTAGGTCTCGTGGTAATCCTGTCCTGGTACCTGTGAAAAACCTCTGGCAACCAATCTGGCTTTGTGTCTGACTACCTTGCCATTTTGGTCTGTCTTGGCCTTGAAGACCCATTTGCTGCCAACCAGTCTCATTCCTGGGACTACCGGTACCAGTTCCCAAGTTTGGTTCCTGTTCAAGGAATCAACTTCAGCCTTCATGGCATTAAGCCAAGGCTCAGCATCTTTAGAGGTCAACTCCTGAACCTCTTTGAAGCTTGAAGGTTCCCATACCTTCTCTGAGCTATTTAGAACAGCAGTTGCTGTCTTAGCAAACTCATCAGCATACCTCTTTGGAGGTCTGCCTTTGGTCGCCCTTTCAGACCTACGTACTAGACGCAAGTCTTCTGGACTCATCTCCTCTTTCTTAGGAGAAAAATGACCAATGGTGAACAGTGGTTCTTCCAGTTCATTGTCAGACGCATCAGATGGTCTGACTGAGGCCTGTGCGCTCTTGTAGTCTGCTGTGTCATCACTGTCACTGACATCAGCAGCAGCAGCAGCGCCGCCCACTGAACTGGAATCCGAACTCTGATCATCATCATCATCATCATCATCCTCATCCTCATCATCAGCAGCAGCAGCTTTCTCATCTTTAGCTGCTTGCTTGACATCACCTTCATCCTCTTCTGGGTAACTCTGGAAAATTCCCACATTTTCCCCCCACTTAGGATTGTACTCAACACTCCTTGTGAACTTAATGGACTTAGAGTCAGTCATCCATACCCTGTATGCACCTTTTTCGTACCCCATAAACAAACCATGTGCCCCACGCTTCCCAAGCTTGTTGGTTTGTTGTGTGCGTACCCACATGTCAGAACCAAAGATTCTCATGTGCTTGGTGTTGGGTTTCTTGCCAAACATCTTCTCATAGGGGGTACAACCAATGGGTGATGACAATCTGTGATTAAAAGTGTAAACGTACTAGACGCAAGTCTTCTGGACTCATCTCCTCTTTCTTAGGAGAAAAGTGACCAATGGTGAACAGTGGTTCTTCCAGTTCATTGTCAGACGCATCAGATGGTCTGACTGAGGCCTTTGCGCTCTTGTAGTCTGCTGTGTCATCACTGTCACTGACATCAGCAGCAGCGCCGCCCACTGAGCTGGAATCCGAACTCTGGGACTTCCGGAGGTGGTGCGAACGGCAATGGCGGTCCTCTTCGCACTGTGAAGAGGAAGCTCCGCGGAAACGGGTCGTCTGCTACGGCGAAGCGGAGACCCACATTAGAAACCCACAGGCAGCGAAAGCCTGTGGTCGTGGGACTCGGCGGGCACCAAAAGCGCCCCCGAAACGAAGAAGGGACCCCGTAAGGGGTTCCGGACCGTGGAAGAGCTGGCGCGGTGCTGTGAGTCGATCGCTCTTTCCGTGGAGTGAAGCCGCATAGCTGCTGTCGGTGAGCGCTAACCTTTTTTCCTGGGAACATTCGACTTGATAAGCAACAACCCGTGAGTAAGAAAGATTCAAGGAATTAGAGACTAAATTGATTTGAAATTCGGCTAAAAACGGGAGACGCAACCAGGAAGTCCGTCTTCCGTTTCTGCTTAAGATCTAAAGCAAAAGACTTTGATGTCTGGAGCCTTTGAGAGGTGCTAAAAGCTATTAATCCATGCATTACTGGAGCTGTTTTTATTGAGATTAAGGATTTAATTTTTTTCGGTTATGGACTGTGTTTTACCTCTCCCTTTGGAACTACAATTTTATTAAGAAACCCAGGCAGTCGGACTGCCAGATTGATAGAAATGTCAGATTGCGGACTTTGATGCTCTGTTACATTGAACTGCTACAATTGAGTGTTATTCGAACTGCTACATTGAGACACTGTTTCTGGCACTTTTCAGAAACATTGTTCTACTTTAAAGACTAACTCTGCTAACTACAAGAGAGCTGAAGGTCTTTGGGGAACTGGTGGCTGTTTGGACATTGTTTTAAAAGTTTTAAAAGTTCTGAAACTTTGGAATTAACTGGAGTTAAAAATTATTTATTCAACAACTTTGCTTCTTCCCTCAAGATACTTTTGAACTCCCCCTAGAGGACTTTGGATTTACAACTGCTGGTGACTTGCTTTTGCTTTCTTTCCTTCTTATCTTGTTGTTTACTCTCTGGGCTTGTGGGTTCCCATGAGACCATACACAGTTTGACCTTGGCACGTAGACAGAATTGGAATGAGTGGCACTGGGAAAACAAGAGCGGCTAAAGCGAAAGCTAAACAAACAACTTTGACCTTAACTTCACAGCCGCGTAGATCATCTGTTCCTGCTATTTTGGGGGCAGAAGAAGAAGAAACCGAGCAAACTTCGCTGGAAGGTGTGGCAGCAGGAGGATTCACTTCGGTACTAGACAAAATCTTTGAAAAATTGGGAAGTTTGGAAAAGAAAGCGGATGAACAATCAGCTAAGATTGATCAAAATACAGCCAGTGTTAACAAATTAACTGATCAAGTTGCTCTGAATGCACATTCAATTGGGAAACTATTTGAAGCCACCACAGAAAATCGCAAATTGGCTGAGGAAGCCAATCAAAAAGCTGAAGCATTAGAGAAGGAGGTAAAACCATTGCACAAGCAGATTGGTGAACAGCAGGCCTATCTGTCTATGATAGGACTATGTAGCCGGGAAAACAACTTGAGATTGAGGTCAATTTTAGAACTTGAACAAGGGAACCTAACTGAGTACCTGACAAAAGAACTTTCTAAGTTTTGGCCTCTGGAAGAAGAAAAGGTCTTTAAAATTGTGACTGCCTTCAGACTTGGAAGAGTAGCAAGGAAAGACAGGCCCAGAGACTGTTTGATTACCTTGAGATCTAAGGAGGAAAGAGACAAAATACTGAGTTTACACTACGAAAAATCACTTGAAATTCAGAGTAGGAGAGCAGAAATCTACAAAGACATCCCGAAACAACTTTTGGACCTCAGATCCACCTATACAGAGCTAGCAAGACTGCTGAGGTGCAATTCAATTGCTTTTAGGTGGGAATTTCCTCAAGGATTATCTTTTACATTTAGAGGGAAGAAGGTGAAGATCAAAACAGCCGAGGACAAAGAAAAGTTTTTGAGTGACTACGGAGAAGACCTTCAGAAAGGGATTGAAGGATTCCCAGGGCCTGGGCCACTACCTGTACCTACACCTTTGGGACCTGAAGACCAGAAGAAAGAGACGCCACCACCAAAGGAATAACAGATTTGTCCAAGATGTCTCTGCAACTCCTTAGCTGGAATATTAATGGCTGTAATTCCCCGGAAAAAAGGAAAAGAATATTTCATTTATTGAAGAAAGAACAATTGGACATTATTTGCTTGCAGGAAACACACATGACTAGGCTCCACAGAAAAGTGTTAATAAATAAGAGACTAGGCTAAGAATTTATTTCATCGGACCGAGTTAAGAAAAGAGGAGTGGTGATATATGCAAAGGAGAGCCTATCACCAAAATTTCTATTCAAAGATGAGCAAGGAAGAATTTTGGCAATTGAAATACAAACTCAAGGCGAAAAGTTTTTGATATTAGGAATTTATGCACCGAATGAGGGGAAATCGGAATTTTATAAGAAGCTGCATGAGACGATGCTGGACTATCTGGACTATAGCAACATCATTATGATGGGGGATATGAATGGAGTGGTATCTACAAACATGGATAAGTCACAAAGCCAAAATGTGACAAAAGATGGCAGACTACCCAAAACTTTTTTTGAACTGACTGACAATATGGACTTGATTGATATTTGGAGGACAAAGAAGCCCCTAGGAAGAGAAGGAACTTTTTTTCCTGAAGCCCAATTGACATGGACAAGAATCGACCAGATATGGATAACGAGAGGTCTGGCACCTAAGACTAGAAAAGTGGAAATCTGCCCAAAGACCTGCTCCGACCATAACGCAGTAAAGATGGATATGAGACTAACTACAACCGGCTCCTTCAGATGGAAGATGAATGACAACCTGTTTAGAGATCAGGAGATTATCAAAAAGGCCCAAAAAACCTTAAAGGACTATTTTGAAATAAATTTGAACACTACGGTGGAAAAAAGAGTAATCTGGGACGCAAGCAAAGCGGTTATGAGGGGGTTTCTGATGCAACAGAACACCACAAAGAAAAGAGCACAGAATGAGAAAAAGGACAAGATCTTGGAGAAAATTAAGGAATGTGAGAAAAAGTTAAGATCGAAACTGAAGTCACAGGAGATTCTGAGAGAAATTAAACTCTATCAAGCACAATACTCCAAACTGATAAATCAGGAAGTGGAGTGGAAAATCAAGTTAATGAAACAAAGATCATTTGAATCGGCAAACAAATGTGGAAAACTGCTAGCATGGCAGTTGAAAAAGAGACAAAAATTAAACATGGTTACCAACCTAGAGATTGAAGGGAAAAGCATCCAGAATCCTGTGGAGATTAGAAAGTGCTTCCAGAGATACTTTAAACAACTTTATACTCAAGGGCCGCAAGACGAGACTGAGATAAACCAATTTTTGAGAAGGAATGGACTACCAAAACTGTCTCAAGAAAATAGGACAATCCTGAATTACAAAATAACACAACAAGAGATTGAAGGTGCCATTCAGAATATGCAATTGGGCAAATCTCCAGGGCCAGATGGGCTTACCTCCAAATATTATAAGACGTTGAAAGATTACTTGATACATCCATTAATGGAGGTTTGCAATGAGATTATGGAGGGGAAGAGAGCACCGGAATCGTGGAAAGAAGCTTTCATCACATTGATACCTAAATTGGAAACTGAAAAGACACAGCTCAAGAACTACCGTCCCATCTCCCTTCTAAATGTGGATTACAAAATTTTTGCAGATATTTTAGCAAATAGATTTTAAAAAGTTTTAAACGAAGTGATTCATAAAGATCAGGCAGGCTTTCTCCCAGGTAGACACTTGTTTGCTAACACAAGGAATATTATTGACATTTTGGAACTCTTGCAAACAAACATTAATACAAAAGCAGTGTTAATTTTTATAGATGCGGAGAAGGCCTTTGACAACATTTCATGGAAGTTCATGAAGAAAAACCTTGAAGGGATGGGAGTGGGACGGGGGTTTGAAAATGGCATAGATGCAATTTATTCAGAACAAAAGGCTAAATTGATAGTTAACAATGTGGTGACAGAAGAGTTTAAGATTGAAAAAGGAACAAGACAAGGTTGCCCTATTTCCCCTTTGTTATTTATTTCGGTCCTGGAGGTGCTCCTGAATATGATTAGAGGGGACCGGTTGGTTGAAGGAATTCAGGTCGGAGCTAAACAGTATAAACTTAAAGCTTTTGCAGATGACCTGGTTTTGACGTTACAGGAGCCAGAATGTAGTACGAAAAGGGTTCTAGAACTGATTCATGAGTTTGGTCGGGTGGCGGGATTCAAATTAAACAAGCAAAAAACTAAGGTACTGGAAAAAAATTTGACTCCTTTAGAATCAGAAAGGTTTCAGAAAGAGACAGACTTAAATGTGGTAAAAAAGGTGAGATACCTAGGGGTAAACATGACAGCCAATTTATTTGAATTTATTTAAAGACAACTATGAAAAGTGCTGGTCAGAAATCAAAAAGGATCTAGAAAGTTGGTCAAGATTGAAACTTTCCTTGTTAGGCCGAATTGCTGCTATAAAGATGAATGTATTGCCAAAAATGCTATTTTTGTTCCAGACCTTACAGATTGTGGATAAGGTGGAGTGTTTCAGGAAGTGGCAGAGAGATATCTCTAAATTTGTCTGGCAGGGCAAAAAGCCCAGAATAAAGTTTAAAATATTAACTGATGCTAAGGAAAGAGGGGGGTTTGCCTTGCCAGATTTAAGGCTGTATTATGAATCAGCAGCTTTCTGCTGGTTGAAAGATTGGCTGCTGCTTGAGAATACTGATGTTTTGGATCTGGAAGGATTCAATAACGCTTTTGGTTGGCATGCATATTTGTGGTACGACAAGGTTAAAATTCATAAGGCTTTTAAGAACCATATTGTCAGGAAAGCCGTGTTTAATGTCTGGATAAAATACAAAGACTTATTAGAAAACAAGACCCCAAGGTGGTTGTCACCAATGGAAGCTAAGGCCCGGAAAAGACTCAATATGGAGGCCAAATGGCCGAAATATTGGGAAATACTAGAAAAAGATGGAGACACTTGGAGATTGCAGAGTTTGGAGAAATTAAAGGATAAAGTGCGAGATTGGTTACATTATGCTCAGATTAAGGAGGTTTTCAACATGGATAAAAAGATAGGATTCCAGGTGGAAAAATCGAAACTAGAAACAGAACTGTTAGAATCTAAGACTAAGGTACTTTCAAAAATGTACAACTTGCTGTTAAAATGGAACACACAAGACGAAACCGTTAAATCAGCTATGATGAAATGGGCACAGGACATTGGGTACAATATTATGTTTGCTGACTGGGAAAGGTTATGGACCACCGCTGTGAAGTTTACGGCATGTAATTCCTTGAAAGAAAATGTTATGAAAATGATATATAGGTGGTACATGACCCCAGTCAAGCTTGCAAAAATATACCATTTGCCCGACAACAAATGTTGGAAATGTAAGGAAGCTGAAGGAACATTCTTTCACCTCTGGTGGACTTGCCCTAGGGTTAAGGCTTTCTGGGAAATGATATATAATGAATTGAAAAAGGTATTTAAGTATACCTTCTCTAAGAAACCAGAGGCCTTCCTTTTGGGTATTGTTGGTCAGAGGGTGTTAAAGAAGGACCGAACTTTCTTTATGTATGCAACAACAGCAGCAAGAATACTCATCGCAAAATATTGGAAGACCCAAGATTTGCCCACCGTGGAAGAATGGCAGACGCAACTGATAGACTACATGGAACTGGCAGAAATGACTGGCAGAATCCGAGACCTGGGAGAAGAGGCAGTGGAAGAGGACTGGAAAAAGTTTAAGGACTACTTACAGAAACATTGTAAATTGTATGAGTGTTAACAAGGATGCAGGTTTGAAAATAATATGGCATCAGCAATTTAGTTGAAAGAAATATGAGAATATGTGATGTTTAAGAAAAAGATGAATTTTGGAGTATTATTATGTAAATTAAGTTTTTAAGCATTTGATAAAAATATTTAAAGTTGGAGACATAATATTTGAAAATTACAAGATAGGAGCTGAAACAAGGTGATAATTTGCTGGTTATAATTTTATATTTGGAACGCAGGAATGGGAGATGTGAGGAAGTCCAAAAGGTTAGGAAAATATGGATGCTGAATATGGAATCTTGTTGTATATTTTCTATTATATGTTACTTTCTTTTTTTGCTTTTTCTTGTTTTTTTTTGTCTGTTGTATCTGGGTGATGGTTTTATATATGTTTGGTGAATTCAATGTTTAAAATCCTTAATAAATATCTTTAAAAAAAATAATAATGGAATCCGAACTCTGATCATCATCATCATCATCATCATCATCATCATCAGCTTCCTTCAGCTGCCTCAACTTTATCTGCTTTCTTCACATCACCTTCATCCTCCTCTGGGTAACTCTGGAAAATTCCCACATTTCCCCCCCACTTGGGATTGTACTCAACACTCTTTGTGAACTTAATGGACTTAGAGTCAGTCATCCATACCCTGTATGCACCTTTTTCGTACCCCATGAACAAACCATGTGCCCCACGCTTCCCAAGCTTGTTGCTCTGTGGGGTGTGTACCCACATGTCAGAACCAAATATTCTCATGTGCTTGATGTTGGGTTTCTTACCAAACATCTTCTCATAGGGGGTACAACCAATAGGTGATGACAATCTGCGATTAAAAGTGTAAACAAAATTCGACAGAGCCTCCCCCAAAAACTTATCAGGGAGATTGGCATCATGCAACAAGGTTTTCAGTCCTTGCAGCAACATTTGATTTCCTCGCTCCGCAAGTCCATTCATCCATGGCGATCTAGGCGTTGACAAGTCATGCTGGATTCCCTTCTCAGTCAGGAAAGCTTCAAACTGCTGAGAAATGAACTCCCCGCCCCGATCAGTAAAGAGACAGCCAATACGTTTACCGTGAACATTCTCCAACCAAGCACAGAATGCCTTGAACTTAGGAAACGCTTGCGATTTCTGCTCGAGCATAAACACATGAATGTACCTGGAAAAAAGAATCAATTAGAACCATGAAGTACCTTGCTCCACCCAAAGAGGGCGCAAGTGGACCGACCAGGTCTGCGTGCACTAGCTGGTAGGGTTTGGAAGCCTGCCTGCTAGACTCCTTGCCTTTTGGAGCAACCTTCACCTTGTTCTCTGCACAAGATACACATTTCATGTGAAACTTACAGGGTTTGATGTTCAAACCCTCAACCATCTCTGGCATCTTGGCCAGTGCCTTCCGAGAGGAGACAAAACCTTCTGTGTGCATCGTGAATGCATCCTGCATGAAGGACTTCGTTAGTTTGTGCAACACAACAAGAATCAGCATTAGACACAGCAACAGCACCATTGTCATCATAAGTTATACAGAACAAACCATCTATAAACTTTGCATGCAAAATGTCCTCTTTGCCTTTTCTGATGACACAGACGCTCCTCTTGAAGGAAATCTCAAAACCACGCCCAGTAAGCTGTGGGACACTGAGCAAATTGTCTGCAGCACCTGGAACATATAGTACATCTTTGATGGTAGTGTGCAGACTTGCCAGTCTCACAGTCCCTTCTCCTGCGATTCAAAACGTCTTTCCATCAGCCAGGTGGATCTCACCTTCTTGAGGTTTGAAGGAGATAAAGAGATGGCGGTCTTTTGAGACATGGCGGGTACACCCCGAATCAATCACAGTCTTACTCTCCTGTAAGTGCCGTGAATCTGGACCCATAACCTGTTGTTGGGATACTGCCAGGGAGACAAAGTCTATCATGGCCCCAAGCCGTCTGCTGGACGATCCATCGATCTCCCGTAGGCACGCAGTATCAGCAACTAGCGACATGAGTTTCTAGAAAATATCTTGCCACATTCTAGAGCTCATGCACACTCTATCAGCAGATAATGCACAGCAAAAGTCGCACTCAGGAGAGCATTATTTACAAGTTTTATTCAGCGTTGATCAGAACAAAGAAAGACATGACTGCCTGTGTCAGTGTCTCCAGACACAGAGTGAGAAAACGAAAGCAAAAGACACAACAGAAACATCCTGTGAAAACAGGAAATACGCAGGCTGTGACACAAACATCCTGCTCCCTTTTAAGGTGGAACGGAAATATCCGAACAATCTTCATATAAGTTAATATTCTTTGGTGTTATCCATAATCCTAAATACTTGATTTTGGGGTAGATTTTAATGTGTATTATTTGTTCTAATTCCGCTTTTTCATCTGGCGACATATTTTTAACTAATAGTTTTGTCTTGTTTAAATTCATTTTGGACCCCGCAACTTTACCGTAGCCATATATTATTTCCAACGCCTTTCTTAAACTCTGTTTTGGTTGCTCCGTAGTTATAATTAAATCGTCAGCAAATGCCCTCATTTTGTAACTTCTATTTCCCAGCATAATCCCTTTTATTTCTTTTTCTTCCCTAATTTCTTTACATAAAACTTCCAATGTTAATATGAAAATTAGGGGGAAAGGGGGCAACCTTGTCTGACCCCTTTACTGATTTCACACTCCTGTGATAAATTTCCATTGATTATGATTTTAGCTTTTTGTTTTGATTATATTGCTTCAATCCCTTTTATATACTTTATACCAAAATCCATATGGTGTAATAGACCTTTCATAAATTTCCAGGATACCCTGTCAAAAGCTTTTTCTGCATCTATAGCCATTAAGACTGCCTTCTTAAGTCTAAATACGCTAATAAGTTTATGATGTTTCTAGTGTTGCTATAAATGTGCCTCCTGGGCAAAAAGACAGCTTGGTCATTGTGTATCATCATCTGGAAGCCTTTTTTTGATCTTTCGGCTAAAATATTTGCATATCACTTAAAATCGTTATTTAGAAGTGCGATAGGCCTATAGTTGTTAATAGGTAGATTGTCCGTTCCCTGTTTTGGAATTAATGCAATAAGGCTGTCTTTCCAAGAATCCGGCATGCTTCCGTCTTTTAAGATGTTGTTCATGATACTTCTTAATGGGTCAGACAGTAAGTCCTCCATTTTTTTATAATATATTGCCGGTAGGCCGTCTGGCCCTGGTGGCTTTCCTATCTTTGCTTCCTTATTTGCTCTTTGCATTTTGTACGATGTAATAGGGGCATTCAACGGTTCTTTTTGTTCTTTAGTAAGTTTCGGAAGACAGTTCTGTTCTAAATGTTCTTTAACTTCTTCCGTTGTTTCATTTCCTTCCTTACAGATTTCTCTAAAGAATTCGAGAAATCGTTCCTCTATTTCTTTAGGGTTGTTTATTATTTTGCCTTTGCACTTAACTCTATTTATATGCCTTTCTGCCTCTCTCTTCTTTAATTGCCATGCTAATAACCAGGCTCAGGTTCTGTTTCAGGCTGTGTCTCTGTTCCAGGCTCTGGCGCTGTATCAAACACTGTTGCAGACTCAGGCTGTGGCACTATGGCTGTAGCTGTGGCTCTGGTTCTGTTTCAGGCTCTGGCACTGTATCAAGCACTGTTTCAGGCTCAGGCTCAGGCTTCTGCTCTTTATTAGGCTTTGTCTCAGTCTTTGGCTCTAGCACTTATTCTAGCTCTATTTCAGGCTCGGCCTGTGTCTCAGCCTTTGTCTCTGTTTCACGCTGTTTCTCTGTTTCAGGCTCCGACCCTGTTTCAAGCCCTGTATCTGCCTCTGCCTCTTTTTCAGGCTCTGGCACTCTATGAAGCACTGTTTCTGGCTCTAGCTCTCTTTCAGGCTCTGGTCCTGAATTAGGGTTTTGTTCTGGCTCTGGCTGTGTCTCTGGATCTGGCTGTGTCTCTGCTTCAGGCTCCTATGCTGTATCAAGCACTGGATCAGGCTCTGCCTCGCCCTCTGCCCCTGGCTACGTTTAAGCGTCAGGCTCAGTTTCAGACAGTGTCTCTGTTTCAGGATCCAGCACTCTATCAAGCACTATTTCAGACTCAGGCTGTGGATCTCGGCTGTGGCTGTGGATTTCGGCTGTGGCTCTAGGCTCCGTCTGTGGCTCTGTCTGTGGCTCTGGCTCTCTTTCAAGGTATGGTTCTGAATGAAGATCTGGTTCTGACTCTGATTCAGGGTCCCATGATGGCTCTTCCTCTGCCTCTGACCCAGCTATATTTCAGGATCTGGCTCTCTTTCAGGCTCTGGTTCTGAATTAGGGTTTTGTTCTGGCTCTGGCTGTGTCTCTGGCTGTGTCTCTGGCTCCAGCTCTGGCACTGTATCAAGTACTGTTGCAGACTCAGGCTGTGGCTTTAGGCTGTGGCTGCAGCTATGTTTTGCGCTCCGGCCCTGTATCAAGCCCTATTTCTGGCTCTGGCTCTGGCTCTGGCTCTGGCTCTGATTCATGTTCTCCCTCTGACACTGATTCAGGGTCTCGCTCTGGCTCTGGCTCTGGCTCTGGCACTCTATCAAGGACTGTTTCAGACTCAGGCTGTGGCTGTGGCTGTTGCTCTGGTTCGGGCTGTGGCTCTTCTTCAGGCTCTGGTTCTGAATGAGGGCTTGGTTATGGCACTGATTCAAGGTCTCGCTCTGTCTCTGGCTGTGTCTCTGTTGCACCTCAAACGGTGGTTTGTTGTTGTTGTTGTTGTTGTTGTTGTTGTTGTTGTTGTTATTTTCTTTCTGGGGTGGGACAAATGTTTAGTTGGGGCGGGGATTATTTTAAGTTTAGCATAATTATTTCTTGCTTTGTTTTTCTTTTACTATTTTTTTAGGTTATTGTATAGTTTGTATTTTGCTTTTTAACGGGAAAGGGTCAGGGCTGCCTGGGAGGGGGCCTCAGCCAATAGAATGGCTGGGGCAGGTTCCCTACGGGGGGATGTATTGGAACACCCAGTCTCTGTTATCGCGGGTGGGAGGAGCAGTTGCGCTAAGACAAGACCACGTGTTTACCGAAGATCTGGTTCTGACTCTGATTCTGATTCTCTGATTCTGGCTTGTTGGGTGTAGTGAAGGGTTAACCTTCTGTGCCTCAAGCCTGAGAGGAGGCGCTTACAAGGGAAGTAAGCCAGGACGTGACGAAAGCCGCTTGGAATGCTGTGAGCTGAGTGGGAACCGAAAGCACTTCAGCCGCTGCACTGAGAGAGAAGGACGCAGAGAAAATGCAGCTTGAATCTGATGGTCTTTATGAATTGTAAACACACTATATTTGATCAAATAAAGGGATAGTAGGACAGAATAAACGTGTGGGACTTGTTTACTGCTCTCTCGAACACCTAGAACACCTCCTCAGGCAATTGTCAAATTTGAGCCAAAGCGTGAGCCTTCCTCACCTGCTGGACCAGCTGTAAGGCCCAAGAGGCGCAGCAGGTCAGAGGGGGAAGACACTGAATGTGAAATAGAAGGTGAACTTCTATTTCCCAGCATAATCCCTTTTATTTCTTTTTCTTCCCTAATTTGTTTACATAAAACTTCCAATGTTAATATGAAAATTAAGGGGGATAGGGGGCAACCTTGTCTGACCCCTTTACTGATTTCACACTCCTGTGATAAATTTCCTCCTCAGGCAAGTGTCAAATTTGAGCCAAAGAGTGAGCCTTCCACACCTGCTGGACCAGGTGTAAGGCCCAAGAGGCACAGCAGGTCAGAGGGGGAAGACACTGAAGATGATTTAGCTGGACCCAGTGAAGCAGCAGGGTCACCAGGATTCACACTGAGGAGATCAGCGAGGAGAAGGAGGCCTCCTGATAGGTACGACGCTTCAGGCGTCTGGGTAGGTTCAGCCAGATGTGAACCTGAATCCTTCGAGGATATTCAGAGTTTACCTGAGGAAGAAGCAGGTAAGTGGCACAGGGCAATGGACAAAGTGATGAAGTCCATGAAAGATCTAGGTGTGTTCTCACTCACAGAGTTGCCACCGGGCAAGCAGGCTGTGAGTTGCAGGTGGTTTTACCGCTTGAAACCCACTGACGCTGGAGAACCACAGTATAAAGCCAGGTTAGTTGCTTGAGGATTTACTCAGAGGAAGGGAATACGCTTCATGAAGGTGTATGCGCCAACGTCACGAGCGGAGACTCTGAGAATGCTTTTAGCTTGTGCAGCACAGAGAGGCTGGAAGGTAAACCACTTTGATGTGGATGTTGCCTACCTTAACTCATATCTCCAGGTGGAGCTGTACATGATTCCTCCTCCGGGGTTTGAGAACTTAAGGCAGGATGTTGTGTGGAGATTGCACAAATCCATCTATGGATTACGTCAATCTGCCAGAAACTGGAACATTTGCCTGAATGAAGCCTTAGAAGAGCTAGGTTTCAGGAGAAGTGTTGCTGATAGTTGCTTTTATTTGAGAGGATCAGGGGCAACACAAGAGTATTTGCAGATCTGGGTTGATGACTTGTTGTTTTTCTCAGAGACAGATGAACAGGCAGAGAAGTTTGCCAAAGAGCTAGGGAAACGGTTCAAGCTTAAACAGCTTGGTGCTGTCAAAACCTACCTAGGTGTCAGTGTTGAGCGTGCACAGGATGGAAGCTTCTTGCTCAGCCAGAGAGGCAAAATTGAGCAATTGCTTCAGAACATGAGGATGAGTGATTGTGCAGGAGTGAGAAGTCCTATGGAGACTAGTTTTGTAAAGGACAGCCAGCAAGTAGAACGCGCTCCGTTCAAAAATACTGAAGTGTTTCAGTCAGCCCTAGGGAGTTTATTGTACTTTCCCAGTGGAGCAGACCTGATATAGCGTTTGCTGTCAATCTGCTCAGCAGGGAAGCTTCAAACCCTAGTGTGCAAGCCTGGAATGGCATCAAGAGAGTTCTGAGGTATTTGTAGGAAACCAAAGACTTTTGTCTTAGGTTGCCGGCACTAGGAGAAGTCAAACTGACTTGTCTTGTGGACTCGGATTGGGCTAATCTTGAGGATCGCAAGTCTGTGTCTGGCCTAGTGGTGAAGTTTGGGAACTCAGTAGTTGGATGGAGGTCTAAGAAGCAAAGTCTTATAGCGCTCTCATCCACTGAGGCTGAGTTTAGTGCTCTTTCAGAGGTGTGCAGAGAAGTTCTATGCTTGCTTAGTGCAGGAACTCTGCGAAGTGGATTGTCTGCCGATACGTGTTTTCGAGGACAATCAACCATGCCTGCGTTTGGCAGAGTCAAGTCAGTTCAAGGCTAGAACTAAACACCTAGACATTCGCTTTCGGAATGTGTGTCAGAGCGTTGAGGAGGGATTAGTTGCGCTGAAGTATTGTCCCTCTGCCAAGAACCTAGCTGATGGGTTCCCGAAGCCACTCACCTTCCAAAGACATGGGGAGTTTTGCGAAGGTCTGGGTTTGGGACGACCAAGGGTCGATTCTCCCCTCAGGTGCGAGGCAAGAGGGGGTGTTGGGTGTAGTGAAGGGTTAACCTTCTGTGCCTCAAGCCTGAGAGGAGGCGCTTACAAGGGAAGTAAGCCAGGACGTGACGAAAGCAGCTTGGAATGCTGTGAGCTGAGTGGGAACCGAAAGCAGTTCAGCCGCTGCACTGAGAGAGAAGGACGCAGAGAAAATGCAGCTTGAGTCTGATGGTCTTTATGAATTGTAAACACACTATATTTGAGCAAATAAAGGGATAGTAGGACAGAAGAAACGTGTGGGACTTGTTTACTGCTCTCTCGACACACGCCACTGTGTACTTCCGCTAATTGCTTTACGATCTACAGAGGCTCCCAGGGGAAGCGTGGCTGGGCGCCGAACAATAAAGCAATAAATCTACCGAACATGGCTCTCTATCAAGGGCTGTTTCAGACTCAGGCTGTGGCTGTGGCTGTTGCTCTGGTTCTGGCACTGGCTCTTTCTCAGGCTCTGGTTCTGAATGAGGGCTTGGTTCTGGCACTGATTCAGGGTCTCGCTCTGGCTCTGGCACTCTATCAAGGACTGTTTCAGACTTAGGCTGTGGCTGTGGCTCTGGCTCTGTTTCCATTCTTACAATGGAATGTACACAAAACCATAATCCTTTCTATATAAATTTTCCAATACATTCTGAAAACATAATAAATCCTTAATTGTTGTCCACCTCCTTTTAGTTCCTTTATCACTCAAATGCTAGCAGGGAGTCAAAACTATTATTGTATTTTTGAACATATCTTGTATAACCATCCCATTTTTCTGCAAATTTTTGCTTTGAGATTCCTCTGAGTTTGCTAGTCAATTGAGCCGTCTCCACCAATTCCTGTAATTTGATTTGCCAATCTGTTATTTTTGGAGCCTCGTGATCTTTCCATCCCTTGGCCACAAGTATACGAGCTGCTGCGGTTGCATACAAGAATACCTCTCTTAGATTTTTTGGGATCTCTTTATCTAAAATACTTCATAGAAATGCCTCCGGTTTTTTCGTAAAAGTTATCCCCATCATCTTTTTTAATTCATCGTATATTCCCCCCCCCCAAAAAAAAATCTTGATCTTTTCACACGTCCAGCACATGTGGCTCATGTCACCGTTATTTCCTCCACATCTCCAACAAGCATTCGCCAAATTTTTATACATTCTTGATCATCTGGAAGGAGTGAGGTACCACCTATGAGCCATTTTCATCATGTTCTCTCTTATATTATAGCTGGCTGCAAATTTCAAATTTACATTCCATCACTTTTCCCCATCTTTTAGCATAATTGGACGGCCCACATCTTGGGCCCACTTTATCATTGAAGCCTTAACCTCCTCATCCATTACTTCGCAGTCTAAAAGAAGTCTATACATTTTTGCGATTATTTTGGTTTTACTATTCAGAAATTCTCTTTCAAATCTTGAAGGCTCCTTTTCAAAACCTATCTTCTTATCCTGTCTGAACACTTCATTCACCTGGAAGTAATCTAGCCAACTAGAAAAGTGATCTTTTATTTTCTCATAACTTATCAATATTAGCTGACCCTCCTCCTCCCCCCTTAATATTGTGTTATACGTTATCCAGTTCTCTTTGATGTTGTTGCTTTTTTTTACAGCGATTGCTTCTAGTGGAGAGTTCCATCTTGGGGTTTTCTGTTCCAAATATCTTTTGTATTTTCCCCATACCTTATTTATAGCATTTCTTATTATATGATTTGAAAAACTCCTATGCGTCTTTATTTTCCCATAATTAAGATAGCCATGCCACCCAAAACGGGTGTCATGACCTTCTAGATCTAAAATATCCCAATTTTTTAATAAATACCAATCTTTCAACCAGAGAAGACATGAGGCTTCGTAATAGAGCTTCAAATCCGGTAACCCGTAGCCACCTCTTTCTACAGTATCTATTAATATCTTATGCTTTACTCTTGGTCTTTTACCCTTCAACAAAAAATTAGAAATTTCTTTTTGCCACTTTTTGATACTGCTGGTCTTTGCTGTAATTGGAATCGTTTGGAATAGAAAGAGTAGCTTTGGTAAAACTATCATTTTAATTACCGAAATACGGCCCAGGAATGATAAATTTAACCTTGTCCATGTCTCCAACTGTCTTTTGATATCTTTCCAACAATTGGTATAATTATCTTCATATAAGTTAATATTCTTTGGTGTTATCCATAATCCTAAATACTTGATTTTGGGGTAGTTTTTAATGTGTATTATTTGTTCTAATTCTGCTTTTTAATCTGGCGACATATTTTTAACTATTAGTTTTGTCTTGTTTAAATTCATTTTGAACCCCGCAACTTTACCGTAGCCATATATTATTTCCAACGCCTTTCTTAAACTCTGTTTTGGTTGCTCTGTAGTTATAATTAAATCGTCAGCAAATGCCCTCATTTTGTAACTTCTATTTCCCAGCATAATCCCTTTTATTTCTTTTTCTTCCCTAATTTCTTTACATAAAACTTCCAATGTTAATATGAAAATTAAGGGGGATAGGGGGCAACCTTGTCTGACCCCTTTACTGATTTCACACTCCTGTGATAAATTTCCATTGATTATGATTTTAGCTTTTTGTTTTGATTATATGGCTTCAATCCCTTTTATATACTGTATACCAAAATCCATATGGTGTAATAGACCTTTCATAAATTTCCAGGATACCCTGTCAAAACCTTTTCTGCATCTATAGCCATTAAGACTGCCTTCTTTTCTATTCTTAAGTCTAAATACGCTAATAAGTTTATAATGTTTCTAGTGTTGCTATAAATGTGCCTCCCGGGCAAAAAGCCAGCTTGGTCATTGTGTATCATCATCTGGAAGCCTTTTTTTGATCTTTCGGCTAAAATATTTGCATATAATTTATAATCGTTATTTAGAAGTGCGATAGGCTTATAGTTGTTAATAAGTAGATTGTCCGTTCCCTGTTTTGGAATTAATGCAATAAGGCTGTCTTTCCAAGAATCCGGCATGGTTCCGTCTTTTAAGATGTTGTTCATGATACTTCTTAATGGGTCAAACAGTAAGTCCTCCATTATTTTATAATATATTGCCGGTAGGCCGTCTGGCCCTGGTGGCTTTCCTATCTTTGCTTCCTTAATTGCTCTTTGCATTTCGTACGATGTAATAGGGGCATTCAACAGTTCTTTTTGTTCTTTAATAAGTTTCGGAAGACAGTTCTGTTCTAAATGTTCTTTAACTTCTTCTGTTGTTTCATTTCCTTCCTTATAGATTTCTCTAAAGAATTCGAGAAATCGTTCCTCTATTTCTTTAGGGTTGTTTATTATTTTGCCTTTGCACTTAACTCTATTTATAAGCCTTTCTGCCTCTTTCTTCTTTAATTGCCATGCTAATAACCAGGCTCAGGTTCTGTTTCAGGCTGTGTCTCTGTTTCAGGCTCCGGCGTTGTATCAAACACTGTTGCAGACTCAGGCTGTGGCACTATGGCTGTAGCTGTGGCTCTGGTTCTGTTTCAGGCTCTGGCACTGTATCAAGCACTGTTTCAGGCTCAGGCTTCTGCTCTTTATTAGGCTTTGTCTCAGTCTTTGGCTCTAGCACTTATTCTAGCTCTATTTCAGGCTCGGCCTGTGTCTCAGCCTTTGTCTCTGTTTCACGCTGTTTCTCTGTTTCAGTCTTCGACGCTGTTTCAAGCCCTGTATCTGCCTCTGCCTCTGTTTCAGGCTCTGGCACTCTATCTAAGAGAGTTTGTGTACTGGTCCAGTAAACGCTTCCGCTGCGCCACCAGCAACAGCTCTCTTTGCAGAGCATTAATTAAGTCCAGTGCAGAGTTTCTTGTTGCAGTACAAGCTTCAAAGTCTCAGCAGCAAAGAAATAACGACACAGGGAAGCCTGTCTTTCCAAAGACAGGTTTATTGCAGAAAGATAACAGAAACACCTCCGGAGCTTTCGGACATTTTTGCTTCACGCCCCACACACAGAAAACAAACACTCTTTATATACTGAGCAACTTAACAACTTAACGAGCTTGACTACTTAAAGTTACATTACATTGCTAACTTGCCAGCGTCTTAGGTTTCACACCCTAACACCCCCTCTCGCTGGCAATACAAAAAACAAAATTACTTCGGACCCATTTCTTCACAAAAGTTTTCATGCCGCTGAAACCCAAGCGGTTTTGTAAAAACATCAGCTTGATTTTCATGACTGGGACAGTAATTTAATTTAACAATTCCTGCTTTTACCGTTTGACAAACATTTTGAAAGCAGATATCCAAATGTTTTGTACGACCTTTAAACTGCCCATTTTGTGCTAACTTAACACACGGTTGATTATCAGCCCATACAGTGATTGGAGTGATGGCCTTTTCATACATCTCTTGTGCCAAGCATTTGTAAAATTCTAGATCTCTACATAACTCAGATAAGGCACAGAACTCAGCTTCTGTTGACGACAAAGTAATCAGGTTCTGTTTCTTGGATCTCCACCCAATCAGAGAGTTACCAAATTTTATTACACAGCCAGACACTGATTTTCTATCCTTTAAATTTGCCCAATCACTATCTGCCCAACAAGTAATCTGTGCTTGTCCTTCCGAAGATAATTCAAGGCAAAAATCTTTGGTGTATTGTAAATATCTTAACACTCTTTGAATTCCTTTCCATGCATTTACACTAGGTTTCGAAGCTTCTCTGCTGAGTAAGTTAACAGCGTAAGCAATATCTGGTCTACTCCATTGAGAAAGATGGAGTAAGCTTCCCAGTGCTGACTGAAAGATTTCAGCACGCTTGAATTCAGCACTATCCTTGAACTCATTGACTTTTACAAACCCCATTTCCATTGGTGTTCTAGCACCTGCACACTCCGTCATGTTAAACTTTTTCAACATTTGCAATATCTTGCCTTTTTGATTCAGTAGAAAACTGCCATTTTTGGTCCTATCTATCTGAACACCAAGATAGACCTTCACATCACCAAGATTCTTAACTTTGAAGTGTTTATTTAACTCTTTGGCTAGTTTTTTTACTTGTTCTTGTGTCTTTGAAGTATAAATCAGGTCATCTACATAAACAAGCAAAGATTCTTGAGCATCTCCTGAACTTCTGAAATATAAGCAATTGTCAGCCTTGCTCCTGCTAAAACCAATGCCTACCAAAACGTCATTCAAACACTCATTCCAATTATGAGCAGATTGCTTGAGTCCATAAATAGATTTATGTAGTTTCCATACCTGATTTGATTTACTAACTTTCAATCCTGGCGGTAGCTCCATATAGAGCTCTTCAGCCAAGTCTGAATGAAGATAAGCTGTAGAGACATCAAATTGATTCACTTTGAACCCTTTCTGAGCAGCAACTGCTAATAGTGCCCGTAGGGTTTCACTCCTTGAAGTGGGTGCATAGACTTCGGAATAATGTAACCCCTTTCTTTGCGTAAAACCTCAAGCTACAAGTCTTGCTTTGTACTCTGGTTTCCCCATCGCTGTTGTCTTTATCCTGTACACCCACCTACAACTTACTGCCTTGGTACCTTCTGGCAGTTTGGTGATGGAAAACACACCCAGTTCTTTCATAGAATTCAACTCCTTTTGCATGGCCTCACACCATCTACTGGCCTCCTCCTGGGGTAATTGCTCAACCTCCTCAAAACTTTCAGGTTTGCAATTTGCCAAACCAGCCCAAACACTATTAGCTTGGTAGCTTTCAGGAGGTTTACCTTTGTTGGTACGCTTAGAACGCCTTAACAGTTCCTGCAATGTTCCTTCAGTTTCCTCCTCTGACCCAGAATCACTAGTCGTCACCTGTTTGTCACTAGTAGTTGAAGAACTTTCTGATTCTGACTTTACACGTCTCTCTTGCTGTACAGGTGAACTTTTAGAGCTAGAAGATTCTGACTTTACAGACTTGGGTGAACTAGACGATTTCTCACCCTCGTCCTCAGACTCAAATTCCTCAGTCTGTTCTGGAACTAATACCTGCCCTGGGGCCTGAGTTTCATGGTTACTGTTCACCACATCAAATAGTATGTCAGGATTTCCATGAATTTTATTCCAACCATCCTGTTCACAAAATTCCGCACTTCTGCTGATTGTGATTTTCGTTTGATTGCCTTCTACATTCACAAATCTCCAACCTTTTGTGTTTGCTTGATAACCACAGAAAAACATTTCTTTAGACCTAGGATCGCCTTTCCTACGTTGTGCCCTAGGCACCAGCACATAAGCACGACATCCAAAAACTCTTAGATGATCAATTTTTGGTTTTTCCCCAAATAGCATGAAGTAAGGAGTGTTGCCTACTGTGCTATTGTACACTCTGTTAAAAGTATAATTCGCATACAGTGCAGCCTCAGCCCAAAAACGCTGTGGAAGTCCAGAATCAAACAGCAAAGCAGCACTGGCTTCCTGTAATGTTCGCAATTTTCTTTCGGCAACTGCATTCTCCTGTGGTGAATAGGGATTGGTAAGTCTATGAACTATACCTTTCCTTTTTAACCACGTCTCCAGCGTGTGGTTCACATATTCCCCACCACGATCTGATTGTATTTTACGTACCCTGGTGTCAAATTTACATTCGACTTCTTCAATCCAATCCATCAGGATGGAAGCTGCTTGTGATTTTTCTTTCAGAAAGAAAACCCAACTAGCCCTTGAAAAGTCATCCACCAAAATTTGCATAAATCTCGCACCTCCAAGCGATTTGACTGGCATAGGGCCACACACGTCTGTGTGCACAAGTTCAAAGGGTTTCTTGCTTACTCTATCAGATCTAGGATAGTTACATGTCTTAACCTTAGCATGTTTACAAGCACAACAATCCAGAAAATTTGGACAGGGTTTAATGTTACACTCCTCAGCTAAATCTGGCATCTTGCTTACATACTTAAAGCATATATGAGCTAATCTTCTGTGTAGTAGATGTGCACAACCTGTATGAGGAGCCTTATTTACACACTTAGCTTGCGCTTCACCTGTTGAACATCTACCTGCTGCTAACTGCTCTTCAACCAAAACAAAAAGCCCATCCTCACAGGGAATTTTAACTAGCTCCTTCCCCTGTTTCGAAATGGTGCACACATCATTTTCAAACTCAACCTTAAAACCACTTTTTTACCAGGCATGACAGACTCAAAAGTCCATTCTTCATTCCTGGAAGAACAAAAACAGGAAGGTTAGTTTGCAAACAGTTAACATAAATTGTGCCTTTAAGGTTCATTTCTCATTTACTATTGTCTGCTATAGTCACGGTTTTTGCAACTGGCAATGTCTTGCAGTTCATCAAGCGGCCACTAGATGTCGCTGGAACTAAACTGTGACTTGCTCCACTGTCAATTATCCACTTCAAGGTTTGTTGGCTCCTTTTAGGACTCTGTTGTGCTGCCATTGCAGATAGTCCCTTATCAGACCTGCTCCCCCTCTGGATTGTTGATTCTTGTAGTTCTCACGTTGTCAGAGCTGCTCTCAGATCCTAGCTCACAGAGGATCACGCTAGCCAGCGTTCACTTTATAAAAGTCTTTATTGAGTTACAGTTTCCATTTCCAAGCTGCTGCGTGCAGCTCTACGTCTTATAAGCTAGACCGGCGAAGCTCCGTCTGAGTCTCTGCCCCTTGTACACCAACTTAATACCCTAGCCTTACTCCACCTTTTCCGCCTGACCGTTCTCCTCTGGGTCCCTCTGCCCCCCGTGGTCTCTTCCTTCCTGGACTCTTCTGACGCTGACCCCCCGGACCCTCCTGTCTCCTTGCGTCGGGCTTTAGGACCTGGCTCCCTTTCCGGGCTGCTCACTGCGCCGCCTTCCTGTGCATTTGAACTTGGTGCGCGCGCCCAACCTTCCACTTTCCGCTTGACCGTTTCTTCGCTCTCCGATGGAGGTGTGGCCACTCCTGACTCATGCCCTCCCCCCTGCTGCGAGCTGCCAGAGCTCGATACCTGGCGCCTTTCCTCCCCACTGCGCTCTGTTGGTGACGCTGGCCCCGATTTCCAACTGCTGCCCTCTGAACCCTCTCTGGACCCTTCTTCCTGGGGTGTCCCCCTAAGCTCCCCCCTTGCTCTGGCCACTGGCGCTCCTTTCTGTGAATCTTCTGATTCACTGGACAGGCTCGGAGATCTCGGGTCGTCGTCGTCACTCATCTTTTCTTCGGACTCCTCCCCCTCGCTCTCTGTTTCCTCCCTTGCCCTCGCCTCTGTTCCTGAACCCCTGACATCTATCCCCCCCTCGAAGCCCCCCGTTCCCCCCTCCCCTCCTTCTGGTGCAGGAGCTGGGTGCTGCAGTGTCATGGGGACGAATAACGGATACAGTTCGCTCCCCTTGGCGGGCCTCCAACTGAAGACTTCCGGTTCTTCCTCCCTGCGCTCGTCGACAACGGTCACCTCCGCTTCCATCTCTGTGCCTCCGTGCTCGAACCCAAAATCCTCCCCGTACATGTCCACGTCCGTCTCCGCCTCAGTCGTTCCCGGGTCCGTCGCTCGACCTGGAACCTCCAGCCACTTCCTGCGCCACTGCTCCTCTGGTCGATCATCCCACCAATACGAGGGTTCTGAGGCAGATCCCGAGGGTGACCCCTCCGGGGAACGTGTGTCCAGTGTCGGTTCCTCGTCTGAGTCAAACCCGTGGAACGTGCTGGCTGAAAGCGTCGGTGTGAAAAGCCAATCGTCGAAAAAGTCCGCTGGCATGGGTCTGTGTGGGAAGAGGGCATGAAACTCGTCTTTGAGCAGAGGTTCCTCCAAAGCGTAGCCCGGCACCCAGCTGTTGGCGCTGGCCGGGGTGCCCTCCTTGGCGAGAAGGTATTCAACTCCCTCCTCTCCCCATCTAGAGTCCAAAATCTCTGTGACCTCGTTGATGGGCTCCTCCTGTGGCACTCCCCCTTGCTCGGTTCCCTCTTGGAGCGGACTCGGTGCCGTTCCTGGTTCCTGAAATCTGTGAGGTGTCTTGTAGGGAGTGAGCACCGATTTGTGGAACACCGGATGCATCCTGGAACCCTCCGGAAGCGTCAGCCTGAAGGCCACCGGGTTGACCTGCTCTTCGACTTGGTAGGGTCCTAGTTGTTTATGCCCTAGTTTCTTCTTCGCTAACGACCTGGCCGGCACTGCGTGGGCTGCCAACCAGACCCAGTCTCCCACATGGATCTCTTCGCCAACCCTCCTGTGTTTGTCCGCTTGCACCTTGTATGCGTGTTTAGCCAGCTCCAGGTGCCGCCGAAGCTGATCGTGGACCTCCTGCAACTCCGACGCGAACGCGTCCGCTGTCTGCGGCTCCCCCTCCCCCATTCTTTCCAGTCCCGGGAAGGTTCTGGGGTGCCTTCCGTTGTTGGCGAAGAACGGCGTCACCCCCGTTGACACGTGCTTCGTGTTGTTGTAGGCGAACTCGGCGAGAGGCAGGTAATCCACCCACGTCGCAGGCTGTTGATTCGCATAACATCTCAGGTACTGCTGCATGATGGCATTGACCCGCTCCGCTTGCCCGTTGGTCTGCGGGTGTCTCGCCGAAGCCAGGTTGATCTTGACGTTCAGGAAGCCCATCAGCTTCTGCCAGAAGTTCGAGATGAACTGCCGCCCCCGGTCAGACAGTATAGACCGCGGCAGACCGTGAACCTTGAACACGTGGTCTATGAACAGTTTGGCGGTTTGTTCCGCCGTGGCCACCTTCGCACACGGAATGAAATGCGCCATCTTGGAGAACAAGTCCACCACCACTAGCACTGCCGTCTTGCCCCTCGAGCTGGGCAGATCCGTGACAAAGTCCAGGGCCACTCTCTCCCACGGTTCGCACGGGGTTTGCAGCGGTTCCAGCAGTCCCGCCGGCGGCCTGTGTACTGGTTTGGCCCTCTGGGCCAAAATTTCTTTTTGCCACTTGTTGATACTGCTGGTCTTTCCTGTAATTGGAATTGTTTGGAATAGAAAGAGTAGCTTCGGTAAAACTATCATTTTAATTACCGAAATACGGCCCAGGAATGATAAATTTAACCTTTTCCATGTCTCCAGCTGTCTTTTGATATCTTTCCAACAATTGGGATACTGCCAGGGAGACAAAGTCCATCATGGCCCCAAGCCGTCTGCCGGACGATCCATCGATCTCCCGTAAGCACGCAGTATCAGCAATTAGCGACATGAGTTTCTAGAAAATATCTTGCCACATTCTAGAGCTCATGCACACTCTATCAGCAGATAATGCACAGCAAAAGTCGCACTCAGGAGAGCATTATTTACAAGTTTTATTCAGCGTTGATCAGAACAAAGAAAGACATGACTGCCTGTGTCTCCAGACACAGAGAGTGAGAAAACGAAAGCAAAAGACACAACAGAAACATCCTGTGAAAACAGGAAATATGCAGGCTGTGACACAAACATCCTGCTCCCTTTTAAGGTGGAACGGAAATATCCTAACATCCTCCCCCTTTCCGTGTAACCTGTAGTACCTGTGGTTCAACCCAATTGCAACCTTTGTACGTAAACCTTAAGTTGTTCTCTGTTAACAACCTTAGACAACAGATCAGCAGGAATTTCATTTCCTGGCATGTAGGACACCTGAATGAGTCCTTTCTGAATACACTCTCTTGCACGATGTAGCTTAATCTGCAAGTACTTGGTTCTTTGCTTGCAACTCTCTGAGTTCAGCAAAGCCAAACACGATCTATTGTCTTGATACACTTGTACAGGACATTTCACAGAAACTCTGATGTCCTTAAACAGTTGCATCAACCATTCACAATCCATGAGTGAAAATGACAGAGCATTGAGTTCTGCTTCACAGGAACTTAGGCTTACTGTCGTCTGCTTCCTGCACAACCAGTCAAACAGGCAGTGGTTGTACATGTAGCATACTCCAGAAGTGCTAGTACCATCCGTGGTGTCACTTCCAAAACTTGCATCTGCAAAGATTTCAAGACCTCCAGTCTTCTGACTGGTGAACCTCAGCCTGTAGTGCAAAGTCCCTTTCAAATAGCGGGCTATGCGCTTCAGAGCTTTCCAATCCTGAACAGTAGGATTGTTAGCATGTCTGCTAAGCAGGTTAGTGCTTACAGCTATGTCGGGTCTTGAACATCTAGCAATGAAATTCAACTTGCCTAGAATGCATCTGTACAGTGTAGTGTCAGAAAACTCAAATTCAACCTGGTTAATACATCAGCAATTTTCTGTGTTTGGTGTACCAGAAAATTACCTGCTTGGTCCCTCTCCACCTGCAGAGAAAGATAGTTGGATACCTCACCAAGATCCTTCATGCCAAAGTGCTCCTTCAGCTGAGCTAGTGTGCTTTGATAAAAAGCCTGATTCTTCCAAAACATCAGAAGATCATCAACAAAACATAAACAATACAGTTTGTTTTGCCCCTCCTCCTTGACAAACACACATGGATCAGCTTTGCCCTGGTGAAAACCTAGAGAAAGCAATGTCTCAGTGAGCTTTGTGTTCCAACACCTGGCACTCTGCTTCAGACCTGTCAGGGAACTGCCATCGGAGCCAAGAGTGGAGGTAAGGCTCCCCGACCATGCAGGAGAAGGGACCAGTAGAGGGAGAGAGAACACTCCCTTTGGGGAAGGTTATCAGCGTGACACCGGGGAGGAAGGGGATCAGGGAAGGACTTAGGAGAGAGGGCTCCAAGAATCTTCCACAGAGACCAGCGGGGAGAGTCCAGGACCTCCGCTGGCTACGCCTACTCTGTGCAGAAAGCTTCCGCGCAGGGAGGCTAGGCGGAGACTGGGCGTCAAGGAATTTTTATGTTGGAAGAAATTCAGGAAACGCCCACTGACGGATTCTGCCAGCGACTGATACAGCCATGGAGAAAGGGCTGTCCAGCCAGGGAAAGGTTTAGCCAGGCAACGTTGCCTAGAACTTCAGCATCCTTTACGCAACCCCAATTCCCATTACAAGACCATATAAGGATTTCCGCAGTTTACAGACCATTCCCTTCTGTGTCTGCATCCCATCAGGTGGAAGCATAAACAGCTCCTCCCCTAAAATCCCGTACAAAAAAGCTGTATTAATGTCATGATGGGAAACATGCAGTTTCTCCTCTGCAGCTATCTTGAGCATCAGCCGAATGCTCTCATATTTGACTGTGGGTGAATAGGTCTCGTGGTAATACTGTACTGGTACCTGTGAAAAACCTCTGGCAACCAATCTGGCTTTGTGTCTGACAACCTTGCCATTCTGGTCTGTCTTGGCCTTGAAGACCCATTTGCTGCCAACCAGTCTCATTCCTGGGACTACCGGTACCAGTTCCCAAGTTTGGTTCCTATTCAAGGAATCAACTTCAGCCTTCATGGCATTAAGCCAAGGCTCAGCATCTTTAGAGGTTAACTCCTGAACCTCTTTGAAGCGTGAAGGTTCCCATACCTTCTCTGAGCTACTAAGAACAGCAGTTGCTGTCTTAGCAAACTCATCAGCAAATCTCTTTGGAGGTCTGTCCTTTGTGGTTCTTTCAGATCTGCGTACTAGACGCAAGTCTTCTGGACTCATCTCCTCTTTCTTAGGAGAAAAGTGACCAATGGCGAACAGTGGTTCTTCCAGTTCATTGTCAGACGCATCAGATGGTCTGACTGAGGCCTTTGCGCTCTTATGTCTGCTGTGTCATCACTGTCACTGACATCAGCAGCAGCGCCGCCCACTGAGCTGGAATCCGAACTCTGATCATCATCATCATCATCCTCAGCTTCCTCAGCTTCCTCAACATTATCTGCTTTCTTCACATCACCTTCATCCTCCTCTGGGTAACTGTGGAAAATTCCCACATTTCCCCCCCACTTGGGATTGTACTCAACACTCTTTGTGAACTTAATGGACTTAGACTCAGTCATCCATACCCTATATGCACCTTTTTCGTACCCCATGAACAAACCATGTGCCCCACGCTTCCCAAGCTTGTTGCTCTGTGGGGTGTGTACCCACATGTCAGAACCAAAGATTCTCATGTGCTTGATGTTGGGTTTCTTACCAAACATCTTCTCATAGGGGGTACAACCAATAGGTGATGACAATCTGCGATTAAAAGTGTAAACAAAATTCGACAGAGCCTCCCCCCAAAACTTATCAGGGAGATTGGCATCATGCAACTGTTACGATATAGAAGCAATGCGGCAGCGAGCTGCTGGCTTGAAAGGAAAACATAAATGGGAATGTTGGGGCTGTTCCGTGCGAAACAAAGGAACAGTCTATTCACAGTGCGAAGCACCGGAATTAGCTCAGAGTGTAATATGAGCTGTACAGGAAGTACAGGAGGAGTTTGTCTCTCTGCTGTTGGAGTTTGAAGAGAGCAGACGTGTTTTCTGTAACACTGCAAAAGACAGAAATAAAGACATGTAAATACGTTTCTGTCTATCTCTTTCCCCTGCCTGGGGGGGGGCAGGAAAGAGTGGTGTGTCCTTCTCACGTTGGGGAGGATCACCGATCGCGACCTTGCCTGGATCCTTCCGGGAAATGCAGACAGGGAGGTCAACCGGAGATTCAAGCCGGGTGCCTGGAGAGTGGCCAGTTTCTTCTGATAACAGCTTGAATCCCAACATCTGGTAGCAGAGGATGGTTTTGATCCATATAAACTGGAATAGAGGTTGATGGATCGTGCTTCATCCTCTGCACCAGGAGAAGGGAAAAACAGTAACGTGCAGCTGGGAGCTACACGGACGGCTGGACACCGACGAAGGTGTTTACTGAGCAACGGAACCCCTAAGGTATGCTGATTTTATGGCTGAGAGAGTGAACATGAATTGAAGCATTCTTCGGTTCACTGAGTGTCTGCGTTTGGATGAAACCAGCACTGTAAGAAAGCCACATACTTCGCTTATCTTGGTATGCCTAGAATGTGCAGCTGCTAAGCAATGATACATCAGTGCAGTGGAAAGTTACTGGCAAACAACGGCAAAAGGGGCTGGCACAGTGTGAAGGCTGGGAAACAGCGAATGTTTTGTCTACAAAGCTGCTTTTGGAAAGACTTTCAAACAGCTTGCGTTGAACTGCCAGGTGTGCGGCAGTAAACGACCAATTGACTCTTGGATTTTACAGGCTCGAGAATGAGAGCTGAGGCTTGGATTCAAAATGGATGCCAAGAAGGGGGGAGGCTTACCTTACCCACCTCCACTGACTAATGACAATTATTCGTCATGGTCTGTAAAGATGAAAGCCCTGCTTCAGAATCAGAGGATTTTGGGGGTGATTGAGAACCCAATCCCTGTAGCACCAACGCGAGGTTGGAATGCACAGAATGTGAAAGCCAGGACGGCCATAATTCTGTGTGTCTCGGATGACCAGCTCGTGCATATCCAGGATTTAAATAACGTGCGAGAGATTTGGCAGACGCTGTGTAGAATACATCAAAGAGATGATGGTTCTTCAGCGTTGCTGCATTTTGAAAAGCTGACCAGTCTGAGGCTTGCGCCCGATGGAGATGTACAAGCGCATTTGACAGAGATGAAATTCTTACGCCAGCAGATGGCAGAACACAATTTCCCTCTACAGGAAGAGATATTCTGCTTCATGATTATAAACAGCCTAAATCGGACTTATAAAACGGTTGCAAGTCAGCTTGGATCTCTACCTGCCGCGGATCTCATGGCGCCGTGGTTCTCCATGAGAGAGATCGACTTGCTGCAATAGATGTCAAAGACAGGGGGAGAGAAGCTCGGAGTACTGACACCCCCACAGCTATTGCTAGTGAAGAACAGGCTGTTGCTTTGAACGTTCTGCGTTGTTTCAATTGTGGACAGACTGGGCATCTTCAAGGGAACTGTAAGAAGCCACGTCAACAGAAAGGAGCTAAGGGCAGCTCTGCAAAGCCTGAAGCATCAGGCAAAAGTCATACCAAGTTCCAGGTGAAACCTGCAAAGGCTTTGATGTCGAAAGGAGCCACACCAGAAGTGGAGAACACGTTTATTTTGGACACGGGTTGCACTCAACACATGACGTCGAACAGAAAACTTTTTTCAACGTTTAAGAAGCAAAGCTTCACTGTGAAACAGGCCAACGGTCAGGAGCTGGAAGCGACCTGGTTTGGAACTGTGTATCTTGAGAGTCTGAACTTGACTATCAACAAAGTGTATTTGGTTCCTGATTTAAAGTTCAATCTGCTGAGTGTTTCGCAGATCACAAAGAAAGGACTGACTTTGTCCTATGATAGAGAAAGCTGCAAAATCTTCAAAGATGGAGAGCTGTATCTTTCTGCCAGAGAGAAAGATGGACTGTATTTGTTGACTTTTGATCGAAGTGATTGCATGAAGTGTAATTCATCTGATTCTAACATAATTTCTCTCGCAGGTGTGGCGAAGAACGTCAAGAAGACGACCAGGGTCGACAGAGCATTGCAGCGGGTGTATGCTGATGTGATTGGTCCTCTAGCACCATCTAGAGGCAATGCAAGATATTATCATGTGTGTGTGGATTATTTCTCTCATTATGTCTGGGTATATGTGTTGGAGAAACCACAAGAAGCCTTAGAAAGGTTTAAAGAGTTTTGTGAGAAAGTTAAGAATGTTCATGATGCTAACATTGATAGTCTTTTCACAGATGAAAAGCCAGTTTTTCTTTTACAGGATTTTCAGGATTTCCTGCATAAGAAAGGGATCAGGCACAAGACTGCTGTTTCTGCAGAAGCGTGGAACAGAGGTGTCTGTGTGCAGGTGAACAAAGATTTGCAAAAAGGCATGAAGGCGCAATTGCTGAGTTCACATTTGTCACATGAGTTTTGGGCAGAGTCGTTAATGTGTTATTGTCACACGTGGTTAAGAAAAGTTTCAAAAGATTTGGGAAGTTCTCCTTTTGAGAAGCTATTCCATAGAAAACCTTCTGTTGCCCATTTTAAGGTTTTTGGGTCTCATGTGAGGACTGAAGCTCCAGGTGGAGTAAAGAATGCCAGAGGCATTTTTGTGGGTTATGAAAAGGGTCTCTACAGAGTAATTTTGTCTGAATCTGGTCAGGCGATTCTCACGAAATTTCTGGAGAGTGCTCATGAACAGGAGAGAGTAATTGTTCACACATTTCCCACTGAGGACAATTCAGATGATCATGATGATTTTACTGATTACAGTGGTACTCAGAGTGACAGTGATAGCTCACAGAGCTCAGTTGACACAGTCATTGAGAGGAAATCTCACACAATGGATAGACCTTCACAGATGAAGGATGAACCACTGTTTACTATTGGAACTGGTTCTCAAAAGAGTCCTGAGACTGAACCAGTGAGCAGAGAGGATCAGCACCTCATACGTAGGTCTGAGAGAGTTACAAAGGGTGTACCACCCAAGAGGTATTCAAAAGAGTTTGCTAACTCAGCTGTAGCATGTGTTACTATTGTTAACAACTCAAGACAGGTTGAAGCTGTGTCTAAGTCAGAGACAAAGACACAACAGGGAGTTGCTAAGTGTAACACTACATTCCCTAGCCAAGGTAATGCAGATGCACTCATTCCTTGGAAGTCAGACAACCAGAGAGGTACACTGGAAAAAGCAGTGGCGCGTAGTTCCAAGGGTGGAACTGAAACAACAGGGGAATGTTATATGTATAACAACTGTTTGTTTTCTTCTCTGGATCTCACTTTGCTCGCAGTACACATTGATTCATATGGGGGATTATGTTACGATATAGAAGCAATGTGGCAGCGAGCTGCTGGCTTGAAAGGAAAACATAAATGAGAATGTTGGGGCTGTTCCGTGGGAAACAAAGGAACAGTCTATTCACAGTGCGAAGCACCGGAATTAGCTCAGAGTGTAATATGAGCTGTACAGGAAGTACAGGAGGAGTTTGTCTCCCTGCTGTTGGAGTTTGAAGAGAGCAGACATGTTTTCTGTAACGCTGCAAAAGACAGAAATAAAGACATGTAAATACGTTTCTGTCTATCTCTTTCCCCTGCCTGGGGGGGGCAGGAAAGAGTGGTGTGTCCTTCTCACGTTGGGGAGGATCGCCAATCGCGACCTTGCCTGGATCCTGCCGGGAAATGCAGACAGGGAGGTCAACCGGAGATTCAAGCCGGGTGCCTGGAGAGTGGCCAGTTTCTTCTGATAACAGCCTGAATCCCAACAGCAACAAAGTTTTCAGTCCTTGCAGCAACGTTTGATTTGCTCGCTCCACAAGTCCATTCATCCATGGCGATCTAGGCGTTGACAAGTCATGCTGGATTCCCTTCTGAGTCAGGAAAGCTTCAAACTGCTGAGAAATGAACTCCCCGCCCCGATCAGTAAAGAGACAGCCAATACGTTTACCGTGAACATTCTCCAACCAAGCACAGAATGCCTTGAACTTAGGAAACGCTTGCGATTTCTGCTCGAGCATAAACACATGAATGTACCTGGAAAAAGAATCAATTCGAACCATGAAGTACCTTGTGTTAGGATATTTCCGTTCCACCTTAAAAGGGAGCAGGCTTTTGTAAGCAACAGAGTCTGCGCATGTCCTATTCACAGGATGTTTATGCTTGCTGTTTTTCCTTTCGTTTTCTCAGTTGGCCAGAGATGCTGACACAGAACGGTCACGTTTTCTTTTGTTCTGTTAAACGCTAATAAAGTCTGTAAATTATGCTCTTCTGCGGTGCAAGCTTTTGGCTGTGTTTCTGCTGATAAACAGTGTACACAAGCCTGGAATGTGGCTAGGAACTTCCAGAGGCTTCGTGTCGCTAACTGTTGGATCTGCGTGACTACGGGAGGCCGATGGAATCTCCGAACTCCGGCTTGGGGGCCATGATGGACGTTATCTCCCTGGCAGTTTCCCAACAACAAGGTTTCGGGCCCAGATTCACGGCACCTACAGGAGAGTAAAGCTGCAACAGACTGCGTTTGAGGTATGTTGGGGGAAAAGCGAAAGGAAGGAAGGAACGCTTTTCTTTGATCTCCGGCAGATTAATTGGCCTGGGAGCCGAGCCAAAGAGGCTTCGTGATTAATGGCTGCCAAGATAAGGAGTCTTTCAACTTAAAAAAGACTCACGGCTAAAAGCCAAAAGCTGGAAATGGAGTTTTTCCAAGCTTCTGGAGATGCTCAGTCCCTTAAGTTACATGGGCAGAATTATGAATCCTGGGCAAAATGGTGTCAATCTTTGCTGCGTCAGTTTGGGGTCTGGCATGTTGTTTCTCAAGCCCCCCCAGTTCCTCTGACAGAGAAATGGAAATCGCATGATTCGAGAGCGATGGACGTAATAGTCCTATCCGTATCTCTTGAGGAAATAAAGACGCTGGCTGGCAACACCACTGCACGTGGAATGTGGACTGCTTTTAAAAAAGCTCATTTGCCAGTAATCCCAGCCCAGAGTTTGACTGCATCGGAGGTCCTAGCTGTTTCCCAGAATGCGAGTGAATCCAGGGATGCTGAGGGCACCGGTTGCAAGCTGCAGGGGGAGCTGACCGTCACGTCATCCCAGGCAGCATTCCAGCCTCCAGGGGGAGCCAAGGAGTCGGCAGCTGAGAGCTCTGTTTCTCATGGGAACCAAGGCCATCGCCTTTGCAGAGGCCGGAAAGGCAAAGGTAAACAGATGCCTACAGATGGCCAGGAGCAGAGGGAGGGTGAAGAGCCCGTGGCGCCAGGGAAAAACAAAGCGTTGTTTGCTGGCACAGCTTGACCAAAGGCTAAAGGCACGTCTGCTGACCAGAAGCAGGGGGGCAAGCTGCAAAAGCCCACGCCAGTGGAAAGCAAGGTTTTGCTTGCTGGCACAGCTTCACCAAAGGCTAAAGGCAAGTCTGCTGGCCAGGAGCAGCAGGGGGGCAAGCTGCAAAGGCCCACGCCACTGGAAAACAAGGGTTTGCTTGCTGTAAAGACTGCTCCAACAGCCAAAGGCAGGTTTATTGTGGACTCAGGTGCCAGCCGCCATATTTCCAAGGACAGGCATCTCTTTATCTCCTTCAAGCCCCAAGAAGGTGAGATCCACCTGGCTGATGGAAGGACATTGCAGATTGCAGGAGAAGGGACTGTGAAACTTGCAAGTCTGCACACTACCATCAGTAATGTACTTTTTGTTCCAGGAGCTGCAAGCAACTTGTTGAGCGTCCCACAGCTTACTGGGCGTGGTTTTCAGATTTCCTTCAAGAGGAGCGTCTGTGTCATCAGTAAAGGCAAAGAGGACTATTTGCATGCAAAGTTTATGGATGGTTTGTTCCATATAACTTATGAGGACACTGCTGTTGTGTCAAATGCTGATTCTTGTTGTGTTGCACAAACTAACAAAGTTCTTCATGCAGGTTGCATTCATGATGCGCATCGAAGGTTTTGTCACCTCTCTTGGAAGGCACTGGCCAAGATGCCAGAGGTGGTTGAGGGTTTGAACATCAAACCCTGTAAATTTCACATGAAATGTGTATCTTGTGCAGAGAACAAGGTGAAGGTTGCTCCAAAAGGCAAGGAGTCTAGCAGGCAGGCTTCCAAACCCTACCAGCTAGTGCATGCGGACCTGGTTGGGCCACTAGCGCCCTCTATAGGAGGAGCAAGGTACTTCATGATTCTGATTGATTCTTTTTCCAGGTACATTCATGTGTATTTGCTCGAACAGAAATCGCAAGCGTTTCCGAAGTTTAAGGAATTCTGTGCTTGGTTGGAAAATGTGCACGGTAAACGTATTTCTTGTTTTTTTACTGATCGGGGCGGGGAGTTTACTTCTCAGCAGTTTGAAGCTTTCCTGACTGAGAAGGGAATCCAGCATGACATGTCAACGCCCAGATCGCCATGGATGAATGGGCTTGCGGAGAGAGCAAATCAAACATTGCTGCAAGGAATCAAAACCTTGTTGCATGATGCCAATCTCCCTGATAAGTTTTGGGGGGAGGCTCTGGGGAATTTGGTTTATACCGTTAATCGCAGATTGTCATCACCCATTGGTTGTACCCCCTATGAAAAGATGTTTGGCAAGAAACCCAACACCAAACACATGAGAATTTTTGGTTCGGACATGTGGGTACGCACACAACAAACCAACAAGCTTGGGAAGCGTGGGGCACATGGTTTGTTCATGGGGTACGAAAAAGGTGCATACAGGGTATGGATGACTGACTCTAAGTCCATTAAGTTCACAAGGAGTGTTGAGTACAATCCTAAGTGGGGGGAAAATGTGGGAATTTTCCAGAGTTACCCAGAGGAGGATGAAGGTGATGTCAAGCAAGCAGCTAAAGATGAGACAGCTGCTGCTGATGATGATGAGGATGAGGATGATGATGATGAGGATGATGATCAGAGTTCGGATTCCAGTTCAGTGGGCGGCGCTGCTGCTGATGTCAGTGAAAGTGATGACACAGCAGACTACCAGAGCGCAAAAGCCTCAGTCAGACCATCTGATGCGTCTGACAATGAACTGGAAGAACCACTGTTCACCATTGGTCACTTTTCTCCTAAGAAAGAGGAGATGAGTCCAGAAGACTTGCGTCTAGTACGTAGGTCTGAAAGGGCGACCAAGGGCAGACCTCCAAAGAGGTATGCTGATGAGTTTGCTAAGACAGCAACAGCTGTTCTTAGTAGCTCACAGAAGGTATGGGAACCTTCAAGCTTCAAAGAGGTTCAGGAGTTAACCTCTAAAGATGCTGAGCCTTGGCTTAATGCCATGAAGGCTGAAGTTGATTCCTTGAACAGGAACCAAACTTGGGAATTGGTACCGGTAGTCCCAGGAATGAGACTGGTTGGCAGCAAATGGGTCTTCAAGGCCAAGACAGACCAGAATGGCAAGGTAGTCAGACACAAAGCCAGATTGGTTGCCAGAGGTTTTTCACAGGTACCAGGACAGGATTACCACGAGACCTACTCTCCCACAGTCAAATATGAGAGCATTCGGCTGATGCTCAAGGTCGCTGCGGAGGAGAAACTGCATGTTTCCCACCACGACATTAATACAGCTTTTTTGTACGGGATTTTGGGGGAGGGGCTGTTCATGCTTCCACCTGATGGGATGCAGATACAGAAGGGAATGGTCTGTAAACTGCGGAAATCCTTATATGGTCTCAAGCAGAGTGCCAGGTGTTGGAACACAAAACTCACTGAGACATTGCTTTCTCTAGGTTTTCACCAGGGCAAAGCTGATCCATGTGTGTTTGTCAAGGAGGAGGGGCAAAACAAACTGTATTGTTTATGTTTTGTTGATGATCTTCTGATGTTTTGGAAGAATCAGGCTTTTTATCAAAGCACCCTAGCTCAACTGAAGGAGCACTTTGACATGAAGGATCTTGGTGAGGTATCCAACTATCTTTCTCTGCAGGTGGAGAGGGACCAAGCAGGTAATTTTCTGGTACACCAAACACAGAAAATTGCTGATGTATTAACCAGGTTGAATTTGGTTGATGCAAACCCAGCAGACACACCGATGGTGACAGGTTACCAGGTAGACAGTACTGCTGAAGCGTTTTCTGACACAACGCTGTACAGGTGCATTCTAGGCAAGTTGAACTTCATTGCCAGATGTTCAAGACCTGACATAGCTGTAAGCTGTAATCTGCTTAGCAGACATGCCAACAATCCTACGGTTCAGGATTGGAAAGCTCTGAAGCGCATAGCCCGCTATTTGAAAGGGACTATGCACTACAGGCTGAGGTTCACCAGTCAAAAGACTGGAGGTCTTGAAATCTTTGCAGATGCAAGTTTTGGAAGTGACACCACGGATGGTACAAGCACTTCTGGAGTATGCTACATGTACAACCACTGCCTGTTTGACTGGTTGTGCAAGAAGCAAACAACAGTGAGCCTAAGTTCCTGTGAAGCAGAACTCAATGCTCTGTCATTTTCACTCATGGATTGTGAATGGTTGATGCAACTGTTTAAGGACATCAGGGTGTCTGTGAAATGTCCTGTACAAGTGTATCAAGACAATAGATCTTGTTTGGCTTTGCTGAACTCCGAGAGTTGCAAGCAGAGAACCAAGTACTTGCAGATTAAGTTACATCGTGCAAGAGAGTGTATCCAGAAAGGACTGATTCAGGTGTCCTACATGGCAGGTACTGAAATTCCTGCTGATCTGTTGTCTAAGGTTGTTAACAAAGAACAACTTAAGGTTTATGTACAAAGGTTGCAATTGGGTGAACCACAGGTACAACAGGTTACACGGAAAGGGGGAGGATGTTAGGATATTTCCGTTCCACCTTAAAAGGGAGCAGGCTTTTGTAAGCAACAGAGTCTGCGCATGTCCTATTCACAGGATGTTTATGCTTGCTGTTTTTCCTTTCGTTTTCTCAGTTGGCCAGAGATGCTGACACAGAACGGTCACGTTTTCTTTTGTTCTGTTAAACGCTAATAAAGTCTGTAAATTATGCTCTTCTGCGGTGCAAGCTTTTGGCTGTGTTTCTGCTGATAAACAGTGTACACAAGCCTGGAATGTGGCTAGGAACTTCCAGAGGCTTCGTGTCGCTAACTGTTGGATCTGCGTGACTACGGGAGGCCGATGGAATCTCCGAACTCCGGCTTGGGGGCCATGATGGACGTTATCTCCCTGGCAGTTTCCCAACACCTTGCTCCACCCAAAGAGGGCGCAAGTGGACCAACCAGGTCTGCGTGCACTAGCTGGTAGGGTTTGGAAGCCTGCCTGCTAGACTCCTTGCCTTTTGGAGCAACCTTCACCTTGTTCTCTGCACAAGATACACATTTCATGTGAAACTTACAGGGTTTGATGTTCAAACCCTCAACCATCTCTGGCATCTTGGCCAGTGCCTTCCAAGAGAGGTGACAAAACCTTCTGTGTGCATCGTGAATGCATCCTGCATGAAGAACTTTGTTAGTTTGTGCAACACAACAAGAATCAGCATTAGACACAGCAACAGCACCATTGTCATCATAAGTTATACAGAACAAACCATCTATAAACTTTGCATGCAAAATGTCCTCTTTGCCTTTTCTGATGACACAGACGCTCCTCTTGAAGGAAATCTCAAAACCACGCCCAGTAAGGTGTGGGACACTGAGCAAATTGTCTGCAGCACCTGGAACATATAGTACATCTTTGATGGTAGTGTGCAGACTTGCCAGTCTCACAGTCCCTTCTCCTGCAATTCGCAACGTCTTTCCATCAGCCAGGTGGATCTCACCTTCTTGAGGTTTGAAGGAGATAAAGAGATGGCGGTCTTTTGAGACATGGCGGGTACACCCCGAATCAATAACAAACCTGCCCTGGGCCTTTGGAGCAGTCTTTCTGGCAAGCAAAACCTTGTTTTCCACCGGCGTGGGCTTTTGCAGCTTGCCCCCCTGCTCCTGGCCATCAGACATGCCTTTAGCCTTTGGTGAAGCTGTGCCAGCAAACAAAGCCTTGTTTTCCACTGGCGTGGGCTCTTCACCCTCCCTCTGCTTCTGGCCATCTGCAGGCATCTGCCTCTGTTTACTTCTGGCCTTCCGGTATCTGTGAGGATGACCTTGGCTCCCATGAGAAACAGAGTTCTCAGCTGCCGACTCCTTGGCTCCCCCTGGAGGCTGGAATGCTGCCTGGGATGACATCACAGTCAGCTCCCCCTGCAGCTTGCAACCGGTGCCCTCAGCATCCCTGCATTCACTTGCATTCTGGGAAACAGCCAGGACCTCCGATGCAGTCAAACTCTGGGCTGGGATGACTGGCAGGCGGGCTATCTTCAAAGCATTCCACATCTTACGTGCAGTCACGTTGCCAGCTAACGTTTTAATTTCCTCCAGAGAGACGGACAAGACTATTACGTCAATGACCCTCGAATTCTGGGCTCTCCATCTATCTGTCAGAGGAACTGGAGGGGCTTCAGACACAGTATGCCACACTCCAAACTGACGCAGCAAACTCTCACACCATTTTGCCCAGGTTTTATAATTATGCCGATTTAACTTTGGGCACTCAGCAGCCTCAGAAGCTTGGAAAAACTCCATTCCAGCTTTTTACTTGAGCCATGAATCTTATTCACTTCAGAGGCTTCTTATCTCAGCAGCCCATTAATCACGAAGCCTGCTTGGCTCGGCTCCCAGGCCAATTAGGCCTGCCGGACATCAAAAGCTCTTGCCGCGGCAAACGAAAAGCCTCACTTTCGCTTTTCCTCTACATACCTTTCAGCAGTCTGTCACAGTCTTACTCTCCTGTAAATGCCGTGAATCTGGACCCATAACCTGTTGTTGGGATACTGCCAGGGAGACAAAGTCCATCAGGGCCCCAAGCTGTCTGCCGGACGATCCATCGATCTCCCGTAGGCACGCAGTATCAGCAATTAGCGGCATGAGTTTCTAGAAAATATCTTGCCACATTCTAGAGCTCATGCACACTCTATCAGCAGATAACGCACAGCAAAAGTCGCACTCAGGAGAGAATTATTTACAAGTTTTATTCAGCGTTGATCAGAACAAAGAAAGACATGACTGCCTGCGTCAGTGTCTCCAGACACAGAGTGTGAGAAAACGAAAGCAAAAGACACAACAGAAACATCCTGCGAAAACAGGAAATACGCAGGCTGTGACACAAATATCCTGCTCCCTTTTAAGGTGGAAGGGAAATATCCGAACAATCTTCATATAAGTTAATATTCTTTGGTGTTATCCATAATCCTAAATACTTGATTTTGGGGTAGATTTTAATGTGTATTATTTGTTCTAATTCCACTTTTTCATCTGGCGACATATTTTTAACTAATAGTTTTGTCTTGTTTAAATTCATTTTGGACCCCGCAACTTTACCGTAGCCATATATTATTTCCAACGCCTTTCTTAAACTCTGTTTTGGTTGCTCCGTAGTTATAATTTAATCGTCAGCAAATGCCCTCATTTTGTAACTTCTATTTCCCAGCATAATCCCATTTATTTCTTTTTCTTCCCTAATTTGTTTACATAAAACTTCCAATGTTAATATGAAAATTAAGGGGGATAGTGGGCAACCTTGTCTGACCCCTTTAGTGATTTCACACTCCTGTGATAAATTTCCATTATGATTTTAGCTTTTTGTTTTGATTATATTGCTTCAATCCCTTTTATATACTGTATACCAAAATCCATATGGTGTAATAGACCTTTCATAAATTTCCAGGATACCCTGTCGAAAGCTTTTTCTGCATCTATAGCCATTAAGACTGCCTTCTTTTCTATTCTTAAGTCTAAATACGCTAATAAGTTTATAATGCTTCTAGTGTTGCTATAAATGTGCCTCCCGGGCAAAAAGCCAGCTTGGTCATTGTGTATCATCATCTGGAAGCCTTTTTTTGATCTTTCGGCTAAAATATTTGCATATAATTTATAATCGTTATTTAGAAGTGCGATAGGCCTATAGTTGTTAATAAGTAGATTGTCCGTTCCCTGTTTTGGAATTAATGCAATAAGGCTGTCTTTCCAAGAATCCGGCATGGTTCCATCTTTTAAGATGTTGTTCATGATACTTCTTAATGGGTCAGACAGTAAGTCCTCCATTTTTTATAATATATTGCTGGTAGGCCGTCTGGCCCTGGTGGCTTTCCTATCTTTGCTTCCTTAATTGCTCTTTGCATTTCTTACGATGTAATTCATGGAACTTTGAAGTGTCAGGCATAGCCCTATTGGCTTTAGCCCAAACGTAGCAGAGTTTTCCTGCACAGCGAAGAAGCTAGTCGTGGTGGAAATGACTAGTCAGCTAGACTCAGAATAACTATTTACAGGATTTATTAAAAGGGAAAAATAAAACCAGCAGAGTTTCTGCATACAAATCAAAGCAAAATAAACCCTCTCTTTCTCTCTCTCTCTCATAACCATACACAGCACTTCTAACTCCTAACACACCTAACACCAAACTGTGCTAGCATTCCCAGATAACAGAGTTGAGTGCTGGTCGTTAACCAATCAGAGTAAGTAGTTTCTAGGTCAAGCAGACCTTGGCTTTCTACCAAGAGTAAATTGACACTGCCTTGAGTTAATTGTGTGAAGCCAGAATCTGCAAGTTCCCACAAAATCAATTAACAGAACTGAACACCCCCTCACAGATTCTGCTGGACAATTAACATCAAAAAACACCTATGTAGGAGATTCTTTTTCCAGCAAACCTAAACCCTTGCACATTTGCTTGTTCTTTATCTTTGCCAATGGTTTAGTTAATACATCTGCTACATTTTCTTCACTTGATACATAAGTACATGAGATTATATTGTCTTGTACACAGCAACGTACATTTTGGTATTTTACAGAGATATGTTTTGAACGTGATTTGAAACCCTCTGTTTTACTTAAGGTTATACAAGCTTGATTATCAATGTAAACTTGTACTGGTTCTCCACAATTCACATTTAAATCTGTTAACAAATGCTTGAAATAAATCACCTCGTTGCACAATTCACTCAATGCGGCGTACTCTGATTCCGTTGATGACACACTTACAACGTCTTGCTTGCGTGACCGCCAGCTGATTAAAGCTCCACCGACCATTATAACTAGTCCTGTGACAGATTTTCTATCTGGCAAATTTCCCCAGTCACTATCACAGTAGCAACTCAACATTTCGTCCTCGGAAGAATTTAATTGTAACATATAGCCAATTGTCTGTTTGAGGTATCTCAGAACTTGTTTTACCCCTTTCCAGGCATTTAGTGTGGGTTTTGAGATTAATCTACTTAATATGCCTACTGCGTAGCTAATATCAGGTCTGGACCACTGTGCTAGATACAATAAACTTCCAATTACAGAGTGATATACATCAGGATGTTCAAACTCAGGACTCTCATCTATATGAAGTGTTTTTATGAAACCTGGATCCATAGGCACCGCTGCCCCTTTGCAATCCTGCATCCTGTATGTAGTCAGTAGTTGTTTAACTTTGTTCTGCTGACTAATTAGGCAGCTGCCATCTTGGGCCCAGCACACTTCCAACCCTAGATATGTCCTAACCGGGCCTAAGTCCTTCACTTTGAACTTACTGGACAATTGCTTGGCAAACCTTTTAGTTTGTTTATCTGTTTTACAGGCATACAATACATCATCTACATAAATCAGACAAAACTCTTGATCACTGCCTGTACCACGTACATAAACACAATTGTCAGCTGTACTCTGCTTGAAACCAAATGACACTAAAGCCTCATGGAAACATTTGTTCCAAGATCTTGCAGCCTGTTTAAGACCATATAGAGCTTTGTTTAATTTCAACACTCTATTGGAACCTGTCTCATAACCAGGCGGTTCGGCTAGATACAGGTTTTCTGATACTGATGCATGTAAATATGCAGTCTGGATATCAAAATGGTTTAACAGGAGTTTTCTCTTTGCTCCAAGTGTTAGAATCAGCCTTACACTGTCCCCCTTAGCAGTAGGGGAAAAAGTTTCGTCATAATCTTTTCCAGGCCTCTGAGAATATCCTTGAGCCACTAAACGAGCTTTGTATTTGTACTCTCCTGTCACCAGAGGTTTAAGTTTGTACACCCACCTGCAGCCTACAATCTTTGCCCCCTCAGGCGCTGCTACTGGTGTAAAAACCTTGTGCTCATTCAGAGAGGACATCTCTTCCTCCATTGCCTGTTTCCAGAGCTCTGCCTCCTCTTTTGGTAACTTTAACACCTCCTGAAAACTCTTGGGCTCTGCAATTACACTAAACACATTTGCAGTATCTGGAGAAAAACGCACCGGAGGCACTCCTTTGTTTTGTCTTTTAGATCTTCTGGGAGAAAATTTTTCTTCTGACCCACTTTCCTCCTCAGAACTACGACCTCTCTTTTGTTGCTTAGCAACTGGTCTCTGGCTAATTCCACTTTCTTGAGAGCTCTTATCTGAACTTTCCTCCCCCTCAGACTCTGATTCTCTATGTTTACCTTCAGAGTCAAGGAGCTCCTGGGAAGGTTCAAACCAAACCTCAGTATTGGCATGTAGTCTCTCCCAGCCACTATGTTCACAAAAACTGGCATTCCTGGAGATCACAATGCCATTTGTCCCTTCAGCAAAACGGAAACCTTTTCCCAGCTCCTGGTAACCCACAAACACTAACTGTTTGGTCTTAGGATCTCCCTTCTTCCTCATTTGTTTCGGAATTAATACCCAGGCTTTTGATCCAAACACATGCAAATGGTCAATTTTAGGTTTTTTCTGAAACAATTTAAAGTACGGGGTTGTACCTATTGTTTGATGAAAGAGCCTATTTTGGAGATAACACGCGGTGAGCATGCTCTCCCCCCAATAAGACATGGGCAAATCAGCATCATCAAGCATGGCAAACATCATATCTTGTAAAGATCTGTTTTTTCGTTCTGCAACGCCATTCTCCTCTGGGGAAAAAACGTTCGTTTTTATATGCCCAATGCCACGCTTTTGTAACCAATCTCTAAAGGCATTTGACATAAATTCGCCACCTCTGTCCGTCTGTATCCTTTTGAGTTTAATGGACAGAAATCTTTCCACAGATGCCACCCAGCCTTTAAACTTAGTGAACACGTCACCCTTATTCTTCATGGGAAAAACCCAAGAGTAACGCGTGGCGTCATCCACAATTGTTAGTGAAAAGCACGCTCCACCCCTGCTTACAGCAAATGGACCAATTACGTCCATGTGAACCAGCTGTAGCGGTGACTCACTAACTCTGTCACTTCTGGGGTAAGAGACTCTGTGGGTTTTAACCTTTTTACAGACATTACAATCAAGGTACTTGTTACAACTCTTTAAATTACCCCCATCAGCCAATTCAGACATTTTTAGTACACTTTTCCAGCAGGCATGCCCCATTTTCCTATGCAATAAGTGCACACAGTTGTCATGTATAGCCTTGTTATTCACTGCAGGCTGAGGTTTACTGACTACTGCTGCAACTTGAGATCCTGCTTTAAGCCAAAACAAGCCTCCCTCTGACTTAGCAGTGCCTAAAATCTCACCAGCCTTCTTAATAATGCAACTGTCTCCTTCAAAATACACTTTAAACCCAGCTTTTAGCAAACAATCTACAGACATCAGATTGCTCCTTAATGAAGGCACACAAAGTACATTTTGCAGGCACTCACGAAGACAAGGAACAAAAACTGCACCCCCCGAAATCACTTTGGAAGTACTTCCGTCTGCTAGAGCCACCTGGCTGCGCTGTGCTGAGTTCTTGGAAACAAACAATTCATCTGAATTTATGATGTGGCGAGACGCTCCCGAATCGACCACCCAGACCGCTTGTTTCTCATCAGCAATCTTGACCTTGGCGGTCACCAGCTGAGCCGACTGTTTTTGTTTGAAGAATTTCTTTTTACGCTGCTGCTGCTGCTGCTGCTGCTGCTGCTGCTGATCTTGTCTCTGCTCCTGCACCGGCAACTGAGACTTGACCAACTCCGGACATTGTCGTTTTAGATGCGCTGAAGACCCACATCGGAAACAACGCCTAACAGCAAACGCTGACTCCTCACCAGTACGCTGCTTTTGCTTCACCTCTGGCACGGCATGAGAACTCCTTCCAAACAGCCCGCCAGTAAAAGTCTCTGCAGCCAACGACCTTTCTTGCCTCTTCTGCCATTCTTCAATCAAACGCCCAGTAACGTAACTGACTGATAAATCCCGCTCCTGTATGCCTTCTAGAGACAAAACTAAATTATCCCAGCTTTCCGGGAGAGAACTCAAAATAATAGCCACCTTCTCCTGCTGGTCTAATGCACAGTCTCTTTCCTGTAGCGCAGCAAACTTTAACTGTAAGCTGTGTAGGTGTTCTTGCATTGTAACCCCAGGCTGTAACATTGCCTTGTACAATGCCTTGCGAATGAACAGCTTGGAAACCGCTGTCTCACGCACATGGAGTTCTTTAAGTGCTTGCCACACACCTCTAGCTGTCTTGATTCCCCTCACATACGGCAACTGGGAATCTTCCAGCCCCAAGACAATTGTGGCCCTTGCTCTTTGGTCATTATCGAGGTCTTCATCATCAGGCTTTGCAGGAAACTTACTCACCACTTGCCAGAGACGATCCCTCTGCAGCACTGCCTGCATGCGTTCCGACCACAGCAAGTAATTGGAGTCATTCAGACGCTCAAAATCCATCTGAACTGGTTGTGAGGCCATCTTGAGAGCGATGTCCCTGGAACCCAGAACCAGCTACTCACGGCCACCGAGAGAGAAAACAGGAACCACAGCCCCCAGCACTCACACGCTGCAGCTGTTGTCCTTGTGTCCACTGCGTCACCAGCTCACCACAGTCAGGAACCAGCCAGTGTCCATCTGCTGCACCGACAGGAACAACAACTTCTGGAACTACTGGAACCAACGCCGTTGATGCTGACACCACCACAGCTCAGGCTGGCAGCACAATGCCCATAACCTCATGGAACTTTGAAGTGTCAGGCATAGCCCTATTGGCTTTAGCCCAAACGTAGCAGAGTTTTCCTGCACAGCGAAGAAGCTAGTCGTGGTGGAAATGACTAGTCAGCTAGACTCAGAATAACTATTTACAGGATTTATTAAAAGGGAAAAATAAAACCAGCAGAGTTTCTGCATACAAATCAAAGCAAAATAAACCCTCTCTTTCTCTCTCTCTCTCTCATAACCATACACAGCACTTCTAACTCCTAACACACCTAACACCAAACTGTGCTAGCATTCCCAGATAACAGAGTTGAGTGCTGGTCGTTAACCAATCAGAGTAAGTAGTTTCTAGGTCAAGCAGACCTTGGCTTTCTACCAAGAGTAAATTGACACTGCCTTGAGTTAATTGTGTGAAGCCAGAATCTGCAAGTTCCCACAAAATCAATTAACAGAACTGAACAGTAATAGGGGCATTCTTTTTGTTCTTTAGTAAGTTTCGGAAGACAGTTCTGTTCTAAATGTTCTTTAACTTCTTCTGTTGTTTCATTTCCTTCTTTATAGATTTCTCTAAAGAATTCGAGAAATCGTTTCTCTATTTCTTTAGGGTTGTTTATTATTTTGCCTTTGCACTTAACTCTATTTATAAGCCTTTCTGCCTCTCTCTTCTTTAATTGCCATGCTAATAACCAGCCTCAGGTTCTGTTTCAGGCTGTGTCTCTGTTTCAGGCTCTGGCGCTGTATCGAACACTGTTGCAGACTCAGGCTGTGGCACTATGGCTGTAGCTGTGGCTCTGGTTCTGTTTCAGGCTCTGGCACTGTATCAAGCATTGTTTCAGGCTCAGGCTTCTGCTCTTTATTATGCTTTGTCTCAGTCTTTGGCTCTAGCACTTATTCTAGCTCTATTTCAGGCTCGGCCTGTGTCTCAGCCTTTGTCTCTGTTTCACGCTGTTTCTCTGTTTCAGGCTCCGACGCTGTTTCAAGCCCTGTATCTGCCTCTGCCTCTGTTTCAGGCTCTGGCACTCTATCAAGCACTGTTTCTGGCTCTGGCTCTCTTTCAGGCTCTGGTTCTGAATTAGTGTTTTGTTCTGGCTCTGGCTGTGTCTCTGGATCTGGCTGTGTCTCTGCTTCAGGCTCCTATGCTGTATCAAGCACTGTATCAGACTCTGCCTCTCCCTATGCCCCTGGCTACGTTTAAGCGTCAGGCTGAGTTTCAGACAGTGTCTCTGTTTCAGGATCCAGCACTCTATCAAGCACTATTTCAGACTCAGGCTGTGGATCTCGGCTGTGGCTGTGGATCTCGGCTGTGGCTCTAGGCTCCGTCTGTGGCTCCGTCTGTGGCTCTGGCTCTCTTTCAGGGTCTGGTTCTGAATGAAGATCTGGTTCTGACTCTGATTCAGGGTCTCATGATGGCTCTTCCTCTGCCTCTGACCCAGGTATGTTTCAGGGTCTGGCTCTCTTTCAGGCTCTGGTTCTCAATTAGGGTTTTGTTCTGGCTCTGGCTGTGTCTCTGGCTCTGGCTCCAGCTCCAGCTCCGGCATTGTATCAAGTACTGTTGCAGACTCAGGCTGTGGCTCGTGGCTGTGGCTGTGGCTGCAGCTATGTTTTGCGCTCCGACCCTGTATCAAGCCCTATTTCTGGCTCTGGCTCTGGCTCTTGCTTTCTTTCAGCTCTGGCTCTGAATGAGGCTCTGGCTCTGATTCATGGTCTCACTCTGACTCTGATTCAGGGTCTCGCTCTGGCTCTGGCACTCAATCAAGGACTGTTTCAGACTCAGGCTGTGGCTGTGGCTCTGCCTCTGTTTGAGGCTCTGGCTCTGTTTGAGGCTGTGTCTCTGTTTCAGGCTCCGGCACTGTATCAAGTACTGTTGCAGACTCAGGCTGTGGCTCTAGGCTGTGGCTGTTGCTCTGGTTCGGGCTGTGGCTCTTTATCAGGCTCTGGTTCTGAATGAGGGCTTGGTTATGGCACTGATTCAGGGTCTCGCTCTGTCTCTGGCTGTGTCTCTGTTGCACCTCAAACGGTGGTTTGTTGTTGTTGTTGTTATTTTCTTTCTGGGGTGGGACAAATGTTTAGTTGGGGCGGGGATTATTTTAAGTTTAGCATAATTGCTTCTTGCTTTGTTTTTCTTTTACTATTTTTTTAGGTTATTGTATAGTTTGTATTTTGTTTTTTAAGGGGAAAGGGTCAGGGCTGCCTGGGAGGGGGCCTCAGCCAACAGAATGGCTGGGGCAGATTCCCTACGGGGGGATGTATTGGAACACCCAATCTCTGTTATCGCGGGTGGGAGGAGCAGTTGCGCTAAGACCATACCGAAGATCTGGATCTGACTCTGATTCTTATTCTCTGATTCTGGCTTGTTGGGTGTAGTGAAGGGTTAACCTTCTGTGCCTCAAGCCTTAGAGGAGGCACTTACAAGGGAAGTACGCCAGGACGTGACGAAAGCAGCTTGGAATGCTGTGAGCTGAGTGGGTACCGAAAGCAGTTCAGCCGCTGCACTGAGAGAGAAGGACACAGAGAAAATGCAGCTTGAATCTGATGGTCTTTATGAATTGTAAACACACTATATTTGAGCAAATAAAGGGATAGTAGGACAGAAGAAACGTGTGGGACTTGTTTACTGCTCTCTCGACACACGCCGCTGTGTACTTCTGCTAATTGCTTTACGATCTACAGAGGCTCCCAGGGGAAGCGTGGCTGGGCGCCGAACAATAAAGCAATAAATCTACCGAACATGGTTATGGGTCAACGTGAAGCGTGTGAGAAAGGGCTTGGAAGACTTTAAAAGGACTGAACGTCAGCTTGATCGACTGCCAAGGCTTCAAAGAGAGCAAAGGGCAGATCGGAGGAGGCTGACGGAGTGGGAGCTGGGAGCCACGTCGTCCGGAGTGCCCGGTTTGGCTGCAGAGTGAGTACTTTTGCAAGAGGCCAACAGAAGGGAAGGGAAGCAATGGCTCAGCCCCGTGCACATGGCTTTGAGTTTAAACTGCCATGTCAGAAACTGACTAGCCAAAATTGGCTGCAGTGGAGCTTTCAAGCGGAGCTTTTGCTGGTGGGGGAGCAGCTTTGGGACGTAGTACAGCCTCCACAGAATGCAGCTGAGAAAGCAGAGGCTAAGAGGGCTGCAGAGCAAAGTGAAGTTGAGAAGCGTGTGCTTGCTTTTTTGACAGAAAATGTGGATGCTCAGCTGGTGCCAGTTGTCCTGGGTGCAAAAAGGCCAGAGGCCGCTTGGCTAGCACTCCGAGAAGCTTGTGGAGCTGGGGTGGGAAACAAGGGCCGAGAAGTGGCTGCATCCGAAAGGGAGAGGCAAGATGGCACCGGCCACATTCTTGAGAGCCGATACACAGCGGGGAGGAGCTGGGAGCCCCCCCAGGGGGGCGAAGGGACTGTTGCTGTTGCTGGCAATGCTGCTGGTGCTTTTGCTGAGCCTGGGAGCTGTTTGGATGCTGCAACGTGTCTTTGTGAGGAGCCAGGAGAGTGGCCAAGTGTTGGGAGCCCTTTACCCACCAGAGGGGGTGCAGAAAAACGTCCTGGAGGCCGCGTGTGCAGTGGGGGGGCAGTGAGCAGTGAAAGCTCAGAGACGCCTCTTTCTCCAAAAGCTGCTAAGAGTTGTTTACGTCGTGAGTCGGAGCCTGGGAAGCTGAAAAGAGCTAAAGGCTTCAAGGCCGGCAATCTGCAGCAAGTAGAGATAAGAGCTGTGGAGTTGTGTGGGAACGCCGAGACAAGTCCGGTCACCATGGCAACTGAGAGAGTTGCATCTACGGAAGCTGTGAAGGTCGTGGGCAAGTCTTCCTGCCGGGGGGAGTCTGTTGCCGTGACAACCAGAGAGGACATCTGCAGAAGCCCCAAGGAGGGGGGTAGTGAGAAAATTGTTGCCCTGACGACCCAGGAATGTCAACAACAAGACTTTCTTACTGTAATAATCGACAGTGGAGCCGCCAACTCGCTGGTGCCATCTAGCAGTCTTTTGAGAAATTGCAGGACAGTAAAAACTCAGAAATTTGTGACGATCGCGGATGGAAGCAGAAAAAGACAAACAGAGACAGGCTTTTTCTTCTGTCCCTTCCTTAAGCATGAAGTCAAAGCTTTTGCGGTAACTGTTTGTTAAGTGTGCATGACCTACTAGTTGATGGTTTTCATGTCTCTTTTGCAGGTGACAAATGTGAATTTTCCAAGGATGGGAAACACGTGTACACAGTGCAGTCTAAAGATAAATTGTTTGCTGTAAATGTGCCTTTTTCCACAGGAGAAGATGACACCGAAGATGCGAAGGGCCAATGTGTGAATGTGGCGTCTCACCATGGTTGTTCACATATTTGGCACCGACGCTTCTCCCATTTGAATTGGAGATATCTTCAGAAAGCACCAGAGCTGACACAAGGGTGCAAATTTAATGTTTGTGACAAATCTTTATATTGCAATGCATGTAAACAGGCAAAAATTGTGACATGCTCATATCCAAAGTCAGAGAGGCAGACCACACAACCCTTTGAATTAATTCATTCAGATTTGTGTGGACCCATGTCAGTTGAGTCACTGGGAGGATCAAAGTATTCTCTGCTTTTGATTGATGATTTTTCGAGGTCTGCTTGGACCTTCTCTCTGAAAACGAAAGGGGAGGCGGCTAAAATGATCAGGTATTGGATCACCGCAATTGAGGTAACCTTTTCCACCAAAGTTCGTGGTTTTCAAAGTGACAGAGGTTCTGAATTCACTGGTTCTGCTTTACAGGATTTCTTTAGGGAGAAGGGGTTTAGCCACCGTTTGATCGCTCCTTACTCTCCGCAACAGAATGGGGTCGCAGAGAGAAGGAACAGAACGGTGGAGGGAGCTGTGTCTGCGATCCTTTGGGACGCAGGGCTACCCCAGAAATATTGGTCTGAGGCCTGGCGCTACGTTGTTCATAGAGAATAGAGTGTACAACTCTAGTGTAGGAAATACGCCGTATTTCTTACTGCATGGAAAGAAGCCCAAGGTACACTACCTCCATGTGTTTGGTTGTGAGGCTTGGGTTCTTATTTCAAAGGCTCTACGCAAGAAAGGTGAGCCAAGATCTAAAAGAATGATCTTTGTAGGGTATGAGCCTGGCTCAAAGGCCTGGCGGTTTGCGTACCCAAGTGGAAACCAGTCTAGGTTGGTTATCAGCAATAGCGCTGAATTCTGTGAGCAAGCTGGTTGGAAACGTCTGCACGCTAATCCAGACGTGATTTCGCAGCAGTTCTATGACTCAGATGTTGAGGAGGAAGAGGAACTTGTTGCTGGGGACCACGGTCCAGAGCAACAGGGTCCACCACAGGGACAGAGTCCAAGGCAGGGACAGCTCAGGATCCCTCAGAGGGCGGAACCTAGAACACCTCCTCAGGCAAGTGTCAAATTTGAGCCAAAGAGTGAGCCTTCCTCACCTGCTGGACCAGCTGTAAGGCCCAAGAGGCGCAGCAGGTCAGAGGGGGAAGACACTGAAGATGATTTAGCTAGACCCAGTGAAGCAGCAGGGTCACCAGGATTCACACTGAGGAGATCAGCGAGGACAAGGAGGCCTCCTGATAGGTACGACGCTTCAGGCGTCTGGGTAGGTTCAGCCAGATGTGAACCTGAATCCTTCGAGGATATTCAGAGTTTACCTGAGGAAGAAGCAGGCAAGTGGCACAGGGCAATGGACAAAGAGATGAAGTCCATGAAAGATCTAGGTGTGTTCTCACTCACAGAGTTGCCACCGGGCAAGCAGGCTGTGAGTTGCAGGTGGGTTTACCGCTTGAAACCCACTGACGCTGGAGAACCACAGTATAAAGCCAGGTTAGTTGCTCGAGGATTTACTCAGAGGAAGGGAATACACTTCACGAAGGTGTATTCGCCAACGTCACGAGCGGAGACTCTGAGAACGCTTTTAGCTTGTGCAGCACAGAGAGGCTGGAAGGTAAACCACTTTGATGTGGATGTTGCCTACCTTAACTCAGATCTCCAGGAGGAGCTGTACATGATTCCTCCTCCGGGGTTTGAGAACTTAAGGCAGGATGTTGTGTGGAGATTGCACAAATCCATCTATGGATTACGTCAATTTGCCAGAAACTGAAACATGTGCCTGAATGAAGCCTTAGAAGAGCTAGGTTTCAGGAGAAGTGTTGCTGATAGTTGCTTTTATTTGAGAGGATCAGGGGCAACACAAGTGTATTTGCAGATCTGGGTTGATGACTTGTTGTTTTTCTCAGAGACAGATGAACAAGCAGAGAAGTTTGCCAAACAGCTAGGGAAACGGTTCAAGCTTAAACAGCTTGGTGCCGTCAAAACCTACCTAGGTGTCAGTGTTGAGCGTGCTCAGGATGGAAGCTTCTTGCTCAGCCAGAGAGGCAAAATTGAGCAATTGCTTCAGAACATGAGGATGAGTGATTGTGCAGGAGTGAGAAGTCCTATGGAGACTAGTTTTGTAAAGGACAGCCAGCAAGTAGAACGCGCTGCGTTCAAAAATACTGAAGTGTTTCAGTCAGCCCTAGGGAGTTTGTTGTACTTGTCCCAGTGGAGCAGACCTGATATAGCGTTTGCTGTCAATCTGCTCAGCAGGGAAGCTTCAAACCCTAGTGTGCAAGCCTGGAATGGCATCAAGAGAGTTCTGAGGTATTTGCAGGAAACCAAAGACTTTTGTCTTAGGTTGCCGGCACAAGGAGAAGTCAAACTGACTTGTCTTGTGGACTCGGATTGGGCTAATCTTGAGGATCGCAAGTCTGTGTCTGGCCTAGTGGTGAAGTTTGGGAACTCAGTAGTTGGATGGAGGTCTAAGAAGCAAAGTCTTATAGCGCTCTCATCCACTGAGGCTGAGTTTAGTGCTCTTTCAGAGGTGTGCAGAGAAGTTCTATGCTTGCTTTGTGCAGGAACTCTGCGAAGTGGATTGTCTGCCGATACGTGTTTTCGAGGACAATCAACCATGCCTGCGTTTGGCAGAGTCAGATCAGTTCAAGGCTAGAACTAAACACCTAGACATTCGCTTTCGGAATGTGTGCCAGAGCGTTCAGGAGGGATTGGTTGCGCTGAAGTATTGTCCCTCTGCCAAGAACCTAGCTGATGGGTTCACGAAGCCACTCACCTTCCAAAGACATGGGGAGTTTCCATCCCTTGGCCACAAGTATACGAGCTGCTGCGGTTGCATACAAGAATACCTCTCTTAGATTTTTTTGGGATCTCTTTATCTAAAATACTTAATAGAAATGCCTCCATTTTTTTCGTAAAAGTTATCCCCATCATCTTTTTTAATTCATCGTATATCCCCCCCCCAAAAAATCTTAATCTTTTCACACGTCCACCACATGTGGCTCATGTCACCGTTATTTCCTCCACATCTCCAACTAGCATTCGCCAATTTTTTATACATTCTTGATCATCTGGAAGGAGTGAGTTACCACCTATGAGCCATTTTCATCATGTTCTCTCTTATATTATAGCTGGCTGTAAATTTCAAATTTACATTCCATCAGTTTTCCCCATCTTTTAGCATAATTGGACGGCCCACATCTTGGGCCCACTTTATCATTGAAGCCTTAACCTCCTCATCCATTACTTCGCAGTCTAAAAGAAGTCTATACATTTTTGCGATTATTTTGCTTTTACTATTCAGTAGTTCTCTTTCAAATCTTGAAGGCTCCTTTTCAAAACCTATCTGCTTATCCTGTCTGAACACTTCATTTACCTGGAAGTAATCTAGCCAACTAGAAAGGTGATCTTTTATTTTCTCATAACTTATCAATATTAGTTCACCCTCCTCCCTGTTACGATATTGAAGCAATGCAGCCGCGAGCTGCTGGTAGCTTGAAAACAAAACATAACGGGAATGTTGGGACTGTTCCGTGGGAAACAGAGGGACAGTGAATTCATAGTGCAGAGGGCACCGGAATTAGCTCAGAGTGTAATATGAGCTGGACAGGAAGTGTTTGTTCTCTCTCGACTGCAGGAGTATGAAGAGAGCAGTCATGTTTTCTGCAATGCTGCAAAGACAGAAATAAAGGCATGTAAATACGTTTCTGTCTATCTCTTTCCCCTGCCCGGGGGGGGGGGGCGGCAGGAAAGAGGGGGGGGTGTTCTTCTCACGCTGAGAAGGATCGCCTATCGCGACCTCTGCCTGGATCTTGCCAGGAAAGCAGACAGGGAGGTCAACAGGAGACCAAGCCGGGTGCCTGGGAGAGTTGCCAGTTTCTCCTGATAAAGGCTTGATTTCCGACATCTGGTAGCATGTAGCCGATGGTTTTGATCCATGAAAGCAACAAGAGAGGTTGATGGATCGTACTTCATCCTCTGCAAGGAGATAAGGAAGATATGGTAGCGTGCGGATGGAAGCTACAAGGACGGCTGAGCACCGGAGGAGGTGTTTTTGCTGAGCAACGGATTCCCTCAAGGTATGGTGATTTTATGGCTGTGAGAGTGAACGCGAGTTGAAGCATTCTTCGGTTCACTGAGTGTCTGCTTTTGGATGAAAACAGCACTGAGAGAAAGCCACATTCTTCGCATTCCTGAGTCTTGATAAGCCAGTTGCTAAGCAACGAAACGTCAGTAAAGTGGAAAGTTACTAGCCAACGGAAAAGGGGCTGGGGCTGTGAAAGGCTGGAAAAACACTGGCAAAAATTCCAGCATTTGTTTTGTCTGCTATCTCACTGCTCTTGGAGGGACTTTCAAAACAGCCTGCGTTTAGCTGCAAAGTGCAACGCAGTGAACAGCCAATAGACTCTTGGAATTTTACAGGTTTGAGAGTGAGAGGTGAGGCTTGGATTCAAAATGGATACCAAGAAGGGGGGAGGCTTACCTTACCCACCTCCACTGATTAATGACAATTATTCCTCATGGTCTGTAAAGATGAAAGCCCTGCTTCAGAATCAGAGGATTTTGGGGGTGATTGATAACCCCATCCCTGCTGCACCAACGCCAGGTTGGAATTCACAGAATGTGAGAGCCAGGACGGCCATAATTCTGTGTATCTCAGATGATCAACTCGTGCATATTCAGGATTTGGAATACGCACGTGAGATTTGGCAAACGCTGCGTAGAATACATCAGAGAGATGCTGGTTCTTCAGCGTTGCTGCATTTTGAAAAACTGACCAATTTGAGGCTAGCGCCTGATGGAGATGTACGAGCGCATCTGACAGAGATGAAATTCTTACGCCAGCAGATGGCGGAATGCAATTTCCCTCTACAGGAAGAGATATTCTGCTTCATGATTATTAACAGCCTTAATCGGACTTATATATTTTTTATATATATAAAATATTTATTAAAGGTTTTAAAGAATATATCACCAAACACATACAACACCATCAGCAACATAAAACAAACAGAAGAGAAAATAGCAAAAAAAATTAACAAAAAATAGATAAAATACAACATAATTAGCTTCCAAAAAACCATATTTCCATAGCCTTCCTTTGGGACTTCCTCGCATCTCCCTTTTCTGCGTTCCCAGTTATAAAGTTAAGTTAGCAATGCTTCACCTTCTTTCAAGTCTTACTTTGTAGTTTTCAAATATTATGTCTTCAATATTTAATTTTTATTTTCACATACTTAAATGTTTAAATTTGACATAATATTAATTAAAGTTTCATCCTTGTTCTTATAATCACTTATTTTCATACTTTTTTCAACTAATTTACTGGTGTCAAATTATTTTCTTATCCTGCATCATCTTAGCATTCATACAATTTACAATGTTTTTGCAAATAGTCCTTGAACTTTTTCCAGTCCTCTTCCACCATCTCTTCTCCCAGGTCTCGGATTCTGCCAGTCATTTCTGCCAATTCCATATAGTCTATCAGTTGCATCTGCCATTCTTCCAAAGTGGGCAAATCTTGGGTCTTCCAATACTTTGCAATGAGTATTCTTGCTGCTGTTGTCGCATACATAAAGAAAGTTCGGTCCTTCTTTAACACCCTTTGGCCGACAATGCCCAAAAGGAAGGCCTCTGGTTTCTTAGGAAAGGTATATTTAAATACCTTTTTTAACTCATTATAAATCTTTTCCCAGAAAGCCTTAACCCTTGGGCAGGTCCACCAAAGGTGAAAGAATGTTCCTTCAGTTTCCTTACATTTCCAACATTTATTGTCTGGCAAATGGTATACTTTTGCAAGCTTGACTGGGGTCATGTACCACCTATATATCATTTTCATAATATTTTCTTTCAAGGCATTACATGCCGTGAACCTCACACCAGTGGTCCATAACCTTTCCCAGTCAGCAAACATAATGTTGTAACCAATGTCCTGTGCCCATTTTATCATAGCTGATTTAACCGTTTCATCCTGAGTGTTCCATTTTAACAGCAAGTTATACATTTTTGAAAGTACCTTAGTTTTTGGTTTTAACAGTTCTGTTTCTAGTTTCGATTTTTCCACTTGGAAACCTGTTTCTTTTATCCATATTAAAAGTCTCCCTGATCTGAGCATAATGTAACCAATCTCGCACTTTATCCTTTAATTTCTCAAAACTCTGCAATCTCCAGATATCACCATCTTTTTCTAATATTTCCCAATATTTCGGCCATTTGGCCTCCATATTGAGTCTTTTCTGAGCCTTAGCTTCCATTGGTGACAGCCACCTTGGGGTCTTATTTTCTAGTAAGTCTTTGTATTTTGTCCAGACATTGAACACTGCTTTCCTGACAATATGGTTCTTGAAAGCTCTATGAACTTTAACCTTGTCATACCACAAATATGCGTGCCATCCAAAAGCATTATTAAACCCTTCCAAACCCAAAATGTCAGTGTTCTCCAGAAGCAGCCAATCTTTCAACCAGCAGAAAGCTGCTGATTCATAATACAACCTTAAGTCTGGCAGGGCAAACCCCCCTCTTTCCTTAGCATCAGTTAATATTTTAAATTTTTTGGGGGGGCTTTTTGCCCTGCCAGACAAATTTAGAAATATCACTCTGCCACCTCCTGAAACACTCCACCTTATCCACAATCTGTAGGGTCTGAAACAGAAACAGCATTTTTGGCAGTACATTCATTTTTATAGCAGCAATTCGGCCCAACAAGGAAAGTTTCAATCTTGACCAACTTTCTAGGTCTTTTTTAATTTCTAACCAGCACTTTTCATAATTATCCTTAAATAGGTTCAAGTTTTTGGCTGTCATATTTACCCCTAGGTATTTTACCTTTTTCACCACACTTAAATCTGTCTCTTTCTGAAACCTTTCTGACTCTAAAGTTGTCAAGTTTTTTTTCCAAAACCTTAGTTTTTTGCTTGTTTAATTTAAATCCCGCCACCCGACCAAACTCTTGAATCAGTTCTAATGCCCTTTTCGTACTAGATTCTGGCTCCTGTAATGTCAAAACCAAGTCATCTGCGAAAGCTTTAAGTTTATACTGTTTGGCTCCGACCTGTATTCCTTCAACCAACCCTCTAATCATGTTCAGGAGCACCTCCAGGACCGAAATAAATAACAATGGGGAAATAGGGCAACCTTGTCGTGTTCCTTTCTCAATCTTAAACTCTTCTGTCACCACATTGTTAACTATCAATTTAGCTTTTTGTTCTGAATAAATTGCATCTATACCATTTTCAAACCCCCGTCCCACTCCCATCCCTTCAAGGTTTTTCTTCATAAACTTCCATGAGATGTTGTCAAAGGCCTTCTCCGCATCTATGAAAATCAGAACTGCTTTTGTATTAATGTTCATTTGCAAAAGCTCCAAAATGTCAATAATGTTCCTTGTATTGTCAGATAAATGTCTACCTGGGAGAAAACCTGCCTGATCTTTATGAATCACATCGTTTAACACTCTTTTTAGTCTATTTGCTAAAATGTCTGCAAAAAAATTGTAATCCACATTTAAAAGAGAGATGGGACGGTAGTTCTTAAGTTGTGTCTTTTCAGTTTCCAATTTAGGTATCAATGTGATGAAAGCTTCTTTCCACGATTCCGGTGCTTTCTTCCCCTCCATAATCTCATTGCAAACCTCCATTAGTGGTTGAATCAAACAATCTTTCAATGTCTTATAATACTTGGAGGTAAGCCCATCTGGCCCTGGAGATTTGCCCAGTTGCATGTTCTGAATGGCACCTTCAATTTCTTGTTGTGTTATTTTATAGTTCAATATTGTCCTATTTTCTTGGGATAGTTTTGGTAGTCCATTTCTTCTTAAAAATTGGTCTATCTCAATCTCTTTTTGCGGCCCTTGAGTGTAGAGTTGTTTAAAATATCTCTGGAAACATTTTCTAATCTCCACAGGGTTCTGAATATTTCTCCCTTCAATCTCAAGATGAGTAACCGTGTTCAATTTTTGTCTCTTTTTCAGCTGCCATGCTAGCAGTTTTCCACATTTATTTGCCGATTCAAATGTCCTTTGTTTCATTAACTTAATTTTCCACTCAATTTCCTGATTTATCATTTTAGAATATTGTGCTTGATGAAGTTTGATTTCTCTCAAAATCTCCTGTGACTTTGGTTTCGATCTTAACTTTTTCTCGCATTCCTTTATTTTCTCCAGAATCTTATCTTTTTTCTCATTCTGCACTCTTTTCTTTATTGTATTCTGTTGTATCAGAAACCCCCTCATAACGGCTTTGCTTGCGTCCCAGATTACTCTTTTTTCCACTGTAGTGTTCAAATTTATTTCAAAGTAGTCCTTCAAAGTCTTTTGGGCCTTGTTAATAATCTCCTGATTTCTTAATAGGGTGTCATTCATTTTCCATCTAAAGGAGCCGGTTGGGATTAATCTCATTTCCATCTTTACTGCGTTATGGTCGGAGCAGGTTTTTGGGCAGATTTCCACCTTTCTAGTCTTAGGTGCCAGTCCTCTAGTTATTCATATTTGGTCGATTCTTGTCCAAGTCAGTTGGGCTTCAGAAAAGAATGTCCCTTCTCTTCCCAGGGGGTTCTTTGTCCTCCAGATGTCAATCAAGTCCATATTGTCAGTTAATTCAAAAAAAGCTTTTGGTAGTCTGCCCTCTTTTGTTATACTTTGATTTTGGGCTTTGTCCATGTTTGTGGACACCACCCCATTCATATCTCCCATCATAATAATGTTACTATAGTCCAGGTAGTCCAGCATTGTCTCATGCAGCTTCTTATAAAATTCCGATTTCCCCTCATTCGGAGCATAAATTCCCAATATCAAAACCTTTTCCCCTTGTGTTTGTATTTCAATTGCCAAAATTCTTCCCTGCTCATCTTTAAAGAGAAATTTTGGTGACAGGCTCTCCTTTGCGTATATCACCACTCCTCTCTTCTTCACTCGGTCTGATGAGATAAAATCTTGGCCTAGTCTCTTATTAATTAGCACTTTTCTATGGAGCCTAGTCACATGTGTTTCCTGCAGGCAGATAATGTCCAATTGCTCTTTCTTTAATAGATGAAATATCCTTCTCCTTTTTTCCGGGGAGTTGCAGCCATTAATGTTCCAACTTAAGAGCTGCAGAGACATCCTGGATCAATCTGTTATCCCTTGGGTGGTGGTGTCTCTTTCTCCTGTTCTTCAGGCCCCAAAGGTATAGGTACAGGCAATGGCCCAGACCCTGGGGTTCCTCCAATCCCTTTCTGAAGGTCTTCTCCGTAGTCACTCAGAAACTTTTCTTTGTCCTCGGCTGTTTTGATTTTCACCTTCTTCCCTCTAAATGTAAAAGATAATCCTTGAGGGAATTCCCACCTGAAGACGATCAAATTACTCCTCAGCAGTTTCACCAACTCTGTGAAGCTAGATCTGAGTTCCAGTAGTTGTTTAGGGATATCCTTGTAAATTTCCACTCTCAGATCTTGAATTTCAAGTGACTTTTTGAAATGTGCACTCAATATCTTGTCTCTTTCCTCCTTTGTTCTCAAAACAATCAAACAGTCTCTGGGCCTGTCTTTCCTTGTTACTTTTCCAAGTCTGAAAGCACTCACAATTTTAAAGTCCTTATCTTCTTCCAGAGGCCAAAATTTTGTAAATTCTTTTGTCAGGTATTCGATTAAGTCCCCTTGTTCAAGTTCTAAGATTGACCTCAATCTCAGGTTGTTTTCTCTGCTTCGTAATTCTATCATAGACAGATAGGCCTGCTGTTCACCAATCTGCTTGTGCAATGGTTTTACCTCCTCCTTTAATGCTTCAGCTTTTTGGTTAGCTTCCTCAGCCAATTTACGATTTTCTGTGGTGGCTTCAAATAGTTTCCCAATTGATTGTGCATTCAGAGCAACTTGTTCGGACAATTTATTAACACTGGCTGTATTTTGGTCAATCTTAGCCGATTGCTCATCCACTTTTTTATTCAAACTTTCCAATTTTTCAAGAATTTTATCCAATACTGAAGAAGATCCTCCTGTAGCCATACCTTCCGGCAAAGTTTGCTCAATTTCTTCCTCTTGTGTCACCAAAATAGCAGGAACAGATGATCTACGCAGCTGTGAAGTTAAAGTTGTTTGCTTAGCTTTAGCTTTGGCCGATCTTGTTTTCCCAGAGCCGCTCATTCCACTTCTGTCTACGTGCCAAGGTCAAACTGTATACAATTCCCATGGGAATCCACAAGCCCAGAGAATAAACAAAAGGAAAGGAGAAAAGAAAAAACAAGTCCCAGAGAGTTGTAAATCCAAAATCCTCTAGGGGGAGTTCAAACGTATCTTGAGGGAAACAGCAAATTTGTTGTTCATAAAAAGTTTTTTCTCAAGTTGTTCCAAGGCTTCAAAACTTTTAAAACAGTGTCAAAACAGCTTCAAAATTCCAAAAGACCTTCAGATCTCTTTAGCAGAGTTAATCTTTAAAGTAGAACAGTGTCTCTAAAAAGTGCCAGAGACAGTGTTTCAATGTAACAGTTCAGGTAGCACTCAAATGTAACAGTTCAGAGTAACAAAGTCCACAATCTGACAGTTCTAACAGTCTGGCAGTCCGACTGCCTAGGTTCCTTCATAAATTTGTAAATCCAAAGGAAGAGGTAAAGACAAAGTCCACAACCAGAAAAATTAAATCCACTAATATCAGCAAAGTCAGTTCAGGTAATGCACAGATTAGCTCCTTTGGGCGCCGCTTCAAAGGCACCAGACAGATCAAAGTCTTTGCTTTAAATCTTTAAGCAGAGCCGGGAGACGGACTTCCTGGTTATGTCTCCCGCTTTAGCCGAATTTTAAGTTAATTTAGTCCCAAATTCATTCAGTCCCTCTTACTCACGGGTTGTTACTTTTGTAGTCAAATATTCCCAGGAAAAAAGGTCAGCACTCACCGACAGCAGCTATGCGGCTTCACTCCACAGAAAGAGCGATCGACTCACAGCACCGCGCCAGCCCTTCCACGGTCCGGAACCCCTTACGAGGTCCCTTCTTCGTTTCGGGGGGCGCTTCTGATGCCCGCCGAGTCCCACGACCACAGGCTTTCGCTGCCTGTGGGTTTCCGACTTGGGTCTCCGCTTCGCCGTAGCGGACGACCCGTTTCTGCGGAGCTTCCCCTTCACAGCGCGAAGGAGACCGCCATTGCCGTTCGCGCCGCCTCCGGAAGTCCTTAATCGGACTTATAAAACAGTTGCAAGTCAGCTGGGTTCTCTACCTGCTCGAGCTCTTACGACGGAGAGAATTTGTGCCGTGCTTCTCAATGAGAAAGACAGACTTGCTGCAATAGATGTCAAAGACAGGGGGAGAGAAGCTCGGAGTTCAAGCACCCCCGCTGCTATTGCAAGTGAAGAACAGGCTGTTGCTTTGAACGTTGTCCGTTGTTTCAATTGTGGACAGACTGGGCATCTTCAGCGGAATTGTAAGAAGCCACGTCAACAGAAAGGAGCTAAGGGGAGCTCTGCAAAGCCTGAGGCATCAGGCAAAAGTCGTACCAAGTCCCAGGTGAAACCTGCAAAAGCATTGCTGTCAACAAAAGCCGCATTTTCAACGGAGAACGCTTTTGTTCTTGACACGGGATGCACGCAACACATGACGTCGCACAGAGATCTGTTTTCAACGTTTAAGAATCAAAGCTTCACTGTGAAACAGGCCAATGGCCAGGAGCTGAAAGCGACCGGGTTTGGAACTGTGTATCTTGAGAGTCTGAACTTGACTATTAACAATGTGTATTTGGTTCCTGATTTAAAGTTCAATCTGCTGAGTGTTTCGCAGATCACAAAGAAAGGACTGACTTTGTCCTATGATAGAGAAAGCTGCAAAATCTTCAAAGATGGAGAGCTGTATCTTTCTGCCAGAGAGAAAGATGGACTGTATTTGTTGACTTTTGATCAAAGTGATTACATAAATTGTAATGCATCTGAATCTAACATGATTTTTCTTGCAGGTATGACGAAGGACGTCAAGAAGGCGACCGAGGTTGACAGGGCATTTCAGCGAGTGTATGCTCATGTGATTGGTAGTCTAGCACCATCTAGAGGCAATGCAAGATATTATCTTGTGTGTGTGGATTATTTCTCTCATTATGTGTGGGTATATATATTGCAGAAACCACAAGAAGCCTTAGAAAGGTTTAAAGAGTTTTGTGACAAGGTTAAAAATGTTCATGATGCTAACATTGATTGTCTTTTCACAGATGAAAAGCCAGTTTTTCTTTTACAGGATTTTCAGGATTTCCTGGATAAGAAAGGGATAAGGCACAAGACAGCTGTTTCAGCAGATGCATGGAACAAAAGTGTCTGTGTGCAAGTGAACAAAGAATTGCAATATGGCATGAAGGCGCAATTGCTGAGTTCACATTTGCCACATGAGTATTGTGCAGAGTCGTTAATGTGTTTTTGTTACAGTTGGATGAGAAAGGTTTCAAAAGATTTAGGAAGTTCTCCTTTTGAAAAGCTATTCCACAGAAAACCTTCTGTTGCCCATTTTAAAGTTTTTGGGTCTCATGTAAAGACTGAAGCTCCAGGTGGAGTAAAGAATGCTAGAGGCATTTTTGTGGGTTATGAAAAGGGTCTCTACAGAGTAATTTTGTCTGAATCTGGTCAGGTGATTCTCACAAAATTTCTAGAGAGTGCTCCTGAACAGGAGAGAGTAATTGTTCCCACATTTCCCACAGAGGACAATTCAGATGATGATGGTGATTTTACTGATTACAGTGGTACTGAGAGTAACAGTGATAGCTCGGAGAGCTCAGTTGACACAGTCATTGAGAGGAAATCTCACACAATGGCTAGACCTTCACAGGTGAATGATGAACCACTGTTTACTATTGGAACTGGTTCTCCAAAGAGTCCTGAGACTGAACCAGTGAGCAGAGAGGATCAGCACCTCATACGTAGGTCTGAGAGAGTTACAAAGGGTGTACCGCCCAAGAGGTATTCAAAAGAGTTTGCTAACTCAGCTGTTGCATGTGTTGCTATTGTTGACAACTCAAGACAGGTTGAAGCTGTGTCTAGGGGACTTCCGGGTTAGCGCGATCGACCAATGGCGGATTCCCTCCGAGCTCCGGAGGGAATCGGCTCCGTGGAAGACAGGTCCTGCCGCGGCGGCGACGCGGGGACCCTCAGAAACCACAGACACTGAAGCCTGTGGACTTGGTGATTCGGCGGGCACCATTTGCGCCCCCTGACCCGCGAAGTAGCCTTTTTAAAGGCTTTGGAGTGGGGGCCGGAGAGTGGCGTGGTGCTGTGAGTAGACCGCTTCTTCTACAGAGTGAAGCCGCAAGCCATGGCCAGAGAGCGCTGACTTCTTCCTTTGAACATTTGGATTACAAAAGTAACAACCCATGAGTAGTACGGAAATTGGACTTAAAAATTTATTTTTCCTTTGAATTCGGTACGATCGGGGGAGGTGTCAAAAGGAAGTCCTCCCCGCCCCCCCCCATCCTGCAGACAATTTAAAGCAAGAATTGGATAACTATGGTCGAGAGACTACTTCTCTCTTCGTGAGGCAAAAGTTATTAATTTCACGATTTGGCATTAGAAGTATTTTGCTGAAGGATAAGAACTGATTTTTAGGAGCTGACGTGCAACCCCCCCGGGATCCGGGAGCGATCGGTAAGAGAGCCTGTTGAGAAGACATAAAGAGTTTGACAGCTGTCAAATGAGCTGTCAAAGATAGAAAAAATTGCCTTTCGTTATTTCTGCTGGTTAATTTTGATACATTTGACTTTAAGTTGTGGAAAATAAAGAAGAAATAAAAACAAAGTAACTAGACTGTTGGAGAAAGAATACTAAGTAACTAAAATCCCTCTAGAGGGGGTTTTGAGACATTACAATGGCTGCAGATGGAAAAGTACAGGCTGAGCTGAATAGAATGTTCTTTCTCTTGGGAAAATTACAAGATCAGAGTGAAGCTCTGGCTACAGAAGTAACGACCTTGAACTCTAAAGTAAATAAACTTGTTGATTGTGCCGAGGACTTGACTCAAGAAGATTCTGCAGCTGAACAAGAGGAGATATGTGCTGATTCAGAGGAGTGGGAAGGAGGAGCTGAAATGCCGCAAGTGGAAAAGATCAACCAGAGGCCTGTAAAAATGGATTACAAGGGAAACAAGACCTGGATGATGAGAATTTGGTATGAATTTGAGAATGAAGATTGGAGAGATCTCTCCAGGGGGAGATCGGAAGATCTATGGATTACAAATTTTATTAAGACGAAAGTTGGAGCTTTTGGGACATTTGGGACATTTGGACTTAAAAGGAACAAGAAACACAATTTGGGCTCCACTCTTGAATATGGAGGTCTGGCTGGAAGAAACATAGACCCTATTGGGACAGAGCTTCTCCGAGACTCGATGTCCAACATAAAGGAATACCAACAAAACCGGCAGAGAGGGACTGAGAGAGATTTGAGGGCCTTGGACGTGAGGGATCCAGGCTGAGAACTGATAGACTGATGGATATTCTTTGGGGATCGAAACCGGGAAAGGGGGGGTGAGAGTTTTGGAATCCAAAGGGTGTACAATTATATGTTGTTTTTTGTTATTTTGTTTAAAAATTAATATAAAAAATGGGAAATTTGTGGAAGGGAACTTGGGTCGACCTTAGAAAAGGAGGTAAAAGATGGGTATTGTTGTTTAATGGAGGTTTATAAGTTAAATTTGGTTAACTAAGAAGAATTAAGTAAAATATTAATAAGATAAAAGTAGGAGATAAGAACTTGCTGAGTTAATTATGGAATTGGGATGCAAGAAGCGGAGGTGTGGGGAAGTCAGGGAAAGTGGTTAAGATATTAAGGATTGGAAATTATATGTGTTTGTTTTTGTGTTTGTATGTCTGTATCGTGTATTATGTGTGTTTATATAAATTGTGAAAACCCAATAAAATTTTTATTAAAAAAATAAATGAAGCTGTGTCTAAGTCAGAGACAAAGACACAACAGAGAGTTGCTAAGCGTAACACTACATTCCCTAGCCAGTTAAATGCAGATGCACTCATTCCTTGGAAGTCAGACAACCAGAGAGGTACACTGGGGAAACCAGTGGCGGGTAGTTCCAAGGGTGGAACTGAAACAACAGGGGAGTGTTATATGTATAACAACTGTTTGTTTTCTTCTCTGAATCACGCTTTGCTCGCAGCACACATTGATTCATATGGGGGAGTATGTTATGATATTGAAGCAATGCAGCCGCGAGCTGCTGGTAGCTTGAAAACAAAACATAATGGGAATGTTGGGACTGTTCCGTGGGAAACAGAGGGACAGTCAATTCACAGTGCAGAGGGCACCGGAATTAGCTCAGAGTGTAATATGAGCTGGACAGGAAGTGTTTGTTTTCTCTCGACTGCAGGAGTATGAAGAGAGCAGTCATGTTTTCTGTAATGCTGCAAAGACAGAAATAAAGGCATGTAAATACGTTTCTGTCTATCTCTTTCCCCTGCCCGGGGGGGCAGGAAAGAGGGGGGGGTGTTCTTCTCACGCTGAGAAGGATCGCCTATCGCGACCTCTGCCTGGATCTTGCCGGGAAAGCAGACAGGGAGGTCAACAGGAGACCAAGCCGGGTGCCTGGGAGAGTTGCCAGTTTCTCCTGATAAAGGCTTGATTCCTCACACTCCCCCCCTTAGTATTGTGTTATACGTTATCCAGTTCTCTTTGATGTTGTTGCTTTTTTTAACAGCGATTGCTTCTAGTGGAGAGTTCCATCTTGGGGTTTTCTTTCTTTTTTTTAATAAAATATTTATTGAGATTTTACACAAAAGAAAAACAGTGTGACAAACAATACAAAAAAATTCAAAAAAGTAGAAAAAGAAGAGAGAGAAAAAGAAAAAATATCTTAAAAAAAGAAAGAATCCATTTTTCAATATCTTTAGGTCCATTTGCTTATTTCCTTGACCTTATTTCCTTGAGGCAAGGAAGAAGGGCTACCCCTATGCTATCCATATAATCAGTTATCAGTAATCAATATATTCAATATATATTCATATATGCTTACACGAATCAAGGATTACAGTACTTATAATCTATTTTGAATCAAAAGGGAAGCTGTGCCTTAGCTAACTGCAAACTGCTTGAAACAGCAAAGTTAGGAACCGACCTTTCCCCTAAAAACATCTGTGCACCCCGGACAAAGGGGAAAGACATGAATCAGAGATTCTGGTACAAATTCCCCTCAGATACAGGCTAAATTAATCCACAGAACAGGAAGAGCAAAACCACAAATGTCCAAGCTCCCTGTCCTGTCATAACTAGGGGAAAGGTTAGACTGAGCGTCACTGGGAGCATCGGAAAGCAGAACTGGAACCCTGCGCTTGACCAGTGCTAGACCAGGAGCTAGAAGCGTGACAACTGCTTGCTGATTGGCTGATTTTTGCTGACCAAGTTATGAGTCCCTCATGATTGTCTTATGATCTATGATTTGCTGTGATTTGCTCAGGTATAAAGACCCCTGCATTTCTGTCAATCAGGGTCCCAGTTCTTTGGAAGATATTCCAACTGGGTCCTTATTGCCTGGCAATAAACTTCACCTTCTTATTCTCCATTGCTGCGTCTGTTTGATCCTTATTTTTGCACTTTGCTAAAACCACTAACTTTCTCGTGCAACACTCACACCTCCCCTTTTTGTATTCCCGTTTACAAAGTCCTTTCAGCAAATCCTTACCCTCTTTCATTTTTCTTTACTCTATATTCTTAACCTATTATAACTATAATTTCTCATCCAAATAACTATCTATATTTACATATTCTTATAAGCCTTAATACCAAAACCATTTATTTTCAGTCCAATATCGCTTTAACATTCATTAATTTTACAGTATTTCTGCAGATAGTCTTTAAATTTCTTCCAGTCTTCTTCCACCATTTCTTCTCCCTGGTCTCGGATTCTGCCAGTCATTTCTGCCAATTCCATATAATCCATCATCTTCATTTGCCATTCTTCCAGAGTGGGTAAACCTTGTGTCTTCCAATACTTTGCAATAAGTAATCTTGCTGCTGTTGTAGCTTACATAAAAAAAGTTCTATCCTTCTTTGGCACCAATTGGCCGACAATGCCTAGAAGAAAGGCCTCTGGTTTCTTCAGGAAAGTATATTTAAATACCTTTTTCATTTCATTATAGATCATTTCCCAGAAAGCCTTAATCCTTGGGCACGTCCACCAAAGGTGAAAGAATGTACCTTCAGTTTCTTTACATTTCCAACATTTATTATCGGGCAAATGATAGATTTTTGCAAGCTTGACTGGGGTCATGTACCACCTGTAAATCATTTTCATAATATTCTCTCTCAAGGCATTACATGCCGTAAACTTCATACCTGTGGTCCACAACTGTTCCCAGTCAGCAAACATAATGTTATGTCCAACATCTTGTGCCCATTTAATCATAGCAGATTTAACCGTCTCGTCCTGAGTGTTCCATTTTAACAGCAAGTTATACATTCTTGAAAGTATCTTTGTTTTAGGATCTAACAATTCTATTTCCAACTTTGATTTTTCCACCTGGAAGCCAATGTTTTTGTCTAAATTATAGGCCTCTCTTATTTGGTAATAGTGAAGCCAGTCTCACACTTTATCTTTTAGTTTCTCAAAACTCTGCAATTTCAGATTATCTCCTTCCTGCTCCAAAATTTCCCAATATTTCGGCCACTTGGCCTCCATGTTGAGCTTTTTCTGGGCCTTTGCCTCCATCGGTGACAACCACCTTGGGGTTTTGTTTTCAAGTAAGTCTTTATATCTTGTCCAGACATTAAATAATGCTTTCCTGACAATATGGTTTTTAAATGCTTTATGTGCTTTAACCTTGTCGTACCACAAGTATGCATGCCACCCAAAAACATTGTTAAAACCTTCTAAATCCAAAATGTCTGTGTTCTCAAGAAGCAGCCAATCTTTCAACCAGCAGAATGCTGCTGATTCATAGTAAAGTTTAAAGTCTGGCAGGGCAAATCCACCTCTGTCCTTTGCATCCGTTAATATTTTAAATTTTATCCTAGGCTTCTTGCCCTGCCAGACAAATCTAGAAATGTCTCTCTGCCACTTCTTGAAACAGTCCATTTTGTCTAAGATTTGTAATGATTGAAATAAAAACAGCATTCTTGGCAATACATTCATCTTTATAGCAGCAATTCGACCCAACAATGAAAGCTTCAGATTTGACCATATTTCTAAATCCTTTTTAACATCCGACCAACATTTTTCATAATTGTCTTTAAATAAATTCCCATTTTTGGCTGTCATATTAATCCCCAAATATTTCACCTTCTTAACCACTGTTAAACCTGTCTCGTTCTGAAACCTCTCTTTCTCATTCGTTGTTAAGTTTTTCTCAAGGACTTTAGTTTCTAACTTATTCAGCTTAAATCCTGCCACATGACCAAATTCTTGGATCAGTTCTAATACTCTTTTAGTACTAGGTTCTGGCTCCTGTAAACCTTTATACCCTTAATGAGATGGTCCCTTCTGATCATATTTAACAAAACCTCCAGGACCGAAATAAAGAGTAATGGGGAAATCGGGCAGCCTTGTCGTGTCCCTTTCTCTATCTTAAATTCCTCTGTCACCACATTATTAACTATTAATTTAGCCTTTTATTCTGAATAAATTGCACTTATACCATTTTCAAACCCTTGACCGATCCCCATCCCCTGAAGGTTTTTCTTCATAAAACTCCAAGAAATATTATCAAAGGCTTTCTCGGCGTCCACAAAGATTAAAACTGCTTTAGTGTTAATGTCCTCTTGCAACTTCTCCAAAATGTTAATTATATTCCTCGTGTTGTCAGACAAGTGTCTGCCTGGGAGAAAGCCAGCTTGGTCCTTATGTATCTCTTCCCCTAGTACTTTTTTCAGCCTTTTAGCCAAAATGTCAGCAAATATTTTGTAATCCACATTTAACAGGGATATGGGTCGATAGTTCTTAAGTTGTGTCTTTTCGGACTCAGTTTTCGGTATAAGTGTAATATATGCTTCTTTCCACGACTCTGGCACTTTTCCCCCCTCCAAAATTTCATTGCAAGCCTCCTTTAGTGGTTGAATTATCCAGTCCTTCAAGGTTCTATAGTATTTTGAGGTTAAGCCATCCGGCCCTGGAGATTTTCCCAACTGCATATTCTGAATGGCACCTTCTACCTCCTGTTCCGTAATTTTGTAGCTCAACATTATTTTATTTTCTTGAGAGATCTTTTGCAATCCATTTGTTTTCAAAAACTGGTCTATCTCAGTCTCTTTCTGAGGCCCTTGTGTATATAGTTGTTTAAAATACCTCTGGAAGCATTTTCTAATTTCCACTGGATTCTGAATGTTCTTTCCATCCACCTCTAAATTAGCAATAGTATTTAACTTTTGTCTTTTTTTCATCTGCCAAGCTAGCAGTTTCCCACATTTATTAGCCAATTCAAAAGTCCTTTGTCTCATTTGTTTAATTTTCCATTCAATTTCCTGATTCATTATTATCATGGGAATTGGGGTTGCTTGTGTGTAAACCTCCAGCTGTTCCAACTGCTTAGGGGTGGTTGCATCTTTCCCTGGCTGAGCAGCCCTTTTGCGCGGCTGCCTCAGTCGCTGGTAGAATCCGTCAGTGGGTGTCTCCTAAATTTCCTCCAGCATAAGAATTCCTTAACGGACAACCTCCTCCTCGCCTCTCTGCGCGGAAGCCTTCTGCGCAGAGTGGGCGTGCCAAGCGGTGATCCTCCACTCTCCTCACTGACTTCACTGGAAGAGTCTCGGAGCCTCCCCTCCGAAGTGCTCTCTGCCTCTCCCTTCTTCCTGGTGTCACCTGGACTTCCTTCCCCAGAGGACGTTCTCTCTCTTCCCTTACTGGTTCCCTCTCTGGCAGAATCTGGGAGCCTAGCCTCTCCACTCTGCTCCGATGTCAGTTCCCTGACACCCACCTCCCTCCCAGGACCCTCCCCCTCCCCCGTCCGTTCCTTGGACGGTGATGCAGGAAACCCCCGGAAGGAACTCCCCCCTCCATCTGATGATTCAAGTACCTCTCTCCATACACTGCTGTCTCTTCTCGCTCCCCAATCTCCCCAGTCAGATTCTTCTCCTTCTGATAATTCCTCTTCCTCCTCTTCGGAGGCGGGAAACCCCACAAACTCTTCCTCCTCATCGGTGGTGCCAAATTGCTCCCCCCAGAACCTCTCGGGTGGTTTGGGCTTTCTCGGATACCTGCTATGAAACTCCTCCTGCAGATACTCATCACCAATCTCTTCTGCTGGGACCCATGCGTTTTCCTCTTCTGACTCCCCCTCCCACGCCACCAAGTATTCCACTCGCCCCCCTCTCCACCTGGAATCGAGAATTTCAGCTGCATGGCCACTGAGTTCCCTTTCCTCCATCTGTGGATGCAAGGGTGTTTCACTTTGCTGACCCAGAAATTCCCTCCCCTCCCTGAACGGTGAGAGTAAGGACCTGTGGAACACTGGGTGCAGTTTCATGTGAGATGGCAATTTGAGCCTAAAGGCCACCGAATTTACTTGCTGGGCTACTTCGAACGGTCCTAATCTCTTGGGCCGTAGTTTCTTACACCCTCCTTTGAACGGTAACCCTTTGGTAGACAACCACACCTGGTCTCCCACTCTTATGTTTTCCCCCTCTCTGCGGTGCTTGTCTGCCTGCCTCTTGTACTCTTCCTTTGCCCTTTCCAGGTTGATCTTAAGCTGTTGGTGTAAAGCCTCCATCTCTTCCACAAATTGTTCAGCCGCGGGAACACTCCACCTTCCCTCCCCTCCCCCGGGGAAAGCCCTGGGGTGACACCCGTAATTCGCCATAAACGGACTCATCCCCGTGGACACATGTTCCGCGTTATTGTATGCAAACTCAGCCAGCGCTAATTTGTCCACGCAATCATTCTCCCTCTCGTTGACGTAGCAGCGTAGGTATTGTTGAAGTATGCTGTTAGCTCTCTCTGCTTGTCCGTTGGTTTCTGGGTGTCGTGCCGTCGAGAAACTCACCTCGACGTCCAGTAGACTCATCAGCTTCCTCCAGAATCTGGACGTAAATTGCCGGCCTCTGTCGGATAAAATCCTCAAGGGGGCACCATGCAACCTGAAAACATGCTCTACAAACAGTTTGGCTGTTTCTTCTGCAGACACCGCATACGAGCACGCAATAAAATGGCACATTTTGGTCATTAAGTCAGCTACCACCATTACTGCCGTTTTCCCCCTGGCCTTGGGTAAATCAGTCATAAAATCAATTGATACCACCTCCCATGGTCTCTATGGTGTGGGTAAGGGCTCCAGTAACCCCGCGGGTGCTGCCCTCTCCCCCTTAGCTCTCTGGTAGCGCTGGCACCCGCGTACGTATTCCTTCACATCTTCCCTCACCCGTGGCCACCAAAACTGCCTGGTGACCAGTAGCATTGTTTTGTGTTGCCCAAAATGTCCCGCCGTGGGGTTGTCATGTAGCTGTTTGAGTATTCTGCTCCTCAAATCCCCCTCAGGTATGTACAATGCACCCTTATAGTACAATGCCCCGCCCTTTACTTCAAATCCCCCCTGATCTTCCTCGTTACTTCGGATTTCCCTAAGCTTGGTTTGTGCATACTGGTCATCCCTCGTCAAACCGGCCAGCTCTTGCCTCCCTACTAACACTCCCACACACACCCATCGGTCCTCGGGTATGACATAACGTACTTCTGGCCCTCCCTCCCCTTCCGAGTATTCGGGCTTGCGGGAGAGGGCATCTGCTCTGACGTTTTCCTTCCCAGGCACGTACCTAATCTCAAAATTAAACTTGGAAAACTCCTGTGCCCACCGCACCTGTCGTTTGTTCAGTACTCTCGCCATTCTCCAATATTCCAGGTTCTTGTGGTCAGTACACACCTGGATTTTGTGCTGTGCCCCTATTAGAAAATGTCTCCAGCGTCTAAAGGCCTCGTGAATTGCCAACAGTTCTCGATCATACACCGTGTAATTTTGCTCTGACTTGTTCAGCTTCCTGGAAAAAAAGGCACACGGCTTCCACTGTCCCCCATCTCCCGGCTGGAGCAATATGCTTCCTACCGCTCTGTCTGATGCGTCCGTCTCTAGCCTCATCGGCTTCCGCAGATCTACATGTAGAAGCTGCTCTTCCGACGCGAAAGCCCTCTTAAGCTTTTCAAAAGACCGCTGGGCCTCTTCCGTCCATTCGAACTTCTTCTTACTACTGAGACAATCCGTTATGGGTGCCGTTAGATGGGCGAAGTTCTTGATGAACTTCCTGTAGAAATTTCCAAACCCCAAGAACCTCTGTACGTCCTTCCTGTTCTTGGGAGGCTTCCATTCTAGCACTGCCTGCACCTTGCCCGGGTCCATGGCCAAGCCCTTGTCCAACAACCGATAGCCAAGGAACTCCACCTCTCGAGCGTGGAATTGGCACTTCTCCAGTTTGACCCACAGCTGGTGCTCCTGCAGTCTCCTCAGCACTTCCCTGACGTCTTTTACATGCTGCTCCTCGTTCTCTGAGTAGATTAGGACTTCGTCCAGGAAAGCTACACAATTCTTGTAGAGCAGGGACCCCAACACATGGTGCATGAAACTTTGAAATGTGGAAGAGCCTGATTGGAGTCTGAAGGGCATAACTAAGTACTCAAAGGCTCCCAGAGGGGTGAACATGGTGGTTTTCCATTCATCCCCCTCCCTCATCCTTATCAAGTTGTACGCCCCCCGAAGGTCCAGCTTGGTAAAAATCTTCCCCTTCCTTACCCTGGCTAAGATGTCATCAATTCTGGGCATTGGGAAGGTCACTGGTTCCGACACCCTGTTCAATCCACGGTAATCCACTACGAGCCTGGGCTCCTTGGAGTCTCACTTGTCCACAAAGAACACTGGACTACCCCCCACCACCCTTGATTCCCTTATGAACCCTCGCTTCAGGTTCTTGTCAATAAACTTCCGCAATTCCTGCATCTCCCTATCTGACATGGCGTACAGCTTACCCACTGGCAGCTGAGCGTCTGGGAGTAAGTTGATCTGGCAGTCAAAGGGCCTGTGGGGGGGTAGCCGATCCGCCTCCTTCTCGCTGAAGACTTCTTCCAAGTCCGCATACTGAGGTGGTACCTTCCCCTTTTCCCCTACTGCCATTCCTGCCACCCTGGCTACTGCCATCCTCAGGTTTTCCCCTCCATGGCAGTGCTCTACACAGTGGGCCGACCCAAAGGTGACTGTCCGCTGATGCCACCCTACTACTGGGTCGTGCAGTGCCAGCCAACTCATTCCAAGTATGATGGGTGGTCCTGCTAAGGTCGCTACGTGAAAGGCAATTGTCTCTGTGTGTCTAGAAACTGTCATTTTCATGGGCAGGGTCTGGTGGGTCACCTCCCCTCCCAAGAGTTCTCTCCCATCAATAGTGGTTACTTGCAGGGGATGTTCTAGAGGCACCACCTGTAGCTGGTGTTCTAGCGCAAAATCCTTGCTAAAGAAGTTGCAAGAGCTGCCTGAATCCAGCAGCGCCTTCACTTTGATGGGGTGTCCGTTTGGGAGTTCTAGCACCACCTCTATGGCGATGGCTGCTCGGGGAGGGTCTGGTTTGGGCACTTCTACTGGTTGCCTGCCTGGCTGCTGTGCCCCCCTTCCTGCAGCCAAGCACTGCCGTTTCCCGGCGCCTCTTTCCTTTCCTCCTCACTCCCCACTGCCCCCACCATTCCTTGCCACGCCTTCTTCTGAGGGCATACTCTGGCAAAATGTCCCGGCTGCTGGCATAGGAAACACTTATTACTTGCTTTCCCCTCCTTCTTACGCACCACGCTGGAGTTTGAAAACCCGCGCGCGCGCGCTCCTCCAATCTCCATTGGCTCCTCGGGTGTCTGGAATGCGGTCGTCATGCCAACGCTCTGCTCTCCCTTCCCGCCTTTCCAGAGCGCGCGTCTCTTGCCTGACTCCTACAGCGAGCGCCAACTTGGTCAGCTGGTCCATCGACTCCGGGCGGGGTGAGCGGGAAAGTTCGTCTCTCACCCAAGAGGATAAGCCCTCCTCAAATAACATTTGTACTGGTTCGGAACTCAGATCCCACCCAAGTTTATGGATCAACATCGCAAATCTCGACCAGTACTCTCTCACTCACTGGTTCCCTTGTTTGCACCCCATCAGTTCTTTACGAGTCAGACTCTGCTCAACATCACTCGAGAACATGTGGTCCATGGCGCTAAAAAACTTTCTCAAGTCCTTCAGAGCCGCGTTCTCCGCCACCATTAAGGGTCGGACCCAATCTCTGGCCCTCCCTTCCAGGTGCCCCACCACAAAAGCGACTCTTCCCCCATCGTCGGCAAAGTCATCATACTGCAGATCCAGCGCATACTGCACTTCGGTCTTAAAAGCGTTATAATCTCTGGGGTTGCCCCCAAACTTCTGCACTAGTCCCGGTACCTTTCTTGCGATGGGGGTAATCTTCCCCTGGGCATCATGGGTCCTCCTCTCATCCAGCCACGCCGCTAGCAGAGCCAGTTGCTGTTCCAAGTCTCGGTTTCTCTCCTCCAGACTCTGTCCTCCTTTGGCCCCCTCTCCTGCGCCGGCTCCTCCGGTTTGACTCATGACTGTACCCCTGTCCTCTTGCACACAAGCAACGTAAAGGACTGACGGATTGCTATCATGGGAACTGGGGTTGCTTGTGTGTAAACCTCCAGCTGTTCCAACTGCTTAGGGGTGGTTGCGTCTTTCCCTGGCTGAGCAGCCCTTTTGCGCGGCTGCCTCAGTCGCTGGTAGAATCCGTCAGTGGGTGTCTCCTAAATTTCCTCCAGCATAAGAATTCCTTAACGGACAACCTCCTCCTCGCCTCTCTGCACGGAAGCCTTCTGCGCAGAGTGGGCGTGCCACGCGGTGGTCCTCCACTCTCCTCACTGACTTCACTGGAAGAGTCTCGGAGCCTCCCCTCCGAAGTGCTCTCTGCCTCTCCCTTCTTCCTGGTGTCACCTGGACTTCCATCCCCAGAGGACGTTCTCTCTCTTCCCTTACTGGTTCCCTCTCCGGCAGAATCTGGGAGCCTAGCCTCTCCACTCTGCTCCGATGTCAGTTCCCTGACAATTATCTTCATATATTGCACTTGATGTAGCTTTATTTCTCTCAGAATCTCTTGTGAATTGGGTTTCACTCTCAGTTTCTTCTCGCCCTCTTTAATTTTTTCCATTATTTTTTCTTTTTTCTCATTCTGGGCTCTCTTCTTTAAAGCCATTTCCGCCTTGGAGGAGATGGGGTTGCGGGCGGACTCCTCCCACACACGTGCGGGGGCTGGCCTTTGCCCCCGCGCGAGCAGGGAATCCCCGGGCGTGTCACTGAGCCGGCCCCCAATCAGCGTGCCGGGGAGGTGGGGCCTGGCCTATTTAAGGCCAGGCACGCCCGGAGACCGCCCTCTTTCCACCTGGGCAGCACAGAGGGGTTTTTTTCTTCGCTTCTGCGTTTAGCCGCTACGAACCTCACCTTCAGCCGCACGCGCCTCTCCCCGCCTGAGCTGAAATCACTGTAGAGACCACGGTCTCCTCCCGAGCTGAAATCACTGGTGCCGCGGGGGTGTGCCGGCAAAAGAAGGCCGAGAGACGCGAGCAGCTGCGCAGCAATTTTGTGCTTTTGCTTCGTTCCAACCTGGTCGGCTGCAGAGAGGCAGGGGGATCGGAGCAGCGGACAAGTCGTCCCTAGCCAATAACGGAGGCATGGTCACCACCGGGAGCGTCGCGCTTGCGCCAGGAGAGGAAGAGGGGTAAAGTACCGGAGCAGCCACCTTTCGCTCCTTCATTCCCCTGCGTGCCGCTGTTTGCCTCCCGGGCCGCCTTTCCCCCGCCTCCATCTCTGCTTCCCTTTTCTTCAGCTACCTCCCCTGCTTTTCCTCATTTTCCTCCTTGCTAGTGCCGGATTAGAGCTGCAGATAGGTAGCCCTGATCTGCCCTCCTCCATCCTTAAACCCCCCCCCGGCTCCCGGGCATTGCCGATCGCGCTTCCCTTTTCATTGTTGTTGTTTTGCCGGAATTCTTCTGCCGGGTTGCTGCGGACATAGCACTCAGAAGCCGTGGCCGCCATTTATGTTAAGGGGTCGGGTAAGGGCAGAGAATAAGCGCCATCGTTGAGGGCACTCGTGTGGTGCCACGAGCGGCCATTTTAGTGTAGGCAGGGGGAAAAGGCTGATAGCGGCCGCCATCTTGGTAGGTCTACGTGTTGAAGCCCCGGCGGCCATTTTAGGTGTGGCGCGCGAGAGCGTTTTACTTTAGCCTTTTAATTAAGCAGGTCTATTGTGTCTTTATCTCGGCTGCTAAACAGAAGGTGGAGGGATTTTATTACTCTTGTTTTTCCTGGTTTCTTTCAACTGTCGGCTAAGCGCGGTGTGCTTTATTTCTTAATCTTTTCAAATTGCCTTCCTGCTGCTGGGTGACCAGTCGGTAGAGGGAGCGTACAACTAAGCGGTATTTATTGGAATTTTCAAGATAATTGACATAAAATAGATAAGGATCTATAAACAATTACAATAATAATCTATTTAATAACAATATTAATATCTATATAATTAATACTTTAAAAATATAAAAATAAATAAATAAATATAAAAATACAAAAAATACTAATAAAAAATAAAATAAATATAAAAATAATATATTAAAAAAGAAGAAGAAGAAGAAGAGGGGGTTGTGGGGTTATTAGTCTATTTGGTTTAGGTTACAGTTGAACTGGTCTGATTATTTGAACTATTTTGATTCTTCCTCTAGAGCTTGAATATCTTATATTACCAATTAGATCACAGCGAGCCTTGTTAAAATTAAGCTAGCCCTAAGTCATTGTGGTTAATACTGACCGTGGCAGTGTGGATAATACTGAAGATTAGAAGATTAGTCAACCCCTTCTAGGGTAGGTAATAGCAAGGTCAGTGTTGATCTGCATTTCTAGAGTCAAGCGCAAGCTGAGACAGGGTTGACAATCCCGAGCTGGGTTCGACTTGAGGCCGTGTTGCTGTTAGCGGTGGGTCTTAAGTCAGCCTAGGTGATCTGAACTGGTAAAGGGGTACACGGACCTCCTAGGCGGGCAATTCTAAATTTCTAGACCAACAACTTGGTGGTTAGTTCCCAATTCTTTACGAAATGGCTTCCGATGGAGACCAGCAGGCATCCACTTCCGCCAATCAGCAGGCACCTCCCGCAGGCAATGGCAGCGCACAAGTGCCGGCCATGCCTTGCGACCCACAAGCCTTCGCCCAATTTTTCATGGCATTTGAAACATTTTACAAACAGTGTAGGTCTAGGGGGGCTTTGGCACTGCCAGCCCCAGAACCTTCGCAGGAGGTGATACCCGACACTCCTCCTAGCTGCCAAGTTCAGCAGGTCATCCCCGCCATTGCAGGGGACAGCAACCAGTCAGAAACGATGAATATAGGTCGCCCAAACACCTGTGCCCAGGCAGCCACTGCTAAGAAAACTAACCAAAGCATAGGCAAAGGAAAGGCACCGGCTAAGGGTCCCGGCAAGGGGAAGGCCACTGCCAAGGGCGCCAGCCGTAACACCGCCTCACAGATTGTAGACATCCCTAGTGTGTTTCAGGAACAGCAGCCCCAGCACAGCTCTACCGAGGACAGCGCGGGTTCTGCCCTGGAGGATGAGCACATTGAACCTCCCATCCCTCAGCCAGCGGAAAGTGCGACCACAGCCAACGTCGAGGTACAAGGTGGAAAGAGGAAGTCCAAGAAGAAGCACACGTCCTCTAAGAAGAAGAGAAGTAAACAGTCAGAGACTGAGGATGAGTCAGGTACGTCATCCTCGGATTCGGATAGCGAGGGCCCCATGGATAGCTATTGGGGTCTAGGGGAGGATAATCATGGGCTCCCACTTTGGGCTCATGAAAGGAGGGCCAATTCCCATCGCAAGACCTTCAATGGTGTACTGGCATGGAAGGATGGGGCATTGGTGGAGGATGTAAAAGTTGCCACCAACCAATCCACTGATTTTATTTTGGGATACCATTTGTCCCAGAAGAAGAGGAATAAGATCCTCAATGGGGACTACGTGGACATGTTTACCCTTCTCCCTCCGACCAAGTTGACAGGGAAAGGGGAGAAGAGGCGCTCCTATGGTAAGCGGAGGTATAGGACGCCTAGGGCGGAGCGCACCTTTGAGAATTGGTTGGACGGGTACCAGGTTTTCATGGGAGTTGTGTGCGCAGCTTATCCTCGGCACTCCATGGATTTGGTTGCTTATTTGGCTCACGTCAGGAGGGCGCATGCCCTTTCGGGAGAAAATGCCGCTCTAACGTATGATGAGAATTTCCGTAGAAACGCATCTTTCCTACCTTCCACCCGCTGGGATCTAACGGATCCTAATTTCGGGGGAGAGGACGTCAATCCCTACATCGAAAAGAAAAATCCAAGGCGGGTAAGACAGAGGCGAAGCGGTGCCGCCAGTGCTGGGAGTACAACAGGGGTGTATGCTCGTGACCCTCCTGTAAGTATCTGCATGAATGTGAGCGGTGCTGGGGTAACCACCCCGCCTCTGCCTGCTTCAAGAACAAACAGCAGCCCTTTCGGGGGGCGGGGGTTCTTCCACAACAATAACAGGGGTGCCCCCGGATCCACCCACCAGGGATCAGGTAACCGCCAGTAATTTGCACCTGGGTATAGCCTCCTCCCCCATCAAACTTCAGCCCCTCAAAACTTTGCTGGAACAATATCCCGACCGAAAAGCGGCACAATACCTTTGGGAGGGGTTCTCCAAGGGGTTTAGAATCCCCGTGGCTGCCCCCCCTAACACCGGGGACCCACAAAATCAAAAATCAGTTAGGGAAAGGCCAGAGACTGTCAAAAAAAAGATAGAGAAGGAAATCCGCGCAGGTAGGGTAGCAGGTCCTTTTGCAGAGCCCCCACTAGAAGGTCTTCACTTATACCCATTGGGCATCGTACCAAAAAAGTCCCCAGGGGAATTTCGCATGATCCACAACCTCTCCTACCCAAGGGGGGGGCTCGGTCAACGATTCGATTCCCCAGGAGCTTTGCACGGTGAAATACGCCTCCTTCGACCAAGCAGTAAAAATGATTCACAGATTTGGGCAGGGGGCACTCCTGGCAAAATGCGACATTGAGTCAGCGTTTCGTTTGCTTCCTGTCCATCCAGCGGACTTCCGTTGGTTAGGCTTCCGGTTTGGGGGGGCGTATTTCATTGAGAAGGCGATGACCATGGGCTGCTCCGTGGCTTGCTCAGCCTTCGAGTGCTTCAGTACCTTTCTTGACTGGGCCCTACGCTTTAGGACAGGATCGTTGGGCGTTTCCCATTACCTCGATGATTTGGCAGGCGAGCTGGGGGTGCCATTGGCCTCCGAGAAAACGGAGGGTCCCGCTACTTCATTAGTTTATTTAGGCATCGAATTAGACACTGTGGCCCAAACCTCCAAACTACCCCGGGAAAAGCTGTTAAGCCTTAAGGAATTGATACAACAGCTACTGCCCCTCAAGAAGGTCACCTTAAGGCAAATTCAATCACTATTAGGCCACCTAAATTTCGCTTGTAGGGTAGTGGCACCAGGTAGACCTTTTTGTGGCCGGCTAGCCAGACTGTCAGCAGGTCTTAGGGCACCCCAGCATAGAGTGCGCCTCTCTAAGGAGGTCAAAGCAGACTTGGAAGTCTGGTTACAATTCCTCGAAAAATACAACGGTATTTCCTTGTGGCAAGATTCCATGGCACTCAATGCTGACTTCCAAGTCCAGTCAGATGCGGCAGGGTCCTTGGGTTTCGGAGTCTATTTCAGGGGTCAATGGTGTGCAAGAAGTTGGCCTGAAGATTGGCGGGGCCAGCCCATTTCTCGGGACCTTACGTTCTTGGAATTCTTCCCTATCGTAGTGGCAGTTCATCTTTGGACAGAGCAGTTCCGCAATCATAGAGTTTGTTTCAACACAGATAACCAGGCTGTGGTAGCAGTCCTCTCCAGACAGTCCGCGTGCTCCCCCAGGGTTGGAAGCTTGTTACGGTCCTTCGTCCTCCTATGTCTCGAGCAGAACATATATTTCTCAGCCAAATTTGTACCCGGCATTAATAATGACATCACGGATGCTCTGTCTCGCCTTCAGATGGAGCGCTTCCGCTCATTAGCGCCGGAGGCAGAGCAGTCATCGATGCCTTTCCCGGAGCATCTCTGGAGTCTTGGGAGCAAGAAGTGATGAAGGGAGTATTCGGCGCAGTCGCCCCTTCCACAATGAGATCTTACAAAAAAGCGTGGGCCGACTTTTTAAAGTTCCGCATTAAATTACCCAGCGCGAGTCGGAACTCTGTCCCCTCTACGAGGGAGGTCCTTCACTATTTGGCACACTTGAAGGAACTGGGCAGGGCACCTAAAACTCTCAATATTCAGTGCGCAGGGATTTCATATTTTTGCAAAACCTTTTTCGCCACCGACCCGTGTGCCAAGTTTATAGTGCGCAAGACTTTAGAGGGGTGGCGCCGGCTCCAGCCCCCCAGCTCCGACAGGAGGAGGCCCATAACTTTTGATGTTCTGACCCAGATACATAAAAAATTACGTGCAATTTGTTGGTCAAAATACGAGGCTTGCCTATTTTCGGCAGCCTATTCCATAGCCTTCTTTGGTGCCCTCCGCATAGGGGAAGTGGTCTGCGAGGTAGGGGTTGCCCACGGCCGGAGGGGCATCCTCCTAAGTGATCTGACCCTATCAACAAGCGAGCTCATAGTTCAAGTGCGGAGCTCTAAGACGGATCAGCAGGGCAGGGGGGCACTCTTGCGGTTACCAGCCGCACAAGGCAGTGGCCCCTGCCCGGTTAGGGATACAAGGCGTTTCCTCTACTTAAGACCCAGTGGCCCAGGCCCCTTCCTAATCCATGCTGATGGATCACCTTTGGCTAGACACCAGTTTACTCGAGTGATGCGCAAAGCTTTGGCTGCTTGTGGGCTGCCCGAGGCCGAATTCGCGGCCCACTCCTTCCGTATTGGTGTGGCAACTACCGCGGTGCACCTCGGTCTCTCCATGGAAAGGATAAAGGATCTGGGCCGGTGGAAGTCTAACGCATACAGGGCCTACTTAAGAAGGTAATTGTGAATAGTGGCATACACCTGACCTTGGTCTTTCTATTTATTTTCTTTTCAGAATTACAAAAGGTACACATTTGGTTGGTGGGCCACAGCATTGTGCACTGGGCCAAGAATCGGGCCATGACTACCGGGCTGGGGCCAAACTTAAATTTACCTGTGAATGTCGAGCTGTCATGGATGGCGCGAAGAGGGATGCGCTGGAGCGAATTCAAGCCAGCTGTGATGGCGAGAGCTGCCTTTGAGGGCCCCCCGGATGCTTTGGTTATTCAGTTGGGGGAAAACGACCTTGCATACCGCAAAGCTATTGACTTGAGATGGAATATATTTGACGATCTGGCTGATTTGATGGCGGTTTACCCAAACATTACGATATTGTGGTCCTCACTGCTTGAAAGGAGGACATGGAGGGATTGTGTGAGCCCGGTTGGGATAAATAAAGCAAGAAAGGTTTTGGAGCGGGCTGTGGAGCGTAGAGTGGCGGCTCTGGGCGGGGGCGTCATTGGCCACCCAAGCATCCAGTACAGCAACGAGGCCCTCTACAGAGGTGATGGCGTGCATCTCTCAGATGCGGCAAACGACATTTGGTTGGGGGACATCATGGCAGGGATTAGGAATTGGTTGCAGGGTTAAAGGTATTGGCGACGAGCTTCACTCGGGTGGCGGTTAGGCATTGGCACGGGGCATTGTTATGCAAATGAAAGGGGGGAAGGAAGCGCCATCACCTTCCCCCAATGAAAGGGGTAGTCCGGTAGAGGACTCCGGGGGGCGTTGCCTTGTCCAAAACCTAGGGAGGTAAGGGCCTCCGGCACGCCCCCGAGCGGTGACACCCGTGGGATCCTAGTTGGCGTACTTCAACAGGACCCCCACGGTTTGTGGACAACCCTTCCCGGTCTCCATGCCGGGTAGTCGATAGGAGCCAATGCCTAAAGCCAATACCTTTCAATTCTGTAATCAATAAAGTTGTGGCCTTTTTATGCCCATTAACCTAAAACATTGTGTCCAGTGTCTTCATTTCACATGGGGGGGGGAGCCGTGCCACGCAATGAGTTCTGTTGAATCAGAAACCCCCTCATAACTGCTTTACTTGCGTCCCAGATTACTCTTTTTTCCACGTTAGTGTTCAAATTTATCTGAAAATAGTCTCTCAAGGTTTTTTGGGCCTTCTTAACAACCTCTTGATCTCTAAACAAGGTGTCATTCATCCTCCATCTGAAGGAACCAGTTGGTGTTAGTTTCATCTCCATTTTCACGGCATTATGGTCGGAGCACGTCTTAGGGCAGATCTCTACCTTTCGAGTCTTAGGTGCCAGTCCTCTAGTTATCCAGATTTGGTCAATTCTTGTCCAAGTCTTTTGGGCTTCAGAAAAGAAGGTTCCCTCTCTACCCAAGGGATTCCTAATTCTCCAAATATCAATCAAATCCATATTGTCAGTCAATTCAAAAAAAGGTTTTGGTAGTCTACCATCCTTAGTGACTACCTGTCTCTGCGACTTATCCATGTTTGTCGATACCACTCCATTCATATCTCCCATCAAAATAATGTTGTAGTCCATATAGTCCAACAAAGTCTCATGCAACTTCTTATAGAATTCAGATTTCCCCTCATTCGGTGCATATACTCCTACTATCAGAAATTTTTCTCCTTGTGTTTGAATTTCAACTGCTATAAATCTTCCTTGATCATCTTTAAAAACAAATTTCGGTGATAGGCTCTCTTTTGCATAGATAACTACTCCTCGCTTTTTAACCTTGTCCGATGAAATAAATTCTTGGCCCAGTCTCTTATTGATCAATATTTTCCTATGTAGCCTTATCACATGTGTTTCCTGTAGGCAAATTAAGTCCAATTGTTCCTTTTTCAATAAATAAAAAACTTTCTTCCTTTTCTCCGGGGAATTAAGTCCATGAATGTTCCAGCTTAATAGTTGCAGAGACATGGTGTATTTGAATTATTTTCCTCCAACTGCTCCCAGTAACTCCTCTTGTTCTGACGGTGGTATCACTTTCTGTAACTTGTCCAATCCTAAGGGTGGTGGTACTTTGTCTAATGTTCCTGGTCGTAAGGCCCTTGGATCTTCTTCCACTCCTTTTTGCAGGTCTTCTTCGTGATCTCTCAGAAATTTTTCTTTCTCCTCCACTGATCTTATTTTAAACTTTTTACCTTTAAAGGTAAAAGATAGGCCTTGGGGGAATTCCCACCTAAAGATGGTTCTATTACCTTTCAACAGTGTCACCAAATCTCCGTAGTTAGACCTAAGGTCCAGCAACTATTTCGGAATATCCTTAAATATCTCCACTCTTGATTCGTGTATTGTCAGAGTATTCTGGTAATGCAGGCTCAATATTTTATCTCTCTCCTCTTTTGATCGAAGGGTGATCAAACAGTCTCTCACCCTGTTCTTTCTCCCTCCTCTTCCAAGTCTAAAAGCTTTTACTATCTTAAAGTCTTGCTTGTCATCCAGTTTCAAAAAGCCTGCAAATTCCTGTGTCAAAAAGTCACTTAGGTTATCTTTCTCAAGTTCAGGTACCGCCCTGACTCTCAAATTGGTCTGTTTCTCCTTCAATTCAATCATAGACAAAAGTGCCTGGTGGGTCCCAAGCTGTGACTGGTGGTCTCCAAGCTGTTTACATATCGGTGTTATCTTTTCCTCTACAGCGGCTGCTTTTTCTTTTGCTTCCTCAGCTGTCTTTTGATTTGATGCAGATTCTTGCAGCAATTTTTCAATAGATTCTGTATTTGAATTTACCTTCTGCCCCAAATTGTTAATGCTTATGGTGTTCTGGCCAATTTTATTTGTCGCCTCAGTAACTTGTTTACTTAATTTATCTAAGGTTTCACATATTTTGCTTAAAACTGAAGTGAATCCTTCTTCCGATGTCATACCTTTTACCCCCGCCTGTGCCGGGTCTTCCCCTTGTGGAACAGAAGGGCCAGATGCAGATGCTCTGCGCTGTTGCAGTGCTGCGCTGGTCTGTTGGATTCTAACTTTGCCCAAACTTGTTGTCCTTTCCTCCATAACACTTTATCAACGAGTCAAGGTCGCTCCCACAGTCGAACTTGTTTTGTAGTTAGAAGTGGAAAATTCCCCAGCCAATTGTAACAATTTCAGTGAGCCTCTAGGGGGACACAATAACAGTCAGAAATAGTGCAATAAAGTAACTTCACACCTCTTCAAGAGGCCCCCTACAAGAAAGTTAATACCAATTTCTAGTCCAAAGTGTCTCACATGCAGAGTTAGCTGTCCAAAAAGTTACATTGTCCATAAATAGTGCGGTTCTCAGAACGACTGTTCTATTTGTCTTGGCAATCCGATCCCAGGGATTGAGTGGTGGCCTTATATCCCTCCTTCTTTTCCTTCCTCTCTTATTTTTTACAAGCAGAAAATACTTTCCCTTCTTCCCTCCCCTCTGAATTCAGGGAGGGAGTTCTTTATTATTTGACGTTTGGGCTTGAGATTTTAACGCACCTCTCCCGGTCTTAGCTTAGTCAGTCTTTGCTTTAATCTATATACAAAACGGAAGGTGGACTTCCTGTTTACACCTTGCCGCTTTTTCTTTTAACTTCAGATCTTAAAGCTTGACCTACTCACGGGTTGTTGTTTAATAGCCGAATTGTCCCAGGTCAGCGCTCTCCGGCAACAGCTGCGCGGCTTCACTCCACGGACGTAGCGATCGACTCTCAGCACCGCGTCAAACCCCCGTTTTGCTCCGGAGCCCCTTGCAGGGTTCCCTTTTGCCTCCCGGGCAAAAAGCCAGCTTGGTCATTGTGTATCATCATCTGGAAGCCTTTTTTTGATCTTTCGGCTAAAATAGTTGCATATAATTTATAATCGTTATTTAGAAGTGCGATAGGCCTATAGTTGTTAATAAGTAGATTGTCCGTTCCCTGTTTTGGAATTAATGCAATAAGGCTGTCTTTCCAAGAATCCGGCATGGTTCCGTCTTTTAAGATGTTGTTCATGATACTTCTTAATGGGTCAGACAGGTAGTCCTCCATTTTTTTATCATATATTGCCGGTAGGCCGTCTGGCCCTGGTGGCTTTCCTATCTTTGCTTCCTTAATTGCTCTTTGCATTTCGTACGATGTAATAGGGGCATTCAACAGTTCTTTTTGTTCTTTAGTAAGTTTCGGAAGACAGTTCTGTTCTAAATGTTCTCTAAGTTCTTCTGTTGTTTCATTTCCTTCCTTATAGATTTCTCTAAAGAATTCGAGAAATCGTTTCTCTATTTCTTTAGGGTTGTTTATTATTTTGCCTTTGCACTTAACTCTATTTATAAGCCTTTCTGCCTCTCTCTTCTTTAATTGCCATGCTAATAACCAGGCTCAGGTTCTGTTTCAGGCTGTGTCTCTGTTTCAGGCTCTGGCGCTGTATCAAACACTGTTGCAGACTCAGGCTGTGGCACTATGGCTGTAGCTGTGGCTCTGGTTCTGTTTCAAGCTCTGGCACTGTATCAAGCACTGTTTCGGGCTCAGGATCCTGCTCTTTATTAGGCTTTGTGTCAGTCTTTGGCTCTAGCACTTATTCTAGCTCTATTTCAGGCTCGGCCTGTGTCTCAGCCTTTGTCTCTGTTTCACGCTGTTTCTCTGTTTCAGGCTCCGACGCTGTTTCAAGCCCTGTATCTGCCTCTGCCTCTGTTTCAGGCTCTGGCACTCTATCAAGCACTGTTTCTGGCTCTGGCTCTCTTTCAGGCTCTGGTTCTGAATTAGGGTTTTGTTCTGGCTCTGGCTGTGTCTCTGGATCTGGCTGTGTCTCTGCTTCAGGCTCCTATGCTGTATCAAGCACTGTATCAGGCTCTGCCTCTCCCTCTGCCCCTGGCTACGTTTAAGCGTCGGGCTCAGTTTCAGACAGTGTCTCTGTTTCAGGATCCAGCACTCTATCAAGCACTATTTCAGACTCAAGCTGTGGATCTCGGCTGTGGCTCTAGGCTCCGTCTGTGGCTCTGTCTGTGGCTCTGTCTCTCTTTCAGGGTCTGCTTCTGAATGAAGATCTGGTTCTGACTCTAATTCAGGGTCTCATGATGGCTCTTCCTCTGCCTCTGACCCAGCTATGTTTCAGGGTCTGGCTCTCTTTCAGGCTCTGGTTCTGAATTAGGGTTTTGTTCTGGCTGTGTCTCTGGCTCTGGCTCTGGCTCTGGCTCCAGCTCCGGCACTGTATCAAGTACTGTTGCAGACTCAGGCTGTGGCTCTAGGCTGTGGCTGCAGCTATGTTTTGCGCTCCGGCCCTGTATCAAGCCCTATTTCTGGCTCTGGCTCTTTTGTCTTAGGTTGCCGGCACAAGGAGAAGTCAAACTGACTTGTCTTGTGGACTCGGATTGGGCTAATCTTGAGGATCGCAAGTCTGTGTCTGGCCTAGTGGTGAAGTTTGGGAACTCAGTAGTTGGATGGAGGTCTAAGAAGCAAAGTCTTATAGCGCTCTCATCCACTGAGGCTGAGTTTAGTGCTCTTTCAGAGGCGTGCAGAGAAGTAGAGTTCTATGCTTGCTTAGTGCAGGAACTCTGCGAAGTGGATTGTCTGCCGATACGTGTTTTCAAGGACAATCAACCATGCCTGCGTTTGGCAGAGTCAGGTCAGTTCAAGGCTAGAACTAAACACCTAGACATTCGCTTTCGGAATGTGTGCCAGAGCGTTCAGGAGGGATTGGTTGCGCTGAAGTATTGTCCCTCTGCCAAGAACCTAGCTGATGGGTTCCCGAAGCCACTCACCTTCCAAAGACATGGGGAGTTTTGCGAAGGTCTGGGTTTGGGACGACCAAGGGTCGATTCTCCCCTCAGGCGCGAGGCAAGAGGGGGTGTTGGGTGTAGTGAAGGGTTAACCTTCTGTGCCTCAAGCCTGAGAGGAGGCGCTTACAAGGGAAGTAAGCCAGGACATGACGAAAGCAGCTTGGAATGCTGTGATCTGAGTGGGAACCGAAAGCAGTTCAGCCGCTGCACTGAGAGAGAAGGACGCAGAGAAAATGCAGCTTGAATCTGATGGTCTTTATGAATTGTAAACACACTATATTTGAGCAAATAAAGGGATAGTAGGACAGAAGAAACGTGTGGGACTTGTTTACTGCTCTCTCGACACATGCCGCTGTGAACTTCTGCTAATTGCTTTACGATCTACAGAGGCTCCCAGGGGAAGCGTGGCTGGGCGCCGAACAATAAAGCAATAAATCTACCGAACATGGCTCTCTATCGACTCCTGGGGTGGCGCCACCGGCAATGGCGGACCCCTCTGAAACGGAGGGAAAAACTCCGCTCGAAACGGGTCTGTCCCGCTACGGCGAAGCGGGGACCCTTTAGAAATCACAGGCGGACGAATCCTGTGACCTTGGGACTCGGCGGGCACCCTTAGCGCCCCCCCAACCCGCAAAGGAGCCCAATAACGGGCTCCGAAGCGAAGAAGGGGGAAGAGGCGCGGTGCTGAGAGTCTACCGCTATTTCCGTGGAGCGAAGCCGCACAGCCGCTGCCGGAGAGCGCTGCCTTCTTCTTGGACAATTTGGATTCTAAAAACAACCACCGTGAGTACCTAAACTAGGGGAAATCGAACCACAATTTAAGGAACTGGGAAAAGAAAGGAATTGGACTAAAAAATGCATTACAATTCGGTCCTGAAACGGGAAGGTCTAACAGGAAGTCAACCTTCCTTTTTTGTAATTTGAACAAAGCAAAGACAAAGTAAACTAGAGTTTTGAAAATCATTTTAAAGGAGTGGATTTCATCATCTAAAATAGGTGAACCCCCCCTTCGGCAGCAGAAGGAGAAGGGGGTGCTTTCTTTGGACTGTTGTATCCTGCAGAAGTAAGTTTAAAACAAAGTAATTTTCCACCGTCCTGACCCAGGGAGCGGGGTGTCAGGACTGACGTTTGAAGCTCATTGACCAGGACAGAAGCTGTTTGACAGATAGTTAAAAGAAGAAAAAAAAGCTGCGATTCCACTGTTTCTTTTTGCAACTTAAAAATAACAACGATTGACAAAGTATCTAAAAGTAAAAGAAACTTTGGGGCTGGATTTGTAACAGAAGTTTTCCCTCTAGGGGGAGATAGTGAAACTGTAACTAGGGATTTTCCAGCCGTTACAGTATAACCTGTGGGAATTGAATGGTGACCTTGAAGGACAATGTACTCAGAAATGTTGTTGTGCGCTTTTCTCAAAACAAATGCTCTACTGGAGGAATTCCATGAGGGAATGAATTTGATGACTGACTTGGTTGGGAATCTTAAGCAGACTGTGGGAAATCTTGGACAGGCAGTAGAAAAAAGTATGGAGTTTACACAGGATGTATACCAAGATTGTGCCTTGTTAGAACAGATGAAAGAAGAGGATTCTGCTGAACCTTGGGAGTCAGAAATGGAGCCACAGACGGAGGTTGCGGCCCTGCAGGAACATGAATCTTTGGAATTGGCAACTGGCTTTCAAAAAAATCAGACTCGGAAAGAAGAAGTTTGGATTGGACTGGAAATGGGGGGTTGGATTGACCCCCCTGAGCAGGGACATATGGACTTTCCGAGTCTGGTAGTGGACTGTGAGAGGCTTGGAGATATGGGGATTCCAAAGTCTGGAGGGGCTTTGAAACATGCTTTTAAGTACTACATGGAGCTCAGTTTGGACTTTGGAAAAGGGACCTTTTGGTTGGAAGGAGGCAAAAGCATTATTAAATTGGAGATCACACGAGTGAAAAGAAAATATGAAGAAAAACAGTGGAAGGGACGTGGAAGAGATTTAAGAGCCTCGGATATAAGATCACCAGGTTAATGTGCCAGTTTAATGGGATAAATGGACTGACAAACCCGGGACCTGGGGGATGGGACGTTGGATGATGATTTTCTTTTTCTTTTTTTTCTTTTTTACTATTAGGATTATCCTACATAATTGATGAATACTAGATGGATGTATGAAATGAAACTGCTTGGCTCTGGTATAAAAGTTTAAGGGATTAGGAAAGAATATATATAAAATCATATATAAAATATACAAAAAATCATATGAAAGACATAAAACATAGTTAAACTTCATAAACCAAGTTTCCATAACCCTCTTTTCTGACTCCCTCACATCTCCCTTTTCTGTGTTCCCATTTATAAAATCATGTTCAGCAGTACTTCACCTTCTCTCAAAACTTATTTTAAATTATACGTTTCAACTATTATGTCTCCAGTTTGCCCTTTGTTATCAAATATTTGAATATTTAAGCTTGACATAATATTATTCAAAATTCACCTTTGTTCTTATAGTTCAGTTATTTTCATGCTCCTTTCCGCTAAATCACTAATGCTATGTTATCTTAATATCCTGCATCATTCTAGCATTCATACAATTTACAATACTTTTGCAAATAGTCCTTAATTTTTTTCCAGTCCTCTTCCACTGTCTCTTCTCCGAGGTCTCGGATTCTGCCAGTCATTTCTGCCAGTTCCATGTAGTCTATCAGTTGCATCTGCCATTCTTCCAGGGTGGGCAAATCTTGTGTCTTCCAATGTTTTGCGATGAGTATCCTTGCTGCTGTTACTGCATACATAAAAAAGGTTCTGTCCTTCTTTAACACCATTTGGCCAACAGTGCCCAAAAGAAAGGCCTCTGGTTTCTTAGGGAAGGTATATTTAAATACCTTTTTCAGTTCATTATATATCATTTCCCAGAAAGCCTTAATTCTGGGACACGTCCACCAAAGGTGAAAGAATGTTCCCTCAGTTTCTCTACATTTCCAACACTTATTGTCTGGCAAATGATATATCTTTGCAAGCTTGACTGGGGTCATGTACCACCTGTAAATCATTTTCATAATATTTTCTTTCAGGGCATTACATGCCGTGAATTTCACACCGGTGGTCCATAACTGTTCCCAGTCAGCGAACATAATGTTATAGCCAATGTCTTGCGCCCATTTTATCATAGCTGATTTAACCGTTTCATCCTGGGTATTCCATTTTAACAGCAAGTTATACATTTTTGAAAGTACCTTAGTTTTTGGTTCTAACAGTTCTGTTTCTAGTTTCGATTTTTCCACCTGGAAGCCTATTTTTTTGTCCTTATTAAAAACCTCCCTGATCTGACCATAGTGTAGCCAATCCCGCACTTTATCCTTCAGTTTCTCAAAACTCTGCAATCTCCATGTATCTCCATCTTTTTCTACTATCTCCCAATATTTTGGCCAGCTGGCCTCCATATTGAGTCTTTTCTGAGCCTTAGTTTCCATTGGTGACAACCACCTTGGGGTCTTACTTTCTAATAAATCTTTATATCTTGTCCAGACATTAAACACTGCCTTCCTGACAATATGGTTCTTGAAAGCTTTGTGAGCTTTAACCTTGTCGTACCACAGATATGCATGCCACCCAAATACATTGTTGAACCCTTCCAAATCCAAAATATCAGTGTTCTCTAGAAGTAGCCAATCTTTCAACCAGCAGAAAGCTGCTGATTCATAATACAGTTTCATGTCTGGCAGGGCAAACCCCCCTCTTTCTTTAGCATCAGTTAGTATTTTAAATTTTATTCTGGGCTTTTTGCCCTGCCAGACAAACCTAGAGATATCTCTCTGCCACCTCTTGAAACATTCCATCTTGTCCACAATCTGCAAGGTCTGAAACAAAAACAACATTTTTGGCAATACATTCATCTTTATAGCAGCAATTCGACCCAACAAGGAAAGCTTCAGTTTTCACCAAATTTCTAAGTCCTTTTTGATTTCTGACCAACATTTTTCATAGTTATCTTTAAATAAATTCAAATTTTTAGCCGTCATATTAACCCCTAGGTATTTCACCTTTTTAACCACATTTAAATCTGTCTCCTTCTGAAACCTTTCTTTTTCTAAAGTTGTCAAGTTTTTTTCCCAAAACCTTAGTTTTCTGCTTATTTAATTTAAATCCCGCCACCTGACCAAATTCTTGAATCAATTCTAACACCCTTTTCGTACTAGATTCTGGCTCCTGTAATGTCAAAACCAAGTCATCTGCAAAAGCTTTAAGTTTGTACTGTTTAGCTCCGACCTGAATTCCTTCAACCAACCGGTCCCCTCTGATCATGTTCAGGAGCACCTCCAGGACCGAAATAAATAACAGTGGGGAGATAGGGCAACCCTGTCGTGTTCCTTTCTCAATCTTAAACTCTTCTGTCACCACATTATTAACTATCAATTTTGCCTTTTGTTCTGAGTAAATTGCTTCTATACCGCTTTCAAACCCCCGTCCCACTCCCATCCCTTTAAGATTTTTCTTCATAAAATTCCATGAGATATTGTCAAAGGCCTTCTCCGCATCAATAAAGATCAATACTGCTTTTGTATTGGTGTTCATTTGCAAAAGTTCCAAAATGTCAATAATGTTCCTTGTGTTGTCAGACAAATGTCTACCTGGGAGAAAGCCTGCCTGGTCTTTGTGAATCACTTCATTTAACACTCTTTTTAATCTATTTGCTAAAATATCTGCAAAAATTTTGTAATCCACATTTAAAAGGGAGATGGGACGGTAGTTCTTGAGTTGTGTCTTTTCAGTTTCAGATTTAGGTATCAGTGTGATGAAAGCTTCCTTCCACGACTCCGGTGCCTTCTTCCCCTCCATAATCTCATTGCAAACCTCTTTCAATGGTTGAATCAGATAGTCTTTCAAAGTCTTATAATACTTGGAGGTAAGCCCATCCGGCCCTGGAGATTTGCCCAGTTGCATATTCTGAATGGCACCTTCAATCTCTTGTTCTGTTATTTTATAGTTCAATATTGTCTTATTTTCTTGAGATAGTTTTGGTAACCCGTTGTTTCTTAGAAATTGGTCTATCTCAGTCTCTTTTTGCGGCCCTTGGATATAAAGTTGTTTAAAGTATCTCTGGAAACATTTTCTGATCTCCACAGGGTTCTGAATATTTCTCCCTTCAACCTCTAGGTTGGTAACCGTATTCAATTTTTGCCTCTTTTTCAACTGCCATGCTAGCAGTTTTCCACATTTATTTGCCGATTCAAAAGTCCTTTGTTTCATTTGTTTGATTTTCCATTCAACTTCCTGATTTATCAATTTTGAATATTGTGCTTGATAGAGTTTAATTTCTCTCAGAATCTCCTGTGACTTTGGTTTCAGTCTCAACTTTTTCTCTCCTTCTTTTAGTTTCTCCAAGATCTTATCTTTTTTCTCATTCTGAGCTCTTTTCTTTATCGTATTCTGTTGTATCAGAAACCCCCTCATAACCGCCTTACTTGCGTCCCAGATTACTCTTTTTTCCACTGTAGTTTTCAAATTTATTTCAAAATAGTCACTCAGAGTCTTTTGGGCCTTCTTAACAATCTCCTGGTCTCTTAATAAGGTGTCATTCATCTTCCATCTAAAGGAGCCGGTTGTAGTTAGTCTCATTTCCATCTTTACTGCGTTATGGTCGGAGCAGGTTTTTGGGCAGATTTCCACCTTTCTAGTCTTAGGTGCCAGTCCTCTAGTTATCCAGATTTGGTCGATTCTTGTCCATGTCATTTTGGCTTCAGAGAAGAATGTCCCCTCTCTTCCCAAGGGGTTCTTTGTCCTCCAAATGTCCACCAAGTCCATATTGTCAGTTAGTTCAAAAAAGGTTTTTGGCAGTCTGCCCTCTTTTGTTATACTTTGATTTTGGGCTTTGTCCATGTTCGTAGACACCACCCCATTCATATCTCCCATCATAATGATGTTGTTATAGTCCATAAAGTCCAACATTGCCTCATGCAGCTTCTTGTAAAATTCCGATTTCCCCTCATTCGGTGCGTAAATTCCCAAAATTAAAAATTTCCCCCCTTGTGTTTGCACTTCAATTGCCAAAATTCTTCCTTGCTCATCTTTAAAAAGGAATTTTGGTGACAGGCTCTCCTTTGCATATATCACAACTCCTCTCTTCTTCACTCGGTCCGATGAAATAAATTCTTGACCTAGTCTCTTATTAATTAACACTTTTCTGTGGAGCCTGATCACATGTGTTTCCTGCAGACAGATAATATCTAATTGTTCCTTTATTAATAAATGAAAGAGCCTCCTCCTTTTTTCCGGGGAATTACAGCCGTTAATATTCCAACTTAAAAGCTGCAGAGACATCCTGGACAGTTCTATTCTCCCTTTTGTGGTGGTGTCTCTTTCTCCTGGTCTTCAGGCCCCGAAGGTGTAGGTAACAATTTTGGTAGCACAGAACCTGAGGCTCCCAGTTCTTCTACAGTCCCTTTCTGAAGGTCTTCTCCGTGATCACTCAAAAACTTTTCCTTATCTTCAGCTGTTTTGATTTTCACTTTCTTCCCTCTAAAGGTAAAAGATAGTCCCTGGGGGAATTCCCACCTAAAAGTGATTGTGTTGCTTCTCAGCAATTTAACAAGGTCTGCGTAGCAAGATCTAAGTTCCAGTAGATGTTTCGGAATATCTTTGTAGATTTCCACTCTCAAATCCTGAATTTCAAGTGATTTTTGGAAATGTGCACTCAGTATTTTATCTCTTTCCTCCTTCGTTCTCAAAGAAATCAGGCAGTCTCTGGGCCTGCCCTTCTTCACTACTTTTCCAAGTCTGAATGCACTTACAATTTTAAAATCTTTATCTTCTTCCAAAGGCCAAAATTTTGTAAATTCTTTTGTCAAGTAATCAATTAAGTCCCCTTTTTCAAGTTCTGGGGCTGACCTCAATCTCAAATTATTCTCCTTGCTTCGTAATTCTATCATAGACAGATAGGCCTGATGTTCACCAATCTGCTTGCGCATGGGTTTAACTTCCTCTTGTACGGCCTCTGCTTTCTGTTTAGCCTCCTCAGCTATTTTACGATTTTCTGTGGTAGCTTCAAATAACTTCCCAATTGATTGTGCGTTTAAAGCCACTTGTTGGGTTAGATTGTTAACACTAGCTGTGTTTTGATCAATTTTGGAAGATTGTTCAGATACTTGCCTGCTCAGGCCTTCCAATTTTTCAAAAATTTTATCAAGTACTGAGGGGGAATCCCCTCCTGCAGCCATTCCTTCTGGCCTGGCTTGCTCTAATTCTTCCTCTTTCCTTTCTTAGGAAAGAATATAATGGTTAAGAGAAGTTATTAAAAATAAGATTTAGGTTAAGGTTTTTATAGGACAATGAGGAGAATAGAGTAAGGTAATGTAATGAAAGATTGGAATAGGGTAAAAACTTGATGGTAAGGATTTGCTGAACTAACAAATTGAACTGGAATACAAAAAAGGGAGGTATGAGGAGGTCTGGGGAAATAAGTGTATGGAAGATATGTTATGAAAATTAATGTGTTTTTAACTGTTTTTATTTTGTATGTTTTTCTTTTTTGTATTTTCTTTTTATTTTTCATTCTTCTTGTTATAATTTGGAAAACTCTAATAAAATATCTTTTTTTAAAAAAGAACATGGCTCTCTATCAAGGGCTGAAACGTGGAAAGAGGCTTTTATCTCGCTTATACCAAAAACTGAGACTGAAAAGAACCAGGTCAAGAACTACCGCCCGATATCATTACTGAATGTGGATTACAAAATATTTGCAGACATTTTAGGAAAAAGACTGAAGAAAGTACTGATAGGTGAGATTCATAAGGACCAAGCTGGCTTTCTCCCGGGAAGACATATGTCCGACAATGTGAGGAACATAATAGACATTGTGGAACTGCTGGAAACAAACATTAACAGAAAAGCGGTTTTGATCTTTGTGGACGCGGAGAAAGCCTTTGACAATATTTGCTGGAGCTTTATGAAAAAGAATCTCCAAGGGATGGGGGTAGGCCAAGGTTTTGAAAATGGTATAGGTGCAATATACTCTGAGCAGAAGGCAAAGCTAATTGTGAATAATGTGGTAACGGAAGAGATAGCTATAGAGAAAGGAACACGACAGGGATGCCCTATCTCCCCTTTACTTTTCATACTGGTCCTGGAGGTCTTGTTAAATATGATTAGAAAGGACCAGTTGGTTAAAGGAATCCAGCTCGGAGTGAAAGAGTATAAATTGAGGGCCTTCGCAGATGACCTAGTTTTGACCCTACAGCAGCCAAACACCAGTACAAAAAGAGTTTTAGAACTGATTGAGATATTTGGTCAAGTTGCAGGATTTAAATTGAATAAACAAAAAACTAAAGTGCTGGAGAAAAACTTAACAAATGAGGAAAAAGAGACATTTCAGAAAGAAACAGGTTTGGAGATAGCAAAAAAAGTGAAGTACTTGGGGGTGAACTTGACAGCTAAAAATGTGAACTTATTTAAAGACAATTATGATAAATGTTGGACAGAAGTCAAGAAAGATCTAGACATATGGTCAAGGCTGAAACTTTCCTTGTTAGGCAGAATTGCTGTAATCAAAATGAATGTATTGCCTAGAATGTTATTCCTGTTTCAGACACTACAAATAATAGACAAGATGGACTGTTTCAAGAGGTGGCAGAAAGACATATCGAAATTTGTTTGGCAGGGCAAAAAGCCAAGAATAAAATTTAAGACATTAACAGACGCAAAAGATAGAGGAGGTTTTGCCCTGCCGGACTTGAGACTTTACTATGAATCAGCAGCGTTTTGCTGGCTGAAAGACTGGCTGCTCCTCGAGAACACAGACATTTTGGATCTTGAAGGGTTTGATAATAGATTTGGTTGGCATGCATATATATGGTATGACAAGGTAAAAGTGCATAAAGGCTTTAAGAACCATATGGTAAGGAAAGCTTTGTATAATGTCTGGATAAGGTATAAAGATTTGCTTGAAAGCAGAACCCCCAGATGGTTGTCACCAATGGAGGCAAAAGAGGTGAAAAAATTGAACATGGACTCTAATTGGCCTAAATATTTTGAAATGATAGAACAAGATGGTGAAAAAGTAAAATTGCAGAGTTTCGAGAAATTGAAGTTTAAGGTGAGAGATTGGCTACATTATCGTCAGATAAATGAGGTATTCAAACAGGACAGAAAGAAAGGCTTCCAAGTGGAGAAGTCGAAATTAGAAACAGAACTGTTAGAACCCAATACTAAAAACTTGTCAAGAATGTATAATTTGCTGTTGAAATGGAATACTCAAGATGAAATGGTGAAATCTAGTATGATTAAATGGGCACAGGACATAGGGCATGACATTGAGTTTGCTGACTGGGAGCAGTTATGGACCACTGGTGTTAAATTTACGGCATGTAATGCCTTAAGAGAAAACATTATGAAAATGATCTACAGGTGGTACATGACTCCGGCTAAGTTAGCAAAGATTTATCATTTGCCCAATAACAAGTGCTGGAAGTGTAATGAAATGGAGGGAACCTTCTACCACCTTTGGTGGACCTGCCCGAAGGTTAAGGCTTTCTGGGAAATGATCTATAATGAAATTAAAAAAGTTCTGAAGAGAACTTTTAATAAAAAGCCAGAAGCCTTCCTCCTGGGTATGGTGGGTCAAATGGTGCCAAAGAAGGATAGGACATTCTTTATGTATGCCACAACAGCAGCAAGAATTCTTCTAGCAAAGTATTGGAAGACACAAGATCTACCCACGTTGGAAGAATGGCAGACGAAGGTGATTGACTATATGGGACTAGCAGAGATGACTGGCAGAATCCGGGACCGAGGGAAAGAGGCGGTGGACGAAGACTGGAACAAATTTAAAGTCTACCTTAAAAATTGTTGTAATTTGGAAAATTAGAGGATCAGGGTTATAAGAGATAAAGAACTACAGTTGTTTTAAATATCTTTTGGAAGTTAAATTTACGAAATAGAAATAAGTGTAATACAAAAGGGTTGCTGGAAAATCTTGAAACAAGAATGCAGAAAAGGGGTGGTACGGGGAAGTCATTTTTGTGTTTATTTATGTTTTTGTTTTGTTTTACTTTTTATTTATGGAAAATGAATAAAAAATTTATTTAAAAAAAAGAGAGATTCCTCTGAGTTTGCTAGTCAATTGAGCCGTCTCCACCAATTCCTGTAATTTGATTTGTCAATCTGTTATTTTTGGAGCCTCATGATCTTTCCATCCCTTGGCCACAAGTATACGAGCTGCTGCGGTTGCATACAAGAATACCTCTCTTAGATTCTTTGGGATCTCTTTATCTAAAATACTTCATAGAAATGCCTCCGTTTTTTTCAAAATAAAAAATTCCTTCCAGTAGCACCTTAAAGACCAACTAAGTTAGTTCTTGGTATGAGCTTTCGTGTGCATGCACACTTCTTCAGATACTAACTTAGTTGGTCTTTAAGGTGCTACTGGAAGGAATTTTTTATTTTGACTATGGCAGACCAACACGGCTACCTATCTTTATCCGGTTTTTTCGTAAAAGTTATCCCCATCGTCTTTTTTAATTCATCGTATATCCCCCCCCAAAAAAAAATCTTTATCTTTTCACACGTCCACCACATGTGGCTCATGACACCGTTATTTCCTCCACATCTCCAACAGAAAAGCCATCCAAAAAGCAAATCTCTCATTTGCAAAATCTTTTTAATAAATACCAATCTTTCAACCAGAGAAGACATGAGGCTTCGTAATATAGCTTCAAATCTGGTAACCCGTAGCCATCTCTTTCTACAGTATCTATTAATATCTTATGCTTTACTCTTGGTCTTTTACCCTTCCACAAAAATTTAGAAATTTCTTTTTGCCTCTTGTTGATACTGCTGGTCTTTCCTGTAATTGGAATCGTTTGGAATAGAAAGAGTAGCTTCGGTAAAACTATCATTTTAATTACCGAAATACGGCCCAGGAATGATAAATTTAACCTTGTCCATGTCTCCAACTGTCTTTTGATATCTTTCAAACAATTGGTATAATTATCTTCATATAAGTTAATATTCTTTGGTGTTATCCATAATCCTAAATAATTGATTTTGGGGTAGATTTTAATGTGTATTATTTGTTCTAATTCTGCTTTTTCATCTGGCGACATATTTTTAACTAATAGTTAAAATCGTTTCTCTATTTCTTTAGGGTTGTTTATTATTTTGCCTTTGCAGTTAACTCTATTTATAAGCCTTTCTGCCTCTCTCTTCTGTAATTGCCATGCTAATAACCAGGCTCAGGTTCTGTTTCAGGCTGTGTCTCTGTTTCAGGCTCTGGCGCTGTATCAAACACTGTTGCAGACTCAGGCTGTGGCACTATGGCTGTAGCTGTGGCTCTGGTTCTGTTTCAGGCTCTGGCACTGTATCAAGCACTGTTTCAGGCTCAGGCTTCTGCTCTTTATTAGGCTTTGTCTCAGTCTTTGGCTCTAGCACTTATTCTAGCTCTATTTCAGGCTCGGCCTGTGTCTCAGCCTTTGTCTCTGTTTCACGCTGTTTCTCTGTTTCAGGCTCCGACGCTGTTTCAAGCCCTGTATCTGCCTCTCCCTCTGCCCCTGGCTACCTTTAAGCATCAGGCTCAGTTTCAGACAGTGTCTCTTTTTCAGGATCCAGCACTCTATCAAGCACTATTTCAGACTCAGGCTGTGGATCTCGGCTGTGGCTGTGGATCTCGGCTGTGGCTCTCGGCTCCGTCTGTGGCTCTGTCTGTGGCTCTGGCTCTTTTTCAGGGTCTGGTTCTGAATGAAGATCTGGTTCTGACTCTGATTCAGGGTCTCATGATGGCTCTTCCTCTGCCTCTGACCCAGCTATGTTTCAGGGTCTGGCTCTCTTTCAGGCTCTGGTTCTGAATTAGGGTTTTGTTCTGGCTCTGGCTGTGTCTCTGGCTCTGGCTCCAGCTCCAGCTCCGGCACTGTATCAAGTACTGTTGCAGACTCAGGCTGTGGCTCGTGGCTGTGGCTGCAGCTATGTTTTGCGCTCCGGCCCTGTATCAAGCCCTATTTCTGGCTCTGGCTCTGGCTCTGGCTTTCTTTCAGCTCTGGCTCTGGCTCTGATTCATGGTCTCACTCTGACTCTGATTCAGGGTCTGGCTCTGGCTCTGGCACTCGATCAAGGACTGTTTCAGACTCAGGCTGTGGCTGTGGCTCTGCCTCTGTTTCAGGCTAAGGCTCTGTTTGAGGCTGTGTCTCTGTTTCAGGCTCCGGCACTGTATCAATTACTGTTGCAGACTCAGGCTGTGGCTCGTGGCTGTGGCTGTTGCTCTGGTTTGGCCTGTGGCTCTTTTTCAGGCTCTGGTTCTGAATGAGGGCTTGGTTATGGCACTGATTCAGGGTCTCGCTCTGTCTCTGGCTGTGTCTCTGTTGCAACTCAAACTGTGGTTTGTTGTTGTTGTTGTTATTTTCTTTCTGGGGTGGGACAAATGTTTAGTTGGGGCGGGGATTATTTTAAGTTTAGCATAATTGTTTCTTGCTTTGTTTTTCTTTTACTATTTTTTTAGGTTATTGTATAGTTTGTATTTTGCTTTTTAAGGGGAAAGGGTCAGGGCTGCCTGGGAGGGGGCCTCAGCCAACAGAATGGCTGGGGCAGGTTCCCTACGGGGGGATGTATTGGAACACCCAATCTCTGTTATCGCGGGTGGGAGGAGCAGTTGTGCTAAGACCAGACCACATCTTTACCGAAGATCTGGTTCTGACTCTGACTCTGATTCTCTGATACTGGCTCTCTATCAAGGGCTGTTTCAGACTCAGGCTGTGGCTGTGGCTGTTGCTCTGGTTCTGGTTCTGGTTCTGGCTCTGGCTCTTTCTCAGGCTCTGGTTCTGAATGAGGGCTTGGTTCTGGGACTGATTCAGGGTCTCGCTCTGGCTCTGGCACTCTATCAAGGACTGTTTCAGACTTAGGCTGTGGCTGTGGCTCTGGCTCTGTTTCCATTCTTACAATGGAATGTACACAAAACAATAATCCTTTCTATCTAAATTTTCCAATACATTCTGAAAACATAATAAATCCTTAATTGTTGTCCACCTCCTTTTAGTTCCTTTATCACTCGAACGCTAGCACGGAGTCAAAACTATTATTGTATTTTTGAACATATCTTGTATAACCATCCCATTTTTCTGCAAATTTTTGCTTTGAGATTCCTCTGAGTTTGCTAGTCAATTGAGCCATCTCCACCAATTCCTGTAATTTTATTTGTCAATCTGTTATTTTGGGAGCCTCATGATCTTTCCATCCCTTGGCCACAAGTATACGAGCTGCTGCAGTTGCATACAAAAATACCTCTCTTAGATTCTTTGGGATCTCTTTATCTAAAATACTTCATAGAAATGCCTCCGTTTTTTCCGTAAAAGTTATCCCCATCATATTTTTTAATTCATCGTATATTCCCCCCCCAAAAAAATCTTAATCTTTTCACACGTCCACCACATGTGGCTCATGTCACCGTTATTTCCTCCACATCTCCAACAAGCATTCGCCAAATTTTTATACATTCTTGATCATCTGGAAGGAGTGAGGTACCACCTATGAGCCATTTTCATCATGTTCTCTCTTATATTATAGCTGGCTGTAAATTTCTAATTTACATTCCATCAGTTTCCCCCATCTTTTAGCATAATTGGACGGCCCACATCTTGGCCCCACTTTATCATTGAAGCCTTAACCTCCTCATCCATTACTTTGTAGTCTAAAAGAAGTCTATACATTTTTGCGATTATTTTGGTTTTACTATTCAGTAGTTCTCTGTCAAATCTTGAAGGCTCCTTTTCAAAACCTATCTGCTTATCCTGTCCGAACACTTCATTCACCTGGAAGTAATCTAGCCAACTAGAAAAGTGATCTTTTATTTTCTCATAACTTATCAATATTAGTTGACCCTCCTCCTCCCCCCTTAATAATGTGTTATACGTTATCCAGTTCTCTTTGATGTTGTTGCTTTTTTTAACAGCGATTGCTTCTAGTGGAGAGTTCCATCTTGGGGTTTTCTGTTCCAAATATCTTTTCTATTTTCCCCATACCTTATTTATAGCATTTCTTATTATATGATTTGAAAAAACTCCTATGCCTCTTTATTTTCCCATAATTAAGATAGCCATGCCACCCAAAACGGGTGTTGAAGGAAAGCATTGCTTTTGCACATAACCATGGCATGATGGGAAGCATTGCTTCTGCACATAACTGTGGCATGATGGGAAGTCTTGCTTCTAAGCTTTGTTCTGCTCATGCTGCACAAACCGTGCTGATGCTAAGACATTCCCTCATCACCCTGGTGCGTTCTGTTCACCTTGAGTTCACACCATATCAATCTGTGCTTACCCCTCCTTGTACATTCCTTTTCGTACCACTCTGGTACGGGCAGTCCGAAACCATGCCTGTGTAAACTCCGCGTTCCTTTTCCCAACCTTTAACCTGTCTATGATTAATGTCTTATATGCAATAATTAATGTCTTATATGCAACCCTTGCTTTGTACTTATGTTAACCAATCAGCAACAAGCACACACGTGGCAAACGCTGTATAATATCCAATAAAAGGGAGTCTCCGAGGCTTGCTCGAGAGACGCCTCCTGTATGACACCTACCTACTCGTCTGTCATTCATTTCAACCCAACATCTGGTGACCCTCGACGTGCCAGATCCCTTTACGCAGCCTCATACTTCACTCGACTGGAACAGTCTCAGCGCGCTACACCGTGAGTATGGGGGGGGGAGCTTACAAAGTCCCCAAAAGAGCATGCTAAAGAACTGTTTCATTTAGTCAGACAGAGAGTGCCCCTGGTACCCAGAAATAGGGTCCTTGGGGATGGAGACATGGCAAAAAATCGGAAAAACCCTCTTCGCAGAACCGAGGGCTCCGATTCATTGTCTGCTCACTTGGCAGAAGTGTGCGGATGCCGTCGCTAGATTAGGTCCCCAGGCGTCTCCATCGGCACCCGCACCAGACAATTCCCCACCAACTGCCCTGCCACCTGCCCTTTTAGCCGCAACAGACAATCTACCTCCTTACCCAAAGCTTTTGCCTCCATCGCAACTTTCCCTAACCCCCTTCGCCTCAGCCCACATCCCCCCACATCCCCCCTTCCCTCCCTCCTTCGCCTGTTCCTACAGGAGCTGGGCGTGCTGCACTTTTTCAAGCTAGACAGGAAGGAATTCTTTCCTTGGAGGAGGAGGCGGGGTGGGCCGGGGAACTACCGTCTGCTTTCCCTATTTCTTATACTAACCCTGGCGCTGCGCAACAACAAATTATGTATGAGACGCTTCCTTATTCTATTCTGAGAGAATTAAGGAGAGCCATTACTGATTCCGGCCTAAAATCCACTTATGTGACAGGAATGCTGGAGGGAATAGCAACTGGTTATACAATGCTACCTCAAGATTGGAAAGATCTGATGCGCATGCTGTTATCCCCGGCTCAGTATGTAGTTTTTGAAAGTGAATTTAAGCATTGCGCAGTAGCCCTGGCTGATCCACAGCATTCAGCCAACCAACTCTTTGGTGCTGGTCCGTATGATAATATACCAGCCCAAGTGCAATTATGTTACAGAAAAGGAGGAATGCAGCAGCAAGCTGCAGCTGGCTGGAAAGCAAAACAGGATGTGAATGTTTGGCACTGTACCGCGAGAACAAAGGGGCAGTCTATTCACTGTGCTGAGCACCGGATGTTAGCTCAGAGTGTCATTTGACCTGTACAGGAAGTACAGGAGGTGGGGTTTGTCTCTCTACTGTTGGTGCTTGGAGAGAGCAGACGCGTTTCTCTGTAATGCTGCAAAGACAGAAATAAAGGCATGTAAATACATTTCTGTCTATCTCTTTCCCCTCCCTGGGGGAGGCAGGGAGCAGGGAAGAGTGGTGTGTTCTCCTCACGCTTGAGGAGGATCGCCGATAGTGACCTAGCCTGTATCCTGCCGGGAATGCAGACAGGGAGGTCAACAAGGAGATCAAGCCGGGTGCCTGGAGAGTGGCCAGTTCCTCTGATAAGGCTTGAGATCCGACAATTAACACCTTTACATTTTAGTCGCACCGCGACCTGTGTGCAACGCGCCTTTCGCAAAGTCCCTGTCTCAGGACAACAACTTAGCTCCTTTGTTAATATTAAGCAACAACATTCGGAGCCCTACCATCAATTTATAGATAGATTGAAAGAATCAGTCACTGGGCAGATTGATGACACTACAGCTCAAAATGAATTGATGAAAAAATTGGCTTTCGAAAATGCAAGTACTGACTGCAAAAAGGCTTTGCAGTCGATCATACATCGCCCTAAATATGACCTGGCCGATATGATTCAAGCCCGTGCAGATGTTGGAAGCCAGAGTCATGCGATGTCCTTGCTTGCCGGTGCCATCCAGGCTGTCAACAAGCCCACTGGGAACTGCTTCAACGGCAAGCACCCAGGTCATTTTGCTAAACAATGCAGAGCCCCTGGCGGGGGTGCAAACAGGAATGGTGATGCCAATAAGGCTAAGCCTTCCAAGAAATGCCCGAAGTGCGATAAAGGCTATCATTGGGCAAATCAGTGCAGGAGTTCGGGAAACTCCTTAGGGGCCCTACTCCCGGGCCAGGACAAATAGGGAGCCCTCCGCCATTAGTCTCCACTATTAAAACCATCTCAAAGGATACACGCTCTGATTTTACCATCGACTTAATCAATCAAGAAACCAAAGACACTGTTTTACCTGGTGAAATTGTGCTTATGCCCACCCAATTGGCGGTCCCACTACCTCCTAAAGTCGCAGGTTTAATTTTACCCCAATTTTCTACTGCAAAAGAAGGAATCCAGGTTATTCCAGGAGTTCTGGATCCTGACTATGTGGACACAATAATGGTTCAACTTTGGAGCCACATGCCCATGCAGTTAAAGAAGGGTGAGTCCTGGGCGCATTTGGTGGTGCTCCCTTCTCACCCTACTGTTTCTATTATTGATAGTAATTTGCACGAGCTCTCTCCTTTTTCTCCACAGCTGTTAGCTGTAATCCAGCGGATTGGTCATCAGAAACTTCTCCGTCAGTACAAGATAAATGGCAAGGCTCTGGAAGGCTTGATTGACACAGGCGCGGACATTTCTGTAATTTCCAGTAGTTGCTGGGACCCCACGTGGCCCCTTGCGTCTGCCTCTGCAGTTTGGGGTGTAGGTGGACCTCAAACCTCTTCCAATTTCTCTTCCCAGTAGGTCTGAATATATCTCTTTAGCTGTTTCTCTCCTAGAAGTCCCTGGATTGGCTGTACGCAATAGTAGGAACATTAACTCTTTAGCTTGTTCTGCAGCAAAAAGCCCTGAATTTTACTTCTCAAGCGCTTCATCTTCTAAATAAAGAGCAGAGTGAACTCCAGCATGGTCTTCTGCAGAACCGCACTGCTATCGATTATCGATTGATGCTTCATCATTACGGCCGTGAACAAGTGGACGACATGTGTTGTTTTAATATTACTGATAATTCCAAAGCCATCCAAAAGCAAATCTCTCATTTGCAAAATCTTACACACCATATTAAACAGGACGTTGGACTTTCTGGCCTGTGGGACTCATTCACCCAGTGGCTCACTGGCTGGTTGCCAAACCTGAATTGGCTTCGTAATCTCTTTCAATATGCCATTATTATAATATGTATATTGATTTTGCTATGTTGCTTCCTCCAATGCATTCCTGGACTCATAGGTCTTTTGTCTCGGCTTCTCTCTCCCCCTCAGCCACCCAATAAAATCATTGCTGCCTACTTTGCGAAATTGCAGCACCAGCAGTAAACATTAGGGGAGATGTGGCGAACTTATTTTGGGCATGCGCTGGCATACCTCGTATCCCGAAGTATTTTTGTCTTATTCACCCAGAACACCTCGCAAATAAGAAAAGAAAGGGGGAGATGAAGGAAAGCATTGCTTTTGCACATGACCATGGCATGATGGGAAGCATTGCTTCTGCACATAACTGTGGTATGATGGGAAGTCTTGCTTCTAAGCTTTGTTCTGCTCATGCTGCTCAAACCGTGCTGATGCTAAGACATTCCCTCCTCACCCTGGTACGTTCTGTTCACCTTGAGTTCACACCATATCAATCTGTACTTACCCCTCCTTGTACATTCCTTTTCGTACCACTCTGGTACGGGCAGTCCGAAACCATGCCTGTGTAAACTCCGCGTTCCTTTTCCCAACCTTTAACCTGTCTATGATTAATGTCTTATATGCAATAATTAATGTCTTATATGCAACCCTTGCTTTGTACTTATGTTAACCAATCAGCAACAAGCACACACGTGGCAAACGCTGTATAATATCCAATAAAAGGGAGTCTCCGAGGCTTGCTCGAGAGACGCCTCCCGTATGACACCTACCTACTCGTCTGTCGTTCATTTCAACCCAACAGGGTGTCATGACCTTCTAGATCTAAAATATCCCAATTTTTTAATAAATACCAATCTTTCAACCAGAGAAGACATGAGGCTTCGTAATATAGCTTCAAATCCGGTAACCCGTAGCCACCTCTTTCTACAGTATCTATTAATATCTTATGCTTTACTCTTGGTCTTTTACCCTTCCACAAAAATTTAGAAATTTCTTTTTGCCACTTGTTGATACTGCTGGTCTTTCCTGTAATTGGAATCGTTTGGAATAGAAAGAGTAGCTTCGGTAAAACTATCATTTTAATTACCGAAATACGGCCCAGGTATGATAAATTTAACCTTGTCCATGTCTCCAACTGTCTTTTGATATCTTTCCAAAAATTGGTATACTGTATTTTTCGCTCTATAACACGCACCCGACCATAACACACACCTAGTTTTTAGAGGAGGAAAATCCGTAGGCATGCCACCCATAGGCATTCCCTCCATAACACGCACAGACATTTCCCCTTACTTTTTAGGAGGAAAAAAGTGAGTGTTATGGTGCAAAAAATACAGTAATTATCTTCATATAAGTTAATATTCTTTGGTGTTATCCATAATCCTAAATACTTGATTTTGTTGTTTTTTTTATAGAATTCTTATTGGTTTTTCACAGTTTTTATAAACACAAACATTACACAATAGAAACAAACAAACACATAAACAAACATGTATAATTTCAAATCCTTTTTTCTTAAACCTTACTTCACCGACTTCCCCATACCTCCCCTTTCTGCATCCCAATTTCCAAATTTGTTTCAGCAAATCCTGCCCCTTGATTTTATCAAATTTTCCCTTATTCTTTTCCTTTACTTAATCTTTTACAGCTGTAATCCCCTTTTTTCAAAAACCTCAACATTTTAACATTCATTAATTTTACAATGTTTCTTGAAATAAATTTTAAATTTCTCCCAGTCTTCATCCGCCGTCTCTTTCCCCTGGTCACGGATTCTGCCGGTCATTTCAGCCAGTCCCATGTAGTCTATCACCTTCATCTGCCATTCTTCCAGAGTGGGTAGATCTTGTGTCTTCCAATACTTTGCGATGAGTATTCTTGCTGCTGTTGTGGCATACATAAAAAAAGTTCTATCTTTCTTTGGCACCACTTGGCCGACAATGCCCAAGAGAAAGGCTTCTGGTTTCTTAGGGAAAGTACATTTAAGTACCTTTTTCATTTCATTATATATCGTTTCCCAGAAAGCCTTAATCTTCGGGCACGTCCACCAAAGGTGGAAGAAAGTACCTTCAGATTCTTTACATTTCCAACATTTATTATCGGGCAAATGATAGATCTTTACAAGCTTGGTTGGGGTCATGTACCACCTGTAAATCATTTTCATAATATTTTCTCTTAAGGCATTACATGCCGTAAACTTTATACCGGTGGTCCACAACTTTTCCCAGTCAGCAAACATGATGTTATGACCAATGTCTTGTGCCCACTTAATCATAGCTGATTTCACTGTTTCATCTTGCGTATTCCATTTCAGCAACAAGTTATACATTCTTGACAGATTCTTAGTATTGGGTTCTAACAGTTCTGTTTCTAATTTTGTTTTCTCCACCTGAAAGCCAATTTTCCTGTCCTGTTTGTAAACCTCCATTATTTGGTAATAATGGAGCCAGTCTCGTACTTTAAACTTCAACTTCTCATAACTCTGTAATTTCAGTTTATCCCCCTCTTGTTCCAAAATTTCCCAATATTTTGGCCATTTGGCCTCCATATTGATCTTTTTCACTGCCTTCGCCTCCATCGGCGACAGCCACCTTGGGGTTTTGTTTTCCAACAGGTCTTTATATCTAATCCAGACATTATATAATGCTTTCTGAACAATATGATTTTTAAAAGCTTTATGCGCTTTGACCTTGTCATACCATAAATATGCATGCCATCCAAATACATTGTTAAAACCTTCCAAATCCAAAATATCTGTATTCTCGAGGAGCAACCAATCTTTCATCCAGCAAAGAGCTGCTGATTCATAGTAAAGTTTAAAGTCCGGCAGGGCAAATCCCTCTCTTTCCTTTGCATCCGTTAAAATTTTAAATTTTATTCTGGTTTTTTTGCCCTGCCAGACAAATTTCGAAATGTCTTTCTGCCACCTCTTGAAACAGTCCATCTTGTCAACAATTTGCAATGCTTGAAATAAAAATAACATTCTAGGCAATACATTCATCTTAATAACAGCAATTCGGCCTAACAAGGAAAGCTTTAAGTTTGACCATATTTCTAGATCTTTTTTAACTTCTGTCCAGCATTTCTCATAATTATCTTTAAATAAATTCACATTCTTGGATGTCATATTAATCCCCAAGTATTTCACTTTCTTAACCACGGTCAACCCTGTTTCATTTTGGAACCTCTCCCTTTCGATAGCTGTTAAGTTTTTCTCCAATACCTTAGTTTTTTGTTTATTCAACTTGAATCCTGCAACTTGACCAAATTCTTGAATTAATTCTAAAACCCTTTTCGCACTAGTGTCTGGCTCTTGTAACGTAAGTACCAAATCATCTGCAAAAGCCCTCAGTTTGTACTGTTTAGCTCTGACCTGTACCCCTTTAAACAGCTGGTCCCTTCTAATCATATTTAGCAAAACCTCCAGGACTGATATGAAAAGTAATGGGGAAATTGGGCACCCCTGTCGTGTCCCTTTTTCTATTTTAAATTCTTCCGTTATCACATTATTTACAATTAATTTAGCCTTTTGTTCTGAATATATTGCACCCATACCATTCTCAAATCCTTGTCCTACCCCCATCCCATGTAGATTCTTCTTCATAAAACTCCAAGAAATATTGTCAAAGGCTTTCTCCGCATCCACGAATATCAGTACTGCTTTAGTATTTATGTTCACTTCTAGTAGTTCCAAAATGTCTATTATATTCCTCACATTATCTGACAAATGCCTTCCTGGGAGAAAGCCTGCTTGGTCCTTATGAATCTCTTCCATCAGTACTTTTTTCAATCTTTTTGCCAAAATGTCTGCAAAAATTTTATAATCCACATTAAGTAATGATATAGGGCGGTAGTTCTTAAGCTGAGTCTTTTCAGTCTCTGTTTTCGGTATGAGTGTAATATAAGCTTCTTTCCACGATTCTGGTGCCTTTTTCCCCTCCAAAATTTCATTACAGACTTCCTTCAGAGGTTGTAACAGCCACTCCTTCAAAGCTTTGTAATATCTGGAAGTCAACCCATCTGGTCCTGGAGATTTGCCCAGTTGCATGTTTTGAATGGCATCTTCTATCTCTTGTTCAGTTATTTTCTGATTTAGATCTATTTTCCTTTGATGAGAGATTTTTTGTAATCCATATTTCTTGAGAAACTCATCTATATCCCCTTCATTCTGTGGCCCTTGTGAGTATAATTTTTTGAAATAACTCTGGAAGCAGTTTCTAATCTCATTTGGCTTATAAATGTTCTTTCCTTCAACCTCTAGGCTTGTAACCGTGTTTAATTTTTGTCTTTTCTTCAATTGCCAAGCCAGAAGTTTACCACATTTGTCTGCAGATTCAAATGTCCTTTGTCTCATTTGTTTAATCTTCCATTCTATTTCTTGATTCATCAATTCCATATATTGTGTCTGGTATAACTTAATTTCTCTCAAAATCTCTTGGGACTTTGGTTTAGATCTTAATTTCTTTTCTCCTTCTTTTATCTTTTCCAAAATCTTGTCCTTTTTCTCATTTTGACTTCTCTTCTTTACTGTATTTTGTTGTATCAAAAATCCTCGCATAACAGCCTTACTTGCATCCCAGATTACTCTTTTTTCAACCTCTGTTTTTAAATTTATTTCAAAATAGTCTCTCAAGGTTTTTTGGGCCTTTTTGTAAACTTCTTCATCTCTAAATAAGGTGTCATTCATCCTCCATCTGAAGGAGCCAGCTGTTGTTAACTTCATCTCCATCTTTACAGCATTATGGTCGGAGCAGGTTTTTGGGCAGATTTCCACTTTCTTTATCTTTGGGGCCATCCCACTAGTAACCCATATTTGGTCGATTCTGGTCCATGTCTTCATAGCTTCAGAAAAGAAAGTTCCCTCTCTCTCGAGAGGGTTCTTTGTTCTCCAAATGTCAATCAAGTCCATATTTTCAGTCATTTCAAAGAAAGTCTTTGGTAGTCTCCCATTTTTAGAGATTACCTGTCTTTGTGCTTTATCCATATTTGTAGATGCTACTCCATTCATGTTCCCCATCAGAATTAAATTGTAATCCAAATGTTCCAGTAGGATCTCATGCAGCTTCTTAAAAAATTCAGATTTCCCCTCATTTGGTGCATAAATTCCCACGATCAGAAATTTTTCTCCTTGAGCTTGAATTTTGATTGCCAGAAATCTTCCTTGTTCATCCTTAAACATCAATTTTGGTAGCAATTTTTCCTTTGCATAAATCACAACTCCTCTTTTCTTAACTTTGTCAGAGGAAATAAATTCTTGTCCCAACCTTTTGTTAATAAGTAATTTTCTATGTAACATTGTCACATGCATTTCTTGTAAACAAATCAAGTCCAAATGTTCTTTTTTCAATATATGAAACACATTTCTCCTCTTTCGGGGAAGGTTGAGACCATTGCAGTTCCAGCTTAGAAGTTGCAAAGCCATCTTACAGTTATTTACTTGTCCCTCCTGCCGCTCCGAGTAGTTGTTCGTCAGTAATCGGTAGTTTCAGTCCGAATGATAGAGGACTTCCAGTCAGCGCCAGCGATTAATGGCGGATTCCCCTCCGAGCTCCGGAGGGAGTCTGCTCCGCGAGTTCAGGTCTGACCGCTACGGCGAAGCGGAGACCCTTAAAAGTCACAGGCGCGGAAGCCTGTGAACAAGGAGACTCGGCGGGCACCTTTGCCCCCCCTCGAAATCGCGAAGGAGCCTTTTTAAAGGCTCCGAAACAGCAGCGGGGTGAGGAGCGGTGCTGAGAGTCGTCATTCAAGCCCGTGGAGCGAAGCCGCATCGCCATTGTCAGAGAGCGCTGATTCCTTCCTGCAATTCGGACTGAAAACAACTACCCGTGACTGGATACAAATAACAAATTGAAATTGGAACAAATAAATTGGACAATTTGGCCGGAAACGGGAAAGGCAAAAAATAAGGAAGTCTGCCTTTCCGGACTGCAGAGAGATCAAAGCAAAGAGAGTGCAAAGCGTAACCTAAGAGGATTACTTTGAAAATTAGCAAACCTGACATTGAATTTGAAATCCCCCTCATGCATGCAGGAGCAGAGGGGGAGGAAGATTTATTTGATATACCTGCATGAAAAAGGAACTTTTTTGGAAATACAATTTGCTGTCTTAAAACCCTGGGAACGGACTGCCTTGACAGGGAAGCCAATCAGAGGACTGTCACTTTGTTTAAACTGAAACTTAACTCAACTTAACTTAACTTTGTGAAAGTTACAGAGTTACTGGATTATAAGACTTGGGGGGAATTGTTACAACAGGAAAGTTGGAATTACTTTAAAGAGACATTTTGTTGCAAGAACTCTGGAGAGTTCCCCCTCTAGAGGATTTGGTTGAAAGACGAAAATGTCTTGCGAGTTCCTGCGGGGTTTCCCCCCCCCTTTTTCCCAAGCCGCTAAGCCGCTTATCAGCTGATCCTAAGCCGCTAAGCCGCTTAACAGCTGATCCGCTAAGCCGCTTATCAGCTGATCCGCTAAGCCCGCTAAGCCGCTAATAGCGCTAATCTGCTAAGCCGCTAATGGGCTTGCTTCGCAAGACGAAAAAACCGCAAGACGAAGAGACTCGCGGAACGGATTCCTTTCGTCTTGTGAGGCACCACTGTATCTGCCTCTGCCTCTGTTTCAGGCTCTGGCACTCTATCAAACACTGTTTCTGGCTCCGGTTCTGAATTAGGGTTTTGTTCTGGCTATGGCTGTGCCTCTGGATCTGGCTGTGTCTCTGCTTCAGGCTCCTATGCTGTATCAAGCACTGTATCAGGCTCTGCCTCTCCCGCTGCCCCTGGCTACCTTTAAGCGTCAGGCTCAGTTTCAGACAGTGTCTCTGTTTCAGGATCCAGCACTCTATCAAGCACTATTTCAGACTCAGGCTGTGGATCTCGGCTGTGGCTGTGGATCTCGGCTGTGGCTGTGGATCTCGGCTGTGGCTCTAGGCTCCGTCTGTGGCTCTGGCTCTCTTTGAGGGTCTGGTTCTGAATGAAGATCTGGTTCTGACTCTGATTCAGGGTCTCATGATGGCTCTTCCTCTGCCTCTGACCCAGCTATGTTTCAGGGTCTGGCTCTCTTTCAGGCTCTGGTTCTGAATTAGGGTTTTGTTCTGGCTCTGGCTGTGTCTCTGGCTCTGGTTCCAGCTCCAGCTCCGGCACTGTATCAAGTACTGCTGCAGACTCAGGCTGTGGCTCTAGGCTGTGGCTGCAGCTATGTTTTGCGCTCCGGCCCTGTATCAAGCCCCATTTCTGGCTCTGGCTCTGGCTCTGGCTTTCTTTCAGCTCTGGCTCTGAATGAGGCTCTGGCTCTGGCTCTGGATCTGACTCATGGTCTCACTCTGACTCTGATTCAGGGTCTGGCTCTGGCTCTGGCACTCGATCAAGGACTGTTTCAGACTCAGGCTGTGGCTGTGGCTCTGCCTCTGTTTCAGGCTCAGGCTCTGTTTGAGGCTGTGTCTCTGTTTCAGGCTCCGGCACTGTAGCAAGTACTGTTGCAGACTCAGGCTGTGGCTCGTGGCTGTGGCTGTTGCTCTGGTACGGGCTGTGGCTCTTTTTCAGGCTCTGGTTCTGAATGAGGGCTTGGTTATGGCACTGATTCAGGGTCTCGCTCTGGCTCTGGCTGTGTCTCTTTTGCACCTCAAACGGTGGTTTGTTGTTATTGTTGTTGTTATTTTCTTTCTGGGGTGGGACAAATGTTTAGTTGGGGCGGGGATTATTTTAAGTTTAGCAGAATTGTTTCTTGCTTTGTTTTTCTTTTACTATTTTTTTAGCTTATTGTATAGTTTGTATTTTGCTTTTTAAGGGGAAAGGGTCAGGGCTGCCTGGGAGGGGGCCTCAGCCAACAGAATGGCGGGGGCAGGTTCCCTACGGGGGGATGTATTGGAACACCCAGTCTCTGTTATCGCGGGTGGGAGGAGCAGTTGCGCTAAGACCAGACCACGTCTTTACCGAAGATCTGGTCTGACTCTGATTCTGATTCTCTGATTCTGGCTTGTTGGGTGTAGTGAAGGGGTAACCTCCTGTGCCTCAAGCCTGAGAGGAGGCGCTTACAAGGAAAGTAAGCCAGGACGTGACGAAAGCAGCTTGGAGTGCTGTGAGCTGAGTGGGAACCGAAAGCAGTTCAGCCGCTGCACTGAGAGAGAAGGATGCAGAGAAAATGCAGCTTGAATCTGATGGTCTTTGTGAATTGTAAACACACTATATTTGAGCAAATAAAGGGATAGTAGGACAGAAGAAACGTGTGGGACTTGTTTACTGCTCTCTCGACACACGCCGCTGTGTACTTCTGCTAATTGCTTTACGATCTACAGAGGCTCCCAGGGGAAGCGTGGCTGGGTACCGAACAATAAAGCAATAAATCTACCGAACATGGCTCTCTATCAAGGGCTCCAGCTCCAGCTCCGGCACTGTATCAAGTACGGTTGCAGACTCAGGCTGTGGCTCTAGGCTGTGGCTGTGGCTGTTGCTCTGGTTCGTGCTGTGGCTCTTTTTCAGGCTCTGGTTCTGAATGAGGACTTGGTTATGGCACTGATTCAGGGTCTCGCTCTCTCTCTGGCTGTGTCTCTGTTGCACCTCAAACGATGGTTTGTTGTTGTTGTTTTCTTTCTGGGGTGGGAGAAATGTTTAGTTGGGGCGGGGATTATGTTAAGTTTAGCATAATTGTTTCTTGCTTTGTTTTTCTTTTACTATTTTTTTAGGTTATTGTATAGTTTGTATTTTGCTTTTTAAGGGGAAAGGGTCAGGGCTGCCTGGGAGGGGGCCTCAGCCAACAGAATGGCTGGGGCAGGTTCCCTACGGGGGGATGTATTGGAACACCCAATCTCTGTTATTGCGGGTGGGAGGAGCAGTTGCGCTAAGACCAGACCACCTCTTTTTGGGAAAATTAATCCTGCGTCCAGTCAGGCTTCCCCTGCGCAACTCTGTTCGGGAGCTGACCTGGCAGGAAGAGCAGAGTAGCAGCGGTCCTGCGTCCGTGTGAGATAAGGGATAAATCACGTCAGGAGACAGTTCGGTTCTTATCTCTAGAAGCGTTTATTTACAAGCAGTAAATCCATCAGAAACTTCCGACATTCTCTGTGCTCCAAAAGCACACACGCAGCCTCTGAGCTGAGCTGTGTCTTAGGCAGAAGCGAAAGCAAGTCTGAACAGTGACACAGACTGTGACGCACTTCTCTGCGACAAGCTCCTCCCAGATACAGGACACCACGGAGTTTTAACCCTGTCAGTTCCAAACTCCACACCCCCTCTTGTCCTGCATCTGGGGACAATAGCCAACAATGCTTTCCCCATACACAGACCCTCATAGAACTCCTCGTGCTTCTGGAAGGTTAATGGTTTTGTGAAACCATCAGCGAGGTTCTTGGTTGAGGGACAGTATTTCAGAGCAACTAGCCCCTCATGAACGCTCTGACATACATTCCGGAAACGTATGTCCAAATGTTTGGTCCTCGCCTTGAATTGCCCCGTCTCGGCCAATTTGAGGCACGGTTGATTGTCTTCATGCACCACAACGGGTAGACAATTCCCTCCACACATTTCCTCGACCAAACACACATAGAACTCCAGCTCTCTGCAAACCTCTGATACCGCACTGAACTCAGCTTCAGTAGACGAAAGCGCTATGAGACTTTGCTTCTGGGACCTCCACCCAATCACTGAGTCCCCAAACTTCACCACTAGGCCTGACACTGATTTGCGATCCTGAAGGTTAGCCCAGTCCGAATCTACCCACGCGGTCAGCTTGACACCACCCTTAGCTGACATCTTGAGGCAAAAATCTTTGGTATTTTGCAGGTAACGAAGCACCCGTTTAATACCATTCCAGGCCTGCACACTAGGACTTGAAGCCTCTCTACTGAGCAGATTGACAGCAAACGCTATGTCTGGTCTGCTCCACTGTGACAGATACAACAGACTACCCAGAGCTGATTGAAAGAGTTCAGTATTTTCGAACACAACGCGTTCTACTTGCTGACACTCCTTCACGTATCCAGCCTCCATGGGTGACTTGGCACCTGCACAATCAGACATCCTGAACTTCTCAAGCAACTGTTCGATCTTACCTTTCTGGCGAAGCAAAAAGCTTCCATCACTTACTCTTGTGATCTCTAAGCCTAAATACGACTTGACGTCTCCAAGCTGCTTGAGCTTGAACCGCTTTCCAAGCTCCTTAGCAAACTTCTCCACTTGTTTACTTGTCTGTGCCATGATCAAGATATCATCAACAAACCCCTGAACCACTTGCTGTTTCAAGCCTGAATCTCTAATGTAAAGACAACTGTCTGCAAGAGATCTCTTAAAACCTAGCTCTTCTAAGGCTTCATGTAGACACATATTCCAATTCCTGGCAGATTGGCGTAATCCATAGATGGATTTGTGCAACCGCCACACGACGCCTGGCTCACTGACTTCAAACCCTGGAGGAGGAAGCATGTACAACTCCTCCTGGAGATCTGAGTTCAGGTAGGCGACATCTACATCAAAATGGTTCACCTTCCAACCTCTCTGTGCTGCTATTGCCAAAAGCGTTCTCAGAGTCTCGGCCCTTGAGGTCGGCGAATAGACCTCTGTGAAGTGAACACCCTTCCTCTGTGTGAATCCTCGGGCCACTAACTTCGCTTTATACTGTGGTTCTCCAGCTTCTGTGGGTTTAAGTCGGTAAACCCACCTGCAACTCACGGCTTGCTTGTTAGCCGGCAGCTGAGTGAGTGAGAACACACCAAGAGACTCCATTGAGTTCATCTCCTTCTGCATCGCCTCATGCCATTTTCTGGCTTCGTCCTGAGGCAACTTCTGAATATCCTCAAAGGATTCAGGTTCACATCTAGCCACACCAACCCAGACACTAGTGGCTTCATACCTTTCCGGTGGCTTACCCTTGGTTGACCTTGCTGACCTCCTCAGCGTGAACTCTGGAACTGCGCCTGATTCACTTGGGCCAGCTACACCATCCTCTGTGTCAGAAACCTCCCCCTCTGACCTGCTGTGCCTTTTTGGCCGCACAGCTGGGTCTGCTGGCGAGGATGGCTCACTCCTGGGCTCAGACTTGACAGAGACCTGAGGAGGGATCATGGGACTCCCTTTTGGAGAGGTTCGGAACCTCTGCCTTGGAGATCCCGGCTCTGGACTCTGTGGCTGTGTACTGTCCACCTCAGCAACAGGTTCAGCTTCATCCTCCTCCTCTTCCTCATCTGAGTCTAACAGAACATCCGGGTTCCCGTGAAGACTTTTCCACCCACTCTGCTCGCAAAACTCAGCACTGCCGCTAATAAGCAGCTTAGACTGGTTGCCAGTAGGGTATGCGAAACGCCACGACTTTGAACCCGGCTTATAGCCTACAAAGATCATCTTCCTAGATCTTGGCTCACCCTTTCTGCGCATGGCCTTTGGAATGAGGACCCAAGCCTCACAGCCAAACACTCGCAGGAAATCCACTTTCGGTTTCTTCTGATGCAACAAGAAATATGGTGTGTTGCCTACACTGGAATTGTACACCCTATTCTGCAGAAAACATGCTGCCTTATAACTCTCAGCCCTAAAACCCTGTGGCAAACCCGAGTCTGCCAACATAGCATTCGCTGCTTCCTTTAGCGTGCGAAGCTTTCTCTCTGCAACTCCGTTCTGTTGCGGAGAGTAGGGGGCAGTCAATCGATGACTGATACCTTTCTGCCTGAAGAACGATTGCAGCGCAGAACCCGTGAACTCCCCCCCCCGCGATCAGATTGAAAGGAAATCACCCTGGTAGAGAACCGCAGCTCTACCGCTGTGATCCAATCCCTGATCAGTGCAGCTGCTTCTGACTTTTGTTGAAGCGAGAAAACCCAAGAATGCCTTGAAAAATCACCAATCAGAACCAGAACCCATTTAGACCCAGCTAAAGAAGGTGTTGGCATGCGTCCTGATAAATCTGCATGCACAAGTTCAAAGGGTTTGCTGGTCCTCCTCTCTGACCTGGGGTATGTGCATGTTTTGACCTTTGATTGCCTACAGGCTTGACAATCTAAGTATCTATCACATGCTTTGAACCCACATCCAATTGTGTTCTCTGTGGCCCTTTTTACATACGACTACCCTGCATGTCCGAAGCGTCTGTGCCAGAGGTGTAAACAATCATGGTGTGTTGGGACATTTGCACACTGCACTTGAGCGTCTTCACTGGACTTTCCACTAGCCCCATTTTCCACCAGCCCCATTTCCCCACCAGTCCCATTTTCAATAGGCATCTGCACCAGAAAGAGCCTGTCTTTTCTCTCAACACTGTAGATCTTCTTCCCATTCCTGTAGAAGGAACACAGATTGTTAGAGAACAGAACATCAAAACCATCAGCCATAAGAGCTGATACACTTAAAAGAGAATGTGCAAGCTCAGGAACCACAAAAGCTTGCACCTCCTGATCTATAAAGGGACAGTATAAAAAACCAGTTTCAGTTAGCTGTCTCTGAGATCCATCTGCTAATGTGACGTAGCGTCCAGTTTTAACTGTCTTGCAGTTCCTCAGGAGCCCTCTGGAGGTCACGAGGCAATGTGAGGCTCCCGTATCGACAACAAGAGATAAAGTGTCTCTCTGGCTGTTTTCCACAGTTGCCAAGGCCTTGCTCGCACTCCCACCGGTTGCCATGGCCACAGCCTCCCCCCGACCAAGGCTTTTGCCTTTTCTCAGAGACACCATCGCAGCTGTGAGGTGATAAGACGCCTTGTCTTTGTTTTTCTCCTGGCCTGCTGCTTTCCCACGTTTCTGCTGGGAACCGGCCCTGGAACCGCCGCTTATCTGCTTTGTTGACATTCCATGCCGGCCGGTATCCTTGCCTTCCTGGGCCTCTACAGAACAATGCCCTTCGCTGTTGGACTTCGCCTCAGAGCACAAACAACTCTTGGAGACTTTGGCTTTCCCAGAGCTCTTGGATCGGCCTGCACCCCCACTCCTGGGGGCCCAGCTGCCTGAGGAACGGTCTGCAACTGCCTTCCTCTTCCCAGCTCTCAGCCTCTCTCCAGGACCATCACACAGACGTGTTGAAGCATAGAAACAGCTTCCCGGAACAGTCCCAGCCCCCTCTGGGCTTAGTGCTCTCTCTGGGCATCTCTTAGCCCCCTCTGGTCTGGCTCCCACTGCGGCCTGACATGCCGTCTTCAGTGCCTGCCACGCGACCCAGGGCTTCTTCCCTTGGATCTTTGGCAACAACCAAGCATCAACGCTGGCCCTTAAAATGGCTAGCACCCTTTGCTCTCTCTCCAGAGCATCAGCCACGTCTGCCTCACAAGCGCCCACTGCTCCTGCAGACCTCTCACTGGGCTGGGCAAAAACTGGACCGGCTTGTGTACACTCCCACAGCTTCTTTTCTGCCAGCCAGTAGTACATGCGCTTACTCCAGGCTTCCCAATTGGCCCCATTCAGTCTTTCGAAGGGGATATTAAAGCTCTCATGGCCCTGCTGTGCCTGGGCAGCAGCCATCTTCCACCCACCGGGGCTTCAAGCGTACTCACGCGTTTGCCAGCAATCTGGACCTCCGAAGCAGCCGTCTTCCTTGGCTTTTGGCTCCGCTCTCCAGCATTCCCCACTGCCCTTCCTGGCAGGAGCTCTCAGCAATGCAACGCTGGCAGTCTTCCTCCCTTCTCACACTTGTCAGGAGACGCGTAACTTCCATAACCTTTGGGAAAATTAATCCTGCGTCCAGTCAGGCTTCCCCTGCGCAACTCTGTTTGGGAGCTGACCTGGCAGGAAGAGCAGAGTAGCAGCGGTCCTGCGTCCGTGTGAGTTAAGGGATAAATCACGTCAGGAGACAGTTCGGTTCTTATCTCTAGAAGCGTTTATTTACAAGCAGTAAATCCATCAGAAACTTCCGACATTCTCTGTGCTCCAAAAGCACACACGCAGCCTCTGAGCTGAGCTGCGTCTTACGCAGAAGCGAAAGCAAGTCTGAACAGTGACACAGACTGTGACGCACTTCTCTGCGACAAGCTCCTCCCAGATACAGGACACCACGGAGTTTTAACCCTGTCAGTTCCAAACTCCACATTCTTTACCGAAGATCTGGTTCTGACTCTGATTCTGATTCTCTGATTCTGGCTCTCTATCAAGGGCTGTTTCAGACTCAGGCTGTGGTTGTGGCTGTTGCTCTGGTTCTGGCTCTTTCTCAGGCTCTGGTTCTGAATGAGGGCTTGGTTCTGGCACTGATTCAGGGTCTCGCTCTGGCTCTGGCTCTGGCACTCTATCAAGGACTGTTTCAGACTTAGGCTGAGGCTGTGGCTCTGGCTCTGTTTCCATTCTTACAATGGAATGTACACAAAACAATAATCCTTTCTATATAAATTTTCCAATACATTCTGAAAACATAATAAATCCTTAATTGTTGTCCACCTCCTTTTAGTTCCTTTATCACTCGATTGCTAGCACGGAGTCAAAACTATTATTGTATTTTTGAACATATCTTGTATAACCATCCCATTTTTCTGCAAATTTTAGCTTTGAGATTCCTCTGAGTTTGCTAGTCAATTGAGCCGTCTCCACCAATTCCTGTAATTTGATTTGCCAATCTGTTATTTTTGGAGCCTCGTGATCTTTCCATCCCTTGGCCACAAGTATACGAGCTGCTGCGGTTGCTTACAGGAATACCTCTCTTAGATTTTTTGGGGATCTCTTTATCTAAAATACTTCACAGAAATGCCTCCGGTTTTTTCGTAAAAGTTATCCCCATCATCTTTTTTCATTCATGGTATATTCCCCCCCCCCAAAAAAAAAATCTTAATCTTTTCACAATTTCCACCACATGTGGCTCATGTCACCGTTATTTCCTCCACATCTCCAACAAGCATTCGCCAAATTTTTATACATTCTTGATCATCTGGAAGGAGTGAGGTACCACCTATAAGCCATTTTCATCATGTTCTCTCTTATATTATAGCTGGCTGTAAATTTCAAATTTACATTCCATCAGTTTTCCCCATCTTTTAGCATAATTGGACGGCCCACATCTTGGGCCCACTTTATCATTGAACCCTTAACCTCCTCATCCATTACTTCGCAGTCTAAAAGAAGTCTATACATTTTTGCGATTATTTTGGTTTTACTATTCAGTAGTTCTCTGTCAAAGCTTGAAGGCTCCTTTTCAAAACCTATCTGCTTATCCTGTCTGAACACTTCATTCACCTGGAAGTCATCTAGCCAACTAGAAAACTGATCTTTTATTTTCTCATAACTTATCAATATTAGCTGACCCTCCTCCTCCCCCCTTAATATTGTGTTATACGTTATCCAGTTCTCTTTGATGTTGTTGCTTTTTTTAACAGCGATTGCTTCTAGTGGGGAGTTCCATCTTGGGGTTTTCTGTTCCAAATATCTTTTGTATTTTCCCCATACCTTATATATAGCATTTCTTATTATATGATTTGAAAAACTCCTATGCGTCTTTATTTTCCCATAATTAAGATGGCCATGCCACCCAAAACGGGTGTTGAAGGAAAGAATTGCTTTTGCACATGACCATGGCATGATGGGAAGCATTGCTTCTGCACATAACTGTGGCATGATGGGAAGTCTTGCTTCTAAGCTTTGTTCTGCTCATGCTGCACAAACCGTGCTGATGCTAAGACATTCCCTCATCACCCTGGTATGTTCTGTTCACCTTGAGTTCACACCATATCAATCTGTACTTACCCCTCCTTGTACATTCCTTTTCGTACCACTCTGGTACGGGCAGTCCGAAACCATGCCTGTGTAAACTCCGCGTTCCTTTTCCCAACCTTTAACCTGTCTATGATTAATGTCTTATATGCAATAATTAATGTCTTATATGCAACCCTTGCTTTGTGCTTATGTTAACCAATCAGCAACAAGCACACACGTGGCAAACGCTGTATAATATCCAATAAAAGGGAGTCTCCGAGGCTTGCTCGAGAGACGCCTCCCGTATGACACCTACCTACTCGTCTGTCGTTCATTTCAACCCAACATCTGGTGACCCTCGACGTGCCAGATCCCTTTAGGCAGCCTCATTCTTCACTTGACTGGAAAAGTCTCAGCGCGCTACACCGTGAGTATGGGGGGGGGAGCTTACAAAATCCCCCAAAGAGCATGCTAAAGAACTGTTTCATTTAGTCAGACAGAGAGTAACAGGTGCGCATAGTTCCTTGAAAGAAATTGAACGATTGTTATGTCATATTGCTTGTGAGTGCCCCTGGTACCCAGAAATAGGGTCCTTGGGGATGGAGACTTGGCAAAAAATCAGAAAAAGCCCCTTCGCAGAACCGAGGGGTCCGATTCATTGTCTGCTCACTTGGCAGAAGTGTGCGGATGCCGTCGCTAGATTAGGTCCCCAGGCGTCTCCGTCGGCACCCGCACCAGACAATTCCCCACCAACTGCCCTGCCACCTGCCCTTTTAGCGGCAACAGACAATCTACCTCCTTACCCAAAGCTTTTGCCTCCATCGCAACTTTCTCTAACCCCCCTTCGCCTCAGCCCACACCCCCCCATCCCCCCTTCCCTCCATCCTTCGCCTGCTCCTACATGAGTTGTGCGTGCTGCACTTTTTCAAGCTAGACAGGAAGGAATTCTTTCCTTGGAGGAGGAGGCGGGGTGGGCCGGGGAACTGCCGTCTGCTTTCCCTATTTCTTATACTAACCCTGGCACTGCGCAACAACAAATTATGTATGAGACGGTTCCTTATTCTATTCTGAGAGAATTAAGGAAAGCCATTACTGATTCCGGCCTAAAATCCACTTATGTGACAGGAATGCTGGAGGGAATAGCAACTGGTTATACAATGCTACCTCAAGATTGGAAAGATCTGATGCGCATGCTGTTATCCCCGGCTCAGTATGTAGTTTTTGAAAGTGAATTTAAGCATTGTGCAGTAGCCCTGGCTGATCCACAGCATTCAGCCAACCAACTCTTTGGTGCTGGTCCGTATGATAATATACCAGCCCAAGCGCAATTAACACCTTTACATTTTAGTCACACCGCGACCTGTGTGCAACGCGCCTTTCGCAAAGTCCCTGTCTCAGGACAACCACTTAGCTCCTTTCTTAATATTAAGCAACAACATTCGGACCCCTACCATCAATTTATAGATAGATTGAAAGAATCAGTCACTAGGCAGATTGATGACACTACAACTCAAAATGAATTGATGAAAAAATTGGCTTTCGAAAATGCAAGTACTGACTGCAAAAAGGCTTTGCAGTCGATCATACATCACCCTAAATATGACCTGGCCGATATGATTCAAGCCTGTGCAGATGTTGGAAGCCAGAGTCATGCGATGTCCTTGCTTGCCGGTGCCATCCAGGCTGGCAACAAGTCCACTGGGAACTGCTTCAACTGCAAGTGCCCAGGTCATTTTGCTAAACAATGCAGAGCCCCTGGCAGGGGTGCAAACAGGAATGGTGATGCCAATAAGGCTAAACCTTCCAAGAAATGCCCGAAGTGCGGTAAAGGCTATCATTGGGCAAATCAGTGCAGGAGTTCGGGAAACTCCTTAGGGGCCCCACTCCCGGGCCAGGACAAATAGGGAGCCCTCCGCCGTTAGTCTCCACTATTAAAACCATCTCAAAGGATACACGCTCTGATTTTACCATCGACTTAATTAATCAAGAAACCAAAGACACTGTTTTACCTGGTGAAATTGTGCTTATGCCCACCCAATTGGCGGGCCCACTACCTCCTAAAGTCGCAGGTTTAATTTTACCCCAATTTTCTGTTGCAAAAGAAGGAAATCAAGGTTATTCCAGGAGTTCTGGATCCTGACTATGTGGGCACAATAATGGTTCAACTTTGAAGAAGAAGAAGAAGAAGAGTTTGGATTTGATATCCCGCCTTTCACTCCCCTTCAGGAGTCTCAAAGCGGCTAACATTCTCCTTTCCCTTCCTCCCCCACAACAAACACTCTGTGAGGTGAGTGGGGCTGCGAGACTTCAGAGAAGTGTGACTAGCCCAAGGTCACCCAGCAGCTGCATGTGGAGGAGCGGAGACGCGAACCCGGTTACCCAGATTACGTGACTACCGCTCTTAACCACTACACCACACTGGCTCAGTAATTTGGAGCCACATGCCCATGCAGTTAAAGAAGGGTGAGTCCTGGGCGCATTTGGTGGTGCTCCCTTCTCACCCTACTGTTTCTATTATTGATAGTAATTTGCACGAGCTCTCTCCTTTTTCTCCGCGGCTGTTAGCTGTAATCCAGCGGATTGGTCATCAGAAACTTCTTCGTAAGTACAAGATAAATGGCAAGGTTCTGGAAGGCTTGATTGACACAAGCGCGGACATTACTGTAATTTCCAGTAGTTGCTGGGACCCCACGTGGCCCCTTGAGTCTGCCTCTGCAGTTTGGGGTGTAGGTGGACCTCAAACCTATTTCCAAAAGTGTACAGTGGCTGCCTGTTTCTCTGCCTGATAGCTCTGAAACCATTGCATATATCCAGCCTTGTGTGTTAAAAATCCATCTCAATCTGTGGGGCAGAGACTTACTACAACAATTACAAGTTACCATTCAATTAAATGAGTAAGCTTGCACTCCCCCTCCACTGGAAATCAACCACCCCGGTATGGGTAGAACAATGGCCCATAACGGGGGAAAAGCTACTTGCTTTAGTGCTCATTTTCAGCATTTTGTTTTTGCCTCTTTCTGCTTCCGCTCTTAATAGCGGTAACTCCACACCAACAAATGTGTGGGAATCTTTTGCAAAGACCCTCAATCTTTCTTCCTTTTGCCTAACCCAACAGGTATCAATAGGTGAAATCCTTGGCTCCTGCCTTATCCCTGTTTGCCATGACCCTTTTGACATACAAAATGATACCTGGTTTTTCTCATCCCTACCCCAAAATGATTCTCTTCACACCCTTGGTTATTCTGGGTGCCACAACTGGGGTAACCAAGTGCGCCGACGCCCACCTTTGGCCATTGATTTGTTGACCCCATACGTGGCTTCTTTTAATGTGACCTGTGCCCGTATGGTCAATTGCACAAAATCCAACTGTGTGAAAATGGGCAAGGATAATTTCCACTGCTCTAATTATGTAAATATTTCTTATGTATATAAATACAAAGAACTACCTGCTGGCTGGTTCTGGACGTGTCCTGGCTATACATTTAATTACATTCCAGCAAACATCAGCCATGGCACACCCTGCTGCTTAAGCCGTTTGTCCATCGTATTACCCAAAAAGCATCATTTGACCCGCTCTCGATATCGCCGCTCTATTGCATTGACTAACGATTGTGACGAATCAATTTCTCTTCCCAGTAGGTCTGAATATATCTCTTTAGCTGTTTCTCTCCTAGGAGTCCCTGGATTGGGTGTACGCAATAGTAGGAACATTAACTCTTTAGCTTGTTCTGCAGCAAAAGCCCTGAATTTTACTTCTCAAGCGCTTCATCTTCTAAATAAAGAGCAGAGTGAACTCCAGCATGGTCTTCTGCAGAACTGCGCTGCTATCGATTATCTATTGATGCTTCATCATTATGGCTGTGAACAAGTGGACGACATGTGTTGTTTTAATATTACTGATCATTCCAAAGCCATCCAAAAGCAAATCTCTCATTTGCAAAATCTTACACACCACATTAAACAGGACGTTGGACTTTCTGGCCTGTGGGACTCATTCACCCAGTGGCTCACTGGCTGGTTGCCAAACCTGAATTGGCTTCGTAATCTCTTTCAATATGCCATTATTATAATATGTATATTGATTTTGCTATGTTGCTTCCTCCAATGCATTCCTGGACTCATAAGTCTTTTGTCTCGGCTTCTCTCTCCCCCTCAGCCACCCAATAAAATCATTGCTGCCTACTTTGCGAAATTGCAGCACCAGCAGTAAACATTAGGGGAGATGTATCCCGTATGACACCTACCTACTTGTCTGTTGTTCATTTCAACCCAACAGGGTGTCATGACCTTCTAGATCTAAAATATCCCAATTTTTTAATAAATACCAATCTTTCAACCAGAGAAGACATGAGGCTTCGTAATATAGCTTCAAATCTGGTAACCCGTAGCCACCTCTTTCTACAGTATCTATTAATATCTTATGCTTTACTCTTGGTCTTTTACCCTTCCACAAAAATTTAGAAATTTCTTTTTGCCTCTTGTTGATACTGCTGGTCTTTCCTGTAATTGGAATCGTTTGGAATAGAAAGAGTAGCTTCGGTAAAACTATCATTTTAATTACCAAAATACGGCCCAGGAATGATAAATTTAACCTTGTCCATGTCTCCAACTGTCTTTTGATATCTTTCCAACAATTGGGATACTGCCAGGGAGACAAAGTCCATCATGGCCCCAAGCCGTCTGCCGGACGATCCATCGATCTCCCGTAAGCACGCAGTATCAGCAATTAGCGACATGAGTTTCTAGAAAATATCTTGCCACATTCTAGAGCTCATGCACACTCTATCAGCAGATAATGCACAGCAAAAGTCGCACTCAGGAGAGCATTATTTACAAGTTTTATTCAGCGTTGATCAGAACAAAGAAAGACATGACTGCCTGCGTCAGTGTCTCCAGACACAGAGAGTGAGAAAACGAAAGCAAAAGACACAACAGAAACATCCTGTGAAAACAGGAAATACGCAGGCTGTGACACAAACATCCTGCTCCCTTTTAAGGTGGAACGGAAATATCCTAACAATCTTCATATAAGTTAATATTCTTTGGTGTTATCCATAATCCTAAATACTTGATTTTGGGGTAGATTTTAATGTGTATTATTTGTTCTAATTACGCTTTTTCATCTGGCGACATATTTTTAACTAATAGTTGTTTCTGGCTCTGGCTCTCTTTCAGGCTCTGGTTCTGAATTAGGGTTTTGTTCTGGCTCTGGCTGTGTCTCTGGATCTGGCTGTGTCTCTGCTTCAGGCTCCTATGCTGTATCAAGCACTGTATCAGGCTCTGCCTCTCCGTCTGCCCCTGGCTACCTTTAAGCATCAGGCTCAGTTTCAGACAGTGTCTCTGTTTCAGGATCCAGCACTCTATCAAGCACTATTTCAGACTCAGGCTGTGGATCTCGGCAGGCTGTGGATCTCGGCTGTGGCTCTGTCTGTGGCTCTGGCTCTCTTTCAGGGTCTGGTTCTGAATGAAGATCTGGTTCTGACTCTGATTCAGGGTCTCATGATGGCTCTTCCTGTGCCTCTGACCCAGCTATGTTTCAGGGTCTGGCTCTCTTTCAGGCTCTGGTTCAGAATTAGGGTTTTGTTCTGGCTCTGGCTCTGGCTCTGGCTCCGGCTCCGGCTCCGGCTCCGGCTCCGGCTCCGGCTCCGGCTCCGGCTCCGGCTCCGGCTCCGGCTCCAGCTCCAGCTCCAGCTCCGGCACTGTATCAAGTACTGTTGCAGACTCAGGCTGTGGCTCTAGGCTGTGGCTGCAGCTATGTTTTGCGCTCCGGCCCTGTATCAAGCCCTATTTCTGGCTCTGGCTCTGGCTTTCTTTCAGCTCTGGCTCTGGCTCTGATTCATGGTCTCACTCTGACTCTGATTCAGGGTCTCGCTCTGGCTCTGGCACTCTATCAAGGACTGTTTCAGACTCAGGCTGTGGCTCTGCCTCTGTTTCAGGCTCAGGCTCTGTTTGAGGCTGTGTCTCTGTTTCAGGCTCCGGCACTGTAGCAAGTACTGTTGCAGACTCAGGCTGTGGCTCGTGGCTGTGGCTGTTGCTCTGGTTTGGCCTGTGGCTCTTTTTCAGGCTCTGGTTCTGAATGAGGGCTTGGTTATGGCACTGATTCAGGGTCTCGCTCTGGCTCTGGCTGTGTCTCTGTTGCACCTCAAACGGTGGTTTGTTGTTGTTGTTGTTGTTGTTGTTGTTGTTATTTTCTTTCTGGGGTGGGACAAATCTTTAGTTGGGGCGGGGATTATTTTAAGTTTAGCATAATTGTTTCTTGCTTTGTTTTTCTTTTACTTTTTTTAGGTTATTGTATAGTTTGTATTTTGCTTTTTAAGGGGAAAGGGTCAGGGCTGCCTGGGAGGGGGCCTCAGCCAACAGAATGGCTGGGGCAGGTTCCCTACGGGGGGATGTATTGGAACACCCAATCTCTGTTATCGCGGGTGGGAGGAGCAGTTGCGCTAAGACCATACCGAAGATCTGGATCTGACTCTGATTCTGATTCTCTGATTCTGGCTTGTTGGGTGTAGTGAAGGGTTAACCTTCTGTGCCTCAAGCCTTAGAGGAGGCACTTACAAGGTAGTACGCCAGGACGTGACGAAAGCAGCTTGGAATGCTGTGAGCTGAGTGGGAACCGAAAGCACTTCAGCCGCTGCACTGAGAGAGAAGGACGCAGAGAAAATGCAGCTTGAATCTGATGGTCTTTATGAATTGTAAACACACTATATTTGAGCAAATAAAGGGATAGTAGGACAGAAGAAACGTGTGGGACTTGTTTACTGCTCTCTCGACACACCCCGCTGTGTACTTCTGCTAATTGCTTTACGATCTACAGAGGCTCCCAGGGGAAGCGTGGCTGGGCGCCGAACAATAAAGCAATAAATCTACCAAACATGGTTATGGGTGAACGTGAAGCGTGTGAGAAAGGGCTTGGAAGACTTTAAAAGGACTGAACGTCAGCTTGATCAACTGCCAAGGCTTCAAAGAGAGCAGAGGGCAGATCGGAGGAGGCTGACGGAGTGGGAGCTGGGAGCCACGTCGTTCGGAGTGCCCAGTTTGGCTGTAGAGTGAGTACTTTTGCAAGAGGCCAACAGAAGGGAAGGGAAGCAATGGCTCAGCCCCGTGCACATGGCTTTGAGTTTAAACTGCCATGTCAGAAACTGACTAGCCAAAATTGGCTGCAGTGGAGCTTTCAAGTGGAGCTTTTGCTGGTGGGGGAGCAGCTTTGGGATGTAGTACATGTTCAGTTTCTGTTAATTGATTCTCATGGGAACTTGCAGATTCTGGCTTCACACAATTAACTCAAGGCAGTGTCAATTTACTCTTGGCAGAAAGCCAAGGTCTGCTTGACCTAGAAACTACTTACTCTGATTGGTTAACGACCAGCACTCAACTCTGTTATCTAGAAATGCTAGCACAGTTTGGTGTTAGGTGTGTTAGGAGTAGGAATAGAAGTGCTGTGTATGGTTATGAGAGAGAGAGAAAGAGAGAAAGAAAGGATTTATTTTGCTTTGTTTTGTATGCAGAAACTCTGCTGGTTTTATTTTTTCCTTTTAATAAATCCTGTAAATAGTTATTCAGAGTCTAGCTGACTAGTCATTTCCACCTCAACTAGCTTCTTCGCTGTGCAGGAAAACTCTGCTACGTTTGGGCTAAAGCCATTAGAGCTATGCCTGACACTTCAAAGTTCCATGAGTACAGCCTCCACAGAATGCAGCTGGGAAAGCAGAGGCTAAGAGGGCTGCAGAGCCAAGTGAAGTTGAGAAGCGTGTGCTTGCTTTTTTGGCAGAAAATGTGGATGCTCAGCTGGTGCCAGTTGTCCTGGGTGCAAAAAGGCCAGAGGCCGCTTGGCTAGCACTCCGAGAAGCTTGTGGAGCTGGGGTGGGAAGCAAAGGCCGAGAAGTGGCTGCATCCGAAAGGGAGAGGCAAGATGGTGCCGGCCACATTCTTGAGAGCCGATACACAGCTGGGAGGAGCTGGGAGCCCCCACAGGGGGGGCGAAGGGACTGTTGCTGTTGCTGGCAATGCTGCTGGTGCTTTTGCTGAGCCTGGGAGCTGTTTGGATGCTGCAACGTGTCTGTGTGAGGAGCCAGGAGAGAGGCCAAGTGTTGGGAGCCCTTTACCCACCAGAGGGGGTGCAGAAAAACGTCCTGGAGGCCGCGTGAGCAGTGGGGGGGGGGCAGTGAGCAGTGAAAGCTCAGAGACGCCTCTTTCTCCAAAAGCTGCTAAGAGTTGTTTACGTCGTGAGTCGGAGCCTGGGAAGCTGAAAAGAGCTAAAGGCTTCAAGGCCGGCCACCTGCAGCAAGTAGAGATAAGAGCTGTGGAGTTGTGTGGGAACTCCGAGACAAGTCCGGTCACCATGGCAACTGAGAGAGTTGCATCTACGGAAGCTGTGAAGGTCGTGGGCAAGTCTTCCTGCTGGGGGGAGTCTGTTGCCGTGACAACCAGAAGGACATCTGCAGAAGCCCCAAGGAGGGGGGTAGTGAGAAAATTGTTGCCCTGACGACCCAGGATTGTCAACAACAAGACTTTCTTACTGTAATAATCGACAGTGGAGCCGCCAACTCACTGGTGCCATCTAGCAGTCTTTTGAGAAATTGCAGGACAGTAAAAACTCAGAAATTTGTGACGATCGCGGATGGAAGCAGAAAAAGACAAACAGAGACAGGCTTTTTCTTCTGTCCCTTCCTTAAGCATGAAGTCAAAGCTTTTGCGGTAACTGTTAAGTGTGCATGACCTACTAGTTGATGGTTTTCATGTCTCTTTTGCAGGTGACAAATGTGAATTTTCCAAGGATGGGAAACACGTGTACACAGTGCAGTCTAAAGATAATTTGTTTGCTGTAAATGTGCCTTTTTCCACAGGAGAGGATGACACCAAAGAGGCGAAGGGCCAATGTGTGAATGTGGCGCCTCACCATGGTTGTTCACATATTTGGCACCGACGCTTCGCCCATTTGAATTGGAGATATCTTCAGAAAGCACCAGAGCTGACACAAGGGTGCAAATTTAATGTTTGTGACAAATTTTTAGATTGCAATGCATGTAAACAGGCAAAAATTGTGACATTCTCATATCCAAAGTCAGAGAGGCAGACCACACAAACCTTTGAATTAATTCGTTCAGATTTGTGTGGACCCATGTCAGTTGAGTCACTGGGAGGATCAAAGTATTCTCTGCTTTTGATTGATGATTTTTCGAGGTCTGCTTGGACCTTCTCTCTGAAAACGAAAGGGGAGGCGGCTAAAATGATCAGGGATTGGATCACCGCAGTTGAGGTAACCTTTTCCACCAAAGTTTGTGGTTTTCAAAGTGACAGAGGTTCTGAATTCACTGGTTCTGCTTTACAAGATTTCTTTAGGGAGAAGGGGATTAGCCACCATTTGACCGCTCCTTACTCTCCGCAACAGAATGGGGTCGCAGAGAGAAGGAACAGGACGGTGGAGGAAGCTGTGTCTGCAATCCTATGGGACGCAGGGCTACCCCAGAAATATTGGTCTGAGGCCTGGCGCTACGTTGTTCATACGCAGAATAGAGTGTACAACTCTAGTGTAGGAAATACGCTGTATTTCTTACTGCATGGAAAGAAGCCCAAGGTACAATACCTCCGTGTGTTTGGTTGTGAGGCTTGGGTTCTTATTCCAAAGGCTCTACGCAAGAAAGGTGAGCCAAGATCTAAAAGAATGATCTTTGTAGGGTATGAGCCTGGCTCAAAGGCCTGGAGGTTTGAGTACCCAAGTGGAAACCAGTCTAGGTTGGTTATCAGCAATAGCGCTGAATTCTGTGAGCAAGCTGGTTGGAAACGTCTGCACGCTAATCCAGACGTGATTTCGCAGCAGTTCTATGACTCAGATGTTGAGGAGGAAGAGGAACTTGTTGCTGGGGACCACGGTCCAGAGCAACAGGGTCCACCACAGGGACAGAGTCCAAGGCAGGGACAGCTCAGGATCCCTCAGAGGGGGGAACCTAGAACACCTCCTCAGGCAAGTGTCAAATTTGAGCCAAAGAGTGAGCCTTCCTCACCTGCTGGACCAGCTGTAAGGCCCAAGAGGCGCAGCAGGTCAGAGGGGGAAGACACTGAAGATGATTTAGCTAGACCCAGTGAAGCAGCAGGGTCACCAGGATTCACACTGAGGAGATCAGCGAGGACAAGGAGGCCTCCTGATAGGTACGACGCTTCAGGCGTCTGGGTAGGTTCAGCCAGATGTGAACCTGAATCCTTCGAGGATATTCAGAGTTTAGCTGAGGAAGAAGCAGGCAAGTGGCACAGGGCAATGGACAAAGAGATGAAGTCCATGAAAGATCTAGGTGTGTTCTCACTCACAGAGTTGCCACCGGGCAAGCAGGCTGTGAGTTGCAGGTGAGTTTACCGCTTGAAACCCACTGACGCTGGAGAACCACAGTATAAAGCCAGGTTAGTTGCTCGAGGATTTACTCAGAGGAAGGGAATACACTTCACGAAGGTGTACTCGCCAACGTCACGAGCGGAGAATCTGAGAATGCTTTTAGCTTGTGCAGCACAGAGAGGCTGGAAGGTACACCATCATCATCAAAATGTTTATTCGGCTTTACGCCCATCATAAAGCACAACACACAAAACAAATCAAATAAAACAGCGGTCTTGTACAAGCCACAAATAATATAATACAATTCACAGCTCACAAGGACAAATATTGGCAATTCAAAAGAAAAATTTAAGATTAAGATTAAAAATTTAAGCACTACACTAAAATCAATATCTGATGTCATTATCGAAAATTCTTATAACTATCAATAATCAGCTAACATTCCATTCCGTCTCTTGTACGAGAGGACGGCTGTTAGGAATTTAGCAACCTGTAGGGTAATATAAGGATCCACATCTTGAAGAACCCAGGCAAGCTGTAGGTCTACTGGTTTGTCAGCCATAGGCTGGGTTATGGAGTTAAGTATACTAGCACGAGCTGAACTGTACATAGGGCAGATAAACATAACATGATGTAGGGATTCAGATGTTTTCATTTCACAAGCACACATTGAAGGGACTTGGCCCTTAGTGAATCTATGTCTCAGCACGTTTGTTGGAAAAACATTGAACCTAGCTCTAATGAAGGCATATCGGTGAGATGCAGCCGTAAGCGATGTTAAGTAGGACGGAGCACGGTAGATAGGGGTTATGCCGAGATTTAACGGCGAGCAGGCTCCACCACCAGCTAAGAAATTTTGGTATAGCTCCGCATCATCCAGCCTTTGATTTATACACCTTTTTGCCGCATTTAGATCCAGTTTGAGCAATTCAGTGGGCGAGATCTCATAGGACAGCAATTTGGCATGGATTTTTCCTGACCACAAATTTGTGAAGTCATCCCGCCACATGCATTGCATGAGATAGTGGTTCGGGAGTTTATGCCATAGGGATATCCAATAAATCAAAACTCTCCTCCATAATACTAACTCCACTGAGGGGATCTTCATTTCTAAGCGAATAGCCGCATTACTTACGCGTGTTGGTAGTTTTAAAAGTCGGCGTAAGAATTGGCTTTGAAGCGACTCTAAAGGTGAGAGGTTTGCAAAGGCAGCCCATAAAGGTGCAGCGTAGGCCATTGTGGCCATCACTTTGATGCTATACACTTTCAAGGCTGCAGGGATGAATAAGGCCCCCTCAGAGTAGAAAAAATGGAGGAGGGAGTGTGATAGGGCTTTTGTCTTGTTTTGAAGATATTCAACGTGCGCTTTCCACCCTAAATTATATTGAAAATAAATTCCTAAATATTTAAATTTATGTACTTGTTCGATTTTCGTGCCCTCCAATTTCCATGAATATAATTTTCGACTCCTTGAAAATATCAGTACTTTGGACTTGGTGTGGTTGATAGACAGATGATTAGAATGGCAATATGACGCAAAAATCTTTAGTGCCCTCCTTAAACCCACTCTGGAGTAAGAGAGTAGTACCGCATCATCTGCGTAGAGAAGTAAAGGACAACGATAATCTGCTATACGGGGGGTGTGGATAAATTTTTGTGAGTCGATTAATGGGTTCCTCATATCACTGATAAATAAGTTAAAAAGAAGTGGCGCTAAAATACAACCCTGGCGTAACCCTTATTTACTGGCACTGGGTTAGTTAGGTCTCCAGCAGGGGATATTCTTACCCTGGCCACGGACCCGGCATGAAGTTGGGAGATAAGCCACAGGAGCCTTCTATCTATTCCCCAGCAGGCAAGTTTATCCCATAGTAATTGCCTCGGAATACTATCAAACGCAGCTTTCAAATCTCTGAAAGCTGCGCAAAGTTGGCCCCATCGAGGTGTCGAGTATTTCCGGGCTAAGTGATAAAGAATAATTGCCTGGTCTGTTGTGGATCGGTTTAATCTAAATCCAGCTTGCTCATGCCCAATCAGGTCAGCCTCAACTGACCACTTCATCAGCCTTACCAGCAAAAAACGGGCATATATTTTCCCAATGGACGATAGCAGGCTGATATTCCGGTAATTCCCTGGGTCACCGGGAGGGCCTTTTTTATAGATAGGAATTATAATGGCCTCCTTCCACGTTCCTGGTATTAAGCCCGTGGCGTTTATTGCGTCGAACGTTTTAGCTAAAATCCCTGCCCACCATGCAGAATGTAGCTTTATAGCCTCAAGAGGGATCAAATCTGGGCCGGGGGCCTTACCAGTTTTCAGCTCAGCTATCAATTCTAGGATTTCCGCAGGGTCGGTATTGGGCCAGACGGGAAGGGGATTAGAAGGTCTCCAGTGAGTGGCCGGAGCTTCTGCCACTGAGAAATATTTTCTCAGGAACTGCTCCCATGTAGGGGCCGGGATCACCGTTAAGGGGTATTTCGTGTTTCTTCCCTTTATTAAGGACCAAAATTTCCGGGAGTTATGAGATTTTGAGGCAGAAATTATAGTCTGCCAGCGATTTAAATGCCATTCCCGTTTGGCCGATTTCTGGGCCTGTTTGTATGCTTTTTTAGCCAGGGAATAAGATGGAGGTAAGGCCAGAGCGCCGGAAAGTTTATAGTCGTTATATATTGTATGTAGATGGAGTCTGGCTAGTTTACAAGCAGAGTTGAACCAAGGGGCGCCAAATTTAAAATAATCGTTTTTAACTCCATAGGTTGGAGAAGTAAAAAAGCGAGTTAGAACTTCTATGAGGCAAGAAAAAAAATTCATACAGGTAATAGGATCACGCGGGACAATTCCTACGTCCGGCTGATCACCAGGAAACTTTTCTCGGATAAAATCCGTATATCTAAGGGCGAGGGCAGGGGACCATCTAATCCCCTTTGTTTTAGTGGATGGCTCTACAATCACCGGGATTGGGTGGGAGCGCTCGAGCAACTGCCAGTCAACACATAACTTGGTTGTCAGGGGAAGATGGTCACTAAATTGGGCATTATCAATTTTAAAAGAGGTGACATTCAAAAATAGATCCCGGGAAACCAATACATAGTCAAGAACACTGTTTGATTTTAACCCCAGGTGGGTGAACTCTCCTGGTATATCTGGATGACACCTACCGTTTAATATAATTAAATTAAGGCGTAAAGTCATTTGATAAAGTATCACTCCCGCCTTATTGACTTTTACATCCTTTGATATTCTAGTGGGGATATATCCTAGATCGTAGGTTTGAGCGCCGGGGTCGACCCACCATTTAGACTTTATAAGAGCCTCCCGATTTGAGGCTATCCGAGCGTTAAAATCGCCTCCGGTAATGGAGGGGACATTAGGATATTTAAGATAACAAGAAAGTAAAAAATCCTCTAGGGATTCCCATCTAGAAGTAAGATCAGCTGCTAACCCTCCCGGGGGGAAATAGACATTTGTAACCAATAAAGAGAAGTTTCCACCAGAGATCAGTCCGGTAATAGCATAAGGCAGAAATGCGTGCACTAGTGATAGTTTAGCCCGAAGTTTAAGGGAGATACCAATTGTAAGGCCACCTTTAGGGCGGCCACCATTCGTTGACGGGCTAGCAGGCAGACATATAAACTCAAAGCCATTTAACACAATTTCCTCCTCCACCCAAGTTTCTTGTAATAGTATGATAAGAAAGGAATTAATATATTTTTGGAATTCTGGATCTGATTTTTTACTTTTCCATCCGGCAATGTTCCAACTTAATATTGAAGGCTGGGGTTTCCTCGTTCCTCCAATTGACTGTCATTCGGAAGGTTGGCTCAACTTTAATACGGGCAGAGGGGAGCCAATAAAGAAGTCAGTTATCTTCCTCTGATGAAAAACCTCTCGTAAAAGCTGAGTGGGAGGATTTACAAGGTTGTCTGACTGTTGAACTTGGCCACTCGATCTACTAGGAGTAGGACCTTGAGCAGGGGCGGCCCCCTTTTCCAAAAGAGTTTGGTGAGCCACCCGGTGTGGTCCATCTATCTCGTCAAAAGTTTGGTCTCTCTGTAGCCTGCTACTGGTCTTTTGGGCTACTTGATTTATGTGGCCTGTTGGATCTTCAGTCAGTTCCGTCACTGGTCTTGCTGTTGAATCCATAATACTCCGCAAAAAGGGATAAGGCTGGGCGAGTGGGCTATTTGGGACGGTTGACAAAGGCACCTGGGTTGATGACTTGTTGTTTTTCTCAGAGACAGATGAACAGGCAGAGAAGTTTGCCAAAGAGCTAGGGAAACGGTTCAAGCTTAAACAGCTTGGTGCTGTTAAAACCTACCTAGGTGTCAGTGTTGAGTGTGCACAGGATGGAAGCTTCTTGCTCAGCCAGAGAGGCAAAATTGAGCAATTGCTTCAGAACATGAGGATGAGTGATTGTGCAGGAGTGAGAAGTCCTATGGAGACTAGTTTTGTAAAGGACAGCCAGCAAGTAGAACGCGCTGCATTTGAAAATACTGAAGTGTTTCAGTCAGCCCTAGGGAGTTTGTTGTACTTGTCCCAGTGGAGCAGACCTGATATAGCGTTTGCTGTCAATCTGCTAATCAGGGAAGCTTCAAACCCTAGTGTGCAAGCCTGGAATGGCATCAAGAGAGTTCTGAGGTATTTGCAGGAAAACAAAGACTTTTGTCTTAGGTTGCCGGCACAAGGAGAAGTCAAACTGACTTGTCTTGTGGACTCGGATTGGGCTAATCTTGAGGATCGCAAGTCTGTGTCTGGCCTAGTGGTGAAGTTTGGGAACTCAGTAGTTGGATGGAGGTCTAAGAAGCAAAGTCTTATAGCGCTCTCATCCACTGAGGCTGAGTTTAGTGCTCTTTCAGAGGTGTGCAGAGAAGTTCTATGCTAACTTAGTGCAGGAACTCTGCGAAGTGGATTGTCTGCTGATACGTGTTTTCGCGGACAATCAACCATGCCTGCGTTTGGCAGAGTCAGGTCAGTTCAAGGCTAGAACTAAACACCTAGACATTCACTTTCGGAATGTGTGCCAGAGCGTTCAGGAGTGATTAGTTGCGCTGAAGTATTGTCCCTCTGCCAAGAACCTAGCTGATGGGTTCAAGAAGCCACTCACCTTCCAAATACATGGGGAGTTTTGCGAAGGTCTAGGTTTGGGACGACCAAGGGTCGATTCTCCCCTCAGGCACGAGGCAAGAGGGGGTGTTGGGTGCAGTGAAGGGTTAGCCTTCTGTGCCTCAAGCCTGAGAGGAGGCGCTTACAAGGGAAGTAAGCCAGGACGTGACGAGAGCAGCTTGGAATGCTGTGAGCTGAGTGGGAACCGAAAGCAGTTCAGCCGCTGCACTGAAAGAGAAGGACGCAGAGAAAATGCAGCTTGAATCTGATGGTCTTTATGAATTGTAAACACACTATATTTGAGCAAATAAAGGGATAGTAGGACAGAAGAAACGTGTGGGACTTGTTTACTGCTCTCTCGACACACGCCGCTGTGTACTTCTGCTAATTGATTTACGATCTACAGAGGCTCCCAGGGGAAGCGTGGCTGGGCGCCGAACAATAAAGCAATAAATCTACCGAACATGGCTCTCTATCAAGGGCTGTTTCAGACTCAGGCTGTGGCTGTGGCTGTTGCTCTGGTTCTGGCTCTGACTCTTTCTCAGGCTCTGGTTCTGAATGAGGGCTTGGTTCTGGCACTGATTCAGGGTCTCGCTCTGGCTCTGGCACTCTATCAAGGACTCTTTCAGACTTAGGCTGTGGCTGTGGCTCTGGCTCTGTTTCCATTCTTACAATGGAATGTACACAAAACAATAATCCTTTCTATATAAATTTTCCAATACATTCTGAAAACATAATAAATCCTTAATTGTTGTCCACCTCCTTTTAGTTCCTTTATCACTCGAATGCTAGCACGGAGTCAAAACTATTATTGTATTTTTGAACATATCTTGTATAAGCATCCCATTTTTCTGCAAATTTTTGCTTTGAGATTCCTCTGAGTTTCCTAGTCAATTGAGCCGTCTCCACCAATTCCTGTAATTTGATTTGCCAATCTGTTATTTTTGGAGGCTCGTGATCTTTCCATCCCTTGGCCACAAGTATACGAGCTGCTGCGGTTGCATACAAGAATACCTCTCTTAGATTTTTTGGGATCTCTTTATCTAAAATACTTCATAGAAATGCCTCCGGTTTTTTCGTAAAAGTTATCCCCATCATCTTTTTTAATTCATCGTATATTCCCCCCCCAACAAAAATCTTAATCTTTTCAGACGTCCACCACATGTGGCTCATGTCACCGTTATTTCCTCCACATCTCCAACAAGCATTCGCCAAATTTTTATACATTCTTGATCATCTGGAAGGAGTGAGGTACCACCTATGAGCCATTTTCATCATGTTCTCTCTTATATTATAGCTGGCTGTAAATTTCAAATTTGCATTCCATCAGTTTCCCCCATCTTTTAGCATAATTGGACGGCCCACATCTTGGGCCCACTTTATCATTGAAGCCTTAACCTCCTCATCCATTACTTCGCAGTCTAAAAGAAGTCTATACATGTCAGGGGTTCAGGGACAGAGGCACAGGGGAGGCAGGAGATGGAGAGCGATGGGGATGAATCGCAGGACAGCGAGGAAGAGGATGACAATGACTCAAGGCATTCCATGAGTCTTTCCAGCGAATCAGAGGATTCCCAGAAGGGGGCGCCGGTGGTCAAGGCAAGGGGAGCCCCAGGGGGGACGTGTCAGGAACAGGGGGCCAGTGGGGGATCCCAAAGTGGCAGCTGGGCGTCTGGACCAGCCTCCCCGCCAGAGTGCAGCGAAGGGGGAGGAGGTTCCAGTGTATCAGGAGAAGCAGCTCCGGCAGCAGAGAGGGAAGGGGGGTCGGAGCAAGCCACCCTCCCGGAAGGGGAGGGGAGTAGTGAAGGGAGTGGTGTAACTGTCAAAAGGAAGGTTAGAGGTTGGGTGCGCGCACCAAGTTCAAATGTGGAGGCGCGCGGAAGAACAGGGAGCCCGGAGGAGGAGCCAAGTCCCAAAGCCCGCAGGAGGGAGGGAGAGCAGTCTGGGGATTCCACGGCAGGGGAATCCAGGAGGGGCGAAACCCCAGCGGGCAGGAAGACCCTGCGGAAAAGGAAAGAAAGGAAGAGGTGGAGCAGCGTAAGCCTATTAAACTGGTGCAGGGGAGGAACTGATTCAGAGGGGACTTCAACGGTCTAAGGCAAAGAGACGTGGGGCTGCACGCCTCGGTTGTGGAACCAATAATGAACTTCAATAAACATCCTTGTATATAAGAAGAACTTGGTGTTGGTCTTTTGTGAGCTGAGACCTGAGGCAGCCCTGACAGTAAGTCCCCTCTCAATAAGAACGCAAAATATTTTTTTTTGCAAAGCTCACGAAGTTTGGCGGCCATGAGTATGGAGGAGCAAATAACAGCCCTGCGCAACGCGGTCACTGAGCTTTCCACTGCGGTAGTGGTCTCCCAGCAGAAGGGTGAAGAAGCAGAAAAGCGTTGCCAGGATCTGCAAGCCAGGTGGGATCATGCATGCAAAGTGGGGTTCCCGGGGTCCAGATCAGAGGGAATCGGACTCGGACGGCGGGGGGGAAGTTTAGTAGCCCACTTCGATGGGAACCTGAAGCATTATCCCAGTTTCAGAGCAGACGTCGTAAATGCGCTGCATTTGCTTCGGAAAGACTTTAAAGATGAGGAGGAGAAAGTGGGTTTCATTGTGTCCCATTTGCATGGGGAAGCTAGAGCCTGGCTACGCAATTTGTGGCGCGAAGATGGTCCTGCCCGCAGGAACTCTGATGAGTTTATCAAAGCCATGGACGCTTGCTTCCAATCTACCGTGGACGTGGATGTGGCGCGCCATGAAATGCATGGATTGCGGCAGGGCAAGGCTGCAGTGCGTCAGTACCATTCTCGCTTTTTTGCATTGCTGAATGTGCTGGGCTGGGAAAAAGACTCCCTGGCAGTGAGAGATTTGTTCTGGGAGGGGCTTTCTAGCTCCGTAAAGGATGAATTGGCAAGGGGGGACAGACCCCAAACCCTAGCAGACGTCGTACAGAGGGCACTCACAATAGGACTGCGCCACGAAGAACGCCCTTGGCACAGTGAGGAGGGGCGCCAAGTCCATGCACCAGCTAGAGCGCCTCCTTTTATTCCCAGGGACCTGGGACGTACGCATCCCTCGCCTCTGCTGAGGGAGGGGGAGGAACCAATGGAACTTGGTGGTGCAAAGGCTCAGACAGCTGCCGGAGCCCCAGCGTCTGGAGCAGTCAAGGCGAAGCCTCCTAGAGGGACCAGGAAGTGTTACATCTGCGACAGTCCGCAGCACATGGCCAAAGAGTGTCCCCAGAGGCTCCAGAAGCACACTGCAGCCTTAGCAACAGTAACAGCAGCAGCGCTCCAAGGAGAGCAGTTTCAGGGAAACGACAATGCCTGGCTGGAAGCAGAGATGCTGGGGCTCAGCCAGGCGAGTCAGTAAAGAAGTCCCCAGCGCTTGTGCAGCCTACAGACCCCTTACCTCCCAAGCCAGTGGTGCAGCTCACTGCAACTCTCCAGCTACCCAATGGACTCACCCTGGAAGTCCCCATTACAATTGACTCTGGGAGCAACGCAGACTTCGTGGGGGTGCAGTTCGTCAAGCAGCATCGCATAGCGCTTCTACCAGCCACGCTGCCCCTGAACGTCGTCACGGTAGATGGCAGGAAGTTGCTGGGAGGGCAAGTGGTGCAACAGACGCCACCCATGGTGATGCAGATTGGGAACCATCGCGAGGTCATCAGTTTCAACGTCACCCGCTTGTCAGACACGCCTATAGTGTTAGGCATGAGTTGGCTGGATAGACACAGCCCATCCTTAGCGTGGTACCAGCGGCAGCTCACCTTTGGCTCGTCCTACTGCGCACAACATTGCATCCAGACCGGCCAGGAGGAGGAGGGCCAGGAAGAAGGGCAGCAGTTGCATCTAGGCATGGTACAGGCAGTGCCCCACAAGTACAAGGAGTTCTTGGAGGTCTTCTGAGAAAAGGAAGCTGACCAGTTGCCACCCCACCGGCCCTACGACTGTGCAATTGACCTCTTACCAGGGGCGATGCTGCCGACTGAGAAGCTGTATTCCATGTCTGAGGATGAGATGCAGGAACTCAGGGAGTTCATAGATCACAATTTGAAGCGGGGATTCATCCGAGAATCCAAAGCAGTGGGGGGCAGTCCTGTGTTCTTCGTGAAGAAGAAAGACACGGCCCAAAAAAAGGCTCATTGTGGACTATAGGTTCATAAACTCGATGACAAAGCCCAAGGCCTTCCCCATGCCCAAGATTGACGACCTGCTCGCGACGGAGAGGAAGGGGAGGATCTTCACCAAGCTGGATCTACGCGGAGCATACAATCTCATACGCATGCGGGAGGGTGACGAGTGGAAGACGGCCATGTTCACGCCCCTGGGCACCTATGAATACAGAGTTATGCCGTTTGGTCTCCAAAACGGCTCTCACTGTTTCCAAGCATTCATGCACCACGTGCTAGCGGGACTCCTCTACAAGAAGTGCGTTTGCTTCCTCGACGACATCCTGATCTTCTCGGAATCGCAGGAGGCTCACAAGAGAGACGTAAAGGAGGTCCTGCAGAGACTACGGGAGCACAGACTCTACGCCAAGCTGGAGAAGTGCCAGTTCGACGTGACGGAGGTGGATTTCCTGGGCTACAGGCTGTCTGACAAGGGACTAGCCATGGACAGCGCCAAGGTCCGCGCGGTGTTGGACTGGAAGAGCCCGCACAATCGGAAGGAGGTCCAGAGGTTCGTCGGCTTCGCCAACTTTTACCGCAAGTTCATCAGGGGTTTCGCGAAAGAGACGGCAGCTATCACGGACACCCTCAGTTCCAAGAAGAAGAAGTTCACCTGGACGGACCAGGCGGAGCAGTCCTTCAGGAGACTTAAGAGCCTCTTCACGTCCGAAGAACAGCTGCTACACGTGAATCCCGGCAGGCCCATGCGGATTGAGACTGACGCATCTGACAGAGCAGTGGGGGCCGTCCTCTTGCAGGAAGATCCGCAAGGGAACTGGAGGCCCTGCGCTTTCTACTCCCGGAAGCTCAGCAAGTCGGAACAGAACTACACCATCTGGGACAGGGAGTTGTTGGCCATCCACGCGGCTTTCAAGGCGTGGAGGCACTTCCTCATCGGAACCAAGCACACCGTGCAGGTCCGCACGGACCACAAGAACCTAGAGTATTGGCGCACGGCGAAGCTCCAGAGCCAGAGGCACATACACTGGGCAGAGTTCTTTGCGGATTTCGACTTCAGGATAGAGTACATCCCGGGAGACAACAATGTCATAGCAGATGTGCTCTCCAGGAAACCGCAGTATCTCGAGGAAGCGGCACCAGCGGCAGCCAGGAACATTTTCGCACCGCAGGCGTGGGCGTGCGCTTCAGCCGCAGTGGACCTGGACGCGGTACGTCGCGCGCTGCAGACGGACCCGTTCACACAATCCAAGATGGAGGAGGTGCGGAGTGGCACAGCGAGTTCCAGATACGCGACGGCCTGCTAACCCACAAATGTGCTCTCTACGTGCCGGGGGACGATCTCCGCGCGAAGGTTCTGCAGCAGTTGCACGACGCACCCAGCGCGGGTCACTTCGGCAAGGAAAAGACGGCGGAATTAGTAGCCAGAGATTTTTGGTGGCCCCAGATGCGAAGAGAGGTCGCGGATTACGTCGCCAGGTGTGACACTTGTCAGAGGTCCAAGCCAGTGCACAAGAAGCCAGCGGGACTGCTGGAACCGTTGGAGACGCCACTACAGCCGTGGGAGAGGGTGGCGCTGGACTTTGTTACTGATCTGCCCAGATCGCGAGGCAAGACGGCGGTGCTTGTGGTTGTAGACCTGTTCACCAAGATGGCGCACTTCATTCCTTGCGCGAAGGTGGCGACAGCGGAACAGAACGCCAAGCTGTTCATAGACCACGTGTTCAGGGTGCACGGCTTGCCACGGTCCATCCTGTCCGACCGCGGTCGCCAATTCATTTCCAGTTTCTGGCAGAAGCTCCTCGGCATCCTGAACGTCAAGATCAACTTAGCGTCGGCGAGACACCCGCAGACCAACGGCCAAGCGGAGAGGGTCAACACCATCATTGTTATGTCATATTGCTTGTGAGTGCCCCTCGTACCCAGAAATAGGGTCCTTGGGGATGGAGACTTGGCAAAAAATCAGAAAAACCCTCTTCGCAGAACCGAGGGCTCCGATTCATTGTCTGCTCACTTGGCAGAAGTGTGCGGATGCCGTCGCTAGATTAGGTCCCCAGGCGTCTCCGTCGGCACCCGCACCAGACAATTCCCCACCAACTGCCCTGCCACCTGCCCTTTTAGCCACAACAGACAATCTACCTCCTTACCCAAAGATTTTGCCTCCATCGCAACTTTCTCTAACCCCCCCTTCGCCTCAGCCCACATCCCCCCATCCCCCCTTCCCTCCCTCCTTCGCCTGCTCCTACAGGAGCTGTGCGTGCTGCACTTTTTCAAGCTAGACAGGAAGGAATTCTTTCCTTGGAGGAGGAGGCGGGGTGGGCCGGGGAACTGCCATCTGTTTTCCCTATTTCTTATACTAACCCTGGCACTGCGCAACAACAAATTATGTATGAGACGCTTCCTTATTCTATTCTGAGAGAATTAAGGAAAGCCGTTACTGATTCCGGCCTAAAATCCACTTATGTGACAGGAATGCTGGAGGGAATAGCAACTGGTTATACAATGCTACCTCAAGATTGGAAAGATCTGATGCGCATGCTGTTATCCCCGGCTCAGTATGTAGTTTTTGAAAGTGAATTTAAGCATTGTGCAGTAGCCCTGGCTGATCCACAGCATTCAGCCAACCAACTCTTTGGTGCTGGTCCGTATGATAATATACCAGCCCAAGCGCAATTAACACCTTTACATTTTAGTCACACCGCGACCTGTGTGCAACGCGCCTTTCGCAAAGTCCCTGTCTCAGGACAACCACTTAGCTCCTTTCTTAATATTAAGCAACAACATTCGGACCCCTACCATCAATTTATAGATAGATTGAAAGAATCAGTCACTAGGCAGATTGATGACACTACAACTCAAAATGAATTGATGAAAAAATTGGCTTTCGAAAATGCAAGTACTGACTGCAAAAAGGCTTTGCAGTCGATCATACATCGCCCTAAATATGACCTGGCCGATATGATTCAAGCCTGTGCAGATGTTGGAAGCCAGAGTCATGCGATGTCCTTGCTTGCCGGTGCCATCCAGGCTGGCAACAAGCCCACTTGGAACTGCTTCAACTGCAAGCGCCCAGGTCATTTTGCTAAACAATGCAGAGCCCCTGGCGGGGGTGCAAACAGGAATGGTGATGCCAATAAGGCTAAGCCTTCCAAGAAATGCCCGAAGTGCGGTAAAGGCTATCATTGGGCAAATCAGTGCAGGAGTTCGGGAAACTCCTTAGGGGCCCCACTCCCGGGCCAGGATAAATAGGGAGCCCTCCGCCGTTAGTCTCCACTATTAAAACCATCTCAAAGGATACACGCTCTGATTTTACCATCGACTTAATTAATCAAGAAACCAAAGGCACTGTTTTACCTGGTGAAATTGTGCTTATGCCCACCCAATTGGCGGGCCCACTACCTCCTAAAGTCGCAGGTTTAATTTTACCCAAATTTTCTGCGGCAAAAGAAGGAATCCAGGTTATTCCAGGAGTTCTGGATCCTGACTATGTGGGCACAATATGTTAAGGGTTTCAGAACTCACAGGGTTAAAGAGTTCTGAGTGACGTCTCACATTCCTGAGGCGTGGTCACAGACTTTTACGGGAGTGGTTTACTCTGAGTGTTTCAGTCTGTCTGTGTCTCGTACGCTATGCGAGAGGAAGAATGTGCGAGCTTTCGCCGGGCTGATTTATGCTGTTATACTGCATGATTAAAGGCTAAGAAGATAAGGAACGCCTTGTGTTTGTTCTGAGTTATCACCCACACACTGCAATTGCTTCTAACCACTGTGATCGCTCTGCTAACCGGCCAAGGCGGAGGAAGGACGTTTGGATCGGCACGGACAGTTAGCAAAGCTGCGCAACGGAAGAGTGCTGGACTCCATGTTTGGCCCTCTTGGCGCTCTTGGCCGAGCATAGGTTATGGGGCAGTTTGCCAACGCTTTGTAGCCTTTGCAGAAGGAACGTCCCACGTGTGGGGGAGAGCCAGCTGAGAAGACGCTGGGCCCAGCTAGAGCTTTCTGAGGCTGAAAGAAGCTTGCTGGGAAGGAGGAGCCGATCTGCCGGGAGCCGGAGGAAGCTACTGCCGTCGTTCGTGAGTACGCTTAACCCCGGGGGAGGAGATGGCTCAGTCCCAGGAACATGGCTTTGAGCTTAAGCTGCCATGTGCAAAGCTGACCAGCCAAACGTGGCTGGAGTGGAGTTATCTAGCAGAGTTGTCCTTAGTCAGAGCCAGGCTCTGGGAAATGGTCCAGCCGATGTCTAAGGCAGCTGGGGCGGTTGCAGACCAACGTGAAGCTGAGAAGCGTGTGCTTGCGTTTTTGGCTGAGAACGTGGCTGCTGATCTGAAGCCTATTGTTCTGGGTGCCAGGAAGCCAGAGGCCGCTTGGCTAGCGCTCCAGGAAGCTTGTGAAGCTGGAGGCGGAAGCAAGGGCCGGGAGATGGCTGCATCAGAACAGGAAAGGCAAGATGGTGCTGACCACCTTCGTGGAAGCCGGTGCACAGCTGGGAAAAGCTGTGGGGCCCCTGAGGGGGGCGAAGGGTCTAAAAGCTGCGTGGGTGCTGCAACATGTCTGCGTGAGGAGCCTGGAGAGAGGCAAGCTGCTGGGAGCCCTTTACCCATCAGAGAGGGTGCAGGAAAGCGTCCTGGGAGCCCTGTGAGAAGTGGGGGGGCGATGAGCAGTAAAAGCTCAGAAAAGCCTCTTTTTCCAAAGGCTGCCAAGAGTTGTTTGCGTCGTAAGTCGAAGCCTGGGTAGCTGGACAGAGCTGAAGGCTTCAAGGTCAGCCACCTGCTGCAGAGGGAGATAACGGCTGCAGAGCTGTCTGGGAACGCTGAGATAAGTCCAGTCTTCAGGGCAACTAAAAGAGTTGCGGTTACGGAAGCTGCCAAGGACAGGGGCAGCGGGACGTTTGTTGCCATGGCAACGCTACAGGACAACTCCAGCAAGGACAGAATGTTGCAGTGGGTGGTGGATTCCGGTGCCAGTCATCACCTGATTGGAACGCCACCTGCTGGGGGGGCTGCGGAACTGCAGGGCTGTTTCAGCTGGGACAACTGTTACGTTTGCTAATGGGACACAAAAGCCAGTTTCTAACGTTGCAAATGTTTATGTTTCCTTTTTGCAGGCGGAGCTGGAGTGCTACATTGTTCCGGAGGTACATTGTTGCCTGTTATCTGTACCAGCTCTTGTAAAGCAAGGGTACAAAATTTGCTTTGAAAATGATGCCTGTTCCATTTTCAGAGGGGGGAAACAGCTTGTGGGGGCAGATGTCATAGGCGAAGGGGATCGAGATATGGATATGCTCGTACCCCTTCCAATCTGCGCCCCATCCCGAGGGACGAAGGTAGGGTGAGCAAGGATTACTCACCTCCGTCACTGGTGTTGTGCAATGCCAGGTCTATAGGCAAAAAAACCGCCACCCTGCGAGACTTCTTCACCTCGCAGGGGGTTGACCTGGCTTGTGTGACGGAGACCTGGGTGCGCGAAGGGGAAACTGTTACCCTACGAGAGATGGCGCCCCCAGGTTTCTCCGTCCTCCACCAGTCGCGGACTGTGGGCCGGGGGGGAGGGGTGGCATTATTAATCCGAGAAGACTCTTCTTTCAGGGCTCTGCCATCGCCATCGATCCCCGGTATTGAATGTGTTGGCCTAGTGTGGGGCTCCGAGGTGAGCTTGGCTGTCTGGCTGGTGTACCGGCCACCTAGCGCACCAGCAGCCACCCTGTCAGGCCTGTTGGAGGCGGTGGCTGGCTGGGCCTTGGAGTTCCCCAACCTATTGGTACTGGGGGACTTCAACATCCATGCTGATGCCACTCCCTCCTCACAGGCTCTGGACCTGGTGTCTTCCATGGCGACACTAGGGCTCTCCCAGTTTGTTTCGGGCCCCACACATCAAGCAGGCCACACGCTGGATTTGATCTTTGGCGCCGGTATAGATGTGATCATGTCTCCCTCGATGAAGGTGCCATGGTCTGATCACTACGCTCTGAAAGCCAGGATTGACTTTCCCCCCCCACCCTGCTTAGGTGGCGAGCCGATTTGGGCTCGCCCGCGGAGGCTGATGGACCCTGATAGATTCCGTCAAGCCTTGCGGGACCTTGCTCCCCCTGGCGACTCATTGACTGAGCTTGTTGAGGGCTGGAATACCCAGCTCCTGGCAGCCATCGATGAGATCGCACCTAAGCGCCCTCTGCGACCCCGCAGAAACCGGGCTCCCTGGTTTACCGAGGAGCTTCGGAAAATGAAGCGGGACCTCAGACGGCTAGAGCGAGTATGGCGGGGTGCCCGTGACGGAGCCTCAAGAACATCTTATAGGGTTTTTATGAAAACCTATGAGATGGCAGTGAAGGCCGCTAAGAAGTCTTACTTCTCGGCCTCCATTGCATCCGCTAGCTCTTGCCCGGCGCAATTATTTAGTATAATCCGGTCATTAACGTCCCTTGAAGGACAGCCAAATTTAAATAACAATCTGACACACAGCTGTGAGGCATTTGCGAGCTTTTTTGCGGAGAAGGTCCTGTTGCTCCGCCATGACCTCCCTGCCAATTTGGATACAATAAAGGAACTGGAGGCCCCTCGACTGTCCTCGGGTCCAGTATTGGACCACTTTGACCGGATATCTCCAGCCGATGTGGACAGTTTCCTCCAAGCTGGAAAGCCCACCACCTGTCCTCTTGACCCGTGCCCGTCATGGCTGATTAGAGCGTGTCCAGACGAGGTGCGGGCCCCCCTGGGGGATATCATCAATTTGTCCCTTGGCACCGGGATATTCCCAGGGGAACTGAAGGAGGCGGTGGTGCGTCCGCTCTTAAAGAAAACATCGTTAGATCCCTTAGATCTATCCAATTACCGCCCGGTCTCGAATCTTCCATTCCTGGGTAAGGTGATTGAGAGAGCGGTTGCTGAACAGCTTGGTAGGTTTCTGGATGAAACATCTGCTTTGGATCCATTCCAGTCCGGCTTCCGTGCTGGTCATGGGACCGAGACGGCTCTGGTCGCCCTAACAGATGATCTCCGCAGGCAGCTGGATCGAGGCGGGTCGGGGCTGCTGATTCTTCTAGATCTGTCAGCAGCCTTTGACATGGTCGATCACGAACTCCTGGACCACCGCCTTGCCGACGTGGGGATCCAGGGCACAGTCCTTCAATGGCTGCGCTCGTTTCTCTCTGATCGGGGACAGAGGGTGGCGCTTGGGGGGGAATTGTCATCGCGTCACTCCTTGGTGTGTGGAGTGCCTCAGGGTGCGATTCTCTCCCCGATGCTTTTTAACATCTTTATGCGCCCCCTCGCCCAGCTTGTCCGGAGTTTTGGGCTGGGTTGCCATCAGTATGCTGATGACACCCAACTCTATCTGTTGATGGATGGCCATCCTAACTCGGCCCCAGACACACTGACCAGATGTCTGGAAGCTGTGGCTGGATGGTTACGTGGGAGCCGGTTGAAGTTAAATCCTTCGAAGACAGAGGTCCTCTGGCTGGGGCGGGACGATATGGGATCGAGGGGGCAACTCCCATCTCTTGCGGGGGTGCAATTGGTGCCAGCACCGTCCGTTAAGAGTTTGGGTGTAATCTTCGATACCTCCCTTTCTATGGAGGCGCAGATTACAGCTATAACAAAGGCGGCATTTTTCCATCTCCGCCAAGCTAAGCAGTTGGCCCCTTATCTCTCTCGCCCTGACCTAGCCACTGTGATCCATGCGACGGTCACCTCCAGACTGGATTATTGTAACTCGCTCTACGTGGGGCTGCCCTTGAGACTGACCCAGAAACTCCAGCGGGTGCAGAATGCCGCAGCGAGACTCCTTACAGGGTCTTCGCCGCGGGATCACATTCATCCGGTGCTATACCAGCTGCACTGGCTCCCGGTGGAGTACAGGATCAGGTTTAAGGTGCTGGTTTTAACCTTTAAAGCCCTATACGGCCTAGGACCCTCGTACCTACGGGACCGCCTCTCCTGGTATGCCCCACAGAGAAACCTACGGTCTACAAATAATAACACCCTCAAGGTCCCAGGCCTCAGAGAGGTTAGGCTGGCCTCAACTAGAGCCAGGGCCTTCTCGGCTGCAGCTCCAACCTGGTGGAATGCTCTGTCACAAGAGACTAGGGCCCTGCGGGATCTGACATCTTTCCCCAGGGGCTGCAAGACAGAGTTGTTCCGCCAAGCTTTTGGTCAGGGCGCAGCCTGACTCCCTCCTCTGGCAACCTGCACAGAATTTTGTTTAATCGGTTGCCATCAATTTGATTTTAACTAATTTTATAATGAAATATTTTTAGAATGTGTTATTATTTGATTGTTATTTGATTGTTGTTAGCCGCCCTGAGCCCGGCTCAGCTGGGGAGGGCGGGATATAAATAAAATTTATTATTATTATTATTTATTATTGTCAACGTGAAATGCAAGAACAATCTCTTTGTTCTGGAAACACCTCTGGAGGGTGGGGGGAATGCTGGAAAAGCACAGGCGCAGTGTGCTAGTGTTCCCAGCCATGATTCATGTGTTCATGTATGGCACAAGAGAATGTCTCATGCTTGTTTGGAAGATGTTCAGAGGTTGCCCGGCTGCACTAAGGGTTGCAAAATCACACCATGTGAGGGATCCCTAGAGTGCAGGGCATGCAGAAAGGTACAAAGGTGCAGTTTTCCCGGGGTAAAGAGGGTAACCACAAAACCTTTTGAACTTGTTCACACAGACCTTGCAGGACCCATGAAGTGTGAGAGTCTGGGTGGGGCCAGGTTTGTGCTGACAGTGACAGATGATTTTTCTCAGAACGGATGGTCTTTCTCTCTCAGAACGCAGGGGGAGGCGGCGCAACTGATCCAGGATTGGGTTGCGGAGGTGGAACTAAGGTTCTCCACCAAAGTGCAAGGGTTCAGGAGCGACCGTGGGTCACAGTTCACTGGGTCTGCTCTGAAGGAGTTTTTCAAGCAAAAGGGAATTCGTCACCAGGTGACGGGTGCTAAGTCTCCTCAAGAGAGAGGCGTGGCAGAGCACAGGAGTGAAACACTGGCTGAAGCTGTCAGGGTTTTGCTGTGTGACGCTGGGCTGCCTCAGAGCTTTTGGAGTGAAGCTTGGAAATTTGCCAGCTTTGTTTTTAACAGGTCCTACAATCACGCTGTAGGTGACACACCGTTTTTTCTGTTGCACAAGCAAAAGCCACAGGTGCATTTCTTCCGTGCGTTTGGTTCCAGGGCTTCAGTGCCAATACCAACAGCTCAACGGAAGGAGGGTGGTCCAAGGTACCAGGAAATGATCTTCTGTGGGTATGATCCTGCAACAAATGGGTGGAAGTTTGCATACCCAGAGGGTGATCAGACCAAGCTGCTGGTCAGCAAGCTTGCTGAGTTCTGTGAGCAGGGTGGTTGGTCACAGCCTAGGGATGGTCCTGATGTTCTCTCAGAATGTCTGTCTGATTCTGAGGGGGAGGAAAGGGAGGAAGGAGAAACAGAGGCGGAGCCTGTTGCTGAAGACCAGGTTGCTGATGAGGGTCAAGCACAGGGGTGGATTTCTCCACAGGCTGTTAAGAGAGAACCCAAGAGTGAGCCTTCATCTCCTGTTAGCCAAGTGCAGAAGGCCCGAAGACGCAGCAAATCAGAGGGGGAGTCTTCTGTGCTAGGAGACACACTTGCTGATCCCAGTGGGTCAGGAGGAGCACCTGAGTTCGTGCTCCGGCGGTCAACTCGCACCACAAAGGGGATTCCACCTGAGAGGTTTCAGGTCACCAGTGCGTGGGTTGGTTTCGCACAGTGTGATTCTGGGAGTGTGGAAGGGATTCAACAATTGCCTGGGATAGATGCCAGTGGGAGGCAAAAGGCAATGGGAGGTGAGTTGAACTCAAAGAGGTCTGTAAATATGTGTCCTCAGTTTCCCTCAGGATGCAAGACGAGAGGGGGTGTTAAGGGTTTCAGAACTCACAGGGTTAAAGAGTTCTGAGTGACGTCTCACATTCCTGAGGCGTGGTCACAGACTTTAACGGGAGTGGTTTACTCTGAGTGTTTCAGTCTGTCTGTGTCTCGTACGCTATGCGAGAGGAAGAATGTGCGAGCTTTCGCCGGGCTGATTTATGCTGTTATACTACATGATTAAAGGCTAAGAAGATAAGGAACGCCTTGTGTTTGTTCTGAATTATTACCCACACACTGCAATTGCTTCTAACCGCTGTGATCGCTCTGCTAACCAGCCAAGGCGGAGGAAGGACGTTTGGATCGGCACGGACAGTTAGCAAAGCTGCGCAACGGAAGAGTGCTGGACTCCATGTTTGGCCCTCTTGGCGCTCTTGGCCGAGCATACAATAATGGTTCAACTTTGGAGCCACATGCCCATGCAGTTAAAGAAGGGTGAGTCCTGGGCGCATTTGGTGGTGCTCCCTTCTCACCCTACTGTTTCTGTTATTGATAGTAATTTGCACGAGCTCTCTCCTTTTTATCCACAGCTGTTAGCTGTAATCCAGCGGATTGGTCATCAGAAACTTCTTCGTAAGTACAAGACAAATGGCAAGGTTCTGGAAGGCTTGATTTACACAGGCGCGGACATTTTTGTAATTTCCAGTAGTTGCTGGGACCCCACGTGGCCCCTTGAGTCTGCCTCTGCAGTTTGGGGTGTAGGTGGACCTCAAACCTCTTCCAAAAGCGTACAGTGGCTGCCTGTTTCTCTGCCTGATAGCTCTGAAACCATTGCATATATCCAGCCCTGTGTGTTAAAAATCCATCTCAATCTGTGGGGCAGAGAGTTACTACAACAATTACAAGCTACCATTCAATTAAATGAGTAAGCTTGCACTCCCCCTCCACTGGAAATCAACCACCCCGGTATGGGTAGAACAATGGCCCATAACGGGGGGAAAGCTACTTGCTTTAGTGCTCATTTTCAGCGTTTTGTTTTTGCCTCTTTCTGCTTCCGCTCTTAATAGCGGTAACTCCACACCAACAAATGTGTGGGAATCTTTTGCAAAGACCCTCAATCTTTCTTCCTTTTGCCTAACCCAACAGGTATCAATAGGTGAAATCCTTGGCTCCTGCCTTATCCCTGTTTGCCATGACCCTTTTGACATACAAAATGATACCTGGTTTTTCTCATCCCTACCCCAAAATGATTCTCTCCACACCCTTGGTTATTCCGGTTACCACAACTGGGGTAACCAAGTGCGCAGACACCCACCTTTGGCCATTGATTTGTTGACCCCATACGTGGCTTCTTTTAATGTCACCTGTGCCCGTATGGTCAATTGCACAAAATCCAACTGTGTGAAAATGGGCAAGGATAATTTCCACTGCTCTAATTATGTAAATATTTCTTATGTATATAAATACAAAGAACTACCTGCTGGCTGGTTCTGGACGTGTCCTGGCTATGCATTTAATTACATTCCAGCAAACATCAGCCATGGCACACCCTGCTGCTTAAGCCGTTTGTCCATCGTATTACCCAAAAAGCATCATTTGACCCGCTCTCGATATCGCCGCTCTATTGCATTGACTAACGATTGTGACGATTCAATTTCTCTTCCCAGTAGGTCTGAATATATCTCCTTTTTATAATATTTTATTAGGTTTTATCAATAGAAAAGTTTAGAAAAATACAAAAAACGAAAAAGATACAAAATACAAAAATACATACATTAAACACAAAGATAGAAAAAGAAAAAAGCACATATAAAAGAAAAACAAAAATTCCCTCTTTCTTAGTTTCTCATCTTTAGTTAACTTATTTTCCTGACTTCCTCGCGTCTCCCATTTTTGTATTCCTTTTAGAAATTGGTTCAGCAAGTTCATGTCCTATTAGTTTATCTATTATTAATCCCATCTTACATTTTACCTTGTTGCTAGAACCCCTTCAATTCATTTCAATGTCATCAGCATTCAAAAATTTTACAATATTTCTGCAAATAAGTTTTAAACTTCCTCCAATCTTCTTCCACCAACTCTTCTCCCTGGTCTCGGATTCTGCCAGTCATTTCTGCCATCTCCATATAGTCTATTAGTTGCATCTGCCATTCTTCAAAAGGTGTGTAGGTCTTGTGTCTTCCAATGCTTTGCGATGAGAATTCTTGCTGCTGCTGTAGCATACATAAAAAAAGTTCTATCCTTCTTTAACACCGATTGGCCAACTATTCCCAGGAGAAAGGCCTCTGGTTTCTTCGGGAAAGTATATTTAAATACCTTTTTCAGTTCATTATATATCATTTCCCAGAAAGCCTTGATCCTTGGGCACGTCCACCAAAGGTGAAAGAATGTACCTTCAATTTCTTTACATTTCCAACATTTGTTATCGGGCAAGTGATATATTTTTGCTAGCTTGACTGGCGTCATGTACCACCTGTATATCATTTTCATAATATTCTCTCTTAGGGCATTACATGCCGTAAATTTAATCCCGGTGGTCCACAACTTCTCCCAGTCAGCAAACATAATATTATGTCCTATATTTTGTGCCCATTTTATCATTGCAGATTTTACTGTTTCTTCCCCAGTGTTCCATTTCAACAGCAGATTGTACATTCTTGAAAGTATCTTAGCATTGGGTTCTAACAATTCTGTTTCTAACTTTGATTTTTCCACCTGGAAACCAATTTTTTTATCCAAGTTATAAACCTCTCTTATTTGAAAGTAATGTAACCAGTCTCGCACCTTCTCTTTAAGTTTGTCGTAACTCTGCAATTTCAATTTATCACCTTCCTGTTCTAAAATTTCCCAATATTTTGGCCATTTAGCCTCCATATTGAGTTTTTTTCAAAGCTTTCGCTTCCATAGGTGATAGCCACCTTGGGGTTTTATTCTCCAGAAAATCTTTGTACCTTGTCCAGACATTAAACAGTGCTTTCCTGACAATATGGTTTTTAAATGCCTTATGTGCCTTTACCTTGCCATACCATAGATATGCATGCCATCCAAATATGTTATCATACCCTTCAAGATCCAAAACATCTGTATTCTCAAGAAGTAGCCATTCCTTCAGCCAGCAAAAAGCTGCTGACTCATAATAAAGTTTTAAGTCTGGCAAGGCAAACCCCCCTCTGTCTTTAGCATCAGTAAGAATCTTAAATTTTATTCTGGGCTTTTTGCCCTGCCAGACAAATCTAGATATATCTCTTTGCCACTTCTTGAAACAGTCCATCTTATCAATAATTTGCAATGATTGAAATAAGAATAACATTCTCGGCAAAACATTCATCTTAATAACAGCAATTCGACCCAGCAAGGAAAGCTTCAGATTCGTCCAAATTTCTAGATCTTTTTTTACCTCTGACCAACATTTCTCATAGTTGTCTTTAAATAGGTTCACATTCTTGGATGTCATATTCACCCCCAGGTATTTTACCTTCTTTACTAATGTTAAGTCTGTCTCTTTCTGAAACCTCTCTTTCTCTATCTGCGCCAAATTTTTCTCCAAAACCTTAGTTTTCAATTTGTTCAATTTAAAGCCTGCCACTTGACCAAAATCCTGGATTACTTCTAGGGCCCTCTTAGTGCTGGATATCGGCTCCTGTAATGTCATAACGAGATCATATAACACCGGTCTTGAAAGACCTACATTGGCTCCCAGTACGTTTCCGAGCACAATTCAAAGTGTTGGTGCTGACCTTTAAAGCCCTAAACGGCCTCGGTCCAGTATACCTGAAGGAGCGTCTCCACCTCCATCGTTCTACCTGGACACTGAGGTCCAGCACCGAGGGCCTTCTGGCGGTTCCCTCACTGCGAGAAGCCAAGTTACAGGGAACCAGGCAGAGGGCCTTCTCGGTAGTGGCGCCCTCCCTGTGGAACGCCCTCCCACCAGATGTCAAAGAGAACAACAACTACCAGACTTTTAGAAGACATCTGAAGGCAGCCCTGTTTAGGGAAGCTTTTAATGTTTGATGTATCATAGTATTTTAATATTCTTTTGGAAGCCGCCCAGAGTGGCTGGGGAAACCCAGCCAGATGGGCGGGGTATAAATAATAAATTATTATTATTATTATTATTATTATTATTATTATTATTATTATTATTATTATTATTATCATCTGCAAAAGCTTTAAGTTTGTATTGTTTAACTCTGACCTGAATACCTTGAATCAAATGGTCCCTTCTAATCATATTTAGCAAAACCTCCAGGACCGAAATGAAAAGCAATGGGGAAATTGGGCAACCTTGTCGTGTCCCTTTCTCTATTTTAAACTCTTCTGTAACCATATTGTTTACTATCAATTTGGCTTTTTGTTCAGAATATATCGCACCTATACCATTTTCAAAGTTTTGTCCAACCCCCATCCCCTGAAGATTTTTCTTCATAAAACTCCAGGAAATGTTGTCAAAGGCTTTCTCCGCATCTACGAAAATCAAGACTGCTTTTGTGTTAATGTTCACCTGCAGCTTTTCTAAGATGTTAATTATATTCCTCGTATTGTCCGATAGGTGTCTTCCAGGGAGAAAGCCGGCCTGATCTTTATGTATCACCTCTGCCAAGACTTTTTTCAGTCTTCTAGCCAAGATATCTGCAAAGATTTTGTAATCCACATTAAGTAGGGATATGGGGCGATAGTTCTTAAGTTGTGTCTTTTCAGACTCAGTTTTCGGTATAAGTGTGATATAAGCTTCTTTCCACGTCTCTGGCGCCTTTTCCCCCTCCATAATTTCATTGCAAACCTCCTTTAATGGTTGAATTAAATAGTCCTTCAAAGTTCTGTAATACTTGGAGGTTAATCCGTCAGGCCCTGGAGATTTGCCCAGTTGCATATTCTGAATCGCGCCTTCCACCTCTTGTTCAGTTATTTTGTAATTCAATAATACTTTGTTTTCTTGAGAAATTTTTTGTAATCCATTAGTTTTCAGAAATTGATCAATTTTCGACTCAATCTGCGGCCCTTGTGTATAAAATTGCTTAAAGTATCTCTGGAAGCAGCTTCTAATTTCCTGTGGATTCTGAATGTTCTTTCCCTCCACTTCAAGATTAGTAACCGTGTTTAATTTTTGTCTCTTCTTCAACTGCCATGCTAACAGCTTTCCACATTTATTAGCTGATTCGAAGGTCTTTTATCTCATCTGTTTAACTTTCCATTCAATGTCCTGATTTATCATTTTCATATATTGTACTTGATATGACTTAATTTCTCTCAAAATCTCTTGTGATTTTGGTTTAGCTCTAAGTTTTTTCTCTCCTTCTCTTATTTTCTCCAAAATCTTCTCTTTTTTCTCATTTTGGGTTCTCCTTTTTATTGCATTTTGCTGAATCAAAAACCCTCTCATTACGGCTTTGCTTGCGTCCCAGATTGTTCTTTTTTCCACTGTGGTCTTCAAATTTATCTCAAAATAGTCTTTTATAATTTTTTGGGCCTTCTTGGTAATTTCTGGATCTCTAAATCCTCCATCTGAAGGAACCAGTCGATATTGGTTTCATTTCCATTTTCACAGGATTATGGTCGGAGCAAGTTTTTGGGCATATTTCCACTTTTCGGATCTTAGGAGCCATTCCTCTGGTTATCCAGATTTGGTCAATCCTTGTCCAAGTCTCTTGGGCTTCAGAAAAGAATGTCCCCTCTCTACCTAGGGGGTTCTTAGTTCTCCAGATATCAATTAAGTCCATATTGTCTGTCATTTCAAAAAAAGTTTTCGCTAGTCTTCTGTCTTTTGTCACCACTTGTCTTTCTGACTTGTCCATATTTGTCGATACCACTCCATTCATATCTCCAAACATAATGATGTTAAAGTCCATAAAGTCCAGCAATGTCTCATGCAGTTTCTTATAAAATTCTGATTTCCCCTCATTTGGTGCATATATCCCTACTATCAAGAATTTCTCACCTTGAAATTGTATCTCAATAGCCACAAATCTTCCTTGATCATCTTTAAAGACAAATTTAGGTGATAAGCCAGTGTGGTGTAGTGGTTGAGAGCGGTAGTCTTGTAATCTGGGGAACCGGGTTCTAGTCTCCGCTCCTCCACATGCAGCTGCTGGGTGACCTTGGGCCAGTCACACTTCTTTGAAGTCTCTCAGCCCCACTCACCTCACAGAGTGTTTGTTGTGGGGGAGGAAGGGAAAGGAGAATGTTAGCCGCTTTGAGACTCCTTAAAGGGAGTGAAAGGCGGGATATCAAATCCAAACTCTTCTTTTGCGTAAATCACCACTCCTCTTTTTTTAACTTTGTCTGATGAAATAAATTCTTGTCCTAATCTTTTGTTAATTAATACTTTCCTGTGTGTTCTAGTCACATGAGTTTCTTGCAAGCATATCAAGTCCAATTTTTCCTTTTTCAATAGATGAAAGATTCTTTTCCTCTTATCAGGGGAATTCAAACCTCGAATATTCCAGCTTAATACCTGAAGAGACATTGTGTGGTTATTCTGCTTCCCCTCTGACTGCTCCCAGTACTTGTTCTTGGTCTGTGGGTGGTATCACTTCTGGTTTGTCCAGTTCCAATGGTAGCTTTGCTAGGTCCAAAACTCCTGGTTTTAATTTTGGTTCTCTTCTCTCTGCCTCTTTTTGTAGATCTTCCTCGTGATCCTTCAGGAATCTCACTTTGTCCTCCTCTGATCTTATCTTCACCCTTTTCCCTCTGTAAGTGAAAGACAGCCCCTGGGGAAATTCCCACCTGAAGATGACACTGTTTCTTCTTAACAAGTTCACCAGGTCTCCGTAGTTGGCTCTGAGGTCCAATAGATATTTTGGGATGTCTTAAAAAATTTCTATCCTTGAATCCTCTATTTCCAATGATTTCTGATAATGTAGGCCCAGTATTTTGTCTCTCTCTTCTCTAGATCTGAGTGTAATCAAACAGTCTCTTACCTTGTTCTTCCTTCCCCCTTTGTTCCCTTTGCCAAGTCTAAAGGCTGTCACTATCTTGAAGTCTTTCTCTGGGTCAAGGCCCCAGAATTCTTCAAATTCCTGTGTAAGAAAGTCACTCAGTTTGCCTTCTTCCAATTCCGGTACCGCCCTGATCCTTAAATTAGCCTGTTTATCTTTCAATTCAATTAAGGACAGTTGTGCCTTATGGTCTTCTAATTGTTTATTAATTGGCTGTAATTTTCCTTCTACCGCCAGCACCTTTTCTTTAGCTTCGTCGGCAATTTTCCTTGTCAATTTAGATTCCTGCAACAATCGGTCAATAGCCTGCGTATTGGAGCTGATAGTTGTAGTGTTTAAATCAATTTTAGCTGACAATTTTTCTAAAGCTCCAAATATTTTGTCTAAAGATGCATTTAATGTCTCTTCAGAGCCTGTACTTTTTGCTCCAGGCTGCCCAGTGTCTTCTTTTTCTAGGACAGGAGGTGCTACTATTGATTGTCTTCGTTGCTGCAATCGTTTTTATCCTTGTAGGCTGGGGTTTTTCCTGATCCATTACTTTATCTTTAAAGTTCAAGGTCACTCACACAGTTCAAATTTCCTTTCTGGTGAGAAAGTTTCCAGGCCAGCTGTAATGGAAAATCCCCAGCTATATCCCAGACCTCCTCTAGGGGAGCACCTTGGCAACAATGTTACTTTCAGAGCAACTTTTCCAAAAGCAGTCCTGCCCTTTTTAACTTCCACTTTTTCAATAAAAGGCAACAGTTCAATAATAGGCAACAGTTGCAAAGAGTCCTTTCCAGTTCACATGCAGAGTATTCACAAACAGTTATAAATATTTATAAACGGTGCAACACTTTCTTACTGTCTCTGGCAGACCAATATCAGGGATTAGGCAGTGGTCTTTTTCCTCACTTTCTTATCCTCAAGTCCAAGATTTCCTTCTCCCCCTCACTCTAAGAGGGAGTTCTTGTATCTGGCATTAAAATTTAAGCTCCTCTTAATTCTGCTTCTCCAGCTCTAGCTTCAAAAGTCTTTGCTTTAATCCTGTTTACAAAACCAGAAGACGGACTTCCTTTTTACGCCTTCCCACTTCAGTGCCAAATTCAAGTTCGCTGCGTCGATCAAAGGCAAACCAAACATTTGATCTCCCGATTCTTAAAAAGTCTTACCCACGGGTTGTAATTTGAAAGCCGAAATTTCAAAGGAAACAGGTCAGCGCTCTCCAGCTTCACTCCACAGAAGTAGCGATCGACTCTCAGCACCGCGCCACCCCCGTTCCGCTCCGGAGCCCCTCGCGGGGTTCCTTTGCCAATTGGGGGGGGCGATTCTGGCTTCCCTCGCCTGCGGTTTTTGAACGGGTCCCCGCTGCGCCGTAGCGGTAAGACACAGTTTCCGCGGAGCTTCTCCCTCCGTCTTAGAAGGAGACTGCCATAGCCGTTGGCGCCGCCTCCGGAAGTCTGCTGAATATATCTCTTTAGCTGTTTCTCTCCTAGGAGTCCCTGGATTGGCTGTACGCAATAGTAGGAACGTTAACTCTTTAGCTTGTTCTGCAGCAAAAGCCCTGAATTTTACTTCTCAAGCGCTTCATCTTCTAAATAAAGAGCAGAGTGAACTCCAGCATGGTCTTCTGCAGAACCGCGCTGCTATCGATTATCTATTGATGCTTCATCATTACGGCTGTGAACAAGTGGACGACATGTGTTGTTTTAATATTACTGATAATTCCAAAGCCATCCAAAAGCAAATCTCTCATTTGCAAAATCTTACACACCACATTAAACAGGACGTTGGACTTTCTGGCCTGTGGGACTCATTCACCCAGTGGCTCACTGGCTGGTTGCCAAACCTGAATTGGCTTCATAATCTCTTTCAATATGCCATTATTATAATATGTATATTGATTTTGCTATGTTGCTTCCTCCAATGCATTCCTGGACTCATAAGTCTTTTGTCTCGGCTTTTCTCTCCCCCTCAGCCACCCAATAAAATCATTGCTGCCTACTTTGCGAAATTGCAGCACCAGCAGTAAACATTAGGGGAGATGTGGCGAACCTATTTCGGTCATGCGCTGGCATACCATGTATCCCGAAATATTTTTGTCCCGTCAACCCTGGTGAACTTATTTCGGGCATGCGCTGGCATACCACGTATCCCGAAGTATTTTTGTCTTATTCACCCAGAACACCTCGCAAATAAGAAAAGAAAGGGGGAGATGAAGGAAAGCATTGCTTTTGCACATGACCATGGCATGATGGGAAGCACTGCTTCTGCACATAACTGTGGCATGATGGGAAGTCTTGCTTCTAAGCTTTGTTCTGCTCATGCTGCTCGAACCGTGCTGATGCTAAGACATTCCCTCATCACCCTGGTACGTTCTGTTCACCTTGAGTTCACACCATATCAATCTATACTTACCCCTCCTTGTACATTCCATTTCGTACCACTCTGGTACGGGCAGTCCGAAACCATGCCTGTGTAAACTCTGCATTCCTTTTCCCAACCTTTAACCTGTCTATGATTAATGTCTTATATGCAATAATTAATGTCTTATATGCAACCCTTGCTTTGTACTTATGTTAACCAATCAGCAACAAGCACACACGTGGCAAACGCTGCATAATATCCAAAAAAAGGGAGTCTCCGAGGCTTGCTCGAGAGACGCCTCCCGTATGACACCTACCTACTCGTCTGTCGTTCATTTCAACCCAACAGGGTGTCATGACCTTCTAGATCTAAAATATCCCAATTTTTTAATAAATACCAATCTTTCAACCAGAGAAGACACGAGGCTTCGTAATATAGCTTCAAATCCTGTAACCCGTAGCCACCTCTTTCTACAGTATCTATTAATATCTTATGCTTTACGCTTGGTCTTTTACCCTTCCACAAAAAATTAGAAATTTCTTTTTGCCACTTGTTGATACTGCTGGTCTTTCCTGTAATTGGAATCGTTTGGAATAGAAAGAGTAGCTTCGGTAAAACTATCATTTTAATTACCGAAATACGGCCCAGGAATGATAAATTTAACCTTGTCCATGTCTCCAACTGTCTTTTGATATCTTTCCAACAATTGGTATAATTATCTTCATATAAGTTAATATTCCGTGGTGTTATCCATAATCCTAAATACTTGATTTTGGGGTAGATTTTAATGTGTATTATTTGTTCTAATTCTGCTTTTTCATCTGGCGACATATTTTTAACTATTAGTTTTGTCTTGTTTAAATTCATTTTGAACCCCGCAACTTTACCGAGGCCATATATTATTTCCAACGCCTTTCTTAAACTCTGTTTTGGTTGCTCCGTAGTTATAATTAAATCATCAGCAAATGCCCTCAATTTATAACTTCTATTTCCCAGCATAATCCCTTTTATTTCTTTTTCTTCCCTAATTTGTTTACATAAAACTTCCAATGTGAATATGAAAATTAAGGGGGATAGTGGGCAACCTTGTCTGACCCCTTTACTGATTTCACACTCCTGTGATAAATTTCAGTTGATTATGATTTTAGCTTTTTGTTTTGATTATATTGCATCAATCCCTTTTATATACTGTATACCAAAATCCTTATGGTGTAATAGACCTTTCATAAATTTCCAGGATACCCTGTCAAAAGCTTTTTCTGCATCTATACCCATTAAGACTGCCTTCTTTTCTATTCTTAAGTCTAAATACGCTAATAAGTTTATAATGTTTCTAGTGTTGCTATAAATGTGCCTCCCGGGCAAAAAGCCGGCTTGGTCATTGTGTATCATCATCTGGAAGCCTTTTTTTTATCTTTCGGCTAAAATATTTGCACATAATTTATAATCGTTATTTAGAAGTGCGATAGGCCTATAGTTGTTAATAAGTAGATTGTCCGTTCCCTGTTTTGGAATTAATGCAATAAGGCTGTGTCAGGGGTTCAGGGACAGAGGCACAGGGGAGGCAGGAGATGGAGAGCGATGGGGAAGAATCCCAGGACAGCGAGGAAGAGGATGGCAGTGGGTCGGAGGATTACATGAGCCTCTCCAGTGAATCTGAGGATTCCCAGGAGGGGGCGCCTGTGGTCAAGGCTAGGGGAGCCCCAGGGGGGACGCGTCAGGAGCAGGGGGCCAGCAAGGGATCCCCAAGTGGCAGCTGGGAGTCAGGACCAGCTTCCCCACCAGAGCGCAGCGAAGGGGGAGGAGGTTCCAGTGTGACAGGGGAAGCAGCTCCGGCAGCAGAGAGAGAGAGGAGGTCAGAGAAAGCCGTCCTCCCGGAAGGGGAGTGGAGTAGTGAAGGGAGTAGCGTATCTGTCAAAAGGAAGGTCAGGAGTTGGGCGCGCGCGCCAAGTTCAAATGTGGAGGCGCGCGGAAGAACAGGCAGCCCGGAGGAGGAGCCAGGTCCCAAAGCCCGCAGGAGGGAGGGAGAGCAGTCTGGGGATTCAGCGTCAGGGGAATCCAGGAGGGGCGAAACCCCAGCGGGCAGGAAGACCCTGCGGAAAAGGAGAGAAAGGAAGAGGTGGAGCAGCGCAAGCCTCTTAAACTGGTGCAGGGGAGGGACTGACTCAGAGGGGACTTCAGCGGTCTAAGCGTAACAGACGTGGGGCTGCGCGCCTCGGCTGTGGAGCGAAAAATGAACTGCAATAAACACAGTTGCTAAGCAACGCCCGTCAGAGACGTGGAAATTTACTGGCTGCGCAGATGGCTCTGAAAGAGTGCCTGGGAAGCGAAAGATTGTTTTGACTATGTTTTCGATGCTGTGCAAGGTCTGAGAAACAGCTTGCAGTTTGCCTGGAAAGGCAGTAAACAATCCAGCAGAGGCTATTGGAGTTTTAGCAAGGCTGGAAAGTGAGAGAGAGGCTTGGCTTCAAGATGGATGCCAAGAAGGGGGGAGCCCTGCCTTATTCATCTCCCCTGACCAGTGGCAGTTATTCATCATGGTCTGGAAAGACGACTACCCCAGAAGGGGTGAGCAAGGATGATGCTGGCCAAGTTCCTAAGAGCTCATCGAAAGCTGAGGAGAGCTTTGACCCTAGATGGGGGAGCGAAGGAACTGTTCAATCTGCACTGGAAGTGAAGGACAGGGGGAGGGAAGAACAGAGTTCTAATTCCCCCGCTGCTGAAGCTACTGCAGAGCATGCTATAGCATTGAGCGCTGTCCGATGTTACAATTGTGGACAGACTGGGCATCTACAGCGAAACTGTAGGAAGCCACGCCAGTCAAAAGGTGCCAAAAGCAGCTCTACGAAGCCTGAGGCGTCAGGCAAAAGCCGTACCAAGTGCCAGGTGAAACCTGCAAAGGCTATGATGCCGAAAGGAACCACGCCAGATGTTGGGAACGCCTTCATAATCGACACGGGAGCGACGGTTCATATGTGCCCACACAGGGAACTGTTTTCAACGTTTAAGAAGCAAAGCTTCGCTGTGAAACAGGCCAACGGTCAAGAGTTGAAAGCGACCGGAATTGGGACTGTGTATCTTGAGAGTCTGAACTTGACTATAAACAATGTTTACCTGGTTCCAGAACTGAGATTTAATCTGCTAAGTGTGTCGCAGATTGCAAAGAAAGGACTGAAACTGTCCTATGATGCTAAAAGCTGCAAGATCTTCAAAGATGGAGAACTGTATCTTACTGCCAGAGAGAAAGATGGACTGTATTTGTTGACTTTTGATCAAAGTGATTACATGAAATGTAATTCTTCTGATTCTAACGAAATCTCTCTTGCAGGTGTGACCAACATGAGCACCAGGAAGGTGACCAAGAAGGTTGACAGAGCATTTCAGCGGGTGTATGCTGATGTGATTGGTCCTCTAGAACCATCTAGAGGCGGTGCAAAATATTACCTTGTGTGTGTTGATTGTTTCACTAATTATTCTTGGGTTTTTGTGATAGAAAAACCACAAGAGACCTTAGAAAGGTTTCAGGAGTTTTGTGACAAGGTTAAAAATATGCATGATGCTAACATTGATTGTCTTTTCACAGATGAGAAACAAGTTTTTCTGTTACAGAAGTTTCAGAAGTTCCTGGATGGAAGAGGGATAGACCACAAAGTTGCTGTTTCAGCCGAAGCGTGGAACAGGGGGGTCTGTGTGAGGGTGAACAAAGAATTGCAAAAGGGGATGCATGCGCAATTGCTGAGTTCACATTTGCCACATGAATATTGGGCCGAGTCGCTAGCGTCCTATCTTCACGTGTGGGTGAGAAAAGTCTCAACAGAGTTAGGATGTTCTCCTTTTGAGAAGCTGTTCCATAGAAAACCTTCTGTTGCCTATTTCAAGGTTTTCGGGTCTCATGTGAGAACAGAAGCTCCAGGTGGAGTAAAGAATGCCAGAGGCATTTTTGTGGGTTATGAAAAGGGTCTCTACAGAGTAATTTTGTCTGAATCTGGTCAGGTGATTCTCACAAAGTTTCTAGAGAGTGCTCCAGAACAAGAGCGGGTAGTAGTACACACATTTCCCACAGGTGACAATTCAGATGATGATGATTTTTCTGATGTCACAGATTACAGTGGTACTGATGATGACAGTGATAGCTCAGAGAGTTCAGTTGTAACAGTCATTGAGAGGAAATCTCACACAATGGATAGACCTTCACAGGTGAAGGAAGAACCACTGATTGCTACTGGTTCTCAACAAAGTCCAGAGGTTGAACCAGTGAGCAGAGAGGATCAGAACCTCATACGCAGGTCTGAGAGAGTTACAAAGGGTGTACCACCAAAGAGGTACTCAAAAGAGTTTGCTAACTTAGCTGTTGCATGTGTTGCTATTGTTAACAACTCAAAACAAGTTGAAGCAGTGTCTAAGTCAGAGACAAAGACACAACAGAGAGTAGCAAGCCAAGGTAATGCAGAAGCACTCATTCCTTGGAAGCCAGACAACCAGAGAGGTACACTGGTGAAACCAGTGGTGGGAAGTTCCAAGGGTGGAACTGAAACAACAGGGGACTGTTATATGTATAACAACTGTTTGTTTTCTTCTCTGGATCGTGTTTTGCCTATTGATGCTTTTGGGGGAGGTTGTTGGGAAAAAGCACCAATGCAAAAGCCAGCTGCAGGTGGCTGGAATGCAAAACAGGTTGTTGTTGTTGTTTCAAACTGTACTGTTGGGGAAAAGGGGGAGTCTATTCGCTGTACTGAGCACCGGATGTTAGCTCAGAGTGTCATCTGACCTGTACTGGAAGTACAGGGGTGGAGTTGTGACTCTTCTGATGGAGTCTGAAGGGAGCAGTCACGTTTCTATGTACTGCTGAATGACAGGAATAAAACATGTAAATAGACTCCTGTCTGTCTCATTTCCCCTCCCTGGGGGGGAATGCAAGGAGAGAGAAGCAGAGGGTGTGTTCTCCTCACATCTAACGAGGAGAATCGCCGGTTTATGACCACGTCTGCCGGGAGACGCAGACGGAATGTAAACAAGTATCTCACTCAGTTTGCCTTGTGGAGGCCAGTTACCTCTGACTGTGAGCTGAGATACTGACAGCCTTAACCTCCTCATCCATTACTTTGTAGTCTAAAAGAAGTCTATACATTTTTGCTATTATTTTGGTTTTACTATTCAGTAGTTCTCTTTCAAATCTTGAAGGCTCCTTTTCAAAACCTATCTGCTTATCCTGTCTGAACACTTCATTCACCTGGAAGTAATCTAGCCAACTAGAAAAGTGATCTTTTATTTTCTCATAACTTATCAATATTAGTTCACCCTCCTCCCTGTTACGCTACTGAAGCAATGCAGCCGCGAGCTGCTGGTAGCTTGAAAACAAAACATAATGGGAATGTTGGGACTGTTCTGTGGGAAACAGAGGGACAGTCAATTCACAGTGCAGAGGGCACCGGAATTAGCTCAGAGTGTAATATGAGCTGGACAGGAAGTGTTTGTTCTCTCTCGACTGCAGGAGTATGAAGAGAGCAGTCATGTTTTCTGTAATGCTGCAAAGACAGAAATAAAGGCATGTAAATACGTTTCTGTCTATCTCTTTCCCCTGCCCGGGGGGGGGGCAGGAAAGAGGGGGGTGTTCTTCTCATGCTGAGAAGGATCGCCTATCGCGACCTCTGCCTGGATCTTGCCGGGAAAGCAGACAGGGAGGTCAACAGGAGACCAAGCCGGGTGCCTGGGAGAGTTGCCAGTTTCTCCTGATAAAGGCTTGATTTCCGACATCTGGTAGCATGTAGCCGATGGTTTTGATCCATGAAAGCAACAAGAGAGGTTGATGGATCGTACTTCATCCTCTGCAAGGAGATAAGGAAGATATGGTAGTGTGCGGATGGAAGCTACAAGGACGGCTGAGCACCGGAGGAGGTGTTTGTGCTGAGCAACGGATTCCCTCAAGGTATGGTGATTTTATGGCTGTGAGAGGGAACGCAAATTGAAGCATTCTTCGGTTCACTGAGTGTCTGCTTTTGGGTGAAAACAGCACTGAGAGCCACATTCTTCGCATTCCTTGATAGTCTTGATAAGCCAGTTGCTAAGCAACGAAACGTCAGTAAAGTGGAAAGTTGCTAGCCAACGGAAAAGGGGCTGGGACTGTGAAAGGCTGGAAAAACACTGGCAAAAATTCCAGCGTTTGTTTTGTCTGCTCTCTCACTGCTCTTGGAGGGACTTTCAAAACAGCCTGCGTTTAGCTGCAAAGTGCAACGCAGTGAACAGCCAATAGACTCTTGGAATTTTACAGGTTTGAGAGTGAGAGCTGAAGCTTGGATTCAAAATGGATACCAAGAAGGGGGGAGGCTTACCTTACCCACCTCCACTGACTAATGACAATTATTCCTCATGGTCTGTAAAGATGAAAGCCCTGCTTCAGAATCAGAGGATTTTTGGGGTGATTGATAACCCCATCCCTGCTGCACCAACGCCAGGTTGGAATTCACAGAATGTGAGAGCCAGGACGGCCATAATTCTGTGTATCTCAGATGATCAACTCGTGCATATTCAGGATTTGGAATACGCGCGTGAGATTTGGCAAACGCTGCGTAGAATACATCAGAGAGATGCTGGTTCTTCAGCGTTGCTGCATTTTGAAAAACTGACCAATCTGAGGCTAGCGCCTGATGGAGATGTACGAGCGCATCTGACAGAGATGAAATTCTTACGCCAGCAGATGGCGGAACGCAATTTCCCTCTACAGGAAGAGATATTCTGCTTCATGATTATTAACAGCCTTAATCAGACTTATAAAACCGTTACAAGTCAGCTGGGTTCTCTACCTGCTCGAGCTCTTACGACGGAGAGAATTTGTGCCGTGCTTCTCAATGAGAAAGACAGACTTGCTGCAATAGATGTCAAAGACAGGGGGAGAGAAGCTTGGAGTTCAAGCACCCCCGCTGCTATTGCAAGTGAAGAACAGGCTGTTGCTTTGAACGTTGTCCGTTGTTTCAATTGTGGACAGACTGGGCATCTTCAGCGGAATTGTAAGAAGCCACATCAACAGGAAGGAGCTAAGGGGAGCTCTGCAAAGCCTGAGGCGTCAGGCAAAAGTCGTACCAAGTCCCAGGTGAAACCTGCAAAAGCATTGCTGTCAATAAAAGCCGCATTTTCAATGGAGAACGCTTTTGTTCTTGACACGGGATGCACGCAACACATGACATCACACAGAGATCTGTCTTCAACGTTTAAGAAGCAAAGCTTCACTGTGAAACAGGCCAATGGCCAGGAGCTGAAAGCGACTGGGTTTGGAACTGTGTATCTTGAGAGTCTGAACTTGACTATTAACAATGTGTATTTGGTTCCTGATTTAAAGTTCAATCTGCTGAGTGTTTCGCAGATCACAAAGAAAGGACTGACTTTGTCCTATGATAGAGAAAGCTGCAAAATCTTCAAAGATGGAGAGCTGTATCTTTCTGCCAGAGAGAAAGATGGACTGTATTTGTTGACTTTTGATCAAAGTGATTGCATAAATTGTAATGCATCTGAATCTAACATGATTTCTCTTGCAGGTATGACGAAGGACGTCAAGAAGGCGACCGAGGTTAACAGGGCATCTCAGCGAGTGTATGCTGATGTGATTGGTCCTCTAGCACCATCTAGAGGCAATGCAAGATATTATCTTGTGTGTGTGGATTATTTCTCTCATTATGTGTGATTATATATACATTGCAGAAACCACAAGAAGCCTTAGAAAGGTTTAAAGAGTTTTGTGACAAAGTTAAGAATGTTCATGATGCTAACATTGATTGTCTTTTCACAGATGAGAAGCCAGTTTTTCTTTTACAGGATTTTCAGGATTTCCTGCATAAGAAAGGGATCAGGCACAAGACTGCTGTTTCTGCAGAAGCATGGAACAGAGGTGTCTGTGTGCAAGTGAACAAAGAATTGCAAAATGGCATGAAGGCGCAATTGCTGAGTTCACATGTGCCACATGAGTATTGGGCAGAGTCGTTAATGTTTTTTTTATTACAGTTGGATGAGAAAGGTTTCAAAAGATTTAGGAAGTTCTCCTTTTGAAAAGCTATTCCACAGAAAACCTTCTGTTGTCCATTTTAAGGTTTTTGGGTCTCATGTAAAGACTGAAGCTCCAGGTGGAGTAAAGAATGCTAGAGGCATTTTTGTGGGTTATGAAAAGGGTCTCTACAGAGTAATTTTGTCTGAATCTGGTCAGGTGATTCTCACAAAATTTCTAGAGAGTGCTCCTGAACAGGAGAGAGTAATTGTTCCCACATTTCCCACAGAGGACAATTCAGATGATGATGGTGATTTTACTGATTACAGTGGTACTGAGAGTAACAGTGATAGCTCAGAGAGCTCAGTTGACACAGTCATTGAGAGGAAGTCTCACACAATGGCTAGACCTTCACAGGTGAAGGATGAACCACTGTTTACTATTGGAACTGGTTCTCCAAAGAGTCCTGAGACTGAACCAGTGAGCAGAGAGGATCAGCACCTCATACGTAGGTCTGAGAGAGTTACAAAGGGTGTACCACCCAAGAGGTATTCAAAAGAGTTTGCTAACTCAGCTGTTGCATGTGTTACTATTGTTGACAACTCAAGACAGGTTGAAGCTGTGTCTAAGTCAGAGACAAAGACACAACAGAGAGTTGCTAAGTGTAACACTACATTCCCTAGCCAAGGTAATGCAGATGCACTCATTCCTTGGACGTCAGACAACCAGAGAGGTACACTGGGGAAACCAGTGGCGGGTAGTTCCAAGGGTGGAACTGAAACAACAGGGGAGTGTTATATGTATAACAACTGTTTGTTTTCTTCTCTGGATCACGCTTTGCTCGCAGTGCACATTGATTCATATGGGGAAGTATGTTACAATATTGAAGCAATGCAGCCGCGAGCTGCTGGTAGCTTGAAAACAAAACATAATGGGAATGTTGGGACTGTTCCGTGGGAAACAGAGGGACAGTCAATTCACAGTGCAGAGGGCACCGGAATTAGCTCAGAGTGTAATATGAGCTGGACAGGAAGTGTTTGTTCTCTGTCGACTGCAGGAGTATGAAGAGAGCAGTCATGTTTTCTGTAATGCTGCAAAGACAGAAATAAAGGCATGTAAATACGTTTCTGTCTATCTCTTTCCCCTGCCCATGCTACCAGATGTCGGAAATCAAGCCTTTATCAGGAGAAACTGGCAACTCTCCCAGGCACCCGGCTTGGTCTCCTGTTTCTCCTGATAAAGACTTGATTCCTCACACTCCCCCCCTTAATATTGTGTTATACGTTATCCACTTCTCTTTGATGTTGTTACTTTTTTTAACAGATATTGCTTCTAGTGGAGAGTTCCATCTTGGGGCTTTCTGTTCCAAATATCTTTTGTATTTTCCCCATACCTTATATATAGCATTTCTTATTATATGATTTGAAAAAGTCCTATGTGACTTTATTTTCCCATAATTAAGATAGCCATGCCACCCAAAACGGGTGTCATGACCTTCTAGATCTAAAATATCCCAATTTTTTAATAAATACCAATCTTTCTTTTTTTTTTGTAGAGCCCGAACAGGTTTATTATGTTTTTTTTTTAATAAAAATTTTTATTGGTTTTACAAAATTTTTTATAGACAATACAAACAAATAGAAAAACAAACAAACATGCATAATTTCGTATCCTTTTTTCATAAACCTCACTTCTTCGACTCCCCCAAACCTCCCCTTTCTACATCCCCATTTCCAAAATTATTTCAGCAGATCCTAAGATTTATTTTTATCAAATTTATCCCTTATTTATTTTTTTCTTTTACTTAATCTTTTGTAGCTGTAATCCCCTTTTTTTAAAACCTCGACATTTTAGCATTCATCAATTCTATAATATTTCTTAAGATAAATTTTAAATTTCTTCCAATCTTCATCCGCCGTCTCTTTCCCCTGATCGCGGATTCTGCCGGTCATTTCAGCCAGTCTCATATAGTCTATCACCTTCATCTGCCATTCTTCCAGAGTGGGTAGATCTTGAGTCTTCCAATGCTTTGCGATGAGAATTCTTGCTGCTGTAGTAGCATACATTAAAAAAGTTCTGTCTCTCTTTGACACCAATTGGCCGACAATGCCCAAGAGAAAGGCCTCTGGTTTCTTAGGGAAAGTACATTTAAGTACCTTTTTCATTTCATTATATATCATTTCCCAGAAAACCTTAATCTTCGGGCACGTCCACCAAAGGTGATAGAAAGTACCTTCAATTTCTTTACATTTCCAACACTTATTGTCAGGCAAATGGTAGATTTTTGCTAGCTTGACTGGGGTCATGTACCACCTATAGATCATTTTCATAATATTTTCTTTTAAGGCATTACATGCCGTAAATTTTAAACCGGTGGTCCACAACTGTTCCCAGTCAGCAAACATGATGTTATGACCAATATCCTGTGCCCACTTAATCATAGCTGATTTAACTGTTTCATCTTGTGTATTCCATTTCAGCAACAAGTTATACATTCTTGACAAATTCTTAGCATTGGGTTCTAACAGTTCTGTTTCTAGTTTTGATTTCTCCACCTGGAAGCCAATTTTCCTGTCTTGTTTATAAACCTCCATTATTTGATAATAATGGAGCCAATCTCGTACTTTAGTTTTCAATTTCTCAAGACTCTGTAGTTTCAATTTGTCACCCTCTTGTTCCAAAATTTCCCAATACTTTGGCCATTTGGCTTCCATATTGAGTTTTTTCACAGCTTTAGCCTCCAAAGGCGACAACCATCTAGGAGTTTTGTTTTCCATCAAATCTTTATATCTAATCCAAACATTATATAATGCTTTTCTGACAATGTAATAATAATAATAATAATAATAATAATAATAATAATAATAATAATAATAATAAATTTATTTATATCCCGCCCTCCCCAGCTGAAGCTGGGCTCAGGGCGGCTAACAACAATCAAAATAGCTCAACATTCTAAAACATTCATTATAAAATTAATTAAATCAAATTAAAATCAAATTAATGGCAACCATCAAGCAAAATTTTGTGCAGATTGCCAGAGGAGGGGGTCAGGCTGCGCCCTGACAAAAGGCCTGGTGGAACAGCTCTGTCTTGCAGGCCCTGCAGAAGGATGTCAGGTCCTGCAGGGCCCTAGTCTCTTGTGACAGAGCGTTCCACCAGATTGGAGCCGCGGCCGAGAAGGCCCTGGCTCTAGTTGAGGCCAGCCTAACCTCTCTGAGGCCTGGGATCCTTAGGGTGTTTTTATTTGCAGACCGTAAATTTCTCTGTGGGACATACCAGGAGAGGCGGTCCCGTAGGTACGAGGGTCCTAGGCCGTATAGGGCTTTAAAGGTTAAAACCAGCACCTTAAACCTGATCCTGTACTCCACCGGGAGCCAGTGCAGCTGGTACAGCACCGGATGGATATGATCTCGCAGAGAAGACCCCGTAAGGAGTCTTGCCGCGGCATTCTGCACCCGCTGGAGTTTCTGGGTCAGTCTCAAGGGCAGCCCCACGTAGAGCGAGTTACAATAATCCAGTCTGGAGGTGACCGTCGCATGGATCACAGTGGCTAGGTCAGGGCGAGAGAGATAAGGAGCCAACTGCTTAGCTTGGCGGAGATGAAAAAATGCCGCCTTTGTTATAGCTGTAATCTGCGCCTCCATAGAGAGGGAGGTATCAAAGATTACACCCAAACTCTTCACGGATGATGCTGGCACTAATTGCACCCCCGCAAGAGACGGGAGTTGCCCCCTCAATCCCATATCGCTCCGTCCCAGCCAGAGGACCTCTGTCTTCGAAGGATTTAACTTCAACCGGCTCCCACGTAACCATCCAGCCACAGCTTCCAGACATCTGGTCAGTGTATCTGGGGCCGAGTCAGGATGGCCATCCATCAACAGATAGAGTTGGGTGTCATCGGCATACTCATTTTTATGTGATTTTTAAAGGCCTTATGCACCTTAACTTTGTCATACCATAAATATGCATGCCATCCAAATGCGTTATTAAAACCTTCTAAATCTAGTATATCTGTATTCTCAAGGAGCATCCACTCTTTCATCCAGCAGAACGCTGCTGATTCATAATACAATTTTAAGTCCGGCAGGGCAAATCCCCCTCTTTCCTTTGCATCCGTTAATATCTTAAATTTTATTCTGGGCTTTTTGCCCTGCCAGACAAATTTCGAAATGTCCTTCTGCCACCTCTTGAAACAGTCCATCTTGTCAAGAATTTGCAATGCTTGAAACAAAAATAACATTCTAGGCAATACATTCATCTTTATAGCTGCAATTCGGCCTAACATTGAAAGCTTCAAATTTGACCATATTTCTAGATCCTTTTTAACTTCTGACCAACATTTCTCATAGTTATCTTTAAACAAATTCAGATTCTTAGATGTCATATGAACCCCTAAATATTTCACCTTCTTAACCACCGTCAAGCCTGTTTCATTCTGGAACTTCTCCCTTTCCATGACTGTTAAATTTTTCTCCAAAACCTTAGTGTAGTGGTTGGGAGTTACTCGTGCGTAATCCTGCTCCGTTTGAGCGTCGGATTGCCTGGTTAAACCCTCCGGACTGCGCAGCCCATCTTAGCATGGCTGCCCTTAGTCACTCGTAGAATCTGTCTGTGGGCGTTTCTTAAAGCGTTGCCAACATAAGAGTTGTTTGACGCCCAATCGTTTCCGCCTCTCTGTGGGCGTGGGCAGCGGGGTGCTTGGGCTCTCCTCGCTAACTTCCAACGAAGAGTCTTGGAGCCCCTGCACCTCCCTGTCCCGTTGCTCTCCCTGATCCCTGGTGTTACACTCATTCTCTTCCCCTTCTTCCCGGCTGAGTCTCCCTCTAGCGCTTGGACCTTCCCCTGCAGAATCTGAGACCCTTTCCTTCTCCCGTGCCTCTGATGGCAGTTCCCTGACATCCACCTCCCTCCCAGAGCCCCCTTCACTCCCCCTCCGACCCGGGGGCTCTATTGCAGCCTCTTCTCGGGTCGGCGAGCCAAGGAAACCCCTGAAAGAGCTGTCCTCCTCATCTGTGGGTGTGAACACCTCTTCCCACCTGCCAAGGTTCCCACCCAAGGAATAACTCTCCCAATCCGATTCTTCTTCGGATTCTGAAAACCCTTCGAAACTCTCTTCCTCCTCTGTGGTGCCGAACTGTTCTTCCCAGAATCGCTCTAAGGGCTTGGGCTTATCTGGGAACCGTCGGTGGAACACTTCCACCATGTGCTCGTCGCCCACTGCCTCTGCTGGCACCCACGTGTTTTCCGACCAGGGCTCTCCTTCCCACGCCACCAAGTACTGCACCTGCCGCCCTCGCCACCTTGAGTCCACTATCTCTGCGGCCGAGCTCTGGTGTTCCCTCTCTTCTACCTGTGGTTGTGGCAAGACTTCTACCTCCCGCCCCTCGAATTCCCGCCCCTCTCTGTGTGGTGAGAGTAAGGACCTGTGGAACACGGGATGTATTTTCATGTTGTCGGGCAACCTGAGCTTGAACGCCACTGGGTTTATCTGTTGTATGACTTCAAACGGGCCCAGTCTTCTGGGCTGCAACTTCTTGCACCCTCCCTTAAAGAGTAACCCTTGAGTGGACAACCACACGCAATCCCCCACCCTAATGGTTTCCCCTTCCCTCCGGTGTTTATCTGCTTGCTTCTTGTAACTGGCTTTGGCCCTTTCTAGGTTCGTCTTGAGCTGTTGATGTAACGCTTCCATTTCTTCCACAAACTGTTCAGCTGCAGGCACACTCCAGCTCTGTTCCTCATTACCCGGGAATGCCCTGGGATGACACCCATAATTGGCCAGGAAGGGGCTCATACCGGTGGACACATGTTCAGCATTATTGTACGCAAATTCTGCTAGCGCTAGTTTCTCTACCCAATCATTCTGCCTTTCGCTAACGTAGCAGCGTAAGTATTGCTGAAGAACACTGTTTGCCCTTTCCGCCTGCCCATTGGTTTCTGGGTGTCTCGCTGTCGAGAAGCTGACCTCGACCTGCAGTAGGCTCATGAGCTTCCTCCAGAACCGGGAAGTAAATTGTTTTCCGCGGTCAGACAAAACCCTCAAGGGGGCGCCATGCAGCCTGAAAATGTGTTCTACAAACAACCTTGCCGTTTCTTCTGCCGTCACTGCATGGGAGCAGGCGATAAAATGGCACATTTTGGTTAGCAAGTCGACTACTACCATCACTGCTGTTTTTCCCCTCGATTTGGGCAAATCCATCATGAAATCAATTGACACCACCTCCCAGGCTTTGTTGGGTGTGTGTAAGGGTTCCAGCAAACCCGCTGGCATCATGCGTTCCCCTTTGGCCCTCTGGCATCGGTCACAACCTCTTACATATTCCCTTACATCTTCCCTCACCCGTGGCCACCAAAATTGTCGGGTCACCAGCATCATGGTTTTGTGTTGCCCAAAGTGCCCCGCTGTGGGGGTGTCATGTAGTTGTTTGAGTACCCTTCTTCTTAGAGCCTCCCCCGGTACGTACATCGCCCCCCTGTAGTACAACACCCCTTCCTTCTCTTCAAACCCCTCTGGTGCTCCCCTCCCCTCTTGGAGTTCCCTGATCTTTGTCCGGGCAAATTCATCATCCCTAGTGAGTCCGGCCAGTTCTCTCGTGCCCACTAGAGTCCCCCCCCCACACACCCATCGGTCCTCAGGTATGATGTGGCGGGTCTCCGGCGGCCCCTCTCCTTCGAAGTACTCTGGTTTCCGTGAGAGAGCGTCTGCTCTCACGTTTTGCTCGCCGGGCACATACTGGATTTCGAAGGAAAACTTGGAAAACTCCTGCGCCCAGCGGATCTGTCTCTGGTTGAGCACCCGTGCTGTCCGCCAATATTCCAAGTTCTTGTGATCTGTGCAGACCTGGATCTTATGCTGCACCCCTATCAGCAAATGGCGCCACCGACGAAAGGCGGCGTAAATTGCTAGCAGTTCTCTGTCGTACACGGTGTAGTTTTGTTCCGACTTGCTCAGCTTCCTCGAGAAAAAGGCACACGGTTTCCATTCTTGCTTGTTCAGTCCTGGCTGCAACAGAACCGCCCCGATGGCTCTGTCTGACGCGTCCGTCTCCACCCTCATTGGTTTCTCCAAATCCACATGTAGTAATTGTTCCTCCGACGCGAATGCCTTCTTCAAATTTTCAAAGGATTGCTGGGCTTCCTCCGTCCACACAAACTTTCTTTTGCTACTGAGACAGTCCGTGATTGGGGCAGTCAAGTGCGCAAAGTTCTTGATGAACTTCCTGTAGAAATTGCCAAAACCTAGGAACCTCTGCACATCCTTTCGGGTCTTTGGGGTCTTCCACTCTAATACTGCTTGCACCTTGCTTGGGTCCATCACTAAGCCTTTGTCAGATAACTTGTACCCCAGGAACTCCACCTCTCGGGCATGAAACTGACATTTCTCTAGCTTGACCCACAACTGGTGTTTCTGCAAACGTTGTAGCACTTCCCTGACATCTCTCACATGTTGTTCCTCATTTTCTGAATAAATCAAGACGTCGTCCAGGAAAGCTACACAGTTCTTGTAAAGCAGAGACCCCAACACGTGGTGCATGAAAGCTTGAAAACAGGCGGAGCCTGACTGTAATCCGAAGGGCATAACAAGATATTCAAAAGCCCCCAGGGGTGTGAACATGGTGGTCTTCCATTCATCCCCCTCTCTCATCCGGATTAAGTTGTAAGCCCCCCTCAGATCTAGCTTGGTGAAAATCTTTCCCTTCCTCACTCTCGTCAGAATGTCATCAATTCTGGGCATCGGGAACGTCACAGGTTCTGACACCAAATTTACCCCCCTAAAGTCCACGACCAGTCTCGGTTTATCAGTGTCTTTTTTGTCCACAAAAAATACTGGACTGCCCCCCACTGCCTTGGACTCTCTTATAAACCCTCTCTTTAGGTTCTTGTCGATAAAGTCCCGTAACTCCTTCATCTCTCTGTCTGACATGGCATACAGCTTACCCACCGGCAGCTGCGCCCCAGGGAGCAAATTGATCTGGCAATCGAACGGCCTGTGGGGTGGCAGTCTATCTGCCTCCTTTTCACTAAAAACCTCCTTCAGATCAGCATATTGCGGTGGCACCTTCCCTTTACCCTCCACTGCAGTGCTTGCCACTCTGGCTACGCTCATCCTTGGCGTTTCCCCTCCTAGGCAGTGCTGCAGGCAGTAGTCAGACCCAAAGCTGACGGTCCTCTGATGCCACGCCACCACCGGATCATGTTGCGCTAACCAGCTCATCCCTAATATTATTGGGGGACCCGCTAATGAGGCAACGTGGAAAGCGATTGTCTCTGAGTGCCTAGACACTCTCATTCTCATCGGTGGGGTCTGGTGGGTAACTTCCCCCCCAATCAGCTCCCTCCCATCAATGGTGGTGACTTGCAGAGGTGCATCCAAAGGTAGCAGGTGAAGCTGATGCTCTAAAGCAAAGTCCCTGCTAAAAAAATTGCATGAGCTTCCTGAGTCCAGCATACCTTGAACCTTCACTGGGTGCCCACTTGGGAGCTCAAGCACCACCTCAATGGCAATTGCTGCTCTTGGAGAATCTGGTTTGGGCACATTCATTGGTTGTTGGCTCGGCTGCTGTGCCCGCTGATTGGCAGCCAAGCGTTTCCATTTCCCTGCTCCGGAGTCTGGGGTTCCTCCTCCTCGCCCCCCACGGCCCCCACCATTGCTTGCCAGGCCTTTCTTTGTGGGCAGACTCTGGCAAAATGTCCTGGCCTTTGGCAAAGGAAACATTTCTTGGTCGTTTTTACATCCTTTCCCTCCTTTTTGCGACTCCCGCTGGCGTTTGAAACTTCCTGGGCGCACGCACCGCCTATTTCCATTGGCTCCGCCGGCGGGGAAGGCTGCCTAGGTATTCTAGGAATGCGGTAGTCATGACAACGCTGCTCTCTCCCTTCCCGCCTCTCCTGAGCCCGCGCTTCCTGTCTTACTCCAATCGCAAGGGCTGCCTTGGTCAGCTGGTCCATAGACTGTGGGCGGGGTGCGCGCGAAAGCTCATCCTTGACCGTTGGTGACAGCCCCTCCTCAAATAGCATTTGTATGGGTTCCGCGTCCAGCTGCCACCCCAGACGATGAACAATCATGGCAAAACGTGACCAATAGTCTCTAACTGACCCTTCTCCCTGCTTACAGCTTAGCAGTTCCCGTTTGGTCACACTCTGCTGCACATCGCTACTGAACATAGCATCCATCGCCTGAAAGAATTTCGATAGATCCTCCATGGCGTCATTCTGCGTCGCCATAAGCAGTCGAATCCACTCTCTCGCCCCGTCCTCCAAGTGCCCCACAATATAAGCAACTTTGGCTGCGTCATTTTCAAAATCATTTTTCTGCAGCTTCAAGGCATATTCTATTTCTGTTCTAAACGCCCCATACTCTTGAGGCTTTCCCCCAAACTTGTGCACCAGTCCCGGTACCTTCCTCGCTATGGGGGTGGGTTTCCCCTGGGCATCCAGCGACCGTCGTTCGTCCAGCCTCGCCGTCAGGATGGCTATGTGCTCTTCCAAATTGCGGTTTCTCTCCTCCAGCGATTGGCCTCCAGCCGCCCCTCCCGTGGCTCCGGCTCCTCCGGTCTTACTCATGATGCCCCCTTCTGCTTGTTGTGCATGAGCAACTTTCAGGGACAGACAGATTGCTGTAGTGGTTGGGAGTTACTCGTGCGTAATCCTGCTCCGTTTGAGCGTCGGATTGCCTGGTTAAACCTTCCGGACTGCGCAGCCCATCTTAGCGTGGCTGCCCTTAGTCACTCGTAGAATCTGTGTGTGGGCGTTTCTTAAAGCGTTGCCAACATAAAAGTTGTTTGACGCCCAATCGTTTCCGCCTCTCACTGCGCGGGAGTCTCCTGCGCAGGGTGGGCGTGGGCAGCGGGGTGCTTGGGCTCTCCTCGCTAACTTCCAACGAAGAGTCTTGGAGCCCCTGCACCTCCCTGTCCCGTTGCTCTCCCTGATCCCTGGTGTTACACTCATTCTCTTCCCCTTCTTCCCGGCTGAGTCTCCCTCTAGCGCTTGGACCTTCCCCTGCAGAATCTGAGACCCTTTCCTTCTCCCGTGCCTCTGATGGCAGTTCCCTGACACTTAGTCTTTTGTTTGTTCAATTTAAATCCGGCAACTTGACCAAATTCTTGAATTAACTCTAAAACCCTTTTTGTACTAGTGTCTGGCTCTTGTAAAGTAAGTACTAAATCATCTGCGAAGGCCCTTAACTTGTACTGTTTAGCTCCGACCTGTACCCCTTTAACCAGCTGGTCACCTCTAATCATGTTTAGCAACACCTCCAGAACTGATATAAAAAGTAGTGGGGAGATTGGGCACCCCTGTCGTGTCCCTTTTTCTATTTTAAATTCTTCGGTTATCACAATCAACTTAGCCTTTTGTTCAGAGTATATTGCACGAATACCATTCTCAAATCCTTGGCCTACCCCCATTCCATAAAGATTCTTTTTCATAAAACTCCAAGAAATATTGTCAAAGGCTTTCTCCGCGTCCACAAATATCAGAACTGCTTTAGTATTTAAATTCACCTCTAGTAATTCCTCACATTATCTGATAAATGTCTTTTTGGGAGAAAGCCTGTTTGGTCCTTATGAATCTCTTCCATCAGCACTCTTTTCAGTCTTTTTGCCAAAATGTCTGCAAAAATTTTGTAATCCACATTAAATAAATACCAATCTTTCAACCAGAGAAGACAGGAGGCTTCGTAATATAGCTTCAAATCCGGTAACCCGTAGCCACCTCTTTCTTTTTTTTTTTTTATAATAATTTTTTTATTTGCTTTTTTTCCAGGGTAAAAATACAACATCAATAACACTACAAAAGCAGTTTTTACAGAAAAGAAAAGAGGTTATAAAAAGAAAAAAGATTCACTTTTTCAAATCAATTTTCATAATCAACCAGACTTCCCCACATCCCCCATCCCCTGCTTTCTTTACAATAAAATAAACAGCAAATTAATACCTTATTTCAGTTGTTTTTATGTTTTCATTTAGTTATATTATCCATAATTTATGCATTTCTAAATCTTAAACTTAATTTCTCGTAGCCACCTCTTTCAACAGTATCTATTAATATCTTATGCTTTACTCTTGGTCTTTTACCCTTCCACAAAAATTTAGAAATTTCTTTTTGCCACTTGTTGATACTGCTGGTCTTTCCTGTAATTGGAATCGTTTGGAATAGAAAGAGTAGCTTCCGTAAAACTATCATTTTAATTACCGAAATACGGCCCAGGAATGATAAATTTAACCTTGTCCATGTCTCCAACTGTCTTTTGATATCTTTCCAACAATTGGGATACTGCCAGAGAGACAAAGTCCATCATGGCCCCAAGCCGTCTGCCGGACGATCCATCGATCTCCCGTAAGCACGCAGTATCAGCATTTAGCGACATGAGTTTCTAGAAAATATCTTGCCACATTCTAGAGCTCATGCACACTCTATCAGCAGATAATGCACAGCAAAAGTCACACTCGGGAGAGCATTATTTACAAGTTTTATTCAGCGTTGATCAGAACAAAGAAAGACATGACTGCCTGCGTCAATGTCTCCAGACACAGAGAGTGAGGAAACGAAAGCAAAAGACACAACAGAAACATCCTGTGAAAACAGGAAATACGCAGGCTGTGACACAAACATCCTGCTCCCTTTTAAGGTGGAACGGAAATATCCTAACATCCTCCCCCTTTCCGTGTAACCTGTAGTACCTGTGGTTCAACCCAATTGCAACCTTTGTACGTAAACCTTAAGTTGTTCTCTGTTAACAACCTTAGACAACAAATCAGCAGGAATTTCATTTCCTGGCATGTAGGACACCTGAATGAGTCCTTTCTGAATACACTCTCTTGCACGATGTAGCTTAATCTGCAAGTACTTGGTTCTTTGCTTGCAACTCTCTGAGTTCAGCAAAGCCAAACACGATCTATTGTCTTGATACACTTGTACAGGACATTTCACAGAAACTCTGATGTCCTTAAACAGTTGCATCAACCATTCACAATCAATGAGTGAAAATGACAGAGCATTGAGTTCTGCTTCACAGGAACTTAGGCTTACTGTCGTCTGCTTCCTGCACAACCAGTCAAACAGGCAGTGGTTGTACATGTAGCATACTCCAGAAGTGCTAGTACCATCCGTGGTGTCACTTCCAAAACTTGCATCTGCAAAGATTTCAAGACCTCCAGTCTTCTGACTGGTGAACCTCAGCCTGTAGTGCAAAGTCCCTTTCAAATAGCGGGCTATGTGCTTCAGAGCTTTCCAATCCTGAACAGTAGGATTGTTAGCATGTCTGCTAAGCAGGTTAGTGCTTACAGCTATGTCGGGTCTGGAACATCTAGCAATGAAATTCAACTTGCCTAGAATGCATCTGTACAGCGTAGTGTCAGAAAACACTTCAGCAGTACTGTCTACCTGGTAACCTGTCACCATCGGTGTGTCTGCTGGGTTTGCATCAACCAAATTCTTTTTTTTTTTCATCTTTAAATTTTTATTCAATTTTCCTTTTGCTTATATTGGTTACAACCATAATTACAAATATACAGTTTTTGAACCTCCACCAGCACCTCCCACAATCATCCATTTTTCTTATTTTCCCGCATTTTCTATATAATATTGCTGATTTGCCATTATCTTACACCTCTCTGATTCTGTCGTGCAATATACCTTACAGTATTACAAAGTCTCTTTAAACCCCACTAGCGTTGTTTGTTGATCACATATAGATTCCAGATATACCGCAAACTTTCCCCAGTCCTCGATGAATTTTTGATCTTTCTGATATCTTATTCTTCCAGTCATTTTGTCCAATTCTGCGTAATCTATGAGTTTCATCCTCCATTCATTCAAAGTCGGCATTTCCTCCTGTCTCCACCTCTGGGCCATCAGTGTTCTTGCCGCTGTGACAGCGTATTGGAACAGTTTGTAGTCCCGTCTTTTTATCTCTCTTCCTGTTATACCTAGCAGGAAGGATTCTGGCTTCTTAACAAACGAATATTTAAACATCTTTTTCAATTCACAGTAGATCAATTCCCAGAATCCCCTCACCTTCCTGCAATCCCACCACATATGAAAGAGAGATCCCTCTTTTTCTTTGCATTTCCAGCACCTATTGCATGTCTTATACATCTTTGCCAGTTTTGCCGGTGTAATATACCACCTGTACACCATCTTCATTATGTTTTCCTTTAGTGCTGTGCATGCAGTAAATTTCATGTTTTCGTTCCATACCTTTTCCCAATCCTCTAATTGTATACTGTAACCAAAGTCTCTGGCCCACTTAATCATGACCGACTTAATCTCCTCGTCCTTTGTTTGCCATTCCAAAAGTAATTTATACATTTTCGAAATTATCTTAACATCATTGTCAATTATATCTGATTGAAATTTAGACACTTTTTCTATGTAACCCTTTTCTTTAAGATCTTTGTTAAACATTGCATTTACCTGAAAGTAATGCAGCCAATCATAAACCTGGTCCTTGACTTGTTCATATGGCTTCAGTTTCCATTTCTCCCCCTCTTTCACTACCAGTTCGCCATATGTTATCCAATTTGGTCTCATATTAATATTTTTTACTGACATTATCTCTAGTGGTGACAACCAGTGCGGGACTTTAAATTCCAAAATATTTTTCTACCTGTCCCAAACCTCTATTAAAGAACCCCTAATAACATGGTTAGTGAAACCTTTATGGACTTTCTTCTTCTCCAACCACAAATAGGCGTGCCATCCAAACCTATTACCATGACCCTCTAGATCTAATAGTTTGTTGTTATTTAACTTTATCCACTCCTTTAGCCAGCAAAGACAAGACGCCTCGTAATATAATTTTAGGTCTGGCAGGGCAAAACCGCCTCTTTCCTTGGCATCTGTCAGTAACTTAAATTGTATTCTTGGCTTCTTGCCCTGCCAGATATATCTCGAAAGCGTTCTTTGCCACTCTTTAAACACACTTATTCCCCTGATTATAGGGATCATTTGAAACAGAAATATCATCTTTGGGAGCACACACATTTTGATTGTTGATATTCTGCCCCAAAAGGACAGTTTCATTCTACCCCAGGTTTCTAAATCTTTCTTAATTCCCTTCCACGCCTGAATATAGTTGTTCTGATATAAATCGATGTTTTTTGGGGTCAGCCATATTCCCAAATATTTTACCTTTTTGGTCACATCAATCCCTGATTCTCGTTGCAATTCATCCACTAGACTCTGGTCGATATTCTTAACCATTATTTTTGTTTTCTTTTTGTTTAACGTAAATCCGGCCACTTTACCAAACTGGTCTATTTCCTCCAATACCTCATTTAAACTGTTTTTAGGTTCTTCAATCGTTATTACTATGTCGTCGGCAAAGGCTTTAATCTTGTATTCATTTTTGCCGACTGTCACCCCCTTTATTTTATCATTGTTCCTTACTGAGCCTAAAAGGACTTCCAGGACTGTTATAAATAGTAACGGCGAGAGAGGACACCCCTGTCTGGTACCTTTCGATATCTTAAATTCTTCAGTGTGTATGTTATTCACGATCAATTTAGCTCTTTGTTCCGAATAAATTGCCCTTATTCCGTTATAAAATTCGTTCCCAACTTCCATCATTTCTAAATTTTTTAACATAAATTCCCACGATATATTATCGAAAGCCTTCTCTGCGTCCACAAACATTAATAGAGCTTGCTTCTCATTCCTTACAGACAGATATTCCAGAATATTTATTATGTTCCTAACATTGTCTTTCATCTGTCTGCCCGGGAGGAAGCCTGCCTGGTCTACATGTATTACTTCCTGCAGTATCTTCTTTAATCTTTTTGCTAGTATTCCAGCAAAAATCTTATAGTCTGTGTTCAGCAGAGATATTGGCCTATAATTCTTTACTTGTGTCAAATCAGAGTCTTGCTTAGGAATAAGTGTAATAAAGGCCTCTTTCCACGTTCCGGGGATATCCTGTTGTTTCAGTATGTTGTTCATAACTTCCTTTATTGGTACTATTAAGGCGTGCCTCAGTTCTTTGTAATAACTGGATGTTAAACCATCTGGTCCTGGTGCCTTCCCTTTCTTCAGTTCTTTTATTGTTTCGATTATTTCCTCATTTACAATTGGGGCGTTCAGTCGGTCTTTCTTATCTGTCGGGATCTTTTGCACACTTTTTTTCCTTTAGAAATCTTTCTATTTTCTTCATGTTGTTCTTTTCTCTGTTGTTATATAAATGTTTGTAAAAATCCAGGAATCCTTTCCTGATAGCTTTAGGGTTTTCAACTTCTTCTCCATCTAAGATAATTTTGTTAATTGTACTTTGTTCCTTCCTTTTCCTAATTTGCCACGCAAGCCATCTGCCAGATTTATTAGCAAATTCAAAGTTTTTCTGTCGAAGCCTTTTGATATTCCATTCCACCTCTTTATTAATAATCATTGTGAATTGTGTCTGCAGGACTTTAATATTCTCTTTTATTTTTAAGCTGTTTGGATTCTTGATTAATTTTCTTTCGTTGTCCATTATTTGTTTTAAAATTTCCTTCCTCCCTTTCTCCCTGTTCTTATTCTTAATCACATTCTGTTGAATAAAGAATCCTCTTATTACTGCTTTGCTTGCATCCCAAACTATACTCATTTTTGTGCCCTTATTCATATTGTCCATAAAGTAATCTGTCAATTTTTTTCTTTGCCTCTTGAATAAGCTTATGATCATCCAGGAGATAATCATTAAGTCGCCATCTAAATGATCTTTCTTCATATCCTTTAACCTCCATTTTTATTGGACTGTGGTCTGATATTGTTTTTGGTTGTATCTCAATCTGTCGGATTATTGGAGTTAGCTCATTAGAGACCCAAATTTGATCGATTCTTGATAGAGATTGATTTGGTTCGGAGTAAAACGTAAACTGCTTCTCCAGCGGATGTCTCAGTCTCCATATGTCAATTAGATTGAAGTTTTTTATCATAGTGAAAAAAGTCTTAGGCAATTTTCCTTCTCTGCTTACATCTTTTTCTCTTAACCTGTCGATTTCCAGTGAAACCACCCCATTCATATCCCCCATAAGTATCATTTTTTGGTCCATGTATTCAAACAACTTTTCTTCCAGATTGCATCAACCAAATTCAACCTGGTTAATACATCAGCAATTTTCTGTGTTTGGTGTACCAGAAAATTACCTGCTTGGTCCCTCTCCACCTGTAGAGAAAGATAGTTGGATACCTCACCAAGATCCTTCATGTCAAAGTGCTCCTTCAGCTGAGCTAGTGTGCTTTGATAAAAAGCCTGATTCTTCCAAAACATCAGAAGATCATCAACAAAACATAAACAATACAGTTTGTTTTGCCCCTCCTCCTTGACAAACACACATGGATCAGCTTTGCCCTGGTGAAAACCTAGAGAAAGCAATGTCTCAGTGAGCTTTGTGTTCCAACACCTGGCACTCTGCTTGAGACCATATAAGGATTTCCGCAGTTTACAGACCATTCCCTTCTGTATCTGCATCCCATCAGGTGGAAGCATAAACAGCTCCTCCCCCAAAATCCTGTACAAAAAAGCTGTATTAATGTCATGATGGGAAACATGCAGTTTCTCCTCCGCAGCGATCTTGAGCATCAGCCGAATGCTCTCATATTTGACTGTGGGTGAATAGGTCTCGTGGTAATCCTGTCCTGGTACCTGTGAAAAACCTCTGGCAACCAATCTGGCTTTGTGTCTGACAACCTTGCCATTCTGGTCTGTCCTGGCCTTGAAGACCCATTTGCTGCCAACCAGTCTCATTCCTGGGACTACCGGTACCAGTTCCCAAGTTTGGTTCCTATTCAAGGAATCAACTTCAGCCTTCATGGCATTAAGCCAAGGCTCAGCATCTTTAGAGGTTAACCCCTGAACCTCTTCGAAGCTTGAAGGTTCCCATACCTTCTCTGAGCTACTAAGAACAGCAGTTGCTGTCTTAGCAAACTCATCAGCAAATCTCTTTGGAGGTCTGCCCTTTGTGGCTCTTTCAGATCTGCGTACTAGACGCAAGTCTTCTGGACTCATCTCCTCTTTCTTAGGAGAAAAGTGACCAATGGTGAACAGTGGTTCTTCCAGTTCATTGTCAGACGCATCAGATGGTCTGATTGAGGCCTTTGCGCTCTTGTAGTCTGCTGTGTCATCACTGTCACTGACATCAGCAGCAGCGCCACCCACTGAGCTGGAATCCGAACTCTGCTCATCATCATCATCATCCTCAGCTTCCTCAGCTGCCTCAACATTATCTGCTTTCTTCACATCACCTTCATCCTCCTCTGGGTAACTCTGGAAAATTCCCACATTTCCCCCCACTTGGGATTGTACTCAACACTCTTTGTGAACTTAATGGACTTAGAGTCAGTCATCCATACCCTGTATGCACCTTTTTCGTACCCCATGAACAAACCATGTGCCCCACGCTTCCCAAGCTTGTTGCTCTGTGGGGTGTGTACCCACATGTCAGAACCAAATATTCTCATGTGCTTGATGTTGGGTTTCTTACCAAACATCTTCTCATAGGGGGTACAACCAATAGGTGATGACAATCTGCGATTAAAAGTGTAAACAATATTCGACAGAGCCTCCCCCAAAAAACTTATCAGGGAGATTGGCATCATGCAACAAGGTTTTCAGTCCTTGCAGCAACATTTGACTTGCTCGCTCCGCAAGTCCATTCATCCATGGCGATCTAGGCGTTGACAAGTCATGCTGGATTCCCTTCTCAGTCAGGAAAGCTTCAAACTGCTGAGAAGTGAACTCCCCGCCCCGATCAGTAAAGAGACAGCCAATACGTTTACCGTGAACATTCTCCAACCAAGCACAGAATGCCTTGAACTTAGGAAACGCTTGAGATTTCTGCTCGAGCATAAACACATGAATGTACCTGGAAAAAGAATCAATTAGAACCATGAAGTACCTTGCTCCACCCAAAGAGGGCGCAAGTGGACCAACCAGGTCTGCGTGCACTAGCTGGTAGGGTTTGGAAGCCTGCCTGCTAGACTCCTTGCCTTTTGGAGCAACCTTCACCTTGTTCTCTGCACAAGATACACATTTCATGTGAAACTTACAGCGTTTGATGTACAAACCCTCAACCATCTCTGGCATCTTGGCCAGTGCCTTCCAAGAGAGGTGACAAAACCTTCTGTGTGCATCGTGAATGCAGCCTGCGTATTTCCTGTGATGACAATCTGCGATTAAAAGTGTAAACAAAATTTGACAGAGCCTCCCCCCAAAACTTATCAGGGAGATTGGCATCATGCAACAAGGTTTTAAGTCCTTGCAGCAACGTTGAATGAATGAATTTTATTAATACGGTCACAGACCAGCGTCAACACACACAATATCACAGATCATTAAAAAAATCTCATAAATACAAAGGACAATATGAATATAACAAAGATTTAAATATAAAAATTAAAATTAATTATTGGCGTTCTCCCTGTAGTTAACATTTAGGGGTTTGGTCATTATGGGATACCACTTGCTTCCTGCGATTAATTGCAGACACACAGAATTTGGCTACATTTAATGTAGTTTTGGGATTCTTGTCCTCTAGCAGTAGTTTTAAACTATGGTCTTTTGCAAAACAGGTGTAATAAAAGTCAAACGTATATCCTCATAAAGACGGCAACGTAATAGTACGTGAAGAGCAGTTTCAACTTCCAACGAGCCACAAGGGCAGACCCGTGCTGTATATGGTTTACCCTCAAATCTGCCCTGAAGTAAGGCAGAAGGGAGAACGTTGAATCTGGCGAGGGTAAAAGACCGTCTGTATTTGGGTACCTGAAGACCTGACAGATAGTTAGCTGGAGAAAAACCTCTCCCATGGTCCCTTACTGCTGGATGTTTGATCATTTCGCTCATGTGGCATTGTAATTCTACGTCCCAGATACGTTGGCGAATTGTAGTCCTAGCTTTCTCGAAGCCTGCCGCTATCAGGGTCTGCTGTGGGATCCCCAAGCCTTTAAGCTTTTCCAGCAGTGTAGCTTTCCATCTGGATTGATAGGTATCTAATAAGGTTAAAGGTGCCAGCCCAACCGGGAAGAAAATAAGCTTTAGCCAATAATGAATCTTCAATATCCATATCCGAGTACTGATAGGAATTTGCCCAACCTCCAAACGGACCGCTATGTTGGATACGCAAGAGGGGATCCCCAGCAGGCAGCGGAAAAACTTAGTTTGGAATGCCTCTGAGAGAGTAAGGTTTTTAAAGCTGCAGATCTGGGATCCATATAACAATTGTGATAGTATTTTGGCAGCAAAGACCTGGGAGGCTGCCGGTATGTATTGGCCCCCTTTCCCATAGAAGAATCTTATTAACGCTTTGGTAGATCTTTCTGCATTTGCAATAGTATTATTAATCTGAAAGCGCCAGGAGCCCCTTTCCTGGAAGGTTACACCCAGGTATTTAAAGGTTGCTACCTGTTCTATTGAGCGATTGTCTATTCTCCATTTGTGCCTCCTCCTTTTTTTAGAGAACGCCATAACTTTGGATTTATTGTAGTTAATTGTTAGTTGTTCAATGCTACAATATTTAGTAAAAGATCTCAAAAGTTTTCTTAAGCCAACACAAGAAAAAGAAATTAAAACTGTATCATCCGCATATAAAAGGACCGGGAGGGGCGTACCAGCCAATTTGGGGGGGGTGGGCATTTTCTTTCTCCATATTTCCTACTAACGAGTTGATATAGAAGTTAAATAGAGTAGGCGCAAGGACACACCCTTGCCTGACCCCCTGATGGATTTGGATTTCCTTGGATAGGTGGCCCTGTCAGTCACACCTTACCCGGATCCGTGTATTTTCATATAGACTGTGGATGAGATACAGTAGGCGTTTGTTTATATTTGCGGCGCTTAGCTTTCCCCAAAGCCTGTCCCTCGGTATTAAATCAAAAGCAGATTTGAAATCTATAAAGGCCACGTATAGGGAACCTCCTTTTCTTGATGTATATTTCTCCGCAAGATGTTGGAGAACAAGGCCCTGGTCTAAGGTTGACCGATTTGCCCTAAACCCAGCCTGTGCTTCTGAAAGAATGTGGTCTTATTCCAGCCAGTCCACTAATTTGTCGCATAGTTGGGCAGCGTACAGTTTGCTAATGATACTTAGGAGGCTGATTGGCCTGTAATTAGCCAGATCTGATCGGCTCCCTTTCTTGAATAAAGGGATGATGATTGCTAATCCCCAGTCCTCAGGGATAGTGGCCGATTGATCTATGCTGGTAAATAGGGCGGCTAACACAGGGGCCCACCATTCAACATTAGCCTTGAGGAGTTCCGGTGTAATGTTGTCTACGCCGGGTGCTTTTCCAGGTTTAAGGGATTGGATGAGCCTATAGATCTCTTCAGTTGCTACTGGGGGCCATTCGGCGCCAATATCACTCGGAGCTAGGGCCAGGGCCTGCAGATGATGATTTGATGTATATAAAGATAGAAAGTAAGCCTCCCAAATCCCAGCTGGTATAGTATAATCAATTTCAATCGGGGAGTCTTGCCAACTTTTCGCGACTATTTTCCAAAAAGTGGCTGAGTCTTTCCTTCGAGAGGCCTCTAATAAACGTTGCCCCTCCCCCCTTTGGGCCTGAAGCTGTTTCTTTTTAATCAGATCTTTATATTTACATTTGGCTTCGAACCATTCCGCAGGAAGCAAGGGTAAGTTCGCTGATTTGTAATTCCTGTACTTATTCAGCAAAGAGCGCTTCGTAGCAATACATTCCTGATCAAACCAGGGTTTGGATTTGTTGGGGAATAGAGGTTGGCGCGATGTCTTTTTTTGGGTCAGGTGGGGTTGCAAAAGTGAGATCAAATCCTGGAACAAGATTATTCTAGATTCAAAACATGGTGAGTTTAAGAGATTATCTCTTCTCATAAGGAATATGTCTGAGTATAGCCTTTCAGATGTTTCGGCATTCAGCTTTTTGGACCATCTAATACGTGAGTATCTCAACTCCATGTTGGAGGACCTGGGGGCTTCAAGTTTATCGTTGCAAAATAAGTCTTTACTTGCATCCAGGAGGAGGCAGAGCGGTAAGTGATCACTATCAACCCTCTCCTCCACTTTGCACTCAAGGGCTCTATTTAGGAGATTAAATGATACCATAACATAGTCGATAGTGGAAGCTCCTGCGCTTGATATAAAAGTAAATTCCCCACAAGTCTCCCCATTCTTGCGCCCATTTAGTATGACCAGGTCCAGCTTGTTAGAAAGACGCAATAGGCACAGACCTGCATAATTACAACCCTTGTCTTTTGAGAGTCTGGTGGGTATAAGATGGTTTTCCTCCATGATGGGTGGCGAGTCGTGGAAGTGTGCATATAATGCTTCGTCAGACTGGCCAATTCTGGCATTAAGGTCACCAGCCACTAGCACTGAAGCTGCAGGGGTTTGAGTCATCAAACCATCAATGTATGTTTCCAGCCTATGCCAGGTGTTTTTAATCAGCTGCTTGCCTCTTTGGGGGGGGGGGGAGATATACATTAATCAGTAGCAGGGTGAAGAATCTACTTTTCACTAGTAAGGCCATAGCCAGGTGTTTCAGTGTCTCTAACTTTACTAAGGACGCCCTCAACCTTGTAGATATTAAAATGCCTAGGCCACCCTTGACTCTCCCCCCTTTAGTGCTTGGGGATCCTGTGAGTGACATTGAGGAAAAGCCGTTAACTTCTAGGTCCCCTGTGAGCCATGTCTCCTGTAAAAATACTATGTCGTAGCCTTGGATAAATTTAACAAAGGATGGATCAGCTGCCTTTTTTGCCATCCTGCGATATTCCATGATAAAAAAGTAAGGTTGGCTTTACCAGGATCCACTCCTTGTCAATTATCTTCCAAGGTACTGTTGGAATTTACCATTCTACGTGGCAGCCGACTATAATCCTTACATGGAGAGCTTGCCCAGGTGTTCTATGGTGTCAGATGGTAAATATAGAGTGCTCACATTGGTAGACACTGGGCCTTTGCTATACAAGGCCTCCTCCTGGGGGTACTCTACCTGGTTGTAGCCTAATTCCGCTTCATCTAAGTATCTCATTTTGGACCAGAAGCCTGGTGAGGTTTCCTTAGGCATGTTTTTCCTTATAGGGAGCGATGCATTGTTCTCCTTTGTGAGTTGTACTTTCTTGATTGCAGGTAGATTAATCTCTGCCTTTATCTGAAGCTTACGTGGTCGACAAGCCACTGAATCGAGTTCTTGTGAGGTGATCATTTTGGAAGGGCTCTTGCTCTTTCTTTGGACATCCACCTTGGTTTCCTTATATAAGTCTTTTCCTGCCAGCTTATTTCTTAGCGTTTCTAATCTTTCTAAGATTTCAGCTTGTATTAAAGGTGGGAATGTCCAGAATTGACTAATTAAGGTATTTTCTTCAAAGGAGAAGTTGTGGGGGGGGGGGTACCCAGTTCGTGAGGCGACTGGTGGTTATTCTGAAATTCAGCTTTATTGTTTTCCACCACCTTTGAATGGATGTCTTTCTTATTTAATTTGATGAGGTGTGAGGGGGGCCGGGCACTTCGAATAGGCGAGTCACTGTCAGGCCCACCCTTTGCAGCTTCTCCTTATTAATTAATATTTGTTTTGTGGACGAGTCATCTTTAAATGTCAGCATCACTCGATTATACTTATTGTCATTTGGGAGAAAATCTACATTGATAACGTTACCTTGTAATAGGAGGCCTCTGAGTACTAAGTCAATTTTTTTAGATATATACGTTCTTTCTTTGTTTTTTATAAAATTTTTATTGGTTTTTCACAATTTATATAAACACAGACAATACACAATACAAACATACAAACACAAAACCAAACATGTATAGTTTCATATCCTTTTTTTCTTAAAACTTATTTCTCCGACTTCCCCATACCTCCCCTTTCTGCATTCCAATTCCCAAATTTGTTTCAGCAAATCCTCCCCTTAATCTTATCCAATTTTTCCTTTTCTTTTACTTGATCTTTTACAGCTGTAATCCCTTACTTTCTATAACCACAACATTTTAACACTCATTAATTTTACAATTCTTCTTAAGGTAAATTTTAAATTTCTTCCAATCTTCTTCCGCCGTCTCTTTCCCCTGGTCTCGGATTCTGCCAGTCATTTCAGCCAGTCCCATATAGTCTATCACCTTCATCTGCCATTCTTCCAAGGTGGGTAGATCCTGTGTCTTCCAATACTTTGCGATAAGTATTCTTGCTGCTGTTGTGGCATACATAAAAAAAAATCTGTCTTTCTTTGACACCAATTGGCCGACAATGCCCAAGAGAAAGGCTTCTGGTTTCTTAGGAAAAGTACATTTAAGTACCTTTTTCATTTCATTATATATCATTTCCCAGAAGACCTTAATCTTCGGGCACGTCCACCAAAGGTGAAAAAAAGTACCTTCAACTTCTTTACATTTCCAACATTTATTATCAGGCAAATGATAAATTTTTGCAAGCTTGACTGGGGTCATGTACCACCTATAAATCATTTTCATAATATTCTCTCTTAAGGCATTACATGCTGTAAATTTTATACCGGTGGTCCACAACTGTTCCCAGTCAGCAAACATAATATTATGACCAATGTCTTGTGCCCACTTAAGCATGGCTGATTTCACTGTTTCATCTTGTGTATTCCATTTCAGCAACAAGTTGTACATTCTTGACAGATTCTTAGTATTGGGTTCTAACAGTTCTATTTCTAATTTTGATTTCTCCACCTGGAAGCCAATTTTCCTGTCCTGTTTGTAAACCTCCATTATTTGGTAATAATGGAGCCAGTCTCGTACTTTGAGCTTCAATTTCTCATAACTCTGTAATTTCAATTTATCTCCCTCTTGTTCCAAAATTTCCCAATATTTTGGCCTTTTGGCCTCCATATTGAGCTTTTTCACGGCTTTTGCCTCCATTGGGGACAACCACCTTGGGGTTTTATTTTCCAGCAGATCCTTGTATCTAATCCAAACATTATATAATGCTTTCCTGACAATATGATTTTTAAAAGCTTTATGAGCTTTAACCCTGTCATACCATATATATGTGTCAGGGAACTGCCATCGGAGGAACAGGTGGTGGAGGGGCTCAGGGAGGCTGGGAGAGACTCAACAGCTGAAGCAGGAACCAGCAGGGGGAGGAGTGGATCTCTGAGGGAATGCGAGCAGGCGGGAGGGCTCAGAGACACTTCCAGCGAGAACAGTGGGGAGGTATCTGAAGTTCCCATAGGGAGACCCACGCCTCGCCGGAAACTGTCACGCCGTGAGTCCAGAAGACGTGTTTCCGTTAAGGAACTTTTATGCTGGAAACGATTCCGAAAACAACCACTGTCGGAATCTGCAAGTGATTAGAGCAGACATGTCTGAGGAGCTCTGTCACACACAGAGGTTTGTGGAGTTGCACAAACTCTGAGGGACTACGATTTTACGCACAAGCAGCTCATCATCCCATCACAGCATTCCGACAGTCTTTGTAAGCTGCCTGTGCAGGAGAAGGCATCATGAGCGACCCAGCCGGAACCGAAGGAGCAGGGGTTGGAGCTGGTCCAAGCTTGGAAGAAAGGTACCGAGCGTTGGAAATCCAACTGGCGCTGCAGACGGCGAGGCTTGAGGAGAGAAGGGCTCAGGATGCAGACAAGAAGGGGAGAGCCACCCAGTTCACCAGAAAGGTACCAGGATTGGTGCAGAAGTTTGGGGGGGACCCCAAGGACTACCATGCCTTTAGAACAGAGATGCAATATGCCCTCAATGTGCAGTTTGATGAATTCCCTGACGAGGAATCGCGAGTGGCTTTCGTGATTGGGCACCTTGAAAAGGGGGCGAGGGACTGGGTGCGACCCCTGATGGCAACGCATAATGACGTCCTAAAGGACACAATGAAGTTCTTTCGTGCAATGGATCTCATGTTTTCCAGCGATATTGAGCAGGGAGTGGTGCGCAGACAGTTAATGGCTTGCAAGCAGGGGAGCCGATCTGTCCGTGAGTACTGGACTGAGTTTACCATGCTGGTTCACAGATTGGGGTGGGATTTATCGGCGGAACCCATTCAAATGCTTTTTGAAGAAGGTCTTTCTTCGGCTGTGAAAGACGAACTTTCCCGGAGTCCCAGGGCGGTTTCTATGGATCAGCTGACCAAATCTGCGCTGACCATAGGAGCGCGCCAGGAGGCGAGAGCCTTGGAGAGGCGGGAAGGTAAGGGGGAACGTTGGAAGGAGTTCCGCATTCCAGACATTCCTGAGCCAGCTTTCCCGCCGGCAGAGCCGATGGAAATCGGAACAGCGCGCACGCGCGCAGTTTCAAAGCCCAGTGAAGGGGGTAGGAAGGAGGGAAAAGGCGCCCGGAAATGCTATCTCTGCCAACAGCCAGGTCACTTTGCCAGAGTCTGCCCCCAGAGGAAGGAATGGCAAGGGATGGTGGGAGCTGTTGAGGGAGGAGTGGAGGAGATATCGGAGCAAGTAAAAGCCAACGCCTGGCTGCCACCGTCGGGGCACAGCAGCCAGGCCAAAGAGCAGTGAAAGTGCCCACGCCAGAACCTCCCAAACCTGCCCTAGTGATAGAAGTGTCACTAGAGTTGCAAAACGGATACCCTCTGAAGATTAAGGCGCTGTTGGACTCAGGCAGCTCCTGCAATTTCATGAGCAAAGAGTTTGCAGCTGAACACCAGATACAGATGATCCCTTTAAGCAACCCCCTGCAGGTGACCACGATCGATGGCAGGGAGCTGTTGGGAGGGGAAGTCAGCTTGCAGACCGTCCCAATGATAATGAAGGTGGCAAGGCACACAGAACTGATAGCGTTTAATGTGGCCACCTTGGGAGGGGCTCCCATTATTTTGGGGGTGAGCTGGCTGGCGTTACATGATCCACTGGTGGGCTGGCATCAGAGAGTGGTTTCCTTTGGTTCCGCACATTGCTTAGAACACTGCAAGGAGGGAAAGGGTTCAGCAGGAGCCCAAGCTACCCTAGCAGGGACAGAAGTAACGGAGAAGGTGAAGGTACCACGACAATACGCAGATCTCAGCGACGTGTTCAGCGAAAGGGAAGCTGACCAACTACCCCCGCATAGACCCTTTGATTGTCAAATCAATTTACTGCCTGGGACGCAGCTCCCCGCAGGCAAGTTGTATGCCATGTCAGACAGAGAAATGCAGGAGCTAAGAGAGTTCATTGACAAGAACCTGAAGAGGGGTTTCATCAGAGAGTCAAGAGCGGTGGGAGGTAGTCCAGTGTTTTTTGTGGATAAAAAAAACACGGACAAGCCGAGACTTGTGTGTGACTTTCGGGCCTTAAACGCAGTGTCAGAACCATTGGCCTTTCCCATGCCTAGAATAGATGACATTTTGAACAGGGTGCGGAAGGGAAAGATTTTTACCAAGCTGGACCTAAGGGGGGCGTACAATCTGATACGTATAAGGAAAGGGGATGAATGGAAAACCACCATGTTCACCCCTTTGGGGGCATTTGAATATCTCGTTATGCCATTTGGATTACAAGCAGGCTCGGCGTGCTTTCAATCGCTGATGAACCACGTACTAGGGCCTTTGCTTTACAAGAATTGTGTGGCCTTCCTGGATGACGTGTTGGTGTATTCTGAGAATGAGGAGCAGCATGTGAGAGACGTCAGAGAAGTGTTGCGCAGGCTGCTAGCCAACCGGCTGTGGGTGAAACTGGAGAAGTGTCAGTTTCATACCAAGGAGGTGGAGTTCCTGGGGTACCGCCTGTCAGACAAGGGATTGGCCATGGATCCCGGCAAGGTCCAGGCAGTGCTGGAATGGAAAACACCCAAAACAAAGAAGGATGTGCAGAGGTTCCTAGGGTTTGGGAACTTTTACCGTAAGTTCATCCGAAACTTTGCCCACCTGACGGCGCCCATAATGGACTGTCTCAGCAGTAAGAAGAAATTTGTTTGGACTGAGGAGGCGGAGCGAGCTTTTGAGGAGCTAAAAAGGGCCTTCGCCTCTGAAGAGCAACTTCTGCATGTGGATTTACAAAAAAAGATGAGAGTCGAAACAGACGCATCAGACAGAGCCATAGGGGCGGTGCTTCTTCTGCAGCCAGGGAAGGAGGAGTCAGAGTGGAGACCGTGTGCCTTTTTTTCTCGAAAGCTGAACAAATCCGAGAGGAACTACACGGTGTACGACCGAGAACTTCTTGCTATTCATGAGGCTTTTCGGAGATGGAGGCACCTGCTAATTGGCGCACAACATAAGGTGCAAGTGTGCACTGACCACAAGAACCTAGAGTATTGGAGAACGGCACGAGTGCTCAACCAACGGCAGTTGAGATGGGCCCAGGAGTTCTCCAGATTTAACTTTGAGATTTGTTACGTGCCAGGCCCAGAGAACGTTAGGGCGGACGCTCTCTCACGCAAACCTGAATATTTGGAGGGGGAGGGAGCACCCGAAGAGAGACATGTCATTCCAGAGGACCGCTGGGTGTGGGGGGGGGCATTGGTGGGGCAAAGAGAACTGGTAGAGGGAACGGAGAATGATGAATACGCCCAGGACAAACTCAGGGGACTCAGGAGGGAGGGAGATAAACCTGGAGGTTTTGAGGAGAGAAACGGGGCGCTGTACTACAAGGGAGCGTTATATATACCTGAAGGAGAGTTGAGGGGGAAGGTACTCAAGCAGCTGCACGATAGCCCCACAGCGGGGCATTTTGGGCAACACAGAACCATGTGGCTGGTGACCAGGGAATTTTGGTGGCCCAAGGTCAGGGAAGACGTGCGGGAGTATGTGAGGAGTTGTGACCAATGCCAGCGAGCCAAAGGGGAAAGGCGGGCGCCGGCAGGGTTATTAGAACTGCTACCCACACCAGAAAGACCATGGGAAGCAGTGGCCATAGATTTCATGACTGATCTGCCAAGGTCCAGAGGGAAAACAGCCATCATGGTTGTGGTAGACCTGTTAACCAAAATGGCACACTTTATAGCCTGCTCACATGCTGTTACGGCAGAAGAAACAGCTAAATTGTTTGTAGAAAATGTGTTTAGGTTGCATGGCGCCCCCTTGAGGGTGGTTTCTGACTGAGGGAAACAATTTACTTCCAGGTTCTGGAGGAAGCTCATGAGCTTACTGCATGTAGAGGTTAATTTCTCGACTGCCCGGCATCCTGAAACCAATGGGCAGGCGGAAAGAGCCAATGGCATCCTCCAGCAATATTTGAGGTGTTATGTCAATGACAGAGAGAATGATTGGGTGGAGAAGTTGGCATTGGCGGAATTTGCCTACAACAATGCGGAGAACGTGTCCACGGGGATGAGCCCCTTTTTGGCTAATTACGGGTGCCATCCCAGGGCTTTCCCAGGGGGGGAAGGGGAGAGATGGAGCGTTCCGGCTGCCGAACAGTTCGTAGAAGAAATGGAAGCGATCCATCGCCAGCTCCAACTTAACTTAGACAGGGCCAAGGAGGAATATAAGAGGCAGGCAGACAAACACAGGAGAGAAGGTGAAACCATTAGGGTGGGGGACCAAGTGTGGCTGTCAACCCAAGGGTTACCCTTCAAAGGGGGTTGTAAGAAGTTAAGACCCAAAAGATTGGGCCCATTTGAAATCACACAACAGGTCAATCCAGTGGCTTTCAGACTCCGGTTACCTAACCACATGAAGCTGCACCCAGTTTTCCACAGGTCATTGCTGTCACTGTATAAAGGGGACAGAGAAGGGAGGGTCACTCGGGGACCAGCAATGGAGGAAAGGGAACAAAGCTACCATGTAGCGGAGATCCTCGATTCCAGGTGGAAGGGAGATCAAGTAGAGTATTTGGTAATGTGGGAAGGGGAACCGGAGTCGGAAAACACCTGGGTCAGGGCAGAGGATGTCAATGACGAGGTTTTAATAGAAACTTTTCATCAGAGGTTCCCACGCAAGCCTCAACCGGTAGCGAGGTTCCGGAGGGAATACTTTGCCACCACAGACGAAGAAGAGGAGTTGGAGGGGTTCACAGATTCCGAGGAGGAGGAGGATTCAGCGAGCCGGGACGGCGATCGATGGAGGGAATTGTTCGAGACATCTGAAGATGAAGAAGATTCTTTTCGGGGTTTTACCTCCTCACCTCCCAGAGGAGAGGGAACGGGAGGGGGTGAGGGGGGCCCTGGAGGGGAGGTGGATGTCAGGGAACTGCCATCGGAGGAACAGGTGGTGGAGGGGCTCAGGGAGGCTGGGAGAGACTCAACAGCTGAAGCAGGAACCAGCAGGGGGAGGAGTGGATCTCTGAGGGAATGCGAGCAGGCGGGAGGGCTCAGAGACACTTCCAGCGAGAACAGTGGGGAGGTATCTGAAGTTCCCATAGGGAGACCCACGCCTCGCCGGAAACTGTCACGCCGTGAGTCCAGAAGACGTGTTTCCGTTAAGGAACTTTTATGCTGGAAACGATTCCGAAAACAACCACTGTCGGAATCTGCAAGTGATTAGAGCAGACATGTCTGAGGAGCTCTGTCACACACAGAGGTTTGTGGAGTTGCACAAACTCTGAGGGACTACGATTTTATGCACAAGCAGCTCATCATCCCATCACAATATGCATGCCATCCAAATACATTATTAAAACCTTCCAAGTCCAAGATATCTGTATTCTCAAGAAGTAGCCAGTCTTTCATCCAGCAGAAAGCTGCTGATTCATAGTACAGTTTTAAGTCCGGCAGGGCAAACCCCCCTCTTTCCTTTGCATCAGTTAAAATTTTACATTTTATTCTGGGTTTTTTGCCCTGCCAGACAAACTTCGAAATATCTTTCTGCCACCTCTTGAAGCAATCCATCTTGTCCACAATTTGCAATGTTTGGAATAAAAACAACATTCTCGGCAATACATTCATCTTAATAACAGCAATTCGGCCTAACAAGGAAAGCTTCAAATTTGACCATATTTCTAGATCTTTTTTTACCTCTGTCCAACATTTCTCATAATTGTCTTTAAATAAATTCACATTCTTAGATGTCATATTAATCCCCAAGTATTTCATCTTCTTAACCACAATTAATCCTGTTTCATTCTGGAACCTCTCCCTTTCAGTAACTGTCAATTTTTTCTCCAATACCTTGGTTTTTTGTTTATTCAACTTAAATCCTGCTACTTGACCAAATTCTTGAATTAATTCTAAAACCCTTTTCGTACTAGTTTCTGGCTCTTGTAAAGTAAGTACCAAGTCATCTGCGAAGGCCCTCAGTTTGTACTGTTTAGCTCCGACCTGTACCCCTTTAACCAACTGGTCTCTTCTAATCATATTTAGCAAAACCTCCAGGACTGATATAAACAGTAATGGGGAAATAGGGCATCCCTGTCGTGTCCCTTTTTCTATTTTAAATTCTTCCGTTATCACATTATTTACAATTAATTTAGCCTTTTGTTCGGAATATATTGCACCCATACCATTCTCAAATCCTTGGCCTACCCCCATCCCATGTAGATTCTTCTTCATAAAACTCCAAGAGATATTGTCAAAGGCTTTCTCCGCATCCACAAATATCAGCACTGCTTTAGTGTTTATGTTCACCTCTAATAATTCCAAAATGTCTACTATATTCCTCACGTTATCTGACAAGTGTCTTCTTGGGAGAAAGCCTGCTTGGTCCTTATGAATCTCTTCCACCAATACTTTTTTCAATCTTTTTGCCAAAATGTCTGCAAAAATTTTGTAATCCACATTGAGTAATGATATAGGGCGGTAGTTCTTAAGCTGAGTCCTTTCAGTCTCTGTTTTCGGTATGAGTGTAATATAAGCTTCTTTCCACGATTCTGGTGCCTTTTCCCTCTCTAAAATTTCATTGCAGACTTCCTTCAGAGGTTGTAATAACCACTCCTTCAAAGCTTTGTAATATCTGGAAGTCAACCCATCTGGTCTTGGAGATTTGCCTGGTTGCATGTTTTGAATGGCACCTTCTATCTCTTGTTCAGTTATTTTCTGGTTCAGATCTATTTTACTTTGATGAGAAATTTTTTGTAGTCCGTATTTCTTTGGAAACTCATCTATGTCCCCTTCTTTCTGCGGCCCTTGCGAATATAATTTTTTGAAATAGTTCTGGAAGCAGTTTCTAATCTCATTTGGCTTATAGATATTCTTTCCTTCAACCTCTAGGCTTGTAACCGTGTTTAATTTTTGTCTTTTCTTCAATTGCCAAGCCAGAAGTTTACCACATTTATCTGCAGATTCAAATGTCCTTTGTCTCATTTGTTTGATCTTCCATTCTATTTCTTGATTCATCAATTCCATATATTGCGTCTGATATAACTTAATTTCTCTCAAAATCTCTTGGGACTTTGGTTTAGATCTCAATCTCTTTTCTCCTTCTTTTATCTTTTCCAAAATCTTATCCTTTTTCTCATTTTGGCTTCTCTTCTTTATTGTATTTTGTTGTATTAAAAATCCTCGCATAACAGCTTTGCTTGCGTCCCAAATTACTCTTTTTTCAACATCTGTTTTTAAATTTATTTCGAAATAGTCTCTCAAAGTTTTTTGGGCCTTTTTGTAGACCTCTTCATCTCTGAATAAGGTGTCATTCATCCTCCATCTGAAGGAGCCAGCTGTTGTTAACTTCATCTCCATCTTTACAGCATTGTGGTCGGAGCAGGTTTTTGGGCAGATTTCCACTTTCTTTGTCTTTGGAGCCATCCCACTAGTAACCCATATTTGGTCAATTCTAGTCCATGTCATCATAGCTTCAGAAAAGAAAGTTCCCTCTCTCTCGAGAGGGTTCTTTGTTCTCCAGATATCAATCAAGTCCATGTTTTCAGTCATTTCAAAGAAAGTCTTTGGTAGTCTCCCATCTTTAGAGACCACCAGTCTTTGTGCTTTGTCCATATTTGTAGATACTACTCCGTTCATGTCCCCCATCAAAATTAAGTTGTAATCCAAATAATCCAGTAAGGTCTCGTGCAACTTCTTAAAGAATTCAGATTTCCCCTCGTTAGGTGCATAAATTCCCACAATCAGAAATTTTTCTCCTTGTACTTGAATTTCAATTGCCAAAAATCTTCCTTCTTCATCTTTAAACATCAATTTCGGTAATAATTTTTCTTTTGCATAAATCACAACTCCTCTTTTCTTGACTTTATCAGATGAAATAAATTCTTGTCCTAATCTTTTGTTAATAAGTAATTTTCTGTGTATCCTCGTGACATGTGTTTCTTGTAAACAAATCAAGTCCAATTGTTCTTTTTTCAATATATGAAACACTTTTTCCCTCTTTCGAGGAAGGTTCAAACCGTTACAATTCCAGCTTAGAAGTTGCAGAGCCATCTTGCCGTTATTTACTTTCCCCTCCTACTGTGCCGAGTAGTTGTTCGTTGTCCGTCGGTGGTTTCAGTCCGAATGATAAATTTAGAATGTCTGTTATTTCCTTTACTGCTGGGGTTGGTTCCACTTCAACCACTTCTTTCAGAAGATCTTCTCCGTTGTCTCGTAGAAATTGATCCTTGTCACTCCCTGATTTTATTCTTGTTTTCCTTCCCTTATATTTAAAAGATAGGCCTTGAGGAAATTCCCACCTGAAGGGTATTCCGTTCTTTCTCAGTAGGTCAACCAGGTCTTTGTAGTAAGTTCTTGCATCCAAAATATGCTTAGGTATGTCCTTGAAGATCTCCACAAAGGAATTTTCAATTTCCAAAGTTCTTTGAAAATGCAGATTCAATATTTTGTCTCTTTCTTCTTTTGATCTTAAAATTATCAGACAGTCCCTTGGCTTCTTTCTGCTTTGTCTTCTGCCCAATCTAAAAGCAGCCACTATCTTAAATTCTTCCTTCTCTAGCTCCTGTTGCCAAAAGTCCAAAAATTCTTTTGTAAGGAAGTCCACCAAGTTGTCCTTCTCACTTTCCGGCACCGCTCTTATTCTCAAATTCCTCTCTTTCCTTTGTATTCAAGCATAGACAAAGCCAACTCATGATCTTCTAACTTTTTGAAGACTGGTGATATCTTTTCCTGGGTAGCATCTGCAGTAACCTTAGCTTCTTCTGCAATCTTTCGAGTTGTGGCTGATTCTTCTAATAATTTTTCGATAGTCTGTGTGTTTGAATTCACCTTCTTCCCCAGTTCATTTATAGTTTTCGTATTCAAATCAAGTTTTGCTGAGACCTCTGCCAATTGTTTACTAGATTCCGCACCTTGTTTTGTCAGAAATTCCAAAGACTCATTTATTTTGCAGAGAGCTTGTGCCACAGGATCAGATGACATAATTATTGTTTTGGTCTGCCCAGTTGCAGCTGTTACTGTGCCTGAGACCGAGGCCCTTCGCTGGTGTGAAGTTTTAATCTTATATTGTCTGCCGGATCTAGTACTTCTCTCATCTGCCATAACACTCTTACTCCCAGCCAAGGTCGTTCCCACGTCTGTAGATTGTTTTCAAATGGAAGTTTCCAATGACTTAGCTATTGTAGTCCACTTTGCAACTGTTTCAACAAAGTCCTCTAGGGGGAGAGATCTCCAAAACTTTTACAACAAAATGTCTCTTTAAAGAAGTCCCCAATGTCTCCAAGAGGGTCTATTATAACAGTTCCCAGATATATTTCGAAAGCTTAACAGTCCAGTAATTAAGTATCTTTCACAAAGTCTTAACAAAGTGACAGTTCTCTATCCGGCTTCCCTATCCAGGCAGTCCGTTCCCAGGGCTTTGAAACAGCAGATAAAATTTTTCCAGTGGTTCCTTTTCATGCAGGTATCAAAGGTCCACCTTCCTCCCCCTCTGCTCCTGCATGCAAGAGGGGGATTTCAATTCTAATGTCAAATTTACTTGTTTTCCAAATAGTCCTTCTCAGATTACAGCTTTGCGCTTTCTTTGCTTTGAACTTTCAGCAGTCCGGAAAGGCAGACTTCCTTATTTTATGCCTTTCCCGTTTCCGGCCAAATCATCTTTAAATTGACTTTAAATTCCAATAGATCTTTAAATCCTACTCACGGGTAGTTCTTTTCAGTCCAAATTTCAGGAAGGAATCAGCGCTCTCCGACCATGGCGACGTGGCTTCGCTCCACGGGCTTGGGTGACGACTCTCAGCACCGCGCCACACACCCGCTGCCGCTCCGAAGCCTTTAAAAAGGCTCCTTCGCGGTTTTGGGGGGGCGCAAAGGTGCCCGCCGAGTCTCCTTGCTCACAGGCTTCCGCGCCTGTGATTTTTGTGGGTCCCCGCTTCGCCGTAGCGGTCAGACCCGAACTCGCGGAGCAGACTCCCTCCGGAGCTCAGAGGGGAATCCGCCATTGATCGCTGGCGCCGACCGGAAGTCTATATACGTTCTTTGTTGGTCCAGTGAATGTAATTCTGTACGGTTGTACATAGGGCAAATAACCAATCTGCTTCTGTTGAGAATCAGCGCTTGATTGTTCTGAGTTATCTTATTGCGAATGGGGGTGTTAGTCTCCACAGTAGCAGAGGAGGTTTGCCAGTCTTTATCTAGTTGTTCGTTCCGATCTTTCGTTGATTGAGGGTTAGGAAATTGTGATGCGCTTGTCACTTTGGGTTGCTGGATAATGCTCTGTTTTGGGGTCACGGGTTTAGTATTCTTTGTATTTGATTCCTTTATTGTGGGATTCTCCAGGAGCTTGAATAACTTAGAAAAATTCAATTTCTTAGTTTGTGTATGGCTCTTAGTCCGCCTTCCCACTTTTATGTTTTTAGACTTCTTGTGAAGTAGGTGTAATCTTTGGTGGCGATGCTTCTTTTTAGGTGAGGGGTGTGTGACTCGACTGTTGGTAGACATGGGAGTGGCTCTCTTTGGGACCTTCTCTGAGATACTGGGCTCTGTTGGAATTTCAGCCGCTGGAGTGGGGGAGTGTGAGATTGCTCCCTTCCTGATGAACTCTGTCAGGCTTACTAGCAGACCCGCACATTCTGTAAGAAAGTTCCTAATTGGTCCTAATTCTTTACTTATGTGCATTTGGCATTCTTTCATCATTTCATTAAAAAGCCCAATCAGGACACAGATATTGCTATCTGTGCCCCAGCAGGCTCCTTTTGGCTGACTTGGATTTTCCTCTGTTCTCATCGCACTTGAGAGTTCCATCCTAGCCTTTTTGCTGGGGCTGGCTGCATTAACTGATCCATCCAGTGTGACTTCCAGGCGTTTCAGATTTCGTTCTTGATCATGATCTATGAGAGTGTCGGTAACACTGGATTGCGAGACTATCTGAGCCATCTCCATTGCCAGACTGATCCCCTCTCTCTCCTCACCAATATCAGGTTCCTTCCCATACCATGTTCGGTCAATAGACCAATTGTGGAAAGGTGGGGACTCGGAGCATATGGACGTTTTTGTTTTAGGCTTAAAATAATGCAAAATTTTCGTCTGCGAGGTTACTGGTGGTGATTCAACCCTCTGCGTTGGGGAGATCCCCAGAACTCTACATTTCTGTCTGGTGAGCACCATCTCCGTAGAGTATATGGAGCTATGTGGGATATGTGGATGTATAGATAGCACCGCTTAGTCCCAGTTAGACAAGCTGGAATTAGCACTCCTCTCGTTAAATAACGCGCTCCCCAGGAGCTCCACGTCTAGTTAATTGATTAGAAGTGGCTGTGGTCCACTGCGTGCCAGACTTTCCGACAGTTCACGATTTAGCGGTCAGAGATAGAGGAAGATAGATAAAATAGATTTTTACAGCGGCATTACTTACAACGGCATTACTTACAACGACTGTGGCAGGTGAAACGTTGAGGGGAGGAGGGCGATGAAATCCTATCTGGCTTGAACCCCCATCTTACTTGCCGAAGAGACTATGTAATGATACTTCCCGCCGGCGTTGAAAGCCCTCCGGTGATGTTAACGTTAATTTACTGCCCCCACTGTACCCCGCCAGCTGCGTGGAATTCCAAGGTGTAAGTAAAGCTCAGTACTCTCTCTTCCTCTCTTCCTCTCTCCTCTATTATAGTTGCACTTGAAGAGATGTTTCGTTGTGGTAGGCAAGCCTCCAGCAACCAAATGCCAGTAAGATAAGGAGGTAATAAATCACTCAGGCTGGAGTCGGAGTCGGTGTTAACTAAAGCTTAACAGGCAATAAAAATACTAGCTCTAAAACTACTATCTCTAAAAAGCTCTAAAAAGTACGGCAAGGGCGTTTGAAACGAGCAATATAAAGCTGTAGCTGTCTGCAACATCAGAGAGCAGCGTGGGGCTGCTGCTCCCTAGCCGCCATCTTCTTCCTAATATCCAATATGATTGATCTATCAACTTAAATGAGGTAATGAAGTACAATTGGTGGAAATTGCAGCAACGTTTGATTTGCTCGCTCCGCAAGTCCATTCATCCATGGCGATCTAGGCGTTGACAAGTCATGCTGGATTCCCTTCTCAGTCAGGAAAGCTTCAAACTGCTGAGAAGTGAACTCCCCGCCCCGATCAGTAAAGAGACAGCCAATACGTTTACCGTGAACATTCTCCAACCAAGCACAGAATGCCTTGAACTTAGGAAACGCTTGCGATTTCTGCTCAAGCATAAACACATGAATGTACCTGGAAAAAGAATCAATTAGAACCATGAAGTACCTTGCTCCACCCAAAGAGGGCGCAAGTGGACCAACCAGGTCTGCATGCACTAGCTGGTAGGGTTTGGAAGCCTGCCAGCTAGACTCCTTGCCTTTTGGAGCAACCTTCACCTTGTTCTCTGCACAAGATACACATTTCATGTGAAACTTACAGGGTTTGATGTTCAAACCCTCAACCATCTCTGGCATCTTGGCCAGTGCCTTCCAAGAGAGGAGACAAAACCTTCTGTGTGCATCGTGAATGCATCCTGCATGAAGGACTTCGTTAGTTTGTGCAACACAACAAGAATCAGCATTAGACACAGCAACAGCACCATTGTCATCATAAGTTATACAGAACAAACCATCTATAAACTTTGCATGCAAAATGTCCTCTTTGCCTTTTCTGATGACACAGACGCTCCTCTTGAAGGAAATCTCAAAACCACGCCCAGTAAGCTGTGGGACACTGAGCAAATTGTCTGCAGCACCTGGAACATATAGTACATCTTTGATGGTAGTGTGCAGACTTGCCAGTCTCACAGTCCCTTCTCCTGCGATTCGCAACGTCTTTCCATCAGCCAGGTGGATCTCACCTTCTTGAGGTTTGAAGGAGATAAAGAGATGGCGGTCATTTGAGACATGGCGGGTACACCCCGAAACAATAACAGACCTGGCCTTGGCCTTTGGAGCAGTCTTTCTGGCAAGCAAAACCTTGTTTTCCACCGGCGTGGGTTTTTGCAGCTTGCCCCCCTGCTCCTGGCCATCAGACATGCCTTTAGCCTTTGGTGAAGCTGTGCCAGCAAACAAAGCCTTGTTTTCCACTGGCGTGGGCTCTTCACCCTCCCTCTGCTTCTGGCCATCTGCAGGCATCTGCCTCTGTTTACTTCTGGCCTTCCGGTATCTGTGAGGATGACCTTGGCTCCCATGAGAAACAGAGTTCTCAGCTGCCAACTCCTTGGCTCCCCCTGGAGGCTGGAATGCTGCCTGGGATGACATCACAGTCAGCTCCCCCTGCAGCTTGCAACCGGTGCCCTCAGCATCCCTGCATTCTCTCGCATTCTGGGAAACAGCCAGGACCTCCGATGCAGTCAAACTCTGGGCTGGGATGACTGGCAGGTGGGCTATCTTCAAAGCATTCCACATCTTACGTGCAGTCACGTTGCCAGCTAATGTTTTAATTTCCTCCAGAGAGACGGACAAGACTATTACGTCAATGGCCCTCAAATTATGGGCTCTCCATCTATGTGTCAGAGGAACTGGAGGGGCTTCAGACACAGTATGCCACACTCCAAACTGACGCAGCAAACTCTCACATCATTTTGCCCACGTTTTATAATTGTGCCGATTTAACTTTGGGCAGCAGCAGCCTCAGAAGCTTGGAAAAACTCCATTCCAGCTTTTTACTTGAGCCGTGAATCTTATTCACTTCAGAGGCTTCTTATCTCAGCAGCCCATTAATCACGAAGCCTGCTTGGCTCGGCTCCCAGGCCAATTAGGCCTGCTGTGCTGGTCCCGGGGGGGGGGGGGAGGTACTAATACCGTAGCCGAAGTTCAGTCCAGAGTCACTAGCAGGGTAGACGATCACTAGATGAGATGCGAGGTCCGAAACAGGGAGCCGGGCGGGGGAGCAGAAACGCTGGTAGGGCAGCAGCAGGAAGCCAGGCGGGTAACAGGAACACTGGTAGAGCAGAAGCAGGGAGCCAGGCGGGGAACAGGAACACTGGTGGGTCAGCAGCGGGCAGCCGGGCGAGGAACAGGAACACCGGAGAGTCAGGAGCAGGAAGCCAGGCGAGGAACAGGCACACTGGGAGTGCAGATCTAGGTCTGGGTAAAGCAGGTACTCCACAACGACGTTGCTCCCGCAACCTGGGACCGGGCTGCCTGACCTTTATCTTCTTCTAAGGCCAGGGGCGGTCCCGGCCCCCAGGAGCCCCGCCTCTCCTGGCCTTAAGGCGAGCACTCCTCCTGGGAGAGACCAGTTCCCTTCGCCTCTCTGCCCTAAGCCTCTGCAGTTCAGGAGAGGCCGAAGGGTTACTGGAGGGGGCTCACCTGTAGCCACTGAGTCCTCCAGCACCTCTGGGGCCAGAATGGTCTCACCTGGTGCCTGCCCCTGAGGATCTGGCACAGGTGCAGGCTCCTCAGCATCTAGGCCTTGCCCCAGTTCAGCCGGCCCTGGAGGTGGGGACTCCTGTGCCGGCTGGGATTCCTCCGGTTCACTCTCAGACTTGGAATCCCAGGCCATCACACCTGCCGGACATCAAAAGCTCTTGCCGCGGCAAACGAAAAGCCTCACTTTCGCTTTTCCTCCACATACCTTTCAGCAGTCTGTCGCAGTCTTACTCTCCTGTAAGTGCCGTGAATCTGGGCCCATAACCTGTTGTTGGGATACTGCCAGGGAGACAAAGTCCATCATGGCCCCAAGCCGTCTGCCGGACGATCCATCGATCTCCCGTAGGCACGCAGTATCAGCAATTAGCGACATGAGTTCCTAGAAAATATCTTGCCACATTCTAGAGCTCATGCACACTCTATCAGCAGATAATGCAACAGCAAAAGTCGCACTCAGGAGAGCATTATTTACAAGTTTTATTCAGCGTTGATCAGAACAAAGAAAGACATGACTGCCTGCGTCAGTGTCTCCAGACACAGAGAGTGAGAAAACGAAAGCAAAAGACACAACAGAAACATCCTGTGAAAACAGGAAATACGCAGGCTGTGACACAAACATCCTGCTCCCTTTTAAGGTGGAACGGAAATATCCTAACAATCTTCATATAAGTTAATATTCTTTGGTGTTATCCATAATCCTAAATACTTGATTTTGGGGTAGATTTTAATGTGTATTATTTGTTCTAATTCTGCTTTTTCATCTGGTTCTGGTTCTGGCTCTTTCTCAGGCTCTGGTTCTGAATGAGGGCTTGGTTCTGGCACTGATTCAGGGTCTCACTCTGGCTCTGGCACTCTATCAAGGACTGTTTCAGACTTAGGCTGTGGCTCTGGCTCTGTTTCCATTCTTACAATGGAATGTACACAAAACAATAATCCTTTCTATATAAATTTTTCTATACACTCTGAAAGCATAATAAATCCTTAATTGTTGTTCACCTCCTTTTAGTTCCTTTATCACTCGAATGCTAGCACGGAGTCAAAACTATTATTGTATTTTTGAACATATCTTGTATAACCATCCCATTTTTCTGCAAACTTTTGCTTTGAGATTCCACTGAGTTTGCTAGTCAATTGAGCCGTCTCCACCAATTCCTGTAATTTGATTTGCCAATCTGTTATTTTTGGAGCCTCGTGATCTTTCCATCCCTTGGCCACAAGTATACGAGCTGCTGCGGTTGCATACAAGAATACCTCTCTTAGATTTTTTGGGATCTCTTTATCTAAAATACTTCATAGAAATGCCTCCGGTTTTTTCGTAATAGTTACCCCCATCCTCTTTTTTAATTCATCGTATATCCCCCCCCCAAAAAATCTTAATCTTTTCAGACGTCCACCACATGTGGCTCATGTCACCGTTATTTCCTCCACATCTTTTTAACTAATAGTTTTGTCTTGTTTAAATTCATTTTGGACCCCGCAACTTTACCGTAGCCATATATTATTTCCAACGCCTTTCTTAAACTCAGTTTTGGTTGCTCCATAGTTATAATTAAATTGTCAGCAAATGCCCTCATTTTGTAACTTCTATTTCCCAGCATAATCCCTTTTATTTCTTTTTCTTCCCTAATTTGTTTACATAAAACTTCCAATGTTAATATGAAAATTAAGGGGGATGGGGGCGACCTTGTCTGACCCCTTTACTGATTTCACACTCCTGTGATAAATTTCCATTGATTATGATTTTAGCTTTTTGTTTTGATTATATTGCTTCATTTTTTTTCATGAAATATTTATTAAAAGTTTTAAACAGTATATCACCAAACACATAAAACACCATCACCAACAAAAAACAAACAAAAAAGAAGACAGCAAAAGGTTGACATACAATAAATAAAAATACAACATAATTAATTTCCAGAAAAAAACATATTTCCATAACCTTCTTTTGGGACTTCCTCACATCTCCCTTATCTGCGTTCCCAATTATCAAGTAAATTCAGCAATGCTTCACCTTCTTTCAACTCTTACTTTGTAGTTTTCAAATATTATGTTTCCAATTTTAATTTCTATTTACACATACTTACATATTTAAGTTTGGCATAATATTAGATAAAATTTCATCCTTGTTCTTATAAATCACTCATTTTCATACCTCTTTCAACTAAAGTTACTGGTGCCAGGTTATTTTCTATCCTGCATCATCTTAGCATTCATACAATTTACAATATTTTTGCAAATAGTCCTTGAACTTTTTCCAGTCCTCTTCCACCATCTCTTCTCCCAGGTCCCGGATTCTGCCAGTCATTTCCGCCAATTCCATATAGTCTGTCAGTTGCATCTGCCATTCTTCCAGAGTGGGTAAATCTTGGGTCTTCCAATGCTTTGCAATAAGTATTCTTGCTGCTGTTGTCGCATACATAAAGAAAGTTCGGTCCTTCTTTAACACCCTTTGGCCGACAATGCCCAAAAGGAAGGCCTCTGGTTTCTTAGGGAAGGTATATTTAAATACCTTTTTTAACTCATTGTAGATCATTTCCCAGAAGGCCTTAACCCTTGGACAAGTCCACCACAGGTGAAAGAATGTTCCTTCAGTTTCCTTACATTTCCAACATTTATTGTCTGGCAAATGGTAGACTTTTGCAAGCTTGACCGGGGTCATGTACCACCTATATATCATTTTCATAATATTTTCTTTCAAGGCATTACATGCCGTGAACCTCACACCGGTGGTCCATAACCTTTCCCAGTCAGCAAACATAATGTTGTAACCAATGTCCTGTGCCCATTTTAGCATAGCTGATTTAACCGTTTCATCCTGAGTATTCCATTTAAGCAGCAAGTTATACATTTTTGAAAGTACCTTAGTTTTTGGTTCTAACAATTCTGTTTCTAGTTTTGATTTTTCCACCTGGAAACCTATTTTTTTTATCCATATTAAAAGTCTCCCTGATCTGAGCATAATGTAACCAATCTCGCACTTTATCCTTTAATTTCTCAAAGCTCTGCAGTCTCCAAATGTCTCCATCTTTTTCTAATATTTCCCAATATTTCGGCCATTTGGCCTCCATATTGAGTCTTTTCTGAGCCTTAGCTTCCATTGGTGACAGCCACCTTGGGGTCTTATTTTCTAGTAGGTCTTTGTATTTTGTCCAGACATTAAACACTGCTTTCCTGACAATATGGTTCTTGAAAGCTCTATGAACTTTTACCTTGTCATACCACAAATATGCATGCCATCCAAAAGAATTATTAAACCCTTCCAAATCCAAAATATCGGTGTTCTCCAGAAGCAGCCAATCTTTCAACCAGCAGAAAGCTGCTGATTCATAATACAACCTTAAGTCTGGCAGGGCAAACCCCCCTCTTTCCTTAGCATCAGTTAATATTTTGAATTTTATTCTGGGTTTTTTCCCTGCCAGACAAATTTGGAAATATATCTCTGCCACCTCCTGAAACACTCCACCTTATCCACAATCTGTAGGGTCTGAAACAGAAACAACATCTTTGGCAATACATTCATTTTTATAGCAGCAATTCGGCCTAGCAAGGAAAGTTTCAATCTTGACCAACTTTCTAGATCTTTTTTAATTTCTGACCAGCACTTTTCATAATTGTCCTTAAATAAGTTCAAATTTTTGGCTGTCATATTTACCCCTAGGTATTTAACCTTTTTAACCACGTTTAAATCTGTCTCTTTCTGAAACCTTTCTGACTCTAGAGTTGTCAATTTTTCCCCCAAAACCTTGGTTTTTTGCTTATTTAACTTGAATCCCGCCACCCGACCAAACTCTTGAATCAATTCTAACACCCTTTTTGTACTAGATTCTTTCTCCTGTAATGTCAAAACCAAGTCATCTGCAAAAGCTTTAAGTTTATACTGTTTGGCTCCGACCTGTATTCCTTCAACCAAACGGTCCCTTCTAATCATGTTCAAGAGCACCTCCAGGACTGAGATAAATAACAATGGGGAAATAGGGCAACCTTGTCGTGTTCCTTTCTCAATCTTAAACTCTTCTGTCACCACATTGTTAACTATCAATTTAGCTTTCTGTTCTGAATAAATTGCATCTATACCATTTTCAAATCCCCGTCCCACTCCCATCCCTTCAAGGTTTTTCTTCATAAACTTCCATGAGATATTGTCAAAGGCCTTCTCCGCATCTATGAAAATCAATACTGCTTTTGTGTTAATGTTCGTTTGCAAAAGTTCCAAAATATCAATAATATTCCTCATGTTATCAGATAGATGCCTGCCAGGGAGAAAGCCTGCCTGATCTTTATGGATTACTTCATTTAACACTTTTTAAGCCTATTTGCTAAAATGTCTGCAAAAATTTTGTAATCCACATTTAGGAGAGAGATGGGACGGTAGTTCTTAAGTTGTGTCTTTTCAGTTTCCGATTTAGGTATCAATGTGATGAAAGCTTCTTTCCACGATTCCGGTGCCTTCTTCCCCTCCATAATCTCATTGCAAACCTCCATTAATGGTTGCATCAAATGATCTTTCAATGTCTTATAATACTTGGAGGTAAGCCCATCTGGCCCTGGAGATTTGCCCAGTTGCATATTCTGAATGGCACCTTCAATTTCTTGTTGTGTTATTTTGTAGTTCAGTATTGTCCTATTTTCTTGAGATAATTTTGGCAAGCCATTACTTCTTAAAAATTGGTCTATCTCAGTCTCTTTTTGCGGCCCTTGAGTATAGAGTTGTTTGAAATATCTCTGAAAGCATTTTCTAATCTCCACAGGGTTCTGAATGTTTCTCCCTTGAATCTCTAGATTAGTGACCGTATTCAATTTTTGTCTCTTTTTCAACTGCCATGCTAGCAGTTTTCCACATTTGTTTGCCGATTCAAAAGTCTTTTGTTTCATTAACTTAATTTTCCACTCAACTTCCTGGTTAATCAATTTAGAATATTGTATTTGATAAAGTTTAATTTCTCTCAGAATCTCCTGTGACTTTGGTTTCGATCTTAGCTTTTTCTCACCTTCCTTTATTTTCTCCAAGATCTTATCTTTTTTCTCATTCTGCACTCTTTTCTTTATCGTATTCTGTTGTATCAGAAACCCCCTCATGACCGCTTTACTTGCATCCCAGATTACTCTTTTTTCCACTGTAGTGTTCAAGTTTATTTCAAAATAGTCTCTTAAAGTCTTTTGGGCCTTCTTAATGATCTCCTGATCTCTTAGCAAGGTGTCATTCATCTTCCATCTAAAGGAGCCGGTTGGGGTTAGTCTCATTTCCATCTTTACTGCGTTATGGTCGGAGCAGGTTTTTGGGCAGATTTCCACCTTTCTAGTCTTAGGTGCCAGTCCTCTAGTTATCCATATTTGGTCGGTTCTTGTCCATGTCAGTTGGGCTTCAGAAAAGAATGTCCCTTCTCTTCCCAGGGGGTTCTTTGTCCTCCAAATGTCAATCAAGTCCATATTGTCAGTTAATTCAAAAAAAGTTTTTGGTAGTCTGCCCTCCTTTGTCAGGCTTTGGCTTTGGGCTTTGTCCATGTTTGTGGACACCACCCCATTCATATCTCCCATCATAATGATGTTACTATAGTCCAGATAGTCCAGCATTGTCTCATGCAGCTTCTTATAAAATTCCGATTTCCCCTCATTCGGAGCGTAAATTCCCAATATCAAAAACTTTTCCCCTTGTGTTTGTATTTCGATTGCCAAGATTCTTCCCTGCTCATCTTTAAAGAGAAATTTTGGTGACAGGCTCTCCTTTGCGTATATCACCACTCCTCTCTTCTTCACTCGGTCCGAGGAGATAAATTCTTGGCCTAGTCTCTTGTTAATTAGCACTTTTCTGTGGATCCTAGTCACATGTGTTTCCTGCAGGCAAATAATGTCCAATTGCTCTTTCTTTAATAGATGAAATATCCTCCTCCTTTTTTCCGGGGAATTACAGCCATTAATATTCCAGCTTAAGAGCTGCAGAGACATCCTGGACCAATCTGTTATTCCTTAGGTGGTGGTGTCTCTTTCTCCTTTTCTTCAGACCCCAAAGGTGTAGGTACAGGCAATGGCCCAGACCCTGGGGTTCCTCCGATCCCTTTCTGAAGGTCTTCTCCGTAGTCACTCAGAAACTTTTCTTTGTCCTCGGCTGTTTTGATTTTCACCTTTTTCCCTCTAAATGTAAAAGATAGTCCTTGAGGGAATTCCCACCTAAAGACGATTGAATTACTCTCCAGCAGTTTCGCCAACTCTGTGTAGCTTGATCTGAGTTCCAATAGTTGTTTAGGAATATCCTTGTAAATTTCCGCTCTCAAATCTTGAATTTCAAGTGACTTTTTAAAATGTGCACTCAATATCTTGTCTCTTTCCTCCTTTGTTCTAAAAGCAATCAAACAGTCTCTGGGCCTGTCTCTTCTTGCTACTTTTCCAAGTCTAAAAGCACTCACAATTTTAAAGTCCTTATCTTCTTCCAAAGGCCAAAATTTTGTGAATTCTTTTGTCAGGTATCCGATTAAGTCCCCTTGTTCAAGTTCTAAGATTGACCTCAGTCTCAAATTGTTTTCCCTGCTTCGTAATTCTATCGTAGACAGATAGGCCTGCTGTTCACCAATCTGCTTGTGTAATGGTTTTACCTCCTCCTTTAATGCTTCAACTTTTTGGTTAGTTTCCTCAGCCAATTTACGATTTTCTGTGGAGGCTTCAAATAATTTCCCAATTGATTGTGCGTTCAAAGTGACTTGTTCAGTCAATTTATTAACACTGGCTGTATTTTGGTCAATCTTAGCCGATTGCTCATCCGCTTTTTTATCCAGACTTTCCAATTTTTCGAGAATTTTGTCCAATACTGAAGCGGATCCTCCTGAGGCCATACCTTCCAGCAAAGTTTGCTCAGTTTCTTCCTCTTGTGTCACCAAAATAGCAGGAACAGATGATCTGTGCAGCTGTGAAGTTAAAGTTGTCTGTTTAGCTTTAGCCTTGGCCGATCTTGTTTTCCCAGTGCCGCTCATTCCACTTCTGTCTACATGCCAAGGTCAAACTGTATACGCTCCCATGGGAATCCACAAGCCCAGAGAATAAACAAGGAAAGAGAAAGGCAGGAAAGAAAAACAAGTCCCACAGAGTTGTAAATCCAAAATCCTCTAGGGGGAGTTCAAACATATCTTGAGGGAAACTGCTATTTTATTGTTCATAGAAAGTTTTTTCTCAACTTGTTCCAAAACTTCAAATTTTTTAAAACAATGTCCAAACAGCCTCAAATTTCCAAAAGACCTTCAGATCTCTTATAGTTGGCAGAGTTAATCTTCAAAGTAAAACAATGTCTCTAAAAAGTGCCAGAAACGGCATTTCAGTGTAGCAGTTCAGGTAACGCTCAAATGTAACAGTTCAGAATAGCAAAGTAACAAAGTCCACAATCTGACAGTTCTATCAATCTGGCAGTCCGACTGCCTGGGTCTCTTGATAAATTTGTAAATCCAGAGGAAGAGGTATAAACAAAGTCCACAACCAAGAAAAAACCAAGAAAAAATTAAATCCACTGATATCAACAAAGTCAGTTCAATAATGCACGGATTATTGCCTTTAAGCGTCACTTCAGATCGAAGTCTTTGCTTTAAATCTTTAAGCAGAGCCGGGAGACGGACTTCCTGGTTGCGTCTCCCGCTTTGGCCGAATTTTAAATTAATTTGGTCCCCAATTCCTTCAGTCCCTCTTATTCACGGGTTGTTGCTTTTTTAATCGAATGTTCCCAGGAAAAAAGGTCAGCGCTCACCGACAGCAGCTATGCGGCTTCACTCCACAGAAAGAGCGATCGACTCACAGCACCGCGCCAGCCCTTCCACGTTCCGGAACCCTTTACGGGGTCCCTTCTTCGTTTCGGGGGGCGCTTCTGGTGCCCGCCGAGTCCCACGACCACAGGCTTTTGCTGCCTGTGGGTTTCCGACTTGGGTCTCCGCTTCGCCGTAGCGGACGACCCGTTTCTGCGGAGCTTCCCCTTCACAGTATGAAGGAGACCGCCATTGCCGTTCGCGCCGCCTCCGGAAGTCCTTGATTATATTGCTTCAATCCCTTTTATATACTGCATTCCAAAATCCATATGGTGTAATAGACCTTTCATAAATTTCCAGGATACCCTGTCGAAAGCTTTTTCTGCATATATAGCCATTAAGACTGCCTTCTTTTCTATTCTTAAGTCTAAATACGCTAATAAGTTTATAATGTTTCTAGTGTTGCTATAAATGTGCCTCCCGGGCAAAAAGCCAGCTTGGTCATTGTGTATCATCATCTGGAAGCCTTTTTTTGATCTTTCAGCTAAAATATTTGCATAGAATTTATAATCGTTATTTAGAAGTGCGATAGGCCTATAGTTGTTAATAAGTAGATTGTCCGTTCCCTGTTTTGGAATTAATGCAATAAGGCTGTCTTTCCAAGAATCCGGCATGGTTCCGTCTTTTAAGATGTTGTTCATGATACTTCTTAATGGGTCAGACAGTAAGTCCTCCATTATTTTATAATATATTGCCGGTAGGCCGTCTGGCCCTGGTGGCTTTACAGGGCTACAACAAAAATGTTTATTCGGCTTCACGCCCATCATAAAGCACAACACACAAAACAAATCAAATAAAACAGCGGTCTCGTACAAGCCACAAGTAATATAACACAATTCACAGCTCACAAGGACAAATATTGGCAATTCAAAAGAAAAATTTAAGATTAAGATTAAGATTAAAAAATTTAGACACTACTCTAAAATCAATATCTGATGTCATTATCGAAAATTATTATAACTATCAATAATCAGCTAACATTCCATTCCGTCTCTTGTACGAGAGGACGGCTGTTAGGAATTTAGCAACCTGTAGGGTAATATAAGGATCCACATCTTGAAGAACCCAGGCAAGCTGTAGGTCTACTAGTTTGTCAGCCATAGGCTGGATTATGGAGTTTAGTATACTAGCACGTGTGCAATTAATTTATCTGCCGCGGTCCCCGCTAATTGATTTGCGACTCCAATTAGCGATTTCTGGCCGCCCGGCACACTTCCTCTTGCGCAGCTCTCAGTCACGTCTCAGCAGAGTTTCGCACAGCGGTGTAAAATTGTCACATAGCTTGGCTTCCAGACAAACACACAGAGAGTCCAGGTTTGTCTATTTACAGCTGTTTATTCCGATATTCCCCAGGATTCTCCTGGACTCACCGCAGCCATGACAAACTGCTCCTTTCCCCTCACAACACAGAGTGAGACTGGCAAACTTCTGACCAAGCTCCTCCCAAGCTTCCAAAATTGACGTCAGAATGGTGTGGCATCATGGGAAGAACTTAACCTGTTAAGTTCCAACCTCAACACCCCCCCTTGCTGCACCTTCTGACAAGACCCTTTTGAGTTCAACACCTTCCCCTTTGCCTTGTGCTCCTTCCTGGCATCTTTCCCAGGCACCTGTTGAACCCTTTCAACACTCCCAGAATCACACTGTGCGACACTTTCCCACGCACCCGTGACCTGAAACCCCTCTGACCCACTTGGGCCAGCAGTTGTGTCTTCTCCGTCAGACTTTTCCCCCTCTGACTTGACAACTCGTCCGTGAGCTTTCTCCATTACGCTTACCGGAGATGAAGCCTCACACCTGGACATTCCTTTCACAACCCTTGGAGATGCCCAAACCTGCCCTGACCCCTGACCCTGGACCTGGTCCCCATCACCGGGTTCTGAACCCTGATCCTGGACCTGGTCCCCATCACCGGGATCAGCCTCTGCCTCCCTCTCCTCCCTTTGAGGAGACTTTGCACCCGTCACCTGGTGACGTATTCCCTTTTCCTTGAAAAACTCCTCCAGAGCAGACCCAGTAAACTGTGACCCACGGTCGCTCCTGAACCCTTGCATCCTGGTGGAGAACCTTAGTTCCACCTGCGCAACCCAATCCTGGATCAGTTGCGCCACCTCCCCCTGTGATTTGAGAGAGAAACACCAGCCAACCTGGCTGTGGTTACCTGTCAGCGACAGCACATACCTGGCCCCACCCAGATTCTCACACCTCATGGGTCCTGACAGATCTGTGTGAACAAGCTCAAAGGGCTCTTTGGCTACCCTCCCAAACCCGGGAAAACCAAGCACCTTTGCACCTTTGCATGCCCTGCACCCTTGGGACCTCCTCCCACATTGTGTGATTTTACACCCTTTTGTGCACCTGTGCAACTTTTGCACATGACTGGGAACCTTAGCACACTGCACCTGTGCTTTTCCAGCATTCCCACCACCCTCCAGAGGTGACTCCAGAACAAAGAAATTGTTCTCCCTCTGCACGTTGACCAGTTGTCTCCCTCCTCTGAAAATGGAACAGTTGTCATTTTCAAAACGAATATTGTATCCCTGCTTCATTAGAGCTGATACAGATAAAAGACAACAATTCAGTCCCGGCACAACGTAGACCTCTCGCTCCTCCTGTGAAGGAGAAAAAAACATGTTAGCCACACCACAGACTGATTTTTGTGTTCCGTCTGTGAACATTACAGTCATTCCACTTGAAACAGCCCTGCAGTTCCGCATCTCAACAGCAGGTGTCTTTGGAATCAAATTGCAATTAGCTGCAGAGTCAATAATAAAACTTTGCTCTGTCCCACAGCTTTCTTCAGACAACGCCAGACTAGCTGTTATTTGATAAGTCTCTTCCTGGCACCTGGCACGTCCACCAGCCTCAGTCCCACGCCTGGTTGTTTTTCCAGACTGGTTGCCATGGAAACCCGACTGGTTCCCATGAGAGTTCAGCTGTTTGACCTTGGCAACATCCTGTCTTGCCTCTCTGCTCCGGTGGGGGCAATCTCGTCGCAAATGTCCCGGTGCTTTACACACGTAGCAATGACGAACTCCAGTGGAAAAACACTGCCTGGGGCTCTTTTCAGCTGGCCTGGCCCTCCTTCTTCCGGAAAAGCACTCCTTGCCAGATCCGCCCCCCCTGAACTGCCGCTTCATTCCAGCAGGTTCAGTGGAAAACTTTTCAAACTTGCCTTTGGAAGTTTCCGCCCCCCCGACTTGCTCACTAGCACTCCTTGAGGCTAAATCATCAGGAACAGGGGCTCCAGCCATCTCTAGGCTTTTGTATTCCTTCCCCAGGGCTCTGGCCTCCTGCTGAAGCTTCACAGCAAACACAGCAGTACATCCCCAGACAGCCCTTGCTGACCTCACGTCCTTGCCCAACTTCTTAGAGTGAGCTTTCCAGACGGAATGTCCTCCAAGACCTGGCTGTCTGCCATTGTCTTCCCGGGGCCCAGCGTACTCACGTAAACAAACAGCCGCTCTCCAGCTCCCGGTCTAGCAGATCAGCTTCTCTGCCTCTCACAACTCCAGGCAGAACTCCAAGCTGGCATCAGCATCGTCGTCAGCTTGCCTTCAAACGTTAGGCACAGCTCCAAGCTCTCTGCAGCCTTCCTGCACAGCGTCTTCAGCTTGCTTGCCTACTTGCCTCCGCCTCCTACCGTGCTTCTCTGCTCGACACCGCAGATCAAAGCTCCCGGCAGTATCTTCCGTGACAGTTTTACGAGCGATGATTTAGGTTACCCATAACCTGTGCAATTAATTTATCTGCCGCGGTCCCCGCTAATTGATTTGCGACTCCAATTAGCGATTTCTGGCCGCCCGGCACACTTCCTCTTGCGCAGCTCTCAGTCACGTCTCAGCAGAGTTTCGCACAGCGGTGTAAAATTGTCACATAGCTTGGCTTCCAGACAAACACACAGAGAGTCCAGGTTTGTCTATTTACAGCTGTTTATTCCGATATTCCCCAGGATTCTCCTGGACTCACCGCAGCCATGACAAACTGCTCCTTTCCCCTCACAACACAGAGTGAGACTGGCAAACTTCTGACCAAGCTCCTCCCAAGCTTCCAAAATTGACGTCAGAATGGTGTGGCATCATGGGAAGAACTTAACCTGTTAAGTTCCAACCTCAACAGCACGAGCTGAACTGTACATAGGGCAGATAAACATAACATGATGTAGAGATTCAGATGTTTTCATTTCACAAGCACACATTGAAGGGACTTGGCCCTTAGTGAATCTATGTCTCAGTACGTTTGTTGGAAAAACATTGAACCTAGCTCTAATGAAGGCATATCGGTGAGATGCGGCCATAAGCGATGTTAAGTAGGACGGAGCACGGTAGATAGGGGTTATGCTGAGATTTAACGGCGAGCAGGCTCCACCACCAGCTAAGAAATTTTGGTATAGCTCCGCATCATCCAGCCTTTGATTTATACACCTTTTTGCCACGTTTAGATCCAGTTTGAGCAATTCAGTGGGCGAGATCTCATAGGACAGCAATTTGGCATGGATTTTTCCTGACCACAAATTTGTGAAGTCATCCCGCCACATGCATTGAATGAGATAGTGGTTCGGGAGTTTATGCCATAGGGATATCCAATAAATCAAAACTCTCCTCCATAATACTAACTCCACTGAGGGGATCTTCATTTCTAAGCGAATAGCCGCATTACTTACGCATGTTGGTAGTTTTAAAAGTCGGCGTAAGAATTGGCTTTGAAGCGACTCTAAAGGTGAGAGGTTTGCAAAGGCAGCCAATAAAGGTGCAGCATAGGCCATTGTGGCCATCACTTTGATGCTATACACTTTCAAGGCCGCAGGGATGAATAAGGCCCCCTCAGAGTAGAAAAAACGGAGGAGGGAGTGCGATAGGGCTTTTGTCTTGTTTTGAAGATATTCAACGTGCGCTTTCCACCCTAAATTATATTGAAAATAAATTCCTAAATATTTAAATTTATGTACTTGTTCGATTTTCGTGCCCTCCAATTTCCATGAATATAATTTTCGACTCCTTGAAAATATCAGTACTTTGGACTTGGTGTGGTTGATAGACAGATGATTAGAATGGCAATATGACGCAAAAATCTTTAGTGCCCTCCTTAAACCCACTCTGGAGTAAGAGAGTAGTACCGCATCATCTGCGTAGAGAAGTAAAGGACAGCGATAATCTGCTATACGGGGGGTGTGGATAAATTTTTGTGAGTCGATTAATGGGTTCCTCAGATCACTGATAAATAAGTTAAAAAGAAGTGGCGCTAAAATACAACCCTGGCGTACACCCTTATTTACTGGCACTGGGTTAGTTAGGTCTCCAGCAGGGGATATTCTTACCCTGGCCACGGACCCGGCATGAAGTTGGGAGATAAGCCACAGGAGCCTTCTATCTATTCCCCAGCAGGCAAGTTTATCCCATAGTAATTGCCTCGGAATACTATCAAACGCAGCTTTCAAATCTATGAAAGCTGCACAAAGTTGGCCCCGTGGAGGTGTCGAGTATTTCCGGGCTAAGTGATAAAGAATAATTGCCTGGTCTGTTGTGGATCGGTTTAATCTAAATCCAGCTTGCTCATGCCCAATCCGGTCAGCCTCAACTGACCACTTCATCAACCTTGCCAGCAAAAAACGGGCATATATTGTCCCAATGGACGATAGCAGACTGATATTCCGGTAATTCCCTGGGTCACCGGGAGGGCCTTTTTTGTAGATAGGAATTATAATGGCCTCCTTCCACGTTCCTGGTATTAAGTCCGTGGCATTTATTGCGTCGAATGTTTTAGCTAAAATCCCTGCCCACCATGCAGAATGTAGCTTTATAGTCTCAACAGGGACCAAATCTGGCCCAGGGGCCTTACCAGTTTTCAGCTCAGCTATCAATTCTAGGATTTCAGCAGGGTCGGTATTGGGCCAGACGGGAAGGGGATTAGAAGGTCTCCAGTGAGTGGCCGGAGCTTCTGCCACTGAGAAATATTTTCTCAGGAACTGCTCCCATGTAGAGGCCGGGATCACAGTTAAGGGGTATTTCGTGTTTCTTCCCTTTATTAAGGACCAAAATTTCCGGGAGTTATGAGATTTTGAGGCAGAAATTATAGTCTGCCAGCGATTTAAATGCCATTCCCGTTTGGCCGATTTCTGGGCCTGTTTGTATGCTTTTTTAGCCAGGGAATAAGATGGAGGTAAGGCCAGAGCGCCGGAAAGTTTATAGTCATTATATATTGTATGTAGATGGAGTCTGGCTAGTTTACAAGCAGAGTTGAACCAAGGGGCGCCAAATTTAAAATAATCGTTTTTAACTCCATAGGTTGGAGAAGTAAAAAAGCGAGTTAAAACTTCTATCAGGCAAGAAAAAAAATTCATACAGGTAATAGGATCACGCGGGACAATTCCTACGTCCGGCTGATCACCAGGAAACTTTTCTCGGATAAAATCCGTATATCTATGGGCGAGGGCAGGGGACCATCTAATCCCCTTTGTTTTAGTGGACGGCTCCACAATCACCAGGATTGGGTGGGAGCGCTCGAGCAGCTGCCAGTCAACACATAACTTGGTTGTCAGGGGAAGATGGTCACTAAATTGGGCATTATCAATTTTAAAAGAGGTGACATTCAAAAATAGATCCTGGGAAACCAATACATAGTCAAGAACACTGTTTGATTTTAACCCCAGGTGGGTGAACTCTCCTGGTATATCTGGAGGACACCTGCCATTTAATATAATTAAATTAAGGCGTAAAGTCATCTGATAAAGCATCACTCCCGCCTTATTGACTTTTGCATCCTTTGATATTCTAGTGGGGATATATCCTAGATCGTAGGTTTGAGCCCCGGGGTCAACCCACCATTTAGACTTTATAAGAGCCTCCCGATTTGAGTCTATCCGAGCGTTAAAATCGCCTCCGGTAATGGAGGGGACATTAGGATATTTAAGATAACAAGAAAGTAAAAAATCCTCTAGGGATTCCCATCTAGAAGTAAGATCAGCTGCTAACCCTCCCGGGGGGAAATAGACATTTGTAACCAATAAAGAGAAGTTTCCACCAGAGATCAGTCCGGTAATAGCATAAGGCGGAAATGCGTGTACTAGTGAAAGTTTAGCCCGAAGTTTAAGGGAGATACCAATTGTAAGGCCACCTTTAGGGCGGCCACCATTCGTTGACGGGCTAGCAGGCAGACATATAAACTCAAAGCCATTTAACTCAATTTCCTCCTCCACCCAAGTTTCTTGTAATAGAATGATAAGAAAGGAATTAATATATTTTTGGAATTCTGGATCTGATTTTTTACTTTTCCATCCAGCAATGTTCCAACTTAATATTGAAGGCTGGGGTTTCCTCGTTCCTCCAATTGACTGTCATTCGGAAGGTTGGCTCAACTTTAATACGGGAAGAAATCACTTATCTTCCTCTGATGAAAAACCTCTCGTAAAAGCTGAGTGGGAGGATTTACAAGGTTGTCTGACTGTTGAACTTGGCCACTCGATCTACTAGGAGTATGACCTTGAGCAGGGGCGGCCCCCTTTTCCAAAAGAGTTTGGTGGGCCACCCGGTGTGGTCCATCTATCTCGTCAGAAGTTTGGTCTCTCTGTAGCCTGCTACTGGTCTTTTGGGCTACTTGATTTATGTGGCCTGTTGGATCTTCAGTCAGTTCCGTCACTGGTCTTGCTGTTGAATCCATAATGCTCCGCAAAGAGGGATGAAGCTGAGCGAGTGGGCTATTTGGGAAGGTTGGCAAAGGCACCTCTTCTCTTGATTGGTCAGTGCTATAAGAAGGTTCCAGGTCCGGCATCGATGAATGTGTAGAAGGGGATTTTTCCTGTTGTGTGCTGCTTTCTTCAGGTATGTTTATCGAGGGACGGTAATGTAAATCTATTAAGAGCACGAAGGGTTGTTCTGGTTGGAGGAAAGGACTGGTAGTTGCTTCTTGGGGTTGTATCTTATCCTCCATTTCCGACATACATTTAGCATTAGATATTGCGAGATCCATATGAACTGGTTCTTCTAGGATGTCATGATCGCTGTACATGGGTATTCTGGTGCTGAGCTTCCTGATAAGTTGGGTTTTAAGCGATTCGAGCCTATTAATAATTTCTTTTTGTTCCACCGCTGGTAAGTCTGCAAAGGAGGCAATGAGTTCGATCTCTTCTGGTGGGGTCAGGCCACTTTCCGGACGGTCATTGTTCTTTGCTAGGGGAGTGGAGGCCACATAACTCATCTCCTGGGGTAGAACACCCACTCCGGTGTCCACTGGTGGATCGGGTTTAGCAGATTTTAAGCCCTCTTTGGTTATTGCCTCCAACAGTAGGGGTTTAGGCGTAGGGTCTATAAAGGCTCTCGTTGGTACTATCCCACAGCGAAACAAAAATGCTTTCCTTCGTAATATGATAGTGGGAATTTTTGTGGATTGGAACGCAAGCAGGACTCTCTGGGATTTATGATGATAGACAAGGGGGAGGACTGCACAGAGGTCAATTTGTGTTGCCTCCATATCTAAAAGCCCCATTAGGAGTTCCATGGCACCGCCCAGAGTTCTCCATCTTGGGTCCCCATATTGTATAGTTAGGCACACTTTCCTTGGTGTTAAAATCAAGGATTGATGACCTAATTGAAGGTTAAGATTGTATTTAAATTTGTCAGTACGTTTGTTATTTAAGGACAAACTCCTCGTCCCCTTCCTCTCTTCAAGAGACTTAACACCGGCTGACGCTGGAGAAGTAGTAACTATCTTTTGTTGGAGGCTGTGCAGCTGGGACGAAAGATCATCTAGTCTTTTGAATATACAGTGCAAGGTTTTGATTATTAAATGGGACTGTTCAAATGTCATATGATTGGCCGTGCCAAGGACCAGTTCCTCCTTCTGAGGAGAGACTACACTCTTACTGTTGCCCACATCGCTTGTTATTTGAGGTATTATTCGCTCTTCGTCTTTAAGTGCTGACACGCAATCAATCAGAGGGTTAAAACGGTTCTGAGTTTCTACCGTGTAGGAACAATCCAGTAGATTACTCCCTTCCTTAAAGTGACATGGTTCCACCCTTGTTTGCTTTGATCTCGGAAAGGGAACGGGGACTGTCTCCTCAGAATCTCTAAGACGTTTCCCATATCCCATAATTCAGATATCGAGTAGAGGGGGGATAGTATTTTAACGTCAACTCAGGTGATAAATATTTCCTTCAAGCCTGCCAGCACTTGCAGTGGGGGTATATTTCACTGCCTGTTCATATGAAAGTCGGCGTCTTCACCTTCACCCTCACAGTCCGGCAATTTAGTTCTACAAGGAGACTACCGGTAAGCAACACAGACCATTCCTTTGAAGTCCTACTCCCACCAGGACTAAGACTAATATAAAAATTCTCCTTCGGAGCTTATCGCAGGGCCACCGCGGGTCGGTCTCAGATAAAAGGGAAACTCCCAAAGGCCTCACCAGTAGTGTTGGTTTGACTTTCTTCCTCTGTTCAGCCAGCGCTCTGTTCGGAGGTAGATAGTGGCTTCCCTCAACCCACTGCTCTGCTCCGCCGTACTCCAGTAAAACAATAAACCAATAAAACAATAAAACAATAAACTAAAAGCAAAGGGAAGCGAGGAGGTGATAAAACAGCTTATAAGACGTTAAAACTGAGAGTTTAAAACTAGGAAGTGGCTAAAAACTACTTTAAAAACTACTTAAAAGCTTAACTAAAAGCAGAGGAGTCTGACTAGGCTGCTGTGTCCGTCGGCATTTTGGCTCCTCCTCCGGTGGCTTTCCTATCTTTGCTTCCTTAATTGCTCTTTGAATTTCGTACGATGTAATAGGGGCATTCAACGGTTCTTTTTGTTCTTTAGTAAGTTTCGGAAGACAGTTCTGTTCTAAATGTTCTTTAACTTCTTCTGTTGTTTCATTTCCTTCCTTATAGATTTCCCTAAAGAATTCGAGAAATCGTTTCTCTATTTCTTTAGGGTTTGTTGGATTGAAAATGAACGACAGACGAGTAGATAGGTGTCATATGGGAGGCGTCTCTCGAGCAAGCCTTGGAGACTCCCTTTTATTGAATATTACTGCGTTTGCCACGTGTGCTTGTTGCCGATTGGTTAACATAAGTTCAAAACAAGGGTTGCGTACAAGACATTAATTATTGCATATAAGACATTAGTTATAGACAGGTTAAAGGTTGGGAAAAGGAACACGGAGTTTACACAGGCATGGGTTCGGACTGCCCGTACCAGAGTGGTACGAAAAAGGAATGTACAAGGAGGGGTAAGTACAGATTGATATGGTGTGAACTCAAGGTGAACAGAACGTACCAGGGTGATGATGGAATGTCGTAGCATCAGCACGGTTTGTGCAGCGTGAGCAAAACAAAGCTCAGAAGCAAGACTTCCCAGAATGCAGGAGAAAAGAAGCAATACTTTCCCATAATGCGACAGTTATGTGCAGAGAGAGAACTTCCCTTTATCTCCCCCTTTCTTCTCTTGTTTGCGAGGCGTTCTGGGTAAATAAGGCAAAAATACTTCGGGATCAGTGGTGTGCCAGCAAATGCCCAAATTAAGTTCGCCAGGGTCGATGGGACAAAAATATTTCGGGATACGTGGTCTGCCAGCGCATGCCCAAAATAAGCCTGCCCACATCTCCCCTTAGGTTTACTGTTGGTGTTGCCATTTCGTAAAGTAGGCAGCAAGGAGTTTAGTGGGTGGCTGAGGGGGAGAGAGAAGCCGAGACAAAAGACTTATGAGGCCAGGAACACATTGGAGGAAGCAACATAGCAAAATCAATATACATATTATAACAATGGCATATTGAAAGAGATTACGAAGCCAATTCAGGTTTGGCAACCAGCCAGTGAGCCACTGGGTGAATGAGTCCCACAGGCCAGAAAGTCCAACGTCCTGTTTAATGTGGTGTGTAAGATTTTGCAAATGAGAGATTTGCTTTTGGATGGCTTTAGAATTATCAGTAATATTAAAACAACACATGTCGTCCACTTGTTCACAGCCATAATGATGAAGCATCAGCAAATAGTGATAGCAGCACAATTTTGTAAAAATCCATGGTGGAGTTCACTGTTCTTTATTCAAAAGGTGAAGAGCTTGTGAAATAAAATTCAGGGCTTTTGCTGCAGAACAAGCTAAATTATTAATGTTCATACGATTCCGTACAGCCAATCCAGGGACTCCTAAGAGAGAAACAGCTAAAAAGATATATTCAGACCTACTGGGAAGAGAGACAAAAGCATCACAATCGTTAGTCAATTTCACAGAGCGGCGATATCGAGAGCGGGATAAATGATGCTTCTTGGGTAAAATGATGCACAAACGGCTTAAACAGCAATGTGTACCATGGCTGATGTATTGTTGGCACATGGTAGGGGAATTCAGCATTCCTTGTGGTAGGACTTTGCATTGATACCGTTCCGTGGGCTGACTGTTATTTAACACAGGAACAATAAAAGCAAAGAATTTATGATCCTTCTCCTGTAGGGGAATGGAGAAAAAACAATCTTGCAAATCTATTATAGCCAATTGATACGAATGTGGAATCACATTTGGATTAGGCAGACCACACTGCAAAGGCCCCATGGGTTCAAGGATCTGGTTTATTTTCCTTAAATCTTGGAGAAATCTCCATTTTCCACTCTTCTTTTTTATGACGAAGACAGGGGTATTATAGGGGCTAACTGAAGGCTCAATATGGTCTGCCAATAATTGTTCATTTACCAATTGTTTTAAAGCAAGTAGCTTTTCCCCCGTTATGGGCCATTGTTCTACCCATACTGGACTGGTAGATTTCCAGCTAAGGGGAAGTGCAAGCTTACTCATTAAATTGAATGGTAGCTTGTAATTGTTGCAGCAGGTCTCTGCCCCACAGATTGAGGTGGATTTTTAACACACAGGGTTGGATGTATGCAATGGTTTCAGAGCTATCAGGCAGAGAAACAGGCAGCCACTGTACACTTTTGGAAGAGGTTTGGGGGCCACCCACACCCCAGACTGCAGACGCAGACTCAAGGGGCCACGTGGGGTCCCAACAACTACTGGAAATTACAGAAACGTCTGCGCCCGTGTCAATCAAGCCTTCCAGCACAATACCATTGATTTTATACTTACGAAGAAGTTTCTTCCCTCCAATCCTCTGGACAACAGCTAACAGCTGTGGAGGGAAACAAGAGAGCTCGTGCAAATTACTATCCATAATAGAGGCAGTAGGATGAGAAGGGAGCACCACCAAATGCGCCCAGGACTCACCCTTTTTTTAATTGCATGGGCATATGGCTCCAGAGTTGAACCATTATTGTGCCCACATAGTCAGGATCCAGAACTCCTGGAATAACCTGGATTCCTTCTTTTGCCGCAGAAAATTTGGGTAAAATTAAACCTGCGACTTTAGGAGGCAGTGGGCCTGCCAATTGGGTGGGCATAAGCACAATTTCACCAGGTAAAACAGTGTCTTTGGTCTCTTGATTGATCAAGTCAATGGCAAAGTCAGAAGGCGTATTTTCAGAAAGTTTTTCAGCAGCGGAAACTAAAGGCGAAAAACTCTCTAATTGTCCTGGCCCGAGAGTGGGGCCGCAATGGAGTTTCCCGGACTCCTGCATTGATTAGCCCAATGGTAGCCTTTACCACATTTCGGGCATTTTTTGGAAGGTCTAGCCCTGTTGGCAGCACCATCCTTGCTTGCCCCCCCCCCCCCCGCCAGGGGCTCTGCATTGCTTAGCAAAATGGCCTGGGCGCTTGCAATTAAAGCAATTCCCAGTGGGCTTTTTGCCAGCCTGGATGGCACCAGCTAGCAAGGACATCGCATGACTCTGGCTGCCAACATCTGCACAGGCTTGAATCATGTCGGCCAGGTCATATTTAGGGCGATGTATGATTGACTGCAAGGCTTTCTTGCAATCGGTGTTTGCGTTTTCAAAGGCCAATTTTTTCATCAGTTCATTCTGATCTATAGTGTTATCAATCTGCCTAGTGACTGATTCTTTCAATCTATCTATAAACTGATGGTAGGGCTCCGAATGTTGTTGCTTAATATTAACAAAGGAGCTCAGTGGTTGCCCTGAGACAGGGACTTTGCGAAAGGTGCGTTGCACACAGGTCGCGGTGCGACTAAAATGTAAAGGTGTCAGCGTCGCCTGGGCTGGCATATTATCATACGGACCAGCACCAAAGAGTTGGTTGGCTGAATGCTGTGGATCAGCCAGGGCTACTGCGCAATGCTTAAATTCACTTTCAAATACCACATACTGAGCTGGTGATAAAAGCATGCGCATCAGATCTTTCCAGTCTTGAGGTAGCATTTTATAACCAGTTGCTATTCCCTCCAGCATTCCTGTCACATAAGTGGATTTTAGGCCAGAATCAGTAATGCCTTGTCTCAATTCTCTCAGAATGGAATAAGGAAGCGTCTCAGACATAATTTGTTGTTGCGCAGTGCCAGGGTTAGTATAAGAAATAGGGAAGGCAGACGGCAGTTCCCCGGCCCACCCCACCTCCTACTCCAAGGAAAGAATTCCTTCCTGTCTAGCTTGAAAAAGTACAGCACGCACAGCTCCTGTAGGAGCAGGCGAAGGAGGGAGGGAAGGGGGGATGGGGGTGGATGTGGGCTGAGGCGAAGGGGGGGTGATGGAGGCAAAAGCTTTGGGTAAGGCGGTAGATTGTCTGTTGCGGCTAAAAGGGCAGGTGGTGGGGAATTGTCTGCTGCGGTTGCCGACAGAGACGCCTGGGGACCTAATCTAGCGACGGCATCGGCACACTTCTGCCAAGTGAGCAGACAATGAATTGGAGCCCTCGGTTCTGCGAAGAGGGTTTTTACGATTTTTTGCCAAGTCTCCATCCCCAAAGACCCTGTTTCTGGGTGCCAGGGGCACTAACAAGCAATATGACATAACAATCGTTCAATTTCTTTCAAGGAAATATGTGCACCTGTTACTCTCTGCCTGACTAAATGAAACAGTTCTTTAGAATGCTCTTTTTGGGACTTTGTAAGCTCCCCCCCCCCCATACTCACGGTGTAGCGCACTGAGACTTTTCCAGTCGAGTGAAGCATGAGGCTGCGTGAAGGGATCTGGCACGTCGGGGGTCACCAGATGTTGGATTGAAAATGAATGACAGACGACCATTCAGAACATGCAATTGGGCAAATCTCCAGGGCCGGATGGGCTTACCTCCAAATACTACAAGACTTTAAAAGACCATTTGATTCAACCATTGAAGGAGGTATGTAATGAGATTATGGAGGGGAAGAAGGCACCGGAAACGTGGAAAGAAGCTTTCATCACACTTATACCTAAAGTGGAAACTGAAAAGACACAACTTAAGAACTACCGTCCCATTTCCCTTTTAAATGTGGATTACAAAATTTTTGCAGACATTTTAGCTAATAGACTAAAACGAGTGCTAAATGAAGTGATTCATAAAGACCAGGCAGGCTTCCTCCCAGGTAGACATTTGTCTGACAATACAAGGAACATTATTGACATTTTGGAACTATTGCAAATGAATACTAATACAAAAGCAGTGTTGATTTTTATAGAAGGCCTTTGATAATATTTCATGGAATTTTATGAAGAAAAATCTTAAAGGGATGGGAGTGGGATGGGGGTTTGAAAATGGTATAGATGCAATTTATTCAGAACAAAAGGCAAAATTGATAGTCAATAATGTGGTGTCAGAAGAGTTTAAAATTGAGAAAGGAACACGACAGGGTTGCCCTATTTCCCCACTGCTATTCATCTCGGTCCTGGAGGTGCTCTTGAATATGATTAGAGGAGACCAGTTGATTGAAGGAATTCAGGTTGGGGCTAAACAATATAAACTTAAGGCTTTTGCAGATGACCTTGTTTTGACATTACAGGAGCCAGAATCTAGTACTAAGAGGGTGTTAGAACTGATTCAAGAATTTGGTCGAGTGGCAGGATTTAAATTAAACAAGCAGAAAACTAAGGTTTTGGGGGAAAACTTGACAACTTTGGAAAAAGAAAGGTTTCAGAAGGAGAAAGAGTTAAATGTGGTCAAAAAGGTGAAATATTTAGGGGTTAACACGACGGCTAAAAATTTGAATTTATTTAAAGACAATTATGAAAAATGCTGGTCAGAAATCAAAAAGGATCTAGAAATTTGGTCAAAATTGAAGCTTTCCTTGTTGGGTCGAATAGCTGTTATAAAGATGAATGTATTGCCAAAAATGTTGTTTTTGTTTCAGACTTTGCAGATTGTGGACAAGATGGATTGTTTCAAGAGGTGGCAGAGAGATATCTCTAGGTTTGTCTGGCAGGGCAAAAAGCCCAGAATAAAATTTAAAATATTAACTGATGCTAAAGAAAGAGGGGGGTTTGCCCTGCCAGATATGAAACTGTATTATGAATCAGCAGCTTTCTGCTGGTTGAAAGATTGGCTACTTCTTGAAAACACTGACATTTTGGATTTGGAAGGGTTTAACAATAAGTTTTGGGTGGCATGCATATTTGTGATATGACAAGGTTAAAGCTCATAAAGCGTTTAAGAACCATATAGTCAGGAAAACACTGTTCAATGTCTGGACAAGATATAAAGATCTTCCGGTTCAGCGCGACTCCAGTGCAGGCGGGGATCTCTTCCTTGCGGAGGATCCTGAGCTTTCCGGAGAAAATAGGGGTTCCACAGGGCGCCGTGGTCCCCTGAAAAGTGTCTGGAGGGTGTTCAGACACACAGGTTCCCGCAGAGCCAAAACGCGGACCTCTCGGCTGTCAGGTAACTCCGGTTTCGGAGCGAAGAGTACGGCGGGGGGAGAAGCGGGCGAGGGAAGCCATAGCTGTCTCCGAGAAAAGCGAAGCCCCGAGTCTGCATGAGAAGTGCTGGATTCTCAAAAAAAAAGAAACTCGAGCCTAATAAGATGATAAATAGTTTGGACACTACTAAAGGATAGGCTCGATAAAAAAGGGTAGTGAAAAAGGGCTCTATTTTTATCTGGAGTCATTTCAAACGCAAGGAGCTAGACAAAGCGGAGAGAAACGTGAGTGACGCTGGCGGTTAAAGTTTTTCTCTCCTTTCCAACTTTCTTTGTTTGCATGAGAGGATACTAAATAACCAATAGAAGAGGAACTCGGAAGGAGAGCAAAGAGACAATTTTTTGCTACTTTTGGCTACTTCTTAGCCCTCCCGGTGACGGGGGAAAGAGGCGAAACCTATCTTTACTTTTGAAGTTCCGCGTAACTGGAGATTCCATTTTGCGAGGTTTGGGCTCCATTACAAACTTTTCGAGTCGCCTCCGGAAGAAGGAGGAGGAAGAAGGCACCTTTTCTTAAGTGCTAACTTCCACCCCCGAGAATTTACGTTTATATAATCTTAAAAACTTTAGTTAAGTTTTGAACTCAATAATTGCTACTGCTTTCTGTGGGTAAAACTAAAAGAGAAGCCGGATAAATTCTCTCTGCCTCCCTCCCTTCTCTTGCGTGCCCTTTTCCAGGCTTCGCCTCCAGAAGACCTCTAGTGGACGGGGGAAAAATTACAATTTGTTTTTCTCTTCCTCCCCTTTTCCTTTTGTTTTCTATATATTTCGACGGTCTGAAGCTTTTGCTACCTTTTCTGCTGTTGGGATTTAGCCCAATTGAGGGCAAGAAGAGCAAGAAGTGGCCTTAAAAAAAAAAAAACTTTTGGATTAAACAGCCTTATGAGGAATAGCCCATTTGGGGGCAGGAAGAACTGAGAGTTGCCTACTTATTAGAGTTAAAATATTGGAAGATTTTGGGAGGTCGACAAATCGTACCTTTCTTTTTCTCCCCCCCCCCTGTTTTCCCCTGGGCCTCTCTTCCTGCCTGTTGGAATATCCTACTTGGTGGACTTGGTGGACTAGCCTAATTGGTGGTAATAAGAAGAGAATACCAGATTCCTACCCAACCTTAATTAAGACCTTTTAATATAATCTACCATATAACTCACCACAAAATTACCAGAATTGACTATATGGAACTTTAGCGGACTCAAAAGAACTATTAGGTTTGAAGTCGTCAGGAGTCTTATAAAACACTGTTAAACTGATTGTTACGCCCTGATTGGGAAAGGGCAATTTGGACACTGCAATAGGTTTATTACTTTACTTAGTTGGTGCAGTAAGCTTTATTCATATAAAATGTCGCATGTACCAAAGAAAGGTGGGAATGGGGGGACACCAGTAGAAAGAAAGGGGTCTAAACAAGAGACAGATTTCAGATCGGAAATATTAAAGATGTTTGCAGAGATTAGGCAAAGTGAAAAAAATCTGGAAACAAAAATAGAACAGGTCGACTCTAAAATTGGGCAAATGGATAAAAAAATAGATGAAACAGTGAGTGAGTTAAAAGGGCAAATTAAAGAGGTATCCAAAAGAACTCATGCGCTAGAAGAAGGGATGAAAAGGACAAAATTGGAAATGAAGGATTTAAAGCGGGAAGATGATAAATTTAGGATAGGACTCTTGGAAACTAACAAAATACAAGAGGAAATGTGGGATGCGATCTCCATGAGTGAACTTCGGCAACGGGAAGTAAATTTAAGGTTGAGGGGGGTACCAGAGAACCAAGGAGAAAATATTAGGCAAAAATTAACAACAGAACTGGCACAATGGCTGGAGTTGCAAGCTGAGGAGGTGGCGAGTACAATACAGAACGTCTTTAGATTAAAAGTGAAGACGATTAAGGCGAGGAAATTCCCAGGGGACTGTCTTATAACTTTCAAGGATAGAGACATGAGGAATTTGGTACTTCAAAAAAACAGAGAAAAAAGATTATATATTGATGGTAGTTACATAATTGTTTTCAAAGATATACCAATTAGACTGTTGAAACGGAGAGATCCCTACAAGCCACAGGCGCAAATTCTCAAAAAGAACAATATAGAATTTAAATGGGAGTTCCCAGAGGGAATCTCATTCACTTATAAAAATAAGAGGCACAGACTAACCAGCCCAGAAGAAATAGGGAAATTCCAAAGAAAATACAAAGAGTTGTTAACGGAAGAGGAAGAAGAGGTCGGGGGAGCAGTAGGAGGGGTAGAGGCAAAGGGTCTGAAAGAGGTGGGGGAGAAAAGGAAGGTTGGGGAAGGGCTGGAGGAGGAGGAGGGGGAGGAGGAGGGAGAGGAGGAAGAGGAGAGATTATAAGGAATTTAAGTTGAGAAAAAAGTATTTTTGTTAATTGAGAACAATATGGCATTAAAATTATGGAACTGGAATATAAATGGATTAAACGAAAAGAAAAAAAGGAATAAGGTGGAACAATTCTTAAAGAAAAAAAATTTAGATATCATCTGTTTGCAAGAAACGCATGTAGCAAAAAGGCACAGGAAAATTTTGATAAATAAAAGACTTGGAAACGAATTTATATCTTCGGATAAAGGGAAAAAAAGAGGAGTAATCTTATATATAAAAAGCAACATAGAAGCTCATCAAATCTTCAAGGACGAAGAAGGAAGAATTATTGCTGTTCAAATTAATTGGCAAGGCGAAAAAATAATAATTGTCGGAATCTATGCCCCTAATGGAAATAAAACTGACTTTTACAAAAACTTGGAGGAAAAATTAATGGAATATGTGGATCAAAAAATAATTATGATGGGAGATATGAATGGGGTGGTCTCAATTGAAATGGATAGACTGAGAGAGAGTGGTTCAAAAGAAGGTAAACTACCCAAATCATTTTTTGAAATGATTAAAAATTGTAACTTAATAGACATTTGGAGGTTAAGATACCCATTGGAAAAACAATTCACATACTATTCAGAACCAAACCAATCGTTGTCGAGAATCGATCAAATTTGGATTTCGAACGAGCTGACCCCAAGAATTCTCCAGGTTGAAATAGAACCAAGAGTAATTTCAGACCATAATCCGATTAAGTTAGAGATTAAAAGTCTCGAAGAAAGAATGTTTAGATGGAGGATGAACGATTATCTTTTTGATGATCAAAAATTTGTGCAACGGGCACAGAAAAAAATGAAGGAATATTTCATGGACAACTGTAATAAAGGTACGAAAATGAGTATAGTGTGGGATGCAAGCAAGGCAGTGATGCGAGGACTTTATATACAACAAAATTCAATTAAAAGAAAGATTAGAGAGAAAGAAAAGAAAGAAATACTAAAACAAATTATGGATTACGAGCAAAAGTTAATTAAAAAACCAAATAATATGAAAGTCAGACAAAGCATCAAGGCCTTGCAAACCCAATTTGCTATGATAATAAATAAGGAGGTGGAATGGAACATTAAAAGAATAAGACAAAAGAACTTCGAATTTGCGAATAAATCAGGAAAATGGTTAGCCTGGCAGATTAAGAAAAGAAAAGAGCAAAGTACAATAAATAAAATTAGAGTGAAGGAAGAAGAGATTACCAACCCTAAAGGCATTAGGAAAGGATTTTTGGACTTCTATAGTCAATTGTACAGGAAAAAAAGAGAAGAATAATATAAGGAAAATAGAGAGATATATAAAAGAGAAAAAGGTGCAAAAGATCCCGACAGAGGCAAGAGACAGATTGAACGCCCCGATAGAAGAAGAGGAAATTAAGGTGGTCATATCAGAGCTGAAAAATGGGAAGGCCCCAGGACCAGATGGCTTTACGGCAAGGTACTACAAAGAACTGAAAACAACTTTGGTAACACCGTTGAAAGAAACAATGAATAATATATTAAAAGAGAGAGATATCCCAGAGACCTGGAAGGAAGCATATATAACTTTTATTCCGAAAGAAGGTGTGGATTTAACACAAGTAAAGAATTATAGGCCAATTTCTTTGCTTAATACTGACTACAAAATCTTTGCAGGAATAATGGCAAAGAGATTAAAAAAAGTATTGCAAGGAATCATCCAAGAAGACCAAACGGGTTTCCTTCCTCGAAGGCAGATAAGAGATAATGTGAGGAATATAATAAACATTTTGGAGTACCTGACAGCGAGTAATGAGAGAAGAGCAATGCTAATGTTTGTAGATGCCGAAAAGGCATTTGACAATATATCATGGGACTTTATGTTTAAAAATATGGAATATATGGAGATGGGGAATGAGTTTTTTAACGGAATAAAGGCAATATATACGGAACAAAGGGCAAAGCTGATAGTAAACAACGTGACAACAGAAGAAATTAAAATATCAAAAGGAACTAGGCAGGGCTGCCCGCTCTCACCATTGCTATTTATCATGGTTTTGGAGATCCTCCTGAATTCAATCAGAGAAAATAAAAAGATAAAGGGGGTGGACACATGTCGTCCACTTGTTCACAGCCATAATGATGAAGCATCAGCAAATAGTGATAGCAGCACAATTTTGTAAAAATCCATGGTGGAGTTCACTGTTCTTTATTCAAAAGGTGAAGAGCTTGTGAAATAAAATTCAGGGCTTTTGCTGCAGAACAAGCTAAATTATTAATGTTCATACGATTCCGTACAGCCAATCCAGGGACTCCTAAGAGAGAAACAGCTAAAAAGATATATTCAGACCTACTGGGAAGAGAGACAAAAGCATCACAATCGTTAGTCAATTTCACAGAGCGGCGATATCGAGAGCGGGATAAATGATGCTTCTTGGGTAAAATGATGCACAAACGGCTTAAACAGCAATGTGTACCATGGCTGATGTATTGTTGGCACATGGTAGGGGAATTCAGCATTCCTTGTGGTAGGACTTTGCATTGATACCGTTCCGTGGGCTGACTGTTATTTAACACAGGAACAATAAAAGCAAAGAATTTATGATCCTTCTCCTGTAGGGGAATGGAGAAAAAACAATCTTGCAAATCTATTATAGCCAATTGATACGAATGTGGAATCACATTTGGATTAGGCAGACCACACTGCAAAGGCCCCATGGGTTCAAGGATCTGGTTTATTTTCCTTAAATCTTGGAGAAATCTCCATTTTCCACTCTTCTTTTTTATGACGAAGACAGGGGTATTATAGGGGCTAACTGAAGGCTCAATATGGTCTGCCAATAATTGTTCATTTACCAATTGTTTTAAAGCAAGTAGCTTTTCCCCCGTTATGGGCCATTGTTCTACCCATACTGGACTGGTAGATTTCCAGCTAAGGGGAAGTGCAAGCTTACTCATTAAATTGAATGGTAGCTTGTAATTGTTGCAGCAGGTCTCTGCCCCACAGATTGAGGTGGATTTTTAACACACAGGGTTGGATGTATGCAATGGTTTCAGAGCTATCAGGCAGAGAAACAGGCAGCCACTGTACACTTTTGGAAGAGGTTTGGGGGCCACCCACACCCCAGACTGCAGACGCAGACTCAAGGGGCCACGTGGGGTCCCAACAACTACTGGAAATTACAGAAACGTCTGCGCCCGTGTCAATCAAGCCTTCCAGCACAATACCATTGATTTTATACTTACGAAGAAGTTTCTTCCCTCCAATCCTCTGGACAACAGCTAACAGCTGTGGAGGGAAACAAGAGAGCTCGTGCAAATTACTATCCATAATAGAGGCAGTAGGATGAGAAGGGAGCACCACCAAATGCGCCCAGGACTCACCCTTTTTTTAATTGCATGGGCATATGGCTCCAGAGTTGAACCATTATTGTGCCCACATAGTCAGGATCCAGAACTCCTGGAATAACCTGGATTCCTTCTTTTGCCGCAGAAAATTTGGGTAAAATTAAACCTGCGACTTTAGGAGGCAGTGGGCCTGCCAATTGGGTGGGCATAAGCACAATTTCACCAGGTAAAACAGTGTCTTTGGTCTCTTGATTGATCAAGTCAATGGCAAAGTCAGAAGGCGTATTTTCAGAAAGTTTTTCAGCAGCGGAAACTAAAGGCGAAAAACTCTCTAATTGTCCTGGCCCGAGAGTGGGGCCGCAATGGAGTTTCCCGGACTCCTGCATTGATTAGCCCAATGGTAGCCTTTACCACATTTCGGGCATTTTTTGGAAGGTCTAGCCCTGTTGGCAGCACCATCCTTGCTTGCCCCCCCCCCCCCGCCAGGGGCTCTGCATTGCTTAGCAAAATGGCCTGGGCGCTTGCAATTAAAGCAATTCCCAGTGGGCTTTTTGCCAGCCTGGATGGCACCAGCTAGCAAGGACATCGCATGACTCTGGCTGCCAACATCTGCACAGGCTTGAATCATGTCGGCCAGGTCATATTTAGGGCGATGTATGATTGACTGCAAGGCTTTCTTGCAATCGGTGTTTGCGTTTTCAAAGGCCAATTTTTTCATCAGTTCATTCTGATCTATAGTGTTATCAATCTGCCTAGTGACTGATTCTTTCAATCTATCTATAAACTGATGGTAGGGCTCCGAATGTTGTTGCTTAATATTAACAAAGGAGCTCAGTGGTTGCCCTGAGACAGGGACTTTGTGAAAGGTGCGTTGCACACAGGTCGCGGTGCGACTAAAATGTAAAGGTGTCAGCGTCGCCTGGGCTGGCATATTATCATACGGACCAGCACCAAAGAGTTGGTTGGCTGAATGCTGTGGATCAGCCAGGGCTACTGCGCAATGCTTAAATTCACTTTCAAATACCACATACTGAGCTGGTGATAAAAGCATGCGCATCAGATCTTTCCAGTCTTGAGGTAGCATTTTATAACCAGTTGCTATTCCCTCCAGCATTCCTGTCACATAAGTGGATTTTAGGCCAGAATCAGTAATGCCTTGTCTCAATTCTCTCAGAATGGAATAAGGAAGCGTCTCAGACATAATTGGTTGTTGCGCAGTGCCAGGGTTAGTATAAGAAATAGGGAAGGCAGACGGCAGTTCCCCGGCCCACCCCACCTCCTCCTCCAAGGAAAGAATTCCTTCCTGTCTAGCTTGAAAAAGTACAGCACGCACAGCTCCTGTAGGAGCAGGCGAAGGAGGGAGGGAAGGGGGGATGGGGGTGGATGTGGGCTGAGGCGAAGGGGGGGGGTGATGGAGGCAAAAGCTTTGGGTAAGGCGGTAGATTGTCTGTTGCGGCTAAAAGGGCAGGTGGTGGGGAATTGTCTGCTGCGGTTGCCGACAGAGACGCCTGGGGACCTAATCTAGCGACGGCATCGGCACACTTCTGCCAAGTGAGCAGACAATGAATTGGAGCCCTCGGTTCTGCGAAGAGGGTTTTTACGATTTTTTGCCAAGTCTCCATCCCCAAAGACCCTGTTTCTGGGTGCCAGGGGCACTAACAAGCAATATGACATAACAATCGTTCAATTTCTTTCAAGGAAATATGTGCACCTGTTACTCTCTGCCTGACTAAATGAAACAGTTCTTTAGAATGCTCTTTTTGGGACTTTGTAAGCTCCCCCCCCCCCATACTCACGGTGTAGCGCACTGAGACTTTTCCAGTCGAGTGAAGCATGAGGCTGTGTGAAGGGATCTGGCACGTCGGGGGTCACCAGATGTTGGATTGAAAATGAATGACAGACGACCATTCAGAACATGCAATTGGGCAAATCTCCAGGGCCGGATGGGCTTACCTCCAAATACTACAAGACTTTAAAAGACCATTTGATTCAACCATTGAAGGAGGTATGTAATGAGATTATGGAGGGGAAGAAGGCACCGGAAACGTGGAAAGAAGCTTTCATCACACTTATACCTAAAGTGGAAACTGAAAAGACACAACTTAAGAACTACCGTCCCATTTCCCTTTTAAATGTGGATTACAAAATTTTTGCAGACATTTTAGCTAATAGACTAAAACGAGTGCTAAATGAAGTGATTCATAAAGACCAGGCAGGCTTCCTCCCAGGTAGACATTTGTCTGACAATACAAGGAACATTATTGACATTTTGGAACTATTGCAAATGAATACTAATACAAAAGCAGTGTTGATTTTTATAGAAGGCCTTTGATAATATTTCATGGAATTTTATGAAGAAAAATCTTAAAGGGATGGGAGTGGGATGGGGGTTTGAAAATGGTATAGATGCAATTTATTCAGAACAAAAGGCAAAATTGATAGTCAATAATGTGGTGTCAGAAGAGTTTAAAATTGAGAAAGGAACACGACAGGGTTGCCCTATTTCCCCACTGCTATTCATCTCGGTCCTGGAGGTGCTCTTGAATATGATTAGAGGAGACCAGTTGATTGAAGGAATTCAGGTTGGGGCTAAACAATATAAACTTAAGGCTTTTGCAGATGACCTTGTTTTGACATTACAGGAGCCAGAATCTAGTACTAAGAGGGTGTTAGAACTGATTCAAGAATTTGGTCGAGTGGCAGGATTTAAATTAAACAAGCAGAAAACTAAAGTTTTGGGGGAAAACTTGACAACTTTGGAAAAAGAAAGGTTTCAGAAGGAGAAAGAGTTAAATGTGGTCAAAAAGGTGAAATATTTAGGGGTTAACACGACGGCTAAAAATTTGAATTTATTTAAAGACAATTATGAAAAATGCTGGTCAGAAATCAAAAAGGATCTAGAAATTTGGTCAAAATTGAAGCTTTCCTTGTTGGGTCGAATAGCTGTTATAAAGATGAATGTATTGCCAAAAATGTTGTTTTTGTTTCAGACTTTGCAGATTGTGGACAAGATGGATTGTTTCAAGAGGTGGCAGAGAGATATCTCTAGGTTTGTCTGGCAGGGCAAAAAGCCCAGAATAAAATTTAAAATATTAACTGATGCTAAAGAAAGAGGGGGGTTTGCCCTGCCAGATATGAAACTGTATTATGAATCAGCAGCTTTCTGCTGGTTGAAAGATTGGCTACTTCTTGAAAACACTGACATTTTGGATTTGGAAGGGTTTAACAATAAGTTTTGGGTGGCATGCATATTTGTGATATGACAAGGTTAAAGCTCATAAAGCGTTTAAGAACCATATAGTCAGGAAAACACTGTTCAATGTCTGGACAAGATATAAAGATCTTCCGGTTCAGCGCGACTCCAGTGCAGGCGGGGATCTCTTCCTTGCGGAGGATCCTGAGCTTTCCGGAGAAAATAGGGGTTCCACAGGGCGCCGTGGTCCCCTGAAAAGTGTCTGGAGGGTGTTCAGACACACAGGTTCCCGCAGAGCCAAAACGCGGACCTCTCGGCTGTCAGGTAACTCCGGTTTCGGAGCGAAGAGTACGGCGGGGGGGAGAAGCGGGCGAGGGAAGCCATAGCTGTCTCCGAGAAAAGCGAAGCCCCGAGTCTGCATGAGAAGTGCTGGATTCTCAAAAAAAAGAAACTCGAGCCTAATAAGATGATAAATAGTTTGGACACTACTAAAGGATAGGCTCGATAAAAAAGGGTAGTGAAAAAAGGGCTCTATTTTTATCTGGAGTCATTTCAAACGCAAGGAGCTAGACAAAGCGGAGAGAAACGTGAGTGACGCTGGCGGTTAAAGTTTTTCTCTCCTTTCCAACTTTCTTTGTTTGCATGAGAGGATACTAAATAACCAATAGAAGAGGAACTCGGAAGGAGAGCAAAGAGACAATTTTTTGCTACTTTTGGCTACTTCTTAGCCCTCCCGGTGACGGGGGAAAGAGGCGAAACCTATCTTTACTTTTGAAGTTCCGCGTAACTGGAGATTCCATTTTGCGAGGTTTGGGCTCCATTACAAACTTTTCGAGTCGCCTCCGGAAGAAGGAGGAGGAAGAAGGCACCTTTTCTTAAGTGCTAACTTCCACCCCCGAGAATTTACGTTTATATAATCTTAAAAACTTTAGTTAAGTTTTGAACTCAATAATTGCTACTGCTTTCTGTGGGTAAAACTAAAAGAGAAGCCGGATAAATTCTCTCTGCCTCCCTCCCTTCTCTTGCGTGCCCTTTTCCAGGCTTCGCCTCCAGAAGACCTCTAGTGGACGGGGGAAAAATTACAATTTGTTTTTCTCTTCCTCCCCTTTTCCTTTTGTTTTCTATATATTTCGACGGTCTGAAGCTTTTGCTACCTTTTCTGCTGTTGGGATTTAGCCCAATTGAGGGCAAGAAGAGCAAGAAGTGGCCTTTAAAAAAAAAAAACTTTTGGATTAAACAGCCTTATGAGGAATAGCCCATTTGGGGGCAGGAAGAACTGAGAGTTGCCTACTTATTAGAGTTAAAATATTGGAAGATTTTGGGAGGTCGACAAATCGTACCTTTCTTTTTCTCCCCCCCCCCCCCCTGTTTTCCCCTGGGCCTCTCTTCCTGCCTGTTGGAATATCCTACTTGGTGGACTTGGTGGACTAGCCTAATTGGTGGTAATAAGAAGAGAATACCAGATTCCTACCCAACCTTAATTAAGACCTTTTAATATAATCTACCATATAACTCACCACAAAATTACCAGAATTGACTATATGGAACTTTAGCGGACTCAAAAGAACTATTAGGTTTGAAGTCGTCAGGAGTCTTATAAAACACTGTTAAACTGATTGTTACGCCCTGATTGGGAAAGGGCAATTTGGACACTGCAATAGGTTTATTACTTTACTTAGTTGGTGCAGTAAGCTTTATTCATATAAAATGTCGCATGTACCAAAGAAAGGTGGGAATGGGGGGACACCAGTAGAAAGAAAGGGGTCTAAACAAGAGACAGATTTCAGATCGGAAATATTAAAGATGTTTGCAGAGATTAGGCAAAGTGAAAAAAATCTGGAAACAAAAATAGAACAGGTCGACTCTAAAATTGGGCAAATGGATAAAAAAATAGATGAAACAGTGAGTGAGTTAAAAGGGCAAATTAAAGAGGTATCCAAAAGAACTCATGCGCTAGAAGAAGGGATGAAAAGGACAAAATTGGAAATGAAGGATTTAAAGCGGGAAGATGATAAATTTAGGATAGGACTCTTGGAAACTAACAAAATACAAGAGGAAATGTGGGATGCGATCTCCATGAGTGAACTTCGGCAACGGGAAGTAAATTTAAGGTTGAGGGGGGTACCAGAGAACCAAGGAGAAAATATTAGGCAAAAATTAACAACAGAACTGGCACAATGGCTGGAGTTGCAAGCTGAGGAGGTGGCGAGTACAATACAGAACGTCTTTAGATTAAAAGTGAAGACGATTAAGGCGAGGAAATTCCCAGGGGACTGTCTTATAACTTTCAAGGATAGAGACATGAGGAATTTGGTACTTCAAAAAAACAGAGAAAAAAGATTATATATTGATGGTAGTTACATAATTGTTTTCAAAGATATACCAATTAGACTGTTGAAACGGAGAGATCCCTACAAGCCACAGGCGCAAATTCTCAAAAAGAACAATATAGAATTTAAATGGGAGTTCCCAGAGGGAATCTCATTCACTTATAAAAATAAGAGGCACAGACTAACCAGCCCAGAAGAAATAGGGAAATTCCAAAGAAAATACAAAGAGTTGTTAACGGAAGAGGAAGAAGAGGTCGGGGGAGCAGTAGGAGGGGTAGAGGCAAAGGGTCTGAAAGAGGTGGGGGAGAAAAGGAAGGTTGGGGAAGGGCTGGAGGAGGAGGAGGGGGAGGAGGAGGGAGAGGAGGAAGAGGAGAGATTATAAGGAATTTAAGTTGAGAAAAAAGTATTTTTGTTAATTGAGAACAATATGGCATTAAAATTATGGAACTGGAATATAAATGGATTAAACGAAAAGAAAAAAAGGAATAAGGTGGAACAATTCTTAAAGAAAAAAAATTTAGATATCATCTGTTTGCAAGAAACGCATGTAGCAAAAAGGCACAGGAAAATTTTGATAAATAAAAGACTTGGAAACGAATTTATATCTTCGGATAAAGGGAAAAAAAGAGGAGTAATCTTATATATAAAAAGCAACATAGAAGCTCATCAAATCTTCAAGGACGAAGAAGGAAGAATTATTGCTGTTCAAATTAATTGGCAAGGCGAAAAAATAATAATTGTCGGAATCTATGCCCCTAATGGAAATAAAACTGACTTTTACAAAAACTTGGAGGAAAAATTAATGGAATATGTGGATCAAAAAATAATTATGATGGGAGATATGAATGGGGTGGTCTCAATTGAAATGGATAGACTGAGAGAGAGTGGTTCAAAAGAAGGTAAACTACCCAAATCATTTTTTGAAATGATTAAAAATTGTAACTTAATAGACATTTGGAGGTTAAGATACCCATTGGAAAAACAATTCACATACTATTCAGAACCAAACCAATCGTTGTCGAGAATCGATCAAATTTGGATTTCGAACGAGCTGACCCCAAGAATTCTCCAGGTTGAAATAGAACCAAGAGTAATTTCAGACCATAATCCGATTAAGTTAGAGATTAAAAGTCTCGAAGAAAGAATGTTTAGATGGAGGATGAACGATTATCTTTTTGATGATCAAAAATTTGTGCAACGGGCACAGAAAAAAATGAAGGAATATTTCATGGACAACTGTAATAAAGGTACGAAAATGAGTATAGTGTGGGATGCAAGCAAGGCAGTGATGCGAGGACTTTATATACAACAAAATTCAATTAAAAGAAAGATTAGAGAGAAAGAAAAGAAAGAAATACTAAAACAAATTATGGATTACGAGCAAAAGTTAATTAAAAAACCAAATAATATGAAAGTCAGACAAAGCATCAAGGCCTTGCAAACCCAATTTGCTATGATAATAAATAAGGAGGTGGAATGGAACATTAAAAGAATAAGACAAAAGAACTTCGAATTTGCGAATAAATCAGGAAAATGGTTAGCCTGGCAGATTAAGAAAAGAAAAGAGCAAAGTACAATAAATAAAATTAGAGTGAAGGAAGAAGAGATTACCAACCCTAAAGGCATTAGGAAAGGATTTTTGGACTTCTATAGTCAATTGTACAGGAAAAAAAGAGAAGAATAATATAAGGAAAATAGAGAGATATATAAAAGAGAAAAAGGTGCAAAAGATCCCGACAGAGGCAAGAGACAGATTGAACGCCCCGATAGAAGAAGAGGAAATTAAGGTGGTCATATCAGAGCTGAAAAATGGGAAGGCCCCAGGACCAGATGGCTTTACGGCAAGGTACTACAAAGAACTGAAAACAACTTTGGTAACACCGTTGAAAGAAACAATGAATAATATATTAAAAGAGAGAGATATCCCAGAGACCTGGAAGGAAGCATATATAACTTTTATTCCGAAAGAAGGTGTGGATTTAACACAAGTAAAGAATTATAGGCCAATTTCTTTGCTTAATACTGACTACAAAATCTTTGCAGGAATAATGGCAAAGAGATTAAAAAAAGTATTGCAAGGAATCATCCAAGAAGACCAAACGGGTTTCCTTCCTCGAAGGCAGATAAGAGATAATGTGAGGAATATAATAAACATTTTGGAGTACCTGACAGCGAGTAATGAGAGAAGAGCAATGCTAATGTTTGTAGATGCCGAAAAGGCATTTGACAATATATCATGGGACTTTATGTTTAAAAATATGGAATATATGGAGATGGGGAATGAGTTTTTTAACGGAATAAAGGCAATATATACGGAACAAAGGGCAAAGCTGATAGTAAACAACGTGACAACAGAAGAAATTAAAATATCAAAAGGAACTAGGCAGGGCTGCCCGCTCTCACCATTGCTATTTATCATGGTTTTGGAGATCCTCCTGAATTCAATCAGAGAAAATAAAAAGATAAAGGGGGTGACAGTAGGAAAAAATGAATATAAAGTTAGAGCCTTTGCGGACGATTTGGTTATTATGGTGGAAGACCCGACGAACAACGCAACTGAAGTTTTAGAGGAAATTGAAAAATTTGGTGAGGTGGCCGGCTTTATATTGAATAGGGGGAAGACAAAAATCTTGACAAAAAATATGGATCAAACAATGTTAGAGGTGCTACAACAACAAATAGGTATTGAAATTGTTAAAAAGGTTAAATACTTGGGCATATGGTTAACAACTAAAAATATTGATTTGTTTCAAAATAATTATGTACCGGTATGGCACGGAATTAAGAAAGATTTGGAGAGATGGGGAAGGTTAAAATTATCCTTTTGGGGCAGAATAGCAATGATCAAGATGAACGTGTTGCCAAAGATGATATTTTTATTTCAGATGATCCCAGTATTAAGAGGAGTGAAGATCTTTAAGGAATGGCAAAGAATAATATCAAGATATATCTGGCAGGGCAAAAAAACAAGGATCAAATATAAATTGTTAACGGATGTAAAGGAAAGAGGAGGTTTTGCCCTGCCAGACTTGAAGTTATACTATGAGGCATCATGTCTTTGCTGGGTAAAAGAATGGATAAGATTAAAAGACACAAAATTGTTGGATTTGGAGGGATTCGATAATAGATTCGGGTGGCATGTTTATCTATGGAAAGAAAAGAAAAAGGGTCACAAATCGTTTGAAAATCATATTTTCCGAAAATCCCTAATTGAAGTATGGGACAGATATAAAAATATATTAGAAAGGGGAGTGCCACACTGGTTATCTCCATTAGAGGCCATGGCAATTAAGAAGATTAATATGAGGAGTAATTGGATTACATATGGTGATTTGGTCATGAAAGAAGGGGATAAATGGAGAATAAAACCATATGAGCAAGTAAAAGAACAGGTATATGATTGGTTGCAATACCTACAGATAAGGGACATGTTTAATAAGGAGGTAAAAGAAAGAAGATACAATGAAAAAGAATCGAGATTCCAAATAGAAATTATTAATAATGATTGTAAGATAATATCCAAAATGTATAAAATCTTATTGGAATGGCAAACGATGGATGAAGAGGTGAAAGAGGTAATGATCCATTGGGCCAGGGATTTAGGATATAGTATAGAGCTGGAGGAGTGGCAAAAAATATGGACTGAAAATCTGAAATTCACGGCATGTACAACGTTGAAAGAAAACACTATGAAGATGGTATACAGATGGTATATGACACCGGCTAGGCTTTCAAAAATGTATAAAGTATGTAACAAATGTTGGAAGTGTAAAGAGAAGGAGGGTACATTTATGCACATGTGGTGGGAATGCAAAAGGGTGAAGGGGTTCTGGGAAACAATATATAACGAGTTAAAGAAAATATTGAAGTATAACTTTGTAAAGAGACCAGAGACTTTTTTACTGGGAGTAACTAGAAATGAAATAAATAAGAGGGATAGAAAACTCTTCCAGTATGCAATAACAGCAGCGAGAACCCTATTGGCTCAGAGATGGAAAAATGAAGAGGCACCGACTTTGGAAGAATGGAGAGCAAAATTAACAGATTACGCAGAATTGGACAAATTAACGGGGAAAATTAGACTTCAAAGAGACCATAAGTTCCTGGAGGACTGGGAAAAATTTAGGGAATATTTGAAAACTGTATGTGAGGACCACATAACGCTAGTGTGTTTCAAAGAAGCTTTGTGAAAAAATAAGGAATATTGCAAGAAAGAAAATGAAGGTAGGAAAATTTATCTAACGGTGATATTATAATTAAGAAATGCGTAGGTAAAGGAATAACTATGGAAGACTACCAGAGGAATTGAGGGAGGTCCAATAAGTGTAATTATGTGATGTGAAAATTGATTGTTTGAAGATATTAAGAAAACTTTTAATAAAAAATATATATATTTTTTTTAAAAAAAGATCTATTAGAAAGTAAGACCCCAAGGTGGTTGTCACCAATGGAAGCCAAGGCTCAGAAAAGACTCAATATGGAGGCCAACTGGCCAAAATATTGGGAGATAGTAGAAAAAGATGGAGACATTTGGAGATTGCAGAGTTTTGAGAAACTAAAGGACAAAGTGCGAGATTGGTTACATTATGGTCAGATTAGGGAGGCCTTTAAGGTGGACAAAAAAATAGGCTTCCAGGTGGAAAAATCGAAACTAGAAACAGAACTGTTAGAACCAAAAACCAAGGTTCTTTCAAGAATGTATAACTTGCTGTTAAAATGGAATACTCAGGATGAAACGGTTAAATCAGCAATGATAAAATGGGCGCAAGACATTGGCTATAATATTATGTTTGCTGACTGGGAATGTTTATGGACCACCGGTGTGAAATTTACGGCATGTAATGCCCTGAAAGAAAATATTATGAAAATGATATACAGGTGGTACATGACCCCAGTCAAGCTTGCAAAAATATGCCATTTGCCAGACAATAAGTGTTGGAAATGTAAAGAAACTGAAGGAACATTCTTTCACCTTTGGTGGACGTGCCCAAGGATTAAGGCTTTCTGGGAAATGATCTATAATGAACTGAAAAAGGTATTTAAATATACCTTCCCTAAGAAACCAGAGGCCTTTCTTTTGGGCATTGTTGGCCAAATGGTGTTAAAGAAGGACAGAACTTTCTTTATGTATGCAGTAACAGCAGCAAGGATACTCATCGCAAAATATTGGAAGACACAAGATTTGCCCACCCTGGAAGAATGGCAGATGCAACTGATTAGACTACATGGAACTGGCAGAAATGACTGGCAGAATCCGAGACCTGGGAGAAGAGATAGTGGAAGAGGACTGGAAGAAATTCAAGGATTATTTGCAAAAGTATTGTAATTTGTATGAATGTTAGAATGATGCAGGATATCAAGATAATATGGCATTAGTGACATAGCTGAAAGGAGTATGAAAACAATTGATTTATAAGAACAAAGGTGAAACTTGAAGAATATTATGTCAAGCTTAAATATTTGATAACAAAGGGAAAAATTGGAGACATAATAGCTGAAACGTATAACTTAAAATAAGTTTTGAGAGAAGGTGAAGCATTGCTGAACAAGATTTTGTAAATGGGAATACAGAAAAGGGAGGTGTGAGGGAGTCGGAAAAGAGGGTCATGGAAATTTTATTCATGAAACTGAACCACTTTCTATGTGTTTTTTATGAATTTTGGTTCTTTGCCTTTGTTGTATATCCTTTTTCGTTTCTTTTTTTTTCCTTGACGGTGACGGTGTTTTTTCCTTTTTGGGTTGTGTATGTGAATGGTGTTTTATTGTTTAAATACTTAATAAATATTTTATATATAAAAAAAAGAAAATGAACGACAGACGAGTAGATAGGTGTCATATGGGAGGCGTCTCTCGAGCAAGCCTCGGAGACTCCCTTTTATTGAATATTACTGCATTTGCCACGTGTGCTTGTTGCTGATTGATTAACATAAGTTCAAAACAAGGGTTGCGTACAAGACATTAATTATTGCATATAAGACAGTCATAGACAGGTTAAAGGTTGGAAAAAGTTATGTGCAGAGAGAGAACATCCCTTTAAGGGTTGTTTATTATTTTGCCTTTGCACTTAACTCTATTTATAAGCCTTTCTGCCTCTTTCTTCTTTAATTGCCATGCTAATAACCAGGCTCAGGTTCTGTTTCAGGCTGTGCCTCTGTTTCAGGCTCCGGCACTGTATCAAACACTGTTGCAGACTCAGGCTGTGGCACTATGGCTGTAGCTGTGGCTCTGGTTCTGTTTCAGGCTCTGGCACTGTATCAAGCACTGTTTCAGGCTCAGGCTCAGGCTCAGGCTCCTGCTCTGTCTCAGTCTTTGGCTCTAGCACTTATTCTAGCTCTATTTCAGGCTCGGCCTGTGTCTCAGCCTTTGTCTCTGTTACACGCTGTTTCTCTGTTTCAGGCTCCGACGCTGTTTCAAGCCCTGTATCTGTCTCTGCCTCTGTTTCAGGCTCTGGCACTCTATCAAGTACTGTTTCTGGCTCTGGCTCTCTTTCAGGCTCTGGTTCTGAATTAGGGTTTTGTTCAGGCTCTGGCTGTGTCTCTGGATCTGGCTGTGTCTCTGCTTCAGGCTCCTATGCTGTATCAAGCACTGTATCAGGCTCTGCCTCTCCCTCTTCCCCTGGCTACGTTTAAGCGTCAGGCTCAGTTTCAGACAGTGTCTCTGTTTCAGGATCCAGCACTCTATCAAGCACTATTTCAGACTCAGGCTGTGGATCTCGGCTGTGGCTGTGGATCTCGGCTGTGGCTCTAGGCTCCGTCTGTGGCTCCGTCTGTGGCTCTGGCTCTCTATGAGGGTCTTGTTCTGAATGAAGATCTGGTTCTGACTCTGATTCAGGGTCTCAGGATGGCTCTTCCTCTGCCTCTGACCCAGCTATGTTTCAGGGTCTGGCTCTCTTTCAGGCTCTGGTTCTGAATTAGGGTTTTGTTCTGGCTCTGGCTCTGGCTCCAGCTCCAGCTCCAGCACTGTATCAAGTACTGTTGCAGACTCAGGCTGTGGCTCTAGGCTGTGGCTGCAGCTATGTTTTGCGCTCCGGACCTGTATCAAGCCCTATTTCTGGCTCTGGCTCTGGCTCTGGCTCATGGTCTCACTCTGACTCTGATTCAGGGTCTCGCTCTGGCTCTGGCACTCTATCAAGGACTGTTTCAGACTTAGGCTGTGGCTGTGGCTCTGGCTCTATTTCCATTCTTACAATGGAAGGTACACAAAACAATAATCCTTTCTATATAAATTTTCCAATACATTCCGAAAACATAATAAATCCTTAATTGTTGTCCACCTCCTTTTAGTACCTTTCTCACTCGAATGCTAGCACGGAGTCAAAACTATTATTGTATTTTTGAATATATCTTGTACAGTGGTACCCCGCAAGACGAACGCCTCGCGAGACGAAAAACTCGCAAAACGAAAGGTTTTTTCGTTTTCGAGTTGCCTCGCAAGACGAATTTCCCTATGGGCTTGCTTCGCAAAATGAAGCTTGCCCCGGGGACAGCGGGTCTTCTCTTTTGAAGCAAGGGGCGGCGGGGAGAAGCGATCTTCTCCCCGCAGCCCCAGGTCCGGGGACAGCGGGAAGCGCTTCCCCGCTGCCCCCGGACCTCTTTTGAAGCAAGGGGCTGCGGGGAGATCGCTTCTCCCGGTGCTCCGAAGCCGGGCGGGGGGGAAGGAACACCTTCTGAAGGCAGGCGGGGGGCGAAAGTCTTTGCTCCCCCCTGCCTGCCTGTCCCGGAGGGCTTTTGAAGGCAGGCGGGGGGGAGCAAAGACTTTCGCCCCCCGCCCGCCTTCAGAAGAGGTCCAGGACCTCTTCTGAAGGCGGGCGGGGGGCAAAAGTCTTTGTCCCCCCTGCCTGCCTTCCCAGGGGCTTTTAAATCGCCCCGGACAACGGAGAAGTCCTCCGCTGTCCCGGGGCGATTTTAAAATGCCGCCCGCCAGCATTTTAAGATCGCCCGGACAGCGGAGAAGTCATCCGCTGTCCCGGGGTTTTTTAAAATGCTGGGGGTGGGAAGAAAAGCCCTTGTCCCCCCCCCAGCCTTCAGAAGAGGTCCGGGGACAGACTGTCCCCGGACCTGGTCTGAAGGCGGTTTCCCTAGGAACGCATTAATTGATTTTCAATGCATTCCTATGGGAAACCGTGCATCGCAAGACGAAAAAACCGCAAGACGAAGTGACTTGCGGAACGAATTAATTTCGTCTTGCGAGGCACCACTGTATAACCATCCCATTTTTCTGCAAATTTTTGCTTTGAGATTCCTCTGAGTTTGCTAGTCAATTGAGCCGTCTCCACCAATTCCTGTAATTTGATTTGCCAATCTGTTATTTTTGGAGCCTCGTCATCTTTCCATCCCTTGGCCACAAGTATACGAGCTGCTGCGGTTGCATACAAGAATACCTCTCTTAGATTTTTTGGGATCTCTTTATCTAAAATACTTCATAGAAATGCCTCCGGTTTTTTCGTAAAAGTTATCCCCATCATCTTTTTTAATTCATCGTATATTCCCCCCCCCAAAAAAAATCTTTATCTTTTCACACGTCCACCACATGTGGCTCATGTCACCGTTATTTCCTCCACATCTCCAACAAGCATTCGCCAAATTTTTATACATTCTTGATCATCTGGAAGGAGTGAGGTACCACCTATGAGCCATTTTCATCATGTTCTCTCTTATATTATAGCTGGCTGTAAATTTCTAATTTACATTCCATCAGTTTCCCCCATCTTTTAGCATAATTGGACGGCCCACATCTTGGGCCCACTTTATCATTGAAGCCTTAACCTCCTCATCCATTACTTCGCAGTCTAAAAGAAGTCTATACATTTTTGCAATTATTTTGCTTTTACTATTCAGTAGTTCTCTTTCAAATCTTGAAGGCTCCTTTTCAAAACCTATCTGCTTATCCTGTCTGAACACTTCATTCACCTGGAAGTAATCTAGCCAACTAGAAAAGTGATCTTTTATTTTCTCATAACTTATCAATATTACTTGACCCTCCTCCTCCCCCCTTAATATTGTGTTATACGTTATCCAGTTCTCTTTGATGTTGTTGCTTTTTTTAACAGCGATTGCTTCTAGTGGAGAGTTCCATCTTGGGGTTTTCTGTTCCAAATTTCTTTTGTATTTTCCCCATACCTTATATATAGCATTTCTTATTATATGATTCGAAAAACTCCTATCCGTCTTTATTTTCCCATAATTAAGATAGCCATGCCACCCAAAACGGGTGTTGAAGGAAAGCATTGCTTTTGCACATGACCATGGCATGATGGGAAGCATTGCTTCTGCACTGTAGTGGTTGGGAGTTACTCGTGTGTAATCCTGCCCCGTTTGAGCATCGGATTGCCTGGTTAAACCCTCCGGACTGCACAGCCCATCTCAGCGTGGCTGCCCTTAGTCACTCGTAGAATCTGTCTTTGGGCGTTTCTTAAAGAGCTGCCAACATAAGAGTTGTTTGACGCCTAAGCGTCTCCACCTCTCACTGCCCGGGAGTCTCCTGCGCAGGGTGGGCGTGGGCAGCAGGGTGCTTGGGCTCTCCTCACTAACTTCCAACGAAGAGTCCTGGAGCCCCTGCACCTCCCTGTCCCGTTGCTCTCCTGGATCCCTGGTGTTACACTCATTCTCTTCCCCTCTTTCCCAGCTGAGTCTCCCCCTAGCGCTAGGACCTTCTCCTGCAGAATCAGAGACCCTCTCCTTCTCCTGTGTCTCTGATGTCAGTTCCCTGACATCCACCTCCCTCCCAGGGCCCCCTTCACTCCCCCTCCTACCTGTGGGCTCTATTGTAGCCTCTGCTCTGGTCGGTGAGCCAAGAAAACCCCGGAATGAGCTGTCCTCCTCATCTGTGGGTGCGAAAACCTCTTCCCACCTGCTAAGGTTCCCACCCAAGGAATGACTCTCCCAATCCGATTCTTCTTCGGATTCTGAAAACCCTTCAAAACTCTCTTCCTCCTCTGTGGTACCGAATTGTTCCTCCCAGAATCGCTCTAAGGGTTGGGGCTTATCTGGGAACCGTCGGTGGAACACTTCCACCATATGCTCGTTGCCAACTGCCTCTGCGGGCACCCACGTGTTTTCCGACCAGGGCTCTCCTTCCCACACCACCAAGTACTCCACTTGCCGACCTCGCCACCTTGAATCAACTATCTCTGCGGCCGAACTTTGGTGTTCCCTTTCTTCTACCTGTGGTGGTGGCATGACTTCTACCTCCCGCCCCTCGAATTCCCGCCCCTCTCTGTGTGGTGAGAGTAAGGACCTGTGGAACACGGGATGTATTTTCATGTTGTCGGGCAACCTGAGCTTGAACGCCACGGGGTTTATCTGTTGTATGACTTCAAATGGCCCCAGTCGTCTGGGCTGCAACTTCTTGCACCCTCCCTTAAAGGGTAACCCTTGAGTGGACAACCACACGCGATCCCCCACCCTTATGGTTTCCCCTTCCCTTCGGTGTTTATCTGCTTGCTTCTTGTAATTGGCTTTGGCCCTTTCTAGATTCATCTTGAGCTGTTGATGTAACACTTCCATTTCTTCCACAAACTGCTCAGCTGCGGGCACACTCCAGCTCTGTTCCTCATTACCCGGGAATGCCCTGGGATGACACCCATAATTGGCCAAAAATGGACTCATTCCTGTGGATACATGTTCAGCGTTATTGTACGCAAATTCTGCTAACGCTAGTTTCTCTACCCAGTCATTCTGCCTCTCGCTCACGTAGCAGCGTAAGTATTGCTGGAGTACGCTGTTTGCCCTTTCCGCTTGCCCATTGGTTTCTGGGTGTCTCGCGGTCGAGAAGCTAACCTCGAATTGCAGTAGGCTCATGAGCTTCCTCCAGAACCGGGAAGTAAATTGTTTTCCGCGGTCTGACAGAACCCTCAAGGGGGCGCCATGCAGCCTGAAAATGTTTTCTACAAACAACCGTGCCTTTTCTTCCACCGTCACCGCATGTGAACAGGCGATGAAATGGCACATTTTGGTTAGCAAGTCAACTACTACCATCACTGCTGTTTCCCCCCTCGATTTGGGCAAATCCGTCATGAAATCAATTGACACCACCTCCCAGGGTTTGTTGGGTGTGTGTAAGGGTTCCAAAAAACCTGCTGGTACAGTGCGTTCCCCTTTGGCCCTCTGGCAGCGGTCACACCCTCTTACATATTCGCGTACATCTTCCCTCACCCGTGGCCACCAAAATTGTCGAGTCACCAGCATCATGGTTTTGTGTTGCCCAAAGTGCCCCGCTGTGGGGGTGTCATGTAGTTGCTTGAGTACCATTCTTCTTAGAGCCTCCCCCGGTAAGTACATCGCCCCCCTGTAGTACAACACCCCTTCCTTCTCTTCAAACCCTTCTGGTGCTCCCCTCTCCTCTTGGAGTTCCCTGATTTTTGTTCGTGCGAATTCATCGTCCCTAGTGAGTCCTGCCAGTTCTCTCGTGCCCACTAGAGTACCCCCACACACCCATCGGTCCTCAGGTATGACGTGTCGGGTCTCCGGCAGCCCCTCTCCTTCGAAGTACTCTGGTTTCCGCGAGAGCGCATCTGCTCTCACGTTTTGCTCGCCTGGCACATACTGGATTTCGAAGGAAAACTTGGAAAACTCCTGCGCCCAGCGAATCTGTCTCTGGTTGAGCACCCGTGCTGTCCGCCAATATTCCAAGTTCTTGTGATCTGTGCAGACCTGGATCTTGTGCTGCGTCCCTATCAACAAATGGCGCCACCGACGAAAGGCGGCGTAAATTGCTAGCAGTTCTCGGTCGTACACGGTGTAGTTTTGTTCCGACTTGCTCAGCTACCGCGAGAAAAAGGCGCACGGTTTCCATTCTTGCTTGTTCAGTCCTGGCTGCAACAGAACCGCCCCGATGGCTCTGTCTGACGCGTCCGTCTCCAACCTCAGTGGTTTCTCCAAATCCACATGTAGTAATTGTTCTTCCGATGCGAACGCCTTCTCCAATCTTTCAAAGGATTGCTGGGCTTCCTCCGTCCACACAAACTTTCTTTTACTACTGAGACAGTCCGTGATTGGCGCCGTCAAGTGTGCCAAGTTCTTGATGAACTTCCTGTAGAAATTGCCAAAACCTAGGAACCTCTGCACATCCTTTCGTGTCTTTGGGGTTTTCCACTCCAATACAGCTTGCACCTTGCTTGGGTCCATCGCTAAGCCTTTGTCAGATAACTTGTACCCCAGGAACTCCACCTCTCGGGCATGAAACTGACATTTCTCTAGCTTGACCCACAACTGGTGTTTCCGCAAGCGTTGTAGCACTTCCCTGACATCTCTCACATGTTGCTCCTCATTTTCTGAATATATCAAGACGTCGTCCAGGAATGCTACACAGTTCTTGTAAAGCAGAGACCCCAACACGTGGTGCATGAACGCTTGAAAACAGGTGGAGCCTGACTGTAATCCGAAAGGCATAACGACATATTCAAAGGCCCCCAGGGGTGTGAACATGGTGGTCTTCCACTCATCTCCCTCTCTCATTCGGATTAAGTTGTAAGCCCCCCTAAGGTCTAGCTTGGTGAAAATCTTTCCCTTCCTCACTCTCGTCACAATGTCGTCAATTCTGGGCATAGGGAAAGTCACAGGTTCTGACACCAAATTTACCCCCCGGAAGTCCACGACCAGCCTCGGTTTATCAGTGTCCTTTTTGTCCACAAAAAATACTGGACTGCCCCCCACTGCCTTTGACTCTCTTATAAACCCTCTCTTTAGGTTCTTGTCGATAAAGTCCCGTAACTCCTTCATCTCCCTGTCTGACATGGCATACAGCTTACCCACCGGCAGCTGCGCCCCAGGGAGCAAATTGATCTGGCAATCGAACGGCCTGTGGGGTGGCAGTCTATCTGCCTCCTTTTCACTAAAAACCTCCTTCAGATCAGCATATTGTGGTGGCACCTTCCCTTTACCCTCCACTGCAGTGCTTGCCACTCTGGCTACGCTCATCCTTGGCGTTTCCACGCCTAGGCAGTGCTGCAGGCAGTAGTCAGACCCAAAGCTGACGGTCCTCTGATGCCACGCCACCACCGGATCATGTTGCGCTAGCCAGCTCATCCCTAATATTATTGGGGGACCCGCTAATGAGGCAACATGGAAGGCGATTGTCTCTGAGTGCCTAGACACTCTCATTCTCATTGGTGGGGTCTGGTGGGTAACTTCCCCCCCAATCAGTTCCCTCCCATCAATGTTGGTGACTTGCAAAGGAGCATCCAACGGTAGCAGGTGAAGCTGATGCTCTAAGGCAAAGTCCCTGCTAAAAAAGTTGCATGAGCTTCCTGAGTCCAGCATACCCTGAACCTTCACTGGGTGCCCATTTGGGAGTTCAAGCACCACCTCAATGGCAATTGCTGCTCTTGGAGAATCTGGTTTGGGCACATTCATTGGTTGTTGGCTTGGCTGCTGTGCCCACTGATTGGCAGCCAAGCATTTCCGTTTCCCTGCTCCAGAGTCTGGGGTTCCTCCTCCTCGCCCCCCACGGCCCCCACCATCCCTTGCCAGGCCTTTCTTTGTGGACAGACTCTGGCAAAATGTCCTGGCCGTTGGCAAAGGAAACATTTCTTGGTCGTTTTTACATCCTTTCCCTCCTTTTTGCGACTCTCGCTGGAGTTTGAAACTTTCTGGGCGCGCGCACCGCCTATTTCCATTGGCTCCGTTGGCGGGGAAAGCTGCCTAGGTATTCTAGGAATGCGGTAGTCATGACAACGCTGCTCTCTCCCTTTCCGCCTCTCTTGAGCCCGCGCTTCCTGTCTTACGCAAATCGCAAGGGCTGCCTTGGTCAGCTGATCCATAGACTGTGGGCGGGGTGCGCGCGAAAGCTCGTCTTTGACCGTTGGTGACAACCCCTCCTCAAATAGCATTTGTATGGGTTCCGGGTCCAGCTGCCACCCCAGGCGATGCACGATCATGGCAAAACGTGACCAATAGTCTCTAACTGACCCTTCTCCCTGCTTACAGCTCAGCAGTTCCCGTTTGGTCACACTCTGTTGCACATCGCTACTGAACATAGCGTCCATCGCCTCAAAGAATTTCGATAGATTCTCCATGGCGTCATTCTGCGTCGCCATAAGCGGTCAAATCCACTCTCTCGCCCCGTCCTGCAAGTGCCCCACAATATAAGCAACTTTGGCTGCGTCATTTTCAAAATCGTTTTGCTGCAGCTTCAAGGCATATTCTATTTCTGTTCTAAACGCCCCATACTCTTGGGGCTTTCCCCCAAACTTGTGCACCAGTCCCGGTACCTTCCTCGCTATGGGGGTGGGTTTCCCCTGAGCATCCAGCGACCGTCGTTCGTCCAGCCTCGCCGTCAGGATGGCTATGTGCTCTTCCAAATCGCGGTTTCTCTCCTCCAGCGATTGGCCTCCAGCCGCCCCTCTCGTGGCTCCGACTTCTCCGGTCTTACTCATGATGCTCCCTTCTGCTTGTTGCGCACGAGCAACTTTCAGTGACAGACAGATTGCTGCAGTGGTTGGGAGTTACTCGTGCGTAATCCTGCCCCGTTTGAGCATCGGATTGCCTGGTTAAACCCTCCAGACTGCACAGCCCATCTCAGCGTGGCTCCCCTTAGTCACTCGTAGAATCTGTTTGTGGGCGTTTCTTAAAGCGCTGCCAACATAAGAGTTGTTTGTATCTTGGCTCACAGTCAGAGGTACCTGGCCTCCCCCGAGGCAATTGAGCGAGATACTGTGTTTACCTTCCGTCTGCAACTGCCGGCAGGCTAGGTAAACAAACCGGCGATTCTTCTCATTAGACGTGAGAAAAACACACCCTCTGCTTCTTCTTCTTCTCTCTCCCTCCCTGCATTCTCCCAGGGAGGGGAAATGAGACAGACAGGAGTCCTATTTACATGTTTTATTCCTGTCACTCTAGCAGTACATAGAAATGTGACTGCTCCCTTCAGACTCCATCAGAAGAGACTCACACTCCTCCCCTGTACTTCCAGCACAGGTCAGATGACACACTGAGCTAACATCCGGTGCTCAGTACAGAGAATAGGCTCCACCTTTTCCCCAGCAGTACATCTGCAAAACACAACATCCTGTTGTGCATTCCAGCCATCTGGAGCTGGCTTTTGCCTTGGTGCTTTTTCCTGACAGTTTGACGCCTAAGCGTCTCCGCCTCTCACAGCGCGGGAGTCTCCTGCGCAGGGTGGGCGTGGGCAGCGGGGTGCTTGGGCTCTCCTCACTAACTTCCAACGAAGAGTCCTGGAGCCCCTGCACCTCCCTGTCCCGTTGCTCTCCTGGATCCCTGGTGTTACACTCATTCTCTTCCCCTCTTTCCCAGCTGAGTCTCCCCCTAGCGCTAGGACCTTCTCCTGCAGAATCAGAGACCCTCTCCTTCTCCCGTATCTCTGATGTCAGTTCCCTGACATGCACATAACTGTGGCATGATGGGAAGTCTTGCTTCTAAGCTTTGTTCTGCTCATGCTGCACAAACCGTGCTGATGCTAAGACATTCCCTCATCACCCTGGTACGTTCTGTTCACCTTGAGTTCACACCATATCAATCTGTACTTACCCCTCCTTGTACATTCCTTTTCGTACCACTCTGGTACGGGCAGTCCGAAACCATGTCTGTGTAAACTCCGCGTTCCTTTTCCCAGCCTTTAACCTGTCTATGACTGTCTTATATGCAATAATTAATGTCTTATATGCAACCCTTGCTTTGTACTTATGTTAATCAATCAGCAACAAGCACACACGTGGCAAACGCTGTATAATATCCTATAAAAGGGAGTCTCCGAGGCTTGCTCGAGAGACGCCTCCCGTATGACACCTACCTACTCGTCTGTCGTTAATTTCAACCCAACATCTGGTGACCCTCGACGTGCCAGATCCCTTTACGCAGCCTCATACTTCACTCGACTCGAAAAGTCTCAGCGCGCTACACCGTGAGTATGGGGGGGGGGAGCTTACAAAGTCCCAAAAAGAGCATGCTAAAGAACTGGTTCATTTAGTCAGACAGAGAGTAGCAGGTGCGCATATTTCCTTGAAAGAAATTGTACGATTGTTATGTCATATTGCTTGTGAGTGCCCCTGGTACCCAGAAATAGGGTCCTTGGGGATGGAGACTTGGCAAAAAATCGGAAAAACCCTCTTCGCAGAACCAAGGGCTCCGATTCATTGTCTGCTCACTTGGCAGAAGTGTGCGGATGCCCTAGCTAGATTAGGTCCCCAGGCGTCTCCGTCGGCACCTGCACCAGACAATTCCCCACCAACTGCCCTGCCACCTGCCCTTTTAGCCGCAACAGACAATCTACCTCCTTACCCAAAGCTTTTGGAGGAGGCGGGGTGGGCCGGGGAACTGCCGTCTGCTTTCCCTATTTCTTATACTAACCCTGGCACTGCGCAACAACAAATTATGTATGAGACGCTTCCTTATTCTATTCTGAGAGAATTAAAGAAAGCCATTACTGATTCCGGCCTAAAATCCACTTATGTGACAGGAATGCTGGAGGGAATAGCAACTGGTTATACAATGCTACCTCAAGATTGGAAAGATCTGATGCGCATGCTGTTATCCCCGGCTCAGTATGTAGTTCTTGAAAGTGAATTTAAGCATTGCGCAGTAGCCCTGGCTGATCCACAGCATTCAGCCAACCAACTCTTTGGTGCTGTTCCGTATGATAATATACCAGCCCAAGCGCAATTAACACCTTTACATTTTAGTCGCACCGTGACCTGTGTGCAACGCTCCTTTTGCAAAGTCCCTGTCTCAGGACAACCACTTAGCTCCTTTGTTAATATTAAGCAACAACATTCGGAGCCCTACCATCAATTTATAGATAGATTGAAAGAATCAGTCACTAGGCAGATTGATGACACTACAGCTCAAAATGAATTGATGAAAAAATTGGCTTTCGAAAATGCAAGCACTGACTGCAAAAAGGCTTTGCAGTCGGTCATACATCGCCCTAAATATGACCTGGCCGATATGATTCAAGCCCATGCAGATGTTGGAAGCCAGAGTCATGCGATGTCCTTGCTTGCCAGTGCCATCCAGGCTGGCAGCAAGCCCACTGGGAACTGCTTCAACTGCAAGCACCTAGGTCATTTTGCTAAACAATGCAGAGCCCCTGGCGGTGGTGCAAACAGGAATGGCGATGCCAATAAGGCTAAGCTTTCCAAGAAATGCCCGAAGTGCGGTAAAGGCAAATCAGTGCAGAAGTTCGGGAAACTCCTTAGGGTTTAAAGAAGGGTGAGTCCTGGGCGCATTTGGTGGTGCTCCCTTCTCACCCTACTGTTTCTATTATTGATAGTAATTTGCACGAGCTCTCTCCTTTTTCTCCACAGCTGTTAGCTGTAATCCAGCGGATTGGTCATCAGAAACTTCTTCGTAAGTACAAGATAAATGGCAAGGTTCTGGAAGGCTTGATTGACACAGGCGCGGACATTTCTGTAATTTCCAGTAGTTGCTGGGACCCCACGTGGCCCCTTGAGTCTGCCTCTGCAGTTTGGGGTGTAGGTGGACCTCAAACCTCTTCCAAAAGCGTACAGTGGCTGCCTGTTTCTCTGCCTGATAGCTCTGAAACCATTGCATATATCCAGCCCTGTGTGTTAAAAATCCATCTCAATCTGTGGGGCAGAGACTTACTACAACAATTACAAGCTACCATTCAATTAAATGAGTAAGCTTGCACTCCCCCTCCACTGCAAATCAACCACCCCGGTATGGGTAGAACAATGGCCCATAACGGGGGAAAAGCTACTTGCTTTAGTGCTCATTTTCAGCGTTTTGTTTTTGCCTCTTTCTGCTTCCGCTCTTAATAGCGGTAACTCCACACCAACAAATGTGTGGGAATCTTTTGCAAAGACCCTCAATCTTTCTTCCTTTTGCCTAACCCAACAGGTATCAATAGGTGAAATCCTTGGCTCCTGCCTTATCCCTGTTTGCCATGACCATTTTGACATACAAAATGATACCTTGTTTTTCTCATCCCTACCCCAAAATGATTCTCTCCGCACCCTTGGTTATTCCAGTTACCACAACTGGGGTAACCAAGTGCGCCGACGCCCACCTTTGGCCATTGATTTGTTGACCCCATACGTGGCTTCTTTTAATGTCACCTGTGCCCGTATGGTCAATTGCACAAAATCCAACTGTGTGAAAATGGGCAAGGATAATTTCCACTGCTCTAATTATGTAAATATTTCTTATGTATATAAATACACAGAACTACCTGCTGGCTGGTTCTGGACGTGTCCTGGCTATACATTTAATTACATTCCAGCAAACATCAGCCATGGTACACCCTGCTGCTTAAGCCGTTTGTCCATCGTATTACCCAAAAAGCATCATTTGACCCGCTCTCGATATCGCCGCTCTATTGCATTGACTAACGATTGTGACGATTCAATTTCTCTTCCCAGTAGGTCTGAATATATCTCTTTAGCTGTTTCTCTCCTAGGAGTCCCTGGATTGGCTGTGCGCAATAGTAGGAACATTAACTCTTTAGCTTGTTCTGCAGCAAAAGCCCTGAATTTTACTTTTCAAGCGCTTCATCTTCTAAATAAAGAGCAGAGTGAACTCCAGCATGGTCTTCTGCAGAACCGCACTGCTATCGATTATCGATTGATGCTTCATCATTACGGCCGTGAACAAGTGGACGACATGTGTTGTTTTAATATTACTGATAATTCCAAAGCCATCCAAAAGCAAATCTCTCATTTGCAAAATCTTACACACCACATTAAACAGGACGTTGGACTTTCTGGCCTGTGGGACTCATTCACCCAGTGGCTCACTGGCTGGTTGCCAAACCTGAATTGGCTTCGTAATCTCTTTCAATATGCCATTATTATAATATGTATATTGATTTTGCTATGTTGCTTCCTCCAATGCATTCCTGGACTCATAAGTCTTTTGTCTCGGCTTCTCTCTCCCCCTCAGCCACCCAATAAAATCATTGCTGCCTACTTTGTGAAACTGCAACACCAGCAGTAAACATTAGGGGAGATGTGGCGAACTTATTTTGGGCATGCGCTGGCATACCACGTATCCCGAAATATTTTTGTCCCGTCAACCCTGGCGAACTTGTTTCGGGCATGCGCTGGCATACCACGTATCCCGAAGTATTTTTGTCTTATTCACCCAGAACACCTCGCAAATAAGAAAAGAAAGGGGGAGATGAAGGAAAGCATTGCTTTTGCACATGACCATGGCATGATGGGAAGCATTGCTTCTGCACATAACTGTGGCATGATGGGAAGTCTTGCTTCTAAGCTTTGTTCTGCTCATGCTGCTCAAACCGTGCTGATGCTAAGACATTCCCTCATCACCCTGGTACGTTCTGTTCACCTTGAGTTCACACCATATCAATCTGTACTTACCCCTCCTTGTACATTCCTTTTCGTACCACTCTGGTACGGGCAGTCCGAAACCATGTCAGGAAAAAGCAGCAATGCGAAAGCCAGCTGCAGGTGTCTGGAATGCAAAACAGGATGTTGATGTCTGGGACTGTACTATTGGAACAAAGGGGCAGTCTATTCACTGTACTGAGCACCGGATGTTAGCTCAGAGTGTCATCTGACCCGTACTGGAAGTACAGGGGTGGAGTTTCTTACTCTACTGTTGGAGTCTGGAGAGTGCAGACACGTTTCTCTGTACTGCTGGAATGACAGGAATAAAGACATGTAAATAGATTTCTGTCTGTCTCTTTACCCCTCCCTGAGGGAAGCAGGGAGGAGGGGGAGAGGTGTGTCCCTCTCACGCTGAGTGGGGTCGCCGATTGGTGACCTTGCCTGTATCCTGCCGGGAGACGCAGACGGGGAGGTCAACTAGGATCTCAAGCCGAATGCCTGAGTGTGGCCAGTTACCTCTGACTGCGGCTAGAGAATCCGACATCTGGTAGCACTGCCGGTGGTTTTGATTCATCGTAAATCTGCATGAGAGGTTGGTGGATCGTTCTTCATCCTCTGCACCAAGGGGAAGAAGAGATAAGCCTGCGTGCAGCTAATTAGCTAAACAGACGGCTTGGCATCAAGACGGAGTGAAAGCCAAGCAACGGAGCCCCAAGATATGATGATTTTATGGCTGTGTGGAGTGAACGCGTAAAGAGCAAAAAATCTTCGGTTTGCTGTGTGTCTGCGTAAGAGAAGCCAGCACCGGGGAAAACAGCTGGAAATACCTTGCATACCTCAGATAAGATAGCACTGGTATGCACAGTTGCTAAGCAACGAGAAGTCAGTAAAGTGAAGTTGAATGGAAACTTACTGGCTGGGCCTGAACACGGAGAGTGTTTTGAATATTTCCCTGTTCTGTGCAAAGACATTTAATGCAGCTTGCGGTTTATCTGCCAAGTGGAGAAAAGGCAGAAAACAACTGTTGGATTTTACAGGCTAGAGAGTGAAAGCTGCAGCTTGGATTCAAAATGGATGCCAAGAAGGGGGGAGGCTTACCTTATCCACCCCCCCAACAAATGACAATTACTCATCTTGGTCTATAAAGATGAAAGCACTGCTGCAGAATCAGAGGCTTTTTGGGGTGATTGATAACCCCATTCCACAAGCACCAACGCCAGGTTGGAATTCACAGAATCTGAAAGCCAGGACGGCTATAATTCTGTGTGTCTCAGATCCACAGCTCGTGCATATCCAGGGTTTAGATAACACACGAGAGATTTGGGAAACGCTACGTAGAACACATCAGAGGGATGCTGGTTCTTCAGCGTTGCTGTATTTTGAAAAGCTGACCAATCTGAGGCTTGCGCCTGATGGAGATGTACAAGCGCATTTGACTGAGATGAAATTCCTGCGTCAGCAGATGGCGGAGCGCAATTTCCGTCTACAAGAAGAGGTCTTTTGTTTCATGGTTATCAACAGCCTTAATTGGACTTACAAAACCGTTGCCAGTCAGCTTGGTTCCCTACCGCCGGCGGACCTGACTTCGGAGAGGGTGTGTGCCGTGGTTCTGAATGAACACGACCGACTTGCTGCACTGGATGTGAAGGACAGGGGGAGAGTAGCAGAGGGTTCTGACTCCCCCACTGCTGAAGCTACTGAGGAGCGTGCTGTAGCTTTGAGCGCTGTTCGATGTTACAATTGTGGACAGACTGGGCATCTTCAGCGGAACTGTAAGAAGCCACGTCAGCAGAAAGGAGCAAAGGGGAGCTGTGCGAAGCCTGAGGTGTCAGGCAAAAGTCGTACCAAGGCCCAGGTGAAACCTGCAAAGGCTTTGATGTCGAAAGGAACCACACCAGAGGTGGAGAACACGTTTGTCATTGACACGGGTTGCTCCAATCACATGACGTCACACAGAGGTCTGTTTTCGACGTTTAAGAAGCAAAGCTTCACTGTGAAGCAGGCCAACGGTCAGGAGCTGGAAGCGACCGGGGTTGGAACTGTGTATCTTGAGAGTCTGAACTTGACTATAGACAATGTGTACCTGGTTCCAGAGTTGAAGTTCAATCTGCTGAGTGTGTCGCAGATTGCAAAGAAAGGACTGAGACTGTCCTATGATGATAAGAGCTGCAAGATCATCAAAGATGGAGAGCTGTATCTTTCTGCCAGAGAGAAAGATGGACTGTATTTGTTGACTTTTGATCAAAGTGATTACATGAAATGTAATGCATTTGATACTAACGAAATATCTCTTGCAGGTGTGACCAAGAGCGCCCGGAAGGTGGCCAGGGTCGACAGAGCTTTTCAGCGGGTGTATGCTGATGTGATTGGTCCTCTAGCACCATCTAGAGGCAATGCAAGATATTATCTTGTGTGTGTGGATCATTTCTCTCAATATGTGTGGGTAAATACACTAAAGAAACCAAAATAAGCCTTAGAGAGGTTTCAAGATTTTTGTGACAAGGTTAAAAATGTGCATGATGCTAACATTGATTGTCTCTTCACAGATGAGAAGCCAATTTTTCTGTTACAGGAGTTTCAGAAGTTCCTGGATGAAAAAGGGATAGACCACAAGGTTGCTGTTTCAGCGGAAGCGTGGAACAGGGGGGTCTGTGTAAGGGTGAACAAAGAATTGCAAAAGGGGATGAATGCACAATTGCTTAGTTCACATTTGCCACATGAGTATTGGGCGGAGTCGTTAATGTCCTATGTTCACGTGTGGTTGAGAAAGGTCTCAAAAGAGTTGGGAAGTTCTCCTTTTGAGAAGCTGTTCCATAGAAAACCTTCTGTTGCCTATTTTAAGGTTTTCGGGTCTCATGTGAGAACAGAAGCTCCAGGTGGAGTAAAGAATGCCAGAGGCATTTTTGTGGGATATGAAAAGGGTCTCTACAGAGTAATTTTGTCTGAATCTGGTCAGGTGATTCTCACAAAGTTTCTAGAGAGTGCTCCTGAAGAGGAGAGAGTAATTGTTCACACATTTCCCACTGAGGACAATTCAGATGATGATGATTTTTCAGATTACAGTGGTGATGATGACAGTGATAGCTCACAGAGCTCAGTTGACACAGTCATTGAGAGAAAGTCTTACACAATGGATAGGCCTTCACAGATGAAGGAAGAACCACTGTTTACTATTGGATCTGGTTCTCCTAAGAGTCCAGAGGCTGAACCAGTGAGCAGAGAGGATCAGCACCTCATACGCAGGTCTGAGAGAGCTACAAAGGGTGTACCACCCAAGAGGTATTCAAAAGAGTTTGCTAACTTAGCTGTTGCATGTGTTGCTATTGTTAACAACTCAAGACAGGTTGAAACTGTGTCAAAGTCAGAGACAAAGACACAACAGAGAGTAGCAAGCCAAGGTAATGCAGATGCACTCATTCCTTGGAAGCCAGACAACCAGAGAGGTACACTGGGGAAACCATTGGGGAGGAGTTCCAAGAGTGGAACTGAAACAACAGGGGAGTGTTATATGTATAACAACTGTTTGTTTTCTTCTCTGGATCGTGTTTTGCTCGCAACGCCCATTGATGCTTTTGGGGGAGGATGTCAGGAAAAAGCAGCAATGCGAAAGCCAGCTGCAGGTGTCTGGAATGCAAAACAGGATGTTGATGTCTGGGACTGTACTATTGGAACAAAGGGGCAGTCTATTCACTGTACTGAGCACCGGATGTTAGCTCAGAGTGTCATCTGACCTGTACTGGAAGTACAGGGGTGGAGTTTCTTACTCTACTGTTGGAGTCTGGAGAGTGCAGACACGTTTCTCTGTACTGCTGGAATGACAGGAATAAAGACATGTAAATAGATTTCTGTCTGTCTCTTTACCCCTCCCTGAGGGAAGCAGGGAGGAGGGGGAGAGGTGTGTCCCTCTCACGCTGAGTGGGATCGCCGATTGGTGACCTTGCCTGTATCCTGCCGGGAGACGCAGACGGGGAGGTCAACTAGGATCTCAAGCCGAATGCCTGAGTGTGGCCAGTTACCTCTGACTGCGGCGAGAGAATCCGACAAACCATGCCTGTGTAAACTCCGCGTTCCTTTTCCCAACTTTTTACCTGTCTATGATTAATGTCTTATATGCAATAATTAATGTCTTATATGCAACCCTTGCTTTGTACTTATGTTAACCAATCAGCAACAAGCACACACGTGGCAAACGCTGTATAATATCCAATAAAAGGGAGTCTCCGAGGCTTGCTCGAGAGACGCCTCCCGTATGACACCTACCTACTCGTCTGTCGTTCATTTCAACCCAACAGGGTGTCATGACCTTCTAGATCTAAAATATCCCAATTTTTTAATAAATACCAATCTTTCAACCAGAGAAGACATGAGGCTTCGTAATATAGCTTCAAATCCGGTAACCCGTAGCCACCTCTTTCTACAGTATCTATTAATATCTTATGCTTTACTCTTGGTTTTTTACCCTTCCACAAAAATTTAGAAATTTCTTTTTGCCACTTGTTGATACTGCTGGTCTTTCCTGTAATTGGAATCGTTTGGAATAGAAAGAGTAGCTTCGGTAAAACTATCATTTTAATTACCGAAATACAGCCCAGGAATGATAAATTTAACCTTGTCCATGTCTCCAACTGTCTTTTGATATCTTTCCAACAATTGGCATAATTATCTTCATATAAGTTAATATTCTTTGGTGTTATCCATAATCCTAAATACTTGATTTTGGGGTAGATTTTAATGTGTATTATTTGTTCTAATTCTGCTTTTTCATCTGGTGACATATTTTTAACTAATACTTTTGTCTTGTTTAAATTCATTTTGAACCCCGCAACTTTACCGTAGCCATATATTATTTCCAACGCCTTTCTTAAACTCTGTTTTGGTTGCTCCGTAGTTATAATTAAATCGTCAGCAAATGCCCTCATTTTGTAACTTCTATTTCCCAGCATAATCCCTTTTATTTCTTTTTCTTCCCTAATTTGTTTACATAAAACTTCCAATGTTAATATGAAAATTAAGGGGGATAGTGGGCGACCTTGTCTGACCCCTTTACTGATTTCAGACTCCTGTGATAAATTTCCATTGATTATGATTTTAGCTTTTTGTTTTGATTATATTGCTTCAATCCCTTTTATATACTGTATACCAAAATCCATATGGTGTAATAGACCTTTCATAAATTTCCAGGATACCCTGTCGAAAGCTTTTTCTGCATCTATAGCCATTAAGACTGCCTTCTTTTCTATTCTTAAGTCTAAATACGCTAATAAGTTTATAATGTTTCTAGTGTTGCTATAAATGTGCCTCCCGGGCAAAAAGCCAGCTTGGTCATTGTGTATCATCATCTGGAAGCCTTTTTTTGATCTTTCGGCTAAAATATTTGCATAGAATTTATAATCGTTATTTAGAAGTGCGATAGGCCTATAGTTGTTAATAAGTAGATTGTCCGTTCCCTGTTTTGGAATTAATGCAATAAGGCTGTCTTTCCAAGAATCCGGCATGGTTCCGTCTTTTAAGATGTTGTTCATGATACTTCTTAATGGGTCAGACAGTAAGTCCTCCATTTTTTTATAATATATTGCCGGTAGGCCGTCTGGCCCTGGTGGCTTTCCTATCTTTGCTTCCTTAATTGCTCTTTGCATTTCGTACGATGTAATAGGGGCATTCAACGGTTCTTTTTGTTCTTTAGTAAGTTTCGGAAGACAGTTCTGTTCTAAATGTTCTTTAACTTCTTCTGTTGTTTCATTTCCTTCCTTATAGATTTCTCTAAAGAATTCGAGAAATCGTTTCTCTATTTCTTTAGGGTTGTTTATTATTTTGCCTTTGCACTTAACTCTATTTATAAGCCTTTCTGCCTCTCTCTTCTTTAATTGCCATGCTAATAACCAGGCTCAGGTTCTGTTTAAGGCTGTGTCTCTGTTTCAGGCTCTGGTACTGTATCAAACACTGTTGCAGACTCAGGCTGTGGCACTATGGCTGTAGCTGTGGCTATGGTTTTGTTTCGGAGGAGGCTGACGGAGTGGGAGCTGGGAGCCACGTCGTCCGGAGTGCCCGGTTTGGCTGCAGAGTGAGTACTTTTGCAAGAGGCCAACAGAAGGGAAGGGAAGCAATGGCTCAGCCCCGTGCACATGGCTTTGAGTTTAAACTGCCATGTCAGAAACTGACTAGCCAAAATTGGCTGCAGTGGAGCTTTCAAGTGGAGCTTTTGCTGGTGGGGGAGCAGCTTTGGGACGTAGTACAGCCTCCACAGAATGCAGCTGGGAAAGCAGAGGCTAAGAGGGCTGCAGAGCAAAGTGAAGTTGAGAAGCATGTTGTAGTGGTTTGGAGTTACTCGTGCGTAAACTGTCCCCGTTTGGGAGCTTAACGGCCTGGGTTAAACCGTCTTGACTGCACAGCCCATGTCCGCGTGGCTGCCTCAGTCGCTAGCAGTATCTGTCTGTGGGCGTTTCTTAAACCTCTTCCAGCATAAAATCTGTTTGACACCCAGTCGTCTCTGCGCAGGGAGGGCGTGGGTAGTGGAGGACCAGTGCTCTCTGTCAGTATCTCAGCTCGCAGTCAGAGGTAACTGGCCTCCCCTGGGCAAACCGAGTGAGATACTTGTTGACCTTTCCGTCTGCGTCTCCCGGCAGGCAAGGTCATAAATCGGCGATTCTCCTCATCAGACGTGAGAAGAACACACCCTCTGCTTCTCTCCCTCCCTGCATCCCCCAGGGAGGGGAAATGAGACAGACAGGAGTCCTATTTACATGTTTTATTCCTGTCACTCAGCAGTACAGAGAAAACGTGTCTGTACCCTCCAGACTCCAGCAGTAGAGTCACAGCTCCACCCCTGTACGTCCAGCACAGGTCAGATGACAGTCTGAGCTAACATCCGGTGCTCAGTACAGAGAAAGGACTGCCCCCTTTCTCCACTAGTACAGTTGCAGACATCAACATCCTGTTTTGCTTTCCAGCCACCTGCAGCTGGCTTTTGCATTGCTGCTTTTTCCTGACAACCTCCCCCAAAAGCATCAATGTGCAAAACATGATCCAGAGAAGAAAACAAACAGTTGTTATACATATAACAGTCCCCTGTTGTTTCAGTTCCACCCTTGGAACTCCCCACCACTGGTTTCCCCAGTGTACCTCTCTGGTTGTCTGGCTTCCAAGGAATGAGTGCTTCTGCATTACCTTGGCTTGGGGCTCTCTGTTGTGTCTTTGTCTCTGACTTAGACACTGCTTCAACCTGTTTTGAGATGTTAACAATAGCAACACACGCAACAGCTATGTTAGCAAACTCTTTTGAGTACCTCTTTGGTGGTACACCCTTTGTAACTCTCTCAGACCTGCGTATGAGGTGCTGATCCTCTTTGCTCACTGGTTCAACCTCTGGACTTTGTTGAGAACCAGTAGCAATGGCAAACAGTGGTTCATCCTTCACCTGTGAAGGTCTAGCCATTATCTGAGGTTTCCTCTCAATGACTGTTACAACTGAACTCTCTGAGCTATCACTGTCATCATCAGTACCACTGTAATCTGTGAAATCAGAAAAACCATCATCATCTGAATTGTCATCTGTGGGAAATGTGTGTACTATTACCCGCTCTTGTTCAGGAGCACTCTCTAGAAACTTTGTGAGAATCACCTGACCAGATTCAGACAAAATTACTCTGTAGAGACCCTTTTCATATCCCACAAAAATGCCTCTGACATTCCTTACTCCACCTGGAGCTTCTGTTCTCACATGAGACCCGAAAACCTTAAAATAGGCAACAGAAGGTTTTCTATGGAACAGCTTCTCAAAAGGAGAACTTCCCAACTCTGTTGAGACTTTTCTCACCCACACGTGAAGATAAGACATTAGCGACTCGGCCCAATATTCATGTGGCAAATGTGAACTCAGCAATTGCGCATTCATCCACTTTTGCAATTCTTTGTTCACCCTCACACAGACCCCCCTGTTCCATGCTTCGGCTGAAACAGCAACTTTGTGGTCTATCCCTTTTCCATCCAGGAACTTCTGAAACTTCTGTAACAGAAAAACTTGCTTCTCATCTGTGAAGAGACAGTCAATGTTAGCATCATGCATACTTTTAACCTTGTCACAAAACTCCTGAAACCTTTCTAAGGTCTCTTGTGGTTTTTCCATCACAAAAACCCAAGAATAATTAGTAAAACAATCCACACACACAAGGTAATATCGTGCACCGCCCCTAGATGGTTCTAGAGGACCAATCACATCAGCATACATCCGCTGAAATGCTCTGTTGACCCTCTTGTTCACCTTCCTGGTGTCCTTGGCCACACCTGCAAGAGAGATTTCGTTAGAATCAGAAGAATTACATTTCATGTAATCACTTTGATCAAAAGTCAACAAATACAGTCCATCTTTCTCTCTGGCAGTAAGATACAGTTCTCCATCTTTGAAGATCTTGCAGCTTTTAGCATCATAGGACAGTTTCAGTCCTTTCTTTGCAATCTGCGACACACTCAGCAGATTAAAACTCAGTTCTGGAACCAGGTAAACATTGTTTATAGTCAAGTTCAGACTCTCAAGATACACAGTCCCAATTCCGGTCGCTTCCAACTCCTGACCGTTGGCCTGTTTCACAGCGAAGCTTTGCTTCTTAAACGTAGAAAACAGTTCTCTGTGTGGACACATGTGTTTTGTGCAACCAGTGTCGATTATGAAGGCGTTCCCAACATCTGGCGTGGTTCCTTTCGCCATCATAGCCTTTGCAGGTTTCACCTGGCACTTGGTACGGCTTTTGCCTGACGCCTCAGGCTTCGCAGAGCTGCTCTTGGCTCCTTTTGACTGGCGTGGCTTTCTACAGTTTCGCTGTAGATGCCCAGTCTGTCCACAATTGTAACATTGGACAGTGCTCAATGCTACAGCATGCTCTCCAGTAGCATCAGTAGCGGGGGAATTAGAACTCTGTTCTTCCCGGCTTCCGGGACGCCGCGGCCACGGGAAGGAGCGCGAGGCAACTCGTCTGAGGAGCCTCGAACAGCGTGGGGGTCTCAGGGGGTTCACGAAGGCTCCGTGAACCCCTAAACCACAGGTGGAATATCCTGTTGGTCAAAACACCCAGCAAGGCTGCATGTGCTCGCCTGTGTTGCCGGCATTTAACAAGGCTGAAGCCGCAGTGAGAAGGGGAAGCATCAGACTCCATGCTGTGAAGCCTCAGGCTCCGAGTGAAAGCGGTGGACCTCCGACAACAGAGGAAAAGCTGGGAAATAGTTCTAAAGTTTTGACGAAAGCAGAGGAGGGAGAACATTGGAAAACAATCAAAGTAAAAGCAAAAGGAATGCTGAATGAAGTACCAAGCGGAGAAGTAATTAAAGACAAAAGAAGGAGGAATTCACTACTGGCGGCAAGATTGATAAAGGAGTAAAGCGAAAAGCTGGCAGACGTGAATGAAAGAGCAAGAAAGTAACCGCTAGCGAGGGGAAGGAATATCCTCGGTAATAAAGTACACTTTATAAAGTACAAAGTACAAAGAGTTGGAAGCAAGGTAATACTGAGTGGTTTTTTTTGATAGAGAGACTCTTTACCGGGTTTGAGAGGAGGAAAGGAGGTTTCTGGGGCATTTGGTTGATGCTTTAACCGACAGGCTTTTTGAGGACGTTATCGTTAACATCAACTTTCTTGTTTGAAGTGGGTGGAAGAAAGCCTGGGTCCTCCCCAGACCTTAATGCCGGTTTTATGTTAGTGACTTCCCTATGGGTTTAAAAAAGGGAGGAGGAAGCCATTCCGAGACTTAACTTGGCTCTGTTATTCGCCATTTCATCTTGTTCTTGATCTATTACGCCTCTGCATATATTTGAGATTTAAAGGGACATGCACCAAAAGCCAAATAGGAGAATTTAAACCAGCATAAAGAACACTTCCCGAAGAACCTCCAAGTCTCCAGTAAAGGAAAATTTTTGGTGACGCCAGACTTCTATAATACCACCCTCTAAGAGGGCAAAGACTGTAAAAGGTAAAGACTGTAAAACTTTGTGTATAGTCTGACGCCTACTATCTGCTATTACACCCCAACGCCAGACCCGGTAACTTATTAACCCATTAGAGACCATCTGTGATCCTGTGCCTCATCCCTTTTTGAAAGACATTAGTGTGGTGGACCCTAAGATTTTTCAAGCCTACAAAATGACAAACGGTGCAAAAAAGGGGGTGGCAACACCAGTGGAAAGGAGGCCGTCGAGACAAGAGGATGCTAAGGAAAGTAAAGAAATTAAAGACTATAGCAGTCTGATGGCCGAAATAAGGAAAGAATTCAAAAATAATGAACAATATATTGAGAGAAAATTACTTGAGGTACAAGACACTTTAGACAAGAAATTGGAGGGAGTGGTGGGGGAATTGACAGGAAAGGTTAAAGATTTATCAGTAAGAACTAAGGTTTTGGAAGATTCAATGAAAAAGGTGCAAAAAGATACGAAAACTAGTAAGAAGGAGGTGGATAGAATTAGAGTAGAAGTTAAAGAGATAGAAAGAGTGCAGGAAGAGTTGTTGGACAATATGGCTATGACGCAAATGAGGCAAAATCAAACCAACCTGAAACTGAGGGGTGTACCAGAGACCCCAAATGAGAATATTAGATCTAAAATGATAAAAGAGCTGGCAACTTGGTTAAATAAGAGTGAGGAGGAGGTAAACTGTCATTTAGTAAATATTTTTCGAATAAGACCAAAATCAGACAGAGCCAGAAAGAAAAAGCTGCCAGGTGATGTAATTGTCATGTTCAACACTTTGGAAATAAGAAATGAAATACTGCAACAGAACCACATAAAAAGGTTATATATTGAAGGAAACCCAATTATTATCTTTAAAGAAATTCCTTCGAGATTTCTTCGAAGGAGAGAGACATACAAAAAATTAACAAACCAATTGAAGAAGAATGGGATATTGTATAGATGGGAGTTTCCTGAAGGCATTTCATTCTACTTTAAGGAAAAAAGGTTTAAATTAAGCACCAATGTTGAACTCCAAAAATTTGTGAGGAGATACGAGAAGGACCTGGGAAAAGTTGAAGGGGAGGCGGAAAGGGAGGAACGACAGAGAGACGAGGAGGGTGAAGGGAGTGAAGAAGAAGAAAAAGAGGAGAGCTTAATAGGAGAAGGGGAAGAACAAGAGGAGGAAAGCAAGGAACAGTAGTTTCTATTTAATCTAGTTAAATTAGCTAGAATAGTTTAATAGATGGCTTTAAAAACAATAAGCTGGAATGTGAACGGTTTGAACAATAAAAATAAGAGGAATCAGATTGCGCATGTATTGCTGAAAAAGTATTGGGATTTAATTTGTCTTCAAGAAACGCATGTTATAGGAAAACACAAGAGGGTATTAAGTAATAAGAGATTGGGATTGGACTTTGTGACCTCCGACAAGGTTAAGAAAAGAGGGGTAGTAATTTATATAAAGGAAAAATATGACCCGCAATTACTGTACAAAGATGAACATGGGAGAGTAGTGGTGGTGCAGATGGTGTTTCATGGAGAAAAAATAGTTGTGGTTGGAATATATGCCCCGAATGAGAAAAAATCAGCTTTCTTTTTGGAATTAGATAATATACTAACGGAATGGATGGATCAGAAAATGATATTGATGGGAGATTTTAATGGGGTGGTGACGCCGAATACGGATAGATTAACAAAAAGACAAGATGGGAAAGAAGGTAAATTACCACGATCTTTCTTTGACATGGTAAATAATTTGGGATTGACGGATGCTTGGAGATTTAAAAACCCCACTGCAAAACAATTCACTTTTTTTTCAAATCCGAATCAGAGCTGGGGGAGGATAGACAGTATTTGGGTCTCGAGGGAATTGGTACAGAACTTAATTAAGTCTGAAATTTGGCCTCGAACTTTATCTGATCATAGTGCGGTTTCCATGGAGTTAAAAAGTAGAGAATAAATCAATCTGCGTTCACACTTTTAGCCCGAAATGCAGCATACCTTGAGCTCCGTTGCTTGGAAAACACTTTCCTCTGGGGGTCCAGCCGTCTGTTCAGCTTCTGGCTGCTCTCAGACGCTATTTCCTCCCTTGGAGCAGAGGAGGACAATTCACCAGCCTCTCATGCAGATGTTCGATGAATCGCAACCATCCGAACGCTGCCATATGTCAGTATCTCAGCTCGCAGTCAGAGGTAACTGGCCTCCCCCGGGCAAACCGAGTGAGATACTTGTTGACCTTTCCGTCTGCGTCTCCCGGCAGGCAAGGTCATAAATCGGCGATTCTCCTCATCAGACGTGAGAAGAACACACCCTCTGCTTCTCTCCCTCCCTGCATCCCCCAGGGAGGGGAAATGAGACAGAAAGGAGTCCTATTTACATGTTTTATTCCTGTCACTCAGCAGTACAGAGAAAACGTGTCTGTACCCTCCAGACTCCAGCAGTAGAGTCACAGCTCCACCCCTGTACTTCCAGCACAGGTCAGATGACAGTCTGAGCTAACATCCGGTGCTCAGTACAGAGAAAGGACTGCCCCCTTTCTCCACTAGTACAGTTGCAGACATCAACATCCTGTTTTGCTTTCCAGCCACCTGCAGCTGGCTTTTGCATTGCTGCTTTTTCCTGACACTGACGTCCAGGGACGAATCCTGGAGCCCTTTCCCCTCTTCCCCCATTTGCTCTCCTGGATCCTTGGTGTTACGCTGATTTCCTTCCCCCTCTATTAAGCTGCGTCTCCCCCTGGCGCTGGTACCTTCTCCTGCAGAATCGGAGAGCCTCTCCTTCTCCTGTTGCTCCGATGCCAGTTTCCTGACATCCACCTCCCCTCCAGGACCCCCTCCACCCCCTGCTCGACCTGTGGAATCGATTTCTCTCTCTTCCTCGGCCGACGAGACGGGGAAACCCCGGAAGGAACTGTCACCATCCTCAGTGGATTCGAAACCCGCTTCCCACCTGCTTTGATTCCCACCCACGGGGTGACCCTCCCAGTCTGATTCTTCCTCGGATTCTGAAAACCCCTCGAAACTCTCTTCGTCATCTGTGGTTCCAAATTGTTCCTCCCAGAACCTCTCTAAGGGTTTGGGCTTGTCCGGGAACCGGCGGTGGAATACTTCCACCATATACCTGTCATTGATGGCTTCCGCGGGAACCCACGTGTTTTCTGACCAGGGCTCCCCTTCCCAAGCCACCAAGTACTCCACCTGACGACCTCGCCACCTTGAATCAATTATTTCCGTGGCCGACCGCTGGTGTTCCCTTTCTTCTACCTGCGGTTGTGGGGTGGCTCCTACCTCTCGCCCCAGGAATTCCCGCCCCTCCCTTTGTGGTGAGAGCAAGGACCGGTGGAACACAGGGTGTATTTTCATGCTGTCTGGCAACTTGAGCTTGAATGCTACGGGGTTTACCTGTTGTGTTACCTCAAATGGCCCCAGCCGTCAGGGCTGCAACTTCTTGCACCCCCCTTTAAAAGGTAACCCTTGGGTGGACAACCACACCCGGTCTCCCACCCGTATGGTTTCCCCTTCCCTGCGGTGCTTGTCTGCCTGCTTCTTGTAAACAGCCTTGGCCCGCTCCAAGTTTATCTTAAGTTGCTGGTGTAGGGCTTCCATTTCTTCCACAAACTGCTCCGCCACGGGTACACTGCAGCTTTGCTCCTCACTCCCCGGGAAGGCTCTGGGATGGCACCCATAATTGGCCATAAACGGACTCATCCCCGTGGACATGTGTTTAGCGTTATTATACGCAAATTCAGCCAGCGCTAGTTTCTCTACCCAATCGTTCTGTCTCTCGCTGACGTAGCAGCGTAAGTATTGCTGGAGTATACTGTTTGCCCTTTCCGCTTGCCCATTGGTCTCTGGGTGCCTTGCCGTCGAGAACCCCACCTCGACTTGCAGCAAGCTCATGAGCTTCCTCCAGAACCGGGAGGTAAATTGTTTTCCGCGGTCGGAGATAACCCTCAAGGGGGCGCCATGCAACCTGAAAACGTGCTCTACGAACAATCGTGCCGTCTCTTCCGCCGTCACCGCATGTGAGCAGGCTATGAAATGGCACATTTTGGTCAGCGAGTCGACTACTACCATGACCGCTGTTTCCCCCCGTGATTTGGGCAAATCAGTCATAAAATCAATGGACACCACCTCCCAGGGTTTGCTCGGTGTGGGTAAGGGTTCCAGTAAGCCTGCTGGGGCCGTCCGCTCCCCTTTTGCCCTTTGGCAGCAGTCGCACCCTCGTACATATTCCCGTACATCCTCCCTCACCCGTGGCCACCAGAACTGTCTGGTGACCAGCATCATCGTTTTGTGCTGTCCAAAGTGCCCCGCTGTGGGGTTGTCGTGGAGTTGTTTGAGTACCCTTTCCCTTAGAGCTTCCCCCGGTACATACATGGCCCCTCTATAGTACAACACCCCTTCTTTCTCCTCAAACCCTTCTGCCGCCTCTCTCCCATCTCGGAGTTCCCTGATTTTAGTTCGTGCGAATTCATCATTCCTAGTAAGCCCTGCCAGTTCTCTTTTCCCCACTAGAGTTCCCCCACACACCCATCGGTCCTCAGGTATGATGTGTCGTGTCTCCGGCGGACCCTCTCCTTCGAAGTACTCTGGCTTCCGCGAAAGAGCGTCCGCTCTCACGTTTTCCTCTCCGGGCACATACTGGATTTCAAAATAAAATTTGAAGAACTCCTGCGCCCAGCGAATTTGTCTCTGGTTGAGTACTCGTGCAGTTCTCCAGTACTCTAGGTTCTTGTGATCGGTGCACACCTGGATTCTGTGTTGCGCTCCTATCAGTAGATGACGCCAACGACAAAAGGCAGCGTAGATTGCGAGCAGTTCTCGGTCATACACGGTATAGTTTTGCTCCGACTTGCTCAGCTTCCTCGAGAAAAAGGCACACGGTTTCCATTCCTGTTTGCTCCGCCCTGGCTGCAAAAGGACCGCCCCTATCGCTCTGTCTGACGCGTCGGTCTGTAGCCTCAGGGGTTTCTCCAGGTCTACGTGTAATAGTTGCTCTTCCGACGCGAATGCCTTCTTCAATCGTTCAAAGGATTGCTGAGCTTCCTCCGTCCACACGAACTTCTTTTTGCTGCTGAGACAGTCCGTGATGGGTGCTGTCAAGTGGGCGAAGTTCTTGATGAACTTCCTGTAGAAGTTGCTGAAACCTAGGAACCTTTGTACATCCTTCCGTGTTTTTGGGGACTTCCATTCCAACACCTCTTGCACCTTGCTTGGGTCCATCGCTAAGCCCTTGTCAGACAACTTGTACCCCAGAAACTCCACTTCTCTGGCATGAAACTGACATTTCTCTAGCTTGACCCACAACTGGTGTTTCTGCAATTGTTGTAGCACTTCCCTAACGTCTTGTACATGTTGCTCCTCGCTATCCGAATAAATCAAGACGTCGTCCAGTAATGCCACACAGCTCTTGTAAAGCAGAGACCCCAACACGTGGTGCATGAAAGCTTGAAAACAGGTGGAGCCTGACTGTAATTCAAAAGGCATAACTAAATATTTAAAGGCCCCTAGGGGGTGAACATGGTGGTCTTCCATTCACCCCCCTCCCTCATCCTGATCAAGTTGTAAGCCCCCCTGAGGTCCAGTTTGGTAAAAATCTTTCCCTTCCTCACTCTCGTCACAATGTCGTCAATTCTGGGCATTGGGAAAGTCACGGGTTCCGACACTAAATTTACGCCACGAAAGTCCACTACAAGCCTGGGTTTATCCGTGTCTTTTTTGTCCACAAAAAACACCGGACTGCCTCCCACTGCTTTCGATTCTCTTATGAATCCTCTCTTTAGGTTCTTGTCAATAAACTCCCGTAACTCCTTCATCTCCCTGTCTGACATGGCATACAGCTTACCCACCGGCAGCTGCGCTCCCGGGAGCAAGTTGATTTGGCAGTCAAAGGGCCTGTGGGGTGGTAGCCTATCTGCCTCCTTCTCACTGAAGACCTCCCTCAGATCAGCATATTGTGGCGGCACCTCCCCTTTCTGTTCCACTGCCATTCCTGCCATTCGGGCTACACTCATCCTTGGTGTTTCCCCTCCTAGGCAGTGCTCCAGGCAGTAGGCTGACCCAAAACTGACTGTCTTCTGATGCCACGCCACCACGGGATCATGTTGTGCTAGCCAGCTCATCCCTAATATTATTAGTGAGGCAACGTGGAAGGCGATCGTCTCTGAGTGCTTAGACACCCTCATTCTCATTGGTGGGGTCTGGTGTGTCACTTCCCCTCCAAGAAGCTCCCTCCCATCAATGGTGGTTACTTGCAAGGGAAAATCCAAAGGTAGCAAGTGAAGCTGGTGCTCTAATGCAAAGTCCTTGCTGAAGAAATTGCAGGAGCTGCCCGAATCCAGCATTCCCTGAACCTTGACTGGGTGCCCATTCGGGAGTTCTAGCACCACCTCAATGGCTATAGCTGCCTTTGGGGAATCTGGTTTGGGCACTTTTACTGGTTGCTTGCCTGGCTGCTGTGCCCGCTGAGTGGCAGCCAAGCGTTCCCGTTTCCCTGCTCCTGTGTCTGTTGCCCCTCCTCCTCACCCCCAGCGGCTCCCACCATTCCTTGCCAGGCCTTTCTTTGCGGGCAGACCCTGGCAAAATGTCCTGGCCGCTGGCAGAGGAAACATTTCTTGGTCGTTTTTCCGTCCTTTCCCTCTCTCTTGCGACTTTCGCTGGAGCTTGAAACCTCCTGGGCACGCGCACCATCTATTTCCATTGGCTCCGCCGCCGGGGAAGGCTGCCTTGGCATCTTTTTTTTCCCCCCTCTTAAATTTTTATTCAGTTTTCCTTTTACTTATATTGGTTACAACCATAATTACAAATTAACAATTTTTTGAACCTCCTCCAGCACCTCCCTCAATCATCCATTTTTCTTATTTTCCCGCATTTTCTATATAATATTGCCGATTTACTATTCACCTTCACCTCTCTACTTCTGTCTTGCAATATACCTTAAAATATTACAAAGTCTCTTTAAACCCCACTAGCGTTGTTTGTTGATCACATATAGTTTCCAGATATTCCGCAAACTTTCCCCAGTCCTCGATGAATTTTTGATCTTTCTGATATCTTATTCTTCCAGTCATTTTATCCAATTCTGCATAATCTATGAGTTTCATCCTCCATTCATTCAAGGTCGGCAATTCCTCCTGTCTCCACCTCTGGGCCATCAGTGTTCTTGCCGCTGTAACAGCGTACTGAAACAGTTTATAATCCCGTCTTTTTATCTCTCTTCCTGTTATTCCTAACAGAAAGGATTCTGGTTTCTTAACAAACGAGTATTTAAGCATCTTTTTCAATTCACTATAGATCATTTCCCAGAATCCCCTCGCCTTCCTGCAAGCCCACCACATGTGAAAGAGAGATCCTTCTTTTTCTTTGCATTTCCAGCACCTATTACATGTCTTGCACATTTTTGCCAGCTTTACCGGTGTAATATACCACCTGTACACCATCATTATGTTTTCCTTTAGTGCTGTACATGCAGTAAATTTCATGTTCTCATTCCATACCTTTTCCCAGTCCTCTAATTGTATATTGTAACCGAAGTCTATGGCCCATTTAATCATGACCGACTTTATCTCCTCGTCTTTTGTTTGCCATTCCAAAAGTATTTTATACATTTTTGAGATTATCCTAACATCATTATCAATTATTTTTGATTGAAATTTAGACACTTTTTCTATATAGCCCCTTTCTTTAAGGTCTTTATTAAACATTGCATTTGCCTGGAAGTAGTGCAGCCAATCATAAACCTGGTCCTTAACTTGTTCGTACGGCTTCAATTTCCATTTCTCCCCCTCTTTCATTACCAACTCACCATATGTTATCCAATTTGGCCTCATATCAATGTTCTTTACCGACATTACCTCTAGTGGTGACAACCAATGCGGGACTTTAAATTCCAAAATATTTTTGTACCTGTCCCAAACCTCTATTATAGAACCCCTAATAACATGATTGGTGAAACCTTTGTGGACTTTCTTCTTCTCCAACCATAAATAGGCGTGCCATCCAAACCTATTATCGAAACCTTCTAGATCTAATAGTTTGTTGTTATTTAATTTTATCCACTCCTTTAACCAGCAAAGACAGGACGCCTCGTAATATAGTTTTAAGTCCGGCAGGGCAAAACCGCCTCTTTCCTTGGCATCTGTTAGTAACTTAAATTGTATTCTTGGCTTTTTGCCCTGCCAGATATATCTCGAAAGCGTTCTTTGCCATTCTTTAAACACGCTTATTCCCCTAATTATAGGGATCATTTGAAACAAAAATATCATCTTTGGAAGCACACACATTTTGATCGTTGATATTCTGCCCCAAAAGGACAGTTTCATTCTACCCCAGGTTTCTAAATCTTTCTTAATTCCGTTCCACACCTGAATATAGTTGTTCTGATATAAATCAATGTTTTTTGGGGTCAACCATATTCCCAAATATTTTACCTTTTTGGCCACATCAATCCCTGATTCTCGTTGCATTTCATCCGTTAAACTCTGGTCGATATTCTTAACCATTATTTTTGTTTTCTTCTTATTTAACGTAAATCCAGCCACTCTACCGAACTGGTCAATTTCCTCCAATACCTCATTTAAGCTGTTTTTACGTTCTTCAATCGTTATTACAATATCGTCGGCAAAGGCTTTGACCTTATATTCATTTTTACCGACTGTCACTCCTTTTATCTTGTCATTATTCCTTATTGAACACAAAAGGACTTCCAGGACTATTATAAATAGCAACGGCGAAAGAGGACACCCCTGTCTAGTACCTTTCAATATCTTAAATTCTTCGGTATGTATATTATTCACAATCAATTTAGCTCTTTGTTCCGAGTAAATTGCCCTTATTCCATTGTAGAATTCATTCCCGACTTCCATCATTTCTAAATTTTTTAACATAAATTCCCACGATATATTATCGAAAGCCTTCTCTGCGTCCACAAACATTAATAAGGCTTGCTTCTCATTCCTTGCAGACAGATATTCCAAAATATTTATTATGTTTCTAACATTATCTTTCATCTGTCTGCCCGGGAGAAAGCCTGCCTGATCTATATGTATTACTTCCTGCAATATCTTCTTTAGTCTTTTTGCTAATATTCCAGCAAAGATCTTATAGTCTGTGTTCAGCAGAGATATTGGTCTATAATTCTTTACTTGTGTCAAATCAGAATCTTGCTTAGGGATGAGCGTAATGAAGGCCTCTTTCCACGTTCCGGGGATATCCTGTTGTTTCAATATATTGTTCATAACTTCCTTTATTGGTACTATTAAGGCGTGCCTCAGTTCTTTGTAATAACTGGATGTTAAGCCATCTGGTCCTGGTGCCTTTCCTTTCTTCAGTTCTTTTATTATTTTGATTATTTCCTCATTTGCAATTGGGGCGTTCAGTCGGTCTTTCTTATCTGTCGGGATCTTTTGCACACTTTTTTCCTTTAAAAATCTTTCTATTTTCTTCATGTTATTCTTTTCTCTGTTGTTATAGAGATGTTTGTAAAAATCCAAGAATCCTTTCCTGATAACTTTAGGATTTTCTACTTCTTCTCCATCTACAATAATTTTGTTAATTGTACTTTGTTCCTTCCTTTTCCTGATTTGCCACGCAAGCCATCTGCCCGATTTATTAGCAAATTCAAAGTTTTTCTGTCGAAGCCTTTTGATGTTCCATTCCACCTCTTTATTTATAATCATTGCAAATTGTGTCTGCAGGACTTTAATGTTCTCTTTTATTTTTAAGCTGTTTGGATTCTTGATTAATTTTGTTTCATTGTCCATTATTTGTTTTAAAATTTCCTTCCTCCCTTTCTCCGTGTTCTTATTCTTAATCGCATTCTGTTGAATGAAGAATCCTCTTATTACTGCTTTGCTTGCGTCCCAGACTATACTCATTTTTGTACCCTTATTCATATTGTCCATAAAATATTCTGTCAGTTTTTTCTTTGCCTCTTGAATAAGCTTTTGGTCGTCCAGGAGATATTCATTAAGTCGCCATCTAAATGATCTTTCTTCGTATCCTTTAACCTCCATTTTTATTGGATTGTGGTCTGATATTGTTTTTGGTTGAATCTCAATCTGTCGGATTCTTGGAGTTAACTCATTAGAGACCCAAATTTGATCAATTCTTGATAAAGAATGATTTGGTTCCGAGTAAAACGTAAACTGCTTCTCCAGCGGGTGTCTGAGTCTCCATATATCAATTAAATTAAAAAATTTTATCATAGTAAAAAAAGTCTTAGGCAATTTTCCTTCTCTACTTACATCTTTTTCTCTTAATCTATCAGTTTCCAGTGAAACTACCCCGTTCATATCTCCCATAAGTATCATTTTTTGGTCCATGTATTCAAACAGCTTCTCTTCCAGATTTTTATAAAAATCAGTCTTGTTCCCATTAGGTGCATAGATCCCGACAATTATTATTTTTTCGCCTTGCCATTTAATCTGTATTACAATTATTCTTCCTTCTTCATCTTTGAAGATTTGATGAGCCTCAATATTCTTCTTTACATATAGTACAACCCCTCTCTTTTTCCCTTTATCAGAAGATACAAATTCGTTTCCCAGTCTATTGTTAATCAAAATTTTCCTGTGCTTTTTTGCCACATGTGTTTCTTGAAGACAGATGATATCGAGGTTTTTCTTTTTTAAGTATTGTTCAATTTTGTTTCGTTTTTTTCCTATCATTCATTCCATTAATGTTCCAATTCCATAGTTTTAGCGCCATCTTTCCTTCCCAATTAAAGATTTATCTAGTTAATTATGATCTAGCTTCTTCCTGTTCTTCTCCCTCTTCTTCTTCTTCTTCCTCTTCTTCTTCCGACTCTCCGTTTTCCTTCTCCTTTTCTTCCAAATGCTTCCTCTCCAATAGACCAACTCCTCCTACTGCTCCTCTTTCTTCTTCCTCTTCTACCGTCAACTCCTTATAGCGTCTCTGGAATTTGCTTGTTTCCTCCGGACTAGTAAGTCTGTGTTTCTTACTTTTGTAGGTAAATGAGATCCCTTGAGGGAATTCCCATTTAAATTCAGTCTTGTTCTTCTTGAGAATTTGGACCAATGGCTTGTATGGGTCTCTTCGTTTCAACAATCTTACTGGAATATCTTTAAAGATAATTATGTAGTTCCCATCAATATTTAATCTTTTTTCTCTGTTTTTTTTGCAGGATTAAATTTCTCATATCTTTATCTTTGAAGGTAATCAGACAATCTCCAGGCATTTTCTTTGTTCTGGTTGTTCTCATTCTTATTCTGAATGCGTTTTGAACTGATCTTTCAACTTCTTCTTTGGGTATCGCCAACCATTGTGCTATTTCTGTTGTCAATTTCTCTCTGATGTTTTCACCTTGTGTTTCGGGGACTGCTCTCAGCCTAAGATTCACCTCCCGTTGCCTCAATTCATTCATCGCGATTGCGTCCCATACTTCTTCTTGTGTTTTGTTAACTTCCAATAATCCTGCTTTTAATTTCTCTTCTTCCCGTTTCACTTCCTTCATTTCTACTCTTGTTTTTTTCATTCCTTCTTCCAGAGATTGTGTTCTTTTGGAGACATCTTTAATTTGACCTCTTAGCTCTTTTACAGTTTCATCAATCTTTTGGTCCATTTTCCCAATTCTCGTATCCACCTGTTCTATTCTTGTATTTACATGCTCCAATTTATCCTCCATATTCTTTTCACTCTGTCTAATTTCGGCGAACATTTTCAAAATTTCTGCCTTAAAGTCTGCATCTGGTTTGGACCCTCTCCTATCTCCTGGTGTTCCACCCTCCCCACCTTTCTTAGGTACGTGGGACATCCTCCCAATATGACCTTTAACTTAGAGTTGACACCACCCTAATATCACTTCAACCTTTTATGGGTTCCAACCTTGTTCACTTACAGCACTCAAAATCCAATTCAAATTCACTAATTCATATAAGTCTAACTTAGGAGTATCGATATTATACCTTTTACCAAAAGTTTACCAAAAGTTCCAAATTTCACCCCCCTCTAGAGTTAAGGAAGGGTAATTAATTAAGTCCAGGAGACTTCAAAGAGTATTCTTCTTGCCACCAATTAGGCTACTCCCTTTAGAAGTCAAAATTTTCCCCAATTATATTCCTATTGTATCGCAAAGAAGTACAAACAAATATAAAAAAGGGAGAGGAAAAAAAGAGAAAGTTCAAAGTTCCAGTCGCAGGAGACAAAAGAGAAAAGAAAGGGGAAGGAAAAAAGAAAAGGAATCTTCTGCCCCCAATTGGGCTAATCCTTATAAGTTCTTATGGAGTAGTTGTAGAATCAGATTTAGTCCGACCTCCAAACAGAGGAATCAAATGGAGCACGAACAACCAATAAACAACCAATAAAAAACAGGTTAAGGAGAGGAGCTAGAAAACAGGTTGTAATTATCCTCCTGGCCACTGGGTGCCCAGGGTCTCTGAAGTGTAGCTGGGTAAAGTACAAAAGAAGGGAAAAAAATAAAAAGTGGTGCAGTAAAAATGGGGGATATTTCAAAACTGCCGAGCCAGTTTTTTCAATTCTCCAATGCCAGTTGAAAGTCCGATATTGTAAGTTAAGTCCGAATAAACTATCTGGTGGGCACCAGAAAAAAAAAGTCTTTTACGAAAAAAAGGGAAAGGCAGGAAAGGAGAAAGCCCGGAAGGCTGACCATACAATGGAGTCGAAGACACTTCCTCTGTTGCGCAGTCTTTTTTTTTTTTAAAAAAGGATCACAGTTAGACTTTCAGCTTCCCCTTTCAAAATTCCAAAGAGGACCTTGAAGTAGCAAATCTTAACCCTCCGTTCCCCCTTTTAGCTTGGGTTCTTCTTTTACAATCAAAAAGTTAGTTTGTATCAGTTAGTTTGTAACAGCCTGAAAGGGGAAAAGAAACAATAGCCGCGAGCAGCGACTCACTTTCACTTTTAACAACTTTGCTTCCCAAATGCGCACACGTTGATTGGAGATAGCGCCGGTCTCGTAATTACTTATTTTTCATCCGGTGCTTTCCTTTGAAGTCCTAGTTTATCTTTGAAAATATTTTAAGCCCGAATTCCTTGGTTTCGAGAGTTGTGGGCTCCCCCAGCAAGCTCGGGGCTTCGTTTTCCGGAGTTAGCTATGGCTTCCCCTTAGCCCACATCTCCTCCCCGCCGCTCTCTTCGCTCCCGTTGGAGTTACCTGGTGGCCGGGTGGTCTGCGTTGTGGCTCTCCGCGGGAACCTGAGTGTCTGAACACCCTCCAGACACTACTTCAGGGGGTCACTGCGCCCAAAGACCCCCCTAAATCCTCCGAAAAACCCGGGATTCTCCGCTAGGAAGAAATCCCCGCTTGCGATGGCGTCGCTCGCAACCGGAAGTCTGTCGGCTGCCTTGGCATCTTAGGAATGCGGTAGTCATGGCAACGCTGCTCTCTTCCTTCCCGCCTCTCCTGAGCCCGCGCTTCCTGCCTCACACCAATCGCAAGTGCAGCTTTGGTCAGCTGGTCCATGGACTGTGGGCGGGGTGCGCGCGAAAGCTCATCCTTGACCGTTGGTGACAACCCCTCCTCAAACAACATTTGTATGGGTTCAGAGTCCAGCTGCCACCCGAGACGGTGAACTATCATAGCAAAACGTGACCAGTAGTCTCTAACTGACTGGTCTCCCTGTTTACAGTTCATCAGTTCCCGTTTTGTCACACTTTGCTCTACATCGCTGGAAAACATCGCGTCCATCGCCTGATAGAATTTCCGTACGTCCTGCATGGCTGCATTCTGCGTCGCCATCAGGGGCCTGATCCATTCCCTAGCCCCATCCTCCAGGTGACCCACGATATAAGCCACTTGCGCTTCATCGTCTGCAAAATCGTTATGCTGCAGTTTCAAGGCGTATTCTATTTCTGTTCTAAACGCTCCGTAATCTTGAGACCTCCCCCCAAACTTATGCACCAGTCCCGGTACCTTCCTTGCTATGGGGGTGGGCTTGCCCTGGGCATCTTGAGACCGTCGTTCGTCCAGCCTCGCTGTCAAGAGGGCTATGTGCTGTTCCAAGTCGCAGTTTCTCTCTGCCAGCGATTGTCCTCCAGCAGCCCCTTCCGTGGCTCTGACTTCTCCTGTCTTACTCATGATGCCGCCTGCTTGTTGCGCACGAGCAACTTTCGGTGACAGACAGATTGCTGTAGTGGTTTGGAGTTACTCGTGCGTAAACTGTCCCCATTTGGGAGCTTAACGGCCTGGGTTAAACCGTCTTGGCTGCACAGCCCATCTCCGCGTGGCTGCCTCACTCGCTAGCAGTATCTGTCTGTGGGCGTTTCTTAAACCTCTTCCAGCATAAAATCTGTTTGACACCCAGTCGTCTCCGCCTCTCATTGCGCGGGAGTCTTCTGCGCAGGGAGGGCGTGGGTAGTGGAGGACCAATGCTCTCTTCACTGACGTCCAGGGAAGAATCCCGGAGCCCTTTCCCCTCTTCCCCCATTTGCTCTCCTGGATCCTTGGTGTTACGCTGATTTCCTTCCCCCTCTATTAAGCTGCGTCTCCCCCTGGTGCTGGTACCTTCTCCTGCAGAATCGGAGAGCCTCTCCTTATCCTGTTGCTCCGATGTCAGTTTCCTGACATGTGTGCTTGCTTTTTTGGCAGAAAATGTGGATGCTCAGCTGGTGCCAGTTGTCCTGGGTGCAAAAAGGCCAGAGGCCGCTTGGCTAGCACTCCGAGAATCTTGTGGAGCTGGGGTGGGAAGCAAGGGCCGAGAAGTGGCTGCATCCGAAAGGGAGAGGCAAGATGGCGCCGGCCACATTCTTGAGAGCCGATAGACAGCTGGGAGGAGCTGGGAACCCCCACAGGGGGGCGAAGGGACTGTTGCTGTTGCTGGCAATGCTGCTGGTGCTTTTGCTGAGCCTGGGAGCTGTTTGGATGCTGCAACGTGTCTGTGTGAGGAGCCAGGAGAGAGGCCAAGTGTTGGGAGCCCTTTACCCACCAGAGGGGGTGCATGAAAACGTCCTGGAGGCTGCGTGTGCAGTGGGGGGGGGGCAGTGACCAGTGAAAGCTCAGAGACGCCTCTTTCTCCAAAAGCTGCTAAGAGTTGTTTACGTCGTGAGTCGGAGCCTGGGAAGCTGAAAAGAGCTAAAGGCTTCAAGGCCGGCCACCTGCAGCAAGTAGAGATAAGAGCTGTGGAGTTGTGTGGGAACGCCGAGACAAGTCCGGTCACCATGGCAACTGAGAGAGTTGCATCTACAGGGACTTCCGGGACGCCGCAGCCACGGGAAGGAGCGCGAGCCTGCCCTTCGGGGGAGTCTCGAACAACACAGAGGTCTAGAGGGGTCACGAAGGCTCCATGAACCTCGTAACCCCAGGAGGATTATCCTGAGGGTCAAGGTACCCAGCGACGCTGCCCAAGCTTCCCTGTATTGTCAGCGTTTTGCAGGGTTTGAGCTGCAGCATGAAGGGGATGTAACAGACTCTGTGTTGTGAAGCCTCAGGCTCCGTGTGAAAGCGGTGAACCTCCGACAACAGTCATAAAACTGGGGAAAAACAAACCAACTAAGCTGATAAAAAGACTAACTAAAGAACCCAGCGTAAAAGGATTACGAAAGGTAATAGGAGCAGGAATCCACTACCGGCGGTAAGAGAAAATGGAGTACAACGTAAGGCTGGGAGAGAGGGAAAACAAAAAAAGCTGCCGCTAAGTGGTTGTAGAAGAGAGACCTCAGATACAAAGTATAAGGACTCTGAGGCAAAGTAACAAATGAAAATATCTTAAGGGATTAGAAAGAAGTGAAAGGAATTTTTCTGTTCAACTTGGTGAGATAGCAGCGTTTATGGAAGAGATTGCAGGGGCGGTTTCATGGCAATTAACTCCTTTGCACGCCGTCTGTAAACATGGTCTGAGTCAAGCAGCATACGCTTAGAGACTTTTATTATTCACACCTCTTTGTTACTCACACCTCTCATATTGGTACAAAGGACAGAAACTGCTATTTTACTCGGGCCAGCTAAAAGAGTGAAAAACAGATTGGCAGCAGGAGGAGGGAAGACGCGGAGAGGCAGCGCCCTTCCAGTGACGTTTGGAAGGAAAAAGAGATTTGTGTGTTTGGAGAAAGCAGCGAGTTTCCGTACCAACACCCTCATTTCGTGTTCTTCTCCCCGATATAAAGAGTCACAACCTAATACGTGTTGAGGTTGGAACTTAACAGGTTAAGTTCTTCCCATGATGCCACACCATTCTGACGTCAATTTTGGAAGCTTGGGAGGAGCTTGGGAAGAGTATGCCAGTCCCACTCTGTGCTTTGTGGGGAAAGGATGCAGTTTTGTCATGGCTGCAAATAGTCCTGGAAATTCCTGAGAAATGTTGGAATAAAAGCTGTAAATAGACAAACCGGTGCTGTGTGTGTTTGTCTGGATGCTAAGCCAAACTACGTGACAGTTTACACCGCTGTGCGAAACTCTGCTGAGACGTGACTGAGAGCTGCGCAAGAGGAAGTGTGCCGGGCGGCCATAAATCGCTAATTGGAGTCGCAAATCAATTAGCGGGGACCGCGGCAGATCAATCAAATTGCACAGGTTATGGGTAACCTAAATCATCGATCGTAAAACTGTCACGGGAGGAGGCTGCCGAAAAAGCTTTGATCTGCGGTGTCGAGCAGAGAAGCACGGCAGGAGGCGAAGGCAAGCAAGCAAGCAAGCTGAAAGACGCTGTGCTGGAGGCTGCAGAGAGCTTGGAGCTGTGCCTAACGTTTGAAGGCAAGCTGACGACGATGCTGAAGCCAGCTTGGAGTTCTGCCTGAAGTTGTGAGAGGCAGGGGAGCTGATCTGCTAGACCGGGAGCTGGAGAGCGGCTGTTTGTTTACGTGAGTACGCTGGGCCCCGGGGGAAGATGGCAGATGGTCAGGAGGTGTTTCAAGCTCCGTTTGAACAGCTTGAGGAACTCACCGTCCTAGCGTGGAATACCTGGACAAAAAGGGTGAGAGCGTGGTTTTTAGCCACGGAAGTTTGGGACATTTCCCAGAGGGAACCAGTGCAACTGGTGGACAGAGTTGCAGGAAAGTCGCAATCTGTTTCTCTGGAGGAGAAAATGCAGAGGGAGAAAGCTATGAAAGCTGAGGTCTGCATGTTGAGAGCAGGTGTTCATGCTAATTTGCAACATCACCTGGGGAGCGTTGAATCTGCGTGTGAGGCCTGGAGTGTGCTGAAACGTCTGTGTGAAGACTCAGCAGGCGGCCAAGGGCAGGTGGAAGCTGAAAGCCTAGAGATGGCTGGAGCCCCTGTTCCTGATGATTTAGCCTCAAGGAGTGCTAGTGAGCAAGTCGGGGGGCGGAAGCTTCCAAAGGCAAGTTTGAAAAGTTTTCCACTGAACCTGCTGGAATGAAGCGGCAGTTCAGAGGGGGCGGATCTGGCAAGGAGTGCTTTTCCGGAAGAAGGAGGGCCAAGCCAGCTGAAAAGAGCCCCAGGCAGTGTTTTTCCACTGGAGTTCGTCGTTGCTACGTGTGTAAAGCACCGGGACATCTGCGGCGAGATTGCCCCCACCGGAGCAGAGAGGCAAGACAGGATGTTGCCAAGGTCAAACAGCTGAACTCTCATGGGAATCAGTCGGGTTTCCATGGCAACCAGTCTGGAAAAACAACCAGGCGTGGGACTGAGGCTGGTGGACGTGCCAGGTGCCAGGAGGAGACTTATCAAATAACAGCTAGTCTGGCTTTGTCTGAAGACAGCTGTGACACAAGCTCAGAGCTAAGTTTTGTTATTGACTCTGCAGCTAATTGCAATTTGATTCCAGTGACACCTGCTGTTGAGAGGTGGAATTGCAAGGCAATTCCGGTTGGGAAAACTGTACTGTTTGCAAATGGACAGAAAAAATATGTGACTAACGTTACAAATCTCTTTATGTCTATTTTACAGGAAACGTTGGAGTGTTGTACTGTTCCTGGGATACACCACTGTCTTTTATCTGTGCCTTATTTACTGAAAATGGGATTTACGGTTTGTTTTCAGGATGATGTGTGCAAAATCTCCCTAGGAGGGAGGATGCTTGCCAAGGATATAAAGGGGCAGAATGATCTCTTCATTCTTAAAACGCCTCTGGAGGGTGGTGGGAATGCTGGAAAAGCACAGGTGCAGTGTGCTAAGGTTCCCAGTCATGTGCAAAAGTTGCACAGGTGCACAAAAGGGTGTAAAATCACACAATGTGGGAGGTCCCAAGGGTGCAGGGCATGCAAAGGTGCAAAGGTACTTGGTTTTCCCCGGGTTTGGGAGGGTAGCCAAAGAGCCCTTTAAGTTTGTTCACACAGATCTGTCAGGACCCATGAGGTCTGAGAGTCTGGGTGGGGCCAGGTATGTGCTGTCGCTGACAGATGACCACAGCCAGGTTGGCTGGTGTTTCTCTCTCAAATCACAGGGGGAGGTGGCGCAACTGATCCAGGATTGGGTTGCAGAGGTGGAACGAAGTTTCTCCACCAGGGTGCAAGGGTTCAAGAGCGACCGAGGGTCACAGTTTACTGGGTCTGCTCTGGAGGAGTTTTTCAAGGAAAAGGGAATACGTCACCAGGTGACGGGTGCAAAGTCTCCTCAAGGGGAGGAGAGGGAGGCAGAGGCTGATCCCGGTGATGGGGACCAGGTCCAGGATCAGGGTTCAGAACCCGGTGATGGGGACCAGGTCCAGGGTCAGGGGTCAGGGCAGGTTTGGGCATCTCCAAGGGTTGTGAAAGGAATGTCCAGGTGTGAGGCTTCATCTCCGGTAAGCGTAATGGAGAAAGCTCACGGACGGGTTGTCAAGTCAGAGGGGGAAAAGTCTGACGGAGAAGACACAACTGCTGTCCCAAGTGGGTCAGAGGGGTTTCAGGTCACGGGTGCGTGGGAAAGTGTCGCACAGTGTGATTCTGGGAGTGTTGAAAGGGTTCAACAGGTGCCTGGGAAAGATGCCGGGAAAGGGCACAAGGCAAAGGGAAAGGTGTTGAACTCAAAAGGGTCTTGTCAGAAGGTGCAGCAAGGGGGGGTGTTGAGGTTGGAACTTAACAGGTTAAGTTCTTCCCATGATGCCACACCATTCTGACGTCAATTTTGGAAGCTTGGGAGGAGCTTGGGAAGAGTATGCCAGTCCCACTCTGTGCTTTGTGGGGAAAGGATGCAGTTTTGTCATGGCTGCAAATAGTCCTGGAAATTCCTGAGAAATGTTGGAATAAAAGCTGTAAATAGACAAACCGGTGCTGTGTGTGTTTGTCTGGATGCTAAGCCAAACTACGTGACAGTTTACACCGCTGTGCGAAACTCTGCTGAGACGTGACTGAGAGCTGCGCAAGAGGAAGTGTGCCGGGCGGCCATAAATCGCTAATTGGAGTCGCAAATCAATTAGCGGGGACCGCGGCAGATCAATCAAATTGCACAATACGTTGGCTGGAGAAGAGGGGGTTTACTTTCTAGATTATTTCACCGCTACAGCGGAAAGAGACTGAGAACTTTTGGAAAGGGGGAAAGCGAAATCAAGACGGTGGGTCAGGACTTTTTGCAACATATAAAAGCTTTTCCACTCAGGAGACGCTCTAATTGGGTCCTGCCCCACACCCATATGCCCACTTTTGGATTAAGACACACCCCACACTCCGTTTAAGTTCCAGGGGATTATTGGCCACTGGGATTTAAGCCAATGGTCTCAGTAACTTTGGCGATTATTTCTGTGCTGCTTATATAGTCCTTTTATGAACTTTGCAAGCTCTTTTTCTTTTTTTTCTCTCCTTTTCTCTTTTTTGCTCTGTGCCACTGGTTGATATTTGGGTCACCCTCTTCCACCCCTCATTGTTTGATTACCTTCTTTATCTTGATCGCTTTCCCTTATCCTCCTAATAGGCTTTTTCTTTTCTTTTTCTTCTTTTTTCCCCCCTGTGGTACGGTACCTCCTTATTCTTAGGCCCCCCCCCCAATGGCGGACAAAACAAAGTGAAACAGTTTAACGGACTAGAGAGAAGGGAAAGGAAGCTTTCTGTCTCACCGGGTCGGAGACTGCGATAGCAACGACCGGCGCGGATTTTTGTGGATGGTTTTTCCTTCCTTCACTCCTTGGAATACAGCGCTCCTCCACCTCTTTGAATACAACGTTCAAGAGGGGAGCGACACAAACAGTACAGCTTCAATTTTCCCTGTAACATCTGAGAGACGTGGGTTTTGCCACTAGAATACTTTCTCTCTTTATACCAAAGGAGGAAGACTATTAAATATATAAAATGAAAAACGGATCGAAAAAGGGGGTGGGAACACCAGTAGAAAGGAGGCCATCAAGACAAGAAGAGGGGAAAGAGGCGAAAGAAATCAAAGATTACGATAGTTTGATGGCTGAAATAAGAAAAGAATTTAAAAATAATGAACAATATATCGAGAGAAAGTTATTAGAAGTGCAAGATATTTTGGATAAGAAATTGGAGGGGGTGGTAGGCGAACTGACAGGAAAAGTTAAAGAATTATCGGTAAGAGCTAAGGTACTGGAGGATTCAATGAAAAGGGTGCAAAAAGATACGAAGGACAGTAAGAAGGAGGTGGACAGGATTAGAGTAGAAGTGAAAGAGATAGGAAAGATACAGGAAGAGCTGATGGACAACATGGCTATGACACAGATGAGACAAAATCAATCAAATCTGAAGTTTAGAGGAATACCGGAGAGTCTAAATGAGAATATAAGATCTAAAATGGTTAAAGAGTTAGCAACTTGGCTAGACAGGAAGGAAGAAGAGATAAATTACTCTCTTGTAAACATATTCAGGATAAAAACAAAATCGGTCAAAGCCAAAGGGAAAAAATTACCAGGAGATGTATTAGCCATGTTCAATTCGTTGGAGATAAGAAATGAAATACTGAAACAGAATTATAACAAAAGGTTATATATTGAAGGAAACCCAATTATTATATTAAAAGAGATTCCTTCGAGATTTCTTCCAAGGAGGGACCCTTATAAAAAACTAACCAACCAGCTGAAGAAAAACGGGATCCTGTATAGATGGGAAATCCCGGAAGGTATTTCATTCTACTTCAAGGAAAAAAGATTTAAACTGTCCACCCCTTCAGAACTTCAGAAATTTGCAAGGAGATACGAGAAGGACTTTGGAAGGATGACGGGGTGGGAGGAGGAGGTTGGGAAGCAACAGGGGGAGGAGGGGGAGGGAGAGGAGAGCGAAGAAGAAGAAGGAGAGGAGGGAGAAAGGGAAGAAGTAGAGATAGAAGACAAAGAACAGTAGTTTCTATTTAGATTTGATAAACTTATTAACACTATATAACAGATGACTTTAAAAATACTAAATTGGAATGTGAATGGGCTGAACAATAAAAACAAAAGGAACCAGATTGCACATATATTATTGAAAAAGAATTGCGACCTAATTTGTCTACAAGAGACTCATGTAATAAACAAGCATAAGAGAATTCTGAGTAACAAGAGACTAGGATTGGACTTTGTGACATCGGATAAGGTTAAGAAAAGAGGCGTAGTAATATATATAAAGGAAAAATTTGAACCAAAATTATTGTATAAAGATGATCAAGGGAGACTGATTGTAGTACAGATGGTCTTTCAAGGAGAAAAAATAATTGTTGTTGGAATATATGCGCCAAATGAGAAAAAGTCAGTTTTTTTCTCTGAATTAGGTAATAAGTTAATGGAGTGGATGGATCAAAAAATGATACTGATGGGTGACTTTAATGGGGTGGTAGCACCAGACTTGGATAGATCAACAAAAAAGCAAAAGACGAAGGAAGGTAAACTACCCTGCTCTTTTTGTGACATGGTTGATAATATGGGACTAATTGACGCCTGGAGATTTAAAAACCCCACTATTAAACAATACACCTTCTTTTCAAACCCAAACCAGAGTTGGGGAAGAACAGATAGTGTTTGGATATCGAAGGAAATGATACAAAATTTAATTAAGTCTGAAATTCTTCCACGAACAATATCTGATCATAATGCGGTTTCTATAGAATTAAGAGGTAAAGATGTTAGAGTAGGATGATGGAGAATGAATGAATTCTTATTCAATGATCAGAAAATTGTAACAAAGGCTAAAGAAACAATTGAATAATACTTTAAATGGAATTTAAATGGAGAAACTGCTATAGAGATGGTGTGGGATGCAGGAAAGGCAGTTATGAGGGGTTTTTTGATTCAGAAAAATAGTCACTTAGGGAAAGAAAAAGAGAAAAAGAAAGAACAGATTTTAACACAGATAATAGAAAATGAAAGAAAATTAACTATTAACCCTGATGAGAAGACGGCAAAACAAAAAATATAAAGATACTACAAGCCAAATTTTCTACAATAATCAACCAAGAGATTGAATGGAAAATTAAAACGATGAAACAGAAGAACTTTGAATCAGCAAATAGGGTAGGGAAATATTTGGCGTGGCAAATAAGAGAAAGAAGGAAACAAAATGTGATTTGTAAGATAAGGGAAGGAGAAAGGATGGTAGAGGAACCAAAAGAGATAAAAAAGATATTTCAAAAGTATTATAAGGATTTATATAAAAGAGGAAAGGAAACAGATTATGAAATAGATTGCTTCTTACAAGAACACCATCTGCAACAGATCTCAAAAGAAGAAAAAGAGCTATTAGATCAAAACATTACACAAGAAGAGATAAAGGAGGCTATAAAAAAGATGAAATCCGGGAAAGCGCCGGGGCCGGATGGCCTTCCGGCTAAATACTACAAAATATTAAGTGACCAAGTATCACCAATGTTATGTGAAGTGATGAACAATATAATAAAAGAGGGAAGGATCCCGAACACCTGGAAGGAAGCATATATTACATTGATTCCTAAAAAAGATGTGGATGCTCTGGAAGTGAAGAATTATAGGCCAATTTTGTTATTAAATAATGATTATAAACTGTTTGCTGACGTAATGGCAGAAAGATTAAAAAAGGTTTTAAACAACAGAATTCATAAAGATCAAACGGGCTTCCTTCCAGGGAGACAACTAAGGGACAATGTAAGAAATGTGATAGACATTATTGAATATTTGGACACCAGAATAGATAAACAGGCAGCCCTGGTATTCATAGATGCCGAAAAGGCATTTGATAATATTTCATGGGGCTTCCTGATGAAAAGTTTGAAATTTATGGGAATGGGAGAAAAATTTAGAAGAGGCATAGAAGCAATTTATCATGAACAAAAGGCAAAACTGGTAATAAATAATACTACAACAGAATTTTTTAATATACATAAAGGGACTAGACAAGGTTGCCCCCTGTCTCCTCTATTGTTTATAACAGTATTAGAAATACTCAATAAGAGACTGAGAGAAGCAACAGAGGTTAAAGGAATTAAGGTTGGAAAGAGGGAATACAAAATCAAAGCTTTTGCGGATGATATTGTACTAACACTAGAGGACCCAAAGAATAGCGTAAAAGAAGCCCTACAAATATTTGAAGAGTTTGGTGCTGTGGCAGGACTCAAGGTAAATAAAAATAAAACTAAAATGTTGGTTAAAAACTTAACTAAGGAAGAAACGACAGATCTAGAACAAAGGGCGGGTATTATGACAGCTAAAAAAGTGAAATATCTATCCTTTTTGGGGAGGATAGCGGTTGTTAAAATGAATGTTCTGCCCAGAATGTTGTTCTTATTTCAAACTATCCCTGTACTTAAAGGTTTAAAGCAGTGTAAGGAATGGCAGAGAGCCCTGGCAAGATATATCTGGCAGGGAAAAAGACCGCGGATAAAAATGAAAATATTGGTAGACAAAAAGGAAAGAGGAGGCTTTTCCTTACTGGACTTGAGTCTATATTATGAAGCCGCGTCTTTATTGTGGCTAAAAGACTGGATAAGATTGGAAAATAGAGATATAATAGATTTGGAGGGCTTCAATAACAGGTACGGATGGCATTCGTACCTGTGGTACGAAAAGGTGAAGGTTCATAGGGGCTTCCTAAACCATATTTTTAGGGGACCAATATACCAGGTATGGGAGAGAAATAAAAATCTCCTGGAAAGGAAGACTCCCTGGTGGATCTCACCATTAGAGGTGTTAACGATTAGGAAAACAAATATGGAAGAGAGGAATGCCACCTATGAAGAACTTATAAGTAAAACAGAACAAGGGAACAAACTTAGACCCTACGAAGAGATAAAAAACTTATTCACTGGCTGGTTGCAATACCACCAGGTGAATGATTTGTTAAAAGAAGATAAAAAGAAACTGGGCTTTGAAGACAAAAAATCTAAGTTCCACGTGGAGGTAGTTGAAGGTAAAAATAAAATACTGTCTAGGATATATGATATGCTACTGGAGTGGTACACAAAAGACGAGGAGGTGAAGGAGGCAATGATTAAATGGGCAATAGACATCGGCCATAATCTTGACTTTGAATGGTGGGAGGAACTGTGGAACAGTAGTATAAAGTTTACGGCGTGTATGGCACTGAGGGAAAATATCTGGAAAATGATATATAGGTGGTATCACACGCCGGTGAAATTGGCTAAAATGTATAGGTTAAAGAATAAAAGATGTTGGAAATGTGGTGAAGCAGAAGGCGACTTTTATCACATGTGGTGGTCATGTAATAAAGTGAAAGGCTTTGGGGAACTAATTTATAACGAGCTTAAAAAAATACTTAAATACACTTTTCCCAAAAGACCTGAAGCCTTTCTGCTAGGAATGATGGGTAAAGAAATTAGAAAAGAAGATAAGAACATATTTCTTTATGCCACCACAGCTGCAAGAATTATGTTGGCACAAAACTGGAAAACGGAAACCATACCCAGTATAAAGGATTGGCAGGTCAAAATGGTAAACTATGCCGAGCTTGCTAGACTAACAGGTAGAATACGAGACCAAGATGAACAGAAATTTCAAAAAAATTGGAATAAATATTGGAATTATGTCGGAACCAATTTGTAGAGGAAACTGGCGGGGTTGGAATAAATCTAACAGTGAGTGATTAACTTTTAAGAATAAAAAAAAAAAAAACGTGATTGTGGAATTTATTTGATACTTACCAAAAGGGTGGAGGGGAGTCCAGGACTCGGCAGAGCCCGAAATATTATGATTTTCTTTATCTTTTTATGATTTTTTGTATAATTTGGGGAAGGGAAATAATAAATTATGTAAATATGTACTCATATGTATACTGATATGTTTAGCGGTATGTCTATTTGTATATTTTCTTTGTGTAATTTGAATAAAAATGTACTGGGGGAAAAAAAGAAAAAAGAAAAAGAGAGAGTTGCATCTACGGAAGCTGTGAAGGTCCTGGGCAAGTCTTCCTGCCGGGGGGAGTCTGTTGCCGTGACAACCAGAGAGGACATCTGCAGAAGCCCCAAGGAGGGGGGTAGTGAGAAAATTGTTGCCCTGACGACCCAGGAATGTCAACAACAAGACTTTCTTACTGTAATAATCGACAGTGGAGCCGCCAACTCGCTGGTGCCATCTAGCAGTCTTTTGAGAAATTGCAGGACAGTAAAAACTCAGAAATTTGTGACGATCGCGGATGGAAGCAGAAAAAGACTAACAGAGACAGGCTTTCTTCTGTCCCTTCCTTAAGCATGAAGTCAAAGCTTTTGCGGTAACTGTTAAGTGTGCATGACCTACTAGTTGATGGTTTTCATGTCTCTTTTGCAGGTGACAAATGTGAATTTTCCAAGGATGGGAAACACGTGTACACAGTGCAGTCTAAAGATAATTTGTTTCCTCAGGAGAGGATGACACCGAAGAGGCGAAGGGCCAATGTGTGAATGTGACGCCTCACCATGGTTGTTCACATATTTGGCACCAACGCTTCGCCCATTTGAATTGGAGATATCTTCAGAAAGCACCAGAGCTGACACAAGGGTGCAAATTTAATGTTTGTGACAAATCTTTAGATTGCAATGCATATAAACAGGCAAAAATTGTGACATGCTCATATCCAAAGTCAGAGAGGCGGACCACACAACCCTTTGAATTAATTCATTCAGATTTGTGTGGACCCATGTCAGTTGAGTCACTGGGAGGATCAAAGTATTCTCTGCTTTTGATTGATGATTTTTCGAGGTCTGCTTGGACCTTCTCTCTGAAAACGAAAGGGGAGGCGGCTAAAATGATCAGGGATTGGATCACCGCAGTTGAGGTAACCTTTTCCACCAAAGTTCGTGGTTTTCTTTTTTTTTTTAATGCATTTTTATTGAAGTTATACACAAAAAACAGACATATATGAAAATACAGAGAAAAAATTACAAAGAAAAAAGAAAAGAAAAGAAAAGAAAAACCACACATCCGAAAAAAGAAAAACACACAATCTGAACTTCCCTCCGTCCTTTTGATAAGTATCAAATATCTCCTTCCATTACGTATTTGATTTTCAATCTATAGTCTTAAATTCACTCGCTGGTCGTATTGTTCTAACCCCGTCAGTTCACTTTAAGCATTTATTCCAATATATTTCCAAAATTTACTCCAATTTTTCAGAAATTTCTGTTCATCCTGATCTCTTATTTTACCTGTTAGTTTGTCAAGCTCAGCATAGTTTACCATTCTAATCTGCCAGTCCTTTATGTTGGGGATGGTTTCCACTTTCCAATATTGTGCCAACATAATTCTCGCTGCTGTGGTGGCGTAGAGGAATATCGTCCTATCTTCCTTTTTAATTTCTTTATCCATCATTCCCAACAGGAAGGCTTCAGGCCTCTTGGGAAAGGTATACTTAAATATTTTTTTAAGTTCATTATAAATTAATTCCCAAAAGCCTTTCACCTTTTTACATGTCCACCATAAATGATATAGGTCACCCTCCACCTCGCCACATTTCCAGCATCTCTTATCCTTTAATCTATACATTTTGGCCAATTTCACAGGGGTGTGGTACCATCTATATAGCATCTTCCAGATATTTTCTCTCAGTGCCATACATGCTGTGAACTTTATGTTACAATTCCAAACTTCTATCCACCTTTCAAAATCAATATTATAACCAAAGTCAGTTGCCCATTTAATCATTGCCTCCTTCACCTCCTCGTCTTTTGTGTACCACTCTAGTAATATATCATAAATTCTGGACAGGGTTTTATTTTTGCCTTCTATTACTTCTATATTAAATTTTGATTTTTTATCATCAAAACCCGCCTTCCTCTTATCCTCTTTTAACAAATCATTCACCTGGTGGTATTGCAGCCAACCAGTGAATAAATTTTTTATTTCTTCATAAGGTCTAAGTTTGGGCCCTTGGTCAGTTTTTCTTAACATTTCTTCATAGGTGGCGTTTATCTCCTCCATATTTATTTTCTTGATCGTTAAGGCCTCTATTGGTGAAATCCACCATGGGGTCTTTCTTTCAAGGAGGTTTTTGTTCCTTTCCCATGCTTGATATAATGGTCCCCTAAAAATATGGTCTAAGAAACTCTTGTGAACTTTCACTTTCCCATACCAAAGGTACGAATGCCATCCGTACCAATTATTAAAGCCTTCCAGGTCCAGTAGCTCTCTATTCTCCAGTTTTATCCAATCTTTTACCCAATATATACAAGCCGCTTCATAGTATAAGCTTAGGTCCGGGAGAGAAAAACCCCCTCTTTCTTTTTTGTCTATCAAAATTTTCATTTTTATCCGTGGCCTTTTCCCCTGCCAAATATACTTTGCCAAGGCTCTCTGCCACTCTTTACATTGTTTTAGGCCTTTAAGTATGGGGATGGTTTGGAATAAAAATAACATTCTGGGCAGAATGTTCATTTTAACAACAGCTATCCTCCCCAAAAAGGAGAGTTTCATCCTCCCCCAAATTTCCATGTCTTTCTTTATACTCCTCCAGGTGGCATCGTAATTATCCTTGTATAAATTTATGTTCTTAGCTGTAACCCAGATCCCAAGATATTTCACTTTCTTAGCTACCGCAATTTTGGTCTTTCTTTCTAGATCTATCACTTCTTCCTTTGTTAAATTTTTAACTAACATTTTGGTTTTGGTTTTATTTACCTTAAGTCCTGCCACGGCTCCAAATTCGTCAATTTTTTGTAAAGCTTCTTTTACGCTGTTTTTTGGGTCTTCTAAGGTTAGTACAATGTCATCTGCAAAGGCCTTGATTTTGTATTCCCTCTTTCCTACCCTGACTCCTGTGACTTCTGTTGCCCCCCTCAGTCTCTCGTTTAGTATTTCTAATACTGTTATAAACAATAGAGGGGACAGGGGGCAGCCTTGTCTAGTTCCTTTATATATACTAAAATATTCTGTTGTGGTGTTGTTTATTACCAATTTTGCCTTCTGTTCCTTATATATAGCTTCTATGCCTTTTCTAAATTTCTCTCCCATTCCCATCATTTCCAAACTTTTCTTCAAGAAATCCCACGAGATGTTATCAAACGCTTTCTCAGCATCTATGAATACCAAGGCCGCTTGTCTATCTATGCTCATATCCAAATATTCAATAATGTCTATCAAGTTCCTTACATTGTCCCTTAATTGTCTCCCTGGGAGGAAGCCCGTTTGATCTTTATGTATTCTGTTGTTCAAAACCTTTTTTAGTCTTTCTGCCATTATATCTGCAAATAGCTTATAATCATTATTCAGTAGTGAAATTGGCCTATAGTTTTTCACTTCCAAAGTATCTGCCTCTTTTTTGGGAATCAAAGTAATATATGCTTCCTTCCAGGTATTCGGGATCCTTCTGTCAGGGAACTGCCATCGGAGCATCAGGTGGTGGAGGGACTCAGGGAGGAAGAAAGAGACTCAACAGCTGAAGCAGGGACCAGCAGGGGGAGGAGTGGGTCTCTGAGGGAATGCGAGCAGGAGGGAGGGCTCAGGGAAGCTTCCAGCGAGAACAGTGGGGAGGTATCTGAGTCTCCCATAGGGAGACCCACACCTCGCCGGAAACTGTCACGCCGTGAGTCCAGGAGACGCGTTTCCGTTAAGGAGCTCCTTTGCTGGAAACGCTTCCGCAGACAGCCACTGTCGGACTCTACTAGTGACTAGAGCAGACATGTCTGAGGAGCTCCGTCACACACGGAGGTTTGTGGGGTCGCACAAACTCTGAGGGAGCACATTTTTACGCACAAGCAGCTAATCAATCCCTAACAGCAGTCCGACAGTCTCTGTACGCTGCCTGTGCAAGAGAAAGCATCATGAGCGAACCAACCGGAACCGGAGGAGCGGGGGCTGGAGCTGGTCCAAGCTTGGAAGATAGATACCGAGCGTTGGAGGTCCAACTGGCGCTGCAGACGGCGAGGCTGGAGGAGAGAAGGGCTCAGGATGCAGACAAGAAGGGGAGAGCCACTCAATTCCCCAGAAAGGTACCAGGATTGGTGCAAAAATTTGGGGGGGACCCCAAGGATTACCATGCCTTTAGGACAGAGATGCAATATGCCATTAATGTGCAGTTCGATGAGTTCCCTGATGAGGAATCGCGAGTTGCTTTCGTAATTGGGCATCTTGAGAAAGGGGCGAGAGACTGGGTTCGACCCCTAATGGCAACGCACAATGACATACTAAAGGACACGAGGAAGTTCTTTCGTGCAATGGATATCATGTTTTCCAGCGATATTGAGGAAGGGGCGGTGCGCAGACAGCTAATGGCTTGTAAGCAGGGAAGTCGATCTGTCCGTGAGTACTGGACTGAGTTTACCATGCTGATTCACAGACTGAGTTGGGATTTATCGGCGGCACCCATTCAAATGCTATTTGAAGAAGGTCTTTCTTCGGCGGTGAAAGACGAGCTGTCACGGAGCCCCAGGGCGGAGTCTATGGATCAGCTGACCAAATCTGCGCTGACCATAGGAGCGCGGCAGGAGGCAAGAGCCTTGGAGAGGCGGGAAGGGAGAGGGGAACGTTGGAAGGAGTTCCGCATTCCAGACATTCCTGAGCCAGCTTTCCCGCCGGCAGAGCCGATGGAAATCGGAACAGCGCGCGCGCGCGCATTTTCAAAAACCAGCGAGGGGGCTAAGGAGGAGGGAAAGGGCCCCCGGAAATGCTATCTCTGCCAACAGCCAGGCCACTTTGCCAGAGTCTGCCCCCAGAGGAAGGAATGGCAAGGGATGGTGGGAGCTGTTGAGGGGGGAGAACAGGGGGGAACGGAGCAGGTAAAAGCCAACGCCTGGTTGCCACAATCGGGGCACTGCAGCCAGGCCAAAGAGCAGTGAAAGTGCCCGTGCCAGAAGCTCCTCGACCTGCTCTAGTGATTGAAGTGTCGCTAGAGCTGCAAAATGGGCACCCCCTAAAAATAAAGGCGCTATTGGACTCAGGCAGCTCCTGCAATTTTATGAGCAAGGAGTTTGCTGCTGAACACCAGATACAGACTATCCCTTTAAGCAACCCCCTGCAGGTGACCACGATTGATGGCAGGGAGTTGTTGGGAGGAGGAGTCAGCTTGCAGACTGTCCCAATGATAATGAGGGTGGCAAGGCACACAGAACTGATAGCGTTTAATGTGGCCACCCTGGGAGGCGCTCCCATTATTTTGGGAATGAGCTGGCTAGCTCTACATGATCCGCTGGTTGGCTGGCATCAAAGAGTGGTGTCCTTTGGTTCAGCACATTGCTTAGAACACTGCAAAGGGGAAAAGGGTTCAGCAGGGGCCCAAGCCACCCTAGCAGGGACTGAAGTAATGGAGAAGGTGAAGGTACCACCACAGTATGCAGATCTCAGCGACGTGTTCAGCGAGAAGGAAGCTGACCAACTACCACCTCATAGACCCTTTGATTGCCAGATCAATTTACTCCCTGGAGCACAGCTTCCCGTGGGCAAGTTGTATGCCATGTCAGACAGAGAAATGCAGGAGTTGCGAGGGTTTATTGACAAGAACCTGAAGAGAGGCTTCATCAGAGAGTCCAAAGCAGCAGGGGGTAGCCCAGTGTTCTTTGTGGACAAAAAAAACGCGGACAAGCCGAGACTTGTATGCGATTTTAGGAGGTTAAATGCAGTGACTGAACCGGTGGCTTTCCCTATGCCCAGAATTGATGATATTTTGACCAGGGTGAGGAAGGGAAAGATTTTTACAAAGCTGGATCTAAGGGGGGCGTACAACCTGATACGCATAAGGAAAGGGGATGAATGGAAAACCACCATGTTTACCCCTTTGGGGGCATTTGAATACCTCGTTATGCCATTTGGATTACAAGCAGGCTCAGCGTGTTTTCAATCTTTTATGAACCACGTACTGGGCCCTTTGCTCTACAAGAATTGCGTTGCTTTCCTAGATGATGTGTTGGTGTATTCGGAGAATGAGGAGCAACATGTGAGAGACGTCAGAGAAGTGTTGAGCAGACTGCAAGCCAACAGGCTGTGGGTGAAACTGGAGAAGTGTCGGTTCCATACCAAGGAGGTGGAATTCCTGGGGTACCGCCTGTCAGACAAGGGATTGGCCATGGATCCCGGCAAGGTACAGGCAGTGCTGGAATGGAAAACACCCAAAACCAAGAAGGATGTGCAGAGGTTCCTAGGGTTTGGAAACTTTTATCGTAAGTTCATCCGCAACTTCGCCCATCTGACGGCGCCCATCACTGACTGTCTCAGCAGTAAAAAGAAGTTTGTATGGACGGCGGAGGCGGAGCGAGCGTTTGAGGAGCTGAAAAGGGCCTTCGCCTCTGAAGAACAACTTCTGCATGTGGATTTACGAAAGAAGCTAAGGGTTGAAACAGACGCATCTGACAGAGCCATAGGGGCAGTGCTTCTTCTGCAGCCGGGGAAGGAGGAGTCAGAGTGGCGACCGTGTGCCTTCTTTTCGCGAAAGCTGAACAAATCCGAGAGGAACTACACGGTGTACGACCGAGAACTTCTTGCTATTCATGAGGCGTTCCGGAGATGGAGGCATCTGCTAGTTGGTGCACAACATAAGGTGCAAGTGTGCACGGACCATAAAAATCTAGAGTATTGGAGAACTGCGCGAGTGCTCAACCAAAGGCAGTTGAGATGGGCCCAGGAGTTCTCCAAATTTAACTTTGAGATTTGTTACGTGCCAGGCCCAGAGAATGTTAGGGCGGACGCCCTCTCACGCAAACCTGAATATTTGGAGGGGGAGGGAGCACCCGAAGAAACCCATATCATTCCAGAGGACCGCTGGGTGTGTGGGGCGACTTTGGTGGGGCAAAGGGAATTGGTAGAGGGTACGGTGCAGGATGCATACGCCCAGGACAAACTCAGGGATCTCAGGAGGGAGGAAGACAAATCCGGTGGTTTTGAGGAGAGAAACGGGGCATTGTATTATAAGGGAGCGTTATATATACCTGAAGGGGAATTGAGGGAGAAGGTACTCAAGCAGCTGCACGATAGCCCCACAGCAGGGCATTTTGGGCAACACAAGACCATGTGGCTGGTTACCAGGGAATTTTGGTGGCCCAAGGTCAGGGAAGATGTGCGGGAGTATGTGAGAGGGTGTGAACAATGCCAAAGAGCCAAGGGGGAGAGGCGGGCGCCGGCTGGTTTATTAGAACCACTGCCCACACCTGAAAGACCGTGGGAAGCAGTGGCAATAGATTTCATGACTGATCTGCCAAGGTCTAGAGGGAAAACAGCCATCATGGTTGTAGTAGACCTGTTAACTAAAATGGCCCACTTTATAGCCTGCTCACATGCGGTCACAGCAGAAGAAACAGCCAAATTGTTTGTAGAGAATGTGTTTCGGTTGCATGGCGCCCCCTTGAGGGTGGTTTCAGACCGAGGGAAACAATTTACTTCCAGGTTCTGGAGGAAGCTCATGAGCTTACTGCATGTAGAGGTTAATTTTTCAACGGCCCGTCATCCAGAAACCAACGGGCAGGCGGAAAGAGCAAATGGGGTTCTCCAACAATATTTGCGGTGTTATGTTAATGACAGAGAGAATGATTGGGTGGAGAAGCTGGCGTTGGCAGAATTTGCCTACAACAATGCAGAGAACGTGTCCACGGGGATGAGCCCCTTTTTGGCTAATCACGGGTGCCATCCCAGAGCCTTCCCAGGGGGGGAGGGGGAGAACTGGAGCGTTCCAGCTGCAGAACAGTTCGTTGAAGAAATGGAAGCGATCCATCGCCAGCTCCAACTCAACTTAAACAGGGCTAAGGAGGAATATAAGAGGCAGGCAGACAAAAACCGAAGGGAAGGTGAAAGCATCAGGGTGGGGGACCAGGTGTGGCTGTCAACCCAAGGGTTGCCGTTCAAAGGAGGTTGTAAGAAATTAAGACCCAAAAGGCTGGGTCCGTTTGAAGTCATGCAGCAGGTCAATCCAGTGGCTTTCAGGCTCCGGTTACCGAACCACATGAAGCTGCACCCAGTTTTTCACAGGTCGTTGCTGTCACCGTATAGAGGAGACAGTGAAGGGAGGGTCACTAGGGGACCAGCAATGGAGGAGAAGGAACACAGCTACCATGTAGCGGAGATCCTTGATTCCAGGTGGAAGGGAGATCAAGTAGAGTATTTGGTAATGTGGGAAGGGGAACCGGAGTCGGAAAACACCTGGGTTAGGGCAGAGGATGTCAATGACGAAGTTTTAATAGAGACTTTTCATCAGAGGTTCCCACGTAAACCTCAGCCTGTAGCGAGGTTCCGAAGGGAATACTTTGCCACCACCGACGAGGAAGAGGAGTTGGAGGGGTTCCCAGATTCTGAAGAGGAAGAGGATTCAGCGAGCCAGGACGACGATCGATGGAGGGAATTGTTCGAGACGTCGGAAGAGGAGGAAGATTCGTTTCGGGGTTTTAGCCCTTCACCTCCCAGGGGAGAGGAAATGGGAGGGGGTGAGGGGGGCCCTGGAGGGAGGTGGATGTCAGGGAACTGCCATCGGAGCATCAGGTGGTGGAGGGACTCAGGGAGGAAGAAAGAGACTCAACAGCTGAAGCAGGGACCAGCAGGGGGAGGAGTGGGTCTCTGAGGGAATGCGAGCAGGAGGGAGGGCTCAGGGAAGCTTCCAGCGAGAACAGTGGGGAGGTATCTGAGTCTCCCATAGGGAGACCCACACCTCGCCGGAAACTGTCACGCCGTGAGTCCAGGAGACGCGTTTCCGTTAAGGAGCTCCTTTGCTGGAAACGCTTCCGCAGACAGCCACTGTCGGACTCTACTAGTGACTAGAGCAGACATGTCTGAGGAGCTCCGTCACACACGGAGGTTTGTGGGGTCGCACAAACTCTGAGGGAGCACGTTTTTACGCACAAGCAGCTAATCAATCCCTAACACCTTCCTTCCTTTAATATATTATTCATCACTTCACCTAACACTGGGGATATTTGGTTACTTAGTGTTTTATAATATTTGGCTGAGAGCCCATCTGGGCCTGGCACTTTCCCGTTTTTCATCTTTTTAATAGCCTTCTTTATCTCTTCTTGGGTAATTTCCTGGTCTAGTATCTCTTTTTCTTCTTTTGGGATTTGTTTTAAATGATGTTCTTGCAAAAACTGCTCTATTTCTTGTTTTGTTTCCTTTCCTCTTTTATATAAGTCCTTATAATATTTTTGAAATATCTTCCTTATTTCTTTTGGCTCTTCCACAATCCTTTCTCCTTCCCTTATCTTACTAATCGTGTTTTGTTTTCTTCTTTCTCTTATTTGCCACGCCAAATATTTGCCTATCTTGTTTGCGGATTCAAATGTCCTCTGGTTCATCATTTTAATTTTCCATTCTACCTCTTGATCAATTATTGTAGAAAGTTTAGCTTGTAATATCTTTATATTCTGTTTTGCAATCTCCTCACTGGGGTTGATGGTTATTTTTTTTTCATTTTCCATAATCTGTGTTAGGATCTGTTCCTTCTTTGACTCTTTTTCTTTTCTTACTTGGCTATTTTTCTGTATTAAAAAGCCCCTCATAACTGCCTTTCCTGCGTCCCACACCGTCTCTATAGCAGTTTCCCCGTTTAGATTCCATTTAAGGTAATCTTCTATTGTCTCTATTGCCTTATTTACGATCTTCTGATCATTAAATAGAAATTCATTCATTCTCCATCTAGTTGTTTTAATATCCTTGCCTTTCAGCTCACTGTAAACCGCATTATGGTCAGATATAATTCTTGGGAGAATTTCTGATTTAATTAAATTCTGAGTTAATTCCTTCGAGATCCAAATGCTATCTATTCGCCCCCAGCTCTGATTTGGGTTTGAGAAAAAAGTGTATTGTTTTGTAGTGGGGTTTTTGAGTCTCCATGCATCAATTAATCCCAGATTATTTACCATGTCAAAAAAAGATCGCGGTAATTTACCTTCCTTCTTTTCTTGTTTTTTTGTTAACTTATCTAAATTTGGAGACACCACCCCATTAAAGTCACCCATTAAAATCGGTTTTTGATCCATCCATTCCATCAATTTATCTCTTAATTCAGAATAGAAGGCAGATTTTTTATCGTTTGGAGCATATATTCCAACAACAATTATATTTTCTCCCTGAAACACCATCTGAACAATGATTACTCTCCCTTGATCATCTTTATATAATAGTTGTGACTCATATTTTTCCTTAATATATAATACCACCCCTCTTTTCTTCACTCTATCTGATGTCACAAAGTCTACTCCCAGTCTCTTATTACATAATAGTCTCTTATGCTTATTTATTATATGCGTCTCTTGGAGGCATATTAAGTCATAATTCTTTTTCAATAATACATGCGTAATCTGATTCCTTTTGTTTTTATTGTTCAGCCCATTCACATTCCAGTTTAGTATTTTTAACGTCATCTGTTCTGTAATATAAGTTAACTTATCAAACCTATGCGCAATCTACTGTTCTTTGTCTCCTTTCTCTGGTTCTTCTCCTCCTCCTTTTGAGCTCTCCTCTCTTTCTTCTTCTTCACTCCCCCCATTTTCTTCCCCCTGCTGGTTCCCCACCTCCTCCTCTCCCATCATTTTCCCCAGGTCCTTCTCATATCTCCTTGCAAATTTTTGTAGTTCTGAGATGGTAGACAATTTGAACTTTTTTTCTTTGAAATAGAATGAAATGCCTTCCGGAAACTCCCATCTGTACAGGATCCCATTTTTCTTCAATTGATTTGTTAATTTTTTATATGGGTCCCTCCTTCGAAGAAATCTCGAAGGAATCTCTTTATAAATAATAATTGGGTTTCCTCCAATATATAACCTTTTAACATAATTCTGTTTCAAAATTTCATTTCTTATCTCCAATGAATTAAACATGGCTATTACATCTCCTGGCAATTTTTTCCCTCTGGCTTTTGCCGATTTTATTCTTATTCGGAATATGTTTACCAGACCATGGTTTATCTCTTCTTCTTTTCTATCTAACCATATTGCCAGCTCTTTCACCACTTTAGCTCGGATATTCTCATTTAAGTCCTCTGCTATTCCTCTAAATTTTAAATTAGATTGATTCTGGCGCATCTGCGTCATAGCCATGTTGTCCAACAACTCTTCCTGTGTTGCTCCTATCTCTTTAACTTCTAGTCTAATCCTGTCCATCTCTTTCTTACTGTCTTTCACGTCCTTTTGCACCCTCTTCACTGAGTCCTCCAAACCCTTAGTTCTTACCGAGAGATCCTTAACCTTTCCTGTCAATTCTCCCACCACTTCCTCCAGTTTCTTATCTAGGGTATCTTGAACCTCTATCAATTTTCTCTCAATATACTGTTCATTATTTTTAAATTCCTTTCTTATTTCGGCCATCAAGCTATCGTAATCTCTGATTTCTCTTGCCTCCTTCCCCTCTTCTTGTCTTGAAGGCCTCCTTTCCGCTGGTGTTGCCACCCCCTTCTTAGAGCCGTTCGGCATTTGTATATTTGAGTTTGAGTCTTCCTAATATACTATAGGGGTAGGGTATAGAGGTAGCCAGGCTAGCGTCCCTCGGATAATTGCAGCGAGGGTCCAAAATTAATTAAATTGATACAGTGCAAAAGTTAACTCTTATATAAGGTCAAGTAATAATAATACAATACAATAATAGTACTATTTTGACTGGACCTAAGTCAAAACAGGTGTTTGAGTCCTCAAAGTCTTATGATTAAATATGGTAAGCACCTGGACCACCAAAACACCTCCAGATTCAGGGGATTCTCATGGGTAGGGGTTCTGCAAAGACATATTCTTTAACTTTGCATTCCAGGGTGTATGTCTCTTTAAGTCCCAAAAAGAGACAAGAGAGTCACAGCCGTCTCTGAAGACCAAGAGCGTAATAATAGTACGATTTTGACTGGATCTAAGTCAAGACAGATGTTTGAATCCTCAAAACCTTATAATTAAATATAGTAAGCACCTGAACCACCAAAACGTCTCCAAATTCAGATGATTCTCATGGGTAGGGTCCTGCAAAGACGTAGTCTTTAACTTTGCATCCCGGGGTGTATGTCTCTTTAAATCCCAAGGAGAGACAAGAGAGTCACAGCCGTCTCTGAAGATCAAGAGCGTATCCAATTAAATTAACGAAGGTGGGCCCCTTTTAGCTTGCACCGTATGGCAATCTTTTCACAGTCTCACAGTCTTTAAACAAGGTTTAGACACTTTAAACACAGTCTCACAGTTCCTATCTTTAAACACAAAGTGCAGCTAAGGCACCTATCTCCCCTACTCCGTTTGAGTCCCAATTCTCCCCAGTCCTGCCATTTAGAAACAGAGAAGCTTCCACTAAAATCCGTGCTGGCTGTAGCACTCTCCTTCCCGATGAAACAGAAAAGTCTTTTTCCCCCTCTCTCTAAGCCGTTTAATAATTCCGCTGTAACTGTTACCTTGCCTCCGACTTTATACTTTGTGTCTGAGGTCTTTCCACCACACCACACTCACTTGGCGGTTTGTTTTCTTCTTTTGTTTCCTCCTCTCTCCCAGCGTCTTGCTATACTCTCTTATCACCTTATCGCCAGAGATGGATTCCTCCTCCTTTTTCACCAACTTATTCCTTCTCCGCTGGGTTCTTATCAAAACATTCCATTAATCTTACCCTAATTGATGTTCTCCAATATTTTCTTTAACCTCCACTGCTTTTTCCACAGTGTTTTTATAACTCCTTCCCAGCTTCTCCGCTGTTGTTGGAGGTCCGCCGCTTTCCCTCGGAGCTTGAGGCTTCACAGCATGGAGTTGTTGCCTCCCCTTTACGCTGCAGCTCCAGCCTTGTTAAACGCCGGCAACACAGGCGAGCACAGACAGCGTCGTAGGGTGCTTGTCCCCCAAGATTCCCTCCTGTGGTTTCGGGGTTCACGTAGCCTTCATGACCCCTCTAAATCTCCATGCTGTTCGAGACTCCCCTGGAGGAGTTATCTCGCGCTCCTTTTCCGTGGCCGCGGCGTCCCGGAAGTCCAAAGTTCGTGGTTTTCAAAGTGACAGAGGTTCTGAATTCACTGGTTCTGCTTTACAGGATTTCTTTAGGGAGAAGGGGATTAGCCACCGTTTGACCACTCCTTACTCTCCGCAACAGAATGGGGTCGCAGAGAGAAGGAACAGGACGGTGGAGGAAGCTGTGTCTGCGATCCTTTGGGACGCAGGGCTACCCCAGAAATATTGGTCTGAGGCCTGGCGCTACGTTGTTCATACGCAGAATAGAGTGTACAACTCTAGTGTAGGAAATACGCCGTATTTCTTACTGCATGGAAAGAAGCCCAAGGTACACTACCTCCGTGTGTTTGGTTGTGAGGCTTGGGTTCTTATTCCAAAGGCTCTACGCAAGAAAGGTGAGCCAAGATCTAAAAGAATGATCTTTGTAGGGTATGAGCCTGGCTCAAAGGCCTGGCGGTTTGCGTACCCAAGTGGAAACCAGTCTAGGTTGGTTATCAGCAATAGCGCTGAATTCTGTGAGCAAGCTGGTTGGAAATGTCTGCACGCTAATCCAGACGTGATTTCGCAGCAGTTCTATGACTCAGATGTTGAGGAGGAAGAGGAACTTGTTGCTGGGGACCACGGTCCAGAGCAACAGGGTCCACCACAGGGACAGAGTCCAAGGCAGGGACAGCTCAGGATCCCTCAGAGGGGGGAACCTAGATCACCTCCTCAGGCAAGTGTCAAATTTGAGCCAAAGAGTGAGCCTTCCTCACCTGCTGGACCAGCTGTAAGGCCCAAGAGGCGCAGCAGGTCAGAGGGGGAAGACACTGAAGATGATTTAGCTGGACCCAGTGAAGCAGCAGGGTCACCAGGATTCACACTGAGGAGATCAGCGAGGACAACGAGGCCTCCTGATAGGTACGATGCTTCAGGCGTCTGGGTAGGTTCAGCCAGATGTGAACCTGAATCCTTCGAGGATATTCAGAGTTTACCTGAGGAAGAAGCAGGTAAGTGGCACAGGGCAATGGACAAAGTGATGAAGTCCATGAAAGATCTAGGTGTGTTCTCACTCACAGAGTTGCCACCGGGCAAGCAGGCTGTGAGTTGCAGGTGGGTTTACCGCTTGAAACCCACTGACGCTGGAGAACCACAATATAAAGCCAGGTTAGTTGCTCGAGGATTTACTCAGAGGAAGGGAATACACTTCACGAAGGTGTATTCGCCAACGTCACGAGCGGAGACTCTGAGAACGCTTTTAGCTTGTGCAGCACAGAGAAGCTGGAAGGTAAACCACTTTGATGTGGATGTTGCCTACCTTAACTCAGATCTCCAGGAGGAGCTGTACATGATTCCTCCTCCGGGGTTTGAGAACTTAAGGCAGGATGTTGTGTGGAGATTGCACAAATCCATCTATGGATTACGTCAATCTGCCAGAAACTGGAACATGTGCCTGAATGAAGCCTTAGAAGAGCTAGGTTTCAGGAGAAGTGTTGCTGATAGTTGCTTTTATTTGAGAGGATCAGGGGCAACACAAGAGTATTTGCAGATCTGGGTTGATGACTTGTTGTTTTTCTCAGAGACAGATGAACAGGCAGAGAAGTTTGCCAAAAAGCTAGGGAAAGGGTTCAAGCTTAAACAGCTTGGTGCTGTCAAAACCTACCTAGGTGTCAGTGTTGAGCGTGCACAACACTGACACCTAGGTGCAAGCCTGGAATGGCATCAAGAGAGTTCTGAGGTATTTGCAGGAAACCAAAGACTTTTGTCTTAGGTTGCCGGCACAAGGAGAAGTCAAACTGACTTGTCTTGTGGACTCGGATTGGGCTAATCTTGAGGATCGCAAGTCTGTGTCTGGCCTAGTGGTGAAGTTTGGGAACTCAGTAATTGGATGGAGGTCTAAGAAGCAAAGTCTTATAGCGCTCTCATCCACTGAGGCTGAGTTTAGTGCTCTTTCAGAGGTGTGCAGAGAAGTTCTATGCTTGCTTAGTGCAGGAACTCTGCGAAGTGGATTGTCTGCCAATACGTGTTTTCGAGGACAATCAACCATGCCTGCATTTGGCAGAGTCAGGTCAGTTCAAGGCTAGAACTAAACACCTAGACATTCGCTTTCGGAATGTGTGCCAGAGCGTTCAGGAGGGATTAGTTGCTCTGAAGTATTGTCCCTCTGCCAAGAACCTAGCTGATGGGTTCACGAAGCCACTCACCTTCCAAAAACAAGGGGAGTTTTGCGAAGGTCTGGGTTTGGGACGACCAAGGGTCAAGGGTTGATTCTCCCCTCAGGCGCGAGGCAAGAGGGGGTGTTGGGTGTAGTGAAGGGTTAACCTTCTGTGCCTCAAGCCTGAGAGGAGGCGCTTACAAGGGAAGTAAGCCAGGACGTGACGAAAGCAGCTTGGAATGCTGTGAGCTGAGTGGGAACCGAAAGCAGTTCAGCTGCTGCACTGAGAGAGAAGGACGCAGAGAAAATGCAGCTTGAATCTGATGGTCTTTATGAATTGTAAACACACTATATTTGAGCAAATAAAGGGATAGTAGGACAGAAGAAACGTGTGGGACTTGTTTACTGCTCTCTCGACACACGCTGCTGTGTACTTCCGCTAATTGCTTTACGATCTACAGAGGCTCCCAGGGGAAGCGTGGCTGGGCGCCGAACAATAAAGCAATAAATCTACCGAACATGGCTCTCTATCAAGGGCTGTTTCAGACTCAGGCTGTGGCTGTGGCTGTTGCTCTGGTTCTGGCTCTGGCTCTTTCTCAGGCCCTGGTTCTGAATGAGGGCTTGGTTCTGGCACTGATTCAGGGTCTCGCTCTGGCTCTGGCACTCTATCAAGGACTGTTTCAGACTTAGGCTGTGGCTCTGGCTCTGTTTCCATTCTTACAATGGAATGTACACAAAACAATAATCCTTTCTGTATAAATTTTCCAATACATTCTGAAAACATAATAAACCCTTAATTGTTGTCCACCTCCTTTTAGTTCCTTTATCACTCGAATGCTAGCACGGAGTCAAAACTATTATTGTATTTTTGAACATATCTTGTATAACCATCCCATTTTCCTTCAAATTTTTGCTTTGAGATTCCTCTGAGTTTGCTAGTCAATTGAGCCGTCTCCACCAATTCCTGTAATTTGATTTGCCAATCTGTTATTTTTGGAGCCTCGTGATCTTTCCATCCCTTGGCCACAAGTATACGAGCTGCTGCGGTTGCATACAAGAATACCTCTCTTAGATTTTTTGGGATCTCTTTATCTAAAATACTTCATAGAAATGCCTCCATTTTTTTCGTAAAAGTTATCCCCATCATCTTTTTTAATTCATCGTATATTCCCCCCCCCCAAAAAAAAATATTAATCTTTTCACACGTCCACCACATGTGGCTCATGTCACCGTTATTTCCTCCACATCTCCAACAAGCATTCGCCAAATTTTTATACATTCTTGATCATCTGGAAGGAGTGAGGTACCACCTATGAGCCATTTTCATCATGTTCTCTCTTATATTATAGCTGGCTGTAAATTTCAAATTTACATTCCGTCAGTTTCCCCCATCTTTTAGCATAATTGGACGGCCCACATCTTGGGCCCACTTTATCATTGAAGCCTTAACCTCCTCATCCATTACTTTGTAGTCTAAAAGAAGTCTACATTTTTGCGATTATTTTGGTTTTACTATTCAGTAGTTCTCTTTCAAATCTTGAAGGCTCCTTTTCAAAACCTATCTGCTTATCCTGTCTGAACTCTTCATTCACCTAGAAGTAATCTAGCCAACTAGAAAAGTGATCTTTTATTTTCTCATAACTTATCAATATTAGCTGACCCTCCTCCTCCCCCCCTTAATATTGTGTTATACGTTATCCAGTTCTCTTTGATGTTGTTGCTTTTTTTAACAGCGATTGCTTCTAGTGGAGAGTTCCATCTTGGGGTTTTCTGTTCCAAATATCTTTTGTATTTTCCCCATACCTTATTTGTAGCATTTCTTATTATATGATTTGAAAAACTCCTATGCGTCTTTATTTTCCCATAATTAAGATAGCCATGCCACCCAAAACGGGTGTCATGACCTTCTAGATCTAAAATATCCCAATTTTTTAATAAATACCAATGTTTCAACCAGAGAAGACATGAGGCTTTGTAATATAGCTTCAAATCCGGTAACCCGTAGCCACCTCTTTCTACAGTATCTATTAATATCTTATGCTTTACTCTTAGTCTTTTACCCTTCCACAAAAATTTAGAAATTTCTTTTTTTTTTATGAAGATATTTATTAAGGATTTTAAACTTTAAATTCACCAAACATATATAAAACCATCACCCAAATACAACAAACAAGCAAAGAAAAACAGAGAAAAACAAAAAGGTTAACATATAATAGAAAAACATACAACAAAATCAAATATCCAACAACAATATTTTCTTAGCCTTTTGGACTTCCTCACATCTCCCATTCCTGCGTTCCCAATTAAAATTATGAACAGCAAATTATCACCTTGTTTCAACTCCTATTTTGTAATTTTCAAATATTATGTCTCCGACTTTAAATATTTTTATCAAATACTCAAATGCTTAATTTATACATAATGTTGTTCCAAAATTTCTTTTTCTCAGTTCTCACTTATTCTCATATTTCTTTGAACTAAGTTGCTGATGCCATGTTATTTTCAGTCCTGCATCTTTCTTAACACTCATACAGTTTACAATGTTTTTGTAAATAGTCCTTAAACTTTTTCCAGGCCTCTTCCACTGCCTCTTCTCCCAGGTCTCGGATTCTGCCAGTCATTTCTGCCAATTCCATGTAGTCTATCAGTTGTGTCTGCCATTCTTCCACGGTGGGCAAATCTTGGGTCTTCCAATATTTTGCAATAAGTATTCTTGCTGCTGTTGTTGCATACATAAAAAAAGTTTGATCCTTCTTTAAGACCCTCTGACCAACAATACCCAGAAGGAAGGCCTCTGGTTTCTTAGAGAAGGTATACTTAAATACCTTTTTCAGTTCATTATATATCATTTCCCAGAAAGCCTTAACCCTAGGGCAAGTCCACCAGAGGTGAAAGAATGTTCCTTCAGTTTCCTTACATTTCCAACATTTGTTGTCGGGCAAATGGTATATTTTTGCAAGCTTGACTGGGGTCATGTACCACCTATATATCATTTTCATAACATTTTCTTTCAAGGAATTACATGCCATGAATTTCACAGCGGTGGTCCATAACCTTTCCCAGTCAGCAAACATAATATTGTACCCAATGTCCTGTGCCCATTTTATCATAGCTGATTTAACGGTTTCATCTTGTGTGTTCCATTTTAACAGCAAGTTATACATTTTTGAAAGTACCTTAGTCTTAGATTCTAACAGTTCTGTTTCTAGTTTCGATTTTTCCACCTGGAATCCTATCTTTTTGTCCGAATTAAAAACCTTCTTAATCTGAGCATAATGTAACCAATCTCGCACTTTATCCTTTAATTTCTCCAAACTCTGCAATCTCCAAGTCTCTCCATCTTTTTCTAGTATTTCCCAATATTTCGGCCATTTGGCCTCCATATTGAGTCTTTTCCGGGCCTTAGCTTCCATTGGTGACAACCACCTTGGGGTTTTGTTTTCTAGTAAGTCTTTGTATTTTATCCAGACATTAAACACTGCCTTCCTGACAATATGGTTCTTGAAAGCCTTATGAATTTTAACCTTGTCGTACCACAAATATGCATGCCATCCAAAAGCATTGTTAAATCCTTCCAGATCCAAAACATCCGTGTTCTCAAGAAGCAGCCAGTCTTTCAACCAGCAGAAAGCTGCTGATTCATAATACAATCTTAAATCTGGCAGGGCAAACCCCCCTCTTTCCTTGGCATCAGTTAATATTTTAAACTTTATTCTGGGCTTTTTGCCCTGCCAGACAAATTTAGAGATATCTCTCTGCCACTTCCTGAAACACTCCACCTTATCCACAATCTGTAAGGTCTGGAACAAAAACAGCATTTTTGGCAATACATTCATCTTTATAGCAGCAATTCGGCCTAACAAGGAAAGTTTCAGTCTTGACCAACTTTCTAAATCCTTTTTGATTTCTAACCAGCACTTTTCATAATTGTCCTTAAATAGATTCAGATTCTTGGCTGTCATGTTTACCCCTAGGTATCTCACCTTTTTAACCACATTTAAGTCTGTCTCTTTCTGAAACCTTTCTGATTCTGAAGGTGTCAATTTTTTTTCCAATACCTTTGTTTTTTGCTTGTTTAGTTTGAATCCCGCCACCTGACCAAACTCGTGAATCAATTCTAAAACCCTTTTCGTACTAGATTCTGGCTCCTGTAGTGTCAAAACCAGGTCATCTGCAAAAGCTTTAAGTTTATACTGTTTAGCTCCGACCTGAATTCCTTCAACCAACCGGTCCCCTCTAATCATATTTAAGAGCACCTCCAGGACCGAAATAAATAGCAAAGGGGAAATAGGGCAACCTTGTCGTGTTCCTTTTTCAATCTTAAACTCTTCTGACACCACATTGTTAACTATCAATTTAGCTTTTTGTTCCTAATAAATTGCATCTATGCCATTTTCAAACCCCCGTCCCACTCCCATCCCTTCAAGGTTTTTCTTCATGAACTTCCATGAAATGTTGTCAAAGGCCTTCTCCGCATCTATAAAAATTAACACTGCTTTTGTCTTTATATTTGTTTGCAAAAGTTCCAAAATGTCAATAATATTCCTTGTGTTGGCAAACAAATGTCTGCCTGGGAGAAAACCTGCCTGATCCTTATGAATCACTTCATTTAAAACTTTTTAAAGTCTATTTGCTAAGATGTCTGCAAAAATTTTATAATCCACATTTAGAAGGGAAATGGGACGGTAGTTCTTAAGTTGTGTCTTTTCAGTTTCCAGTTTAGGTATCAATGTGATGAAAGCTTCTTTCCATGATTCCAGTGCTTTCTTCCCCTCCATAATCTCATTGCAAACCTCCGTTAATGGATGTATCAAATAATCTTTCAATGTCTTGTAATATTTGGAGGTAAGCCCATCTGGCACCTTCAATCTCTTGTTGTGTTATTTTATAATTCAGGAATGTCCTATTTTCTTGAGACAATTTTGGTAGTCCGTTCCTTCTCAAAAATTCGTCTATCTCAGTCTCATCTTGGGGCCCTTGGGTATACAATTGTTTGAAGTATCTCTGGAAACACTTTCTAATCTCCACAGGATTCTGGATGTTTCTCCCTTCAATCTCTAGGTTAGTGACCGTATTTAGTTTTTGTCTCTTTTTCAACTGCCATGCTAGCAGTTTCCCACATTTGTTTGCCGATTCAAATGATCTTTGTTTCATTAACTTGATTTTCCACTCCACTTCCTGATTTATCAGTTTGGAGTATTGTGCTTGATAAAGTTTAATTTCTCTCAGAATCTCCTGTGACTTCGGTTTCGATCTTAACTTTTTCTCACATTCCTTAATTTTCTCCAAGATCTTGTCCTTTCTCTCATTCTGTGCTCTTTTCTTTATGGTGTTCTGTTGTATCAGAAACCCCCTCATAACAGCTTTGCTGGCGTCCCAGATTACTTTTTTCCCCACAGTAGTGTTCAAATTTATTTCAAAATAGTCCTTCAAAGTTTTTTGGGCCTTTTTGATAATCTCCTGATCTCTAAACAGGTTGTCATTCATCTTCCATCTAAAGGAGCCGGTTGGAGTTAGTCTCATATCCATCTTTACTGCGTTATGGTCGGAGCAGGTCTTTGGGCAGATTTCCACTTTTCTAGTCTTAGGAGCCAGACCTCTAGTTATCCATATTTGGTCGATTCTTGTCCATGTCAGTTGGGCTTCAGAAAAGAATGTTCTTTCTCTTCCTAGAGGGTTCTTTATCCTCCAAATGTCAATCAAGTCCATATTGTCAGTCAGTTCAAAGAAGGTTTTAGGTAGTCTGCCATCTTTTGTCAAGCTTTGATTTTGTGACTTATCCATATTCGTAGAGACCACCCCATTCATATCTCCCATCATAATGATGTTGCTATAGTCCAGATAGTCCAGCAATGTCTCATGCTGTTTCTTATTAAATTCTGATTTCCCCTCGTTCGGTGCATAAATTCCCAATATCAAAAGCTTTTCGCCTTGGGTTTGTATCTCGATTGCCAAAATTCTTCCTTGCTCATCTTTAAATAGAAATTTTGGTGATAGGCTCTCTTTTGCATATATCACCACTCCTCTTTTCTTAACTCGATCCGATGAAATAAATTCTTGGTCTAATCTCTTGTTAATTAACACCTTTCTATGGAGCCTAGTCACATGTGTTTCCTGCAAACAAATGATGTCCAATTGTTCTTTCTTTAATAAATGAAATATCCTTCTCCTTTTTTCCGGGGAGTTACAGCCATTAATATTCCAACTGAAAAGCTGCAGAGACATCCTGGGCAAATCTGTTATTCCTTTGGTGGTGGCGTCTCTTTCTTCTGGTCCTCAGGCCCCAAAGGTGTAGGTATAGGCAATAGCCCCAGCCCTGGAATTCCTGTGGTCCCTTTCTGAAGGTCTTCTCCGTGGTCGTTCAAAAACTTTTCTTGATCCTCGGCTGTTTTAATTTTCACTTTCTTCCCTCTGAAAGTAAAGGATAGTCCTTGAGGAAATTCCCACCTAAAAGCAATTGAATTGCTCCTCAGCAGTCTTGCTAACTCTGTATAGGTAGATCTAAGGTCCAAAAGTTGTTTCGAGATGTCTTTGTAGATTTCTGCTCTCCTATCTTGAATTACAAGTGACTTTTCGTAATGTAGGCTTAATATTTTGTCTCTTTCTTGCTTGGATCTCAAAATAATCAAGCAAACTCTGGGTCTATCTTTCCTTGCTACTCTTCCCAGTCTGAAGGCACTCACAATTTTAAAATCCTTATCTTCCTCTAAAGGCCAGAACTTGGAGAATTCTTTTGTCAAATAGTCAATTAAGTCCCCTTGTTCAAGTTCTGGAATTGCCCTCAGTCTAAGGTTGTTTTCCCTATTCCGTAGATCAATCATAGACAGGTAGGCCTGCTGTTCACCAATCTGCTTGTGCAATGGTTTTACTTCTTCCTTTAATGCTTCAGCTTTTTGGTTAGCTTCCTCAGCCAGTTTACGATTTTCTGTGGTGGCTTCAAAAAGGTTCCCAATTGCTTGTGCGTGCTGAGCAACTTGTTCAGTTAGTTTATTAACACTGGCTGTAGTTTGATCAATCTTAGCTGAATGCTCGTCTGCCTTTTTGTCCAAACTTTCCAATTTTTCCAAAATTTTATCTAATACTGAGGCAGATCCTCCTGCAGCCATACCTTCTAGCAAGGTCTGCTCAGTTTCTTCCTCTTGTGCCACCAAAATAGCAGGAACAGATGATCTGCGCGGCTGTGGATTCAAAGTTGTTTGCGTTAATTGTTTAGCTTTAGCTTTAGCCAATCTTGTTTTCCCAAAGCCACTCATTCCACTCCTGTCTACGTGCCAAGGTCAAACCGTGTATAGTCCCATGGGAATCCACAAGTCCAGAGAATAAACAATAAGATAGGAGGAAAGGAAAGAAGGAGCAAGTCCCAAACAGTTGTAAATCCAAAATCCACTAGGGGGAGTTCAGATGTATCTTGAGGGAAGAAGTAAAATTGTTAATTAAATAGTTTTTAACTCAGGTTAATTCCAAAGTTTCAAAACTTTTAAAACAAAGTCCAAACAGCCACAAATTCCAGAGGAACTTCAGCTCTCTTGTAGTTAGCAGAGTTGATCTTAAAAGTAAAACAATGTCTCTGAAAAGTGCCAGAAACAATGTCTCAATATAACAGTTCAATAGCACTCAAATGTAACAGTTCAAACTAACAAAATAGCAAAGTCCGCAGTCTGACAGTTCTATCAATCTGGCAGTCCGACTGCCTGGGTTTCTTAGTGAATTTGTAATTCCAAAGGGAGAATTTGAATTTGTAATTCCAAAGGCCAAAAGAGTTAAATCCTTAATCTCAATAAAAAAAACAGCTCCAGTAATGCATAGAAAAATTTAGAAATTTCTTTTTGCCACTTGTTGATACTGCTGGTCTTTCCTGTAATTGGAATCGTTTGGAATAGAAAGAGTAGCTTCGGTAAAACTATCATTTTAATTACCGAAATACGGCCCAGGAATGATAAATTTAACCTTGTCCATGTCTCCAGCTGTCTTTTGATATCTTTCCAACAATTGGGATACTGCCAGGGAGACAAAGTCCATCATGGCCCCAAGCCGTCTGCCGGACGATCCATCGATCTCCCGTAAGCACGCAGTATCAGCAATTAGCGACATGAGTTTCTAGAAAATATCTTGCCACATTCTAGAGCTCATGCACACTCTATCAGCAGATAATACACAGCAAAAGTCGCACTCAGGAGAGCATTATTTACAAGTTTTATTCAGCGTTGATCAGAACAAAGAAAGACATGACTGCCTGCGTCAGTGTCTCCAGACACAGAGAGTGAGAAAACGAAAGCAAAAGACACAACAGAAACATCCTGTGAAAACAGGAAATACGCAGGCTGTGACACAAACATCCTGCTCCCTTTTAAGGTGGAACGGAAATATCCTAACATCCTCCCCCTTTCCATGTAACCTGTAGTACCTGTGGTTCAACCCAATTGCAACCTTTGTACGTAAACCTTAAGTTGTTCTCTGTTAACAACCTTAGACAACAGATCAGCAGGAATTTCATTTCCTGGCATGTAGGACACCTGAATGAGTCCTTTCTGAATACACTCTCTTGCACGATGTAGCTTAATCGGCAAGTACTTGGTTCTTTGCTTGCAACTCTCTGAGTTCAGCAAAGCCAAACACGATCTATTGTCTTGATACACTTGTACAGGACATTTCACAGAAACTCTGATGTCCTTAAACAGTTGCATCAACCATTCACAATCCATGAGTGAAAATGACAGAGCATTGAGTTCTGCTTCACAGGAACTTAGGCTTACTGTCGTCTGCTTCCTGCACAACCAGTCAAACAGGCAGTGGTTGTACATGTAGCATACTCCAGAAGTGCTAGTACCATCCGTGGTGTCACTTCCAAAACTTGCATCTGCAAAGATTTCAAGACCTCCAGTCTTCTGACTGGTGAACCTCAGCCTGTAGTGCAAAGTCCCTTTCAAATAGCGGGCTATGCGCTTCAGAGCTTTCCAATCCTGAACAGTAGGATTGTTAGCATGTCTGCTAAGCAGGTTAGTGCTTACAGCTATGTCGGGTCTTGAACATCTAGCAATGAAATTCAACTTGCCTAGAATGCATCTGTACAGCGTAGTGTCAGAAAACACTTCAGCAGTACTGTCTACCTGGTAACCTGCCACCATCGGTGTGTCTGCTGGGTTTGCATCAACCAAATTCAACCTGGTTAATACATCAGCAATTTTCTGTGTTTGGTGTACCAGAAAATTACCTGCTTGGTCCCTCTCCACCTGCAGAGAAAGATAGTTGGATACCTCACCAAGATCCTTCATGCCAAAGTGCTCCTTCAGCTGAGCTAGTGTGCTTTGATAAAAAGCCTGATTCTTCCAAAACATCAGAAGATCATCAACAAAACATAAACAATACAGTTTGTTTTGCCCCTCCTCCTTGACAAACACACATGGATCAGCTTTGCCCTGGTGAAAACCTACAGAAAGCAATGTCTCAGTGAGCTTTGTGTTCCAACACCTGGCACTCTGCTTGAGACCATATAAGGATATCCGCAATTTACAGACCATTCCCTTCTGTATCTGCATCCCATCAGGTGGAAGCATAAACAGCTCCTCCCCCAAAATCCTGTACAAAAAAGCTGTATTAATGTCATGATGGGAAACATGCAGTTTCTCCTCAGCAGCGATCTTGAGCATCAGCCGAATGCTCTCATATTTGACTGTGGGTGAATAGGTCTCGTGGTAATCCTGTCCTGGTACCTGTGAAAAACCTCTGGCAACCAATCTGGCTTTGTGTCTGACAACCTTGCCATTCTGGTCTGTCTTGGCCTTGAAGACCCATTTGCTGCCAACCAGTCTCATTCCTGGGACTACCGGTACCAGTTCCCAAGTTTGGTTCCTATTCAAGGAATCAACTTCAGCCTTCATGGCATTAAGCCAAGGCTCAGCATCTTTAGAGGTTAACTCCTGAACCACTTTGAAGCTTGAAGGTTCCCATACCTTCTCTGAGCTACTAAGAACAGCAGTTGCTGTCTTAGCAAACTCATCAGCAAATGTCTTTGGAGGTCTGCCCTTTGTGGCTCTTTCAGATCTGCATACTAGACGCAAGTCTTCTGGACTCATCTCCTCTTTCTTAGGAGAAAAGTGACCAATGGTGAACAGTGGTTCTTCCAGTTCATTGTCAGACGCATCAGATGGTCTGACTGAGGCCTTTGCGCTCTTGTAGTCTGCTGTGTCATCACTGTCACTGACATCAGCAGCAGCGCCGCCCACTGAGCTGGAATCCGAACTCTGGGACTTCCGGAGGCGGTGCGAACGGCAATGGCGGTCCTCTTCGCACTGTGAAGAGGAAGCTCCGCGGAAACGGGTCGTCTGCTACGGCGAAGCGGAGACCCACATTAGAAACCCACAGGCAGCGAAAGCCTGTGGTCGTGGGACTCGGCGGGCACCAGAAGCGCCCCCGAAACGAAGAAGGGACCCCGTAAGGGGTTCCGGACCGTGGAAGGGCTGGCGCGGTGCTGTGAGTCGATCGCTCTTTCCGTGGAGTGAAGCCGCATAGCTGCTGTCGGTGAGCGCTGACCTTTTTTCCTGGGAACATTCGACTTAATAAGCAACAACCCGTGAGTAAGAAAGATTCAAGGAATTAGAGACTAAATTGATTTGAAATTCGGCTAAAAACGGGAGACGCAACCAGGAAGTCCGTCTTCCGTTTCTGCTTAAGATCTAAAGCAAAAGACTTTGATGTCTGGAGCCTTTGAGAGGCGCTAAAAGCTATTAATCCATGCATTACTGGAGCTGTTTTTATTGAGATTAAGGATTTAAGTTTTTTCGGTTATGGACTGTGTTTTACCTCTCCCTTTGGAACTACAATTTTATTAAGAAACCCAGGCAGTCGGACTGCCAGATTGATAGAAATGTCAGATTGCGGACTTTGATGCTCTGTTACATTGAACTGCTACAATTGAGTGTTATTCGAACTGCTACATTGAGACACTGTTTCTGGCACTTTTCAGAAACATTGTTCTACTTTAAAGACTAACTCTGCTAACTACAAGAGAGCTGAAGGTCTTTGGGGAACTGGTGGCTGTTTGGACATTGTTTTAAAAGTTTTAAAAGTTCTGAAACTTTGGAATTAACTGGAGTTAAAAATTATTTATTCAACAACTTTGCTTCTTCCCTCAAGATACTTTTGAACTCCCCCTAGAGGACTTTGGATTTACAACTGCTGGTGACTTGCTTTTGCTTTCTTTCCTTCTTATCTTGTTGTTTACTCTCTGGGCTTGTGGGTTCCCATGAGACCATACACAGTTTGACCTTGGCACGTAGACAGAATTGGAATGAGTGGCACTGGGAAAACAAGAGCGGCTAAAGCGAAAGCTAAACAAACAACTTTGACCTTAACTTCACAGCCGCGTAGATCATCTGTTCCTGCTATTTTGGGGGCAGAAGAAGAAGAAACCGAGCAAACTTCGCTGGAAGGTATGGCAGCAGGAGGATTCACTTCGGTACTAGACAAAATCTCTGAAAAATTGGGAAGTTTGGACAAGAAAGCGGATGAACAATCAGCTAAGATTGATCAAAATACAGCCAGTGTTAACAAATTAACTGATCAAGTTGCTCTGAATGCACAATCAATTGGGAAACTATTTGAAGCCACCACAGAAAATCGCAAATTGGCTGAGGAAGCCAATCAAAAAGCTGAAGCATTAGAGAAGGAGGTAAAACCATTGCACAAGCAGATTGGTGAACAGCAGGCCTATCTGTCTATGATAGAACTATGTAGCCGGGAAAACAACTTGAGATTGAGGTCAATTTTAGAACTTGAACAAGGGAACCTAATTGAGTACCTGACAAAAGATGAGCAAGGAAGAATTTTGGCAATTGAAATACAAACTCAAGGTGAAAAGTTTTTGATATTAGGAATTTATGCACCGAATGAGGGGAAATCGGAATTTTATAAGAAGCTGCATGAGACGATGCTGGACTATCTGGACTATAGCAACATCATTATGATGGGGGATATGAATGGAGTGGTATCTACAAACATGGATAAGTCACAAAGCCAAAATGTGACAAAAGATGGCAGACTACCCAAAACTTTTTTTGAACTGACTGACAATATGGACTTGATTGATATTTGAAGGACAAAGAAGCCCCTAGGAAGAGAAGGAACATTTTTTTCTGAAGCCCAATTGACATGGACAAGAATCGACCAGATATGGATAACGAGAGGTCTGGCACCTAAGACTAGAAAAGTGGAAATCTGCCCAAAGACCTGCTCCGACCATAACGCAGTAAAGATGGATATGAGACTAACTACAACCGGCTCCTTCAGATGGAAGATGAATGACAACCTGTTTAGAGATCAGGAGATTATCAAAAAGGCCCAAAAAACCTTAAAGGACTATTTTGAAATAAATTTGAACACTACGGTGGAAAAAAGAGTAATCTGGGACGCAAGCAAAGCGGTTATGAGGGGGTTTCTGATACAACAGAACACCACAAAGAAAAGAGCACAGAATGAGAAAAAGGACAAGATCTTGGAGAAAATTAAGGAATGTGAGAAAAAGTTAAGATCGAAACCGAAGTCACAGGAGATTCTGAGAGAAATTAAACTCTATCAAGCACAATACTCCAAACTGATAATCAGGAAGTGGAGTGGAAAATCAAGTTAATGAAACAAAGATCATTTGAATCGGCAAACAAATGTGGAAAACTGCTAGCATGGCAGTTGAAAAAGAGACAAAAATTAAACACGGTTACCAACCTAGAGATTGAAGGGAAAAACATCCAGAATCCTGTGGAGATTAGAAAGTGCTTCCAGAGATACTTTAAACAACTTTATACTCAAGGGCCGCAAGACGAGACTGAGATAAACCAATTTTTGAGAAGGAATGGACTACCAAAACTGTCTCAAGAAAATAGGACAATCCTGAATTACAAAATAACACAACAAGAGATTGAAGGTGCCATTCAGAATATGCAATTGGGCAAATCTCCAGGGCCAGATGGGCTTACCTCCAAATATTATAAGACGTTGAAAGATTACTTGATACATCCAATAATGGAGGTTTGCAATGAGATTTTGGAGGGGAAGAGAGCACCGGAATCGTGGAAAGAAGCTTTCATCACATTGATATCTAAATTGGAAACTGAAAAGACACAGCTCAAGAACTAGCGTCCCATCTCCCTTCTAAATGTGGATTACAAAATTTTTGCAGATATTTTAGCAAATAGATTTTAAAAAGTTTTAAACGAAGTGATTCATAAAGATCAGGCAGGCTTTCTCCCAGGTAGACACTTGTTTGCTAACACAAGGAATATTATTGACATTTTGGAACTCTTGCAAACAAACATTAATACAAAAGCAGTGTTAATTTTTATAGATGCGGAGAAGGCCTTTGACAACATCTCATGGAAGTTCATGAAGAAAAACCTTGAAGGGATGGGAGTGGGACGGGGGTTTGAAAATGGCATAGATGCAATTTATTCAGAACAAAAGGCTAAATTGATAGTTAACAATGTGGTGACAGAAGAGTTTAAGATTGAAAAAGGAACAAGACAAGGTTGCCCTATTTCCCCTTTGTTATTTATTTCGGTCCTGGAGGTGCTCCTGAATATGATTAGAGGGGACCGGTTGGTTGAAGGAATTCAGGTCGGAGTCAAACAGTATAAACTTAAAGCTTTTGCAGATGACCTGGTTTTGACGTTACAGGAGCCAGAATGTAGTACGAAAAGGGTTCTAGAACTGATTCATGAGTTTGGTCGGGTGGCGGGATTCAAATTAAACAAGCAAAAAACTAAGATACTGGAAAAAAATTTGACTCCTTTAGAATCAGAAAGGTTTCAGAAAGAGACAGACTTAAATGTGGTTAAAAAGGTGAGATACCTAGGGGTAAACATGACAGCCAAGAATCTGAATTTATTTAAAGACAACTATGAAAAGTGCTAGTCAGAAATCAAAAAGGATCTAGAAAGTTGGTCAAGATTGAAACTTTCCTTGTTAGGCCGAATTGCTGCTATAAAGATGAATGTATTGCCAAAAATGCTGTTTTTGTTCCAGACCTTACAGATTGTGGATAAGGTGGAGTGTTTCAGGAAGTGGCAGAGAGATATCTCTAAATTTGTCTGGCAGGGCAAAAAGCCCAGAATAAAGTTTAAAATATTAACTGATGCCAAGGAAAGAGGGGGGTTTGCCCTGCCAGATTTAAGATTGTATTATGAATCAGCAGCTTTCTGCTGGTTGAAAGACTGGCTGCTTCTTGAGAACACGGATGTTTTGGATCTGGAAGGATTTAACAATGCTTTTGGATGGCATGCATATTTGTGGTACGACAAGGTTAAAATTCATAAGGCTTTCAAGAACCATATTGTCAGGAAGGCAGTGTTTAATGTCTGGATAAAATACAAAGACTTACTAGAAAACAAAACCCCAAGGTGGTTGTCACCAATGGAAGCTAAGGCCCGGAAAAGACTCAATATGGAGGCCAAATGGCCGAAATATTGGGAAATACTAGAAAAAGATGGAGAGACTTGGAGATTGCAGAGTTTGGAGAAATTAAAGGATAAAGTGCGAGATTGGTTACATTATGCTCAGATTAAGAAGGTTTTTAATTCGGACAAAAAGATAGGATTCCAGGTGGAAAAATCGAAACTAGAAACAGAACTGTTAGAATCTAAGACTAAGGTACTTTCAAAAATGTACAACTTGCTGTTAAAATGGAACACGCAAGATGAAACGGTTAAATCAGCCATGATAAAGTGGGCACAGGACATTGGGTATAATATTATGTTTGCTGACTGGGAAAGGTTATGGACCACCGGTGTGAAGTTTACGGCATGTAATGCCTTGAAAGAAAATATTATGAAAATGATATATAGGTGGTACATGACCCCAGTCAAGCTTGCAAAGTATACCACATGCCTGATAACAAATGTTGGAAATGTAAGGAAACTGAAGGAACATTCTTTCACCTCTGGTGGACTTGCCCTAGGGTTAAGGCTTTCTGGGAAATGATATATAATGAATTGAAAAAGGTATTTAAGTATACCTTCTCTAAGAAACCAGAGGCCTTCCTTCTGGGTATTGTTGGTCAGAGGGTCTTAAAGAAGGATCGAACTTTTTTTATGTATGCAACAACAGCAGCAAGAATACTTATTGTAAAATATTGGAAGACCCAAGATTTGCCCACCGTGGAAGAATGGCAGACGCAACTGATAGACTACATGGAACTGGCAGAAATGACTGGCAGAATCCGAGACCTGGGAGAAGAGGCAGTGGAAGAGGACTGGAAAAAGTTTAAGGACTACTTACAGAAACATTGTAAATTGTATGAGTGTTAACAAGGATGCAGGTTTGAAAACAATATGGCATCAGAAAGAAATATGAGAATATGTGATGTTTAAGAAAAAGATGAATTTTGGAGTATTATTATGTAAATTAAGTTTTTAAGCATTTGATAAAAATATTTAAAGTTGGAGACATAATATTTGAAAATTACAAGATAGGAGCTGAAACAAGGTGATAATTTGCTGATTATAATTTTATATTTGGAACGCAGGAATGGGAGATGTGAGGAAGTCCAAAAGGTTAGGAAAATATGGATGCTGAATATGGAATCTTGTTGTATGTTTTCTATTATATGTTACTTTCTCTTTTTTTTGCTTTTTCTTGTTTTTTTTGTCTGTTGTATCTGGGTGATGGTTTTATATATGTTTGGTGAATTCAATGTTTAAAATCCTTAATAAATATCTTTAAAAAAAAATAATGGAATCCGAACTCTGATCATCATCATCATCATCATCATCATCAGCTTCCTTCAGCTGCCTCAACATTATCTGCTTTCTTCACATCACCTTCATCCTCCTCTGGGTAACTCTGGAAAATTCCCACATTTCCCCCCCCACTTGGGATTGTACTCAACACTCTTTGTGAACTTAATGGACTTAGAGTCAGTCATCCATACCCTGTATGCACCTTTTTCGTACCCCATGAACAAACCATGTGCCCCACGCTTCCCAAGCTTGTTGCTCTGTGGGGTGTGTACCCACATGTCAGAACCAAATATTTTCATGTGCTTGATGTTGGGTTTCTTAACAAACATCTTCTCATAGGGGGTACAACCAATAGGTGATGACAATCTGCGATTAAAAGTGTAAACAAAATTCGACAGAGCCTCCCCCAAAAACTTATCAGGGAGATTGGCATCATGCAACAAGGTTTTCAGTCCTTGCAGCAACATTTGATTTCCTCGCTCCGCAAGTCCATTCATCCATGGCGATCTAGGCGTTGACAAGTCATGCTGGATTCCCTTCTCAGTCAGGAAAGCTTCAAACTGCTGAGAAATGAATTTAGCAGTGATAGAGAGAGCCATCTAGCGGACAGAGTGTTTATTGCGATTGGAACTTTTCTTTTCGTCCCTATCTTCCCCTCTCTATTCTCTTCTACCCCTGCAGTCTTGCGCCCGTCCCCCCCGGTCTCCCTCTCCTCCTCTCCCCTCCCTCCCCCCCTTCTCTCATTTCTCCCCCCTATGGTTTTTTTTCAGGTAGACAGATTGAGGATCTTTGTTGGTGAAACCCTTTAGCCGCTAACTGCATTGCAAAACCAATTCCCCTGAAAAAACTTTAAGAACTCACTGTGTCGACCGAAAAGTATACCCCACATTGCGAATACAAGATCCTCTAATCTTTCGAACTCTATGACTCTAGGATTTTTACGGATATCCCCAAAGATGCAGCAAGTTGAAAAGAATAAGCCGACCTCTATGCAACTTAAAGACTGTTAAATGACTGTTAATTAAGCCGACCTCTGTGTAACTCAAAGACTGTTAAAAACTGAGGGCCGGGGCCAATTAGGCAAACAGGTAACTGCTCTGGAGTGCTGTAACTATATTGTGTCTTAAGTTCAGGCTACCTTCTAAATCTAAGAATGTCAAATACTGGGAAAAGACCCGAAGGGGGAACACCAGTGGATAGGAAGGGATCAAAGCAAGAAGGGGACTTTAGAGCAGAGATACTTAGAATGTTTGCGGAGATAAAAGAGAGTGAGAAAAGTGTTGAGCGCAAACTAGAACAAGTAGAACATAGAATTGGGGAAGTGGACAAAAAGCTAGACGAAACAGTTAATGAATTGAAAAGTCAAATGAAAGAGGTATTTAGGAGGACACAGACAGTGGAGGAAGGTCTGAAAAAGACAAAAGTAGAATTGAAGGAAGTAAGACGCGAGGAAGAAAGAATCAAAGCTGAGATATTGGATTTGAATAAAAGTCAAGAAGACTTGAAAGACTGGATTGCCATGAACGAACTAAGACAGAGGGAGGCTAATCTTAGGATGAGAGGTATACCTGAAGCTCAGGGAGAAAATACAAAGGAGAAACTAACAATAGAATTAGCCCTCTGGTTGGAGATACCAACAGAAGAGGTAGAAAAGGCAATACAATCGGCTTTCAGGCTGAAAGCCAAGCTTCCAAAGAACAAAAAATTCGTAGGAGACTGCCTAATTATATTCAAAGATAAGGAAATAAAAAATAAGATTCTCCACAAGAATAGAGAGAAAAGATTTAATATTGGAGGAAATAACATAATAATCTTCAAAGACATTCCTGTCAGGCTTCTAAAGCGTAGAGACTCCTACAAAGAATTGGTACAGATACTCAAAAGAAATAATATCGAGTTTAAATGGGAGTTTCCGGAAGGCGTCTCCTTTACATATAGGAGCAAGAGACAAAAATTGATAAATCCAGGAGAAACAGCTAAATTCCTAAGGAAATATAAAGAGTTAAAACCGCAAAGAGAGGAGGGTAGAGGGGGGGCGGGATTGGGGGGGGACTCGGAGGGGGGGCGGAGAGCTCGGGGGGGAGGGGGGAGGGAGGAGGGAGGAGGGACTGAAGAGGAAGCTTAAAAGGAATCAACAAAGGAATCAACAGCTGTTTTTCCCTTCCCCTTAATTAAATCGTAATGGCGTTAAAGGTGTTTAGTTGGAATGTTAATGGGATGAATGATAAAGGAAAAAGGAACCGAATTGAGCACATTCTGAAGAAGGAAGGTTTGGACGTCATCTGTCTCCAAGAGACACACATAGCGAGGAAACATAAAAGAACTCTGATTAATCATAGACTGGGGAATGAATTTATATCCTCAGACCAGAGTAAAAAGAGGGGAGTGGTTATCTATATAAACAAACAAATTGAAGCGAAACATCTATTCAAAGATGAAGAAGGAAGGATATCAGCAGTACAAATAAATTGGCAGGGAGAAAAGATAATAATAGTCGGAATTTATGCGCCCAATGTAAATAAGTCAGAATTTTATGGGAGGCTGGAAGAAAGGCTATTTGACTACGCCGACCAGAAAATTATACTATTAGGAGATATGAACGGCGTGGTGTCGTTAGAATTGGACAGACTGAGGGATACAAAGGGTAAAGAAGGGAAACTGCCTAGAAATTTCTTCTCTTTGGCCCAAAACTGCAATTTAGTAGACATATGGAGGTTTAAATATCCCCTAGAAAAGCAATATACCTTCCATTCAGAACCTAATGATTCATCATCAAGATTAGACCAGATATGGATTTCGAAAGAGCTAGTCCCAAGATCTGTACGGGTGGAGATCCAGGCCAGAACAATCTCGGATCATAACCCAATAAAAATGGAATTGAAAGGGCAAGAAAGCAGACTAATCAGATGGAAACTGAAGGATTATTTGTTGGATGACCAAGAGGTAGTAGAAAAGGCTCAAAACAGACTAAAAGAATATTTCGAAGATAACTTAGGCAATAATACAAAGTCAAAGGTGGTATGGGATGCTGGTAAGGCGGTGATGCGGGGTTTTTTTATTCAACAGAGTGCAATCAAGAACAAAAAAAGGGAAAAAGGGAAAAAAGAAATTATACAACAATTAGCAGAGAATGAGCAGAAACTAATTAAAAACCCAAAAAATAAGAAAATAAAAGAGAACATAAAAGTCTTACAATCCCAATATACAATGCTGATAAACAGAGAGATAGAATGGAAAATTAAAAGACTGAGACAGAGGAACTTCGAACATGCTAACAAAACAGGGAAGTTACTAGCCTGGCAGCTGAAAAAAAGAAAGGAACAGAATACGATAAACAGGATAGTGGTGGAAGGAGTAGAGATAAGCAAACCTAAAGAAATAAGGAGAGCCTTTTTGGATTTCTATGGAGGACTTTTTAGAAATACAGAAAAGAACCAGACGAAGGAAATAGAGAGATACCTTATATCTAAGAACATTAATAAGATTCCCGCAGTAGATAAAGAGAAACTAAACGCCCCAATCGAGACGGAGGAAATAAAAGCAATAATAACAGACTTAAAAAATGGGAAAGCCCCAGGCCCAGATGGGTTTACTAGTAGATACTACAAAGAGATGGAATCGGTTCTGCTGAATCCACTACAAGAAGTAATGAACAACATCTTAAAGGAAAGAGAATTACCGGAGACGTGGAAGGAGGCATTGATTACATTAATTCCAAAGCAAGATTCAGATTTAGAGCAAATCAAAAACTACAGACCGATTTCCTTACTAAATATAGATTATAAGATCTTTGCGGGAGTCCTGGCAAGAAGACTTAAAGCCATTTTGGTAAACAGTATCCATAGAGACCAAGCCGGTTTTTTGCCGGGTAGGCAAATGAAAGACAACTTAAGAAATATTATAAACATTATAGAATATCTAACAGAAAGGTGTGACAAACAAGGTTTACTGCTATTCGTAGACGCTGAGAAAGCGTTCGATAACGTAAACTGGGAATTCCTGTTGAAGCAACTGGATCATATGGAAGTAGGTACTGAATTTTTCAATGGGATAAAAGCAATATACACGGAACAAAGAGCAAGATTGATAATAAACAATGTAGAGACGGAAGAAATAACAGTAACTAAAGGAACAAGACAGGGTTGCCCACTGTCCCCATTGTTATTTATAATGATACTAGAGGTTCTATTAAATTCCATCAGAGACAACAAAGGAATTAAAGGCATTAGGGTCGGCCAGCACGAACACAAAACTAAAGCTTTTGCAGACGACCTGGTCGTAACAATGGAAGATCCATTGGATTCAACGAAAGAGGTACTTAGAGAATTCAATCAGTTCGGGGAAGTAGCAGGCTTTAAATTAAACAAAAGGAAGACAAAAATATTAGCTAAAAATATGCAGGCAGATGAAATTGAGGAATTACAAAGAGAAATAGAAATAGATGTAACAAAGAAGGTGAAATACTTAGGGATATGGGTAACGCCAAAAAACATAGATTTATTCAAAAACAATTACGAAACGGTATGGAAAGGAGTTAAGAAGGATATAGAAACGTGGGGTCGGCTTAGACTGTCATTCTGGGGTAGAATAGCCACAATCAAAATGTCGGTACTTCCAAGAATCTTATTTCTTTTCCAAAATATTCCGATTATCAAAGGCACAAAGATATTTAAAGCCTGGCATAGAGAGATCTCTAGATTCATTTGGCAGGGGAAGAAGCCGAGAGTAAAGTTCAAAATTTTGACGGATTCGAAAGAAAGGGGAGGCTTCGCCCTACCTGATTTGAAAATATACTATGAGGCATCTTGCTTATGCTGGGTTAAGACATGGATAAAACTAGAAGACAGGGAAGTGTTAGACTTAGAGGGTCACGATAACCGATACGGGTGGCACGCCTATCTGTGGCATGGGCGGAAGAAGGGCCACAAAGGATTTGGGAATCATATATTTAGAGGCCCTCTGTTGGAGGTCTGGGAAAGGTACAAGGACATGCTAGAACCCAGAACACCCCAATGGTTATCTCCATTAGAGGTAATGGCTATCAAAAAGATCAATATGGGAGCCAACTGGGCAACCTACGAACAACTGCTAATGAAGGAGGAAGGAAAGTGGAAAATGAGGCCGTATGACCAGGTTAAACCTCTAGTATATGATTGGCTGCATTACCACCAGATAAATGATATGTTTAGGAAAGACGCCAAAGATAAAGGCTACGCGGACAAAAATTCCAGATTCCAAACTGAGATCTTGGGGAATAATACAAAAATATTATCTAAAATGTATAAGTATTTACTGGACTGGAACTTAGCCGACGAGGAGGTCAAGGCGGTAATGACACACTGGGCCAGAGATCTCGGTCGTAACATTTATTTCGAAGAGTGGGAAAAACTCTGGAAACAACATCTTAAATTTACGGCCTGTGTGTCACTCAAAGAGAACCTAATGAAAATGTTTTATCGCTGGTACTTGACCTCGGTTAAACTAGCCAAAATGTACGGATCCTGTAACAAATGCTGGAAATGCAAGGAAAGGGAGGGGACCTTCTACCACATGTGGTGGGAATGCCGAAAGGTCACAGAGTTTTGGGAGAGTGTATATAATGAATTGAAGAAAATGTTAAGATACACTTTTGTCAAAAGACCCGAGGCGTTCCTGCTAGGTCTGGTAGGAAAGGAGATAAAGAAGAAAGATTACAAATTGTTCCAATATGCAACAACGGCAGCAAGGGTCCTAATAGCTAAAAATTGGAAACAAGAGAGTTTACCGACAACGGAGGAATGGAGATCCAAACTATTAGATTATGTGGAGATGGACAGGATGACAGGTAAAATTAGATATACAAAAGATCAGAGGTTTGTTAAAAATTGGGAAAGTTTTACGAAATATCTGGAAAGCCTAATCGATGAACAGATAACACTAGTAGGTTTCAAAGGTGCTCTGTAAGAGGCAAAGGGTAATTGCCAAAAGAAAATGGACGAATGAGAATGACTTATGGCATTACAAACATGGAAATGCGGATATACTGTTTATTGTTATTTTGGACGATTCGTGGAATGACTGAAGGAAGTCTTAATTTCTTTTTTTTTAGTGAATTGATATGAGTATCGATACAGCTTATTCTGTGCCTTGATTTTTGTAAACCAATAAAAATTATGCATGAAAAAAAAACAAACAAACTGCTGAGAAATGAACTCCCCGCCCCGATCAGTAAAGAGACAGCCAATACGTTTACCGTGAACATTCTCCAACCAAGCACAGAATGCCTTGAACTTAGGAAACGCTTGCGATTTCTGCTCGAGCATAAACACATGAATGTACCTGGAAAAAGAATCAATTAGAACCATGAAGTACCTTGCTCCACCCAAAGAGGGCGCAAGTGGACCAACCAGGTCTGCGTGCACTACCTGGTAGGGTTTGGAAGCCTGCCTGCTAGACTCCTTGCCTTTTGGAGCAACCTTCACTTTGTTCTCTGCACAAGATACACATTTCATGTGAAACTTACAGGGTTTGATGTTCAAACCCTCAACCATCTCTGGCATCTTGGCCAGTGCCTTCCAAGAGAGGTGACAAAACCTTCTGTGTGCATCGTGAATGCATCCTGCATGAAGGACTTCGTTAGTTTGTGCAACACAACAAGAATCAGCATTAGACACAGCAACAGCACCATTGTCATCATAAGTTATACAGAACAAACCATCTATAAACTTTGCATGCAAAATGTCCTCTTTGCCTTTTCTGATGACACAGACGCTCCTCTTGAAGGAAATCTCAAAACCACGCCCAGTAAGCTGTGGGACACTGAGCAAATTGTCTGCAGCACCTGGAACATGTAGTACATCTTTGATGGTAGTGTGCAGACTTGCCAGTCTCACAGTCCCTTCTCCTGCGATTCAAAACGTCTTTCCATCAGCCAGGTGGATCTCACCTTCTTGAGGTTTGAAGGAGATAAAGAGATGGCGGTCTTTTGAGACATGGCGGGTACACCCCGAATCAATAACAAACCTGCCCTGGGCCTTTGGAGCAGTCTTTCTGGCAAGCAAAACCTTGTTTTCCACCGGCGTGGGCTTTTGCAGCTTGCCCCCCTGCTCCTGGCCATCAGACATGCCTTTAGCCTTTGGTGAAGCTGTGCCAGCAAACAAAGCCTTGTTTTCCACTGGCGTGGGCTCTTCACCCGCCCTCTGCTTCTGGCCATCTGCAGGCATCTGCCTCTGTTTACTTCTGGCCTTCCGGTATCTGTGAGGATGACCTTGGCTCCCATGAGAAACAGAGTTCTCAGCTGCCGACTCCTTGGCTCCCCCTGGATGCTGGAATGCTGCCTGGGATGACGTGACAGTCAGCTCCCCCTGCAGCTTGCAACCGGTGCCCTCGGCATCCCTGCATTCACTTGCATTCTGGGAAACAGCCAGGACCTCCGATGCAGTCAAACTCTGGGCTGGGATGACTGGCAGGTGGGCTATCTTCAAAGCATTCCTCATCTTACGTGCAGTCACGTTGCCAGCTAACGTTTTAATTTCCTCCAGAGAGACGTACAAGACTATTACGTTAATGGCCCTCGAATTCTGGGCTCTCCATCTATCTGTCAGAGGAACTGGAGGGGCTTCAGACACAGTATGCCACACTCCAAACTGACGCAGCAAACTCTCACACCATTTTGCCCAGGTTTTATAATTGTGCCGATTTAACGTTGGGCACTCAGCAGCCTCAGAAGCTTGGAAAAACTCCATTCCAGCTTTTTACTTGAGCCGTGAATCTTATTCACTTCAGAGGCTTCTTATCTCGGCAGCCCATTAATCACGAAGCCTGCTTGGCTCGGCTCCCAGGCCAATTAGGCCTGCCAGACATCAAAAGCTCTTGCCGCGGCAAACGAAAAGCCTCACTTTCGCTTTTCCTCCACATACCTTTCAGCAGTCTGTCACAGTCTTACTCTCCTGTAAGTGCCGTGAATCTGGACCCATAACCTGTTGTTGGGATACTGCCAGGGAGACAAAGTCTATCATGGCCCCAAGCCGTCTGCTGGACGATCCATCGATCTCCCGTAGGCACGCAGTATCAGCAACTAGCGACATGAGTTTCTAGAAAATATCTTGCCACATTCTAGAGCTCATGCACACTCTATCAGCAGATAATGCACAGCAAAAGTCGCACTCACGAGAGAATTATTTACAAGTTTTATTCAGCGTTGATCAGAACAAAGAAAGACATGACTGCCTGCGTCAGTGTCTCCAGACACAGAGAGTGAGAAAACGAAAGCAAAAGACACAACAGAAACATCCTGTGAAAACAGGAAATACGCAGGCCGTGACACAAACATCCTGCTCCCTTTTAAGGTGGAAGGGAAATATCCGAACAATCTTCATATAAGTTAATATTCTTTGGTGTTATCCATAATCCTAAATACTTGATTTTGGGGTAGATTTTAATGTGTATTATTTGTTCTAATTCCGCTTTTTCATCTGGCGACATATTTTTAACTAATAGTTTTGTCTTGTTTAAATTCATTTTGGACCCCGCAACTTTACCGTAGCCATATACTATTTCCAACGCCTTTCTTAAACTCTGTTTTGGTTGCTCCGTAGTTATAATTAAATTGTCAGCAAGGCTTCTGCTCTTTATTAGGCGTTGTCTCAGTCTTTGGCTCTAGCACTTATTCTAACTCTATTTCAGGCTCGGCCTGTGTCTCAGCCTTTGTCTCTGTTTCACGCTGTTTCTCTGTTTCAGTCTTCGACGCTGTTTCAAGCCCTGTATCTGCCTCTGCCTCTGTTTCAGGCTCTGGCACTCTATCTAAGAGAGTTTGTGTACTGGTCCAGTAAACGCTTCCACTGCGCCACCAGCAACAGCTCTCTTTGCAGAGCATTAATTAAGTCCAGTGCAGAGTTTCTTGTTGCAGTACAAGAAATAACGACACAGGGAAGCCTGTCTTTCCAAAGACAGGTTTATTGCAGAAAGATAACAGAAACACCTCCGGAGCTTTCGGACATATTTGCTTCACGCCCCACACACAGAAAACAAACACTCTTTATATACTGAGCAACTTAACAACTTAACGAGCTTGACTACTTAAATTTACATGACATTGCTAACTTGCCAGCGTCTTAGGTTTCACACCCTAACACCCCCTCTCGCTGGCAATACAAAAAACAAAATTACTTCGAACCCATTTCTTCACAAAAGTTTTCATGCCGCTGAAACCCAAGCGGTTTTGTAAAACCATCAGCTTGATTTTCATGACTGGGACAGTAATTTAATTTAACAATTCCTGCTTTTACCGTTTGACAAACATTTTGAAAGCGGATATCCAAATGTTTTGTACGACCTTTAAACTGCCCATTTTGTGCTAACTTAAGACACGGTTGATTATCAGCCCATACAGTGATTGGAGTGATGGCCTTTTCATACATCTCTTGTGCCAAGCATTTGTAAAATTCTAGATCTCTACATAACTCAGATAAGGCACAGAACTCAGCTTCTGTTGACGACAAAGTAATCAGGTTCTGTTTCTTGGATCTCCACCCAATCAGAGAGTTACCAAATTTTATTACACAGCCAGACACTGATTTTCTATCCTTTAAATTTGCCCAATCACTATCTGCCCAACAAGTAATCTGTGCTTGTCCTTCCGAAGATAATTCAAGGCAAAAATCTTTGGTGTATTTTAAATATCTTAACACTCTTTGAATTCCTTTCCATGCATTTACACTAGGTTTCGAAGCTTCTCTGCTGAGTAAGTTAACAGCGTAAGCAATATCTGGTCTACTCCATTGAGAAAGATGGAGTAAGCTTCCCAGTGCTGACTGAAAGATTTCAGCACGCTTGAATTCAGCACTATCCTTGAACTCATTGTCTTTTACAAACCCCATTTCCATTGGTGTTCTAGCACCTGCACACTCCGTCATGTTAAACTTTTTCAACATTTGCAATATCTTGCCTTTTTGATTCAGTAGAAAACTGCCATTTTTGGTCCTATCTATCTGAACACCAAGATAGACCTTCACATCACCAAGATTCTTAACTTTGAAGTGTTTATTTAACTCTTTGGCTAGTTTTTTTACTTGTTCTTGTGTCTTTGAAGTATAAATCAGGTCATCTACATAAACAAGCAAAGATTCTTGAGCATCTCCTGAACTTCTGAAATATAAGCAATTGTCAGCCTTGCTCCTGCTAAAACCAATGCCTACCAAAACGTCATTCAAACACTCATTCCAATTATGAGCAGATTGCTTGAGTCCATAAATAGATTTATGTAGTTTCCATACCTGATTTGATTTACTAACTTTCAATCCTGCCGGTAGCTCCATATAGAGCTCTTCAGCCAAGTCTGAATGAAGATAAGCTGTAGAGACATCAAATTGATTCACTTTGAACCCTTTCTGAGCAGCAACTGCTAATAGTGCCCGTAGGGTTTCACTCCTTGAAGTGGGTGCATAGACTTCGGAATAATGTAACCCCTTTCTTTGCGTAAAACCTCAAGCTACAAGTCTTGCTTTGTACTCTGGTTTCCCCATCGCTGTTGTCTTTATCCTGTACACCCTCCTACAACTTACTGCCTTGGTACCTTCTGGCAGTTTGGTGATGGAAAACACACCCAGTTCTTTCATAGAATTCAACTCCTTTTGCATGGCCTCACACCATCTACTGGCCTCCTCCTGGGGTAATTGCTCAACCTCCTCAAAACTTTCAGGTTTGCAATTTGCCAAACCAGCCCAAACACTAATAGCTTGGTAGCTTTCAGGAGGTTTACCTTTGTTGGTACGCTTAGAACGCCTTAACAGTTCCTGCAATGTTCCTTCAGTTTCCTCCTCTGACCCAGAATCACTAGTCGTCACCTGTTTGTCACTAGTAGTTGAAGAACTTTCTGATTCTGACTTTACACGTCTCTCTTGCTGTACAGGTGAACTTTTAGAGCTAGAAGATTCTGACTTTACAGACTTGGGTGAACTAGACGATTTCTCACCCTCGTCCTCAGACTCAAATTCCTCAGTCTGTTCTGGAACTAATACCTGCCCTGGGGCCTGAGTTTCATGGTTACTGTTCACCACATCAAATAGTATGTCAGGATTTCCATGAATTTTATTCCAACCATCCTGTTCACAAAATTCCGCACTTCTGCTGATTGTGATTTTCGTTTGATTGCCTTCTACATTCACAAATCTCCAACCTTTTGTGTTTGCTTGATAACCACAGAAAAACATTTCTTTAGACCTAGGATCGCCTTTCCTACGTTGTGCCCTAGGCACCAGCACATAAGCACGACATCCAAAAACTCTTAGATGATCAATTTTTGGTTTTTCCCCAAATAGCATGAAGTAAGGAGTGTTGCCTACTGTGCTATTGTACACTCTGTTAAAAGTATAATTCGCATACAGTGCAGCCTCAGCCCAAAAACGCTGTGGAAGTCCAGAATCAAACAGCAAAGCAGCACTGGCTTCCTGTAATGTTCGCAATTTTCTTTCGGCAACTGCATTCTCCTGTGGTGAATAGGGATTGGTAAGTCTATGAACTATACCTTTCCTTTTTAACCACATCTCCAGCGTGTGGTTCACATATTCCCCACCACGATCTGATTGTATTTTACGTACCCTGGTGTCAAATTTACATTCGACTTCTTCAATCCAATCCATCAGGATGGAAGCTGCTTGTGATTTTTCTTTCAGAAAGAAAACCCAACTAGCCCTTGAAAAGTCATCCACCAAAATTTGCATAAATCTCGCACCTCCAAGCGATTTGACTGGCATAGGGCCACACACGTCTGTGTGCACAAGTTCAAAGGGTTTCTTGCTTACTCTATCAGATCTAGGATAGTTACATGTCTTAACCTTAGCATGTTTACAAGCACAACAATCCAGAAAATTTGGACAGGGTTTAATGTTACACTCCTCAGCTAAATCTGGCATCTTGCTTACATACTTAAAGCATATATGAGCTAACCTTCTGTGTAGTAGATGTGCACAACCTGTATGAGGAGCCTTATTTACACACTTAGCTTGCGCTTCACCTGTTGAACATCTACCTGCTGCTAACTGCTCTTCAACCAAAACAAAAAGCCCATCCTCACAGGGAATTTTAACTAGCTCCTTCCCCTGTTTCGAAATGGTGCACACATCATTTTCAAACTCAACCTTAAAACCACTTTTTTACCAGGCATGACAGACTCAAAAGTCCATTCTTCATTCCTGGAAGAACAAAAACAGGAAGGTTAGTTTGCAAACAGTTAACATAAATTGTGCCTTTAAGGTTCATTTCTCATTTACTATTGTCTGCTATAGTCACGGTTTTTGCAACTGGCAATGTCTTGCAGTTCATCAAGCGGCCACTAGATGTCGCTGGAACTAAACTGACTTGCTCCAATGTCAATTATCCACTTCAAGGTTTGTTGGCTCCTTTTAGGACTCTGTTGTGCTGCCATTGCAGATAGTCCCTTATCAGACCTGCTCCCCCTCTGGATTGTTGATTCTTGTAGTTCTCACGTTGTCTTCCCCTGTAACTCCACAAACTGGCCTTGGACTGTTGAAATTCCTGTTGCTTTTCTGGACACTTTGCTATCAAATGAAACCTGCTGCCACATCGAAAACATGACTTGCTGGCCATAGCAGACACTTGTGAGGCTTCCTTACAGCTCTGCCTGCTAGTTTTCCCACGCTGGGAGTTATCTGAACATCCGACCCTTGGGGTATTTGAATTATCAATACGTTTTCGATGATGTTGATATTCTTGCTCACACAATCTACCAGTCACATAATTCATATTCAGCTGGTCCTCTGGCAAAACTTGTAAAGTTAGTACTAAGTTTTCAAACCCTGCATGCAGGCTGCTAAGCAGAGTATAAACTTTAATATTTTCAGGAAAATTCACACCTAAAGATGACAGTCGGTTGAAATACTCAGTCATCTGTGACGTGTGTTCAACCACACTATCCCCTGGCTTCAGTTTCAACTCATACAAAGCACATATAATGTTCACCTTCTCTCCGGGCGTGGCTCTATGGTGAATTCGCCTAAGAGCTTCCCAAATTTCAAATGCAGACCTTAAATTTTCCACATGAGGTAATTGGGAATCGTCTATCGATACCATCAACATGCATCTAGCATTAGTGTCCATTTTATCATGTTCACTGTTCTGAGCATGTGCAGCAGCCTGTTGCTCTGCTGTGGCATCTGCTGCAACAGCCACAAACGGCTTTCGCCTCTGGACATAGTCAGCCCACACTTCTTTGGCTTCCAACCAGACTTGAGCCCTCTTAGACCACTGCACGTAATTAGCAGAGTTCAACTTTGTAAAGGGAACCTGGAAATTTTCCACTGCCATTCTTGGGGTCTGCCGCTACTCCCTCTGTGTGCCCTTTCTTCTCTTTCCCCTTGGGATTTGTTTTACTCACTTTTCAGATGCCTCCAGCCTCCTTTAAGAGCTGGATTTATGACCAAGCCGGTCTTCTCTCCTCCGAAAGCTGCTTTCACTTTCTCTGCACACAATACAGCTGTAGACACGTAGAAGGGTCCATAACCTAAGAGAGTTTGTGTACTGGTCCAGTAAACGCTTCCGCTGCGCCACCAGCAACAGCTCTCTTTGCAGAGCATTAATTAAGTCCAGTGCAGAGATTCTTGTTGCAGTACAAGCTTCAAAGTCTCAGCAGCAAAGAAAAAACGACACAGGGAAGCCTGTCTTTCCAAAGACAGGTTTATTGCAGAAAGATAACAGAAACACCTCCGGAGCTTTCGGACATTTTTGCTTCACGCCCCCACACAGAAAACAAACACTCTTTATATACTGAGCAACTTAACAACTTAACGAGCTTGACTACTTAAAGTTACATGACATTGCTAACTTGCCAGCGCCTTAGGTTTCACACCCTAACACTATCAAGTACTGTTTCTGGCTCTGGCTCTCTTTCAGGCTCTGGTTCTGAATTAGGGTTTTGTTCTGGCTCTGGCTGTGTCTCTGGATCTGGCTGTGTCTCTGCTTCAGGCTCCTATGCTGTATCAAGCACTGTATCAGGCTCTGCCTCTCCCTCTGCCCCTGGCTACGTTTAAGCGTCAGGCTCAGTTTCAGACAGTGTCTCTGTTTCAGGATCCAGCACTCTATCAAGCACTATTTCAGACTCAGGCTGTGGATCTCGGCTGTGGCTGTGGATCTCGGCTGTGGCTCTAGGCTCCGTCTGTGGCTCTGTCTGTGGCTCTGGCTCTCTTTCAGGGTCTGGTTCTGAATGAAGATCTGGTTCTGACTCTGATTCAGGGTCTCATGATGGCTCTTCCTCTGCCTCTGACCGAGCTATGTTTCAGGGTCTGGCTCTCTTTCAGGCTCTGGTTCTGAATTAGGGTTTTGTTCTGGCTCTGGCTGTGTCTCTGGCTCTGGCTCCAGCTCCAGCTCCGGCACTGTATCAAGTACTGCTGCAGACTCAGGCTGTGGCTCTAGGCTGTGGCTGCAGCTATGTTTTGCGCTCCGGCCCTGTATCAAGCCCCATTTCTGGCTCTGGCTCTGGCTCTGGCTCTGGCTCTGGCTCTGGCTCTGGCTCTGGCTCTGGCTCTGGCTCTGGCTCTGGCTCTGGCTCTGGCTCTGGCTTTCTTTCAACTCTGGCTCTGAATGAGGCTCTGGCTCTGGCTCTGATTCATGGTCTCACTCTGACTCTGATTCAAGGTCTCGCTCTGGCTCTCGCACTCTATCAAGGACTGTTTCAGACTCAGGCTGTGGCTGTGGCTCTGCCTCTGTTTGAGGCTCAGGCTCTGTTTGAGGCTGTGTCTCTGTTTCAGACTCCGGCACTGTATCAAGTACTGTTGCAGACTCAGGCTGTGGCTCGTGGCTGTGGTTGTGGCAGTTCCTCTGGTTTGGGCTGTGGCTCTTTTTCAGGCTCTGGTTCTGAATGAGGGCTTGGTTATGGCACTGATTCAGAGTCTCGCTCTGTCTCTGGCTGTGTCTCTGTTGCACCTCAAGCGGTGGTTTGTTGTTGTTATTTTCTTTCTGGGGTGGGACAAATGTTTAGTTGGGGCGGGGATTATTTTAAGTTTAGCATAATTGTTTCTTGCTTTGTTTTTCTTTTACTATTTTTTTAGGTTTTTAGGAAGGGCATCAAGAGAGTTCTGAGGTATTTGCAGGAAACCAAAGACTTTTGTCTTAGGTTGCCGGCACAAGGAGAAGTCAAACTGACTTGTCTTGTGGACTCGGATTGGGCTAATCTTGAGGATCGCAAGTCTGTGTCTGGCCTAGTGGTGAAGTTTGGGAACTCAGTACTTGGATGGAGGTCTAAAAAGCAAAGTCTTATAGCGCTCTCATCCACTGAGGCTGAGTTTAGTGCTCTTTCAGAGGTGTGCAGAGAAGTTCTATGCTTGCTTAGTGCAGGAACTCTGCGAAGTGGATTGTCTGCCGATACGTGTTTTCGAGGACAATCAACCATGCCTGCGTTTGGCAGAGTCAGGTCAGTTCAAGGCTAGAACTAAACACCTAGACATTCGCTTTCGGAATGTGTGTCAGAGCGTTCAGGAGGGATTAGTTGCGCTGAAGTATTGTCCCTCTGCCAAGAACCTAGCTGATGGGTTCACGAAGCCACTCACCTTCCAAAGACATGGGGAGTTTTGCGAAGGTCTGGGTTTGGGACGACCAAGGGTCGATTCTCCCCTCAGGCGCGAGGCAAGAGGGGGTGTTGGGTGTAGTGAAAGGTTAACCTTCTGTGCCTCAAGCCTGAGAGGAGGCGCTTACAAGGGAAGTAAGCCAGGACGTGGCGAAAGCAGCTTGGAATGCTGTGAGCTGAGTGGGAACCGAAAGCAGTTCAGCCGCTGCACTGAGAGAGAAGGACGCAGAGAAAATGCAGCTTGAATCTGATGGTCTTTATGAATTGTAAACACACTATATTTGAGCAAATAAAGGGATAGTAGGACAGAAGAAACGTGTGGGACTTGTTTACTGCTCTCTCGACACCCCCCGCTGTGTACTTCTGCTAATTGCTTTACAATCTACAGAGGCTCCCAGGGGAAGCGTGGCTGGGCGCCGAACAATAAAGCAATAAATCTACCGAACATGGCTCTCTATCAAGGGCTGTTTCAGACTCAGGCTGTGGCTGTGGCTGTTGCTCTGGTTCTGGCTCTGGCTCTTTCTCAGGCTCTGGTTCTGAATGAGGGCTTGGTTCTGGCACTGATTCAGGGTCTCGCTCTGGCTCTGGCACTCTATCAAGGACTGTTTCAGACTTAGGCTGTGGCTGTGGCTCTGGCTCTGTTTCCATTCTTACAATGGAATGTACACAAAACATTAATCCTTTCTATATAAATTTTCCAATACATTCTGAAAACATAATAAATCCTTAATTGTTGTCCACCTCCTTTTAATTCATTTATCACTCGAATGCTAGCACGGAATCAAAACTATTATTGTATTTTTGAACATATCTTGTAGAACCATCCCATTTTTCTGCAAATTTTTGCTTTGAGATTCCTCTGAGATTGCTAGTCAATTGAGCCGTCTCCACCAATTCCTGTAATTTGATTTGCCAATCTGTTATTTTTGGAGCCTCGTGATCTTTCCATCCCTTGGCCACAAGTATACGAGCTGCTGCGGTTGCATACAAGAATACCTCTCTTAGATTTTTTGGGATCTCTTTATCTAAAATACTTCATAGAAATGCCTCCGGTTTTTTCGTAAAAGTTATCCCCATCATCTTTTTTAATTCATCGTATATTCCCCCCCCAAAAAAAAAATCTTTATCTTTTCACACGTCCACCACATGTGGCTCATGTCACCGTTATTTCCTCCACATCTCCAACAAGCATTCGCCATTTTTTAATACATTCTTGATCATCTGGAAGGAGTGAGGTACCACGTATGAGCCATTTTCATCATGTTCTCTCTTATATTATAGCTGGCTGTAAATTTCAAATTTACATTCCATCAGTTTTCCCCATCTTTTAGCATAATTGGACGGCCCACATCTTGGGCCCACTTTATCATTGAAGCCTTAACCTCCTCATCCATTACTTTGTAGTCTAAAAGAAGTTTATACATTTTTGCTATTATTTTGGTTTTACTATTCAATAGTTCTCTTTCAAATCTTGAAGGCTCCTTTTCAAAACCTATCTGCTTATCCTGTCTGAACACTTCATTTACCTGGAAGTAATCTAGCCAACTAGAAAAGTGATCTTTTATTTTCTCATAACTTATCAATATTAGTTCACCCTCCTCCCTGTTACGATATTGAAGCAATGCAGCCGCGAGCTGCTGGTAGCTTGAAAACAAAACATAATGGGAATGTTGGGACTGTTCCGTGGGAAACAGAGGGACAGTCAATTCATAGTGCAGAGGGCACCGGAATTAGCTCAGAGTGTAATATGAGCTGGACAGGAAGTGTTTGTTCTCTCTCGACTGCAGGAGTATGAAGAGAGCAGTCATGTTTTCTGTAATGCTGCAAAGCCAGAAATAAAGGCATGTAAATACGTTTCTGTCTATCTCTTTCCCCTGCCCGGGGGGGGGGGCAGAAGAGGGGGGGTGTTCTTCTCACGCTGAGAAGGATCACCTATTGCGACCTCTGCCTGGATCTTGCTGGGAAAGCAGACAGGGAGGTCAACAGGAGACCAAGCCGGGTGCCTGGGAGAGTTGCCAGTTTCTCCTGATAAAGGCTTGATTCCTCACACCCCCCCCCTTAATATTGTGTTATACGTTATCCAGTTCTCTTTGATGTTGTTGCTTTTTTTAACAGCGATTGCTTCTAGTGGAGAGTTGCATCTTGGGGTTTTCTGTTCCAAATATCTTTCGTATTTTCTCCATACCTTATATATAGCATTTCTTATTATAAGATTTGAAAAACTCCTATGCGTCTTTATTTTCCCATAATTAAGATAGCCATGCCACCCAAAACGGGTGTCATGACCTTCTAGATCTAAAATATCCCAATTTTTTAATAAATACCAATCTTTCAACCAGAGAAGACATGAGGCTTCATAATATAGCTTCAAATCCGGTAGCCCGTAGCCACCTCATTCTACAGTATCTATTAATATCTTATGCTTTACTCTTGGTCTTTTACCCTTCCACAAAAATTTAGAAATTTCTTTTTGCCACTTGTTGATACTGCTGGTCTTTCCTGTAATTGGAATCGTTTGGAATAGAAAGAGTAGCTTCGGTAAAACTATCATTTTAATTACCGAAATACGGCCCAGGAATGATAAATTTAACCTTTTCCATGTCTCCAGCTGTCTTTTGATATCTTTCCAACAATTGGGATACTGCCAGGGAGACAAAGTCCATCATGGCCCCAAGCCGTCTGCCGGACGATCCATCGATCTCCCGTAAGCACGCAGTATCAGCAATTAGCGACATGAGTTTCTAGAAAATATCTTGCCACATTCTAGAGCTCATGCACACTCTAGCAGCAGATAATGCACAGCAAAAGTCGCACTCAGGAGAGCATTATTTACAAGTTTTATTCAGCGTTGATCAGAACAAAGAAAGACATGACTGCCTGCGTCAGTGTCTCCAGAGACAGAGAGTGAGAAAACGAAAGCAAAAGACACAACAGAAACATCCTGTGAAAACAGGAAATACGCAGGCTGTGACACAAACATCCTGCTCCCTTTTAAGGTGGAACGGAAATATCCTAACATCCTCCCCCTTTCCGTGTAACCTGTAGTACCTGTGGTTCAACCCAATTGCAACCTTTGTACGTAAACCTTAAGTTGTTCTCTGTTAACAACCTTAGACAACAGATCAGCAGGAATTTCATTTCCTGGCATGTAGGACACCTGAATGAGTCCTTTCTGAATACACTCTCTTGCACGATGTAGCTTAATCTGCAAGTACTTGGTTCTTTGCTTGCAACTCTCTGAGTTCAGCAAAGCCAAACACGATCTATTGTCTTGATACACTTGTACAGGACATTTCACAGAAACTCTGATGTCCTTAAACAGTTGCATCAACCATTCACAATCCATGAGTGAAAATGACAGAGCATTGAGTTCTGCTTCACAGGAACTTAGGCTTACTGTCGTCTGCTTCCTGCACAACCAGTCAAACAGGCAGTGGTTGTACATGTAGCATACTCCAGAAGTGCTAGTACCATCCGTGGTGTCACTTCCAAAACTTGCATCTGCAAAGATTTCAAGACCTCCAGTCTTCTGACTGGTGAACCTCAGCCTGTAGTGCAAAGTCCCTTTCAAATAGCGGGCTATGCGCTTCAGAGCTTTCCAATCCTGAACAGTAGGATTGTTAGCATGTCTGCTAAGCAGGTTAGTGCTTACAGCTATGTCGGGTCTTGAACATCTAGCAATGAAATTCAACTTGCCTAGAATGCATCTGTACAGCGTAGTGTCAGAAAACACTTCAGCAGTACTGTCTACCTGGTAACCTGCCACCATCGGTGTGTCTGCTGGGTTTGCATCAACCAAATTCAACGTGGTTAATACATCAGCAATTTTCTGTGTTTGGTGTACCAGAAAATTACCTGCTTGGTCCCTCTCCACCTGCAGAGAAAGATAGTTGGATACCTCACCAAGATCCTTCATGCCAAAGTGCTCCTTCAGCTGAGCTAGTGTGCTTTGATAAAAAGCCTGATTCTTCCAAAACATCAGAAGATCATCAACAAAACATAAACAATACAGTTTGTTTTGCCCCTCCTCCTTGACAAACACACATGGATCAGCTTTGCCCTGGTGAAAACCTAGAGAAAGCAATGTCTCAGTGAGCTTTGTGTTCCAACACCTGGCACTCTGCTTCAGACCTGTCAGGGAACTGCCATCGGAGCCAAGAGTGGAGGTAAGGCTCCCCGACCATGCAGGAGAAGGGACCAGTAGAGGGAGAGAGAACACTCCCTTTGGGGAAGGTTATCAGCGTGACACCGGTGAGGAAGGGGATCAGGGAAGGACTTAGGAGAGAGGGCTCCAAGACTCTTCCACAGAGACCAGCGGGGAGAGTCCAGGACCTCCGCTGGCTACGCCTACTCTGCGCAGAAAGCTTCCGCGCAGGGAGGCTAGGCGGAGACTGGGCGTCAAGGAATTTTTATGTTGGAAGAAATTCAGGAAACGCCCACTGACGGATTCTGCCAGCGACTGATACAGCCATGGAGAAAGGGCTGTCCAGCCAGGGAAAGGTTTAGCCAGGCAACGTTGCCTAGAACTTCAGCATCCTTTACGCATGAGCAACCCCAATTCCCATTACAAGACCATATAAGGATATCCGCAGTTTACAGACCATTCCCTTCTGTGTCTGCATCCCATCAGGTGGAAGCATAAACAGCTCCTCCCCCAAAATCCCGTACAAAAAAGCTGTATTAATGTCATGATGGGAAACATGCAGTTTCTCCTCTGCAGCTATCTTGAGCATCAGCCGAATGCTCTCATATTTGACTGTGGGTGAATAGGTCTCGTGGTAATCCTGTCCTGGTACCTGTGAAAAACCTCTGGCAACCAATCTGGCTTTGTGTCTGACAACCTTGCCATTCTGGTCTGTCTTGGCCTTGAAGACCCATTTGCTGCCAACCAGTCTCATTCCTGGGACTACCGGTACCAGTTCCCAAGTTTGGTTCCTATTCAAGGAATCAACTTCAGCCTTCATGGCATTAAGCCAAGGCTCAGCATCTTTAGAGGTTAACTCCTGAACCTCTTTGAAGCTTGAAGGTTCCCATACCTTCTCTGAGCTACTAAGAACAGCAGTTGCTGTCTTAGCAAACTCATCAGCAAATGTCTTTGGAGGTCTGCCCTTTGTGGTTCTTTCAGATCTGCGTACTAGACGCAAGTCTTCTGGACTCATCTCCTCTTTCTTAGGAGAAAAGTGACCAATGGCGAACAGTGGTTCTTCCAGTTCATTGTCAGACGCATCAGATGGTCTGACTGAGGCCTTTGCGCTCTTATGTCTGCTGTGTCATCACTGTCACTGACATCAGCAGCAGCGCCGCCCACTGAGCTGGAATCCGAACTCTGATCATCATCATCATCATCCTCAGCTTCCTCAACATTATCTGCTTTCTTCACATCACCTTCATCCTCCTCTGGGTAACTCTGGAAAATTCCCACATTTCCCCCCCCACTTGGGATTGTACTCAACACTCTTTGTGAACTTAATGGACTTAGACTCAGTCATCCATACCCTGTATGCACCTTTTTCGTACCCCATGAACAAACCATGTGCCCCACGCTTCCCAAGCTTGTTGCTCTGTGGGGTGTGTACCCACATGTCAGAACCAAATATTCTCATGTGCTTGATGTTGGGTTTCTTACCAAACATCTTCTCATAGGGGGTACAACCAATAGGTGATGACAATCTGCGATTAAAAGTGTAAACAAAATTCGACAGAGCCTCCCCCCAAAACTTATCAGGGAGATTGGCATCAGGCAACTGTTACGATATAGAAGCAATGCGGCAGCGAGCTGCTGGCTTGAAAGGAAAACATAAATGGGAATGTTGGGGCTGTTCCGTGCGAAACAAAGGAACAGTCTATTCACAGTGCGAAGCACCGGAATTAGCTCAGAGTGTAATATGAGCTGTACAGGAAGTACAGGAGGAGTTTGTCTCTCTGCTGTTGGAGTTTGAAGAGAGCAGACGTGTTTTCTGTAACACTGCAAAAGACAGAAATAAAGACATGTAAATACGTTTCTGTCTATCTCTTTCCCCTGCCTGGGGGGGGGCAGGAAAGAGTGGTGTGTCCTTCTCACGTTGGGGAGGATTGCCGATCGCGACCTTGCCTGGATCCTGCCGGGAAATGCAGACAGGGAGGTCAACCGGAGATTCAAGCCGGGTGCCTGGAGAGTGGCCAGTTTCTTCTGATAACAGCTTGAATCCCAACATCTGGTAGCAGAGGATGGTTTTGATCCATATAAACTGGAATAGAGGTTGATGGATCGTGCTTCATCCTCTGCACCAGGAGAAGGGAAAAACAGTAACGTGCAGCTGGGAGCTACACGGACGGCTGGACACCGACGAAGGTGTTTACTGAGCAACGGAACCCCTAAGGTATGCTGATTTTATGGCTGAGAGAGTGAACATGAATTGAAGCATTCTTCGGTTCACTGAGTGTCTGCGTTTGGATGAAACCAGCACTGTAAGAAAGCCACATACTTCGCTTATCTTGGTATGCCTAGAATGTGCAGCTGCTAAGCAATGATACATCAGTGCAGTGGAAAGTTACTGGCAAACAACGGCAAAAGGGGCTGGCACAGTGTGAAGGCTGGGAAACAGCGAATGTTTTGTCTACAAAGCTGCTTTTGGAAAGACTTTCAAACAGCTTGCGTTGAACTGCCAGGTGTGCGGCAGTAAACGACCAATTGACTCTTGGATTTTACAGGCTCGAGAATGAGAGCTGAGGCTTGGATTCAAAATGGATGCCAAGAAGGGGGGAGGCTTACCTTACCCACCTCCACTGACTAATGACAATTATTCGTCATGGTCTGTAAAGATGAAAGCCCTGCTTCAGAATCAGAGGATTTTGGGGGTGATTGAGAACCCCATCCCTGTAGCACCAACGCCAGGTTGGAATTCACAGAATGTGAAAGCCAGGACGGCCATAATTCTGTGTGTCTCGGATGACCAGCTCGTGCATATCCAGGATTTAAATAACGCGCAAGAGATTTGGCAGACGCTGTGTAGAATACATCAAAGAGATGATGGTTCTTCAGCGTTGCTGCATTTTGAAAAGCTGACCAGTCTGAGGCTTGCGCCCGATGGAGATGTACAAGCGCATTTGACAGAGATGAAATTCTTACGCCAGCAGATGGCAGAACACAATTTCCCTCTACAGGAAGAGATATTCTGCTTCATGATTATAAACAGCCTAAATCGGACTTATAAAACGGTTGCAAGTCAGCTTGGATCTCTACCTGCCGCGGATCTCATGGCGGAGAGAGTCTGCGCCGTGGTTCTCCATGAGAGAGATCGACTTGCTGCAATAGATGTCAAAGACAGGGGGAGAGAAGCTCGGAGTACTGACACCCCCACAGCTATTGCTAGTGAAGAACAGGCTGTTGCTTTGAACGTTCTGCGTTGTTTCAATTGTGGACAGACTGGGCATCTTCAGGGGAACTGTAAGAAGCCACGTCAACAGAAAGGAGCTAAGGGCAGCTCTGCAAAGCCTGAAGCATCAGGCAAAAGTCATACCAAGTCCCAGGTGAAACCTGCAAAGGCTTTGATGTCGAAAGGAGCCACACCAGAAGTGGAGAACACGTTTATTTTGGACACGGGTTGCACTCAACACATGACGTCGAACAGAAAACTTTTTTCAACGTTTAAGAAGCAAAGCTTCACTGTGAAACAGGCCAACGGTCAGGAGCTGGAAGCGACCTGGTTTGGAACTGTGTATCTTGAGAGTCTGAACTTGACTATCAACAAAGTGTATTTGGTTCCTGATTTAAAGTTCAATCTGCTGAGTGTTTCGCAGATCACAAAGAAAGGACTGACTTTGTCCTATGATAGAGAAAGCTGCAAAATCTTCAAAGATGGAGAGCTGTATCTTTCTGCCAGAGAGAAAGATGGACTGTATTTGTTGACTTTTGATCGAAGTGATTGCATGAAGTGTAATTCATCTGATTCTAACATAATTTCTCTCGCAGGTGTGGCGAAGAACGTCAAGAAGACGACCAGGGTCGACAGAGCATTGCAGCGGGTGTATGCTGATGTGATTGGTCCTCTAGCACCATCTAGAGGCAATGCAAGATATTATCATGTGTGTGTGGATTATTTCTCTCATTATGTCTGGGTATATGTGTTGGAGAAACCACAAGAAGCCTTAGAAAGGTTTAAAGAGTTTTGTGAGAAAGTTAAGAATGTTCATGATGCTAACATTGATAGTCTTTTCACAGATGAAAAGCCAGTTTTTCTTTTACAGGATTTTCAGGATTTCCTGCATAAGAAAGGGATCAGGCACAAGACTGCTGTTTCTGCAGAAGCGTGGAACAGAGGTGTCTGTGTGCAGGTGAACAAAGATTTGCAAAAAGGCATGAAGGCGCAATTGCTGAGTTCACATTTGTCACATGAGTTTTGGGCAGAGTCGTTAATGTGTTATTGTCACACGTGGTTAAGAAAAGTTTCAAAAGATTTGGGAAGTTCTCCTTTTGAGAAGCTATTCCATAGAAAACCTTCTGTTGCCCATTTTAAGGTTTTTGGGTCTCATGTGAGGACTGAAGCTCCAGGTGGAGTAAAGAATGCCAGAGGCATTTTTGTGGGTTATGAAAAGGGTCTCTACAGAGTAATTTTGTCTGAATCTGGTCAGGCGATTCTCACGAAATTTCTGGAGAGTGCTCATGAACAGGAGAGAGTAATTGTTCACACATTTCCCACTGAGGACAATTCAGATGATCATGATGATTTTACTGATTACAGTGGTACTCAGAGTGACAGTGATAGCTCACAGAGCTCAGTTGACACAGTCATTGAGAGGAAATCTCACACAATGGATAGACCTTCACAGATGAAGGATGAACCACTGTTTACTATTGGAACTGGTTCTCAAAAGAGTCCTGAGACTGAACCAGTGAGCAGAGAGGATCAGCACCTCATACGTAGGTCTGAGAGAGTTACAAAGGGTGTACCACCCAAGAGGTATTCAAAAGAGTTTGCTAACTCAGCTGTAGCATGTGTTACTATTGTTAACAACTCAAGACAGGTTGAAGCTGTGTCTAAGTCAGAGACAAAGACACAACAGGGAGTTGCTAAGTGTAACACTACATTCCCTAGCCAAGGTAATGCAGATGCACTCATTCCTTGGAAGTCAGACAACCAGAGAGGTACACTGGAAAAAGCAGTGGCGCGTAGTTCCAAGGGTGGAACTGAAACAACAGGGGAATGTTATATGTATAACAACTGTTTGTTTTCTTCTCTGGATCTCACTTTGCTCGCAGTACACATTGATTCATATGGGGGAGTATGTTACGATATAGAAGCAATGTGGCAGCGAGCTGCTGGCTTGAAAGGAAAACATAAATGGGAATGTTGGGGCTGTTCCGTGGGAAACAAAGGAACAGTCTATTCACAGTGCGAAGCACCGGAATTAGCTCAGAGTGTAATATGAGCTGTACAGGAAGTACAGGAGGAGTTTGTCTCTCTGCTGTTGGAGTTTGAAGAGAGCAGACATGTTTTCTGTAACGCCACAAAAGACAGAAATAAAGACATGTAAATACGTTTCTGTCTATCTCTTTCCCCTGCCTGGGGGGGGGGGCAGGAAAGAGTGGTGTGTCCTTCTCACGTTGGGGAGGATCGCCAATCGCGACCTTGCCTAGATCCTGCCGGGAAATGCAGACAGGGAGGTCAACCGGAGATTCAAGCCGGGTGCCTGGAGAGTGGCCAGTTTCTTCTGATGTTCAAACCCTCAACCATCTCTGGCATCTTGGCCAGTGCCTTCTGAGAGGAGACAAAACCTTCTGTGTGCATCGTGAATGCATCCTGCATGAAGGACTTCGTTAGTTTGTGCAACACAACAAGAATCAGCATTAGACACAGCAACAGCACCATTGTCATCATAAGTTATACAGAACAAACCATCTATAAACTTTGCATGCAAAATGTCCTCTTTGCCTTTTCTGATGACACAGACGCTCCTCTTGAAGGAAATCTCAAAACCACGCCCAGTAAGGTTTGGGACACTGAGCAAATTGTCTGCAGCACCTGGAACATATAGTACATCTTTGATGGTAGTGTGCAGACTTGCCAGTCTCACAGTCCCTTCTCCTGCAATTCGTAACGTCGTTCCATCAGCCAGGTGGATCTCACCTTCTTGAGGTTTGAAGGAGATAAAGAGATGGCGGTCTTTTGAGACATGGCGGGTACACCCCGAATCAATAACAAACCTGGCCTTGGCCTTTGGAGCAGTCTTTCTGGCAAGCAAAACCTTGTTTTCCACCGGCGTGGGCTTTTGCAGCTTGCCCCCCTGCTCCTGGCCATCAGACATGCCTTTAGCCTTTGGTGAAGCTGTGCCAGCAATCAAAGCCTTGTTTTCCACTGGCGTGGGCTCTTCACCCGCCCTCTGCTTCTGGCCATCTGCAGGCATCTGCCTCTGTTTACTTCTGGCCTTCCGGTATCTGTGAGGATGACCTTGGCTCCCATGAGAAACAGAGTTCTCAGCTGCCGACTCCTTGGCTCCCCCTGGAGGCTGGAATGCTGCCTGGGATGACATCACAGTCAGCTCCCCCTGCAGCTTGCAACCGGTGCCCTCAGCATCCCTGCATTCTCTCGCATTCTGGGAAACAGCCAGGACCTCCGATGCAGTCAAACTCTAGGCTGGGATGACTGGCAGGTGGGCTATCTTCAAAGCATTCCACATCATACGTGCAGTCACGTTGCCAGCTAACGTTTTAATTTCCTCCAGAGAGACGGACAAGACTATTACGTCAATGACCCTCGAATTCTGGGCTCTCCATCTATCTGTCAGAGGAACTGGAGGGGCTTCAGACACAGTATGCCACACTCCAAACTGACGCAGCAAACTCTCACACCATTTTGCCCAGGTTTTATAATTATGCCGATTTAACTTTGGGCACTCAGCAGCCTCAGAAGCTTGGAAAAACTCCATTCCAGCTTTTTACTTGAGCCATGAATCTTATTCACTTCAGAGGCTTCTTATCTCGGCAGCCCATTAATCACGAAGCCTGCTTGGCTCGGCTCCCAGGCCAATTAGGCCTGCCGGACATCAAAAGCTCTTGCCGCGGCAAACGAAAAGCCTCACTTTCGCTTTTCCTCTACATACCTTTCAGCAGTCTGTCACAGTCTTACTCTCCTGTAAATGCCGTGAATCTGGACCCATAACCTGTTGTTGGGATACTGCCAGGGAGACAAAGTCCATCATGGCCCCAAGCCGTCTGCCGGACGATCCATCGATCTCCCGTAGGCACGCAGTATCAGCAATTAGCGACATGAGTTTCTAGAAAATATCTTGCCACATTCTAGAGCTCATGCACACTCTATCAGCAGATAATGCACAGCAAAAGTCGCACTCACGAGAGAATTATTTACAAGTTTTATTCAGCGTTGATCAGAACAAAGAAAGACATGACTGCCTGCGTCAGTGTCTCCAGACACAGAGAGTGAGAAAACGAAAGCAAAAGACACAACAGAAACATCCTGCGAAAACAGGAAATACGCAGGCTGTGACACAAATATCCTGCTCCCTTTTAAGGTGGAAGGGAAATATCCGAACAATCTTCATATAAGTTAATATTCTTTGGTGTTATCCATAATCCTAAATACTTGATTTTGGGGTAGATTTTAATGTGTATTATTTGTTCTAATTCCGCTTTTTCATCTGGCGACATATTTTTAACTAATAGTTTTGTCTTGTTTAAATTCATTTTGGACCCCGCAACTTTACCGTAGCCATATATTATTTCCAACGCCTTTCTTAAACTCTGTTTTGGTTGCTCCGTAGTTATAATTTAATCGTCAGCAAATGCCCTCATTTTGTAACTTCTATTTCCCAGCATAATCCCTTTTATTTCTTTTTCTTCCCTAATTTGTTTACATAAAACTTCCAATGTTAATATGAAAATTAAGGGGGATAGTGGGCGACCTTGTCTAACCCCTTTACTGATTTCACACTCCTGTGATAAATTTCCATTATGATTTTAGCTTTTTGTTTTGATTATATTGCTTCAATCCCTTTTATATACTGTATACCAAAATCCATATGGTGTAATAGACCTTTCATAAATTTCCAGGATACCCTGTCGAAAGCTTTTTCTGCATCTATAGCCATTAAGACTGCCTTCTTTTCTATTCTTAAGTCTAAATACGCTAATAAGTTTATAATGTTTCTAGTGTTGCTATAAATGTGCCTCCCGGGCAAAAAGCCAGCTTGGTCATTGTGTATCATCATCTGGAAGCCTTTTTTTGATCTTTCGGCTAAAATATTTGCATAGAATTTATAATCGTTATTTAGAAGTGCGATAGGCCTATAGTTGTTAATAAGTAGATTGTCCATTCCCTGTTTTGGAATTAATGCAATAAGGCTGTCTTTCAAAGAATCCGGCATGGTTCCATCTTTTAAGATGTTGTTCATGATACTTCTTAATGGGTCAGACAGTAAGTCCTCCATTTTTTTATAATATATTGCCGGTAGGCCGTCTGGCCCTGGTGGCTTTCCTATCTTTGCTTCCTTAATTGCTCTTTGCATTTCGTACGATGTAATAGGGGCATTCAACGGTTCTTTTTGTTCTTTAGTAAGTTTCGGTAGACAGTTCTGTTCTAAATGTTCTTTAACTTCTTCTGTTGTTTCATTTCCTTCCTTATAGATTTCTCTAAAGAATTCGAGAAATCGTTTCTCTATTTCTTTAGGGTTGTTTATTATTTTGCCTTTGCACTTAACTCTATTTATAAGCCTTTCTGCCTCTCTCTTCTTTAATTGCCATGCTAATAACCAGGCTCATGTTATGTTTCAGGCTGTGTCTCTGTTTCAGGCTCTGGCGCTGTATCAAACACTGTTGCAGACTCAGGCTTCTGCTCTTTATTAGGCTTTGTCTCAGTCTTTGGCTCTAGCACTTATTCTAGACCTATTTCAGGCTCGTCCTGTGTCTCAGCCTTTGTCTCTGTTTCACGCTGTTTCTCTGTTTCAGGCTCCGACGCTGTTGCAAGCCCTGTACAGTGGTGCCCCACAAGACGAATGCCTCGCAAGACGGAAAACCCGCTAGACGAAAGGGTTTTCCGTTTTGGAGGTGCTTCGCAAAGCATATTTCCTATGGGCTTGCTTCGCAAAACGAAAATGTCTTGCGAGTTCCTGTGGGGTTTTTACCTTCCCCCCCTTTTTCCCAAGCCGCTAAGCCGCTTATCAGCTGATCCTAAGCCGCTTAACAGCTGATCCGCTAAGCCGCTAAGCCGCTAATAGCGCTAATCTGCGAAGCCGCTAATGGGCTTGCTTCGCAAGACGAAGAGACTCGCGAAACGGATTCTTTTCGTCTTGCGAGGCACCACTGTATCTGCCTCTGCCTCTGTTTCAGGCTCTGGCACACTATCAAGCACTGTTTCTTGCTCTGGCTCTCTTTCAGGCTCTGGTTCTGAATTAGGGTTTTGTTCTGGCTCTGGCTGTGTCTCTGGATCTGGCTGTGTCTCTGCTTCAGGCTCCTATGCTGTATCAAGCACTGTATCAGGCTCTGCCTCTCCCTCTGCCCCTGGCTACGTTTAAGCGTCGGGCAGGTTTCAGACAGTGTCTCTGTTTCAGGATCCAGCACTCTATCAAGCACTATTTCAGACTCAGGCTGTGGATCTCGGCTATGGCTGTGGATCTCGGCTGTGGCTCTAGGCTCCGTCTGTGGCTCTGTCTGTGGCTCTGGCTCTCTTTCAGGGTCTGGTTCTGAATGAAGATCTGGTTCTGACTCTAATTCAGGGTGTCATGATGGCTCTTCCTCTGCCTCTGACCGAGCTATGTTTCAGGGTCTGGCTCTCTTTCAGGCTCTGGTTCTGAATTAGGGTTTTGTTCTGGCTCTGGCTGTGCCTCTGGCTCTGGCTCTGGCTCTGGCTCCAGCTCCAGCTCCGGCACTGTATCAAGTACCGCTGCAGGCTCTGGCTCTGGCTCTGGCTCTGGCTCTGGCTCTGGCTCTGGCTCTGGCTCTGGCTCTGGCTCTGGCTCTGGCTCTGGCTCTGGCTCTGGCTCTGGCTCTGGCTCTGGCTCTGGCTCTGGCTCTGGCTCTGGCTCTGGCTCTGGCTCTGGCTCTGGCTCTGATTCATGGTCTCACTCTGACTCTGATTCAGGGTCTCGCTCTGGCTCTGGCACTCTATCAAGGACTGCTTCAGACTCAGACTCAGGCTGTGGCTGTGGCTCTGCCTCTGTTTCAGGCTCAGGCTATGTTTGCGGCTGTGTCTCTGTTTCAGGCTCCGGCACTGTATCAAGTACTGTTGCAGACTCGCTCTGGCTCTGGCTGTGTCTCTGTTGCACCTCAAACGGTGGTCTGTTGTTGTTGTTGTTGTTGTTGTTGTTGTTGTTATTTTCTTTCTGGGGTGGGACAAATGTTTAGTTGGGGCGGGGATTATTTTAAGTTTAGTATAATTGTTTCTTGCTTTGTTTTTCTTTTACTATTTTTTTAGGTTATTGTATAGTTTGTATTTTGCTTTTTAAGGGGAAAGGGTCAGGGCTGCCTGGGAGGGGGCCTCAGCCAACAGAATGGCTGGGGCAGGTTCCCTACGGGGGGATGTATTGGAACACCCAATCTCTGTTATCACGGGTGGGAGGAGCAGTTGCGCTAAGACCAGACAACGTCTTTACCGAAGATCTGGTTCTGACTCTGATTCTGATTCTCTGATTCTGGCTCTCTATCAATGCCTGTTTCAGACTCAGGCTGTGGCTGTGGCTGATGCTCTCGTTCTGGTTCTGGCTCTTTCTCAGGCTCTGGTTCTGAATGAGGGCTTGGTTATGGCACTGATTCAGGGTCTCGCTCTGGCTCTGGCACTCTATCAAGGACTGTTTCAGACTTAGGCTGTGGCTGTGGCTCTGGCTCTGTTTCCATTCTTACAATGGAATGTACACAAAACAATAATCCTTTCTATATAAATTTTCCAATACATTCTGAAAACATAATAAATCCTTAATTGTTGTCCACCTCCTTTTAGTTCCTTTATCACTCGAATGATAGCACGGAGTCAAAACTATTCTTGTATTTTTGAACATATCTTGTATAACCATCCCATTTTTCTGCAAATTTTTGCTTTGAGATTCCTCTGAGTGTGCTAGTCAATTGAGCCGTCTCCACCAATTCCTGTAATTTGATTTGCCAATCTGTTATTTTTGGAGCCTCGTGATCTTTCCATCCCTTGGCCACAAGTATACGAGCTGCTGTCGTTGCATACAAGAATACCTCTCTTAGATTTTTTGGGGATCTCTTTATCTAAAATACTTCATAGAAATGCCTCCTTTTTTCCGTAAAAGTTATCCCCATCATCTTTTTTAATTCATCGTATGTTACCCCCCCAAAAAAATCTTAATCTTTTCACACGTCCACCACATGTGGCACATTTCACCGTTATTTGCTCCACATCTCCAACAAGCATTCGCCAATTTTTTATACATTCTTGATCATCTGGAAGCAGTGAGGTACCACCTATGAGCCATTTTCATCATGTTCTCGCTGATATTATAGCTGGCTGTAAATTTCAAATTTACATTCCATCAGTTTTCCCCATCTTTTAGCATAATTGGACGGCCCACATCTTGGGCCCACTTTATCACTGAAGCCTTAACCTCCTCATCCATTACTTCGCAGTCTAAAAGAAGTCTATACATTTTTGCGATTATTTTGGTTTTACTATTCAGTAGTTCTCTTTCAAATCTTGAAGGCACCTTTTCAAAACCTATCTGTTATCCAGTTCTCTTTGATGTTGTTGCTTTTTTTAACAGAGATTGCTTCTAGTGGAGAGCTCCATCTTGGGGTTTTCTGTTCCAAATATCTTTTGTATTTTCCCCATACCTTATATATAGCATTTCTTATTATATGATTTGAAAAACTCCTATGCGTCTTTATTTTCCCATAATTAAGATAGCCATGCCACCCAAAACGGGTGTCATGACCTTCTAGATCTAAAATATCCCAATTTTTTAATAAATACCAATCTTTCAACCAGAGAAGACATGAGGCTTCATAATATAGCTTCAAATCCGGTAACCCGTAGGCTCCGTCTGTGGCTCTGTCTGTGGCTCTGGCTCTCTTTCAAGGTATGGTTCTGAATGAAGATCTGGTTCTGACTCTGATTCAGGGTCCCATGATGGCTCTTCCTCTGCCTCTGACCCAGCTATGTTTCAGGATGTGGCTCTCTTTCAAGCTCTGGTTCTGAATTAGGGTTTTGTTCTGGCTCTGGCTGTGTCTCTGGCTCTGGCTCCAGCTCCGGCACTGTATCAAGTACTGTTGCAGACTCAGGCTGTGGCTTTAGGCTGTGGCTGCAGCTATGTTTTGCGCTTCGGCCCTGTATCAAGCCCTGTTTCTGGCTCTGGCTCTGATTCATGTTCTCCCTCTGACTCTGATTCAGGGTCTCGCTCTGGCTCTGGGTTTGGCTCTGGCACTCTATCAAGGACTGTTTCAGACTCAGGCTGTGGCTGTGGCTGTTGCTCTGGTTCGGGCTGTGGCTCTTTTTCAGGCTCTGGTTCTGAATGAGGGCTTGGTTATGGCACTGATTCAGGGTCTCACTCTGTCTCTGGCTGTGTCTCTGTTGCACCTCAAACGGTGGTTTGTTGTTTTTGTTGTTATTTTCTTTCTGGGGTGGGACAAATGTTTACTTGGGGCGGGGATTATTTTAAGTTTAGCATAATTGTTTCTTGCTTTGTTTTTCTTTTACTATTTTTTAGGTTATTGTATAGTTTGTATTTTGCTTTTTAAGGGGAAAGGGTCAGGGCTGCCTGGGAGGGGGCCTCAGCCAACAGAATGGCTGGGGCAGGTTCCCTACGGGGGGATGTATTGGAACACCCAGTCTCTGTTATCGCGGGTGGGAGGAGCAGTTGCGCTAAGACCAGACCACGTCTTTACCGAAGATCTGGTTCTGACTCTGATTCTGATTCTCTGATTCTGGCTTCTTGGGTGTAGTGAAGGGTTAACCTTCTGTGCCTCAAGCCTGAGAGGAGGCGCTTACAAGGGAAGTAAGCCAGGACGTGACGAAAGCCGCTTGGAATGCTGTGAGCTGAGTGGGAACCGAAAGCACTTCAGCCGCTGCACTGAGAGAGAAGGACGCAGAGAAAATGCAGCTTGAATCTGATGGTCTTTATGAATTGTAAACACACTATATTTGAGCAAATAAAGGGATAGTAGGACAGAAGAAACGTGTGGGACTTGTTTACTGCTCTCTCGAACACCTAGAACACCTCCTCAGGCAAGTGTCAAATTTGAGCCAAAGCGTGAGCCTTCCTCACCTGCTGGACCAGCTGTAAGGCCCAAGAGGCGCAGCAGGTCAGAGGGGGAAGACACTGAAGGTGATTTAGCTGGACCCAGTGAAGCAGCAGGGTCACCAGGATTCACACTGAGGAGATCAGCGAGGTCAAGGAGGCCTCCTGATAGGTACGACGCTTCAGGCGTCTGGGTAGGTTCAGCCAGATGTGAACCTGAATCCTCGAGGATATTCAGAGTTTACCTGAGGAAGAAGCAGGCAAGTGGCACAGGGCAATGGACAAAGAGATGAAGTCCATGAAAGATCTAGGTGTGTTCTCACTCACAGAGTTGCCACCGGGCAAGCAGGCTGTGAGTTGCAGTTGGGTTTACCGCTTGAAACCCACTGACGCTGGAGAACCACAGTATAAAGCCAGGTTAGTTGCTCGAGGATTTACTCAGAGGAAGGGAATACGCTTCACGAAGGTGTATTCGCCAACGTCACGAGCGGAGACTCTGAGAACGCTTTTAGCTTGTGCAGCACAGAGAGGCTGGAAGGTAAACCACTTTGATGTGGATGTTGCCTACCTTAACTCAGATCTCCAGGAGGAGCTGTACATGATTCCTCCTCCGGGGTTTGAGAACCTAAGGCAGGATGTTGTGTGGAGATTGCACAAATCCATCTATGGATTACGTCAATCTGCCAGAAACTGGAACATGTGCCTGAATGAAGCCTTAGAAGAGCTAGGTTTCAGGAGAAGTGTTGCTGATAGTTGCTTTTATTTGAGAGGATCAGGGGCAACACAAGAGTATTTGCAGATCTGGGTTGATGACTTGTTGTTTTTCTCAGAGACAGATGAACAGGCAGAGAAGTTTGCCAAAGAGCTAGGTAAACGGTTCAAGCTTAAACAGCTTGGTGCTCTCAAAACCTACCTAGGTGTCAGTGTTGAGCGTGCACAGGATGGAAGCTTCTTGCTCAGCCAGAGAGGCAAAATTGAGCAATTGCTTCAGAACATGAGGATGAGTGATTGTGCAGGAGTGAGAAGTCCTATGGAGACTAGTTTTGTAAAGGACAGCCAGCAAGTAGAACGCGCTGCGTTCAAAAATACTGAAGTGTTTCAGTCAGCCCTAGGGAGTTTGTTGTACTTGTCCCAGTGGAGCAGACCTGATATAGCGTTTGCTGTCAATCTGCTAATCACGGAAGCTTCAAACCCTAGTGTGCAAGCCTGGAATGGCATCAAGAGAGTTCTGAGGTATTTGTAGGAAACCAAAGACTTTTGTCTTAGGTTGCCGGCACAAGGAGAAGTCAAACTGACTTGTCTTGTGGACTCGGATTGGGCTAATCTTGAGGATCGCAAGTCTGTGTCTGGCCTAGTGGTGAAGTTTGGGAACTCAGTAGTTGGATGGAGGTCTAAGAAGCAAAGTCTTATAGCGCTCTCATCCACTGAGGCTGAGTTTAGTGCTCTTTCAGAGGTGTGCAGAGAAGTTCTATGCTTGCTTAGTGCAGGAACTCTGCGAAGTGGATTGTCTGCCGATACGTGTTTTCGAGGACAATCAACCATGCCTGCGTTTGGCCGAGTCAAGTCAGTTCAAGGCTAGAACTAAACACCTAGACATTCGCTTTCGGAATGTGTGCCAGAGCGTTCAGGAGGGATTAGTTGCGCTGAAGTATTGTCCCTCTGCCAAGAACCTAGCTGATGGGTTCCCGAAGCCACTCACCTTCCAAAGACATGGGGAGTTTTGCGAAGGTCTGGGTTTGGGACGACCAAGGGTCAATTCTCCCCTCAGGCGCGAGGCAAGAGGGGGTGTTGGGTGTAGTGAAGGGTTAACCTTCTGTGCCTCAAGCCTGAGAGGAGGCGCTTACAAGGGAAGTAAGCCAGGACGTGACGAAAGCCGCTTGGAATGCTGTGAGCTGAGTGGGAACCGAAAGCAGTTCAGCCGCTGCACTGAGAGAGAAGGACGCAGAGAAAATGCAGCTTGAATCTGATGGTCTTTATGAATTGTAAACACACTATATTTGAGCAAATAAAGGGATAGTAGGACAGAAGAAACGTGTGGGACTTGTTTACTGCTCTCTCGACACACGCTGCTGTGTACTTCTGCTAATTGCTTTACGATCTACAGAGGCTCCCAGGGGAAGCGTGGCTGGGCGCCGAACAATAAAGCAAAAAATCTACCGAACATGGCTCTCTATCAAGGGCTGTTTCAGCTGTGGCTGTGGCTGTTGCTCTGGTTCTGGCTCTGGCTCTTTCTCAGGCTCTGCTTCTGAATGAGGGCTTGGTTCTGGCACTGATTCAGGGTCTCGCTCTGGCTCTGGCACTCTATCAAGGACTGTTTCAGACTTAGGCTGTGGCTGTGGCTCTGGCTCTGTTTCCATTCTTACAATGGAATGTACACAAAACAATAATCCTTTCTATATAAATTTTCCAATACATTCCGAAAACATAATAAATCCTTAATTGTTGTCCACCTCCTTTTAGTTCCTTTATCACTCGAATGCTAGCATGGAGTCAAAACTATTATTGTATTTTTGAACATATCTTGTATAACCATCCCATTTTTTTGCAAATTTTTGCTTTGAGATTCCTCTGAGTTTGCTAGTCAATTGAGCCGTCTCCACCAATTCCTGTAATTTGATTTGCCAATCTGTTATTTTTGGAGCCTCGTCATCTTTCCATCCCTTGGCCACAAGTATACGAGCTGCTGCGGTTGCATACAAGAATACCTCTCTTAGATTTGTTGGGATCTCTTTATCTAAAATACTTCATAGAAATGCCTCCGGTTTTTTCGTAAAAGTTATCCCCATCATCTTTTTTAATTCATCGTATATCCCCCCCCCCAAAAAATCTTAATCTTTTCACACGTCCACCACATGTGGCTCATGTCACCGTTATTTCCTCCACATCTCCAACAAGTATTCGCCAAATTTTTATACATTCTTGATCATCTGGAAGGAGTGAGGTACCACCTATGTGCCATTTTCATCATGTTCTCTCTTATATTATACCTGGCTGTAAATTTCTAATTTACATTCCATCAGTTTTCCCCATCTTTTAGCATAATTGGACGGCCCACATCTTGGGCCCACTTTATCATTGAAGCCTTAACCTCCTCATCCATTACTTCGCAGTCTAAAAGAAGCCTATACATTTTTGTGATTATTTTGGTTTTACTATTCAGAAGTTCTCTTTCAAATCTTGAAGGCTCCTTTTCAAAACCTATCTGCTTATCCTGTCTGAACACTTCATTCACCTGGAAGTAATCTAGCCAACTAGAAAAGTGATCTTTTATTTTCTCATAACTTATCAATATTAGTTGACCCTCCTCCTCCCCCCTTAATATTGTGTTATACGTTATCCAGTTCTCTTTGATGTTGCTTTTTTTAACAGCGATTGCTTCTAGTGGAGACCATGGCATGATGGGAAGCATTGCTTCTGCACTGTAGTGGTTGGGAGTTACTCGTGCGTAATCCTGCCCCGTTTGAGCATCGGATTGCCTGGTTAAACCCTCCGGACTGCACAGCCCATCTCAGCGTGGCTGCCTTTAGTCACTCGTAGAATCTGTCTTTGGGCGTTTCTTAAAGAGCTGCCAACATAAGAGTTGTTTGACGCCTAAGCGTCTCCACCTCTCACTGCGCGGGAGTCTCCTGCGCAGGGTGGGCATGGGCAGCAGGGTGCTTCGGCTCTCCTCACTAACTTCCAACGAAGAGTCCTGGAGCCCCTGCACCTCCCTGTCCCGTTGCTCTCCTGGATCCCTGGTGTTACACTCATTCTCTTCCCCTCTTTCCCAGCTGAGTCTCCCCCTAGCGCTAGGACCTTCTCCTGCAGAATCAGAGACCCTCTCCTTCTCCCGTGTCTCTGATGTCAGTTCCCTGACATCCACCTCTCTCCCAGGGCCCCCTTCACTCCCCCTCCTACCTGTGGGCTCTATTGTAGCCTCTGCTCTGGTCGGTGAGCCAAGAAAACCCCGGAATGAGCTGTCCTCCTCATCTGTGGGTGCGGAAACCTCTTCCCACCTGCTAAGGTTCCCACCCAAGGAATGACCCTCCCAATCCGATTCTTCTTCGGATTCTGAAAACCCTTCGAAACTCTCTTCCTCCTCTGTGGTACCGAATTGTTCCTCCCAGAATCTCTCTAAGGGTTGGGGCTTATCTGGGAACCGTCGGTGGAACACTTCCACCATATGCTCGTTGCCAACTGCCTCTGCGGGCACCCACGTGTTTTCCGACCAGGGCTCTCCTTCCCACGCCACCAAGTACTCCACTTGCCGACCTCGCCACCTTGAATCAACTATCTCTGCGGCCGAACTTTGGTGTTCCCTTTCTTCTACCTGTGGTGGTGGCGTGACTTCTACCTCCCGCCCCTCGAATTCCCGCCCCTCTCTGTGTGGTGAGAGTAAGGACCTGTGGAACACGGGATGTATTTTCATGTTGTCGGGCAACCTGAGCTTGAACGCCACGGGGTTTATCTGTTGTATGACTTCAAATGGCCCCAGTCGTCTGGGCTGCAACTTCTTGCACCCTCCCTTAAAGGGTAACCCTTGAGTGGACAACCACACGCGATCCCCCACCCTTATGGTTTCCCCTTCCCTTCGGTGTTTATCTGCTTGCTTCTTGTAATTGGCTTTGGCCCTTTCTAGGTTCATCTTGAGCTGTTGATGTAACGCTTCCATTTCTTCCACAAACTGCTCAGCTGCGGGCACACTCCAGCTCTGTTCCTCATTACCCGGGAATGCCCTGGGATGACACCCATAATTGGCCAAAAATGGACTCATTCCTGTGGATACATGTTCAGCGTTATTGTACGCAAATTCTGCTAACGCTAGTTTCTCTACCCAGTCATTCTGCCTCTCGCTCACGTAGCAGCGTAAGTATTGCTGGAGTACGCTGTTTGCCCTTTCCGCTTGCCCATTGGTTTCTGGGTGTCTCGCGGTCGAGAAGCTGACCTCGACTTGCAGTAGGCTCATGAGCTTCCTCCAGAACCGGGAAGTAAATTGTTTTCCGCGGTCTGACAGAACCCTCAAGGGGGCGCCATGCAGCCTGAAAATGTTTTCTACAAACAACCGTGCCTTTTCTTCCACCGTCACCGCATGTGAACAGGCGATGAAATGGCACATTTTGGTTAGCAAGTCGACTATTACCATCACTGCTGTTTCCCCCCTCGATTTGGGCAAATCCGTCATGAAATGAATTGACACCACCTCCCAGGGTTTGTTGGGTGTGTGTAAGGGTTCCAAAAAACCTGCTGGTACAGTGCGTTCCCCTTTGGCCCTCTGGCAGCGGTCACACCCTCTTACATATTCGCGTACATCTTCCCTCACCCGTGGCCACCAAAATTGTCGAGTCACCAGCATCATGGTTTTGTGTTGCCCAAAGTGCCCCGCTGTGGGGGTGTCATGTAGTTGCTTGAGTACCATTCTTCTTAGAGCCTCCCCCGGTAAGTACATCGCCCCCCTGTAGTACAACACCCCTTCCTTCTCTTCAAACCCCTCTGGTGCTCCCCTCTCCTCTTGGAGTTCCCTGATTTTTGTTCGTGCGAATTCATCGTCCCTAGTGAGTCCTGCCAGTTCTCTCGTGCCCACTAGAGTACCCCCACACACCCATCGGTCCTTAGGTATGACGTGTCGGGTCTCCGGCGGCCCCTCTCCTTCGAAGTACTCTGGTTTCCGCGAGAGCGCATCTGCTCTCACGTTTTGCTCGCCTGGCACATACTGGATTTCGAAGGAAAACTTGGAAAACTCCTGCGCCCAGCGAATCTGTCTCTGGTTGAGCACCCGTGCTGTCCGCCAATATTCCAAGTTCTTGTGATCTGTGCAGAGCTGGATCTTGTGCTGCGCCCCTATCAGCAAATGGTGCCACCGACGAAAGGCGGCGTAAATTGCTAGCAGTTCTCAGTCGTACACGGTGTAGTTTTGTTCCGACTTGCTCAGCTTCCGCGAGAAAAAGGCGCACGGTTTCCATTCTTGCTTGTTCAGTCCTGGCTGCAACAGAACCGCCCCGATGGCTCTGTCTGACGCGTCCGTCTCCAACCTCAGTGGTTTCTCCAAATCCACATGTAGTAATTGTTCTTCCGACGCGAACGCCTTCTTCAATCTTTCAAAGGATTGCTGGGCTTCCTCCGTCCACACAAACTTTCTTTTACTACTGAGACAGTCCGTGATGGGTGCTGTCAAGTGGGCGAAGTTCTTGATGAACTTCCTGTAGAAATTGCCAAAACCTAGGAACCTCTGCACATCCTTTCGTGTCTTTGGGGTTTTCCACTCCAATACTGCTTGCACCTTGCTTGGGTCCATCGCTAAGCCTTTGTCAGATAACTTGTACCCCAGGAACTCCACCTCTCGGGCATGAAACTGACATTTCTCTAGCTTGACCCACAACTGGTGTTTCCGCAAGCGTTGTAGCACTTCCCTGACATCTCTCACATATTGCTCCTCATTTTCTGAATATATCAAGACGTCGTCCAGGAATGCTACACAGTTCTTGTAAAGCAGAGACCCCAACACGTGGTGCATGAAAGCTTGAAAACAGGCGGAGCCTGACTGTAATCCGAAAGGCATAACGAGATATTCAAAGGCCCCCAGGGGTGTGAACATGGTGGTCTTCCACTCATCTCCCTCTCTCATTCGGATTAAGTTGTAAGCCCCCCTAAGGTCTAGCTTGGTGAAAATCTTTCCCTTCCTCACTCTCGTCACAATGTCGTCAATTCTGGGCATAGGGAAAGTCACAGGTTCTGACACCAAATTTACCCCCCGGAAGTCCACGACCAGCCTCGGTTTATCAGTGTCCTTTTTGTCCACAAAAAATACTGGACTGCCCCCCACTGCCTTTGACTCTCTTATAAACCCTCTCTTTAGGTTCTTGTCGATAAAGTCCCGTAACTCCTTCATCTCCCTGTCTGACATGGCATACAACTTACCCACCGGCAGCTGCGCCCCAGGGAGCAAATTGATCTGGCAATCGAACGGCCTGTGGGGTGGCAGTCTATCTGCCTCCTTTTCACTAAAAACCTCCTTCAGATCAGCATATTGTGGTGGCACCTTCCCTTTACCCTCCACTGCAGTGCTTGCCACTCTGGCTACGCTCATCCTTGGCGTTTCCACGCCTAGGCAGTGCTGCAGGCAGTAGTCAGACCCAAAGCTGACGGTCCTCTGATGCCACGCCACCACCGGATCATGTTGCGCTAGCCAGCTCATCCCTAATATTATTGGGGGACCCGCTAATGAGGCAACGTGGAAGGCGATTGTCTCTGAGTGCCTAGACACTCTCATTCTCATCGGTGGGGTCTGGTGGGTAACTTCCCCCCCAATCAGTTCCCTCCCATCAATGGTGGTGACTTGCAGAGGTGCATCCAACGGTAGCAGGTGAAGCTGATGCTCTAAGGCAAAGTCCCTGCTAAAAAAGTTGCATGAGCTTCCTGAGTCCAGCATACCCTGAACCTTCACTGGGTGCCCATTTGGGAGTTCAAGCACCACCTCAATGGCAATTGCTGCTCTTGGAGAATCTGGTTTGGGCACATTCATTGGTTGTTGGCTCGGCTGCTGTGCCCACTGATTGGCAGCCAAGCATTTCCGTTTCCCTGCTCCGGAGTCTGGGGTTCCTCCTCCTCACCCCCCACGGCCCCCACCATCCCTTGCCAGGCCTTTCTTTGTGGGCAGACTCTGGCAAAATGTCCTGGCCGTTGGCAAAGGAAACATTTCTTGGTCGTTTTTACATCCTTTCCCTCCTTTTTGCGACTCTCGCTGGAGTTTGAAACTTTCTGGGCGCGCGCACCGCCTATTTCCATTGGCTCCGCCGGTGGGGAAAGCTGCCTAGGTATTCTAGGAATGCGGTAGTCATGACAACGCTGCTCTCTCCCTTCCCGCCTCTCTTGAGCCCGCGCTTCCTGTCTTACGCCAATCGCAAGGGCTGCCTTGGTCAGCTGATCCATAGACTGTGGGCGGGGTGCGCGCGAAAGCTCGTCTTTGACCGTTGGTGACAACCCCTCCTCAAATAGCATTTGTATGGGTTCCGAGTCCAGCTGCCACCCCAGGCGATGCACGATCATGGCAAAACGTGACCAATAGTCTCTAACTGACCCTTCTCCCTGCTTACAGCTCAGCAGTTCCCGTTTGGTCACACTCTGTTGCACATCGCTACTGAACATAGCGTCCATCGCCTCAAAGAATTTTGATAGATTCTCCATGGCGTCATTCTGCGTTGCCATAAGCGGTCGAATCCACTCTCTCGCCCCGTCCTGCAAGTGCCCCACAATATAAGCAACTTTGGCTGCGTCATTTTCAAAATCGTTTTGCTGCAGCTTCGAGGCATATTCTATTTCTGTTCTAAACTTCCCCATACTCTGGGGGCTTTCCCCCAAACTTGTGCACCAGTCCCGGTACCTTCCTCGCTATGGGGGTGGGTTTCCCCTGAGCATCCAGCGACTGTCGTTCGTCCAGCCTCGCCGTCAGGATGGCTATGTGCTCTTCCAAATCGCGGTTTCTCTCCTCCAGCGATTGGCCTCCAGCCGCCCCTCTCATGGCTCTGACTTCTCCGGTCTTACTCATGATGCTCCCTTCTGCTTGTTGCGCACGAGCAACTTTCAGTGACAGACAGATTGCTGCAGTGGTTGGGAGTTACTCGTGCGTAATCCTGCCCCGTTTGAGCATCGGATTGCCTGGTTAAACCCTCCAGACTGCACAGCCCATCTCAGCGTGGCTGCCCTTAGTCACTCGTAGAATCTGTCTGTGGCCGTTTCTTAAAGCGCTGCCAACATAAGAGTTGTTTGTATCTTGGCTCACAGTCAGAGGTACCTGGCCTCCCCCGAGGCAATTGAGCGAGATACTGTGTTTACCTTCCGTCTGCAACTGCCGGCAGGCTAGGTAAACAAACCGGCGATTCTTCTCATTAGACGTGAGAAAAACACACCCTCTGCTTCTTCTTCTTCTCTCTCCCTCCCTGCATTCTCCCAGGGAGGGGAAATGAGACAGACAGGAGTCCTATTTACATGTTTTATTCCTGTCACTCTAGCAGTACATAGAAATGTGACTGCTCCCTTCAGACTACATCATAAGAGACTCACACTCCTCCCCTGTACTTCCAGCACAGGTCAGATGACACACTGAGCTAACATCCGGTGCTCAGTACAGAGAATAGGCTCCACCTTTTCCCCAGCAGTACATCTGCAAAACACAACATCCTGTTTTGCATTCCAGCCATCTGGAGCTGGCTTTTGCCTTGGTGCTTTTTCCTGACATCCTCCCCCAAAAGCATCAATAGGCAAAACATGATCCAGAGAAGAGAACAAACAGTTGTTATACATATAACAGTCCCCTGTTGTTTCAGTTCCACCCTTGGAACTCCCCACCACTGGTTTCACCAGTGTACCTCTCTGGTTGTTTGGCTTCCAAGGAATGAGTGCTTCTGCATTACCTTGGCTTGCTACTCTCTGTTGTGTCTTTGTCTCTGACTTAGACACTGCTTTAACCTGCTTTGAGTTGTTAACAATAGCAACACATGCAACAGCTAAGTTAGCAAACTCTTTTGAGTACCTCTTTGGTGGTACACCCTTTGTCACTCTCTCAGACCTGCGTATGAGGTTCTGATCCTCTGTGCTCACTGGTTCAACCTCTGGACTTTGTTGAGAACCAGTAGCATTGGCTAACAGTGGTTCTTCCTTCACCTGTGAAGGCCTATCCATTGTGTGAGATTTTCTCTCAATGACTGTTACAAATGAACTCTCTGAGCTATCACTGTCATCGTCAGTACCACTGTAATCTGTGACATCAGAAAAATCATCATCCTCATCATCTGAATCGTTTCCTGTGGGAAATGTGTGTTCTACAACCCGCTCTTGTTCAGGAGCACTCTCTAGGAACTTTGTGAGAATCACCTGACCAGATTCAGACAAAATTACTCTGTAGAGACCCTTTTCATAACCCACAAAAATGCCTCTGACATTCTTTACTCCACCTGGAGCTTCTGTTCTCACATGAGACCCGAAAACCTTGAAATAGGCAACAGAAGGTTTTCTATTGAACAGCTTCTCAAAAGGAGAATATCCCAACTCTGTTGAGACCTTTCTCAACCACACATGAAGATAGGACGCTAGCGATTCGGCCCAATATTCATGTGGCAAATGTGAACTCAGCAATTGCGCATTCATCCCCTTTTGCAATTCTTTGTTCACCCTCACACAGACCCCCCTGTTCCACGCTTCGGTCGAAACAGCAACTTTGTGGTCTATCCCTTTTCCATCCAGGAACTTCTGAAACTTCTGTAACAGAAAAATTTGCTTCTCATCTGTGAAAAGACAATCAATGTTAGCATCATGCATATTTTTAACCTTGTCACAAAACTCCTGAAACTTTTCTAAAGTTTCTTGCGGTTTCTCCATCAAATAAACCCAAGAATAATTAGTGAAACAATCCACACACAAAAGTTAATATTTTGCACTGCCCCTAGATGGTTCTAGAGGACCAATCACATCAGCATACACCCGCTGAAATGCTCTGTCGACCTTCTTGGTCACCTTCCTGGTGCTCACACTAGTCACACCTGCAAAAGAGATTTCGTTAGAATCAGAAGAATTACATTTCATGTAATCACTTTGATCAAAAGTCAACAAATACAGTCCATCTTTCTCTTTGGCAGTAAGAAACAGTTCTCCATCTTTGGAGATCTTGCAGCTTTTAGCATCATAGGACAGTTTCAGTCCTTTCTTTGCAATCTGCGACCCACTCAGCAGATTAAATCTCAGTTCTGGAACCAGGTAAACATCGCTTATAGTCAAGTTCAGACTCTCAAGATACACAGTCCCAATTCCGCTTGCTTCCAACTCCTGACTGTTGGGCTGTTTCACAGTGAAGCTTTGCTTCTTCAACGTCGAAAACAGTTGTCTGTGTGGGCACAAATGTTTTGTACATCCAGTGTCGATTATAAAGGCGTTCCCAACATCTGGCGTGGTTCCTTTCGCCATCATAGCCTTTGCAGGTTTCACCTGGCACTTGGTACGGCTTTTGCCTGACGCCTCAGGCTTCGTAGAGCTGCTCTTCGCTCCTTTTGACTGGTGTGGCTTTCTACAGTTTCGCTGTAGATGCCCAGTCTGTCCACAATTGTAGCATCGGACAGCACTCAATGCTACACCATGCTTCCCAGTAGCATCATCAGTGGGGAGATTTGAACTCTGTTCTTCCCTCCCCCTGTCCTTCACTTCCAGTGCAGCAAGTCTGTCGTGTTCATTCAGGACCACAGCACACACTCTTTCCGCGGTTAGCTGCGCGGCCGGTAGGCAACCAAGCTGACTGGCAACAACCTTATAGGTCCGATTAAGGCTGTTTATCATCATGAAGCAAAATACTTCCTCCTGTAGACGGAAATTGCGTTCCACCATCTGTTGACGCAGAAACTTCATTTCTGTCAGGTGCGTTTGAACATCTCCATCAGGCGCAAGTCTCAGATTGGTTAACTTCTCAAAATACAGCAACGCTGAAGAACCAGCATCTCTCTGATGCGTTGTACGCAGCGTGTCCCAAACCTCTTTCGCATTTTGTAAATGGTGGATATGCACAAGCTGCTGATCTGAGACACACAGAATTATAGCAGTCCTGGCCCTCACGTTCCTTGACTCCCAACCTCCAGTTGGTGCTGCAGGGATGGGGTTTTCAATTACATCAAAAAGCCTCTGATTCTGCAGCAGGGCCTTCATCTTTACAGACCAAGATGAATAATTGTCATTGGTTAAGGGAGGTGGGTAAGGCAGAGCTCCCTTCTTGGCATCCATCTTGAAGCCAAGCCTCCAGCTCACACTCTCAAACAAGCTGTAAAATCCAACAGTTGTTTTTTCCTTTCTCAAGCAGGCAAACTGCAAGTTGTTTACGCTCTTCGGCACCTGGCAGCTAAACTCTGGCTGCTATGGAAAGTCCCTCCAAGAGCTCGTAAACCTTGTAGCCAAAACACTCAGTGGTTTTGTTTCGCTTTTCTCAAGCTCACAGTCCAGCCCCTCTGCCAGTAACTTTCCACCACCGTTACTTAGCAAGAGTGCATTCAGGACTTCTTATCTTAACCACAAGAATTTGTGGAATGCAGGCTTCAGCCTCTGAGCTGCAGGCCTTTCCTTCCGGAGCTTTTGTTTTTCCAAAACGCAGCTCCCATGAACCAGGGAATTAATCAACCTGCGTTCACACTTTTAGCCCGAAATGCAGCATACCTTGATCTCCGTTGCTTGGAAAACACCTTCCTCTGGGTCTGTTCAGCCTCTGGCTTCTCTCAGACGCTTGCCTTCTCCCTTGGAGCAGAGGAGGACAAATCACCAGCCTCTCATGCAGATGTCTGATGAATCGCAACCATCCGAAGGCTGCCATAGGTTAGTATCTTGGCTCACAGTCAGAGGTACCTGGCCTCCCCCGAGGCAATTGAGCGAGATACTGTGTTTACCTTCCGTCTGCAACTGCCGGCAGGCTAGGTAAACAAACCGGCGATTCTTCTCATTAGACGTGAGAAAAACACACCCTCTGCTTCTTCTTCTTCTCTCTCCCTCACTGCATTCTCCCAGGGAGGGGAAATGAGACAGACAGGAGTCCTATTTACATGTTTTATTCCTTTCACTCTAGCAGTACATAGAAATGTGACTGCTCCCTTCAGACTCCATCAGAAGAGACTCACACTCCTCCCCTGAGCCAGTGTGGTGTAGTGGTTAAGAGCGGTAGTCACGTAATCTGGGAAACCGGGTTCGTGTTTCCGCTCCTCCACATGCAGCTGCTGGGTGACCTTGGGCCAGTCACACTTCTGTGAAGTCTCTCAGCCCCACTCACCTCACAGAGTGTTTGTTGTGGGGGAGGAAGGGAAAGGAGATTGTTAGCCGCTTTGAGACTCCTGAAGGGGAGTGAAAGGCGGGATATCAAATCCAAACTCTTCTTCTTCTTCTTCCCCTGTACTTCCAGCACAGGTCAGATGACACACTGAGCTAACATCCGGTGCTCAGTACAGAGAATAGGCTCCACCTTTTCCCCAGCAGTACATCTGCAAAACACAACATCCTGTTGTGCATTCCAGCCATCTGGAGCTGGCTTTTGCCTTGGTGCTTTTTCCTTTTTTTTTTTTATATAGATTTTTTATTAATTTTCCATAAGTAAAAAATAAAACAAAGCAAAAACATAAATAAACACAAAAACGACTTCCCCGTACCACCCCTTTTCTGCATTCTTGTTTCAAGATTTTTCAGCAACCCTTTTGTATTAAACTTATTTCTATTTCGTAAATTTAACTTCCATAAGATATTTAAAACAACTGTAGTTCTTTATCTCTTATAACCCTGATCCTCTAATTTTCCAAATTACAACAGTTTTTAAGGTAAACTTTAAATTTGTTCCAGTCTTCATCCACCGCCTCTTTCCCTCGGTCTCGGATTCTGCCAGTCATCTCTGCCAGTCCCATATAGTCAATCACCTTCGTCTGCCATTCTTCCAACGTGGGTAGATCTTGTGTCTTCCAATACTTTGCTAGAAGAATTCTTGCTGCTGTTGTGGCATACATAAAGAATGTCCTATCCTTCTTTGGCACCATTTGGCCCACCATACCCAGGAGAAAGGCTTCTGGCTTTTTATTAAAAGTTCTCTTCAGAACTTTTTTAATTTCATTATAGATCATTTCCCAGAAAGCCTTAATCTTCGGGCAGGTCCACCAAAGGTGATAGAAGGTTCCCTCCGTTTCATTACACTTCCAACACTTGTTATTGGGCAAATGATAAATCTTTGCTAACTTAGCCGGAGTCATGTACCACCTGTAGATCATTTTCATAATGTTTTCTCTTAAGGCATTACTCTTAGAAAGGTGATTGATTTATTGCTCAGATAAAGCTTGGAGTCCAGCCCGCTCCGGCTGTGCACCCCCTCGGCCAGGCCTCGGACTTCAAAGGCCACATTCCGATGCTCTGAGCAAACGCAGAGTTAAGCAGCAGCGGTTAGAGAAAGCTTCATAAAACTCCAGTGCTTTCTTCAGTGTGCTAAATAAAGTCCACGCAGGATCTTAGCAGCTAAAAGCAGTTTTATTTACAGCAGACTATCCATTGTCGAACAGCATCGTGAAAACACGTCCACTCTCCTCAAAAGCGAAAGTAGAGAGAACAAAGACTTGAGAGACTCAGAAATGACGCAGTCTCCCTCCTCCCAACAGTAGGCAGGGCGTACACTCTGAGCTGTTTAACCCTGTAAGCTCAGGTTCTCTTCACACCCCCTCTCGTCCTGCGCTACTGTGGGGAAAGTATGTACAGAACTTACCCCCAACTCCAAACCACCACAAAACTCCCCATGACGCTGGAAGCTTAAAGGTTTGGTAAATCCATCGGCCAAGTTATTGTGACTGGCACAATACTTCAACCGGATCAAACCTGACTGAACACTCTGACACACATTTTGGAAACGTATGCCCAGATGCTTGGTTCTGGCCTTAAATTGCGCAGATTCAGCCAATTTCAAACAAGGTTGATTGTCTTCCCAAACCGTGATGGGCAAGCTACAATCCCCAAAGATCTCTTGCACCAAGCATCTATAGAACTCTAGTTCCCGGCACAAATCTGACAGTGCGCTGAATTCAGCCTCAGTAGAAGACAGCGCAATGAGACTTTGCTTCCGGGACTTCCACCCAATTAGTGACTTCCCAAACTTTACCACCAACCCAGACACAGACTTGCGGTCCTGCAAATTTGCCCAGTCACTGTCCGCATAGCATGTGAGCTTCGCCTCACCTTCAGCTGGCAGCTTAAGACAGAAGTCTTTGGTATGCTGCAGGTAGCGCAGTACCCGCTTGATACCGTGCCAAGCACTCACACTGGGCTTTGACGCTTCCCTACTTAGCAGGTTGGTAGCAAAGGCAATGTCTGGTCTGCTCCATTGGGATAGATACAACAGACTACCTAGAGCTGACTGAAAGAGCTCAGCATTCTCGAACTCGGCACTATCTGCTTGCTGGCTCTCTTTCACGAAGTTCGTCTCCATGGGTGTCCGAACTCCTGCACAATCGGACATTCTGAACTTCTCAAGCAACTGCTCAATCTTGCCTTTCTGACTGAGCAAGAAGCTACCATCCTCAGTTCTCGCTATCTGGACACCTAGGTAGATCTTTACTGCACCCAGGTTCTTGAGCTGAAACCGCTTCCCAAGCTCTTTGGCAAACTTCTGCACCTGTTTGTCTGCCTTTCCAATGTGGATGATGTCATCAACATAAAACAAAACCAGTTCCTGTGAGTCTCCTGATCCTCTAAGGAACAGGCAACTGTCAGCAAGACTCTTCCTGAAACCTAGCTTCTCCAAAGCTTCATTCAGGCACAAGTTCCAATTCCTGGCCGACTGCTTCAGGCCGTAAATTGACTTGTGAAGTTTCCACACAGTACCTTGCTCATTGCCCTCAAACCCTGGAGGAGGAAGCATGTACAGATCCTCCTGGAGGTCTGAGTTCAAGTAAGCAACGTCCACATCAAAGTGATGCACCAGCAACCCTCTTTGTGCAGCAATGGCCAAGAGCAAACGTAGAGATTCACTCCTACAGGTGGGAGCATAAACTTCCGTATAATACAACCCCCTGCGCTGCGTGAATCCTCTCGCCACTAATCTGGCCTTATACTGCGGTTCTCCTGTCGCTGTGGGCTTAAGACGGTAAACCCAGCGGCTACCCACTGCCTTTTTTGCCCACCGGCAACTTCGTGAGGGAGAACACACCTAGCGACTCCATTGAGTTCATTTCCTTCTGCATCGCCTCATGCCATTTTCTGGCTTCTTCCTGAGGCAGTTTCTGAACATCTTCAAAACTCTCGGGTTCACACTGTGCCATTCCGACCCACACGCTAGTGACGACAAACCTATCAGGAGGTTTCCCCTTGGTCGTCCGAGCTGATCGACGCAGCACTACTTCAGGAACCCCCTCTGACCCACTAGGGCCAGCCAGAACGTCCTTGGCATCAGAGAGCTCCCCCTCTGACTTACTGCGCCTTCTGGACTTCTCAGCCGAACCTGTGGGGGAAGATGGAGCACTGCGTTGCTCAATCTTCACAGCCTTGGGAGAAGTTCTCCCCTCTGCCTGCACTGGCTCTGGACTCTGAGCCTCAGTAGCAGGTTCAACCTCTTCCTCTTCTTCATCAGCAGAGTCAAGCAGACTCTCTGACAGGATGTCAGGATTCCCATGTATCCTTGCCCAGCCACTCTGCTCACAGAATTCAGCACTGTTGCTGAGCAGAATCCTGGACTGATTCCCTGACGGATATGCAAACCTCCACCCCTTGGTCCCTGGCTCATACCCACAAAAAATCATCTTCTGGGACTTGGGTTCACCTTTCTTGCGTTTGGCTTTCGGTATCAAAACCCACGCTTCAGAACCGAAAACGCGAAAATAGTGAACTTTCGGTTGCTTTCCATGCAGCAAAAAGTACGGTGTGTCACCTACCACTGAATTGAACGACCTGTTCAAAACAAAGTTGGCCGTTCGCCAAGCCTCTCCCCAAAAACGCTGTGGGAGCCCGGCATCAAACAAAAGAGCTGCGGACATCTCCCCTAGAGTCCTGTTCCGTCTTTCTGCAATCCCATTCTGTTGGGGACTGTGCGGAGAAGTCAACCTGTGTTGAATCCCCTTTTTGCGGAAGAAACTTTGCAGTGCAGACCCGGTGAACTCCCCACCGCGATCGCTTTGAAAGTTTTGCACCCGTGTGGAAAACTGCAGTTCCACAGCCTCAATCCAGTCTTTGATTAGCGGTGCAGCTTCACTTTTGTGTCCGATCGTGAAGGTCCAGGAGTTGCGCGTATGGTCATCAATCAGAACCAGCGCATATTTGGCTCCTCCCATACTGCTCACAGACATCGGCCCACACAAATCTGCATGAATTAACTGAAAAGCCCTAGTGGTCACCCTCTCAGACCTTGGGTATGTGCACGTTTTCACCTTTGCGGACTTGCACGCTCTGCAATCTAGAAACTTAGCACATGATTTCATTTTGCACCCTTGCGTACACTCTGGGATCTTTTTCACTGACCCCCAGGACACGTGTGCCATGCGTCTGTGCCAGAGGTGAGCACACGCATCATGAACTGGAACGTTGGCACACTGTGCTTGAGCCTCCTTCATGTCACCTGGACCTGCAAAAGAAGCATTCAATACAAACAACCTGTCTTTACATTCAACACTGACTAGGTGCTGTCCATTCTTAGAAATAGAGCACTTATTGTCTTCAAAACACACTCTGTAGTTCTCAGCAAGAAGTGCACTGACAGACAGCAATGCGCAGGACAGTCCTGGAACAACAAAAGCCTGGATTGAATCCTGTAAGAAAGAACAAAACAGTGAGCCAGTCTGCGTGAGTGGGTGTCGAGCTCCATCTGCTAAACAGACAGTCTTCCCAGAAGTTACAGAGGTGCAGTTCTCCAGAAATCCTGCAGATGGCACGAGATGATGGGAAGCTCCACTGTCTATGACAAAAGCCAGCACAGCATCCTGTTGACAACTCTTGACTACAGCCATAGATGCTGCCAAATGTTTATGTTCAGTGTCTCTGCCAGCTGCCTTCGGCTTGCCTTTCCCACGCTTTGAAGAAGAGCCCTTTATCTGGTTGCTACGGGAGACGGCCTTCGGCTGTTCCTGTGCCTCCACTGGACATTCTCTCACCAGATGGGAGGGGGAGCCACAGCGATAACAGCGACGGCATGTAGCAACAGCTCTCACAGCTCCCTCTTCAGCCATTTCTGCGTTCCCAGCACCCCCACCTTTGGGTGCACAGCCTGGGCCTGCACGCTCCCCAGCACTCTGGTTGCGGGCCTCAACATCACACGGCCCCTCGGAGACAAAGCAGGTACTCCCAGCTGTAACTTCAGGAACATGGCCAGCAGCCCCCTCTGGGCTCTCAGCTTCCTCCCTGCTCTCGGCTTTCTCCCGGCCCTGGGCTCCTGCTGAGCTATCACACAGACTCCTCAGCACCTGCCAGGCGGCCTGGGCAGACTCAACGCCCTCCAGGTGGGGCAACAGCATAGCGTCCACGCTTGCTCTCAACATGCAGAGCTCTCTTTGCATTCTCAGCTCTCTATCTTCCAGCAAAGCAGCCTCCAGGTCTGCTGCGCCATCTTCAGCAGCAACAGGCATGGGTGGGGCCGGCTCCTTCTGGGCTATACTCCAGAGCCCTGTGGCCAAAAACCACCCCCTTACTCTTTTAACCCAGATTTCCCAGGACTGGATTGTGAGTTTTTCGAATGGGACATCATAAAAGTCCTGGAGCTCAGCCATCTCCTCCCCCAGTGCTCCCATTGGGGCTTTGGAGTACTCACGCGTACCAGCCAGCTTCAGAGGATAGGCTTCCGGCGTCCCTTTGCAGCACACAGCTTGCAGTCAGCCTCCCTGCATTCTCCCAGGCAGAGCCTCAACGCAGGACTTTTTCCTCCGGCAGCAAAAAACAGCAGCTTCTCAACACACAGCACTTCAAAGCTTTCTCTAATTGCAGTAACTGACGTCCATAACCTCTTAGAAAGGTGATTGATTTATTGCTCAGATAAAGCTTGGAGTCCAGCCCGCTCCGGCTGTGCACCCCCTCGGCCAGGCCTCGGACTTCAAAGGCCACATTCCGATGCTCTGAGCAAACGCAGAGTTAAGCAGCAGCGGTTAGAGAAAGCTTCATAAAACTCCAGTGCTTTCTTCAGTGTGCTAAATAAAGTCCACGCAGGATCTTAGCAGCTAAAAGCAGTTTTATTTACAGCAGACTATCCATTGTCGAACAGCATCGTGAAAACACGTCCACTCTCCTCAAAAGCGAAAGTAGAGAGAACAAAGACTTGAGAGACTCAGAAATGACGCAGTCTCCCTCCTCCCAACAGTAGGCAGGGCGTACACTCTGAGCTGTTTAACCCTGTAAGCTCAGGTGTAAATTTAACACCAGTGGTCCATAACTGCTCCCAGTCAGCAAACTCAATGTCATGCCCTATATCCTGTGCCCATTTAATCATACTAGATTTCACCATTTCATCTTGAGTATTCCATTTCAACAGCAAATTGTACATTCTTAACAAGTTTTTAGTATTGGGTTCTAACAGTTCTGTTTCTAGTTTTGACTTCTCCACTTGGAAGCCTTTCTTTCTGTCCTGTTTGAATACCTCATTTATCTGTCGATAATGTAGCCAATCTCTCACCTTAAACTTCAGTTTCTCGAAACTCTGCAATTTTACTTTTTCACCATCTTGTTCTATCATTTCAAAATATTTAGGCCAATTAGAATCCATATTCAATTTTTTCACCTCTTTTGCCTCCATTGGTGACAGCCACCTAGGGGTTCTGCTTTCAAACAAATCTTTATACCTTATCCAAACATTATACAGAGCTTTCCTTACCATATGGTTCTTAAAGCCTTTGTGCACTTTTACCTTGTCATACCATATATATGCATGCCAACCAAATCTGTTATCAAACCCTTCAAGATCCAAAATGTCTGTATTCTCGAGGAGCAGCCAGTCTTTCAGCCAGCAAAACGCTGCTGATTCATAGTAAAGTCTTAAGTCCGGCAGGGCAAAACCTCCTCTATCTTTTGCGTCTGTTAATGTCTTAAATTTTATTCTTGGCTTTTTGCCCTGCCAAACAAATTTCGATATGTCTTTCTGCCACCTCTTGAAACAGTCCATCTTGTCTATTATTTGTAGTGTCTGAAACAGGAATAACATTCTAGGCAATACATTCATTTTGATAACAGCAATTCTGCCTAACAAGGAAAGTTTCAGCCTTGACCATATGTCTAGATCTTTCTTGACTTCTGTCCAACATTTATCGTAATTGTCTTTAAATAAGTTCACATTTTTCGCTGTCAAGTTCACCCCCAAGTACTTCACTTTTTTTGCTATCTCCAAACCTGTTTCATTCTGAAATGTCTCTTTTTCCTCATTTGTTAGGTTTTTCTCCAGCACTTTAGTTTTTTGTTTATTCAATTTAAATCCTGCAACTTGACCAAATATCTCAATCAGTTCTAAAACTCTTTTTGTACTGGTGTTTGGCTGCTGTAGAGTCAAAACTAGGTCATCTGCAAATGCCCTCAGTTTATACTCTTTCACTCCGAGCTGAATTCCTTTAACCAACTGGTCCTTTCTAATCATATTTAACAAGACCTCCAGGACCAGTATGAAAAGTAAAGGGGAGATAGGGCATCCCTGTCGTGTTCCTTTCTCTATAGCTATCTCTTCCGTTACCACATTATTCACAATTAGCTTTGCCTTCTGCTCAGAGTATATTGCACCTATACCATTTTCAAAACCTTGGCCTACCCCCATCCCTTGGAGATTCTTTTTCATAAAACTCCAGCAAATATTGTCAAAGGCTTTCTCCGCGTCCACAAAGATCAAAACCGCTTTTCTGTTAATGTTCATTTCCAGCAGTTCCACAATGTCTATTATGTTCCTCAAATTGTCAGACATATGTCTTCCCGGGAGAAAGCCAGCTTGGTCCTTATGAATCTCACCTATCAGTACTTTCTTCAGTCTTTTTGCTAAAATGTCTGCAAATATTTTGTAATCCACATTTAGTAATGATATCGGGCGGTAGTTCTTGACCTGGTTCTTTTCAGTCTCAGTTTTTGGTATAAGCGAAATAAAAGCCTCTTTCCACGTTTCAGGTGCCTTTTTCCCCTCCAGTATTTCATTGCAAACTTCTTTCAATGGTTGCACTAAACATTCTTTCAAAGCTTTATAGTATCTAGCCGTCAAACCATCTGGTCCTGGAGACTTTCCCAATTGCGCTTTTTGAATGGCCTCCTCTATTTCTTTCTCTGTTATTTTCTCATTCAAAGTCAGCTTGCTCTGTTCTGAAATTTTAGGTAGTCCATGATTTTTAAGGAATTCATCTATTTCTTGTTCGTTCGCTGGCCCTTGTGTGTATAATTTCCTAAAAAAGCTTTGGAAACAATTACTTATCTCATTTGGCTTATGAATATTCTTTCCCTCTATCTCCAAACAGGTGACTGTATTCAATTTTTGCCTCTTTTTCAATTGCCATGCAAGAAGCTTCCCACATTTGTCTGCTGACTCGAAAGTCCTTTGTCTCATTTGTTTAATTTTCCATTCTATCTCTTGATTTGTCAATTCCATATATTGCGTCTGGTAATACTTTATTTCTCTCAAAATTTCTTGAGACTTTGGTTTAGACCTCAATTTCTTTTCTCCTTCCTTCATTTTCTCTAAAATTCTTTCTTTCCTTTCATTTTGCTTTTTCCTCTTAATTGAATTCTGTTGTATCAGGAAGCCTCGCATCACGGCTTTGCTCGCGTCCCAGATTGTTCTTTTTTCCACTTCTGTTCTGAGGTTTATCTCAAAGTAATCTTTCAATGTCTTTAGGGCCTTTTTACAGAATTGTTCGTCTCTAAATAGGGAGTCATTCATTCTCCATCTAAAGGATCCAGTTGTTGTCATTTTCATTTCCATCTTTACTGCATTGTGGTCGGAGCAGGTTTTTGGGCAGATTTCTACTTTCTTTATCTTTGTAGCCATCACACTAGATACCCAGATTTGGTCGATTCTTGTCCATGTCATTTTAGATTCCGAGAAAAAGGTTCCCTCTCTCTCGAGAGGGTTCTTTGTTCTCCAGATGTCAATCAAGTCCATGTTTTCCGTCATCTCAAAGAAAGTCTTTGGTAGTCTTCCTTCTTTAGAAATTGTCTGTCTTTGTGCCTTATCCATATTTGTGGAGACCACTCCGTTCATGTCCCCCATCAGTATTATTTTGCAGTCGAGGTAGTCCAATAGGGTTTCATGCAACTTCTTGAAGAATTCAGCCTTCCCATCATTAGGTGCATATATTCCAATTATCAAATACTTTTCTCCCTGAATCTGTACTTCGATTGCCAAATATCTTCCTTCTTCATCCTTAAATTTCATTTTTGGGTCCAATTTTTCTTTTGCATAAATCACTACTCCTCTCTTTTTTACTTTGTCAGAAGATATAAATTCTTGTCCTAATCTTTTGTTCACCAACAGTTTCCTGTGTGCTCTGGTTATATGGGTTTCTTGTAGGCATATCAGATCTAGTTGTTCCCTTTTCAAAATATGAAAAACTTGTCGTTTTTTTTCTGGGATGGTTCAAACCGTTGCAGTTCCAACTAAGAAGTTGCAGCGACATTTTGTTTATTAGATGTTTGACCCTCCGACTGCTCCAAGCTTTTCTTCCTCTTCAGTTGGCGGTTGTGGTAATCCAAATGATAGATTTGCAATGTCTGTTAGCCCTCCTCCTTCTGGTGTTGATTCTTGTCCTCCTCTTGCTAGGCCCACCGTACCTTTCTGTAGGTCCTCTAGGTTCCTCTCCAAGAAGTTTTCTTTTTCCTGTACTGATCTTATTCTTCTTTTCTTCCCTTTGTAGTTGAAGGACAACCCCTGTGGAAATTCCCACCTGAAAGGTATAGAGTTCTTCCTCAGCAAATTGGCCAAGTCTCTATAGAAAGTCCTCACTTCCAAGATGTATTTAGGGATGTCCTTAAAGATTTGGACTTGAATGTTTCCAATTACCAAAGCTTTTTGATAATGAAGGTCCAGTATCTTGTCTCTTTCCTCTTTGGTTCTGAAGGTGATCAGACAATCCCTTGGCTTCACACTTTGCTTTCTACCAAGTCTGAAAGCAGTTGTTATCTCTACTTCATCCTCCTCCAGATCTCCTTGCCAATTTTCTAAAATTGCCTCTGTGAGAAATTCCGTCAGGTTGTCCTTTTCATTCTCTGGAACCTGTCTTAATTTCAGATTCCGTTCTTTCCGTTGTAGCTCCAGTAAGGAGAGGGCCGCTTCATGCTCATTCACCTTTTTCTCTATCGGTGCAAGTTTTTCCTGTGTCTCCTCGGCAATAGATCTTGCACTCTCTGCAATTTTCTTAGTTTCTGTAGATTCCTGAATCAGCCTATTTATGGATTCTGTATTAGTTGCCACTGACGTGGTGTTCAAGTCCAGTCTTGCTGTGAGTTCTGTCAATTTCTTTGAATTTTCTGTAGATTGCTTTGTTAAGGCCTCTAGGGATTGATTTATTTTAAGCAGTGCCTGTGTCATAGATTCCATTGATGCTGCTGTCGCACTTTCCGGTGCAGGCACTGTATTGCCAGAGATTGAGCCTCTTTTCTTTTGTGTCACTTTAGCTTTAGATCTGGTTCTTATCTCTTCTGCCGTGCCACTCATATCCCAAGGCCGTTCTCACAGGAAAAACTTGCGATGGAAAATCCCACTGTCAGCCAGTTACTTTACAGTTTTTTCCCTCTTGGTCCTCCAGAGGGAGCAATTAATAGTGTCCAAGTTGGAGGAGACAAAGAAACAGAAAGCCGGATGTAAAAAGTCAGAAGTCCGCCATTAAAGTTATTTAAAACTTTTTCTCCAGGTAGATTTAGCTAATCAAATATCTGTAACAAAGTCCCGTTCAAGTCTTAAAATTCGTTCACCATTTAAGGTATAGTCTATATCCGCTTCATACCTATTTTAAAGAACAATTTTCCCGGTGTTAACTCCTGGCAGATCGTCACCAGGGGATCAGGGCAGTGGAAAACTTTGTTTCCTTTGAATTAAGAGTATCTTCACAAAATTGTCTTTTTTCCCCCCCTTCTCCTCCGATCAGGGGGGAGGAGATACTTTTGACAGCTCAGGGTTGACAGTTCGCAACTAAGTTTCTTGTAACTGCAGCGGGGTCTTTCGTTGCTTTAAATTTCTGCAGTCCGGGGGGGGGGGGCAGACTTCCTTATTTTATTCCCTCCCGTTTTCAGCCAGATTTTCAAATTTTAAAGGGTCCCGATTCTTTTTCTGCTCTTACTCACGGGAATTCAGTCCAGATTTTCTTTTCAGGAAGAAATCGGCGCTCTCCGCTTATGGCGACGCGGCTTCACTCCGCAGGCTGGGTAGCGACTCTCAGCACCGCGCTCACTCCCGATGCCGCTCCGGAGCCTTTAAAAAGGCTCTTTCACAGTACCGGGGGGCGCAAAGGTGCCCACCGAATCTCCTTGCTCTCAGGCTTCAGCGCCTGAGATTTTAAGGGTCCCCCGCTCGCCGTAGCGGGTAAGACCCGAACTTGCGGAGCAGTCCTTCTCCGGAGCTCGGAGGGAGGACCGCCATTAAGCGCTGGCACCGACCGGAAGTCCGGTGCTTTTTCCTGACAGTTTGACGCCTAAGCGTCTCCGCCTCTCACAGCGCGGGAGTCTCCTGCGCAGGGTGGGCGTGGGCAGCGGGGTGCTTGGGCTCTCCTCACTAACTTCCAACGAAGAGTCCTGGAGCCCCTGCACCTCCCTGTCCCGTTGCTCTCCTGGATCCCTGGTGTTACACTCATTCTCTTCCCCTCTTTCCCAGCTGAGTCTCCCCCTAGCGCTAGGACCTTTTCCTGCAGAATCAGAGACCCTCTCCTTCTCCCGTGTCTCTGATGTCAGTTCCCTGACATGCACATAACTGTGGCATGATGGGAAGTCTTGCTTCTAAGCTTTGTTCTGCTCATGCTGCACAAACCGTGCTGATGCTAAGACATTCCCTCATCACCCTGGTACGTTCTGTTCACCTTGAGTTCACACCATATCAATCTGTACTTACCCCTCCTTGTACATTCCTTTTCGTACCACTCTGGTACGGGCAGTCCGAAACCATGTCTGTGTAAACTCCGCGTTCCTTTTCCCAACCTTTATCCTGTCTATGACTGTCTTATATGCAATAATTAATGTCTTATATGCAACTGTCAGAGCTGCTTCCAGATCCTAGCTCACAGAGGATCACGCTAGCCAGCGGCCACTTGTAAAAGTCTTTTATTGAGTTACAGTTTCCATTCTCAAGCTGCTGCGCGCAACTCTACGTCTTAAGGGTTAGACCGGCGAAGCTCCGTCTGAGTCTCCGCCCCCTGTGCACCAGCTTTCTAACCTAGCCTTACTCCACCTTTTCCGCCTGACCATTCTTCTCTGGGTCCCTCTGCCCCCCGGGGTCTCTTCCTTCCGGGATTCTTCTGACGCTGACCCCCCGGACCCTCCTGTCTCCTTGCGCCGGGCTTTAGGACCTGGCTCCCTTTCCGGGCTACTTACTGCGCCACCTTCCTGTGCATTTGAACTTGGCGCGCGCGCCCAACCTTCCACTTTCCGCTTAACTGTTTCTTCGCTCCCCGATGGAGGTGTGGCCACTCCTGACTCGTGCCCTCCCTCCTGTTGTGAGCTGCCAGCGCTTGATACCTGGCGCCCTTCCTCTCCCCTGCTCTCTGGCGGTGACGCTGGTCCCGATTTCCAACTGCTCCCCTCTGAGTCCCCTCTGGCCCTTTCTTCCTGGGGTGTCCCCCTAGGCTCCCCCCTTGCCCTGGCCACTGGTGCTCCTTCCTGTGAATCTTCTGATTCACTGGAAAGACTCGGAGATCTCGGGTCGTCGTCATCACTCATCTTTTCTTCTGCCTCCTCCCCCTCGCTCTCTGTTTCCTCCCTTGCCCTTGCCTCTGCTCCTGAACCCCTGACAGCAACCCTTGCTTTGTACTTATGTTAATCAATCAGCAACAAGCACACACGTGGCAAACGCTGTATAATATCCAATAAAAGGGAGTCTCCGAGGCTTGCTCGAGAGACGCCTCCCGTATGACACCTACCTACTCGTCTGTCGTTAATTTCAACCCAACAACTGGTGACCCTCGACGTGCCAGATCCCTTTACGCAGCCTCATACTTCACTCGACTGGAAAAGTCTCAGCACGCTACACCGTGAGTATGGGGGGGGGGAGCTTACAAAGTCCCAAAAAGAGCATGCTAAAGAACTGTTTCATTTAGTCAGACAGAGAGTAGCAGGTGTGCATATTTCCTTGAAAGAAATTGTACGATTGTTATGCCATATTGCTTGTGAGTGCCCCTGGTACCCAGAAATAGGGTCCTTGGGGATGGAGACTTGGCAAAAAATCGGAAAAACCCTCTTTGCAGAACCAAGGGCTCCGATTCATTGTCTGCTCACTTGGCAGAAGTGTGCGGATGCCGTAGCTAGATTAGGTCCCCAGGCGTCTCCGTCGGCACCTGCACCAGACAATTCCCCACCAACTGCCCTGCCACCTGCCCTTTTAGCCGCAACAGACAATCTACCTCCTTACCCAAAGCTTTTGGAGGAGGCGGGGTGGGCCGGGGAACTGCCGTCTGCTTTCCCTATTTCTTATACTAACCCTGGCACTGCGCAACAACAAATTATGTATGAGACGCTTCCTTATTCTATTCTGAGAGAATTAAAGAAAGCCATTACTGATTCCGGCCTAAAATCCACTTATGTGACAGGAATGCTGGAGGGAATAGCAACTGGTTATACAATGCTACCTCAAGATTGGAAAGATCTGATGCGCATGCTGTTATCCCCGGCTCAGTATGTAGTTCTTGAAAGTGAATTTAAGCATTGCACAGTAGCCCTGGCTGATCCACAGCATTCAGCCAACCAACTCTTTGGTGCTGTTCCGTATGATAATATACCAGCCCAAGCGCAATTAACACCTTTACATTTTAGTCGCACCGCGACCTGTGTGCAACGCTCCTTTTGCAAAGTCCCTGTCTCAGGACAACCACTTAGCTCCTTTGTTAATATTAAGCAACAACATTCGGAGCCCTACCATCAATTTATAAATAGATTGAAAGAATCAGTCACTAGGCAGATTGATGACACTACAGCTCAAAATGAATTGATGAAAAAATTGGCTTTCGAAAATGCAAGTACTGACTGCAAAAAGGCTTTGCAGTCGATCATACATCGCCCTAAATATGACCTGGCCGATATGATTCAAGCCTGTGCAGATGTTGGAAGCCAGAGTCATGCGATGTCCTTGCTTGCCGGTGCCATCCAGGCTGGCAACAAGCCCACTGGGAACTGCTTCAACTGCAAGCACCTAGGTCATTTTGCTAAACAATGCAGAGCCCCTGGCGGGGGTGCAAACAGGAATGGTGATGCCAATAAGGCTAAGCTTTCCAAGAAATGCCCGAAGTGCGGTAAAGGCAAATCAGTGCAGGAGTTCGGGAAACTCCTTAGGGTTTAAAGAAGGGTGAGTCCTGGGTGCATTTGGTGGTGCTCCCTTCTCACCCTACTGTTTCTATTATTGATAGTAATTTGCACGAGCTCTCTCCTTTTTCTCCACAGCTGTTAGCTGTAATCCAGCGGATTGGTCATCAGAAACTTCTTCGTAAGTACAAGATAAATGGCAAGGTTCTGGAAGGCTTGATTGACACAGGCGCGGACATTTCTGTAATTTCCAGTAGTTGCTGGGACCCCACGTGGCCCCTTGAGTCTGCCTCTGCAGTTTGGGGTGTAGGTGGACCTCAAACCTCTTCCAAAAGCATACAGTGGCTGCCTGTTTCTCTGCCTGATAGCTCTGAAACCATTGCATATATCCAGCCCTGTGTGTTAAAAATCCATCTCAATCTGTGGGGCAGAGACTTACTACAACAATTACAAGCTACCATTCAATTAAATGAGTAAGCTTGCACTCCCCCTCCACTGCAAATCAACCACCCCGGTATGGGTAGAACAATGGCCCATAACGGGGGGAAAGCTACTTGCTTTAGTGCTCATTTTCAGCGTTTTGTTTTTGCCTCTTTCTGCTTCCGCTCTTAATAGCGGTAACTCCACACCAACAAATGTGTGGGAATCTTTTGCAAAGACCCTCAATCTTTCTTCCTTTTGCCTAACCCAACAGGTATCAATAGGTGAAATCCTTGGCTCCTGCCTTATCCCTGTTTGCCATGACCATTTTGACATACAAAATGATACCTGGTTTTTCTCATCCCTACCCCAAAATGATTATTCTCTCCGCACCCTTGGTTATTCCAGTTACCACAACTGGGGTAACCAAGTGCGCCGACGCCCACCTTTGGCCATTGATTTGTTGACCCCATACGTGGCTTCTTTTAATGTCACCTGTGCCCGTATGGTCAATTGCACAAAATCCAACTGTGTGAAAATGGGCAAGGATAATTTCCACTGCTCTAATTATGTAAATATTTCTTATGTATATAAATACACAGAACTACCTGCTGGCTGGTTCTGGACGTGTCCTGGCTATACATTTAATTACATTCCAGCAAACATCAGCCATGGCACACCCTGCTGCTTAAGCCGTTTGTCCATCGTATTACCCAAAAAGCATCATTTGACCCGCTCTCGATATCGCCGCTCTATTGCATTGACTAACGATTGTGACGATTCAATTTCTCTTCCCAGTAGGTCTGAATATATCTCTTTAGCTGTTTCTCTCCTAGGAGTCCCTGGATTGGCTGTACGCAATAGTAGGAACATTAACTCTTTAGCTTGTTCTGCAGCAAAAGCCCTGAATTTTACTTCTCAAGCGCTTCATCTTCTAAATAAAGAGCAGAGTGAACTCCAGCATGGTCTTCTGCAGAACCGCACTGCTATCGATTATCGATTGATGCTTCATCATTACGGCCGTGAATAAGTGGACGACATGTGTTGTTTTAATATTACTGATAATTCCAAAGCCATCCAAAAGCAAATCTCTCATTTGCAAAATCTTACACACCACATTAAACAGGACGTTGGACTTTCTGGCCTGTGGGACTCATTCACCCAGTGGCTCACTGGCTGGTTGCCAAACCTGAATTGGCTTCATAATCTCTTTCAATATGCCATTATTATAATATGTATATTGATTTTGCTATGTTGCTTCCTCCAATGCATTCCTGGACTCATAAGTCTTTTGTCTCGGCTTCTCTCTCCCCCTCAGCCACCCAATAAAATCATTGCTGCCTACTTTGCGAAATTGCAGCACCAGCAGTAAACATTAGGGGAGATGTGGCGAACTTATTTTGGGCATGCGCTGGCATACCACGTATCCCGAAATATTTTTGTCCCGTCAACCCTGGCGAACTTGTTTCGGGCATGCACTGGCATACCACGTATCCCGAAGTATTTTTGTCTTATTCACCCAGAACACCTCGCAAATAAGAAAAGAAAGGGGGAGATGAAGGAAAGCATTGCTTTTGCACATGACCATGGCATGATGGGAAGCATTGCTTCTGCACATAACTGTGGCATGATGGGAAGTCTTGCTTCTAAGCTTTGTTCTGCTCATGCTGCTCAAACCGTGCTGATGCTAAGACATTCCCTCATCACCCTGGTACGTTCTGTTCACCTTGAGTTCACACCATATCAATCTGTACTTACCCCTCCTTGTACATTCCTTTTCGTACCACTCTGGTACGGGCAGTCCGAAACCATGTCAGGAAAAAGCAGCAATGCGAAAGCCAGCTGCAGGTGTCTGGAATGCAAAACAGGATGTTGATGTCTGGGACTGTACTATTGTAACAAAGGGGCAGTCTATTCACTGTACTGAGCACCGGATGTTAGCTCAGAGTGTCATCTGACCCGTACTGGAAGTACAGGGGTGGAGTTTCTTACTCTACTGTTGGAGTCTGGAGAGTGCAGACACGTTTCTCTGTACTGCTGGAATGACAGGAATAAAGACATGTAAATAGATTTCTGTCTGTCTCTTTACCCCTCCCTGAGGGAAGCAGGGAGGAGGGGGAGAGGTGTGTCCCTCTCACGCTGAGTGGGATCGCCGATTGGTGACCTTGCCTGTATCCTGCCGGGAGATGCAGACGGGGAGGTCAACTAGGATCTCAAGCCGAATGCCTGAGTGTGGCCAGTTACCTCTGACTGCGGCTAGAGAATCCGACATCTGGTAGCACTGCCGGTGGTTTTGATTCATCGTAAATCTGCATGAGAGGTTGGTGGATCGTTCTTCATCCTCTGCACCAAGGGGAAGAAGAGATAAGCCTGCGTGCAGCTAATTAGCTAAACAGACGGCTGGGCATGAAGACGGAGTGAAAGCCAAGCAACGGAGCCCCAAGATATGATGATTTTATGGCTGTGTGGAGTGAACGCGTAAAGAGCAAAAAATCTTCGGTTTGCTGTGTGTCTGCGTAAGAGAAGCCAGCACCGGGGAAAACAGCTGGAAATACCTTGCATACCTCAGATAAGATAGCACTGGTATGCACAGTTGCTAAGCAACGAGAAGTCAGTAAAGTGAAGTTGAATGGAAACTTACTGGCTGGGCCTGAACACGGAGAGTGTTTTGAATATTTCCCTGTTCTGTGCAAAGACATTTAATGCAGCTTGCGGTTTATCTGCCAAGTGGAGAAAAGGCAGAAAACAACTGTTGGATTTTACAGGCTAGAGAGTGAAAGCTGCAGCTTGGATTCAAAATGGATGCCAAGAAGGCTTACCTTATCCACCCCCCCGACAAATGACAATTACTCATCTTGGTCTATAAAGATGAAAGCCCTGCTGCAGAATCAGAGGCTTTTTTGGGTGATTGATAACCCCATTCCACAAGCACCAACGCCAGGTTGGAATTCACAGAATCTGAAAGCCAGGACGGCTATAATTCTGTGTGTCTCAGATCCACAGCTCGTGCATATCCAGGGTTTAGATAACACACGAGAGATTTGGGAAACGCTACGTAGAACACATCAGAGGGATGCTGGTTCTTCAGCGTTGCTGTATTTTGAAAAGCTGACCAATCTGAGGCTTGCGCCTGATGGAGATGTACAAGCGCATTTGACTGAGATGAAATTCCTGCGTCAGCAGATGGCGGAGCGCAATTTCAGTCTACAAGAAGAGGTCTTTTGTTTCATGGTTATCAACAGCCTTAATCGGACTTTCAAAACCGTTGCCAGTCAGCTTGGTTCCCTACCGCCGGCGGACCTGACTTCGGAGAGGGTGTGTGCCGTGGTTCTGAATGAACACGACCGACTTGCTGCACTGGATGTGAAGGACAGGGGGAGAGTAGCAGAGGGTTCTGACTCCCCCACTGCTGAAGCTACTGAGGAGCGTGCTGTAGCTTTGAGCGCTGTCCGATGTTACAATTGTGGACAGACTGGGCATCTTCAGCGGAACTGTAAGAAGCCACGTCAGCAGAAAGGAGCAAAGGGGAGCTCTGTGATGCCTGAGGCGTCAGGCAAGATAGATAGATAATATTTATTACGGCCATAGGCCCATACAAGTAAAAACAACACATAAGTGACAGCTTGTGCCGTGGGGGGAAAGAAAAAAAAGAAAAAAGAAAAAACAGACGCTAAAACACCGCGATAACAATAAAATACTATAAGATGGAAAGGCAAGTTACGCCTTAATTAGCTTGTAGCGCTCCTTGGCGTCGCTTTTGGGAGAGGACTGCGACCAGGAACCTAGCCACTTTCAGGGTCGTGTGGGAATCCTTATCCTGCAAGATTTGGGCAAGATGGAATTTTGGTGGGGTACCCTCTAGTTTCTGTATGATTGATCCCAACAAATTTGCCCGTGGCACATTGAACAAGGGGCAGGTGAACATAATGTGCTGGAGCGACTCCGGCGTCACCTTATCACATTCGCACGTGGCGGGGTCTTGGCCCTTTGAGAATCTATGTCTCAGGACATTGGAGGGGAAAACGTTGAACCTCGCTTTGGTGAAGGCCAGTCTATGGGCAACAGTCGAGAGGGAGGAGAGGTATGATGGAACACAATAAGTTAAAGTGATACCAATGTTCTGGGGCGAACAAACACCTCCCCCCAGCATATAATTTTGCTGTAAGTCGATGTCATCCAGTCTTTGACGGATCAGTCTTTGAGCAGTGATTTGGTCTAGTTTTAGGGAATCTGAGGGAGAGATTCCATAGCTCAGGAGTTTGGCATGAATTTTACTAGTCCAAAGGCTGGAGAATTCATCTCGCCATAAGCATTGGACAAGGTAATGGTTTGGTAGTCTATGCCACAATGATAACCAGTAATTGAAGACTTGCTTCCACAGGCAAGTTTCTAAGGATGCGATCTTCAATTCTAGTCGCATGGCTGCGTTGCTTACGCACAGGGGGAGCATTAGGAGCCGACGTAGGAATTGGCTTTGCAGAGTCTCAAGGGGAGCAAGGTCTGTCATCACGGCCCAGAGCGGGGCAGCATAAGCAAGCACTGCAACCACTTTTGCCTTGAACACCTTTAGGCGTCAGGCAAAAGTCGTATCAAGGCCCAGGTGAAACCTGCAAAGGCTTTGATGTCGAAAGGAACCACACCAGAGGTGGAGAACACGTTTGTCATTGACACGGGTTGCTCCAATCACATGACGTCACACAGAGGTCTGTTTTCGACGTTTAAGAAGCAAAGCTTCACTGTGAAGCAGGCCAACGGTCAGGAGCTGGAAGCGACCGGGGTTGGAACTGTGTATCTTGAGAGTCTGAACTTGACTATAGACAATGTGTACCTGGTTCCAGAGTTGAAGTTCAATCTGCTGAGTGTGTCACAGATTGCAAAGAAAGGACTGAGACTGTCCTATGATGATAAGAGCTGCAAGATCTTCAAAGATGGAGAACTGTATCTTTCTGCCAGAGAGAAAGATGGACTGTATTTGTTGACTTTTGATCAAAGTGATTACATGAAATGTAATGCATTTGATACTAACGAAATATCTCTTGCAGGTGTGACCAAGAGCGCCCGGAAGGTGGCCAGGGTCGACAGAGCTTTTCAGCGGGTGTATGCTGATGTGATTGGTCCTCTAGCACCATCTAGAGGCAATGCAAGATATTATCTTGTGTGTGTGGATCATTTCTCTCAATATGTGTGGGTAAATACGCTAAAGAAACCAAAAGAAGCCTTAGAGAGGTTTCAAGAGTTTTGTGACAAGGTTAAAAATGTGCATGATGCTAACATTGATTGTCTCTTCACAGATGAGAAGCCAATTTTTCTGTTACAGGAGTTTCAGAAGTTCCTGGATGAAAAAGGGATAGACCACAAGGTTGCTGTTTCAGCCGAAGCGTGGAACAGGGGGGTCTGTGTAAGGGTGAACAAAGAATTGCAAAAGGGGATGAATGCACAATTGCTTAGTTCACATTTGCCACATGAGTATTGGGCGGAGTCGTTAATGTCCTATGTTCACGTGTGGTTGAGAAAGGTCTCAAAAGAGTTGGGAAGTTCTCCTTTTGAGAAGCTGTTCCATAGAAAACCTTCTGTTGCCTATTTTAAGGTTTTCGGGTCTCATGTGAGAACAGAAGCTCCAGGTGGAGTAAAGAATGCCAGAGGCATTTTTGTGGGATATGAAAAGGGTCTCTACAGAGTAATTTTGTCTGAATCTGGTCAGGTGATTCTCACAAAGTTTCTAGAGAGTGCTCCTGAAGAGGAGAGAGTAATTGTTCACACATTTCCCACTGAGGACAATTCAGATGATGATGATTTTTCAGATTACAGTGGTGATGATGACAGTGATAGCTCACAGAGCTCAGTTGACACAGTCATTGAGAGAAAGTCTTACACAATGGATAGGCCTTCACAGATGAAGGAAGAACCACTGTTTACTATTGGATCTGGTTCTCCTAAGAGTCCAGAGGCTGAACCAGTGAGCAGAGAGGATCAGCACCTCATACGCAGGTCTGAGAGAGCTACAAAGGGTGTACCACCCAAGAGGTATTCAAAAGAGTTTGCTAACTTAGCTGTTGCATGTGTTGCTATTGTTAACAACTCAAGACAGGTTGAAACTGTGTCAAAGTCAGAGACAAAGACACAACAGAGAGTAGCAAGCCAAGGTAATGCAGATGCACTCATTCCTTGGAAGCCAGACAACCAGAGAGGTACACTGGGGAAACCATTGGGGAGGAGTTCCAAGAGTGGAACTGAAACAACAGGGGAGTGTTATATGTATAACAACTGTTTGTTTTCTTCTCTGGATCGTGTTTTGCTCGCAACGCCCATTGATGCTTTTGGGGGAGGATGTCAGGAAAAAGCAGCAATGCGAAAGCCAGCTGCAGGTGTCTGGAATGCAAAACAGGATGTTGATGTCTGGGACTGTACTATTGGAACAAAGGGGCAGTCTATTCACTGTACTGAGCACCGGATGTTAGCTCAGAGTGTCATCTGACCTGTACTGGAAGTACAGGGGTGGAGTTTCTTACTCTACTGTTGGAGTCTGGAGAGTGCAGACACGTTTCTCTGTACTGCTGGAATGACAGGAATAAAGACATGTAAATAGATTTCTGTCTGTCTCTTTACCCCTCCCTGAGGGAAGCAGGGAGGAGGGGGAGAGGTGTGTCCCTCTCACGCTGAGTGGGATCGCCGATTGGTGACCTTGCCTGTATCCTGCCGGGAGACGCAGACGGGGAGGTCAACTAGGATCTCAAGCCGAATGCCTGAGTGTGGCCAGTTACCTCTGACTGCGGCGAGAGAATCCGACAAACCATGCCTGTGTAAACTCCGCGTTCCTTTTCCCAACTTTTTACCTGTCTATGATTAATGTCTTATATGCAATAATTAATGTCTTATATGCAACCCTTGCTTTGTACTTATGTTAACCAATCAGCAACAAGCACACACGTGGCAAACGCTGTATAATATCCAATAAAAGGGAGTCTCCGAGGCTTGCTCGAGAGACGCCTCCCGTATGACACCTACCTACTCGTCTGTCGTTCATTTCAACCCAACAGGGTGTCATGACCTTCTAGATCTAAAATATCCCAATTTTTTAATAAATACCAATCTTTCAACCAGAGAAGACATGAGGCTTCGTAATATAGCTTCAAATCCGGTAACCCGTAGCCACCTCTTTCTACAGTATCTATTAATATCTTATGCTTTACTCTTGGTTTTTTACCCTTCCACAAAAATTTAGAAATTTCTTTTTGCCACTTGTTGATACTGCTGGTCTTTCCTGTAATTGGAATCGTTTGGAATAGAAAGAGTAGCTTCGGTAAAACTATCATTTTAATTACCGAAATACAGCCCAGGAATGATAAATTTAACCTTGTCCATGTCTCCAACTGTCTTTTGATATCTTTCCAACAATTGGCATAATTATCTTCATATAAGTTAATATTCTTTGGTGTTATCCATAATCCTAAATACTTGATTTTGGGGTAGATTTTAATGTGTATTATTTGTTCTAATTCTGCTTTTTCATCTGGTGACATATTTTTAACTAATACTTTTGTCTTGTTTAAATTCATTTTGAACCCCGCAACTTTACCGTAGCCATATATTATTTCCAACGCCTTTCTTAAACTCTGTTTTGGTTGCTCCGTAGTTATAATTAAATCGTCAGCAAATGCCCTCATTTTGTAACTTCTATTTCCCAGCATAATCCCTTTTATTTCTTTTTCTTCCCTAATTTGTTTACATAAAACTTCCAATGTTAATATGAAAATTAAGGGGGATAGGGGGCGACCTTGTCTGACCCCTTTACTGATTTCAGACTCCTGTGATAAATTTCCATTGATTATGATTTTAGCTTTTTGTTTTGATTATATTGCTTCAATCCCTTTTATATACTGTATACCAAAATCCATATGGTGTAATAGACCTTTCATAAATTTCCAGGATTCCCTGTTGAAAGCTTTTTCTGCATCTATAGCCATTAAGACTGCCTTCTTTTCTATTTTTAAGTCTAAATACGCTAATAAGTTTATAATGTTTCTAGTGTTGCTATAAATGTGCCTCCCGGGTAAAAAGACAGCTTGGTCATTGTGTATCATCATCTGGAAGCCTTTTTTTGATCTTTCGGCTAAAATATTTGCATAGAATTTATAATCGTTATTTAGAAGTGCGATAGGCCTATAGTTGTTAATAAGTAGATTGTCCGTTCTCTGTTTTGGAATTAATGCAATAAGGCTGTCTTTCCAAGAATCCGGCATGGTTCCGTCTTTTAAGATGTTGTTCATGATACTTCTTAATGGGTCAGACAGTAAGTCCTCCATTTTTTTATAATATATTGCCGGTAGGCCGTCTGGCCCTGGTGGCTTTCCTATCTTTGCTTCCTTAATTGCTCTTTGCATTTCGTACGATGTAATAGGGGCATTCAACGGTTATTTTTGTTCTTTAGTAAGTTTCGGAAGACAGTTCTGTTCTAAATGTTCTTTAACTTCTTCTGTTGTTTCATTTCCTTCCTTATAGATTTCTCTAAAGAATTCGAGAAATCGTTTCTCTATTTCTTTAGGGTTGTTTATTATTTTGCCTTTGCACTTAACTCTATTTATAAGCCTTTCTGCCTCTCTCTTCTTTAATTGCCATGCTAATAACCAGGCTCAGGTTCTGTTTAAGGCTGTGTCTCTGTTTCAGGCTCTGGCACTGTATCAAACACTGTTGCAGACTCAGGCTGTGGCACTATGGCTGTAGCTGTGGCTATGGTTCTGTTTCAGGCTCTGGCACTGTATCAAGCACTGTTTCAGGCTCAGGCTTCTGCTCTTTATTATGCTTTGTCTCAGTCTTTGGCTCTAGCACTTATTCTAGCTCTATTTCAGGCTCGGCCTGTGTCTCAGCCTTTGTCTCTGTTTCACGCTGTTTCTCTGTTTCAGGCTCCGACGCTGTTTCAAGCCCTGTATCTGCCTCTGCCTCTGTTTCAGGCTCTGGCACTCTATCAAGCACTGTTTCTTGCTCTGGCTCTCTTTCAGGCTCTGGTTCTGAATTAGGGTTTTGTTCTGGCTCTGGCTGTGTCTCTGGATCTGGCTGTGTCTCTGCTTCAGGCTCCTATGCTGTATCAAGCACTGTATCAGGCTCTGCCTCTCCCTCTGCCCCTGGCTACGTTTAAGCGTCGGGCAGGTTTCAGACAGTGTCTCTGTTTCAGGATCCAGCACTCTATCAAGCACTATTTCAGACTCAGGCTGTGGATCTCGGCTATGGCTGTGGGTCTCGGCTGTGGCTCTAGGCTCCGTCTGTGGCTCTGTCTGTGGCTCTGGCTCTCTTTCAGGGTCTGCTTCTGAATGAAGATCTGGTTCTGACTCTAATTCAGGGTGTCATGATGGCTCTTCCTCTGCCTCTGACCCAGCTATGTTTCAGGGTCTGGCTCTCTTTCAGGCTCTGGTTCTGAATTAGGGTTTTGTTCTGGCTCTGGCTGTGCCTCTGGCTCTGGCTCTGGCTCCAGCTCCAGCTCCGGCACTGTATCAAGTACCGCTGCAGACTCAGGCTGTGGCTCTAGGCTGTGGCTGCAGCTATGTTTTGCGCTCCGGCCCTGTATCAAGCCCTATTTCTGGCTCTGGCTCTGGCTCTGGCTCTGGCTCTGGCTCTGGCTCTGGCTCTGGCTCTGGCTCTGGCTCTGGCTCTGGCTCTGGCTCTGGCTCTGGCTTTCAGCTCTGGCTCTGAATGAGGCTCTGGCTAGTAGGACAGAAGAAACGTGTGGGACTTGTTTACTGCTCTCTCGACACCCCCCGCTGTGTACTTCTGCTAATTGCTTTACAATCTACAGAGCCTCCCAGGGGAAGTGTGGCTGGGCGCCAAACAATAAAGCAATAAATCTACCGAACATGGTTATGGGTCAACGTGAAGCGTGTGAGAAAGGGCTTGGAAGACTTTAAAAGGACTGAACGTCAGCTTGATCGACTGCCAAGGCTTCAAAGAGAGCAGAGGGCAGATCGGAGGAGGCTGACGGAGTGGGAGCTGGGAGCCACGTCGTCCGGAGTGCCCGGTTTGGCTGCAGAGTGAGTACTTTTGCAAGAGGCCAACAGAAGGGAAGGGAAGCAATGGCTCAGCCCCGTGCACATGGCTTTGAGTTTAAACTGCCATGTCAGAAACTGACTAGCCAAAATTGGCTGCAGTGGAGCTTTCAAGTGGAGCTTTTGCTGGTGGGGGAGCAGCTTTGGGACGTAGTACAGCCTCCACAGAATGCAGCTGGGAAAGCAGAGGCTAAGAGGGCTGCAGAGCAAAGTGAAGTTGAGAAGCATGTTGTAGTGGTTTGGAGTTACTCGTGCGTAAACTGTCCCCGTTTGGGAGCTTAACGGCCTGGGTTAAACCGTCTTGACTGCACAGCCCATGTCCGCGTGGCTGCCTCAGTCGCTAGCAGTATCTGTCTGTGGGCGTTTCTTAAACCTCTTCCAGCATAAAATCTGTTTGACACCCAGTCGTCTCTGCGCAGGGAGGGCGTGGGTAGTGGAGGACCAGTGCTCTCTGTCAGTATCTCTATTAAGCTGAATCCTGGAGCCCTTTCCCCTCTTCCCCCATTTGCTCTCCTGGATCCTTGGTGTTACGCTGATTTCCTTCCCCCTCTATTAAGCTGCGTCTCCCCCTGGTGCTGGTACCTTCTCCTGCAGAATCGGAGAGCCTCTCCTTCTCCTGTTGCTCCGATGCCAGTTTCCTGACATCCACCTCCCCTCCAGGACCCCCTCCACCCCCTGCTCGACCTGTGGAATCGATTTCTCTCTCTTCCTTGGCCGACGAGACGGGGAAACCCCGGAAGGAACTGTCACCATCCTCAGTGGATTCGAAACCCGCTTCCCACCTGCTTTGATTCCCACCCACGGGGTGACCCTCCCAGTCTGATTCTTCCTCGGATTCTGAAAACCCCTCGAAACTCTCTTCGTCATCTGTGGTTCCAAATTGTTCCTCCCAGAACCTCTCTAAGGGTTTGGGCTTGTCCGGGAACCGGCGGTGGAATACTTCCACCATATACCTGTCATTGATGGCTTCCGCGGGAACCCACGTGTTTTCTGACCAGGGCTCCCCTTCCCAAGCCACCAAGTACTCCACCTGACGACCTCGCCACCTTGAATCAATTATTTCCGTGGCCAACCGCTGGTGTTCCCTTTCTTCTACCTGCGGTTGTGGGGTGGCTCCTACCTCTCGCCCCAGGAATTCCCGCCCCTCCCTTTGTGGTGAGAGCAAGGACCGGTGGAACACAGGGTGTATTTTCATGCTGCCTGGCAACTTGAGCTTGAATGCTACGGGGTTTACCTGTTGTGTTACCTCAAATGGCCCCAGCCGTCAGGGCTGCAACTTCTTGCACCCCCCTTTAAAAGGTAACCCTTGGGTGGACAACCACACCCGGTCTCCCACCCGTATGGTTTCCCCTTCCCTGCGGTGCTTGTCTGCCTGCTTCTTGTAAACAGCCTTGGCCCGCTCCAAGTTTATCTTAAGTTGCTGGTGTAGGGCTTCCATTTCTTCCACAAACTGCTCCGCCGCGGGTACACTGCAGCTTTGCTCCTCACTCCCCGGGAAGGCTCTGGGATGGCACCCATAATTGGCCATAAACGGACTCATCCCCGTGGACATGTGTTTAGCGTTATTATACGCAAATTCAGCCAGCGCTAGTTTCTCTACCCAATCGTTCTGTCTCTCACTGATGTAGCAGCGTAAGTATTGCTGGAGTATACTGTTTGCCCTTTCCGCTTGCCCATTGGTCTCTGGGTGCCTTGCCATTGAGAACCCCACCTCGACTTGCAGCAAGCTCATGAGCTTCCTCCAGAACCGGGAGGTAAATTGTTTTCCGCGGTCGGAGATAACCCTCAAGGGGGCGCCATGCAACCTGAAAATGTGCTCTACGAACAATCGTGCCGTCTCTTCGGCCGTCACCGCATGTGAGCAGGCTATAAAATGGCACATTTTGGTCAGTAAGTCGACTACTACCATGACCGCTGTTTTCCCCCGTGATTTGGGCAAATCAGTCATAAAATCAATGGACACCACCTCCCAGGGTTTGCTCGGTGTGGGTAAGGGTTCCAGTAAGCCTGCTGGGGCCGTCCGCTCCCCTTTTGCCCTTTGGCAGCGGTCGCACCCTCGTACATATTCCCGTACATCCTCCCTCACCCGTGGCCACCAGAACTGTCTGGTGACCAGCATCATCGTTTTGTGCTGTCCAAAGTGCCCCGCTGTGGGGTTGTCGTGGAGTTGTTTGAGTACCCTTTCCCTTAGAGCTTCCCCCGGTACATACATGGCCCCTCTATAGTACAACACCCCTTCTTTCTCCTCAAACCCTTCTGCCGCCTCTCTCCCATCTCAGAGTTCCCTGATTTTAGTTCGTGAGAATTCATCATTCCTAGTAAGCCCTGCCAGTTCTCTTTTCCCCACTAGAGTCCCCCCACACACCCATCGGTCCTCAGGTATGATGTGTCGTGTCTCCGGCGGACCCTCTCCTTCGAAGTACTCTGGCTTCCGCGAGAGAGCGTCCGCTCTCACGTTTTCCTCTCCGGGCACATACTGGATTTCAAAATAAAATTTGGAGAACTCCTGCGCCCAGCGAATTTGTCTCTGGTTGAGTACTCGTGCAGTTCTCCAGTACTCTAGGTTCTTGTGATCGGTGCACACCTGGATTCTGTGTTGCGCTCCTATCAGTAGATGACGCCAACGACAAAAGGCAGCGTAGATCGCGAGCAGTTCTCGGTCATACACGGTATAGTTTTGCTCCGACTTGCTCAGCTTCCTCGAGAAAAAGGCACACGGTTTCCATTCCTGTTTGCTCCGCCCTGGCTGCAAAAGGACCGCCCCTATCGCTCTGCCTGACGCGTCGGTCTGTAGCCTCAGGGGTTTCTCCAGGTCTACGTGTAATAGTTGCTCTTCCGACGCGAACGCCTTCTTCAATCGTTCAAAGGATTGCTGAGCTTCCTCCGTCCACACGAACTTCTTTTTGCTGCTGAGACAGTCCGTGATGGGTGCTGTCAAGTGGGCGAAGTTCTTGATGAACTTCCTGTAGAAGTTGCTGAAACCTAGGAACCTTTGTACATCCTTCCGTGTTTTGGGGGACTTCCATTCCAACACTGCTTGCACCTTGCTTGGGTCCATCGCTAAGCCCTTGTCAGACAACTTGTACCCCAGAAACTCCACTTCTCTGGCATGAAACTGACATTTCTCTAGCTTGACCCACAACTGGTGTTTCTGCAATTGTTGTAGCACTTCCCTAACGTCTCGTACATGTTGCTCCTCGCTATCCGAATAAATCAAGACGTCGTCCAGTAATGCCACACAGCTCTTGTAAAGCAGAGACCCCAACACGTGGTGCATGAAAGCTTGAAAACAGGCGGAGCCTGACTGTAATTCAAAAGGCATAACTAAATATTCAAAGGCCCCTAGGGGGTGAACATGGTGGTCTTCCATTCACCCCCCTCCCTCATCCTGATCAAGTTGTAAGCCCCCCTGAGGTCCAGTTTGGTAAAAATCTTTCCCTTCCTCACTCTCGTCACAATGTCGTCAATTCTGGGCATTGGGAAAGTCACGGGTTCCGACACCAAATTTACGCCACGAAAGTCCACTACAAGCCTGGGTTTATCCGTGTCTTCTTTGTCCACAAAAAACACCGGACTGCCTCCCACTGCTTTCGATTCTCTTATGAATCCTCTCTTTAGGTTCTTGTCAATAAACTCCCGTAACACCTTCATCTCCCTGTCTGACATGGCATACAGCTTACCCACCGGCAGCTGCGCTCCCGGGAGCAAGTTGATTTGGCAGTCAAAGGGCCTGTGGGGTGGTAGCCTATCTGCCTCCTTCTCACTGAAGACCTCCCTCAGATCAGCATATTGTGGTGGCACCTCCCCTTTCTGTTCCACTGCCATTCCTGCCATTCGGGCTACACTCATCCTTGGTGTTTCCCCTCCTAGGCAGTGCTCCAGGCAGTAGGCTGACCCAAAACTGACTGTCTTCTGATGCCACGCCACCACGGGATCATGTTGTGCTAGCCAGCTCATCCCTAATATTATTGGGGGCCCCGCTAGTGAGGCAACGTGGAAGGCGATCGTCTCTGAGTGCTTAGACACCCTCATTCTCATTGGTGGGGTCTGGTGTGTCACTTCCCCTCCAAGAAGCTCCCTCCCATCAATGGTGGTTACTTGCAAGGGAAAATCCAAAGGTAGCAAGTGAAGCTGGTGCTCTAATGCAAAGTCCTTGCTGAAGAAATTGCAGGAGCTGCCCGAATCCAGCATTCCCTGAACCTTGACTGGGTGCCCATTCGGGAGTTCTAGCACCACCTCAATGCCTATAGCTGCCTTTGGGGAATCTGGTTTGGGCACTTTTACTGGTTGCTTGCTTGGCTGCTGTGCCCGCTGAGTGGCAGCCAAGCGTTCCCATTTCCCTGCTCCTGTGTCTGTTGCCCCTCCTCCTCACCCCCAGCGGCTCCCACCATTCCTTGCCAGGCCTTTCTTTGCGGGCAGACCCTGGCAAAATGTCCTGGCCGCTGGCAGAGGAAACATTTCTTGGTCGTTTTTCCGTCCTTTCCCTCTCTCTTGCGACTTTCGTTGGAGCTTGAAACCTCCTGGGCGCGCGCACCATCTATTTCCATTGGCTCCGCCGCCGGGGAAGGCTGCCTTGGCATCTTTTTCCCCCCCCCTCTTAAATTTTTATTCAGTTTTCCTTTTACTTATATTGGTTACAACCATAATTACAAATTAACAATTTTTTGAACCTCCACCAGCACCTCCCTCAATCATCCATTTTTCTTATTTTCCCGCATTTTCTATATAATATTGCCGATTTACTATTCACCTTCACCTCTCTAATTCTGTCTTGCAATATACCTTAAAATATTACAAAGTCTCTTTAAACCCCACTAGCGTTGTTTGTTGATCACATATAGTTTCCAGATATTCCGCAAACTTTCCCCAGTCCTCGATGAATTTTTAATCTTTCTGATATCTTATTCTTCCAGTCATTTTATCCAATTCTGCATAATCTATGAGTTTCATCCTCCATTCATTCAAGGTCGGCAATTCCTCCTGTCTCCACCTCTGGGCCATCAGTGTTCTTGCCGCTGTAACAGTGTACTGAAACAGTTTATAATCCCGTCTTTTTATCTCTCTTCCTGTTATTCCTAACAGAAAGGATTCTGGTTTCTTAACAAACGAGTATTTAAGCATCTTTTTCAATTCACTATAGATCATTTCCCAGAATCCCCTCGCCTTCCTGCAAGCCCACCACATGTGAAAGAGAGATCCTTCTTTTTCTTTGCATTTCCAGCACCTATTACATGTCTTGTACATTTTTGCCAGCTTTACCGGTGTAATATACCACCTGTACACCATCTTCATTATGTTTTCCTTTAGTGCTGTACATGCAGTAAATTTCATGTTCTCATTTCATACCTTTTCCCAGTCCTCTAATTGTATATTGTAAACGAAGTCTCTGGCCCATTTAATCATGACCGACTTTATCTCCTCGTCTTTTGTTTGCCATTCCAAAAGTATTTTATACATTTTTGAGATTATCCTAACATCATTATCAATTATTTCTGATTGAAATTTAGACACTTTTTCTATATAGCCCCTTTCTTTAAGGTCTTTATTAAACATTGCATTTGCCTGGAAGTAGTGCAGCCAATCATAAACCTGGTCCTTAACTTGTTCGTATGGCTTCAATTTCCATTTCTCCCCCTCTTTCATTACCAACTCACCATATGTTATCCAATTTGGCCTCATATTAATATTCTTTACCGACATTACCTCTAGTGGTGACAACCAATGCGGGACTTTAAATTCCAAAATATTTTTGTACCTGTCCCAAACCTCTATTATAGAACCCCTAATAACATGATTGGTGAAACCTTTGTGGACTTTCTTCTTCTCCAACCATAAATAGGCGTGCCATCCAAACCTATTATCGAAACCCTCTAGATCTAATAGTTTGTTGTTATTTAATTTTATCCACTCCTTTAACCAGCAAAGACAGGACGCCTCGTAATATAGTTTTAAGTCCGGCAGGGCAAAACCGCCTCTTTCCTTGGCACCTGTTAGTAACTTAAATTGTATTCTTGGCTTTTTGCCCTGCCAGATATATCTCGAAAGCGTTCTTTGCCATTCTTTAAACACGCTTATTCCCCTAATTATAGGGATCATTTGAAACAAAAATATCATCTTTGGAAGCACACACATTTTGATCGTTGATATTCTGCCCCAAAAGGACAGTTTCATTCTACCCCAGGTTTCTAAATCTTTCTTAATTCCGTTCCACACCTGAATATAGTTGTTCTGATATAAATCAATGTTTTTGGGGGTCAACCATATTCCCAAATATTTTACCTTTTTGGCCACATCGATCCCTGATTCTCGTTGCATTTCATCCGTTAAACTCTGGTCGATATCCTTAACCATTATTTTTGTTTTCTTCTTATTTAACGTAAATCCAGCCACTCTACCGAACTGGTCAATTTCCTCCAATACCTCATTTAAGCTGTTTTTAGGTTCTTCAATCGTTATTACAATATCATCGGCAAAGGCTTTGACCTTATATTCATTTCTACCGACTGTCACTCCTTTTATCTTGTCATTATTCCTTATTGAACACAAAAGGACTTCCAGGACTATTATAAATAGCAACGGCGAAAGAGGACACCCCTGTCTAGTACCTTTCAATATCTTAAATTCTTCGGTATGTATATTATTCACAATCAATTTAGCTCTTTGTTCCGAGTAAATTGCCCTTATTCCATTGTAGAATTCATTCCCGACTTCCATCATTTCTAAATTTTTTAACATAAATTCCCACGATATATTATCGAAAGCCTTCTCTGCGTCCACAAACATTAATAAGGCTTGCTTCTCATTCCTTGCAGACAGATATTCCAAAATATTTATTATGTTTCTAACATTATCTTTCATCTGTCTGCCCGGGAGAAAGCCTGCCTGATCTATATGTATTACTTCCTGCAATATCTTCTTTAGTCTTTTTGCTAATATTCCAGCAAAGATCTTATAGTCTGTGTTCAGCAGAGATATTGGCCTATAATTCTTTACTTGTGTCAAATCAGAATCTTGCTTAGGGATGAGCGTAATGAAGGCCTCTTTCCACGTTCCGGGGATATCCTGTTGTTTCAATATATTGTTCATAACTTCCTTTATTGGTACTATTAAGGCGTGCCTCAGTTCTTTGTAATAACTGGATGTTAAGCCATCTGGTCCTGGTGCTTTTCCTTTCTTCAGTTCTTTTATTATTTTGATTATTTCCTCATTTGCAATTGGGGCGTTCAGTCGGTCTTTCTTATCTGTCGGGATCTTTTGCACACTTTTTTCCTTTAAAAATCTTTCTATTTTCTTCATGTTATTCTTTTCTCTGTTGTTATAGAGATGTTTGTAAAAATCCAAGAATCCTTTCCTGATAACTTTAGGATTTTCTACTTCTTCTCCATCTACAATAATTTTGTTAATTGTACTTTGCTCCTTCCTTTTCCTGATTTGCCACGCAAGCCATCTGCCCGATTTATTAGCAAATTCAAAGTTTTTCTGTCGAAGCCTTTTGATGTTCCATTCCACCTCTTTATTTATAATCATTGCAAATTGTGTCTGCAGGACTTTAATGTTCTCTTTTATTTTTAAGCTGTTTGGATTCTTGATTAATTTTGTTTCATTGTCCATTATTTGTTTTAAAATTTCCTTCCTCCCTTTCTCCCTGTTCTTATTCTTAATCGCATTCTGTTGAATGAAGAATCCTCTTATTACTGCTTTGCTTGCGTCCCAGACTATACTCATTTTTGTACCCTTATTCATATTGTCCATAAAATATTCTGTCAGTTTTTTCTTTGCCTCTTGAATAAGCTTTTGGTCGTCCAGGAGATATTCATTAAGTCGCCATCTAAATGATCTTTCTTCGTATCCTTTAACCTCCATTTTTATTGGATTGTGGTCTGATATTGTTTTTGGTTGAATCTCGATCTGTCGGATTCTTGGAGTTAACTCGTTAGAGACCCAAATTTGATCAATTCTTGATAAAGAATGATTTGGTTCCGAGTAAAACGTAAACTGCTTCTCCAGCGGGTGTCTGAGTCTCCATATATCAATTAAATTAAAAAATTTTATCATAGTAAAAAAAGTCTTAGGCAATTTTCCTTCTCTACTTACATCTTTTTCTCTTAATCTATCAGTTTCCAGTGAAACTACCCCGTTCATATCTCCCATAAGTATCATTTTTTGGTCCATGTATTCAAACAGCTTCTCTTCCAGATTTTTATAAAAATCAGTCTTGTTCCCATTAGGTGCATAGATCCCGACAATTATTATTTTTTCGCCTTGCCATTTAATCTGTATTACAATTATTCTTCCTTCTTCATCTTTGAAGATTTGATGAGCCTCAATATTCTTCTTTACATATAGTACAACCCCTCTCTTTTTCCCTTTATCAGAAGATACAAATTCGTTTCCCAGTCTATTGTTAATCAAAATTTTCCTGTGCTTTTTTGCCACATGTGTTTCTTGAAGACAGATGATATCGAGGTTTTTCTTTTTTAAGTATTGTTCAATTTTGTTTCGTTTTTTCCTATCATTCATTCCATTAATGTTCCAATTCCATAGTTTTAGCGCCATCTTTCCTTCCCAATTAAAGATTTATCTAGTTAATTATGATCTAGCTTCTTCCTGTTCTTCTCCCTCTTCTTCTTCTTCTTCCTCTTCTTCTTCCGACTCTCCGTTTTCCTTCTCCTTTTCTTCCAAATGCTTCCTCTCCAATAGACCAACTCCTCCTACTGCTCCTCTTTCTTCTTCCTCTTCTACCGTCAACTCCTTATAGCGTCTCTGGAATTTGCTTGTTTCCTCCGGACTAGTAAGTCTGTGTTTCTTACTTTTGTAGGTAAATGAGATCCCTTGAGGGAATTCCCATTTAAATTCAGTCTTGTTCTTCTTGAGAATTTGGACCAATGGCTTGTATGGGTCTCTTCGTTTCAACAATCTTACTGGAATATCTTTAAAGATAATTATGTAGTTCCCATCAATATTTAATCTTTTTTCTCTGTTTTTTTTGCAGGATTAAATTTCTCATATCTTTATCTTTGAAGGTAATCAGACAATCTCCAGGCATTTTCTTTGTTCTGGTTGTTCTCATTCTTATTCTGAATGCGTTTTGAACTGATCTTTCAACTTCTTCTTTGGGTATCGCCAACCATTGTGCTATTTCTGTTGTCAATTTCTCTCTGATGTTTTCACCTTGTGTTTCGGGGACTGCTCTCAGCCTAAGATTCACCTCCCGTTGCCTCAATTCATTCATCGCGATTGCGTCCCATACTTCTTCTTGTGTTTTGTTAACTTCCAATAATCCTGCTTTTAATTTCTCTTCTTCCCGTTTCACTTCCTTCATTTCTACTCTTGTTTTTTTCATTCCTTCTTCCAGAGATTGTGTTCTTTTGGAGACATCTTTAATTTGACCTCTTAGCTCTTTTACAGTTTCATCAATCTTTTGGTCCATTTTCCCAATTCTCGTATCCACCTGTTCTATTCTTGTATTTACATGCTCCAATTTATCCTCCATATTCTTTTCACTCTGTCTAATTTCGGCGAACATTTTCAAAATTTCTGCCTTAAAGTCTGCATCTGGTTTGGACCCTCTCCTATCTCCTGGTGTTCCACCCTCCCCACCTTTCTTAGGTACGTGGGACATCCTCCCAATATGACCTTTAACTTAGAGTTGACACCACCCTAATATCACTTCAACCTTTTATGGGTTCCAACCTTGTTCACTTACAGCACTCACAATCCAATTCAAATTCACTAATTCATATAAGTCTAACTTAGGAGTATCGATATTATACCTTTTACCAAAAGTTTACCAAAAGTTCCAAATTTCACCCCCCTCTAGAGTTAAGGAAGGGTGATTAATTAAGTCCAGGAGACTTCAAAGAGTATTCTTCTTGCCACCAATTAGGCTACTCCCTTAAGAAGTCAAAATTTTCCCCAATTATATTCCTATTGTATCGCAAAGAAGTACAAACAAGTATAAAAAAGGGAGAGAAAAAAAAGAGAAAGTTCAAAGTTCCAGTCGCAGGAGACAAAAGAGAAAAGAAAGGGGAAGGAAAAAAGAAAAGGAATCTTCTGCCCCCAATTGGGCTAATCCTTATAAGTTCTTATGGAGTAGTTGTAGAATCAGATTTAGTCCGACCTCCAAACAGAGGAATCAAATGGAGCACGAACAACCAATAAACAACCAATAAAAAACAGGTTAAGGAGAGGAGCTAGAAAACAGGTTGTAATTATCCTCCTGGCCACTGGGTGCCCAGGGTCTCTGAAGTGTAGCTGGGTAAAGTACAAAAGAAGGGAAAAAAATAAAAAGTGGTGCAGTAAAAATGGGGGATATTTCAAAACTGCCGAGCCAGTTTTTTCAATTCTCCAATGCCAGTTGAAAGTCCGATATTGTAAGTTAAGTCCGAATAAACTATCTGGTGGGCACCAGAAAAAAAAAGTCTTTTACGAAAAAAAGGGAAAGGCAGGAAAGGAGAAAGCCCGGAAGGCTGACCATACAATGGAGTCGAAGACACTTCCTCTGTTGCGCAGTCTTTTTTTAAAAGAAAAAAGGATCACAGTTAGACTTTCAGCTTCCCCTTTCAAAATTCCAAAGAGGACCTTGAAGTAGCAAATCTTAACCCTCCGTTCCCCCTTTTAGCTTGGGTTCTTCTTTTACAATCAAAAAGTTAGTTTGTATCAGTTAGTTTGTAACAGCCTGAAAGGGGAAAAGAAACAATAGCCGCGAGCGGCGACTCACTTTCACTTTTAACAACTTTGCTTCCCAAATGCGCACACGTTGATTGGAGATAGCGCCGGTCTCGTAATTACTTATTTTTCATCCGGTGCTTTCCTTTGAAGTCCTAGTTTATCTTTGAAAATATTTTAAGCCCGAATTCCTTGGTTTCGAGAGTTGTGGGCTCCCCCAGCAAGCTCGGGGCTTCGTTTTCCGGAGTTAGCTATGGCTTCCCCTTAGCCCGCATCTCCTCCCCGCCGCTCTCTTCGCTCCCGTTGGAGTTACCTGGCGGCCGGGTGGTCTGCGTTGTGGCTCTCTGCGGGAACCTGAGTGTCTGAACACCCTCCAGACACTACTTCAGGGGGTCACTGCGCCCAAAGACCCCCCTAAATCCTCCGAAAAACCCGGGATTCTCCGCTAGGAAGAAATCCCCGCTTGCGATGGCGTCGCTCGCAACCGGAAGTCTGTCGGCTGCCTTGGCATCTTAGGAATGCGGTAGTCATGGCAACGCTGCTCTCTTCCTTCCCGCCTCTCCTGAGCCCGCGCTTCCTGCCTCACACCAATCGCAAGTGCAGCTTTGGTCAGCTGGTCCATGGACTGTGGGCGGGGTGCGCGCGAAAGCTCATCCTTGACCGTTGGTGACAACCCCTCCTCAAACAACATTTGTATGGGTTCAGAGTCCAGCTGCCACCCGAGACGGTGAACTATCATAGCAAAACGTGACCAGTAGTCTCTAACTGACTGGTCTCCCTGTTTACAGTTCATCAGTTCCCGTTTTGTCACACTTTGCTCTACATCGCTGGAAAACATCGCGTCCATCGCCTGATAGAATTTCCGTACGTCCTGCATGGCTGCATTCTGCATCGCCATCAGGGGCCTGATCCATTCCCTAGCCCCATCCTCCAGGTGACCCACGATATAAGCCACTTGCGCTTCATCGTCTGCAAAATCGTTATGCTGCAGTTTCAAGGCGTATTCTATTTCTGTTCTAAACGCTCCGTAATCTTGAGACCTCCCCCCAAACTTATGCACCAGTCCCGGTACCTTCCTTGCTATGGGGGTGGGCTTGCCCTGGGCATCTTGAGACCGTCGTTCGTCCAGCCTCGCTGTCAAGAGGGCTATGTGCTGTTCCAAGTCGCAGTTTCTCTCTGCCAGCGATTGTCCTCCAGCAGCCCCTTCCGTGGCTCTGACTTCTCCTGTCTTACTCATGATGCCGCCTGCTTGTTGCGCACGAGCAACTTTCGGTGACAGACAGATTGCTGTAGTGGTTTGGAGTTACTCGTGCGTAAACTGTCCCCGTTTGGGAGCTTAACGGCCTGGGTTAAACCGTCTTGGCTGCACAGCCCATCTCCGCGTGGCTGCCTCACTCGCTAGCAGTATCTGTCTGTGGGCGTTTCTTAAACCTCTTCCAGCATAAAATCTGTTTGACACCCAGTCGTCTCCGCCTCTCATTGCGCGGGAGTCTTCTGCGCAGGGAGGGCGTGGGTAGTGGAGGACCAATGCTCTCTTCACTGACGTCCAGGGAAGAATCCCGGAGCCCTTTCCCCTCTTCCCCCATTTGCTCTCCTGGATCCTTGGTGTTACGCTGATTTCCTTCCCCCTCTATTAAGCTGCGTCTCCCCCTGGTGCTGGTACCTTCTCCTGCAGAATCGGAGAGCCTCTCCTTATCCTGTTGCTCCGATGTCAGTTTCCTGACATGTGTGCTTGCTTTTTTGGCAGAAAATGTGGATGCTCAGCTGGTGCCAGTTGTCCTGGGTGCAAAAAGGCCAAAGGCCGCTTGGCTAGCACTCCGAGAATCTTGTGGAGCTGGGGTGGGAAGCAAGGGCCGAGAAGTGGCTGCATCCGAAAGGGAGAGGCAAGATGGCGCCGGCCACATTCTTGAGAGCCGATAGACAGCTGGGAGGAGCTGGGAACCCCCACAGGGGGGCGAAGGGACTGTTGCTGTTGCTGGCAATGCTGCTGGTGCTTTTGCTGAGCCTGGGAGCTGTTTGGATGCTGCAACGTGTCTGTGTGAGGAGCCAGGAGAGAGGCCAAGTGTTGGGAGCCCTTTACCCACCAGAGGGGGTGCAGGAAAACGTCCTGGAGGCCGCGTGTGCAGTGGGGGGGGGGGGCAGTGAGCAGTGAAAGCTCAGAGAGGCCTCTTTCTCCAAAAGCTGCTAACAGTTGTTTACGTCGTGAGTCGGAGCCTGGGAAGCTGAAAAGAGCTAAAGGCTTCAAGGCCGGCCACCTGCAGCAAGTAGAGATAAGAGCTGTGGAGTTGTGTGGGAACGCCGAGACAAGTCCGGTCACCATGGCAACTGAGAGAGTTGCATCTACAGGGACTTCCGGGACGCCGCAGCCACGGGAAGGAGCGCGAGCCTGCCCTTCGGGGGAGTCTCGAACAACACAGAGGTCTAGAGGGGTCACGAAGGCTCCGTGAACCTCGTAACCCCAGGAGGATTATCCTGAGGGTCAAGGTACCCAGCGACGCTGCCCAAGCTTCCCTGTATTGTCAGCGTTTTGCAGGGTTTGAGCTGCAGCATGAAGGGGATGTAACAGACTCTGTGTTGTGAAGCCTCAGGCTCCGTGTGAAAGCGGTGAACCTCCGACAACAGTCATAAAACTGGGGAAAAACAAACCAACTAAGCTGATAAAAAGACTAACTAAAGAACCCAGCGTAAAAGGATTACGAAAGGTAATAGGAGCAGGAATCCACTACCGGCGGTAAGAGAAAATGGAGTACAACGTAAGGCTGGGAGAGAGGGAAAACAAAAAAAGCTGCCGCTAAGTGGTTGTAGAAGAGAGACCTCAGATACAAAGTATAAGGACTCTGAGGCAAAGTAACAAATGAAAATATCTTAAGGGATTAGAAAGAAGTGAAAGGAATTTTTCTGTTCAACTTGGTGAGATAGCAGCGTTTATGACCGGGAAGAGATTGCAGGGGCGGTTTCATGGCAATTAACTCCTTTGCACGCCGTCTGTAAACATGGTCTGAGTCAAGCAGCATACGCTTAGAGACTTTTATTATTCACACCTCTTTGTTACTCACACCTCTCATATTGGTACAAAGGACAGAAACTGCTATTTTACTCGGGCCAGCTAAAAGAGTGAAAAACAGATTGGCAGCAGGAGGAGGGAAGACGCGGAGAGGCAGCGCCCTTCCAGTGACGTTTGGAAGGAAAAAGAGATTTGTGTGTTTGGAGAAAGCAGCGAGTTTCCATACCAACACCCTCATTTCGTGTTCTTCTCCCCGATATAAAGAGTCACAACCTAATACATTGGCTGGAGAAGAGGGGGTTTACTTTCTAGATTATTTCACCGCTACAGCGGAAAGAGACTGAGAACTTTTGGAAAGGGGGAAAGCGAAATCAAGACGGTGGGTCAGGACTTTTTGCAACATATAAAAGCTTTTCCACTCAGGAGACGCTCTAATTGGGTCCTGCCCCACACCCATATGCCCACTTTTGGATTAAGACACACCCCACACTCCGTTTAAGTTCCAGGGGATTATTGGCCACTGGGATTTAAGCCAATGGTCTCAGTAACTTTGGCGATTATTTCTGTGCTGCTTATATAGTCCTTTTATGAACTTTGCAAGCTCTTTTTCTTTTTTTTCTCTCCTTTTCTCTTTTTTGCTCTGTGCCACTGGTTGATATTTGGGTCACCCTCTTCCTCCCCTCATTGTTTGATTACCTTCTTTATCTTGATCGCTTTCCCTTATCCTCCTAATAGGCTTTTTCTTTTCTTTTTCTTCTTTTTTTCCCCCTGTGGTACGGTACCTCCTTATTCTTAGCCCCCCCCCCAATGGCGGACAAAACAAAGTGAAACAGTTTAACGGACTAGAGAGAAGGGAAAGGAAGCTTTCTGTCTCACCGGGTCGGAGACTGCGATAGCAACGACCGGCGCGGATTTTTGTGGATGGTTTTTCCTTCCTTCACTCCTTGGAATACAGCGCTCCTCCACCTCTTTGAATACAACGTTCAAGAGGGGAACGACACAAACAGTACAGCTTCAATTTTCCCTGTAACATCTGAGAGACGTGGGTTTTGCCACTAGAATACTTTCTCTCTTTATACCAAAGGAGGAAGACTATTAAATATATAAAATGAAAAACGGATCGAAAAAGGGGGTGGGAACACCAGTAGAAAGGAGGCCATCAAGACAAGAAGAGGGGAAAGAGGCGAAAGAAATCAAAGATTACGATAGTTTGATGGCTGAAATAAGAAAAGAATTTAAAAATAATGAACAATATATTGAGAGAAAGTTATTAGAAGTGCAAGATATTTTGGATAAGAAATTGGAGGGGGTGGTAGGCGAACTGACAGGAAAAGTTAAAGAATTATCGGTAAGAGCTAAGGTACTGGAGGATTCAATGAAAAGGGTGCAAAAAGATACGAAGGACAGTAAGAAGGAGGTGGACAGGATTAGAGTAGAAGTGAAAGAGATAGGAAAGATACAGGAAGAGCTGATGGACAACATGGCTATGACACAGATGAGACAAAATCAATCAAATCTGAAGTTTAGAGGAATACCGGAGAGTCTAAATGAGAATATAAGATCTAAAATGGTTAAAGAGTTAGCAACTTGGCTAGACAGGAAGGAAGAAGAGATAAATTACTCTCTTGTAAACATATTCAGGATAAAAACAAAATCGGTCAAAGCCAAAGGGAAAAAATTACCAGGAGATGTATTAGCCATGTTCAATTCGTTGGAGATAAGAAATGAAATACTGAAACAGAATTATAACAAAAGGTTATATATTGAAGGAAACCCAATTATTATATTAAAAGAGATTTCTTCGAGATTTCTTCCAAGGAGGGACCCTTATAAAAAACTAACCAACCAGCTGAAGAAAAACGGGATCCTGTATAGATGGGAATTCCCGGAAGGTATTTCATTCTACTTCAAGGAAAAAAGATTTAAACTGTCCACCCCTTCAGAACTTCAGAAATTTGCAAGGAGATACGAGAAGGACTTTGGAAGGATGACGGGGTGGGAGGAGGAGGTTGGGAAGCAACAGGGGGAGGAGGGGGAGGGAGAGGGGAGCGAAGAAGAAGAAGGAGAGGAGGGAGAAAGGGAAGAAGTAGAGATAGAAGACAAAGAACAGTAGTTTCTATTTAGATTTGATAAACTTATTAACACTATATAACAGATGACTTTAAAAATACTAAATTGGAATGTGAATGGGCTGAACAATAAAAACAAAAGGAACCAGATTGCACATATATTATTGAAAAAGAATTGCGACCTAATTTGTCTACAAGAGACTCATGTAATAAACAAGCATAAGAGAATTCTGAGTAACAAGAGACTAGGATTGGACTTTGTGACATCGGATAAGGTTAAGAAAAGAGACGTAGTAATATATATAAAGGAAAAATTTGAACCAAAATTATTGTATAAAGATGATCAAGGGAGACTGATTGTAGTACAGGTGGTCTTTCAAGGAGAAAAAATAATTGTTGTTGGAATATATGCGCCAAATGAGAAAAAGTCAGTTTTTTTCTCTGAATTAGGTAATAAGTTAATGGAGTGGATGGATCAAAAAATGATACTGATGGGTGACTTTAATGGGGTGGTAGCACCAGACTTGGATAGATCAACAAAAAAGCAAAAGACGAAGGAAGGTAAACTACCCTGCTCTTTTTTTGACATGGTTGATAATATGGGACTAATTGACGCCTGGAGATTTAAAAACCCCACTATTAAACAATACACCTTCTTTTCAAACCCAAACCAGAGTTGGGGAAGAACAGATAGTGTTTGGATATCGAAGGAAATGATACAAAATTTAATTAAGTCTGAAATTCTTCCACGAACAATATCTGATCATAATGCGGTTTCTATAGAATTAAGAGGTAAAGATGTTAGAGTAGGATGATGGAGAATGAATGAATTCTTATTCAATGATCAGAAAATTGTAACAAAGGCTAAAGAAACAATTGAAGAATACTTTAAATGGAATTTAAATGGAGAAACTGCTATAGAGATGGTGTGGGATGCAGGAAAGGCAGTTATGAGGGGTTTTTTGATTCAGAAAAATAGTCACTTAGGGAAAGAAAAAGAGAAAAAGAAAGAACAGATTTTAACACAGATAATAGAAAATGAAAGAAAATTAACTATTAACCCTGATGAGAAGACGGCAAAACAAAAAATATAAAGATACTACAAGCCAAATTTTCTACAATAATCAACCAAGAGATTGAATGGAAAATTAAAACGATGAAACAGAAGAACTTTGAATCAGCAAATAGGGTAGGGAAATATTTGGCATGGCAAATAAGAGAAAGAAGGAAACAAAATGTGATTTGTAAGATAAGGGAAGGAGAAAGGATGGTAGAGGAACCAAAAGAGATAAAAAAGATATTTCAAAAGTATTATAAGGATTTATATAAAAGAGGAAAGGAAACAGATTATGAAATAGATTGCTTCTTACAAGAACACCATCTGCAACAGATCTCAAAAGAAGAAAAAGAGCTATTAGATCAAAACATTACACAAGAAGAGATAAAGGAGGCTATAAAAAAGATGAAATCCGGGAAAGCGCCGGGGCCGGATGGCCTTCCGGCTAAATACTACAAAATATTAAGTGACCAAGTATCACCAATGTTATGTGAAGTGATGAACAATATAATAAAAGAGGGAAGGATCCCGAACACCTGGAAGGAAGCATATATTACATTGATTCCTAAAAAAGATGTGGATGCTCTGGAAGTGAAGAATTATAGGCCAATTTTGTTATTAAATAATGATTATAAACTGTTTGCTGATGTAATGGCAGAAAGATTAAAAAACGTTTTAAACAACAGAATTCATAAAGATCAAACGGGCTTCCTTCCAGGGAGACAACTAAGGGACAATGTAAGAAATGTGATAGACATTATTGAATATTTGGACACCAGAATAGATAAACAGGCAGCCCTGGTATTCATAGATGCCGAAAAGGCATTTGATAATATTTCATGGGGCTTCCTGATGAAAAGTTTGAAATTTATGGGAATGGGAGAAAAATTTAGAAGAGGCATAGAAGCAATTTATCATGAACAAAAGGCAAAACTGGTAATAAATAATACTACAACAGAATTTTTTAATATACATAAAGGGACTAGACAAGGTTGCCCCCTGTCTCCTCTATTGTTTATAACAGTATTAGAAATACACAATAAGAGACTGAGAGAAGCAACAGAGGTTAAAGGAATTAAGGTTGGAAAGAGGGAATACAAAATCAAAGCTTTTGCGGATGATATTGTACTAACACTAGAGGACCCAAAGAATAGCGTAAAAGAAGCCCTACAAATATTTGAAGAGTTTGGTGCTGTGGCAGGACTCAAGGTAAATAAAAATAAAACTAAAATGTTGGTTAAAAACTTAACTAAGGAAGAAACGACAGATCTAGAACAAAGGGCGGGTATTATGACAGCTAAAAAAGTGAAATATCTATCCATTTTGGGGAGGATAGCGGTTGTTAAAATGAATGTTCTGCCCAGAATGTTGTTCTTATTTCAAACTATCCCTGTACTTAAAGGTTTAAAGCAGTGTAAGGAATGGCAGAGAGCCCTGGCAAGATATATCTGGCAGGAAAAAAGACCGCGGATAAAAATGAAAATATTGGTAGACAAAAAGGAAAGAGGAGGCTTTTCCTTACCGGACTTGAGTCTATATTATGAAGCCGCGTCTTTATTGTGGCTAAAAGACTGGATAAGATTGGAAAATAGAGATATAATAGATTTGGAGGGCTTCAATAACAGGTACGGATGGCATTCGTACCTGTGGTACGAAAAGGTGAAGGTTCATAGGGGCTTCCTAAACCATATTTTTAGGGGACCAATATACCAGGTATGGGAGAGAAATAAAAATCTCCTGGAAAGGAAGACTCCCTGGTGGATCTCACCATTAGAGGTGTTAACGATTAGGAAAACAAATATGGAAGAGAGGAATGCCACCTATGAAGAACTTATAAGTAGAACAGAACAAGGGAACAAACTTAGACCCTACGAAGAGATAAAAAACTTATTCACTGGCTGGTTGCAATACCACCAGGTGAATGATTTGTTAAAAGAAGATAAAAAGAAACTGGGCTTTGAAGACAAAAAATCTAAGTTCCACGTGGAGGTAGTTGAAGGTAAAAATAAAATACTGTCTAGGATATATGATATGCTACTGGAGTGGTACACAAAAGACGAGGAGGTGAAGGAGGCAATGATTAAATGGGCAATAGACATTGGCCATAATCTTGACTTTGAATGGTGGGAGGAACTGTGGAACAGTAGTATAAAGTTTACGGCGTGTATGGCACTGAGGGAAAATATCTGGAAAATGATATATAGGTGGTATCACACGCCGGTGAAATTGGCTAAAATGTATAGGTTAAAGAATAAAAGATGTTGGAAATGTGGTGAAGCAGAAGGCGACTTTTATCACATGTGGTGGTCATGTAATAAAGTGAAAGGCTTTGGGGAACTAATTTATAACGAGCTTAAAAAAATACTTAAATACACTTTTCCCAAAAGACCTGAAGCCTTTCTGCTAGGAATGATGGGGTTGGAATAAATCTAACAGTGAGTGATTAACTTTTAAGGATAAAAAAAAAAATACGTGATTGTGGAATTTATTTGATACTTACCAAAAGGGTGGAGGGGAGTCCAGGACTCGGCAGAGCCCGAAATATTATGATTTTCTTTATCTTTTTATGATTTTTTGTATAATTTGGGGAAGGGAAATAATAAATTATGTAAATATGTACTCATATGTATACTGATATGTTTAGCGGTATGTCTATTTGTATATTTTCTTTGTGTAATTTGAATAAAAATGTACTGGGGGAAAAAAAGAAAAAAGAAAAAGAGAGAATTGCATCTACGGAAGCTGTGAAGGTCCTGGGCAAGTCTTCCTGCCGGGGGGAGTCTGTTGCCGTGACAACCAGAGAGGACATCTGCAGAAGCCCCAAGGAGGGGGGTAGTGAGAAAATTGTTGCCCTGACGACCCAGGAATGTCAACAACAAGACTTTCTTACTGTAATAATCGACAGTGGAGCCGCCAACTCGCTGGTGCCATCTAGCAGTCTTTTGAGAAATTGCAGGACAGTAAAAACTCAGGAATTTGTGACGATCGCGGATGGAAGCAGAAAAAGACTAACAGAGACAGGCTTTCTTCTGTCCCTTCCTTAAGCATGAAGTCAAAGCTTTTGCGGTAACTGTTTGTTAAGTGTGCATGACCTACTAGTTGATGGTTTTCATGTCTCTTTTGCAGGTGACAAATGTGAATTTTCCAAGGATGGGAAACACGTGTACACAGTGCAGTCTAAAGATAATTTGTTTCCTCAGGAGAGGATGACACCGAAGAGGCGAAGGGCCAATGTGTGAATGTGGCGCCTCACCATGGTTGTTCACATATTTGGCACCAACGCTTCGCCCATTTGAATTGGAGATATCTTCAGAAAGCACCAGAGCTGACACAAGGGTGCAAATTTAATGTTTGTGACAAATCTTTAGATTGCAATGCATGTAAACAGGCAAAAATTGTGACATGCTCATATCCAAAGTCAGAGAGGCGGACCACACAACCCTTTGAATTAATTCATTCAGATTTGTGTGGACCCATGTCAGTTGAGTCACTGGGAGGATCAAAGTATTCTCTGCTTTTGATTGATGATTTTTCGAGGTCTGCTTGGACCTTCTCTCTGAAAACGAAAGGGGAGGCAGCTAAAATGATCAGGGATTGGATCACCGCAGTTGAGGTAACCTTTTCCACCAAAGTTCGTGGTTTTCAAAGTGACAGAGGTTCTGAATTCACTGGTTCTGCTTTACAGGATTTCTTTAGGGAGAAGGGCATTAGCCACCGTTTGACCACTCCTTACTCTCCGCAACAGAATGGGGTCGCAGAGAGAAGGAACAGGACTGTGGAGGAAGCTGTGTCTGCGATCCTTTGGGACGCAGGGCTACCCCAGAAATATTGGTCTGAGGCCTGGTGCTACGTTGTTCATACGCAGAATAGAGTGTACAACTCTAGTGTAGGAAATACGCCGTATTTCTTACTGCATGGAAAGAAGCCCAAGGTACACTACCTCCGTGTGTTTGGTTGTGAGGCTTGGGTTCTTATTCCAAAGGCTCTACGCAAGAAAGGTGAGCCAAGATCTAAAAGAATGATCTTTGTAGGGTATGAGCCTGGCTCAAAGGCCTGGCGGTTTGCGTACCCAAGTGGAAACCAGTCTAGGTTGGTTATCAGCAATAGCGCTGAATTCTGTGAGCAAGCTGGTTGGAAACGTCTGCACGCTAATCCAGACGTGATTTCGCAGCAGTTCTATGACTCAGATGTTGAGGAGGAAGAGGAACTTGTTGCTGGGGACCACGGTCCAGAGCAACAGGGTCCACCACAGGGACAGAGTCCAAGGCAGGGACAGCTCAGGATCCCTCAGAGGGGGGAACCTAGATCACCTCCTCAGGCAAGTGTCAAATTTGAGCCAAAGAGTGAGCCTTCCTCACCTGCTGGACCAGCTGTAAGGCCCAAGAGGCACAGCAGGTCAGAGGGGGAAGACACTGGAGATGATTTAGCTGGACCCAGTGAAGCAGCAGGGTCACCAGGATTCACACTGAGGAGATCAGCGAGGACAAGGAGGCCTCCTGATAGGTACGATGCTTCAGGCATCTGGGTAGGTTCAGCCAGATGTGAACCTGAATCCTTCGAGGATATTCAGAGTTTACCTGAGGAAGAAGCAGGCAAGTGGCACAGGGCAATGGACAAAGTGATGAAGTCCATGAAAGATCTAGGTGTGTTCTCACTCACAGAGTTGCCACCGGGCAAGCAGGCTGTGAGTTGCAGGTGGTTTTACCGCTTGAAACCCACTGACGCTGGAGAACCACAGTATAAAGCCAGGTTAGTTGCTCGAGCATTTACTCAGAGGAAGGGAATACACTTCACGAAGGTGTATTCGCCAACGTCACGAGCGGAGACTCTGAGAACGCTTTTAGCTTGTGCAGCACAGAGAGGCTGGAAGGTAAACCACTTTGATGTGGATGTTGCCTACCTTAACTCAGATCTCCAGGAGGAGCTGTACATGATTCCTCCTCCGGGGTTTGAGAACTTAAGGCAGGATGTTGTGTGGAGATTGCACAAATCCATCTATGGATTACGTCAATCTGGCAGAAACTGGAACATGTGCCTGAATGAAGCCTTAGAAGAGCTAGGTTTCAGGAGAAGTGTTGCTGATAGTTGCTTTTATTTGAGAGGATCAGGGGCAACACAAGAGTATTTGCAGATCTGGGTTGATGACTTGTTGTTTTTCTCAGAGACAGATGAACAGGCAGAGAAGTTTGCCAAAGAGCTAGGGAAACGGTTCAAGCTTAAACAGCTTGGTGCTGTCAAAACCTACCTAGGTGTCAGTGTTGAGCGTGCACAGGATGGAAGCTTCTTGCTCAGCCAGAGAGGCAAAATTTAGCAATTGCTTCAGAACATGAGGATGAGTGATTGTGCAGGAGTGAGAAGTCCTATGGAGACTAGTTTTGTAAAGGACAGCCAGCAAGTAGAACGCGCTGCGTTCAAAAATACTGAAGTGTTTCAGTCAGCCCTAGGGAGTTTGTTGTACTTGTCCCACTGGAGCAGACCTGATATAGCGTTTGCTGTCAATCTGCTCAGCAGGGAAGCTTCAAACCCTAGTGTGCAAGCCTGGAATGGCATCAAGAGAGTTCTGAGGTATTTGCAGGAAACCAAAGACTTTTGTCTTAGGTTGCCGGCACAAGGAGAAGTCAAACTGACTTGTCTTGTGGACTCGGATTGGGCTAATCTTGAGGATTGCAAGTCTGTGTCTGGCCTAGTGGTGAAGTTTGGGAACTCAGTAGTTGGATGGAGGTCTAAGAAGCAAAGTCTTATAGCGCTCTCATCCACTGAGGCTGAGTTTAGTGCTCTTTCAGAGGTGTGCAGAGAAGTTCTATGCTTGCTTAGTGCAGGAACACTGCGAAGTGGATTGTCTGCCGATACGTGTTTTCGAGGACAATCAACCATGCCTGCGTTTGGCAGAGTCAGGTCAGTTCAAGGCTAGAACTAAACACCTAGACATTCGCTTTCGGAATGTGTGCCAGAGCGTTCAGGAGGGATTAGTTGCTCTGAAGTATTGTCTGAACCTAGCTGATGGGTTCACGAAGCCACTCACCTTCCAAAGACATGGGGAGTTTTGCGAAGGTCTGGGTTTGGGACGACCAAGGGTCAAGGGTTGATTCTCCCCTCAGGCGCGAGGCAAGAGGGGGTGTTGGGTGTAGTGAAGGGTTAACCTTCTGTGCCTCAAGCCTGAGAGGAGGCTCTTACAAGGGAAGTAAGCCAGGACGTGACGAAAGCCGCTTGGAATGCTGTGAGCTGAGTGGGAACCGAAAGCAGTTCAGCCGCTGCACTGAGAGAGAAGGACGCAGAGAAAATGCAGCTTGAATCTGATGGTCTTTATGAATTGTAAACACACTATATTTGAGCAAATAAAGGGATAGTAGGATAGAAGAAACGTGTGGGACTTGTTTACTGCTCTCTCGACACACGCCGCTGTGTACTTCCGCTAATTGCTTTACGATCTACAGAGGCTCCCAGGGGAAGCGTGGCTGGGCGCCGAACAATAAAGCAATAAATCTACCGAACATGGCTCTCTATCAAGGGCTGTTTCAGACTCAGGCTGTGGCTGTGGCTGTTGCTCTGGTTCTGGCTCTGGCTCTTTCTCAGGCTCTGGTTCTGAATGAGGGCTTGGTTCTGGCACTGATTCAGGGTCTCGCTCTGGCTCTGGCACTCTATCAAGGACTGTTTCAGACTTAGGCTGTGGCTGTGGCTCTGTTTCCATTCTTACAATGGAATGTACACAAAACAATAATCCTTTCTGTATAAATTTTCCAATACATTCTGAAAACATAATAAACCCTTAATTGTTGTCCACCTCCTTTTAGTTCCTTTATCACTCGAATGCTAGCACGGAGTCAAAACTATTATTGTATTTTTTAACATATCTTGTATAACCATCCCATTTTTCTGCAAATTTTTGCTTTGAGATTCCTCTGAGTTTGCTAGTCAATTGAGCCGTCTCCACCAATTCCTGTAATTTGATTTGCCAATCTGTTATTTTTGGAGCCTCGTGATCTTTCCATCCCTTGGCCACAAGTATACGAGCTGCTGCGGTTGCATACAAGAATACCTCTCTTAGATTTTTTGGGATCTCTTTATCTAAAATACTAGAAATGCCTCCGGTTTTTTCGTAAAAGTTATCCCCATCATCTTTTTTAATTCATCGTATATCCCCCCCCCCAAAAAAAAATCGAGGGCAGGGGACCATCTAATCCCCTTTGTTTTAGTGGACGGCTCCACAATCACCGGGATTGGGTGGGAGCGCTCGAGCAGCTGCCAGTCAACACATAACTTGGTTGTCAGGGGATGGTCACTAAATTGGGCATTATCAATTTTAAAAGAGGTGACATTCAAAAATAGATCCCGGGAAACCAATACATAGTCAAGAACACTGTTTGATTTTAACCCCAGGTGGGTGAACTCTCCTGGTATATCTGGAGGACACCTGCCATTTAATATAATTAAATTAAGGCGTAAAGTCATCTGATAAAGCATCACTCCCGCCTTATTGACTTTTGCATCCTTTGATATTCTAGTGGGGATATATACTAGATCATAGGTTTGAGCGCCGGGGTCGACCCACCATTTAGACTTTATAAGAGCCTCCCGATTTGAGTCTATCCGAGCGTTAAAATCGCCTCCGGTAATGGAGGGGACATTAGGATATTTAAGATAACAAGAAAGTAAAAAATCCTCTAGGGATTCCCATCTAGAAGTAAGATCAGCTGCTAACCCTCCCGGGGGAAAATAGACATTTGTAACCAATAAAGAGAAGTTTCCACCAGAGATCAGTCCGGTAATAGCATAAGGCGGAAATGCGTGCACTAGTGAAAGTTTAGCCCGAAGTTTAAGGGAGATACCAATTGTAAGGCCACCTTTAGGGCGGCCACCATTCGTTGACGGGCTAGCAGACAGACATATAAACTCAAAGCCATTTAACTCAATTTCCTCCTCCACCCAAATTTCTTGTAATAGAATGATAAGAAAGGAATTAATATATTTTTGGAATTCTGGATCTGATTTTTTACTTTTCCATCCAGCAATGTTCCAACTTAATATTGAAGGCTGGGGTTTCCTCGTTCCTCCAATTGACTGTCATTCGGAAGGTTGGCTCAACTTTAATACGGGAAGAAATCACTTATCTTCTTCTGATGAAAAACCTCTCGTAAAAGCTGAGTGGGAGGATTTACAAGGTTGTCTGACTGTTGAACTTGGCCACTCGATCTACTAGGAGTATGACCTTGAGCAGGGGCGGCCCCCTTTTCCAAAAGAGTTTGGTGGGCCACCCGGTGTGGTCCATCTATCTCGTCAGAAGTTTGGTCTCTCTGTAGCCTGCTACTGGTCTTTTGGGCTACTTGATTTATGTGGCCTGTTGGATCTTCAGTCAGTTCCGTCACTGGTCTTGCTGTTGAATCCATAATGCTCCGCAAAGAGGGATGAGGCTGAGCGAGTGGGCTATTTGGGAAGGTTGGCAAAGGCACCTCTTCTCTTGATTGGTCAGTGCTATAAGAAGGTTCCAGGTCCGGCATCGATGAATGTGTAGAAGGGGATTTTTCCTGTTGTGTGCTGCTTTCTTCAGGTATGTTTATCGAGGGACGGTAATGTAAATCTATTAAGAGCACGAAGGGTTGTTCTGGTTGGAGGAAAGGACTGGTAGTTGCTTCTTGGGGTTGTATCTTATCCTCCATTTCCGACATACATTTAGCATTAGATATTGCGAGATCCATATGAACTGGTTCTTCTAGGATGTCATGATCGCTGTACATGGGTATTCTGGTGCTGAGCTTCCTGATAAGTTGGGTTTTAAGCGATTCGAGCCTATTAATAATTTCTTTTTGTTCCACCGCTGGTAAGTCTGCAAAGGAGGCAATGAGTTCGATCTCTTCTGGTGGGGTCAGGCCACTTTCCGGATGGTCATTGTTCTTTGCTAGGGGAGTGGAGGCCACATAACTCATCTCCTGGGGTAGAACACCCACTCCGGTGTCCACTGGTGGATCGGGTTTAGCAGATTTTAAGCCCTCTTTGGTTATTGCCTCCAACAGTAGGGGTTTAGGCGTAGGGTCTATAAAGGCTCTCGTTGGTGCTATCCCACAGCGAAACAAAAATGCTTTCCTTCGTAATATGATAGTGGGAATTTTTGTGGATTGGAACGCAAGCAGGACTCTCTGGGATTTATGATGATAGACAAGGGGGAGGACTGCACAGAGGTCAATTTGTGTTGCCTCCATATTTAAAAGCCCCATTAGGAGTTCCATGGCACCGCCCAGAGTTCTCCATCTTGGGTCCCCATATTGTATAGTTAGGCACACTTTCCTTGGTGTTAAAATCAAGGATTGATGACCTAATTGAAGGTTAAGATTGTATTTAAATTTGTCAGTACGTTTGTTATTTAAGGACAAACTCCTCGTCCCCTTCCTCTCTTCAAGAGACTTAACACCGGCTGACGCTGGAGAAGTAGTAACTATCTTTTGTTGGAGGCTGTGCAGCTGGGACGAAAGATCATCTAGTCTTTTGAATATACAGTGCAAGGTTTTGATTATTAAATGGGACTGTTCAAATGTCATATGATTGGCCGTGCCAAGGACCAGTTCCTCCTTCTGAGGAGAGACTACACTCTTACTGTTGCCCACATCGCTTGTTATTTGAGGTATTGAATGAATGAATGAATGAATTTATTACGGTCATAGACCAGAAGAAAAGAAAAAAAACATAAAAGGCAGCAATAATTTACAAGGGAATGATGGTGTCAATTAAAAGTTGTAAAATTATACATAAAAACAATACACATATACACCCACACCCACACACACACACATATACATACTCATATATGCACTACAGTATATGTATGGGCTTAAAAAAAGGGGGGGGGCTTATCCAGGGGTCAGATCTTTTACTTTTTTACAGCTAATGCCCTCCGCTTGATCGCGGCCGCAGAAAACTTGGCCACTTTCAGTGTTACTTCTGGGTTTTTATCACCTAGTAGGATTTTCAGCCGCTGAGATTCAGATCGACCTGGAAATTTCTGAACGATAGGGGAGATAAACAGTAACCTGATATCCCCGTAAAGGTCGCAGTGTAACAGCACATGTGAAGCCGTTTCCACCTCCTTCAGACCACATGGGCAAACTCGTTCAGCATAGGGTGTGCCCTCGTATCTGCCCTTTAGTAAGGCAGATGGCAATACATCAAATCTGGTAAGGGTAAACGCCCGCCTATATTTTGCGATTTGTAGGTCCAGCAAATATGGGGTTAGATTAAACCCTTTTCCATAATCTTGGATAGCTGGATATTTATCTATCTTGCTCATATGGTCCTGAAGCTCTACATCTCCTATTCGCTGGCTCACCATCATTTTAGCCTTTTCAAAGCCTGAGGCTATGAGTTCTTGTGAGGAAAGCCCCAGGCCCCTCAATTTTTCATAAAGCGACAATCTCCATTTAGACTGGAACGGGTCTAGTAGAGTCAATGGAGCCACTCCCACTGGGAAAAATATGAGTTTTAGCCAAAAGTGAATCTTCAGGATCCATATCCTGGCATTAATAGGGAGTTGGCCAACCTCCAGCCTAATGGCAGTGTTAGAGACACAGGTAGGTAACCCTAGTAGGGAACGATAAAATTTAGTTTGTACAGATTCCAGGGACTTGAGTTTTTGACAATTAAATATCTGGGTGCCATACGTCAATTGTGGAAGTATTTTTGCAACAAAGACCTGGGAGGCAGCAGGAACATATTGACCTCCTTTTCTGTAAAAGAATCTTATGATAGCTCTGGAAGATCTTTGCGCATTTACAATGGAATTCTTAATCTGATGGCACCAAGATCCCTTCTCATCAAAAATTATTCCAAGATATCTAAAAGATGTTACTTGCTCAATAGGTTGGTTATTAATTTTCCATTTATGTCGGAGTTTTCTCTTGGAGAACACCATAATTTTTGATTTAGTGTAATTTATTATTAGGTGTTCAGCTTCGCAATACTCTGTAAGAGCTCGTAAAAGTTTTCTTAGACCCACACAAGAGAAGGAAATAAGTGCCGCATCATCCGCGTACAAAAGGACCGGGATTGGTGTATTATTTAGATTTGGGGAATGAGTACTTGCTTCCTCCATCTTTCCGACTAAGGAGTTTATATAGAAGTTAAAAAGAATAGGGGCAAGAACACAGCCTTGCTTGACACCATGGGAACTTTGGATTTCCTTTGATAGGTTCCCATAACGGTCGCATCTAACACGGATCCGAGTATTTTCATGTAGTCTATGGATAAGAAGCAAAAGACATCTATCGATGTTTGTGACATTTAGTTTTTCCCAAAGTCTGTGCCGGGGTATCGAGTCGAAGGCTGATTTGAAATCTATAAAGGCTACATAGAGAGAGCCTCCTTTCTTTGAGGTGTATTTCTCCACTAGATGTTGCAATACCAATCCTTGGTCTAGAGTTGATCTATGTGCCCTGAAACCAGCCTGGGCTTCCTTTAGGATGTGCTCCTGTTCCAGCCAGTCCGCAAACTTTTCACGTAAGTGAGTTGCATAAAGTTTGCTGATGATACTTAAGAGACTGATTGGTCTGTAATTGGCTGGATCAAGTTTACAGCCTTTCTTGAATATGGGAACGATGATTGCCAATCCCCAGTCCTCTGGTATTATTGCTGTTTGATCTATGCTGGTGAAAAGGGTGGCAAGGACTGGGGCCCACCAGTCAATATTGGCTTTGAGAAGTTCAGGAGAGATGTTATCTGCTCCCGGGGCTTTTCTGTGTTTGAGTGCCTGAATAAGTCTCCTAATCTCCGCGACCGACACCGGAGGCCACTCATCACCTGCCGCACACTGTATTAGTGGCTGTGTCAAAGGCAGAGCTGAATATGAAGATTGGAAAAATGCCTCCCAAGTCCCTGCAGGTATAGTATACTCCACTTCTGAGGAAGTAGGTCGCACTCCATTTGCTACCAGTCTCCAGAAGGTGGCCGAATCTCTCTCTCTGGATGCATCTATTAGGCATTTCCATTCTCTTTTCTGTGCCAGGAGTTTTTTGTTTTTGATCAAAATTTTATAATTCCGTTTATCTTCAAACCAGCCCGTGGGGAGTTGGGGTAAATTGGCAGATCTATAATTCTTGTATTTTTTCAGTAAATTTAGCTTCATATCCTGACATTCTTGATCAAACCAGGGTTTGGAGTTTTTATATACTGAGGATTGCCTACTTGGCCTGTTCCTTTTTTCCTTCAGGGAATCTTGAAGGAGTAAAATTAACTCCTGAAATAAATTTATCTTTAATTCATGGCTTGAGGAAGTTATAAGGTTTTCTCTCTTAATGAGGAATTCCTTTGAGCATAGCCTACTTGAAATTTCCTTATGCAGTTCATCTGTCCATCTAATGCGTGAATATCTGAGCTCCAAAGCTGTAGGGCTCGAATGCTCGATTTTTTCAGCGCAGGATAAATCCTTTCCCGCAGCTACGAGTGCACTTAATGGCAGATGATCACTGTCTAAGCGCTCCTCCACTTTGCATTCCAGAACTTTGTTTTGAAGATCATACGACACGATTATATAATCAATTGTGGAGGCGCCATTGTTAGATATAAATGTGAATTCTCCGACCTTCTCCCCCTCTGTACGGCCATTTAATATAACCAGGTCCAACTTATTGACCAAGTGTAGTAGGCATAAGCCGGCATAATTGCAGCCTTTATCCTTTGAGATTCTAGCTGGTATTGGGTGGGTTTCCTCTATAATGGGGACTGTTTCGTGGAAATGGGCACACAAAGCCTCATCAGATTGTCCAGTTCTGGCATTTAGGTCGCCTGCCACCACTACAGAGGCATCAGGAAATTGATTTAGTAGTTTGTCAAGATACTGTTCTAACTGAGCCCAAGTATTTCTTATCAATCTTTTCTCTCTTTGTGGGGGTAGGTATACATTAATCAGCAGCCAGCTGTGGGTTCTCCACTGTACTTGCACAGCTGTGGCCAGATGGTCTAGTGGGTCTAGTTTTTTAAATGTGGCCCTTAGCCTTGTTGAGATTAAAGTAACTAACCCACCTTTAACTCGCCCCCCTCTAGTACTTAAAAGACCTGGGAGGGAGAACGCAGAAAAACCATTTAACTCCACTTCACTTGTGCTCCAGGTCTCCTGGAGAAACGCAATGTCATGTCTCTGGATATATTTTGCAAAGGATTGGTCAGAAACCCTCTTTTGCCAACCTGCAATATTCCAAGTTAGCAAGGCAAGGTTGCACGTTGTCTTGCCAAAAATTGATCTTAGTCAATTTGCCTTTGAAAGATTTTTTGGGCCTATCTTTTTATCTGTTGGTTGGATTTCATTCATTTTGGCAATGTCCATAGATGTATTATCGCCCAGGTACTCAATGGAATCAGTTGAAGGGTGCAGCGTGCTAACGTTAGTGATCAGTACTCCTTTTTTTGGCGAATCTACCTTGGGGTGTTCTATTTGACTGATACCAAGTTCATCCTCATCCAGGTATCTCATGCTGGTCCAAGAGCGCGTTGTGGTTGTCATAGGGATGGTTTCCTTCTTAGATGGTAGATTGTTGCTGTCCCTTACGCACTGTGTTAGATCTGTTGTTGTCAGGTTTATCTCTGCAGCTGCAGAGGTATTATAAGGGTAGTCTTTCGTGGTTGCCATAGGGATGGTTTCCTTCTTAGATGGCAGATTGTTGCTGTCCCTTACGCACTGTGTTAGATCTGTTGTTAACAGGTTTATCTCCGCAATTGTAGAGGTATTATAAAAGTAATCTTTCATGAGGTCTGTCTTGGCTTTTTCAGAGAGGTTCTCTTTCTTCAATTGGTCCGTTGCCGGTTCTTTCTCTCTTACTTTTTCCTGAGCATTCATCTCTGTTAACTTATTTCTAAGGGTCTCCAATCTTCTCAAGATCTCAGATTGGGCAAAGAAAGGCAACAATCCAAACTGGTTTATTAATGCCTTTTCTTCTGGATAGAAGTTATCCATCCCCTCATTAGGCAATCTCATCTCCTGTCTTAGTTTCAAGGGCCCTTGCTCAGTATGTTCCAATTTGTCTTTTGAGTGTCCTCTCTCCTCCTTTGGTTTACAAGTAAATCTTATCTCAGCTGTCGTAAACTCATCAGGGAACAATTTCAAACATGTGCTGTTTTCGAAAAATCTTGTTACCGTTATCCTTTTCTTTGACAGCAGATGTCTTGATCTATATATATATTTAGCCAAGTTTTGATCTTTGAAGGAGGCAATCACTCGCAGAGAATATCCATTGTAGAATATGAAATCTACTGAGGTAATGTCATTTAATTTTATTTTCCCTGGCAGCATATCATCTAAAATATTCACAAAATGCACCGAGCGTTCTTCCTGTGTAAGGAAGCCCTTTGGCTTCGGGTAGTTAAGAAAAGCTAACCATCACGGGGAGCAAAACCCTCCGGACATCAAGATAACAAGGTAACAAGGTAGCAAAGGAGCTCTTTTTTTTAGAAGCAACAAGCTAAAAGGACTATTAAACTACTTAAAAACTCTGGAGGAGTTAAAATATATTATAAAGGGAGTTTCAAAGGTTGGCTCGGTGTCGAGCCTGTTTAAAAAGCAGATTTAGGACTTGCCTCAGATAACCTCCAGAACTCTGCAGCTAGTTCGGCGGCCATCTTACTTATTCGCTCTTCGTCTTTAAGTGCTGACACGCAATCAATCAGAGGGTTAAAACGGTGTAGGAACAATCCAGTAGATTACTCCCTTCCTTAAAGTGACATGGTTCCACCCTTGTTTGCTTTGATCTCGGAAAGGGAACGGGGACTGTCTCCTCAGAATCTCTAAGACGTTTCCCATATCCCATAATTCAGATATCGAGTAGAGGGGGGATAGTATTTTAACGTCAACTCAGGTGATAAATATTTCCTTCAAGCCTGCCAGCACTTGCAGTGGGGGTATATTTCACTGCCTGTTCATATGAAAGTCGGCGTCTTCACCTTCACCCTCACAGTCCGGCAGTTTAGTTCTACAAGGAGACTACCGGTAAGCAACACAGACCATTCCTTTGAAGTCCTACTCCCACCAGGACTAAGACTAATATAAAAATTCTCCTTCGGAGCTTATCGCAGGGCCACCGCGGGTCGGTCTCAGATAAAAGGGAAACTCCCAAAGGCCTCACCAGTAGTGTTGGTTTGACTTTCTTCCTCTGTTCGGCCAGCGCTCTGTTCGGAGGTAGATAGTGGCTTCCTTCAACCCACTGCTCTGCTCCGCCGTACTCCAGTAAAACAATAAACCAATAAACCAATAAAACAATAAACTAAAAGCAAAGGGAAGCGAGGAGGTGATAAAACAGCTAATAAGACGTTAAAACTGAGAGTTTAAAACTAGGAAGTGGCTAAAAACTACTTTAAAAACTACTTAAAAGCTTAACTAAAAGCAGAGGAGTCTGACTAGGCTGCTGTGTCCGTCGCCATCTTGGCTCCTCCTCCAGTGGCTTTCCTATCTTTGCTTCCTTAATTGCTCTTTGAATTTCGTACGATGTAATAGGGGCATTCAACGGTTCTTTTTGTTCTTTAGTAAGTTTCGGAAGAAAGTTCTGTTCTAAATGTTCTTTAACTTCTTCTGTTGTTTCATTTCCTTCCTTATAGATTTCCCTAAAGAATTCGAGAAATCGTTTCTCTATTTCTTTAGGGTTTGTTGGATTGAAAATGAACGACAGACGAGTAGATAGGTGTCATATGGGAGGCGTCTCTCGAGCAAGCCTTGGAGACTCCCTTTTATTGAATATTACTGCGTTTGCCACGTGTGCTTGTTGCTGATTGGTTAACATAAGTTCAAAACAAGGGTTGCGTACAAGACATTAATTATTGCATATAAGACATTAGTCATAGACAGGTTAAAGGTTGGGAAAAGGAACGCGGAGTTTACACAGGCATGGGTTCGGACTGCCCGTACCAGAGTGGTACGAAAAAGGAATGTACAAGGAGGGGTAAGTACAGATTGATATGGTGTGAACTCAAGGTGAACAGAACGTACCAGGGTGATGATGGAATGTCTTAGCATCAGTACGGTTTGTGCAGCGTGAGCAAAACAAAGCTTAGAAGCAAGACTTCCCAGAATGCAAGAGAAAAGAAGCAATACTTTCCCATAATGCGACAGTTATGTGCAGAGAGAGAACTTCCCTTTAAGGGTTGTTTATTATTTTGCCTTTGCACTTAACTCTATTTATAAGCCTTTCTGCCTCTCTCTTTTTTAATTGCCATGCTAATAACCAGGCTCAGGTTCTGTTTCAGGCTGTGTCTCTGTTTCAGGCTCCGGCACTGTATCAAACACTGTTGCAGACTCAGGCTGTGGCACTATGGCTGTAGCTGTGGCTCTGGTTCTGTTTCAGGCTCTGGCACTGTATCAAGCACTGTTTCAGGCTCTGGCTCTCTTTCAGGCTCTGGTTCTGAATTAGGGTTTTTTTCTGGCTCTGGCTGTGTCTCTGGCTCTGGCTCCAGCTCCAGCTCCAGCACTGTATCAAGTACTGTTGCAGACTCAGGCTGTGGTTCTAGGCTGTGGCTGCAGCTATGTTTTGTGCTCCGGCCCTGTATCAAGCCCTATTTCTGGCTCTGGCTCTGGCTCTGCCTCATGGTCTCACTCTGACTCTGATTCAGGGTCTCGCTCTGGCTCTGGCACTCTATCAAGGACTGTTTCAGACTTAGGCTGTGGCTGTGGCTCTGGCTCTGTTTCCATTCTTACAATGGAATGTACACAAAACAATAATCCTTTCTATATAAATTTTCCAATACATTCCGAAAACATAATAAATCCTTAATTGTTGTCCACCTCCTTTTAGTTCCTTTATCACTCAAATGCTAGCACGGAGTCAAAACTATTATTGTATTTTTGAACATATCTTGTATAACCATCCCATTTTTCTACAAATTTTTGCTTTGAGATTCCTCTGAGTTTGCTAGTCAATTGAGCCGTCTCCACCAATTCCTGTAATTTGATTTGCCAATCTGTTATTTTTGGAGCCTCGTGATCTTTCCATCCCTTGGCCACAAGTATACGAGCTGCTGCGGTTGCATACAAATCTTAGATTTGTTAGGATCTCTTTATCTAAAATACTTCACAGAAAATGCCTCCGTTTTTTTCATAAAAGTTATCCCCATCATCTTTTTTAATTCATCGTATATTCCCCCCCCCCAAAAAAAATCTTGATCTTTTCACACGTCCACCACATGTGGCTCATGTCACCGTTATTTCCTCCACATCTCCAACAAGCATTCGCCAAATTTTTATACATTCTTGATCATCTGGAAGGAGTGAGGTACCACCTATGAGCCATTTTCATCATGTTCTCTCTTATATTATAGCTGGCTGTAAATTTCAAATTTACATTCCATCACTTTCCCCCATCTTTTAGCATAATTGGACGGCCCACATCTTGGACCCACTTTATCATTGAAGCCTTAACCTCCTCATCCATTACTTCGCAGTCTAAAAGAAGTCTATACATTTTTGCGATTATTTTGGTTTTACTATTCAGTAGTTCTCTTTCAAATCTTGAAGGCTCCTTTTCAAAACCTATCTGCTTATCCTGTCTGAACACTTCATTCACCTGGAAGTAATCTAGCCAACTAGAAAAGTGATCTTTTATTTTCTCATAACTTATCAATATTAGCTGACCCTCCTCCCCCCCCTTAATATTGTGTTATACGTTATCCAGTTCTCTTTGATGTTGTTGCTTATTTTTACAGCGATTGCTTCTAGTGGAGAGTTCCATCTTGGGGTTTTCTGTTCCAAATATCTTTTGTATTTTCCCCATACCTTATATATAGCATTTCTTATTATATGATTTGAAAAACTCCTATGCGTCTTTATTTTCCCATAATTAAGATAGCCATGCCACCCAAAACGGGTGTCATGACCTTCTAGATCTAAAATATCCCAATTTTTAAATAAATACCAATCTTTCAACCAGGGAAGACATGAGGCTTCGTAATATAGCTTCAAATCTGGTAACCCGTAGCCACCTCTTTCTACAGTATCTATTAATATCTTATGCTTTACTCTTGGTCTTTTACCCTTCCACAAAAATTTAGAAATTTCTTTTTGCCACTTGTTGATACTGCTGGTCTTTCCTGTAATTGGAATCGTTTGGAATAGAAAGAGTAGCTTTGGTAAAACTATCATTTTAATTACCGAAGTACGGCCCAGGAATGATAAATTTAACCTTGTCCATGTCTCCAACTGTCTTTTGATATCTTTCCAACAATTGGTATAATTATCTTCATATAAGTTAATATTCTTTGGTGTTATCCATAATCCTAAATACTTGATTTTGGGGTAGATTTTAATGTTTATTATTTGTTCTAATTCTGCTTTTTCATCTGGCGACATATTTTTAACTAATAGTTTTGTCTTTTTTAAATTCATTTTGAACCCCGCAACTTTACCGTAGCCATATATCATATTTCCAACACCTTTCTTAAACTCTGTTTTGGTTGCTCCGTAGTTATAATTAAATTGTCAGCACATGCCCTCATTTTGTAACTTCTATTTCCCAGCATAATCCTTTTTATTTCTTTTTCTTCCCTAATTTGTTTACATAAAACTTCCAATGTTAATATGAAAATTAAGGGGGATAGTGGGCAACCTTGTCTGACCCCTTTACTGATTTCACACTCCTGTGATAAATTTCCATTGATTATAATTTTAGCTTTTTGTTTTGATTATATGGCTTCAATCCCTTTTATATACTGTATACCAAAATCCATATGGTGTAATAGACCTTTCATAAATTTCCAGGATACCCTGTCAAAAGCTTTTTCTGCATCTATAGCCATTAAGACTGCCTTCTTTTCTATTATTAAGTCTAAATACGCTAATAAGTTTATAATGTTTCTAGTGTTGCTATAAATGTGCCTCCCGGGCAAAAAGCCAGCTTGGTCATTGTGTATCATCATCTGGAAGCCTTTTTTTGACCTTTCGGCTAAAATATTTGCATAGAATTTATAATCGTTATTTAGAAGTGCAATAGGCTTATAGTTGTTAATAAGTAGATTGTCCGTTCCCTGTTTTGGAATTAATGCAATAAGGCTGTCTTTCCAAGAATCCGGCATGGTTCCGTCTTTTAAGATGTTGTTCATGATACTTCTTAATGGGTCAGACAGTAAGTCCTCCATTATTTTATAATATATTGCCGGTAGGCCGTCTGGCCCTGGTGGCTTTCCTATCTTTGCTTCCTTAATTGCTCTTTGCATTTCGTACGATGTAATAGGGGCATTCAACAGTTCTTTTTGTTCTTTAATAAGTTTCGGAAGACAGTTCTGTTCTAAATGTTCTTTAACTTCTTCTGTTGTTTCATTTCCTTCCTTATAGATTTCTCTAAAGAATTCGAGAAATCGTTCCTCTATTTCTTTAGGGTTGTTTATTATTTTGCCTTTGCACTTAACTCTATTTATAAGCCTTTCTGCCTCTTTCTTCTTTAATTGCCATGCTAATAACCAGGCTCAGGTTCTGTTTCAGGCTGTGTCTCTGTTTCAGGCTCCGGCGTTGTATCAAACACTGTTGCAGACTCAGGCTGTGGCACTATGGCTGTAGCTGTGGCTCTGGTTCTGTTTCAGGCTCTGGCACTGTATCAAGCACTGTTTCAGGCTCAGGCTTCTGCTCTTTATTAGGCTTTGTCTCAGTCTTTGGCTCTAGCACTTATTCTAGCTCTATTTCAGGCTCGGCCTGTGTCTCAGCCTTTGTCTCTGTTTCACGCTGTTTCTCTGTTTCAGTCTTCGACGCTGTTTCAAGCCCTGTATCTGCCTCTGCCTCTGTTTCAGGCTCTGGCACTCTATCTAAGAGAGTTTGTGTACTGGTCCAGTAAACGCTTCCGCTGCGCCACCAGCAACAGCTCTCTTTGCAGAGCATTAATTAAGTCCAGTGCAGAGTTTCTTGTTGCAGTACAAGCTTCAAAGTCTCAGCAGCAAAGAAATAACAACACAGGGAAGCCTGTCTTTCCAAAGACAGGTTTATTGCAGAAAGATAACAGAAACACCTCCGGAGCTTTCGGACATTTTTGCTTCACGCCCCCCACACAGAAAACAAACACTCTTTATATACTGAGCAACTTAACAACTTAACGAGCTTGACTACTTAAAGTTACATGACATTGCTAACTTGCCAGCGTCTTAGGTTTCACACCCTAACACTATCAAGTACTGTTTCTGGCTCTGGCTCTCTTTCAGGCTCTGGTTCTGAATTAGGGTTTTGTTCTGGCTCTGGCTGTGTCTCTGGATCTGGCTGTGTCTCTGCTTCAGGCTCCTATGCTGTATCAAGCACTGTATCAGGCTCTGCCTCTCCCTCTGCCCCTGGCTACGTTTAAGTGTCAGGCTCAGTTTCAGACAGTGACTCTGTTTCAGGATCCAGCACTCTATCAAGCACTATTTCAGACTCAGGCTGTGGATCTCGGCTGTGGCTGTGGATCTCGGCTGTGGCTCTAGGCTCCGTCTGTGGCTCCGTCTGTGGCTCTGGCTCTCTTTCAGGGTCTGGTTCTGAATGAAGATCTGGTTCTGACTCTGATTCAGGGTCTCATGATGGCTCTTCCTCTGCCTCTGACCCAGCTATGTTTCAGGGTCTGGCTCTCTTTCAGGCTCTGGTTCTGAATTAGGGTTTTGTTCTGGCTCTGGCTGTGTCTCTGGCTCTGGCTCCAGCTCCAGCTCCGGCACTGTATCAAGTACTGCTGCAGACTCAGGCTGTGGCTCTAGGCTGTGGCTGCAGCTATGTTTTGCGCTCCGGCCCTGTATCAAGCCCCATTTCTGGCTCTGGCTCTGGCTCTGGCTCTGGCTCTGGCTCTGGCTCTGGCTCTGGCTCTGGCTCTGGCTCTGGCTCTGGCTCTGGCTCTGGCTCTGGCTCTGGCTCTGGCTCTGGCTCTGGCTCTGGCTTTCTTTCAACTCTGGCTCTGAATGCGCTCTGGCTCTGGCTCTGATTCATGGTCTCACTCTGACTCTGATTCAAGGTCTCGCTCCGGCTCTGGCACTCTATCAAGGACTGTTTCAGACTCAGGCTGTGGCTGTGGCTCTGCCTCTGTTTCAGGCTCAGGCTCTGTTTGAGGCTGTGTCTCTGTTTCAGGCTCCGGCACTGTATCAAGTACTGTTGCAGACTCAGGCTGTGGCTCGTGGCTGTGGCAGTTGCTCTGGTTCGGGCTGTGGCTCTTTTTCAGGCTCTGGTTCTGAATGAGGGCTTGGTTATGGCACTGATTCAGAGTCTCGCTCTGTCTCTGGCTGTGTCTCTGTTGCACCTCAAGCGGTGGTTTGTTGTTGTTATTTTCTTTCTGGGGTGGGACAAATGTTTAGTTGGGGCGGGGATTATTTTAAGTTTAGCATAATTGTTTCTTGCTTTGTTTTTCTTTTACTATTTTTTTAGGTTTTTAGGAATGGCATCAAGAGAGTTCTGAGGTATTTGCAGGAAACCAAAGACTTTTGTCTTAGGTTGCCGGCACAAGGAGAAGTCAAACTGACTTGTCTTGTGGACTCGGATTGGGCTAATCTTGAGGATCGCAAGTCTGTGTCTGGCCTAGTGGTGAAGTTTGGGAACTCAGTACTTGGATGGAGGTCTAAGAAGCAAAGTCTTATAGCGCTCTCATCCACTGAGGCTGAGTTTAGTGCTCTTTCAGAGGTGTGCAGAGAAGTTCTATGCTTGCTTAGTGCAGGAAGTCTGCGAAGTGGATTGTCTGCCGATACGTGTTTTCGAGGACAATCAACCATGCCTGCGTTTGGCAGAGTCAGGTCAGTTCAAGGCTAGAACTAAACACCTAGACATTCGCTTTCGGAATGTGTGTCAGAGCGTTCAGGAGGGATTAGTTGCGCTGAAGTATTGTCCCTCTGCCAAGAACCTAGCTGATGGGTTCACGAAGCCACTCACCTTCCAAAGACATGGGGAGTTTTGCGAAGGTCTGGGTTTGGGACGACCAAGGGTCGATTCTCCCCTCAGGCGCGAGGCAAGAGGGGGTGTTGGGTGTAATGAAGGGTTAACCTTCTGTGCCTCAAGCCTGAGAGGAGGCGCTTACAAGGGAAGTAAGCCAGGACGTGGCGAAAGCAGCTTGGAATGCTGTGAGCTGAGTGGGAACCGAAAGCAGTTCAGCCGCTGCACTGAGAGAGAAGGACGCAGAGAAAATGCAGCTTGAATCTGATGGTCTTTATGAATTGTAAACACACTATATTTGAGCAAATAAAGGGATAGTAGGACAGAAGAAACGTGTGGGACTTGTTTACTGCTCTCTCGACACCCCCCGCTGTGTACTTCTGCTAATTGCTTTACAATCTACAGAAGCTCCCAGGGGAAGCGTGGCTGGGCTCCGAACAATAAAGCAATAAATCTATCGAACATGGCTCTCTATCAAGGGCTGTTTCAGACTCAGGCTGTGGCTGTGGCTGTTGCTCTGGTTCTGGCTCTGGCTCTTTCTCAGGCTCTGGTTCTGAATGAGGGCTTGGTTCTGACACTGATTCAGGGTCTTGCTCTGGCTCTGGCACTATATCAAGGACTGTTTCAGACTTAGGCTGTGGCTGTGGCTGTGGCTCTGTTTCCATTCTTACAATGGAATGTACACAAAACAATAATCCTTTCTATATAAATTTTCCAATACATTCTGAAAACATAATAAATCCTTAATTGTTGTCCACCTCCTTTTAATTCCTTTATCACTCGAATGCTAGCACGGAATCAAAACTATTATTGTATTTTTGAACATATCTTGTAGAACCATCCCATTTTTCTGCAAATTTTTGCTTTGAGATTCCTCTGAGTTTGCTAGTCAATTGAGCCGTCTCCACCAATTCCTGTAATTTGATTTGCCAATCTGTTATTTTTGGAGCCTCGTGATCTTTCCATCCCTTGGCCACAAGTATACGAGCTGCTGCGGTTGCATACAAGAATACCTCTCTTAGATTCTTTGGAATCTCTTTATCTAAAATACTTCATAGAAATGCCTCCGGTTTTTTCGTAAAAGTTATCCCCATCATCTTTTTTAATTCATCGTATATCCCCCCCCCAAAAAATATTAATCTTTTCACACGTCCACCACATGTGGCTCATGTCACCGTTATTTCCTCCACATCTCCAACTAGCATTCGCCATTTTTTTATACATTCTTGATCATCTGGAAGGAGTGAGGTACCACGTATGAGCCATTTTCATCATGTTCTCTCTTATATTATAGCTGGCTGTAAATTTCAAATTTACATTCCATCAGTTTTCCCCATCTTTTAGCATAATTGGACGGCCCACATCTTGGGCCCACTTTATCATTGAAGCCTTAACCTCCTCATCCATTACTTTGTAGTCTAAAAGAAGTCTATACATTTTTGCGATTATTTTGGTTTTACTATTCAATAGTTCTCTTTCAAATCTTGAAGGCTCCTTTTCAAAACCTATCTGCTTATCCTGTCTGAACACTTCATTCACCTGGAAGTAATCTAGCCAACTAGAAAAGTGATCTTTTATTTTCTCATAACTTATCAATATTAGTTCACCCTCCTCCCTGTTACGATATTGAAGCAATGCAGCCGCGAGCTGCTGGTAGCTTGAAAACAAAACATAATGGGAATGTTGGGACTGTTCCGTGGGAAACAGAGGGACAGTCAATTCATAGTGCAGAGGGCACCGGAATTAGCTCAGAGTGTAATATGAGCTGGACAGGAAGTGTTTGTTCTCTCTCGACTGCAGGAGTATGAAGAGCGCAGTCATGTTTTCTGTAATGCTGCAAAGACAGAAATAAAGGCATGTAAATACGTTTCTGTGTATCTCTTTCCCCTGTCCGGGGGGGGGCAGAAGAGGGGGGGGTGTTCTTCTCACGCTGAGAAGGATCACCTATCGCGACCTCTGCCTGGATCTTGCCGGGAAAGCAGACAGGGAGGTCAACAGGAGACCAAGCCGGGTGCCTGGGAGAGTTGCCAGTTTCTCCTGATAAAGGCTTGATTCCTCACACTCCCCCCCCCCTTAATATTGTGTTATACGTTATCCAGTTCTCTTTGATGTTGTTGCTTTTTTTAACAGCGATTGCTTCTAGTGGAGAGTTGCATCTTGGGGTTTTCTGTTCCAAATATCTTTCGTATTTTCCCCATACCTTATATATAGCATTTCTTATTATATGATTTGAAAAACTCCTATGCGTCTTTATTTTCCCATAATTAAGATACCTTCTAGATCTAAAATATCCCAATTTTTTAATAAATACCAATCTTTCAACCAGAGAAGACATGAGGCTTCGTAATATAGCTTCAAATCCAGTAACCCGTAGCCACCTCTTTCTACAGTATCTATTAATATCTTATGCTTTACTCTTGGTCTTTTACCCTTCCACAAAAATTTAGAAATTTCTTTTTGCCACTTGTTGATACTGCTGGTCTTTCCTGTAATTGGAATTGTTTGGAATAGAAAGAGTAGCTTCGGTAAAACTATCATTTTAATTACCGAAATACGGCCCAGGAATGATAAATTTAACCTTTTCCATGTCTCCAGCTGTCTTTTGATATCTTTCCAACAATTGGGATACTGCCAGGGAGACAAAGTCCATCATGGCCCCAAGCCGTCTGCCGGACGATCCATCGATCTCCCGTAAGCACGCAGTATCAGCAATTAGCGACATGAGTTTCTAGAAAATATCTTGCCACATTCTAGAGCTCATGCACACTCTATCAGCAGATAATGCACAGCAAAAGTCGCACTCAGGAGAGCATTATTTACAAGTTTTATTCAGCGTTGATCAGAACAAAGAAAGACATGACTGCCTGCGTCAGTGTCTCCAGACACAGAGAGTGAGAAAACGAAAGCAAAAGACACAACAGAAACATCCTGCGAAAACAGGAAATACGCAGGCTGTGACACAAACATCCTGCTCCCTTTTAAGGTGGAACGGAAATATCCTAACATCCTCCCCCTTTCCTTGTAACCTGTAGTACCTGTGGTTCAACCCAATTGCAACCTTTGTACGTAAACCTTAAGTTGTTCTCTGTTAACAACCTTAGACAACAGATCAGCAGGAATTTCATTTCCTGGCATGTAGGACACCTGAATGAGTCCTTTCTGAATACACTCTCTTGCACGATGTAGCTTAATCTGCAAGTACTTGGTTCTTTGCTTGCAACTCTCTGAGTTCAGCAAAGCCAAACATGATCTATTGTCTTGATACACTTGTACAGGACATTTCACAGAAACTCTGATGTCCTTAAACAGTTGCATCAACCATTCACAATCCATGAGTGAAAATGACAGAGCATTGAGTTCTGCTTCACAGGAACTTAGGCTTACTGTCGTCTGCTTCCTGCACAACCAGTCAAACAGGCAGTGGTTGTACATGTAGCATACTCCAGAAGTGCTAGTACCATCCGTGGTGTCACTTCCAAAACTTGCATCTGCAAAGATTTCAAGACCTCCAGTCTTCTGACTGGTGAACCTCAGCCTGTAGTGCAAAGTCCCTTTCAAATAGCGGGCTATGCGCTTCAGAGCTTTCCAATCCTGAACAGTAGGATTGTTAGCATGTCTGCTAAGCAGGTTAGTGCTTACAGCTATGTCGGGTCTTGAACATCTAGCAATGAAATTCAACTTGCCTAGAATGCATCTGTACAGCGTAGTGTCAGAAAACACTTCAGCAGTACTGTCTACCTGGTAACCTGTCACCATCGGTGTGTCTGCTGGGTTTGCATCAACCAAATTCAACCTGGTTAATACATCAGCAATTTTCTGTGTTTGGTGTACCAGAAAATTACCTGCTTGGTCCCTCTCCACCTGCAGAGAAAGATAGTTGGATACCTCACCAAGATCCTTCATGCCAAAGTGCTCCTTCAGCTGAGCTAGTGTGCTTTGATAAAAAGCCTGATTCTTCCAAAACATCAGAAGATCATCAACAAAACATAAACAATACAGTTTGTTTTGCCCCTCCTCCTTGACAAACACACATGGATCAGCTTTGCCCTGGTGAAAACCTAGAGAAAGCAATGTCTCAGTGAGCTTTGTGTTCCAACACCTGGCACTCTGCTTCAGACCTGTCAGGGAACTGCCATCGGAGCCAAGAGTGGAGGTAAGGCTCCCCGACCATGCAGGAGAAGGGACCAGTAGAGGGAGAGAGAACACTCCCTTTGGGGAAGGTTATCAGCGTGACACCGGGGAGGAAGGGGATCAGGGAAGGACTTAGCCTACTCTGTGCAGAAAGCTTCCGCGCAGGGAGGCTAGGCGGAGACTGGGCGTCAAGGAATTTTTATGTTGGAAGAAATTCAGGAAACGCCCACTGACGGATTCTGCCAGCGACTGATACAGCCATGGAGAAAGGGCTGTCCAGCCAGGGAAAGGTTTAGCCAGGCAACGTTGCCTAGAACTTCAGCATCCTTTACGCATGAGCAACCCCAATTCCCATTACAAGACCATATAAGGATTTCCGCAGTTTACAGACCATTCCCTTCTGTGTCTGCATCCCATCAGGTGGAAGCATAAACAGCTCCTCCCCTAAAATCCCGTACAAAAAAGCTGTATTAATGTCATGATGGGAAACATGCAGTTTCTCCTCTGCAGCTATCTTGAGCATCAGCCGAATGCTCTCATATTTGACTGTGGGTGAATAGGTCTCGTGGTAATCCTGTCCTGGTACCTGTGAAAAACCTCTGGCAACCAATCTGGCTTTGTGTCTGACAACCTTGCCATTCTGGTCTGTCTTGGCCTTGAAGACCCATTTGCTGCCAACCAGTCTCATTCCTGGGACTACCGGTACCAGTTCCCAAGTTTGGTTCCTATTCAAGGAATCAACTTCAGCCTTCATGGCATTAAGCCAAGGCTCAGCATCTTTAGAGGTTAACTCCTGAACCTCTTTGAAGCTTGAAGGTTCCCATACCTTCTCTGAGCTACTAAGAACAGCAGTTGCTGTCTTAGCAAACTCATCAGCAAATGTCTTTGGAGGTCTGCCCTTTGTGGTTCTTTCAGATCTGCGTACTAGACGCAAGTCTTCTGGACTCATCTCCTCTTTCTTAGGAGAAAAGTGACCAATGGCGAACAGTGGTTCTTCCAGTTCATTGTCAGACGCATCAGATGGTCTGACTGAGGCCTTTGCGCTCTTATGTCTGCTGTGTCATCACTGTCACTGACATCAGCAGCAGCGCCGCCCACTGAGCTGGAATCCGAACTCTGATCATCCTCAGCTTCCTCAGCTTCCTCAACATTATCTGCTTTCTTCACATCACCTTCATCCTCCTCTGGGTAACTCTGGAAAATTCCCACATTTCCCCCCTGTTATTGGTTTCAGAACTCACAGGGTTAAAGAGTTCTGGTGACGTCTCTTTCCTGAGGCGTGGTTAGAAACACATACGGGGAGTGGTTTGACGCCGAGTGTTTCTGTCTGGTTTCGCTTTTGCGGAGAGAGGACGCAAGATGTGTCAGTTCTCGCCAGGTTGATTTAAGAGCTGTTTTACTTCATGATTAAAGGCTAAGAAGATAAGAACGCCTGTGTGTCTGGATTTATTACCCACATGCTGCAATTGCTTCACCGCTGTGTTTATCTCTGCTACTGGCAAGAGGCAGAGGCAGGAAGGATTTTTGGATCAGCACGGACAGGCTGCAGAGCTGCGCAGGGAAGCGTGCTGGACTCCATGTTTGTTTTTCTTGGCACTCATGGCAACTTTAGCCTCTGCGTTGCCATAGGTTATGGGTCCTGTTTGCCAACGCTTTGAAGCATTGCAGGAACGTCCCACGTGTGGGGGAAAGCCAGCAGGAAAGTTGCTGGGGCCAGCCGGAGCTTTGCTGTCTTTGAAGCTGGAAGGAGCTCGCTGGGAAGAAGCGGTCTGCCTGAGCCGATCTGCCGGAGGCCGGAGGAAGCTGATGCTGTCGTGAGTACGCTTACCCCGGGGGAGAAGGAGATGGCTCAGTCCCAGGAACATGGCTTTGAGCTTAAGCTGCCATGTGCGAAGTTAACAATCCAAACGTGGCTGGAGTGGAGTTATTTAGCAGAGTTGTCCCTGGTTGGAGCCAAGCTCTGGGAATTGGTCAAGCCGATGTCTTCGTCAGCTGGGGCAGTTGCAAGCCAACGTGAAGCTGAGGAGCGTGTTCTGGCGTTTCTGGCTGAGAATGTAAGTGCTGATTTAAGGCCTGTAGTTCTGGATGCAAGGAAGCCTGAGGCCGCGTGGCTAGCTCTCCAGGAAGTGTGCAAAGCTGGGGGCGGAAGCAAGGGCCGGGAGATGGCTGCATCAGAACAGGAGAGGCAAGAGAGCACTGATCACTTTCGTGGAAGCCGGTGCACAGCTGGGAAAGGCTGTGGGACCCCTGAGGGGGGCGAAGGTGCTGTTGCTGCCAGTTTTGCAGAGTCTAAAAGCTGCGCAGGTGATGCAACGTGTCTGCGTGAGGAGCTTGGAGAGAGGCAAGCTGCTGGGGGCCCTTTACCCATCACTGGGGGTGCAGGAAAGCGTCCTGGGAGCCCTGGGAGCAGTGGGGGGGCGGTGAGCAGTAAAAGCACAGAAAAGCCTCTTGTTCCAAAGGCTGCCAAGAGTTGTTTGCGTCGTAAGTCGAAGCCTGGGAAACAGGACACAGCTAAAGGCTTCAAGGTCAGCCATCTGCTGCAGAGGGAGATACGTGCTGCAGAGCTGTCTGGGAACTCTGAGATAAGTCCAGTCTTCGGAGCAACGGGAGAAGTTGCGGTTTCGGACGCTGCCAAGGACAGGTGCAGCAAGACGTTTGTTGGCATGGCAACGCTACAGAGCAATGCCGGCAGGGACACAGCTGTGAAGTGGGTGTTGGATTCGGGTGCCAGTCATCACCTGATAACGCCATCTGCTGGGGAGCTGCGGAATTGCAGGGCTGTTTCAAGTGGAATGACTGTTACATTAGCTGATGGCACAAAAAAGAATGTTTCTAATGTTGGAAATGTTTATGTTTCTGTTTTGCAGGCGGAGCTGGAGTGCTTCATTGTACCAGGGATGAAGTGTTGCCTGTTATCAATACCTGCTCTTATGAAGCAGGGGTACAAAATTTGTTTTGAAAATAACACCTGTTCTATTTCCAGAGGGGGGAAGCTGCTTGTCAACGTGGAGGGCAAGGACAATCTCTTTGTTCTGGAGACACCTCTGGAGGGTGGTGGGAATGCAGGAAAAGCACGGGCGCAGTGTGCTAGTGTTCCCAGCCATGATTCATGTGTTCATATATGGCACAAGAGAATGTCTCATGCTTGTTTGGAAGATGTTAAGAAGCAACCCAGCTGCACTGAAGGATGCAAACTCCGAGAATGTGGGAGGTCCCTAGTGTGCAGGGCATGCAGCAAGGTTCAAAGGTGCAGGTTTCCCGGAGTAAAGAGGGTAGCCACAAAACCTTTTTAGTTGGTTCACACAGACCTTACAGGGCCAATGAAGTGTGAGAGTCTGGGTGGGGCCAGGTTTCTGCTAACGATGGCAGATGATTTTTCTCAGAATTTATGGTGTTTCTCTCTCAGGACGCAGAGAGAGGCGGCGCAACTGATCAAGGATTGGGTTGCGGAGGTGGAACTAAGGTTCTCCACCAAGGTGCAAGAGTTCAGGAGCGACCGTGGGTCACAGTTCACTGGGTCTGCTCTGAAGGAGTTCTTCAAGCAAAAGGGAATTCGTCACCAGGTGACGGGTGCAAAGTCTCCTCAAGAGAGAGGCGTGGCAGAGCACAGGAGTGAAGCACTGGCTGAAGCTGTCAGGGTTTTGCTGTGTGACTCTGGGCTGCCTCAGAGCTTTTGGAGTGAGGCTTGGAAATTTGCCAGCTTTGTTTTTAACAGGTCCTACAATCACGATGTAGGTGACACACCGTTTTTTCTGTTGCACAAGAGGAAGCCACAGGTGCATTTCTTCCGTTCGTTTGGTTCCAGGGCTTCAGTGCCGATACCAACAGCGCAACGGAAGGAGGGTGGTCCTAGGTACCAGGACATGATCTTCTGTGGGTATGATCCTGCAACAAATGGGTGGAAGTTTGCATACCCAGAGGGTGATCAGACCAAGCTGCTGGTCAGCAAGCATGCTGAGTTCTTTGAGCAGGGTGGTTGGTCGCAGCCTAGGTATGGTTCTGATTTTCTCTCAGAATGCTTGTCCGATTCTGAGGGGGAGGAAAGGGAGGAAGGAGAGTCAGAGGCGGAGCCTGTTGCTGAAGACCAGGTTGCTGATGATGGTCAAGCACAGGGGTGGGTTTCTCCACAAGTTAAAGAGAGAACCCAAAAGCGAGCCTTCATCTCCTGTTAGCCAAGTGCAGGAGGCCCGAAGACGCAGCAAGTCAGAGGGGGAGTCCTCTGTGCTGGGAGACACATTTGCTGACCCCAGTGGGTCAGGAGGAGCGCCCGAGGTTGTGCTCCGGCGGTCAACTCGGACCACAAAGGGGATTCCACCGGAGAGGTTTCAGGTCACCAGTGCGTGGGTTGGTTTCGCACACTGTGATTCTGGGAGTGTGGAAGGGATTCAACAATTGCCTGGGATAGATGCCAGTGGGAGGCAAAAGGCAATGGGAGGTGAGTTGAACTCAAAGAGGTCTGTAAACAGGGGTTCACAGTTTCCCTCAGGGTTCGAGATGAGAGGGGGTGTTATTGGTTTCAGAACTCACAGGGTTAAAGAGTTCTGGTGACGTCTCTTTCCTGAGGCGTGGTTAGAAACACATACGGGGAGTGGTTTGACGCCGAGTGTTTCTGTCTGGTTTCGCTTTTGCGGAGAGAGGACGCAAGATGTGTCAGTTCTCGCCAGGTTGATTTAAGAGCTGTTTTACTTCATGATTAAAGGCTAAGAAGATAAGAACGCCTGTGTGTCTGGATTTATTACCCACATGCTGCAATTGCTTCACCGCTGTGTTTATCTCTGCTACCGGCAAGAGGCAGAGGCAGGAAGGATTTTTGGATCAGCACGGACAGGCTGCAGAGCTGCGCAGGGAAGCGTGCTGGACTCCATGTTTGTTTTTCTTGGCACTCATGGCAACTTTAGCCTCTGCGTTGCCATACCCCCCACTTGGGATTGTACTCAACACTCTTTGTGAACTTAATGGACTTAGACTCAGTCATCCATACCCTGTATGCACCTTTTTCGTACCCCATGAACAAACCATGTGCCCCACGCTTCCCAAGCTTGTTGCTCTGTGGGGTGTGTACCCACATGTCAGAACCAGATATTCTCATGTGCTTGATGTTGGGTTTCTTACCAAACATCTTCTCATAGGGGGTACAACCAGTAGGTGATGACAATCTGCGATTAAAAGTGTAAACAAAATTCGACAGAGCCTCCCCCCAAAACTTATCAGGGAGATTGGCATCATGCAACTGTTACGATATAGAAGCAATGCGGCAGCGAGCTGCTGGCTTGAAAGGAAAACATAAATGGGAATGTTGGGGCTGTTCCGTGCGAAACAAAGGAACAGTCTATTCACAGTGCGAAGCACCGGAATTAGCTCAGAGTGTAATATGAGCTGTACAGGAAGTACAGGAGGAGTTTGTCTCTCTGCTGTTGGAGTTTGAAGAGAGCAGACGTGTTTTCTGTAACGCTGCAAAAGACAGAAATAAAGACATGTAAATACGTTTCTGTCTATCTCTTTCCCCTGCCTGGGGGGGGCAGGAAAGAGTGGTGTGTCCTTCTCACGTTGGGGAGGATCACCGATCGCGACCTTGCCTGGATCCTGCCGGGAAATGCAGACAGGGAGGTCAACCGGAGATTCAAGCCGGGTGCCTGGAGAGTGGCCAGTTTCTTCTGATAACAGCTTGAATCCCAACATCTGGTAGCAGAGGATGGTTTTGATCCATATAAACTGGAATAGAGGTTGATGGATCGTGCTTCATCCTCTGCACCAGGAGAAGGGAAAAACAGTAACGTGCAGCTGGGAGCTACACGGACGGCTGGACACCGACGAAGGTGTTTACTGAGCAACGGAACCCCTAAGGTATGCTGATTTTATGGCTGAGAGAGTGAACATGAATTGAAGCATTCTTCGGTTCACTGAGTGTCTGCGTTTGGATGAAACCAGCACTGTAAGAAAGCCACATACTTCGCTTATCTTGGTATGCCTAGAATGTGCAGCTGCTAAGCAATGATACATCAGTGCAGTGGAAAGTTACTGGCAAACAACGGCAAAAGGGGCTGGCACAGTGTGAAGGCTGGGAAACAGCGAATGTTTTGTCTACAAAGCTGCTTTTGGAAAGACTTTCAAACAGCTTGCGTTGAACTGCCAGGTGTGCGGCAGTAAACGACCAATTGACTCTTGGATTTTACAGGCTCGAGAATGAGAGCTGAGGCTTGGATTCAAAATGGATGCCAAGAAGGGGGGAGGCTTACCTTACCCACCTCCACTGACTAATGACAATTATTCGTCATGGTCTGTAAAGATGAAAGCCCTGCTTCAGAATCAGAGGATTTTGGGGGTGATTGAGAACCCCATCCCTGTAGCACCAACGCCAGGTTGGAATTCACAGAATGTGAAAGCCAGGACGGCCATAATTCTGTGTGTCTCGGATGACCAGCTCGTGCATATCCAGGATTTAAATAACGCGCGAGAGATTTGGCAGATGCTGTGTAGAATACATCAAAGAGATGATGGTTCTTCAGCGTTGCTGCATTTTGAAAAGCTGACCAGTCTGAGGCTTGCGCCCGATGGAGATGTACAAGCGCATTTGACAGAGATGAAATTCTTACGCCAGCAGATGGCAGAACACAATTTCCCTCTACAGGAAGAGATATTCTGCTTCATGATTATAAACAGCCTAAATCGGACTTATAAAACGGTTGCAAGTCAGCTTGGATCTCTACCTGCCGCGGATCTCATGGCGGAGAGAGTCTGCGCCGTGGTTCTCCATGAGAGAGATCGACTTGCTGCAATAGATGTCAAAGACAGGGGGAGAGAAGCTCGGAGTACTGACACCCCCACAGCTATTGCTAGTGAAGAACAGGCTGTTGCTTTGAACGTTCTGCGTTGTTTCAATTGTGGACAGACTGGGCATCTTCAGGGGAACTGTAAGAAGCCACGTCAACAGAAAGCAGCTAAGGGCAGCTCTGCAAAGCCTGAAGCATCAGGCAAAAGTCATACCAAGTCCCAGGTGAAACCTGCAAAGGCTTTGATGTCGAAAGGAGCCACACCAGAAGTGGAGAACACGTTTGTCAGGGGTTCAGGAGCAGAGGCAAGGGCAAGGGAGGAAACAGAGAGCGAGGGGGAGGAGGCAGAAGAAAAGATGAGTGATGACGACGACCCGAGATCTCCGAGTCTTTCCAGTGAATCAGAAGATTCACAGGAAGGAGCACCAGTGGCCAGGCCAAGGGGGGAGCCTAGGGGGACACCCCAGGAAGAAAGGGCCAGAGGGGACTCAGAGGGGAGCAGTTGGAAATCGGGACCAGCGTCACCGCCAGAGAGCAGGGGAGAGGAAGGGCGCCAGGTATCAAGCGCTGGCAGCTCACAACAGGAGGGAGGGCACGAGTCAGGAGTGGCCACACCTCCATCGGGGAGCGAAGAAACGGTTAAGCGGAAAGTGGAAGGTTGGGCGCGCGCGCCAAGTTCAAATGCACAGGAAGGTGGCGCAGTAAGTAGCCCGGAAAGGGAGCCAGGTCCTAAAGCCCGGCGCAAGGAGACAGGAGGGTCCGGGGGGTCAGCGTCAGAAGAATCCCGGAAGGAAGAGACCCCGGGGGGCAGAGGGACCCAGAGAAGAATGGTCAGGTGGAAAAGGTGGAGTAAGGCTAGGTTAGTAAGCTGGTGCACAGGGGGCGGAGACTCAGACGGAGCTTCGCCGGTCTAACCCTTAAGACGTAGAGTTGCGCGCAGCAGCTTGAGAATGGAAACTGTAACTCAATAAAAGACTTTTACAAGTGACCGCTGGCTAGCGTGATCCTCTGTGAGCTAGGATCTGGAAGCAGCTCTGACAGTAAGCTCCGTCTCTCATTGTGGGCATCTACAGCCTCGCGGACAGAGGAGAAGGAGGGTGCCTACGACTCAGCTCACGAACGGCAGACAATATGACAGCCGAACAGCAGATAGGAGAACTCAGAGAAGCAGTGACACGTCTGAATGCCGAAATACTTGCATCCAGGAAGAGAGAGGAGGACGCAGCTGCCGCCTACAGGGATCTCCAGGTCAGGTTGGAAGTGCTTACGAAGCAAGGGCAACTGACACCCAAACTGGAGGGGATTGGGTTGGGGAGAAGAACAGGCGGTCTAGTCTCTCACTTCGATGGGAATTTACAATTGTACCCCAACTTTAGAGCAGATGTACAGTGTGCACTGCAACTGCTGGACAAAGACTTTAGAGATGAGCAAGAGAAGGTGGGATTTATCATGTCCCATTTGCATGGAGATGCTAAAGCATGGCTGCGCAATTTGTGGAGAGATAAGGATCCAGCGCTCCAAACCGCGGATGCCTTTATTAAAGCGATGGATGGCTGCTTTTTATCTAGCATAGACGTGGATCTTGCCCGGAAGGAGGTGCATGGGCTGAAGCAAGGGAGGGCCAGCGTAAGACAGTACCATGCCCGCTTTTTTGCATTAGTCAGTGCCTTGGAATGGGACAGAGATTCAGCTCCAGTCAGAGATCTATTTTGGGAAGGCTTGAACAGTGCGGTTAAAGACGAAATTGCAAGGGGGGAGAGACCCCGGACCACGCAGGAGGTCGTTCAGAGGGCGCTGGCGGTGGGAGTGCGGCTGGAGGAACGTCCATGGAGCAGGGACGAAGGACGTGGAGGGCGCGAACCAGCGAGAGGGTTCTCCTTCGTTCCCAGGGAAGCTGTGCGTGCGCAATCCACGCCTCCGCCAGGAGGGGGAGCGGAACCGATGGAGGTTGGCGGTGCCAGGGCTCAGTCAACAACCAGAGCCACAGCACCGGGAGCAGTGAAAGCGAAGCCTCCTAGAGGGAACCGGAAGTGTTACATCTGCGAAGATCCCCAGCACCTGGCAAAAGAGTGTCCCCAGAGGATCCACAAGCACACTGCAGCCTCAGCAATGGTAACTGCAGCAACTCAGCAAGGGGAACCACAGCAGGGAAACGACGGGGTCTGGCTGGAGAGAGAGGCACTGGGGCCCAGCCAGACGTGTCAGTGAAGCAGTCCCCAGAGATTTTGCAGCCCACAGACCCCCTCCCACCCAAACCAGTGGTGAGGCTCACCGCATCGCTCCAGCTACCCAATGGACTCACCATGGACGTGCCAATCACCATTGACTCAGGAAGCAATGCGGACTTTATAGGGCAGGACTTTGTCGATAAACACGCTATACAGCTGCTGCCTGCCACGCTGCCCCTGCAGGTCGTCACGGTGGATGGCAGGGAGCTGCTAGGGGGGCAGGTGGTGAAGCAAACGCCACCAATGGTGATGCGACTTGGAAATCACAGGGAAATCATCAGTTTTAATGTCACCAGACTGTCGGACACGCCTATTGTCTTGGGCATGAGTTGGCTGGACAGACACAGTCCGACGTTGGCTTGGTACCAGCGGCAGCTAGCCTTTGGCTCATCATACTGCGCTGAACACTGCATTCTACCCCGGCAGGAGGGAGAGGAGGAGGAAGAGCAGCTGCAGCTGGGGACGCTGCAAGCAATCCCCCACAAGTACGCGGGATTTTTGGAGGTCTTCTGCGAGAAGGAAGCGGATAGGCTACCCCCCCACAGATCATATGACTGCAAGATTGACCTACTGCCAGGGGCGGTGCTGCCCAAAGGGAAGCTGTATTCCATGTCTGAGGACGAACTACAGGAACTCAAGGAGTTCATAGATCATAATTTGGAGCGCGGCTTCATCCGAGACTCCAAGGCGGTGGGAGGCAGTCCTGTATTCTTTGTTAAGAAGAAGGACACGCCCCAAAAAAGACTTGTAGTGGACTACCGGATCTTGAACAGTGTGACCAAGCCATCAGACTTCCCCATGCCCAGGATCGACGACCTCCTCGCGACGGTACGCAAGGGCCGCGTGTTCACCAAGTTGGACCTGCGTGGGGCGTACAACCTCATTCGCATGCGGGAGGGTGATGAGTGGAAGACAGCCATGTTCACGCCCCTGGGCACCTACGAATACAGAGTTATGCCTTTTGGATTGCAAAATGGCTCTCACTGTTTTCAAGCTTTCATGCATCACGTGCTGGTGGGGCTCCTCTACAAGACGTGCGTCTGCTTCTTGGATGACATCCTGATATTTTCTAAATCGCAGCAGGATCACGACAGACATGTCAAGGAGGTGCTGAGCAGACTACAGCAGCATAGGCTTTACGCCAAGCTGGAAAAGTGTCAGTTCGACGTGACGGAGGTGGATTTCCTGGGCTACAGGTTGTCAGACAAGGGGCTCGCCATGGACAGTGCCAAGGTTCGTGCCGTGTTGGACTGGAAGAGCCCGCGCAACCGGAAGGAGGTCCAGCGGTTTGTTGGTTTTGCGAACTTCTATCGCAAGTTTATCAAGGGGTTTGCGATGCAGACAGCGGCCATCACAGACACGCTCAGCTCCAAGAAAAAGAAGTTCATCTGGACGGAGCAGGCGGAGCAGTCTTTTCAGGCACTCAAGCGTCTATTCGCGTCGGAAGAGCAGCTGTTGCATGTCGACCCCAGCAGGCCTATGAGGGTGGAGACGGACGCGTCGGACAGAGCCGTGGGAGCAGTCCTGTTGCAGCAAGACCCGGAGGGGGCCTGGAGGCCGGGAGCGTTTTACTCCAGGAAGCTCAGCAAGTCTGAACAGAACTACACCATCTGGGACAGGGAGTTGCTTGCCATTCATGCTGCTTTCAAGGCGTGGAGGCACTTCCTGATCGGCGCCAAGCACACGGTGCAGGTCTGCACGGACCACAAGAATCTGGAGCACTGGTGCACGGCGCAGTTCCTGAACCAGAGGCAGATACGTTGGGCCGAATTCTTTGCGAACTTCGACTTCCGAATAGAGTATGTCCCGGGGGACACCAACATCATGGCGGATGCCCTATCCCGTAAACCACAGTACCTGGAGGAGGCGACGCCAGCGGCTGCCATGCACATCTTCGCACCTACGGTGTGGGCGTGCGCTTCGGCGACAGTTGACCTGGAGGCGGTGAGGAGAGCGCTGCAGGATGACACCTTCGCGCGAGCCAAGATGGCAGAGGCGCAAAGGGGCACGGCGGCGACCGGCGAGTTCCAAGTTCGTGATGGATTACTCCTCCGGAAAGGGGCCATCTACGTGCCGGGGGACGATCTTCGCGCCAAGGTACTGCAGCAGCTGCATGACGCACCCACTGCCGGGCACTTTGGCAAGGAGAAGACGATGGAATTAGTCGCCAGGGACTTCTGGTGGCCCAGAATGAGAGGGGAGGTCGCGGACTACGTGGCGAGGTGCGACACCTGCCAGAGGGCCAAGCCAGTACACCGACCGCCGGCGGGACTGCTGGAACCGCTGCAAACCCCGTGCGAACCGTGGGAGAGAGTGGCCCTGGACTTTGTCACGGATCTGCCCAGCTCGAGGGGCAAGACGGCAGTGCTGGTGGTGGTGGACTTGTTCTCCAAGATGGCACATTTCATCCCGTGTGCGAAGGTGGCCACGGCGGAACAAACCGCCAAACTGTTCATAGATCACGTGTTCAGGGTTCACGGTCTGCCGCGGTCTATACTGTCCGACCGGGGGCGGCAGTTCATCTCGAACTTCTGGCAGAAGCTGATGAGCTTCCTGAACGTCAAGATCAACCTGGCTTCGGCTAGACACCCGCAGGCCAACGGGCAAGCGGAGCGGGTCAATGCCATCATGCAGCAGTACCTGAGATGTTATGCGAATCAACAGCCTGCGATGTGGGTGGATTACCTGCCTCTCGCCGAGTTCGCCTACAACAACACGAAGCACGTGTCCACGGGGGTCACGCCGTTCTTCGCCAACAACGGGAGGCACCCCAGAACCTTCCCGGGACTGGAAAGAATGGGGGAGGGGGAGCCGCAGACAGCAGATGCGTTCGCGTCGGAGTTGCAGGAAGTCCACGATCAGCTTCGGCGGCACCTGGAGCTGGCTAAACACGCATACAAGGTACAAGCGGACAAACACAGGAGGGTTGGCGAAGAGATCGAAGCGGGAGACTGGGTCTGGTTAGCAGCCCACGCAGTGCCGGCCAGGTCGTTAGCGAAGAAGAAACTAGGGCATAAACAACTGGGGCCCTACCAAGTCGAAGAGCAGGTCAACCCGGTGGCTTTCAGGCTGGCGCTTCCGGAGGGCTCCAGGATGCATCCGGTGTTCCACAGATCGGTGCTCACTCCCTACAAAGCTCCTCACAGGTTTCAGGAACCAGGAACGGCACCAAGTCCGCTCCGAGAGAGAACCGAGCAAGGGGGAGTGGCACAGGAGGAGCACATCAACGAAGTCACAGAGATTTTGGACTCCAGATGGGGGGAAGAGGGGGTAGAATACCTTCTCGCCAAGGAGGGCACCCCGGCCAGTGCCAACAGCTGGGTGCCGGGCTACGCTTTAGAGGAACCTCTGCTCAAAGAAGAGTTTCATGCCCTCTTCCCACATAGGCCCATGCCAGCAGACTTTTTCGACGACTGGCTCTTCACGCCCACGCTTTCAGCCAGCACGTTCCAGGGGTTCGACTCGGACAAGGAACCGACACGAGACGCCCGTTCCCCGGAGGGGTCACCCTCGGGATCTGCCTCAGAACCCTCGTATTGGTGGGACGATAGACCAGAGGAGCAGTGGCGCAGAAAGTGGATGGAGGGTCCAGGACGAGCAACGTCCCCAGAAGGAAACGAGGGAGAGACGGACATGGACGTTTTCGGGGACGACCCGGGTTTCGAGCATGGCGGCACAGAGATGGAAGCGGAGGTGACCGTCGTCGACGAGAGCAGGGAGGAAGAACCGGAAGTCTTCAGTTGGAGGCCAGCCACGGGAAGCAAACTGTATCCGACATTCGTCCCCCCGACACGGCAGCACCCAGCTCCCGCACCGGAAGGAGGGGAGGGGGGAAGGGGGGGCTTCGAGGGGGGATGGATGTCAGGGGTTCAGGAGCAGAGGCAAGGGCAAGGGAGGAAACAGAGAGCGAGGGGGAGGAGGCAGAAGAAAAGATGAGTGATGACGACGACCCGAGATCTCCGAGTCTTTCCAGTGAATCAGAAGATTCACAGGAAGGAGCACCAGTGGCCAGGGCAAGGGGGGAGCCTAGGGGGACACCCCAGGAAGAAAGGGCCAGAGGGGACTCAGAGGGGAGCAGTTGGAAATCGGGACCAGCGTCACCGCCAGAGAGCAGGGGAGAGGAAGGGCGCCAGGTATCAAGCGCTGGCAGCTCACAACAGGAGGGAGGGCACGAGTCAAGAGTGGCCACACCTCCATCGGGGAGTGAAGAAACGGTTAAGCAGAAAGTGGAAGGTTGGGCGCGCGCGCCAAGTTCAAATGCACAGGAAGGTGGCGCAGTAAGTAGCCCGGAAAGGGAGCCAGGTCCTAAAGCCCGGCGCAAGGAGACAGGAGGGTCCGGGGGGTCAGCGTCAGAAGAATCCCGGAAGGAAGAGACCCCGGGGGGCAGAGGGACCCAGAGAAGAATGGTCAGGCGGAAAAGGTGGAGTAAGGCTAGGTTAGTAAGCTGGTGCACAGGGGGCGGAGACTCAGACGGAGCTTCGCCGGCCTAACCCTTAAGACGTAGAGTTGCGCGCAGCAGCTTGAGAATGGAAACTGTAACTCAATAAAAGACTTTTACAAGTGACCGCTGGCTAGCGTGATCCTCTGTGAGCTAGGATCTGGAAGCAGCTCTGACAACGTTTATTTTGGACACGGGTTGCACTCAACACATGACGTCGAACAGAAAACTTTTTTCAACGTTTAAGAAGCAAAGCTTCACTGTGAAACAGGCCAACGGTCAGGAGCTGGAAGCGACCTGGTTTGGAACTGTGTGTCTTGAGAGTCTGAACTTGACTATCAACAAAGTGTATTTGGTTCCTGATTTAAAGTTCAATCTGCTGAGTGTTTCGCAGATCACAAAGAAAGGACTGACTTTGTCCTATGATAGAGAAAGCTGCAAAATCTTCAAAGATGGAGAGCTGTATCTTTCTGCCAGAGAGAAAGATGGACTGTATTTGTTGACTTTTGATCGAAGTGATTGCATGAAGTGTAATTCATCTGATTCTAACATAATTTCTCTCGCAGGTGTGGCGAAGAACGTCAAGAAGACGACCAGGGTCGACAGAGCATTGCAGCGGGTGTATGCTGATGTGATTGGTCCTCTAGCACCATCTAGAGGCAATGCAAGATATTATCATGTGTGTGTGGATTATTTCTCTCATTATGTCTGGGTATATGTGTTGGAGAAACCACAAGAAGCCTTAGAAAGGTTTAAAGAGTTTTGTGAGAAAGTTAAGAATGTTCATGATGCTAACATTGATAGTCTTTTCACAGATGAAAAGCCAGTTTTTCTTTTACAGGATTTTCAGGATTTCCTGCATAAGAAAGGGATCAGGCACAAGACTGCTGTTTCTGCAGAAGCGTGGAACAGAGGTGTCTGTGTGCAGGTGAACAAAGATTTGCAAAAAGGCATGAAGGCGCAATTGCTGAGTTCACATTTGTCACATGAGTTTTGGGCAGAGTCGTTAATGTGTTATTGTCACACGTGGTTAAGAAAAGTTTCAAAAGATTTGGGAAGTTCTCCTTTTGAGAAGCTATTCCATAGAAAACCTTCTGTTGCCCATTTTAAGGTTTTTGGGTCTCATGTGAGGACTGAAGCTCCAGGTGGAGTAAAGAATGCCAGAGGCATTTTTGTGGGTTATGAAAAGGGTCTCTACAGAGTAATTTTGTCTGAATCTGGTCAGGCGATTCTCACGAAATTTCTGGAGAGTGCTCATGAACAGGAGAGAGTAATTGTTCACACATTTCCCACTGAGGACAATTCAGATGATCATGATGATTTTACTGATTACAGTGGTACTCAGAGTGACAGTGATAGCTCACAGAGCTCAGTTGACACAGTCATTGAGAGGAAATCTCACACAATGGATAGACCTTCACAGATGAAGGATGAACCACTGTTTACTATTGGAACTGGTTCTCAAAAGAGTCCTGAGACTGAACCAGTGAGCAGAGAGGATCAGCACCTCATACGTAGGTCTGAGAGAGTTACAAAGGGTGTACCACCCAAGAGGTATTCAAAAGAGTTTGCTAACTCAGCTGTTGCATGTGTTACTATTGTTAACAACTCAAGACAGGTTGAAGCTGTGTCTAAGTCAGAGACAAAGACACAACAGGGAGTTCCTGCCGGGAAATGCAGACAGGATCCTGTCGGGAAATGCAGACAGGGAGGTCAACCGGAGATTCAAGCCGGGTGCCTGGAGAGTGGCCAGTTTCTTCTGATAACAGCCTGAATCCCAACAGCAACAAAGTTTTCAGTCCTTGCAGCAACGTTTGATTTGCTCGCTCCTTCATCCATGGCGATCTAGGCGTTGACAAGTCATGCTGGATTCCCTTCTCAGTCAGGAAAGCTTCAAACTGCTGAGAAGTGAACTCCCCGCCCCGATCAGTAAAGAGACAGCCAATACGTTTACCGTGAACATTCTCCAACCAAGCACAGAATGCCTTGAACTTAGGAAACGCTTGCGATTTCTGCTCGAGCATAAACACATGAATGTACCTGGAAAAAGAATCAATTCGAACCATGAAGTACCTTGCTCCACCCAAAGAGGGCGCAAGTGGACCAACCAGGTCTGCGTGCACTAGCTGGTAGGGTTTGGAAGCCTGCCTGCTAGACTCCTTGCCTTTTGGAGCAACCTTCACCTTGTTCTCTGCACAAGATACACATTTCTTGTGAAACTTACAGGGTTTGATGTTCAAACCCTCAACCATCTCTGGCATCTTGGCCAGTGCCTTCCAAGAGAGGTGACAAAACCTTCTGTGTGCATCGTGAATGCATCCTGCATGAAGAACTTTGTTAGTTTGTGCAACACAACAAGAATCAGCATTAGACACAGCAACAGCACCATTGTCATCATAAGTTATACAGAACAAACCATCTATAAACTTTGCATGCAAAATGTCCTCTTTGCCTTTTCTGATGACACAGACGCTCCTCTTGAAGGAAATCTCAAAACCACGCCCAGTAAGCTGTGGGACACTGAGCAAATTGTCTGCAGCACCTGGAACATATAGTACATCTTTGATGGTAGTGTGCAGGCTTGCCAGTCTCACAGTCACCTTCTTGAGGTTTGAAGGAGATAAAGAGATGGCGGTCTTTTGAGACATGGCGGGTACACCCTGAATCAATAACAAACCTGCCCTGGGCCTTTGGAGCAGTCTTTCTGGCAAGCAAAACCTTGTTTTCCACCGGCGTGGGCTTTTGCAGCTTGCCCCCCTGCTCCTGGCCATCAGACATGCCTTTAGCCTTTGGTGAAGCTGTGCCAGCAAACAAAGCCTTGTTTTCCACTGGCGTGGGCTCTTCACCCTCCCTCTGCTTCTGGCCATCTGCAGGCATCTGCCTCTGTTTACTTCTGGCCTTCCGGTATCTGTGAGGATGACCTTGGCTCCCATGAGAAACAGAGTTCTCAGCTGCCGACTCCTTGGCTCCCCCTGGAGGCTGGAATGCTGCCTGGGATGACATCACAGTCAGCTCCCCCTGCAGCTTGCAACCGGTGCCCTCAGCATCCCTGCATTCACTCGCATTCTGGGAAACAGCCAGGACCTCCGATGCAGTCAAACTCTGGGCTGGGATGACTGGCAGGTGGGCTATCTTCAAAGCATTCCACATCTTACGTGCAGTCACGTTGCCAGCTAACGTTTTAATTTCCTCCAGAGAGACGGACAAGACTATTACGTCAATGACCCTCGAATTCTGGGCTCTCCATCTATCTGTCAGAGGAACTGGAGGGGCTTCAGACACAGTATGCCACACTCCAAACTGACGCAGCAAACTCTCACACCATTTTGCCCAGGTTTTATAATTATGCCGATTTAACTTTGGGCACTCAGCAGCCTCAGAAGCTTGGAAAAACTCCATTCCAGCTTTTTACTTGAGCCATGAATCTTATTCACTTCAGAGGCTTCTTATCTCAGCAGCCCATTAATCACGAAGCCTGCTTGGCTCGGCTCCCAGGCCAATTAGGCCTGCCGGACATCAAAAGCTCTTGCCGTGGCAAACGAAAAGCCTCACTTTCGCTTTTCCTCTACATACCTTTCAGCAGTCTGTCACAGTCTTACTCTCCTGTAAATGCCGTGAATCTGGACCCATAACCTGTTGTTGGGATACTGCCAGGGAGACAAAGTCCATCATGGCCCCAAGCCGTCTGCCGGACGATCCATCGATCTCCCGTAGGCACGCAGTATCAGCAATTAGCGACATGAGTTTCTAGAAAATATCTTGCCACATTCTAGAGCTCATGCACACTCTATCAGCAGATAATGCACAGCAAAAGTCGCACTCAGGAGAGAATTATTTACAAGTTTTATTCAGCGTTGATCAGAACAAAGAAAGACATGACTGCCTGCGTCAGTGTCTCCAGACACAGAGAGTGAGAAAACGAAAGCAAAAGACACAACAGAAACATCCTGCGAAAACAGGAAATACGCAGGCTGTGACACAAATATCCTGCTCCCTTTTAAGGTGGAAGGGAAATATCCTAACAATCTTCATATAAGTTAATATTCTTTGGTGTTATCCATAATTCTAAATACTTGATTTTGGGGTAGATTTTAATGTGTATTATTTGTTCTAATTCCACTTTTTCATCTGGCGACATATTTTTAACTAATAGTTTTGTCTTGTTTAAATTCATTTTGGACCCCGCAACTTTACCGTAGCCATATATTATTTCCAACGCCTTTCTTAAACTCTGTTTTGGTTGCTCCGTAGTTATAATTAAATCGTCAGCAAATGCCCTCATTTTGTAACTTCTATTTCCCAGCATAATCCCTTTTATTTCTTTTTCTTCCCTAATTTGTTTACATAAAACTTCCAATGTTAATATGAAAATTAAGGGGGATAGTGGGCGACCTTGTCTGACCCCTTTACTGATTTCAGACTCCTGTGATAAATTTCCATTGATTATGATTTTAGCTTTTTGTTTTGATTATATTGCTTCAATCCCTTTTATATACTGTATACCAAAATCCATATGGTGTAATAGACCTTTCATAAATTTCCAGGATACCCTGTTGAAAGCTTTTTCTGCATCTATAGCCATTAAGACTGCCTTCTTTTCTATTTTTAAGTCTAAATACGCTAATAAGTTTATAATGTTTCTAGTGTTGCTATAAATGGCCTCCCGGGTAAAAAGACAGCTTGGTCATTGTGTATCATCATCTGGAAGCCTTTTTTTGATCTTTCGGCTAAAATATTTGCATAGAATTTATAATCGTTATTTAGAAGTGCGATAGGCCTATAGTTGTTAATAAGTAGATTGTCCGTTCCCTGTTTTGGAATTAATGCAATAAGGCTGTCTTTCCAAGAATCCGGCATGGTTCCATCTTTTAAGATGTTGTTCATGATACTTCTTAATGGGTCAGACAGTAAGTCCTCCATTTTTTTATAATATATTGCTGGTAGGCCGTCTGGCCCTGGTGGCTTTCCTATCTTTGCTTCCTTAATTGCTCTTTGCATTTCTTACGATGTAATAGGGGCATTCTTTTTGTTCTTTAGTAAGTTTCGGAAGACAGTTCTGTTCTAAATGTTCTTTAACTTCTTCTGTTGTTTCATTTCCTTCCTTATAGATTTCTCTAAAGAATTTGAGAAATCGTTTCTCTATTTCTTTAGGGTTGTTTATTATTTTGCCTTTGCACTTAACTCTATTTATAAGCCTTTCTGCCTCTCTCTTCTTTAATTGCCATGCTAATAACCAGGCTCAGGTTCTGTTTCAGGCTGTGTCTCTGTTTCAGGCTCTGGCGCTGTGTCGAACACTGTTGCAGACTCAGGCTGTGGCACTATGGCTGTAGCTGTGGCTCTGGTTCTGTTTCAGGCTCTGGCACTGTATCAAGCACTGTTTCAGGCTCAGGCTTCTGCTCTTTATTATGCTTTGTCTCAGTCTTTGGCTCTAGCACTTATTCTAGCTCTATTTCAGGCTCGGCCTGTGTCTCAGCCTTTGTCTCTGTTTCACGCTGTTTCTCTGTTTCAGGCTCCGACGCTGTTTCAAGCCCTGTATCTGCCTCTGCCTCTGTTTCAGGCTCTGGCACTCTATCAAGCACTGTTTCTGGCTCTGGCTCTCTTTCAGGCTCTGGTTCTGAATTAGGGTTTTGTTCTGGCTCTGGCTGTGTCTGTGGATCTGGCTGTGTCTCTGCTTCAGGCTCCTATGCTGTATCAAGCACTGTATCAGACTCTGCCTCTCCCTATGCCCCTGGCTACGTTTAAGCGTCAGGCTCAGTTTCAGACAGTGTCTCTGTTTCAGGATCCAGCACTCTATCAAGCACTATTTCAGACTCAGGCTGTGGATCTCAGCTGTGGCTGTGGATCTCGGCTGTGGCTCTAGGCTCCGTCTGTGGCTCCGTCTGTGGCTCTGGCTCTCTTTCAGGGTCTGGTTCTGAATGAAGATCTGGTTCTGACTCTGATTCAGGGTCTCATGATGGCTCTTCCTCTGCCTCTGACCCAGGTATGTTTCAGGGTCTGGCTCTCTTTCAGGCTCTGGTTCTGAATTAGGGTTTTGTTCTGGCTCTGGCTGTGTCTCTGGCTCTGGCTCCAGCTCCAGCTCCGGCACTGTATCAAGTACTGTTGCAGACTCAGGCTGTGGCTCGTGGCTGTGGCTGTGGCTGCAGCTATGTTTTGCGCTCCGACCCTGTATCAAGCCCTATTTCTGGCTCTGGCTCTGGCTCTTGCTTTCTTTCAGCTCTGGCTCTGAATGAGGCTCTGGCTCTGGCTCTGATTCATGGTCTCACTCTGACTCTGATTCAGGGTCTCGCTCTGGCTCTGGCACTCGATCAAGGACTGTTTCAGACTCAGGCTGTGGCTGTGGCTCTGCCTCTGTTTGAGGCTCAGGCTCTGTTTGAGGCTGTGTCTCTGTTTCAGGCTCCGGCACTGTATCAAGTACTGTTGCAGACTCAGGCTGTGGCTCTAGGCTGTGGCTCTTGCTCTGGTTCGGGCTGTGGCTCTTTTTCAGGCTCTGGTTCTGAATGAGGGCTTGGTTATGGCACTGATTCAGGGTCTCGCTCTGTCTCTGGCTGTGTCTCTGTTGCACCTCAAACGGTGGTTTGTTGTTGTTGTTGTTATTTTCTTTCTGGGGTGGGACAAATATTTAGTTGGGGCGGGGATTATTTTAAGTTTAGCATAATTGTTTCTTGCTTTGTTTTTCTTTTACTATTTTTTTAGGTTATTGTATAGTTTGTATTTTGTTTTTTAAGGGGAAAGGGTCAGGGCTGCCTGGGAGGGGGCCTCAGCCAACAGAATGGCTGGGGCAGGTTCCCTACGGGGGGATGTATTGGAACACCCAATCTCTGTTATCGCGGGTGGGAGGAGCAGTTGCGCTACGACCATACTGAAGATCTGGATCTGACTCTGATTCTGATTCTCTGATTCTGGCTTGTTGGGTGTAGTGAAGGGTTAACCTTCTGTGCCTCAAGCCTTAGAGGAGGCACTTACAAGGGAAGTACGCCAGGACGTGACGAAAGCAGCTTGGAATGCTGTGAGCTGAGTGGGTACCGAAAGCAGTTCAGCCGCTGCACTGAGAGAGAAGGACACAGAGAAAATGCAGCTTGAATCTGATGGTCTTTATGAATTGTAAACACACTATATTTGAGCAAATAAAGGGATAGTAGGACAGAAGAAACGTGTGGGACTTGTTTACTGCTCTCTCGACACACGCCGCTGTGTACTTCTGCTAATTGCTTTACGATCTACAGAGGCTCCCAGGGGAAGCGTGGCTGGGCGCCGAACAATAAAGCAATAAATCTACCGAACATGGTTATGGGTCAACGTGAAGCGTGTGAGAAAGGGCTTGGAAGACTTTAAAAGGACTGAACGTCAGCTTGATCGACTGCCAAGGCTTCAAAGAGAGCAAAGGGCAGATCGGAGGAGGCTGACGGAGTGGGAGCTGGGAGCCACGTCGTCCGGAGTGCCCGGTTTGGCTGCAGAGTGAGTACTTTTGCAAGAGGCCAACAGAAGGGAAGGGAAGCAATGGCTCAGCCCCGTGCACATGGCTTTGAGTTTAAACTGCCATGTCAGAAACTGACTAGCCAAAATTGGCTGCAGTGGAGCTTTCAAGTGGAGCTTTTGCTGGTGGGGGAGCAGCTTTGGGACGTAGTACAGCCTCCACAGAATGCAGCTGAGAAAGCAGAGGCTAAGAGGGCTGCAGAGCAAAGTGAAGTTGAGAAGCGTGTGCTTGCTTTTTTGACAGAAAATGTGGATGCTCAGCTGGTGCCAGTTGTCCTGGGTGCAAAAAGGCCAGAGGCCGCTTGGCTAGCACTCCGAGAAGCTTGTGGAGCTGGGGTGGGAAACAAGGGCCGAGAAGTGGCTGCATCCGAAAGGGAGAGGCAAGATGGCGCCGGCCACATTCTTGAGAGCCGATACACAGCAGGGAGGAGCTGGGAGCCACCCCAGGGGGGCGAAGGGACTGTTGCTGTTGCTGGCAATGCTGCTGGTGCTTTTGCTGAGCCTGGGAGCTGTTTGGATGCTGCAACGTGTCTGTGTGAGGAGCCAGGAGAGTAGCCAAGTGTTGGGAGCCCTTTACCCACCAGAGGGGGTGCAGAAAAACGTCCTGGAGGCCGCGTGTGCAGTGGGGGGGGGGCAGTGAGCAGTGAAAGCTCAGAGACGCCTCTTTCTCCAAAAGCTGTTAAGAGTTGTTTACGTCGTGAGTCGGAGCCTGGGAAGCTGAAAAGAGCTAAAGGCTTCAAGGCCGGCCACCTGCAACAAGTAGAGATAAGAGCTGTGGAGTTGTGTGGGAACGCCGAGACAAGTCCGGTCACCATGGCAACTGAGAGAGTTGCATCTACGGAAGCTGTGAAAGTCGTGGGCAAGTCTTCCTGCCGGGGGGAGTCTGTTGCCGTGACAACCAGAGAGGACATCTGCAGAAGCCCCAAGGAGGGGGGTAGTGAGAAAATTGTTGCCCTGACGACCCAGGAATGTCAACAACAAGACTTTCTTACTGTAATAATCGACAGTGGAGCCGCCAACTCGCTGGTGCCATCTAGCAGTCTTTTGAGAAATTGCAGGACAGTAAAAACTCAGAAATTTGTGACGATCGCGGATGGAAGCAGAAAAAGACTAACAGAGACAGGCTTTTTCTTCTGTCCCTTCCTTAAGCATGAAGTCAAAGCTTTTGCGGTAACTGTTTGTTAAGTGTGCATGACCTACTAGTTGATGGTTTTCATGTCTCTTTTGCAGGTGACAAATGTGAATTTTCCAAGGATGGGAAACACGTGTACACAGTGCAGTCTAAAGATAAATTGTTTGCTGTAAATGTGCCTTTTTCCACAGGAGAAGATGACACCGAAGATGCGAAGGGCCAATGTGTGAATGTGGCATCTCACCATGGTTGTTCACATATTTGGCACCGACGCTTCGCCCATTTGAATTGGAGATATCTTCAGAAAGCACCAGAGCTGACACAAGGGTGCAAATTTAATGTTTGTGACAAATCTTTATATTGCAATGCATGTAAACAGGCAAAAATTGTGACATGCTCATATCCAAAGTCAGAGAGGCAGACCACACAACCCTTTGAATTAATTCATTCAGATTTGTGTGGACCCATGTCAGTTGAGTCACTGGGAGGATCAAAGTATTCTCTGCTTTTGATTGATGATTTTTCGAGGTCTGCTTGGACCTTCTCTCTGAAAACGAAAGGGGAGGCGGCTAAAACGATCAGGGATTGGATCACCGCAATTGAGGTAACCTTTTCCACCAAAGTTCGTGGTTTTCAAAGTGACAGAGGTTCTGAATTCACTGGTTCTGCTTTACAGGATTTCTTTAGGGAGAAGGGGTTTAGCCACCGTTTGATCGCTCCTTACTCTCCGCAACAGAATGGGGTCGCAGAGAGAAGGAACAGAACGGTGGAGGAAGCTGTGTCTGCGATCCTTTGGGACGCAGGGCTACCCCAGAAATATTGGTCTGAGGCCTGGCGCTACGTTGTTCATACGCAGAATAGAGTGTACAACTCTAGTGTAGGAAATACGCTGTATTTCTTACTGCATGGAAAGAAGCCCAAGGTACACTACCTCCATGTGTTTGGTTGTGAGGCTTGGGTTCTTATTCCAAAGGCTCTACGCAAGAAAGGTGAGCCAAGATCTAAAAGAATGATCTTTGCAGGGTATGAGCCTGGCTCAAAGGCCTGGCGGTTTGCGTACCCAATTGGAAACCAGTCTAGGTTGGTTATCAGCAATAGCGCTGAATTCTGTGAGCAAGCTGGTTGGAAACGTCTGCACGCTAATCCAGACGTGATTTCACAGCAGTTCTATGACTCAGATGTTGAGGAGGAAGAGGAACTTGTTGCTGGGGACCACGGTCCAGAGCAACAGGGTCCACCACAGGGACAGAGTCCAAGGCAGGGACAGCTCAGGATCCCTCAGAGGGCGGAACCTAGAACACCTCCTCAGGCAAGTGTCAAATTTGAGCCAAAGAGTGAGCCTTCCTCACCTGCTGGACCAGCTGTAAGGCCCAAGAGGCGCAGCAGGTCAGAGGGGGAAGACACTGAAGATGATTTAGCTGGACCCAGTGAAGCAGCAGGGTCACCAGGATTCACACTGAGGAGATCAGCGAGGACAAGGAGGCCTCCTGATAGGTACGACACTTCAGGCGTCTGGGTAGGTTCAGCCAGATGTGAACCTGAATCCTTCGAGGATATTCAGAGTTTACCTGAGGAAGAAGCAGGCAAGTGGGACAGGGCAATGGACAAAGAGATGAAGTCCATGAAAGATCTAGGTGTGTTCTCACTCACAGAGTTGCCACCGGGCAAGCAGGCTGTGAGTTGCAGGTGGTTTTACCGCTTGAAACCCACTGACGCTGGAGAACCACAGTATAAAGCCAGGTTAGTTGCTCGAGGATTTACTCAGAGGAAGGGAATACACTTCACGAAGGTGTATTCGCCAACGTCACGAGCGGAGACTCTGAGAACGCTTTTAGCTTGTGCAGCACAGAGAGGCTGGAAGGTAAACCACTTTGATGTGGATGTTGCCTACCTTAACTCAGATCTCCAGGAGGAGCTGTACATGATTCCTCCTCCGGGGTTTGAGAACTTAAGGCAGGATGTTGTGTGGAGATTGCACAAATCCATCTATGGATTACGTCAATCTGCCAGAAACTGAAACATGTGCCTGAATGAAGCCTTAGAAGAGCTAGGTTTCAGGAGAAGTGTTGCTGATAGTTGCTTTTATTTGAGAGGATCAGGGGCAACACAAGTGTATTTGCAGATCTGGGTTGATGACTTGTTTTTCTCAGAGACAGGTGAACAGGCAGAGAAGTTTGCCAAACAGCTAGGGAAACGGTTCAAGCTTAAACAGCTTGGTGCCGTCAAAACCTACCTAGGTGTCAGTGTTGAGCGTGCTCAGGATGGAAGCTTCTTGCTCAGCCAGAGAGGCAAAATTGAGCAATTGCTTCAGAACATGAGGATGAGTGATTGTGCAGGAGTGAGAAGTCCTATGGAGACTAGTTTTGTAAAGGACAGCCAGCAAGTAGAACGCGCTGCGTTCGAAAATACTGAAGTGTTTCAGTCAGCCCTAGGGAGTTTGTTGTACTTGTCCCAGTGGAGCAGACCTGATATAGCGTTTGCTGTCAATCTGCTCAGCAGGGAAGCTTCAAACCCTAGTGTGCAAGCCTGGAATGGCATCAAGAGAGTTCTGAGGTATTTGCAGGAAACCAAAGACTTTTGTCTTAGGCTGCCGGCACAAGGAGAAGTCAAACTGACTTGTCTTGTGGACTCGGATTGGGCTAATCTTGAGGATCGCAAGTCTGTGTCTGGCCTAGTGGTGAAGTTTGGGAACTCAGTAGTTGGATGGAGGTCTAAGAAGCAAAGTCTTATAGCGCTCTCATCCACTGAGGCTGAGTTTAGTGCTCTTTCAGAGGTGTGCAGAGAAGTTCTATGCTTGCTTAGTGCAGGAACTCTGCGAAGTGGATTGTCTGCCGATACGTGTTTTCGAGGACAATCAACCATGCCTGCGTTTGGCAGAGTCAGGTCAGTTCAAGGCTAGAACTAAACACCTAGACATTCGCTTTCGGAATGTGTGCCAGAGCGTTCAGGAGGGATTGGTTGCGCTGAAGTATTGTCCCTCTGCCAAGAACCTAGCTGATGGGTTCACGAAGCCACTCACCTTCCAAAGACATGGGGAGTTTCCATCCCTTGGCCACAAGTATACGAGCTGCTGCGGTTGCATACAAGAATACCTCTCTTAGATTTTTTGGGATCTCTTTATCTAAAATACTTAATAGAAATGCCTCCATTTTTTTCGTAAAAGTTATCCCCATCATCTTTTTTAATTCATCGTATATCCCCCCCCCAAAAAAATCTTAATCTTTTCACACGTCCACCACATGTGGCTCATGTCACCGTTATTTCCTCCACATCTCCAACTAGCATTCGCCAAATTTTTATACATTCTTGATCATCTGGAAGGAGTGAGGTACCACCTATGAGCCATTTTCATCATGTTCTCTCTTATATTATAGCTGGCTGTAAATTTCAAATTTACATTCCATCAGTTTTCCCCATCTTTTAGCATAATTGGACGGCCCACATCTTGGGCCCACTTTATCATTGAAGCCTTAACCTCCTCATCCATTACTTCGCAGTCTAAAAGAAGTCTATACATTTTTGCGATTATTTTGGTTTTACTATTCAGTAGTTCTCTTTCAAATCTTGAAGGCTCCTTTTCAAAACCTATCTGCTTATCCTGTCTGAACACTTCATTTACCTGGAAGTAATCTAGCCAACTAGAAAGGTGATCTTTTATTTTCTCATAACTTATCAATATTAGTTCACCCTCCTCCCTGTTACGATATTGAAACAATGCAGCCGCGAGCTGCTGGTAGCTTGAAAACAAAACATAATGGGAATGTTGGGACTGTTCCGTGGGAAACAGAGGGACAGTGAATTCATAGTGCAGAGGGCACCGGAATTAGCTCAGAGTGTAATATGAGCTGGACAGGAAGTGTTTGTTCTCTCTCGACTGCAGGAGTATGAAGAGAGCAGTCATGTTTTCTGTAATGCTGCAAAGACAGAAATAAAGGCATGTAAATACGTTTCTGTCTATCTCTTTCCCCTGCCCGGGGGGGGGGGGCGGCAGGAAAGAGGGGGGGGTGTTCTTCTCACGCTGAGAAGGATCGCCTATCGCGACCTCTGCCTGGATCTTGCCGGGAAAGCAGACAGCGAGGTCAACAGGAGACCAAGCCGGGTGCCTGGGAGAGTTGCCAGTTTCTCCTGATAAAGGCTTGATTTCCGACATCTGGTAGCATGTAGCCGATGGTTTTGATCCATGAAAGCAACAAGAGAGGTTGATGGATCGTACTTCATCCTCTGCAAGGAGATAAGGAAGATATGGTAGCGTGCGGATGGAAGCTACAAGGACGGCTGAGCACCAGAGGAGGTGTTTTTGCTGAGCAACGGATTCCCTCAAGGTATGGTGATTTTATGGCTGTGAGAGTGAACGCGAGTTGAAGCATTCTTCGGTTCACTGAGTGTCTGCTTTTGGATGAAAACAGCACTGAGAGAAAGCCACATTCTTCGCATTCCTGAGTCTTGATAAGCCAGTTGCTAAGCAACGAAACGTCAGTAAAGTGGAAAGTTACTAGCCAACGGAAAAGGGGCTGGGGCTGTGAAAGGCTGGAAAAACACTGGCAAAAATTCCAGCGTTTGTTTTGTCTGCTATCTCACTGCTCTTGGAGGGACTTTCAAAACAGCCTGCGTTTAGCTGCAAAGTGCAACGCAGTGAACAGCCAATAGACTCTTGGAATTTTACAGGTTTGAGAGTGAGAGCTGAGGCTTGGATTCAAAATGGATACCAAGAAGGGGGGAGGCTTACCTTACCCACCTCCACTGACTAATGACAATTATTCCTCATGGTCTGTAAAGATGAAAGCCCTGCTTCAGAATCAGAGGATTTTTGGGGTGATTGATAACCCCATCCCTGCTGCACCAACGCCAGGTTGCAATTCACAGAATGTGAGAGCCAGGACGGCCATAATTCTGTGTATCTCAGATGATCAACTCGTGCATATTCAGGATTTGGAATACGCGCGTGAGATTTGGCAAACGCGGCGTAGAATACATCAGAGAGATGCTGGTTCTTCAGCGTTGCTGCATTTTGAAAAACTGACCAATTTGAGGCTAGCGCCTGATGGAGATGTACGAGCGCATCTGACAGAGATGAAATTCTTACGCCAGCAGATGGCGGAATGCAATTTCCCTCTACAGGAAGAGATATTCTGCTTCATGATTATTAACAGCCTTAATCGGACTTATATTTTTTATATATATATAAAATATTTATTAAAGGTTTTAAAGAATATATCACCAAACACATACAACACCATCAGCAACATAAAACAAACAGAAGAGAAAAAAGCAAAAAAAATTAACAAAAAATAGATAAAATACAACATAATTAGCTTCCAAAAAACCATATTTCCATAGCCTTCCTTTGGGACTTCCTCGCATCTCCCTTTTCTGCGTTCCCAGTTATAAAGTTAAGTTAGCAATGCTTCACCTTCTTTCAAGTCTTACTTTGTAGTTTTCAAATATTATGTCTTCAATATTTAATTTTTATTTTCACATACTTAAATGTTTAAATTTGACATAATATTAAGTAAAGTTTCATCCTTGTTCTTATAATCACTTATTTTCATACTTTTTTCAACTAATTTACTGGTGTCAAATTATTTTCTTATCCTGCATCATCTTAGCATTCATACAATTTACAATGCTTTTGCAAATAGTCCTTAAACTTTTTCCAGTCCTCTTCCACCATCTCTTCTCCCAGGTCTCGGATTCTGCCAGTCATTTCTGCCAATTCCATATAGTCTATCAGTTGCATCTGCCATTCTTCCAAAGTGGGCAAATCTTGGGTCTTCCAATACTTTGCAATGAGTATTCTTGCTGCTGTTGTCGCATACATAAAGAAAGTTCGGTCCTTCTTTAACACCCTTTGGCCGACAATGCCCAAAAGGAAGGCCTCTGGTTTCTTAGGAAAGGTATATTTAAATACCTTTTTTAACTCATTATAAATCTTTTCCCAGAAAGCCTTAACCCTTGGGCAGGTCCACCAAAGGTGAAAGAATGTTCCTTCAGTTTCCTTACATTTCCAACATTTATTGTCTGGCAAATGGTATACTTTTGCAAGCTTGACTGGGGTCATGTACCACCTATATATCATTTTCATAATATTTTCTTTCAAGGCATTACATGCCGTGAACCTCACACCAGTGGTCCATAACCTTTCCCAGTCAGCAAACATAATGTTGTAACCAATGTCCTGTGCCCATTTTATCATAGCTGATTTAACCGTTTCATCCTGAGTGTTCCATTTTAACAGCAAGTTATACATTTTTGAAAGTACCTTAGTTTTTGGTTTTAACAGTTCTGTTTCTAGTTTCGATTTTTCCACTTGGAAACCTGTTTTTTTGTCCATATTAAAAGTCTCCCTGATCTGAGCATAATGTAACCAATCTCGCACTTTATCCTTTAATTTCTCAAAACTCTGCAATCTCCAGATATCACCATCTTTTTCTAATATTTCCCAATATTTCGGCCATTTGGCCTCCATATTGAGTCTTTTCTGAGCCTTAGCTTCCATTGGTGACAGCCACCTTGGGGTCTTATTTTCTAGTAAGTCTTTGTATTTTGTCCAGACATTGAACACTGCTTTCCTGACAATATGGTTCTTGAAAGCTCTATGAACTTTAACCTTGTCATACCACAAATATGCGTGCCATCCAAAAGCATTATTAAACCCTTCCAAACCCAAAATGTCAGTGTTCTCCAGAAGCAGCCAATCTTTCAACCAGCAGAAAGCTGCTGATTCATAATACAACCTTAAGTCTGGCAGGGCAAACCCCCCTCTTTCCTTAGCATCAGTTAATATTTTAAATTTTGGGGGGGCCTTTTTGCCCTGCCAGACAAATTTAGAAATATCACTCTGCCACCTCCTGAAACACTCCACCTTATCCACAATCTGTAGGGTCTGAAACAGAAACAGCATTTTTGGCAGTACATTCATTTTTATAGCAGCAATTCGGCCCAACAAGGAAAGTTTCAATCTTGACCAACTTTCTAGGTCTTTTTTAATTTCTAACCAGCACTTTTCATAATTATCCTTAAATAGGTTCAAGTTTTTGGCTGTCATATTTACCCCTAGGTAAAGGGAAGTCTCTTTCTGCACAAAACTGCTCCATTTTGGGGAAGCCTTGCTCCTCTTTTTCTCTTGCTTTCTGAGAAGTCTTGCTTGTAGGTTTTTCCCTGCTTTTGCACACACTGTACGAACCTGCTCTTCACGCCTAGCTGATCATAAAACCTGATTACATTGTTACATGATATGATCAATCATTAGTAACAGACATCCTAAGCTCATGGAAAACAAACTGTACTTGCTCTCCATGCCTAGCTGACCATAATTATAGAACCCGATTGTTATATTGTTTGTGCCAATTAATCCCTAGTTACAATTCAATTAGGAGGCTTCATGCCTGTCTAGTTCTAGCTCCGATTCTCAGCCTTCTCTCCATCAATGATAAATGATCACATGTAATCCCCACCTTTCACATGTAATTCCCGCCTTAGTACTTATGTTAACCAATCACAAGTTTCTGTGTGTATGTATCAACCAATCAGCCACAGGCACACTTTTGGCAATGCTTGTAATATTCAATAAAAGAGGCTCTCAGGGTCCGCCCAGACAGACGCCTAGCTACACCTGCCTCTCTCGTCTCCCATGATTTTTCATTTCTACATCTGGTGACTCCGACGTGCCAGATCCCTTGCGCAGCCGAGCAGTCAGCCAGCCTCATACTTCACTCGACTGGAGAAGTCTTAGCCGGCTACACCGTGAGTATGGGGGGGGGGGAGCTTACAAAGTCCCAGAAAGTGCATGCTACTGAACTGCTTCATTTAGTCAGACAGAGAGGTGCAGGTGCTCATGTTTCTTTAAAGGAAATTGAACAATTGCTAGGTGAGATCGCATTCCAATGTCCCTGGTACCCCGAGGCAGGCTCCTTGGGGGTAGAGGCTTGGCAAAAGATTGGAAAAACTTTTTTTGCAGAACCCAGGGCTCCTATTCATTGTCTGCTAACTTGGCAGAAATGCGCAGTTGCCGTGGCAAACTTAGGGCCCCTGGCCTCTCAGGCGTCTCCCATGGCTCCTGCACTTCTAACTATTGCAGACAATCCCCCTCCTTACCCCAAGCTTTTGCCTCCTGCACAATCCTGCCAATCCCTCCCTCCTTTGCCTGCTTCCACCTCATCCATTCCCCCTTCCCCCCCTCCTGCATCTGCTCATACAGGAGCTATGCCTCAGCCCACACCCATTCCCCCTTCCCCCCCCTCCTGCATCTGCTCATACAGGAGCTATGCCTCAGCCCACCCCCATCCCCCCTTCCCTCCCTCCTGTGTTTCCTTTGCCTGCATCTGCTTCTTCAGAAGCTGTGTCTCAGCCAACATCCACTTCCCCCCTCTTTCTCCCCCCCCCACTTTCTTCCCTCCCTCCTTCCACCCCTCCCTTGCCTGCCTCAGCTCCTGCCTGTTTCACGGGAGCTGTCCGTGTTGCACTTTCTCAAGCTAGGCAGAAAGGTCTCCTATCCTTAGAGGAAGAGTCTGAGTGGGCTGGGGTGTTGCCATCTGCTTTCCCTATTTCTTATGCAAACCCAGGCACAGCACAACAACAGGTGCTATATGAAACCCTTTCTTATTCTGTAATGCGAGAATTAAGAAGGGCCATTGTTGATTCTGGTCTCAAATCCTCCTATGTAACAGGAATGCTGGAGGGAATAGCAACTGCTTCAACTGCAATCGCCCAGGTCATTTTGCTAAACAATGCAGAGCCCCTGGCAGGGGTGCAAACAGGAATGGTGATGCCAATAAGGCTAAGCCTTCCAAGAAATGCCCAAAGTGCGGTAAAAGCTATCATTGGGCAAATCAGTGCAGGAGTTCGGGAAACTCCTTAGGGGCCCCACTCCCGGGCCAGGACAAATAGGGAGCCCCCCCCCCTCCGCCGTTAGTCTCCACTATTAAAACCATCTCAAAGGATACACGCTCTGATTTTACCAACAACTTAATTAATCAAAAAACCAAAGACACTGTTTTACCTGGTGAAATTGTGCTTATGACCACCCAATTACCTCCTAAAGTCGCAGGCTTAATTTTACCCAAATTTTCTGCGGCCAAAGAAGGAATCCAGGTTATTCCAGGAGTTCTGGATCCTGACTATGTAGGCACAATAATGGTTCAATTTTGGAGCCATATGCCCATGCAGTTAAAAAAGGGTGAGTCTTGGGCGCATTTGGTGGTGCTCCCTTCTCATCCTACTGCTTCCATTATGGATATTAATTTGCACGAGCTTTCTTTTTTTTAATTGCAGTCTGGGGCGTGGGTGGCCCCCAAAATTCTTCTAAAAGCGTACAGTGGCTGCCTGTTTCTCTGCCTGATAGTTCTGAAACCATTGCATACATCCAGCCCTGTGTGCTGAAAATCCACCTCAACCTGTGGGGAAGAGATTTACTGCAACAATTACAAGCTACCATTCAATTTAATGAGTAAGCTTGCACTTCCCCTCAACTGGAACTCTTCTGGTTGTGTCCTGGCTATACGTTTAATTACATTCCAGCAAACATCAGCCATGGCACACCTTGCTGTTTAAGCCGTTTGTCCATCATTTTACCCAAGAAGCATCATTTATCCTGCTCTTGAGATCGCCGCTCTGTGAAATTGACTAACGATTGTGATGCTTTTGTCTCCTTTTTCAGTAGGTCTGAATATATCTCTTTAGTTGTTTCTCTCTTAGGAGTTCCTGGATTGGCTGTACGGAATCGTGTGAACATTAATTCTTTAGCTTATTCTGCAGAAAAAGCCCTGAATTTTACTTCAGAAGCTCTTCACCTTTTGAATAAAGAACAGAGTGGACTACATAATGGACTTTTACAAAATTGTGCTATTGATTATCTATTGATGATTCATCATTATGGATGTGAACAAGTTGACAACATGTGTCGTTTTAATATTACTGATAATTCCAAAGCCATCCAAAAGCAGATCTCTCATTTGCAAAATCTTACAACCACATTAATATGCCCTTGTCATTATATGCATTTTAATTTTGTTATGTTGCTTCCTTCAATGCGTTCCTGGCCTCATAAGTCTTTTCTCCCGGCTTCTCTCTCCCCCTCAACCACCTAATAAACTCCTTGCTGCCTACATTGCGAAATGGCAACACCAACAGTAAACCTAAGGTGAGATGTGGACGGGCTTATTTTGGGCATGCGTTGGCAAACCACGTATCCCGAAATATTTTTGTCCCATCGACCCTGGCGAACTTATTTTGGGCATTTGTTGGCACACCACTAATCCTGAAATATTTTTGCCTTATCTACCCAGAATGCCTCGCAAACAAGAAAAGAAAGGGGGAGATAAAGGGAAGTCTCTTTCTGCACAAAACTGCTCCATTTTGGGGAAGCCTTGCTCCTCTTTTTCTCTTGCTTTCTGAGAAGTCTTGCTTGTAGGTTTTTCCCTGCTTTTGCACACACTGTACGAACCTGCTCTTCACGCCTAGCTGATCATAAAACCTGATTACATTGTTACATGATATGATCAATCATTAGTAACAGACATCCTAAGCTCATGGAAAACAAACTGTACTTGCTCTCCATGCCTAGCTGACCATAATTATAGAACCCGATTGTTATATTGTTTGTGCCAATTAATCCCTAGTTACAATTCAATTAGGAGGCTTCATGCCTGTCTAGTTCTAGCTCCGATTCTCAGCCTTCTCTCCATCAATGATAAATGATCACATGTAATCCCCACCTTTCACATGTAATTCCCGCCTTAGTACTTATGTTAACCAATCACAAGTTTCTGTGTGTATGTATCAACCAATCAGCCACAGGCACACTTTTGGCAATGCTTGTAATATTCAATAAAAGAGGCTCTCAGGGTCCGCCCAGACAGACGCCTAGCTACACCTGCCTCTCTCGTCTCCCATGATTTTTCATTTCTACACCTAGGTATTTTACCTTTTTCACCACACTTAAATCTGTCTCTTTCTGAAACCTTTCTGACTCTAAAGTTGTCAAGTTTTTTTTCCCAAAACCTTAGTTTTTTGCTTGTTTAATTTAAATCCCGCCACCCGACCAAACTCTTGAATCAGTTCTAATGCCCTTTTCGTACTAGATTCTGGCTCCTGTAATGTCAAAACCAAGTCATCTGCGAAAGCTTTAAGTTTATACTGTTTGGCTCCGACCTGTATTCCTTCAACCAACCGGTCCCTTCTAATCATGTTCAGGAGCACCTCCAGGACCGAAATAAATAACAATGGGGAAATAGGGCAACCTTGTCGTGTTCCTTTCTCAATCTTAAACTCTTCTGTCACCACATTGTTAACTATCAATTTAGCTTTTTGTTCTGAATAAATTGCATCTATACCATTTTCAAACCCCCGTCCCACTCCCATCCCTTCAAGGTTTTTCTTCATAAACTTCCATGAGATGTTGTCAAAGGCCTTCTCCGCATCTATGAAAATCAGAACTGCTTTTGTATTAATGTTCATTTGCAAAAGCTCCAAAATGTCAATAATGTTCCTTTTATTGTCAGATAAATGTCTACCTGGGAGAAAACCTGCCTGATCTTTATGAATCACATCGTTTAACACTCTTTTTAGTCTATTTGCTAAAATGTCTGCAAAAAAATTGTAATCCACATTTAAAAGAGAGATGGGACGGTAGTTCTTAAGTTGTGTCTTTTCACTTTCCGATTTAGGTATCAATGTGATGAAAGCTTCTTTCCACGATTCCGGTGCTTTCTTCCCCTCCATAATCTCATTGCAAACCTCCATTAGTGGTTGAATCAAACAATCTTTCAATGTCTTATAATACTTGGAGGTAAGCCCATCTGGCCCTGGAGATTTGCCCAGTTGCATGTTCTGAATGGCACCTTCAATTTCTTGTTGTGTTATTTTATAGTTCAATATTGTCCTATTTTCTTGGGATAGTTTTGGTAGTCCATTTCTTCTTAAAAATTGGTCTATCTCAATCTCTTTTTGCGGCCCTTGAGTGTAGAGTTGTTTAAAATATCTCTGGAAACATTTTCTAATCTCCACAGGGTTCTGAATATTTCTCCCTTCAATCTCAAGATGAGTAACCGTGTTCAATTTTTGTCTCTTTTTCAGCTGCCATGCTAGCAGTTTTCCACATTTATTTGCCGATTCAAATGTCCTTTGTTTCATTAACTTAATTTTCCACTCAATTTCCTGATTTATCATTTTAGAATATTGTGCTTGATGAAGTTTGATTTCTCTCAAAATCTCCTGTGACTTTGGTTTCGATCTTAACTTTTTCGCGCATTCCTTTATTTTCTCCAGAATCTTATCTTTTTTCTCATTCTGCACTCTTTTCTTTATTGTATTCTGTTGTATCAGAAACCCCCTCATAACGGCTTTGCTTGCGTCCCAGATTACTCTTTTTTCCACTGTAGTGTTCAAATTTATTTCAAAGTAGTCCTTCAAAGTCTTTTGGGCCTTGTTAATAATCTCCTGATTTCTTAATAGGGTGTCATTCATTTTCCATCTAAAGGAGCCGGTTGGGATTAATCTCATTTCCATCTTTACTGCGTTATGGTCGGAGCAGGTTTTTGGGCAGATTTCCACCTTTCTAGTCTTAGGTGCCAGTCCTCTAGTTATTCATATTTGGTCGATTCTTGTCCAAGTCAGTTGGGCTTCAGAAAAGAATGTCCCTTCTCTTCCCAGGGGGTTCTTTGTCCTCCAGATGTCAATCAAGTCCATATTGTCAGTTAATTCAAAAAAAGCTTTTGGTAGTCTGCCCTCTTTTGTTATACTTTGATTTTGGGCTTTGTCCATGTTTGTGGACACCACCCCATTCATATCTCCCATCATAATAATGTTACTATAGTCCAGGTAGTCCAGCATTGTCTCATGCAGCTTCTTATAAAATTCCGATTTCCCCTCATTCGGAGCATAAATTCCCAATATCAAAACCTTTTCCCCTTGTGTTTGTATTTCAATTGCCAAAATTCTTCCCTGCTCATCTTTAAAGAGAAATTTTGGTGACAGGCTCTCCTTTGCGTATATCACCACTCCTCTCTTCTTCACTCGGTCTTGGCCTAGTCTCTTATTAATTAGCACTTTTCTATGGAGCCTAGTCACATGTGTTTCCTGCAGGCAGATAATGTCCAATTGCTCTTTCTTTAATAGATGAAATATCCTTCTCCTTTTTTCCGGGGAGTTGCAGCCATTAATGTTCCAACTTAAGAGCTGCAGAGACATCCTGGATCAATCTGTTATCCCTTGGGTGGTGGTGTCTCTTTCTCCTGTTCTTCAGGCCCCAAAGGTATAGGTACAGGCAATGGCCCAGACCCTGGGGTTCCTCCAATCCCTTTCTGAAGGTCTTCTCCGTAGTCACTCAGAAACTTTTCTTTGTCCTCGGCTGTTTTGATTTTCACCTTCTTCCCTCTAAATGTAAAAGATAATCCTTGAGGGAATTCCCACCTGAAGACGATCAAATTACTCCTCAGCAGTTTCACCAACTCTGTGAAGCTAGATCTGAGTTCCAGTAGTTGTTTAGGGATATCCTTGTAAATTTCCACTCTCAGATCTTGAATTTCAAGTGACTTTTTGAAATGTGCACTCAATATCTTGTCTCTTTCCTCCTTTGTTCTCAAAACAATCAAACAGTCTCTGGGCCTGTCTTTCCTTGTTACTTTTCCAAGTCTGAAAGCACTCACAATTTTAAAGTCCTTATCTTCTTCCAGAGGCCAAAATTTTGTAAATTCTTTTGTCAGGTATTCGATTAAGTCCCCTTGTTCAAGTTCTAAGATTGACCTCAATCTCAGGTTGTTTTCTCTGCTTCGTAATTCTATCATAGACAGATAGGCCTGCTGTTCACCAATCTGCTTGTGCAATGGTTTTACCTCCTCCTTTAATGCTTCAGCTTTTTGGTTAGCTTCCTCAGCCAATTTACGATTTTCTGTGGTGGCTTCAAATAGTTTCCCAATTGATTGTGCATTCAGAGCAACTTGTTCGGTCAATTTATTAACACTGGCTGTATTTTGGTCAATCTTAGCCGATTGCTCATCCACTTTTTTGTTCAAACTTTCCAATTTTTCAAGAATTTTATCCAATACTGAAGAAGATCCTCCTGTAGCCATACCTTCCGGCAAAGTTTGCTCAATTTCTTCCTCTTGTGTCACCAAAATAGCAGGAAAAGATGATCTACACAGCTGTGAAGTTAAAGTTGTTTGCTTAGCTTTAGCTTTGGCCGATCTTGTTTTCCCAGAGCCGCTCATTCCACTTCTGTCTACGTGCCAAGGTCAAACTGTATACAATTCCCATGGGAATCCACAAGCCCAGAGAATAAACAAAAGGAAAGGAGAAAAGAAAAAACAAGTCCCAGAGAGTTGTAAATCCAAAATCCTCTAGGGGGAGTTCAAACGTATCTTGAGGGAAACAGCAAATTTGTTGTTCATAAAAAGTTTTTTCTCAAGTTGTTCCAAGGCTTCAAAACTTTTAAAACAGTGTCAAAACAGCTTCAAAATTCCAAAAGACCTTCAGATCTCTTTAGCAGAGTTAATCTTTAAAGTAGAACAGTGTCTCTAAAAAGTGCCAGAGACAGTGTTTCAATGTAACAGTTCAGGTAGCACTCAAATGTAACAGTTCAGAGTAACAAAGTCCACAATCTGACAGTTCTAACAGTCTGGCAGTCCGACTGCCTAGGTTCCTTCATAAATTTGTAAATCCAAAGGAAGAGGTAAAGACAAAGTCCACAACCAGAAAAATTAAATCCACTAATATCAGCAAAGTCAGTTCAGGTAATGCACAGATTAGCTCCTTTGGGCGCCGCTTCAAAGGCACCAGACAGATCAAAGTCTTTGCTTTAAATCTTTAAGCAGAGCCGGGAGACGGACTTCCTGGTTATGTCTCCCGCTTTAGCCGAATTTTAAGTTAATTTAGTCCCAAATTCATTCAGTCCCTCTTACTCACGGGTTGTTACTTTTGTAGTCAAATATTCCCAGGAAAAAAGGTCAGCACTCACTGACAGCAGCGGCTTCACTCCACAGAAAGAGCGATCGACTCACAGCACCGCGCCAGCCCTTCCACGGTCCGGAACCCCTTACGAGGTCCCTTCTTCGTTTCGGGGGGCGCTTCTGATGCCCGCCGAGTCCCACGACCACAGGCTTTCGCTGCCTGTGGGTTTCCGACTTGGGTCTCCGCTTCGCCATAGCGGACGACCCGTTTCTGCGGAGCTTCCCCTTCACAGCGCGAAGGAGACCGCCATTGCCGTTCGCGCCGCCTCCGGAAGTCCTTAATCGGACTTATAAAACAGTTGCAAGTCAGCTGGGTTCTCTACCTGCTCGAGCTCTTACGACGGAGAGAATTTGTGCCGTGCTTCTCAATGAGAAAGACAGACTTGCTGCAATAGATGTCAAAGACAGGGGGAGAGAAGCTCGGAGTTCAAGCACCCCCGCTGCTATTGCAAGTGAAGAACAGGCTGTTGCTTTGAACGTTGTCCGTTGTTTCAATTGTGGACAGACTGGGCATCTTCAGCGGAATTGTAAGAAGCCACGTCAACAGAAAGAAGCTAAGGGGAGCTCTGCAAAGCCTGAGGCGTCAGGCAAAAGTCGTACCAAGTCCCAGGTGAAACCTGCAAAAGCATTGCTGTCAACAAAAGCCGCATTTTCAACGGAGAACGCTTTTGTTCTTGACACGGGATGCACGCAACACATGACGTCGCACAGAGATCTGTTTTCAACGTTTAAGAATCAAAGCTTCACTGTGAAACAGGCCAATGGCCAGGAGCTGAAAGCGACCGGGTTTGGAACTGTGTATCTTGAGAGTCTGAACTTGACTATTAACAATGTGTATTTGGTTCCTGATTTAAAGTTCAATCTGCTGAGTGTTTCGCAGATCACAAAGAAAGGACTGACTTTGTCCTATGATAGAGAAAGCTGCAAAATCTTCAAAGATGGAGAGCTGTATCTTTCTGCCAGAGAGAAAGATGGACTGTATTTGTTGACTTTTGATCAAAGTGATTACATAAATTGTAATGCATCTGAATCTAACATGATTTTTCTTGCAGGTATGACGAAGGACGTCAAGAAGGCGACCGAGGTTGACAGGGCATTTCAGCGAGTGTATGCTCATGTGATTGGTAGTCTAGCACCATCTAGAGGCAATGCAAGATATTATCTTGTGTGTGTGGATTATTTCTCTCATTATGTGTGGGTATATATATTGCAGAAACCACAAGAAGCCTTAGAAAGGTTTAAAGAGTTTTGTGACAAGGTTAAAAATGTTCATGATGCTAACATTGATTGTCTTTTCACAGATGAAAAGTCAGTTATTCTTTTACAGGATTTTCAGGATTTCCTGGATAAGAAAGGGATAAGGCACAAGACAGCTGTTTCAGCAGATGCATGGAACAAAAGTGTCTGTGTGCAAGTGAACAAAGAATTGCAATATGGCATGAAGGCGCAATTGCTGAGTTCACATTTGCCACATTCCTCACACTCCCCCCCCCCCTTAATATTGTGTTATACGTTATCCAGTTCTCTTTGATGTTGTTGCTTTTTTTAACAGCGATTGCTTCTAGTGGAGAGTTCCATCTTGGGGTTTTCTTTCTTTTTTTTAATAAAATATTTATTGAGATTTTACACAAAAGAAAAACAGTGTGACAAACAATACAAAAAAATTCAAAAAAGTAGAAAAAGAAGAGAGAGAAAAAGAAAAAATATCTTAAAAAAAGAAAGAATCCATTTTTCAATATCTTTAGGTCCATTTGCTTATTTCCTTGACCTTATTTCCTTGAGGCAAGGAAGAAGGGCTACCCCTATGCTATCCATATAATCAGTTATCAATATATTCAATATATATTCATATATGCTTACACGAATCAAGGATTACAGTACTTGTTGGTATTAAAGGGTTAAGAAGCTCTAATCAAGACGCTCTAATCACTGAGCAGCTGGAGGTCGTTAAGCTTCCAGGAATGTGAGTTTGTATAAATAGTCAGCTCACTCGTATGTTTGCCCCCTTTCCCTTTCTTTTGGAGCGTGTTTGCTGAAATGTGTGATTCTTCACCAGGGTTTTTTGTTTTTGTGTAAATAAACCTTTTATTTGAGTTCCAAACCGCTTGCTCCAAGATTCCTTTATTGAAAAGATGCTGACTCTCCAGCCCTTCTTGAGCCGCTGTGCGAAAAGCTCTGCTGTAATGGGACATTGTGGCATCGGAAGCGCACTGGACATTTGATTAGCATTAAACTAATTAAAGTTTAATGGGACAGGTTATGGCTGTTTGTACGTCAAGAAGGAGATAAGGAGTGCAGTTCAGAGTGATTTATGAAAGGACTGGAGCGAAGACAGAAGCGGTTGCCGACAACCAAAGCCTTCAAAGCAGCTTGAGTCCTGCAACGTGCCTAGGAAAAGTTTTAAAGAGGCACTGCGCAGTTTGTACTCGCTGGAAGACGTCTTATTCCTCGAGGAGCCACCTCAGCAGCTGGGAGACGGTCTACAGGTCTGTGAGTATCGTTCCTAAGCCCCAGGGAGGATGGCAGAGTCCCAGGAAAGTTTTGCTGTCCCATTTACGCGACTCAATGGGAAAAATTGGCAAGATTGGAAGGCTAGAGTAAGGGTTTGGTTGCAAGCAAAAGACTTGTGGAGTTGTACTGAAGCACCGCCTTTACAGGCAGCTGCAGACGTGTCTGCAGAAGACAAAGCAGCAGCGGTAGCTTCACAGAAACGCGACAGGAAAGCCCAAGGTCTACTAGTTTTGGCAGTGGGACCAGAGCAAATGCCTTATGTTTCTGAGTTAAAGAACACGCATGAGGTCTGGACGGTTCTGCAGCGGTTAAATTCCAGAAACACTGCGGGGGCCAAGATCCATGCTACAAGATGTTTGTTTGATTTACGTCTCCAACCGGGAGCGTGTGTGAAAGAACATATTGCCAAAATGGTGTCTGCCTTTAATCAACTAAGACAGCTGGGCATTCCTTTCTCTATGGAGCAGCAGTCATACATTTTGTTGTCTTCTCTTGATAAAAGCTATGAGACTCTAGCTTTAACTTTGGAAGCTATGCCTTCATCTGAATTAACCCTTGAATACATTTCTTCTCGGCTTGCTGATGAACAGGATAAAAGGCAAAGAGAAAGAGGTTTGTCTTTAAAGGGGAGTTATGCTGTGCCTAAGAGTGGGGATGCTGAGTTTGAGAACACAGTAAATGCTTTTGCAGCTAGACACTGTTTTCGCTGTGGTTCCTCTTCCCATTTAATCAGGAATTGTACACGTGAACCTGGTCAAGACAGCACCAAGGCCGTTGCCCCTAGTTACCAGACAAGGAGTTCCAGGGGACGTCGAAGAAGAGGAGGAGGTCGTGGCTACTCCCACAGCACACAGCACATGGCTTCAGCAATGGCGTTGATGCAAGGGCGTGGCCAAGGCAGCAATCTACGCTGGTTGATCGACAGCGGTGCATCTCACCACCTGGTGGCGCCATCTAGTGTCCGTTTGCAGAATTGCAGACATTTGCAAACCCTTAAAGTTGTGACAATGGCAGATTCAACTAAACGTTCCTTAGAGACCGTAGGCACAGTGTTTTTGAAGTGTTTGCAAACAGAAATTGATGCCTACATGCTAAAGGGAATGAAGGGGTGTATTTTGTCTGTGTCAGAACTTGATAGAAATGGGTTTAAAACTGTGTTTGAAAATGGGGTTTGCACTATTTCAAAGAATAACGTATCTCTTTTGCAGGTGGAATGCAGAAATGGGTTATATTATTTTGAGACAAGTCCAGATGAAGTTGAACAGGTTCATGCTGGTTGTGTGAACTCGCCTACCCATAATTCTTGTGTTCATTTATGCCACCGCCGTTTGGGACATATTAATTTTCAGTATGTTAAAAGACAACCTGAATTATCAGAAGGGTGCAAGTTGAACAAATGTGCTAAGTATTTGGATTGTACTGCATGCAAAAGGGCGAAGGTTCATAGATGCAGCTATCCCAGTTCAAATAGGAAATCTGACAAAGTATTCCAACTTGTGCATATGGACCTATGTGGCCCAATGCCTGTTGCTAGCATGGGAGGTTCGAGGTATGCACTGTGTCTCTCAGATGACAAAACAAAGGTCACATGGTTTTTTCCTCTCAAAACAAAAGCAGATACTGCAGAAACAGTTAAAAATTGGGTTCATGCAGTAGAACTTGAATTCGGTACTAGAGTTCTTGCTTTTCAAACAGACAGAGGGTCAGAATTTACCGGGTCTGTGTTGCAGAATTTCTTTAAGAAAAAGGGAATTAAGCATCGTCTGTCTACACCTTATTCTCCCCAAGAAGGAGGCGTGGCCGAACGTAAGAACAGGGTTCTGCAAGAGTTGGCAAACTCTATGTTGTTTGATGCTAAACTTCCTCAAAGTTACTGGGCGGAAGCCTGGAAGACGGCTACTCATGTTCTGAACCGAGTATATAATTCGGTAATTGGTACTACGCCATATTTTGCTTTATATGGGAAGAAGCCCAAAGTTAATTACTTTCGGGTGTTTGGATCTCAAGCCTATGTACTTATCCCAAAAGCGTTAAGGAAAAAGGGAGGTCCAAGGGCTAGGAAACTCATCTTTTGTGGGTACGAACCACACGCCAAATCTTGGAGGTTCGTGAACCCAGATGGGGATACTACAAGAGTGGTTCTCAGTAGGAGCGCTGAATTTTGTGAGCAATCCGGATGGACTCACTTACATGCTAACCCTGACATTTTGAGGGATGATTTAGGCATTTATGCTGAGAAAGAAAGTCCAGAGGGTGATGGGCCAGAAGGGGACGGTGCACATGGTTCAGATGCCGATTCTGACCAGGCACAAGGTTCTTCTCCTAAGGTAGAAAAGCCAGAATCTAAGAGTGTTCCAACATCGCCAGTCAGTAGGCCTAGCAGACAGCAAAAGCGAAGCAGGTCGCCTGCAACACCAAGCCCAAGGGAGGTATCTAAACGGAGGTCTTTATCCCTAGAGGCACGTCCAGACATAAAGTCTGAGACAGATTCTGACAGCCAACGGTCAGAGGGGGCACAAGAGGAGCAATTGCGCAGGTCAAAACGTGCCACAAAGGGCAAGCCGCCAGAGCGGTTTAAGGTGACAAGTGTATACGTAAATATGGCACAGTGTGAACCAGATAGCTATGTAGAGGTACAACAGCTTCCAAGCTCAGAAGCCGCAAAGTGGCAGGAAGCAATGGAAAAAGAGATGGCTTCTGTCAGGGGTTTAGGAGCAGAGGCACGGGCAAGGGAGGAAACAGAGAGCGAAGGGGAGGAGGCAGAAGAAAAGATGAGTGATGACGACGACCCGAGATCTCCTAGTCTTTCCAGTGAATCAGAGGATTCACAGAAAGGAGCACCAGTGGCCAGGGCAAGGGGGGAGTCTAGGGGGGCACCCCAGGAAGATAGAGCCAGAGGGGACTCAGGGGGGAGCAGCTGGAAATCGGGACCAGCGTCACCGCCAGGAAGCAGGGAAGAGGAAGGGAGCCAGGGGGGAAGCGCTGGCAGCTCACCACAGGAGGGAGGGCATGAGTCAGGAGTGGCCACACCTCCATCGGGGAGCGAAGAAACGGTTAAGAGGAAAGTGGAAGGTTGGGCGCGCGCGCCAAGTTCAAATGCAGAGGAAGGCGGCGCAGTAAGCAGCCCCGAAAGGGAACCAGGTCCTAAAGCCCGGCGCAAGGAGGCAGGAGGGTCCGGGTCAGCGTCAGAAGAATCCCGGAAGGAAGAAGCCCCGGGGGGTAGAGGGACCCAGAGGAGGACAGTCAGGCGGAAAAGGTGGAGCAAGGCTAGGATATTAAGTTGGTGCACACGGGGCGGAGACTCAGACGGAGCTTCGCCGATCTAGCTACTAGACGTAGAGTTGCGCGCAGCAGCGTGAGAATGGAAACTGTAATTCAATAAAGACTTTTACTTAATGATCGCTGGCTAGCGTGATCCTCTGTGAGCTAGGATCTTCAAGCAGCTCTGACAGTAAGCTCCGTCTCGCGATTGTGGGCATCTACAGCCTCGAGGAGGGGAGAGAAACAGGTGCCTACTAGCGAGCTACGTGCCGGGAGACGACCTTCGCGCCAAGGTGCTGCAGCAGCTGCACGACGCGCCCACGGCCGGGCACTTTGGCAAGGAGAAGACGGTGGAATTAGTAGCCAGGGATTTCTGGTGGCCTGGAATGAGAGGGGAGGTCGCAGACTACGTGGCGAGGTGTGACACCTGCCAGAGGGCCAAACCAGTACACAAACCGCCGGCCGGACTGTTGGAACCGCTGCAAACTCCGGTCGAACCTTGGGAAAGGGTGGCCCTGGACTTTGTCACGGATCTGCCCAGCTCGAGGGGCAAGACGGCAGTGCTGGTGGTGGTGGACCTGTTTTCCAAGATGGCGCATTTCATTCCGTGTGCTAAGGTGGCCACGGCGGAGCAAACCGCCAAACTGTTCATAGACCACGTGTTCAAGGTTCACGGTCTGCCACGGTCTATTCTGTCCGACCGGGGGCGGCAGTTCATCTCGAATTTCTGGCAGAAGCTGATGGGCTTCCTGAACGTCAAGATCAACCTGGCGTCGGCGAGACACCCGCAGACCAACGGGCAAGCGGAGCGGGTCAATGCCATCATGCAGCAGTACCTGAGATGTTATGCAAATCAACAGCCTGCGACGTGGGTGGATTACCTGCCGCTTGCCGAGTTCGCCTACAACAACACGAAGCACGTGTCCACGGGGGTCACGCCGTTCTTCGCCAACAACGGGAGGCACCCCAGAACCTTCCCGGGACTGGAAAGAATGGGGGAGGGGGAGCCGCAGACAGCAGATGCGTTCGCGTCGGAGCTGCAGGAAGTCCACGATCAGCTGAGGCGCCACCTGGAGCTGGCCAAGCACGCATACAAGGTACAAGCGGACAAGCACAGAAGGGTTGGCGAAGAGCTCCACGTGGGAGACTGGGTCTGGTTAGCAGCCCACGCAGTGCCGGCCAGGTCGTTGGCCAAGAAGAAACTAGGGCATAAACAACTGGGGCCCTACCAAGTCGAAGAGCAGGTCAACCCGGTAGCTTTCAGACTGGCACTTCCGGAGGGTTCCAGAATGCATCCGGTATTCCACAGATCGGTGCTCACTCCCTACAAGGCACCGCACAGGTTCCAGGAACCCGGAACGGCGCCGAGTCCGGTCAGAGACAGAACAGGGCACGCGGGAGTGGCACAGAAGGAGCGCATCAACGAAGTCACGGAGATTTTGGACTCCAGATGGGGGGAAGAGGGGGTAGAATACTTTCTCGCCAAGGAGGGCACCCCGGCCAGTGCGAACAGCTGGGTGCCGGGCTACGCCTTGGACGAACCTCTCCTCAAAGACGAGTTTCATGCCCTCTTCCCCCATAGACCTATGCCAGCAGACTTTTTCGACGACTGGCTTTTCACGCCCACGCTTTCGGCCAGCACTTTCCGGGGCTTCGACTCGGACGAGGACCCGACACAAGACGTCCGTTCCCCGGAGGGGTCACCCTCGGGATCTGCATCAGAACCCTCGTATTGGTGGGACGATAGACCAGAGGAGCAGTTCCGCAGACGGTGGCTGGAAGGCCCAGGACGAGCAACACCGCCAGGAGGAAGTGAGGGAGAGACGGACATGGACGTTTTCGGGGACGACCCTGGTTTCGAGCACGGCGGCACAGAGATGGAAGCGGAGGTGACCGTTGTCGACGAGAGCAGGGAGGAAGACCCGGGAGACTTCAGATGGAGGCCCGCCACGGGAAGCGACCGATATCCGACGTTCGTCCCTTTGCAACAGCAGCCCCCAGCTCCAGCACCGGAAGGAGGGGAGGGGGGAATGGGGGGCTTCGAGGGGGGGATGGATGTCAGGGGTTTAGGAGCAGAGGCACGGGCAAGGGAGGAAACAGAGAGCGAAGGGGAGGAGGCAGAAGAAAAGATGAGTGATGACGACGACCCGAGATCTCCTAGTCTTTCCAGTGAATCAGAGGATTCACAGAAAGGAGCACCAGTGGCCAGGGCAAGGGGGGAGTCTAGGGGGGCACCCCAGGAAGATAGAGCCAGAGGGGACTCAGGGGGGAGCAGCTGGAAATCGGGACCAGCGTCACCGCCAGGAAGCAGGGAAGAGGAAGGGAGCCAGGGGGGAAGCGCTGGCAGCTCACCACAGGAGGGAGGGCATGAGTCAGGAGTGGCCACACCTCCATCGGGGAGCGAAGAAACGGTTAAGAGGAAAGTGGAAGGTTGGGCGCGCGCGCCAAGTTCAAATGCAGAGGAAGGCGGCGCAGTAAGCAGCCCCGAAAGGGAACCAGGTCCTAAAGCCCGGCGCAAGGAGGCAGGAGGGTCCGGGTCAGCGTCAGAAGAATCCCGGAAGGAAGAAGCCCCGGGGGGTAGAGGGACCCAGAGGAGGACAGTCAGGCGGAAAAGGTGGAGCAAGGCTAGGATATTAAGTTGGTGCACACGGGGCGGAGACTCAGACGGAGCTTCGCCGATCTAGCTACTAGACGTAGAGTTGCGCGCAGCAGCGTGAGAATGGAAACTGTAATTCAATAAAGACTTTTACTTAATGATCGCTGGCTAGCGTGATCCTCTGTGAGCTAGGATCTTCAAGCAGCTCTGACAGCTTCAATGAAGTCTCTCGGTGTGTTTACAAGTACAGAGCTTCCAAAAGGGCAACAAGCTGTAGGTTGTCGATGGGTATATCGTTTAAAGCCCACAACTACTGAGGAGTTGCAATATAAAGCCCGACTAGTTGCAAAAGGGTTTTCGCAGCGCAAAGGACTTCACTATTCTCAAATCTATGCCCCTACTTCAAGATCGGAGTCATTAAGAATGCTTTTAGCCTCTTCAGCTAAGAAGGGAAATAAGCTGTTTCATTTTGATGTCAATGTGGCTTATTTAAATGCAGACTTACAGGAGGAAGTCTATATGACGCCACCACCAGGTTTTGAAGGAGACAAGCCAAACCAGGTCTGGCGCCTACACAAATCCATTTATGGGTTGAAACAGTCCGCCCGTAATTGGAATTCCTGCTTAAACGATGCTCTAGAGAGCATGGGGTTCAGAAAGAGCGCAGCAGATGCGTGTCTTTATCTAAAAGGCTCGGGATGTGAACAAGAAGCAGTCTTGATATTTGTTGACGATTTATTATACAGTGGAAAGGACGATAAACTTGCACAACAATTTGCCACAAAGCTTGGAGAAAGGTTTCAGATAAAATCACTAGGCAATGTATCTGTTTATCTAGGAGTTAAAATTCAGCAAGATGAAGATGGGAACTATTGGCTCAGCCAAGAAGCTAAGATCCAGCAGTTGCTGGAAAGGTTTAAAATGGACAACTGTGCTGGTGTTAAAACCCCAATGGAGTTAAGTTACACAAAGGATGCTCAAACTGAGCAACAGGCAGAGTTCTGTAATCCCGGGGTTTACCAGTCAGCGATAGGCAGTCTACTCCACATTGCACAGTGGACTCGGCCCGATATAACGTATGCTGTCAACATGCTGTGTAGACAAGCTGAAAAACCATCAATGCATGCTTGGCAAGGAGTAAAAAGAGTTTTAAGGTATCTCCAAACTACCAAAAGGTTTCGCTTAAAACTATCAGCAGAGGGCAGCACACAACTTGAATGTTGGGCTGACAGCAGTTGGGCAGATGCTGGACCAGATAGAAAATCAGTGTCAGGAATGGCGATAAAATTTGGAAATGCACTAATTGGTTGGAGATCAAGAAAACAATCACTTATAGCTTTAAGTTCAACTGAATCTGAGTTCAATGCATTATCAGATGTATGTAGAGAACTGGAATTTTATAAGCAACTGATACAAGAATTGTTTGGAGAATGTTCCCTACCTATCAGAGTGTGGGAAGACAATCAACCTTGTATTAAACTAGCTAAATCAGGCCAATTCAAGGCACACACAAAACACTTGGATATCCGTTATCAAAATGTATGCCAAAGTGTAAAACAAGGTTTAATTGAACTAAAGTATTGTCCAAGCCAAGAAAATCTCGCAGACGGTTTTACAAAAGCTTTGAGTCCGCAATCTCATAAATGTTTCTGTTCAGGTTTAAATTTGAATTAAGGTTGGTACAGCTCAGTGTTACGAGCGAGAGGGGGTGTTGGTATTAAAGGGTTAAGAAGCTCTAATCAAGACGCTCTAATCACTGAGCAGCTGGAGGTCGTTAAGCTTCCAGGAATGTGAGTTTGTATAAATAGTCAGCTCACTCGTGTGTTTGCCCCCTTTCCCTTTCTTTTGGAGCGTGTTTGCTGAAATGTGTGATTCTTCACCAGGGTTTTTTGTTTTTGTGTAAATAAACCTTTTATTTGAGTTCCAAACCGCTTGCTCCAAGATTCTTTTATTGAAAAGATGCTGACTCTCCAGCCCTTCTTGAGCCGCTGTGCGAAAAGCTCTGCTGTAATGGGACATTGTGGCATCGGAAGCGCACTGGACATTTGATTAGCATTAAACTAATTAAAGTTTAATGGGACAGTACTTATAATCCATTTTGAATCAAAAGGGAAGCTGTGCCTTAGCTAACTGCAAACTGCTTGAAACAGCAAAGTTAGGAACCGACCTTTCCCCTAAAAACATCTGTGCACCCCGGACAAAGGGGAAAGACATGAATCAGAGATTCTGGTACAAATTCCCCTCAGATACAGGCTAAATTAATCCACAGAACAGGAAGAGCAAAACCACAAATGTCCAAGCTCCCTGTCCTGTCATAACTAGGGGAAAGATTAGACTGAGCGTCACTGGGAGCATCGGAAAGCAGAACTGGAACCCTGCGCTTGACCAGTGCTAGACCAGGAGCTAGAAGCGTGACAACTGCTTGCTGATTGGCTGATTTTTGCTGACCAAGTTATGAGTCCCTCATGATTGTCTTATGATCTATGATTTGCTGTGATTTGCTCAGGTATAAAGACCCCTGCATTTCTGTCAATCGGGGTCCCAGTTCTTTGGAAGATATTCCAACTGGGTCCTTATTGCCTGGCAATAAACTTCACCTTCTTATTCTCCATTGCTGCGTCTGTTTGATCCTTATTTTTGCACTTTGCTAAAACCACTAACTTTCTCGTGCAACACTCACACCTCCCCTTTTTGTATTCCCGTTTACAAAGTCCTTTCAGCAAATCCTTACCCTCTTTCATTTTTCTTTACTCTATATTCTTAACCTATTATAACTATAATTTCTCATCCAAATAACTATCTATATTTACATATTCTTATAAGCCTTAATACCAAAACCATTTATTTTCAGTCCAATATCGCTTTAACATTCATTAATTTTACAGTATTTCTGCAGATAGTCTTTAAATTTCTTCCAGTCTTCTTCCACCATTTCTTCTCCCTGGTCTCGGATTCTGCCAGTCATTTCTGCCAATTCCATATAATCCATCATCTTCATTTGCCATTCTTCCAGAGTGGGTAAACCTTGTGTCTTCCAATACTTTGCAATAAGTAATCTTGCTGCTGTTGTAGCTTACATAAAAAAAGTTCTATCCTTCTTTGGCACCAATTGGCCGACAATGCCTAGAAGAAAGGCCTCTGGTTTCTTCAGGAAAGTATATTTAAATACCTTTTTCATTTCATTATAGATCATTTCCCAGAAAGCCTTAATCCTTGGGCACGTCCACCAAAGGTGAAAGAATGTACCTTCAGTTTCTTTACATTTCCAACATTTATTATCGGGCAAATGATAGATTTTTGCAAGCTTGACTGGGGTCATGTACCACCTGTAAATCATTTTCATAATATTCTCTCTCAAGGCATTACATGCCGTAAACTTCATACCTGTGGTCCACAACTGTTCCCAGTCAGCAAACATAATGTTATGTCCAACATCTTGTGCCCATTTAATCATAGCAGATTTAACCGTCTCGTCCTGAGTGTTCCATTTTAACAGCAAGTTATACATTCTTGAAAGTATCTTTGTTTTAGGATCTAACAATTCTATTTCCAACTTTGATTTTTCCACCTGGAAGCCAATGTTTTTGTCTAAATTATAGGCCTCTCTTATTTGGTAATAGTGAAGCCAGTCTCACACTTTATCTTTTAGTTTCTCAAAACTCTGCAATTTCAGATTATCTCCTTCCTGCTCCAAAATTTCCCAATATTTCGGCCACTTGGCCTCCATGTTGAGCTTTTTCTGGGCCTTTGCCTCCATCGGTGACAACCACCTTGGGGTTTTGTTTTCAAGTAAGTCTTTATATCTTGTCCAGACATTAAATAATGCTTTCCTGACAATATGGTTTTTAAATGCTTTATGTGCTTTAACCTTGTCGTACCACAAGTATGCATGCCACCCAAAAACATTGTTAAAACCTTCTAAATCCAAAATGTCTGTGTTCTCAAGAAGCAGCCAATCTTTCAACCAGCAGAATGCTGCTGATTCATAGTAAAGTTTAAAGTCTGGCAGGGCAAATCCACCTCTGTCCTTTGCATCCGTTAATATTTTAAATTTTATCCTAGGCTTCTTGCCCTGCCAGACAAATCTAGAAATGTCTCTCTGCCACTTCTTGAAACAGTCCATTTTGTCTAAGATTTGTAATGATTGAAATAAAAACAGCATTCTTGGCAATACATTCATCTTTATAGCAGCAATTCGACCCAACAATGAAAGCTTCAGATTTGACCATATTTCTAAATCCTTTTTAACATCCGACCAACATTTTTCATAATTGTCTTTAAATAAATTCCCATTTTTGGCTGTCATATTAATCCCCAAATATTTCACCTTCTTAACCACTGTTAAACCTGTCTCGTTCTGAAACCTCTCTTTCTCATTCGTTGTTAAGTTTTTCTCAAGGACTTTAGTTTTTAACTTATTCAGCTTAAATCCTGCCACATGACCAAATTCTTGGATCAGTTCTAATACTCTTTTAGTACTAGGTTCTGGCTCCTGTAAACCTTTATACCCTTAATGAGATGGTCCCTTCTGATCATATTTAACAAAACCTCCAGGACCGAAATAAAGAGTAATGGGGAAATCGGGCAGCCTTGTCGTGTCCCTTTCTCTATCTTAAATTCCTCTGTCACCACATTATTAACTATTAATTTAGCCTTTTATTCTGAATAAATTGCACTTATACCATTTTCAAACCCTTGACCGATCCCCATCCCCTGAAGGTTTTTCTTCATAAAACTCCAAGAAATATTATCAAAGGCTTTCTCGGCGTCCACAAAGATTAAAACTGCTTTAGTGTTAATGTCCTCTTGCAACTTCTCCAAAATGTTAATTATATTCCTCGTGTTGTCAGACAAGTGTCTGCCTGGGAGAAAGCCAGCTTGGTCCTTATGTATCTCTTCCCCTAGTACTTTTTTCAGCCTTTTAGCCAAAATGTCAGCAAATATTTTGTAATCCACATTTAACAGGGATATGGGTCGATAGTTCTTAAGTTGTGTCTTTTCGGACTCAGTTTTCGGTATAAGTGTAATATATGCTTCTTTCCACGACTCTGGCGCTTTTCCCCCCTCCAAAATTTCATTGCAAACCTCCTTTAGTGGTTGAATTATCCAGTCCTTCAAGGTTCTATAGTATTTTGAGGTTAAGCCATCCGGCCCTGGAGATTTTCCCAACTGCATATTCTGAATGGCACCTTCTACCTCCTGTTCCGTAATTTTGTAGCTCAACATTATTTTATTTTCTTGAGAGATCTTTTGCAATCCATTTGTTTTCAAAAACTGGTCTATCTCAGTCTCTTTCTGAGGCCCTTGTGTATATAGTTGTTTAAAATACCTCTGGAAGCATTTTCTAATTTCCACTGGATTCTGAATGTTCTTTCCATCCACCTCTAAATTAGCAATAGTATTTAACTTTTGTCTTTTTTTCATCTGCCAAGCTAGCAGTTTCCCACATTTATTAGCCAATTCAAAAGTCCTTTGTCTCATTTGTTTAATTTTCCATTCAATTTCCTGATTCATTATTATCATGGGAATTGGGGTTGCTTGTGTGTAAACCTCCAGCTGTTCCAACTGCTTAGGGGTGGTTGCATCTTTCCCTGGCTGAGCAGCCCTTTTGCGCGGCTGCCTCAGTCGCTGGTAGAATCCGTCAGTGGGTGTCTCCTAAATTTCCTCCAGCATAAGAATTCCTTAACGGACAACCTCCTCCTCGCCTCTCTGCGCGGAAGCCTTCTGCGCAGAGTGGGCGTGCCAAGCGGTGGTCCTCCACTCTCCTCACTGACTTCACTGGAAGAGTCTCGGAGCCTCCCCTCCGAAGTGCTCTCTGCCTCTCCCTTCTTCCTGGTGTCACCTGGACTTCCTTCCCCAGAGGACGTTCTCTCTCTTCCCTTACTGGTTCCCTCTCCGGCAGAATCTGGGAGCCTAGCCTCTCCACTCTGCTCCGATGTCAGTTCCCTGACATCCACCTCCCTCCCAGGACCCTCCCCCGTCCGTTCCTTGGACGTTGATGCAGGAAACCCCCGGAAGGAACTCCCCCCTCCATCTGATGATTCAAGTACCTCTCTCCATACACTGCTGTCTCTTCTCGCTCCCCAATCTCCCCAGTCGGATTCTTCTCCTTCTGATAATTCCTCTTCCTCCTCTTCGGAGGCGGGAAACCCCACAAACTCTTCCTCCTCATCGGTGGTGCCAAATTGCTCCCCCCAGAACCTCTCGGGTGGTTTGGGCTTTCTCGGATACCTGCTATGAAACTCCTCCTGCAGATACTCATCCCTAATCTCTTCTGCTGGGACCCATGCGTTTTCCTCTTCTGACTCCCCCTCCCACGCCACCAAGTATTCCACTCGCCCCCCTCTCCACCTGGAATCGAGAATTTCAGCTGCATGGCCACTGAGTTCCCTTTCCTCCATCTGTGGATGCAAGGGTGTTTCACTTTGCTGACCCAGAAATTCCCTCCCCTCCCTGAACAGTGAGAGTAAGGACCTGTGGAACACTGGGTGCAGTTTCATGTGAGATGGCAATTTGAGCCTAAAGGCCACCGAATTTACTTGCTGGGCTACTTCGAACGGTCCTAATCTCTTGGGCCGTAGTTTCTTACACCCTCCTTTGAACGGTAACCCTTTGGTAGACAACCACACCTGGTCTCCCACTCTTATGTTTTCCCCCTCTCTGCGGTGCTTGTCTGCCTGCCTCTTGTACTCTTCCTTTGCCCTTTCCAGGTTGATTTTAAGCTGTTGGTGTAAAGCCTCCATCTCTTCCACAAATTGTTCAGCCGCGGGAACACTCCACCTTCCCTCCCCTCCCCCGGGGAAAGCCCTGGGGTGACACCCGTAATTCGCCATAAACGGACTCATCCCCGTGGACACATGTTCCGCGTTATTGTATGCAAACTCAGCCAGCGCTAATTTGTCCACCCAATCATTCGCCCTCTCGTTGACGTAGCAGTGTAGGTATTGTTGAAGTATGCTGTTAGCTCTCTCTGCTTGTCCGTTGGTTTCTGGGTGTCGTGCCGTCGAGAAACTCACCTCGACGTCCAGTAGACTCATCAGCTTCCTCCAGAATCTGGACGTAAATTGCCGGCCTCTGTCGGATAAAATCCTCAAGGGGGCGCCATGCAACCTGAAAACATGCTCTACAAACAGTTTGGCTGTTTCTTCTGCAGACACCGCATGCGAGCACGCAATAAAATGGCACATTTTGGTCATTAAGTCAGCTACCACCATTACTGCCGTTTTCCCCCTGGCCTTGGGTAAATCAGTCATAAAATCAATTGATACCACCTCCCATGGTCTCTCTGGTGTGGGTAAGGGCTCCAGTAACCCCGCGGGTGCTGCCCTCTCCCCCTTAGCTCTCTGGTAGCGCTGGCACCCGCGTACGTATTCCTTCACATCTTCCCTCACCCGTGGCCACCAAAACTGCCTGGTGACCAGTAGCATTGTTTTGTGTTGCCCAAAATGTCCCGCCGTGGGGTTGTCATGTAGCTGTTTGAGTATTCTGCTCCTCAAATCCCCCTCAGGTATGTACAATGCACCCTTATAGTACAATGCCCCGCCCTTTACTTCAAATCCCCCCTGATCTTCCTCGTTACTTCGGATTTCCCTAAGCTTGGTTTGTGCATACTGATCATCCCTCGTCAAACCGGCCAGCTCTTGCCTCCCTACTAACACTCCCCCACACACCCATCGGTCCTCGGGTATGACATAACGTACTTCTGGCCCTCCCTCCCCTTCCGAGTATTCGGGCTTGCGGGAGAGGGCATCTGCTCTGACGTTTTCCTTCCCAGGCACGTACCTAATCTCAAAATTAAACTTGGAAAACTCCTGTGCCCACCGCACCTGTCGTTGGTTCAGTACTCTCACCGTTCTCCAATATTCCAGGTTCTTGTGGTCAGTACACACCTGGATTTTGTGCTGTGCCCCTATTAGAAAATGTCTCCAGCGTCTAAAGGCCTCGTGAATTGCCAACAGTTCTCGATCATACACCGTGTAATTTTGCTCTGACTTGTTCAGCTTCCTGGAAAAAAAGGCACACGGCTTCCACTGTCCCCCATCTCCCGGCTGGAGCAATATGCTTCCTACCGCTCTGTCTGACGCATCCATCTCTAGCCTCATCGGCTTCCGCAGATCTACATGTAGAAGCTGCTCTTCCGACGCGAAAGCCCTCTTAAGCTTTTCAAAAGACCGCTGGGCCTCTTCCGTCCATTCGAACTTCTTCTTACTACTGAGACAATCCGTTATGGGTGCCGTTAGATTGGCGAAGTTCTTGATGAACTTCCTGTAGAAATTTCCAAACCCCAAGAACCTCTGTACGTCCTTCCTGTTCTTGGGAGGCTTCCATTCTAGCACTGCCTGCAAATTGCCCGGGTCCATGGCCAAGCCCTTGTCCAACAACCGATAGCCAAGGAACTCCACCTCTCGAGCGTGGAATTGGCACTTCTCCAGTTTGACCCACAGCTGGTGCTCCTGCAGTCTCCTCAGCACTTCCATGACGTCTTTTACATGCTGCTCCTCGTTCTCTGAGTAGATTAGGACGTCGTCCAGGAAAGCTACACAATTCTTGTAGAGCAGGGACCCCAACACATGGTGCATGAAACTTTGAAATGTGGAAGAGCCTGATTGGAGTCTGAAGGGCATAACTAAGTACTCAAAGGCTCCCAGAGGGGTGAACATGGTGGTTTTCCATTCATCCCCCTCCCTCATCCTTATCAAGTTGTACGCCCCCTCAAGGTCCAGCTTGGTAAAAATCTTCCCCTTCCTTACCCTGGCTAAGATGTCATCAATTCTGGGCATTGGGAAGGTCACTGGTTCCGACACCCTGTTCAATCCACGGTAATCCACTACGAGCCTGGGCTCCTTGGAGTCTCACTTGTCCACAAAGAACACTGGACTACCCCCCACCGCCCTTGATTCCCTTATGAACCCTCGCTTCAGGTTCTTGTCAATAAACTTCCGCAATTCCTGCATCTCCCTATCTGACATGGCGTACAGCTTACCCACTGGCAGCTGAGCGTCTGGGAGTAAGTTGATCTGGCAGTCAAAGGGCCTGTGGGGGGGGGGGGTAGCCGATCCGCCTCCTTCTCGCTGAAGACTTCTTCCAAGTCCGCATACTGAGGTGGTACCTTCCCCTTTTCCCCTACTGCCATTCCTGCCACCCTGGCTACTGCCATCCTCAGGTTTTCCCCTCCATGGCAGTGCTCTACACAGTGGGCCGACCCAAAGGTGACTGTCCGCTGATGCCACCCTACTACTGGGTCGTGCAGTGCCAGCCAACTCATTCCAAGTATGATGGGTGGTCCTGCTAAGGTCGCTACGTGAAAGGCAATTGTCTCTGTGTGTCTAGAAACTGTCATTTTCATGGGCAGGGTCTGGTGGGTCACCTCCCCTCCCAAGAGTTCTCTCCCATCAATAGTGGTTACTTGCAGGGGATGTTCTAGAGGCACCACCTGTAGCTGGTGTTCTAGCGCAAAATCCTTGCTAAAGAAGTTGCAAGAGCTGCCTGAATCCAGCAGCGCCTTCACTTTGATGGGGTGTCCGTTTGGGAGTTCTAGCACCACCTCTATGGCGATGGCTGCTCGGGGAGGGTCTGGTTTGGGCACTTCTACTGGTTGCTTGCCTGGCTGCTGTGCCCCCCTTCCTGCAGCCAAGCACTGCCGTTTCCCGGCGCCTCTTTCCTTTCCTCCTCACTCCCCACTGCCCCCACCATTCCTTGCCACGCCTTCTTCTGAGGGCATACTCTGGCAAAATGTCCCGGCTGCTGGCATAGGAAACACTTATTACTTGCTTTCCCCTCCTTCTTACGCACCACGCTGGAGTTTGAAAACCCCCGCGCGCGCACTCCTCCAATCTCCATTGGCTCCTCGGGTGTCTGGAATGCGGTCATCATGCCAACGCTCTGCTCTCCCTTCCCGCCTTTCCAGAGCGCGCGTCTCTTGCCTGACTCCTACAGCGAGCGCCAACTTGGTCAGCTGGTCCATCGACTCCGGGCGGGGTGAGCGGGAAAGTTCGTCTCTCACCCAAGAGGATAAGCCCTCCTCAAATAACATTTGTACTGGTTCGGAACTCAGATCCCACCCAAGTTTATGGATCAACATCGCAAATCTCGACCAGTACTCTCTCACTCACTGGTTCCCTTGTTTGCACCCCATCAGTTCTTTACGAGTCAGACTCTGCTCAACATCACTCGAGAACATGTGGTCCATGGCGCTAAAAACTTTCTCAAGTCCTTCAGAGCCGCGTTCTCCGCCACCATTAAGGGTCAGACCCAATCTCTGGCCCTCCCTTCCAGGTGCCCCACCACAAAAGCGACTCTTCCCCCATCGTCGGCAAAGTCATCATACTGCAGATCCAGCGCATACTGCACTTCGGTCTTAAAAGCGTTATAATCTCTGGGGTTGCCCCCAAACTTCTGTACTAGTCCCGGTACCTTTCTTGCGATGGGGGTAATCTTCCCCTGGGCATCATGGGTCCTCCTCTCATCCAGCCACGCCGCTAGTAGAGCCAGTTGCTGTTCCAAATCTCGGTTTCTCTCCTCCAGACTCTGTCCTCCTTTGGCCCCCTCTCCTGCGCCGGCTCCTCCGGTTTGACTCATGACTGTGCCCCTGTCCTCTTGCACACAAGCAACGTAAAGGACTGACGGATTGCTATCATGGGAATTGGGGTTGCTTGTGTGTAAACCTCCAGTTGTTCCAACTGCTTAGGGGTGGTTGCGTCTTTCCCTGGCTGAGCAGCCCTCTTGCGCCGCTGCCTCAGTCGCTGGTAGAATCCGTCAGTGGGTGTCTCCTAAATTTCCTCCAGCATAAGAATTCCTTAACGGACAACCTCCTCCTCGCCTCTCTGCGCAGAAGCCTTCTGCACAGAGTGGGCGTGCCACGCGGTGGTCCTCCACTCTCCTCACTGACTTCACTGGAAGAGTCTCGGAGCCTCCCCTCCGAAGTGCTCTCTGCCTCTCCCTTCTTCCTGGTGTCACCTGGACTTCCATCCCCAGAGGACGTTCTCTCTCTTCCCTTACTGGTTCCCTCTCCGGCAGAATCTGGGAGCCTAGCCTCTCCACTCTGCTCCGATGTCAGTTCCCTGACAATTATCTTCATATATTGCACTTGATGTAGCTTTATTTCTCTCAGAATCTCTTGTGAATTGGGTTTCACTCTGTTTCTTCTCGCCCTCTTTAATTTTTTCCATTATTTTTTCTTTTTTCTCATTTTGGGCTCTCTTCTTTAAAGCCATTTCCGCCTTGGAGGAGATGGGGTTGCGGGCGGACTCCTCCCACACGCGTGCGGGGGCTGGCCTTTGCCCCCGCGCGAGCAGGGAATCCCCGGGCGTGTCACTGAGCCGGCCCCCAATCAGCGTGCCGGGGAGGTGGGGCCTGGCCTATTTAAGGCCAGGCACGCCCGGAGACCGCCCTCTTTCCACCTGGGCAGCACAGAGGTTTTTTTTTCTTCACTTCTGCGTTTAGCCGCTACGAACCTCACCTTCAGCCGCACGCGCCTCTCCCCGCCTGAGCTGAAATCACTGTAGAGACCACGGTCTCCTCCCGAGCTGAAATCACTGGTGCCGCGGGGGTGTGCCGGCAAAAGAAGGCCGAGAGACGCGAGCAGCTGCGCAGCAATTTTGTGCTTTTGCTTCATTCCAACCTGGTCGGCTGCAGAGAGGCAGGGGGATCGGAGCAGCGGACAAGTCATCCCTAGCCAATAACGGAGGCATGGTCACCACCGGGAGCGTCGCGCTTGCGCCAGGAGAGGAAGAGGGGTAAAGTACCGGAGCAGCCACCTTTCGCTCCTTCATTCCCCTGCGTGCCGCTGTTTGCCTCCCGGGCCGCCTTTCCCCCGCCTCCATCTCTGCTTCCCTTTTCTTCAGCTACCTCCCCTGCTTTTCCTCATTTTCCTCCTTGCTAGCGCCGGATTAGAGCTGCAGATAGGTAGCCCTGATCTGCCCTCCTCCATCCTTAACCCCCCCCGGCTCCCGGGCATTGCCGATCGCGCTTCCCTTTTCATTGTTGTTGTTTTGCCGGAATTCTTCTGCCGGGTTGCTGCGGACATAGCACTCAGAAGCCGTGGCCGCCATTTATGTTAAGGGGTCGGGTAAGGGCAGAGAATAAGCGCCATCGTATATAAATACTAAAGCAGTACTGATTTTTGTGGACGCGGAGAAAGCCTTTGACAATATTTCTTGGAGTTTTATGATAAAGAATCTTCATGGGATGGGGGTAGGCCAAGGTTTTGAGAATGGTATGGCTGCAATATATTCTGAGCAAAAAGCTAAATTGATTGTAAATAATGTAATAACTGAGGAACTTAAGATAGAAAAAGGAACACGACAGGGGTGCCCAATTTCCCCATTACTTTTTATCTCAGTTCTGGAGGTGTTGCTGAATATGATTAGGAATGACCAGCAGGTTAAAGGAGTTCAGGTCGGAGCTAAACATTACAAGTTAAGAGCGTTTGCAGATGACCTAGTATTGACTTTGCAAGAGCCAAACACTAGTACTAAAAAGGTTTTAGAAATAATACAACAGTTTGGCCAGGTAGCTGGATTTAAGTTGAATAAACAAAAAACCAAAGTTTTAGGGAAAAATTTAACAGATATGGAAAAGGAGAAATTCCAAGAGGAGACAGGGTTGACGGTGGTTAAGAAGGTGAAATATCTAGGGGTTTACTTGACATCTAAAAATGTGAATTTGTATAAGGACAATTATGAAAAATGTTGGTCAGAAATTAAAAAAGATCTAGAAATATGGTCAAATTTGAAATTGTCAATGTTAGGCCGAATTGCTGTGATTAAAATGAATGTATTGCCTAGAATGTTATTTTTGTTTCAGACCTTGCAGATTCTCGACAAGATGGAATGTTTCAAGAGGTGGCAGAAAGATATTTCGAAATTTGTCTGGCAGGGCAAAAAGCCCAGAATTAAACTTAAAATATTGACAGACGCTAAAGAAAGAGGGGGTTTTGCCCTGCCGGACTTAAAATTGTACTATGAGGCAGCAGCTTTTTGCTGGCTGAAAGAATGGATGCTCCTCGAGAATACAGACATTTTAGACCTGGAAGGTTTTAACAATGCTTTCGGTTGGCATGCATACCTATGGTATGACAAAGTCAATAGTGCCTTTAAAAATCACATTGTTAGAAAAGCACTGTTTAATGTTTGGATAAGATATAAAGATCTGTTGGAAAACAAAACCCCTAGATGGGTGTCACCAGTGGAGGCTAAAGCAGTGAAGAAACTCAATATGGAGGTCGGATGGCCGAAGTATTGGGAAATTTTGGAACAGGATGGAGATAAGTTGAAATTACAAAGTTATGAGAAATTGAAACATAAAGTACAAAATTGGTTTCAATATCATCAAATAATGGAATTTTTCAAACAGGACAGGAAAATTGGTTTCCAGGTGGAAAAATCAAAACTAGAGACTGAATTGTTAGAACCCAATACTAAGAATTTATCAAGAATGTACAATTTGTTGCTGAAATGGAATACACAGGACGAAACAGTCAAATCGGCTATGATCAAATGGGCACAGGATGTGGGTCATAACATTATGTCAGCTGACTGGGAATGGTTATGGAACACCGGTATTAAATTTACGGCATGTAATGCCTTAAAGGAAAACATTATGAAAATGGTTTATAGGTGGTACATGACCCCAGTCAAGCTGGCAAAAATTTATCACTTGCCCGATAATAAATGTTGGAAATGTAAGGAGACTGAAGGTACCTTCTATCACCTTTGGTGGACATGCCCAAAGATTAAGGCTTTCTGGGAAATGATCTATAATGAAATGAAAAAGGTACTCAAAAGTACTTTCCTCAAAAAACCAGAGGCCTTTCTCTTGGGCATTGTCGGCCAATTGGTGTCAAAGAAGGATAGAACTTTCTTTATGTATGCCACAACAGCAGCAAGAATACTCATCGCAAAGTATTGGAAGACACAAGATCTACCCACTCTGGAAGAATGGCAGATGAAAGTGATGGACTATATGACACTGGCCGAGATGACAGGCAGAATCCGTGACCAAGGAAAAGAGACGGTGGAAGAAGAATGGAGAAAATTCAAAAGTTATCTTAAGGACTATTATAAACTTAATGAATGTTAGAGTGTTGTGGTTTTCAGGAACAAAAGGATACAGTGATATAAGGTCAGATTATAGAGATAACTAAGATGACAGAGGTTGGAAAGGTATACTTAGAAGTTGCTAAAAAATACTTTGGACATTGGGATGCAGAAAGGGGGGGTATGGGGGAGTCCCGGAAAGGAAGTTTATGAAAAAATGTTATGAAATTATACGTGTTTGTTTGTTTTTATGTGTTTGTTTATGTTTAAAAAATCTGTAAAACCAATAATTTTTTTATTTTTTTTTAAAAAGAGAATAAGCGCCATCGTTGAGGGCACTCGTGTGGTGCCGCGAGCGGCCATTTTAGTGTAGGCAGGGGGAAAAGGCTGATAGCGGCCGCCATCTTGGTAGGTCTACGTGTTGAAGCCCCGGCGGCCATTTTAGGTGTGGCGCGCGAGAGCGTTTTACTTTAGCCTTTTAATTAAGCAGGTCTATTGTGTCTTTATCTCGGCTGCTAAACAGAAGGTGGAGGGATTTTATTACTCTTGTTTTTCCTGGTTTCTTTCAACTGTCGGCTAAGCGCGGTGTGCTTTATTTCTTAATCTTTTCAAATTGCCTTCCTGCTGCTGGGTGACCAGTCGGTAAAGGGAGCGTACAACTAAGCGGTATTTATTGGAATTTTCAAGATAATTGACATAAAATAGATAAGGATCTATAAACAATTACAATAATAATCTATTTAATAACAATATTAATATCTATATAATTAATACTTTAAAAATATAAAAATAAATAAATAAATATAAAAATACAAAAAATACTAATAAAAAATAAAATAAATATAAAAATAATATATTAAAAAAGAAGAAGAAGAAGAAGAGGGGGTTGTGGGGTTATTAGTCTATTTGGTTTAGGTTACAGTTGAACTGGTCTGATTATTTGAACTATTTTGATTCTTCCTCTAGAGCTTGAATATCTTATATTACCAATTAGATCACAGCGAGCCTTGTTAAAATTAAGCTAGCCCTAAGTCAGTGTGGTTAATACGGACAGCGAGCCTTGTTAAAATTAAGCTAGCCCTAAGTCATTGTGGTTAATACTGACCGTGGCAGTGTGGATAATACTGAAGATTAGAAGATTAGTCAACCCCTTCTAGGGTAGGTAATAGCAAGGCCAGTGTTGATCTGCATTTCTAGAGTCAAGCGCAAGCTAAGACAGCGTTGGCAACCCCTTCTAGGGTAGGTAATAGCTAGGCCAGTGTTGATCAGCATTTCTAGAGTCAAGCGCAAGCTGAGACAGGGTTGACAATCCCGAGCTGGGTTCGACTTGAGGCCGTGTTGCTGTTAGCGGTGGGTCTTAAGTCAGCCTAGGTGATCTGAACTGGTAAAGGGGTACACGGACCTCCTAGGCGGGCAATTCTAAATTTCTAGACCAACAACTTGGTGGTTAGTTCCCAATTCTTTACGAAATGGCTTCCGATGGAGACCAGCAGGCATCCACTTCCGCCAATCAGCAGGCACCTCCCGCAGGCAATGGCAGCGCACAAGTGCCGGCCATGCCTTGCGACCCACAAGCCTTCGCCCAATTTTTCATGGCATTTGAAACATTTTACAAACAGTGTAGGTCTAGGGGGGCTTTGGCACTGCCAGCCCCAGAACCTTCGCAGGAGGTGATACCCGACACTCCTCCTAGCTGCCAAGTTCAGCAGGTCATCCCCGCCATTGCAGGGGACAGCAACCAGTCAGAAACGATGAATATAGGTCGCCCAAACACCCGTGCCCAGGCAGCCACTGCTAAGAAAACTAACCAAAGCATAGGCAAAGGAAAGGCACCGGCTAAGGGTCCCGGCAAGGGGAAGGCCACTGCCAAGGGCGCCAGCCGTAACACCGCCTCACAGATTGTAGACATCCCTAGTGTGTTTCAGGAACAGCAGCCCCAGCACAGCTCTACCGAGGACAGTGCGGGTTCTGCCCTGGAGGATGAGCACATTGAACCTCCCATCCCTCAGCCAGCGGAAAGTGCGACCACAGCCAACGTCGAGGTACAAGGTGGAAAGAGGAAGTCCAAGAAGAAGCACACGTCCTCTAAGAAGAAGAGAAGTAAACAGTCAGAGACTGAGGATGAGTCAGGTACGTCATCCTCGGATTCGGATAGCGAGGGCCCCATGGATAGCTATTGGGGTCTAGGGGAGGATAATCATGGGCTCCCACTTTGGGCTCATGAAAGGAGGGCCAATTCCCATCGCAAGACCTTCAATGGTGTACTGGCATGGAAGGATGGGGCATTGGTGGAGGATGTAAAAGTTGCCACCAACCAATCCACTGATTTTATTTTGGGATACCATTTGTCCCAGAAGAAGAGGAATAAGATCCTCAATGGGGACTACGTGGACATGTTTACCCTTCTCCCTCCGACCAAGTTGACAGGGAAAGGGGAGAAGAGGCGCTCCTATGGTAAGCGGAGGTATAGGACGCCTAGGGCGGAGCGCACCTTTGAGAATTGGTTGGACGGGTACCAGGTTTTCATGGGAGTTGTGTGCGCAGCTTATCCTCGGCACTCCATGGATTTGGTTGCTTATTTGGCTCACGTCAGGAGGGCGCATGCCCTTTCGGGAGAAAATGCCACTCTAACGTATGATGAGAATTTCCGTAGAAACGCATCTTTCCTACCTTCCACCCGCTGGGATCTAACGGATCCTAATTTCTGGGGAGAGGACGTCAATCCCTACATCGAAAAGAAAAATCCAAGGCGGGTAAGACAGAGGCGAAGCGGTGCCGCCAGTGCTGGGAGTACAACAGGGGTGTATGCTCGCGACCCTCCTGTAAGTATCTGCATGAATGTGAGCGGTGCTGGGGTAACCACCCCGCCTCTGCCTGCTTCAAGAACAAACAGCAGCCCTTTCGGGGGGGCGGGGGTTCTTCCACAACAATAACAGGGGTGCCCCCGGATCCACCCACCAGGGATCAGGTAACCGCCAGTAATTTGCACCTGGGTCTAGCCTCCTCCCCCATCAAACTTCAGCCCCTCAAAACTTTGCTGGAACAATATCCCGACCGAAAAGCGGCACAATACCTTTGGGAGGGGTTCTCCAAGGGGTTTAGAATCCCCGTGGCTGCCCCCCCCTAACACCGGGGACCCACAAAATCAAAAATCAGTTAGGGAAAGGCCAGAGACTGTCAAAAAAAAGATAGAGAAGGAAATCCGCGCAGGTAGGGTAGCAGGTCCTTTTGCAGAGCCCCCACTAGAAGGTCTTCAATTATACCCATTGGGCATCATACCAAAAAAGTCCCCAGGGGAATTTCGCAACCTCTCCTACCCAAGGGGGGGGGGCTCGGTCAACGATTCGATTCCCCAGAAGCTTTGCACGGTGAAATACGCCTCCTTCGACCAAGCAGTAAAAATGATTCACAGATTTGGGCAGGGGGCACTCCTGGCAAAATGCGACATTGAGTCAGCGTTTCGTTTGCTTCCTGTCCATCCAGTGGACTTCCGTTGGTTAGGCTTCCGGTTTGGGGGGGCGTATTTCATTGAGAAGGCGATGACCATGGGCTGCTCCGTGGCTTGCTCAGCCTTCGAGTGCTTCAGTACCTTTCTTGACTGGGCCCTATGCTTTAGGACAGGATCGTTGGGCGTTTCCCATTACCTCGATGATTTGGCAGGCGAGCTGGGGGTGCCATTGGCCTCCGAGAAAACGGAGGGTCCCGCTACTTCATTAGTTTATTTAGGCATCGAATTAGACACTGTGGCCCAAACCTCCAAACTACCCCGGGAAAAGCTGTTAAGCCTTAAGGAATTGATACAACAGCTACTGCCCCTCAAGAAGGTCACCTTAAGGCAAATTCAATCACTATTAGGCCACCTAAATTTCGCTTGTAGGGTAGTGGCACCAGGTAGACCTTTTTGTGGCCGGCTAGCCAGACTGTCAGCAGGTCTTAGGGCACCCCAGCATAGAGTGCGCCTCTCTAAGGAGGTCAAAGCAGACTTGGAAGTCTGGTTACAATTCCTTGAAAAATACAACGGTATTTCCTTGTGGCAAGATTCCATGGCACTCAATGCTGACTTCCAAGTCCAGTCAGATGCGGCAGGGTCCTTGGGTTTCGGAGTCTATTTCAGGGGTCAATGGTGTGCAAGAAGTTGGCCTTGAAGATTGGCGGGGCCAGCCCATTTCTCGGGACCTTACGTTCTTGGAATTCTTCCCTATCGTAGTGGCAGTTCATCTTTGGACAGAGCAGTTCCGCAATCATAGAGTTTGTTTCAACACAGATAACCAGGCTGTGGTAGCAGTCCTCTCCAGACAGTCCGCGTGCTCCCCCAGGGTCGGAAGCTTGTTACGGTCCTTCGTCCTCCTATGTCTCGAGCAGAACATATATTTCTCAGCCAAATTTGTACCCGGCATTAATAATGACATCACGGATGCTCTGTCTCGCCTTCAGATGGAGCGCTTCCGCTCGTTAGCGCCGGAGGCAGAGCAGTCATCGATGCCTTTCCTGGAGCATCTCTGGAGTCTTGGGAGCAAGAAGTGATGAAGGGAGTATTCGGCGCAGTCGCCCCTTCCACAATGAGATCTTACAAAAAAGCGTGGGCTGACTTTTTAAAGTTCCGCATTAAATTACCCAGCGCGAGTCGGAACTCTGTCCCCTCTACGAGGGAGGTCCTTCACTATTTGGCACACTTGAAGGAACTGGGCAGGGCACCTAAAACTCTCAATATTCAGTGAGCAGGGATTTCATATTTTTGCAAAACCTTTTTCGCCACCGACCCGTGTGCTAAGTTTATAGTGCGCAAGACTTTAGAGGGGTGGCGCCGGCTCCAGCCCCCCAGCTCCGACAGGAGGAGGCCCATAACTTTTGATGTTCTGACCCAGATACATAAAAAATTACGTGCAATTTGTTGGTCAAAATACGAGGCTCGCCTATTTTCGGCAGCCTATTCCATAGCCTTCTTTGGTGCCCTCCGCATAGGGGAAGTGGTCTGCGAGGTAGGGGTTGCCCACGGCCGGAGGGGCATCCTCCTAAGTGATCTGACCCTATCAACAAGCGAGCTCATAGTTCAAGTGCGGAGCTCTAAGACGGATCAGCAGGGCAGGGGGGCACTCTTGCGGTTACCAGCCGCACAAGGCCGTGGCCCCTGCCCGGTTAGGGATACAAGGCGTTTCCTCTACTTAAGACCCAGTGGCCCAGGCCCCTTCCTAATCCATGCTGATGGATCACCTTTGGCTAGACACCAGTTTACTCGAGTGATGCGCAAAGCTTTGGCTGCTTGTGGGCTGCCCGAGGCCGAATTCGCGGCCCACTCCTTCCGTATTGGTGTGGCAACTACCGCGGTGCACCTCGGTCTCTCCATGGAAAGGATAAAGGATCTGGGCCGGTGGAAGTCTAACGCATACAGGGCCTACTTAAGAAGGTAATTGTGAATAGTGGCATACACCTGACCTTGGTCTTTCTATTTATTTTCTTTTCAGAATTACAAAAGGTACACATTTGGTTGGTGGGCCACAGCATTGTGCACTGGGCCAAGAATCGGGCCATGACTACCGGGCTGGGGCCAAACTTAAATTTACCTGCGAATGTCGAGCTGTCATGGATGGCGCGAAGAGGGATGCGCTGGAGCGAATTCAAGCCAGCTGTGATGGCGAGAGCTGCCTTTGAGGGCCCCCGGATGCTTTGGTTATTCAGTTGGGGGAAAACGACCTTGCATACCGCAAAGCTATTGACTTGAGATGGAATATATTTGACGATCTGGCTGATTTGATGGCGGTTTACCCAAACATTACGATATTGTGGTCCTCACTGCTTGAAAGGAGGACATGGAGGGATTGTGTGAGCCCGGTTGGGATAAATAAAGCAAGAAAGGTTTTGGAGCGGGCTGTGGAGCGTAGAGTGGCGGCTCTGGGCGGGGGCGTCATTGGCCACCCAAGCATCCAGTACAACAACGAGGCCCTCTACAGAGGTGATGGCGTGCATCTCTCAGATGCGGCAAACGACATTTGGTTGGGGGACATCATGGCAGGGATTAGGAATTGGTTGCAGGGTTAAAGGTATTGGCGACGAGCTTCACTCGGGTGGCGGTTAGGCATTGGCACGGGGAATTGTTATGTAAATGAAAGGGGGGAAGGAAGCGCCATCACCTTCCCTCAATGAAAGGGGTAGTCCGGTAGAGGACTCCGGGGGGCGTTGCCTTGTCCAAAACCTAGGGAGGTAAGGGCCTCCGGCACGCCCCCGAGCGGTGACACCCGTGGGATCCTAGTTGGCGTACTTCAACAGGACCCCCACGGTTTGTGGACAACCCTTCCCGGTCTCCATGCCGGGTAGTCGATAGGAGCCAATGCCTAAAGCCAATACCTTTCAATTCTGTAATCAATAAAGTTGTGGCCTTTTTATGCCCATTAACCTAAAACATTGTGTCCAGTGTCTTCATTTCACATGGGGGGGGGGAGCCTTGCCACGCAATGAGTTCTGTTGAATCAGAAACCCCCTCATAACTGCTTTACTTGCGTCCCAGATTACTCTTTTTTCCACGTTAGTGTTCAAATTTATCTGAAAATAGTCTCTCAAGGTTTTTTGGGCCTTCTTAACAACCTCTTGATCTCTAAACAAGGTGTCATTCATCCTCCATCTGAAGGAACCAGTTGGTGTTAGTTTCATCTCCATTTTCACGGCATTATGGTCGGAGCACGTCTTAGGGCAGATCTCTACCTTTCGAGTCTTAGGTGCCAGTCCTCTAGTTATCCAGATTTGGTCAATTCTTGTCCAAGTCTTTTGGGCTTCAGAAAAGAAGGTTCCCTCTCTACCCAAGGGATTCCTAATTCTCCAAATATCAATCAAATCCATATTGTCAGTCAATTCAAAAAAAGGTTTTGGTAGTCTACCATCCTTAGTGACTACCTGTCTCTGCGACTTATCCATGTTTGTCGATACCACTCCATTCATATCTCCCATCAAAATAATGTTGTAGTCCATATAGTCCAACAAAGTCTCATGCAACTTCTTATAGAATTCAGATTTCCCCTCATTCGGTGCATATACTCCTACTATCAGAAATTTTTCTCCTTGTGTTTGAATTTCAACTGCTATAAATCTTCCTTGATCATCTTTAAAAACAAATTTCGGTGATAGGCTCTCTTTTGCATAGATAACTACTCCTCGCTTTTTAACCTTGTCCGATGAAATAAATTCTTGGCCCAGTCTCTTATTGATCAATATTTTCCTATGTAGCCTTATCACATGTGTTTCCTGTAGGCAAATTAAGTCCAATTGTTCCTTTTTCAATAAATAAAAAACTTTCTTCCTTTTCTCCGGGGAATTAAGTCCATGAATGTTCCAGCTTAATAGTTGCAGAGACATGGTGTATTTGAATTATTTTCCTCCAACTGCTCCCAGTAACTCCTCTTGTTCTGACGGTGGTATCACTTTCTGTAACTTGTCCAATCCTAAGGGTGGTGGTACTTTGTCTAATGTTCCTGGTCGTAAGGCCCTTGGATCTTCTTCCACTCCTTTTTGCAGGTCTTCTTCGTGATCTCTCAGAAATTTTTCTTTCTCCTCCACTGATCTTATTTTAAACTTTTTACCTTTAAAGGTAAAAGATAGGCCTTGGGGGAATTCCCACCTAAAGATGGTTCTATTACCTTTCAACAGTGTCACCAAATCTCCGTAGTTAGACCTAAGGTCCAGCAACTATTTCGGAATATCCTTAAATATCTCCACTCTTGATTCGTGTATTGTCAGAGTATTCTGGTAATGCAGGCTCAATATTTTATCTCTCTCCTCTTTTGATCGAAGGGTGATCAAACAGTCTCTCACCCTGTTCTTTCTCCCTCCTCTTCCAAGTCTAAAAGCTTTTACTATCTTAAAGTCTTGCTTGTCATCCAGTTTCAAAAAGCCTGCAAATTCCTGTGTCAAAAAGTCACTTAGGTTATCTTTCTCAAGTTCAGGTACCGCCCTGACTCTCAAATTGGTCTGTTTCTCCTTCAATTCAATCATAGACAAAAGTGCCTGGTGGGTCCCAAGCTGTGACTGGTGGTCTCCAAGCTGTTTACATATCGGTGTTATCTTTTCCTCTACAGCGGCTGCTTTTTCTTTTGCTTCCTCAGCTGTCTTTTGATTTGATGCAGATTCTTGCAGCAATTTTTCAATAGATTCTGTATTTGAATTTACCTTCTGCCCCAAATTGTTAATGCTTATGGTGTTCTGGCCAATTTTATTTGTCGCCTCAGTAACTTGTTTACTTAATTTATCTAAGGTTTCACATATTTTGCTTAAAACTGAAGTGAATCCTTCTTCCGATGTCATACCTTTTACCCCCGCCTGTGCCGGGTCTTCCCCTTGTGGAACAGAAGGGCCAGATGCAGATGCTCTGCGCTGTTGCAGTGCTGCGCTGGTCTGTTGGATTCTAACTTTGCCCGATCTTGTTGTCCTTTCCTCCATAACACTTTATCAACGAGTCAAGGTCGCTCCCACAGTCGAACTTGTTTTGTAGTTAGAAGTGGAAAATTCCCCAGCCAATTGTAACAATTTCAGTGAGCCTCTAGGGGGACACAATAACAGTCAGAAATAGTGCAATAAAGTAACTTCACAGCTCTTCAAGAGGCCCCCTACAAGAAAGTTAATACCAATTTCTAGTCCAAAGTGTCTCACATGCAGAGTTAGCTGTCCAAAAAGTTACATTGTCCATAAATAGTGCGGTTCTCAGAACGACTGTTCTATTTGTCTTGGCAATCCGATCCCAGGGATTGAGTGGTGGCCTTATATCCCTCCTTCTTTTCCTTCCTCTCTTATTTTTTACAAGCAGAAAATACTTTCCCTTCTTCCCTCCCCTCTGAATTCAGGGAGGGAGTTCTTTATTATTTGACGTTTGGGCTTGAGATTTTAACGCACCTCTCCCGGTCTTAGCTTAGTCAGTCTTTGCTTTAATCTATATACAAAACGGAAGGTGGACTTCCTGTTTACACCTTGCCGCTTCGGTGCCAAATTAGTCCATCTTTTTCTTTTAACTTCAGATCTTAAAGCTTGACCTACTCACGGGTTGTTGTTTAATAGCCAAATTGTCCCAGGTCAGCGCTCTCTGGCAACAGCTGCGCGGCTTCACTCCACGGACGTAGCGATCGACTCTCAGCACCGCGTCAAACCCCCGTTTTGCTCCGGAGCCCCTTGCAGGGTTCCCTTTTGCCTCCCGGGCAAAAAGCCAGCTTGGTCATTGTGTATCATCATCTGGAAGCCTTTTTTTGATCTTTCGGCTAAAATAGTTGCATATAATTTATAATCGTTATTTAGAAGTGCGATAGGCCTATAGTTGTTAATAAGTAGATTGTCCGTTCCCTGTTTTGGAATTAATGCAATAAGGCTGTCTTTCCAAGAATCCGGCATGGTTCCGTCTTTTAAGATGTTGTTCATGATACTTCTTAATGGGTCAGACAGGTAGTCCTCCATTTTTTTATCATATATTGCCGGTAGGCCGTCTGGCCCTGGTGGCTTTCCTATCTTTGCTTCCTTAATTGCTCTTTGCATTTCGTACGATGTAATAGGGGCATTCAACAGTTCTTTTTGTTCTTTAGTAAGTTTCGGAAGCCAGTTCTGTTCTAAATGTTCTCTAAGTTCTTCTGTTGTTTCATTTCCTTCCTTATAGATTTCTCTAAAGAATTCGAGAAATCGTTTCTCTATTTCTTTAGGGTTGTTTATTATTTTGCCTTTGCACTTAACTCTATTTATAAGCCTTTCTGCCTCTCTCTTCTTTAATTGCCATGCTAATAACCAGGCTCAGGTTCTGTTTCAGGCTGTGTCTCTGTTTCAGGCTCTGGCGCTGTATCAAACACTGTTGCAGACTCAGGCTGTGGCACTATGGCTGTAGCTGTGGCTCTGGTATTTTTCAAGCTCTGGCACTGTATCAAGCACTGTTACAGGCTCAGGCTCCTGCTCTTTATTAGGCTTTGTGTCAGTCTTTGGCTCTAGCACTTATTCTAGCTCTATTTCAGGCTCGGCCTGTGTCTCAGCCTTTGTCTCTGTTTCACGCTGTTTCTCTGTTTCAGGCTCCGACGCTGTTTCAAGCCCTGTATCTGCCTCTGCCTCTGTTTCAGGCTCTGGCACTCTATCAAGCACTGTATCAGGCTCTGCCTCTCCCTCTGCCCCTGGCTACGTTTAAGCGTCGGGCTCAGTTTCAGACAGTGTCTCTGTTTCAGGATCCAGCACTCTATCAAGCACTATTTCAGACTCAAGCTGTGGATCTCGGCTGTGGCTCTAGGCTCCGTCTGTGGCTCTGTCTGTGGCTCTGTCTCTCTTTCAGGGTCTGCTTCTGAATGAAGATCTGGTTCTGACTCTAATTCAGGGTCTCATGATGGCTCTTCCTCTGCCTCTGACCCAGCTATGTTTCAGGGTCTGGCTCTCTTTCAGGCTCTGGTTCTGAATTAGGGTTTTGTTCTGGCTGTGTCTCTGGCTCTGGCTCTGGCTCTGGCTCCAGCTCCGGCACTGTATCAAGTACTGTTGCAGACTCAGGCTGTGGCTCTAGGCTGTGGCTGCAGCTATGTTTTGCGCTCCGGCCCTGTATCAAGCCCTATTTCTGGCTCTGGCTCTGGCTCTGGCTCTGGCTTTCTTTCAGCTCTCGCTCTGAATGAGGCTCTGGCTCTGGCTCTGATTCAGGGTCTCGCTCTGGCTCTGGCTCTATCAAGGACTGTTTCAGACTGTGGCTGTGGCTCTGCCTCTGTTTCAGGCTCAGGCTATGTTTGAGGCTGTGTCTCTGTTTCAGGCTCCGGCACGGTATCAAGTACTGTTGCAGACTCAGGCTGTGGCTCTAGGCTGTGGATGTGGCTGTTGCTCTGGTTTGGGCTGTGGCTCTTTTTCAGGCTCTGGTTCTGAATGAGGGCTTGGTTATGGCACTGATTCAGAGTCTCGCTCTGTCTCTGGCTGTGTCTCTGTTGCACCTCAAACGGTGGTTTGTTGTTGTTGTTATTTTCTTTCTGGGGTGGGACAAATGTTTAGTTGGGGCGGGGATTATTTTAAGTTTAGCATAATTGTTTCTTGCTTTGTTTTTCTTTTACTATTTTTTTAGGTTTTTAGGAATGGCATCAAGAGAGTTCTGAGGTATTTGCAGGAAACCAAAGACTTTTGTCTTAGGTTGCCGGCACAAGGAGAAGTCAAACTGACTTGTCTTGTGGACTCGGATTGGGCTAATCTTGAGGATCGCAAGTCTGTGTCTGGCCTAGTGGTGAAGTTTGTGAACTCAGTAGTTGGATGGAGGTCAAAGAAGCAAAGTCTTATAGCGCTCTCATCCACTGAGGCTGAGTTTAGTGCTCTTTCAGAGGTGTGCAGAGAAGTAGAGTTCTATGCTTGCTTAGTGCAGGAACTCTGCGAAGTGGATTGTCTGCCGATACGTGTTTTCGAGGACAATCAACCATGCCTGCGTTTGGCAGAGTCAGGTCAGTTCAAGGCTAGAACTAAACACCTAGACATTCGCTTTCGGAATGTGTGCCAGAGCGTTCAGGAGGGATTAGTTGCGCTGAAGTATTGTCCCTCTGCCAAGAACCTAGCTGATGGGTTCCCGAAGCCACTCACCTTCCAAAGACATGGGGAGTTTTGCGAAGGTCTGGGTTTGGGACGACCAAGGGTCGATTCTCCCCTCAGGCGCGTGGCAAGAGGGGGTGTTGGGTGTAGTGAAGGGTTAACCTTCTGTGCCTCAAGCCCGAGAGGAGGCGCTTACAAGGGAAGTAAGCCAGGACATGACGAAAGCAGCTTGGAATGCTGTGATCTGAGTGGGAACCGAAAGCAGTTCAGCCGCTGCACTGAGAGAGAAGGACACAGAGAAAATGCAGCTTGAACCTGATGGTCTTTATGAATTGTAAACACACTATATTTGAGCAAATAAAGGGATAGTAGGACAGAAGAAACGTGTGGGACTTGTTTACTGCTCTCTCGACACATGCCGCTGTGAACTTCTGCTAATTGCTTTACGATCTACAGAGGCTCCCAGGGGAAGCGTGGCTGGGCGCCGAACAATAAAGCAATAAATCTACCGAACATGGCTCTCTATCGACTTCTGGGGTGGCGCCACCGGTAATGGCGGACCCCTCTGAAACGGAGGGAAAAACTCCGCTCGAAACGGGTCTGTCCCGCTACGGCGAAGCGGGGACCCTTTAGAAATCACAGGCGGACGAAGCCTGTGACCTTGGGACTCGGCGGGCACCCTTAGCGCCCCCCCAACCCGCAAAGGAGCCCAATAACGGGCTCCAAAGCAAAGAAGGGGGAAGAGGCGCGGTGCTGAGAGTCTACCGCTATTTCCGTGGAGCGAAGCCGCACAGCCGCTGCCGGAGAGCGCTGCCTTCTTCTTGGACAATTTGGATTCTAAAAACAACCACCGTGAGTACCTAAACTAGGGGAAATCGAACCACAATTTAAGGAACTGGGAAAAGAAAGGAATTGGACTAAAAAATGCATTACAATTCGGTACTGAAACGGGAAGGTCTAACAGGAAGTCAACCTTCCTTTTTTTGTAATATGAACAAAGCAAAGACAAAGTAAACTAGAGTTTTGAAAATCATTTTAAAGGAGTGGATTTCATCATCTAAAATAGGTGAACCCCCCCTTCGGCAGCAGAAGGAGAAGGGGGTGCTTTCTTTGGACTGTTGTATCCTGCAGAAGTAAGTTTAAAACAAAGTAATTTTCCACCGTCCTGACCCAGGGAGCGGGGTGTCAGGACTGACGTTTGAAGCTCATTGACCAGGACAGAAGCTGTTTGACAGATAGTTAAAAGAAGAAAAAAAAGCTGCGATTCCACTGTTTCTTTTTGCAACTTAAAAATAACAACGATTGACAAAGTATCTAAAAGTAAAAGAAACTTTGGGGCTGGATTTGTAACAGAAGTTTTCCCTCTAGGGGGAGATAGTGAAACTGTAACTAGGGATTTTCCAGCCGTTACAGTATAACCTGTGGGAATTGAATGGTGACCTTGAAGGACAATGTACTCAGAAATGTTGTTGTGCGCTTTTCTCAAAACAAATGCTCTACTGGAGGAAGTAGTAGATAGGTAGCCGTGTTGGTCTGCCATAGTCAAAATAAAAAAAATAAAAAAAAAATAAAAATAAAAAAAAAAAATAAAAATAAAAATAAAAATAAAAAAAATAAAAATAAATTTCAGGTATTGGCACTGTTACAGTGGGTGTCTCCGGTTATATGGACTCTGTTCTGAAACCATATGCCATCAATGCTCCCAGCTATGTACGTGACACCACAGATTTTCTGAGGAAAATACAATCTTTAAATAATCTTCCCAACAACACTATACTAGCTACTATGGATGTGGAATCTCTGTACACCAACATCCCACACAACGATGGTTTACAAGCCATAAGGAACACCATATCAGATAAAACCACAGCGGACCTTGCCACCAAACTCTGCCAATTTGTCCTTACCCACAACAACTTCAAATTCGGTGATGACCTGTTTCTTCAGATCAGCGGCACAGCAATGGGCACCCGCATGGCCCCACAGTATGCCAACATCTTCATGGCAGATTTAGAACAACGTTTCCTGAACTCCTACCCACTCAAACCTCTCTTGTACCTGCGATACATTGATGATATTTTTATCATCTGGACACATGGTCAACAGACCCTGGACACCTTTCACCAGAAATTTAATGATTTTCACCCCACAATCAACCTTACAATGAATCAATCTATGCAAGAAATACATTTTTTGGACACTACTATAAAAATACAGGATGGGCGCATAGACACCACCTTATACCGCAAACCAACTGACCGACAAACATATCTACATGCCTCTAGCTACCATCCCAAACATACCAAACAGTCCATTGTATATAGCCAGGCACTACGTTACAGCCGCATCTGTTCCAATTCTACAGACAGAGACTCTCACCTAAGGGATCTACAGCAAACCTTCTCAGAACTAAAATACCCAGCAGATGAAGTTAGACAACAGATCAACAGAGCCAGACTGATACCCAGAGAGAACTTGCTGCAAGACAGACCCAAAAAAGAAAATAACAGAACACCTCTAGTCATCACATACAGCTCCCAAGTTAAAACAGTACAACGCATTATCAGAGATCTACAACCTCTCCTGGACAATGACAGTTCTCTTTCTCAAGCTCTGGGAGGGAGACCTTTCATTGCCTACAGACAGCCACCCAATCTTAAACAACTCCTAACCCACAATAATACTACAACCAGACTTAACACAGACACTGGCACCAGAGCCTGCAATAAACCCAGATGCCAACTTTGCTGCCACATACACCCGGACAACACCATTACTGGCCCCAACAACATCACACATACCATCTCGGGACTATTTAATTGCTCATCGTCTAACATTGTGTATGCCATCAAATGCCAACAGTGTCCTTCAGCTCTCTATATTGGACAAACAGGCCAAACCTTACGCCAAAGAATAAACGGACATAAATCTGACATCAAGAATCACAGAACAGAGAAACCAGTAGGAGAACACTTCAATCTCCCAGGGCATTCTATACAAGATCTCAAAGTAGCTGTTTTACTACAAAGGAATTTCAGAAATAGACTGGAAAGAGAAGCTGCTGAATTACAACTCATTACCAAACTTAAAACCATGAAAAGACCTGGGCTTAACAAAGACATTGGATTCTTATCTCACTATACATAACTAAACCATTTCTCACCTTCCCACCCCTTGCCTTTTCCTGTAAGACCTATTACAGTCCTTAAGAGTCGTCAACAGGCTCTCCCAGCTATCTGCCTATCTCCCATTCCCACCATCCTTCTGAGTAACACCCCTCCCCACCTTCTCACTATATAGAAGGATCTGGCAACTTCTATTTCAGTGTATCTGAAGAAGTGTGCATGCACACGAAAGCTCATACCAAGAACTAACTTAGTTGGTCTTTAAGGTGCTACTGGAAGGAATTTTTTATTTCTACTGGAGGAATTCCATGAGGGAATGAATTTGATGACTGACTTGGTTGGGAATCTTAAGCAGACTGTGGGAAATCTTGGACAGGCAGTAGAAAAAAGTATGGAGTTTACACAGGATGTATACCAAGATTGTGCCTTGTTAGAACAGATGAAAGAAGAGGATTCTGCTGAACCTTGGGAGTCAGAAATGGAGCCACAGACGGAGGTTGCGGCCCTGCAGGAACATGAATCTTTGGAATTGGCAACTGGCTTTCAAAAAAATCAGACTCGGAAAGAAGAAGTTTGGATTGGACTGGAAATGGGGGGTTGGATTGACCCCCCTGAGCAGGGACATATGGACTTTCCGAGTCTGGTAGTGGACTGTGAGAGGCTTGGAGATATGGGGATTCCAAAGTCTGGAGGGGCTTTGAAACATGCTTTTAAGTACTACATGGAGCTCAGTTTGGACTTTGGAAAAGGGACCTTTTGGTTGGAAGGAGGCAAAAGCATTATTAAATTGGAGATCACACGAGTGAAAAGAAAATATGAAGAAAAACAGTGGAAGGGACGTGGAAGAGATTTAAGAGCCTCGGATATAAGATCACCAGGTTAATGTGCCAGTTTAATGGGATAAATGGACTGACAAACCCGGGACCTGGGGGATGGGACGTTGGATGATGATTTTCTTTTTCTTTTTTTTCTTTTTTACTATTAGGATTATCCTACATAATTGATGAATACTAGATGGATGTATGAAATGAAACTGCTTGGCTCTGGTATAAAAGTTTAAGGGATTAGGAAAGAATATATATATATATATATATATATATATATATATATATGTTTTCGTAGATTTTCACGGGTACAGGAATGCAGGTTTTGGTGTCCTCGGGTGTCTTCCCGTGTAAAAGTTGGGGTGTCTAGGCGACGTTTCGACGAGGTCTCACTCGTCATCTTCAGGCTGGTGCTTTCGGCTTCTTGTTACTGGAACAGAGCGGGATCTCAGTGTTTGAGTTCCTATAAATACTGTAGAGGGGTGTGGTGTATTGCCTCAAAAGTTCTGGGCAGAGGGGAAGTTCCCAGGCTAGTGTTCTTTTCTTCTTTTGTTCCTTAATTACTTGAGGGATATCTTGAGTGATTTCTTGAGTGATATTCTGAGTACCACTTAGGTGGGTCATTAGGTGTGGATTAGTTGCTAAAGCCTTCGTGTCTTGACCTCTTGAATTTGTGAAGAGTTTTTCTGGGAAGATGGCTGTACTGCACTTAGTTGTGCTTTGGCTTGGCTTCGTGTATAGGGGCGAGCTGTGGTTTTGTGCCCTGTGCCAGCCAGATCTGTGTAGGGATTGCAGGGGGGTGCAGCATCCGGAGTTGCCACTATGGTTTGGTTACTGGATGGTGTCTGTAATTTATCTGTGGAGAGGGTCTGGGTTTGGGTCTGGTGTGGTTGATTGGTGATGGCGTTCTGTGTGCCTCTGGTTCTGGTGTCGGTTTTTGTGGGGAGGGCTAATTTCCAGATGTCTGGCAGGCGGGACGTGTCGTCACGCTTGTTCATGTTGTGAGGGTGTTTCTCTATCTCGATGGCTTCCATGATTATTCTCTTGTGGTGATGTTCCATGTTAAAGAGCAATTTGGAATCTGCAAAATTAATTTCGTGTCCTGTTTCTTTCATGTGTTGGAAAAGAGAGGAAGATTTTTCTTCTTTTTTGACGGCATTCTTGTGTTCAGCGATACGTGCATTTATTCGTCTGTTTGTTTGTCCAATGTACGTGGCTGGGCAGACTTTGCAGGGTATTTCATAGACCCCTTGGTTTTCCAACTGGATTTTATCTTTGGGGTTTCTGAGGATATTGGCTATTTTTTGGTTGGTGCAAAAGGCTGTTTTGATATTGTGTTTATGGAGGATTTTGCTAATTTTATCTGTAGTGCCCTTGATATAAGGAAGGAGGGCCATGCCATTGTTTTCTTCCGTGTCTTGGTTTTTGGGGGGTGTTTCTTTTTGGATTAGCTTCTTAACCCTGTTTTGCTGGTATCCATTGGCGATTAACACATTTGAGAGATTCTGTAACTCAGTTGTCAAGTGGTCTTTGTCAGCCAGGCGTTTGGTTCTGGAGATGAGGGTCTTGGCTACGGAGTTTATTTGTGCAGGGTGGTGGTGTGATTGAGCATGTAAGTAGCGGTTGGTGTGTGTTTTTTTCCGGTAGATAGTGTGTCCTAGGGAGCCATCAGGTTTTTTGTACGTCCTAATCTACAAAAAACCTGATGGCTCCCTAGGACACACTATCTACCGGAAAAAAACACACACCAACCGCTACTTACATGCTCAATCACACCACCACCCTGCACAAATAAACTCCGTAGCCAAGACCCTCATCTCCAGAACCAAACGCCTGGCTGACAAAGACCACTTGACAACTGAGTTACAGAATCTCTCAAATGTGTTAATCGCCAATGGATACCAGCAAAACAGGGTTAAGAAGCTAATCCAAAAAGAAACACCCCCCAAAAACCAAGACACGGAAGAAAACAATGGCATGGCCCTCCTTCCTTATATCAAGGGCACTACAGATAAAATTAGCAAAATCCTCCATAAACACAATATCAAAACAGCCTTTTGCACCAACCAAAAAATAGCCAATATCCTCAGAAACCCCAAAGATAAAATCCAGTTGGAAAACCAAGGGGTCTATGAAATACCCTGCAAAGTCTGCCCAGCCACGTACATTGGACAAACAAACAGACGAATAAATGCACGTATCGCTGAACACAAGAATGCCGTCAAAAAAGAAGAAAAATCTTCCTCTCTTTTCCAACACATGAAAGAAACAGGACACGAAATTAATTTTGCAGATTCCAAATTGCTCTTTAACATGGAACATCACCACAAGAGAATAATCATGGAAGCCATCAAGATAGAGAAACACCCTCACAACATGAACAAGCGTGACGACACGTCCCGCCTGCCAGACATCTGGAAATTAGCCCTCCCCACAAAAACCGACACCAGAACCAGAGGCACACAGAACGCCATCACCAATCAACCACACCAGACCCAAACCCAGACCCTCTCCACAGATAAATTACAGACACCATCCAGTAACCAAACCATAGTGGCAACTCCGGATGCTGCACCCCCCTGCAATCCCTACACAGATCTGGCTGGCACAGGGCACAAAACCACAGCTCGCCCCTATACACGAAGCCAAGCCAAAGCACAACTAAGTGCAGTACAGCCATCTTCCCAGAAAAACTCTTCACAAATTCAAGAGGTCAAGACACGAAGGCTTTAGCAACTAATCCACACCTAATGACCCACCTAAGTGGTACTCAGAATATCACTCAAGAAATCACTCAAGATATCCCTCAAGTAATTAAGGAACAAAAGAAGAAAAGAACACTAGCCTGGGAACTTCCCCTCTGCCCAGAACTTTTGAGGCAATACACCACACCCCTCTACAGTATTTATAGGAACTCAAACACTGAGATCCCGCTCTGTTCCAGTAACAAGAAGCCGAAAGCACCAGCCTGAAGATGACGAGTGAGACCTCGTCGAAACGTCGCCTAGACACCCCAACTTTTACACGGGAAGACACCCGAGGACACCAAAACCTGCATATATATATATATATATATATATATATGCAGGTTTTGGTGTCTTCGGGTGTCTTCCCGTGTAAGAGTTGGGGTGTCTAGGCGACGTTTCGACGAGGTCTCACTCGTCATCTTCAGGCTGGTGCTTTCGGCTTCTTGTTACTGGAACAGAGCAGGATCTCAGTGTTTGAGTTCCTATAAATACTGTTGAGGGGGTGTGGTGTATAGCCTCCGACGTTCTGGGCAGAGAGGAAGTTCCCAGGTTAGTGTGACTTTTCTTCTTTTGTTCCTTAATTACTTGAGGGATATCATTGAGTGATTTCTTGAGTGATATTCTGAGTACCACTTAGGAGGGTCATTAAGTGTGGATTAGTTGCTAAAGCTTTCGTGTCTTGACCTCTTGAGCTTGTGAAGAGTTTTTCTGAGAAGATGGCTGTACTGCACTTAGTTGTGCTCTGGCTTGGCTTCGTGTATAGGGGCGAGCTGTGGTTTTGTGCCCTGTGCCAGCCAGATCTGTGTAGGGATTGCAGGGGGGTGCAGCATCCGGAGGTGCCACTATGGTTTGGCTACTGGATGGTGTCTGTAATTTATCTGTGGAGAGGGTCTGGGTTTGGGTCTGGTGTGGTTGATTGGTGATGGCGTTCTGTGTGCCTCTGGTTCTGGTGTCGGTTTTTGTGGGGAGGGCTAATTTCCAGATGTCTGGCAGGCGGGACGTGTCGTCACGCTTGTTCATGTTGTGAGGGTGTTTCTCTATCTCGATGGCTTCCATGATTATTCTCTTGTGGTGATGTTCCATGTTAAAGAGCAATTTGGAATCTGCAAAATTAATTTCGTGTCCTGTTTCTTTCATGTGTTGGAAAAGAGAGGAAGTTTTTTCTTCTTTTTTGACGGCATTCTTGTGTTCTGCGATACGTGCATTTATTCGTCTGTTTGTTTGTCCAATGTACGTGGCTGGGCAGACTTTGCAGGGTATTTCATAGACCCCTTGGTTTTCCAACTGGATTTTATCTTTGGGGTTTCTGAGGATATTGGCTATTTTTTGGTTGGTGCAAAAGGCTGTTTTGATATTGTGTTTATGGAGGATTTTGCTAATTTTATCTGTAGTGCCCTTGATATAAGGAAGGAGGGCCATGCCATTGTTTTCTTCTGTGTCTTGGTTTTTGGGGGGTGTTTCTTTTTGGATTAGCTTCGTAACCCTGTTTTGCTGGTATCCATTGGCGATTAACACATTTGAGAGATTCTGTAACTCAGTTGTCAAGTGGTCTTTGTCAGCCAGGCGTTTGGTTCTGGAGATGAGAGTCTTGGCTACGGAGTTTATTTGTGCAGGGTGGTGGTGTGATTGTGCATGTAAGTAGCGGTTGGTGTGTGTTTTTTTCCGGTAGATAGTGTGTCCTAGGGAGCCATCAGGTTTTTTGTAGATTAGGACGTCAAGGAAGGGAAGTTGGTTGTTGGCTTCTATTTCCATAGTGAATTGTATTTTGGGGTGTAGGCTGTTGAGATGTGTGAGGAAGCTATCTAGTTTTTCTTTCCCGTGTGGCCAAATTACAAAGGTGTCGTCAACATATCTGAGCCAAAGTTTGGGTTTGTGTTCTGACTTGTCTAAAGCATTGGTTTCAAAGTGTTCCATGTACAAATTTGCGATGACCGGTGAGAGGGGTGATCCCATAGGTGCTCCTTCTATCTGTTTGTATCTTTGTCCATTGTGGATGAAGTATGTGTTGGTTAGGCAGTGGTTGGTCAGGTCCAGGATGTATTCGGGGGGATTGTATTTGTTTTGAATGGCTGTCAAGGCTTCATTAATGGGCACTTGTGTGAAGAGAGATACAACATCGAAGCTCACAAGTAGGTCATCGGGATGTAGGTTTTGCTTCTTTATTGTTTCTATGAACTGGAAGGAGTTAGTAACGTGTGAAGCGATGGATTCTGCATAGGGCTGAAGTTGCTTAGCGAGAAATTTAGCGAGATTTTGTAGAGGTGAGCCTATGGAGCTGACTATTGGTCTGAGTGGTGTTCCTTCTTTGTGTATCTTGGGGAGTGTATCTTGGTGTTCCTTCTTTGTGTATCTTTGAGTGGTGTTCCTTCTTTGTGTATCTTGGGGAGACCGTAGAGTCAAACTCTGTAACAAAATCCACCCTGCACTCTGGGACAAATGCAAACAACTAGCCGTCTGGAGAGCTGAAACTGAGACCTCACATAAGACAGACAGACACACCAACAAACTCCACAAACTAGAGAAACGCCAGAAGCCCAGCCACCCTCCACAACAACCCATGAAACAAACAGTACATAACATATCAGACAGGATCCTCACCTCAACTGAAACCAAAGTACTCTCCAAAGGTTTCAACTTTGCAGTCGCCCCGAGACGCATCCCCACGGAAAACATCATATGCGGAGTCGAAGCTAGCCTAACCAAAATCAACCCAGATGAAGCCAATAAAATCAGACTTGAAGTCACCAACATCCTCTGCTCCAGCAAACCACCCAGAAGCAATTTACACAAAGAAGAACAGAAAGCACTCACCAACCTGAGGAAAGACAACAACATAATCATTCTCCCAGCAGACAAAGGTAATGCCACTGTTGTGATGAACACATCGGACTACCAAGCAAAACTATCAAATCTACTCCAAGACCCTACCTACCAACCTATAAAAACAGATCCCACCACCTATCTGGAAAAAACCACCAAATCCAAAATAAAAGCCTCTCCTATCAGTGAAGAAATCCAGCTAAGAATCATCCCCAGAGAAAAATCATCCAGATGCCCCAAACTCTACGGTCTCCCCAAGATACACAAAGAAGGAACACCACTCAGACCAATAGTCAGCTCCATAGGCTCACCTCTACAAAATCTCGCTAAATTTCTCGCTAAGCAACTTCAGCCCTATGCAGAATCCATCGCTTCACACGTTACTAACTCCTTCCAGTTCATAGAAACAATAAAGAAGCAAAACCTACATCCCGATGACCTACTTGTGAGCTTCGATGTTGTATCTCTCTTCACACAAGTGCCCATTAATGAAGCCTTGACAGCCATTCAAAACAAATACAATCCCCCCGAATACATCCTGGACCTGACCAACCACTGCCTAACCAACACATACTTCATCCACAATGGACAAAGATACAAACAGATAGAAGGAGCACCTATGGGATCACCCCTCTCACCGGTCATCGCAAATTTGTACATGGAACACTTTGAAACCAATGCTTTAGACAAGTCAGAACACAAACCCAAACTTTGGCTCAGATATGTTGACGACACCTTTGTAATTTGGCCACACGGGAAAGAAAAACTAGATAGCTTCCTCACACATCTCAACAGCCTACACCCCAAAATACAATTCACTATGGAAATAGAAGCCAACAACCAACTTCCCTTCCTTGACGTCCTAATCTACAAAAAACCTGATGGCTCCCTAGGACACACTATCTACCGGAAAAAAACACACACCAACCGCTACTTACATGCACAATCACACCACCACCCTGCACAAATAAACTCCGTAGCCAAGACTCTCATCTCCAGAACCAAACGCCTGGCTGACAAAGACCACTTGACAACTGAGTTACAGAATCTCTCAAATGTGTTAATCGCCAATGGATACCAGCAAAACAGGGTTACGAAGCTAATCCAAAAAGAAACACCCCCCAAAAACCAAGACACAGAAGAAAACAATGGCATGGCCCTCCTTCCTTATATCAAGGGCACTACAGATAAAATTAGCAAAATCCTCCATAAACACAATATCAAAACAGCCTTTTGCACCAACCAAAAAATAGCCAATATCCTCAGAAACCCCAAAGATAAAATCCAGTTGGAAAACCAAGGGGTCTATGAAATACCCTGCAAAGTCTGCCCAGCCACGTACATTGGACAAACAAACAGACGAATAAATGCACGTATCGCAGAACACAAGAATGCCGTCAAAAAAGAAGAAAAAACTTCCTCTCTTTTCCAACACATGAAAGAAACAGGACACGAAATTAATTTTGCAGATTCCAAATTGCTCTTTAACATGGAACATCACCACAAGAGAATAATCATGGAAGCCATCGAGATAGAGAAACACCCTCACAACATGAACAAGCGTGACGACACGTCCCGCCTGCCAGACATCTGGAAATTAGCCCTCCCCACAAAAACCGACACCAGAACCAGAGGCACACAGAACGCCATCACCAATCAACCACACCAGACCCAAACCCAGACCCTCTCCACAGATAAATTACAGACACCATCCAGTAGCCAAACCATAGTGGCACCTCCGGATGCTGCACCCCCCTGCAATCCCTACACAGATCTGGCTGGCACAGGGCACAAAACCACAGCTCGCCCCTATACACGAAGCCAAGCCAGAGCACAACTAAGTGCAGTACAGCCATCTTCTCAGAAAAACTCTTCACAAGCTCAAGAGGTCAAGACACGAAAGCTTTAGCAACTAATCCACACTTAATGACCCTCCTAAGTGGTACTCAGAATATCACTCAAGAAATCACTCAATGATATCCCTCAAGTAATTAAGGAACAAAAGAAGAAAAGTCACACTAACCTGGGAACTTCCTCTCTGCCCAGAACGTCGGAGGCTATACACCACACCCCCTCAACAGTATTTATAGGAACTCAAACACTGAGATCCTGCTCTGTTCCAGTAACAAGAAGCCGAAAGCACCAGCCTGAAGATGACGAGTGAGACCTCGTCGAAACGTCGCCTAGACACCCCAACTCTTACACGGGAAGACACCCGAAGACACCAAAACCTGCATTCCTGTACCCGTGAAAATCTACGAAAGCATATATATATATATATATATATATATATATATATATATATATATATATATATATATATATTTGCTTTCGTAGATTTTCACGGGTACAGGAATGTAGGTTTTGGTGTTAAAGGTTTTAAACAATATAACACCATACACATACACAACCCAAAAGCAATAAAAAACACCATCACCAAAGTGAGAAAAAAGATACAAAAAAAAGAAAAAACAACCGACAAAAAATCATATGAAAGACATAAAACATAGTTAAACTTCATAAACCAAGTTTCCATAACCCTCTTTTCTGACTCCCTCACATCTCCCTTTTCTGTGTTCCCATTTATAAAATCATGTTCAGCAGTACTTCACCTTCTCTCAAAACTTATTTTAAATTATACGTTTCAACTATTATGTCTCCAGTTTGCCCTTTGTTATCAAATATTTGAATATTTAAGCTTGACATAATATTATGTTGGGAAACTGCCAGGGAGATAACGTCCATCATGGCCCCCAAGCCGGAGTTCGGAGTTTCCATCGGCCTCCCGTAGTCACGCAGATCCAACAGTTAGGGGCACAAAGCCTTTGGAATTCCTAGCCACATTCCTAGGCTGGGTGCACCCTCTTTCAGCAGAAAGCAGTCAAAAGCTTGCATCACAGAAGAGCATAATTTACAGACTTTATTTAGCGTTTAACAGAACAAAAGAAAACGTGACCGTTCTGTGTCAGCATCTCTGGCCAACTGAAAACGAAAGGAATCAGCAAACATAAACATCCTGTGAATAGGACATGCACAGACTCTGTTGCTTACAAAAGCCTGCTCCCTTTTAAGGTGGAACGGAAATACCCTAACATCCTCCCCCTTTCCGTGTAACCTGTTGTACCTGTGGTTCACCCAATTGCAACTTTTGTACATAAACCTTTAGTTGTTCTGTGTTAACAACCTTAGACAACAGATCAGCAGGAATTTCATTTCCTGCCATGTAGGACACCTGAATCAGTCCTTTCTGGATACACTCTCTTGCACGATGTAACTTAATCTGCAAGTACTTGGTTCTCTGCTTGCAACTCTCGGAGTTCAGCAAAGCCAAACACGATCTATTGTCTTGATACACTTGTATAGGACATTTCACAGACACCCTGATGTCCTTAAACAGTTGCATCAACCATTCACAATCCATGAGTGAAAATGACAGAGCATTGAGTTCTGCTTCACAGGAACTTAGGCTCACTGTTGTCTGCTTCTTGCACAACCAGTCAAACAGGCAGTGGTTGTACATGTAGCATACTCCAGAAGTGCTTGTACCATCCGTGGTGTCACTTCCAAAACTTGCATCTGCAAAGATTTCAAGACCTCCAGTCTTCTGACTGGTGAACCTCAGCCTGTAGTGCATAGTCCCTTTCAAATAGCGGGCTATGCACTTCAGAGCTTTCCAATCCTGAACCGTAGGATTGTTGGCATGTCTGCTAAGCAGATTACAGCTTACAGCTATGTCAGGTCTTGAACATCTGGCAATGAAATTCAGCTTGCCTAGAATGCATCTGTACAGCGTTGTGTCAGAAAACGCTTCAGCAGTACTGTCTACCTGGTAACCTGTCACCATCGGTGTGTCTGCTGGGTTTGCATCAACCAAATTCAACCTGGTTAACACATCAGCAATTTTCTGTGTTTTGTGTACCAGAAAATTACCTGCTTGGTCCTTCTCCACCTGCAGAGAAAGATAGTTGGATACCTCACCAAGATCCTTCATGTCAAAGTGCTCCTTCAGCTGAGCTAGGGTGCTTTGGTAAAAAGCCTGATTCTTCCAAAACATCAGAAGATCATCAACAAAACATAAACAATACAGTTTGTTTTGCCCCTCCTCCTTGACAAACACACATGGATCAGCTTTGCCCTGGTGAAAACCTAGAGAAAGCAATGTCTCAGTGAGTTTTGTGTTCCAACACCTGGCACTCTGCTTGAGACCATATAAGGATTTCCGCAGTTTACAGACCATACCCTTCTGTATCTCCATCCCATCAGGTGGAAGCATGAACAGCTGTTCATTCAAAATCCCATACAAAAAAGCTGTATTAATGTCGTGGTGGGAAACATGCAGTTTCTCCTCCGCAGCGACCTTGAGCATCAGCCGAATGCTCTCATATTTGACTGTGGGAGAGTAGGTCTCGTGGTAATCCTGTCCTGGTACCTGTGAAAAACCTCTGGCAACCAATCTGGCTTTGTGTCTGACTACCTTGCCATTCTGGTCTGTCTTGGCCTTGAAGACCCATTTGCTGCCAACCAGTCTCATTCCTGGGACTACCGGTACCAATACCCAAGTTTGGTTCCTGTTCAAGGAATCAACTTCAGCCTTCATGGCATTAAGCCAAGGCTCAGCATCTTTAGAGGTCAACTCCTGAACCTCTTTGAAGCTTGAAGGTTCCCACACCTTCTCTGAGCTACTAAGAACAGCTGTTGCTGTCTTAGCAAACTCATCAGCATACCTCTTTGGAGGTCTGCCCTTGGTCGCCCTTTCAGATCTGCGTACTAGACGCAAGTCTTCTGGACTCATCTCCTCTTTCTTAGGAGAAAAGTGACCAATGGTGAACAGTGGTTCTTCCAGTTCATTGTCAGACGCATCAGATGGTCTGACTGAGGCTTTTGCGCTCTGGTAGTCTGCTGTGTCATCACTCTCACTGACATCAGCAGCAGCGCCGCCCACTGAACTGGAATCCGAACTCTGATCATCATCCTCATCATCATCATCCTCATCCTCATCATCATCAGCAGCAGCTGTCTCATCTTTAGCTGCTTGCTTGACATCACCTTCATCCTCCTCTGGGTAACTCTGGAAAATTCCCACATTTTCCCCCCACTTAGGATTGTACTCAACACTCCTTGTGAACTTAATGGACTTAGAGTCAGTCATCCATACCCTGTATGCACCTTTTTCGTACCCCATGAACAAACCATGTGCCCCACGCTTCCCAAGCTTGTTGGTTTGTTGTGTGCGTACCCACATGTCCGAACCAAATATTCTCATGTGTTTGGTGTTGGGTTTCTTGCCAAACATCTTCTCATAGGGGGTACAACCAATGGGTGATGACAATCTGCGATTAACGGTATAAACCAAATTCCCCAGAGCCTCCCCCCAAAACTTATCAGGGAGATTGGCATCATGCAACAAGGTTTTGATTCCTTGCAGCAATGTCTGATTTGCTCTCTCCGCAAGCCCATTCATCCATGGCGATCTGGGCGTTGACATGTCATGCTGGATTCCCTTCTCAGTCAGGAAGGCTTCAAACTGCTGAGAAGTAAACTCCCCGCCCCGATCAGTAAAAAAACAAGAAATACGTTTACCGTGCACATTTTCCAACCAAGCACAGAATTCCTTAAACCTTGGGAACGCTTGCGATTTCTGTTCGAGCAAATACACGTGAATGTACCTGGAAAAAGAATCAATTAGAATCATGAAGTACCTTGCTCCTCCTAAAGAGGGCGCAAGTGGCCCAACCAGGTCTGCATGCACTAGCTGGTAGGGTTTGGAAGCCTGCCTGCTAGACTCCTTGCCTTTTGGAGCAACCTTCACCTTGTTCTCTGCACAGGATACACATTTCATGTGAAATTTACAGGGTTTGATGTTCAAACCCTCAACCACCTCTGGCATCTTGGCCAGTGCCTTCCAAGAGAGGTGACAAAATCTTCGATGCGCATCATGAATGCAACCTGCATGAAGAACTTTGTTAGTTTGTGCAACACAACAAGAATCAGCATTAGACACAACAACAGTGTCGTCATAAGTTATATGGAACAAACCATCCATAAACTTTGCATGCAAATAGTCCTCTTTGCCTTTACTGATGACACAGACGCTCCTCTTGAAGGAAATCTGAAAACCACGCCCAGTAAGCTGTGGGACGCTCAACAAGTTGCTCGCAGCTCCTGGAACATACAGTACATTACTGATGGTAGTGTGCAGACTTGCAAGTTTCACAGTCCCTTCTCCTGCAATTTGCAACGTCCTTCCATCAGCCAGGTGGATCTCACCTTCCTGAGGCTTGAAGGAGATAAAGAGGTGCCTGTCCTTGGAAATATGGCGGCTGGCACCTGAGTCCACAATAAACCTGCCTTTGGCTGTTGGAGCAGTCTTTACAGCAAGCAAACCCTTGTTTTCCAGCGGTCTGGGCTTTTGCAGCTTGCCCCCCTGCTGCTCCTGGCCACCAGACGTGCCTTTAGCCTTTGGTGAAGCAGTGCCAGCAAGCATAACCTTGCTTTCCACTGGCGTGGGCTTTTGCAGCTCACCCCCCTGCTTCTTGTCAGCAGACGTGCCTTTAGCCTTTGGTGAAGCTGTGCCAGCAAACATCGCTTTGTTTTTCTCTTGCGCGGGCTCTTCACCCTCCCTCTGCTCCTGGCCATCTGTAGGCATCTGTTTACCTTTGCCTTTCCGGCCTCTGCAAAGGCGATGGCCTTGGTTCCCATGAGAACCAGAGCTCTCAGCTGCCGACTCCTTGGCTCCCCCTGGAGGCTGGAATGCTGTCTGGGATGACGTGACGGTCAGCTCCCCCTGCAGCTTGCAACCGGTGCCCTCAGCATCCCTGGATTCATTCGCATTCTGGGAAACAGCTAGGACCTCCGATGCAGTCAAACTCTGGGCTGGGATTATTGGCTTGTGAGCTTTTTTTAAAGCAGACCACATTCCACGTGCAGTGGTGTTGCCAGCCAGCGTCTTAATTTCCTCAAGAGATACGGATAGGACTATTACGTCCATCGCTCTCGAATCAGCTGATCTCCATTTCTCTGTCAGAGGAACTGGGGGGGTTTCAGAAACAACATGCCACACCCCAAACTGACGCAGTAAACTCTCACACCATTTTGCCCAGGGTTCATAATTCTGCCCATCCAACTTAGGGCACTGAGCATCTCCATCAGCTTGGAAAAGCTCCATTCCAGCTTTTACTTTAGCCGCGAGTCTATTTTAACTTGAAAGACTCCTTATCTTGGCAGCCCATTAATCACGAAGCCTTTCTGGCTTGGCTCCCAGGCCAATTAAGCCTTGCCGTAGATCAAAGGCTCTTTGCCGAGGTATAACAGAAAAAGCGTCCGTTTTGCTTTTCCCCCCTTCATACCTCTCAAACGCAGTCTGTTGCAGCTTTACTCTCCTGTAGGTGCCGTGAATCTGGGCCCGAAACCTTGTTGTTGGGAAACTGCCAGGGAGATAACGTCCATCATGGCCCCCAAGCCGGAGTTCGGAGTTTCCATCGGCCTCCCGTAGTCACGCAGATCCAACAGTTAGGGGCACAAAGCCTTTGGAATTCCTAGCCACATTCCTAGGCTGGGTGCACCCTCTTTCAGCAGAAAGCAGTCAAAAGCTTGCATCACAGAAGAGCATAATTTACAGACTTTATTTAGCGTTTAACAGAACAAAAGAAAACGTGACCGTTCTGTGTCAGCATCTCTGGCCAACTGAAAACGAAAGGAATCAGCAAACATAAACATCCTGTGAATAGGACATGCGCAGACTCTGTTGCTTACAAAAGCCTGCTCCCTTTTAAGGTGGAACGGAAATACCCTAACATATTATTCAAAATTCACCTTTGTTCTTATAGTTCAGTTATTTTCATGCTCCTTTCCGCTAAATCACTAATGCTATGTTATCTTAATATCCTGCATCATTCTAGCATTCATACAATTTACAATACTTTTGCAAATAGTCCTTAATTTTTTTCCAGTCCTCTTCCACTGTCTCTTCTCCGAGGTCTCGGATTCTGCCAGTCATTTCTGCCAGTTCCATGTAGTCTATCAGTTGCATCTGCCATTCTTCCAGGGTGGGCAAATCTTGTGTCTTCCAATGTTTTGCGATGAGTATCCTTGCTGCTGTTACTGCATACATAAAAAAGGTTCTGTCCTTCTTTAACACCATTTGGCCAACAGTGCCCAAAAGAAAGGCCTCTGGTTTCTTAGGGAAGGTATATTTAAATACCTTTTTCAGTTCATTATATATCATTTCCCAGAAAGCCTTAATTCTGAAACACGTACACCAAAGGTGAAAGAATGTTCCCTCAGTTTCTCTACATTTCCAACACTTATTGTCTGGCAAATGATATATCTTTGCAATCTTGACTGGGGTCATGTACCACCTGTAAATCATTTTCATAATATTTTCTTTCAGGGCATTACATGCCGTGAATTTCACACCGGTGGTCTATAACTGTTCCCAGTCAGCGAACATAATGTTATAGCCAATGTCTTGCGCCCATTTTATCATAGCTGATTTAACCGTTTCATCCTGGGTATTCCATTTTAACAGCAAGTTATACATTCTTGAAAGTACCTTAGTTTTTGGTTCTAACAGTTCTGTTTCTAGTTTCGATTTTTCCACCTGGAAGCCTATTTTTTTGTCCTTATTAAAAACCTCCCTGATCTGACCATAGTGTAGCCAATCCCGCACTTTATCCTTCAGTTTCTCAAAACTCTGCAATCTCCATGTATCTCCATCTTTTTCTACTATCTCCCAATATTTTGGCCAGTTGGCCTCCATATTGAGTCTTTTCTGAGCCTTGGCTTCCATTGGTGACAACCACCTTGGGGTCTTACTTTCTAATAAATCTTTATATCTTGTCCAGACATTAAACACTGCCTTCCTGACAATATGGTTCTTGAAAGCTTTGTGAGCTTTAACCTTGTCGTACCACAGATATGCATGCCACCCAAATACATTGTTGAACCCTTCCAAATCCAAAATATCAGTGTTCTCTAGAAGTAGCCAATCTTTCAACCAGCAGAAAGCTGCTGATTCATAATACAGTTTCATGTCTGGCAGGGCAAACCCCCCTCTTTCTTTAGCATCAGTTAGTATTTTAAATTTTATTCTGGGCTTTTTGCCCTGCCAGAAAAACCTAGAGATATCTCTCTGCCACCTCTTGAAACATTCCATCTTGTCCACAATCTGCAAGGTCTGAAACAAAAACAACATTTTTGGCAATACATTCATCTTTATAGCAGCAATTCGACCCAACAAGGAAAGCTTCAGTTTTGACCAAATTTCTAAGTCCTTTTTGATTTCTGACCAACATTTTTCATAGTTATCTTTAAATAAATTCAAATTTTTAGCCGTCATATTAACCCCTAGGTATTTCACCTTTTTAACCACATTTAAATCTGTCTCCTTCTGAAACCTTTCTTTTTCTAAAGTTGTCAAGTTTTTTTCCCAAAACCTTAGTTTTCTGCTTATTTAATTTAAATCCTGCCACCCGACCAAATTCTTGAATCAATTCTAACACCCTTTGCGTACTAGATTCTGGCTCCTGTAATGTCAAAACCAAGTCATCTGCAAAAGCTTTAAGTTTGTACTGTTTAGCTCCGACCTGAATTCCTTCAACCAACCGGTCCCCTCTGATCATGTTCAGGAGCACCTCCAGGACCGAAATAAATAACAGTGGGGAGATAGGGCAACCCTGTCGTGTTCCTTTCTCAATCTTAAACGCTTCTGTCACCACATTATTAACTATCAATTTTGCCTTTTGTTCTGAGTAAATTGCTTCTATACCGCTTTCAAACCCCCGTCCCACTCCCATCCCTTTAAGATTTTTCTTCATAAAATTCCATGAGATATTGTCAAAGGCCTTCTCCGCATCAATAAAGATCAATACTGCTTTTGTATTGGTGTTCATTTGCAAAAGTTCCAAAATGTCAATAATGTTCCTTGTGTTGTCAGACAAATGTCTACCTGGGAGAAAGCCTGCCTGGTCTTTGTGAATCACTTCATTTAACACTCTTTTTAATCTATTTGCTAAAATATCTGCAAAAATTTTGTAATCCACATTTAAAAGGGAGATGGGACGGTAGTTCTTGAGTTGTGTCTTTTCAGTTTCAGATTTAGGTATCAGTGTGATGAAAGCTTCCTTCCACGACTCCGGTGCCTTCTTCCCCTCCATAATCTCATTGCAAACCTCTTTCAATGGTTGAATCAGATAGTCTTTCAAAGTCTTATAATACTTGGAGGTAAGCCCATCCGGCCCTGGAGATTTGCCCAGTTGCATATTCTGAATGGCACCTTCAATCTCTTGTTCTGTTATTTTATAGTTCAATATTGTCTTATTTTCTTGAGATAGTTTTGGTAACCCGTTGTTTCTTAGAAATTGGTCTATCTCAGTCTCTTTTTGCGGCCCTTGGATATAAAGTTGTTTAAAGTATCTCTGGAAACATTTTCTGATCTCCACAGGGTTCTGAATATTTCTCCCTTCAACCTCTAGGTTGGTAACCGTATTCAATTTTTGCCTCTTTTTCAACTGCCATGCTAGCAGTTTTCCACATTTATTTGCCGATTCAAAAGTCCTTTGTTTCATTTGTTTGATTTTCCATTCAACTTCCTGATTTATCAATTTTGAATATTGTGCTTGATAGAGTTTAATTTCTCTCAGAATCTCCTGTGACTTTGGTTTCAGTCTCAACTTTTTCTCTCCTTCTTTTAGTTTCTCCAAGATCTTATCTTTTTTCTCATTCTGAGCTCTTTTCTTTATCGTATTCTGTTGTATCAGAAACCCCCTCATAACCGCCTTACTTGCGTCCCAGATTACTCTTTTTTCCACTGTAGTTTTCAAATTTATTTCAAAATAGTCACTCAGAGTCTTTTGGGCCTTCTTAACAATCTCCTGGTCTCTTAATAAGGTGTCATTCATCTTCCATCTAAAGGAGCCGGTTGTAGTTAGTCTCATTTCCATCTTTACTGCGTTATGGTCGGAGCAGGTTTTTGGGCAGATTTCCACCTTTCTAGTCTTAGGTGCCAGTCCTCTAGTTATCCAGATTTGGTCGATTCTTGTCCATGTCATTTTGGCTTCAGAGAAGAATGTCCCCTCTCTTCCCAAGGGGTTCTTTGTCCTCCAAATGTCCACCAAGTCCATATTGTCAGTTAGTTCAAAAAAGGTTTTTGGCAGTCTGCCCTCTTTTGTTATACTTTGATTTTGGGCTTTGTCCATGTTCGTAGACACCACCCCATTCATATCTCCCATCATAATGATGTTGTTATAGTCCATAAAGTCCAACATTGCCTCATGCAGCTTCTTGTAAAATTCCGATTTCCCCTCATTCGGTGCGTAAATTCCCAAAATTAAAAATTTCCCCCCTTGTGTTTGCACTTCAATTGCCAAAATTCTTCCTTGCTCATCTTTAAAAAGGAATTTTGGTGACAGGCTCTCCTTTGCATATATCACAACTCCTCTCTTCTTCACTCGGTCCGATGAAATAAATTCTTGACCTAGTCTCTTATTAATTAACACTTTTCTGTGGAGCCTGATCACATGTGTTTCCTGCAGACAGATAATATCTAATTGTTCCTTTATTAATAAATGAAAGAGCCTCCTCCTTTTTTCCGGGGAATTACAGCCGTTAATATTCCAACTTAAAAGCTGCAGAGACATCCTGGACAGTTCTATTCTCCCTTTTGTGGTGGTGTCTCTTTCTCCTGGTCTTCAGGCCCCGAAGGTGTAGGTAACAATTTTGGTAGCACAGAACCTGAGGCTCCCAGTTCTTCTACAGTCCCTTTCTGAAGGTCTTCTCCGTGATCACTCAAAAACTTTTCCTTATCTTCAGCTGTTTTCATTTTCACTTTCTTCCCTCTAAAGGTAAAAGATAGTCCCTGGGGGAATTCCCACCTAAAAGCGATTGTGTTGCTTCTCAGCAATTTAACAAGGTCTGCGTAGCAAGATCTAAGTTCCAGTAGATGTTTCGGAATATCTTTGTAGATTTCCACTCTCAAATCCTGAATTTCAAGTGATTTTTGGAAATGTGCACTCAGTATTTTATCTCTTTCCTCCTTCGTTCTCAAAGAAATCAGGCAGTCTCTGGGCCTGCCCTTCTTCACTACTTTTCCAAGTCTGAATGCACTTACAATTTTAAAATCTTTATCTTCTTCCAAAGGCCAAAATTTTGTAAATTCTTTTGTCAAGTAATCAATTAAGTCCCCTTTTTCAAGTTCTGGGGCTGACCTCAATCTCAAATTATTCTCCTTGCTTCGTAATTCTATCATAGACAGATAGGCCTGATGTTCACCAATCTGCTTGCACATGGGTTTAACTTCCTCTTGTACGGCCTCTGCTTTCTGTTTAGCCTCCTCAGCTATTTTACGATTTTCTGTGGTAGCTTCAAATAACTTCCCAATTGATTGTGCGTTTAAAGCCACTTGTTGGGTTAGATTGTTAACACTAGCTGTGTTTTGATCAATTTTGGAAGATTGTTCAGATACTTGCCTGCTCAGGCCTTCCAATTTTTCAAAAATTTTATCAAGTACTGAGGGGGAATCCCCTCCTGCAGCCATTCCTTCTGGCCTGGCTTGCTCTAATTCTTCCTCTTTCCTTTCTTAGGAAAGAATATAATGGTTAAGAGAAGTTATTAAAAATAAGATTTAGGTTAAGGTTTTTATAGGACAATGAGGAGAATAGAGTAAGGTAATGTAATGAAAGATTGGAATAGGGTAAAAACTTGATGGTAAGGATTTGCTGAACTAACAAATTGAACTGGAATACAAAAAAGGGAGGTATGAGGAGGTCTGGGAAAATAAGTGTATGGAAGATATGTTATGAAAATTAATGTGTTTTTAACTGTTTTTATTTTGTATGTTTTTCTTTTTTGTATTTTCTTTTTATTTTTCATTTTTCTTGTTATAATTTGGAAAACTCTAATAAAATATCTTTTTTTAAAAAAGAACATGGCTCTCTATCAAGGGCTGTTTCAGACTCAGGCTGTGGCTATGGCTGTTGCTCTGGTTCTGGCTCTGGCTCTTTCTCAGGCTCTGGTTCTGAATGAGGGCTTGGTTCTGGCACTGATTCAGGGTCTTGCTCTGGCTCTGGCACTCTATCAAGGACTGTTTCAGACTTAGGCTGTGGCTCTGGCTCTGTTTCCATTCTTACAATGGAATGTACACAAAACAATAATCCTTTCTATATAAATTTTCCAATACATTCTGAAAACATAATAAATCCTTAATTGTTGTCCACCTCCTTTTAGTTCCTTTATCACTCGAATGCTAGCACGGAGTCAAAACTATTATTGTATTTTTGAACATATCTTGTATAAGCATCCCATTTTTCTGCAAATTTTTGCTTTGAGATTCCTCTGAGTTTGCTAGTCAATTGAGCCGTCTCCACCAATTCCTGTAATTTGATTTGCCAATCTGTTATTTTTGGAGCCTCATGATCTTTCCATCCCTTGGCCACAAGTATACGAGCTGCTGCGGTTGCATACAAGAATACCTCTCTTAGATTCTTTGGAATCTCTTTATCTAAAATACTTCATAGAAATGCCTCCGTTTTTTTCAAAATAAAAAATTCCTTCCAGTAGCACCTTAAAGACCAACTAAGTTAGTTCTTGGTATGAGCTTTCGTGTGCATGCACACTTCTTCAGATACTAACTTAGTTGGTCTTTAAGGTGCTACTGGAAGGAATTTTTTTATTTTGACTATGGCAGACCAACACGGCTACCTATCTTTATCTGGTTTTTTCGTAAAAGTTATCCCCATCATCTTTTTTAATTCATCGTATATCCCCCCCCCCCCAAAAAAAAAATCTTTATCTTTTCACACGTCCACCACATGTGGCTCATGTCACCGTTATTTCCTCCACATCTCCAACAGAAAAGCCTTCCAAAAAGCAAATCTCTCATTTGCAAAATCTTACACACCACATTAAACAGGACGTTGGACTTTCTGGCCTGTGGGACTCATTCACCCAGTGGCTCACTGGCTGGTTGCCAAACCTGAATTGGCTTCGTAATCTCTTTCAATATGCCATTATTATAACATGTATATTGATTTTGCTATGTTGCTTCCTCCAATGCATTCCTGGACTCATAAGTCTTTTGTCTCGGCTTCTCTCTCCCCCTCAGCCACCCAATAAAATCATTGCTGCCTACTTTGCGAAACTGCAGCACCAGCAGTAAACATTAGGGGAGATGTATCCCGTATGACACCTACCTACTCGTCTGTCATTCATTTCAACCCAACAGGGTGTCATGACCTTCTAGATCTAAAATATCCCAATTTTTTAATAAATACCAATCTTTCAACCAGAGAAGACATGAGGCTTCGTAATATAGCTTCAAATCTGGTAACCCGTAGCCACCTCTTTCTACAGTATCTATTAATATCTTATGCTTTACTCTTGGTCTTTTACCCTTTCACAAAAATTTAGAAATTTCTTTTTGCCACTTGTGAATACTGCTGGTCTTTCCTGTAATTGGAATCGTTTGGAATAGAAAGAGTAGCTTCGGTAAAACTATCATTTTAATTACCGAAATACGGCCCAGGAGTGATAATTTTAACCTTGTCCATGTCTCCAACTGTCTTTTGATATCTTTCAAACAATTGGTATAATTATCTTCATATAAGTTAATATTCTTTGGTGTTATCCATAATCCTAAACAATTGATTTTGGGGTAGATTTTAATGTGTATTATTTGTTCTAATTCTGCTTTTTCATCTGGCGACATATTTTTAACTAATAGTTAAAATCGTTTCTCTATTTCTTTAGGGTTGTTTATTATTTTGCCTTTGCACTTAACTCTATTTATAAGCCTTTCTGCCTCTCTCTTCTGTAATTGCCATGCTAATAACCAGGCTCAGGTTCTGTTTCAGGCTGTGTCTCTGTTTCAGGCTCTGGCGCTGTATCAAACACTGTTGCAGACTCAGGCTGTGGCACTATGGCTGTAGCTGTGGCTCTGGTTCTGTTTCAGGCTCTGGCACTGTATCAAGCACTGTTTCAGGCTCAGGCTTCTGCTCTTTATTAGGCTTTGTGTCAGTCTTTGGCTCTAGCACTTATTCTAGCTCTATTTCAGGCTCGGCCTGTGTCTCAGCCTTTGTCTCTGTTTCACGCTGTTTCTCTGTTTCAGGCTCCGACGCTGTTTCAAGCCCTGTATCTGCCTCTCCCTCTGCCCCTGGCTACCTTTAAGCATCAGGCTCAGTTTCAGACAGTGCCTCTTTTTCAGGATCCAGCACTCTATCAAGCACTATTTCAGACTCAGGCTGTGGATCTCGACTGTGGCTGTGGATCTCGGCTGTGGCTCTCGGCTCCGTCTGTGGCTCTGTCTGTGGCTCTGGCTCTCTTTCAGGGTCTGGTTCTGAATGAAGATCTGGTTCTGACTCTGATTCAGGGTCTCATGATGGCTCTTCCTCTGCCTCTGCCCCAGCTATGTTTCAGGGTCTGGCTCTCTTTCAGGCTCTGGTTCTGAATTAGGGTTTTGTTCTGGCTCTGGCTGTGTCTCTGGCTCTGGCTCCAGCTCCAGCTCCGGCACTGTATCAAGTACTGTTGCAGACTCAGGCTGTGGCTCGTGGCTGTGGCTGCAGCTATGTTTTGCGCTCCGGCCCTGTATCAAGCCCTATTTCTGGCTCTGGCTCTGGCTCTGGCTCTGGCTCTTAATGAGGCTCTGGCTCTGGCTCTGATTCATGGTCTCACTCTGACTCTGATTCAGGGTCTCGCTCTGGCTCTGGCACTCGATCAAGGACTGTTTCAGACTCAGGCTGTGGCTGTGGCTCTGCCTCTGTTTCAGGCTAAGGCTCTGTTTGAGGCTGTGTCTCTGTTTCAGGCTCCGGCACTGTATCAATTACTATTGCAGACTCAGGCTGTGGCTCGTGGCTGTGGCTGTTGCTCTGGTTTGGCCTGTGGCTCTTTTTCAGGCTCTGGTTCTGAATGAGGGCTTCGTTATGGCACTGATTCAGGGTCTCGCTCTGTCTCTGGCTGTGTCTCTGTTGCAACTCAAACTGTGGTTTGTTGTTGTTGTTGTTATTTTCTTTCTGGGGTGGGACAAATGTTTAGTTGGGGCGGGGATTATTTTAAGTTTAGCATAATTGTTTCTTGCTTTGTTTTTCTTTTACTATTTTTTTAGGTTATTGTATAGTTTGTATTTTGCTTTTTAAGGGGAAAGGGTCAGGGCTGCCTGGGAGGGGGCCTCAGCCAACAGAATAGCTGGGGCAGGTTCCCTACGGGGGGATGTATTGGAACACCCAATCTCTGTTATCGCGGGTGGGAGGAGCAGTTGCGCTAAGACCTGACCACGTCTTTACCGAAGATCTGGTTCTGACTCTGATTCTGATTCTCTCATACTGGCTCTCTATCAAGGGCTGTTTCAGACTCAGGCTGTGGCTGTGGCTGTTGCTCTGGTTCTGGTTCTGGTTCTGGCTCTTTCTCAGGCTCTGGTTCTGAATGAGGGCTTGGTTCTGGGACTGATTCAGGGTCTCACTCTGGCTCTGGCACTCTATCAAGGACTGTTTCAGACTTAGGCTGTGGCTCTGGCTCTGTTTCCATTCTTACAATGGAATGTACACAAAACAATAATCCTTTCTATATAAATTTTCCAATACATTCTGAAAACATAATAAATCCTTAATTGTTGTCCACCTCCTTTTAGTTCCTTTATCACTCGAACGCTACAACGGAGTCAAAACTATTATTGTATTTTTGAACATATCTTGTATAACCATCCGATTTTTCTGCAAATTTTTGCTTTGAGATTCCTCTGAGTTTGCTAGTCAGTTGAGCCGTCTCCACCAATTCCTGTAATTTTATTTGTCAATCTGTTATTTTTGGAGCCTCGTGATCTTTCCATCCCTTGGCCACAAGTATACGAGCTGCTGCGGTTGCATACAAGAATACCTCTCTTAGATTCTTTGGGATCTCTTTATCTAAAATACTTCATAGAAATGCCTCCGTTTTTTCCGTAAAAGTTATCCCCATCATCTTTTTTAATTCATCGTATATCCCCCCCCCAAAAAAAAATCTTAATCTTTTCACACGTCCACCACATGTGGCTCATGTCACCGTTATTTCCTCCACATCTCCAACAAGCATTTGCCAAATTTTTATACATTCTTGATCATCTGGAAGGAGTGAGGTACCACCTATGAGCCATTTTCATCATGTTCTCTCTTATATTATAGCTGGCTGTAAATTTCAAATTTACATTCCATCAGTTTCCCCCATCTTTTAGCATAATTGGACGGCCCACATCTTGGGCCCACTTTATCATTGAAGCCTTAACCTCCTCATCCATTACTTTGTAGTCTAAAAGAAGTCTATACATTTTTGCTATTATTTTGGTTTTACTATTCAGTAGTTCTCTTTCAAATCTTGAAGGCTCCTTTTCAAAACCTATCTGCTTATCCTGTCTGAACACTTCATTCACCTGGAAGTAATCTAGCCAACTAGAAAAGTGATCTTTTATTTTCTCATAACTTATCAATATTAGTTCACCTTCCTCCCTGTTACAATATTGAAGCAATGCAGCCACGAGCTGCTGTTAGCTTGAAAACAAAACATAATGGGAATGTTGGGACTGTTCCGTGGGAAACAGAGGGACAGTCAATTCATAGTGCAGAGGGCACCGGAATTAGCTCAGAGTGTAATATGAGCTGGACAGGAAGTGTTTGTTCTCTCTCGACTGCAGGAGTATGAAGAGAGCAGTCATGTTTTCTGTAATGCTGCAAAGACAGAAATAAAGGCATGTAAATACGTTTCTGTCTATCTCTTTCCCCTGCCGGGGGGGCAGTTAAGAGGGGGGTGTTCTTCTCACGCTGAGAAGGATCGCCTATTGCGACCTCTGCCTGGATCTTGCCGGGAAAGCAGACAGGGAGGTCAACAGGAGACCAAGCCGGGTGCCTGGGAGAGTTGCCAGTTTCTCCTGATAAAGGCTTGATTTCCGACATCTGGTAGCATGTAGCCGATGGTTTTGATCCATGAAAGCAACAAGAGAGGTTGATGGATCGTACTTCATCCTCTGCAAGGAGATAAGGAAGATATGGTAGCGTGCGGATGGAAGCTACAAGGACGGCTGAGCACCGGAGGAGGTGTTTTTGCCGAGTAACGGATTCCCTCAAGGTATGGTGATTTTATGGCTGTGAGAGTGAACGCGAATTGAAGCATTCTTCAGTTCACTGAGTGTCTGCTTTTGGATGAAAACAGCACTGAGAGAGAGCCACATTCCTCGCATTCCTGAGTCTTGATAAGCCAGTTGCTAAGCAACGAAACGTCAGTAAAGTGGAAAGTTACTAGCCAACGGAAAAGGGGCTAGTACGCATCTACGAGCGCATCTGACAGAGATGAAATTCTTACGCCAGCAGATGCAATTTCCCTCTACAGGAAGAGATATTCTGTTTCATGATTATTAACAGCCTTAATCGGACTTATAAAACAGTTGCAAGTCAGCTGGGTTCTCTACCTGCTCGAGATCTTATGACGGAGAGAATTTGTGCCGTGCTTCTCAATGAGAAAGACAGACTTGCTGCAATAGATGTCAAAGACAGGGGGAGAGAAGCTCGGAGTTCAAGCACCCCCGCTGCTATTGCAAGTGAAGAACAGGCTGTTTCTTTGAACGTCGTCCGTTGTTTCAATTGTGGACAGGCTGGGCATCTTCAGCGGAATTGTAAGAAGCCACGTCAACAGAAAGGAGCTAAGGGGAGCTCTGCAAAGCCTGAGGCGTCAGGCAAAAGTCGTACCAAGTCCCAGGTGAAACCTGCAAAAGCATTGCTGTCAACAAAAGCCACATTTTCAACGGAGAACGCTTTTGTTCTTGACACGGGATGCACGCAACACATGACATCACACAGAGATCTGTCTTCAACGTTTAAGAAGCAAAGCTTCACTGTGAAACAGGCCAATGGCCAGGAGCTGAAAGCGACCGGGTTTGGAACTGTGTATCTTGAGAGTCTGAACTTGACTATTAACAATGTGTATTTGGTTCCTGATTTAAAGTTCAATCTGCTGAGTGTTTCGCAGATCACAAAGAAAGGACTGACTTTGTCCTATGATAGAGAAAGCTGCAAAATCTTCAAAGATGGAGAGCTGTATCTTTCTGCCAGAGAGAAAGATGGACTGTATTTGTTGACTTTTGATAAAAGTGATTGCATAAATTGTAATGCATCTGAATCTAACATGATTTCTCTTCCAGGTATGACGAAGGACGTCAAGAAGGCGACCGAGGTTGACAGGGCATTTCAGAGAGTGTATGCTGATGTGATTGGTCCTCTAGCACCATCTAGAGGCAATGCAAGATATTATCTTGTGTGTGTGGATTATTTCTCTCATTATGTGTGGGTATATATATATTGCAGAAACCACAATAAGCCTTAGAAAGGTTTAAAGAGTTTTGTGACAAGGTTAAAAATGTTCATGATGCTAACATTGATTGTCTTTTCACAGATGAAAAGCCAGTTTTTCTTTTACAGGATTTTCAGGATTTCCTGGATAAGAAAGGGATAAGGCACAAGACAGCTGTTTCAGCAGATGCATGGAACGAAAGTGTCTGTGTGCAAGTGAACAAAGAATTGCAAAATGGCATGAAGGCGCAATTGCTGAGTTCACATTTGCTACATGAGTATTGGGCGGAGTCGTTAATGTGTTTTTGTTACAGTTGGATGAGAAAGGTTTCAAAAGATTTAGGAAGTTCTCCTTTTGAAAAGCTATTCCACAGAAAACCTTCTGTTGCCCATTTTAAAGTTTTTGGGTCTCATGTAAAGACTGAAGCTCCAGGTGGAGTAAAGAATGCTAGAGGCATTTTTGTGGGTTATGAAAAGGGTCTCTACAGAGTAATTTTGTCTGAATCTGGTCAGGTGATTCTCACAAAATTTCTAGAGAGTGCTCCTGAACAGGAGAGAGTAATTGTTCCCACATTTCCCACAGAGGACAATTCAGATGATGATGGTGATTTTACTGATTACAGTGGTACTGAGAGTAACAGTGATAGATCGGAGAGCTCAGTTGACACAGTCATTGAGAGGAAGTCTCACACAATGGCTAGACCTTCACAGGTGAAGGATGAACCACGGTTTACTATTGGAACTGGTTCTCCAAAGAGTCCTGAGACTGAACCAGTGAGCAGAGGGGATCAGCACCTCATACGTAGGTCTGAGAGAGTTACAAAGGGTGTACCACCCAAGAGGTATTCAAAAGAGTTTGCTAACTCAGCTGTTGCATGTGTTACTATTGTTGACAACTCAAGACAGGTTGAAGCTGTGTCTAAGTCAGAGACAAAGACACAACAGAGAGTTGCTAAGCGTAACACTACATTCCCTAGCCAAGGTAATGCAGATGCACTCATTCCTTGGACGTCAGACAACCAGAGACGTGCACTGGGGAAACCAGTGGCGGGTAGTTCCAAGGGTGGAACTGAAACAACAGGGGAGTGTTATATGTATAGCAACTGTTTGTTTTCTTCTCTGGAACACGCTTTGTTCGCAGCGCACTTTGATTCATATGGGGGAGTATGTTACGATATTGAAGAAATGCAGCTGCGAGCTGCTGGTAGCTTGAAAACAAAACATAATGGGAATGTTGGGACTGTTCCTTGGGAAACAGAGGGACAGTCAATTCACAGTGCAGAGGGCACCGGAATTAGCTCACAGTGTAGTATGAGCTGGACAGGAAGTGTTTGTTCTCTGTCGACTGCAGGAGTATGAAGAGAGTAGTCATGTTTTCTGTAATGCTGCAAAGACAGAAATAAAGGCATGTAAATACGTTTCTGTCTATCTCTTTCCCCTGCCCGGGGGGGGGGGTCAGGAAAGAGGGGGGTGTTCTTATCACGCTGAGAAGGATCACCTATCGCGACCTCAGCCTGGATCTTGCTGGGAAAGCAGACAGGGAGGTCAAAAGATGTTCCAAATATCTTTTGTATTTTCCATTTTCCCCATACCTTATATATAGCATTTCTTATATATAGCTATATATAAGGTATGGGGAAATGGAAAATACAAAAGATATTTCGAACATCTTTTGACCTCCCTGTCTGCTTTCCCGGCAAGATCCAGGCAGAGGTCGGAAATCAAGCCTTTATCAGGAGAAACTGGCAACTCTCCCAGGCACCTGGCTTGGTCTCCTGTTGACCAATGCCTTTCACGTAGCCACCTTAGCAGGACCACCCATCATACTTGGAATGAGTTGGCTGGCACTGCACGACCCAGTAGTAGGGTGGCATCAGCGGACAGTCACCTTTGGGTCGGCCCACTGTGTAGAGCACTGCCATGGAGGGGAAAACCTGAGGATGGCAGTAGCCAGGGTGGCAGGGATGGCAGTAGGGGGAAAGGGGAAGGTACCACCTCAGTATGCGGACTTGGAAGAAGTCTTCAGCGAGAAGGAGGCGGATCGGCTACCCCCCCCACAGGCCCTTTGACTGCCAGATCAACTTACTCCCAGACGCTCAGCTGCCAGTAGGTAAGCTGTACGCCATGTCAGATAGGGAGATGCAGGAATTGCGGAAGTTTATTGACAAGAATCTGAAGCGAGGGTTCATAAGGGAATCAAGGGCGGTGGGGGGTAGTCCAGTGTTCTTTGTGGACAAGCGAGACTCCAAGGAGCCCAGGCTCGTAGTGGATTACCGTGGATTGAACAGGGTGTCGGAACCAGTGACCTTCCCAATGCCCAGAATTGATGACATCTTAGCCAGGGTAAGGAAGGGGAAGATTTTTACCAAGCTGGACCTTCGGGGGGTGTACAACTTGATAAGGATGAGGGAGGGGGATGAATGGAAAACCACCATGTTCACCCCTCTGGGAGCCTTTGAGTACTTAGTTATGCCCTTCGGACTCCAATCAGGCTCTTCCACATTTCAAAGTTTCATGCACCATGTGTTGGGGTCCCTGCTCTACAAGAATTGTGTAGCTTTCCTGGACGACGTCCTAATCTACTCAGAGAACGAGGAGCAGCATGTAAAAGACGTCAGGGAAGTGCTGAGGAGACTGCAGGAGCATCAGCTGTGGGTCAAACTGGAGAAGTGCCAATTCCACGCTCGAGAGGTGGAGTTCCTTGGCTATCGGTTGTCGGACAAGGGCTTGGCCATGGACCCGGGCAAGGTGCAGGCAGTGCTAGAATGGAAGCCTCCCAAGAACAGGAAGGACGTACAGAGGTTCTTGGGGTTTGGAAATTTCTACAGGAAGTTCATCAAGAACTTCGCCCATCTAATTTTGAGATTAGGTACGTGCCTGGGAAGGAAAACGTCCTCTCCCGCAAGCCCCAATACTCGGAAGGGGAGGGAGGGCCAGAAGTACGTTATGTCATACCCAAGGACCGATGGGTGTGTGTGGGAGTGTTAGTAGGGAGGCAAGAGCTGGCAGGTTTGACGAGGGATGACCAGTATGCACAAACCAAGCTTAGGGAAATCCGAAGTAACGAGGAAGATCAGGGGGGATTTGAAGTAAAGGATGGGGCATTGTACTATAAGGGTGCATTGTACATACCTGAGGGGGATTTGAGGAGCAGAATACTCAAACAACTACATGACAACCCCACGGCGGGACATTTTGGGCAACACAAAACAATGCTACTGGTCACCAGGCAGTTTTGGTGGCCACGGGTGAGGGAAGATGTGAAGGAATACGTACGCGGGTGCCAGCGCTGCCAGAGACCTAAGGGGGAGAGGGCAGCACCCGCGGGGTTACTGGAGCCCTTACCCACACCAGAGAGACCATGGGAGGTGGTATCAATTGATTTTATGACTGATTTACCCAAGGCCAGGGGGAAAACGGCAGTAATGGTGGTAGCTAACTTAATGACCAAAATGTGCCATTTTATTGCGTGCTCGCATGCGGTGTCTGCAGAAGAAACAGCCAAACTGTTTGTAGAGCATGTTTTCAGGTTGCATGGTGCCCCCTTGAGGATTTTATCCGACAGAGGCCGGCAATTTACGTCCAGATTCTGGAGGAAGCTGATGAGTCTACTGGACGTCGAGGTGAGTTTATCGACGGCACGACACCCAGAAACCAACGGACAAGCAGAGAGAGCTAACAGCATACTTCAACAATACCTACGCTGCTACGTCAACGAGAGGGAGAATGATTGGGTGGACAAATTAGCGCTGGCTGAGTTTGCATACAATAACGCGGAACATGTGTCCACGGGGATGAGTCCGTTTATGGCGAATTACGGGTGTCACCCCAGGGCTTTCCCCGGGGGAGGGGAGGGAAGGTGGAGTGTTCCCGCGGCTGAACAATTTGTGGAAGAGATGGAGGCTTTACACCAACAGCTTAAAATCAACCTGGAAAGGGCAAAGGAAGAGTACAAGAGGCAGGCAGACAAGCACCGCAGAGAGGGGGAAAACATAAGAGTGGGAGACCAGGTGTGGTTGTCTACCAAAGGGTTACCGTTCAAAGGAGGGTGTAAGAAACTACGGCCCAAGAGATTAGGACCGTTTGAAGTAGCCCAGCAAGTAAATTCGGTGGCCTTTAGGCTCAAATTGCCATCTCACATGAAACTGCACCCAGTGTTCCACAGGTCCTTACTCCCACCGTTCAGGGAGGGGAGGGAATTTCTGGGTCAGCAAAGTGAAACACCCTTGCATCCACAGATGGAGGAAAGGGAACTCAGTGGCCATGCAGCTGAAATTCTCGATTCCAGGTGGAGAGGGGGGCGAGTGGGATACTTGGTGGCGTGGGAGGGGGAGTCAGAAGAGGAAAACGCATGGGTCCCAGCAGAAGAGATTAGGGATGAGTATCTGCAGGAGGAGTTTCATAGCAGGTATCCGAGAAAGCCCAAACCACCCGAGAGGTTCTGGGGGGAGCAATTTGGCACCACCGATGAGGAGGAAGAGTTTGTGGGGTTTCCCGCCTCCGAAGAGGAGGAAGAGGAATTATCAGAAGGAGAAGAATCCGACTGGGGAGATTGGGGAGCGAGAAGAGACAGCAGTGTATGGAGAGAGGTACTTGAATCATCAGATGGAGGGGGGAGTTCCTTCCGGGGGTTTCCTGCATCAACGTCCAAGGAACGGACGGGGGAGGGTCCTGGGAGGGAGGTGGATGTCAGGGAACTGACATCGGAGCAGAGTGGAGAGGCTAGGCTCCCAGATTCTGCCGGAGAGGGAACCAGTAAGGGAAGAGAGAGAACGTCCTCTGGGGAAGGAAGTCCAGGTGACACCAGGAAGAAGGGAGAGGCAGAGAGCACTTCGGAGGGGAGGCTCCAAGACGCTTCCAGTGAAGTCAGTGAGGAGAGTGGAGGACCACCGCTTGGCACGCCCACTCTGCGCAGAAGGCTTCCGCGCAGAGAAGCGAGGAGGAGGTTGTCCGTTAAGGAATTCTTATGCTGGAGGAAATTTAGGAGACACCCACTGACGGATTCTACCAGCGACTGAGGCAGCCGCGCAAAAGGGCTGCTCAGCCAGGGAAAGACGCAACCACCCCTAAGCAGTTGGAACAGCTGGAGGTTTACACACAAGCAACCCCAATTCCCATGATTACTCTCTTGCACGATGTAGCTTAATCTGCAAGTACTTGGTTCTTTGCTTGCAACTCTCTGAGTTCAGCAAAGCCAAACACGATCTATTGTCTTGATACACTTGTACAGGACATTTCACAGAAACTCTGATGTCCTTAAACAGTTGCATCAACCATTCACAATCCATGAGTGAAAATGACAGAGCATTGAGTTCTGCTTCACAGGAACTTAGGCTTACTGTCGTCTGCTTCCTGCACAACCAGTCAAACAGGCAGTGGTTGTACATGTAGCATACTCCAGAAGTGCTAGTACCATCCGTGGTGTCACTTCCAAAACTTGCATCTGCAAAGATTTCAAGACCTCCAGTCTTCTGACTGGTGAACCTCAGCCTGTAGTGCAAAGTCCCTTTCAAATAGCGGGCTATGCGCTTCAGAGCTTTCCAATCCTGAACAGTAGGATTGTTAGCATGTCTGCTAAGCAGGTTAGTGCTTACAGCTATGTCGGGTCTTGAACATCTAGCAATGAAATTCAACTTGCCTAGAATGCATCTGTACAGCGTAGTGTCAGAAAACACTTCAGCAGTACTGTCTACCTGGTAACCTGCCACCATCGGTGTGTCTGCTGGGTTTGCATCAACCAAATTCAACCTGGTTAATACATCAGCAATTTTCTGTGTTTGGTGTACCAGAAAATTACCTGCTTGGTCCCTCTCCACCTGCAGAGAAAGATAGTTGGATACCTCACCAAGATCCTTCATGTCAAAGTGCTCCTTCAGCTGAGCTAGTGTGCTTTGATAAAAAGCCTGATTCTTCCAAAACATCAGAAGATCATCAACAAAACATAAGCAATACAGTTTGTTTTGCCCCTCCTCCTTGAGAAACACACATGGATCAGCTTTGCCCTGGTGAAAACCTAGAGAAAGCAATGTCTCAGTGAGCTTTGTGTTCCAACACCTGGCACTCTGCTTGAGACCATATAAGGATTTTCGCAGTTTACAGACCATTCCCTTCTGTATCTGCATCCCATCAGGTGGAAGCATGTACAGCTCCTCCCCCAAAATCCCGTACAAAAAAGCTGTATTAATGTCATGATGGGAAACATGCAGTTTCTCCTCCGCAGCGATCTTGAGCATCAGCCGAATGCTCTCATATTTGACTGTGGGTGAATAGTTCTCGTGGTAATCCTGTCCTGGTACCTGTGAAAAACCTCTGGCAACCAATCTGGCTTTGTGTCTGACAACCTTGCCATTCTGGTCTGTCTTGGCCTTGAAGACCCATTTGCTGCCAACCAGTCTCATTCCTGGGACTACCGGTACCAGTTCCCAAGTTTGGTTCCTATTCAAGGAATCAACTTCAGCCTTCATGGCATTAAGCCAAGGCTCAGCATCTTTAGAGGTTAACTCCTGAACTCCCTGCCCCGATCAGTAAAGAGACAGCCAATACGTTTACCGTGAACATTCTCCAACCAAGCACAGAATGCCTTGAACTTAGGAAACGCTTGCGATTTCTGCTCGAGCATAAACACGTGAATGTACCTGGAAAAAGAATCAATTAGAACCATGAAGTACCTTGCTCCACCCAAAGAGGGCGCAAGTGGACCAACCAGGTCTGCGTGCACTAGCTGGTAGGGTTTGGAAGCCTGCCTGCTAGACTCCTTGCCTTTTGGAGCAACCTTCACCTTGTTCTCTGCACAAGATACACATTTCATGTGAAACTTACAGGGTTTGATGTTCAAACCCTCAACCATCTCTGGCATCTTGGCCAGTGCCTTCCAAGAGAGGTGACAAAACCTTCTGTGTGCATCGTGAATGCACCCTGCATGAAGAACTTTGTTAGTTTGTGCAACACAACAAGAATCAGCATTAGACACAGCAACAGCACCATTGTCATCATAAGTTATACAGAACAAACCATCTATAAACTTTGCATGCAAAATGTCCTCTTTGCCTTTTCTGATGACACAGACGCTCCTCTTGAAGGAAATCTCAAAACCACGCCCAGTAAGCTGTGGGACACTGAGCAAATTGTCTGCAGCACCTGGAACATATAGTACATCTTTGATGGTAGTGTGCAGACTTGCCAGTCTCACAGTCACCTTCTTGAGGTTTGAAGGAGATAAAGAGATGGCGGTCTTTTGAGACATGGCGGGTACACCCCGAATCAATAACAAACCTGCCCTGGGCCTTTGGAGCAGTCTTTCTGGCAAGCAAAACCTTGTTTTCCACCGGCGTGGGCTTTTGCAGCTTGCCCCCCTGCTCCTGGCCATCAGACATGCCTTTAGCCTTTGGTGAAGCTGTGCCAGCAAACAAAGCCTTGTTTTCCACTGGCGTGGGCTCTTCACCCTCCCTCTGCTTCTGGCCATCTGCAGGCATCTGCCTCTGTTTACTTCTGGCCTTCCGGTATCTGTGAGGATGACCTTGGCTCCCATGAGAAACAGAGTTCTCAGCTGCCGACTCCTTGGCTCCCCCTGGAGGCTGGAATGCTGCCTGGGATGACATCACAGTCAGCTCCCCCTGCAGCTTGCAACCGGTGCCCTCAGCATCCCTGCATTCACTCGCATTCTGGGAAACAGCCAGGACCTCCGATGCAGTCAAACTCTGGGCTGGGATGACTGGCAGGCGGGCTATCTTCAAAGCATTCCACATCTTACGTGCAGTCACGTTGCCAGCTAACGTTTTAATTTCCTCCAGAGAGACGGACAAGACTATTACGTCAATGACCCTCGAATTCTGGGCTCTCCATCTATCTGTCAGAGGAACTGGAGGGGCTTCAGACACAGTATGCCACACTCCAAACTGACGCAGCAAACTCTCACACCATTTTGCCCAGGTTTTATACTTGTGCCGATTTAACTTTGGGCACTCAGCAGCCTCAGAAGCTTGGAAAAACTCCATTCCAGTTCTGTTCTAAATGTTCTTTAACTTCTTCTGTTGTTTCATTTCCTTCCTTATAGATTTCTCTAAAGAATTTGAGAAATCGTTTCTCTATTTCTTTAGGGTTGTTTATTATTTTGCCTTTGCACTTAACTCTATTTATAAGCATTTCTGCCTCTCTCTTCTTTAATTGCCATGCTAATAACCAGGCTCAGGTTCTGTTTCAGGCTGTGTCTCTGTTTCAGGCTCTGGTGCTGTATCGAACACTGTTGCAGACTCAGGCTGCGGCACTATGGCTGTAGCTGTGGCTCTGGTTCTGTTTCAGGCTCTTGCACTGTATCAAGCACAGTTTCAGGCTCAGGCTCAAGCTTCTGCTCTTTATTAGGCTTTGTCTCAGTCTTTGGCTCTAGCACTTATTCTAGCTCAATTTCAGGCTCGGCCTGTGTCTCAGCCTTTGTCTCTGTTTCACGCTGTTTCTCTGTTTCAGGCTTCGACGCTGTTTCAAGCCCTGTATCTGCCTCTGCCTCTGTTTCAGGCTCTGGCACTCTATCAAGCACTGTTTCTGGCTCTGGCTCTCTTTCAGGCTCTGGTTCTGAATTAGGGTTTTGTTCTGGCTCTGGCTGTGTCTCTGGCTCTGGCTCCAGCTCCAGCTCCGGCACTGTATCAAGTACTGTTGCAGACTTAGGCTGTGGCTCGTGGCTGTGGCTGCAGCTATATTTTGCGCTCCGGCCCTGTATCAAGCCCTATTTCTGGCTCTGGCTCTGGCTCTGGCTCTGGCTCTGGCTCTGGCTCTGGCTCTGGCTCTGGCTCTGGCTTTCTTTCAGCTCTGGCTCTGGCTCTGTCTCTGATTCCTGGTCTCACTCTGACTCTGATTCAGGGTCTCGCTCTGGCTCTGGCACTCGATCAAGGACTGTTTCAGACTCAGGCTGTGGCTGTGGCTCTGCCTCTGTTTCAGGCTAAGGCTCTGTTTGAGGCTGTGTCTCTGTTTCAGGCTCCGGCACTGTATCAAGTACTGTTGCAGACTCAGGCTGTGGCTTGTGGCTGTGGCTGTTGCTCTGGTTCGGGCTGTGGCTCTTTTTCAGGCTCTGGTTCTGAATGAGGGCTTGGTTATGGGACTGATTCAGGGTCTCGCTCTGGCTCTGGCTGTGTCTCTGTTGCACCTCAAACGGTGGTTTGTTGTTGCTGTTGTTATTTTCTTTCTGGGGTGGGACAAATGTTTAGTTGGGGCGGGGATTATTTTAAGTTTAGCATAATTGTTTCTTGCTTTTTTTTTTCTTTTACTATTTTTTTAGCTTATTGTATAGTTTGTATTTTGCTTTTTAAGGGGAAAGGGTCAGGGCTGCCTCGGAGGGGGCCTCAGCCAACAGAATGGCTGGGGCAGGTTCCCTACGGGGGGATGTATTGGAACACCCAATCTCTGTTATCGCGGGTGGGAGGAGCAGTTGCGCTAAGACCAGACCACATCTTTACCGAAGATCTGGCTCTGACTCTGATTCTGATTCTCTGATTCTGGCTCTCTATCAAGGGCTGTTTCAGACTCAGGCTGTGGCTGTGGCTGTTGCTCTGGTTCTGGCTCTGGCTCTTTCTCAGGCTCTGGTTCTGAATGAGGGCTTGGTTCTAGCACTGATTCAGGGTCTGGCTCTGGCTCTGGCTCTGGCACTCTATCAAGGACTGTTTCAGACTTAGGCTGTGGCTGTGGCTCTGGCTCTGTTTCCATTCTTACAATGGAATGTACACAAAACAATAATCCTTTCTATATAAATTTTCCAATACATTCTGAAAACATAATAAATCCTTAATTGTTGTCCACCTCCTTTTAGTTCCTTTATCACTCGAATGCTACCATGGAGTCAAAACTATTATTGTATTTTTGAACATATCTTGTATAACCATCCCAATTTTCTGCAAATTTTTGCTTTGAGATTCCTCTGAGTTTGCTAGTCAATTGAGCCGTCTCCACCAATTCCTGTAATTTGATTTGTCAATCTGTTATTTTTGGAGCCTCGTGCTCTTTCCATCCCTTGGCCACAAGTATACGAGCTGCTGAAGTTGCATACAAGAAAACCTCTCTTAGATTTTTTGGGATCTCTTTATCTAAAATAATTCATAGAAATGCCTCTGGTTTTTTTTCGTAAAAGTTATCCCCATCATCTTTTTTAATTCATCGTATATCCCCCCCCCCCCAAATCTTAATCTTTTCACACGTCCACCACATGCGGCTCATGTCACCGTTATTTCCTCCACATCTCCAACAAGCATTCGCCAAATTTTTATACATTCTTGATCATCTGGAAGGAGTGAGGTACCACCTATGAGCCATTTTCATCATGTTCTCTCTTATAATATAGCTGGCTGTAAATTTCAAATTTACATTCCATCAGTTTTCCCCATCTTTTAGCATAATTGGATGGCCCACATCTTGGGCCCCCTTTATCATTGAAGCCTTAACCTCCTCATCCATTACTTTGTAGTCTAAAAGAAGTCTATACATTTTTGCGATTATTTTGGTTTTACTATTCAGTAGTTCTCTGTCAAATCTTGAAGGCTCCTTTTCAAAACCTATCTGCTTATCCTGTCTGAACACTTCATTCACCTGGAAGTAATCTAGCCAACTAGAAAAGTGATCTTTTATTTTCTCATAACTTATCAATATTAGTTGACCCTCCTCCTCCCCCCTTAATAATGTGTTATACGTTATCCAGTTCTCTTTGATGTTGTTGCTTTTTTTAACAGCGATTGCTTCTAGTGGAGAGTTCCATCTTGGGGTTTTCTGTTCCAAATATCTTTTCTATTTTCCCCATACCTTATTTATAGCATTTCTTATTATATGATTTGAAAAACTCCTATGCGTCTTTATTTTCCCATAATTAAGATAGCCATGCCACCCAAAACGGGTGTTGAAGGAAAGCATTGCTTTTGCACATGACCATGGCATGATGGGAAGCATTGCTTCTGCACATAACTGTGGCATGATGGGAAGTCTTGCTTCTAAGCTTTGTTCTGCTCATGCTGCACAAACCGTGCTGATGCTAAGACATTCCCTCATCACCCTGGTGCGTTCTGTTCACCTTGAGTTCACACCATATCAATCTGTACTTACCCCTCCTTGTACATTCCTTTTCGTACCACTCTGGTACGGGCAGTCCGAAACCATGCCTGTGTAAACTCCGCGTTCCTTTTCCCAACCTTTAACCTGTCTATGATTAATGTCTTATATGCAATAATTAATGTCTTATATGCAACCCTTGCTTTGTACTTATGTTAACCAATCAGCAACAAGCACACACGTGGCAAACGCTGTATAATATCCAATAAAAGGGAGTCTCCGAGGCTTGCTCGAGAGACGCCTCCCGTATGACACCTACCTACTCGTCTGTCATTCATTTCAATTCAACATCTGGTGACCCTCGACGTGCCAGATCCCTTTACGCAGCCTCATACTTCACTCGACTGGAACAGTCTCAGCGCGCTACACCGTGAGTATGGGGGGGGGAGCTTACAAAGTCCCAAAAAGAGCATGCTAAAGAACTGTTTCATTTAGTCAGACAGAGAGCAGCAGGTGCGCATAGTTCCTTGAAAGAAATTGAACGATTGTTATGTCATATTGCTTGTGAGTGCCCCTGGTACCCAGAAATAGGGTCCTTGGGGATGGAGACATGGCAAAAAATCGGAAAAACCCTCTTCGCAGAACCGAGGGCTCCGATTCATTGTCTGCTCACTTGGCAGAAGTGTGCGGATGCCGTCGCTAGATTAGGTCCCCAGGCGTCTCCGTCGGCACCCGCACCAGACAATTCCCCACCAACTGCCCTGCCACCTGCCCTTTTAGCCGCAACAGACAATCTACCTCCTTACCCAAAGCTTTTGCCTCCATCGCAACTTTCTCTAACCCCCTTCGCCTCAGCCCACATCCCCCCCATCCCCCCTTCCCTCCATCCTTCGCCTGCTCCTACAGGAGCTGTGCGTGCTGCACTTTTTCAAGCTAGACAGGAAGGAATTCTTTCCTTGGAGGAGGCGGCGGGGTGGGCCGGGGAACTACCGTCTGCTTTCCCTATTTCTTATACTAACCCTGGCACTGCGCAACAACAAATTGTGTATGAGACGCTTCCTTATTCTATTCTGAGAGAATTAAGGAGAGCCATTACTGATTCCGGCCTAAAATCCACTTATGTGACAGGAATGCTGGAGGGAATAGCAACTGGTTATACAATGCTACCTCAAGATTGGAAAGGTCTGATGCGCATGCTGTTATCCCCGGCTCAGTATGTAGTTTTTGAAAGTGAATTTAAGCATTGCGCAGTAGCCCTGGCTGATCCACAGCATTCAGCCAACCAAATCTTTGGTGCTGGTCCGTATGATAATATACCAGCCCAAGTGCAATTATGTTACGGAAAAGGAGGAATGCAGCAGCAAGCTGCAGCTGGCTGGAAAGCAAAACAGGATGTGAATGTTTGGCACTGTACCGCGAGAACAAAGGGGCAGTCTATTCACTGTGCTGAGCACCGGATGTTAGCTCAGAGTGTCATTTGACCTGTACAGGAAGTACAGGAGGTGGGGTTTGTCTCTCTACTGTTGGTGCTTGGAGAGAGCAGACGCGTTTCTCTGTAATGCTGCAAAGACAGAAATAAAGGCATGGAAATACATTTCTGTCTATCTCTTTCCCCTCCCTGGGGGAGGCAGGGAGCAGGGAAGAGTGGTGTGTTCTCCTCACGCTTGAGGAGGATCGCCGATAGTGACCTAGCCTGTATCCTGCCGGGAATGCAGACAGGGAGGTCAACAAGGAGATCAAGCCGGGTGCCTGGAGAGTGGCCAGTTCCTCTGATAAGGCTTGAGATCCGACAATTAACACCTTTACATTTTAGTCGCACCGCGACCTGTGTGCAACACGCCTTTCGCAAAGTCCCTGTCTCAGGACAACCACTTAGCTCCTTTGTTAATATTAAGCAACAACATTCGGAGCCCTACCATCAATTTATAGATAGATTGAAAGAATCAGTCACTGGGCAGATTGATGACACTACAGCTCAAAATGAATTGATGAAAAAATTGGCTTTCGAAAATGCAAGTACTGACTGCAAAAAGGCTTTGCAGTCGATCATACATCACCCTAAATATGACCTGGCCGATATGATTCAAGCCCATGCAGATGTTGGAAGCCAGAGTCATGCGATGTCCTTGCTTGCCGGTGCCATCCAAGCTGGCAACAAGCCCACTGGGAACTGCTTCAACGGCAAGCACCCAGGTCATTTTGCTAAACAATGCAGAGCCCCCAGCGGGGGTTCAAACAGGAATGGTGATGCCAATAAGGCTAAGCCTTCCAAGAAATGCCCGAAGTGCGGTAAAGGCTATCATTGGGCAAATCAGTGCAGGAGTTCGGGAAACTCCTTAGGGGCCCTACTCCCGGGCCAGGACAAATAGGGAGCCCTCCGCCATTAGTCTCCACTATTAAAACCATCTCAAAGGATACACGCTCTGATTTTACCATCGACTTAATCAATCAAGAAACCAAAGACACTGTTTTACCTGGTGAAATTGTGCTTATGCCCACCCAATTGGCGGTCCCACTACCTCCTAAAGTCGCAGGTTTAATTTTACCCCAATTTTCTACTGCAAAAGAAGGAATCCAGGTTATTCCAGGAGTTCTGGATCCTGACTATGTGGACACAATAATGGTTCAACTTTGGAGCCACATGCCCATGCAGTTAAAGAAGGGTGAGTCCTGGGCGCATTTGGTGGTGCTCCCTTCTCACCCTACTGTTTCTATTATTGATAGTAATTTGCACGAGCTCTCTCCTTTTTCTCCACAGCTGTTAGCTGTAATCCAGCGGATTGGTCATCAGAAACTTCTCCGTCAGTACAAGATAAATGGCAAGGTTCTGGAAGGCTTGATTGACACAGGCGCGGACATTTCTGTAATTTCCAGTAGTTGCTGGGACCCCACGTGGCCCCTTGCGTCTGCCTCTGCAGTTTGGGGTGTAGGTGGACCTCAAACCTCTTCCAATTTCTCTTCCCAGTAGGTCTGAATATATCTCTTTAGCTGTTTCTCTCCTAGGAGTCCCTGGATTGGCTGTACGCAATAGTAGGAACATTAACTCTTTAGCTTGTTCTGCAACAAAAAGCCCTGAATTTTACTTCTCAAGCGCTTCATCTTCTAAATAAAGAGCAGAGTGAACTCCAGCATGGTCTTCTGCAGAACCGCACTGCTATCGATTATCGATTGATGCTTCATCATTACGGCCGTGAACAAGTGGACGACATGTGTTGTTTTAATATTACTGATAATTCCAAAGCCATCCAAAAGCAAATCTCTCATTTGCAAAATCTTACACACCACATTAAACAGGACGTTGGACTTTCTCGCCTGTGGGACTCATTCAACCAGTGGCTCACTGGCTGGTTGCCAAACCTGAATTGGCTTCGTAATCTCTTTCAATATGCCATTATTATAATATGTATATTGATTTTGCTATGTTGCTTCCTCCAATGAATTCCTGGACTCATAAGTCTTTTGTCTCGGCTTCTCTCTCGCACTCAGCCACCCAATAAAATCATTGCTGCCTACTTTGCGAAATTGCAGCACCAGCAGTAAACATTAGGGGAGATATGGCGAACTTATTTTGGGCATGCGCTGGCAGACCACGTATCCCGAAGTATTTTTGTCTTATTCACCCAGAACACCTCGCAAATAAGAAAAGAAAGGGGGAGATGAAGGAAAGCATTGCTTTTGCACATGACCATGGCATGATGGGAAGCATTGCTTCTGCACATAACTGTGGTATGATGGGAAGTCTTGCTTCTAAGCTTTGTTCTGCTCATGCTGCTCAAACCGTGCTGATGCTAAGACATTCCCTCATCACCCTGGTGCGTTCTGTTCACCTTGAGTTCACACCATATCAATCTGTACTTACCCCTCCTTGTACATTCCTTTTCGTACCACTCTGGTACGGGCAGTCCGAAACCATGCCTGTGTAAACTCCGCGTTCCTTTTCCCAACCTTTAACCTGTCTATGATTAATGTCTTATATGCAATAATTAATGTCTTATATGCAACCCTTGCTTTGTACTTATGTTAACCAATCAGCAACAAGCACACACGTGGCAAACGCTGTATAATATCCAATAAAAGGGAGTCTCCGAGGCTTGCTCGAGAGACGCCTCCCGTATGACACCTACCTACTCGTCTGTCGTTCATTTCAACCCAACAGGGTGTCATGACCTTCTAGATCTAAAATATCCCAATTTTTTAATAAATACCAATCTTTCAACCAGAGAAGACATGAGGCTTCGTAATATAGCTTCAAATCCGGTAACCCGTAGCCACCTCTTTCTACAGTATCTATTAATATCTTATGCTTTACTCTTGGTCTTTTACCCTTCCACAAAAATTTAGAAATTTCTTTTTGCCACTTGTTGATACTGCTGGTCTTTCCTGTAATTGGAATCGTTTGGAATAGAAAGAGTAGCTTCGGTAAAACTATCATTTTAATTACCGAAATACGGCCCAGGTATGATAAATTTAACCTTGTCCATGTCTCCAACTGTCTTTTGATATCTTTCCAAAAATTGGTATACTGTATTTTTCGCTCTATAACACGCACCCGACCATAACACACACGTAGTTTTTAGAGGAGGAAAATCCGTAGGCATGCCACCCATAGGCATTCCCTCCATAACACGCACAGACATTTTCCCTTACTTTTTAGGAGGAAAAAAGTGAGTGTTATGGTGCAAAAAATACGGTAATTATCTTCATATAAGTTAATATTCCTTGGTGTTATCCATAATCCTAAATACTTGATTTTGTTGTTGTTTTTTATAGAATTCTTATTGGTTTTTCACAGTTTTTATAAACACAAACATTACACAATAGAAACAAACAAACACATAAACAAACATGTATAATTTCAAATCCTTTTTTCTTAAACCTTAATTCACCGACTTCCCCATACCTCCCCTTTCTGAATCCCAATTTCCAAATTTGTTTCAGGAAATCCTGCCCCTTGATTTTATCAAATTTTCCCTTATTCTTTTCCTTTACTTAATCTTTTACAGCTGTAATCCCCCTTTTTCAAAAACCTCAACATTTTAACATTCATTAATTTTACAATGTTTCTTGAGATAAATTTTAAATTTCTCCCAGTCTTCATCCGCCGTCTCTTTCCCCTGGTCACGGATTCTGCCGGTCATTTCAGCCAGTCCCATGTAGTCTATCACCTTCATCTGCCATTCTTCCAGAGTGGGTAGATCTTGTGTCTTCCAATACTTTGCGATGAGTATTCTTGCTGCTGTTGTGGCATACATAAAAAAAGTTCTATCTTTCTTTGGCACCACTTGGCCGACAATGCCCAAGAGAAAGGCTTCTGGTTTCTTAGGGAAAGTACATTTAAGTACCTTTTTCATTTCATTATATATCATTTCCCAGAAAGCCTTAATCTTCGGGCACGTCCACCAAAGGTGGAAGAAAGTACCTTCAGATTCTTTACATTTCCAACATTTATTATTGGGCAAATGATAGATCTTTACAAGCTTGACTGGGGTCATGTACCACCTGTAAATCATTTTCATAATATTTTCTCTTAAGGCATTACATGCCGTAAACTTTATACCGGTGGTCCACAACTTTTCCCAGTCAGCAAACATGATGTTATGACCAATGTCTTGTGCCCACTTAATCATAGCTGATTTCACTGTTTCATCTTGCGTATTCCATTTCAGCAACAAGTTATACATTCTTGACAGATTCTTAGTATTGGGTTCTAACAGTTCTGTTTCTAATTTTGTTTTCTCCACCTGAAAGCCAATTTTCCTGTCCTGTTTGTAAACCTCCATTATTTGGTAATAATGGAGCCAGTCTCGTACTTTAAACTTCAACTTCTCATAACTCTGTAATTTCAGTTTATCCCCCTCTTGTTCCAAAATTTCCCAATATTTTGGCCATTTGGCCTCCATATTGATCTTTTTCACTGCCTTCGCCTCCATCGGCGACAGCCACCTTGGGGTTTTGTTTTCCAACAGGTCTTTATATCTAATCCAGACATTATATAATGCTTTCTGAACAATATGATTTTTAAAAGCTTTATGCGCTTTGACCTTGTCATACCATAAATATGCATGCCATCCAAATACATTGTTAAAACCTTCCAAATCCAAAATATCTGTATTCTCGAGGAGCAACCAATCTTTCATCCAGCAAAGAGCTGCTGATTCATAGTAAAGTTTAAAGTCCGGCAGGGCAAATCCCCCTCTTTCCTTTGCATCCGTTAAAATTTTAAATTTTATTCTGGTTTTTTTGCCCTGCCAGACAAATGTCGAAATGTCTTTCTGCCACCTCTTGAAACAGTCCATCTTGTCAACAATTTGCAATGCTTGAAATAAAAATAACATTCTAGGCAATACATTCATCTTAATAACAGCAATTCGGCCTAACAAGGAAAGCTTTAAGTTTGACCATATTTCTAGATCTTTTTTAACTTCTGTCCAGCATTTCTCATAATTATCTTTAAATAAATTCACATTCTTGGATGTCATATTAATCCCCAAGTATTTCACCTTCTTAACCACGGTCAACCCTGTTTCATTTTGGAACCTCTCCCTTTCGATAGCTGTTAAGATTTTCTCCAATACCTTAGTTTTTTGTTTATTCAACTTGAATCCTGCAACTTGACCAAATTCTTGAATTAATTCTAAAACCCTTTTCGCACTAGTGTCTGGCTCTTGTAACGTAAGTACCAAATCATCTGCAAAAGCCCTCAGTTTGTACTGTTTAGCTCTGACCTGTACCCCTTTAACCAGCTGGTCCCTTCTAATCATATTTAGCAAAACCTCCAGGACTGATATGAAAAGTAATGGGGAAATTGGGCACCCCTGTCGTGTCCCTTTTTCTATTTTAAATTCTTCCGTTATCACATTATTTACAATTAATTTAGCCTTTTGTTCTGAATATATTGCACCCATACCATTCTCAAATCCTTGTCTTACCCCCATCCCATGTAGATTCTTCTTCATAAAACTCCAAGAAATATTGTCAAAGGCTTTCTCCGCATCCACGAATATCAGTACTGCTTTAGTATTTATGTTCACTTCTAGTAGTTCCAAAATGTCTATTATATTCCTCACATTATCTGACAAATGCCTTCCTGGGAGAAAGCCTGCTTGGTCCTTATGAATCTCTTCCATCAGTACTTTTTTCAATCTTTTTGCCAAAATGTCTGCAAAAATTTCATAATCCACATTAAGTAATGATATAGGGCGGTAGTTCTTAAGCTGAGTCTTTTCAGTCTCTGTTTTCGGTATGAGTGTAATATAAGCTTCTTTCCACGATTCTGGTGCCTTTTCCCCCTCCAAAATTTCATTACAGACTTCCTTCAGAGGTTGTAACAGCCACTCCTTCAAAGCTTTGTAATATCTGGAAGTCAACCCATCTGGTCCTGGAGATTTGCCCAGTTGCATGTTTTGAATGGCATCTTCTATCTCTTGTTCAGTTATTTTCTGATTTAGATCTATTTTCCTTTGATGAGAGATTTTTTGTAATCCATATTTCTTGAGAAACTCATCTATATCCCCTTCATTCTGTGGCCCTTGTGAGTATAATTTTTTGAAATAACTCTGGAAGCAGTTTCTAATCTCATTTGGCTTATAAATGTTCTTTCCTTCAACCTCTAGGCTTGTAACCGTGTTTAATTTTTGTCTTTTCTTCAATTGCCAAGCCAGAAGTTTACCACATTTGTCTGCAGATTCAAATGTCCTTTGTCTCATTTGTTTAATCTTCCATTCTATTTCTTGATTCATCAATTCCATATATTGTGTCTGGTATAACTTAATTTCTCTCAAAATCTCTTGGGACTTTGGTTTAGATCTTAATTTCTTTTCTCCTTCTTTTATCTTTTCCAAAATCTTGTCCTTTTTCTCATTTTGACTTCTCTTCTTTACTGTATTTTGTTGTATCAAAAATCCTCGCATAATAGCCTTACTTGCGTCCCAGATTACTCTTTTTTCAACCTCTGTTTTTAAATTTATTTCAAAATAGTCTCTCAAGGTTTTTTGGGCCTTTTTGTAAACTTCTTCATCTCTAAATAAGGTGTCATTCATCCTCCATCTGAAGGAGCCAGCTGTTGTTAACTTCATCTCCATCTTTACAGCATTATGGTCGGAGCAGGTTTTTGGGCAGATTTCCACTTTCTTTATCTTTGGGGCCATCCCACTAGTAACCCATATTTGGTCGATTCTGGTCCATGTCTTCATAGCTTCAGAAAAGAAAGTTCCCTCTCTCTCGAGAGGGTTCTTTGTTCTCCAAATGTCAATCAAGTCCATATTTTCAGTCATTTCAAAGAAAGTCTTTGGTAGTCTCCCATTTTTAGAGATTACCTGTCTTTGTGCTTTATCCATATTTGTAGATACTACTCCATTCATGTCCCCCATCAGAATTAAATTGTAATCCAAATGTTCCAGTAGGATCTCATGCAGCTTCTTAAAAAATTCAGATTTCCCCTCATTTGGTGCATAAATTCCCACGATCAGAAATTTTTCTCCTTGAGCTTGAATTTTGATTGCCAGAAATCTTCCTTGTTCATCCTTAAACATCAATTTTGGTAGCAATTTTTCCTTTGCATAAATCACAACTCCTCTTTTCTTAACTTTGTCAGAGAAAATAAATTCTTGTCCCAACCTTTTGTTAATAAGTAATTTTCTATGTAACATTGTCACATGCATTTCTTGTAAACAAATCAAGTCCAAATGTTCTTTTTTCAATATATGAAACACATTTCTCCTCTTTCGGGGAAGGTTGAGACCATTGCAGTTCCAGCTTAGAAGTTGCAAAGCCATCTTACAGTTATTTACTTGTCCCTCCTGCCGCTCCGAGTAGTTGTTCGTCAGTAATCGGTAGTTTCAGTCCGAATGATAGAGGACTTCCGGTCAGCGCCAGCGATTAATGGCGGATTCCCCTCCGAGCTCCGGAGGGAGTCTGCTCCGCGAGTTCAGGTCTGACCGCTACGGCGAAGCGGAGACCCTTAAAAGTCACAGGCGCGGAAGCCTGTGAACAAGGAGACTCGGCGGGCACCTTTGCCCCCCCTCGAAATCGCGAAGGAGCCTTTTTAAAGGCTCCGAAACAGCAGCGGGGTGAGGAGCGGTGCTGAGAGTCGTCATTCAAGCCCGTGGAGCGAAGCCGCATCGCCATTGTCGGAGAGCGCTGATTCCTTCCTGCAATTCGGACTGAAAACAACTACCCGTGAGTAGGATACAAATAACAAATTGAAATTGGAACAAATAAATTGGACAATTTGGCCGGAAACGGGAAAGGCAAAAAATAAGGAAGTCTGCCTTTCCGGACTGCAGAGAGATCAAAGCAAAGAGAGTGCAAAGCGTAACCTAAGAGGATTACTTTGAAAATTAGCAAACCTGACATTGAATTTGAAATCCCCCTCATGCATGCAGGAGCAGAGGGGGAGGAAGATTTATTTGATATACCTGCATGAAAAAGGAACTTTTTTGGAAATACAATTTGCTGTCTTAAAACCCTGGGAACGGACTGCCTTGACAGGGAAGCCAATCAGAGGACTGTCACTTTGTTTAAACTGAAACTTAACTCAACTTAACTTAACTTTGTGAAAGTTACAGAGTTACTGGATTATAAGACTTGGGGGGAATTGTTACAACAGGAAAGTTGGAATTACTTTAAAGAGACATTTTGTTGCAAGAACTCTGGAGAGTTCCCCCTCTAGAGGATTTGGTTGAAAGACGAAAATGTCTTGCGAGTTCCTGCGGGGTTTCCCCCCCCCTTTTTCCCAAGCCGCTAAGCCGCTTATCAGCTGATCCTAAGCCGCTAAGCCGCTTAACAGCTGATCCGCTAAGCCGCTTATCAGCTGATCCGCTAAGCCCGCTAAGCCGCTAATAGCGCTAATCTGCTAAGCCGCTAATGGGCTTGCTTCGCAAGACGAAAAAACCGCAAGACGAAGAGACTCGCGGAACGGATTCCTTTCGTCTTGTGAGGCACCACTGTATCTGCCTCTGCCTCTGTTTCAGGCTCTGGCACTCTATCAAACACTGTTTCTGGCTCCGGTTCTGAATTAGGGTTTTGTTCTGGCTATGGCTGTGCCTCTGGATCTGGCTGTGTCTCTGCTTCAGGCTCCTATGCTGTATCAAGCACTGTATCAGGCTCTGCCTCTCCCGCTGCCCCTGGCTACCTTTAAGCGTCAGGCTCAGTTTCAGACAGTGTCTCTGTTTCAGGATCCAGCACTCTATCAAGCACTATTTCAGACTCAGCCTGTGGATCTCGGCTGTGGCTGTGGATCTCGGCTGTGGCTGTGGATCTCGGCTGTGGCTCTAGGCTCCGTCTGTGGCTCTGGCTCTCTTTGAGGGTCTGGTTCTGAATGAAGATCTGGTTCTGACTCTGATTCAGGGTCTCATGATGGCTCTTCCTCTGCCTCTGACCCAGCTATGTTTCAGGGTCTGGCTCTCTTTCAGGCTCTGGTTCTGAATTAGGGTTTTGTTCTGGCTCTGGCTGTGTCTCTGGCTCTGGTTCCAGCTCCAGCTCCGGCACTGTATCAAGTACTGCTGCAGACTCAGGCTGTGGCTCTAGGCTGTGGCTGCAGCTATGTTTTGCGCTCCGGCCCTGTATCAAGCCCCATTTCTGGCTCTGGCTCTGGCTTTCTTTCAGCTCTGGCTCTGAATGAGGCTCTGGCTCTGGCTCTGGCTCTGGCTCTGGCTCTGACTCATGGTCTCACTCTGACTCTGATTCAGGGTCTCGCTCTGGCTCTGGCACTCGATCAAGGACTGTTTCAGACTCAGGCTGTGGCTGTGGCTCTGCCTCTGTTTCAGGCTCAGGCTCTGTTTGAGGCTGTGTCTCTGTTTCAGGCTCCGGCACTGTAGCAAGTACTGTTGCAGACTCAGGCTGTGGCTCGTGGCTGTGGCTGTTGCTCTGGTACGGGCTGTGGCTCTTTTTCAGGCTCTGGTTCTGAATGAGGGCTTGGTTATGGCACTGATTCAGGGTCTCGCTCTGGCTCTGGCTGTGTCTCTGTTGCACCTCAAACGGTGGTTTGTTGTTATTGTTGTTGTTATTTTCTTTCTGGGGTGGGACAAATGTTTAGTTGGGGCGGGGATTATTTTAAGTTTAGCAGAATTGTTTCTTGCTTTGTTTTTCTTTTACTATTTTTTTAGCTTATTGTATAGTTTGTATTTTGCTTTTTAAGGGGAAAGGGTCAGGGCTGCCTGGGAGGGGGCCTCAGCCAACAGAATGGCGGGGGCAGGTTCCCTACGGGGGGATGTATTGGAACACCCAGTCTCTGTTATCGCGGGTGGGAGGAGCAGTTGCGCTAAGACCAGACCACGTCTTTACCGAAGATCTGGTCTGACTCTGATTCTGATTCTCTGATTCTGGCTTGTTGGGTGTAGTGAAGGGGTAACCTCCTGTGCCTCAAGCCTGAGAGGAGGCGCTTACAAGGAAAGTAAGCCAGGACGTGACGAAAGCAGCTTGGAGTGCTGTGAGCTGAGTGGGAACCGAAAGCAGTTCAGCCGCTGCACTGAGAGAGAAGGATGCAGAGAAAATGCAGCTTGAATCTGATGGTCTTTGTGAATTGTAAACACACTATATTTGAGCAAATAAAGGGATAGTAGGACAGAAGAAACGTGTGGGACTTGTTTACTGCTCTCTCGACACACGCCGCTGTGTACTTCTGCTAATTGCTTTACGATCTACAGAGGCTCCCAGGGGAAGCGTGGCTGGGTACCGAACAATAAAGCAATAAATCTACCGAACATGGCTCTCTATCAAGGGCTCCAGCTCCAGCTCCGGCACTGTATCAAGTACTGTTGCAGACTCAGGCTGTGGCTCTAGGCTGTGGCTGTGGCTGTTGCTCTGGTTCGTGCTGTGGCTCTTTTTCGGGCTCTGGTTCTGAATGAGGACTTGGTTATGGCACTGATTCAGGGTCTCTCTCTCTCTCTGGCTGTGTCTCTGTTGCACCTCAAACGATGGTTTGTTGTTGTTGTTGTTGTTGTTGTTGTTTTCTTTCTGGGGTGGGAGAAATGTTTAGTTGGGGCGGGGATTATGTTAAGTTTAGCATAATTGTTTCTTGCTTTGTTTTTCTTTTACTATTTTTTTAGGTTATTGTATAGTTTGTATTTTGCTTTTTAAGGGGAAAGGGTCAGGGCTGCCTGGGAGGGGGCCTCAGCCAACAGAATGGCTGGGGCAGGTTCCCTACGGGGGGATGTATTGGAACACCCAATCTCTGTTATTGCGGGTGGGAGGAGCAGTTGCGCTAAGACCAGACCACCTCTTTTTGGGAAAATTAATCCTGCGCCCAGTCAGGCTTCCCCTGCGCAACTCTGTTCGGGAGCTGACCTGGCAGGAAGAGCAGAGTAGCAGCGGTCCTGCGTCCGTGTGAGATAAGGGATAAATCACGTCAGGAGACAGTTCGGTTCTTATCTCTAGAAGCGTTTATTTACAAGCAGTAAATCCATCAGAAACTTCCGACATTCTCTGTGCTCCAAAAGCACACACGCAGCCTCTGAGCTGAGCTGTGTCTTAGGCAGAAGCGAAAGCAAGTCTGAACAGTGACACAGACTGTGACGCACTTCTCTGTGACAAGCTCCTCCCAGATACAGGACACCACGGAGTTTTAACCCTGTCAGTTCCAAACTCCACACCCCCTCTTGTCCTGCATCTGGGGACAATAGCCAACAATGCTTTCCCCATACACAGACCCTCATAGAACTCCTCGTGCTTCTGGAAGGTTAATGGTTTTGTGAAACCATCAGCGAGGTTCTTGGTTGAGGGACAGTATTTCAGAGCAACTAGCCCCTCATGAACGCTCTGACATACATTCCGGAAACGTATGTCCAAATGTTTGGTCCTCGCCTTGAATTGCCCCGTCTCGGGCCAATTTGAGGCACGGTTGATTGTCTTCATGCACCACAACGGGTAGACAATTCCCTCCACAGATTTCCTCGACCAAACACACATAGAACTCCAGCTCTCTGCAAACCTCTGATACCGCACTGAACTCAGCTTCAGTAGACGAAAGCGCTATGAGACTTTGCTTCTGGGACCTCCACCCAATCACTGAGTCCCCAAACTTCACCACTAGGCCTGACACTGATTTGCGATCCTGAAGGTTAGCCCAGTCCGAATCTACCCACGCGGTCAGCTTGACACCACCCTTAGCTGACATCTTGAGGCAAAAATCTTTGGTATTTTGCAGGTAACGAAGCACCCGTTTAATACCATTCCAGGCCTGCACACTAGGACTTGAAGCCTCTCTACTGAGCAGATTGACAGCAAACGCTATGTCTGGTCTGCTCCACTGTGACAGATACAACAGACTACCCAGAGCTGATTGAAAGAGTTCAGTATTTTCGAACACAACGCGTTCTACTTGCTGACACTCCTTCACGTATCCAGCCTCCATGGGTGACTTGGCACCTGCACAATCAGACATCCTGAACTTCTCAAGCAACTGTTCGATCTTACCTTTCTGGCGAAGCAAAAAGCTTCCATCACTTACTCTTGTGATCTCTAAGCCTAAATACGACTTGACGTCTCCAAGCTGCTTGAGCTTGAACCGCTTTCCAAGCTCCTTAGCAAACTTCTCCACTTGTTTACTTGTCTGTGCCATGATCAAGATATCATCAACAAACCCCTGAACCACTTGCTGTTTCAAGCCTGAATCTCTAATGTAAAGACAACTGTCTGCAAGAGATCTCTTAAAACCTAGCTCTTCTAAGGCTTCATGTAGACACATATTCCAATTCCTGGCAGATTGGCGTAATCCATAGATGGATTTGTGCAACCGCCACACGACGCCTGGCTCACTGACTTCAAACCCTGGAGGAGGAAGCATGTACAACTCCTCCTGGAGATCTGAGTTCAGGTAGGCGACATCTACATCAAAATGGTTCACCTTCCAACCTCTCTGTGCTGCTATTGCCAAAAGCGTTCTCAGAGTCTCGGCCCTTGAGGTCGGCGAATAGACCTCTGTGAAGTGAACACCCTTCCTCTGTGTGAATCCTCGGGCCACTAACTTCGCTTTATACTGTGGTTCTCCAGCTTCTGTGGGTTTAAGTCGGTAAACCCACCTGCAACTCACGGCTTGCTTGTTAGCCGGCAGCTGAGTGAGTGAGAACACACCAAGAGACTCCATTGAGTTCATCTCCTTCTGCACCGCCTCATGCCATTTTCTGGCTTCGTCCTGAGGCAACTTCTGAATATCCTCAAAGGATTCAGGTTCACATCTAGCCACACCAACCCAGACACTAGTGGCTTCATACCTTTCCGGTGGCTTACCCTTGGTTGACCTTGCTGACCTCCTCAGCGTGAACTCTGGAACTGCGCCTGATTCACTTGGGCCAGCTACACCATCCTCTGTGTCAGAAACCTCCCCCTCTGACCTGCTGTGCCTTTTTGGCCGCACAGCTGGGTCTGCTGGCGAGGATGGCTCACTCCTGGGCTCAGACTTGACAGAGACCTGAGGAGGGATCATGGGACTCCCTTTTGGAGAGGTTCGGAACCTCTGCCTTGGAGATCCCGGCTCTGGACTCTGTGGCTGTGTACTGTCCACCTCAGCAACAGGTTCAGCTTCATCCTCCTCCTCTTCCTCATCTGAGTCTAACAGAACATCCGGGTTCCCGTGAAGACTTTTCCACCCACTCTGCTCGCAAAACTCAGCACTGCCGCTAATAAGCAGCTTAGACTGGTTGCCAGTAGGGTATGCGAAACGCCACGACTTTGAACCCGGCTTATAGCCTACAAAGATCATCTTCCTAGATCTTGGCTCACCCTTTCTGCGCATGACCTTTGGAATGAGGACCCAAGCCTCACAGCCAAACACTCGCAGGAAATCCACTTTCGGTTTCTTCTGATGCAACAAGAAATATGGTGTGTTGCCTACACTGGAATTGTACACCCTATTCTGCAGAAAACATGCTGCCTTATAACTCTCAGCCCTAAAACGCTGTGGCAAACCCGAGTCTGCCAACATAGCATTCGCTGCTTCCTTTAGCGTGCGAAGCTTTCTCTCTGCAACTCCGTTCTGTTGCGGAGAGTAGGGGGCAGTCAATCGATGACTGATACCTTTCTGCCTGAAGAACGATTGCAGCGCAGAACCCGTGAACTCCCCCCCCCCCCCCGCGATCAGATTGAAAGGAAATCACCCTGGTAGAGAACTGCAGCTCTACCGCTGTGATCCAATCCCTGATCAGTGCAGCTGCTTCTGACTTTTGTTGAAGCGAGAAAACCCAAGAATGCCTTGAAAAATCACCAATCAGAACCAGAACCCATTTAGACCCAGCTAAAGAAGGTGTTGGCATGCGTCCTGATAAATCTGCATGCACAAGTTCAAAGGGTTTGCTGGTCCTCCTCTCTGACCTGGGGTATGTGCATGTTTTGACGTTTGATTGCCTACAGGCTTGACAATCTAAGTATCTATCACATGCTTTGAACCCACATCCAATTGTGTTCTCTGTGGCCCTTTTTACATACGACCACCCTGCATGTCCGAAGCGTCTGTGCCAGAGGTGTAAACAATCATGGTGTGTTGGGACATTTGCACACTGCACTTGAGCGTCTTCACTGGACTTTCCACTAGCCCCATTTTCCACCAGCCCCATTTCCCCACCAGTCCCATTTTCAATAGGCATCTGCACCAGAAAGAGCCTGTCTTTTCTCTCAACACTGTAGATCTTCTTCCCATTCCTGTAGAAGGAACACAGATTGTTAGAGAACAGAACATCAAAACCATCAGCCATAAGAGCTGATACACTTAAAAGAGAATGTGCAAGCTCAGGAACCACAAAAGCTTGCACCTCATGATCTATAAAGGGACAGTATAAAAAACCAGTTTCAGTTAGCTGTCTCTGAGATCCATCTGCTAATGTGACGTAGCGTCCAGTTTTAACTCTCTTGCAATTCCTCAGAAGCCCTCTGGAGGTCACGAGGCAATGTGAGGCTCCCGTATCGACAACAAGAGATAAAGTGTCTCTCTGGCTGTTTTCCACAGTTGCCAAGGCCTTGCTCGCACTCCCACCGGTTGCCATGGCCACAGCCTCCCCCCGACCAAGGCTTTTGCCTTTTCTCAGAGACACCATCGCAGCTGTGAGGTGATAAGACGCCTTGTCTTTGTTTTTCTCCTGGCCTGCTGCTTTCCCACGTTTCTGCTGGGAACCGGCCCTGGAACCGCCGCTTATCTGCTTTGTTGACATTCCATGCCGGCCGGTATCCTTGCCTTCCTGGGCCTCTACAGAACAATGCCCTTCGCTGTTGGACTTCGCCTCAGAGCACAAACAACTCTTGGAGACTTTGGCTTTCCCAGAGCTCTTGGATCGGCCTGCACCTCCACTCCTGGGGGCCCAGCTGCCTGAGGAACGGTCTGCAACTGCCTTCCTCTTCCCAGCTCTCAGCCTCTCTCCAGGACCATCACACAGACGTGTTGAAGCATAGAAACAGCTTCCCGGAACAGTCCCAGCCCCCTCTGGGCTTAGTGCTCTCTCTGGGCATCTCTTAGCCCCCTCTGGTCTGGCTCCCACTGCGGCCTGACATGCCGTCTTCAGTGCCTGGGCTTCTTCCCTTGGATCTTTGGCAACAGCCAAGCATCAACGCTGGCCCTTAAAATGGCTAGCACCCTTTGCTCTCTCTCCAGAGCATCAGCCACGTCTGCCTCACAAGCGCCCACTGCTCCTGCAGACCTCTCACTGGGCTGGGCAAAAACTGGACCGGCTTGTGTACACTCCCACAGCTTCTTTTCTGCCAGCCAGTAGTACATGCGCTTACTCCAGGCTTCCCAATTGGCCCCATTCAGTCTTTCGAAGGGGATATTAAAGCTCTCATGGCCCTGCTGTGCCTGGGCAGCAGCCATCTTCCACCCACCGGGGCTTCAAGCGTACTCACGCGTTTGCCAGCAATCTGGACCTCCGAAGCAGCCGTCTTCCTTGGCTTTTGGCTCCGCTCTCCAGCATTCCCCACTGCCTTTCCTGGCAGGAGCTCTCAGCAACGCAACGCTGGCAGTCTTCCTCCCTTCTCACACTTGTCAGGAGACGCGTAACTTCTATAACCTTTGGGAAAATTAATCCTGCGTCCAGTCAGGCTTCCCCTGCGCAACTCTGTTTGGGAGCTGACCTGGCAGGAAGAGCAGAGTAGCAGCGGTCCTGCGTCCGTGTGAGTTAAGGGATAAATCACGTCAGGAGACAGTTCGGTTCTTATCTCTAGAAGCGTTTATTTACAAGCAGTAAATCCATCAGAAACTTCCGACATTCTCTGTGCTCCAAAAGCACACACGCAGCCTCTGAGCTGAGCTGCGTCTTACGCAGAAGCGAAAGCAAGTCTGAACAGTGACACAGACTGTGACGCACTTCTCTGCGACAAGCTCCTCCCAGATACAGGACACCACGGAGTTTTAACCCTGTCAGTTCCAAACTCCACATTCTTTACCGAAGATCTGGTTCTGACTCTGATTCTGATTCTCTGATTCTGGCTCTCTATCAAGGGCTGTTTCAGACTCAAGCTGTGGCTGTGGCTGTTGCTCTGGTTCTGGCTCTTTCTCAGGCTCTGGTTCTGAATGAGGGCTTGGTTCTGGCACTGATTCAGGGTCTCGCTCTGGTTCTGGCTCTGGCACTCTATCAAGGACTGTCTCAGACTTAGGCTGAGGCTGTGGCTCTGGCTCTGTTTCCATTCTTACAATGGAATGTACACAAAACAATAATCCTTTCTATATAAATTTTCCAATACATTCTGAAAACATAATAAATCCTTAATTGCTGTCCACCTCCTTTTAGTTCCTTTATCACTCGATTGCTAGCACGGAGTCAAAACTATTATTGTATTTTTGAACATATCTTGTATAACCATCCCATTTTTCTGCAAATTTTAGCTTTGAGATTCCTCTGAGTTTGCTAGTCAATTGAGCCGTCTCCACCAATTCCTGTAATTTGATTTGCCAATCTGTTATTTTTGGAGCCTCGTGATCTTTCCATCCCTTGGCCACAAGTATACGAGCTGCTGCGGTTGCTTACAAGAATACCTCTCTTAGATTTTTTGGGGATCTCTTTATCTAAAATACTTCACAGAAATGCCTCCGGTTTTTTCGTAAAAGTTATCCCCATCATCTTTTTTCATTCATGGTATATTCCCCCCCCAAAAAAATCTTAATCTTTTCACACGTCCACCACATGTGGCTCATGTCACCGTTATTTCCTCCACATCTCCAACAAGCATTCGCCAAATTTTTATACATTCTTGATCATCTGGAAGGAGTGAGGTACCACCTATAAGCCATTTTCATCATGTTCTCTCTTATATTATAGCTGGCTGTAAATTTCAAATTTACATTCCATCAGTTTTCCCCATCTTTTAGCATAATTGGACGGCCCACATCTTGGGCCCACTTTATCATTGAACCCTTAACCTCCTCATCCATTACTTCGCAGTCTAAAAGAAGTCTATACATTTTTGCGATTATTTTGGTTTTACTATTCAGTAGTTCTCTGTCAAAGCTTGAAGGCTCCTTTTCAAAACCTATCTGCTTATCCTGTCTGAACACTTCATTCACCTGGAAGTCATCTAGCCAACTAGAAAACTGATCTTTTATTTTCTCATAACTTATCAATATTAGCTGACCCTCCTCCTCCCCCCTTAATATTGTGTTATACGTTATCCAGTTCTCTTTGATGTTGTTGCTTTTTTTAACAGTGATTGCTTCTAGTGGAGAGTTCCATCTTGGGGTTTTCTGTTCCAAATATCTTTTGTATTTTCCCCATACCTTATATATAGCATTTCTTATTATATGATTTGAAAAACTCCTATGCGTCTTTATTTTCCCATAATTAAGATGGCCATGCCACCCAAAACGGGTGTTGAAGGAAAGAATTGCTTTTGCACATGACCATGGCATGATGGGAAGCATTGCTTCTGCACATAACTGTGGCATGATGGGAAGTCTTGCTTCTAAGCTTTGTTCTGCTCATGCTGCACAAACCGTGCTGATGCTAAGACATTCCCTCATCACCCTGGTATGTTCTGTTCACCTTGAGTTCACACCATATCAATCTGTACTTACCCCTCCTTGTACATTCCTTTTCGTACCACTCTGGTACGGGCAGTCCGAAACCATGCCTGTGTAAACTCCCCGTTCCTTTTCCCAACCTTTAACCTGTCTATGATTAATGTCTTATATGCAATAATTAATGTCTTATATGCAACCCTTGATTTGTGCTTATGTTAACCAATCAGCAACAAGCACACACGTGGCAAACGCTGTATAATATCCAATAAAAGGGAGTCTCCGAGGCTTGCTCGAGAGACGCCTCCCGTATGACACCTACCTACTCGTCTGTCGTTCATTTCAACTCAACATCTGGTGACCCTCGACGTGCCAGATCCCTTTAGGCAGCCTCATTCTTCACTTGACTGGAAAAGTCTCAGCGCGCTACACCGTGAGTATGGGGGGGGGGAGCTTACAAAATCCCCCAAAGAGCATGCTAAAGAACTGTTTCATTTAGTCAGACAGAGAGTAACAGGTGCGCATAGTTCCTTGAAAGAAATTGAACGATTGTTATGTCATATTGCTTGTGAGTGCCCCTGGTACCCAGAAATAGGGTCCTTGGGGATGGAGACTTGGCAAAAAATCAGAAAAACCCTCTTCGCAGAACCGAGGGGTCCGATTCATTGTCTGCTCACTTGGCAGAAGTGTGCGGATGCCGTCGCTAGATTAGGTCCCCAGGCGTCTCCGTCGGCACCCGCACCAGACAATTCCCCACCAACTGCCCTGCCACCTGCCCTTTTAGCGGCAACAGACAATCTACCTCCTTACCCAAAGCTTTTGCCTCCATCGCAACTTTCTCTAACCCCCCTTCGCCTCAGCCCACACCCCCCCATCCCCCCTTCCCTCCATCCTTCGCCTGCTCCTACAGGAGTTGTGCGTGCTGCACTTTTTCAAGCTAGACAGGAAGGAATTCTTTCCTTGGAGGAGGAGGCGGGGTGGGCCGGGGAACTGCCGTCTGCTTTCCCTATTTCTTATACTAACCCTGGCACTGCGCAACAACAAATTATGTATGAGACGGTTCCTTATTCTATTCTGAGAGAATTAAGGAAAGCCATTACTGATTCCGGCCTAAAATCCACTTATGTGACAGGAATGCTGGAGGGAATAGCAACTGGTTATACAATGCTACCTCAAGATTGGAAAGATCTGATGCGCATGCTGTTATCCCCGGCTCAGTATGTAGTTTTTGAAAGTGAATTTAAGCATTGTGCAGTAGCCCTGGCTGATCCACAGCATTCAGCCAACCAACTCTTTGGTGCTGGTCCGTATGATAATATACCAGCCCAAGCGCAATTAACACCTTTACATTTTAGTCACACCGCGACCTGTGTGCAACGCGCCTTTCGCAAAGTCCCTGTCTCAGGACAACCACTTAGCTCCTTTCTTAATATTAAGCAACAACATTCGGACCCCTACCATCAATTTATAGATAGATTGAAAGAATCAGTCACTAGGCAGATTGATGACACTACAACTCAAAATGAATTGATGAAAAAATTGGCTTTCGAAAATGCAAGTACTGACTGCAAAAAGGGTTTGCAGTCGATCATACATCACCCTAAATATGACCTGGCCGATATGATTCAAGCCTGTGCAGATGTTGGAAGCCAGAGTCATGCGATGTCCTTGCTTGCCGGTGCCATCCAGGCTGGCAACAAGTCCACTGGGAACTGCTTCAACTGCAAGTGCCCAGGTCATTTTGCTAAACAATGCAGAGCCCCTGGCAGGGGTGCAAACAGGAATGGTGATGCCAATAAGGCTAAACCTTCCAAGAAATGCCCGAAGTGCGGTAAAGGCTATCATTGGGCAAATCAGTGCAGGAGTTCGGGAAACTCCTTAGGGGCCCCACTCCCGGGCCAGGACAAATAGGGAGCCCTCCGCCGTTAGTCTCCACTATTAAAACCATCTCAAAGGATACACGCTCTGATTTTACCATCGACTTAATTAATCAAGAAACCAAAGACACTGTTTTACCTGGTGAAATTGTGCTTATGCCCACCCAATTGGCGGGCCCACTACCTCCTAAAGTCGCAGGTTTAATTTTACCCCAATTTTCTGTTGCAAAAGAAGGAAATCAAGGTTATTCCAGGAGTTCTGGATCCTGACTATGTGGGCACAATAATGGTTCAACTTTGAAGAAGAAGAAGAAGAAGAGTTTGGATTTGATATCCCGCCTTTCACTCCCCTTCAGGAGTCTCAAAGCGGCTAACATTCTCCTTTCCCTTCCTCCCCCACAACAAACACTCTGTGAGGTGAGTGGGGCTGCGAGACTTCAGAGAAGTGTGACTAGCCCAAGGTCACCCAGCAGCTGCATGTGGAGGAGTGGAGACGCGAACCCGGTTACCCAGATTACGTGACTACCGCTCTTAACCACTACACCACACTGGCTCAGTAATTTGGAGCCACATGCCCATGCAGTTAAAGAAGGGTGAGTCCTGGGCGCATTTGGTGGTGCTCCCTTCTCACCCTACTGTTTCTATTATTGATAGTAATTTGCACGAGCTCTCTCCTTTTTCTCCGCGGCTGTTAGCTGTAATCCAGCGGATTGGTCATCAGAAACTTCTTCGTAAGTACAAGACAAATGGCAAGGTTCTGGAAGGCTTGATTTACACAGGCGCGGACATTTCTGTAATTTCCAGTAGTTGCTGGGACCCCACGTGGCCCCTTGAGTCTGCCTCTGCAGTTTGGGGTGTAGGTGGACCTCAAACCTCTTCCAAAAGCGTACAGTGGCTGCCTGTTTCTCTGCCTGATAGCTCTGAAACCATTGCATATATCCAGCCCTGTGTGTTAAAAATCCATCTCAATCTGTGGGGCAGAGACTTACTACAACAATTACAAGCTACCATTCAATTAAATGAGTAAGCTTGCACTCCCCCTCCACTGGAAATCAACCACCCCGGTATGGGTAGAACAATGGCCCATAACGGGGGAAAAGCTACTTGCTTTAGTGTTCATTTTCAGCATTTTGTTTTTGCCTCTTTCTGCTTCCGCTCTTAATAGCGGTAACTCCACACCAACAAATGTGTGGGAATCTTTTGCAAAGACCCTCAATCTTTCTTCCTTTTGCCTAACCCAACAGGTATCAATAGGTGAAATCCTTGGCTCCTGCCTTATCCCTGTTTGCCATGACCCTTTTGACATACAAAATGATACCTGGTTTTTCTCATCCCTACCCCAAAATGATTCTCTTCACACCCTTGGTTATTCTGGGTGCCACAACTGGGGTAACCAAGTGCGCCGACGCCCACCTTTGGCCATTGATTTGTTGACCCCATACGTGGCTTCTTTTAATGTCACCTGTGCCCGTATGGTCAATTGCACAAAATCCAACTGTGTGAAAATGGGCAAGGATAATTTCCACTGCTCTAATTATGTAAATATTTCTTATGTATATAAATACAAAGAAGTACCTGCTGGCTGGTTCTGGACGTGTCCTGGCTATACATTTAATTACATTCCAGCAAACATCAGCCATGGCACACCCTGCTGCTTAAGCCGTTTGTCCATCGTATTACCCAAAAAGCATCATTTGACCCGCTCTCGATATCGCCGCTCTATTGCATTGACTAACGATTGTGACGATTCAATTTCTCTTCCCAGTAGGTCTGAATATATCTCTTTAGCTGTTTCTCTCCTAGGAGTCCCTGGATTGGGTGTACGCAATAGTAGGAACATTAACTCTTTAGCTTGTTCTGCAGCAAAAGCCCTGAATTTTACTTCTCAAGCGCTTCATCTTCTAAATAAAGAGCAGAGTGAACTCCAGCATGGTCTTCTGCAGAACTGCGCTGCTATCGATTATCTATTGATGCTTCATCATTATGGCTGTGAACAAGTGGACGACATGTGTTGTTTTAATATTACTGATCATTCCAAAGCCATCCAAAAGCAAATCTCTCATTTGCAAAATCTTACACACCACATTAAACAGGACGTTGGACTTTCTGGCCTGTGGGACTCATTCACCCAGTGGCTCACTGGCTGGTTGCCAAACCTGAATTGGCTTCGTAATCTCTTTCAATATGCCATTATTATAACATGTATATTGATTTTGCTATGTTGCTTCCTCCAATGCATTCCTGGACTCATAAGTCTTTTGTCTCGGCTTCTCTCTCCCCCTCAGCCACCCAATAAAATCATTGCTGCCTACTTTGCGAAATTGCAGCACCAGCAGTAAACATTAGGGGAGATGTATCCCGTATGACACCTACCTACTTGTCTGTCGTTCATTTCAACCCAACAGGGTGTCATGACCTTCTAGATCTAAAATATCCCAATTTTTTAATAAATACCAATCTTTCAACCAGAGAAGACATGAGGCTTCGTAATATAGCTTCAAATCTGGTAACCCGTAGCCACCTCTTTCTACAGTATCTATTAATATCTTATGCTTTACTCTTGGTCTTTTACCCTTCCACAAAAATTTAGAAATTTCTTTTTGCCTCTTGTTGATACTGCTGGTCTTTCCTGTAATTGGAATCGTTTGGAATAGAAAGAGTAGCTTCGGTAAAACTATCATTTTAATTACCGAAATACGGCCCAGGAATGATAAATTTAACCTTGTCCATGTCTCCAACTGTCTTTTGATATCTTTCCAACAATTGGGATACTGCCAGGGAGACAAAGTCTATCATGGCCCCAAGCCGTCTGCCGGACGATCCATCGATCTCCCGTAAGCACGTAGTATCAGCAATTAGCGACATGAGTTTCTAGAAAATATCTTGCCACATTCTAGAGCTCATGCACACTCTATCAGGAGACAATGCACAGCAAAAGTCGCACTCAGGAGAGCATTATTTACAAGTTTTATTCAGCGTTGATCAGAACAAAGAAAGACATGACTGCCTGCGTCAGTGTCTCCAGACACAGAGAGTGAGAAAACGAAAGCAAAAGACACAACAGAAACATCCTGTGAAAACAGGAAATACGCAGGCTGTGACACAAACATCCTGCTCCCTTTTAAGGTGGAACGGAAATATCCTAACAATCTTCATATAAGTTAATATTCTTTGGTGTTATCCATAATCCTAAATACTTGATGTCAGGGGTTCAGGAGCAGAGACGCAGAGAAGGGAGGAGACAGAGAGCGAGGGGGAGGAATACGAAGGAAGGATGAGTGGGGATGACGACCCGAGATCACCGAGCCTGTCCAGCGAGTCCGAGGATTCCCAGAAGGGAGCGCCAGCAGCCAGAGCAAGGGGGGAGAGCAGGGGGACACCCCAGGAAGAAGGGTCCAGAGAGGGATCAGAAAGCAGCAGTTGGAGATCGGGACCCACGTGCCCAGCCGGGAGCAGCGGGGAGAAAGGGGACCAGATATCGGGTTCCGGAGACTTTCAGAAAGAGGGAGGGCATGAGTCAGGAGTAGTCACGCCCACCTCGGGGAGCGATGAAACGATCAAGAGGAAAGTGGAGAGTTGGGCGCGCGCGCCAAGTTCAAATGTAGCGGAAGCTGGCGCAGTCAGCAGCCCAGAGAGTGAGCCGGGTCCCAAAGCCCGCCGCAAGGAGGCGGAAGGATCAGGGGGGTCCGCGTCTGAAGAGAGTAGGAAAGGAGAGACCCAGGGGGGCAGAAGGACCCAGAGACGGAAGGAAAGGCGCAGGAGGTGGAGCAAGGCTAGGGTATTAAGCTGGTGCGCTAGAGGCGGAGACTCAGACGGGTCTTCGTCGTTCTGACCTAGAAGAAGTAGGGCTGCACATTGCAGTTTGGAAATGGAACCTGTAATCCAATAAAGACTCTTTGAAACTGAACGCTGGCTGACTTGGTCCTATGTGAGCTGGGACTGGGTGGCAGCCCTGACACTTGATTTTGGGGTAGATTTTAATGTGTATTATTTGTTCTAATTACGCTTTTTCATCTGGCGACATATTTTTAACTAATAGTTGTTTCTGGCTCTGGCTCTCTTTCAGGCTCTGGTTCTGAATTAGGGTTTTGTTCTGGCTCTGGCTGTGTCTCTGGATCTGGCTGTGTCTCTGCTTCAGGCTCCTATGCTGTATCAAGCACTGTATCAGGCTCTGCCTCTCCGTCTGCCCCTGGCTACCTTTAAGCATCAGGCTCAGTTTCAGACAGTGTCTCTGTTTCAGGATCCAGCACTCTATCAAGCACTATTTCAGACTCAGGCTGTGGATCTCGGCAGGCTGTGGATCTCGGCTGTGGCTCTGTCTGTGGCTCTGGCTCTCTTTCAGGGTCTGGTTCTGAATGAAGATCTGGTTCTGACTCTGATTCAGGGTCTCATGATGGCTCTTCCTGTGCCTCTGACCCAGCTATGTTTCAGGGTCTGGCTCTCTTTCAGGCTCTGGTTCTGAATTAGGGTTTTGTTCTGGCTCTGGCTCTGGCTCTGGCTCTGGCTCTGGCTCCGGCTCCGGCTCCGGCTCCGGCTCCGGCTCCGGCTCCGGCTCCGGCACTGTATCAAGTACTGCTGCAGACTCAGGCTGTGGCTCTAGGCTGTGGCTGCAGCTATGTTTTGCGCTCCGGCCCTGTATCAAGCCCTATTTCTGGCTCTGGCTCTGGCTTCCTTTCAGCTCTGGCTCTGGCTCTGATTCATGGTCTCACTCTGACTCTGATTCAGGGTCTCGCTCTGGCTCTGGCACTCTATCAAGGACTGTTTCAGACTCAGGCTGTGGCTCTGCCTCTGTTTCAGGCTCAGGCTCTGTTTGAGGCTGTGTCTCTGTTTCAGGCTCCGGCACTGTAGCAAGTACTGTTGCAGACTCAGGCTGTGGCTCGTGGCTGTGGCTGTTGCTCTGGTTTGGCCTGTGGCTCTTTTTCAGGCTCTGGTTCTGAATGAGGGCTTGGTTATGGCACTGATTCAGGGTCTCGCTCTGGCTCTGGCTGTGTCTCTGTTGCACCTCAAACGGTGGTTTGTTGTTGTTGTTGTTGTTGTTGTTGTTGTTGTTATTTTCTTTCTGGGGTGGGACAAATCTTTAGTTGGGGCGGGGATTATTTTAAGTTTAGCATAATTGTTTCTTGCTTTGTTTTTCTTTTACTTTTTTTAGGTTATTGTATAGTTTGTATTTTGCTTTTTAAGGGGAAAGGGTCAGGGCTGCCTGGGAGGGGGCCTCAGCCAACAGAATGGCTGGGGCAGGTTCCCTACGGGGGGGTGTATTGGAACACCCAATCTCTGTTATCGCGGGTGGGAGGAGCAGTTGCGCTAAGACCATACCGAAGATCTGGATCTGACTCTGATTCTGATTCTCTGATTCTGGCTTGTTGGGTTTAGTGAAGGGTTAACCTTCTGTGCCTCAAGCCTTAGAGGAGGCACTTACAAGGTAGTACGCCAGGACGTGACGAAAGCAGCTTGGAATGCTGTGAGCTGAGTGGGAACCGAAAGCAGTTCAGCCGCTGCACTGAGAGAGAAGGACGCAGAGAAAATGCAGCTTGAATCTGATGGTCTTTATGAATTGTAAACACACTATATTTGAGCAAATAAAGGGATAGTAGTGTAGCCTTATTGGAGTTCACCGATTGGGTCTGCGTTGCTCCGTGACAGGAGGAAGGAAGTCAAAATGACACCGAGTTGGTTCAAAGAAAGAGTTTATTCTGCTCTCCGGATAGCAGAAGGCACTTGCGTGGTGAGTCCACAGCAAGTCCAAAGAAATGACAAGTTTCAGGCAGTATATATATCCTCCAGGCACCCTCTCCCTCCTTCCAACCACGTCAGCTTGTATACGTAGGTTGACATCACATATGTTCCCGCTCTGGTACTCTCAACCATAAAAGGGATTTCCTTCCTGCACTCCTGACCATAAAAGGATATTCCTGTTCCTACTCCTATCTTGGAGCAAGAGGTCACTACTTCCGAGAACATGCTCTGGCGTTAGTCCCAGACTTGGGTCTCTGCATCATTTGTGGTCAGAACATAAGATATGTCTGTGTCTGTTCTATTGGTAAAGTCAAGGCCAGTCTTGCCGTCAAACTGATAAGGAGAGAGCTGTGTTCTTGTTTTGCATTTGCTCAACAGCTAAAGTTTATGCATTTTAGCTAAGGAGAAATGGGGATTTTGGTGCAGTTTAAAAATGCCTGCACAGTCAGTTTTGGGTTTGGGAAACCCATTCCTTCATTCCCTCCTCTTCTTTTGGACAGCCTTTCGGCTCGTCCCAAGGTACTGGCTGGTATTCTCGTGTCACTGCTATAATCTGGGGCCGAATCATTCGTGACATCATTTTACGCATCATATTTTGCAAGCATTGCATTAAGCAGTGTATACAGGAGCAGAAAAGAAGCAAGATTGTTCCATTAACATCGTTACAAGTCCTCTAAGCCACCCAAGGTTTGGAAGCCACTCAGTTAGCCAAGACATGTCCCATCCGTTCCTGGTTGGGACAGGAGCATGGGCTACTTTCTCTCTTTCTGTTGCCAGGTGTCGAATAGCTACACCATGGTCAGAGATGTTAAAGCCACAGGCTCCTTCTGCCAAATTTAACGCAGCCCAAAATCCGGCGGAACCCAAAATCGGGGCCGTAACTGAGGACTCATTCCAAGGCACAGGGAGGATTGGTATTCCTTCCAAAGCATCTGTTGGTCCCAGAGTGCAGACTGTGCAATTGGTTCGGTTTGCAGAATAGGCTTCCATTTCTGCGTGTTGCGGGCACCCCATTCTCTCATTAGCCGCTGGGTTACCTTAAGCGGTGTGGGTGCGGCGATGGCCAGAAATCAGAAGACTACCATCCTGGCCAAAACCATGTCCCCCCACAGCCCTACCTGCATCATTTGGGCACAGGGATATATCTATTTCCTAATACCTTCTTCTTCTAATACCTGGGGTACCTCCCACAAAGCTATATACAAAGCTATATATTCAAAGGGAAAGAAAAGAAAATGTCCTCTTTTAGTCCATGCTGGATTCTTCTTTTGCCGTGCATAAGTGGCACCAGCAGGGCGGTCGTCTGGTGGGCGCCGAGCCAATGCGGTGAGGAGAAGCGTGAGGCGGCATCTGTAGGGTGAGTCGAAGGGGTTGGTGTAGATCAATCGTAGCAGTCCAATCTGATACTGCCTGGGGTTTGCTTCATCCTTCAAATCAGGCCTGCTGGAATATATGCAGTCAGGTGTTGGAGGCCCATTCTCTCCCATAGGTGGTGGTGTAACCGGGTTAAGAACCTCAGTAACTCGAAACTGCAACTGCGGGTGCATGAGCAGTGCTTGGCAAAGGGAGATAGGAAAATAAGTTCCTTTCATGTCCAACAATGCTGGCCCAGTGTGAGGAGTGACGCATGTGGTTTCCTGTCCAAAGGTGAACTTGTCAGCTTTTGTAATCAGAGTGGCAGCAGTCACTGCTGTTCACATGCAGGGAGGCAAACCTTGTTTCGTAGTGGTTAATTTTTCAGACAAATAGGCTATGGGTTGGTCATCATCAGGGTCTAACAATTACCTTGATAAAATTACTTTGATAAAAAACATATTCCGCCATGTGCAAATGGCTTTAGATACCTACTAGGTCCACAAATCACCATGTAGCATATATTCAATACACACAGAAAACAACAATTTGAGCCCAACAAAGGACTGCTGGACATCCAAAGGGCCCCATTACCCCATTAATGCCTTCTATTTCTTCAGCCAATTCCCATCCCTGTACTCTGCTGCCCTCAGGACCAAAGGCGCTACACCCACTTTATCGCTATATGATCTTATATACTGAAACACCCTTTTGTACTGTCATTATTTTTTTTACTTCACCTCCTTTTCTTAGGTCCTTTCTAAATTCTTCAGTCCCAACATCATCATCATCATCATTATTATTTTTTTTCCTTCTCATCCTCTCTCTCTCTCTCTTTGTGTGTGTGTGACACTGACACAAAGATGAAGTACATTAACAAGGCAACACAGGTGGTGATCTGGCATCTGAAATCATTCACACAAACAGAAAGCTTAAAAACAAAAAAAAACAAAAAAAATGTACCAGGTGCTGGCTCTCTTCTCCAGGGTTAAATGTGATTGTAGCATATACACACAAATTGCAAGCAGAAATTAAATCACAAAAGAATGAGATCCTCTTGGAAGGCAGCATATTACCGTGATTATCCTACCTTTGCCTCTTAAGATATGCTTCTGTTTTAAATTCTTTCTGCAGATTCTGTTGGGCTGCATTTGGAAGTTGATTGACCCTTTAAATAAACTATAGGACAGTCCTTCCTAGTTTTCCCCAATTATTATTTTATTTTCTCTGCAAATAATTTAATCCTTGATATACATATTCACGTGCTTAATTGACTTGGGACAGTAGTTCAGTTAGAATTATGGTACTGAGGCATCAGGCATAAGCCTGCATTTTATTAATGTTTGATCAGGACTTGTATATTAGAGAGAGCCTAAAAGATTTTCAAATGTTTCATGCCAGGCAGAGAAAACCCTGGCCATTCTCCTAAGACAAGGGCCCCCCCCCCTTGATTTATAGCAGAAAACAATTCTCAAAGTCGTAAAAGCTGAAATTACAGACTGAGTAATGACACTGACCCTACATGTTACAGAAGATAACAAAGGCAGAGATAAATATAATTAGGAATGGGCAAATAGTAAAATGATACCATGGGCCTCTTTTAAACCTTGAGCTGTATTTTCTAAGGCCAGAGGCAAATGGGAGAAAAAACATCTAGCTGACAGAGAAAGAGAGGCTTTTTGGGAAGTCTTTTTAAAGCATCTAGCTGGGAAGTCTTTTTAAAGCTGTTTCTTCCTTAAACAGATAATGGGAAAAGCAGCTTGCTGAAGGGGGGGGATGTAAACTGAAGAGGCTTCTTCTGAAACTGTTTTAAACTGAGTTCTTTTTTTTTTTTTCTTTCTCTCTCTACTTTAAAAAGGCCTTATTCCTTTTAAAAGGTTACATATGATAATGTATGAAATATATTAGCTTAAATATATTGGCTTAAATGTAATTATGCAAAGGATTTAACAAATGCTAGAAGAGTTGTATTTATCCTGGAATTAAGTCAGCCAGCAGTTTAGCCCCCCTGCCAGACAGGAAGACGCCATCAAATGCTGTCCTGATATATTAGCTGTCAGACATTTGTTTAGAAACCTTCAAATGAAGGATATCTTTCAATGTTGATGTGAAACTCAAGATCCTTGACATATGTTTAAGATAAAAATTTAAGATTAACCATTTGTTTTAGAAGGCAATAGGGCAGGGAGGGCAAGAGGTGAGCTGGTAATTAAGATTCCTTGTTGAGACACATGTAAGATATATTACTACTTATTTGTCATTTATAGATGTAACAATATATAGCTGTTTGTGTTCCATATAAGGACAGGAGGATGTGGGTGTATCTTTTAGGATTGGATATAGCAATCAGCCAATAGGAAATCCAACCAGGCTGATTGGACAGAGGCAGCCCAAGGAGGAGCAAAGGGGGCTGGATTAAGGGAATATAAGTGCTGGCCATAATGGCAGGAGGCCAGGCCAGAGCTTGGTAACCATATACCACTGTGCCTCTCATTTATTTGTCTGACAAATAAATAATTATTTTAAATTCTCTATTGCTGCGTTGAATATTTCATTCCAGCTAAGCGTTAACCACAAGCAGGGTGCTACATTTTATGGTGCCGTGACTCGGATAAGTGGTCTGCTGGAACGCAGCCCCTTCGCTCTACTGAGCAGGGTACAAGAGAGAGGATCTCTAAACTGCTTACCCAAGCGCGCACTGGTAAATTTTTCCAGGGGGAACGCAGAAGTCTCGTCTGTCTGATACCCTGCTCACTGGCGGCGACGGACCGGGGGGAAACGGAACCAACCAGGGGTAAGTGCACAAAGGGATTTTTGGCCCTCCAATTAATTGGGAGGAAGAGAAGTCTTGATCAAACTTCTGCGTCTCAGTAAGTGGGAACTGAGTACGCTAGGTGGTTGGATACATCAGATGGTGGTCTGGTGGGGGAAAAGGGAAAGTTGGGAGGTAGTGTGTGGTGAAGTATCTAGCGCATTGTATGTGTGAGAAAGTACAGAGCAATCTGTAGCTGACCTGAGTGTGGAGTGGGCAGTACTTCGGTTCCTGGTAAGGCGACTTCACCAGGCAAGGAAATCCACGAAGCGTGTGTGTGAGTGACTGAGTGGATACTTCACAGGGCCATACAATGGGAGTTGGGGGTTCAAAAGGGGAAAATACACCTCTTGAATGTATGTTAAATAATTTTAAGAAAGCCTTCTCAGGGGCATATGGAGTCAAAATGACGCCAGAGCGCCTGAGAACGTTATGTGAATTAGAGTGGCCGAAGCAAAATACTGAATGGCCATCTCAAGGAACCTTTGATATAAATTTAGTAAGCAAACTTTGGTCCAACATCGCCAAAGAAATTGGAGGGTGCCCAGAACAATTTTCATATATAGATTCCTGGCTGAGCACATTAAATAAAAATCCTCCATGGATAAGGGAATGCAAAGTCCAACGATGCAAATTATTGGCTGTAAAAGCCGAAGCTAGAAAAGGAATCTTGCCAAATAAACTCAAACCCATTTTTGAGGGACCAGAGGAAGAGCTGCTTCCACCTCCACCTTATGCTCCACATCGAAGGGAGCCTAATCCAAACCCTCCACCAGTTGTAACCCCAAGGCAAGAAAGTGGAATGAATAATGGGGCTGGAGTCACAGAACTTGATTCCTTGATAGATTATGATAAATATCTTCAGGAGGCATTGGAGGCCTATAATAAAGCCCAAGCAGAAGTGGTTATTCCATCTGTGAGTCCCAGTAGAACTCCATCTACAGTCTCTTTTAGTGAAACAACTGATTGCCTACCCCAAACTCCTGTACATCCAAATCCTAGAGAATTATTACAGAAGTTACAGGGAGACCTTAATCGGTCAGCAAGCAATACAGCCAGGCGTATAAAGCTGCTAAAAGAACGCCTTGGGACAAATACCATCCCCTATGATTTGAGGCCCCTAGAGCAAAGCGAAGAGAAAGATCACGTAGTAGCCCCTCTCAGAAGAGTATTTGATGCACTTGAGGAGCCTGTGCTGGTTAACGGGCAACTCGGACCACGGCCACCTCGAACTTCGACCCTGCAATATATTCCATTCACGACTACAGATCTGATGAATTGGAAAACACACACCCCATCTTTCGCAGAAAAACCTCAGGCTATGATGGACTTGGTGACTTCAATAATAAATACTCATAGTCCTACTTGGACAGATTGCCGCCAGCTCCTGAATACTCTGTTCACCACTGAGGAAAGGAGAGACATAATTGAAAAGGCACAGATATATTTGCGTGAGCAGGCCAGAGTGGGAAATATTTTTAATATTGACCGTCATCTCCAAGACAACTTTCCCTTGGAAGATCCTAATTGGGATCCAAACAATGTAATTCACCTGGCCAGACTTACCACCTACCGCCAGACGCTTGTGCAAGGTATCCGCAGGGCATGCCAGAAGCCCACTAATATGTCTAAAGTCTCAGAAGTAGAACAGAAACCAAATGAGAGTCCAGGAGACTTTTTAGAGAGGCTGCAAGAAGCCTATCGTATATGGACTCCTTTTGACCCTGAAGCCCCTGAAAACAGCAGAATGATTACTGCTACATTTGTGGCCCAGTGCGCTTCTGACATTCGTAAGAAAATTCAGAAATCAGAAGGATGGGAAGGGATGCTGATGAGCCAAATTATGGCCATTGCACGCCGAGTTTATCGGAATAGGGATGAGGCTGAGAAACAAGAGAAGAAGAAGTGGCAGAAGGAAAAGATGGTAATGCTAGCCACAGCAGTGAAGCAAGACTACCACCCCTTAAATGGAGGAAGAGGGCGGGGAAGGAATCCACCACTGGGAAGGAATCAATGTGCAAATTGCAAGAAGGAGGGTCATTGGAAGCGGGAGTGTCCTGAACCCCTGAGGTTGGAAGAAGTACGCCCAGGCCCAGGCCCAGGCCCAGGCTCCGGCCCAAGAAACCAGGGACGGGGACGGGGAATGATCCGAGATGGAAGATATCAGAGACCTGGACAAGGACGGAGTAGGGACAATGTCATTGGACTGGCAGAGGAGGATTTTACCCAAGACTAGGAAAGACCGGACTCCATAAAGTTAGGCTTCCAGGAGCCCACGGTCACGATTCAATTAGGAAGCCATTTAATAGACTTTATGATTGATACTGGGGCTGAATACTCAGTACTCCCAGAACTATTGCAGAAAAAGGCATCCAAAAGTGTAGTCATTAAAAGTGCCACTGGTCAGTCAGCTAAGAGGTCTTTCCTCCAACCTTTGGAATGCCAGATTGGGGGACATCGTTTAACCCATCAGTTTTTGTATATACCTGAGTGTCCAATACCTCTCTTAGGTAGAGATATGCTGTCCAAATTGCAGGCCCAAATCACCTTCACTCCTCGAGGTCCAGAAATGAAATTGCCATCAAAGGCAGCAGGAATAATTTCCCTCTCAGTACCTAAGGAACAATCATGGCGCCTAATGTCAGCCCTGCAAGTCCAACCCACATTGGATACAGAGTTAAACAAGCTCCTCCGAACTCTACAGGTGCCACCAGGAGTATGGGCCGAAAATAGCCCACCAGGAATGGCCAAGAATATAGCTCCAATTGTAGTAACCTTAAAACCTATGGCTACCCCTGTATCTGTAAAGCAATATCCTTTACCCCGGCGAGCAGCAGAGGGCATCCAGAAACATTTGGACCGCCTATTAAAATATGGTCTGCTTAAGCCCTGCCAATCAGAGTGGAACACACCCCTTTTGCCTGTTCAAAAACCTGGGACAGATGAATACAGGCCAGTGCAGGACTTGAGGCTCGTAAACCAGGCTATCGAGACCTTGCACCCAAATGTACCAAACCCATACACCCTGCTGAGTTTGATCCCACCAGAAGCAACATTTTTTACTGTATTGGACTTGAAAGATGCATTCTTCTGTTGCCGGCTGGCACCACAGAGCCAACCTATATTTGCCTTCCAGTGGGAAGACCCTTTAACAGGAACAAAAGGCCAGCTAACTTGGACGAGATTGCCCCAGGGATTCAAAAATTCCCCAACTTTATTTGGCACTGCCTTGGCGAAGGATCTAACAAGTTACCCCTCAATACCTGGAGAAAAGGTGGTTCTGCAATATGTAGATGACCTTATACTAGCAGCAAAGGATTTTGATACCTGTAAAGAAGGTACAGAGGAACTGCTCCACTTGCTCTGGCAAGCTGGCTACCGAGTTTCCCAGAAAAAGGCACAGTTATGTTTAGAAAAGGTCAAATATTTGGGCTTTGACATCTCACACCAACAACGAGCATTGAGGCCAGAGAGGAAAGAAGCTATTTGCCTTATCAAGGAACCTACCACAAGGAAACAACTCAGAGGATTCCTGGGAACAGCAGGGTTTTGTAGACTATGGATACCTGATTTCAGCAGTCTGGCCAAGCCCTTACATGAAAGCACTCGAGGTGCAGAAAAGGACCCATTCGTATGGGGACCTGAGCAGCAACAAGCCTTTTTAGTTATCAAACAACGACTTATGGAGGCCCCAGCCCTTGGACTGCCTAATTCGGAAAAACCCTTTCAGCTGTATGTACATGAACAGAATGGGATTGCAGCGGCAGTCCTGACCCAGAGATTAGGAAGTTGGAACCGTCCAGTAGCTTATTTGTCAAAACAATTGGACTCAGTAGCAAAAGGATGGCCTCCATGCCTAAGGGCAGTAGCGGCCACTGCAAGCCTTGTCAAAGAAGCTGATAAATTTACCTTCGGCCAGACAATGTATGTGAATGTACCTCATGCTGTTCTGACACTCATGGAATATAAGGGTAGTTATTGGCTAACGAACCCAAGGATGGCTAGGTACCAAGGCCTATTGTGTGAAAATCCCAGGATTCATCTACGAGTAGTGAATATGCTCAATCCAGCGACTTTGCTGCCCCTACCAGAGGTAGATGATGAAGAATCACATGATTGTCTCCAAATAATGGATGAAGTTTATTCCAGTAGACCCGATCTGAAAGATGAACCATTGAAAAATCCAGATGTTGTATATTATACTGATGGTAGCAGTTACCTGCATGAAGGTGCCAGACGAGCAGGATATGCTGTGGTCACCAATGAGGAAGTTGTGGAAGCTGAAGCTTTGCCTGCTGGCACCTCAGCACAAAAAGCTGAACTTATAGGTTTAACTAGAGCTCTGCAATTGGCAGCCGGATGTAAGGCAAACATCTATACTGATTCTAAATATGCCTTCTTAACCCTGCATGCACATGGTGCTCTATGGAAAGAAAGAGGTCTAATAGGAGCCCACGGGAAGGCCTTGAAATATGGACCTGAAGTAGAAATCCTGTTAGAAGCAGTATGGGCTCCAGAACAGATTGCTGTAATGCACTGCAAAGGTCATGGACGAGGAAGGGATCCAATAACCAGAGGAAATCATGCTGCTGACAAAGCAGCTCGAGAGGCAGCCCAAAAGCCTGTGGGAGGATTTATAGCAGCCCTCATACCAGAGGTAGCTCCAGAAGAAGTTAAACCTCACTATACCCCAGAAGAGAGGAAGTGGGCTGAACAGGAAGGAGCAGTTGTGAAGGACGGTTGGATGATCCTGCCAGACAATAGGATTTATGTACCTCATCATCTAGCAGGCACAATTGTAAGAAATTATCATGAATCTACTCACCTTGGCGGTACTGCAACCAGAGAGAGTCTCAGTCGGAAGTTGTATATTATTAACCTATCACAATTAGCAACTTGCATTTCACAGAAATGTGTTCTTTGTGCTAAAAACAATCCCAGGCAGGGACCGGTACAACCTCCTGGAATCCAACATGTGGGATATGTCCCCATGGAAAGCCTAATTGTGGACTTCACAGAGCTGGTCCCTTCTAATGGATTCAAGTATCTCCTTGTGTTTGTAGATACTCTTACCGGATGGGTTGAAGCTTTTCCCACCCGAACTGAAAAGGCACGAGAGGTAACTAAGAGACTCCTCACTGAATTGATCCCGAGGTTTGGATTACCTAGATGCATTGGAAGTGACAATGGGCCAGCGTTCATTGATCAAGTAGTACAAGAAGTATGTCGAGTCTTACAAGTGAAATGGAGACTGCATGCAGCCTATAGGCCTCAGAGTTCAGGGAAAACTGAAAGAATGAATCGGACTCTGAAAACCCAATTGGCAAAATTAACCCAGGAAACGGGATTGGGATGGGTAGATGTGTTACCCATAACACTGTTTCGTGTTCGGTGTGCACCCACAAAAAGACTTAAGTTGTCACCTTTTGAGCTCCTGTATGGGAGACCGCCCTCCTTTGTTCAGGATATTCCAGCTGATCTTAAACAAATAGGAGACCATGTGACACAGGGACAAGTGCAATCTCTCTCCCGTGTTTTTGTTTCTCTTAACAGGTGGGTCCTCGAGCGCACGCCGTGCAGCATTGCCGAGCCGATTCATCAGTTCCAGGCTGGCGATAGCGTATGGGTGAAAGAGTGGAAACGTGATCCACTTGCACCTAAGTGGCGTGGACCTTACACCGTCTTGCTCTCTACTCCAACAGCGGTGAAGGTAGCTGAGGTGACCCCCTGGATTCATCACTCTCGTTTGAAGAAGTCCGAAGGCAGTTGGACGTGCAAAGGTGACCCCTCTAATCCTCTTAAACTGACTCTCTCCAAAAACCCCTGTATCTAGCCCTACCGGGAACGGGCTAGGTCACGGGCAACATTAGACGACCGGCCTGCTGCAGCCACAACCTGGAAGCTGGCTGACCTGCGCACGCCTGAAGCTTGAGGAGCATCTGAACCAGCGATTGTGAAAGGAAAGATTCTCTTATACAATTAATTGACTGCCCACCCCCTTGTGGAACAATTATCAGAGATATTACTCATTGGGGATCCTCGGGATATATGTTTTGGTCTTGGTGGTTCCCCATTTCTGTCACTGGGGGAATTATATTGGGACTAATATTTATTTGCTATCACTATAAGGTAATCTTTTGTGGAAGGAATGCATATGCTAGACATCAACATGATTCTATTATTAATCCTGATCCCTTGGGAAGGGGAAGGGTCCTTGAATCTGGCCAAATTGACTAAATATGGATTCCACCATGACCACAATATGTGGGTAGGTTTAGCTGAAATGGTAGCCAATGTTGCAAATAGGACCAATTGCCTTGTTTGCTCTCTCGGGCCAGATGATTCAGAGGGAGGTATGCCCTTATTACCGATACCATTAGATGCCATTGGTATGGTAAGCGAAATACCACACCAGACAGAAGTACAGAATTTTCCCGGATGGAACTCAACTAAACCATTACGAGTTATACCTGTACAAGGGGAATTCTGTGTACATAAATCATCAGATGCAGCTGATTCTACCATGATAGGCTCTTCTCATTGTCACTATACTTGGGATAATATTAAGAATACCTGGGCACACGATACTACCTATCGAACTCGGGATGCCTTGCCCTGTGCACCTCCTTTTATTCATGCATGGAAAGTGGTATGGAACATAACTGTGACAGAAAAAGGCAATCTAACATACTGCACTGTGAACTCTCTACCTCTTTTGCTATTTCGCCTTCTGTACTCCACGTACCAAAGACCTCAGACACGATGGTTGTGGTGGATATGTGGAGAATGGGCATACAAGAAACTCCCCTCCAAATGGAGTGGGACTTGTTTCCTGGGATGGGTATTACCACCAATGTGGATTATGCCCACTAATTTGCCCAAGCGAACACGAAGAAACGCTGATATTTCTCGTATAGCAGGAGGAAGTACCCAAAGTTGGAGCGGTACTGATGATTGGCCACCAGAGCGCATTATAGCCTATTATGATCCTGCCTCCTGGAATCCTGGTGAGCTCATACAAGGGGCACGGGATCCTATTTATAATTTAAACAGAATAATTCGATTGCAAGCAGTAGTGGAACTTGTAACCAATGCAACGGCCCGGAGTTTGAGACTTATTGCACAACAATTGGATGAAAGTAGAGCCGCCATTTTGCAGCTGAAAATGGGAATGGATTATGTACTTGCCAAGCAGGGAGGCCTATGTGGAGTTTTGAACTTGACAGGGAATGCCTGTTGCTTTAACATTTCAGATAATGGTGAGGCAATCCGTGTGTTGGCCACAAAAATGGAGAATATAGCACATGTCCCAGTACAAACATGGGAAGGATGGGATATGGGATGGCTCACCAATTGGTTACCTAATGTCACAGGACTCAAAGGGATACTATTGTCTTGCTTGTTTTTCTTGACAGTAGTGGTAATGGTTTTATGTATGATGCCATGTATCATTTCATGTTTTAGAAGTACAATTAGCAAGATGGTTTCAAATGAAACTCTACCTCATATCATGGCCCTATACAGAGCTTTACCTCAGGAATATGATGAAGGTCAAGCTATCAAGGACACTTGGGACGAAGGTCCTTGAGCTTGAAAGGGGGGAATGAGGCATCAGGCATAAGCCTGCATTTTATTAATGTTTGATCAGGACTTGTATATTAGAGAGAGCCTAAAAGATTTTCAAATGTTTCATGCCAGGCAGAGAAAACCCTGGCCATTCTCCTAAGACAAGGGCCCCCCCCCTTGATTTATAGCAGAAAACAATTCTCAAAGTCGTAAAAGCTGAAATTACAGACTGAGTAATGACACTGACCCTACATGTTACAGAAGATAACAAAGGCAGAGATAAATATAATTAGGAATGGGCAAATAGTAAAATGATACCATGGGCCTCTTTTAAACCTTGAGCTGTATTTTCTAAGGCCAGAGGCAAATGGGAGAAAAAACATCTAGCTGACAGAGAAAGAGAGGCTTTTTGGGAAGTCTTTTTAAAGCATCTAGCTGGGAAGTCTTTTTAAAGCTGTTTCTTCCTTAAACAGATAATGGGAAAAGCAGCTTGCTGAAGGGGGGGGATGTAAACTGAAGAGGCTTCTTCTGAAACTGTTTTAAACTGAGTTCTTTTTTTTTTTCTTTCTCTCTCTACTTTAAAAAGGCCTTATTCCTTTTAAAAGGTTACATATGATAATGTATGAAATATATTAGCTTAAATATATTGGCTTAAATGTAATTATGCAAAGGATTTAACAAATGCTAGAAGAGTTGTATTTATCCTGGAATTAAGTCAGCCAGCAGTTTAGCCCCCCTGCCAGACAGGAAGACGCCATCAAATGCTGTCCTGATATATTAGCTGTCAGACATTTGTTTAGAAACCTTCAAATGAAGGATATCTTTCAATGTTGATGTGAAACTCAAGATCCTTGACATATGTTTAAGATAAAAATTTAAGATTAACCATTTGTTTTAGAAGGCAATAGGGCAGGGAGGGCAAGAGGTGAGCTGGTAATTAAGATTCCTTGTTGAGACACATGTAAGATATATTACTACTTATTTGTCATTTATAGATGTAACAATATATAGCTGTTTGTGTTCCATATAAGGACAGGAGGATGTGGGTGTATCTTTTAGGATTGGATATAGCAATCAGCCAATAGGAAATCCAACCAGGCTGATTGGACAGAGGCAGCCCAAGGAGGAGCAAAGGGGGCTGGATTAAGGGAATATAAGTGCTGGCCATAATGGCAGGAGGCCAGGCCAGAGCTTGGTAACCATATACCACTGTGCCTCTCATTTATTTGTCTGACAAATAAATAATTATTTTAAATTCTCTATTGCTGCGTTGAATATTTCATTCCAGCTAAGCGTTAACCACAAGCAGGGTGCTACAGTACAACAATAAGTTAAGTGCTACCTGCTGTATGGCTGAATTTTCTTATAAGAAGACATCTGATGACAGTCAGAAAGGGTATTCCTATTAAACAGGAGGAATAAGCAACTCATGCTGACTAAATATAAACTCATTCCTGCATCTGTATATATCACACACAGAAGGAGACAGAGTGCAGTTCAACTCTTTAACACCAACTCTTTTTTTTCTTCTTCATATCTAGTTAATTCAATCCTATGTAGAGTAGATGGGGGGGGGGGTGTTGAGAGAGCAGGTACCAAGCAAGACACTGTTTAGGGGAAAGGTTCCTGCTTGTTCCTTTTCATAATGTGAAACTAAATATCTGACCTAGAGCACTAGGAACATTTTAGGGAACACCACCATGTCGGAGAAGGCTACGAAAGCATATGACATCAGCAGCCCTGATAAGAAGTAGTGCCTGATAACTTTCATATTTGAAACCACAAAGAAAGGCACACACCACAAAAGAACGAATACAGACAGTGGGGCTTCTTGCTTGGTGTGTGTTATTTGCGTTATGAATTAAGGTCCCAGTTTCCCAATACACACAATTGCTATTTCACCCCAACACTCTTCCTAAATGGATTCACACATTCATGCATTCAGTTGGGCCAGTGTTCACATCATTCTGTTTTACTTAGCATTTTGGTTTGAAAACCCAAGTTCCACTTTCTCTGCACTTCCTGCAAGATTGTATAATTGAAGGAAAAAGCCTCTAATAGAGCTTTTGTTTGCTTTTGAAGCTGTAGACATTATTAACACAAATATTGGGTTGGATCTACCCACTAGTCCTCTAGTGGGGGGGGGTAATTGTATCAATAAGCATTGAGGTATTTGTCTATCAACATCTTGATTCTGCTGTCACTAATGCATTTGACAACTTTGGAGGTTCAATCAACACAAAGAGCTTCAATATCTCCCTGTCTCATATAAGATGTTGGTTTTGGAACACTTTCCACAGCCTAATGTAAACAGGGAAATAAAAATTATTTTGCCTAAGACCTCTCCTGGCATGTACACTCAGAGTCATCTCAATTTTCAATTAATAGATGTCCAGTGAGTATCTTTCATTGGAGGGACATACTAAAAAGAGCACAAACAATATTCCAGGTCCCTACTCTTGCTGTTAATTTATGGATTCTTAATTCTTAATTCAGAATTATTTAAAAGCTGGTTTTACTCACGAAAACCTCAACCAAGAATCTGACTGCATGCTAACAGCACATGCAAGACTTTGACACCAGTGTGTCGCTGGTCACACACACCCTTTATGCAATTCAGCTTTTACTATATTTAGTAAACTCTCTCAATAATAGCATCAATATATTACTTTCATTAATACTCATCAGCATAAACACTCAACCGTCTTTACAGCCCATTACCCAACTTTTCTCCTGTTCCAACATTCTCACTTCTCTACCCTCTACCTCTCACCTTCTTTTCTACTTCCCTCTACCTTCTCCAGCTCTTACTACTTCAACACCCTCCCCATAACATTTGGGACACAATTGTTCATCCCTTTTACAAATAAAAATTATACGCATTTCAAAAATATATCAGAAGAAAGGTAGTGCAAAAACCAATTTTGGTATCAAATAGTGTGCTCATCCTTATTTTAAACTGAGCTGAGATCTATAATAAAATCTAACTTGCACACCCCTTTAAGTTTTAAAAGCTGCAAATTATAATTAAAGCACATACTACCCTGTGTTTCCTCCTCCACCTTGTGCTGCGTCTGAGAGGTGGCTTTTAGGTGTTAACGGGGGTCTTTGGAAACAGATTCATCATACAATCACAGTTAGCAAGATGCAATCTTGAAAAGACTCGTGAGGTACGCACACAACACAGGTCTGCAAATATATTCCAAATTCCCTTTGCTGCTACTTGTAAAAGTATGTCAAATTTACAGAACCGCCTCTATGATAACAAAAGGAGGTTGTATGTTTAAATGACACAGGTACTCTTGCTCTGGGGGGTTGGCCTGCTATGCAATATTTGGTAATTTGTAATTTTCCTGAGTGTTCTCTGGCCCCATTTTAACCTGGTTTCCAGACTCCACCAAGGGCTGCATAGTGTCCTTGTTTCTGTGTTAAACACAGACACTGCAAGGGGGATGATTTACTGCTTTGTCCCCCGTAACCCTCTCACTTCTCTTCCCATCTGTCTGAACATAGGATTTAAAACCCCATCCCTTTTGACAACACTACCTTTCCCCATACATTTGTAAATTTTTACTTTTGATCAACATTTAACAAGTGGTTTCTAAATCACCCAGGGTACCTATGCAACAGAGTCAATAAGAAACAAACTTTTAACAAAAATATTAAGATACCAGGTAGCTCAAAGCACAGTGAATTGATGACACTCAAATTCTGAAACCAGTACATGATTACATGATTGTATTAGTAATTGAAACCTTCCCACCTTTAACATGAAAATATAAAATTTGACCTCATGAGCAACTCATGTCACTTTTAGTGTTAAAGACCAAATAATCCCTTTTTATACTTGTACTGTGCAAGATTCTAGGTGTTTTAAGGTCTGTTTCCCAACCCCCTAAGATGCAGCACAGTAGATGTGGCAGAATTGAGAACCCCTTCATGCAGGGTTCTATTCCTGGCGCCTCTGCAGAGCACATATCTTTTTTTTTCCCCGGACCCCACGTGTTGCCAATATAATACAAGCCAACTGGACACACCTATGCTGGTCACTGCCAGAATACAGAAAGGAGCTTAAAGGGGTTTTTTCAACTGTAGCTTGACATTTCCAATTGTCCAAAAAGAACAAACACTGCAAGGGGGTTGGTTTGCTGTTTGTTGTTTTTGTTTTTTCCCCCATAGCCCTGAGACACTCCGTCCACCTAGAGTTGTTTCTCACCCAGTCACCTTTCTCCGCGTCCTCTTAGTGGCCTAGATGGACTCGCGTCGCTAGGAACCGCACCTTACAAGGACCACACTTCGCTTCGTCAGTGGCTCTGAGCCCCAACGGCTCATCCACTCAAAACATTCACTGGAGTGTCCCCATACACAAATAAATACACATACATACAAACCCCCATACACATACAAACCCCATGCACCTCCCCAATCCCCTTTACCCATAAACTTCCCAAAGCCGGTGGCACTTTACTGCTCTTCTACCGGCAAACCAGCGGCACACTACTGCTCTCTACTGGCTAAACCCAGCGGCACTTTACTGCTCCTACTGGGCGGGGCTGATCAAACCCCTGACTCCCACAAACAAGCTGTGGAGCCTACCTTTCCCTTCCCTTGGGCACCCTTTTCCCCGTGCAGCTGCTGTCTTTCTTCCGCCTCTGCTGCATCTCCACTCAGGTACGGGGTGGGGGGCTCCCCCTAGAAATGGTAGGGTGCGCGCTTGGAGCCACCGACACCGACCGAGCTGTTTGCTTCGCAGTGACGCCTCGGTCCTTTGTCCTGTCCTCGGAGAACGTGGATTCCCGGCCAACGCACCAAGAAATGTAGCCTTATTGGAGTTCACCGATTGGGTCTGCGTTGCTCCGTGACAGGAGGAAGGAAGTCAAAATGACACCGAGTTGGTTCAAAGAAAGAGTTTATTCTGCTCTCCGGATAGCAGAAGGCACTTGCGTGGTGAGTCCACAGCAAGTCCAAAGAAATGACAAGTTTCAGGCAGTATATATATCCTCCAGGCACCCTCTCCCTCCTTCCAACCACGTCAGCTTGTATACGTAGGTTGACATCACATATGTTCCCGCTCTGGTACTCTCAACCATAAAAGGGATTTCCTTCCTGCACTCCTGACCATAAAAGGATATTCCTGTTCCTACTCCTATCTTGGAGCAAGAGGTCACTACTTCCGAGAACATGCTCTGGCGTTAGTCCCAGACTTGGGTCTCTGCATCATTTGTGGTCAGAACATAAGATATGTCTGTGTCTGTTCTATTGGTAAAGTCAAGGCCAGTCTTGCCGTCAAACTGATAAGGAGAGAGCTGTGTTCTTGTTTTGCATTTGCTCAACAGCTAAAGTTTATGCATTTTAGCTAAGGAGAAATGGGGATTTTGGTGCAGTTTAAAAATGCCTGCACAGTCAGTTTTGGGTTTGGGAAACCCATTCCTTCATTAGGACAGAAGAAACGTGTGGGACTTGTTTACTGCTCTCTCGACACACCCCGCTGTGTACTTCTGCTAATTGCTTTACGATCTACAGAGGCTCCCAGGGGAAGCGTGGCTGGGCGCCGAACAATAAAGCAATAAATCTACCAAACATGGTTATGGGTGAACGTGAAGCGTGTGAGAAAGGGCTTGGAAGACTTTAAAAGGACTGAACGTCAGCTTGATCAACTGCCAAGGCTTCAAAGAGAGCAGAGGGCAGATCGGAGGAGGCTGACGGAGTGGGAGCTGGGAGCCACGTCGTTCGGAGTGCCCAGTTTGGCTGTAGAGTGAGTACTTTTGCAAGAGGCCAACAGAAGGGAAGGGAAGCAATGGCTCAGCCCCGTGCACATGGCTTTGAGTTTAAACTGCCATGTCAGAAACTGACTAGCCAAAATTGGCTGCAGTGGAGCTTTCAAGTGGAGCTTTTGCTGGTGGGGGAGCAGCTTTGGGACGTAGTACATGTTCAGTTTCTGTTAATTGATTCTCATGGGAACTTGCAGATTCTGGCTTCACACAATTAATTCAAGGCAGTGTCAATTTACTCTTGGCAGAAAGCCAAGGTCTGCTTGACCTAGAAACTACTTACTCTGATTGGTTAACGACCAGCACTCAACTCTGTTATCTAGAAATGCTAGCACAGTTTGGTGTGTTAGGAGTAGGAATAGAAGTGCTGTGTATGGTTATGAGAGAGAGAGAGAGAAAGAGAGAAAGAAAGGATTTATTTTGCTTTGTTTTGTATGCAGAAACTCTGCTGGTTTTATTTTTTCCTTTTAATAAATCCTGTAAATAGTTATTCAGAGTCTAGCTGACTAGTCATTTCCACCTCAACTAGCTTCTTCGCTGTGCAGGAAAACTCTGCTACGTTTGGGCTAAAGCCATTAGAGCTATGCCTGACACTTCAAAGTTCCATGAGTACAGCCTCCACAGAATGCAGCTGGGAAAGCAGAGGCTAAGAGGGCTGCAGAGCAAAGTGAAGTTGAGAAGCGTGTGCTTGCTTTTTTGGCAGAAAATGTGGATGCTCAGCTGGTGCCAGTTGTCCTGGGTGCAAAAAGGCCAGAGGCCGCTTGGCTAGCACTCCGAGAAGCTTGTGGAACTGGGGTGGGAAGCAAAGGCCGAGAAGTGGCTGCATCCGAAAGGGAGAGGCAAGATGGTGCCGGCCACATTCTTGAGAGCCGATACACAGCTGGGAGGAGCTGGGAGCCCCCACAGGGGGGGCGAAGGGACTGTTGCTGTTGCTGGCAATGCTGCTGGTGCTTTTGCTGAGCCTGGGAGCTGTTTGGATGCTGCAACGTGTCTGTGTGAGGAGCCAGGAGAGAGGCCAAGTGTTGGGAGCCCTTTACCCACCAGAGGGGGTGCAGAAAAACGTCCTGGAGGCCGCGTGAGCAGTGGGGGGGGGGCAGTGAGCAGTGAAAGCTCAGAGACGCCTCTTTCTCCAAAAGCTGCTAAGAGTTGTTTACGTCGTGAGTCGGAGCCTGGGAAGCTGAAAAGAGCTAAAGGCTTCAAGGCCGGCCACCTGCAGCAAGTAGAGATAAGAGCTGTGGAGTTGTGTGGGAACTCCGAGACAAGTCCGGTCACCATGGCAACTGAGAGAGTTGCATCTACGGAAGCTGTGAAGGTCGTGGGCAAGTCTTCCTGCCGGGGGGAGTCTGTTGCTGTGACAACCAGAAGGACATCTGCAGAAGCCCCAAGGAGGGGGGTAGTGAGAAAATTGTTGCCCTGACGACCCAGGATTGTCAAGAACAAGACTTTCTTACTGTAATAATCGACAGTGGAGCCGCCAACTCACTGGTGCCATCTAGCAGTCTTTTGAGAAATTGCAGGACAGTAAAAACTCAGAAATTTGTGATGATCGCGGATGGAAGCAGAAAAAGACTAACAGAGACAGGCTTTTTCTTCTGTCCCTTCCTTAAGCATGAAGTCAAAGCTTTTGCGGTAACTGTTTGTTAAGTGTGCATGACCTACTAGTTGATGGTTTTCATGTCTCTTTTGCAGGTGACAAATGTGAATTTTCCAAGGATGGGAAACACGTGTACACAGTGCAGTCTAAAGATAATTTGTTTGCTGTAAATGTGCCTTTTTCCACAGGAGAGGATGACACCAAAGAGGCGAAGGGCCAATGTGTGAATGTGGCGCCTCACCATGGTTGTTCACATATTTGGCACCGACGCTTCGCCCATTTGAATTGGAGATATCTTCAGAAAGCACCAGAGCTGACACAAGGGTGCAAATTTAATGTTTGTGACAAATTTTTAGATTGCAATGCATGTAAACAGGCAAAAATTGTGACATTCTCATATCCAAAGTCAGAGAGGCAGACCACACAAACCTTTGAATTAATTCGTTCAGATTTGTGTGGACCCATGTCAGTTGAGTCACTGGGAGGATCAAAGTATTCTCTGCTTTTGATTGATGATTTTTCGAGGTCTGCTTGGACCTTCTCTCTGAAAACGAAAGGGGAGGCGGCTAAAATGATCAGGGATTGGATCACCGCAGTTGAGGTAACCTTTTCCACCAAAGTTCGTGGTTTTCAAAGTGACAGAGGTTCTGAATTCACTGGTTCTGCTTTACAAGATTTCTTTAGGGAGAAGGGGATTAGCCACCGTTTGACCGCTCCTTACTCTCCGCAACAGAATGGGGTCGCAGAGAGAAGGAACAGGACGGTGGAGGAAGCTGTGTCTGCAATCCTATGGGACGCAGGGCTACCCCAGAAATATTGGTCTGAGGCCTGGCGCTACGTTGTTCATACGCAGAATAGAGTGTACAACTCTAGTGTAGGAAATACGCTGTATTTCTTACTGCATGGAAAGAAGCCCAAGGTACAATACCTCCGTGTGTTTGGTTGTGAGGCTTGGGTTCTTATTCCAAAGGCTCTACGCAAGAAAGGTGAGCCAAGATCTAAAAGAATGATCTTTGTAGGGTATGAGCCTGGCTCAAAGGCCTGGAGGTTTGAGTACCCAAGTGGAAACCAGTCTAGGTTGGTTATCAGCAATAGAGCTGAATTCTGTGAGCAAGCTGGTTGGAAACGTCTGCACGCTAATCCAGACGTGATTTCGCAGCAGTTCTATGACTCAGATGTTGAGGAGGAAGAGGAACTTGTTGCTGGGGACCACGGTCCAGAGCAACAGGGTCCACCACAGGGACAGAGTCCAAGGCAGGGACAGCTCAGGATCCCTCAGAGGGGGGAACCTAGAACACCTCCTCAGGCAAGTGTCAAATTTGAGCCAAAGAGTGAGCCTTCCTCACCTGCTGGACCAGCTGTAAGGCCCAAGAGGCGCAGCAGGTCAGAGGGGGAAGACACTGAAGATGATTTAGCTAGACCCAGTGAAGCAGCAGGGTCACCAGGATTCACACTGAGGAGATCAGCGAGGACAAGGAGGCCTCCTGATAGGTACGACGCTTCAGGCGTCTGGGTAGGTTCAGCCAGATGTGAACCTGAATCCTTCGAGGATATTCAGAGTTTAGCTGAGGAAGAAGCAGGCAAGTGGCACAGGGCAATGGACAAAGAGATGAAGTCCATGAAAGATCTAGGTGTGTTCTCACTCACAGAGTTGCCACCGGGCAAGCAGGCTGTGAGTTGCAGGTGAGTTTACCGCTTGAAACCCACTGACGCTGGAGAACCACAGTATAAAGCCAGGTTAGTTGCTCGAGGATTTACTCAGAGGAAGGGAATACACTTCACGAAGGTGTACTCGCCAACGTCACGAGCGGAGAATCTGAGAATGCTTTTAGCTTGTGCAGCACAGAGAGGCTGGAAGGTACACCGTCATCATCAAAATGTTTATTCGGCTTTACGCCCATCATAAAGCACAACACACAAAACAAATCAAATAAAACAGCGGTCTTGTACAAGCCACAAATAATATAATACAATTCACAGCTCACAAGGACAAATATTGGCAATTCAAAAGAAAAATTTAAGATTAAGATTAAAAATTTAAGCACTACACTAAAATCAATATCTGATGTCATTATCGAAAATTCTTATAACTATCAATAATCAGCTAACATTCCATTCCGTCTCTTGTACGAGAGGACGGCTGTTAGGAATTTAGCAACCTGTAGGGTAATATAAGGATCCACATCTTGAAGAACCCAGGCAAGCTGTAGGTCTACTGGTTTGTCAGCCATAGGCTGGGTTATGGAGTTAAGTATACTAGCACGAGCTGAACTGTACATAGGGCAGATAAACATAACATGATGTAGGGATTCAGATGTTTTCATTTCACAAGCACACATTGAAGGGACTTGGCCCTTAGTGAATCTATGTCTCAGCACGTTTGTTGGAAAAACATTGAACCTAGCTCTAATGAAGGCATATCGGTGAGATGCAGCCGTAAGCGATGTTAAGTAGGACGGAGCACGGTAGATAGGGGTTATGCCGAGATTTAACGGCGAGCAGGCTCCACCACCAGCTAAGAAATTTTGGTATAGCTCCGCATCATCCAGCCTTTGATTTATACACCTTTTTGCCGCATTTAGATCCAGTTTGAGCAATTCAGTGGGCGAGATCTCATAGGACAGCAATTTGGCATGGATTTTTCCTGACCACAAATTTGTGAAGTCATCCCGCCACATACATTGAATGAGATAGTGGTTCGGGAGTTTATGCCATAGGGATATCCAATAAATCAAAACTCTCCTCCATAATACTAACTCCACTGAGGGGATCTTCATTTCTAAGCGAATAGCCGCATTACTTACGCGTGTTGGTAGTTTTAAAAGTCGGCGTAAGAATTGGCTTTGAAGCGACTCTAAAGGTGAGAGGTTTGCAAAGGCAGCCCATAAAGGTGCAGCGTAGGCCATTGTGGCCATCACTTTGATGCTATACACTTTCAAGGCTGCAGGGATGAATAAGGCCCCCTCAGAGTAGAAAAAATGGAGGAGGGAGTGTGATAGGGCTTTTGTCTTGTTTTGAAGATATTCAACGTGCGCTTTCCACCCTAAATTATATTGAAAATAAATTCCTAAATATTTAAATTTATGTACTTGTTCGATTTTCGTGCCCTCCAATTTCCATGAATATAATTTTCGACTCCTTGAAAATATCAGTACTTTGGACTTGGTGTGGTTGATAGACAGATGATTAGAATGGCAATATGACGCAAAAATCTTTAGTGCCCTCCTTAAACCCACTCTGGAGTAAGAGAGTAGTACCGCATCATCTGCGTAGAGAAGTAAAGGACAACGATAATCTGCTATACGGGGGGTGTGGATAAATTTTTGTGAGTCGATTAATGGGTTCCTCATATCACTGATAAATAAGTTAAAAAGAAGTGGCGCTAAAATACAACCCTGGCGTACACCCTTATTTACTGGCACTGGGTTAGTTAGGTCTCCAGCAGGGGATATTCTTACCCTGGCCACGGACCCGGCATGAAGTTGGGAGATAAGCCACAGGAGCCTTCTATCTATTCCCCAGCAGGCAAGTTTATCCCATAGTAATTGCCTCGGAATACTATCAAACGCAGCTTTCAAATCTCTGAAAGCTGCGCAAAGTTGGCCCCATCGAGGTGTCGAGTATTTCCGGGCTAAGTGATAAAGAATAATTGCCTGGTCTGTTGTGGATCGGTTTAATCTAAATCCAGCTTGCTCATGCCCAATCAGGTCAGCCTCAACTGACCACTTCATCAGCCTTACCAGCAAAAAACGGGCATATATTTTCCCAATGGACGATAGCAGGCTGATATTCCGGTAATTCCCTGGGTCACCGGGAGGGCCTTTTTTATAGATAGGAATTATAATGGCCTCCTTCCACATTCCTGGTATTAAGCCCGTGGCGTTTATTGCGTCGAACGTTTTAGCTAAAATCCCTGCCCACCATGCAGAATGTAGCTTTATAGCCTCAAGAGGGATCAAATCTGGGCCGGGGGCCTTACCAGTTTTCAGCTCAGCTATCAATTCTAGGATTTCCGCAGGGTCGGTATTGGGCCAGACGGGAAGGGGATTAGAAGGTCTCCAGTGAGTGGCCGGAGCTTCTGCCACTGAGAAATATTTTCTCAGGAACTGCTCCCATGTAGGGGCCGGGATCACCGTTAAGGGGTATTTCGTGTTTCTTCCCTTTATTAAGGACCAAAATTTCCGGGAGTTATGAGATTTTGAGGCAGAAATTATAGTCTGCCAGCGATTTAAATGCCATTCCCGTTTGGCCGATTTCTGGGCCTGTTTGTATGCTTTTTTAGCCAGGGAATAAGATGGAGGTAAGGCCAGAGCGCCGGAAAGTTTATAGTCGTTATATATTGTATGTAGATGGAGTCTGGCTAGTTTACAAGCAGAGTTGAACCAAGGGGCGCCAAATTTAAAATAATCGTTTTTAACTCCATAGGTTGGAGAAGTAAAAAAGCGAGTTAGAACTTCTATGAGGCAAGAAAAAAAATTCATACAGGTAATAGGATCACGCGGGACAATTCCTACGTCCGGCTGATCACCAGGAAACTTTTCTCGGATAAAATCCGTATATCTAAGGGCGAGGGCAGGGGACCATCTAATCCCCTTTGTTTTAGTGGACGGCTCTACAATCACCGGGATTGGGTGGGAGCGCTCGAGCAACTGCCAGTCAACACATAACTTGGTTGTCAGGGGAAGATGGTCACTAAATTGGGCATTATCAATTTTAAAAGAGGTGACATTCAAAAATAGATCCCGGGAAACCAATACATAGTCAAGAACACTGTTTGATTTTAACCCCAGGTGGGTGAACTCTCCTGGTATATCTGGATGACACCTACCGTTTAATATAATTAAATTAAGGCGTAAAGTCATCTGATAAAGTATCACTCCCGCCTTATTGACTTTTACATCCTTTGATATTCTAGTGGGGATATATCCTAGATCGTAGGTTTGAGCGCCGGGGTCGACCCACCATTTAGACTTTATAAGAGCCTCCCGATTTGAGGCTATCCGAGCGTTAAAATCGCCTCCGGTAATGGAGGGGACATTAGGATATTTAAGATAACAAGAAAGTAAAAAATCCTCTAGGGATTCCCATCTAGAAGTAAGATCAGCTGCTAACCCTCCCGGGGGGAAATAGACATTTGTAACCAATAAAGAGAAGTTTCCACCAGAGATCAGTCCGGTAATAGCATAAGGCAGAAATGCGTGCACTAGTGATAGTTTACCCCAAAGTTTAAGGGAGATACCAATTGTAAGGCAACCTTTAGGGCGGCCACCATTCGTTGACGGGCTAGCAGGCAGACATATAAACTCAAAGCCATTTAACACAATTTCCTCCTCCACCCAAGTTTCTTGTAATAGTATGATAAGAAAGGAATTAATATATTTTTGGAATTCTGGATCTGATTTTTTACTTTTCCATCCGGCAATGTTCCAACTTAATATTGAAGGCTGGGGTTTCCTCGTTCCTCCAATTGACTGTCATTCGGAAGGTTGGCTCAACTTTAATACGGGCAGAGGGGAGCCAATAAAGAAGTCAGTTATCTTCCTCTGATGAAAAACCTCTCGTAAAAGCTGAGTGGGAGGATTTACAAGGTTGTCTGACTGTTGAACTTGGCCACTCGATCTACTAGGAGTAGGACCTTGAGCAGGGGCGGCCCCCTTTTCCAAAAGAGTTTGGTGAGCCACCCGGTGTGGTCCATCTATCTCGTCAAAAGTTTGGTCTCTCTGTAGCCTGCTACTGGTCTTTTGGGCTACTTGATTTATGTGGCCTGTTGGATCTTCAGTCAGTTCCGTCACTGGTCTTGCTGTTGAATCCATAATACTCCGCAAAAAGGGATAAGGCTGGGCGAGTGGGCTATTTGGGACGGTTGACAAAGGCACCTCTTCTCTTGATTGGTCAGTGCTATAAGAAGGTTCCAGGTCTGGCATTGATAAATGTGTAGAAGGGGAAGGTACACTACTTTGATGTGGATGTTGCCTACCTTAACTCAGATCTGCAGGAGGAGCTGTACATGATTCCTCCTCCGGGGTTTGAGAACTTAAGGCAGGATGTTGTGTGGAGATTGCACAAATCCATCTATGGATTACGTCAATCTGCCAGAAACTGAAACATGTGCCTGAATGAAGCCTTAGAAGAGCTAGGTTTCAGGAGAAGTGTTGCTGATAGTTGCTTTTATTTGAGAGGATCAGGGGCAACACAAGAGTATTTGCAGATCTGGGTTGATGACTTGTTGTTTTTCTCAGAGACAGATGAACAGGCAGAGAAGTTTGCCAAAGAGCTAGGGAAACGGTTCAAGCTTAAACAGCTTGGTGCTGTCAAAACCTACCTAGGTGTCAGTGTTGAGTGTGCACAGGATGGAAGCTTCTTGCTCAGCCAGAGAGGCAAAATTGAGCAATTGCTTCAGAACATGAGGATGAGTGATTGTGCAGGAGTGAGAAGTCCTATGGAGACTAGTTTTGTAAAGGACAGCCAGCAAGTAGAACGCGCTGCATTTGAAAATACTGAAGTGTTTCAGTCAGCCCTAGGGAGTTTGTTGTACTTGTCCCAGTGGAGCAGACCTGATATAGCGTTTGCTGTCAATCTGCTAATCAGGGAAGCTTCAAACCCTAGTGTGCAAGCCTGGAATGGCATCAAGAGAGTTCTGAGGTATTTGCAGGAAAACAAAGACTTTTGTCTTAGGTTGCCGGCACAAGGAGAAGTCAAACTGACTTGTCTTGTGGACTCGGATTGGGCTAATCTTGAGGATCGCAAGTCTGTGTCTGGCCTAGTGGTGAAGTTTGGGAACTCAGTAGTTGGATGGAGGTCTAAGAAGCAAAGTCTTATAGCGCTCTCATCCACTGAGGCTGAGTTTAGTGCTCTTTCAGAGGTTTGCAGAGAAGTTCTATGCTAACTTAGTGCAGGAACTCTGCGAAGTGGATTGTCTGCTGATACGTGTTTTCGCGGACAATCAACCATGCCTGCGTTTGGCAGAGTCAGGTCAGTTCAAGGCTAGAACTAAACACCTAGACATTCACTTTCGGAATGTGTGCCAGAGCGTTCAGGAGTGATTAGTTGCGCTGAAGTATTGTCCCTCTGCCAAGAACCTAGCTGATGGGTTCACGAAGCCACTCACCTTCCAAATACATGGGGAGTTTTGCGAAGGTCTGGGTTTGGGACGACCAAGGGTCGATTCTCCCCTCAGGCACGAGGCAAGAGGGGGTGTTGGGTGTAGTGAAGGGTTAGCCTTCTGTGCCTCAAGCCTGAGAGGAGGCGCTTACAAGGGAAGTAAGCCAGGACGTGACGAGAGCAGCTTGGAATGCTGTGAGCTGAGTGGGAACCGAAAGCAGTTCAGCCGCTGCACTGAAAGAGAAGGACGCAGAGAAAATGCAGCTTGAATCTGATGGTCTTTATGAATTGTAAACACACTATATTTGAGCAAATAAAGGGATAGTAGGACAGAAGAAACGTGTGGGACTTGTTTACTGCTCTCTCGACACACGCCGCTGTGTACTTCTGCTAATTGATTTACGATCTACAGAGGCTCCCAGGGGAAGCGTGGCTGGGCGCCGAACAATAAAGCAATAAATCTACCGAACATGGCTCTCTATCAAGGGCTGTTTCAGACTCAGGCTGTGGCTGTGGCTGTTGCTCTGGTTCTGGCTCTGACTCTTTCTCAGGCTCTGGTTCTGAATGAGGGCTTGGTTCTGGCACTGATTCAGGGTCTCGCTCTGGCTCTGGCACTCTATCAAGGACTGTTTCAGACTTAGGCTGTGGCTGTGGCTCTGGCTCTGTTTCCATTCTTACAATGGAATGTACACAAAACAATAATCCTTTCTATATAAATTTTCCAATACATTCTGAAAACATAATAAATCCTTAATTGTTGTCCACCTCCTTTTAGTTCCTTTATCACTCGAATGCTAGCACGGAGTCAAAACTATTATTGTATTTTTGAACATATCTTGTATAACCATCCCATTTTTCTGCAAATTTTTGCTTTGAGATTCCTCTGAGTTTCCTAGTCAATTGAGCCGTCTCCACCAATTCCTGTAATTTGATTTGCCAATCTGTTATTTTTGGAGGCTCGTGATCTTTCCATCCCTTGGCCACAAGTATACGAGCTGCTGCGGTTGCATACAAGAATACCTCTCTTAGATTTTTTGGGATCTCTTTATCTAAAATACTTCATAGAAATGCCTCCGGTTTTTTCGTAAAAGTTATCCCCATCATCTTTTTTAATTCATCGTATATTCCCCCCCCCCCAACAAAAATCTTAATCTTTTCAGACGTCCACCACATGTGGCTCATGTCACCGTTATTTCCTCCACATCTCCAACAAGCATTCGCCAAATTTTTATACATTCTTGATCATCTGGAAGGAGTGAGGTACCACCTATGAGCCATTTTCATCATGTTCTCTCTTATATTATAGCTGGCTGTAAATTTCAAATTTGCATTCCATCAGTTTCCCCCATCTTTTAGCATAATTGGACGGCCCACATCTTGGGCCCACTTTATCATTGAAGCCTTAACCTCCTCATCCATTACTTCGCAGTCTAAAAGAAGTCTATACATGTCAGGGGTTCAGGGACAGAGGCACAGGGGAGGCAGGAGATGGAGAGCGATGGGGATGAATCGCAGGACAGCGAGGAAGAGGATGACAATGACTCAAGGCATTCCATGAGTCTTTCCAGCGAATCAGAGGATTCCCAGAAGGGGGCGCCGGTGGTCAAGGCAAGGGGAGCCCCAGGGGGGACGTGTCAGGAACAGGGGGCCAGTGGGGGATCCCAAAGTGGCAGCTGGGCGTCTGGACCAGCCTCCCCGCCAGAGTGCAGCGAAGGGGGAGGAGGTTCCAGTGTATCAGGAGAAGCAGCTCCGGCAGCAGAGAGGGAAGGGGGGTCGGAGCAAGCCACCCTCCCGGAAGGGGAGGGGAGTAGTGAAGGGAGTGGTGTAACTGTCAAAAGGAAGGTTAGAGGTTGGGTGCGCGCACCAAGTTCAAATGTGGAGGCGCGCGGAAGAACAGGGAGCCCGGAGGAGGAGCCAGGTCCCAAAGCCCGCAGGAGGGAGGGAGAGCAGTCTGGGGATTCCACGGCAGGGGAATCCAGGAGGGGCGAAACCCCAGCGGGCAGGAAGACCCTGCGGAAAAGGAAAGAAAGGAAGAGGTGGAGCAGCGTAAGCCTATTAAACTGGTGCAGGGGAGGAACTGATTCAGAGGGGACTTCAACGGTCTAAGGCAAAGAGACGTGGGGCTGCACGCCTCGGTTGTGGAACCAATAATGAACTGCAATAAACATCCTTGTATATAAGAAGAACTTGGCGTTGGTCTTTTGTGAGCTGAGACCTGAGGCAGCCCTGACAGTAAGTCCCATCTCAATAAGAACGCAAAATATTTTTTTTTGCAAAGCTCACGAAGTTTGGCGGCCATGAGTATGGAGGAGCAAATAACAGCCCTGCGCAACGCGGTCACTGAGCTTTCCACTGCGGTAGTGGTCTCCCAGCAGAAGGGTGAAGAAGCAGAAAAGCGTTGCCAGGATCTGCAAGCCAGGTGGGATCATGCATGCAAAGTGGGGTTCCCGGGGTCCAGATCAGAGGGAATCGGACTCGGACGGCGGGGGGGAAGTTTAGTAGCCCACTTCGATGGGAACCTGAAGCATTATCCCAGTTTCAGAGCAGACGTCGTAAATGCGCTGCATTTGCTTCGGAAAGACTTTAAAGATGAGGAGGAGAAAGTGGGTTTCATTGTGTCCCATTTGCATGGGGAAGCTAGAGCCTGGCTACGCAATTTGTGGCGCGAAGATGGTCCTGCCCGCAGGAACTCTGATGAGTTTATCAAAGCCATGGACGCTTGCTTCCAATCTACCGTGGACGTGGATGTGGCGCGCCATGAAATGCATGGATTGCGGCAGGGCAAGGCTGCAGTGCGTCAGTACCATTCTCGCTTTTTTGCATTGCTGAATGTGCTGGGCTGGGAAAAAGACTCCCTGGCAGTGAGAGATTTGTTCTGGGAGGGGCTTTCTAGCTCCGTAAAGGATGAATTGGCAAGGGGGGGACAGACCCCAAACCCTAGCAGACGTCGTACAGAGGGCACTCACAATAGGACTGCGCCACGAAGAACGCCCTTGGCACAGTGAGGAGGGGCGCCAAGTCCATGCACCAGCTAGAGCGCCTCCTTTTATTCCCAGGGACCTGGGACGTACGCATCCCTCGCCTCTGCTGAGGGAGGGGGAGGAACCAATGGAACTTGGTGGTGCAAAGGCTCAGACAGCTGCCGGAGCCCCAGCGTCTGGAGCAGTCAAGGCGAAGCCTCCTAGAGGGACCAGGAAGTGTTACATCTGCGACAGTCCGCAGCACATGGCCAAAGAGTGTCCCCAGAGGCTCCAGAAGCACACTGCAGCCTTAGCAACAGTAACAGCAGCAGCGCTCCAAGGAGAGCAGTTTCAGGGAAACGACAATGCCTGGCTGGAAGCAGAGATGCTGGGGCTCAGCCAGGCGAGTCAGTAAAGAAGTCCCCAGCGCTTGTGCAGCCTACAGACCCCTTACCTCCCAAGCCAGTGGTGCAGCTCACTGCAACTCTCCAGCTACCCAATGGACTCACCCTGGAAGTCCCCATTACAATTGACTCTGGGAGCAACGCAGACTTCGTGGGGGTGCAGTTCGTCAAGCAGCATCGCATAGCGCTTCTACCAGCCACGCTGCCCCTGAACGTCGTCACGGTAGATGGCAGGAAGTTGCTGGGAGGGCAAGTGGTGCAACAGACGCCACCCATGGTGATGCAGATTGGGAACCATCGCGAGGTCATCAGTTTCAACGTCACCATCTTGTCAGACACGCCTATAGTGTTAGGCATGAGTTGGCTGGATAGACACAGCCCATCCTTAGCGTGGTACCAGCGGCAGCTCACCTTTGGCTCGTCCTACTGCGCACAACATTGCATCCAGACCGGCCAGGAGGAGGAGGGCCAGGAAGAAGTGCAGCAGTTGCATCTAGGCATGGTACAGGCAGTGCCCCACAAGTACAAGGAGTTCTTGGAGGTCTTCTGAGAAAAGGAAGCTGACCAGTTGCCACCCCACCGGCCCTACGACTGTGCAATTGACCTCTTACCAGGGGCGATGCTGCCGACTGCGAAGCTGTATTCCATGTCTGAGGATGAGATGCAAGAACTCAGGGAGTTCATAGATCACAATTTGAAGCGGGGATTCATCCAAGAATCCAAGGAAGAGGGGGGCAGTCCGGTGTTTTTCGTGAAGAAGAAGGACACGCCCCAAAAAAGACTCATCGTGGACTATAGGGCCATAAACTTGATGACGAAGCCCAAGGCCTTTCCCATGCCCAAGATTGACGACCTGCTCGCGACGGTGAGGAAGGGGAGGATCTTCACCAAGTTGGATCTACGCGGAGCATACAATCTCATACGCATGCGGGAGGGTGATGAGTGGAAGACGGCCATGTTCACGCCGTTGGGCACCTATGAGTACAGAGTTATGCCGTTTGGTCTCCAAAATGGCTCCCACTGTTTCCAGGCTTTCATGCACCACGTGCTAGCGGGACTCCTCTACAAGAAGTGCGTGTGCTTCCTCGACGACATCCTGATCTTCTCGGAATCGCAGGAGGCTCACGTAAGGGACGTAAAGGAGGTCCTGCAGCGGCTACGGGAGCACAGACTCTACGCCAAACTGGAGAAGTGTCAGTTCGACGTAACGGAGGTGGATTTCCTGGGCTACAGGCTGTCTGACAAGGGACTAGCCATGGACAGCGCCAAGGTCCGCGCGGTGTTGGACTGGAAGAGCCCGCACAATCAGAAGGAGGTCCAGAGGTTCGTCGGCTTCGCCAACTTTTACCGCAAGTTCATCAGGGGTTTCGCGAAAGAGACGGCAGCTATCACGGACACCCTCAGTTCCAAGAAGAAGAAGTTCACCTGGACGGACCAGGCGGAGCAGTCCTTCAGGAGACTTAAGAGCCTCTTCGCGTCCGAAGAACAGCTGCTACACGTGAATCCCGGCAGGCCCATGCGGGTTGAGACTGACGCATCTGACAGAGCAGTGGGGGCCGTCCTCTTGCAGGAAGATCCGCAAGGGAACTGGAGGCCCTGCGCTTTCTACTCCCGGAAGCTCAGCAAGTCGGAACAGAACTACACCATCTGGGACAGGGAGTTGTTGGCCATCCACGCGGCTTTCAAGGCGTGGAGGCACTTCCTCATCGGAACCAAGCACACCGTGCAGGTCCGCACGGACCACAAGAACCTAGAGTATTGGCGCACGGCGAAGCTCCAGAGCCAGAGGCACATACACTGGGCAGAGTTCTTTGCGGATTTCGACTTCAGGATAGAGTACATCCCGGGAGACAACAACGTCATAGCAGATGTGCTCTCCAGGAAACCGCAGTATCTCGAGGAAGCGGCACCAGCGGCAGCCAGGAACATTTTCGCACCGCAGGCGTGGGCGTGCGCTTCAGCCGCAGTGGACCTGGACGCGGTACGTCGCGCGCTGCAGACGGACCCGTTCACACAATCCAAGATGGAGGAGGTGCGGAGTGGCACAGCGAAGGACGACGAGTTCCAGATACGCGACGGCCTGCTAACCCGCAAATGTGCTCTCTACGTGCCGGGGGACGATCTCCGCGCGAAGGTTCTGCAGCAGTTGTACGACGCACCCAGCGCGGGTCACTTCGGCAAGGAAAAGACGGCGGAATTAGTAGCCAGAGATTTTTGGTGGCCCCAGATGCGAAGAGAGGTCGCGGATTACGTCGCCAGGTGTGACACTTGTCAGAGGTCCAAGCCAGTGCACAAGAAGCCAGCGGGACTGCTGGAACCGTTGGAGACGCCACTACAGCCGTGGGAGAGGGTGGCGCTGGACTTTGTTACTGATCTGCCCAGATCGCGAGGCAAGACGGCGGTGCTTGTGGTTGTAGACCTGTTCACCAAGATGGCGCACTTCATTCCTTGCGCGAAGGTGGCGACAGCGGAACAGAACGCCAAGCTGTTCATAGACCACGTGTTCAGGGTGCACGGCTTGCCACGGTCCATCCTGTCCGACCGCGGTCGCCAATTCATTTCCAGTTTCTGGCAGAAGCTCCTCGGCATCCTGAACGTCAAGATCAACTTAGCGTCGGCGAGACACCCGCAGACCAACGGCCAAGCGGAGAGGGTCAACACCATCATTGTTATGTCATATTGCTTGTGAGTGCCCCTCGTACCCAGAAATAGGGTCCTTGGGGATGGAGACTTGGCAAAAAATCAGAAAAACCCTCTTCGCAGAACCGAGGGCTCCGATTCATTGTCTGCTCACTTGGCAGAAGTGTGCGGATGCCGTCGCTAGATTAGGTCCCCAGGCGTCTCCGTCGGCACCCGCACCAGACAATTCCCCACCAACTGCCCTGCCACCTGCCCTTTTAGCCACAACAGACAATCTACCTCCTTACCCAAAGATTTTGCCTCCATCGCAACTTTCTCTAACCCCCCCTTCGCCTCAGCCCACATCCCCCCATCCCCCCTTCCCTCCCTCCTTCGCCTGCTCCTACAGGAGCTGTGCGTGCTGCACTTTTTCAAGCTAGACAGGAAGGAATTCTTTCCTTGGAGGAGGAGGCGGGGTGGGCCGGGGAACTGCCATCTGTTTTCCCTATTTCTTATACTAACCCTGGCACTGCGCAACAACAAATTATGTATGAGACGCTTCCTTATTCTATTCTGAGAGAATTAAGGAAAGCCGTTACTGATTCCGGCCTAAAATCCACTTATGTGACAGGAATGCTGGAGGGAATAGCAACTGGTTATACAATGCTACCTCAAGATTGGAAAGATCTGATGCGCATGCTGTTATCCCCGGCTCAGTATGTAGTTTTTGAAAGTGAATTTAAGCATTGCGCAGTAGCCCTGGCTGATCCACAGCATTCAGCCAACCAACTCTTTGGTGCTGGTCCGTATGATAATATACCAGCCCAAGCGCAATTAACATCTTTACATTTTAGTCGCACCGCGACCTGTGTGCAACGTGCCTTTCGCAAAGTCCCTGTCTAACCACTTAGCTCCTTTGTTAATATCAAGCAACAACATTTGGAGCCCTACCATCAATTTATAGATAGATTGAAAGAATCAGTCACTAGGCAGATTGATGACACTACAACTCAAAATGAATTGATGAAAAAATTGGCTTTCGAAAATGCAAGTACTGACTGCAAAAAGGCTTTGCAGTCGATCATACATCGCCCTAAATATGACCTGGCCGATATGATTCAAGCCTGTGCAGATGTTGGAAGCCAGAGTCATGCGATGTCCTTGCTTGCCGGTGCCATCCAGGCTGGCAACAAGCCCACTTGGAACTGCTTCAACTGCAAGCGCCCAGGTCATTTTGCTAAACAATGCAGAGCCCCTGGCGGGGGTGCAAACAGGAATGGTGATGCCAATAAGGCTAAGCCTTCCAAGAAATGCCCGAAGTGCGGTAAAGGCTATCATTGGGCAAATCAGTGCAGGAGTTCGGGAAACTCCTTAGGGGCCCCACTCCCGGGCCAGGACAAATAGGGAGCCCTCCGCCGTTAGTCTCCACTATTAAAACCATCTCAAAGGATACACGCTCTGATTTTACCATCGACTTAATTAATCAAGAAACCAAAGGCACTGTTTTACCTGGTGAAATTGTGCTTATGCCCACCCAATTGGCGGGCCCACTACCTCCTAAAGTCGCAGGTTTAATTTTACCCAAATTTTCTGCGGCAAAAGAAGGAATCCAGGTTATTCCAGGAGTTCTAGATCCTGACTATGTGGGCACAATATGTTAAGGGTTTCAGAACTCACAGGGTTAAAGAGTTCTGAGTGACGTCTCACATTCCTGAGGCGTGGTCACAGACTTTTACGGGAGTGGTTTACTCTGAGTGTTTCAGTCTGTCTGTGTCTCGTACGCTATGCGAGAGGAAGAATGTGCGAGCTTTCGCCGGGCTGATTTATGCTGTTATACTGCATGATTAAAGGCTAAGAAGATAAGGAACGCCTTGTGTTTGTTCTGAGTTATCACCCACACACTGCAATTGCTTCTAACCACTGTGATCGCTCTGCTAACCGGCCAAGGCGGAGGAAGGACGTTTGGATCGGCACGGACAGTTAGCAAAGCTGCGCAACGGAAAAGTGCTGGACTCCATGTTTGGCCCTCTTGGCGCTCTTGGCCGAGCATAGGTTATGGGGCAGTTTGCCAACGCTTTGTAGCCTTTGCAGAAGGAACGTCCCACGTGTGGGGGAGAGCCAGCTGAGAAGACGCTGGGCCCAGCTAGAGCTTTCTGAGGCTGAAAGAAGCTTGCTGGGAAGGAGGAGCCGATCTGCCGGGAGCCGGAGGAAGCTACTGCCGTCGTTCGTGAGTACGCTTAACCCCGGGGGAGGAGATGGCTCAGTCCCAGGAACATGGCTTTGAGCTTAAGCTGCCATGTGCAAAGCTGACCAGCCAAACGTGGCTGGAGTGGAGTTATCTAGCAGAGTTGTCCTTAGTCAGAGCCAGGCTCTGGGAAATGGTCCAGCCGATGTCTAAGGCAGCTGGGGCGGTTGCAGACCAACGTGAAGCTGAGAAGCGTGTGCTTGCGTTTTTGGCTGAGAACGTGGCTGCTGATCTGAAGCCTATTGTTCTGGGTGCCAGGAAGCCAGAGGCCGCTTGGCTAGCGCTCCAGGAAGCTTGTGAAGCTGGAGGCGGAAGCAAGGGCCGGGAGATGGCTGCATCAGAACAGGAAAGGCAAGATGGTGCTGACCACCTTCGTGGAAGCCGGTGCACAGCTGGGAAAAGCTGTGGGGCCCCTGAGGGGGGCGAAGGGTCTAAAAGCTGCGTGGGTGCTGCAACATGTCTGCGTGAGGAGCCTGGAGAGAGGCAAGCTGCTGGGAGCCCTTTACCCATCAGAGAGGGTGCAGGAAAGCGTCCTGGGAGCCCTGTGAGAAGTGGGGGGGCGATGAGCAGTAAAAGCTCAGAAAAGCCTCTTTTTCCAAAGGCTGCCAAGAGTTGTTTGCGTCGTAAGTCGAAGCCTGGGTAGCTGGACAGAGCTGAAGGCTTCAAGGTCAGCCACCTGCTGCAGAGGGAGATAACGGCTGCAGAGCTGTCTGGGAACGCTGAGATAAGTCCAGTCTTCAGGGCAACTAAAAGAGTTGCGGTTACGGAAGCTGCCAAGGACAGGGGCAGCGGGACGTTTGTTGCCATGGCAACGCTACAGGACAACTCCAGCAAGGACAGAATGTTGCAGTGGGTGGTGGATTCCGATGCCAGTCATCACCTGATTGGAACGCCACCTGCTGGGGGGCTGCGGAACTGCAGGGCTGTTTCAGCTGGGACAACTGTTACGTTTGCTAATGGGACACAAAAGCCAGTTTCTAACGTTGCAAATGTTTATGTTTCCTTTTTGCAGGCGGAGCTGGAGTGCTACATTGTTCCGGAGGTACATTGTTGCCTGTTATCTGTACCAGCTCTTGTAAAGCAAGGGTACAAAATTTGCTTTGAAAATGATGCCTGTTCCATTTTCAGAGGGGGGAAACAGCTTGTCAACGTGAAATGCAAGAACAATCTCTTTGTTCTGGAAACACCTCTGGAGGGTGGGGGGAATGCTGGAAAAGCACAGGCGCAGTGTGCTAGTGTTCCCAGCCATGATTCATGTGTTCATGTATGGCACAAGAGAATGTCTCATGCTTGTTTGGAAGATGTTCAGAGGTTGCCCGGCTGCACTAAGGGTTGCAAAATCACACCATGTGAGGGATCCCTAGAGTGCAGGGCATGCAGAAAGGTACAAAGGTGCAGTTTTCCCGGGGTAAAGAGGGTAACCACAAAACCTTTTGAACTTGTTCACACAGACCTTGCAGGACCCATGAAGTGTGAGAGTCTGGGTGGGGCCAGGTTTGTGCTGACAGTGACAGATGATTTTTCTCAGAACGGATGGTCTTTCTCTCTCAGAACGCAGGGGGAGGCGGCGCAACTGATCCAGGATTGGGTTGCGGAGGTGGAACTAAGGTTCTCCACCAAAGTGCAAGGGTTCAGGAGCGACCGTGGGTCACAGTTCACTGGGTCTGCTCTGAAGGAGTTTTTCAAGCAAAAGGGAATTCGTCACCAGGTGACGGGTGCTAAGTCTCCTCAAGAGAGAGGCGTGGCAGAGCACAGGAGTGAAACACTGGCTGAAGCTGTCAGGGTTTTGCTGTGTGACGCTGGGCTGCCTCAGAGCTTTTGGAGTGAAGCTTGGAAATTTGCCAGCTTTGTTTTTAACAGGTCCTACAATCACGCTGTAGGTGACACACCGTTTTTTCTGTTGCACAAGCAAAAGCCACAAGTGCATTTCTTCCGTGCGTTTGGTTCCAGGGCTTCAGTGCCAATACCAACAGCTCAACGGAAGGAGGGTGGTCCAAGGTACCAGGAAATGATCTTCTGTGGGTATGATCCTGCAACAAATGGGTGGAAGTTTGCATACCCAGAGGGTGATCAGACCAAGCTGCTGGTCAGCAAGCTTGCTGAGTTCTGTGAGCAGGGTGGTTGGTCACAGCCTAGGGATGGTCCTGATGTTCTCTCAGAATGTCTGTCTGATTCTGAGGGGGAGGAAAGGGAGGAAGGAGAAACAGAGGCGGAGCCTGTTGCTGAAGACCAGGTTGCTGATGAGGGTCAAGCACAGGGGTGGATTTCTCCACAGGCTGTTAAGAGAGAACCCAAGAGTGAGCCTTCATCTCCTGTTAGCCAAGTGCAGAAGGCCCGAAGACGCAGCAAATCAGAGGGGGAGTCTTCTGTGCTAGGAGACACACTTGCTGATCCCAGTGGGTCAGGAGGAGCACCTGAGTTCGTGCTCCGGCGGTCAACTCGCACCACAAAGGGGATTCCACCTGAGAGGTTTCAGGTCACCAGTGCGTGGGTTGGTTTCGCACAGTGTGATTCTGGGAGTGTAGAAGGGATTCAACAATTGCCTGGGATAGATGCCAGTGGGAGGCAAAAGGCAATGGGAGGTGAGTTGAACTCAAAGAGGTCTGTAAATATGTGTCCTCAGTTTCCCTCAGGATGCAAGACGAGAGGGGGTGTTAAGGGTTTCAGAACTCACAGGGTTAAAGAGTTCTGAGTGACGTCTCACATTCCTGAGGCGTGGTCACAGACTTTTACGGGAGTGGTTTACTCTGAGTGTTTCAGTCTGTCTGTGTCTCGTACGCTATGCGAGAGGAAGAATGTGCGAGCTTTCGCCGGGCTGATTTATGCTCTTATACTGCATGATTAAAGGCTAAGAAGATAAGGAACGCCTTGTGTTTGTTCTGAGTTATTACCCACACACTGCAATTGCTTCTAACCGCTGTGATCGCTCTGCTAACCGGCCAAGGCGGAGGAAGGACGTTTGGATCGGCACGGACAGTTAGCAAAGCTGCGCAACGGAAGAGTGCTGGACTCCATGTTTGGCCCTCTTGGCGCTCTTGGCCGAGCATACAATAATGGTTCAACTTTGGAGCCACATGCCCATGCAGTTAAAGAAGGGTGAGTCCTGGGCGCATTTGGTGGTGCTCCCTTCTCACCCTACTGTTTCTGTTATTGATAGTAATTTGCACGAGCTCTCTCCTTTTTATCCACAGCTGTTAGCTGTAATCCAGCGGATTGGTCATCAGAAACTTCTTCGTAAGTACAAGACAAATGGCAAGGTTCTGGAAGGCTTGATTTACACAGGCGCGGACATTTTTGTAATTTCCAGTAGTTGCTGGGACCCCACGTGGCCCCTTGAGTCTGCCTCTGCAGTTTGGGGTGTAGGTGGACCTCAAACCTCTTCCAAAAGCGTACAGTGGCTGCCTGTTTCTCTGCCTGATAGCTCTGAAACCATTGCATATATCCAGCCCTGTGTGTTAAAAATCCATCTCAATCTGTGGGGCAGAGAGTTACTACAACAATTACAAGCTACCATTCAATTAAATGAGTAAGCTTGCACTCCCCCTCCACTGGAAATCAACCACCCCGGTATGGGTAGAACAATGGCCCATAACGGGGGGAAAGCTACTTGCTTTAGTGCTCATTTTCAGCGTTTTGTTTTTGCCTCTTTCTGCTTCCGCTCTTAATAGCGGTAACTCCACACCAACAAATGTGTGGGAATCTTTTGCAAAGACCCTCAATCTTTCTTCCTTTTGCCTAACCCAACAGGTATCAATAGGTGAAATCCTTGGCTCCTGCCTTATCCCTGTTTGCCATGACCCTTTTGACATACAAAATGATACCTGGTTTTTCTCATCCCTACCCCAAAATGATTCTCTCCACACCCTTGGTTATTCCGGTTACCACAACTGGGGTAACCAAGTGCGCAGACACCCACCTTTGGCCATTGATTTGTTGACCCCATACGTGGCTTCTTTTAATGTCACCTGTGCCCGTATGGTCAATTGCACAAAATCCAACTGTGTGAAAATGGGCAAGGATAATTTCCACTGCTCTAATTATGTAAATATTTCTTATGTATATAAATACAAAGAACTACCTGCTGGCTGGTTCTGGACGTGTCCTGGCTATGCATTTAATTACATTCCAGCAAACATCAGCCATGGCACACCCTGCTGCTTAAGCCGTTTGTCCATCGTATTACCCAAAAAGCATCATTTGACCCGCTCTCGATATCGCCGCTCTATTGCATTGACTAACGATTGTGACGATTCAATTTCTCTTCCCAGTAGGTCTGAATATATCTCCTTTTTATAATATTTTATTAGGTTTTATCAATAGAAAAGTTTAGAAAAATACAAAAAACGAAAAAGATACAAAATACAAAAATACATACATTAAACACAAAGATAGAAAAAGAAAAAAGCACATATAAAAGAAAAACAAAAATTCCCTCTTTCTTAGTTTCTCATCTTTAGTTAACTTATTTTCCTGACTTCCTCGCGTCTCCCATTTTTGTATCCCTTTTAGAAATTGGTTCAGCAAGTTCATGTCCTATTAGTTTATCTATTATTAATCCCATCTTACATTTTACCTTGTTGCTAGAACCCCTTCAATTCATTTCAATGTCATCAGCATTCAAAAATTTTACAATATTTCTGCAAATAAGTTTTAAACTTCCTCCAATCTTCTTCCACCAACTCTTCTCCCTGGTCTCGGATTCTGCCAGTCATTTCCGCCATCTCCATATAGTCTATTAGTTGCATCTGCCATTCTTCCAAGGTGTGTAGGTCTTGTGTCTTCCAATGCTTTGCGGTGAGAATTCTTGCTGCTGCTGTAGCATACATAAAAAAAGTTCTATCCTTCTTTAACACCGATTGGCCAACTATTCCCAGGAGAAAGGCCTCTGGTTTCTTCGGGAAAGTATATTTAAATACCTTTTTCAGTTCATTATATATCATTTCCCAGAAAGCCTTGATCCTTGGGCACGTCCACCAAAGGTGAAAGAATGTACCTTCAATTTCTTTACATTTCCAACATTTGTTATCGGGCAAGTGATATATTTTTGCTAGCTTGACTGGCGTCATGTACCACCTGTATATCATTTTCATAATATTCTCTCTTAGGGCATTACATGCCGTAAATTTAATCCCGGTGGTCCACAACTTCTCCCAGTCAGCAAACATAATATTATGTCCTATATTTTGTGCCCATTTTATCATTGCAGATTTTACTGTTTCTTCCCCGGTGTTCCATTTCAACAGCAGATTGTACATTCTTGAAAGTATCTTAGCATTGGGTTCTAACAATTCTGTTTCTAACTTTGATTTTTCCACCTGGAAACCAATTTTTTTATCCAAGTTATAAACCTCTCTTATTTGAAAGTAATGTAACCAGTCTCGCACCTTCTCTTTAAGTTTGTCGTAACTCTGCAATTTCAATTTATCACCTTCCTGTTCTAAAATTTCCCAATATTTTGGCCATTTAGCCTCCATATTGAGTTTTTTTCAAAGCTTTCGCTTCCATAGGTGATAGCCACCTTGGGGTTTTATTCTCCAGAAAATCTTTGTACCTTGTCCAGACATTAAACAGTGCTTTCCTGACAATATGGTTTTTAAATGCCTTATGTGCCTTTACCTTGCCATACCATAGATATGCATGCCATCCAAATATGTTATCATACCCTTCAAGATCCAAAACATCTGTATTCTCAAGAAGTAGCCATTCCTTCAGCCAGCAAAAAGCTGCTGACTCATAATAAAGTTTTAAGTCTGGCAAGGCAAACCCCCCTCTGTCTTTAGCATCAGTAAGAATCTTAAATTTTATTCTGGGCTTTTTGCCCTGCCAGACAAATCTAGATATATCTCTTTGCCACTTCTTGAAACAGTCCATCTTATCAATAATTTGCAATGATTGAAATAAGAATAACATTCTCGGCAAAACATTCATCTTAATAACAGCAATTCGACCCAGCAAGGAAAGCTTCAGATTCGTCCAAATTTCTAGATCTTTTTTTACCTCTGACCAACATTTCTCATAGTTGTCTTTAAATAGGTTCACATTCTTGGATGTCATATTCACCCCCAGGTATTTTACCTTCTTTACTAATGTTAAGTCTGTCTCTTTCTGAAACCTCTCTTTCTCTATCTGCGCCAAATTTTTCTCCAAAACCTTAGTTTTCAATTTGTTCAATTTAAAGCCTGCCACTTGACCAAAATCCTGGATTACTTCTAGGGCCCTCTTAGTGCTGGATATCGGCTCCTGTAATGTCATAACGAGATCATATAACACCGGTCTTGAAAGACCTACATTGGCTCCCAGTACGTTTCCGAGCACAATTCAAAGTGTTGGTGCTGACCTTTAAAGCCCTAAACGGCCTCGGTCCAGTATACCTGAAGGAGCGTCTCCACCTCCATCGTTCTACCTGGACACTGAGGTCCAGCACCGAGGGCCTTCTGGCGGTTCCCTCACTGCGAGAAGCCAAGTTACAGGGAACCAGGCAGAGGGCCTTCTCGGTAGTGGCGCCCTCCCTGTGGAACGCCCTCCCACCAGATGTCAAAGAGAACAACAACTACCAGACTTTTAGAAGACATCTGAAGGCAGCCCTGTTTAGGGAAGCTTTTAATGTTTGATGTATCATAGTATTTTAATATTCTTTTGGAAGCCGCCCAGAGTGGCTGGGGAAACCCAGCCAGATGGGCGGGGTATAAATAATAAATTATTATTATTATTATTATTATTATTATTATTATTATTATTATTATTATTATTATTATTATTATTATTATTATCATCATCTGCAAAAGCTTTAAGTTTGTATTGTTTAACTCTGACCTGAATACCTTGAATCAAATGGTCCCTTCTAATCATATTTAGCAAAACCTCCAGGACCGAAATGAAAAGCAATGGGGAAATTGGGCAACCTTGTCGTGTCCCTTTCTCTATTTTAAACTCTTCTGTAACCATATTGTTTACTATCAATTTGGCTTTTTGTTCAGAATATATCGCACCTATACCATTTTCAAAGTTTTGTCCAACCCCCATCCCCTGAAGATTTTTCTTCATAAAACTCCAGGAAATGTTGTCAAAGGCTTTCTCCGCATCTACGAAAATCAAGACTGCTTTTGTGTTAATGTTCACCTGCAGCTTTTCTAAGATGTTAATTATATTCCTCGTATTGTCCGATAGGTGTCTTCCAGGGAGAAAGCCGGCCTGATCTTTATGTATCACCTCTGCCAAGACTTTTTTCAGTCTTCTAGCCAAGATATCTGCAAAGATTTTGTAATCCACATTAAGTAGGGATATGGGGCGATAGTTCTTAAGTTGTGTCTTTTCAGACTCAGTTTTCGGTATAAGTGTGATATAAGCTTCTTTCCACGTCTCTGGCGCCTTTTCCCCCTCCATAATTTCATTGCAAACCTCCTTTAATGGTTGAATTAAATAGTCCTTCAAAGTTCTGTAATACTTGGAGGTTAATCCGTCAGGCCCTGGAGATTTGCCCAGTTGCATATTCTGAATCGCGCCTTCCACCTCTTGTTCAGTTATTTTGTAATTCAATAATACTTTGTTTTCTTGAGAAATTTTTTGTAATCCATTAGTTTTCAGAAATTGATCAATTTTCGACTCAATCTGCGGCCCTTGTGTATAAAATTGCTTAAAGTATCTCTGGAAGCAGCTTCTAATTTCCTGTGGATTCTGAATGTTCTTTCCCTCCACTTCAAGATTAGTAACCGTGTTTAATTTTTGTCTCTTCTTCAACTGCCATGCTAACAGCTTTCCACATTTATTAGCTGATTCGAAGGTCTTTTATCTCATCTGTTTAACTTTCCATTCAATGTCCTGATTTATCATTTTCATATATTGTACTTGATATGACTTAATTTCTCTCAAAATCTCTTGTGATTTTGGTTTAGCTCTAAGTTTTTTCTCTCCTTCTCTTATTTTCTCCAAAATCTTCTCTTTTTTCTCATTTTGGGTTCTCCTTTTTATTGCATTTTGCTGAATCAAAAACCCTCTCATTACGGCTTTGCTTGCGTCCCAGATTGTTCTTTTTTCCACTGTGGTCTTCAAATTTATCTCAAAATAGTCTTTTATAATTTTTTGGGCCTTCTTGGTAATTTCTGGATCTCTAAATCCTCCATCTGAAGGAACCAGTCGATATTGGTTTCATTTCCATTTTCACAGGATTATGGTCGGAGCAAGTTTTTGGGCATATTTCCACTTTTCGGATCTTAGGAGCCATTCCTCTGGTTATCCAGATTTGGTCAATCCTTGTCCAAGTCTCTTGGGCTTCAGAAAAGAATGTCCCCTCTCTACCTAGGGGGTTCTTAGTTCTCCAGATATCAATTAAGTCCATATTGTCTGTCATTTCAAAAAAAGTTTTCGCTAGTCTTCTGTCTTTTGTCACCACTTGTCTTTCTGACTTGTCCATATTTGTCGATACCACTCCATTCATATCTCCAAACATAATGATGTTAAAGTCCATAAAGTCCAGCAATGTCTCATGCAGTTTCTTATAAAATTCTGATTTCCCCTCATTTGGTGCATATATCCCTACTATCAAGAATTTCTCACCTTGAAATTGTATCTCAATAGCCACAAATCTTCCTTGATCATCTTTAAAGACAAATTTAGGTGATAAGCCAGTGTGGTGTAGTGGTTGAGAGCGGTAGTCTTGTAATCTGGGGAACCGGGTTCTAGTCTCCGCTCCTCCACATGCAGCTGCTGGGTGACCTTGGGCCAGTCACACTTCTTTGAAGTCTCTCAGCCCCACTCACCTCACAGAGTGTTTGTTGTGGGGGAGGAAGGGAAAGGAGAATGTTAGCCGCTTTGAGACTCCTTAAAGGGAGTGAAAGGCGGGATATCAAATCCAAACTCTTCTTTTGCGTAAATCACCACTCCTCTTTTTTTAACTTTGTCTGATGAAATAAATTCTTGTCCTAATCTTTTGTTAATTAATACTTTCCTGTGTGTTCTAGTCACATGAGTTTCTTGCAAGCATATCAAGTCCAATTTTTCCTTTTTCAATAGATGAAAGATTCTTTTCCTCTTATCAGGGGAATTCAAACCTCGAATATTCCAGCTTAATACCTGAAGAGACATTGTGTGGTTATTCTGCTTCCCCTCTGACTGCTCCCAGTACTTGTTCTTGGTCTGTGGGTGGTATCACTTCTGGTTTGTCCAGTTCCAATGGTAGCTTTGCTAGGTCCAAAACTCCTGGTTTTAATTTTGGTTCTCTTCTCTCTGCCTCTTTTTGTAGATCTTCCTCGTGATCCTTCAGGAATCTCACTTTGTCCTCCTCTGATCTTATCTTCACCCTTTTCCCTCTGTAAGTGAAAGACAGCCCCTGGGGAAATTCCCACCTGAAGATGACACTGTTTCTTCTTAACAAGTTCACCAGGTCTCCGTAGTTGGCTCTGAGGTCCAATAGATATTTTGGGATGTCTTAAAAAATTTCTATCCTTGAATCCTCTATTTCCAATGATTTCTGATAATGTAGGCCCAGTATTTTGTCTCTCTCTTCTCTAGATCTGAGTGTAATCAAACAGTCTCTTACCTTGTTCTTCCTTCCCCCTTTGTTCCCTTTGCCAAGTCTAAAGGCTGTCACTATCTTGAAGTCTTTCTCTGGGTCAAGGCCCCAGAATTCTTCAAATTCCTGTGTAAGAAAGTCACTCAGTTTGCCTTCTTCCAATTCCGGTACCGCCCTGATCCTTAAATTAGCCTGTTTATCTTTCAATTCAATTAAGGACAGTTGTGCCTTATGGTCTTCTAATTGTTTATTAATTGGCTGTAATTTTCCTTCTACCGCCAGCACCTTTTCTTTAGCTTCGTCGGCAATTTTCCTTGTCAATTTAGATTCCTGCAACAATCGGTCAATAGCCTGCGTATTGGAGCTGATAGTTGTAGTGTTTAAATCAATTTTAGCTGACAATTTTTCTAAAGCTCCAAATATTTTGTCTAAAGATGCATTTAATGTCTCTTCAGAGCCTGTACTTTTTGCTCCAGGCTGCCCAGTGTCTTCTTTTTCTAGGACAGGAGGTGCTACTATTGATTGTCTTCGTTGCTGCAATCGTTTTTATCCTTGTAGGCTGGGGTTTTTCCTGATCCATTACTTTATCTTTAAAGTTCAAGGTCACTCACGCAGTTCAAATTTCCTTTCTGGTGAGAAAGTTTCCAGGCCAGCTGTAATGGAAAATCCCCAGCTATATCCCAGACCTCCTCTAGGGGAGCACCTTGGCAACAATGTTACTTTCAGAGCAACTTTTCCAAAAGCAGTCCTGCCCTTTTTAACTTCCACTTTTTCAATAAAAGGCAACAGTTCAATAATAGGCAACAGTTGCAAAGAGTCCTTTCCAGTTCACATGCAGAGTATTCACAAACAGTTATAAATCTTTATAAACGGTGCAACACTTTCTTACTGTCTCTGGCAGACCAATATCAGGGATTAGGCAGTGGTCTTTTTCCTCACTTTCTTATCCTCAAGTCCAAGATTTCCTTCTCCCCCTCACTCTAAGAGGGAGTTCTTGTATCTGGCATTAAAATTTAAGCTCCTCTTAATTCTGCTTCTCCAGCTCTAGCTTCAAAAGTCTTTGCTTTAATCCTGTTTACAAAACCAGAAGACGGACTTCCTTTTTACGCCTTCCCACTTCAGTGCCAAATTCAAGTTCGCTGCGTCGATCAAAGGCAAACCAAACATTTGATCTCCCGATTCTTAAAAAGTCTTACCCACGGGTTGTAATTTGAAAGCCGAAATTTCAAAGGAAACAGGTCAGCGCTCTCCAGCTTCACTCCACAGAAGTAGCGATCGACTCTCAGCACCGCGCCACCCCCGTTCCGCTCCGGAGCCCCTCGCGGAGTTCCTTTGCCAATTGGGGGGGCGATTCTGGCTTCCCTCGCCTGCGGTTTTTGAACGGGTCCCCGCTGCGCCGTTTTGCCAAACCTGAATTGGCTTCATAATCTCTTTCAATATGCCATTATTATAATATGTATATTGATTTTGCTATGTTGCTTCCTCCAATGCATTCCTGGACTCATAAGTCTTTTGTCTCGGCTTTTCTCTCCCCCTCAGCCACCCAATAAAATCATTGCTGCCTACTTTGCGAAATTGCAGCACCAGCAGTAAACATTAGGGGAGATGTGGCGAACTTATTTCGGTCATGCGCTGGCATACCATGTATCCCGAAATATTTTTGTCCCGTCAACCCTGGTGAACTTATTTCGGGCATGCGCTGGCATACCACGTATCCCGAAGTATTTTTGTCTTATTCACCCAGAACACCTCGCAAATAAGAAAAGAAAGGGGGAGATGAAGGAAAGCATTGCTTTTGCACATGACCATGGCATGATGGGAAGCACTGCTTCTGCACATAACTGTGGCATGATGGGAAGTCTTGCTTCTAAGCTTTGTTCTGCTCATGCTGCTCGAACCGTGCTGATGCTAAGACATTCCCTCATCACCCTGGTACGTTCTGTTCACCTTGAGTTCACACCATATCAATCTATACTTACCCCTCCTTGTACATTCCATTTCGTACCACTCTGGTACGGGCAGTCCGAAACCATGCCTGTGTAAACTCTGCATTCCTTTTCCCAACCTTTAACCTGTCTATGATTAATGTCTTATATGCAATAATTAATGTCTTATATGCAACCCTTGCTTTGTACTTATGTTAACCAATCAGCAACAAGCACACACGTGGCAAACGCTGCATAATATCCAATAAAAGGGAGTCTCCGAGGCTTGCTCGAGAGACGCCTCCCGTATGACACCTACCTACTCGTCTGTCGTTCATTCCAACCCAACAGGGTGTCATGACCTTCTAGATCTAAAATATCCCAATTTTTTAATAAATACCAATCTTTCAACCAGAGAAGACATGAGGCTTCGTAATATAGCTTCAAATCCTGTAACCCGTAGCCACCTCTTTCTACAGTATCTATTAATATCTTATGCTTTACGCTTGGTCTTTTACCCTTCCACAAAAAATTAGAAATTTCTTTTTGCCACTTGTTGATACTGCTGGTCTTTCCTGTAATTGGAATCGTTTGGAATAGAAAGAGTAGCTTCGGTAAAACTATCATTTTAATTACCGAAATACGGCCCAGGAATGATAAATTTAACCTTGTCCATGTCTCCAACTGTCTTTTGATATCTTTCCAACAATTGGTATAATTATCTTCATATAAGTTAATATTCCTTGGTGTTATCCATAATCCTAAATACTTGATTTTGGGGTAGATTTTAATGTGTATTATTTGTTCTAATTCTGCTTTTTCATCTGGCGACATATTTTTAACTATTAGTTTTGTCTTGTTTAAATTCATTTTGAACCCCGCAACTTTACCGAGGCCATATATTATTTCCAACGCCTTTCTTAAACTCTGTTTTGGTTGCTCTGTAGTTATAATTAAATCGTCAGCAAATGCCCTCAATTTATAACTTCTATTTCCCAGCATAATCCCTTTTATTTCTTTTTCTTCCCTAATTTGTTTACATAAAACTTCCAATGTTAATATGAAAATTAAGGGGGATAGTGGGCAACCTTGTCTGACCCCTTTACTGATTTCACACTCCTGTGATAAATTTCAGTTGATTATGATTTTAGCTTTTTGTTTTGATTATATTGCATCAATCCCTTTTATATACTGTATACCAAAATCCTTATGGTGTAATAGACCTTTCATAAATTTCCAGGATACCCTGTCAAAAGCTTTTTCTGCATCTATACCCATTAAGACTGCCTTCTTTTCTATTCTTAAGTCTAAATACGCTAATAAGTTTATAATGTTTCTAGTGTTGCTATAAATGTGCCTCCCGGGCAAAAAGCCGGCTTGGTCATGTGTATCATCATCTGGAAGCCTTTTTTTTATCTTTCGGCTAAAATATTTGCACATAATTTATAATCGTTATTTAGAAGTGCGATAGGCCTATAGTTGTTAATAAGTAGATTGTCCGTTCCCTGTTTTGGAATTAATGCAATAAGGCTGTGTCAGGGGTTCAGGGACAGAGGCACAGGGGAGGCAGGAGATGGAGAGCGATGGGGAAGAATCCCAGGACAGCGAGGAAGAGGATGGCAGTGGGTCGGAGGATTACATGAGCCTCTCCAGTGAATCTGAGGATTCCCAGGAGGGGGCGCCTGTGGTCAAGGCTAGGGGAGCCCCAGGGGGGACGCGTCAGGAGCAGGGGGCCAGCAAGGGATCCCCAAGTGGCAGCTGGGAGTCAGGACCAGCTTCCCCACCAGAGCGCAGCGAAGGGGGAGGAGGTTCCAGTGTGACAGGGGAAGCAGCTCCGGCAGCAGAGAGAGAGAGGAGGTCGGAGAAAGCCGTCCTCCCGGAAGGGGAGTGGAGTAGTGAAGGGAGTAGCGTATCTGTCAAAAGGAAGGTCAGGAGTTGGGCGCGCGCGCCAAGTTCAAATGTGGAGGCGCGCGGAAGAACAGGCAGCCCGGAGGAGGAGCCAGGTCCCAAAGCCTGCAGGAGGGAGGGAGAGCAGTCTGGGGATTCAGCGTCAGGGGAATCCAGGAGGGGCGAAACCCCAGCGGGCAGGAAGACCCTGCGGAAAAGGAGAGAAAGGAAGAGGTGGAGCAGCGCAAGCCTCTTAAACTGGTGCAGGGGAGGGACTGACTCAGAGGGGACTTCAGCGGTCTAAGCGTAACAGACGTGGGGCTGCGCGCCTCGGCTGTGGAGCGAAAAATGAACTGCAATAAACATCTTTGTATATAAGAAGAACTTGGCGTTGGTCTTTTGTGAGCTAAGACCTGAGGCAGCCCTGACAGTAAGTCCCCTCTCTAAAACCGCAAAAAAATTTTTTGCGAAGCTCACGAAGTTTGGCAGACATGAATACTGAGGAGCAGATAACAGCCCTGCGCAACGCGGTCACTGAGCTTTCCACTGCGGTAGTGGTTTCCCAGCGGAAAGGTGAAGAAGCAGGAGCGCGCTGCCAGGATCTGCAAGCCAGGTGGGATCGTGCGTGCAAAGAGGGGAATCGGAGGGAATCGGACTTGGACGGCGGGGGGGCAGTTTAGTAGCCCACTTTGATGGGAACCTGAAGCAGTATCCCAGTTTCAGAGCAGACGTCGTATATGCGCTGCATTTGCTTCGGAAAGACTTTAAAGGTGAGGAGGAGAAAGTAGGCTTCATTGTGTCCCACTTGCATGGGGAAGCTAGAGCCTGGTTACGCAATTTGTGGCGCGAAGATGGTCCTGCCCGCAGGGATTCTAACGAATTTATCAAAGCCATGGACGCTTGCTTCCAATCTACCGTGGGCGTTGATGTGGCGCGACAGGAGATGCATGGATTGCGGCAGGGCAAGGCTGCAGTACGTCAGTACCATTCCCGCTTTTTTGTATTGCTGAATGTGCTGGGTTGGGAAAAAGACTCCCTGGCAGTGAGAGATTTGTTCTGGGAGGGACTCAATGGCTCCGTGAAGGATGAGTTAGCCAGGGGGGACAGACCTCGAACCCTCGCAGACGTCGTGCAGAGGGCACTCACGATAGGAGTGCGCCACGAAGAACGCCCTTGGCACAGTGAGGAGGGTCGCCAGGTGCGCGCACCAGCTAGAGCGCCTCCTTTTATTCCCAGGGACCTGGGACGTGCGCATCCCTCGCCTCTGCTTAGGGAGGGGGAGGAACCGATGGAGCTTGGTGGTGCAAAGGCTCAGACAGCTGCCGGAGCCCCAGCGTCCGGAGCAGTCAAGACGAAGCCTCCTAGAGGGAGCAGGAAGTGTTACATCTGTGACAGTGCAGCACACATGGCCAAAGAGTGTCCCCAGAGGCTCCAGAAGCACACTGCAGCCTTAGCAACAGTAACAGCAGCAGCGCTCCAAGGAGAGCAGTTTCAGGGAAACGACAATGCCTGGCTGGAAGCAGAGATGCTGGGGCTCAGCCAGGCGAGTCAGTAAAGCAGTCCCCAGCGCTTTTGCAGCCTACAGATCCTTTACCACCCAAGCCAGTGGTGCAGCTCACTGCCAATCTCCAGCTACCTAATGGACTCACCCTGGAAGTCCCCATTACAATTGACTCTGGGAGCAACGCAGACTTCGTGGGGGTGCAGTTCATCAAGCAACATCGCATAGCGCTTCTACCAGCCACGCTGCCCTTAAACGTCGTCACCGTCGATGTCAGGAAGCTGCTGGGCGGGCAGGTGGTACAACAGACGCCACCCATGGTGCTGCAGATTGGGAATCATCGCGAGGTCATCAGTTTCAACGTCACCCGCCTGTCAGACACGCCTATAGTGTTAGGCATGAGTTGGCTGGACAGACACAGCCCTTCATTAGCGTGGTACCAGCGACAGCTCACCTTTGGCTCATCCTACTGCGCGCAACATTGCATCCAGACCGGCCAGGAGGAGGAGGGCCAGGAGGAAGGGCAGCAGTTGCACCTCGGCATGGTGCAGGCAGTGCCCCACAAGTACAAGGGGTTTTTGGAGGTCTTCTGCGAAAAGGAGGCTGATCAGTTGCCACCCCACCGGCCCTACGACTGTGCAATTGACCTCTTACCAGGGGCGATGCTGCCGACTGCGAAGCTGTATTCCATGTCTGAGGATGAGATGCAAGAACTCAGGGAGTTCATAGATCACAATTTGAAGCGGGGATTCATCCAAGAATCCAAGGCAGAGGGGGGCAGTCCGGTGTTTTTCGTGAAGAAGAAGGACACGCCCCAAAAAAGACTCATCGTGGACTATAGGGCCATAAACTTGATGACGAAGCCCAAGGCCTTTCCCATGCCCAAGATTGACGACCTGCTTGCGACGGTGAGGAAGGGGAGGATCTTCACCAAGTTGGATCTACGCGGAGCATACAATCTCATACGCATGCGGGAGGGTGATGAGTGGAAGACGGCCATGTTCACGCCGTTGGGTACCTATGAGTACAGAGATATGCCGTTTGGTCTCCAAAATGGCTCCCACTGTTTCCAGGCTTTCATGCACCACGTGCTAGCGGGACTCCTCTACAAGAAGTGTGTGTGCTTCCTCGACGACATCCTGATCTTCTCGGAATCGCAGGAGGCTCGCGTAAGGGACGTAAAGGAGGTCCTGCAGCGGCTACGGGAGCACAGACTCTACGCCAAACTGGAGAAGTGTCAGTTCGACGTGACGGAGGTGGATTTCCTGGGCTACAGGCTGTCAGACAAAGGACTAGCCATGGACAGCGCCAAGGTTCGCGCGGTGTTGGACTGGAAGAGCCCGCGCAATCGGAAGGAGGTCCAGAGGTTCGTCGGCTTAGGGGACTTCCGGAGGCGGCGCGAAACAGCGGAAGTGAAGCCGCGCGGCTGCTGCTGATGAGCGCTGTCCTTTCTTTCTGAAAACATCAGGCTCCAAACTTCATACTCGTGAGTAAGGACTTTAAGAATTTGGTTGGGACTAAAACATCAAATTTCGGCTGAAAGCGGGAGACGAGAAACAGGAAGTCCGTCTCCCGACACTGCTTTTAGATCAAAGCAAAGTCTTTGCCAAGCGTGAAGCGCTTTGAAAGGGATTTTTAAAAAGAGACTTTCTTCTCCGTGCAAATTGCCAAAGCTCCAATTGGCAAGCTAGAAGGGCAGAGGAATTGACTGGATCTGAATTAAAACCCCCCCTCTCTTGAGTGGATTACAAAAGTTTAAATACCGGATCTCTGGGCTGCCGGGTTACTAAAGAACTGTCAAACTGCGGAAACTGTATCAGATGGTGTAGTTACTTTGAGCGCTGGAGGATACAAGTAAGAAACTGTTACCTGCATCTTTTTTTAAACTTTGTTCTATTTGGGGGAAACTTTGCAGCTTTAAAGGGACAAAGAAGGTTCCCCTGTGGTTTGTTTTTTTTTTCTTTCCCTCCTTTGGATTGCTGGATTAATGGCGGAAAAAGCTTTTTTCCTTTTTTGAGTTACAGGGAAGCTCCCCCTAGTGGATTTGGGATTAATAAATCTCTGGGAACTGCCTTTTTGTTTGGATTATCCTTTTGGTGGATGTTTACACTTTGGATTGTTTTTCCCATGGGATCTACAATTTGACCTTGATATATAGACAGCTGTGGAATGAGTGGCACAGGGAGATCAAGAGCTGCCAAATCGAAAGCAAAACAAACTGTACAACAATTGCTGCAGACAACACTAACTGTCCAGCCACGTAGATCATCTGTTCCCACTGTTCCTACTGTTTTGACACTGCAAGAAAGAGAAACTGCTCAGACAGCCCAAGAGCCAACCTCATGAGATATGGCTTCAGGAGGGTCTGACCCAATCTCTAAACAAATTTTGGAACAGTTGGCAGCTTTAAATACAAAATTTGATCAAGTTACGACTACTATTAATAAACTGACTGAGCAGGTTTCCCAAAATACACAAGTAATTGGGAATCTTCAAACAACAACTTTAGAAAATCGCAAATTGGCTGAGCAAGTGAATCAAAAAGCAGAACAAGCTAACAAGAAGGCTGAGGAAGTACAAAAGGAAGTAAGGCCACTTTGCAGGCAGATCAATGACCAGCAGGCCTATCTGTCTATGGTGGAATTGAAAAATAGGGAAAATAATCTTAGACTTAGAGCAATTCCAGAACTTGAAGGAGAAGATTTGATTGGCTATCTGACATCAGAACTATCAAAGTTCTGGGGTATAGAAGAAGACAAGGACTTTAAAATCGTTACCGCTTTCAGATTGGGAAGATTGGTGAGAAAAGACAGATTTAGAGATTGCCTGATCATTTTGAGATCTAGGCAAGAAAGAGATAAAATCTTAGGCCTGCACTTTAAGAAACCACTGGTGATCCAGGACAAGAAGGCAGAAATCTACAGAGATATTCCGAAACAACTTTTGGATTTAAGAGTTACATACACAGATCTAGCAAGATCATTGAGAAACAACTCAATTCCCTATAGGTGGGAGTGTTGGGAAACTGCCAGGGAGATATAGTCCATCATGGCCCAAGCCGGCTGCCGGACGTCCATCGATCTCCCGTAGACAGGCAGATCCAGCAGTTAGCGACATGAAGCCTTAGAAATAGATTGCCACATTCCAGGCTTGTGCACATTGTTTATCAGCAGAAACACAGGCAGAAAGCTGCACCGCAGAAGAGCATAATTAGCATATTTACAGACTTTATTTAGCGCTGAACAGAACAAAAGAAAACATGACCGTTCTGTTCTGAGTCTCCGGCCAACTGAGAAAACGAAAGGAAACAGCAAGCATAAACATCCTGTGAACAGGACATGCGCAGACTCTGTGACTCTCAAAGCCTGCTCCCTTTTAAGGTGGAACGGAAATATCCTAACATCCTCCCCCTTTCCGTGTAACCTGTTGTACCTGTGGTTCACTCAATTGCAACCTTTGTACATAAACCTTAAGTTGTTCTCTGTTAACAACCTTAGACAACAGATCAGCAGGAATTTCATTTCCTGGCATGTAGGACACCTGAATCAGTCATTTCTGAATACACTCTCTTGCACGATGTAACTTGATCTGCAAGTACTTGGTTCTCTGCTTGCAACTCTCCGAGTTCAGCAAAGCCAAACAAGATCTATTGTCTTGATACACTTGTACAGGACATTTCACAGAAACCCCGATGTCCTTAAACAGTTGCATCAACCATTCACAATCCATGAGTGAAAATGACAGAGCATTGAGTTTTGCTTCACAGGAACTTAGGCTCACTGTTGTTTGCTTCTTGCACAACCAGTCAAATAGGCAGTGGTTGTACACGTAGCATACTCCAGAAGTGCTTGTACCATCCGTGGTGTCACTTCCAAAACTTGCATCAGCAAAGATTTCAAGACCTCCAGTCTTTTGACTGGTGAACTTCAGCCTGTAGTGCATAGTCCCTTTCAAATAGCGGGCTATGCGCTTCAGAGCTTTCCAATCCTGAACTGTAGGATTGTTGGCATGTCTGCTAAGCAAATTACAGCTTACAGCAATGTCAGGTCTTGAACATCTGGCAATGAAATTCAACTTGCCTAGAATGCATCTGTACAGCGTAGTGTCAGAAAACGCTTCAGCAGTACTGTCTACCTGGTAACCTGTCACCATCGGTGTGTCTGCTGGGTTTGCATCAACCAAATTCAACCTGGTTAACACATCAGCAATTTTCTGTGTTTGGTGTACCAGAAAATTACCTGCTTGGTCCTTCTCCACCTGCAGAGAAAGATAGTTGGATACCTCACCAAGATCCTTCATGCCAAAGTGCTCCTTCAGCTGAGCTAGGGTGCTTTGGTAAAAAGCCTGATTCTTCCAAAACATCAGAAGATCATCAACAAAACATAAACAATACAGTTTGTTTTGCCCCTCCTCCTTGACAAACACACATGGATCAGCTTTGCCCTGGTGAAAACCTAGAGAAAGCAATGTCTCAGTGAGTTTTGTGTTCCAACACCTGGCACTCTGCTTAAGACCATATAAGGATTTCCGCAGTTTACAGACCATTCCCTTCTGTATCTCCATCCCATCAGGTGGAAGCATGAACAGCTCCTCCCCCAAAATCCCGTACAAAAAAGCTGTATTAATGTCATGGTGGGAAACATGCAGTTTCTCCTCCACAGCGATCTTGAGCATCAGCCGAATGCTCTCATATTTGACTGTGGGTGAGTAGGTCTCGTGGTAATCCTGTCCTGGTACCTGTGAAAAACCTCTGGCAACCAATCTGGCTTTGTGTCTGACAACCTTGCCATTCTGGTCTGTCTTGGCCTTGAAGACCCATTTGCTGCCAACCAGTCTCATTCCTGGGACTACCGGTACCAGTTCCCAAGTTTGGTTCCTGTTCAAGGAATCAACTTCAGCCTTCATGGCATTAAGCCAAGGCTCAGCATCTTTAGAGGTTAACTCCTGAACCTCTTTGAAGCTTGAAGGTTCCCACACCTTCTCTGAGCTACTAAGAACAGCAGTTGCTGTCTTAGCAAACTCATCAGCATACCTCTTTGGAGGACTGCCTTTGGTCGCCCTTTCAGACCTACGTACTAGACGCAAGTCTTCTGGACTCATCTCCTCCTTCTTAGGAGAAAATTGACCAATGGTGAACAGTGGTTCTTCCAGTTCATTGTCAGACGCATCAGATGGTCTGACTGAGGCCTTTGCGCTCTGCTGTGTCATCACTGTCACTGACACCAGCAGCCGCACCGCCCACTAAACTGGAATCCGAACTCTGGTCATCATCATCATCCTCATCATCCTCATCATCATCATCCTCAGCAGCTTCCTCAGCTTTAGCTGCTTGCTTGACATCACCTTCATCCTCCTCTGGGTAACTCTGGAAAATTCCCACATTTCCCCCCCACTTAGGATTGTACTCAACACTCCTTGTGAACTTAATGGACTTAGAGTTAGTCATCCACACCCTGTATGCACCTTTTTCGTACCCCATGAACAAACCATGTGCCCCACGCTTCCCAAGCTTGTTGGTTTGTGGGGAGTGTACCCACATGTCAGAACCAAAGATTTTCAGGTGTTTGGTGTTGGGTTTCTTGCCAAACATCTTCTCATAGGGGGTACAGCCAATGGGTGATGACAATCTGCGATTAAAGGAATAAACCAAATTCCCCAAAACTTCCCCCCAAAACTTATCAGGGAGATTGGCATCATGCAACAAGGTTTTGATTCCTTGCAGCAATGTCTGATTTGCTCTCTCCGCAAGCCCATTCATCCATGGCGATCTGGGGGTTGACATGTCATGCTGGATTCCCTTCTCAGTCAGGAAAGCTTCAAACTGCTGAGAAGTAAACTCCCCGCCCCGATCAGTAAACAAACAGGAAATACGTTTACCATGCACATTCTCCAACCAAGCACAGAATGCCTTAAACTTCGGAAACGCTTGCGATTTCTGTTCGAGCAAAAACACATGAATGAACCTAGAAAAAGAATCAATCAGAATCATGAAGTACCTTGCTCCTCCTAAAGAGGGCGCAAGTGGCCCAACCAGGTCCGCATGCACTAGCTGGTAGGGTTTGGAGGCCTGCCTGCTAGACTCCTTGCCTTTTGGAGCAACCTTCACCTTGTTCTCTGCACAAGATACACATTTCATGTGAAATTTACAGGGTTTGATGTTCAAACCCTCAACCACCTCTGGCATCTTGGCCAGTGCCTTCCAAGAGAGGTGACCAAACCTTCGATGCGCATCGTGAATGCAACCTGCATGAAGAACTTTGTTAGTTTGTGCAACACAACAAGAATCAGCATTAGATACAACAGCAGTGTTCTCATAAGTTATATGGAACAAACCATCCATAAACTTTGCATGCAAATAGTCCTCTTTGCCTTTACTGATGACACAGACGCTCCTCTTGAAGGAAATCTGAAAACCACGCCCAATAAGCTGCGGGACACTCAGCAAATTGCTTGCAGCGCCTGGAACATAAAGTACACCGCTGATGGTTGTGTGCAAACTTGCAAGTTTCACAGTCCCTTCTCCTGCAATTTGCAACGTCCTTCCATCAGCCAGGTGGATCTCACCTTCTTGAGGCTTGAAGGAGATAAAGAGGTGCCGATCCTTCGAAACGTGGCGATTCGCACCTGAATAAACAATAAACCTGCCTTTGGCTGTTGGAGCAGTCTTTACAGCAAGCAAACCCTTGTTTTCCACCGGCTTGGGCTTTTGCAGCTTGCCCCCCTGCTGCTCCTGGCCACCAGACGTGCCTTTAGCCTTTGGTGAAGCTGTGCCAGCAAGCAAAACCTTGTTTTCCACTGGCGTGGGCTTTTGCAGCTTGCCCCCCTGCTTCTGGCCACCAGACGTGCCTTTAGCCTTTGGTGAAGCTGTGCCAGCAAACAACGCTTTGTTTTTCCCTGGCGCGGGCTCTTCACCCTCCCTCTGCTCCTGGCCATCTGCAGATGTCTGCCTGTGTTTACCTTTGCCTTTCCGGCCTCTGCAAAGGCGTTGACCTTGGTTCCCATGAGAAACAGAGCTCTCAGCTGCCGACTCCTTGGCTCCCTCTGGAGGCTGGAATGCTGCCTGGGATGACGTGACGGTCAGCTCCCCCTGCAGCTTGCAACCGGTGCCCTCAGCATCCCTGCATTCACTCGCATTCTGGGAAACAGCTAGGACCTCCGATGCAGTCAAACTCTGGGCTGGGATGACTGGCAAATGAGCTTTCATCAAAGCATTCCACATCCCACGTGCAGTGGTGTTGCCAGCCAGCGTCTTAATTTCCTCAAGAGATACGGATAAGACTATTACGTCTATCGCCTTCGAATCATCGGCTTTCCATCTCTCTGTCAGAGGAACCGGGGGGGCCTCAAAGACGGCATGCCACACCCCAAACTGACGCAGCAAACTTTCACACCATTTTGCCCAGGTTTCATAATTTTTCGCATTTAATTTAGGAGAGTCAGCATTTCCATAAGCTTGGAAAAACTCCATTTCCAGCTTTCTGCTTTAGCCGTGAGTCCTTTTAAGCCTTCAAAGACTCCTTATCTTGGCAGCCCATTAATCACGAACTCTCTGGCTTGGCTCCCAGGCCAATTAAGCTGCCAGAGTTCCAAAGGCTCCGTCCGAGGTAAAACAGAAAAGCCTCCCTTTCTTTCGCTTTTCCCACATACCTCTCAAACGCAGTCCGTTGCAGCTTTACTCTCCTGTAGGTGCTGTGAATCTGGGCCCAAAACCTTGTTGTTGGGAAACTGCCAGGGAGATATAGTCCATCATGGCCCAAGCCGGCTGCCGGACGTCCATCGATCTCCCGTAGACAGGCAGATCCAGCAGTTAGCGACACGAAGCCATAGAAATAGATTGCCACATTCCAGGCTTGTGCACATTGTTTATCAGCAGAAACACAGGCAGAAAGCTGCACCGCAGAAGAGCATAATTAGCATATTTACAGACTTTATTTAGCGCTGAACAGAACAAAGGAAAACATGACCGTTCTGTTCTGAGTCTCCGGCCAACTGAGAAAACGAAAGGAAACAGCAAGCATAAACATCCTGTGAACAGGACATGCGCAGACTCTGTGACTCTCAAAGCCTGCTCCCTTTTAAGGTGGAACGGAAATATCCTAACAGGGAGTTTCCCCAAGGACTATCTTTCAATCTTAAAGGAAAGAAGGTTAAAATTAGAACACCAGAGGACCAGCAAAAATTTCTACACGATCACGGAGAGGACCTTCAGAAGGGAATAGCAGGGGCTTGGCCGCCCCCCCAACCTGAGCCAACACCTGTGCCAGCCCCGGACGAAAAGGAAGACACATCCCTATAGGACTTATAGACTAAACCAGGATGTCTCTGCAGCTCCTTAGTTGGAATATAAATGGCGGGAATTCCCCGGAAAAAAGAGGAAGGATCTTTCATATATTGAAAAAAGAACAATTGGACATTATTTGTTTACAAGAAACACATGTGACTAGGCTCCACAGGAAAGTTTTAATCAATAAAAGATTAGGCCAAGAATTTATTTCATCAGATAAAGTCAAGAAGAGAGGCGTAGTGATTTATGCAAAGGAGAACCTGTCACCGAAATTTTTATTTAAAGATGAACAAGGAAGAATTTTGGCTATTGAAGTACAAATACAAGGAGAAAAAAAATTGATATTAGGAATTTATGCACCGAATGAGGGAAAATCAGAATTTTACAAGAAGCTGCATGAGATAATGCTGGATTATCTGGACTTTACCAACATCATTATGATGGGAGATATGAATGGGGTGGTCTCTACTCACATGGATAAGTCACAGAACCAAAATTTAACTAAGGACGGCAGACTACCTAAGACGTTCTTTGAACTAACTGACAGTATGGACTTGATTGACATTTGGAGGACAAAGAACCCCTTGGGTAAAGAAGGAACATTCTTTTCCGAGGCCCATTTGTCATGGACACGAATCGACCAAATATGGACATCTAGAGGGCTGGCTCCTAAGACCAGAAAAGTGGAAATCTGCCCTAAAACCTGCTCCGACCATAATGCTCTGAAAGTGGAATTGAGACTTACTTCAACCGGTTCCTTCAGGTGGAAAATGAATGACACTTTACTAAGAGATCAGGAGATTGTAAAGAAGGCCCAAAAAACCTTAAAAGATTATTTTGAAATTAATTTGAACACTTCGGTGGAAAAGAGAACAATCTGGGACGCAAGCAAGGCAGTAATGAGAGGGTTTCTGATACAACAGAATACAATTAAGAAAAAACTCTGGAATGGAAAAAGGACAAGATATTAGAGAAGATAAGAGATGGTGAGAAAAAATTGAGATCCAAACCAAAATCTAAAGAGATTCTAAGAGAAATTAAGTTTCATCAGGCACAATTTGTGAAATTGATAAATCAAGAAGTGGAATGGAAGATTAAACAAATGAAACAAAGATCATTTGAATCAGCGAATAAGTGTGGGAAACTGCTAGCTTGGCAGTTGAAAAGAAGACAAAAATTGAACTTTGTTACCAATCTAGAGGTGGAAGGTAGAAACATACAGAAACCTGAGGAAATTAGAAAGTGTTTCCAGAGATATTTCAAAAAACTTTATACGCAAGGGTCTCAGAAAGAGACTGAGATAGACCAATTTTTAAAAATTAATGGACTCTCAAAATTATCTCAGGAAAAGACAGCAATCCTGAATCACAGAATAACACAACAGGAAATCGAGGATGCCATTCAGAATATGCATTTGGGCAAATCTCCAGGTCCAGATGGACTTATCTCCAAGTACTATAAGACATTAAAAGATTATCTGATACAACCACTAATGGAGGTTTGTAATCAAATCATGGAGGGGAAGAAGGCACCGGAAACGTGGAAAGAAGCTTTCATCACATTGATACCTAAAGTGGAAACTGAAAAGACTCAACTGAAGAACTACCGTCCCATCTCACTCTTAAATGTGGATTATAAAATTTTTGCAGACATTTTGGCAAGTAGATTTAAGAAAGTGTTAAATGAAATAATTCATAAGGACCAGGCAGGCTTTCTCCCAGGTAGACATTTGTTTGATAATACCAGGAACATTATTGACATTTTGGAACTTTTACAAACTAACATTAACACTAAGGCAGTGTTAATTTTCATTGACGCGGAGAAGGCCTTTGACAATATCTCTTGGAAGTTTATGAAGAAAAACTTGGAAGGGATGGGAGTGGGACGGGGGTTTGAAAATGGCATAGAAGCAATTTATTCAGAACAAAAAGCTAAATTGATAGTGAACAATGTGGTGACAGAAGAGTTGAAAATTGAAAAAGGAACACGACAGGGGTGCCCCTTATCTCCTCTTTTATTTATCTCAGTCCTGGAGGTGCTCTTGAACATGATCAGGGAGGACCAGTTGGTACAAGGAATACAGGTCGGAGTGAAACAATATAAATTGAAAGCTTTTGCAGATGATTTGGTTTTAACATTACAGGAGCCAGAATCTAGTACAAAAAGAGCTTTAGAACTGATTCATGAGTTTGGTCGGGTGGCGGGATTTAAGTTGAACAAGCAAAAAACTAAGGTTTTGGGGAAAAAATTGACACCTTCAGAAACAGATGGGTTTCAGAAAGAGACAGAATTAAGTGTGGTAAAAAAAGTGAAATACCTAGGGGTTCATTTGTCTGCCAAAAATTTGAACTTATTTAAAGACAATTATGAAAAATGTTGGTCGGAAATCAAAAAAGATTTGGAAACTTGGTCAAGACTGAAACTTTCCTTGTTGGGTAGAATTGCAGCTATAAAGATGAATGTATTGCCGAAGATGTTATTTTTGTTTCAAACCCTACAGATTGTGGACAGAGTGGAATGTTTTGGAAGGTGGCAGAAGGATATATCAAAGTTTGTTTGGCAGGGCAAAAAGCCCCGGATAAAGTTTAAAATATTAACTGATTCAAAAGAGGGGGGGGTTGCCCTGCCGGACCTGAGATTGTATTATGAAGCTGCGGCCTTCAGTTGGATGAAAGATTGGTTACTTCTTGAGAACACTGATGTCCTAGATCTGGAAGGGTTTGACAATGCTTTTGGTTGGCATGCATATTTGTGGTACGACAAGGCAAAGGTTCATAAAATGTTCAAAAATCACATTGTCAGAAAATCAATATTTATGGTCTGGACAAAATACAAGGACTTATTAGAAGGTAAGACTCCGAGGTGGCTATCACCAGCAGAGGCCAAGGCCTGGAAAAAACCCAATATGGAGGTTGGCTGGCCAAAATATGGGGAAATCATAGAAAAAGTTGGAGAAACTTGGAGGCTGCAGAGTTTTGAAAAACTAAAGAACAAGGTGCAAAACTGGTTTCATTATGCTCAAATTCAAGAGGTTTTTAAGTTGGACAAAAAAATAGGTTTCCAGGTGGAAAAATCGAAACTAGAGACAGAATTGTTAGAACCTAAGACTAAGGTACTTTTGAGAATGTACAACTTGCTGCTTAAATGGAACACTCAGGATGAGACAGTCAAATCAGCAATGATAAAATGGGCTCAGGACATTGGGTACAACATTATGTTTGAAGACTGGGAAAGGTTATGGACCACTGGTATGAAATTCACGGCATGTAATGCCCTGAAAGAGAATATTATGAAAATGATATACAGGTGGTACATGACCCCAGTCAAGCTTGCTAAGATATATCATTTGTCTGATAATAAATGTTGGAAATGTAAGGAGGCTGAAGGGACATTCTTTCACCTCTGGTGGACTTGCCCAAAAGTGAAGGCCTTCTGGGAAATGATTTATAACGAGTTAAAAAAGGTGTTTAAGTACACCTTTCCCAAGAAACCAGAGGCCTTCCTCCTGGGCATTGTTGGCCAGAAGGTGTTAAAGAAGGATAGAGCTTTTTTTATGTACGCAACAACAGCAGCAAGAATTCTTATTGCAAAATACTGGAAGACACAAGATTTGCCCACACTGGAAGAGTGGCAGACGCAGTTGTTGGACTACATGGAACTGGCTGAAATGACCGGCAGAATCCGAGATCTGGGAGAAGAAACAATGGAGGAGGACTGGAAAAAGTTCAAGGATTATTTACAAAAATATTATAAGTTATACGAATGTTAAAAATTTGCATGTTTCGGAAAATTTAGCTTCAGCAACAAGATTCGGTGTTATGGGAAACTAGGTTATAAGTATGACGGGATTAAGGTTTAAAATGACATTACATTTATATCAAGATAAAAGTAAATTGCCAATAAGTATTTTAAACCTAAAACATAACTATTTGAAAGTACAAAGCAGTACATGAAACAAGATAATAATTTGCTGATATCTTTATTATAAAGAATGCAGGGTGAGGGGGACGTGGGGAAGTCCGGTTGGTGATGAAAAAATGTTTTGAAAAGATGGATTCTTTTTCTTTTCTTTCTTTTCTTTTTCTTTCGTCTTATTAATGTTATATATCTGACTTGATTTCTGTACCTGAGAAAAGCAATAAAAAATATTTATTAAAAAAAAACTAAAAAAAACCAGAGGTTCGTCGGCTTCGCCAACTTTTACCGCAAGTTCATCAGGGGTTTCGCAAGAAGAAGTTGTTCACCTGGACGGACCAGGCGGAGCAGTCCTTTCGGAAACTTAAGAGCCTCTTCGCGTCCGAAGAACAGCTGCTACACGTGAACCCCGGCAGGCCCATGTGGGTTGAGACTGACGCATCAGACAGAGCGGTGGGGGCCGTCCTCTTGCAGGAAGATCCGCAAGGGAACTGGAGGCCCTGCGCTTTCTATTCCCGGAAGCTCAGCAAGTCGGAACAGAACTACACCATCTGGGACAGGGAGCTGTTGGCCATTCACGCGGCTTTCAAGGCGTGGAGGCACTTCCTCATCGGAGCCAAACACACCGTGCAGGTCCGCACGGACCACAAGAACCTAGAGTATTGGCGCACGGCGAAGCTCCAGAGCCAGAGGCACATGCGCTGGGCGGAGTTCTTTGCGGATTTCGACTTCAGGATCGAGTACATCCCGGGAGACAACAATGTCATAGCAGATGCGCTCTCCAGGAAACCGCAGTATCTCGAGGAAGCGGCACCTGTGGCGGCCAAGCACATGTTCGCACCGCAGGCATGGGCATGCGCTTCAGCAGCTGTGGACCTGGACGCGGTGCGTCGCGCGCTGCAGACGGATCCGTTCGCACAATCCAAGATGGAGGAACTTCGGAGAGGCACAGCGAAGGACAAGGATTTCCAGATACGAGACGGTCTGCTAACCCACAAAGGTGCTCTCTATGTGCCGGGGGACGATCTCCGCGCGAAGGTCCTGCAGCAGTTGCACGACGCACCCAGCGCGGGTCACTTCGGCAAGGAAAAGACGGCGGACTTAGTAGCCAGGGACTTTTGGTGGCCCCAGATGCAAGGAGAGGTCGCGGATTACGTCGCCAGGTGTGACACTTGCCAAAGATCCAAACCAGTGCACAATAAGCCAGCGGGACTGCTGGAACCGCTGGAGACGCCACTACAACCGTGGGAGAGGGTGGCGCTGGACTTTGTTACTGATCTACCCAGTTCGAGAGGCAAGACGGCGGTACTTGTGGTTGTAGACCTGTTCACCAAGATGGCACACTTCATTCCTTGCGCGAAGGTGGCCACAGCGGAACAGACCGCCAAGCTGTTCATAGACCACGTGTTCAGAGTGCACGGCTTGCCACGGTCCATCCTGTCCGACCGGGGCCGCCAATTCATTTCCAGTTTCTGGCAGAAGCTGCTGGGTATTCTGAACGTCAAGATCAACTTAGCGTCGGCGAGGCATCCGCAGACCAACGGCCAAGCGGAGAGGGTCAACGCCATCATGCAGCAGTACCTGCGATGTTACGCCAATCAACAGCCTGCGACTTGGGTGGACTACCTGCCGCTGGCCGAGTTTGCCTACAACAACACGAAGCACGCGTCAACGGGGGTGACACCGTTCTTCGCCAACAATGGGCGGCATCCCAGAACCTTCCCGGGGTTGGAGACGACGACGCAGGGGGAGCCGCAGGGAGCTGAGCACTTAGCAGCAGAATTGCAGGAGGTCCACGAGGAACTCCGTCGGCACCTGGAGCTAGCTAAACACGCATACAAAGTGCAGGCAGATAAGCACAGGAGGGCAGGGGAAGACACCCAGGTGGGGGACTGGGTATGGTTAGCGGCCCAGGCGGTGCCGGCCAAGTCGCTAGCTAAGAAGAAGCTAGGACACAAACAGCTAGGGCCATACCAAGTTGAGGCCAGGATCAATCCCGTAGCTTTTAGGTTGACCCTCCCAGAAGGTTCCAGAATGCACCCGGTCTTTCATAGGTCGGTGCTCACACCCTACAAGGCCCCACACAGATTTCAGGAGCCAGGGACGGCACCAGACCCACGTAGAAAGTCACCGGAGGGGGGGAAGTCACCGAGGGCCACGACACTCAACGAGGTCACGGAAATTCTGGACTCGAGATGGGGGGAGGAGGGAGTAGAATACCTCCTCGCCAGAGAAGGTACCCCGGCCAGCGCCAACAGTTGGGTGCCGGACTATGCTCTGGAGGAACCTCTTCTTAAAGACGAATTCCATGCACTCTTCCCACACAGGCCCATGCCAGCGGATTATTTCGACGACTGGCTCTTTACGCCCACACTTTCAGACAGCACGTTCCGGGGGTTCTCCTCCGCAGAGGAGACGACGCCGGAATCCAGTCCTCCAAGAGGATCGTGTTCAGGGGTGGACACGGACCGCTCTTACTGGTGGGACGATCAACCAGAAGTTGAGTGGCGCAGGAGGTGGCTAAGGGGGCCTTGGCAAACAGCATCGCCCGAAGTAACAGGGGGAGAGGCGGACATGGACGTGTTGGGGGAGGAGCCCGGGTTCGAGCACACATACACTGAACTGGAAGCAGAGGAGCTTGACGTCGACGAACTGTTTCCAGCAACTACCCCCGCAACGACGGAGCACCCGGAACCTGCGCCCGAGCAGCGGGAGGGGGGAAGGGGGGCTTCGAGGGGGGGATGGATGTCAGGGGTTCAGGGACAGAGGCACAGGGGAGGCAGGAGATGGAGAGCGATGGGGAAGAATCCCAGGACAGCGAGGAAGAGGATGGCAGTGGGTCGGAGGATTACATGAGCCTCTCCAGCGAATCTGAGGATTCCCAGGAGGGGGCGCCTGTGGTCAAGGCTAGGGGAGCCCCAGGGGGGACGCGTCAGGAGCAGGGGGCCAGCAAGGGATCCCCAAGTGGCAGCTGGGAGTCAGGACCAGCTTCCCCACCAGAGCGCAGCGAAGGGGGAGGAGGTTCCAGTGTGACAGGGGAAGCAGCTCCGGCAGCAGAGAGAGAGAGGAGGTCGGAGAAAGCCGTCCTCCCGGAAGGGGAGGGGAGTAGTGAAGGGAGTAGCGTAACTGTCAAAAGGAAGGTCAGGAGTTGGGCGCGCACGCCAAGTTCAAATGTGGAGGCGCGCGGAAGAACAGGCAGCCCGGAGGAGGAGCCAGGTCCCAAAGCCTGCAGGAGGGAGGGAGAGCAGTCTGGGGATTCAGCGTCAGGGGAATCCAGGAGGGGCGAAACCCCAGCGGGCAGGAAGACCCTGCGGAAAAGGAGAGAAAGGAAGAGGTGGAGCAGTGCGAGCCTCTTAAACTGGTGCAGGGGAGGGACTGACTCAGAGGGGACTTCAGCGGTCTAAGCGTAACAGACGTGGGGCTGCGCGCCTCGGCTGTGGAGCGAAAAATGAACTGCAATAAACATCTTTGTATATAAGAAGAACTTGGCGTTGGTCTTTTGTGAGCTAAGACCTGAGGCAGCCCTGACAGGCTGTCTTTCCAAGAATCCGACATAGTTCTGTCTTTTAAGATGTTGTTCATGATACTTCTTAATGGGTCAGACAGTAAGTCCTCCATTTTTTTATAATATATTGCCGGTAGGCGGTCTGGCCCTGGTGGCTTTCCTATCTTTGCTTCCTTAATTGCTCTTTGCATTTCGTACGATGTAATAGGGGCATTCAACAGTTCTTTTTGTTCTTTAGTAAGTTTCGGAAGACATTTCTGTTCTAAATGTTCTTTAACTTCTTCTGTTGTTTCATTTCCTTCCTTATAGATTTCTCTAAAGAATTTGAGAAATCGTTTCTCTATTTCTTTAGGGTTGTTTATTATTTTGCCTTTGCACTTAACTCTATTTATAAGCCTTTCTGCCTCTTTCTTCTTTAATTGCCATGCTAATAACCAGGCTCAGGTTCTGTTTCAGGCTGTGTCTCTGTTTCAGGCTCTGGCGCTGTATCAAACACTGTTGCAGACTCAGGCTGTGGCACTATAGCTGTAGCTGTGGCTCTGGTTCTGTTTCAGGCTCTGGCACTGTATCAAGCACTGTTTCAGGCTCAGGCTTCTGCTCTTTATTAGGCTTTGTCTCAGTCTTTGGCTCTAGCACTTATTCTAGCTCTATTTCAGGCTCGGCCTGTGTCTCAGCCTTTGTCTCTGTTTCACGCTGTTTCTCTGTTTCAGACTCCGACGCTGTTTCAAGCCCTGTATCTGTCTCTGCCTCTGTTTCAGGCTCTGGCATTCTATCAAGTACTGTTTCTGGCTCTGGCTCTCTTTCAGGCTCTGGTTCTGAATTAGGGTTTTGTTCTGGCTCTGGCTGTGTCTCTGGATCTGGCTGTGTCTCTGCTTCAGGCTCCTATGCTGTATCAAGCACTGTATCAGGCTCTGCCTCTCCCTCTGCCAATGGCTACGTTTAAGAGTCAGGCTCAGTTTCAGACAGTGTCTCTGTTTCAGGATCCAGCACTCTATCAAGCACTATTTCAGACTCAGGCTGTCGATCTCGGTTGTGGCTGTGGATCTCGGCTGTTGCTCTAGGCTCCGTCTGTGGCTCTGGCTCTCTTTCAGGGTCTGGTTCTGAATGAAGATCTGGTTCTGACTCTGATTCAGGGTCTCATGATGGCTCTTCCTCTGCATCTGACCTAGCTATGTTTCAGGGTCTGGCTCTCTTTCAGGCTCTGGTTCTGAATTAGGGTTTTGTTCTGGCTCTGGCTCTGGCTCTGGCTCTGGCTCTGGCTCTGGCTCTGGCTCTGGCTCTGGCTCTGGCTCCGGCTCCGGCTCCGGCTCCGGCTCCGGCTCCAGTTCCAGTTCCAGTTCCAGTTCCAGTTCCAGTTCCAGTTCCAGTTCTAGCTCCGGCACTGTATCAAGTACTGCTGCAGACTCAGGCTGTGGCTCCAGGCTGTGGCTGCAGCTATGTTTTGCGCTCCGGCCCTGTATCAAGCCCTATTTCTGGCTCTGGCTCTGGCTCTGGCTCTGATTCATGTTCTCCCTCTGACTCTGATTCAGGGTCTCGCTCTGGCTCTGGCACTCGATCAAGGATGGTTTCAGACCAAGGGGAAAGAATCAATGTAGTATCGATCTATGCCCCCAACACAAACCAAACTGAATTCTATAGAAAATTGGAACAAGTACTGTTAGAATTGGAAAACCATAATTTAATTGTACTTGGTGACATGAATGGAGTCCCGGAACCTGAGATAGATAGAAGTGAAAAAAAGAGAAAAAGGAACCAGGGGAAACTCCCCAAAACTTTTGATGACCTCCAAGAAAATCTAGATTTAATTGACATCTGGAGGTTCAAAAACCCTACAGAAAAGCAGTTTACACATTTCTCGGGAGTCCATCAAAGCTGGGGTAGAATTGACCAGATCTGGGTCTCCAGAGAGCTCTCGACAAGATCGGTGAAATGTGAAATAGACCCCAGAACACTCTCGGACCACAATCCTATATTTTTGGAATTAAAGTGTAAGCTAGCAGGCCCTTATAGATGGAGAATGAACGATCACCTATTGGAACAGGATGATACAATCGGTAAGGCAAAGAACATTTTGAAAGAATACTTTGATCAAAACCTGAATAAAGGAACAAAAATCGATGTGGTCTGGGATGCAAGTAAAGCAGTACTTAGGGGTTTCTTGATCCAACAGAATAAATATAAAAAGAATTTGAGAGAGGTAAAAAAGGCTGAAATAATTAAACAATTAAAAGAAACAGAGAGAAATTTAATAAAAAATCCCGAAGATGAAAAGATCAAACAACTCGGTAAATTATTACAAACCCAATATTCAACATTGATAAACCAAGAAATAGAGTGGGGAATAAAACTGATGAAACAGAAATATTTCGAGTCGGCAAATAAAACAGGTAAATTACTAGCGTGGCAACTGAGGAAAAGGAAAAAACAGAGAGTAATCAATAAAATTAAACATGAAGCCCAAATAATAGAAGATCCTAATGAGATAAAGGAAAAGTTCCAGCAATACTATGAAGCTCTGTATAAAAAGAAGGAAGATGAGGATATAAATGAGATAAACAGGTATTTGGAAAGCAGTGGAGGGGAACAACTATCAGAAGAAGAAAAAGCACTCTTAAATGACCCAATAACGGTGGAAGAGGTCAGGAACATCATTAAGAAAATGAAACCGGGGAAAGCCCCAGGCCCGGATGGCCTGTCTCAAAAATACTACAAAACTCTAGAGGAATATCTGGCCCCGGTTTTGTGTAATGTAATTAACAACATCTTACAAGGGGGAGAAATACCTGACTCATGGAGAGAGGCATACATAACGGTAATTCCGAAAGCAGACTCGGATACGCTCGATATAAAGAATTACAGACCAATATCACTGCTCAATGATGATTATAAGATCTTTGCAGGAATAATGGCTAGCAGATTAAAGAAATACCTGAATAGAGCGATCCACAAAGACCAGGCCGGATTTCTGCCCGGCAGGCAGATTAAGGATAATGTAAGACATATAATTAATATAATTGAATATTTGGATCTTAGAATTGACATCCCTGCTGCCTTAGTCTTCATAGACGCTGAGAAGGCTTTCGATAATGTATCCTGGCACTTCCTCATAAAGTGCATGGAAAAGGCTGGAATAAGAGGGCCATTTCTAGAAGCTATAAAGTCGATTTATTCAGATCAAAGAGCGAAAGTAATTATCAATAGTAACTTGACTAACCCATTTAAGATTACCAAAGGTACAAGACAGGGGTGCCCTCTGTCGCCCCTGTTGTTTATCTTGGTTCTGGAAACTCTTCTAAACAAGATAAGAGAAACACCTGAAGTAAGAGGGATCAGAATAGGCACAAAAGAGTACAAAGTTAAGGCCTACGCTGATGACTTAGTAGTCTCAATAGAAGACCCCGCAAAAGGGATTAACACAATGATTGAATTAATGGAAACGTTTGGTAGACTATCCGGCTTTAAATTGAATAAAAACAAAACGAAGATGCTGATAAAAAATGTAGATGAACAACTAAAAAATAAAATCGAGTTGGAATCCGGGTTAACGGTATCGAAAAAGGTCAAATATCTGGGTATCTGGATTACCCCAAAAAATATAAATCTGGTGGAAGATAATTACAATAGAACTTGGAGAGAGTGCAAAAGAGACCTAGATAGCTGGAATAGATTACAACTTTCTTGGGAGGGAAGAATGGCAGCCATCAAAATGAGCATCCTTCCAAGGATGATATTCCTATTCCAAAACATCCCAGTAGTCAGGGGCACAGCTATGTTCCAAGATTGGCAGAGGACCCTTTCCAGATTCATCTGGCAGGGTAAAAGGGCCAGAATTAAATATAAGTTGCTCACTGACAGAAGGGATAGAGGAGGGTTTGCAGTGCCAAACCTGCAATTATACTACGAGGCGTCATGCCTCTGCTGGACTAAGGAATGGATAGCTTTAGACAATACGGACCTACTGGATTTGGAGGGTTTTAATACTAGATATGGGTGGCATGCGTACCTGTGGCAGGACAAGGGGAAAGTACACAAAGGATTCTCCAACCATATTATAAGAGGCGCGCTGTTGGAGGTGTGGAACAGGTGCAAAAGGTTAGTAGAAAAAGATATCCCTTGGTGGCTGTCACCCGTTGACATCCTAATAACTAAGAAACTAAACATGGAAGGTAAAAGATGGACATACGCCGACCTCCTAAGAAGATCAGATAAAGGATGGGAAATTAAAACCTACGAAGAATTAAAAGATAAACTATCGGGATGGCTTCAATACCACCAAATTAATGCTATTTGGAGGGAACATAAAAAAACGGGAATGAGTAAGAACAAATCCAAATTCCAATTAGAAATAATAGAGGGAAAATCTAAACTCCTAACTAAAATGTATAACCAGTTACTAGACTGGGATACAATGGATGAGGAAATCAAAGATGTTATGATTAAGTGGGCTATAGACCTAGGACACCCCATTGAATATGAAAGATGGACAAAATTATGGACTAAAGACATGAAATTCTCAGCTTGCGTCAGATTCCGAGAAAATATGGAAAAAATGATGTACAGGTGGTACATCACACCAATAAAATTAGCTAAAATGTATAGAATCGGGGACAAGACGTGCTGGAAGTGTAGGAAGAAAGAGGGAGATTTCTTCCATATGTGGTGGTCCTGCGAAGAAATAAAAAGGTTTTGGGGGTTGGTATATGATGAGCTAAAAAAGATCCTAAAGTATACATTCCCAAAAAAGCCCGAGGCATTCCTCCTAGGAATGATAGGAGAAGAAATTAATAAAGACGACCAAATCTTTTTCCAGTATGCGACAGTATCCGCAAGGATACTGTTAGCGCAGAGTTGGAAAACATCTCATATCCCAACGATCAGCGATTGGCAGAATAAATTAATTGAATACATGGATACAGCAATAATGACTCAAAAGATCAGGCAACAGAGAAACAACAAATTCATTAACGATTGGAATAAATTTCTCTCATACATGGAGTTGACTTTGGGAAATGTAAAAATTACAGTTGGTACGATATAAAAACCGCGAGGTACGAACTACGACTAGATGAAGACACTGCTGAATATATTGTTGAGTTATGGCTCTCGACGTGGTGGTGGGAAGTCTGATAATGAATTTGATTTGTATAAGACATGTGTACCTAAGTAGTAAGAAACTTAAAATTGGTTTTGTATTCTAAATTTTTTTTTGGTATACTTTTTTTGTGCTTGTTTTTATGGAAGATGTATTTATGTTTTTTTTTAATTGATGTAACACAATAAAGGTTTTTTAAAATTCAAAAAAAAAAAAAAAAAAGGATGGTTTCAGACTCAGGCTGTGGCTGTGGCTCTGCCTCTGTTTCAGGCTCAGGCTCTGTTTGAGGCTGTGTCTCTGTTTCAGGCTCCGGCACTGTATCAATTACTGTTGCAGACTCAGGCTGTGACTCGTGGCTGTGGCTGTTGCTCTGGTTCGGGATGTGGTTCTTTTTCAGGCTCTGGTTCTGAATGAGGGCTTGGTTATGGCACTGATTCAGGGTCTCGCTCTGGCTCTGGCTGTGTCTCTGTTGCACCTCAAACGGTGGTTTGTTGTTGTTGTTGTTGTTATTTTCTTTCTGGGGTGGGACAAATGTTTAGTTGGGGCGGGGATTATTTTAAGTTTAGCATAATTGTTCCTTGCTTTGTTTTTCTTTTACTATTTTTTTAGGTTATTGTATAGTTTGTATTTTGCTTTTTAAGGGGAAAGGGTCAGGGCTGCCTGGGAGGGGGCCTCAGCCAACAGAATGGCTGGGGCAGGTTCCCTACGGGGGGATGTATTGGAACACCCAATCTCTGTTATCGCGGGTGGGAGGAGCAGTTGCGCTAAGACCAGACCACGTCTTTACCGAAGATCTGGTTCTGACTCTGATTCTGATTCTGATACTGGCTCTCTATCAAGGGCTGTTTCAGACTCAGGCTGTGGCTGTGGCTGTTGCTCTGGTTCTGGCTCTGGCTCTTTCTTAGGCTCTGGTTCTGAATGAGGGCTTGGTTCTGGGACTGATTCAGGGTCTCGCTCTGGCTCTGGCACTCTATCAAGGACTGTTTCAGACTTAGGCTGTGGCTGTGGCTCTGGCTCTGTTTCTATTCTTGCAATGGAATGTACACAAAACAATAATCCTTTCTATATAAATTTTCCAATACATTCTGAAAGCATAATAAATCCTTAATTGTTGTCCTTTTAGTTCCTTTATCACTCGAATGCTAGCACGGAGTCAAAACTATTATTGTATTTTTGAACATATCTTGTATAACCATCCCATTTTTCTGCAAATTTTTGCTTTGAGATTCCACTGAGTTTGCTAGTCAATTGAGCCGTCTCCACCAATTCCTGTAATTTGATTTGCCAATCTGTTATTTTTGGAGCCTCGTGATCTTTCCATCCCTTGGCCACAAGTATACGAGCTGCTGCGGTTGCATACAAGAATACCTCTCTTAGATTTTTTGGGATCTCTTTATCTAAAATACTTCATAGAAATGCCTCGGTTTTTTTCGTAAAAGTTATCCCCATCATCTTTTTTAATTCATTGTATATTCCCCCCCCCCAAAAAAAATCTTAATCTTTTCACACGTCCACCACATGTGGCTCATGTCACCGTTATTTCCTCCACATCTCCAACAAGCATTCGCCATTTTTTTTTATACATTCTTGATCATCTGGAAGGAGTGAGGTACCACCTATGAGCCATTTTCATCATGTTCTCTCTTATATTATAGCTGGCTGTAAATTTCAAATTTGCATTCCATCAGTTTCCCCCATCTTTTAGCATAATTGGACGGCCCACATCTTGGGCCCACTTTATCATTGAAGCCGTTGTTGGGGAAAAGCACCAATGCAAAAGCCAGCTGCAGGTTGCTGGAATGCAGAACAGGATGTTGTTGTTTCAAACTGTACTGTTGGGAAAAAGGGGGAGTCTATTCTCTGTACTGAGCACCGGATGTTAGCTCAGAGTGTCATCTGACCTGTACTGGAAGTACAGGGGTGGAGTTGTGACTCTTCTGATGGAGTCTGAAGGGAGCAGTCACGTTTCTATGTACTGCTGAATGACAGGAATAAAACATGTAAATAGACTCCTGTCTGTCTCATTTCCCCTCCCTGGGGGGGAATGCAAGGAGAGAGAAGCAGAGGGTGTGTTCTCCTCACATCTAACGAGGAGAATCGCCGGTTTACGACCACATCTGCCGGGAGACGCAGATGGAATGTAAACAAGTATCTCACTCAGTTTGCCTCGGGGAGGCCAGTTACCTCTGACTGTGAGCTGAGATACTGACATATGGCAGCATTCGGTGGTTGCGATTCATCGAACATCTGCATGAGAGGCTGGTGGATTGTCCTCCTCTGCTCCAAGGGAGGAGATAAGCGTCTGAGAGCAGCCAGATGCTGAACAGACAGCTGGACCCAGAGGAAAGTGTTTTCCAAGCAACGGGGCTCAAGGTATGCTGCATTTCGGGCTAAAAGTGTGAACGCAGAATGATTTATTCTCTGATTCACTGGAGCTGCGTTTGAAAAAAACAACAGCTCCGGAAGGAGAGGCCTGCAGCTCAGAGGCTCAGCCTGCATTCCACGAATTCTTGTGGTTGAGATAAGCTTTCCTGTATGCACAGTTGCTAAGCAACGCCCGTCAGAGACGTGGAAATTTACTGGCTGCGCAGATGGCTCTGAAAGAGTGCCTGGGAAGCGAAAGATTGTTTTGACTATGTTTTCGATGCTGTGCAAGGTCTGAGAAACAGCTTGTAGTTTGCCTGGAAAGGCAGTAAACAATCCAGCAGAGGCTATTGGAGTTTTAGCAAGGCTGGAAAGTGAGAGAGAGGCTTGGCTTCAAGATGGATGCCAAGAAGGGGGGAGCCCTGCCTTATTCATCTCCCCTGACCAGTGGCAGTTATTCATCATGGTCTGGAAAAGACGACTACCCCAGAAGGGGTGAGCAAGGATGATGCTGGCCAAGTTCCTAAGAGCTCATCGAAAGCTGAGGAGAGCTTTGACCCTAGATGGGGGAGCGAAGGAACTGTTCAATCTGCACTGGAAGTGAAGGACAGGGGGAGGGAAGAACAGAGTTCTAATTCCCCCGCTGCTGAAGCTACTGCAGAGCATGCTATAGCATTGAGCGCTGTCCGATGTTACAATTGTGGACAGACTGGGCATCTACAGCGAAACTGTAGGAAGCCACGCCAGTCAAAAGGTGCCAAAAGCAGCTCTACGAAGCCTGAGGCGTCAGGCAAAAGCCGTACCAAGTGCCAGGTGAAACCTGCAAAGGCTATGATGGCGAAAGGAACCACGCCAGATGTTGGGAACGCCTTCATAATCGACACGGGAGCGACGGTTCATATGTGCCCGCACAGGGAACTGTTTTCAACGTTTAAGAAGCAAAGCTTCGCTGTGAAACAGGCCAACGGTCAAGAGTTGAAAGCGACCGGAATTGGGACTGTGTATCTTGAGAGTCTGAACTTGACTATAAACAATGTTTACCTGGTTCCAGAACTGAGATTTAATCTGCTAAGTGTGTCGCAGATTGCAAAGAAAGGACTGAAACTGTCCTATGATGCTAAAAGCTGCAAGATCTACAAAGATGGAGAACTGTATCTTACTGCCAGAGAGAAAGATGGACTGTATTTGTTGACTTTTGATCAAAGTGATTACATGAAATGTAATTCTTCTGATTCTAACGAAATCTCTCTTGCAGGTGTGACCAACATGAGCACCAGGAAGGTGACCAAGAAGGTCGACAGAGCATTTCAGCGGGTGTATGCTGATGTGATTGGTCCTCTAGAACCATCTAGAGGCGGTGCAAAATATTACCTTGTGTGTGTTGATTGTTTCACTAATTATTCTTGGGTTTTTGTGATAGAAAAACCACAAGAGACCTTAGAAAGGTTTCAGGAGTTTTGTGACAAGGTTAAAAATATGCATGATGCTAACATTGATTGTCTTTTCACAGATGAGAAACAAGTTTTTCTGTTACAGAAGTTTCAGAAGTTCCTGGATGGAAGAGGGATAGACCACAAAGTTGCTGTTTCAGCCGAAGCGTGGAACAGGGGGGTCTGTGTGAGGGTGAACAAAGAATTGCAAAAGGGGATGCATGCGCAATTGCTGAGTTCACATTTGCCACATGAATATTGGGCCGAGTCGCTAGCGTCCTATCTTCACGTGTGGGTGAGAAAAGTCTCAACAGAGTTAGGATGTTCTCCTTTTGAGAAGCTGTTCCATAGAAAACCTTCTGTTGCCTATTTCAAGGTTTTCGGGTCTCATGTGAGAACAGAAGCTCCAGGTGGAGTAAAGAATGCCAGAGGCATTTTTGTGGGTTATGAAAAGGGTCTCTACAGAGTAATTTTGTCTGAATCTGGTCAGGTGATTCTCACAAAGTTTCTAGAGAGTGCTCCAGAACAAGAGCGGGTAGTAGTACACACATTTCCCACAGGTGACAATTCAGATGATGATGATTTTTCTGATGTCACAGATTACAGTGGTACTGATGATGACAGTGATAGCTCAGAGAGTTCAGTTGTAACAGTCATTGAGAGGAAATCTCACACAATGGATAGACCTTCACAGGTGAAGGAAGAACCACTGATTGCTACTGGTTCTCAACAAAGTCCAGAGGTTGAACCAGTGAGCAGAGAGGATCAGAACCTCATACGCAGGTCTGAGAGAGTTACAAAGGGTGTACCACCAAAGAGGTACTCAAAAGAGTTTGCTAACTTAGCTGTTGCATGTGTTGCTATTGTTAACAACTCAAAACAAGTTGAAGCAGTGTCTAAGTCAGAGACAAAGACACAACAGAGAGTAGCAAGCCAAGGTAATGCAGAAGCACTCATTCCTTGGAAGCCAGACAACCAGAGAGGTACACTGGTGAAACCAGTGGTGGGAAGTTCCAAGGGTGGAACTGAAACAACAGGGGACTGTTATATGTATAACAACTGTTTGTTTTCTTCTCTGGATCGTGTTTTGCCTATTGATGCTTTTGGGGGAGGTTGTTGGGAAAAAGCACCAATGCAAAAGCCAGCTGCAGGTGGCTGGAATGCAAAACAGGTTGTTGTTGTTGTTTCAAACTGTACTGTTGGGGAAAAGGGGGAGTCTATTCGCTGTACTGAGCACCGGATGTTAGCTCAGAGTGTCATCTGACCTGTACTGGAAGTACAGGGGTGGAGTTGTGACTCTTCTGATGGAGTCTGAAGGGAGCAGTCACGTTTCTATGTACTGCTGAATGACAGGAATAAAACATGTAAATAGACTCCTGTCTGTCTCATTTCCCCTCCCTGGGGGGGAATGCAAGGAGAGAGAAGCAGAGGGTGTGTTCTCCTCACATCTAACGAGGAGAATCGCCGGTTTATGACCACGTCTGCCGGGAGACGCAGACGGAATGTAAACAAGTATCTCACTCAGTTTGCCTTGTGGAGGCCAGTTACCTCTGACTGTGAGCTGAGATACTGACAGCCTTAACCTCCTCATCCATTACTTTGTAGTCTAAAAGAAGTCTATACATTTTTGCTATTATTTTGGTTTTACTATTCAGTAGTTCTCTTTCAAATCTTGAAGGCTCCTTTTCAAAACCTATCTGCTTATCCTGTCTGAACACTTCATTCACCTGGAAGTAATCTAGCCAACTAGAAAAGTGATCTTTTATTTTCTCATAACTTATCAATATTAGTTCACCCTCCTCCCTGTTACGCTACTGAAGCAATGCAGCCGCGAGCTGCTGGTAGCTTGAAAACAAAACATAATGGGAATGTTGGGACTGTTCTGTGGGAAACAGAGGGACAGTCAATTCACAGTGCAGAGGGCACCGGAATTAGCTCAGAGTGTAATATGAGCTGGACAGGAAGTGTTTGTTCTCTCTCGACTGCAGGAGTATGAAGAGAGCAGTCATGTTTTCTGTAATGCTGCAAAGACAGAAATAAAGGCATGTAAATACGTTTCTGTCTATCTCTTTCCCCTGCCCGGGGGGGGCAGGAAAGAGGGGGGTGTTCTTCTCATGCTGAGAAGGATCGCCTATCGCGACCTCTGCCTGGATCTTGCCGGGAAAGCAGACAGGGAGGTCAACAGGAGACCAAGCCGGGTGCCTGGGAGAGTTGCCAGTTTCTCCTGATAAAGGCTTGATTTCCGACATCTGGTAGCATGTAGCCGATGGTTTTGATCCATGAAAGCAACAAGAGAGGTTGATGGATCGTACTTCATCCTCTGCAAGGAGATAAGGAAGATATGGTAGTGTGCGGATGGAAGCTACAAGGACGGCTGAGCACCGGAGGAGGTGTTTGTGCTGAGCAACGGATTCCCTCAAGGTATGGTGATTTTATGGCTGTGAGAGGGAACGCAAATTGAAGCATTCTTCGGTTCACTGAGTGTCTGCTTTTGGGTGAAAACAGCACTGAGAGCCACATTCTTCGCATTCCTTGATAGTCTTGATAAGCCAGTTGCTAAGCAATGAAACGTCAGTAAAGTGGAAAGTTACTAGCCAACGGAAAAGGGGCTGGGACTGTGAAAGGCTGGAAAAACACTGGCAAAAATTCCAGCGTTTGTTTTGTCTGCTATCTCACTGCTCTTGGAGGGACTTTCAAAACAGCCTGCGTTTAGCTGCAAAGTGCAACGCAGTGAACAGCCAATAGACTCTTGGAATTTTACAGGTTTGAGAGTGAGAGCTGAGGCTTGGATTCAAAATGGATACCAAGAAGGGGGGAGGCTTACCTTACCCACCTCCACTGACTAATGACAATTATTCCTCATGGTCTGTAAAGATGAAAGCCCTGCTTCAGAATCAGAGGATTTTTGGGGTGATTGATAACCCCATCCCTGCTGCACCAACGCCAGGTTGGAATTCACAGAATGTGAGAGCCAGGACGGCCATAATTCTGTGTATCTCAGATGATCAACTCGTGCATATTCAGGATTTGGAATACGCGCGTGAGATTTGGCAAACGCTGCGTAGAATACATCAGAGAGATGCTGGTTCTTCAGCGTTGCTGCATTTTGAAAAACTGACCAATCTGAGGCTAGCGCCTGATGGAGATGTACGAGCGCATCTGACAGAGATGAAATTCTTACGCCAGCAGATGGCGGAACGCAATTTCCCTCTACAGGAAGAGATATTCTGCTTCATGATTATTAACAGCCTTAATCGGACTTATAAAACCGTTACAAGTCAGCTGGGTTCTCTACCTGCTCGAGCTCTTACGACGGAGAGAATTTGTGCCGTGCTTCTCAATGAGAAAGACAGACTTGCTGCAATAGATGTCAAAGACAGGGGGAGAGAAGCTTGGAGTTCAAGCACCCCCGCTGCTATTGCAAGTGAAGAACAGGCTGTTGCTTTGAACGTTGTCCGTTGTTTCAATTGTGGACAGACTGGGCATCTTCAGCGGAATTGTAAGAAGCCACATCAACAGGAAGGAGCTAAGGGGAGCTCTGCAAAGCCTGAGGCGTCAGGCAAAAGTCGTACCAAGTCCCAGGTGAAACCTGCAAAAGCATTGCTGTCAATAAAAGCCGCATTTTCAGTGGAGAACGCTTTTGTTCTTGACACGGGATGCACGCAACACATGACATCACACAGAGATCTGTCTTCAACGTTTAAGAAGCAAAGCTTCACTGTGAAACAGGCCAATGGCCAGGAGCTGAAAGCGACTGGGTTTGGAACTGTGTATCTTGAGAGTCTGAACTTGACTATTAACAATGTGTATTTGGTTCCTGATTTAAAGTTCAATCTGCTGAGTGTTTCGCAGATCACAAAGAAAGGACTGACTTTGTCCTATGATAGAGAAAGCTGCAAAATCTTCAAAGATGGAGAGCTGTATCTTTCTGCCAGAGAGAAAGATGGACTGTATTTGTTGACTTTTGATCAAAGTGATTGCAAAAATTGTAATGCATCTGAATCTAACATGATTTCTCTTGCAGGTATGACGAAGGACGTCAAGAAGGCGACCGAGGTTAACAGGGCATCTCAGCGAGTGTATGCTGATGTGATTGGTCCTCTAGCACCATCTAGAGGCAATGCAAGATATTATCTCGTGTGTGTGGATTATTTCTCTCATTATGTGTGATTATATATACATTGCAGAAACCACAAGAAGCCTTAGAAAGGTTTAAAGAGTTTTGTGACAAAGTTAAGAATGTTCATGATGCTAACATTGATTGTCTTTTCACAGATGAGAAGCCAGTTTTTCTTTTACAGGATTTTCAGGATTTCCTGCATAAGAAAGGGATCAGGCACAAGACTGCTGTTTCTGCAGAAGCATGGAACAGAGGTGTCTGTGTGCAAGTGAACAAAGAATTGCAAAATGGCATGAAGGCGCAATTGCTGAGTTCACATTTGCCACATGAGTATTGGGCAGAGTCGTTAATGTTTTTTTTATTACAGTTGGATGAGAAAGGTTTCAAAAGATTTAGGAAGTTCTCCTTTTGAAAAGCTATTCCACAGAAAACCTTCTGTTGTCCATTTTAAGGTTTTTGGGTCTCATGTAAAGACTGAAGCTCCAGGTGGAGTAAAGAATGCTAGAGCCATTTTTGTGGGTTATGAAAAGGGTCTCTACAGAGTAATTTTGTCTGAATCTGGTCAGGTGATTCTCACAAAATTTCTAGAGAGTGCTCCTGAACAGGAGAGAGTAATTCTTCCCACATTTCCCACAGAGGACAATTCAGATGATGATGGTGATTTTACTGATTACAGTGGTACTGAGAGTAACAGTGATAGCTCAGAGAGCTCAGTTGACACAGTCATTGAGAGGAAGTCTCACACAATGGCTAGACCTTCACAGGTGAAGGATGAACCACTGTTTACTATTGGAACTGGTTCTCCAAAGAGTCCTGAGACTGAACCAGTGAGCAGAGAGGATCAGCACCTCATACGTAGGTCTGAGAGAGTTACAAAGGGTGTACCACCCAAGAGGTATTCAAAAGAGTTTGCTAACTCAGCTGTTGCATGTGTTACTATTGTTGACAACTCAAGACAGGTTGAAGCTGTGTCTAAGTCAGAGACAAAGACACAACAGAGAGTTGCTAAGCGTAACACTACATTCCCTAGCCAAGGTAATGCAGATGCACTCATTCCTTGGACGTCAGACAACCAGAGAGGTACACTGGGGAAACCAGTGGCGGGTAGTTCCAAGGGTGGAACTGAAACAACAGGGGAGTGTTATATGTATAACAACTGTTTGTTTTCTTCTCTGGATCACGCTTTGCTTGCAGTGCACATTGATTCATATGGGGAAGTATGTTACAATATTGAAGCAATGCAGCCGCGAGCTGCTGGTAGCTTGAAAACAAAACATAATGGGAATGTTGGGACTGTTCCGTGGGAAACAGAGGGACAGTCAATTCACAGTGCAGAGGGCACCGGAATTAGCTCAGAGTGTAATATGAGCTGGACAGGAAGTGTTTGTTCTCTGTCGACTGCAGGAGTATGAAGAGAGCAGTCATGTTTTCTGTAATGCTGCAAAGACAGAAATAAAGGCATGTAAATACGTTTCTGTCTATCTCTTTCCCCTGCCCATGCTACCAGATGTCGGAAATCAAGCCTTTATCAGGAGAAACTGGCAACTCTCCCAGGCACCCGGCTTGGTCTCCTGTTTCTCCTGATAAAGACTTGATTCCTCACACTCCCCCCCTTAATATTGTGTTATACGTTATCCACTTCTCTTTGATGTTGTTACTTTTTTAAACAGATATTGCTTCTAGTGGAGAGTTCCATCTTGGGGCTTTCTGTTCCAAATATCTTTTGTATTTTCCCCATACCTTATATATAGCATTTCTTATTATATGATTTGAAAAAGTCCTATGTGACTTTATTTTCCCATAATTAAGATAGCCATGCCACCCAAAACGGGTGTCATGACCTTCTAGATCTAAAATATCCCAATTTTTTAATAAATACCAATCTTTCTCTTTTTTTTGTAGAGCCCGAACAGGTTTATTATGTTTTTTTTTTAATAAATTTTTTTATTGGTTTTACAAAAATTTTTATAGACAATACAAACAAATAGAAAAACAAACAAACATGCATAATTTCGTATCCTTTTTTCATAAACCTCACTTCTTCGACTCCCCCAAACCTCCCCTTTCTACATCCCCATTTCCAAAATTATTTCAGCAGATCCTAAGATTTATTTTTATCAAATTTATCCCTTATTTATTTTTTTCTTTTACTTAATCTTTTGTAGCTGTAATCCCCTTTTTTTAAAACCTCGACATTTTAGCATTCATCAATTCTATAATATTTCTTAAGATAAATTTTAAATTTCTTCCAATCTTCATCCGCCGTCTCTTTCCCCTGATCGCGGATTCTGCCGGTCATTTCAGCCAGTCTCATATAGTCTATCACCTTCATCTGCCATTCTTCCAGAGTGGGTAGATCTTGAGTCTTCCAATGCTTTGCGATGAGAATTCTTGCTGCTGTAGTAGCATACATTAAAAAAGTTCTGTCTCTCTTTGACACCAATTGGCCGACAATGCCCAAGAGAAAGGCCTCTGGTTTCTTAGGGAAAGTACATTTAAGTACCTTTTTCATTTCATTATATATCATTTCCCAGAAAACCTTAATCTTCGGGCACGTCCACCAAAGGTGATAGAAAGTACCTTCAATTTCTTTACATTTCCAACACTTATTGTCAGGCAAATGGTAGATTTTTGCTAGCTTGACTGGGGTCATGTACCACCTATAGATCATTTTCATAATATTTTCTTTTAAGGCATTACATGCCGTAAATTTTAAACCGGTGGTCCACAACTGTTCCCAGTCAGCAAACATGATGTTATGACCAATATCCTGTGCCCACTTAATCATAGCTGATTTAACTGTTTCATCTTGTGTATTCCATTTCAGCAACAAGTTATACATTCTTGACAAATTCTTAGCATTGGGTTCTAACAGTTCTGTTTCTAGTTTTGATTTCTCCACCTGGAAGCCAATTTTCCTGTCTTGTTTATAAACCTCCATTATTTGATAATAATGGAGCCAATCTCGTACTTTAGTTTTCAATTTCTCAAGACTCTGTAGTTTCAATTTGTCACCCTCTTGTTCCAAAATTTCCCAATACTTTGGCCATTTGGCCTCCATATTGAGTTTTTTCACAGCTTTAGCCTCCAAAGGCGACAACCATCTAGGAGTTTTGTTTTCCATCAAATCTTTATATCTAATCCAAACATTATATAATGCTTTTCTGACAATGTAATAATAATAATAATAATAATAATAATAATAATAATAATAATAATAAATTTATTTATATCCCGCCCTCCCCAGCTGAAGCTGGACTCAGGGCGGCTAACAACAATCAAAATAGCTCAACATTCTAAAACATTCATTATAAAATTAATTAAATCAAATTAAAATCAAATTAATGGCAACCATCAAGCAAAATTTTGTGCAGATTGCCAGAGGAGGGGGTCAGGCTGCGCCCTGACAAAAGGCCTGGTGGAACAGCTCTGTCTTGCAGGCCCTGCAGAAGGATGTCAGGTCCTGCAGGGCCCTAGTCTCTTGTGACAGAGCGTTCCACCAGATTGGAGCCGCGGCCGAGAAGGCCCTGGCTCTAGTTGAGGCCAGCCTAACCTCTCTGAGGCCTGGGATCCTTAGGGTGTTTTTATTTGCAGACCGTAAATTTCTCTGTGGGACATACCAGGAGAGGCGGTCCCGTAGGTACAAGGGTCCTAGGCCGTATAGGGCTTTAAAGGTTAAAACCAGCACCTTAAACCTGATCCTGTACTCCACCGGGAGCCAGTGCAGCTGGTACAGCACCGGATGGATATGATCTCGCAGAGAAGACCCCGTAAGGAGTCTTGCCGCGGCATTCTGCACCCGCTGGAGTTTCTGGGTCAGTCTCAAGGGCAGCCCCACGTAGAGCGAGTTACAATAATCCAGTCTGGAGGTGACCGTCGCATGGATCACAGTGGCTAGGTCAGGGCGAGAGAGATAAGGAGCCAACTGCTTAGCTTGGCGGAGATGAAAAAATGCCGCCTTTGTTATAGCTGTAATCTGCGCCTCCATAGAGAGGGAGGTATCAAAGATTACACCCAAACTCTTCACGGATGATGCTGGCACTAATTGCACCCCCGCAAGAGACGGGAGTTGCCCCCTCAATCCCATATCGCTCCGTCCCAGCCAGAGGACCTCTGTCTTCGAAGGATTTAACTTCAACCGGCTCCCACGTAACCATCCAGCCACAGCTTCCAGACATCTGGTCAGTGTATCTGGGGCCGAGTCAGGATGGCCATCCATCAACAGATAGAGTTGGGTGTCATCGGCATACTCATTTTTATGTGATTTTTAAAGGCCTTATGCACCTTAACTTTGTCATACCATAAATATGCATGCCATCCAAATGCGTTATTAAAACCTTCTAAATCTAGTATATCTGTAGTCTCAAGGAGCATCCACTCTTTCATCCAGCAGAACGCTGCTGATTCATAATACAATTTTAAGTCCGGCAGGGCAAATCCCCCTCTTTCCTTTGCATCCGTTAATATCTTAAATTTTATTCTGGGCTTTTTGCCCTGCCAGACAAATTTCGAAATGTCCTTCTGCCACCTCTTGAAACAGTCCATCTTGTCAAGAATTTGCAATGTTTGAAACAAAAATAACATTCTAGGCAATACATTCATCTTTATAGCTGCAATTCGGCCTAACATTGAAAGCTTCAAATTTGACCATATTTCTAGATCCTTTTTAACTTCTGACCAACATTTCTCATAGTTATCTTTAAACAAATTCAGATTCTTAGATGTCATATGAACCCCTAAATATTTCACCTTCTTAACCACCGTCAAGCCTGTTTCATTCTGGAACTTCTCCCTTTCCATGACTGTTAAATTTTTCTCCAAAACCTTAGTGTAGTGGTTGAGAGTTACTCGTGCGTAATCCTGCTCCGTTTGAGCGTCGGATTGCCTGGTTAAACCCTCCGGACTGCGCAGCCCATCTTAGCATGGCTGCCCTTAGTCACTCGTAGAATCTGTCTGTGGGCGTTTCTTAAAGCGTTGCCAACATAAGAGTTGTTTGACGCCCAATCGTTTCCGCCTCTCTGTGGGCGTGGGCAGCGGGGTGCTTGGGCTCTCCTCGCTAACTTCCAACGAAGAGTCTTGGAGCCCCTGCACCTCCCTGTCCCGTTGCTCTCCCTGATCCCTGGTGTTACACTCATTCTCTTCCCCTTCTTCCCGGCTGAGTCTCCCTCTAGCGCTTGGACCTTCCCCTGCAGAATCTGAGACCCTTTCCTTCTCCCGTGCCTCTGATGGCAGTTCCCTGACATCCACCTCCCTCCCAGAGCCCCCTTCACTCCCCCTCCGACCCGGGGGCTCTATTGCAGCCTCTTCTCGGGTCGGCGAGCCAAGGAAACCCCTGAAAGAGCTGTCCTCCTCATCTGTGGGTGTGAACACCTCTTCCCACCTGCCAAGGTTCCCACCCAAGGAATAACTCTCCCAATCCGATTCTTCTTCGGATTCTGAAAACCCTTCGAAATTCTCTTCCTCCTCTGTGGTGCCGAACTGTTCTTCCCAGAATCGCTCTAAGGGCTTGGGCTTATCTGGGAACCGTCGGTGGAACACTTCCACCATGTGCTCGTCGCCCACTGCCTCTGCTGGCACCCACGTGTTTTCCGACCAGGGCTCTCCTTCCCACGCCACCAAGTACTGCACCTGCCGCCCTCGCCACCTTGAGTCCACTATCTCTGCGGCCGAGCTCTGGTGTTCCCTCTCTTCTACCTGTGGTTGTGGCAAGACTTCTACCTCCCGCCCCTCGAATTCCCGCCCCTCTCTGTGTGGTGAGAGTAAGGACCTGTGGAACACGGGATGTATTTTCATGTTGTCGGGCAACCTGAGCTTGAACGCCACTGGGTTTATCTGTTGTATGACTTCAAACGGGCCCAGTCTTCTGGGCTGCAACTTCTTGCACCCTCCCTTAAAGGGTAACCCTTGAGTGGACAACCACACGCAATCCCCCACCCTAATGGTTTCCCCTTCCCTCCGGTGTTTATCTGCTTGCTTCTTGTAACTGGCTTTGGCCCTTTCTAGGTTCGTCTTGAGCTGTTGATGTAACGCTTCCATTTCTTCCACAAACTGTTCAGCTGCAGGCACACTCCAGCTCTGTTCCTCATTACCCGGGAATGCCCTGGGATGACACCCATAATTGGCCAGGAAGGGGCTCATACCGGTGGACACATGTTCAGCATTATTGTACGCAAATTCTGCTAGCGCTAGTTTCTCTACCCAATCATTCTGCCTTTCGCTAACGTAGCAGCGTAAGTATTGCTGAAGAACACTGTTTGCCCTTTCCGCCTGCCCATTGGTTTCTGGGTGTCTCGCTGTCGAGAAGCTGACCTCGACCTGCAGTAGGCTCATGAGCTTCCTCCAGAACCGGGAAGTAAATTGTTTTCCGCGGTCAGACAAAACCCTCAAGGGGGCGCCATGCAGCCTGAAAATGTGTTCTACAAACAACCTTGCCGTTTCTTCTGCCGTCACTGCATGGGAGCAGGCGATAAAATGGCACATTTTGGTTAGCAAGTCGACTACTACCATCACTGCTGTTTTTCCCCTCGATTTGGGCAAATCCATCATGAAATCAATTGACACCACCTCCCAGGCTTTGTTGGGTGTGTGTAAGGGTTCCAGCAAACCCGCTGGCATCATGCGTTCCCCTTTGGCCCTCTGGCATCGGTCACAACCTCTTACATATTCCCTTACATCTTCCCTCACCCGTGGCCACCAAAATTGTCGGGTCACCAGCATCATGGTTTTGTGTTGCCCAAAGTGCCCCGCTGTGGGGGTGTCATGTAGTTGTTTGAGTACCCTTCTTCTTAGAGCCTCCCCCGGTACGTACATCGCCCCCCTGTAGTACAACACCCCTTCCTTCTCTTCAAACCCCTCTGGTGCTCCCCTCCCCTCTTGGAGTTCCCTGATCTTTGTCCGGGCAAATTCATCATCCCTAGTGAGTCCGGCCAGTTCTCTCGTGCCCACTAGAGTCCCCCCCCACACACCCATCGGTCCTCAGGTATGATGTGGCGGGTCTCCGGCGGCCCCTCTCCTTCGAAGTACTCTGGTTTCCGTGAGAGAGCGTCTGCTCTCACGTTTTGCTCGCCGGGCACATACTGGATTTCGAAGGAAAACTTGGAAAACTCCTGCGCCCAGCGGATCTGTCTCTGGTTGAGCACCCGTGCTGTCCGCCAATATTCCAAGTTCTTGTGATCTGTGCAGACCTGGATCTTATGCTGCACCCCTATCAGCAAATGGCGCCACCGACGAAAGGCGGCGTAAATTGCTAGCAGTTCTCTGTCGTACACGGTGTAGTTTTGTTCCGACTTGCTCAGCTTCCTCGAGAAAAAGGCAAACGGTTTCCATTCTTGCTTGTTCAGTCCTGGCTGCAACAGAACCGCCCCGATGGCTCTGTCTGACGCGTCCGTCTCCACCCTCATTGGTTTCTCCAAATCCACATGTAGTAATTGTTCCTCCGACGCGAATGCCTTCTTCAAATTTTCAAAGGATTGCTGGGCTTCCTCCGTCCACACAAACTTTCTTTTGCTACTGAGACAGTCCGTGATTGGGGCAGTCAAGTGCGCAAAGTTCTTGATGAACTTCCTGTAGAAATTGCCAAAACCTAGGAACCTCTGCACATCCTTTCGGGTCTTTGGGGTCTTCCACTCTAATACTGCTTGCACCTTGCTTGGGTCCATCACTAAGCCTTTGTCAGATAACTTGTACCCCAGGAACTCCACCTCTCGGGCATGAAACTGACATTTCTCTAGCTTGACCCACAACTGGTGTTTCTGCAAACGTTGTAGCACTTCCCTGACATCTCTCACATGTTGTTCCTCATTTTCTGAATAAATCAAGACGTCGTCCAGGAAAGCTACACAGTTCTTGTAAAGCAGAGACCCCAACACGTGGTGCATGAAAGCTTGAAAACAGGCGGAGCCTGACTGTAATCCGAAGGGCATAACAAGATATTCAAAAGCCCCCAGGGGTGTGAACATGGTGGTCTTCCATTCATCCCCCTCTCTCATCCGGATTAAGTTGTAAGCCCCCCTCAGATCTAGCTTGGTGAAAATCTTTCCCTTCCTCACTCTCGTCAGAATGTCATCAATTCTGGGCATCGGGAACGTCGCAGGTTCTGACACCAAATTTACCCCCCTAAAGTCCACGACCAGTCTCGGTTTATCAGTGTCCTTTTTGTCCACAAAAAATACTGGACTGCCCCCCACTGCCTTGGACTCTCTTATAAACCCTCTCTTTAGGTTCTTGTCGATAAAGTCCCGTAACTCCTTCATCTCTCTGTCTGACATGGCATACAGCTTACCCACCGGCAGCTGCGCCCCAGGGAGCAAATTGATCTGGCAATCGAACGGCCTGTGGGGTGGCAGTCTATCTGCCTCCTTTTCACTAAAAACCTCCTTCAGATCAGCATATTGCCGTGGCACCTTCCCTTTACCCTCCACTGCAGTGCTTGCCACTCTGGCTACGCTCATCCTTGGCGTTTCCCCTCCTAGGCAGTGCTGCAGGCAGTAGTCAGACCCAAAGCTGACGGTCCTCTGATGCCACGCCACCACCGGATCATGTTGCGCTAACCAGCTCATCCCTAATATTATTGGGGGACCCGCTAATGAGGCAACGTGGAAAGCGATTGTCTCTGAGTGCCTAGACACTCTCATTCTCATTGGTGGGGTTTGGTGGGTAACTTCCCCCCAATCAGCTCCCTCCCATCAATGGTGGTGACTTGCAGAGGTGCATCCAAAGGTAGCAGGTGAAGCTGATGCTCTAAAGCAAAGTCCCTGCTAAAAAAATTGCATGAGCTTCCTGAGTCCAGCATACCTTGAACCTTCACTGGGTGCCCACTTGGGAGCTCAAGCACCACCTCAATGGCAATTGCTGCTCTTGGAGAATCTGGTTTGGGCACATTCATTGGTTGTTGGCTCGGCTGCTGTGCCCGCTGATTGGCAGCCAAGCGTTTCCATTTCCCTGCTCCGGAGTCTGGGGTTCCTCCTCCTCGCCCCCCACGGCCCCCACCATTGCTTGCCAGGCCTTTCTTTGTGGGCAGACTCTGGCAAAATGTCCTGGCCTTTGGCAAAGGAAACATTTCTTGGTCGTTTTTACATCCTTTCCCTCCTTTTTGCGACTCCCGCTGGCGTTTGAAACTTCCTGGGCGCACGCACCGCCTATTTCCATTGGCTCCGCCGGCGGGGAAGGCTGCCTAGGTATTCTAGGAATGCGGTAGTCATGACAACGCTGCTCTCTCCCTTCCCGCCTCTCCTGAGCCCGCGCTTCCTGTCTTACTCCAATCGCAAGGGCTGCCTTGGTCAGCTGGTCCATAGACTGTGGGCGGGGTGCGCGCGAAAGCTCATCCTTGACCGTTGGTGACAGCCCCTCCTCAAATAGCATTTGTATGGGTTCCGCGTCCAGCTGCCACCCCAGACGATGAACAATCATGGCAAAACGTGACCAATAGTCTCTAACTGACCCTTCTCCCTGCTTACAGCTTAGCAGTTCCCGTTTGGTCACACTCTGCTGCACATCGCTACTGAACATAGCATCCATCGCCTGAAAGAATTTCGATAGATCCTCCATGGCGTCATTCTGCGTCGCCATAAGCAGTCGAATCCACTCTCTCGCCCCGTCCTCCAAGTGCCCCACAATATAAGCAACTTTGGCTGCGTCATTTTCAAAATCATTTTTCTGCAGCTTCAAGGCATATTCTATTTCTGTTCTAAACGCCCCATACTCTTGAGGCTTTCCCCCAAACTTGTGCACCAGTCCCGGTACCTTCCTCGCTATGGGGGTGGGTTTCCCCATGGCATCCAGCGACCGTCGTTCGTCCAGCCTCGCCGTCAGGATGGCTATGTGCTCTTCCAAATTGCGGTTTCTCTCCTCCAGCGATTGGCCTCCAGCCGCCCCTCCCGTGGCTCCGGCTCCTCCGGTCTTACTCATGATGCCCCCTTCTGCTTGTTGTGCATGAGCAACTTTCAGGGACAGACAGATTGCTGTAGTGGTTGGGAGTTACTCGTGCGTAATCCTGCTCCGTTTGAGCGTCGGATTGCCTGGTTAAACCTTCCGGACTGCGCAGCCCATCTTAGCGTGGCTGCCCTTAGTCACTCGTAGAATCTGTCTGTGGGCGTTTCTTAAAGCGTTGCCAACATAAAAGTTGTTTGACGCCCAATCGTTTCTGCCTCTCACTGCGCGGGAGTCTCCTGCGCAGGGTGGGCGTGGGCAGCGGGGTGCTTGGGCTCTCCTCGCTAACTTCCAACGAAGAGTCTTGGAGCCCCTGCACCTCCCTGTCCCGTTGCTCTCCCTGATCCCTGGTGTTACACTCATTCTCTTCCCCTTCTTCCCGGCTGAGTCTCCCTCTAGCGCTTGGACCTTCCCCTGCAGAATCTGAGACCCTTTCCTTCTCCCGTGCCTCTGATGGCAGTTCCCTGACACTTAGTCTTTTGTTTGTTCAATTTAAATCCGGCAACTTGACCAAATTCTTGAATTAACTCTAAAACCCTTTTTGTACTAGTGTCTGGCTCTTGTAAAGTAAGTACTAAATCATCTGCGAAGGCCCTTAACTTGTACTGTTTAGCTCCGACCTGTACCCCTTTAACCAGCTGGTCACCTCTAATCATGTTTAGCAACACCTCCAGAACTGATATAAAAAGTAGTGGGGAGATTGGGCACCCCTGTCGTGTCCCTTTTTCTATTTTAAATTCTTCGGTTATCACAATCAACTTAGCCTTTTGTTCAGAGTATATTGCACGAATACCATTCTCAAATCCTTGGCCTACCCCCATTCCATAAAGATTCTTTTTCATAAAACTCCAAGAAATATTGTCAAAGGCTTTCTCCGCGTCCACAAATATCAGAACTGCTTTAGTATTTAAATTCACCTCTAGTAATTCCTCACATTATCTGATAAATGTCTTTTTGGGAGAAAGCCTGTTTGGTCCTTATGAATCTCTTCCATCAGCACTCTTTTCAGTCTTTTTGCCAAAATGTCTGCAAAAATTTTGTAATCCACATTAAATAAATACCAATCTTTCAACCAGAGAAGACAGGAGGCTTCGTAATATAGCTTCAAATCCGGTAACCCGTAGCCACCTCTTTCAACAGTATCTATTAATATCTTATGCTTTACTCTTGGTCTTTTACCCTTCCACAAAAATTTAGAAATTTCTTTTTGCCACTTGTTGATACTGCTGGTCTTTCCTGTAATTGGAATCGTTTGGAATAGAAAGAGTAGCTTCCGTAAAACTATCATTTTAATTACCGAAATACGGCCCAGGAATGATAAATTTAACCTTGTCCATGTCTCCAACTGTCTTTTGATATCTTTCCAACAATTGGGATACTGCCAGAGAGACAAAGTCCATCATGGCCCCAAGCCGTCTGCCGGACGATCCATCGATCTCCTGTAAGCACGCAGTATCAGCATTTAGCGACATGAGTTTCTAGAAAATATCTTGCCACATTCTAGAGCTCATGCACACTCTATCAGCAGATAATGCACAGCAAAAGTCACACTCGGGAGAGCATTATTTACAAGTTTTATTCAGCGTTGATCAGAACAAAGAAAGACATGACTGCCTGCGTCAATGTCTCCAGACACAGAGAGTGAGAAAACGAAAGCAAAAGACACAACAGAAACATCCTGTGAAAACAGGAAATACGCAGGCTGTGACACAAACATCCTGCTCCCTTTTAAGGTGGAACGGAAATATCCTAACATCCTCCCCCTTTCCGTGTAACCTGTAGTACCTGTGGTTCAACCCAATTGCAACCTTTGTACGTTAACCTTAAGTTGTTCTCTGTTAACAACCTTAGACAACAGATCAGCAGGAATTTCATTTCCTGGCATGTAGGACACCTGAATGAGTCCTTTCTGAATACACTCTCTTGCACGATGTAGCTTAATCTGCAAGTACTTGGTTCTTTGCTTGCAACTCTCTGAGTTCAGCAAAGCCAAACACGATCTATTGTCTTGATACACTTGTACAGGACATTTCACAGAAACTCTGATGTCCTTAAACAGTTGCATCAACCATTCACAATCAATGAGTGAAAATGACAGAGCATTGAGTTCTGCTTCACAGGAACTTAGGCTTACTGTCGTCTGCTTCCTGCACAACCAGTCAAACAGGCAGTGGTTGTACATGTAGCATACTCCAGAAGTGCTAGTACCATCCGTGGTGTCACTTCCAAAACTTGCATCTGCAAAGATTTCAAGACCTCCAGTCTTCTGACTGGTGAACCTCAGCCTGTAGTGCAAAGTCCCTTTCAAATAGCGGGCTATGTGCTTCAGAGCTTTCCAATCCTGAACAGTAGGATTGTTAGCATGTCTGCTAAGCAGGTTAGTGCTTACAGCTATGTCGGGTCTGGAACATCTAGCAATGAAATTCAACTTGCCTAGAATGCATCTGTACAGCGTAGTGTCAGAAAACACTTCAGCAGTACTGTCTACCTGGTAACCTGTCACCATCGGTGTGTCTGCTGGGTTTGCATCAAGCAAATTCTTTTTTTTTTCATCTTTAAATTTTTATTCAATTTTCCTTTTGCTTATATTGGTTACAACCATAATTACAAATATACAGTTTTTGAACCTCCACCAGCACCTCCCACAATCATCCATTTTTCTTATTTTCCCGCATTTTCTATATAATATTGCTGATTTGCCATTATCTTACACCTCTCTGATTCTGTCGTGCAATATACCTTACAGTATTACAAAGTCTCTTTAAGCCCCACTAGCGTTGTTTGTTGATCACATATAGATTCCAGATATACCGCAAACTTTCCCCAGTCCTCGATGAATTTTTGATCTTTCTGATATCTTATTCTTCCAGTCATTTTGTCCAATTCTGCGTAATCTATGAGTTTCATCCTCCATTCATTCAAAGTCGGCATTTCCTCCTGTCTCCACCTCTGGGCCATCAGTGTTCTTGCCGCTGTGACAGCGTATTGGAACAGTTTGTAGTCCCGTCTTTTTATCTCTCTTCCTGTTATACCTAGCAGGAAGGATTCTGGCTTCTTAACAAACGAATATTTAAACATCTTTTTCAATTCACAGTAGATCAATTCCCAGAATCCCCTCACCTTCCTGCAATCCCACCACATATGAAAGAGAGATCCCTCTTTTTCTTTGCATTTCCAGCACCTATTGCATGTCTTATACATCTTTGCCAGTTTTGCCGGTGTAATATACCACCTGTACACCATCTTCATTATGTTTTCCTTTAGTGCTGTGCATGCAGTAAATTTCATGTTTTCGTTCCATACCTTTTCCCAATCCTCTAATTGTATACTGTAACCAAAGTCTCTGGCCCACTTAATCATGACCGACTTAATCTCCTCGTCCTTTGTTTGCCATTCCAAAAGTAATTTATACATTTTCGAAATTATCTTAACATCATTGTCAATTATATCTGATTGAAATTTAGACACTTTTTCTATGTAACCCTTTTCTTTAAGATCTTTGTTAAACATTGCATTTACCTGAAAGTAATGCAGCCAATCATAAACCTGGTCCTTGACTTGTTCATATGGCTTCAGTTTCCATTTCTCCCCCTCTTTCACTACCAGTTCGCCATATGTTATCCAATTTGGTCTCATATTAATATTTTTTACTGACATTATCTCTAGTGGTGACAACCAGTGCGGGACTTTAAATTCCAAAATATTTTTCTACCTGTCCCAAACCTCTATTAAAGAACCCCTAATAACATGGTTAGTGAAACCTTTATGGACTTTCTTCTTCTCCAACCACAAATAGGCGTGCCATCCAAACCTATTACCATGACCCTCTAGATCTAATAGTTTGTTGTTATTTAACTTTATCCACTCCTTTAGCCAGCAAAGACAAGACGCCTCGTAATATAATTTTAGGTCTGGCAGGGCAAAACCGCCTCTTTCCTTGGCATCTGTCAGTAACTTAAATTGTATTCTTGGCTTCTTGCCCTGCCAGATATATCTCGAAAGCGTTCTTTGCCACTCTTTAAACACACTTATTCCCCTGATTATAGGGATCATTTGAAACAGAAATATCATCTTTGGGAGCACACACATTTTGATTGTTGATATTCTGCCCCAAAAGGACAGTTTCATTCTACCCCAGGTTTCTAAATCTTTCTTAATTCCCTTCCACGCCTGAATATAGTTGTTCTGATATAAATCGATGTTTTTTGGGGTCAGCCATATTCCCAAATATTTTACCTTTTTGGTCACATCAATCCCTGATTCTCGTTGCAATTCATCCACTAGACTCTGGTCGATATTCTTAACCATTATTTTTGTTTTCTTTTTGTTTAACGTAAATCCGGCCACTTTACCAAACTGGTCTATTTCCTCCAATACCTCATTTAAACTGTTTTTAGGTTCTTCAATCGTTATTACTATGTCGTCGGCAAAGGCTTTAATCTTGTATTCATTTTTGCCGACTGTCACCCCCTTTATTTTATCATTGTTCCTTACTGAGCCTAAAAGGACTTCCAGGACTGTTATAAATAGTAACGGCGAGAGAGGACACCCCTGTCTGGTACCTTTCGATATCTTAAATTCTTCAGTGTGTATTTTATTCACGATCAATTTAGCTCTTTGTTCCGAATAAATTGCCCTTATTCCGTTATAAAATTCGTTCCCAACTTCCATCATTTCTAAATTTTTTAACATAAATTCCCACGATATATTATCGAAAGCCTTCTCTGCGTCCACAAACATTAATAGAGCTTGCTTCTCATTCCTTACAGACAGATATTCCAGAATATTTATTATGTTCCTAACATTGTCTTTCATCTGTCTGCCCGGGAGGAAGCCTGCCTGGTCTACATGTATTACTTCCTGCAGTATCTTCTTTAATCTTTTTGCTAGTATTCCAGCAAAAATCTTATAGTCTGTGTTCAGCAGAGATATTGGCCTATAATTCTTTACTTGTGTCAAATCAGAGTCTTGCTTAGGAATAAGTGTAATAAAGGCCTCTTTCCACGTTCCGGGGATATCCTGTTGTTTCAGTATGTTGTTCATAACTTCCTTTATTGGTACTATTAAGGCGTGCCTCAGTTCTTTGTAATAACTGGATGTTAAACCATCTGGTCCTGGTGCCTTCCCTTTCTTCAGTTCTTTTATTGTTTCGATTATTTCCTCATTTACAATTGGGGCGTTCAGTCGGTCTTTCTTATCTGTCGGGATCTTTTGCACACTTTTTTTCCTTTAGAAATCTTTCTATTTTCTTCATGTTGTTCTTTTCTCTGTTGTTATATAAATGTTTGTAAAAATCCAGGAATCCTTTCCTGATAGCTTTAGGGTTTTCAACTTCTTCTCCATCTAAGATAATTTTGTTAATTGTACTTTGTTCCTTCCTTTTCCTAATTTGCCACGCAAGCCATCTGCCAGATTTATTAGCAAATTCAAAGTTTTTCTGTCGAAGCCTTTTGATATTCCATTCCACCTCTTTATTAATAATCATTGCGAATTGTGTCTGCAGGACTTTAATATTCGCTTTTATTTTTAAGCTGTTTGGATTCTTGATTAATTTTCTTTCGTTGTCCATTATTTGTTTTAAAATTTCCTTCCTCCCTTTCTCCCTGTTCTTATTCTTAATCACATTCTGTTGAATAAAGAATCCTCTTATTACTGCTTTGCTTGCATCCCAAACTATACTCATTTTTGTGCCCTTATTCATATTGTCCATAAAGTAATCTGTCAATTTTTTTCTTTGCCTCTTGAATAAGCTTATGATCATCCAGGAGATAATCATTAAGTCGCCATCTAAATGATCTTTCTTCATATCCTTTAACCTCCATTTTTATTGGACTGTGGTCTGATATTGTTTTTGGTTGTATCTCAATCTGTCGGATTATTGGAGTTAGCTCATTAGAGACCCAAATTTGATCGATTCTTGATAGAGATTGATTTGGTTCGGAGTAAAACGTAAACTGCTTCTCCAGCGGATGTCTCAGTCTCCATATGTCAATTAGATTGAAGTTTTTTATCATAGTGAAAAAAGTCTTAGGCAATTTTCCTTCTCTGCTTACATCTTTTTCTCTTAACCTGTCGATTTCCAGTGAAACCACCCCATTCATATCCCCCATAAGTATCATTTTTTGGTCCATGTATTCAAACAACTTTTCTTCCAGATTGCATCAACCAAATTCAACCTGGTTAATACATCAGCAATTTTCTGTGTTTGGTGTACCAGAAAATTACCTGCTTGGTCCCTCTCCACCTGTAGAGAAAGATAGTTGGATACCTCACCAAGATCCTTCATGTCAAAGTGCTCCTTCAGCTGAGCTAGTGTGCTTTGATAAAAAGCCTGATTCTTCCAAAACATCAGAAGATCATCAACAAAACATAAACAATACAGTTTGTTTTGCCCCTCCTCCTTGACAAACACACATGGATCAGCTTTGCCCTGGTGAAAACCTAGAGAAAGCAATGTCTCAGTGAGCTTTGTGTTCCAACACCTGGCACTCTGCTTGAGACCATATAAGGATTTCCGCAGTTTACAGACCATTCCCTTCTGTATCTGCATCCCATCAGGTGGAAGCATAAACAGCTCCTCCCCCAAAATCCTGTACAAAAAAGCTGTATTAATGTCATGATGGGAAACATGCAGTTTCTCCTCCGCAGCGATCTTGAGCATCAGCCGAATGCTCTCATATTTGACTGTGGGTGAATAGGTCTCGTGGTAATCCTGTCCTGGTACCTGTGAAAAACCTCTGGCAACCAATCTGGCTTTGTGTCTGACAACCTTGCCATTCTGGTCTGTCCTGGCCTTGAAGACCCATTTGCTGCCAACCAGTCTCATTCCTGGGACTACCGGTACCAGTTCCCAAGTTTGGTTCCTATTCAAGGAATCAACTTCAGCCTTCATGGCATTAAGCCAAGGCTCAGCATCTTTAGAGGTTAACCCCTGAACCTCTTCGAAGCTTGAAGGTTCCCATACCTTCTCTGAGCTACTAAGAACAGCAGTTGCTGTCTTAGCAAACTCATCAGCAAATCTCTTTGGAGGTCTGCCCTTTGTGGCTCTTTCAGATCTGCGTACTAGACGCAAGTGTTCTGGACTCATCTCCTCTTTCTTAGGAGAAAAGTGACCAATGGTGAACAGTGGTTCTTCCAGTTCATTGTCAGACGCATCAGATGGTCTGATTGAGGCCTTTGCGCTCTTGTAGTCTGCTGTGTCATCACTGTCACTGACATCAGCAGCAGCGCCACCCACTGAGCTGGAATCCGAACTCTGCTCATCATCATCATCATCCTCAGCTTCCTCAGCTGCCTCAACATTATCTGCTTTCTTCACATCACCTTCATCCTCCTCTGGGTAGCTCTGGAAAATTCCCACATTTCCCCCCACTTGGGATTGTACTCAACACTCTTTGTGAACTTAATGGACTTAGAGTCAGTCATCCATACCCTGTATGCACCTTTTTCGTACCCCATGAACAAACCATGTGCCCCACGCTTCCCAAGCTTGTTGCTCTGTGGGGTGTGTACCCACATGTCAGAACCAAATATTCTCATGTGCTTGATGTTGGGTTTCTTACCAAACATCTTCTCATAGGGGGTACAACCAATAGGTGATGACAATCTGCGATTAAAAGTGTAAACAATATTCGACAGAGCCTCCCCCAAAAAACTTATCAGGGAGATTGGCATCATGCAACAAGGTTTTCAGTCCTTGCAGCAACATTTGATTTGCTCGCTCCGCAAGTCCATTCATCCATGGCGATCTAGGCGTTGACAAGTCATGCTGGATTCCCTTCTCAGTCAGGAAAGCTTCAAACTGCTGAGAAGTGAACTCCCCGCCCCGATCAGTAAAGAGACAGCCAATACGTTTACCGTGAACATTCTCCAACCAAGCACAGAATGCCTTGAACTTAGGAAACGCTTGAGATTTCTGCTCGAGCATAAACACATGAATGTACCTGGAAAAAGAATCAATTAGAACCATGAAGTACCTTGCTCCACCCAAAGAGGGCGCAAGTGGACCAACCAGGTCTGCGTGCACTAGCTGGTAGGGTTTGGAAGCCTGCCTGCTAGACTCCTTGCCTTTTGGAGCAACCTTCACCTTGTTCTCTGCACAAGATACACATTTCATGTGAAACTTACAGGGTTTGATGTTCAAACCCTCAACCATCTCTGGCATCTTGGCCAGTGCCTTCCAAGAGAGGTGACAAAACCTTCTGTGTGCATCGTGAATGCAGCCTGCGTATTTCCTGTGATGACAATCTGCGATTAAAAGTGTAAACAAAATTTGACAGAGCCTCCCCCCAAAACTTATCAGGGAGATTGGCATCATGCAACAAGGTTTTAAGTCCTTGCAGCAACGTTGAATGAATGAATTTTATTAATACGGTCACAGACCAGCGTCAACACACACAATATCACAGATCATTAAAAAAATCTCATAAATACAAAGGACAATATGAATATAACAAAGATTTAAATATAAAAATTAAAATTAATTATTGGCGTTCTCCCTGTAGTTAACATTTAGGGGTTTGGTCATTATGGGATACCACTTGCTTCCTGCGATTAATTGCAGACACACAGAATTTGGCTACATTTAATGTAGTTTTGGGATTCTTGTCCTCCAGCAGTAGTTTTAAACTATGGTGTTCCGATTCTTTCCTGGACTTTTGCAAAACAGGTGTAATAAAAGTCAAACGTATATCCTCATAAAGACGGCAACGTAATAGTACGTGAAGAGCAGTTTCAACTTCCAACGAGCCACAAGGGCAGACCCGTGCTGTATATGGTTTACCCTCAAATCTGCCCTGAAGTAAGGCAGAAGGGAGAACGTTGAATCTGGCGAGGGTAAAAGACCGTCTGTATTTGGGTACCTGAAGACCTGACAGATAGTTAGCTGGAGAAAAACCTCTCCCATGGTCCCTTACTGCTGGATGTTTGATCATTTCGCTCATGTGGCATTGTAATTCTACGTCCCAGATACGTTGGCGAATTGTAGTCCTAGCTTTCTCGAAGCCTGCCGCTATCAGGGTCTGCTGTGGGATCCCCAAGCCTTTAAGCTTTTCCAGCAGTGTAGCTTTCCATCTGGATTGATAGGTATCTAATAAGGTTAAAGGTGCCAGCCCAACCGGGAAGAAAATAAGCTTTAGCCAATAATGAATCTTCAATATCCATATCCGAGTACTGATAGGAATTTGCCCAACCTCCAAACGGACCGCTATGTTGGATACGCAAGAGGGGATCCCCAGCAGGCAGCGGAAAAACTTAGTTTGGAATGCCTCTGAGAGAGTAAGGTTTTTAAAGCTGCAGATCTGGGATCCATATAACAATTGTGATAGTATTTTGGCAGCAAAGACCTGGGAGGCTGCCGGTATGTATTGGCCCCCTTTCCCATAGAAGAATCTTATTAACGCTTTGGTAGATCTTTCTGCATTTGCAATAGTATTATTAATCTGAAAGCGCCAGGAGCCCCTTTCCTGGAAGGTTACACCCAGGTATTTAAAGGTTGCTACCTGTTCTATTGAGCGATTGTCTATTCTCCATTTGTGCCTCCTCCTTTTTTTAGAGAACGCCATAACTTTGGATTTATTGTAGTTAATTGTTAGTAGTTCGATGCTACAATATTTAGTAAAAGATCTCAAAAGTTTTCTTAAGCCAACACAAGAAAAAGAAATTAAAACTGTATCATCCGCATATAAAAGGACCGGGAGGGGCGTACCAGCCAATTTGGGGGGGGGGCATTTTCTTTCTCCATATTTCCTACTAACGAGTTGATATAGAAGTTAAATAGAGTAGGCGCAAGGACACACCCTTGCCTGACCCCCTGATGGATTTGGATTTCCTTGGATAGGTGGCCCTGTCGGTCACACCTTACCCGGATCCGTGTATTTTCATATAGACTGTGGATGAGATACAGTAGGCGTTTGTTTATATTTGCGGCGCTTAGCTTTCCCCAAAGCCTGTCCCTCGGTATTAAATCAAAAGCAGATTTGAAATCTATAAAGGCCACGTATAGGGAACCTCCTTTTCTTGATGTATATTTCTCCGCAAGATGTTGGAGAACAAGGCCCTGGTCTAAGGTTGACCGATTTGCCCTAAACCCAGCCTGTGCTTCTGAAAGAATGTGGTCTTATTCCAGCCAGTCCACTAATTTGTCGCATAGTTGGGCAGCGTACAGTTTGCTAATGATACTTAGGAGGCTGATTGGCCTGTAATTAGCCAGATCTGATCGGCTCCCTTTCTTGAATAAAGGGATGATGATTGCTAATCCCCAGTCCTCAGGGATAGTGGCCGATTGATCTATGCTGGTAAATAGGGCGGCTAACACAGGGGCCCACCATTCAACATTAGCCTTGAGGAGTTCCGGTGTAATGTTGTCTACGCCGGGTGCTTTTCCAGGTTTAAGGGATTGGATGAGCCTATAGATCTCTTCAGTTGCTACTGGGGGCCATTCGGCGCCAATATCACTCGGAGCTAGGGCCAGGGCCTGCAGATGATGATTTGATGTATATAAAGATAGAAAGTAAGCCTCCCAAATCCCAGCTGGTATAGTATAATCAATTTCAATCGGGGAGTCTTGCCAACTTTTCGCGACTATTTTCCAAAAAGTGGCTGAGTCTTTCCTTCGAGAGGCCTCTAATAAACGTTGCCCCTCCCCCCTTTGGGCCTGAAGCTGTTTCTTTTTAATCAGATCTTTATATTTACGTTTGGCTTCGAACCATTCCGCAGGAAGCAAGGGTAAGTTCGCTGATTTGTAATTCCTGTACTTATTCAGCAAAGAGCGCTTCGTAGCAATACATTCCTGATCAAACCAGGGTTTGGATTTGTTGGGGAATAGAGGTTGGCGCGATGTCTTTTTTTGGGTCAGGTGGGGTTGCAAAAGTGAGATCAAATCCTGGAACAAGATTATTCTAGATTCAAAACATGGCGAGTTTAAGAGATTATCTCTTCTCATAAGGAATATGTCTGAGTATAGCCTTTCAGATGTTTCGGCATTCAGCTTTTCGGACCATCTAATACGTGAGTATCTCAACTCCATGTTGGAGGACCTGGGGGCTTCAAGTTTATCGTTGCAAAATAAGTCTTTACTTGCATCCAGGAGGAGGCAGAGCGGTAAGTGATCACTATCAACCCTCTCCTCCACTTTGCACTCAAGGGCTCTATTTAGGAGATTAAATGATACCATAACATAGTCGATAGTGGAAGCTCCTGCGCTTGATATAAAAGTAAATTCCCCACAAGTCTCCCCATTCTTGCGCCCATTTAGTATGACCAGGTCCAGCTTGTTAGAAAGACGCAATAGGCACAGACCTGCATAATTACAACCCTTGTCTTTTGAGAGTCTGGTGGGTATAAGATGGTTTTCCTCCATGATGGGTGGCGAGTCGTGGAAGTGTGCATATAATGCTTCGTCAGACTGGCCAATTCTGGCATTAAGGTCACCAGCCACTAGCACTGAAGCTGCAGGGGTTTGAGTCATCAAACCATCAATGTATGTTTCCAGCCTATGCCAGGTGTTTTTAATCAGCTGCTTGCCTCTTTGGGGGGGGGGGGAGATATACATTAATCAGTAGCAGGGTGAAGAATCTACTTTTCACTAGTAAGGCCATAGCCAGGTGTTTCAGTGTCTCTAACTTTACTAAGGACGCCCTCAACCTTGTAGATATTAAAATGCCTAGGCCACCCTTGACTCTCCCCCCTTTAGTGCTTGGGGATCCTGTGAGTGACATTGAGGAAAAGCCGTTAACTTCTAGGTCCCCTGTGAGCCATGTCTCCTGTAAAAATACTATGTCGTAGCCTTGGATAAATTTAACAAAGGATGGATCAGCTGCCTTTTTTGCCATCCTGCGATATTCCATGATAAAAAAGTAAGGTTGGCTTTACCAGGATCCACTCCTTGTCAATTATCTTCCAAGGTACTGTTGGAATTTACCATTCTACGTGGCAGCCGACTATAATCCTTACATGGAGAGCTGCCCAGGTGTTCTATGGTGTCAGATGGTAAATATAGAGTGCTCACATTGGTAGACACTGGGCCTTTGCTATACAAGGCCTCCTCCTGGGGGTACTCTACCTGGTTGTAGCCTAATTCCGCTTCATCTAAGTATCTCATTTTGGACCAGAAGCCTGGTGAGGTTTCCTTAGGCATGTTTTTCCTTATAGGGAGCGATGCATTGTTCTCCTTTGTGAGTTGTACTTTCTTGATTGCAGGTAGATTAATCTCTGCCTTTATCTGAAGCTTACGTGGTCGACAAGCCACTGAATCGAGTTCTTGTGAGGTGATCATTTTGGAAGGGCTCTTGCTCTTTCTTTGGACATCCACCTTGGTTTCCTTATATAAGTCTTTTCCTGCCAGCTTATTTCTTAGCATTTCTAATCTTTCTAAGATTTCAGCTTGTATTAAAGGTGGGAATGTCCAGAATTCACTAATTAAGGTATTTTCTTCAAAGGAGAAGTTGTGTGTGGGGGTACCCAGTTCGTGAGGCGACTGGTGGTTATTCTGAAATTCAGCTTTATTGTTTTCCACCACCTTTGAATGGATGTCTTTCTTATTTAATTTGATGAGGTGTGAGGGGGCCCGGGCACTTCAAATAGGCGAGTCACTGTCAGGCCCACCCTTTGCAGCTTCTCCTTATTAATTAATATTTGTTTTGCGGACGAGTCATCTTTAAATGTCAGCATCACTCGATTATACTTATTGTCATTTGGGAGAAAATCTACATTGATAACGTTACCTTGTAATAGGAGGCCTCTGAGTACTAAGTCAAATTTTTTTAGATATATACGTTCTTTCTTTGTTTTTTATAAATTTTTTATTGGTTTTTCACAATTTATATAAACACAGACAATACACAATACAAACATACAAACACAAAACCAAACATGTATAGTTTCATATCCTTTTTTTCTTAAAACTTATTTCTCCGACTTCCCCATACCTCCCCTTTCTGCATTCCAATTCCCAAATTTGTTTCAGCAAATCCTCCCCTTAATCTTATCCAATTTTTCCTTTTCTTTTCTTTTACTTGATCTTTTACAGCTGCAATCCCTTACTTTCTATAACCACAACATTTTAACACTCATTAATTTTACAATTCTTCTTAAGGTAAATTTTAAATTTCTTCCAATCTTCTTCCGCCGTCTCTTTCCCCTGGTCTCGGATTCTGCCAGTCATTTCAGCCAGTCCCATATAGTCTATCACCTTCATCTGCCATTCTTCCAAGGTGGGTAGATCCTGTGTCTTCCAATACTTTGCGATAAGTATTCTTGCTGCTGTTGTGGCATACATAAAAAAAAAATCTGTCTTTCTTTGACACCAATTGGCCGACAATGCCCAAGAGAAAGGCTTCTGGTTTCTTAGGAAAAGTACATTTAAGTACCTTTTTCATTTCATTATATATCATTTCCCAGAAGACCTTAATCTTCGGGCACGTCCACCAAAGGTGAAAAAAAGTACCTTCAACTTCTTTACATTTCCAACATTTATTATCAGGCAAATGATAAATTTTTGCAAGCTTGACTGGGGTCATGTACCACCTATAAATCATTTTCATAATATTCTCTCTTAAGGCATTACATGCTGTAAATTTTATACCGGTGGTCCACAACTGTTCCCAGTCAGCAAACATAATATTATGACCAATGTCTTGTGCCCACTTAAGCATGGCTGATTTCACTGTTTCATCTTGTGTATTCCATTTCAGCAACAGGTTGTACATTCTTGACAGATTCTTAGTATTGGGTTCTAACAGTTCTATTTCTAATTTTGATTTCTCCACCTGGAAGCCAATTTTCCTGTCCTGTTTGTAAACCTCCATTATTTGGTAATAATGGAGCCAGTCTCGTACTTTGAGCTTCAATTTCTCATAACTCTGTAATTTCAATTTATCTCCCTCTTGTTCCAAAATTTCCCAATATTTTGGCCTTTTGGCCTCCATATTGAGCTTTTTCACGGCTTTTGCCTCCATTGGGGACAACCACCTTGGGGTTTTATTTTCCAGCAGATCCTTGTATCTAATCCAAACATTATATAATGCTTTCCTGACAATATGATTTTTAAAAGCTTTATGAGCTTTAACCCTGTCATACCATATATATGTGTCAGGGAACTGCCATCGGAGGAACAGGTGGTGGAGGGGCTCAGGGAGGCTGGGAGAGACTCAACAGCTGAAGCAGGAACCAGCAGGGGGAGGAGTGGATCTCTGAGGGAATGCGAGCAGGCGGGAGGGCTCAGAGACACTTCCAGCGAGAACAGTGGGGAGGTATCTGAAGTTCCCATAGGGAGACCCACGCCTCGCCGGAAACTGTCACGCCGTGAGTCCAGAAGACGTGTTTCCGTTAAGGAACTTTTATGCTGGAAACGATTCCGAAAACAACCACTGTCGGAATCTGCAAGTGATTAGAGCAGACATGTCTGAGGAGCTCTGTCACACACAGAGGTTTGTGGAGTTGCACAAACTCTGAGGGACTACGATTTTATGCACAAGCAGCTCATCATCCCATCACAGCATTCCGACAGTCTTTGTAAGCTGCCTGTGCAGGAGAAGGCATCATGAGCGACCCAGCCGGAACCGAAGGAGCAGGGGTTGGAGCTGGTCCAAGCTTGGAAGAAAGGTACCGAGCGTTGGAAATCCAACTGGCGCTGCAGACGGCGAGGCTTGAGGAGAGAAGGGCTCAGGATGCAGACAAGAAGGGGAGAGCCACCCAGTTCACCAGAAAGGTACCAGGATTGGTGCAGAAGTTTGGGGGGGACCCCAAGGACTACCATGCCTTTAGAACAGAGATGCAATATGCCCTCAATGTGCAGTTTGATGAATTCCCTGACGAGGAATCGCGAGTGGCTTTCGTGATTGGGCACCTTGAAAAGGGGGCGAGGGACTGGGTGCGACCCCTGATGGCAACGCATAATGACGTCCTAAAGGACACAATGAAGTTCTTTCGTGCAATGGATCTCATGTTTTCCAGCGATATTGAGCAGGGAGTGGTGCGCAGACAGTTAATGGCTTGCAAGCAGGGGAGCCGATCTGTCCGTGAGTACTGGACTGAGTTTACCATGCTGGTTCACAGATTGGGGTGGGATTTATCGGCGGAACCCATTCAAATGCTTTTTGAAGAAGGTCTTTCTTCGGCTGTGAAAGACGAACTTTCCCGGAGTCCCAGGGCGGTTTCTATGGATCAGCTGACCAAATCTGCGCTGACCATAGGAGCGCGCCAGGAGGCGAGAGCCTTGGAGAGGCGGGAAGGTAAGGGGGAACGTTGGAAGGAGTTCCGCATTCCAGACATTCCTGAGCCAGCTTTCCCGCCGGCAGAGCCGATGGAAATCGGAACAGCGCGCGCGCGCGCAGTTTCAAAGCCCAGTGAAGGGGGTAGGAAGGAGGGAAAAGGCGCCCAGAAATGCTATCTCTGCCAACAGCCAGGTCACTTTGCCAGAGTCTGCCCCCAGAGGAAGGAATGGCAAGGGATGGTGGGAGCTGTTGAGGGAGGAGTGGAGGAGATATCGGAGCAAGTAAAAGCCAACGCCTGGCTGCCACCGTCGGGGCACAGCAGCCAGGCCAAAGAGCAGTGAAAGTGCCCATGCCAGAACCTCCCAAACCTGCCCTAGTGATAGAAGTGTCACTAGAGTTGCAAAACGGATACCCTCTGAAGATTAAGGCGCTGTTGGACTCAGGCAGCTCCTGCAATTTCATGAGCAAAGAGTTTGCAGCTGAACACCAGATACAGACGATCCCTTTAAGCAACCCCCTGCAGGTGACCACGATCGATGGCAGGGAGCTGTTGGGAGGGGAAGTCAGCTTGCAGACCGTCCCAATGATAATGAAGGTGGCAAGGCACACAGAACTGATAGCGTTTAATGTGGCCACCTTGGGAGGGGCTCCCATTATTTTGGGGGTGAGCTGGCTGGCGTTACATGATCCACTGGTGGGCTGGCATCAGAGAGTGGTTTCCTTTGGTTCCGCACATTGCTTAGAACACTGCAAGGAGGGAAAGGGTTCAGCAGGAGCCCAAGCTACCCTAGCAGGGACAGAAGTAACGGAGAAGGTGAAGGTACCACGACAATACGCAGATCTCAGCGACGTGTTCAGCGAAAGGGAAGCTGACCAACTACCCCCGCATAGACCCTTTGATTGTCAAATCAATTTACTGCCTGGGGCGCAGCTCCCCGCAGGCAAGTTGTATGCCATGTCAGACAGAGAAATGCAGGAGCTAAGAGAGTTCATTGACAAGAACCTGAAGAGGGGTTTCATCAGAGAGTCAAGAGCGGTGGGAGGTAGTCCAGTGTTTTTTGTGGATAAAAAAAACACGGACAAGCCGAGACTTGTGTGTGACTTTCGGGCCTTAAACGCAGTGTCAGAACCATTGGCCTTTCCCATGCCTAGAATAGATGACATTTTGAACAGGGTGCGGAAGGGAAAGATTTTTACCAAGCTGGACCTAAGGGATACGTATAAGGAAAGGGGATGAATGGAAAACCACCATGTTCACCCCTTTGGGGGCATTTGAATATCTCGTTATGCCATTTGGATTACAAGCAGGCTCGGCGTGCTTTCAATCGCTGATGAACCACGTACTAGGGCCTTTGCTTTACAAGAATTGTGTGGCCTTCCTGGATGACGTGTTGGTGTATTCTGAGAATGAGGAGCAGCATGTGAGAGACGTCAGAGAAGTGTTGCGCAGGCTGCTAGCCAACCGGCTGTGGGTGAAACTGGAGAAGTGTCAGTTTCATACCAAGGAGGTGGAGTTCCTGGGGTACCGCCTGTCAGACAAGGGATTGGCCATGGATCCCGGCAAGGTCCAGGCAGTGCTGGAATGGAAAACACCCAAAACAAAGAAGGATGTGCAGAGGTTCCTAGGGTTTGGGAACTTTTACCGTAAGTTCATCCGAAACTTTGCCCACCTGACGGCGCCCATAATGGACTGTCTCAGCAGTAAGAAGAAATTTGTTTGGACTGAGGAGGCGGAGCGAGCTTTTGAGGAGCTAAAAAGGGCCTTCGCCTCTGAAGAGCAACTTCTGCATGTGGATTTACAAAAAAAGATGAGAGTCGAAACAGACGCATCAGACAGAGCCATAGGGGCGGTGCTTCTTCTGCAGCCAGGGAAGGAGGAGTCAGAGTGGAGACCGTGTGCCTTTTTTTCGCGAAAGCTGAACAAATCCGAGAGGAACTACACGGTGTACGACCGAGAACTTCTTGCTATTCATGAGGCTTTTCGGAGATGGAGGCACCTGCTAATTGGTGCACAACATAAGGTGCAAGTGTGCACTGACCACAAGAACCTAGAGTATTGGAGAACGGCACGAGTGCTCAACCAACGGCAGTTGAGATGGGCCCAGGAGTTCTCCAGATTTAACTTTGAGATTTGTTACGTGCCAGGTCCAGAGAACGTTAGGGCGGACGCTCTCTCACGCAAACCTGAATATTTGGAGGGGGAGGGAGCACCCGAAGAGAGACATGTCATTCCAGAGGACCGCTGGGTGTGTGGGGGGGCATTGGTGGGGCAAAGAGAACTGGTAGAGGGAACGGAGAATGATGAATACGCCCAGGACAAACTCAGGGGACTCAGGAGGGAGGGAGATAAACCTGGAGGTTTTGAGGAGAGAAACGGGGCGTTGTACTACAAGGGAGCGTTATATATACCTGAAGGAGAGTTGAGGGGGAAGGTACTCAAGCAGCTGCACGATAGCCCCACAGCGGGGCATTTTGGGCAACACAGAACCATGTGGCTGGTGACCAGGGAATTTTGGTGGCCCAAGGTCAGGGAAGACGTGCGGGAGTATGTGAGGAGTTGTGACCAATGCCAGCGAGCCAAAGGGGAAAGGCGGGCGCCGGCAGGGTTATTAGAACCGCTACCCACACCAGAAAGACCATGGGAAGCAGTGGCCATAGATTTCATGACTGATCTGCCAAGGTCCAGAGGGAAAACAGCCATCATGGTTGTGGTAGACCTGTTAACCAAAATGGCACACTTTATAGCCTGCTCACATGCTGTTACGGCAGAAGAAACAGCTAAATTGTTTGTAGAAAATGTGTTTAGGTTGCATGGCGCCCCCTTGAGGTGTATCTGAAGAAGTGTGCATGCACACGAAAGCTCATACCAAGAACTAACTTAGTTGGTCTTTAAGGTGCTACTGGAAGGAATTTTTTTATTTTGACTATGGCAGACCAACACGGCTACCTATCTACTACTAGAACCATGGAAGGCACCACATTGAGCCGCATGAAATGGAAGTCCATCAACCTGTGTATCTGAAGAAGTGTGCATGCACACGAAAGCTCATACCAAGAACTAACTTAGTTGGTCTTTAAGGTGCTACTGGAAGGAATTTTTTTATTTTGACTATGGCAGACCAACACGGCTACCTATCTACTACTAGAACCATGGAAGGCACCACATTGAGCCGCATGAAATGGAAGTCCATCAACTGTGTATCTGAAGAAGTGTGCATGCACACGAAAGCTCATACCAAGAACTAACTTAGTTGGTCTTTAAGGTGCTACTGGAAGGAATTTTTTTATTTTGCCCTTGAGGGTGGTTTCTGACCGAGGGAAACAATTTACTTCCAGGTTCTGGAGGAAGCTCATGAGCTTACTGCATGTAGAGGTTAATTTCTCGACTGCCCGGCATCCTGAAACCAATGGGCAGGCGGAAAGAGCCAATGGCATCCTCCAGCAATATTTGAGGTGTTATGTCAATGACAGAGAGAATGATTGGGTGGAGAAGTTGGCATTGGCGGAATTTGCCTACAACAATGCGGAGAACGTGTCCACGGGGATGAGCCCCTTTTTGGCTAATTACGGGTGCCATCCCAGGGCTTTCCCAGGGGGGGAAGGGGAGAGATGGAGCGTTCCGGCTGCCGAACAGTTCGTAGAAGAAATGGAAGCGATCCATCGCCAGCTCCAACTTAACTTAGACAGGGCCAAGGAGGAATATAAGAGGCAGGCAGACAAACACAGGAGAGAAGGTGAAACCATTAGGGTGGGGGACCAAGTGTGGCTGTCAACCCAAGGGTTACCCTTCAAAGGGGGTTGTAAGAAGTTAAGACCCAAAAGATTGGGCCCATTTGAAATCACACAACAGGTCAATCCAGTGGCTTTCAGACTCCGGTTACCTAACCACATGAAGCTGCACCCAGTTTTCCACAGGTCATTGCTGTCACTGTATAAAGGGGACAGAGAAGGGAGGGTCACTCGGGGACCAGCAATGGAGGAAAGGGAACAAAGCTACCATGTAGCGGAGATCCTCGATTCCAGGTGGAAGGGAGATCAAGTAGAGTATTTGGTAATGTGGGAAGGGGAACCGGAGTCGGAAAACACCTGGGTCAGGGCAGAGGATGTCAATGACGAGGTTTTAATAGAAACTTTTCATCAGAGGTTCCCACGCAAGCCTCAACCGGTAGCGAGGTTCCGGAGGGAATACTTTGCCACCACAGACGAAGAAGAGGAGTTGGAGGGGTTCACAGATTCCGAGGAGGAGGAGGATTCAGCGAGCCGGGACGGCGATCGATGGAGGGAATTGTTCGAGACATCTGAAGATGAAGAAGATTATTTTCGGGGTTTTACCTCCTCACCTCCCAGAGGAGAGGGAACGGGAGGGGGTGAGGGGGGCCCTGGAGGGGAGGTGGATGTCAGGGAACTGCCATCGGAGGAACAGGTGGTGGAGGGGCTCAGGGAGGCTGGGAGAGACTCAACAGCTGAAGCAGGAACCAGCAGGGGGAGGAGTGGATCTCTGAGGGAATGCGAGCAGGCGGGAGGGCTCAGAGACACTTCCAGCGAGAACAGTGGGGAGGTATCTGAAGTTCCCATAGGGAGACCCACGCCTCGCCGGAAACTGTCACGCCGTGAGTCCAGAAGACGTGTTTCCGTTAAGGAACTTTTATGCTGGAAACGATTCCGAAAACAACCACTGTCGGAATCTGCAAGTGATTAGAGCAGACATGTCTGAGGAGCTCTGTCACACACAGAGGTTTGTGGAGTTGCACAAACTCTGAGGGACTACGATTTTATGCACAAGCAGCTCATCATCCCATCACAATATGCATGCCATCCAAATACATTATTAAAACCTTCCAAGTCCAAGATATCTGTATTCTCAAGAAGTAGCCAGTCTTTCATCCAGCAGAAAGCTGCTGATTCATAGTACAGTTTTAAGTCCGGCAGGGCAAACCCCCCTCTTTCCTTTGCATCAGTTAAAATTTTACATTTTATTCTGGGTTTTTTGCCCTGCCAGACAAACTTCGAAATATCTTTCTGCCACCTCTTGAAGCAATCCATCTTGTCCACAATTTGCAATGTTTGGAATAAAAACAACATTCTCGGCAATACATTCATCTTAATAACAGCAATTCGGCCTAACAAGGAAAGCTTCAAATTTGACCATATTTCTAGATCTTTTTTTACCTCTGTCCAACATTTCTCATAATTGTCTTTAAATAAATTCACATTCTTAGGTGTCATATTAATCCCCAAGTATTTCATCTTCTTAACCACAATTAATCCTGTTTCATTCTGGAACCTCTCCCTTTCAGTAACTGTCAATTTTTTCTCCAATACCTTGGTTTTTTGTTTATTCAACTTAAATCCTGCTACTTGACCAAATTCTTGAATTAATTCTAAAACCCTTTTCGTACTAGTTTCTGGCTCTTGTAAAGTAAGTACCAAGTCATCTGCGAAGGCCCTCAATTTGTACTGTTTAGCTCCGACCTGTACCCCTTTAACCAACTGGTCTCTTCTAACCATATTTAGCAAAACCTCCAGGACTGATATAAACAGTAATGGGGAAATTGGGCATCCCTGTCGTGTCCCTTTTTCTATTTTAAATTCTTCCGTTATCACATTATTTACAATTAATTTAGCCTTTTGTTCGGAATATATTGCACCCATACCATTCTCAAATCCTTGGCCTACCCCCATCCCATGTAGATTCTTCTTCATAAAACTCCAAGAGATATTGTCAAAGGCTTTCTCCGCATCCACAAATATCAGCACTGCTTTAGTGTTTATGTTCACCTCTAATAATTCCAAAATGTCTACTATATTCCTCACGTTATCTGACAAGCGTCTTCTTGGGAGAAAGCCTGCTTGGTCCTTATGAATCTCTTCCACCAATACTTTTTTCAATCTTTTTGCCAAAATGTCTGCAAAAATTTTGTAATCCACATTGAGTAATGATATAGGGCGGTAGTTCTTAAGCTGAGTCCTTTCAGTCTCTGTTTTCGGTATGAGTGTAATATAAGCTTCTTTCCACGATTCTGGTGCCTTTTCCCTCTCTAAAATTTCATTGCAGACTTCCTTCAGAGGTTGTAATAACCACTCCTTCAAAGCTTTGTAATATCTGGAAGTCAACCCATCTGGTCCTGGAGATTTGCCTGGTTGCATGTTTTGAATGGCACCTTCTATCTCTTGTTCAGTTATTTTCTGGTTCAGATCTATTTTACTTTGATGAGAAATTTTTTGTAGTCCGTATTTCTTTAGAAACTCATCTATGTCCCCTTCTTTCTGCGGCCCTTGCGAATATAATTTTTTGAAATAGTTCTGGAAGCAGTTTCTAATCTCATTTGGCTTATAGATATTCTTTCCTTCAACCTCTAGGCTTGTAACCGTGTTTAATTTTTGTCTTTTCTTCAATTGCCAAGCCAGAAGTTTACCACATTTATCTGCAGATTCAAATGTCCTTTGTCTCATTTGTTTGATCTTCCATTCTATTTCTTGATTCATCAATTCCATATATTGCGTCTGATATAACTTAATTTCTCTCAAAATCTCTTGGGACTTTGGTTTAGATCTCAATCTCTTTTCTCCTTCTTTTATCTTTTCCAAAATCTTATCCTTTTTCTCATTTTGGCTTCTCTTCTTTATTGTATTTTGTTGTATTAAAAATCCTCGCATAACAGCTTTGCTTGCGTCCCAAATTACTCTTTTTTCAACATCTGTTTTTAAATTTATTTCGAAATAGTCTCTCAAAGTTTTTTGGGCCTTTTTGTAGACCTCTTCATCTCTGAATAAGGTGTCATTCATCCTCCATCTGAAGGAGCCAGCTGTTGTTAACTTCATCTCCATCTTTACAGCATTGTGGTCGGAGCAGGTTTTTGGGCAGATTTCCACTTTCTTTGTCTTTGGAGCCATCCCACTAGTAACCCATATTTGGTCAATTCTAGTCCATGTCATCATAGCTTCAGAAAAGAAAGTTCCCTCTCTCTCGAGAGGGTTCTTTGTTCTCCAGATATCAATCAAGTCCATGTTTTCAGTCATTTCAAAGAAAGTCTTTGGTAGTCTCCCATCTTTAGAGACCACCAGTCTTTGTGCTTTGTCCATATTTGTAGATACTACTCCGTTCATGTCCCCCATCAAAATTAAGTTGTAATCCAAATAATCCAGTAAGGTCTCGTGCAACTTCTTAAAGAATTCAGATTTCCCCTCGTTAGGTGCATAAATTCCCACAATCAGAAATTTTTCTCCTTGTACTTGAATTTCAATTGCCAAAAATCTTCCTTCTTCATCTTTAAACATCAATTTCGGTAATAATTTTTCTTTTGCATAAATCACAACTCCTCTTTTCTTGACTTTATCAGATGAAATAAATTCTTGTCCTAATCTTTTGTTAATAAGTAATTTTCTGTGTATCCTCGTGACATGTGTTTCTTGTAAACAAATCAAGTCCAATTGTTCTTTTTTCAATATATGAAACACTTTTTCCCTCTTTCGAGGAAGGTTCAAACCGTTACAATTCCAGCTTAGAAGTTGCAGAGCCATCTTGCCATTATTTACTTTCCCCTCCTACTGTGCCGAGTAGTTGTTCGTTGTCCGTCGGTGGTTTCAGTCCGAATGATAAATTTAGAATGTCTGTTATTTCCTTTACTGCTGGGGTTGGTTCCACTTCAACCACTTCTTTCAGAAGATCTTCTCCGTTGTCTCGTAGAAATTGATCCTTGTCACTCCCTGATTTTATTCTTGTTTTCCTCCCCTTATATTTAAAAGATAGGCCTTGAGGAAATTCCCACCTGAAGGGTATTCCGTTCTTTCTCAGTAGGTCAACCAGGTCTTTGTAGTAAGTTCTTGCATCCAAAATATGCTTAGGTATGTCCTTGAAGATCTCCACAAAGGAATTTTCAATTTCCAAAGTTCTTTGAAAATGCAGATTCAATATTTTGTCTCTTTCTTCTTTTGATCTTAAAATTATCAGACAGTCCCTTGGCTTCTTTCTGCTTTGTCTTCTGCCCAATCTAAAAGCAGCCACTATCTTAAATTCTTCCTTCTCTAGCTCCTGTTGCCAAAAGTCCAAAAATTCTTTTGTAAGGAAGTCCACCAAGTTGTCCTTCTCACTTTCCGGCACCGCTCTTATTCTCAAATTCCTCTCTTTCCTTTGTATTCAAGCATAGACAAAGCCAACTCATGATCTTCTAACTTTTTGAAGACTGGTGATATCTTTTCCTGGGTAGCATCTGCAGTAACCTTAGCTTCTTCTGCAATCTTTCGAGTTGTGGCTGATTCTTCTAATAATTTTTCGATAGTCTGTGTGTTTGAATTCACCTTCTTCCCCAGTTCATTTATAGTTTTCGTATTCAAATCAAGTTTTGCTGAGACCTCTGCCAATTGTTTACTAGATTCCGCACCTTGTTTTGTCAGAAATTCCAAATACTCATTTATTTTGCAGAGAGCTTGTGCCACAGGATCAGATGACATAATTATTGTTTTTGTCTGCCCAGTTGCAGCTGTTACTGTGCCTGAGACCGAGGCCCTTCGCTGGTGTGAAGTTTTAATCTTATATTGTCTGCCGGATCTAGTAGTTCTCTCATCTGCCATAACACTCTTACTCCCAGCCAAGGTCGTTCCCACGTCTGGAGATTGTTTTCAAATGGAAGTTTCCAATGACTTAGCTATTGTAGTCCACTTTGCAACTGTTTCAACAAAGTCCTCTAGGGGGAGAGATCTCCAAAACTTTTACAACAAAATGTCTCTTTAAAGAAGTCCCCAATGTCTCCAAGAGGGTCTATTATAACAGTTCCCAGATATATTTCGAAAGCTTAACAGTCCAGTAATTAAGTATCTTTCACAAAGTCTTAACAAAGTGACAGTTCTCTATCCGGCTTCCCTATCCAGGCAGTCCGTTCCCAGGGCTTTGAAACAGCGGATAAAATTTTTCCAGTGGTTCCTTTTCATGCAGGTATCAAAGGTCCACCTTCCTCCCCCTCTGCTCCTGCATGCAAGAGGGGGATTTCAATTCTAATGTCAAATTTACTTGTTTTCCGAATAGTCCTTCTCAGATTACAGCTTTGCGCTTTCTTTGCTTTGAACTTTCAGCAGTCCGGAAAGGCAGACTTCCTTATTTTATGCCTTTCCCGTTTCCGGCCAAATCATCTTTAAATTGACTTTAAATTCCAATAGATCTTTAAATCCTACTCACGGGTAGTTCTTTTCAGTCCAAATTTCAGGAAGGAATCAGCGCTCTCCGACCATGGCGACGTGGCTTCGCTCCACGGGCTTGGGTGACGACTCTCAGCACCGCGCCACACACCCGCTGCCGCTCCGAAGCCTTTAAAAAGGCTCCTTCGCGGTTTTGGGGGGGGCGCAAAGGTGCCCGCCGAGTCTCCTTGCTCACAGGCTTCCGCGCCTGTGATTTTTGTGGGTCCCCGCTTCGCCGTAGCGGTCAGACCCGAACTCGCGGAGCAGACTCCCTCCGGAGCTCAGAGGGGAATCCGCCATTGATCGCTGGCGCCGACCGGAAGTCTATATACGTTCTTTGTTGGTCCAGTGAATGTAATTCTGTACGGTTGTACATAGGGCAAATAACCAATCTGCTTCTGTTGAGAATCAGCGCTTGATTGTTCTGAGTTATCTTATTGCGAATGGGGGTGTTAGTCTCCACAGTAGCAGAGGAGGTTTGCCAGTCTTTATCTAGTTGTTCGTTCCAATCTTTCGTTGATTGAGGGTTAGGAAATTGTGATGCGCTTGTCACTTTGGGTTGCTGGATAATGCTCTGTTTTGGGGTCACGGGTTTAGTATTCTTTGTATTTGATTCCTTTATTGTGGGATTCTCCAGGAGCTTGAATAACTTAGAAAAATTCAATTTCTTAGTTTGTGTATGGCTCTTAGTCCGCCTTCCCACTTTTATGTTTTTAGACTTCTTCTTGTGAAGTAGGTGTAATCTTTGGTGGCGATGCTTCTTTTTAGGTGAGGGGTGTGTGACTCGACTGTTGGTAGACATGGGAGTGGCTCTCTTTGGGACCTTCTCTGAGATACTGGGCTCTGTTGGAATTTCAGCCGCTGGAGTGGGGGAGTGTGAGATTGCTCCCTTCCTGATGAACTCTGTCAGGCTTACTAGCAGACCCGCACATTCCGTAAGAAAGTTCCTAATTGGTCCTAATTCTTTACTTATGTGCATTTGGCATTCTTTCATCATTTCATTAAAAAGCCCAATCAGGACACAGATATTGCTATCTGTGCCCCAGCAGGCTCCTTTTGGCTGACTTGGATTTTCCTCTGTTCTCATCGCACTTGAGAGTTCCATCCTAGCCTTTTTGCTGGGGCTGGCTGCATTAACTGATCCATCCAGTGTGACTTCCAGGCGTTTCAGATTTCGTTCTTGATCATGATCTATGAGAGTGTCGGTAGCACTGGATTGGGAGACTATCTGAGCCATCTCCATTGCCAGACTGATCCCCTCTCTCTCCTCACCAATATCAGGTTCCTTCCCATACCATGTTCGGTCAATAGACCAATTGTGGAAAGGTGGGGACTCGGAGCATATGGACGTTTTTGTTTTAGGCTTAAAATAATGCAAAATTTTCGTCTGCGAGGTTACTGGTGGTGATTCAACCCTCTGCGTTGGGGAGATCCCCAGAACTCTACATTTCTGTCTGGTGAGCACCATCTCCGTAGAGTATATGGAGCTATGTGGGATATGTGGATGTATAGATAGCACCGCTTAGTCCCAGTTAGACAAGCTGGAATTAGCACTCCTCTCGTTAAATAACGCGCTCCCCAGGAGCTCCACGTCTAGTTAATTGATTAGAAGTGGCTGTGGTCCACTGCGTGCCAGACTTTCCGACAGTTCACGATTTAGCGGTCAGAGATAGAGGAAGATAGATAAAATAGATTTTTACAGCGGCATTACTTACAACGGCATTACTTACAACGACTGTGGCAGGTGAAACGTTGAGGGGAGGAGGGCGATGAAATCCTATCTGGCTTGAACCCCCATCTTACTTGCCGAAGAGACTATGTAATGATACTTCCCGCCGGCGTTGAAAGCCCTCCGGTGATGTTAACGTTAATTTACTGCCCCCACTGTACCCCGCCAGCTGCGTGGAATTCCAAGGTGTAAGTAAAGCTCAGTACTCTCTCTTCCTCTCTTCCTCTCTCCTCTATTATAGTTGCACTTGAAGAGATGTTTCGTTGTGGTAGGCAAGCCTCCAGCAACCAAATGCCAGTAAGATAAGGAGGTAATAAATCACTCAGGCTGGAGTCGGAGTCGGTGTTAACTAAAGCTTAACAGGCAATAAAAATACTAGCTCTAAAACTACTATCTCTAAAAAGCTCTAAAAAGTACGGCAAGGGCGTTTGAAACGAGCAATATAAAGCTGTAGCTGTCTGCAACATCAGAGAGCAGCGTGGGGCTGCTGCTCCCTAGCCGCCATCTTCTTCCTAATATCCAATATGATTGATCTATCAACTTAAATGAGGTAATGAAGTACAATTGGTGGAAATTGCAGCAACGTTTGATTTGCTCGCTCCGCAAGTCCATTCATCCATGGCGATCTAGGCGTTGACAAGTCATGCTGGATTCCCTTCTCAGTCAGGAAAGCTTCAAACTGCTGAGAAGTGAACTCCCCGCCCCGATCAGTAAAGAGACAGCCAATACGTTTACCGTGAACATTCTCCAACCAAGCACAGAATGCCTTGAACTTAGGAAACGCTTGCGATTTCTGCTCAAGCATAAACACATGAATGTACCTGGAAAAAGAATCAATTAGAACCATGAAGTACCTTGCTCCACCCAAAGAGGGCGCAAGTGGACCAACCAGGTCTGCATGCACTAGCTGGTAGGGTTTGGAAGCCTGCCAGCTAGACTCCTTGCCTTTTGGAGCAACCTTCACCTTGTTCTCTGCACAAGATACACATTTCATGTGAAACTTACAGGGTTTGATGTTCAAACCCTCAACCATCTCTGGCATCTTGGCCAGTGCCTTCCAAGAGAGGAGACAAAACCTTCTGTGTGCATCGTGAATGCACCCTGCATGAAGAACTTTGTTAGTTTGTGCAACACAACAAGAATCAGCATTAGACACAGCAACAGCACCATTGTCATCATAAGTTATACAGAACAAACCATCTATAAACTTTGCATGCAAAATGTCCTCTTTGCCTTTTCTGATGACACAGACGCTCCTCTTGAAGGAAATCTCAAAACCACGCCCAGTAAGCTGTGGGACACTGAGCAAATTGTCTGCAGCACCTGGAACATATAGTACATCTTTGATGGTAGTGTGCAGACTTGCCAGTCTCACAGTCCCTTCTCCTGCGATTCGCAACGTCTTTCCATCAGCCAGGTGGATCTCACCTTCTTGAGGTTTGAAGGAGATAAAGAGATGGCGGTCATTTGAGACATGGCGGGTACACCCCGAAACAATAACAAACCTGGCCTTGGCCTTTGGAGCAGTCTTTCTGGCAAGCAAAACCTTGTTTTCCACCGGCGTGGGTTTTTGCAGCTTGCCCCCCTGCTCCTGGCCATCAGACATGCCTTTAGCCTTTGGTGAAGCTGTGCCAGCAAACAAAGCCTTGTTTTCCACTGGCGTGGGCTCTTCACCCTCCCTCTGCTTCTGGCCATCTGCAGGCATCTGCCTCTGTTTACTTCTGGCCTTCCGGTATCTGTGAGGATGACCTTGGCTCCCATGAGAAACAGAGTTCTCAGCTGCCAACTCCTTGGCTCCCCCTGGAGGCTGGAATGCTGCCTGGGATGACATCACAGTCAGCTCCCCCTGCAGCTTGCAACCGGTGCCCTCAGCATCCCTGCATTCTCTCGCATTCTGGGAAACAGCCAGGACCTCCGATGCAGTCAAACTCTGGGCTGGGATGACTGGCAGGTGGGCTATCTTCAAAGCATTCCACATCTTACGTGCAGTCACGTTGCCAGCTAATGTTTTAATTTCCTCCAGAGAGACGGACAAGACTATTACGTCAATGGCCCTCGAATTATGGGCTCTCCATCTATGTGTCAGAGGAACTGGAGGGGCTTCAGACACAGTATGCCACACTCCAAACTGACGCAGCAAACTCTCACATCATTTTGCCCACGTTTTATAATTGTGCCGATTTAACTTTGGGCAGCAGCAGCCTCAGAAGCTTGGAAAAACTCCATTCCAGCTTTTTACTTGAGCCGTGAATCTTATTCACTTCAGAGGCTTCTTAACTCAGCAGCCCATTAATCACGAAGCCTGCTTGGCTCGGCTCCCAGGCCAATTAGGCCTGCTGTGCTGGTCCCGGGGGGGGGGGGGAAGGTACTAATACCGTAGCCGAAGTTCAGTCCAGAGTCACTAGCAGGGTAGACGATCACTAGATGAGATGCGAGGTCCGAAACAGGGAGCCGGGCGGGGGAGCAGAAACGCTGGTAGAGCAGCAGCAGGAAGCCAGGCGGGTAACAGGAACACTGGTAGAGCAGAAGCAGGGAGCCAGGCGGGGAACAGGAACACTGGTGGGTCAGCAGCGGGCAGCTGGGCGAGGAACAGGAACACCGGAGAGTCAGGAGCAGGAAGCCAGGCGAGGAACAGGCACACTGGGAGTGCAGATCTAGGTCTGGGTAAAGCAGGTACTCCACAACGACGTTGCTCCCGCAACCTGGGACCGGGCTGCCTGACCTTTATCTTCTTCTAAGGCCAGGGGCGGTCCCGGCCCCCAGGAGCCCCGCCTCTCCTGGCCTTAAGGCGAGCACTCCTCCTGGGAGAGACCAGTTCCCTTCGCCTCTCTGCCCTAAGCCTCTGCAGTTCAGGAGAGGCCGAAGGGTTACTGGAGGGGGCTCACCTGTAGCCACTGAGTCCTCCAGCACCTCTGGGGCCAGAATGGTCTCACCTGGTGCCTGCCCCTGAGGATCTGGCACAGGTGCAGGCTCCTCAGCATCTAGGCCTTGCCCCAGTTCAGCCGGCCCTGGAGGCGGGGACTCCTGTGCCGGCTGGGATTCCTCCGGTTCACTCTCAGACTTGGAATCCCAGGCCATCACACCTGCCGGACATCAAAAGCTCTTGCCGCGGCAAACGAAAAGCCTCACTTTCGCTTTTCCTCCACATACCTTTCAGCAGTCTGTCGCAGTCTTACTCTCCTGTAAGTGCCGTGAATCTGGGCCCATAACCTGTTGTTGGGATACTGCCAGGGAGACAAAGTCCATCATGGCCCCAAGCCGTCTGCCGGACGATCCATCGATCTCCCGTAGGCACGCAGTATCAGCAATTAGCGACATGAGTTCCTAGAAAATATCTTGCCACATTCTAGAGCTCATGCACACTCTATCAGCAGATAATGCAACAGCAAAAGTCGCACTCAGGAGAGCATTATTTACAAGTTTTATTCAGCGTTGATCAGAACAAAGAAAGACATGACTGCCTGCGTCAGTGTCTCCAGACACAGAGAGTGAGAAAACGAAAGCAAAAGACACAACAGAAACATCCTGTGAAAACAGGAAATACGCAGGCTGTGACACAAACATCCTGCTCCCTTTTAAGGTGGAACGGAAATATCCTAACAATCTTCATATAAGTTAATATTCTTTGGTGTTATCCATAATCCTAAATACTTGATTTTGGGGTAGATTTTAATGTGTATTATTTGTTCTAATTCTGCTTTTTCATCTGGTTCTGGTTCTGGCTCTTTCTCAGGCTCTGGTTCTGAATGAGGGCTTGGTTCTGGCACTGATTCAGGGTCTCACTCTGGCTCTGGCACTCTATCAAGGACTGTTTCAGACTTAGGCTGTGGCTCTGGCTCTGTTTCCATTCTTACAATGGAATGTACACAAAACAATAATCCTTTCTATATAAATTTTTCTATACACTCTGAAAGCATAATAAATCCTTAATTGTTGTTCACCTCCTTTTAGTTCCTTTATCACTCGAATGCTAGCACGGAGTCAAAACTATTATTGTATTTTTGAACATATCTTGTATAACCATCCCATTTTTCTGCAAACTTTTGCTTTGAGATTCCACTGAGTTTGCTAGTCAATTGAGCCGTCTCCACCAATTCCTGTAATTTGATTTGCCAATCTGTTATTTTTGGAGCCTCGTGATCTTTCCATCCCTTGGCCACAAGTATACGAGCTGCTGCGGTTGCATACAAGAATACCTCTCTTAGATTTTTTGGGATCTCTTTATCTAAAATACTTCATAGAAATGCCTCCGGTTTTTTCGTAATAGTTACCCCCATCCTCTTTTTTAATTCATCGTATATCCCCCCCCCAAAAAAAAATATTAATCTTTTCACACGTCCACCACATGTGGCTCATGTCACCGTTATTTCCTCCACATCTTTTTAACTAATAGTTTTGTCTTGTTTAAATTCATTTTGGACCCCGCAACTTTACCGTAGCCATATATTATTTCCAACGCCTTTCTTAAACTCAGTTTTGGTTGCTCCATAGTTATAATTAAATTGTCAGCAAATGCCCTCATTTTGTAACTTCTATTTCCCAGCATAATCCCTTTTATTTCTTTTTCTTCCCTAATTTGTTTACATAAAACTTCCAATGTTAATATGAAAATTAAGGGGGATGGGGGCGACCTTGTCTGACCCCTTTACTGATTTCACACTCCTGTGATAAATTTCCATTGATTATGATTTTAGCTTTTTGTTTTGATTATATTGCTTCATTTTTTTCATGAAATATTTATTAAAAGTTTTAAACAGTATATCACCAAACACATAAAACACCATCACCAACAAAAAACAAACAAAAAAGAAGACAGCAAAAGGTTGACATACAATAAATAAAAATACAACATAATTAATTTCCAGAAAAAACCATATTTCCATAACCTTCTTTTGGGACTTCCTCACATCTCCCTTATCTGCGTTCCCAATTATCAAGTAAATTCAGCAATGCTTCACCTTCTTTCAACTCTTACTTTGTAGTTTTCAAATATTATGTTTCCAATTTTAATTTCTATTTACACATACTTACATATTTAAGTTTGGCATAATATTAGATAAAATTTCATCCTTGTTCTTATAAATCACTCATTTTCATACCTCTTTCAACTAAAGTTACTGGTGCCAGGTTATTTTCTATCCTGCATCATCTTAGCATTCATACAATTTACAATATTTTTGCAAATAGTCCTTGAACTTTTTCCAGTCCTCTTCCACCATCTCTTCTCCCAGGTCCCGGATTCTGCCAGTCATTTCCGCCAATTCCATATAGTCTGTCAGTTGCATCTGCCATTCTTCCAGAGTGGGTAAATCTTGGGTCTTCCAATGCTTTGCAATAAGTATTCTTGCTGCTGTTGTCGCATACATAAAGAAAGTTCGGTCCTTCTTTAACACCCTTTGGCCGACAATGCCCAAAAGGAAGGCCTCTGGTTTCTTAGGGAAGGTATATTTAAATACCTTTTTTAACTCATTGTAGATCATTTCCCAGAAGGCCTTAACCCTTGGACAAGTCCACCACAGGTGAAAGAATGTTCCTTCAGTTTCCTTACATTTCCAACATTTATTGTCTGGCAAATGGTAGACTTTTGCAAGCTTGACTGGGGTCATGTACCACCTATATATCATTTTCATAATATTTTCTTTCAAGGCATTACATGCCGTGAACCTCACACCGGTGGTCCATAACCTTTCCCAGTCAGCAAACATAATGTTGTAACCAATGTCCTGTGCCCATTTTATCATAGCTGATTTAACCGTTTCATCCTGAGTATTCCATTTAAGCAGCAAGTTATACATTTTTGAAAGTACCTTAGTTTTTGGTTCTAACAATTCTGTTTCTAGTTTTGATTTTTCCACCTGGAAACCTATTTTTTTTATCCATATTAAAAGTCTCCCTGATCTGAGCATAATGTAACCAATCTCGCACTTTATCCTTTAATTTCTCAAAGCTCTGCAGTCTCCAAATGTCTCCATCTTTTTCTAATATTTCCCAATATTTCGGCCATTTGGCCTCCATATTGAGTCTTTTCTGAGCCTTAGCTTCCATTGGTGACAGCCACCTTGGGGTCTTATTTTCTAGTAGGTCTTTGTATTTTGTCCAGACATTAAACACTGCTTTCCTGACAATATGGTTCTTGAAAGCTCTATGAACTTTTACCTTGTCATACCACAAATATGCATGCCATCCAAAAGAATTATTAAACCCTTCCAAATCCAAAATATCGGTGTTCTCCAGAAGCAGCCAATCTTTCAGCCAGCAGAAAGCTGCTGATTCATAATACAACCTTAAGTCTGGCAGGGCAAACCCCCCTCTTTCCTTAGCATCAGTTAATATTTTGAATTTTATTCTGGGTTTTTTCCCTGCCAGACAAATTTGGAAATATATCTCTGCCACCTCCTGAAACACTCCACCTTATCCACAATCTGTAGGGTCTGAAACAGAAACAACATCTTTGGCAATACATTCATTTTTATAGCAGCAATTCGGCCTAGCAAGGAAAGTTTCAATCTTGACCAACTTTCTAGATCTTTTTTAATTTCTGACCAGCACTTTTCATAATTGTCCTTAAATAAGTTCAAATTTTTGGCTGTCATATTTACCCCTAGGTATTTAACCTTTTTAACCACGTTTAAATCTGTCTCTTTCTGAAACCTTTCTGACTCTAGAGTTGTCAATTTTTTCCCCAAAACCTTGGTTTTTTGCTTATTTAACTTGAATCCCGCCACCCGACCAAACTCTTGAATCAATTCTAACACCCTTTTTGTACTAGATTCTGGCTCCTGTAATGTCAAAACCAAGTCATCTGCAAAAGCTTTAAGTTTATACTGTTTGGCTCCGACCTGTATTCCTTCAACCAAACGGTCCCTTCTAATCATGTTCAAGAGCACCTCCAGGACTGAGATAAATAACAATGGGGAAATAGGGCAACCTTGTCGTCTTCCTTTCTCAATCTTAAACTCTTCTGTCACCACATTGTTAACTATCAATTTAGCTTTCTGTTCTGAATAAATTGCATCTATACCATTTTCAAATCCCCGTCCCACTCCCATCCCTTCAAGGTTTTTCTTCATAAACTTCCATGAGATATTGTCAAAGGCCTTCTCCGCATCTATGAAAATCAATACTGCTTTTGTGTTAATGTTCGTTTGCAAAAGTTCCAAAATATCAATAATATTCCTCATGTTATCAGATAGATGCCTGCCAGGGAGAAAGCCTGCCTGATCTTTATGGATCACTTCATTTAACACTTTTTTAAGCCTATTTGCTAAAATGTCTGCAAAAATTTTGTAATCCACATTTAGGAGAGAGATGGGACGGTAGTTCTTAAGTTGTGTCTTTTCAGTTTCCGATTTAGGTATCAATGTGATGAAAGCCTCTTTCCACGATTCCGGTGCCTTCTTCCCCTCCATAATCTCATTGCAAACCTCCATTAATGGTTGCATCAAATGATCTTTCAATGTCTTATAATACTTGGAGGTAAGCCCATCTGGCCCTGGAGATTTGCCCAGTTGCATATTCTGAATGGCACCTTCAATTTCTTGTTGTGTTATTTTGTAGTTCAGTATTGTCCTATTTTCTTGAGATAATTTTGGCAAGCCATTACTTCTTAAAAATTGGTCTATCTCAGTCTCTTTTTGCGGCCCTTGAGTATAGAGTTGTTTGAAATATCTCTGAAAGCATTTTCTAATCTCCACAGGGTTCTGAATGTTTCTCCCTTGAATCTCTAGATTAGTGACCGTATTCAATTTTTGTCTCTTTTTCAACTGCCATGCTAGCAGTTTTCCACATTTGTTTGCCGATTCAAAAGTCTTTTGTTTCATTAACTTAATTTTCCACTCAACTTCCTGGTTAATCAATTTAGAATATTGTATTTGATAAAGTTTAATTTCTCTCAGAATCTCCTGTGACTTTGGTTTCGATCTTAGCTTTTTCTCACCTTCCTTTATTTTCTCCAAGATCTTATCTTTTTTCTCATTCTGCACTCTTTTCTTTATCGTATTCTGTTGTATCAGAAACCCCCTCATGACCGCTTTACTTGCATCCCAGATTACTCTTTTTTCCACTGTAGTGTTCAAGTTTATTTCAAAATAGTCTCTTAAAGTCTTTTGGGCCTTCTTAATGATCTCCTGATCTCTTAGCAAGGTGTCATTCATCTTCCATCTAAAGGAGCCGGTTGGGGTTAGTCTCATTTCCATCTTTACTGCGTTATGGTCGGAGCAGGTTTTTGGGCAGATTTCCACCTTTCTAGTCTTAGGTGCCAGTCCTCTAGTTATCCATATTTGGTCGGTTCTTGTCCATGTCAGTTGGGCTTCAGAAAAGAATGTCCCTTCTCTTCCCAGGGGGTTCTTTGTCCTCCAAATGTCAATCAAGTCCATATTGTCAGTTAATTCAAAAAAAGTTTTTGGTAGTCTGCCCTCCTTTGTCAGGCTTTGGCTTTGTGCTTTGTCCATGTTTGTGGACACCACCCCATTCATATCTCCCATCATAATGATGTTACTATAGTCCAGATAGTCCAGCATTGTCTCATGCAGCTTCTTATAAAATTCCGATTTCCCCTCATTCGGAGCGTAAATTCCCAATATCAAAAACTTTTCCCCTTGTGTTTGTATTTCGATTGGCAAGATTCTTCCCTGCTCATCTTTAAAGAGAAATTTTGGTGACAGGCTCTCCTTTGCGTATATCACCACTCCTCTCTTCTTCACTCGGTCCGAGGAGATAAATTCTTGGCCTAGTCTCTTGTTAATTAGCACTTTTCTGTGGATCCTAGTCACATGTGTTTCCTGCAGGCAAATAATGTCCAATTGCTCTTTCTTTAATAGATGAAATATCCTCCTCCTTTTTTCCGGGGAATTACAGCCATTAATATTCCAGCTTAAGAGCTGCAGAGACATCCTGGACCAATCTGTTATTCCTTAGGTGGTGGTGTCTCTTTCTCCTTTTCTTCAGACCCCAAAGGTGTAGGTACAGGCAATGGCCCAGACCCTGGGGTTCCTCCGATCCCTTTCTGAAGGTCTTCTCCGTAGTCACTCAGAAACTTTTCTTTGTCCTCGGCTGTTTTGATTTTCACCTTTTTCCCTCTAAATGTAAAAGATAGTCCTTGAGGGAATTCCCACCTAAAGACGATTGAATTACTCTCCAGCAGTTTCGCCAACTCTGTGTAGCTTGATCTGAGTTCCAATAGTTGTTTAGGAATATCCTTGTAAATTTCCGCTCTCAAATCTTGAATTTCAAGTGACTTTTTAAAATGTGCACTCAATATCTTGTCTCTTTCCTCCTTTGTTCTAAAAGCAATCAAACAGTCTCTGGGCCTGTCTCTTCTTGCTACTTTTCCAAGTCTAAAAGCACTCACAATTTTAAAGTCCTTATCTTCTTCCAAAGGCCAAAATTTTGTGAATTCTTTTGTCAGGTATCCGATTAAGTCCCCTTGTTCAAGTTCTAAGATTGACCTCAGTCTCAAATTGTTTTCCCTGCTTCGTAATTCTATCGTAGACAGATAGGCCTGCTGTGTAATGGTTTTACCTCCTCCTTTAATGCTTCAACTTTTTGGTTAGCTTCCTCAGCCAATTTACGATTTTCTGTGGAGGCTTCAAATAATTTCCCAATTGATTGTGCGTTCAAAGTGACTTGTTCAGTCAATTTATTAACACTGGCTGTATTTTGGTCAATCTTAGCCGATTGCTCATCCGCTTTTTTATCCAGACTTTCCAATTTTTCGAGAATTTTGTCCAATACTGAAGCGGATCCTCCTGAGGCCATACCTTCCAGCAAAGTTTGCTCAGTTTCTTCCTCTTGTGTCACCAAAATAGCAGGAACAGATGATCTGCGCAGCTGTGAAGTTAAAGTTGTCTGTTTAGCTTTAGCCTTGGCCGATCTTGTTTTCCCAGTGCCGCTCATTCCACTTCTGTCTACATGCCAAGGTCAAACTGTGTACGCTCCCATGGGAATCCACAAGCCCAGAGAATAAACAAGGAAAGAGAAAGGCAGGAAAGAAAAACAAGTCCCACAGAGTTGTAAATCCAAAATCCTCTAGGGGGAGTTCAAACATATCTTGAGGGAAACTGCTATTTTATTGTTCATAGAAAGTTTTTTCTCAACTTGTTCCAAAACTTCAAATTTTTTAAAACAATGTCCAAACAGCCTCAAATTTCCAAAGGACCTTCAGATCTCTTATAGTTGGCAGAGTTAATCTTCAAAGTAAAACAATGTCTCTAAAAAGTGCCAGAAACGGCATTTCAGTGTAGCAGTTCAGGTAACGCTCAAATTTAACAGTTCAGAATAGCAAAGTAACAAAGTCCACAATCTGACAGTTCTATCAATCTGGCAGTCCGACTGCCTGGGTCTCTTGATAAATTTGTAAATCCAGAGGAAGAGGTATAAACAAAGTCCACAACCAAGAAAAAACCAAGAAAAAATTAAATCCACTGATATCAACAAAGTCAGTTCAATAATGCACGGATTATTGCCTTTAAGCGTCACTTCAGATCGAAGTCTTTGCTTTAAATCTTTAAGCAGAGCCGGGAGACGGACTTCCTGGTTGCGTCTCCCGCTTTGGCCGAATTTTAAATTAATTTGGTCCCCAATTCCTTCAGTCCCTCTTATTCACGGGTTGTTGCTTTTTTAATCGAATGTTCCCAGGAAAAAAGGTCAGCGCTCACCGACAGCAGCTATGCGGCTTCACTCCACAGAAAGAGCGATCGACTCACAGCACCGCGCCAGCCCTTCCACGTTCCGGAACCCTTTACGGGGTCCCTTCTTTGTTTCGGGGGGCGCTTCTGGTGCCCGCCGAGTCCCACGACCACAGGCTTTTGCTGCCTATGGGTTTCCGACTTGGGTCTCCGCTTCGCCGTAGCGGACGACCCGTTTCTGCGGAGCTTCCCCTTCACAGTATGAAGGAGACCGCCATTGCCGTTCGCGCCGCCTCCGGAAGTCCTTGATTATATTGCTTCAATCCCTTTTATATACTGCATTCCAAAATCCATATGGTGTAATAGACCTTTCATAAATTTCCAGGATACCCTGTCGAAAGCTTTTTCTGCATATATAGCCATTAAGACTGCCTTCTTTTCTATTCTTAAGTCTAAATACGCTAATAAGTTTATAATGTTTCTAGTGTTGCTATAAATGTGCCTCCCGGGCAAAAAGCCAGCTTGGTCATTGTGTATCATCATCTGGAAGCCTTTTTTTGATCTTTCAGCTAAAATATTTGCATAGAATTTATAATCGTTATTTAGAAGTGCGATAGGCCTATAGTTGATAATAAGTAGATTGTCCGTTCCCTGTTTTGGAATTAATGCAATAAGGCTGTCTTTCCAAGAATCCGGCATGGTTCGGTCTTTTAAGATGTTGTTCATGATACTTCTTAATGGGTCAGACAGTAAGTCCTCCATTTTTTTATAATATATTGCCGGTAGGCCGTCTGGCCCTGGTGGCTTTCCTATGTTTGCTTCCTTAATTGCTCTTTGAATTTCGTACGATGTAATAGGGGTATTCAACGGTTCTTTTTCATCTTTAGTAAGTTTCAGAGACAGTTCTGTTCTAAATGTTCTTTAACTTCTTCTGTTGTTTCATTTCCTTCCTTATAGATTTCTCTAAAGAATTCGAGAAATCGTTTCTCTATTTCTTTAGGGTTGTTTATTATTTTGCCATTGCACTTAACTCTATTTATAAGCCTTTCTGCCTCTCTCTTCTTTAATTGCCATGCTAATAACCAGGCTCCGGTTCTGTTTCAGGCTGTGTCTCTGTTTCAGGCTCCGGCGCTGTATCAAACACTGTTGCAGACTCAGGCTGTGGCACTATGGCTCTAGCTGTAGCTGTAGCTGTGGCTCTGGTTCTGTTTCAGGCTCTGGAACTGTATCAAGCACTGTTTCAGGCTCAGGCTTCTGCTCTTTATTAGGCTTTGTCTCAGTCTTTGGCTCTAGCACTTATTCTAGCTCTATTTCAGGCCCGGCCTGTCTCAGCCTTTGTCTCTGTTTCACGCTGTTTCTCTGTTTCAGGCTCCGACGCTGTTTCAAGCCCTGTATCTGCCTCTGCCTCTGTTTCAGGCTCTGGCACTCTATCAAGCACTGTTTCTGGCTCTCTTTCAAGCTCTGGTTCTGAATTAGGGTTTTGTTCTGGCTCTGGCTGTGTCTCTGGATCTGGCTGTGTCTCTGCTTCAGGCTCCTATGCTGTATCAAGCACTGTATCAGGCTCTGCCTCTCCGTCTGCCCCTGGCTACCTTTAAGCGTCAGGCTCAGTTTCAGACAGTGTCTCTGCTTCAGGATCCAGCACTCTATCAAGCACTATTTCAGACTCAGGCTGTGGATCTCGGCTGTGGCTGTGGATCTCGGCTGTGGCTGTGGATCTCGGCTGTGGCTCTCGGCTCCGTCTGTGGCTCTGTCTGTGGCTCTGGCTCTCTTTCAGGGTCTGGTTCTGAATGAAGATCTATTTCTGACTCTAATTCAGGGTGTCATGATGGCTCTTCCTCTGCCTCTGACCGAGCTATGTTTCAGGGTCTGGCTCTCTTTCAGGCTCTGGTTCTGAATTAGGGTTTTGTTCTGGCTCTGGCTGTGTCTCTGGCTCTGGCTCCAGCTCCAGCTCCGGCACTGTATCAAGTACTGTTGCAGACTCAGGCTGTGGCTCGTGGCTGTGGCTGCAGCTATGTTTTGCGCTCCGGCCCTGTATCAAGCCCCATTTCAGGCTCTGGCTCTGGCTGTGTCTCTGGCTGTGTCTCTGGCTCTGGCTTTCTTTCAGCTCTGGCTCTGAATGAGGCTCTGGCTCTGGCTTTCTTTCAGCTCTGGCTCTGAATGCGGCTCTGGCTCTGGCTCTGATTCATGGTCTCACTCTGACTCTGATTCAGGGTCTTGCTCTGGCTCTGGCTCTGGCACTCTATCAAGGACTGTTTCAGACTCAGGCTGTGGCTGTGGCTCTGCCTCTGTTTCAGGCTCAGGCTCTGTTTGAGGCTGTGTCTCTGTTTCAGGCTCCGGCACTGTTTTGGTTGCTCCGTAGTTATAATTAAATCGTCAGCAAATGCCCTCATTTTGTAACTTCTATAGCTTCTGTAGCTTTTTGTTTTGATTATATTGCTTCAATCCCTTTTATATACTGTATACCAAAATCCATATGGTGTAATAGACCTTTCATAAATTTCCAGGATACCCTGTCGAAAGCTTTTTCTGCATCTATAGCCATTAAGACTGCCTTCTTTTCTATTCTTAAGTCTAAATACGCTAATAAGTTTATAATGTTTCTAGTGTTGCTATAAATGTGCCTCCCGGGCAAAAAGCCAGCTTGGTCATTGTGTATCATCATCTGGAAGCCTTTTTTTGATCTTTCGGCTAAAATATTTGCACATAATTTATAATCGTTATTTAGAAGTGTGATAGGCTTATAGTTGTTAATAAGTAGATTCTCCGTTCCCTGTTTTGGAATTAATGCAATAAGGCTGTCTTTCCAAGAATCCGGCATGGTTCCGTCTTTTAAGATGTTGTTCATGATACTTCTTAATGGGTCAGACAGTAAGTCCTCCATTTTTTTATAATATATTGCGGGTAGGCCGTCTGGCCCTGGTGGCTTTCCTATCTTTGCTTCCTTAATTGCTCTTTGCATTTCGTACGATGTAATAGGGGCATTCATCAGTTCTTTTTGTTCTTTAGTAAGTTTCAGAAGATAGTTCTGTTCTAAATGTTCTCTAAGTTCTTCTGTTGTTTCATTTCCTTCCTTATAGATTTCTCTAAAGAATTCGAGAAATCGTTTCTCTATTTCTTTAGGGTTGTTTATTATTTTGCCTTTGCACTTAACTCTATTTATAAGCCTTTCCGCCTCTCTCTTCTTTAATTGCCATGCTAATAACTAGGCTCCGGATCTGTTTCAGGCTGTGTCTCTGTTTCAGGCTCTGGCGCTGTATCAAACACTGTTGCAGACTCAGGCTGTGGCACTATGGCTGTAGCTGTGGCTCTGGTTCTGTTTCAGGCTCTGGCACTGTATCAAGAACTGTTTCAGGCTCAGGCTTCTGCTCTTTATTAGGCTTTGTCTCAGTCTTTGGCTCTAGCACTTATTCTAGCTCTATTTCATGCTCGGCCTGTGTCTCAGCCTTTGTCTCTGTTTCACGCTGTTTCTCTGTTTCAGGCTCTGATTCTGTTTCTCTGATTCTGGCTCTCTATCAAGGGCTGTTTCAGACTCAGGCTGTGGCTGTGGCTGTTGCTCTGGTTCTGGTTCTGGCTCTTTCTCAGGCTCTGGTTCTGAATGAGGGCTTGGTTCTGGCACTGATTCAGGGTCTCAGTCTGGCTCTGGCACTCTATCAAGGACTGTTTCAGACTTAGGCTGTGGCTGTGGATCTGACTCTGTTTCCATTCTTACAATGGAATGTACACAAAACAATAATCCTTTCTATATAAATTTTCCAATACATTCTGAAAACATAATAAATCCTTAATTGTTGTCCACCTCCTTTTAGTTCCTTTATCACTCGAATGCTAGCACGGAGTCAAAACTATTATTGTATTTTTGAACGTATCTTGTTTAACCATCCCATTTTTCTGCAAATTTTTGCTTTGAGATTCCTCTGAGTTTCCTAGTCAATTGAGCCGTCTCCACCAATTCCTGTAATTTGATTTGCCAATCTGTTATTTTTGGAGCCTCGTGATCTTTCCATCCCTTGGCCACAAGTATACAAGCTGCTGTGGTTGCATACAAGAATACCTCTCTTAGATTTTTTGGGATCTCTTTATCTGAAATACTTCATAGAAATGCCTCCGTTTTTTTCATAAAAGTTATCCCCATCATCTTTTTTAATTCATCGTATATTCCCCCCAAAAAAACAAACCTTAATCTTTTCACACATCCAGCACATGTGGCTCATGTCACCGTTATTTCCTCCACATCTCCAACAAGCATTCGCCAAATTTTTATACATTCTTGATCATCTGGAAGGAGTGAGGTACCACCTATGAGCCATTTTCATCATGTTCTCTCTTATATTATAGCTGGCTGTAAATTTCAAATTTGCATTCCATCAGTTTCCCCCATCTTTTAGCATAATTGGACGGCCCACATCTTGGGCCCACTTTATCACTGAAGCCTTAACCTCCGCGTCCATTACTTTGTAGTCTAAAAGAAATCTATGCATTTTTGCGATTATTTTGGTTTTACTATTCAGTAGTTCTCTTTCAAATCTTGAAGGCTCCTTTTCAAAACCTATCTGCTTATCCTGTCTGAACACTTCATTCACCTGGAAGTAATCTAGCCAACTAGAAAAGTGATCTTTTATTTTCTCATAACTTATCAATATTAGTTGACCCTCCTCCTCCCCCCTTAATATTGTGTTATACGTTATCCAGTTCTCTTTGATGTTGTGGCTTTTTTTAACAGCGATTGCTTCTAGTGGAGAGTTCCATCTTGGGGTTTTCTGTTCCAAATATCTTTTGTATTTTCCCCATACCTTATATATAGCATTTCTTATTATATGATTTGAAAAACTCCTATGTGTCTTTATTTTCCCATAATTAATATAGCCATGCCACCCAAAACGGGTGTCATGACCTTCTAGATCTAAAATATCCCAATTTTTTAATAAATACCAATCTTTCAACGAGAGAAGACATGAGGCTTCGTAATATAGCTTCAAATCCGGTAGCCCGTAGCCACCTCTTTCTACAGTATCTATTAATATCTTATGCTTTACTCTTGGTCTTTCACCCTTCCACAAAAATTTAGAAATTTCTTTTTGCCACTTGTTGATACTGCTGGTCTTTCCTGTAATCGGAATCGTTTGGAATAGAAAGAGTAGCTTCGGTAAAACTATCATTTTAATTACCGAAATACGGCCCAGGAATGATAAATTTAACCTTGTCCATGTCTCCAACTGTCTTTTGATATCTTTCCAACAATTGGTATAATTATCTTCATATAAGTTAATATTCTTTGGTGTTATCCATAATCCTAAATACTTGATTTTGGGGTAGATTTTAATGTGTATTATTTGTTCTAATTCTGCTTTTTCATCTGGCGACATATTTTTAACTAATAGTTTTGTCTTGTTTAAATTCATTTTGAACCCCGCAATTCTACCGTAGCCATATATTATTTCCAACGCCTTTCTTAAACTCTGTTTTGGTTGCTCCGTAGTTATAATTAAATCGTCAGCAAATGCCCTCATTTTGCAACTTCTATTTCCCAGCATAATCCCTTTTATTTCTTTTTCTTCCCTAATTTGTTTACATAAAACTTCCAATGTTAATATGAAAATTAAGGGGGATAGGGGGCGACCTTGTCTGACCCCTTTACTGATTTCACACTCCTGTGATAAATTTCCATTGATTATGATTTTAGCTTTTTGTTTTGATTATATTGCTTCAATCCCTTTTATATACTGTATTCCAAATCCATATGGTGTAATAGACCTTTCATAAATTTCCAGGATACCCTGTCGAAAGCTTTTTCTGCATCTATAGCCATTAAGACTGCCTTCTTTTCTATTCTTAAGTCTAAATACGCTAATAAGTTTATAATGTTTCTAGTGTTGCTATAAATGTGCCTCCCGGGCAAAAAGCCAGCTTGGTCATTGTGTATCATCATCTGGAAGCCTTTTTTTGATCTTTCGGCTAAAATATTTGCACATAATTTATAATCGTTATTTAGAAGTGTGATAGGCTTATAGTTGTTAATAAGTAGATTGTCCGTTCCCTGTTTTGGAATTAATGCAATAAGGCTGTCTGTCCAAGAATCCGGCATGGTTCCGTCTTTTAAGATGTTGTTCATGATACTTCTTAATGGGTCAGACAGTAAGTCCTCCATTTTTTTATAATATATTGCGGGTAGGCCGTCTGGCCCTGGTGGCTTTCCTATCTTTGCTTCCTTAAGTGCTCTTTGAATTTCGTACGATGTAATAGGGGCATTCATCAGTTCTTTTTGTTCTTTAGTAAGTTTCAGAAGACAGTTCTGTTCTAAATGTTCTCTAAGTTCTTCTGTTGTTTCATTTCCTTCCTTATAGATTTCTCTAAAGAATTCGAGAAATCGTTTCTCTATTTCTTTAGGGTTGTTTATTATTTTGCCTTTGCACTTAACTCTATTTATAAGCCTTTCTGCCTCTCTCTTCTTTAATTGCCATGCTAATAACCAGGCTCCGGTTCTGTTTCAGGCTGTGTCTCTGTTTCAGGCTCTGGCGCTGTATCAAACACTGTTGCAGACTCAGGCTGTGGCACTATGGCTGTAGCTGTGGCTCTGGTTCTGTTTCAGGCTCTGGCACTGTATCAAGAACTGTTTCAGGCTCAGGCTCAGGCTTCTGCTCTTTATTAGGCTTTGTCTCAGTCTTTGGCTCTAGCACTTATTCTAGCTCTATTTCAGGCTCGGCCTGTCTCAGCCTTTGTCTCTGTTTCACGCTGTTTCTCTGTTTCAGGCCCCGACGCTGTTTCAAGCCCTGTATCTGCCTCTGCCTCTGTTTCAGGCTCTGGCACTCTATCAAGCACTGTTTCTGGCTCTCTTTCAAGCTCTGGTTCTGAATTAGGGTTTTGTTCTGGCTCTGGCTGTGTCTCTGGATCTGGCTGTGTCTCTGCTTCAGGCTCCTATGCTGTATCAAGCACTGTATCAGGCTCTGCCTCTCCGTCTGCCCCTGGCTACCTTTAAGCGTCAGGCTCAGTTTCAGACAGTGTCTCTGCTTCAGGATCCAGCACTCTATCAAGCACTATTTCAGACTCAGGCTGTGGATCTCGCCTGTGGCTGTGGATCTCGGCTGTGGCTGTGGATCTCGGCTGGGGCACTCGGCTCTGTCTGTGGCTCTGTCTGTGGCTCTGGCTCTCTTTCAGGGTCTGGTTCTGAATGAAGATCTGGTTCTGACTCTGATTCAGGGTCTCATGATGGCTCTTCCTCTGCCTCTGACCGAGCTATGTTTCAGGGTCTGGCTCTCTTTCAGGCTCTGGTTCTGAATTAGGGTTTTGTTCTGGCTCTGGCTCTGGCTCTGGCTCTGGCTCTGGCTCCGGCTCCGGCTCCGGCTCCGGCTCCGGCTCCGGCTCCGGCTCCGGCTCCGGCTCCGGCTCTGGCTCTGGCACTGTATCAAGTACTGTTGCAGACTCAGGCTGTGGCTCGTGGCTGTGGCTGCAGCTATGTTTTGCGCTCCGGCCCTGTATCAAGCCCCATTTCAGGCTCTGGCTCTGGCTCTGGCTGTGTCTCTGGCTCTGGCTTTCTTTCAGCTCTGGCTCTGAATGAGGCTCTGGCTCTGATTCATGGTCTCACTCTGACTCTGATTCAGGGTCTCGCTCTAGCTCTGGCACTCTATCAAGGACTGTTTCAGACTCAGGCTGTGGCTGTGGCTGTGGCTCTGCCTCTGTTTCAGGCTCAGCCTCTGTATGAGGCTGTGTCTCTGTTTCAGGCTCCGGCACTGTATCAAGTACTGTTGCAGACTTAGGCTGTGGCTCGTGGCTGTGGCTGTTGCTCTGGTTCGGGCTGTGGCTCTTTTTCAGGCTCTGGTTCTGAAGGAGGGCTTGGTTCTGGCACTGATTCAGGGTCTCGCTCTGTCTCTGGCTGTGTCTCTGTTGCACCTCAAACGGTGGTTTGTTGTTGCTGTTGTTGTTTTCTTTCTGGGGTGGGACAAATGTTTAGTTGGGGCGGGGATAATTTTAAGTTTAGCATAATTGTTTCTTGCTTTGTTTTTCTTTTACTATTTTTTTAGGTTATTGTATAGTTTGTATTTTGCTTTTTAAGGGGAAAGGGTCAGGGCTGCCTGGGAGGGGACCTCAGCCAACAGAATGGCTGGGGCAGGTTCCCTTCGGAGGGATGTATTGGAACACCCAATCTCTGCTATCACGGATGGTAGGAGCAGTTGCGCTAAGACCAGACCACGTATTTACCGAAGATCTGGTTCTGACTCTGATTCTGATTCTCTGATTCTGGCTCTCTATCAAGGGCTGTTTCAGACTCAGGCTGTGGCTGTGGCTGTTGCTCTCGTTCTGGTTCTGGTTCTTTCTCAGGCTCTGGTTCTGAATGAGGGCTTGGTTCTGGCACTGAAATCTTGGGGTTTTCTGTTCCAAATATCTTTTGTATTTTCCCCATACCTTATATATAGCATTTCTTATTATATGATTTGAAAAACTCCTATGCGTCTTTATTTTCCCATAATTAAGATAGCCATGCCACCCAAAACGGGTGTTGAAGGAAAGCATTGCTTTTGCACATGACCATGGCATGATGGAAAGCATTGCTTCTGCACATAACTGTGGCATGATGGGAAGTCTTGCTTCTAAGCTTTGTTCTGCTCATGCTGCTCAAACCGAGCTGATCCTAAGACATTCCCTCATCACCCTGGTGCGTTCTGTTCACCTTGAGTTCACACCATATCAATCTGTACTTACCCCTCCTTGTACATTCCTTTTCGTACCACTCTGGTATGGGCAGTCCGAAACCATGCCTGTGTAAACTCCGCGTTCCTTTTCCCAACCCTTAACCTGTCTATGATTAATGTCTTATATGCAATAATTAATGTCTTATATGCAACCCTTGCTTTGTACTTATGTTAACCAATCAGCAACAAGCACACACGTGGCAAACGCTGTATAATATCCAATAAAAGGGAGTCTCCGAGGCTTGCTCGAGAGACGCCTCCCGTATGACACCTACCTACTCGTATGTCGTTCATTTCAACCCAACATCTGGTGACCCTCGACGTGCCAGATCCCTTTACGCAGCCTCATACTTCACTCGATTGGAAAAGTCTCAGCGTGCTACATCGTGAGTATGGGGGGGGGGAGCTTACAAAGTCCCAAAAAGAGCATGCTAAAGAACTGTTTCATTTAGTCAGACAGAGAGTAGCAGGTGCGCATATTTCCTTGAAAGAAATTGTACGATTGTTATGTCATATTGCTTGTGAGTGCCCCTGGTACCCAGAAATAGGGTCCTTGGGGATGGAGACTTGGCAAAAAATCGGAAAAACCCTCTTCGCAGAACCGAGGGCTCCGATTCATTGTCTGCTCACTTGGCAGAAGTGTGCGGATGCCGTCGCTAGATTAGGTCCCCAGGCGTCTCCGTCGGCACCCGCACCCGACAATTCCCCACCAACTGCCCTGCCACCTGCCCTTTTAGCCGCAACAGACAAGCTACCTCCTTACCCAAAGCTTTTGCCTCCATCGCAACTTTCTCTAACCCCCCTTCGCCTCAGCCCACATCCCCCCCATCCCCCCTTCCCTCCATCCTTCGCCTGCTCCTACAGGAGTTGTGCGTGCTGCACTTTTTCAAGCTAGACAGGAAGGAATTCTTTCCTTGGAGGAGGAGGCGGGGTGGGCCGGGGAACTGCCGTCTGCTTTCCCTATTTCTTATACTAACCCTGGCACTGCACAACAACAAATTATGTATGAGACGCTTCCTTATTGTATTCTGAGAGAATTAAGGAAAGCCATTACTGATTCCGGCCTAAAATCCATTTATGTGACAGGAATGCTGGAGGGAATAGCAACTGGTTATACAATGCTACCTCAAGATTGGAAAGATCTGGTTCTGCAAAGAGTCCTGAGACTGAACCAGTGAGCAGAGAGGATCAGCACCTCATACGTAGGTCTGAGACAGGTACAAAGGGTGTACCAACCAAGAGGTATTCAAAAGAGTTTGCTAACTTAGCTGTTGCATGTGTTACTATTGTTAACAACCCAAGAGGTTGAAGCTGTGTCTAAGTCAGAGACAAAGACACAACAGGGAGTTGCTAAGTGTAACACTACATTCCCTAGCCAAGGTAATGCAGATGCACTCATTCCTTGGAAGTCAGACAACCAGAGAGGTACACTGGGGAATCCAGTGGCGGGGAGTTCCAAGGGTGGAACTGAAACAACAGGGGTGTGTTATATGTATAACAACTGTTTGTTTTCTTCTCTGGATCACGCTTTGCTCGCAACGCACATTGATTCTTTTGGGGGAGTATGTTACGGAAATGGAGCAATGCAGCAGCGAGCTGCAGCTGGCTGGAAAGCAAAACAGGATGTGAATGTTTGGGACTGTACCATGAGAACAAAGGGGCAGTCTATTCACTGTGCTGAGCACCGGATGTTAGCTCAGAGTGTCATTTGACCTGTACAGGAAGTACAGGAGGTGGGGTTTGTCTCTCTACTGTTGGTGTTTGGAGAGAGCAGACGCGTTTCTCTGTAATGCTGCAAAGACAGAAATAAAGGCATGTAAATACATTTCTGTCTATCTCTTTCCCCTCCCTGGGGGAGGCAGGGAGCAGGGAAGAGTGGTGTGTTCTCCTCACGCTTGAGGAGGATCGCCGATAGTGACCTAGCCTGTATCCTGCCGGGAATGCAGACAGGGAGGTCAACAAGGAGATCAAGCCGGGTGCCTGGAGAGTGGCCAGTTCCTCTGATAAGGCTTGAGATCCGACAATTAACACCTTTACATTTTAGTCGCACCGCGACCTGTGTGCAACGCGCCTTTCGCAAAGTCCCTGCCTCAGGACAACCACTTAGCTCCTTTGTTAATATTAAGCAACAACATTCGGAGCCCTACCATCAATTTATAGATAGATTGAAAGAATCAGTCACTGGGCAGATTGATGACACTACAGCTCAAAATGAATTGATGAATAAATTGGCTTTGCAGTCGATCATACATCGCCCTAAATATGACCTGGCCGATATGATTCAAGCCCGTGCAGATGTTGGAAGCCAGAGTCATGCGATGTCCTTGCTTGCCGGTGCCATCCAGGCTGGCAACAAGCCCACTGGGAACTGCTTCAACTGCAAGCGCCCAGGTCATTTTGCTAAACAATGCAGAGCCCCTGGCGGGGGTGCAAACAGGAATGGTGATGCCAATAAGGCTAAGCCTTCCAAGAAATGCCCGAAGTGCGATAAAGGCTATCATTTGGCAAATCAGTGCAGGAGTTCGGAAAACTCCTTAGGGGCCCCACTCCCGGGCCAGGACAAATAGGGAGCCCTCCGCCATTAGTCTCCACTATTAAAACCATCTCAAAGGATACACGCTCTGATTTTACCATCGACTTAATCAATCAAGAAACCAAATACACTGTTTTACCTGGTGAAATTGTGCTTATGCCCACCCAATTGGCGGTCCCACTACCTCCTAAAGTCGCAGGTTTAATTTTACCCCAATTTTCTACTGCAAAAGAAGGAATCCAGGTTATTCCAGGAGTTCTGGATCCTGACTATGTGGACACAATAATGGTTCAACTTTGGAGCCACATGCCCATGCAGTTAAAGAAGGGTGAGTCCTGGGCGCGTTTGGTGGTGCTCCCTTCTCACCCTACTGTTTCTATTATTGATAGTAATTTGCACGAGCTCTCTCCTTTTTCTCCACAGATGTTAGCTGTAATCCAGCGGATTGGTCATCAGAAACTTCTCCGTAAGTACAAGATAAATGGCAAGGTTCTGGAAGGCTTGATTGACACAGGCGCGGACATTTCTGTAATTTCCAGTAGTTGCTGGGACCCAACGTGGCCCCTTGAGTCTGCCTCTGCAGTTTGGGGTGTAGGTGGACCTCAAACCTCTTCCAATTTCTCTTCCCAGTAGGTCTGAATATATCTCTTTAGCTGTTTCTCTCCTAGGAGTCCCTGGATTGGCTGTACGCAATAGTAGGAACATTAACTCTTTAGCTTGTTCTGCAGCAAAAGCCCTGAATTTTACTTTTCAAGCGCTTCATCTTCTAAATAAAGAGCAGAGTGAACTCCAGCATGGTCTTCTGCAGAACCGCACTGCTATCGATTATCGATTGATGCTTCATCATTACGGCCGTGAACAAGTGGACGACATGTGTTGTTTTAATATTACTGATAATTCCAAAGCCATCCAAAAGCAAATCTCTCATTTGCAAAATCTTACACACCACATTAAACAGGACGTTGGACTTTCTGGCCTGTGGGACTCATTCACCCAGTGGCTCACTGGCTGGTTGCCAAACCTGAATTGGCTTCGTAATCTCTTTCAATATGCCATTATTATAATATTGTCAGGGGTTCAGGAGCAGAGGCAAGGGCAAGGGAGGAAACAGAGAGCGAGGGGGAGGAGGCAGAAGAAAAGATGAGTGATGACGACGACCCGAGATCTCCGAGTCTTTCCAGTGAATCAGAAGATTCACAGAAAGGAGACCAGTGGCCAGGGCAAGGGGGGAGCCTAGGGGGACACCCCAGGAAGAAAGGGCCAGAGGGGGCTCAGAGGGGAGCAGTTGGAAATCGGGACCAGCGTCACCAACAGAGAGCAGGGGAGAGGAAGGGCGCCAGGGATCAAGCGCTGGAAGCTCACAACAGGAGGGAGGGCACGAGTCAGGAGTGGCCACACCTCCATCGGGGAGCGAAGAAACGGTCAGACGGAAAGTGGAAGGTTGGGCGCGCGCGCCAAGTTCAAATGCACAGGAAGGTGGCGCAGTAAGCAGCCCGGAAAGGGAGCCAGGTCCTAAAGCCCGGCGCAAGGAGACAGGAGGGTCCGGGGGGTCAGCGTCAGAAGAATCCCGGAAGGAAGAGACCCCGGGGGGCAGAGGGACCCAGAGAAGAACAGTCAGGCGGAAAAGGTGGAGTAAGGCTAGGGTATTAAGTTGGTGTACAGGGGGCGGAGACTCAGACGGAGCTTCGCCGGTCTAACCCTTAAGACGTAGAGTTGCGCGCAGCAGCTTGAGAATGGAAACTGTAACTCAATAAAAGACTTTTACAAGTGACCGCTGGCTAGCGTGATCCTCTGTGAGCTAGGATCTGGGAGCAGCTCTGACAGTAAGCTCCGTCTCACGTTGTGGGCATCTACAGCCTCGCGGACAGAGGAGAAGGAGGGTGCCTACGACTCCGCTCACGGACGGCAGACAAGATGACGGCCGAACAGCAGATAGGAGAACTCAGAGAAGCAGTGACACGTCTGAATGCCGAAATACTTGCATCCAGGAAGAGAGAGGAGGACGCAGCTGCCGCCTACAGGGATCTCCAGGTCAGGTTGGAAGTGCTTACGAAGCAAGGGCAACTGACACCCAAACCGGAGGGGATTGGGTTGGGGAGAAGAACAGGCGGTCTAGTCTCTCACTTCGATGGGAATTTACAACTGTACCCCAACTTTAGAGCAGATGTACAGTGTGCACTGCAACTGCTGGACAAAGACTTTAGAGATGAGCAAGAGAAGGTGGGATTTATCATGTCCCATTTGCATGGAGATGCTAAAGCATGGCTGCGCAATTTGTGGAGAGATAAGGATCCAGCGCTCCAAACCGCGGATGCCTTTATTAAAGCGATGGATGGCTGCTTTTTATCTAGCATAGACGTGGATCTTGCCCGGAGGGAGGTGCATGGGCTGAAGCAAGGGAGGGCCAGCGTAAGACAGTACCAAGCCCGCTTTTTTGCATTAGTCAGTGCCTTGGAATGGGACAGAGATTCAGCTCCAGTCAGAGATCTTTTTTGGGAAGGCTTGAACAATGCGGTTAAAGACGAAATTGCAAGGGGGGAGAGACCCCGGACCACGCAGGAGGTCGTTCAGAGGGCGCTGGCGGTGGGAGTGCGGCTGGAGGAACGCCCATGGAGCAGGGACGAAGGGCGTGGAGGGCGCGAACCAGCGAGAGGGTTTTCCTTCGTTCCCAGGGAAGCTGCGCGTGCGCAATCCACGCCTCTGCCAGGAGGGGGAGCGGAACCGATGGAGGTTGGCGGTGCCAGGGCTCAGTCAACAACCAGAGCCACAGCACCGGGAGCAGTCAAAGCGAAGCCTCCTAGAGGGAACAGGAAGTGTTACATCTGCGAAAATCCGCAGCACATGGCGAAAGAGTGTCCCCAGAGGCTCCACAAGCACACTGCAGCCTCAGCAATGGTAACTGCAGCAACTCAGCAAGGGGAACCACAGCAGGGAAACGACGGAGTCTGGCTGGAGAGAGAGGCACTGGGGCCCAGCCAGACGTGTCAGTGAAGCAGTCCCCAGAGATTTTGCAGCCCACAGACCCCCTCCCACCCAAACCAGTGGTGAGGCTCACCGCATCGCTCCAGCTACCCAATGGACTCACCATGGACGTGCCAATCACCATTGACTCAGGAAGCAATGCGGACTTTATAGGGCAAGACTTTGTCGACAAACACGCTATACAGCTGCTGCCTGCCACGCTGCCCCTGCAGGTCGTCACGGTGGATGGCAGGGAGCTGCTAGGGGGGCAGGTGGTGAAGCAAACGCCACCAATGGTGATGCGACTTGGAAATCACAGGGAAATCATCAGTTTTAATGTCACCAGACTGTCGGACACACCTATTGTCTTGGGCATGAGTTGGCTGGACAGACACAGTCCGACGTTGGCTTGGTACCAGCGGCAGCTAGTCTTTGGCTCATCATACTGCGCTGAACACTGCATTCTGCCCCGGCAGGAGGGAGAGGAGGAGGAAGCGCAGCTGCAGCTGGGGACGCTGCAAGCAATCCCCCACAAATACGCGGGATTTTTGGAGGTCTTCTGCGAGAAGGAAGCGGATAAGCTACCCCCCCACAGATCATATGACTGCAAGATTGACCTACTGCCAGGGGCGGCGCTGCCCAAAGGGAAGCTGTATTCCATGTCTGAAGACGAACTACAGGAACTCAAGGAGTTCATAGATCATAATTTGGAGCGCGGCTTCATCCGAGAGTCCAAGGCGGTGGGAGGCAGTCCTGTATTCTTTGTTAAGAAGAAGGACACGCCCCAAAAAAGACTTGTAGTGGACTACCGGATTTTGAACAGTGTGACCAAGCCATCGGACTTCCCCATGCCCAGGATCGACGACCTCCTCGCGACGGTACGCAAGGGCTGCGTGTTCACTAAGTTGGACCTGCGTGGGGCGTACAACCTCATTCGCATGCGGGAAGGTGATGAGTGGAAGACAGCCATGTTCACGCCCCTGGGCACCTATGAATACAGAGTTATGCCTTTTGGATTGCAAAATGGCTCCCACTGTTTTCAAGCTTTTATGCATCACGTGCTGGCGGGGCTCCTCTACAAGACGTGCGTCTGCTTCTTGGATGACATCCTGATATTTTCTGAATCGCAACAGGATCACGACAGACACGTCAAGGAAGTGCTGAGCAGACTACAGCAGCATAGGCTTTACGCCAAGCTGGAAAAGTGCCAGTTCGACGTGACGGAGGTGGATATCCTGGGCTACAGGTTGTCAGACAAGGGGCTCGCCATGGACAGCGCCAAGGTTCGTGCCGTGTTGGACTGGAAGAGCCCGCGCAACCGGAAGGAGGTCCAGCGGTTTGTTGGCTTTGCGAACTTCTATCGCAAGTTTATCAAGGGGTTCGCTATGCCAGTGTTTCCCAACCTTTTTTGGGCAAAGGCACACTTGTTTCATGAAAAAAATCTCGAGGCACACCACCATTACAGCCCCGTGACGTCAGCGTGCAGCATCACGCCGGGAGGGACATGAATTGCTAGCAAATTACATAATCACCTCCTTGAGGGCTGGCTCATCTTCTCCGAAGGCAGAACCCCATTAATTAACAGCACAGACTCACACCATAGCCAAGACGAGGGGGGAAAACCTCAGTCATGCACAGTCATGCACATGTGGGGGCTAAATGAGGACGAAGACCGGGCAGAGAGCAGGGTTCAAATCACCCCACCTGGCCAGGACAATCCCTGGGTGCTCCCTTGGGCCACTCGCCTGACCCACCTCGCAGGGCTGTTGTTGCGAGGATAACACGGGGAGAACCACGCGCGCCCCCGGGAGCTCCTTGGAGGAGAAAGCGGGCGATGAATGCAATGCATGAAATATATGAGAGACGACCAGGTTTTGCAGGTGAGGGGCCCCCGCCAGCCTCCGCTTCCAACACTCGGCGCAACGGCGCCGAAGTTTCCCCCCGGGCTCGGGGAGCAGCGCTGCTCCCCCCCGGCTCCCCTTCGCCCTCCCGGCTCTCTCTGCCGCCCACTGGGGACCCCCCTCACCTGCCAAGTCCGGAGCGCCGGTGGAAGTTGCATGCATGCATGCAGGGCGCCGCGTTGCCATTGCATTGCACTGCACTCCATGCAACGCCTGCACGCATGCATTGCCTTGCACGCCCTCCAAGGGGTCTCCCCGCGGTCCGATGCGTCCCCTCCGGCGCGGATGCAGCATTGCAAAAATAACCCCCCCCCGACACAGCCCTACCTGGGGGGCAGCCTCCGCCTCCGCCGCTCCGCCTCCGCGGGGATCCCCGGGCTCCATCCTGCTGCCCGATCTCCGCGGGGGCGCAGGCAGGCTGCGCGGGGTCTGCGCGGAAGAGCCCCTGCCCGCCCGGCCGCCGCCGCTGCGCTCATTCCATGGCCGGAAGAAGAGCGCTTCAAACAAAACGCCCGGCCCGCCAGGCCACGCTGGGAAACGTAGTTCGCGCACCCCGCGCGGGTGCGGAGCCCAAGGGTGAGGGGACTACGGATCCCGGCAGCCCCCGCGCCGGGGACGGAGGGGGAGAGGCCGGGTGCAGGGATGGAGGGACGGGTGGGCGAGCGAGTGAGTGAGTGAGTGGCAGCCGCCAAGCCTTGGCCGAGAGCCTCCCCGGAGGAGGAGGAGGAGGAGGGAGGCGCAGAGCGGGAGGGAGGGAGGGAACCCCAGGGGTCATCTAGTGACGGCGCCCCAATTGAAAATTTGACTTAAAAAAAAAATCTTTCGCATTTTTTAATTTTTCCCGCGGCACACCAGGCAACATCTCGCGGCACACTAGTGTGCCGCGGAACAGTGGTTGGGAAACACTGCGCTATGCAAACAGCGGCCATCACAGACACGCTCAGTTCCAAGAAGAAGAAGTTCATCTGGACGGAGCAGGCGGAGCAGTCTTTTCAGGCACTCAAGCGTCTCTTCGCGTCGGAAGAGCAGCTGTTGCATGTCAACCCCAGCAGACCTATGAGGGTGGAGACGGACGCATCAGACAGAGCCGTGGGAGCAGTCCTGTTGCAGCAAGACCCGCAGGGGGCCTGGAGGCCGGGAGCGTTTTACTTCAGGAAGCTCAGCAAGTCTGAACAGAACTACAACATCTGGGACAGGGAGTTGCTTGCCATTCATGCAGCTTTCAAGGCGTGGAGGCACTTCCTGATCGGCGCCAAGCACACGGTGCAGGTCTGCACGGACCACAAGAATCTGGAGCACTGGCGCACGGCGCAGTTCCTGAACCAGAGGCAGATACGTTGGGCCGAATTCTTTGCGAACTTCGACTTCCGAATAGAGTATGTCCCGGGGGACACCAACGTCATGGCGGATGCCCTATCCCGTAAACCACAGTACCTGGAGGAGGCGACGCCAACGGCTGCCATGCACATCTTCGCACCGACGGTGTGGGCGTGCGCTTCGGCGACAGTTGACCTGGATGCAGTGAGGAGAGCGCTGCAGGATGACACCTTCGCGCGAGCCAAGATGGCAGAGGCGCAAAGGGGCACGGCGGCGACCGGCGAGTTCCACGTTCGCGATGGATTACTCCTCCGTAAAGGGGCCATTTACGTGCCGGGGGACGATCTTCGCGCCAAGGTACTGCAGCAGCTGCACGACACACCCACTGCCGGGCACTTTGGCACAGAGAAGACGATAGAATTAGTCGCCAGGGACTTCTGGTGGCCCAGAATGAGAGGGGAGGTCGCGGACTACGTGGCGAGGTGCGACACCTGCCAAAGGGCCAAACCAGTACACAGACCGCCGGCGGGACTGCTGGAACCGCTGCAAACCCCGTTCGAACCTTGGGAGAGAGTGGCCCTGGACTTTGTCACGGATCTGCCCAGCTCGAGGGGCAAGACGGCAGTGCTAGTGGTGGTGGACTTGTTCTCCAAGATGGCACATTTCATTCCGTGTGCGAAGGTGGCCACGGCGGAACAAGCCGCCAAACTGTTCATAGATCACGTGTTCAGGGTTCACGGTCTGCCGCGGTCTATACTGTCCGACCGGGGGCGGCAGTTCATCTCGAACTTCTGGCAGAAGCTGATGGGCTTCCTCAACGTCAAGATCAACCTGGCTTCGGCTAGACACCCGCAGACCAACGGGCAAGCGGAGCGGGTCAATGCCATCATGCAGCAGTACCTGAGATGTTATGAGAATCAACAGCCTGCGACGTGGGTGGATTACCTGCCTCTCGCCGAGTTCGCCTACAACAACACGAAGCACGTGTCCACGGGGGTCACGCCGTTCTTCGCCAACAACGGGAGGCACCCCAGAACCTTCCTGGGACTGGAAAGAATGGGGGAGGGGGAGCCGCAGACAGCAGATGCGTTCGCGTCGGAGTTGCAGGAAGTCCACGGTCAGCTTCGGCGGCACCTGGAGCTGGCTAAACACGCATACAAGGTACAAGCGGACAAACACAGGAGGGTTGGCGAAGAGATCCATGTGGGAGACTGGGTCTGGTTAGCAGCCCACGCAGTGCCGGCCAGGTCGTTGGCGAAGAAGAAACTAGGGCATAAACAACTGGGGCCCTAACAAGTCGAAGAGCAGGTCAACCCGGTGGCTTTCAGGCTGGCGCTTCCGGAGGGCTCCAGGATGCATCCGGTGTTCCACAGATCGGTGCTCACTCCCTACAAGGCACCTCACAGGTTTCAGGAACCAGGAACGGCACCGAGTCCGCTCCGAGAGAGACCCGAGCAAGGGGGAGTGGCACAGGAGGAGCACATCAACGAAGTCACAGAGATTTTGGACTCCAGATGGGGGGAAGAGGGGGTAGAATACCTTCTCGCCAAGGAGGGCACCCCGGCCAGTGCCAACAGCTGGGTGCCGGGCTACGCTTTAGACGAACCTCTGCTCAAAGAAGAGTTTCATGCCCTCTTCCCACATAGGCCCATGCCAGCAGACTTTTTCGACGACTGGCTTTTCACGCCCACGCTTTCAGCCAGCACGTTCCAGGGGTTCGACTCGGACGAGGAACCGACACGTGACGCCCGTTCCCCGGAGGGGTCACCCTCGGGATCTGCCTCAGAACCCTCGTATTGGTGGGACGATAGACCAGAGGAGCAGTGGCGCAGAAAGTGGCTGGAGGGTCCAGG